>NC_047085.1:370466410-372966410 GCF_902459505.1 Geotrypetes seraphini
GTGGAAGACTACAGAGAGTGGTGGTCAATGGCACCCTCTCTGAGACATCGGAGGTGACTAGCGGAGTGCCGCAGGGCTCAGTCCTGGGACCATCCCTTTTTAACATATTTATAAGGGACTTGACCCGAGGGCTTCAGGGAAAAATAGCGCTGTTTGCCGATGACGCCAAACTGTGTAATATAGTAGGTGAAAGCGATCTCACGGATGGTATGACGCAGGATCTGATCAAGTTGGAAAACTGGTCCTCAACATGGCAGCTGGGCTTCAACGCAAAGAAGTGTAAGGTGATGCATCTCGGCAGCAGAAATCCATGCAGAACATACACCTTGAATGGAGAAACACTAGCTACGACCTCAGAAGAACGGGACTTGGGAGTAATCATCAGTGCAGACATGAAGGCTGCCAAACAGGTGGAGAAAGCCTCATCCAAGGCAAGGCGGATGATGGGATGTATCAATAGAAGCTTCGTCAGCCCTAAACCTGAGGTCATAATGCCACTGTACAGAGCCATGGTGAGACCTCATCTGGAGTACTGTGTGCAATTCTGGAGGCCACATTACCGTAAAGATGTACTTCGAGTTGAGTCGGTCCAGCGAATGGCCACTAGGATGGTCTCCGGACTCAAGGGTCTCTCATACGAGGAAAGACTGGGCAAGTTGCAGCTCTACTCTCTAGAGGAGCGCAGGGAGAGGGGTGACATGGTTGAGACATTTAAGTACGTCACAGGTCGTGTCGAGGTGGAAAACGACATATTCTTTCCTAGGGGACCTTCAGTCACTAGGGGGCACCCGCTCAAACTCAAGAGGAGGGAGATTTGGTGGTGACACCAGGAAGTATTTCTTTACAGAAAGGGTGGTGGATCACTGGAACAAACTACCGGTGCAGGTGATCGAGGCCACTAACGTGCTCGACTTTAAGAATAAATGGGACATCCACGTGGGATCTCTACGTGGGTCAAGTAGCACTCTGACTTAATGGGGTGGGACAGTAGAGTGGGCAGACTTGATGGGGTATAGCCCTTTTCTGCCGTCATCTTTCTATGTTTCTATGTTCTATGTTTCTATTAAAAAGAAAGAGAACTAACCATCAAGAGTTACCATAAGGACCTCAAGAGCCTTTTAAAATAAAGAAACCTGAGGATGCAAGCCTCGGAACCTTAACTGTGAGTCCAAGCAGAGATGTGTCTATTCTAGGAAGCAAGACATATTGCAAAAGCAGTATTTCTTTTGTGCATGAAGGTTCTGAAGAATGTGTTAAACTGGAATTGGATCTGTTTCAATTAGCTCACAGTCAAACCAGCATTAAAATGAGTATTTACATGGAAATAACACCAGCTGACATTCTGAGGAGAAAACTGTGTGGGAAAGTTAGGACAGCAAGAATTTAACATTTCCTTATATAAAAGTTTGCCAACATCTTTTATATTATATGGTGTCAAAATTTATGTTCTAACCATTTTTGTAAAGAAACGCTTTCTTGAATTAGATAGCTTCAGTAAAATTCAACAAAAAGGATTGTGACCAGTGTCCCCCACCCCCCCAAAGCAAGGCACAACCCCAGCAGAGACCAATGCCTGAAAGGATAGGAGAAGGAAGGGGGGGTTGGGAGGATGCAAGGTATAAGTAAGGTGACCATACGTCCCGTTTTGAATGGGACCGCCCTTTTTCAGATCCCCTATCCCATTGTCCCCACGCACAGCTTTGGGACGCCGATATGTCCCATTTTCAGAGACGGCATCCTGAAGCTGTGTGTGGGGACAACAGGACATAGGAAGGAGAGAGGGAGGAAGGAATGCGAGAAAGAGGCAGAGAAAGGGCAGGGGATTGTAAGCAGATTAGATAGACTAGAACGAGAAAGGCCTGGACCAAAGGGGAACGACAGGAGGTAGATGCTGGACTATGGAAGGTGCATACAGAGGGGGATAGACCGTGTGGAAGAACCAGGAGATGCAAGATCATAACAGGAGGGAGAGAGAGGGAGACCTGGAATAAAGGTACAAAGGAGAATTGACACTGGATCTGGGGAGGGTAACAGGGGGAAAAGAGAGTGAGACCTGGACTCAGATAGGATGGGGCTGGATTGTGAAAGAAATGTTGGATGCGAAAGAAAGAAAGAAATATTGGATGCACAGTCAGAAGGATGTGCAACCAGAGACTCATGAAATCACCAGACAATAAAGGTAGGAAAAATGATTTTATTTTCAATTTAGTGATCAAAATTTGTCCGTTTTGAGAATTTATACCTGCTGTCTATATTTTACACTATATTTGCCTATTTTTCTATAGTTACTGAAGTGACATTGCATATTTTAAAATCATCTGCCTTGACATCTCTGAAAAGAACCTTAAACTCGTAAATGATAATTAACATTTTCTCTGCGTACAATGTGCTTTGTGTTTTTTAAAATTTTATGTTTACCATTATGAATTAAGATATTGTGTGTACATGAAAAATGAATGGAAGAAATTGGGGATGGGATTGGGGATGGTGCTAGGGCAGGATTGGGGGTGGGACTGAAAATTAATAGATATCACGTTTTGATGAAAAATATAAATGGTCACATTAGGGGCTCCTTTTATCAAGGCGCGCTACGGGGGTTAGCCCGTCAGACATTTAATCATGTGCTAACCCCTGCGGTAGCCTAAAATCCTAACGCCTCGTCAATGGAAGCGTTAGGTACTAGCACGGCAGGCGGTTTAACGTGCAGTATTCCATGCGTTAAACCGCTACCGTGCCTTTGTAAAAGGACCCTCAGGTATAAGAGGAAAGGCAGGAGGAGGAACAGGGAGAGGATAATTCAAGGAACTGGCTGGTCTATGAAGAAAAGGTGGAGCATGAGTAAAGGAAACTGAGAAGGAGAATAACTATTTGGGGGCAAGCAAGGGTTCCTCACTCCACATTTGTGCTCCTTTTGTCTCATCAGCTACTGCTGTTGCACCAACTCCATTTAATTTTGTGGCTAGTTTTATAGGTTGATCAGCAGCTGGAAGGATAGTTTGGAAGAGAGGAAACAGGTTCATGGGAGCAAAAGCAGAGATAAGGAAGTGGAACTGGACATAGGCCCTTCAACTCGCATACCAAGGCTAATGGATAAAAACACAGTCAACAAAATGTTGTAAAGCTGTTTATTAATATCCCCCCCCCCAAAACAAAACAAAAACCAACACAGTACTGTGTTTCAGTGTAAAAAACACGCCTGCATCAGGGGTGCTGAGAATTTGAATCCTATTCACAAGAGGTGATGCTTTACAAGTGTATATGAACAGTACAACTCTACAGATTTCAAGGCAAGCTGCTAAGAAATGCAAGGTCATGCATTTGGGCTGCAAAAAACTTAAGGGAATAGTACAGTTTAGTGGGTGAAGAACTTTTGGACACAAAAGAGGTACGGGACTTTGGTGTGATAGTATGTGATGATCTTACGGTCCCCAAACAGGTTGAAAGATGACAACAAAATCTAGAAGGATGCTAAGGTGCATAAGGAAAGGTATGTCAGTAGGAAAAAGTAGGTACTGATGCTGCTGTATGAGACTTTGATGAGACCTCGTTTAGAATATTGTGTACAACTCTGGAGACCACACCATCAAAAAGATATAAGCAGGATGGAGTTAGTTCAGAGGAAGGCTACTTACAATGGTTGGTGGTTTTCATCATAAGGTGTATTGGGACAGACCTAAAGATCTTAATATGTATTCTTTAGAGGAAAAGCAGGAGAGGGATCATATGATAGAGACATTTAAATCCAATCTCAAAAAATATATCAATGTTATTAGCCTAATGGTGAAGATACCCACTGAAGCACATTTACTAATAGTGGAGAAAAAGCCTCAACTGCATTTAAAAATGCTTTCAATATCAGATGGCAACTCAGCGGGTTATAAGCCAGTCAAATTCTGTCTCATAGGCAAAAAACTCTACCAAGTACAAAATGCTGTTTTCAAAAATGGGTTAACCCACATCACTGTGCACGAGAAAACAATAGAAGTATAGCAAAAAGAACAGAAAATATGCTTAACTTATCTTCACTAGCTGGTATCCTTGCTCATAGACAGTTGCAATCGGGCCCACAGCTGTTCATGTTGAAAACACGTCTCAACTAATCCACAACGCTGTGGTGAAGAAATAATACGCTGCTTTTCTTCACCACAGCGTTGTGGATTAGTTGAAACGTGATTTCAACATGAACAGCTGTGGGCCCAATTGCAACGGTCTGTGAGCCAAGGATACCAGCTAGTGAAGATAAGTTAAGCATTTTTTTCTGTTCTTCTGTTTTCTTGTGCACAGTGGTATGGGTTAACCCATTTTTGAAAACAGCATTTTGTACTTGGTGGAGTTTTTCTGCCTATGAGACAGAATTTGACTGGCTTATAACCTGCTGGGTTGCCATTTGATATTGAAAGCATTTTTTTAATGCAGTTGAGGCTTTTTCTCCACTATTAGTAAATGTGCTTCGCTGGGTATCTTCACCACTAGTCTAATAACATTGATATATTTTTTGAGTTTGGATTTTTTTTGTTATATTATTTATCTTGAGAGACATTTAAATACCTATGTGGCTTAAATGTGCATGAGATGAATCTCTTTCATTTGAAAGGAAGCTACTGAATGAGAAGGCATAGGATGAAGTTAAGAGGTGATAGGCTCATGAGTAATCTAAGGAAATACTTTTTTTTACAGAAAAGGTGGCAGATGTGTAGAATAGTCTCCCAGTAGAGGTGGCGGAGACAAAGACTGTGTCTTAATTCAAGAAATGGGACAGGCATGTGAGATCTCTTAGGGAGAGGAGGAGATAGTGGATACTGTGGATGGGCAGACTGGATGGCCCTTAGGCTTTTATTTGTCATCATGTTTCTATGTTTCACAGAAACAGAGGAGCCAGGTTTATACTGTGATTCTGTCCAGTTTTGTAGAGCACTGGTTCCTACACTTGTCCTAATGTGTGGTGGTAGTGCATGCAGATGCCTCATGAATATTCATTGTGGATATCCTGAAAACCTGACTGGCTGGGGAGCACTCAGGACAGGTTGCTTTAGAGAACCCAGACTTCAGTCCCACATAGCAGAATTTGTTGAATGATGGTATCAATTATAATGTCTGTTGAAACTGCATGGAGGGGGAAGAATTTCTTTATGAATAGAAACCATGGTGTTTTATACTGCTAATTTTAAATGTGGGAAAAAGAGGGGTATGCGGATTGAAATGTCACTTTGACATACCACTTCCATACCTAGTTTGCCTGCCTATTGCAACCACAATTATTCCTGTCTAGAGATGCTTCTAACACTACCCCCCCCCCCTTTCCATCTTTAAGTCCCTCTTTTGTTTTGTTTTCTCTCTCACTCTCTCTCTATATATATTTCTTTCACATTCAAAAGGTATAATTCATTATTATAATAAGTATTAGCTATTACTTAGCTTTTCTCTGTGGTCTAAGTCAGGGACACTATTTCACCGACATGCTTCAAATTATTGCTTTCTCAAGGTGAAGTCCCTCATGAGGAAGGTGACAAGGCTATGAGGGACTTCACCTTGAGAAAGCAATAATCCGAAACATGTAAGTGAAATAGTGTCCCTGACTTAGACCACAGAGAAAAGCTATGTAATAGCTAATACTTATTATAATAATGAACGATATCTTTTGAATGTGAAAGAAATATTTATATTTTTAAAGACAAAAAACACAAACAAAATATATAAAAAATATTTATTAACAACTTTTGATTCTATTATGATGCAACACGTGTAGGGGCAAAAAAAAAAAACCAACACATCTAAGTCCCCTTTTGGCCTAAAGCCTTAAACGTTGAAAGTAGAAGCAGGGAAAATGTCCATTATCAAAAACGTCCAAAAGGAGGTTTCTTTTGATAATGGCCTGCCTCTACATTCAGCTGTTTAAACGCCCAGACCATCACTACGTCTACACTAATAACATATAAACAACCTAAACCGCACCCCCCCCCCGCCGACATTGGGACAAGAGGGAGCCAAAGCCCTCCTGCCCTGTCAAACTGTGACCTCCCCCCCGCTGACATCAGGCCAGGAGGAGCCCAAGCCCTCCTGGCCAGGCGACCCTCCTACTCCCACTAAGATTCGGGCAACAGGGATCCCAGGCCCTCCTGCCCTAGACGACCCCCCTCCCACAATCGCCTCCCCGAACCACCCGATCGGCCCCCCACCCGCCAACCCGCGAGCCCCCCCGCTGACCCCTTGACCCCCCCCACCCCAATCCCCCTCCCCGTACTTGCAAAATTTGTTGGCCAGACGGACGGGTTCCAAGCCCGTCCGTCCAGCAGGCTAGCCATCCCTCGAATGGCTGTCCTTAGGGCCTGGTTGGCCCGGGCGGTTCAAACCCCGCCCACAGGTGGGGCCTGAGGTGCCTGGGCCAATAGGAATAGGCCCAGTAGCTTTAGGCCCCTCCTGTGGGCTCTTTTTCAGCCCTTATACCTGTTTTGACTTGATCTAAGTCAAAACGTATAAATGCCGACTAGGCAATCTGTCAAAATCTTTGGTTATATCTGCTGTACGCCTAGGTCTAGGTCAGCCCACCTCCTACCCTTTCCCCTCCTCTAAAAACGCCTCTTTCCGCTCTATACATTTAGAGTCAGGGGAAAGGCCTAAGCTGGTTTTAGATATGTCTAAAACCAGCTTTAATTATGGGTACTTGGGCGATCAAGCTTTTTGATCATCCAAGTACCCATTTAGGCCACTTTTTAGACTTTTTTTTTATTTATATTTTTTATTATGAGCCCCATAAAGCTTTTGTGTAATGAAAATTTATTGCATATAAAGTAGTGTTTCTGAAGATCGGTGAAACTTCTGAATGGCGTTATGTTTTAAGGGCTATCATAAGAGACTACCGTATTTTCACTCATATACCGTGCACCCATGTAAAACGCGCACACGGGTATAGTGCGCGGGAAACTCTAATTTATGTAAATAAATTTTTATATACCACGCATGCTGCCCCGACTCTCCCGTCGCCGCCCGACTCTCCTTTCGCCCGCCCTGACTCTCCTCTGGCCAACCCGACTCTCCTTTCGCCCGCCCCGACTCTCCTCTCCCCCTTGAAGTCCTGTCCCCACCCTGAAAGCCTGATGCCTCCCCGACGTCCGATTCACCCCCTGCAGGACCGCTTGCACCCCCACCCCAAAGGACCGCTCGCACGCGCTCGCATGCACTTGCACCCGCACCCCCACCCCGAAGGACTGCTCGCACGCACTCGCACCCGCACCCCCACCCTGAAGGACCGCTCGCACCCCCACAGCCTCCTGACCCCCCCAACATGTAGAAGCTCCTACCAGTGTCCTGCTGCTTCCTCTTGGCGGTCCCGGCCCTTCTGTGAGCCCTGCGTCTGCGCTGCTTCCTCTTCCGGCGGTCCCGCCCTTTCTCTGACATCAGAGAATGGGCGGGACCGCCGGAAGAGGAAGCAGCGCAGACGCAGGGCTCACAGAAGGGCCGGGACCGCCAAGAGGAAGCAGCAGGACACCGGTAGGAGCTTCTACATGATGGGGGGGGTCGGGAGGCTGTGGGGGTGCAAGCGGTCCTTCAGGGTGGGGGTGCGGGTGTGTGCGAGCAGTCCTTCGGGGTGGGAGTGCGAGCGGTCCTGTGGGGGGGGGGTGTGAATCGGACGTCGGGGGAGGAACTATGTAAAAAAAAAGTTGTAATACGCGCTCACGCGTATAACGCGCAAGGTTATGCACGGTTTGCAAAAATTGTGTATAACGCGCACGTTATATGCGTGAAAATACAGTATTCCTTAACTATTGATTGTATGGAATAACTCCCATTACTACCTACTATAAGAGTGCTACTTATATGATATATATACAGTATATAGTAGTGCCTTATACAAAATCTCTATTTATACTGTAGACATGCAATTTTACAAATATATAGCCACATTTATGTGTGCAAAAGGCAACCAGGAGTTCTAAAATTCATTCCTAAATGTCTGCCTCAAAGTTTTCTAAGTCACAATCAAGCAGTTGCAAGTGTGAAAAGAAATTGCTGATGTTGATTACTCTTTTGTAGATATGGGAAATAATTCTAGCTGCAAAGTAGAGAAACAGTGATTTGCATGCAAAATGGATCACCACAGAAAAACTGCTGTGCAGAGTTGAAAAAAGTCATGACAGCTTTCTGACTACTGTAAAGGAAAGAACAAAATCCTGGGAACATGCTCTCAAAAATGAATATAAGTGATTTCACCATCCAAGAACATTAGAGAGAAAGCAAAATGCTAAAAACAGTAATTTCTCATTGGCTAAAAAGTACTAAAATGAAAAAAAGTATTGAATACTAAATGTAAATGTAATTGTACAGTGCCAGACTACTATATAATGATATTTTAAGCTCCTGGAGTGAGTAAGGCATATGTTCTTAACATTTCTACATAAGGTTTATGTCTGTTTACAACCATTGGTCTTTGTTTTCCCACTATTTAATATTTATAACAGCATGGTACGTTTTCAATTTAATTAATGTTCTTGTTTATAGCTGGAATTGTTATTAAGACTCATAAGAGTAGCTATACTGGGACAAACTGAAGATCCATTAAGTCCAGTATCCTCTTTCTAACAGTGGTTAACCCTGGTCAGAAGTACCTGGCAAGATCCCAAGGAGTAAAACAGATTAGGAATAAGCAGTGGATTTCTCCAAATCCATCTTAACAATGGCTTATGGACTCTTGTTCTAGGAAATTATCCAAACCATTTTATAAACTTTGCTAAGCTAACAGCTTTCACCACATTCTTTGGCAATGAAATCCAGAGTTTAATTACATGTTGAGTGAAGAAATATTTTCTCCAGTATGTTTTAAATCTACTACTTAGTAGCTTCTTCAAATGCCCTCTAGTCCTAGTATTTTTGGAAAGTATAAACAAGAAATTATCTATCTGCTCCACTTTACTTAGTATTTTACAAAACTCTTATCATATTGCCCCTGAGTCTTCTCTTCTCCCAGCTAAAGAGAGCTAGCCACTTTAGCCTTATCATATAGGGAATCCATCCCATTTTTGTTATCATTTTCGTCTTCCATCTCTGTACCTTTTCTAATTCTGCTATATTGTTTTTGAGTTATGGTGACCAGAACTGCACACAGTATTTGAGGTGCAGCCATACCATAGAGCGATACAAGGGTGTTATAAAATTTTCATCTTTGTTTTCCATTCCTTTCCTGATAATTCCTAACATTCTGTTTGCTCTCTTAGCCACTGTCGCACATTGAGCTTAGGGTTTCAACATGTCCTCAACAATGGCAACTAGATCCTTTTCCTGGGCAGTGACTCCTAATGTGGAACCCTGCATCATGTAGCTATTAGTTCAAATTCCTCTTTTCCACATGCATAACTTTGTACTTGGTCATATTAAAAAGCATCTGCCATTTTGATGCCCAATCGCTCAGTTTTTCAAGGTCCTTTTCCAATTTTTCACAATTCTCTTGAGATTTAACAACTTTGAACATTGCGTTATCAGCAAATTTTTTTATCTCACTATTTATTCCCATTTCTAGATTGTTGCTAAATAGGTTAAAAAGCAGAGGCCCCAGCAGACCCCTGGGGAACCCCACTATTTGCAAAATCCACCCACAAGCTGTGAACCTATTAGTGAAAATAAAATAGCAGCATATATCACTTACATTAAAGGAGGAAAAGTCTCGGAACCCCTTTAGGGAAGGAACCCTCCTCTAATTAGAGAGGGTAAATTACGTGATCGGCATAAAAACCTCCTATAGCTTATGTTATAGCTGATATTTTAACTCATTGTCCAATCAACACAGTTAGTGCTATTAGTAGCAATAATAGTAGAAATGTTCACAATTAGTTCAAAAAATATAACTAACTTAGGGCTCCTTTTACGAAGGTGTGCTAGCATTTTTAGCGCATGCACCGGATTAGCGCACACTATAGCACGTGCTAGCCGAAAAACTACCGCCTACTCAAGAGGAGGTGGTAGCGGCTAGCGCACGTGGCAGTTTAGCTTGCGCTATTCTGCGCGTTAAGGCCCTAACGCGCCTTCATAAAAGGAGCTCTTAGTAGTGGTAAAGCTGTTAACAGTTAATGATAACAGTTCTCAATTAATTTATCTTTCGGCATGTACAGGGACGGACTCCTAACTGATGATTGTTAAAGTGTTTCGCCTTGTGGCTGCCTCAGGGATATGGAGGGTAGAACATTCAAAATGGGCTTAACATGCTCATAGCGCCCAGCGTTTTGAATGTTCTACCCTCCCAATCCCTGAGGCAGTCGCAAGGCGAAATGCTTTGGTCATTGTCGGTTGGGGTTCGGAAGTTGGATCATGCGTATGGTTTTCAGATGGTCCATCTATGATTATGTCCATGGCTACCTTCCTAGATCTAACATATCCAGGGAGATATGCAGCCATGCAGTCATTCTCATCTCTCTACCCCTCCCCCCCCCTTTATGAAGCCGTGCTAGGCTTTTTTTATCACCAGCCATGGCGGTATTAGCTCCAATGCTCATAGAAATTCTATGAGCGTCGGAGCTAATATTGCCATGGCCGGCAATAAAAAAAGCCTAATGTGGCTTCATAAAGAGGGGTTAAAAGTTATTAAATTTTAAAGTGTTTCAAATCATCTCAATTTTCTTTATTTTCTGGTGGAGCTAAATAAGATTCTAATTAATGTTTTTGCTGGTATTTATACAATTAAAATTAGACTATTATAAGCAATAGATAATTTTAATTTACCATATTTTTCACTCCATAAGACACACTTTTTTTCCACCCAAAAGTGGGTAGAAATCTCAGTGTGTCTTATGAAGCAAAGGTACAAATTTTGTTACCCTCCCCCGTACCATTGTAAAACCCGCCCACCGCCACCGCACCACCTTTTTAAACCCACCCACCCACCTACTGCCACCGCACCACTTTTTTTTTTTAACCGTCCGTCCGTCCGTCCGTCACCATTCCCCCTTTTTTACCTGGTGGTCCAGTACCCTCGTCTTATTTCATGGCCAGCAGCAAAACAGATCATCAGCACAGACATCAGGAACAAGCTTTACGCTTTGCTGCTCGGCCCCGCGCTGCTTTTCGAATGGCTGCTGTAGGTTCTCACGGGACTTGCGAGAACTTATGGCAGCCATTCGGAAAGTAGCGCAGGGCCGAGCGGCAGAGCGTAAAGCTTGTTCCTGATGTCTGTGCTGCTGATCTGTTTTGCTGCTGGCCAGAAAATGAGGAGCCAGGAAGAGCGAAGGTTGTTGCTACAGGCAGAGAGGGAGAGAAGCCAGCTGGAGGTGCTGGGCAGAATTTTAAAAGTTGCGGGGGGGCTTATCTGAGGCTGGCTGGATGGTTGGCCTGGAGCTGGCTGGCTGGCTGGCTGGCTTGTGGCTAGATGGATTGGGTCTGGCTGGCTGGTTGGCCTTGAGCTAGCTGGCTAGTTTTGGGCTGGCTGGCCTTGGGCTGGCTGGATGGTTGGCCTGGAGCTGGCTGGCTGGGTGGTTGGCCTGGAGCTGGCTGGCTGGTTTGTGCCTGGCTGGCTGGTTTGGGGCTGGCTGGCCTTGGGCTGGCTGGCTGGCTGGCTTGGGGCTGGCTGGCTGGTTTGGGGCTGGCTGTCTGGTTGGCCTGGAGTTGGCTGGCTGGCTTAGGGCTGGCTGGCTGGCTTGGGGCTGGCTGGGGCAGGCTGGCTTGGGGCTGCCTACTATTAGATGTGCCCACCACTAGATGTGTCATGTACCCCGTCCCAGCCTACCACTAGACCACCAGAGGGGGGGACAGGGTACAGAGCACACCATTTGGTTCAGAAATTTTTTTTCTTGGTTTTTCCTCCTCTAGAGGTGGGTGCATCTTATGGTCAGGTGCGTCTTATGGAGCAAAAAATATGGTATGTATGAGTTTCATTTGTTTTGTATGAGTAGGTGAAGGTCCACATCTTTTGCTTTATACATATATAACCTTGAATGTCCTATATTTAGCTTTATAAAATATATTTTAACTACATCTACTGTCAATTTGCTTAAAAGGAACAATTCTGTAGCATGAAAATAAGACTTATAGGAGCAAAAAAAAGTGTTGCTTTTGTAATATAGGTAAAATATCCTATTGAATAATGGAAAAAATATGGGTCAATGAACAAAGCTGAATGTGAAACTTTTTTATTTGATTAATTCACTATATCTATGTCTAACTTTCTAAGTAGACCTGAACTGTATTTTAACACTGACATAGACTTCACAATTAAGTTAAGAATGAGCAAGCTTGTTTTATTTAAACAAACATCCTGCATTTAAAGCTAAAATTCTAGATTACTTTGCAAGAAAAGCAAAATAAATCTGCTATGAAATGCACAAAGCTTAGGTACCATCAAAATGAACTTTTTAAATGTAATTACTTGTAAATGTATTCAAAGTACAATGGTACTACTTTTTCATACTGGTTCACATTTGCAAGGTAATTGGACTCTATGAAAGCAAACACAGCTATTAAGTGAATTAATCTGCTAAATCTGCAGCCTTTGTTTTCCCCTGGCAAATTAATTGTTCAAATAGAAAACATAACAATGTAGGTATGCATTATACAATGGGCAGGAAAAAGGAGAACAGATTTTCTACTGCAATCCTATATAATAAAATACTAAGCGCGCATGCGCACTCTTACCCCGTGTTCCCTGATCCCTGATCTATCAGGCTGTGGCAGGTAAGAGTACGCATGCACGCTTCTAAGGACCGGCGACAGATAACTCGCCGTAACTCCGCCCCACCACCACCACCCCTACCCGGCATACCAGTAACACGCCGCGACTACCCCCCCCCCCGCCGCCAACCCTACCCGGCACACCAGAAACCCCCGTTGACCCTCCCAGCCAACCCACCGCGAGACGAACACAAACCTCCCGGCTCCAGCAGCGTCCGAGGCATGGTAAATATGCTGCTTTGCGTCCTTCTACTGGCCTAATTTCCTCTGCTGCGTTCCTGATGACATCATCAGAGACGCGGCAGAGGAAATTAGGCCAGTAGAAGACCGCGAAGCAGCGTGTTTACTGTGCCTCATACGTTGCTGGAGCTGGAAGGTTTGTTGGCCGTCTAGCGGTGGGAAGGGACGGCTGGGAGGGTCAACGGGGGTTTCGGGTGTGCCGGGTAGGGTCGACGCCGGGGGGGGGGGAGTTAAATGGATACATGCTGCTCAAGGGGATGGGAGGCAGGCAGGCTGGCATCGGGAGGGTGGGGGGGGGGTTTAAGTGGAAACATGCTGCTCAGGGGGATGGGAGGCAGGCAGGCAGGCTGGCATCGAGGAGTGGGGGGGGTTAAATGGAAACATGCTGCTAAGGGGGATGAGAGGCAGGCAGGCAGGCTGGCATTGGGGGGTGGGGGGGTTAAATGGAAACATGCTGTTCAGGGGGATGGGAGGCAGGCAGGCAGGCTGGCATCGGGGGTGGGGGTGGAACAAAGTCTGGAAGATAATGATGGGGACATAGGAAGGAAACACTGGGGGCACTAAGGACATTAAGGACATAGGATGCACTGAGGGCACTAAGCAGGACAGAGGCACTGGGGGCACTAAGGACACAGGAAGGAGGCACTGGGGACATTAAGGACACAGTACGCTGGCACTAGGACACTAAGGACACAGTACGCAGGCAATGGAGCACTAAGATAATGACGTAGGAAGGGGTACTAAGGGAAGGAGGCACTAGGGGCACTAAGGACATAGGAAGGGGCACTAAGGATTTAGGAAGGAGGCACTAAGGGCACAAAGTACATAGGGAGAGACACAGACAGAAAAAATGACAGACAGACAGGCAGCATGCAAGGAAAGAGAAACAAAGAAAAAAAAAACACAAGACAGACAGACATCTACTCTAGCACCCGTTAATGTAATGGACTTAAAGATTAGTGTATTATATTTACTTTGGAAAAATATGGAACGCTCATGGGCTTAGTCATAGGTGTGTCATCCGGGCTGAGCAGGCATATGCTGGGGATTTAGTGAGGTGTGATTGGAAGGGTTAAAAGAAATTGAAGGGTGGGGGATAGATGGAAAGGGGTGGGGAATGATTGATTGTTTGGGAGTGAGGAGAAGGAGAGAAGAGTATGGTGACGGAGTATGTGTTTTCGGCAGCTTTATTCTGTGGGAGGTTGGACAAAGAGGGAGGCGGTAGGGCGGAAGGGGCTTGAAGTAAAGTTGATGAAGTTTTGGCATAGTTGTGGTGGTTCAGCAGTTTATTTTTTGTGGTGTGTTCACAGCAGCGGTTTTTAGCAATGCAATTTATCTGGTCGCTATTCTTCAGTGGTCTTGAAACAGGTTTTTAGGAGAGTTTGCAGGTTGGGTGGTGTTGTGCAGGACTTTAGGTTTGTGAAGAACCATCTGGTGTGACTTTAAGTGGTGCTGGTATGAGAGTGGTTCAATTTTGCTGAAAGACTTACAATTATTCTTACAGCACATTCTTGTGACGCATATTGTAGGAGTTCTTTATCTGGAGATTTTGTTGGCTGTAGTGTACTGGCACTGCATTTTAATTTTCAAGTGCAGCATTTGGTGGGAGTGTTTAATGTTGTCTGGGGGTTGTGTTTGAGTAGGGGGTTGTTTTAGTGAGGTATAGTTGGGGTGAGTTGGAGTGGGGGCTGTTATTGAGATGGATTTTTGGAGTGTGTGCTGGAGTGCAATGTGAAAGGGTTAAGAATCTATAAGATGGAGTGGGGTGGATTTTTGGCACTGGAGGTAGGTTGAGTAGGGTCGGTTGGTGTGGGAATGGCTCCCAGGAAGAAGGCAGCCATGCCAGCTCAGGGTGGGAAAGCAGGGAAGAAAAGTTCTAGTACTGTCAGAGGTACTCTGGAGAGCTTGCCTTATGATGGACTTGAGGTGTCAGCAGGGCGGCAGATACAAGTAGGTATGAGTTACAGATGGCTTCTTCTGCAGACAGGGCCCTGAGAGGACGCTTGTCAAGTTCTGAGCCTTTGGTTCCTGGAGAGGATGCTGCAAATGTGAATGCTGGTGAGTGTGAACAACTGGGGGAAATTTAGGAAGAGGGCTGTTTGCAAGGGCATTTAGGTGATGCTCAAGGAATGGGAGAGGGGAGTGAGGAGCGGTCAAGGGGACGGAGTCACAAGGGTCATATATCATTAGGTCAGTGTTTGTGTGACAAAAGTTTGTAGTGTTTAAGGCATATACTCATAGTAAGATGTTTGGAGGTAGATAAAAAGAAGCATAGTCAAAAGATGGTTGATCCTTTGAGTATGTGGGAGACTTCAAAATCATGAGAATCAGAGGATTCCTCTTTTTATTCAGTTTTGGAGCAAGAAGATTGGAGACAAAGTCGAGAGTGGCACCGAATGTTTTGAGAGAGAGATACCTGGGGGGTTCAGGTTTCATTGTGTGGGTATACGCTGCGCACTATTGCTCCATTGGATACTCATGTTTTGCTGAAGTTGCGGAGGAAAATTTTGAACTAGAAATTTGTGGATTTGTTAGCTTTGTTGGAGAAGGAACAGGACTTGGGAGACAGAAAAAAGGGGAAGGGTCCAAGGAGGATTTTAAGAAATCCAAAGGGAGAATTTCTAGGAACATTTTTAATTGGCTTCAAGGTTTTCATATTTAAGTGTGCTTGGGGTTTAAGTCTAAGTTATGTCTGGGTTTGCTTCATTATGTGGACTTGATTTTACAAGTTTTTAGGAGTTATGGGGGATGGACTTGGTTAAATTATGACACAGAGTTTTGTAAGAGTTTGGAGTGTGAAAAGGCTGATGTTTGAGGTTACTGTGATGTGGATTTGAGGCTTGCTAAAATGACACAAAATAAGCATTCTTTTTGTGACTCCCAGATTGGGGGAGTAATTTCTCTGGTCAGCAGTGTGTCCTTGCCAGTTATTAGTTTGGGCAAAGGGCAGGGTTCATTGGTCTCCCCAGTTGGAAGTGGTGGGGGAAAAGGAGGTTTTAAAGGGTACAACTGGGGGGCTGGAGGAGGGACATAATTTAATTCGGGACAATGTGTCTGTCCCACCTGCAGGTGTAAACATTGTTGCACTGGGTGCAGAGGTCTCTATCTGGGACTGCGGTGTCCTAGACTGGGTGGGTCATTGCAAGGGGAATGGGCAACCCCCAGAGTTAGAGGGGAGTTGTTTTAGTAAGGCTCCATCTCCTTAATTTTTAGTTGCAGAAGTAGCCTTATAAGAAAGCAAGTTTCAAGTTTATTAAAAAAAAATTTATACTGCTTATTCAAATTTCTAGGCGGTGTACAACAATAATAAAAAGAAATATCTTTAAAGGAACAAAACAATTAGAGTTAAAATATTATACAAAACCATGTTGGGTTAGTAGACACGTACAAAAACATATATACAAACTGCACACAATTGGGAAAGAAGGATGGAACTACAATATTTGATTAAAAGAGGAGAAACATGGTCATATTTCTTTGTGCCATAAATGATCTTGATAGCAGTATTTTGTACTATCTGAAAGCGTCTTATTTCCTTTTTAGCAATGCCCTTATAGAGGGCATTACAATAATCTATACAAGAAATTACCAAAGAATGGATTAGTGTATTCAAAGATGGTGAGTCTAATAGTTTGGAAAGGGATCGTATCATTCTAAGGTAGTGGAAACATTTCTGGACCACCGTGCTAATATGGTTGTGATAAGAGAATTTGCAGTCGAAGGTGACTCCTAGTAGCTTTAGAGTGGGTACGACCTTAATTGGGAGGGATTCAAATTTCAAGGGAGCCTAAAAAGTTATTCCTTAAAGGGAAAAATCATTAGTTTAGATTTATTGATGTTGAGGGACAACCTATTTGAATCTAACCACAATTTGATTTTTTCAAGCTTGTGGTTGATGGAAGCAACATTCTGGATGTTATTAAGGTCAATAGGGTGAACTAATTGCACATCGTCGGCATAAGCAAATGTGGTGAAGCTGATGGGGGACAATCAGAAGAGGGGACAAAAAGATGTTAAAAAGTAGCGGTGACAAGATAGATCCTCACAGTTATTGTGAGAGGGCTTTTCAGGTTTTATTCCTTTTTTCGGATCCAGTTTTATCACATGCTTCTGTTTTGGTGAGGCAGCACAGAGACGTGGTATTGGATAAACTGAATAAAGAAACAGTTAGGGAGAATTGTTGGTCCTGTGGTGAAGCTGATGGGGGACAATCAGAAGAGGGGACAAAAAGATGTTAAAAAGTAGCGGTGACAAGATAGATCCTCACAGTTATTGTGAGAGGGCTTTTCAGGTTTTATTCCTTTTTTCGGATCCAGTTTTATCACATGCTTCTGTTTTGGTGAGGCAGCACAGAGACGTGGTGTTGGATAAACTGAATAAAGAAACAGTTAGGGAGAATTGTTGGTCCTTTTGGGTCCCCTCCTTTTCCAAATTTGGTCATTTCTCCTTTGGGTATTATTCCTAAGAAGGAGTCAGGCAAATTTTGTGGGTTGCAGTGTGAATTGGTTTATTGACTAAGAATTCAGTTTAGTGCAGTTTGCCTGATTTGACTTGGCTGTGTCGATGTTGCTTTCTTTGAGGGTAAGTGATATTGAGTCTGTATTTCACCTGCTACCAGTGAATTCCAGTTCATTTCC
This sequence comes from Geotrypetes seraphini, assembly GCF_902459505.1. Lineage (NCBI taxonomy): Eukaryota > Metazoa > Chordata > Amphibia > Gymnophiona > Dermophiidae > Geotrypetes > Geotrypetes seraphini. The sequence goes on from NC_047085.1 coordinate 370,483,936, forward strand.
TTTGTTGGATTTTGAGTTTGAAGGGCATTTTTATTTTTATCATTGTATGCCTATGGGTTGTTTAATATCTTGTGCGTATTTTGAGGCATATTCTACTTTTGTGCACTGGGTAGTGCAGTATGTATCGGGCTTGGATAAAATTGTTCATTATGTGGATGATTTTTTTGTTTGTTTGTTTGGTGGCTGGGCTGCTTCATCTGAATGTGCAAGCCTGCTTTTGGTTTTCCAGGATATAGTATCAGTTTATGGGGGTTCCCTTGGCACTGGGAAAAAAACTGAAGGACCCACATCAGAGGTGTTTTGTTTTGGGTTTGGGGTTTTTGTGTTTGTTTGATTTTTTTTTTGTGGGGGGGGCAGTTATCTAGGCTGCCTGAGAATGAGGTTGAGTTATTGTGGGCTGAGGCTGCTTTGGTGGATCAAGCAAAAAAAAAAAAAAAAGATTGTTGTGTCAAATTCAGAATTTGGTGGGATGCTTTCATTTTGGTTCTTGCATAATTTCACAGAGTCGTGTGTTTTCATGATGTTTGGCATTCTTATCTAGAGGTTTGCAAAAATCATATCATAGGGTTCACATTCCGTGTGCAGTGAAGGATATGCATATTTTGGGATGTCTTCTTGCACTCTTTTAATGGTATTCAAATATGGCAGGCTGATTGGACATCTAACTGGGATCAGAAATTGTTTACTGATGCCTCTAGTGAGATTGGTTTTGGGGCTTATTTTGGTGTGGTGTGGTGTGCAGAAGCTTGGCCAGTTAGTTGGAGAATAGAGGGTCGTTGTCGCAGTAGTGTCTTTTTGGAGCTCTTCCAATTTAGGTGCCTTTAATGCTAAGCGGGTACCAATTGCAGAATAGGCAGGTAGTTTTATACTCATAAGAAAATATAGCCTTACTGGGTCAGGCCAATGGTTCATATAGCCCAGTAGCCAGTCCTTGGGAGACTTGGGAGACAGTAAGAAACCCAAAGAGTAGCAACATTCCATGCTACTGATCCAGGGCAAGCAGTGCAGTTGGGGCATTGAATAAATATTCAGCACACTGCCCATGGTTGGTGGAGTTGCTCTGAGTAATTGTGTTATGCTGTCTATATTTGAATATTATTTTGATTGTTTGCCGTGTTCTGGAATGCATTAATGACATTTCTGATGCTTTTGCCCACATGCAGTGATTTATATTTTTGAGTTGTCGCTAGCAACAGCCTCAAAACCTACTTGGATGCTTCATTCTTGGTGGAAGATGGGAGAAGAGTGTTCTGGCAACTTTTGAAGAATTCTTTGGCTCAAAATAAAAAAAAACTTATAATGCTGGTTGGTGATGATTTGCAGTTTTTTTGTTCTTATCAATTGACAGAATGATGGCCTGTACAGGAGTGGGAAGTGGTTAATTTTTTATTTTATATGCAATAGAGTGTGAATTGGTCTTCGACAGCTATTATATTGTCATTGGCCAGTATAGCCTTTTTATCTTATTTGGAAGGCTATAGAGACCCTACACAGTTGGCTTTGATTAGACAGTTCCTTAAAGAATTTGCTAAAGAGTCTAGGGCAGGAGTATGCAAAGCTCAACAACCTATATTGCTTGATGACCTTTGTTTATTGTTTGGGGCACTGGAAGTCATTTGTTTTTCTTTGTTTGAAATGTATTCATTTCATTTGACTTTTTACTTATCATTTTTTTGAGCCTTAAGAGGGGGTGAACTGGTAGCTCCAAATACATATACTATGGGGGAGTCAGGTTTGTTATGTTGCCTTATATTCACATAAATTGTTTATTTGCATTTGTTGATCCAAGACTGACCAATGGGGGCAAGGTTGGTGGGTGAGGTTGCATGCTTTGCCAGGACAAGTAGTTTGCCCAGTTGCTTGTGCACAGGCTCGTTAAACATTAATGACCATTTTAATAGTAATGAGGACATTTGTATGCCAGCACAGAAAAACACTCAGTGGTCCATTTTGGCCGCTTAGTTATGTGGGCACTAGCACAGAATAGTGGATCCTCCTGGAGTTCTCACCACCCCTGGGACTTACTGAGAGGTGATCCCTTATATTCTACTGGAACGGGACTAGGTCAGTCCTTTTCTATTTCTGCCCTTTCTGTCTCCATGTTCAATATGGTAGTACAGTAGTTTCATGTTACTACTGATAATCAGCTTTCTACATAAGAACTATTTGCTCCATTTCCCCCTGCCCTACTAACTTCCTCCCCAGATGATTTGGATATTTTGGGTCAGGGATCAGCAATTTTAGAATGCTGCTCCCATGTCTAATGTGTGTAGTGTGTTATAAGAATACAAATGCAATATCATTTGTGGTATAACAAAGTTCAACCCCAAGTGCTAAATCAATATAATTGAACTAAGGCCTATACCCTTATGACCTCAGCTCCAAAACCATAAAAACAATAATAATAACTGCCCAGGATAATTATTTTGCACAAGTACTCCCTTCATCCTTTCTCCCAACCTAACCCTTCCTCCATTTTCCCACCTCATCTCCCCTTGAGATCCTCTAGAACAAGCAATGATAGTGCTAGATTTAGTCTGTAATGTATTCAATATTTGGCTTCTTGCCATAGGTGATAAAATATTCAGATAGGGTGTCCATATCTTCAAATTGTCTTTTTACTTCTTATTAGAATAATATGCAGATCTCGAGTCCCAGCACATCAGTCTATAAAGTTTATTGTCTCCAATACCAATAAGATGGAGGAGTCACACTCAGCCAATGGTTTAGAATATACTTTTTCCCCACATTATAACATTTACTTATGAATAGTTTCTCTACCAAAGAAAATTTGGAGAACATCATGTTCACTAAAGACAAAGGAATAGAATATCTGAGTGTACAAAAAGGATGCTATTTCTTACTAAAAAATTGTATTGTCTCATATTCCCACAACCCATGTATGAAAGAGTTTCTGTGATTGTACACTTCATACAGAGCTATTTATCTACATAAACAGCATAGAATGCTTGCCTTTGAAGCAAATATGCCCATAGCATTGTTCTGAAATACCATTACTGTAACTCAGCACTATAAACAATGTTGGGTATCCATGCTATGGCGCCCCACAAAGTTTCCTTCCTTATTGGACTGCCCAAATCTTTCTCCCAAGAGTCCATGATTGTCTAATAATGTTTAGATAATTGCAGATTGCTCAAATGCCTATGATAATGTCCACCCCTAAAAATGCCAAAATCCTATGACCAAATTCTTGTGTTAGAAGACACATGGGAAGAGATGTTATATTATATGCCAACTGTAAATAGGCAAATGGTACTTCTTTTCCCTGTATCCATTTCTGCTATAGACCTCCATATTATATAATCCTATTGTCCTCCTTCAGGATGTGAGTTATTAGGGAAATCCCTACTGCTTCCCACCGTACAAATCTAGAGTGGGCTATCCCGGGGCAAATCTCACATTCCCCACTATTGAAAGTGCACTAACCTGAGGATTTTGGTTCCATAGTGGTGCAATCTGTTTCCGTGATGTCCAGAGTGGCCTAAAAATCAAGCTTTTCCTGATACAGAGTGTTATTAGGTAGTTTGTTTAAATGTGCATGTAGGAGATAGTTTAAATGCAATGAATAAGAATAGTCTTTTTCAAGGTCAATATCTGTATATAGGTAATCATTAGGCACCCTTAACTGATGCTGTAAACAAGCTTGATCATATAGCTTCATAGCAGGTAATCCGAACCCTCCCATTGTTTATGACCCATCTAAAAATTCCCATCTTAACTTAGGTCTCCTCCCCCCCCCCCCTCCAAACAAATCTTTGATGTTAATGACTTCAGTCTCATTATAAACTTTTTTGTCAAGCAAAGTGAAAGTGTTTGGAAGGCTTATAGCCATTTTGGAAAATGTATCATGCAATATAAATTCACCCTTCCCATAAGAATCAAGGGAAGCCCCTTCCAATGAGCCAATAGAGACCCAGTCTCCTTCAGTAGTTGATCTACATTAAGCCTATACATCTTATCCATGTTCATAGTCAACTGTATTCCCAACTAACAAAAAAAGATGTATGCCCACTTAAAAGGAAATGAGGGTCCCCAATTTTGGTGGAGCAAATCTGGAGATGCTAAGTTCTCTGACTTCCCTATATTGAACCTAAATCCGGAGAAGTCTCCATACTCTCTGAAGCTTTCTAATAATACCGGGAGTGATTTGCGAGTTATCTATCTATCTATCTATCTATCTATACTAAGAGATCATTCATAAATGCTGGTATTTTAAAGTAATGTGTTACCACTGCTATACCCCTAATCTCTGGGTTGTTTTGCATTTCCCTGATTAATGGGTCAAGAGACAACACAAATAATAGTGATGACAAGGGACAACTCTGTGTATCGTAAAGGGTTCTGATAGCATTCCATTTGCTAGAATCTGTGCTTTGGGGGTCACAGTATAAGGCCCAAATAGCACTAAGAAAAAAAGGGCCCAATCTGTAGGTCTGAAGCACATCAAACAGATACCCCCACTTCACTCTAATGCCTTTTCAGCATTGAAAATAATAAGAATAGTCAGGGTGTCTTCCCACGTAGCCTTTTCCAGTGCAACCAAGATTTGCCTTATATTTTTTGACATCAGTCTTCCACACATAAACGCCTTCTGCTGTCCCGAAACCAGGGAGGGTAAAAGCCTTACCAAGCAGTTAGCCAATATTTTAGCCAACAATTTCAGTTCAAAATTGAACAACAATATAGGCAGGTAAGATTCTGTTTGCACCAAAGCCTTCTCTGGTTTCAGAAGAACAACTATCTGCGCTATATTCAGATATCTGGGGATAAAGCCTTTTGCCACTCCTAGACTGAAGAATGATGCCAACATTGAAACAATCTCTTCTTGCAACAGTTTATAGCATTCCCCTTTAAGCCTGTCCGGGTCAGGTGCCTTCCCCAAAGGACACTGCTGAATTGCCCCATTCCAATTCACCTGCTGTTATTGGAATATCTAATTTAGCTGCATCAGAGTCTGATAATTTTCATAACTCTATGCTGTTTAAGTATACCTCTACTTTCAGTAGAAACTGTTGCACTTTAGAAACTGCACTTTAAATATTGAAATCCAATTAGGATTTAAAAAGTGGGCCAGTGAGGAGACATCACATCAAGCTTATCACTATGATAAACATTTGAGCGATGAGTGGTGTTTCTGAGGTCAGAAGCTTCAGTAAAGTTATGAAATTTATAGCTATTAAGAGTGGTTGAATCATATATCATAACGCATATTCTATATGGCACATAAAAAATTGGTGTTGAGTTAAACGGTGCATAGTGCAATTCTTTAAAATGTATGTGTATCTTATAGAGTCACGCTAAGCACCAATTCACAATACATCACAACTTTTAAGCACACCTATTTAAGCCAAGGAAAACCAGGCCTAAATCCTTGTGTTCAGTTCAGTTCATTTTATTTGATATACCGCAAATATTAACAAAAGAAGTTAAATCTAAGTGGTTAACAATATAAACGCAAGGAAGGGGACATTTATGAAAATAATGGACATGCCGGCTCAACCTATGAACCAGATGAGGCCCTGAACCAGGGTTCTGGTGATAAAGGGTGCATAATCCCAGTCTGGCATCTCTCCCACTCTCTTCCCTCCCCTCCCCTCTGTGTGCAGGGAGGGAGAGCTGCCAGATCGGGATTTGGAATTTTGGCACTCTTTATTACCAGCATTAGGGGGAAGGCCTGTGATAGAAGAGGACCTACTGGATCATGGGGTGAGATGGGGAGATGAGGAACCAATGCAAAAGTTGGCTCAGGGTGTGATGAAGCTACTAAGTAGTAGATTTAAAACAAACTGGAGAAAATATTCTTCCTACAGCGTGTCATTCAACTCTGGAATTTATTGCCAGAGAATGTGGTAAAATCAGTTAGCTTAGCGGGGTTTTAAAAAGGTTTGGATAATTACCTAAAAGAGAAGTCCATAGGCTATTATAGAGATGATTTGGGGAAATCTACTGCTTATTCCTAAAATAAGCAGCATAAAATCTGTTTTACTACTTGGGATCTAGCTAGATACTTGGGACCTGGGTTGGCCAGTGCTAGAAACAGGATACTGGGCTTGATAGACCTTTGGTCTGTCGCAGTATGGCAATTCTTATGTTCTTAAGTTAGGGTGCTATACTGTAGTTCCTTGAGTCAACCATGCCTGCTCATAACTTGTGTGTGAAAGTACACATAAATTCTAGGAAAGCCCAGGGCCCGCCCATGTTCCTCCCCTGGTCACTTCCCCTTTTCAGATTTGCACACTAGAACTGGTATATAGCACTTTATAGAATATACCTGCCAAGTTGTGCATGGAACTTTTTTAAATTAGTGCCAACATCAATTATGAGGTGTTAATTGCCAATTATTAGCACCGATTAGGATTGTTAAACAATTAAATTGTGCACACAAATCAGTTGTGCACACTGATTTGAATGCACAAGGTAAGGCACCATTTACAGAATTTGGGGGTTAACTCATAATTTGATTTAGACTATTCTGTTAAAAGTGTGATTTTTTTATTTATTTTTTAAATTCCTATACAGTATATTGCTATTTCTTTGTTATAGTAATCCACACTGATCCAACATGGCTATAGCAGAATGTAAGACTCTTTATTTTATTGTAAATTCCTGCGTTGTTTAAACTCAAAATAGACACCATAGGGTTAATGAAAGCAAAATCATTTTGACTGATGCTGAAGTAGATCATTATTGTTGCTGAATAACAACTAGTAAAAGCACATTTCAGCAGATATTGACATGGAACCACCAAATGCACTCCATTAATGCCCTCCATTCAATCCACAAAATTGTCCATTTTACAGTTTTTATATACAAATTCACCTTGCAGTGCTCTAAAACCAAGATAGATTGATCGGGTTTCTTCACACTGGGAACTTCCATTGTCCTCTGTGTCAATGAACTTCAAACATATTGAACTTGAAAGCCCAAGGTTGCTAGAAAACAGCATGAGCCCCTTATGGACATACATAGTGCCTTTTTTGGTCTAATGGTTATAGCATTTACTACACAGAGAGTTACAACACAGGCACTACATTACATGCTGTTCCAGATAGTGCAGTAGCACCCATGTTATCATGCACTGTATGTAACATGTTGTGAAACCACAGCAAATAAAGCGGCATAGTCTCCCTGTGCATCCCTCCATTCAATCCCTTCCCTGATGGCAAAATTCCCTCCCTCCTCTCAATCTGCAATAATAATAATATTCTTTATTCTTGTATACCATCTAACCGTAAGTTCCAGGCAGTTCACATCAAAGAATTACTATACAATCAGTGAAATATACATATAGACAGAGTTATAACAATATTCAAGTTACAGACTTATCAAACAGATAAGTTTTTAACAATCTCCTAAAAGCATAATATAATTGTGCTTGTGGAATCAGAATACTTAACCAGGAATTCATTTTTCCTAACTGAAATGCAAAAGTCTTGTCCAGAAATCTCTTATAACGACATGCTTTTAAAGATGGATACATAAACATGTAATTATTTTGAGTATTTTTATTGGACTTATATAACTTAAATTGGGAGGATAGGTATCCTGGAGCCAGACCAAACAGTGCTTTAAAGCAAATGCAACCAAACTTGAACAAAGTTCTTGCCTCAAAAAGCAACCAATGAAGCCGTTGATAAAAAGGACTCACATGGTCACATTTCTTTAGCCTAAAAATCAAACGCACCGCTGTGTTTTGTATTACTTGTTTTCGGTTTAAGATTTTCTTATAAGATGCCAGGTAAATGATATTGCAGTAATTACATTACATTACATTAGTGATTTCTATTCCACAATTGACAAATAATCAAGGGCAGATAGAATTGAAGACTGAACCACCAACCTAAAAGATGCCAAGTCAAGATATTTTTTTAATGTTTTAAAGTTTCCAAAGAATCACAAAGCCCCATACTAACATCTAAGTCTGACCCAGTGACACAGTAAAGGGTGGGGGTGGGAGGGTCCGTCCCAGGTGCCATGTTGTTGGGGGCCCCAGCACCTCTCCTCCTCTTCACCCCTGCCTCTACCCACTTTTCCCCTTGCCATGCATGCGCCTCCTTCCCTTGTACCTTTAGTTGTACACCGCCACGAACAACACCTTCAACATGCTTCTGGTGACCACATTGTCTCTCCCACTGACTTCACTTCTGGGTGCCGCTTATAGGAAGTGGCATCCAAGGGAGAGCTGATGGGGTCGCGAGGAGAATGTTCAAGTTATTGTTGCTCGTGGTAGTGTACAATTAGAGGCATGGGGAAAGGGAAGGGAGTATGCGTGGCAGGAGGGGGAACATGGAAGGAGAAGGGGCAGAGATGAGGGTGGGGGAGGGGTGCCACCACCCTAGGCGCTCTTGACACTCGCTATGCAACTGATCCCACCTCTACCCTCTCAAAGCCCAACCCCCGATCACCAAGACCTACCCATTGGGCTTCAGAAGTTTAGGGGATATAGGCAGCAGCAGATGCTCTGCTGTCATTCAGATTGACTCTTATCATCCAAAATATTTCCAAAGCCCCTGCTGTGAGACTACCACTAGGGATCATCATCACCATTATGAATGATCGTGCTGACCTGGGCAGCAGTGAAGAGTGTCTGCTACTGCCTGGGACCCTGGATTACCAATAAAATCATGTAGGTAGGTCATGGGTGGGGGAGGGGAGTGGAATGGAGGGGAAGGGTTTTGATGTTGGGGTAGTAGATAAGAAGGGGACTTTGGTCTTATGAAGGTGATCAGAGAGGCTATGTGATGTCAGGGAGGGGACTTTGCTGTTGGGGAGGGGATCAGAAGTGTCTAGAGCAGGGGTGTCAAACTCAAATTAGATAAGGGGCCAAAATCTAATACATAGGCTAAGTCATGGTCCAGATTTTTTATTAAGATACCCCCTTTGCTGACGCACAGCGTGGGTCCCAGTGCTGGTGGCTGCTCCGACGCTCACAAGACTTCTGTGCACGTCGGATCAATCGCTGCCACTGCTGCAAAAAAAAAAACCACGCTGCACACCAGCAAAGGAAGGGGTTAGTCTTAGTAGGGATACAACCTCTCCAACCCCACGCCAGCTACAAAATAAATAAAAAATACTTCTCCTCTCTTTTAGGTCCTAGTTCAGGCTTGCTCTTTAACACCAGCTCTGGCAGGATATACATTTCAAATCTGACATATTGTAATCACAAAATAGAAAATAAAATTATTTTTTTTACCTTTTGTTTCTACCATTTTGCTTTTAGTCCCAATTTCTCTTTCTGATTTTGTCTATCTTCTAATTCTCTTTCCAGTGTCTGCTGTCCATTTTTTTTCTCCTCTTGTCTCTTGCCACAACTTATTGATTTTTCTTTCAACTTTTCTCCTTTTTGCCTCTCTCCACTCAAATCTCACCCTCTTTGTCATCCTTCTCCTTTTTTAAATTTTCAGCTACCTATCAATTTTCCATCTCCAGATCCAACTTCTCTCCCTTTCTCTTCCCAACTGCCCCATCCCATTTCTCCCCCTGGCTGCCTGCCCCCCTCCCCCCCCCCCAGGTCCACCATTTATCCCTTTCTCTTCCCAACGGTTCTCCCTTCAAGTATCTTTTTCCCTCTTTCTCCACACTACCCTAGGTCCAACTTCTCCCTTCATCTCGTTCTCCTCACAGCCCAGCATTCCTTTCCCTCCAGTGCCAGTCCCTCTCTCCTCACAGCCTGGTGTCTTTCCCTCCAGCACAGGTCTGATGTCGCTGCCAAGCCGAGGAGTCTACCAGCCTCAGCAATTTGGCAGAGGTGTACGTCGCTCCCCCTCCTGCTTTTCGACTGCCGCGTCTGTTTCCAATGATGTGCAACTTCCTGTTTCAGCCCGGATGGACCGTGGCAGATGGAAACAGGAGGGAGAGCCACAGACAATACTGCTGAATCGCTGCCGAAGCCGGCAGACTTTATGGCGTGACGGCAACGTCGGACCGGTGCTGGAGGGAGGACATGCTGGGCTGTGAAAAGGGGCAGTTTGGGAGTATTGTTGTGGGCCACATAAAAATGAAAGGCAGGCCGGATTCGGCCTGCAGGCCTTGTGTTTGACACATGTGGTCTAGAGGCTTAACTGCTAGTGAAGTGTTGATGGTGCAGCTGCCTTTCCTGCCTTCTCTTACAGTGTTGGAAATTTCAGCTGTGCTATCAGCAGTTGTGACAGCTAATGCAAGTTAGCTGTTACAGCGGATCACATTTCTGCATAGATCCCACCCAAGCTCCTCCCCAGACCCCACCTCCGTAATAATTGTAATGCCATTTTTCCATTCATTTTTTATGTATACACACAATATAATCTTATTAACAATACATAGAGGGGCATACAGAAAGAAAGGGGGCATGGAAAGAGAAATAAAGAAGAGGGCAGGGTGAAAGAAAGAAAAAGTTGGGGGAGGGAATGAGGTCTGGAGGAGAGGAAGCATACAGGAGGTTGAAAGAAGGGAAGAAATATTGGATGCACAGTCAGAAGAATAAAGTGCAACCAGAGACTGATGAAATTACCAAACAAAGGTAGGAAAAATGATTTTATTTTAAATTTATTGATCAAAATGTGTCTGTTTTGAGAATTTATATCTACTGTCTATATTGTGCACTAAAGCCCCCTTTTACTAAACCGCAATAGCGGTTTTTAGCGCAGGGAGCCTTGAGCATTGAGAGCAGCTCAGGGCATTCAGCGCAGCTCCCTACACTGAAAACCGTTATTGCGGTTTAGTAAAAATGGAGGGGGAATATTTGTCTATTTTTGTATAGTTGTTACTGAGGTGACATTGCATAAACTCATCTGCCTTGACCTCTGTGAAAACCCGCGGAATATAAATGATAATTTCCATTTTCTTTGCGTAGAGTGTGCTTTGTGTTTTTTAAAATTTTATTGTTGGTAGATCATTTTGACTTGGTCACGAAGGTAAGGGGGAGGGAGGGAGGGGAGATGCTGAAAGACATCTAGTAATCCTTACAGACTTGACTGTGCAGGGAATTATTTTTGTAAAATCATGTTTTGTTATGTGACTGGCATTATTTAGACTTTAATTTCTATGAATGAATAGAATGAAAATGATATAAAATTGCTTGCTTGTTTTTATGTGCATGCGCTGAAGGGAAGTGGAGAGAGAGTGGGGAGATTTATAAATTGACAATTGTACAGAATATTGTTTCTTTTTATACTTTAATATAGCAAGTTCAATATAAAACTATTCGAGGCTTGTGTGGATGGTATCAGGTGGTTTGTGGGGAAGGGGATCGAGCTCACGGGGATGGAGACAAATTTTTCCCCCGTGTCATTCTCTAGGCTCTGCCACGAATCGATTTCGACTATGTGCGGGCGAGCGGGGTGTCAGTCGGGTTGACGTAGCCGTCGTAACGCAAGCGGGCATGTGGTATGGCTCTCAAAAAAAATCGTAATCGTTGTACTGCTGATTTTGCCACTTTTGACTAATGAGTTTGCCTACCACTGTACTATACCAACCTGTCTACCACCCCAATAGTCCTAACGGCTGCAGGTGGCACCTATATGGCAGTGCAGTAGGATTTGGGGGGTACACATGTTCCACCATAAAATCAGTGGTTAGAGTGGCTTATGTGCATGGGTCCTCCTCTCTATGGTTCACTAGCCCATCCCCCACACTACTTAAGTCCCCTCTGTGCTGCTCTACTAGGCTTTGCTATAGTGATGCCCGATTCACGATTCAAATTGGTTCACCGATTCCCTTCGGGTGAATCGATTTGAATTGATTTAAAAACCCCCAAAATCGGCTTCACAATACGGACCCTCCCCCCTCGCCCCCTAAAGCAGGAGCAGCAGCGCTGCTCTTGCTAGCTGGCCGCTGCCGCACCTGCTTTAGAGGGCGAGGAGGGAGGGTCAGTCGGGAAGTGCTGCTGTCGGCTTCTCCCCCCCCCCCGGTTCCCACCCTGGTTTCCGATTTCCCATCTTGGCGTTCGGCTTCCCCCCTGGCCTTCCGCTGTTCCCCTGGCCTCCCCGCATCGTTTACCTTATAGGTGAAGCCTGCAGAGCAGATCGCAGTACTAGCGTCTTTGCAAACTGCTTCGAGGCTGTTTCCTCTGCTGCGATCCTGCCTCTGACGTAGGAGAAGGAGTGGGACCTCAGCAGAGGAAAGAGCTCAAAGTAGTTTGCAAAGACACTCAGGGCGGGATTAAACAATAGGCCCAATAGGCACGTGCCTAGGGCCCGAAATGGTCAGGGGGGCCTGATGAAGGAGGGCATCAACATTGTTTTATCCAAACGGTGATGGGCCCCTCCAGCATCGATCGGCAATGTGGGCCTCCCCCCCCCGATCAGCAATGCGTCCCACCCCCGATCAGCAACATGCCCCCCCCATCGACGGAAAATAAGACAAGCAAGCAACACAGGTAAGAAAGGCAATGGGAACTGTAATTTTGCAAGTGGTGCTGCCCATAGCTTCCCTCTGACACAGCTTCCTGTTTCCACCTGGGTGCATGGTGGGGTGGGGCGGGGCAGGGGGCCCAGTGTACTTGTGTGCCTAGGGGCCCTCGACGAAATAATCCTGCCCTGAAGACGCTAGTTCTGCGATCTGCTCTGCAGGCTTTACCTATAAGGTAAACGGTGCAGGGAAGCCAGGGGGAACACAGAGGCTTTCCTGGGGGGCGGGTGCACAGTTCTTCGGAGTGGGACAGGCCTTCATGCGGAGGTGCAGGCCTTCAAGGAGGGTGCAGACCTTCAAGGGGAGACATACCGTTAAGGGGGGACAGGCTTTCATACGGGGGACAGGCCAGGAATGGTGGCATAGGCCTTCAGGAGGGCAAGCCTTTAAGGGGGGCAGGCCTCTAAGGGGGGGACAGGCCTTCAGGGATGGGGGCAGGTTTTTTTGGGGGGACAAACCTTCAGGTGGAGGAGGGTCCTGGTGTAGAAGTACACGGAGGGAGGGATGGAAGGGGGGGTTTCAAAGAGACGTGCATATGCCGGACATTGGGGGGGAAGAAATAATGGGTCTAAAAATAGAGGAGAGGGGAAGAGATGATGGACAATGGGATTTAGGGAGGGAAGGAACAGAAAGGGAGAGAAGTTGGGCACAAGGGATGGTGTGGAGGGGGGATAGAGATACTAGATAGGAGGATAGTTGTGAAAAGAAAGGGAGAGATGGTGGACCTTGGGGTGATGGGGAAGGAGGGAAGATGCTGGCTGAAAGGGTAGTTAAGAAAAGGTGGATCTTGGATGGAAACGAAAAAAAAAGAAAGATGCCAGACCTCCGGGGAAGGGAAGGAAAATGGAAGGGGAGGACGGAGATGGCAGATGGATGGTTAGAACGGAGAAAGAAGAAAGAAAGAGACTCTGGCAAGCAAGACAACCAGAGCCTGGGACCAACAAGAATTGAATAATGATCAGACAACAAAAGGTAGAAAAACTAATTTAATTTTATTTTCTGTTTTGTGATTACAATATGTCAGATTTGAAATGTATATCGTGCCAGAGCTGGTGTTAGACCGCAAACGTGAGCTAGGATTTAAGAGAGAGAGGAAAAGTCCTTTTTGTTTCTTTATTTTGTTTACACCATAGCACCAGTGTGGTTAGAAGGCAAAGGGGGTGAAGAGGCTATAAAATAAACCCACCGGGATGTTTGAAAAAAACACCCAATTGGACAGGAAAATCGAATCGAAAAACCAATTAAATAGGCTGAATCGAATCAAATTGAAATTTTTTTTCCTGAATCGGGCAACACTACTTTGCTGTGCCAGGTGCTGATGTTCTGGAGGCAGATATGTACGTTTTTATTCCGATTCTTATGATGTTGTGTGTGTGTGTGTGTGTAGGGGGGGGGGGGTCAGTGATCACTGGGGCAGTGTGTAAGGGTCTGTACTTTGTGTCTGCAGTGCCTTTTTGGCACTTAGACCTGGTTTTACATGACCTAATTCACAACGTACAAGTTCCGTCCAGGCAGCCTCGTTAAACTTTCGGTACAACTAAGTTTAGATTACCTACTGTTACCTGAATATATCTTGCCTTGGAACAACTGAAAAGGATATGAATTAAATCCAGATTCAAGGCTGAGCCCCTTTGTTGGAAAATCTTCATATAATTAATCCTGAGAGGTTAGTGGGTTTTCTTTGAAAATTAGAAGCAAACGTATCCAGTAAGAAAAAAAAGAAATATGTATTTTACAATTAGGTGGGTTATTTGAAAATGTTGTACCACAGTGATTACTACAGAGGAGGTTTGGACCAAAACTTCTTGTTTGGTAGCTCTGCGGTTCAACCACTAGCCAACAGTGTCACAGAAAATGATTTGAAACAAGATATGACTCGTTGAACAGGAGTAAGAGGATAAGTGATTGGAAAGAGAAAATATCCCTCCGTTTCTAAGCTACTCGAGCTGATAGCTGTGACAATATGCCCATGGAGAATTCTCTCAATTACAAAGTTGTCTTTGGTGATAGTACAGCTGTGGCAATGTGCCTGTGGAGATTAACAATAAACAATCTAATCAAGTCAACCTGGCACTGTGTTGAAAGAAAGATTTATTGTTGCAGCTACCAGCACAGATGCTGAATAAATAACCAAAGGGCTGATTTAATGCTGTGGGAGCAAAATGTAGAATAGTGAGAAAGTAAGTTAGAAAGTTACAAAAAATACCTTTTCTGGACTTACCTAGGACTTCCATTTTGAAAATTACCCCAGGGAAATTGTGTGCTGCTATTTCCACACACATTTTCTGAAGCATGTGCACTGACATTAAACTCTCCCCCAATTCCATCCAGGAATGTTTCCGGGCTTTCCAGGTAAATATACATGTGTACAGGCATTTGCTCACAAACATTTGCCTATTAGGCCTCTATTTCTATCCATAGTTTTACTTGCAGAAATGCTTTCATAAATGATTCCCATGTTTAGGAAGATGTAATCTATCAAAATTATAAGACCCTTTTACAAAGCCACAGTAGCGATTCCCGTGTGGCAAATACAATGCCGCACATTCAATTCCTATGGGCTGTGTCACATTTTCCGCACCGGAACTCGCTACTGCAGCTTTGTCAAAAGAGTCCTATGTAAGATGAAATATAAATGAAGTTAAGTGTTCACCTCTGGCGCAGGGTCAATGTATAATTTTATTATTCAAATATTGTCAAAATGTAAATAAACAGCTTAATACAATCTGTATAAGGAAGGGAGAGGTTTGGTCAGAATGAAGGCGATATTCAGCCACTATTCAGATTTCTAGTGGACAGCATACTATGTTTATTCAAATTTGATATGCTGCTGAAACTTACAGAGTTCACTGTGGTTTACATATTTTTTATAGGTACTTCAAGCATTTTCCCTATCTGTCCCAGTGGGTTCACAATCTATCTAATGTACCTGGGGCAGTGGAGGATTAAGTCATAGGCACCAGAACACAGGGGCATGGCCTATCCAAATATTTGATCCCTGGTGGTCCAGAGGAGCAGCAGGCAGGAGCAAGCTTTCCACACTCCTGCCCGCTGCTAATCCGGTCGGTGACAGCTGATTTCTTCTGCCGCTTAGCAGCAACCATTAGGAGCGCGCTTTGATGCTGCCTGCTTGGCGTTCAATGGCTTCTTTGACTGGCTCCCGTTAATTCTCGTGAATCGCAAGAATTTGAGGAGCCAGTCAAAGAAGCTGCTGAGTGCTGAGCCGGCAGTGCCAAAGCGTTCTCCTGCTGGTTGCCGCTCAGCAGCAGAAGAAATCAGCTGCCACCAACCGGGGTGAGGTAGGAGGATGTGGCAGGGTGCACTACATATCCTGGGAGAGAGGGGGCTGAGTGCAGAGTCTGACAGGGGAGGGAGGGAAAGAAGGAAGGAAGGAAAGGGGCTGGGTGAAGAGCCTGACAGGAGTTGGGAGCAATGTTCCCTCTAATTTTTCATAGGCTATGTGCACAAAAAATTTCATCTGTGCGCATTTTAAAGAAAAACTAAAGTTGTGTGCGCTATAAAAATGAATGCCAGAGGGCCCGGAGTTCAGTTATGGGCATTTATGGGCAGGTCTTTGAGTTTAGTCTGCATTAATGAAAACACAATGTAATTTTAGTTACACTTTATGTAACATAAAGTCTCATTTCAATAAACATAAATTATGTTTCATTGAAATGTTTCTTTGAGCGCTACCTATAAATAAGGTATCATTGTACTTTATACTTAAAATTTCGAAAATAACAGCAATTTAGTTTTCAAAGTTTTTCCCTGCGATCTTTCATATTTATCCAGTCCGAATAAATTCTGTCAAGATCTGTTGAGCCTCCATCTTAAAGGTGACTCTTAACCCGCATCAGCATTTCCAAATGCTCTAAATGTAAACAATTCCTTTGTTTAGTCTTCAAATTGTTCATTAGACTAAAACCATGCTCACAATCTGAACTAGATGCTAAGAATGTGGCACCAATGTCCATCAATTTTGCTAAATCTTCAAATTGATCATTCTGAAATGCAAATTTCGTTATATCTGGAAAGCTGTTTATCAGATTGCTTTTGATTTTTTCTGCAACAAGGAATTTAAAGTCACTGTATTGCTGAATTATAACACTTTCCTCCGGAAGAAATTGTTTATACTTTAAACAAAGAGATCTGATATGTCCATTTCCAAAGTCAAAGTCGCATTGTGATATTGCTGTACAGTCAAAAGCAGACCATTCCTCAACTTCATTTTCAGGAAATCTTTCACCCAGATGCAAACATAGGATGTCGATGAAGGTTAATATGGAATTAGTATCCACTGAAACTTTTTCTCCAGACCTCATCCTGTTGTCAAGAAGACTGTTGACTTTATCACTCCACTTAACCTTGTCGCCTAAGTATTGCATTCGAAGTTTGTTCAATTTACCCTGTGCAAGATGATAAGCTTCCAATGGTGTCAAACCACATTTTTGAAATGCCATGGTTAAGGAAGCCAGTTCTGATAAGACATCATTCAAAACTTCAAGTGTAATATGAAATTGTTCACTGTTCAGCTTCTTATAGCAGTACTTTGCAATAGGATCACTATCTTTTGTCTTCTTCAAAATATTTTAACAGGGGATCATAATTTCAAATAATTGCTTTAAGTGCAAAGTGTCTAGATAACCAGCGCACTTCATTCAGAGGTCTGAAAGTAATTGATTCACATTCAGATGCATCTGCTATTTCTTGAAATTTGCATCATTTAGTAGAAGACCGACAAACACCGTGTACACAGTTCTCATTAGTTTCTACATCTTTCATCAATTTTACTTCTTTCCATGAATCAGAAAGTCCCAAATCTTTCCGATGTGCAACACAATGTTGCTGCACTAAATGTGGAATGTCTTTTCTCAGCTGTGCTGCAACACCATCTTTTTTGCACAACATAACAGAGGCACCATCAGACCATTTTATTCAGGTCAAGTTCATGTTTCCTATAGAATTCCCTAATTGCTGTTACTATTGATGTAGCATCACATGCTTCCAACTGTAGCATCCCACCAAATGATGTCCTATACTCATTTGAATTGACTGGCCGATACTTAAAGTTGAGTATTAAGTACTTGTTGACAGAAATGTCTGTGATTTCATCAACAGTTAACGTATGATACGTTGCTAATTTAATGTCTGCCATACGATCATCTTGCACAATGCCATTGTTAATTCCAAGAAATTCAAACGCATAGTTTTTGCTTCTCCAGCTATCAGGTATACTAACATACTTCGCCATGTGCTCATTGATATCTTGAACAGAGAGCATTGAGCTATTCATCTTAATGGCCAGCACAACACTGTCGACAAGAACCTTAATTTCATCAGGACTGGAACGCTTCCGTTCATTACTAATTTGCCTGTTTTATTTTTTGTTTGGGCTTTCAAGCAACATGTTAGCCAGTCCCCCTCTTAAATTCGGATTTTTACTTCTGAGTTTCCTAATACTGTCAGCATGAGATTTACTTGATAGATGGCATTTCAGGAAGTCCAGTTTCCAAACATCATCCCATATTTTTCTAGTAGAGAATTTTCCAGTTGCTTTGGCATCTTGACAATAACAACACACAACTCCATCGTCTTCGGCATAGGTAAATATTTCACACAGTCGAACACGCATTGTATTTCGAGATTCCGGTGTCTCCGTTTCAACAATTTCTTCAAGCCATTCAGACCTAAAAGCTGTTGCAGCTCTCTTGCGTTTTACACTTTTCACCATTCGCGGTTTAGACATTTTAAGAGGTATATATCTGGTTGCAATTTAATAAACAAATACAGTTATACAACCACAGTACCACGCTGCACACTACGATTCCACAAAATAAACAATATGGCGGAACTTCAGGAAGTCAAAGAATCAGAAGTGTTTCATATCCTATGGGCCATAGGATATGGCCCTATGGGGTACGTGATGTGTCAAGTTCAACTGCCAAAGATAATGGAATCATGTGAATGACTTAAAATTTATATTATAGCGCTTCAATAAATGTGATAAATGGGAAATTGGAACAGCTGATCTTCTGCAACATTTCATTTTAGCAGTGAAAATCATTTTAGGTAAAAATTTATTTTTTTGTGCGCGCTATTTTAATTTGTGTGCACGGGTTCGGCAAGTTGTGTGCACATGCACAACTTAGAGGGAACAGTGGTTGGGAGGGAAGGGAGCTGGGTGCAGAGTCTGACAGGGGAGGGAAGGAAGGAAAGAAGGAAGGGGAGCTGGGTGAGGAGCCTGACAGGGGAGGAAGGGAGGGGGGCTGGGTGCAGGGCCTGACGGAGAGGGAAGGGGGCTGGGTGCAGAACCTGGCAGGGAAAAGCTGGGTAAATGGGGGTAAGGATTTGGGAAGGCAGGGAGGACAGTTGCTCAGGGGGTTGGGAGAGACAGATACTGCACATACTGGGAGAGGGTTGGGAAGGACAAATGCATGGGCTGGGGGGGAGGTTAGGAAAGGAGGAAAATAGAGATGTTGTACATTTAGAGTAATGGGAAGGAAGAGAAATAAATACTCCCGGTGGGGGAAAAGGAATGGAGAATTGTTGGACATAGGTGTATGGCATGAAAGGGAAAGAGAGATGATGTATATGGGGAAAGGAAGAAAGAGGGAGAATTGTTGGACATGATAGTGATGAGAGGAGGGAAGAAGAAATGTTATACTGGGAGGGAGGAGAGTTGACCCAAAGAAGGGAGAGATGTCAGACCACTGGAATGGGAAGGCGAGAGAGAGACAGAGATGCCAGACCACAGAAAGGAGAGGAGAGAGATGTTAGACCTCGGAAAGAGGGAGGGAAGGAGAGAGAGAGATGCCAGACTATGGGAAGGAAATGAGAAAGATGCCAGACCATATGAGGGGGGAAAGGGGAAGATAGAGATGTCTGACCATGGGAGAGGGATGAGAAGATGCATAAGGATGGAGGGGAAGGGGAGACAGAGGGAAGACATGGTATACAGCGATGGGTGCGACATGGAAGAGATAAGAAGAAATGTGTCTTATGGATAGAAGGGAATAGGGGAGAAGAAATAGGGAGGAGATGGTACACATGGATAGATGGGAAGGGAAGGCATGGAAAAATAGATTTTGTGAATAATGCAGAAAAATGGAAGAAAGTTGAATGTTAAAAGTTAATGGTAAAGACGGATGTATGGCAGAAAGTGAAGGACAGAAAAACAGCAAATGGATAAGTTGGCCCTGGTTACACAGTTAAGAGCACAGACAAAAGGACATACAGCCAGAGACTGGGAAAAATGGTTTGAAAACCAAAATCACCAGGCAACAAAGGTAGGGGAAATGATGATGATGTTTTCAATTTAGTGATTGAATTGTGTCAGTTCTGAGAAATTGCATCTGCTGTCTATATTTTGCACTGTTCAGGAAAAAATGCATTTGTTTCTATTTCTCTGGGGGTTGTACTGCATGCAGAGTCTTGCATCATAGGGTTTTGTTTGTAGATATTAGTACTTTTAGTTTGTGGTCCCGTATTTGCATAAGGGCTATCTGTGTTTAGGTAGGAATAAATGTTGAGAAGCATACAATGTGCTTCACATAGTTTAAATTTATGGTTAACCATTATGTATTGTTAATAAGATTATATTGTGTGTATATATGAAAAATGAATGGAAAAAAATGGTATTACAATTAGTACTATTATGGGGGCGGGGTCTGGGGCGGAGCTTGCGGGCTCCCCAAACAAAAAAGTGTTCCACTGCCTATGGATTAAGTGACTTATCTGGAGTCACAAGGAGCAGTGCGTGGTTTTGAACCCACAACCTCAGGATGCTGAGGCTGTTGATCTAACCACTGCACCACATTCTCCTCTCCCGGTAGTTACTAATAGTAAAATAGTGATTTGTAACTTTAGGAGTATATATTTTGCATCCTATTTTTTGCCTCTTCATTGTGGAATGTATTTAAATGTATCCATTACAACTTCTTTATTCCAAAGTATATAGTACATACTGAGATCTTTAAAATCTTTTCCATATGTTTTATGACATTACATTGCATAAATTCTTATATATCGCAGCTACCTTACGGTTCAGTGTGATTAACAGCTAAGAGATACTAAACATTTGTAGTATGATTATAATAAATTAATCAAATTATTTCCCAAACAAGTGGGTTTTCAGCAATTTTCTAAAAATTAGATAAAAGGTTGAGATTGATATATAAGTACTAACCTGTTTGTCCCACATAGCTGCCAAAGTTTTACTAAGAAAGCATTTATAAATACATCTCTTTAATGGAAAGTCAAAAGTCATATCACACACAAATGTTTTCTAGTAGCAAAATTGAAGCAATCTAAAAAATAGCTGGGTAAAAGCCTTAAGACGTACACAGCCAAACATCACCAATCATTTAAGTAGCCACTCTCTAGTTCTGATCCATTCTGATGATATCTTTTTCAGGGCATAGGCTCCAGAACTGTGCACAGAATTCTAAATGGGCTATCATCAGAAACTTACAGTATGCAACATTGAGAGACTATCATCTGCTTTTTCCTGTTGATCATTCATCTCCCTATGATCACAAGCATCTTTCTAGCTTTTGCCATTGCCTTTTCAACCTGTTTGGGCATCTTAAAATAATCAAATATGATCACACCCAAGTTTCACTCTTCTTTCACACACAGAAGTACTTAATTTCCTATAATGTACTGTTATGGTTTTTTTGCACCCCAAATATGACACCACTTATTTTTTTAGAATTAAATCTTTAGACCAGGGGTGTCCAACCTGCGGCCCCGTGAAGTATTTTGTGCAGCCCCGGTCGAGGGCGATTCAGTGTTTTCCTCTGCTGCCCCTGGGTGTTTACTGTCTTGCCGGCTCCCTCCTTTGTCTTGCAGCAGCGTTTGTGCGTTTGTGAGGCCCCAGAAACATTTTTTTCAGCCAATGCTGCCCAGGGAAGCCAAAAGATTGGACACCCCTGCTTTAGACCATTACTAGATCCTTCTTCATGCTATCCATGTGCTCAGGAATGTTGGTAACATCACAAAAAGGCAAACCTACTCATGAGAACTGGGGCAGCCATTCACAGAGCGGCGCAGGACAAGGCAGTACCGCCAGAGAAATGAAGGTGGGGGGGGGGGGGTTAGTTAGTATTCTCTCCATAAGACGCACCCTTATTTCCACCCACTTGTTTTGGGGAAAAAAGTATGTCTTATAGAGTGAAAAATACGGTAATCACTCAAAAATATTTTTAATGCAAAAGGCATACGAGTCTTGAACAACTGGGATTTATCCTGCATTGGTCACGAGATCCTGCAGAAGGTATCAATCACATTATTTTCTCTGCCTCCACCTCCTTCCTCAATAGGCTGTGCCCTATCTCCTCAGTTGTTACCTTCTGCAAAACTGAAAGTGTCTTTCTGATCTGCTCTGAGATCATCTTTATTATTTTTGGTTTTTTTATATCCAGATTTTGAGGCTTTTGGTACTGCAAAGGTTCCAAGCAGTCCTGGGACAGCTCTGGCTATGAGAAGACACAGACTTTTGGTGCAACGGTTAGTCACTAGTGTGATTCCCTCTTGTACAGGGCACCTGCCTAGACAGCCTGCACTAGTTAGATTTTAGGTTTGGGGACCATTCCCTTCGAAGCTCTTGTTCTGGATCTATCCAGAGTTTGAGCACAGGCTGTGTGGCCCTGAGTTAGCCCTTGTGGCTCTAGCAGGTGCCAGCTATATTTCCTCTCCCCAGTCATTGAGAGGCATTCGGGGGGGGAGGGGTTGAAGGCATCTGAGCTTCCTATATGCATGTTTGAGGCAGAGTATTCTCCTTTTTGCAGCTTTCCCTGAAGCTAAGCTGCTCCTAGCAGCCCTGGAATGGAGAGTACAGGCTATAGAAGCCTATTGGGAAAATCAAAGGGGGGGGGGGTTGTCTGAAAATTATATTCTAGGAAGCTTCTGGGGCAAGGCCAGGCCAGGCCAACCTCTTTTTGCATATTTTTGTATTTTGATTTAGGCTGTTTTTTTAGCACAAAATTGATGCCACGGCAGCCATCTTGGATTCCCCAGTTTTGAATTAAAAGCTATCTGCCTCAATACCTCGTAATTTCACTTAAAATTGTAGGGTCATGAAATGGTTAACTGTTGTTTAAAATATTGCTCTGGTCTACATAGCTGAAAAAAGTGTACAATCTATTGACTTCATCTGCCTAAAATGTATGTCCTTACCTTACCACATTGTAAGCTGAATAGATAAGAGTTTGAGCCATGATGTACCCTGCCCTTCTGTACATTTAACATTTAGAACTGTAAGAGTTAGATAAGTGACCTGCTAGTGTGAGCTTAGGACCAATAATAATTGTAGAAAAGTTATAGAAGTAACAAATGAAAATTGTAGTTTTTGCATATATTAGTTTGCAAAAAGGACATAAAAGTCCGTGTATTTCCTGTTTCTGACACTCTAGTAGGCAGGCTATTAACTGCACTAGAGTCCGGTATACCGTAATAAATCTCTTGTACTTTCTTCACGCCTCTGACTTTGTGTGTCCAAGTGACCTTTCAAAATTGATAGGGATGGATTCAGAAATCCTTTCTAGATCCCTCATTTCATGACCTGGCATCTGCAGTGAAGCACTGTCGCATGGACATGCTAAGCTGGCGGGGAACCCAAGAAAGACCCAACAGGGGTCATCAAGGCTCCCTGTTCAGGGGTTTATCCTGTATCTTGTGAGACCTATCTGAATTACAGGGGTCAGGCTGTGCCGGGGGGGCCTGCCCCTGATAACCATCAGTCCCTCCCACCAGTTCCTTCCACAGGAAGATTGGGGGTCAGAATCTATTCCTTTGCTCTCCCATAGTAGATCCTCTGTGTTAGAAGATACAGTGTCTCAGGCTGGAGAAGACAGTAAGGGGTCCATTGCAGCCCTGGACCAGGGAGAGGATCCGATGGTCCACTGCCTATTTGAGCTGGCAGTTTTGACAGAGATCATAACTTAGTAAAGGAGTTGAAATTAGATTCACAGCAGCCCTCTACAAGCTCTGTTATGAGTGGGTCCAAGGCTCAGAAAGCATGCTTTCCTTCACATCCAGATATAACAGTGATGATCGCGGAGCCGTGGGATGCCTCAGAGGGCTCCCTTAAGGTGGCCAAAACAATAGCCATGCTGTACCTGAAGGCTCCAGAATTTCAACAACTGTTTGTGCTACTTAAGGTAGGTCACTAAGCATATGTCTCAGCCCTGTGAGGGAGAAGTGATTCTAAAAGATGTGTAGAATCATAGAATAGGCTTAGTCCTAAAAAGGCAGTTTGAGGCTTTGGTGTTGGGACTGAAGGTGGCGGCAGTGGCGTCTTTCATCGCATGTGCCTGCCATATTAGATTACTCCGGTTCTCGGCCATGGACAATGAAGCTTGTCCACAGTGGATACTTGTGGGGGGTAGACTATGTAGCAGATGCTCTTTTTTGACACATTCAGGGCAGTGGGCAGGAGATTTGGTTTCCAAGGCCACTTTGAGCAGTCTATTGGTTAATAAGAGTCAAATGTTCTTAGGCAAAGGATTGGACGATCGGCCAGTGTAACAAATCATCACCTTAAGTCCTTGCCAGATAGTAGGCCATGCACTCCCAGAGGGTCGGATCAGAGTAATTTTCATGGCTCTCGGGGACCTTGCCAGTATACAGGGGGTTCCTCTGCGCAAAGGTCGTATGCCTCCTTGTGGCCCTCCTCCTACACCTACATTTCTCAGATTTTGCATATGTGTACCCTAATATTTACAGAATAGCTCTTAGGTGCAATTTGGAATATTTATGTTTGCATCTGCACATACTGTATGTCACTTTTCTAATCAATGGATACATAATAGCTGACAAATCATTAATTTTTCATCCAAGTTGGCAAACAGAATCTTCGTTTTCAAACTCTGCACAGGCCAACAAAAAAAAACCAAAATTACTTGGTGCCTTGGGTTTTTTGACCTGTTCCTGGGGTTATTCAGGGCACTGATTCAGAACATTGCAATGAACAGACTGCATCAGCTCAAGTTTCTTAGATATGGTTGTATTTATTAATATTTTTACCACTATTTAACAGATCTCTTCTGCAGAATCAGGATGTCATAACAAACTTTCTTTTTTGAATGGGAAATTTATGCATTTAAATTACCTACATTTTTTGTGTATAATGAGCTTTGTTTCAAAACTATTCATCTACATCCTTTCCTATAATGCACACTGGCATAAAAATGTAAAGCTCAAATGACAAAATTGCCTTTGTTCTATTCTATCACTTAATTATCTAATCTAAAACTTAGATGTGTATACCGGGCCATCACCTTAAAGGAGCTCGACTCGGTTACCAAAAGATGTGATACTAAAAAAAGAAAAATTAAAAATATATACCAAGCTAAAAGAAGAATATTGATGAAAAAGGACTATTTTGATAACCTAGATTGGAGGTCCAAATATTGTTGGAATAGTAATGTTTTCATAGATTTGCGAAATAGCTGAAAAGATTGTATTGTTCTAATAGAGAAAGGAATACCGTTCCAAATTTCAGTTAATCTGGATGAAAAAGACTGACTCAATTTTCCAATAGATTTAACACCTTTAAAAGATGGAAAAGAAAGTTTATACTATGGGCTCCTTTTACGAAGGTATGCTAGGGTTTTTAGTGCACGCACAAAATTACCGCGCGCTATAGCGCACAGTAGCCGAAAATCTACCGCCTCCTAAAAAGAAGGCGGTAGTGGCTAGCGCACTCAGGAATTTAACACACGCTATTGCGCACTTTAAGGCCCTAGCGTGCCTTTGTAAAAGGAGCCCTATGTATGTTTCTTGAGTCAGACAGTCGATTAATATTCTGATATAATGGAACCAAAGATAGAAATATGCCATATAAAAGTTTGAACATTACACATGCACATTTAAACTGTGCAAAACAATTTAGATGGTAAACAAGGTTTCCTTAGACTACATAAATTTGTATTTCAAAGGTTTCTCAACCTGATCTGTTTAAAACAGTTGCACATAGATTTAAATTCTAATGGGTTTTTCAACTTTGTCTTCTGTTACTTCCTCATACTGTTTGCAAAACTTATACGGAGCATTTGCACCAGTGGACAAATGGAAAGAGAAGCTGCCTGAAATTTGGAGTACCAATAGTTTGGAAGGAACCGAAAAATCACTTTGATGATTGTTATTTTTGTATTGTTAATATCATAGGCATCAATCAAAATAATCGTGACAAGTGGCCTTACCCTGATCTACCTTCAGCCAGGAGACCTGTTCCACACTTGGATCTTGTACCCATTCTACCATTCCGTGAACTATTACAGCTCTCAGAGGATGAGTCTTGAATGTCTGATATCGCATAAGGTAAAGAACAGGCAGTGACAGTGATTCCCAAACAACTTCAAATAGTGAATGTATTGACCAGAATGAATTGAGTGATCTTATCAGAGACTTAAATCTTTTCAAGGAGTATTCTGTATTGCTTGCTTCCAAACTAAAGAAAAAGAATGTACCTCAGCCTGGAACGAAAATTATATTTTATCAAAGATGAGAAAAGGACTTGCTGTCATTCTTTACCGAAGACAACAACTTAGTATTCTGCAGTAACATTGGAAACCTTCTAAATAAAATGGGTCTTTCAGAATATAACCCAAGTGAGTGGCATCTTTTCATTGACAGTTCAAAATGTAGTTCGAAATGTGTTCTTTTAAATAACGGCAACAAATATGGTTATATTTTAATCGGTCATTCCACCAGGATGAAAGAAGAGTACAAGGCCATCTCTTTAGTCTTGGAAAAGATAAATTACCAAGAACATCAATGGGGTGATTTGTTTAGACTTGAAGATAGTTAATTTTCTTCTTAGTCAACAAAATGGCTACACAAAGTATCCTTGCTTTATATGCTTTTGCGATAGTAGAGCCAAACATTAGCATTGGGCAAAAAAAAATATATGGTGGTTGGAGGACAAAATGTAATCAATGAACCTTTGGTAGTATGAGAGAGAATCATACTGCCACCACAACATATAAAGCTAGGCCTGTTGAAATAATTTTTAAAGGCTTTGAATAAAGATGGTTTGTGCCCCTGTATAAAACTCTGGTGAAAACTCATTTAGAATATTGTGTGCAATCCTGGAGATCGCACCTTCAAAAAGATAGAAAAAGGATTGTCAGCCCAGAGGAAGGCTACTAAAATGGTGCGTTGTCTTCATCATAAGCCATATAGGGACAGACTTAAAGATCTCAATATGCATACTTTAGAACAGGGGTGCCCACACTTTTTGGGCTTGCGAGCTACTTTTTAAATGACCAAGTCAAAATGATCTACCAACAATAAAATAAAAAAAAAACACAAAGCACACTGTACGCATAGAAAATGTTAATTATCATTCCTATTCCAGGGTTTTTCAAAGAGGTCAAAGCAGATGACTCTATGCACTATCACCTCAGTAACAACCATACAAAAATAGACAAATATACCCCCCTCCCTTTTTACTAAACCACGATAGTAGTTTTTAGTGCAGGGAGCTGCGCTGAATGCCCAGCGCTGCTCTCGACACTCATGGGCTCCCTGCACTAAAAACCTCTATTGCGGTTTAGTAAAAGGGGACCTTAGTGTAAAATATAGTCAGCAGATATAAATTCAGACACATTTTGATCACTAAATTTAAAATAAAATCATTTTTCCTACCTTGTCTGGTGATTTCATGAGTCTCTGGTTGCACTTTCTTCTTCTGACTGTGCATACAATCTTTCTTCCCTTCTTTTAGCCTGTATGCTTCCTCTCCTCCAGACCTCATTCCTTCCCCCAACTTTTCCTTCCTCTTCCCTGCCCTTTCTTTCTCTCTGCCTCCCTTTCTTTTTTTTCTGTTTCTCTTCTTTCCTTCTGTCACCCTGCCTTCCCTTTTTCTTTCTTTCTCCCTGCCCTCCCACAAGCCACTGTCACTGCCATTGCCATCGGGGACCAGGACCCAAGCGCCACCAATAACAGGCCCCAAGCTCTCCCTGCTTCGGCCAACCAGCATTCCTCTCCCCGACGTCAATTCTGCCGTCGGGAAGAGGAAGGCTGATCAGCCCAAGATTGTGATCAACCTATTGGGGAAATGCTGCCGGGTCCTGCCTTCGCAGAAACAGAAAGTAGGCAGGACCCGGCAGGAAGAAGAACAAATGTTTCACTAACCTGTCTCCCGCATTAGCCCGTAGCAAACGCTTGCTTCAGGGCTCTCAACATGTGCGTGCCGGCTTCCCTTCTCCCCCCCCCAGACCTAACTTCCGGTTTCGGAGGGAAGAGAAGAGAAGCCGGCACGCACACGTTAGAGCCCGGAGCATAAGTTCGCTACGGGCTGAAATCTCCAAGCCGGTTTTTTGGGGGGGTTTTTAATGTTCAGAAGCGGCAGATGACAGCTGGGTGGACCGCCCAGCTAAAAGGCCCTAGGGAGAACACTGGAGAGGAAGGCTGATCGGCCCGTAGATCAGGACGGCAACACGAGTCTATCACGGAGCACGGGATGGGCTCCGCGATCGACTCACGTTGCCTTCCTGAGCTACTGGTCGATCACGATCGACGTATTGAGCACCCCTGCTTTAGAGGAAAGGCAGGAGAGAGGAGATGTGATAGAGACAATTAAATACCTACGTGGTGTAAATGTGTATGAGTCGAGTCTCTTTCATTTGAAAGGAAGCGCTTGAATGAGAGGGCATAGGATGAAGTTAAGAGGTAATAGGCTCAGGAGTAATCTGAAGAAATACTTTTTTAGAGAAAGGGTGGTAGATGCATGGAACAGTCTCCCAGAACTAGTGGTGGAGACAGAGACTGTGTTTGAATTCAAGAAAGCTTGGGATAGGCATGTGGGGTTTCTTAGAGAGAGGAAGAGATAATGGTTACTGCGGATGGGCAGACTGGATGAGCCATTTGGCCTTTATCTACCATCATATTTCTATGTAACATAAATCTCGTATTTCAACTAAGAATATTCAGATTCCATTAGTGACACGTTGGCTTTAAAATAATTATTCTTTAAAATGTTATAGATATCATTAAGGTAAGGTGGAAGGGTGGTAATTACGAACATTAGTTGAACTATCAAGGACAGCAGTGGATATACATTTTGAATACAATGTCCCATTGTGCGTTTAATTCTGAGATTGAATGGATAATGTTGGTGTGAACATGCTGTGTGATTGGTTTATCTGTCAGCAGACTTCTATTTAAAAGAGAAAGTAAAAAGTCACCGCCTTCTTTGAGAAGAGCCTAACAAAGATGACTGGTATGCAAACAGAAGTATGAATGTTGAAATACAGTGGACATATGAAGAGTGTTTCTTAAATATTAAGTATTGTTTGCTGTTCTACCTCAGGGGTGTTCAATGAGGGCCGCAATCCAGTCAGGTTTTCAAGATATCCCCAATGAATATGCATGAGATCTATTTGCATGCACTGCCTTCAATGTATGCAAATAGATCTTGTGCATATTCATTGGGGAAATCCTGAAAACCTGACTGGATTGCGGCCCTCGTTGCCCACCCCTGTTCTACCCTCTTCCCCTCCCTTTCATGTACGACATCTATAGTTAGTCCATTATATGTTTCTATGTGATCAATTTTAATGTACATCGCTTTGAATTTATTATAAAAGCGTTTTTATCAAATTTTAATAATACTTGGAAACTTGGTTGCTGTTGTAAGGGACATACCTTGATGTAACTCCCTGGTGAAACATGGTGTCATGATGGGAGTTCCCCTTTTAAATTACTGGATAAAAGGATGAGTGATTAAAGTGTTATTTATATATTGAGCTTTTTGTATATGAAAAATATTTAAGATTTCAGATGAGTTCCTATGGACTAATGAAGAATTTGGTTAAATGATCCCTCCGTATTATTAAACTATTTACCTGAGATTAGCTGCTGAGGTCATTCTTCAAGAGCGGCGTCGGCTTTTGGCGACAAAAAAATCAGTGCTGCTCCAGGGGTGCTGGTACAGTGCCAGCAATGTGAAAAGTGCATCTCGTGGTATGTGTTTTGACTGTGGCTAATGAAACAAAATAAAAATTACATTTTTTTAAAGGGAAGTGGTAAAAGCATGCTTCATCAGTACATGTATTATAGCTGTGTCTTATGAATTACAGTAGGTTTTGTAGGAGAATAGGCATGTCTTATGCATGCTTCTTAAAAGCAGAAGTTACATCTCCCCTCCCACCACTAAGCCACACACCCCCAACACCCCCTCAGCAGCAGGAGAAATGCCCACTCTCTCCCACCGCCAAGCAACACAGCCCCCAATATCTCTTTGGCAGTGGGAGAGATGCCCACCCTCTTTCGCCGCCATGCAACTCCCTGTGCCTCAAATGTCCCCCGCCCTCTCCCCCTACAGGGAGGGGAAGGCCAACCATTTTGAAGAGGTAGGCCTGCTAGTTAGAGGGGGAAGGTATCTCTCTGGCCAGCCATCTAAGTAAGGTAAGGGGAAAAGGGTGGGGGTAATTGGAGGCACGGGAGAGTTGCGTGGCAGCGGGAGAGAGTGGGCATCTTTCTTCCTGCTAAGCGAGTGTTTGGGGGGTGTTTCTTGGAGGCGGGAGAGAGTCGGGATCTCTCCCACTGCCAAGGGGGTGTTATGGGGTGTTGCTTGGCAGCAGGAGAGAGTGGGCATCTCTCCCACTGCCTGGGGGGGGGGTGTTGCTTGGCAGTGGGAGAGAGTGGGCATCTCTCCCATTGCTGGGGTGGGTTGCTTGTTGGCGGGAAAGAGTGGGCATCTCTCCCACTGTAGGGTGGAGGGTTGCTTGACATCGGCAGCTCGATTTGTTGTTGGGTTTGTTTGGGGTTTTTTTTGCGTTTATTCTGTGCATGTGCCCATTGCTATCACCAGCTAAGGGTCAGCTTTAGGAATACATTTTAGATTCATTTCTATGGTGAAGATATGATTTGAACATGTAAAGTGCAGTTAGCCCTGTTTTAGAGATGTATGTTGTCATTCAGAACATGCATTTCTAAAGTAATGATACTGAGGAGAAGCAAATGAAGCTGATAAATTATTCCCTTGCTCACATGGCATTTATGGGAAAGTTCAAAGATATGTGTGTGTTCTCAGCAGCATTGTGTAAAGGTAGGATGACATTATTTTTTATTCAGTAGAGCAAATATCTTTCTGCTGGCAATGTTTCAGACAAGTAAATTTGCTTAAAATGAGCACAGCAAGGGCTGAAGTGTTACTTCTGGCATCCACTCTGCTTCCCTTATGTAAGTCTTCCCCACTTCTTGCAAGATGTACAAAGAAGTTGCAGACAGCATTTTCAGCAAATATATTTTAGATTGTTCTTTTCAGAAGTCAGAATTTAGTCATTTTCTGTTTGTTGTTCATAGAAGTTAACTCGACTTGTCTTCAGGTTGTAGAAATATATATGGAACTGTTCACCCTGTACTAAACACAAAATAGACTTCAGTAGAGTAAAAGCAACCACCACATCTTTAAACTAGGCTAAGGGAGGTCCATTGATGGGAAGTATAACGGTGAAAGGCTCCATTTTGAACACCTTGAAGAGGTGGAGTTTCAGCAAGGTGATGAATTAAACCTTTGACAATTAGCAAGGTCTTTTCTTAAGAGGACACACAAGATAGGAATCAGTTTTAAGGTGAATTTTGGACTGTAGGAAGAATTTTGTATTCAGGGATTATTAATG
This sequence comes from Geotrypetes seraphini, assembly GCF_902459505.1. Taxonomy (NCBI): domain Eukaryota; kingdom Metazoa; phylum Chordata; class Amphibia; order Gymnophiona; family Dermophiidae; genus Geotrypetes; species Geotrypetes seraphini. Next base: position 370,514,973 of record NC_047085.1, read on the forward strand.
GGAGGAGGAAGAAGACCTCAATATCATATTACTTGCTAATTCTATTTTGAAAAGGTTAATATCTCTAGAGGTATAGTCAAATGCATTTAAATATTGATGAACTAATTTGCACGTGTTTGTATTTATTTTAATTGAATCAACTTTGTTTTGTTATATCAACAATGGTTGCCTAAGCATTATTAATATCATGTCATATAATGTTTTTTAAACATGCATGACCTTATTACCAGATTTTAAGAAAGGATTGGATAAATTCCTGGAGGAAATGTCCATAGTCTGTTATTAAGACATGGGGGAAGCTTCTGCTTGCCCTGGATCGGTAGCATGGAATGTTGCTACTCTTTGGGTTTTGGCCAGGTACTAGTGACGTGGATTGGCCACTGTGAGAATAGGCTATTGGGCTTGATGGACCATTGGTCTGACCCAGTAAGGCTATTCTTATGGTTCTCCTAACCTCTATCAACTGCAAGGGTAACCTTATAAAGGCTGCCCTAACTTGTGTACATATGTGCAGAAAAGGAGGAGTGTATGTATGCCTTCGCCCAAGTTGTTAGGCATCAATAGTTGTCTGGAACAGGGGCAGCGAATACTGGGGAATGAGCCTTGCAGAAGTTAAGAAGGGAGATCAAGCCTGGGGAAGCTAGTGTAAGAGTGACATTTGAAGGAGATGGGGTTGGCAATCCTGAACAAGCAGGTCAGGTCTTGGGTACAGAGGACCTATGGGGGTAATAATTTAAAAAAAAAAAGTCTAAAGTGTCCTAAATGGCTATTTGGACAATCAAAAAGCCTGATCGTCCAAGTACCCATAACCAAAGCTGTTTTTTAGACGTATCTAAAAACAGGTTAGGGCTTTCCCCTGCCACTAAACGCACAGAGAGAAAAGAGGAGGGGAAAGGGCGGGCAGTGGGCGGGAGGTGGGCCAACCTACACCTAGGCGTACAACAGGTATAACCAAAACATTAACAGGTTGCCTAGTCGGCACTTAGACCTTTTTGACTTCGACGTAGTCAAACCAGGTCTAAGTGACGAAAAGGGGACCGCTGAGCTGATGGCCGCTGGTGCCATCAGTTCAGCGGCCCGGCAACCTACCCACCGCAAGCATCGCGGCAGGAGAGATGCCTCATCTCCCCTACCGCGATGCCATCACTCCTCTACCCGAACTGTCGCGACCTGCCTGAGGCACTAAGTCATTAAAAAGAAACATTTGAAACAATAGATAGTAAAAAGAAAGGAAAATATGTAAATTTTTCCCTTGCTTATTTTCAATTAATTTATTTTTATATTTTACCTGCCCTTACACACACCCCTAGGGCATGTTACTTGCAATGTTCCCTCTAAGCTGAGCGCATGAGTGATCGCTCTCTATTTTCATTGGCGTCGCTCATAATTTTCTCGTGTCGCTCACTAAAATACGTAGTGGGCGCGACTGGAATCGAGCGCAGGCAGAGGTGAGAGGAAGCGGCGGCTCAGGCCAAGCACTGGTGCGGCACCGCAAAAGGGGATTGAAGCGACGTGAGTCCGGCGCTTGTCGTTCTCCTCAGGCGACGCCGTGCCTGCGTGCCTCGGAGCCTTGTTTTTTCCATCCGCCGCTCTGCACCACCGCCTGAACATGTTTTTTGAAGCTTAGTGTATTTTAAATTGAAAGATGCAGCGGCAGCTCCTCTCAAGATCCCCAACTGCATCAGACTTCCAACGCAGGTGGGGATCGTGAGAGGAGCCGCTGCCACATCTTTCAGCTTAAAAATACGCTAAGGCAAGGCAAGGAGCAGGGCAGACCGAAGAACAGCATGAACATACCAGTAAGGCTGGGGACTCGCGCATGCGCACTCCTGCGGCCATGGACCTACACCTCACAGAACTCGCAGATAGGAGCGCGCATGCACGCATGCTCATAAATTTGTGGAGGTTGTAACTTGTCGCTCATGCATATTTTTTTTTTTTGCACACACCTCATCAATCCTTAGAGGGAACATTGCTTGCACCTACTTGTAGGCATTGAGATGAAAATTCCAAGATATAGTAGTGCCTCTGTATCTGTGGTTTCAATTATCTGTGGTTTACCACAGCCTGATAAAAAAATTGGAAAATTAAAGACAAACAGTTCATAAGTTTCAAAATGTGCACTGAGAACCTGTACCCATACTTCCCTGCAGAACTTGCCTCCATTCTGCGTAAGAACATAAGAACATAAGCATTGCCTCTGCCGAGTCAGACCACAGGTCCATCGTGCCCAGCTGTCCGCTCCCGTGGCGGCCCCCCAGGTCAGTGACCTGCAAATGATCCTCTTTTGAAGACATTTTGACCTGTATAGTACCCCCTCTATCTATATCCCTCAATCCCCTTTTCCTTCAGGAACCTGTTCAACCCCTTCTTGAAACCCGAAATCGTACTCTGCTCCACCACCTCCTCTGGAAGTGCATTTCAGGCATCCACCACCCTCTAAGTGAAGAAGAACTTCCTAGCATTTGTTCTGAATCTGTCTCCCTTCAATTTTCTTGAGTGCCCTCTTGTCCTTGTTTCCCCTGCCAGTCTGAAGAATCTGTCCCTCTCTACCCTCTCTATACCTTTTATGATCTTGTAAGTTTCTATCATGTCCCCTCTAAGTCTCCGTTTTTCCAGGGAAAAGAGCCCCAGTTTCTCCAGCTTCTCGGCATATGGAAGGTTTTCCATGCCTTTTATAATTTTCGTTGCTCTTCTTTGGACTCTCTCAAGTGTCGCCATATCTTTGATATCATACGTCTGATGTACGTATGATTTTCACTCCATCAAAAATTACAAAGACTAGAGCAGTGTTTTTCAACCGCTGTTCCGCGGCACACTAGTGTGCCGCGAGATGTTGCCTGGTGTGCCGTACGGTCAGGGCCGCCATCAGGGCAGTACCACCAGTCCTGCATTCAGGGGCCCCGGGCTCCCCCAGGGTCCTAGGCCACAGTCTAGGGAGAGGGGCGATCCGCCCCACGTGGACAGGAGAAAGCTGGACGGGGGACCCGCGGAGTTCAATACATCTCGAGCCGCGAGGCTCGTCTTCTGTTCCTGCCTGCCCTGCAGCTAACATATAGCCGATCGCAAGCGTTCCCCGATGTCAGCGCTGACGTCGGAGGGAGGGCTTAAGCAAAGCCTGCCCTCCGACGTCAGCGCTGACGTCGGAGAATACTTCCGTTCGGCTATTTGTGCACGGCAGGGCAGGCAGGAAGCAGAAGACAAGCCTCGCGGCTTGAGCTTCGTTTTGCTGAGAAAGTTGCAAAGATGGGCTGGGAGGCAAACACGGAACACAAAAGGGGGGAGTGAGTGCGTTTTGGACACAAGGCATGAACTTGGGAGAGAGGAAGGGAGGGAAAGAGATGCTGAGGTGGGGGAGGGAATGGGTTTTTGGACACAGAAGAAATGGACTTGGGAGAGAGGAAGGGAGGGAAAGAGATGCTGAGGTGGGGGAGGGAATGAGTGTTTGGACACAGAAGGCATGGACTTTGGAGAGAGGAAGGGAGGGAAAGAGATGGTTGTGTACACGGGGAATAGAAGAAAGGAGAATTTTTGGTCATAGGGAGGGAGTGAGGTACAGATAGTGGCATACCAGGGTGGGGGGGGCGGTCTGCCCCACCCCGGGTTTACGTCCCAAGGGGGTGCACAGCTGGCCACCCACCAGTGTTGTCCATAGGCCGGCAAACTGCGGCTCTTTAGCCACTTGAGTGCCACCGCCGCCATCGGGAACAGGCCGGCGCCAAGTTCTCCCTGCTTTTCCCTGTGGGGCCGGCCAACTCTCGCCACTCGTGTCAATTCTGATGTCGGAGAGGACGTTCTGGGCCAGCCAATCGCTGCCTGGCTGGCCTAGAACGTCCTCTCCGACGTTAGAATTGACGACGGGTGGCGAGAGTTGGTCGGCCCCGCGGGGAAGAGAAGCAGGGAGAACTTGGCGATGGCCTGTTCCCGATGGCGGCGGTGGCACTCAAGTGAATTACTTTATATATAGTCAATATAGGCACAGAGTTAAATTTTTTAACATTTTCTAATGGTGGTGTGCCTCGTGATTTTTTTCATGAAACAAGTGTGCCTTTGCCCAAAAAAGGTTGAAAAACACTGGACTAGAGAACACTCAATGAAGTTATAGGAAAATACTTTTAAAACCAATAGGCGGAAATATTTTTTTCACTCAGAGAATAGTTAAGCTGTGGAATTCATTGCCAGAGGATGTGGTAAGAGTGGTTGTAGAAAAGGAAGAAAAGTCCATAAGTCTGTTATTGAGACAGACATGGGGGAAGCCACTTCGTGCCCTGGATCGGTGGCATGGAATGTTGCTACGATCTGGGTTTTTGCCAGGTACTTCTGACTTGGATCGTCCACTATGGAAACGGGATACTGAGCTAGATGGACCATTGGTCTGACCCAGTATGGCTATTCTTATGTTAGGTTCTTATTGTAAAATGTATAACGATAACACATTTTTTTCATTGCTTATTCTGTGCTTTAATGGAAACACGTGATGCACAAATTTATAATATGACTCAAGGGTGCTATATCAACAATGTCAATCTTCAAACCAGATAGTAAACTTTTACTATCATTTGTTTTGCAACTCTATATTTTTCACTTTTTCAGGATCCTCAGCGCCACCACTCAGAGCTCAAACAGATCTCATTGCTCTAAGCTTTACGTGCCAGCTCGTCATCGGGTCCTTTTTCTACTTATTTTCATATGTATAAACTTATTTGCTTTTGTGTGCTCTACTTATTTTGTTTTTTATCATTATTTAAGCATGTACTTAGCTTTACCTTGTGGTCTCTGGCTAGGGGAACATCATGCCAACATGTTTCGCTATTAAAGCATTGTCAAGGCTTAACCCCTTACTATTTAACCACCAGAACCTGCGACCACTCTGACGTGCTTTAATGGAAAAGCATGTTAGCAATGCCTTACTGTGCACAATTTATTAATTAAACTTTACCATATTTGTGTATGTTACACAAATATCATGTTATATAGCGTTTAGTAGTATACACAGTTTCACGTAACCTTGGTAGGTCTTGGAACATATTACCTGTGGATACGGAGGCACTACTGCATACAATTCTTCTCAGCAGCATTATGCAAAAGTAGAAAAAATACTTTGAATTTACTGGAGCAAACAAATATCTGACAACATTTCAAGCATCTGAATTTGGATAAATTGAACCCAGCAAGGGCTAAAGTATTATTGTCTGTCATCCCCTCTGAGTCTCTCATGTAGCTCTTTCCCACTTTTCGCAAGACTGAGTAGTGCATCTGCACTGCCAAATTTGCTGAAAACAAGCCTACTTTAGCATAAAAATAAGATCCAAGTCATGAATATTTGCTGCGGGTGTCCTGTAATATAGACCTGCTTGTTAATCCGGAGGTCAACATTTGCCTTCTTCACAACTAGAAGAAACAATAAATGGACTGCATTATTTCACAGGAACTGGCTTTTCATCATATAACACTACATACAAATTATAGGAGTGTTGTATGGTGACAAAAACAACATTTTTAACATATAGCACGGTACTATAAAGTGTATACTCATAAACAAGTGATGTTAGAAAAAAAATAGCATTCCTATCTTGAATTATTACTTTGGGCTCGATTCACAACTGCTTGACACATTCAAATTTATTCTAAAAACTTATTCATTGCATCTGGCAAGGATAAATTTATTTATATCCTACATTTTGAAAAATGATATTGAAGAGGCTCATGCAGCTCTAAAATCTTTAATAAATCCATTTCTTTGGGATTTTTAGGTTACCTGTCACTGTCTGGCATATAATACATTATTGGTTTAATTGAATAAGATGCATTGCATTTTGGAAATACAAGGTCATTCTGCTGATTTCAGCAATATCTGGAATAGAAGAGCAGAAGCACATGGAGCATGGCATGGTCTGATGTAAAGGTGACAGAGAAACAAGAAGCTAAAAAGCCCCATCTGCATTTGTCACCACAATGATTTATGTAAATATGTTCTGGAACAATTATTCACTCCTCTACTGGAAAAAAAATGGAGGGGGAGGGGAAGAATAGCACAAAAACATACATAGAAATTTTTTCTATCTCATCTATACAATATGTAATGACCCAGATAGCTTCACAGTGTGGTGGAGATCATTCATGGAAATAATTAGCAAAATGAAAATAAAAGTACTTGCATTTGTATACAGTACGTATATTGCTTCTATTTTAATTACTTACATGTGCATCTGCTTACATGTACATGTAATACACTAATATAGGTATAGATATGCGCGACTCGCAAATGGAAGATTAGATTAGAATAGCTGCTTAGTTTATTAGTGGCATCTATTCTTGAATAAAAAATAGAACCATTTGACCTCTACAGTGCTCAGTTGGCCTGGAGTCTAAACAAAATGAAGAATAGCCCAGCCTAGGAAAGGTAATGTAAGAAAGAAATAGTCTTAATTGTCTCACACTCTGTAAACATACCTGGCAATTCTCTCTACCCAGAGCATTTTCACAAAGCATATACACATGAATTAGAAAACAGACAATGGTGGTCACCACAGCAAGATTCAGTAAATTTTATTGGTAAGGAATCTTTATCAATGCGTTTGGAAAGTAATTAATAGCTGGTAAAAGGAAATAATTATATAATCACAGGTTTATCACTCTTTCCTGATTTGCTTCTTTATTTCTTTAGTCAGATGGTAGGGTGACAGAAATGATGTGACGCTAAGGGCAGATGCAAGAAAGGGATGATGCTAAGTCTACCTATAGCAGGGAGAAAGGTGGACTCAGCTATTAGAGAATGACACGGTAGCAGTTACCCACGGGTAGCCACGGGTAACCCACCGAAATGGTGGGGGGGGGAAGTGCTAATGTGGGCAGGCACGGGGACAAGGCCATCCACCGCCCTGTGGAGCGGTGAATGGCCTTGTCCCCACAGTTAAGGGAAGTCACCGATCGCACACGGTCCCCCTCCCTCCCTCCCTCTGGCCAAATCTATATCCCTCCGTCCCCCTTATCTTTGCGGCACTATAGTAAAGAAATTTACTGAAGCTGGTGAAGCCTTGTCTGCCTGCAGTCACGTGTGTGTGTGGGTGGAAGCTTCTCCTCTGACACAACTTCCAGTTGCGTCAGAGGAGAAGCTTCTGCCCACACACACGTGACTGCAGGTAAAGGCAGGCAGTCTCTGCCGGCTTCAGTAAGTTTCTTTACACGCCACAAAGGTAAGGGGGAGGGAGGGAGATTCATGGGCTGCTGAAGGGTGGCGAGAGGGAAGGGTGGATGCTGCGGGGACGGGGCAGTGATGGGGACAGATTTTTTTCCCCGTGTCATTCTCTATCAGCTATGAAGCTGGGATTGTGGATGGGGTGGAAGACAAGATCTAATACTAGGCATGATCGAGGGAAGCTGGGGTTTGACGTTGTCCAGGGTGATTCGCAGGTCTACCACAATCCACTCAAGGCTTCCTTTACAGATACCACGTGCCGTTGGCTCCGCAAAGCATTCTGTTTCTGCTGCTTTTCCCTTTCTTCTATTTCCATGACTTCAGTACACTTTCTCCTCTTAATGCTGACTTTTCCTAATCTCTTTCTCCATCTCAACTCACTACATTCCTCAAGACCACATTACCCACCTTCCAAATTCATCACCTCACCTTCCTTTTTGTCTTGTACCTTCGCAGCTCTGAAATGTCAACATTTTCTTCCTCTCATTCAACCATCCCCATTCTGTCTCAGTGCATCTCATCTGTGATGCTGTCATCATGCCTATCCTACTCTTTGCCTGTACTCTCTTGCTCTTTTTCATGCTCTCTGCTTGGATTTCAATTTCAATTTCCTCCTAATCAATTCTCACTCTATTCATGAAGGTGATTCCACAGTGTCTCCAATCATATTTCTGTTCCTCTCCTCCCCTTCTTCCCTGATTTTCTCATGTGCCCTGTGAAATGTCCGCTCTCTCTCCAACAAGCTTGCTTACATCCATGACCACTTTGTTTCATGAACTCTCCATCTGCTTGCACTAATTGATACTTGGCTCTCCCCTGAAGACTCTGCTTCAGTTGCTTCCCTGTATCATGGAGATTACCTTTTCTCCTATATACTGTTGATTTCAGAGGTGGTATTGGGTTGTTACTCTCACCTTCTTGTAGATTTCAACCTTTTCTTCCACCTCAGTGTCGCTGCTTTTTTACCTTTGAAGTCCACTCCATCCATCTATTTGCTCCTCTCCCTCTCCAACTAGCAGTCATTTATAGATTCCTGATAAGTCCTTTTCTTCCTTTCTCACTGACTTTGACTCTTGACTTTTCTTCTTTCTTGAACTTTCATCACCTTCCTTCATTTTTGGTGATTTTTTTTATTTATTTAAGTATTTTATTAATTTCAATATAATATCAAGTAAAACTTGTACAGAAAGCAAATTTAACCAAACATATTACAATCATATAAATCCATACTTAACAAATTAAGTAGTTTACAAGAAAAACTATTATGGTGAAATCAGCTCAAGTCCTCTTTAAATCCAAGAATTAGTTTGCGAGAAAAAACAAGAAACCAACCAAAAGAAGTAAAAATATGCCTATAGATCGGGTTGGGAGTTACTATTTTCTTTTAGAGCTCAAGTTGAATTTTCTCCCAAAGGGGACATAGCCAGAAAATTAATCAAATGTTGAGGCTCAAAGAATACATATTTAATGGAATGATAATGGACAATGCACTTACAAGGATGTCTTAGATAAAAGGTAGCCCCCAACGAGGTGACCCCCGGTTTCAAAAGAAGAAAATCACATCTACGTTTTTGAGTTTCCCTTGAAATATCAGGGAACATTTGAGTTTTACAACCAAGAAATTCCTTCTGTTTATTCTTAAAAAATAATCTCAATAACCAAGGTTTATCTATAGAAAGAGCTAGAGTAGCTACTAATGTTGCAGGTGTTACCACTTCTTTGTCTGACTTCTCCACTATCTCAGTAATATTCAATATTTGTCCTTCAGTAGGAACAGGTTGCTGTTGATGCGACTTTTTACTGGGAAGATAATAGATTTGAGAAAATTGTGGAAGATTATCTTCTGGAACTCCCAGTATTTCTATTAGATATCTCCTAAGCATATCTCTAGGTGTAATCGTAGTTATTCTTGGAAAGTTTATCAGTCGCAAGTTATTACTACGCACCTGATTCTCTAATAGCTCCACTTTTCTTCTAAGATTTAAATTGTATTTAATTATAGTTTCCTGGAGTTGTTTTACTGAAACCATATCCTGCTGAGTCTTTTGAAGTAAATTTTTTTAAGAAGTCATGTCCACTTTTAATTTTTCCAATTCTTCTGAATGGCAAATAAGTTTATATTCAATCTTTTGGAAATTAGGACTAATTATTTTCCCCAAATTTGCCACCAAGTTCCAAAGGGCTTCTAGGGTCACCTCAGGAGGCCTATCCCAAAAAGAAGCTTGCACAGAAGTGCAGAGTCTCTCACCTTCCTTAAGGTATTCTGTTCTCTCTGTTTCAATCCTCCTCCAGCTGTTAAATTTCCCACAGTGTCTTCTCCGGAGATAATCCAAACCGGGATCTCCGTTTTCAAGCTCTCCGGTGTTAAATCTCCTGCCTCCAGGGAGAGTAATACCCCTTCTTCCAGGGTTTCCTGACCCCTGGGAGAGCTAGCCAACTGTGGTGGAGGAGGCGGTGCTCTGACATCCGGGCTCAGAGTGGTATCTGGCCCAAGAGGTAACCCATCGGTCTCGCTCACTCGCGGGATCCTCAGTGGACTGGCTACCGGACTCTCTGACGCAGCTCCCTGCTTCCTCCTTAGAAGCTCCTCGATATTGCCGAGGGAGGGACCCTCGGAGTGCCGCAAGGCACCAGCAATGCTCCTGCCTCTCTTCTTCGGCATCGTTTCAAAGAAAGAAGTGAAACCCGGCTGAAAGCAACCATCACCAACAAGAAAACCAGGTACTTAGGAGCGCTTCGATCGGAGCATTAACCCGATCATTCAGGCAGCAGCCATCTTGTATCCGCCATTTTTGGTGATTTTATCATTCTTGCTAATGACACCTTTGGCTCTTATGCTGCTAGTTTTCTCACTTTGAATAAGGATATTAATCTTCAGGTATGCTTCACCACCCCTATGCACCACTACCTTGATCTTGTCTTCTCCAACTGCTGTATCACAAATTTCTGTACTTCAGTTCTCCCCTCTCTAACCATCATCTGATAAGTTTCACAATTCATCACCTCCCTCATCTAGATCTGGCCAATCTCCACCAATATATTTAGGAATCTTCAGGCTATTGACGTTTGCACTCACTCCACCACTGTTTCATCCCTCCTCTCAACCACTATGTTATACAAGTCTGTCAATGAGGCTGTCTCTTTCTATAATACCATTCTCTCCTCTATTCTAAATACCCTCACTCCTTCCATTCCATGTTCTGTAAGGCGTGCCAAACCCCAGCCCTCGATGACCTCTAAAATCTGCCACTTACATTCCTTCGCCCGGTCTGATGAATGTCTTTGGCTTCATACATTTCAAATTCCTGTTTCCATCCTTCCAGTCTGCTCTTTCACTAGCCAAATAAGACTTCTATGCTCATTTGACTAATGCTCTTGATTCAAAGCCTCACTGTCTCTTTGCCACACTGAACTCTCTAATCAAAGTATCCTCACCTCCAATCCGCCTTTCACTTTCTCCCCAGACTATGGCTGAGTACTTCTACAATAAGGTTCATAAGATTAACCTTGAGTTCTCCACCAGGTCACTACCACCTGTCCTTCCTCCAGTCCATTCTGTCAACCTTTCTTCAACCTCTGCCACCTTTTCTGAAATTGCACATTCTTTCCTCTTTCAAACTCGCTGCCTCTTCCTCTGCTCTGATTCCCATCCATCTATTCAGCACTATCTCTCCTACTGTCATCTCTTCTATCTGTCATATGTTCAATCTTTCATTTTCTACTGCAACTGTTCCTAATGTCGTCAAACATGCCATAGGTACACTACTCCTTAAAAAACTATCACTGGACCCTACCTGCTTTTCTAATTATTGCCCCATCTTCCTCCTCCCTTTCTTATTCAAGCTACATGAATATGCTATTCACTGCCATTGCTTCAACTTTCTTTCATCCCAAGCTATTCTTGACCCACTTCAGTCAGACTTTCACCCTCTGCATTCTATGGAAACTGTCCTTGCTAAAGTCTTTAATGACCTGTTCCTAGCCATATCCAAAGGCCTCTACTCTATCTTCATCCTTCTCGATGTACCTGCTGCTTTTGACACTAGTGACCATCTACTCCTTGAAATGCTGTCCCAACTTGGATTTCAGGGCTCTGTTCTTTCTTGGTTTTCTTCTTATCTTTACTATCACACTTTTAGGACCTAATTCTGGAAATGGTGTCTGTCAAGGTAGATGCCAGCAAAACGGGTGCTTGCCATGTGCCAATCACTGGTAGGCACCACGTCATAATCGTGTCTATTTTTTTCAGACAGATGCCTTAAATGTAGACCAGCATTTTACAGGCCTACATTTAAGGCATCTGACTCACACCTATGGAAATGCCTAGACATGCCTACAGATACCTAAAGCCACTTCTGGCATAAGCCATGTCTACGCCGGCTTTATGTGTCTGTAGGCATGCTTAGATGCATCTGTAGGTGCAAGTAAGATGCCTACATTGTAGGCATCCTTCGCCGCAAAGATTTTTTTAAAAAATGTGCATCCCGATTGGTCTATTGGATGGCAGTAGGATGCCTACCACCGCCTACAATCAGGACTCCATTTCCAAAATCAGGCCCTTACTGTATCCAGTAGTGGATCCTCCTCCACTACTAATCCATTATCAGTCGGTATACCGCAAGGCTGTCTTAGGACCTCCTTTTTTCCATCTATACTCATTCCTAACCACAACATATTCTGGAAAAAAGTGAAAACTCATCTATTTGATACTTAATCACCTGTATCCTCTCCTTCCCTCTCCACCCCTCCCTACCCCCTCCTACCTACCTCTTCTCTTCTACCCCCCTCCTCCCCCCTTCTCCTCTCTATAAGTTGCCTTGAGCCTGCGTAGGTATGAGTGACGCAGAAATAGAAGATTAGATTAGATTAGGTTCCCTCGGTGCTCTGATTTCTTCTCACCTCTATACTGATGACTCCCAGATCTACCTCTCTACATCAGAAATTTCTACAGGAATCCAGGCCCAAGTTCAGCCTGCCTGTCTAACATTGCTGCCTGGATGTTTCACCAGTATTTAAAACTGAACATGGCCAAAACTAAGATTCTTATCTTTCTACATAAATCAGCCTTTCCTCTTCCCCCTTTCTCTGTTTCTGTGTATAATACTCTCATGCTTCCTGTTTCATCAGTTTACAATCTCAGAGTTATCATTGATTGCTCTCTCTCTCTCTGCACATATCCAACATAGTGCTAAAGCCTGTTGTTTCTTTCTCTATAATATTACAAAAATCCAACTTTTCCTTCCTGAGCCCACTACCAAAACCCTTAGCCATACTCTTATCACCTCTTGCCTAGATTACTGCAGCTTGCTTCTCACGAGTCTTCCACTAAACCTTCTCTCTCCCCTTCAATCAATTCAAAATTCTGCTGCATGACTTATATTCTACCAATGTCGCTATGCTCACATTACCCCTTTCCTCAAGTCACTTCATTGACTCCCTATCCATACATTTCAAACTCCTCTTATTGACTTACAAGTGCTTTCACTCTGCAGCTCCTCGGTCTCTCTCCTCTCTCATCTCTCCTTAAACTCCTCCCCAGGAACTCCTTCATTGAGTAAGTCTCTCTTATCTGTACCATTCTCTACTGCCAACTCCAGACTCCGTCCCATCTATCTTGCTGCACCATATGCCTAGAACAGACTGCCGGAGTTGGTACATCAAGCTCTGTCTCTGGCTGTGTTTAAATATAAGCTAAAAGCCCACTTTTTCTAGGCTGCTTTTTAACTCCTAAATCCCACTTACTTGTAAAGCCCCCATATCTAAGAACATAAGAATTTGCTTCCGCCGGGTCAGACCAGAGGTCCATCCCGCCCAGCGGTCCGCTCCCGCGGCGGCCCTTCAGGCCTATCACCTGTGCAGTGGTCCCTGACTATTCCTACAACCTACCTCAACTCCTATCTGTACCCCTCAATCCCCTTATCGTCTAGGAACCTATCCAAATCTTCTTTGAAGCCCTGTAATGTGCTCTGGCCTATCACGGCCTCCGGAAGCACGTTCCACGTGTTCACCACCCTCTGGGTAAAAAAGAACTTCCTAGCGTTTATTCTAAACCTTTCCCCTTTTAATTTCTCTGAGTGCCCCCTTGTACTTGTGGTTCCCCACAGTGTGAAGAATCTGTCCCTGTCTACCTTTTCTATGCCCTTCAGGATTTTGAAGGTTTCTATCATGTCTCCTCTAAGTCTCCGCTTTTCCAGGGAGAATAGCCCCAGCTTTTTCAATCTGTCCGCATATGAGAAGTTTTCCATACCCTTTATCAGTTTAGTCGCTCTTCTCTGGACTCCCTCAAGTACTGCCATGTCCTTCTTGAGGTATGGCGACCAGTACTGGACACAGTACTCCAGAAGCGGGCGCACCATTGTACGATACAGTGGCATGATGACTTCCTTCGTCCTGGCCGTGATACCTTTCTTAATGATACCCAACATTTGGTTTGCTTTCCTTGAGGCCGTCGCACATTGTGCAGACACCTTCAATGTTGTGTCTACCATCACTCCCAGGTCTCTTTCAAGGTTACTTACCCCTAGCAGTGATCCCCCCATTTTGTAGCTGAACATCGGGTTCTTTTTCCCTAGATGCATGACCTTGCATTTCTCTATGTTAAAGCTCATTTGCCACTTTTTTGCCCACTCTTCCAGTATCGTTAGGTTCCTTTGCAGGTCCTCGCAGTCTTCCGCTGCAGAGTTTGGTGTCATCTGCAAATTTTATAACCTCACATTTTGTTCCCGCCTCCAGGTTGTTAATAAATATATTGGACAGGAGCGGTCCCAGCACCGACCCTTGCGGAACTCCGCTCATGACCCATAGCCAGTCTGAGTAGTGGCCCTTTACTCCAACCCTCTGTTTCCTGCCTGCCAGCCAGTTTTTGATCCATCGGTGGACATCCCCTTGCACCCCGTGGTTCCACAGCTTCTTAAGCAGTCGTTCATGGGGTACCTTGTCGAAGACTTTTTGGAAGTCAAGGTAAATGATGTCTATGGATTCCCCTTTATCCATCTGGATGTTTATTCCCTCAAAGAAGTATAGTAAGCTTGTGAGGCTTGTGAGACCTTCCCTTGCAGAAGCAGTGCTGGCTCGCCTTCAGCTGACCATTGTTTTCTATGTGCTCCCAGATGCTGTCCTTAACCAGCATCATCTTTCCATCATCTTTCCCGGAACTGAGGTCAAGCTCACCGGCCTGTAGTTTCCTGGGTCACCCCTTGAACCCTTTTTAAAGATGGGCGTGACATTCACTATTTTCCAGTCCTCCGGTACCTCCCCTGTTTTTAAGGATAAGTTACATATTTGACGAAGTGGTTCCGCTATTTGTTCCTTAGCTTTTTGAGTACCCTTTGGTGGATGCCGTCCAGACCTGGTGATTTGTTGCTCTGTAGTCTGTCTATCTGTCGGAGGACATCCTCTTGTCTTACCTCTAGTTGGACGGCTTTTCATCCTGATCCCCATTTATGATCTCAGGTTCTGGAATATTGGATGTATCCTCTCTCGTGAAGACCGACGAGAACTTATTTAACCTGTCAGCTATCTCTTTTTCCTCCTTTACCACTCCCTTCTTGTCTCCATCATCCAATGGTCCCACTTCTTCCCTGGCCGGTTGTTTCCCCTTGACGTACCTGAAGAACGATTTGAAGTTTGTTGCATCCCACGCCAGTCTCTCCTCATATTCTCTTTTTGCTTTCCTAACCACTCGATGACATTCTCTTTGGTGTCTTTTGTGTTCCTTCTGGTTGTCCTTTGTTTGGTCCTTTTTCCATTTTCTGAATGACGCTTTCTTGTCACTTATTGCCTTTTTCACTGCAGTTGTTATCCACACTGGATTTTTTGTTCGATTCTTTTTGCACCCTTTCCTGAACCTGGGGACGTACAGGTTCTGTGCCTCGTGCACCGTGTCTTTGAGTAGGGACCAGGTTTTTCCTATGCTCTCCATCTTCCCTGAGTTGCCGCTGAGTTTCTTTCCCACCATTTTCCTCATGGCATCGTAATTCCCTTTTCTGAAATTGAGTGCTGTCGTTGTGGTTCTTATCACCTTTGATGACCCACTTTCTAGCTTGCATTGGATCATGTTGTGATCGCTGTTTCCTAGTGGTGCTAGTACCACCACCTCCTTTGCGGGTCCCCCTAGCCCGTTGAGGATTAGGTCAAGAGTGGCATCTCCCCGTGTTGGTTCTGTGACCAGCTGTTCCATGAAACAGTCCCTCATAGCCTCATAGTGCAGTTTGAGTGTCCAATACTCCAGTCTATCCCGGGGTAGTTGAAGTCCCCCATCACCACCACACTTCCGCTTTTGCATACCTCCCTCAATTCAGCCTCCAGGTCCTGGTTGATTTTTTCCGGTTGTCCAGGTGGGCGATAGTACAGTCCCAATTTGATGTCTGCTCCAGTTCCCCCTTGTAGCTTAACCCATAGTGATTCCAAGCCGTCCTCCCTTACTGTTGTTTCCATCCGGGTTGAAGAAATGGAGTCCTTTATATATATATATCTATTCCTCCACCCTTCTTGTGTGTCCTGTCTCTCCTATAGAGTTTGTACCCTGGTATGACCACATCCCATTTGTTGTCTTCAGTCCACCATGTTTCTGTGACTCCAATTATGTCCAGGTCCTTTTTACTGGCTATGACTTACAGCTCTCCCATTTTGGCTCTTAGGCTCCTAGCATTAGTGTATAGGCAATTTAAGTCCTGGTTGCTTGCCTTCCTCGCTGGTTCTCCTCGTGGTTTGGTGCTCCTGCCGACCCCCTCATGGGTTTCCAGCTCCCAAGCCTTGTTACATTCATCCCCATCCTGCGATGTGTCTGTGTCGTCCTCAGCCTGTTTCCCCATGTTTGGATGCCCCTCTGGCTCCTGTTGTTCTCTCTTAGTCCTGCTTGCTAGGATCCTTTGTGCTTTGGGCCCCTGCATTGCGTCCTTGGGTCCTTTTTCCAAAAGTTCCCACTTAGTCCCGAGCCCTCTTTTACAATTCCCTGGTTCAGTATCCTTGTTTGATACTTTGGCCAGATGTGTCGAGGTCAGATCGACTATCGGCTTTCCCCTTCTCCTTAGTTTAAAGCCAAGTCTATGCCGCTCTGGATGTTGCGTGCCAGCATCCTCGTCCCAGCCGTGCTCAGGTGCAGCCCGTCCCTCCTGTAGAGCTTGTTCTTCCCCCCAAAAGTTGTCCAGTTCTGTACAAAGTGGAAACCCTCCTCTTCGTACTATCTCCTCAGCCAACCGTTTATTGCTTGCAGCTCAGTCTGCCTCCTTGCATCCACCCTCGGTACTGGCAGGATCTCTGAGAAGGCTATCTTTCATGTCCTCAGCTTCAGTTTCCTCCCCAGGATCTTGAACTGCTCAGTTAGTGTAGTCCTGTTGTAGTTCCTCCTGCTGATGTCGTTGGTTCCAACGTGGATTATTACTGCTGTCTCCTCCATCTCAGCTCCTTCTAGGATTCTCTCAATTCTGTCAATAACGTCCATCATTCTTGCCCACGGGAGACATGTCACTAGTCGGTCCTCTCTCCCTCCTGCTATGTGACTGTCCATTTCTCTCAGGATTGAGTCTCCCACTACGATTGCAGATTTCCCCTTCCTCAGTTGTCTCTCTGGTCTCAGGTCTGTATCAGTGGCGCGGTCCGCTAATCCTTCCTCCGGGTTCTGTTGGGTCTCCACCTCCTCTGCCTGTCCAGATCCTCCGCAAGATCCTACTCCCATGGCGTCTGGTGGATTCTGTCCTCCAACTATTGGCTCACTTCTGATTTGCTGGTGGTCCTGTGCCTCCACCATCCTGCAGGCCTCCTCGATGAATTTCTCGAGCTCTCTAACTTGCTCCATGATGTGACTCTCTCTGGTGGTATCCTCAGTTGTCCAGCATGGTTTCTCTATGGTGCGGAGTCCCTCCAGCTCCTGGACCCTGACCTGCAGTCTCCCGACCTCCTTCCTCAAGCTATCCAGTTCCTGGCATCGACCGCATATGTACGCCTGCCCACGGAGGAGAGGTAGTCATACATATGACACTCGATGCAGTACACTGGGTAGCTCCGCTGGGTTCCTGCAGCCTCCATTTCTTTTTCCTTGCTCCTATGGTCCCTCAGTATGTAGGAGTGGTGCCCGGCGTGCAGCTAGCTGAAAGAGTAGAGAGAGAGAGAAGAATGAGAAGAGAAGAAAAGTACCTTTGTTGTATTTTTCAGAAGTTAGATTTTGCTGCCTGGACTGCCTGGGCTCCTTCTCAAGGCTCCTTCGCAAAAGTGCTCTCGCTAAGGCGAGCGCCGTTGGCTCCTCCCCTTTTATGGGAGGGATCGGCTGGTGACGTCGGGGGTAGGCTGAGCTATCTCTCGCCTCTTCCCCTGGACTCTGCTCATTCCGCCTTTGCCCCTCTCCTCTCCTCGTCTTAGCAATCTCTCTGCACTCCTCTGATCTCTCTCTGAACTCCCCGGTACTCCTCCTCTCCGCTCCGATCTCTCTCTGCACTCTGCACTCCTCCGATCTCTCTCTGCACTCCCCGGTACTCCTCCTCTCCGCTCCGATCTCTCTCTGCACTCTATCATTCCCTCTGTGAGTAATTCCTTAACCCCTATTTGTTCTGTTTGTCTGGTGTTTGTTTGTTTTTTTAATATTCTTTATTCATTTTAAATCAAATACATAGTGCAAACAAATGAACACTCAAGTAATATAACAAATTGCACTCTAATCCATCAAATAATATATAACTATTAAAACCCTCGCCCCACCCTAACCCTCCCCCCTCCCCTCCTGGATGTGTATAACAATCTTTCATGAATCAAAGGAAAATAATATTACTAACTCATAGCTTACAATATTTTGTTAACGGGTCCTAAATTTCCTTAAATTTGCTATGGTGTCCCCTCTGTATGGAATTAATGTTTTCAAACTTATAAATCTGACATAATGATTCCCACCAGAAACTATAATTTAAGTTATCCCAACTTTTTCAATTTTTCATTATCAGCTGAATGGCTACTCCTGTCGTGATAAGTAGTAATTTATTCTGATTTGCATTAAATAGTTTCTTGGGTAATAATATCGTTCCAAACAAAATTATATCATATGACATTGATAGTGGAACTTCCAATATCGTAATAATTTGACCCCAAACATTACATTTTATAAGGAAAAAATCAATAATGCAAAAAAGACATATTATTCCAACAAAATTGATAAAATTAAAAATTCTTCTTCACTATTTAATATTCTCAAAACAATAGATTCCAAAAATAAAATAAAAAATACTATTCAAAACTCTACATTAACAGCACAAGATCTTTCTAACGCCTTTAGTCAAAAAATTAATAATATCCGAAACTCCTTCACACCTATCATAAATAGTAACACGACTAACATAGATCAAATCAAAACCGTCCCAATAGCAAAATGCTCAAAATTCAAACTCCCTTCCATTAAAGACATAGAATCTTTGTTTCAACAAATTAATTTAAAAAATTCGGGTTCCGAGATTATCCCTCCGTACTACTTAAAAAAATATATCTCTCATTTTGGACCATTCATTCATCTTCTAATACTGAAGAGTTTAATAACTGCAACAGTTCCTCCCCTTTGGAAAACCGCGACCATCATTCCTATTATCAAAGATCATAATATCAGCATAAATGACCCCTCTAATTATCGGCCAATAGCTAATCTACCATTCTTGGGAAAACTTACGGAGAAACTAGTATTTAATCAACTCTCTGATTTCATAGAGAGTACTAATTAATGCATTACATCCAAACCAAACAGGGTTTAGAAAATTTCATAACACAGAATATTCATTAATAGGTCTAACTACCAATATTCAATATCATTTAGATCACCACAAATCTGTCATTTTGTTCTCTTTAGATATTTCAGCAGCGTTCGACACCATAGATCACGATTTATTGTTACAAAGACTAGAATCAATAGGCATAACAGATAATGTCCTAACTTGGTTAACCTCATATCTTGCAGATCGCACCTCCTCTGTTAAATTTAAAAATGAAACGTCAAAAGCTTATTCTTCTACATTTGGTATCCCTCAAGGTTCTATCTTATCCCCTCTTTTGTTTAACATTTTTCTTTCTCCTTTGTTAAGCATTTGTCAATCCATAGGCTTTACCCCATTTGCATACGCAGACGACGTTCAACTCATACACCCTTTAGATCCCAAATACGACAATGAAATCAAATCCATCAATCAAAAATTAGAAATAATTCATTCTTGGCTAAATATAAACAAATTATCTCTTAACATAAAGAAAACTAAAGCTGTATTATTTACTTGGAGAAATGATATAACTTTGTCAAATTCATTTATTCTTAATAACACCACACTCAATCTAGTTCCCTCAGTTAAAATTCTTGGCGTTCTAATTGACGAAAAATTCACTTACCATGATCATATTTCTTTAACAGTTAGAAATTGCTTTTTTAAACTACGTCGTATTAGATCAATATCCAAATTTCTGACTTCAAAATCTATTACAATACTAATCCATTCTTTAGTAATATCTAAACTTGATTATTGTAACGCTCTATTCCTTAACATATCATCAAAAGAAAAAAGGAGATTACAACTGATTCAAAACACCGCAATAAAGTTAATATATAATGCAAAGAAGTACGATCATGTTTCTCCGCTGTTGAAAGATTCTCACTGGCTGCCTATCAGCCATAGAATCACATTTAAAATAATGTTACTTATCTTCAAAACTTTAGCTTGTGAAGAACCTCAATTTATATCTAGACTTTTGATACCCTATAATACTCAACGTTCACTTCGTTCCTCTAACCAAAATCTTCTCTCAGTTCCTTCCTTGAAAATTATTGGTACTAGAAGGGCAGATATTTTTTCTGTGACAGGCCCTCTATGGTGGAATGCCCTTCCCCAATATATTCGTGATGAAAAAGACATTTTAACATTTAAAAAATCTTTAAAATCTTATCTATTTAGAGATGCCTTCAATGTTTGAAGCAGATTATGTTTTTTATAAGCTGAGATTTTTATGTACCCTTACCTATTGTTTTTTTCCCACTTTTCTATTTTAAACGAAAATTGTAACTTTTAATTTTTTTCCATCCCAACTATATGTTTGTCTTAGTCAAATGTTTGTTGTTAATTTGTGAACCTCTTTTTACCTTATTATATATTGTGATGTACATCGCTTAGTGATTACAATAGGCGATAAATCAAATTCTGTTAATAAACTTGATAAAACTTGATCTCCAGAATTTGAGTATCAGGGGACAATAATATAGCAAATGATCCAATGTCCATATATCAAGATGACAGTGTCAGCATCTATTAGATTTTGAACTGTCCCACCTGTTTGTCTGTTTTAATTAGATTATAAGCTCAAGTGCTATAGAAATGATTACTAGTAGTAGTTGGGATAAATGAGTTAGGAGCTGATTCAGGGGCTGGGAGAAGGAAGAAGAGGACAGATATTGTGCAGGGGAAAAGAGAAGTAAAGGAAGGTAAAGATAGAGAGGCAGAGGGCTAGATATAGAAGTTAAGGTGGAGGAAAGATAGGATAAATGCTGGTGAAGGAAGTAGGTAGATGGATACTAGAGAAAGGGGTAAGAAAGTATGGGAGAAGTAAAAAAGGAAAGGGGAAAAAGAGGAAGCACTGTGAAGAGGGGGAGAGAGAAAGGAAGAAGATAAATCTTTGAAGAAGGTGAGAAAGGGTAGGAAATAGGGAAAAGAGGAAATGAGAGCATGATGAATGTAATAAGACACAAAGAGACTGGAGCTAGAGAGGGGATGAGTGATCAGAAGTTGGTAACAGATGAGAGGCAGAGAAACATAAGCTGGGAAGGCAATGAATACAAAGTGAGTAAAAGACAGGAAATAGAAGACTGAGGGAAGAATACGACTGGCAAGAATGTGAGAACTGGGAAGGTAAGTGCAGGAAGTAAAAAGCTGTTAAGCAAGTGAATGATGGAGACTGAGAATGGATGAGAAGGATGAATAACATCTAGCTGTAGGTAAGTAAAACAAAGCATATGAGAGTAATGGAAAAAATGCCATGATATCAATACAGGGTGCAAATCTGTGGAATACATTGCCTGCTGATGTTAAGGGATCTTCAAGTGTGTTGCAATTTTGGAAACATGTGAAGACAATTTTGTTTAAGCAAGCTTTTTCTTGAAAGTTTTCTGCTTCTGTGATTCTACATTTTGATTTTATGGTATATGTTTTATTGTACCCCATGAAGAATTGTAGGATGCTGTGGGTAATACATTTTTAAAGAAATAAAAGAAGGATAAGAGCTAGAAAATATGTAAGAGAAGGGAAGATGACAGTAAGTGACAGGCCGAAAATAAAAAGTAAATCCCAGAAAAGAACAGGGGAAAACCAACAAAAGGGTGTAATAAAGGGAGGCCAGGATTAACCCAAGTGGAAAAGCAAAGGTCAGACCATAGAGGTACAACATACAGTAAAACCTTGGTTTGTGAGCATAATTCATTCCAGAAGCATGCTTGTAATCCAAAGCACTCATATATCAAAGCGAATTTCCCCATAAGAAATAATGGAAACTCAGACAATTCGTTCCACAACCCAAAACTTTAATACAAAATACTATGGGGCTCATAATCAAAAGAGAAATACGTCCAAAAACCGGCCTAAGTCGGCATTTGGACGAACATTTCTCAAAAACGTCCAAGTGCCGATACTAAAAACGGGTTTTGGACGTATTTCTAAACGACCTAGGCCTTCATAGTGCCGCTGAATGACCAAAGCTAAATGGGGCGTTTTGGGAGGAGTGTCGAGGGTGGGAGTTGGACAGGACATGGGCCGGCTTAGACTTAGTCGTACAGCATGTATAACCGAAAGTTATACAGCCCACGATCGACAGAACTTGGATGTTGTGGCTTAGACCATGTAAAAATGGTCTAAGTCACAAAAACCCACCTAAACTCACCAGATAAGCACTGAAAACACATAACACAGACCCCCGCACACTACCCCAGTGATCACCGACCCCCCCACCCTCATAAAAATATTAATCACACCTTTAAAATTCAGCCTCCAGACCATTATCACCTAGCCGCCTGGCATAGGAAAGCCAGGTCGTCCAGCACAGAGGCAGCTTAAGTCATCTAGGGGGTGGGTTAGGGACTCATAGAGAGGAGAATCCATGCCCATAAGCCCCTGTAATCACTGCATTGATACTTAAACATGTGCACTGCCCTATACACCCCCAAAACCCTTTTTACAGGCATAAAAGTGGTTCCTGCAGCCATAAGGGCTATTGGGGTGGTAGATAAGTGGGTGTAGGGGATTCTGGAGGTGGTTTTGGGGGGCTCACCATATCCAATAAGGGAGCTGTAGGGAGGAGAATACATGGCACCCTTTTTGTGAAGTTCACAGCAGTGCCCTGTAAGGTACCCCACTATTTAGGTGGCATGTCTGGGTGTGCAATCCATCACTTTGCAGACCCCTCCCACGTCCAACAGGGCTTGTTCTAGGTGTTTTGGACTTGGACGAAAAGTTGGACAGAAATGTGGTATAAAGATGGATGATTTAGCTGCTTGGACGATCAGATTGGCAGGAAGTATAATTAGACGATTTTTGAAACAAAAAAAATTTTGGATGTATTTTTTGAAAATGTGTCTTAGGCTGTTTTTTTACTTTGGACGACTTGCGAGTTGGACGTAAACGGACTTAGACGTCCCTTTTGATTATGCCCCTCCACGCGTGCATGTACTGCAAGACCTTGCTCATTTAGAACAGTCACTACACTCCCGCAGAATCAGAGAGAGAAGAACCATTGGATCAGTTGTGATGTGTGCATACTGTACTGTATGTACTTGTATTGTAAGATATTGCTTGTATATCAAGTTAAAATTTAATAAAATGTTAAAACACTTGCAAACCAAGTTACTTGCAATCCAAGGGTTTACTGTATTTTGATTTTTAATATGTAAAGAAATTAGATGTGAGCTTTGAGAATGGGGATATCTTGTATTTTGTTCTTACAAGAAAAAAATCATCCCTTTTTTTTTTACTGTTCTGCTGCTCTCAGGCTAATTTCTTAGGTTTTCAATTTAATATTTTGTCTACATATTTGTTTCTAATCTCCACTCTCTCCCTCCCTCTTCTCTCTTTTTAACTAGGCAACTATGATGTTTCCTTTTATAACCACAGTTCTGTGTAGGCTTGTTCTCTTTTGCTAACTGGATATGTCCTGGTATTTGAGGATATTTGCAGTGCTGACTTTGGTAGAGGGTAGGGTTAGTGCAGTTTGAGTATCTATTTGTAAGGTTTAGTTACTTCTCTGTGTCCAGTACTGGAGGGCGTTTGTAGTGTTCTCATTGATGTGACATCAGAATTTGAACATAGAGCGGCATAATAAACAAAAATGTCTAAGTCTGTTTTGGGCCCAGAGCACCAGTTGCCCAAAGTTGTCAGCATCTAAAGTCCAGTCTCAAAAAATACGTCCCCAAATTTTTTTTTGAGAATCATCTAATTATACGTCTAGCCATTTGATTGTCTAGACCAGTGGTTCCCAACCCTGTCCTGGAGGACCACCAGGCCAATTGGGTTTTCAGGCTAGTCCTAATGAATATGCATGAGAGAGATTTGCATATAATGGAAGTGACAGGCATGCAAATCTGTATCATGCATATTCATTAGGGCTATTCTGAAAACTCGATTGGCTTGATGGTCCTCCAGGACAGGGTTGGGAACCACTGGTCTAAACCGCCAAGTCGTCTATCTTTATAGCGCATTCTCGTCCCAAAAATTGTCCAAGTCCCAAATACCTAGAAAAAGACCTTTTGGACATGGGAGGGGTCAGCAAAGTGATGGACTGGCCACCCAGACATGGCAACAGAGTAGTGGAGCACCTTACAGGGCACTGCTGACACACTGAGAAGTCAGCCTTCGATGAGGAAGCCACACCCGACCCCTGGTGTCATCGGGGCTTTTTAAATGCAGCCACTGTACAGGAACCTGAAGATGCCTGAAATTGGAACCGTTGTAATGTGGGGAAAGCCCTGGGAATGTCTCTGTGAGGAGGTATCCCTCACCGACACCTGCAGGAGGAACGAATGACCCCATCCCGATGTCCAGCGAAACTCATTCACAGGGAGCGACTTAAGGCTGTGCTCGGCAACACAAATGTAGAGGTCATCTAGACCTATACCAACAAGAAGCTGGCCCTTGAAAAGATGTCCACTTAAGGTGATCCTTGAGGCAGCATCCCCTGTCCAAAGCCAGATCCAACTAGTCCGACGCGCAGACACTGCACCAGTAGAAAACTTACTAAGAACTCAAATGAGATCATAAAGGGCACCCAGCACCAAATCTACACCAAACAGCAGCAGCGGAGGACATGCATGTACCTCCACAGAGGATGCATTGTGCAGGCTGGAAAGACAGGCATGGTCCATAAAGGAAGCGGCCACTGCTGCTTGGCTACCTGAAGATGCCGCTAGAAAAGAATGTTTTGTAATATAAAATCCATCCTGCGATCCTTAAAGTGCTTTAACCATTCTCCCTCATCACTATGGAGGGCTGTGTGTTGGATAATCAGTGCCATGGCTGAATCTATCTCAGGCTGCTCAAACCTGCCAAAAATCAGGATCCAGGTGATAAAACGTAGACATAGCTTTAGAAGGTCTGAAAGACCTTTCCAGGGTATTACATTATTCTGTAACCAGACCAAGGAGCTGTGGGCTTAATGGACAAAAAAATTAAAAAAAAGGCACAGGAGAATGGTCCAGGACAAAAGCCTGAGTAATGAAATGTGGAGAATCTAAATGGAGCTCTTTCAAAACATCATTCGTAAAGAGGCAGACAGAACTCTGCTTAAAAATCTGCGAAGAAAGGTCAGCACCCAAATCCAGACGCTCAGGGTAGCTGAGGAGTCCATTCTCAGCCAAGGCATCAGCTGGATCCACAATAAATACAGTGGCAGAAGAATCATAATATCTGCATGGCAACTACTGCAGTTGAAGTCTGGCATAGCTAGACGAGAGAGCTCCTGAACAGGAAGCTTTGCCACAGGCGCAACAGACCGAAAAAACCCTGATGTGCCCGCCGTCTGAGGAATACACCTTTTAGAGGAACCAAATAAAATCCGGTGTCAAGGGCCAGTCCGCAACCAAGGCAGGGCTCTGTTGAGGTTCAAGTTCCATGCTAAAAAAGTCCCTAGACTCAGAACACAGGCGTTTTGCACCAGACTCCAGGATGGCTTCTGGGCAAGATCTTATTCAGATGTCACGGACCCAGGCCAGCTTCTCAGCCCAAGATTACTCAGAGGAGGTGAAGTCCAAAGCTCCTGCCCCCTCCCCCTGCATGCTATAGCATTCGGTGCACCATCGCTGATCCGGGCGCAGCCAATGTCCACATTCCATAGATTAAGGGCCAGGAATTCCATCCCAAATGATTTTGTTTCAAATCGAGGGGTTTTGAGGTAGAAATAAACAAAAAACGAAAATTAAAAATAGCGATTGGGGAGGTGGGTGATCTGAACCTTACACTCAGAAACTGTGAAAAACGACTT
The DNA here is from genome assembly GCF_902459505.1 of Geotrypetes seraphini. Taxonomy (NCBI): domain Eukaryota; kingdom Metazoa; phylum Chordata; class Amphibia; order Gymnophiona; family Dermophiidae; genus Geotrypetes; species Geotrypetes seraphini. The sequence continues at coordinate 370,540,642 of NC_047085.1, forward strand.
TAAAATCATTTTACAAGCCACCCCCAAAGAAAGTCTGGGATAGGCACATGGGATCTCTTAGGGAAATAATGGTTATTGCAGATTAGCAGATTGGCAGACTGCCATCATGTTTCTATAATGAAAGTTTATTCACAGTAAGCAGTACCAGACTGTCAGAAGCTGTAAACAGCATTAGAGTGGAGGAAAAGGATTTTCTGCCTTAGAAACAGCTCCAAATGGTTCAGGATTGAGATCTTCAGACTGCCAGACACCGACTGCGACCTCTGCTCCCACGTATCCTTGTCCACAGGGTGAGGAGTAGTGGCTCGTGGCCAGCAGGGGGTGCTGTTTATGGGACGATAATGAAATGGATGTCGGAGCATGATAGTGCAGTATTTTTGTGGAGTTTTTCTACAAAAGCGCCAGTTTTTCATATGATTCTGGGTAATTCTAGTTAGAGACAATTCTGTGTCAGTTAAGGACCACGCCCAAATAGAAGCGTACGGAAAAACAGGTGAATAAAAATTTTAATATAACGTAGCTAAGGCCAGAGAAAAAAACACACTAAGGATTAATATAAGGGAAAGCATAATAATATCTGTTTATGTACTTTGCTGTTGAGCCAAATCATGGTGGAAATCATGATTACATAATTACATGGAATCCATTTTGGGTTCTCGGTGTTTACCAATGAATAGTATTCTATCTTCTTTGTCCTCTCTGAGTTTTCCCGCTCCCAGCAACGTGGTGTTAATTAATACCATATGTGCTGTAGACTGGCTAGGAAAATGACGTGTTCTAAACCGATATATAAAATGTATGAAGTATGAATGGCCAAGATATGAATGAAATTATGAATGTTTGGGGCCCCTGAATGTGATATGTGTTGATATAAATGGTTTATAAAAAGAACACTAAGGAAAAATCCTACAGCAGCATCTGGAAGTAATTAGAGTCAGTCTTAAGAATAGGAAGGGGGGCATTGGAAGCCCACGCTTCAGGGAGAGGGGGGAAGACCTCCCCCTCCTCCTCCAGAGTAAGGTTTCTGTGTAAGGCTATGCAGTTTGAACCTGTCAGCTTAGGAAGAGTTTTTTCCTTTAGGGCTGAGCATTTATCAGCACCCTGTTAATAATTGTAGATTCTTTTTGAATATGTTAATGTTAATTCAGAAATCAAAAGTAATTTTCTGAAACTGTCTAACTTGAAAACGTGGAGGAATTTTTGTCTAAACTTTAAGACCACCCATAGAATTGTTATTGGTCGTTATGATGATGATGTCACCGAAAAGCCAACAGTATATAATAGGAAATTTGGAGCTAGTAAAACGAGACCGTTGTGAGAAGGCCAGCATTTGGCCACAATGACGATCTCCCATTAGCGCAACGTTAAGCAATAATTATGCTGGATTCTTTTGATCTAATAATGGAAAAATAGAAACAATAATTCAATAAATCTTGGTTATAATTTTAAAAACCTTGCGCTGGTGTCATTTTGCATGTATTATTATTTTCAAACCTGAAGCTTTCACAAAGGCGTTGATGTCCCTTGCTCAATGGACGGGAAAGGCAGTCTGTGCCTTGAAACCCAAGTGGGTGTCACTCCAGACACATACAGCCTGCACTTGAAACCTGTGATAAGGCCATCAGTATGCAGACTCCCAGGGGAAGGGACCCCGAGTCTATAAATAGTAGCACACAGCAAGCTGGCTCTACTGATCCACCAGAGCTTCTTTGTGAAGCAGCAGTTCAGCACTGCGGGACTGCATCCTTTCCACTGACAGGGGACCACCAGGAAGGAGTCTCAAGGCAATGAAGTCACTGAGAAATGAATTTTAAATGAAAAAATTAATAGAAGCAGAGCAACTGCAAAGACTTCTGTACAGACTGCTTGCAAAAATTGTAACTGGATATGTTTACTAGCTCTCAGGCTAAGAGGGGGGAGCATGAGCTCAAAAAAGTGGATTTCTGCAATTCCAGGACTGCGGGTTGGGATTGAACACCTAGAGGGGCATAATTGAAAGGGACGTCTAAGTCCATTTTCGTCTAAGTCACAAGTCATCCAAAGTAAAAAAACAGCCCAGGACACATGTTCGAAAAATACGATCAAAATTTTGTTTTCTTTCGAAAATTGTCTAACTATACATCCTGTCGATCTGATCGTCCAAGTCACTAAATCGTCCATCTTTATACCACATTTCCGTCCAACTTTTTGTCCAAGTCAAAAACGCCTAGAACAAGCCCTGTTGGACATGGGAGGGGTCTGCAAAGTGATAGACTGAACACCCAGACATGGCACCTAAATAGTAGGGTACCTTACAGGGCACTGCTGTGAACTTCATAAAAAGGGTGCCATGTCATCTCCTCAATACAGCTCCCTTATAGGTCATGGTGAGCCCCCCAAACCACCTCCAGAAACTCCTAGACCCACTTATCTACCACCCCAATAGCCCTTATGGCTGCAGGAGCCACTTATATGCCAGTACAAAAGGGTTTTGGGGGTGTATAGGTGAGTGCACATGTTTAAGTATCAATGCAGTGATTACAGGGGCTTATGGGTCTTCCTCTCCATGAGTCCCTAACCCACCCTCAAGATGACTTAAGCCGCCTCTGTGCTGGACGACTAGGCTTTCCTATGCCAGGCTGCCAGGTGATGATGGTCTGGAGGCTGAATTTTAAAGGTGTGATTAATATTTTTATGGGGTTGGGGGGCTCAGTGATCACTGGGGTAGTGTGTGGGGGTCTGTTTTATGTGTTTGCAGTGCATATCTGGTGAGTTTAGGGGTGTTTTTGTGACTTAGACCATGTTTTACATGGTTTAAGTCGCAACGTCCAAGTTCCGTCGATCCTGGGCTGTATAACTTTCGGTTATACATGCTGTACGACTAAGTCTAAGCTGGCCCACATCCCGCCCAACTCCCGCCCTTGACACTCCTCCTGAAACACCTCATTTAGCTTTGGTCGTTCAGCAGTACTATGAAGGCCTAGGTCGTTTAGAAATACATCCTGTTTTTATTATCGGAACTTGGACGTATTTGGGAAATGTTCATACAAGTGCTGACTTAGGCCGGTTTTTGGACGTTTTTCTCTCTCGATTATGAGCTCCCTAGTGTATGGAATCTGGAAGGGACATAACAGAATACTGGTTAGGGTCTTCTTACAGGATGGTATATTCACTAGTAAGAGCATCAACGGGATTGTTTTTCTGCTTTAGAGTCAAAACCAATTTCACATTCTATACAGTACTTGCATCCCACCTGAACTGAAATGAGTTCAGATATTAGGTTTACATTTGAATTCAATTTTAACTAAAATGTTTTATTAATGAATAAACACAATTTTTTCTTTTAAATATATCATGCTTAGAGAAAAAAATGCAAGGAAAAAAACATGTATAAATCCCCATGACATGAAGTGCTTAACAGCACATGGATCAAGGACAAACTAGCAGAATTATTAAGATGCCATAATGCATCTGTTTAGTTTTTTTTTTTATTATTATTATTAAAGAATGGGCTCTCAGGGCCTGATTCTCCAAAGTGCGTCCCGATTTTAGGCAGCTGTAGGCGTCCTACAGCTGTCTAATCAGCCAATCGGGATGCACGTTTTTTTTTAAAAAATGCTCCCCCGGCAGGCCTGAAGGCGCCTCCGGGAGCCTAGGGAGACCCGCAAGACGCCTAAGCTCGCCTAGGCGAACCTAGGCGGCCCTATGCATCTCCCTAGTAGACGAAGAAATGCTTAAAATGTAGGCCAGCAAAATGCTGGTCTACATTGTAAGTAGACGCGGCCGCTATACTTATTGCGGCAAGGGATCTCTCTGCCGCTATAAGTATAGCGCGCCGTGGGCTGTCCGATTGCTGGCAGGAGGGTGCCCAAACCCTCCTTCCAGAAGATGCCCCCCCCGACACTACCGACGGCCCCCCCGACACTACCAACCGCCCCCCCCCCGACATTACCGATCTCCCTCCCACCCCGACACTACCGATCGCTAGCAGGAGGGTGCCCAATCCCTCCTGCCCCCCCCCCGGCGCTAACAACCCCCAAACCTCCACCCCACCAAACTAACCTTTTCTTAAGGCCAGATGGGTCTTACCCGTCCAGCCGGCAGGCACGCCTCGTCAAAATGAGGCGGGCCCGTCCCTTCCCGGCCCATCCCGCCGAAGCCTAAGGCCTGATTGCCCAGGCTCTAGAAGCCTGGACCAATCAGGCCTTAGGCATAGTGGGTCCGCCCATCCCCACTAAGTCTAAGGCCTTAGATTAAGTGGGGATGGGCGGACCCGCTATGCCTAAGGACTGATTGGTCCAGGCTTCTAGAGCCTGGGCCAATCAGGCCTTAGGCTTCGGCGGGATGGGCCGGGAAGGGGCTGGCCCGCCTCATTTCGACGAGGCGTGCCTGCCGGCTGGATGGGCAAGACCCATCTGGCCTTAAGAAAAGTTTAGTTTGGTGGGGTGGAGGTTTGGGGGTTGTTAGCGCCGGGGGGGGAGGGTGCATCTTCGGGCAGGAGGGATTGGGCACCCTCCTGCCAGCGATCGATATTGTCGGGGAGGAGGGTGCATCTTCGGGCAGGAGGGATTGGACACCCTCCTGCCAGCGATCGGACAGGGGACCGCGGCCCGCTATACTTATAGCGGCAGAGAGATCCCTTGCCACGATAAGTGTAGCGGGCTGTGTCTAATCTAACCCGATGCTCTAACCAGTGTCTGTAACATGGACGCTGGTTACAGAATCGGGGTTTTAGTGTAGGCCGATTCTGAATAGGACACCTCTCCCGGGCGTCCTATACAGAATCAGGGCCTAGGTGTCTTGCGGGCCTCGCCTTCAATATAGGCGGCCTGCCTGGTGAGCATTTTTTTAAAAAAACATGCATCCCGATTGGCTGATTAGACAGCTGTAGGACGCCTACAGCTGCCTAAAATCGGGACGCACTTTGGAGAATCAGGCCCTCAGTGTGGCCTTTTAGGCTTGCTATTTGTATAAATTCAAGGTATGTTTTCATGATGGCAAAACATGATTTACAGAAACATATTGTTCCATGTGAAAAAAATGTTTGTCAATGTGCAAATTATGGGCAAAACCTGTTTTCTTTTTCACTTGATAAATAGCTGTATTTTATAAGCATGCACTACAGCGGCCCAGCTGCACTTCCAATCCTGCATGGAACACCATGCTACGTCTATCACCAGCTGAGAGCCAACTATTTTTAGACTGAGCAGGAACATAATTGCAGTAGGTTATCCATGTTTTCTTGGGAAAATAATGCACACTAGACAAGAGCTTTTCTATCACTATTTCACTGACCTGCAGCTGCTTCATTAGGAAATTCTGGTATTGTGAAGCTGTTTTGTTTTGTAATGTGCCAGGATCACGTGAGTATGCTGTATATTTGAAGAGGTTCATGTTATTTTTTTAAGAAGTCATCCTCCATAAAATTTCAGCATTTACAGTGAAATAAAAGAGGAAAAATTGGGCTCTGTTATTTAATTTATTTTAATTCTTTATTTATTGTAATTTGAAATAATATACAAGCCATACAACTTGAGCAGGAAAAATGAAAGGAAACATTTGACAAACTCAGAATTAACTAAGTTTTGTAGGAAACAAATTATTCTCTTCTTAGACCTCAACAATCTTGTGTGGGAGAGGTCATACTACATGGGACTTAAATTAATGAAGAAAACAGAGAAAAGGAACTAAGGGCTCCTTTTACAAAGCCGCGCTAGTGGTTTTATCACACCCACTGGATTAGCGCGCGCTAGCTGGAAATCTACCGCCTGCTCAAAAGGAGGCGGTAGCGGCTAGCGTGTGTGGCAATTTAGCGCGCGCTATTCTGCGCTTTAAGGCCCTAGTGCGGCTTTGTAAAAGGAGCCCTAAAAGGCTTAATCGGTGATTCCTACATCTATAATTACATCCTTTTTATCCACTTGAGATTTTCTTTAAGGGTTCCTATTACTAAGCCGCATTAGGGTTTTAACGCGCGGAAGAGCGCACGCTACCTTGCCCCGCGCGCTAGACCTTGACGCCAGCATTGAGCTGGCGTTAGTTCTAGAAGCGTAACGCGCGGTAGTTTCCTGCGTGCGCTAAAAACGCTAGCGCACCTTAGTAAAAGAAGCCCTAAGTCTAGAAAAGTCTGCCGATGGTCGGGAACAAAAGAGGTGTACTTTTGTCCCTGCATATTTAATTAATCACTTGCTTGGATACTTGAGTTGAAAAATAGCCCCAGTCTCTTTTGTCTCTTGCCTCATTACTAAGAAAAGTTTCCTTCTCTCCTGGGTTTCTTTGTTAACATCAGGGTATATCCATAAGCGCTGCCCAAGAAAGGGAATCTGTGATTTACGGAAATACATCTTCAGAAGAGAATTTAGGAGCTCCTTTTACGAAGGCGCGTTAGCGGTTTAACGTGTGTAATACTGCGCGCTAAACTGCCGGCCGCACTAGCCGCTACCGCCTCCTCTTGAGCAGTTTTTCGGCTAGAGTGGGGGTTAACGAGTGATGAAAAGTCACGCGCGCCAAAGCCGCTAATGTGTCTTTGTAAAAGGAGCCCTTAATCTTGTTGAAAAATAAAGGAAACGAGTAAAGTGGCTTTTTCTTCAGTTATTGACACTGTTGATTCCAAGATCTCTGAAATATTTCCCGAAGTCCATTGTAGTTGGCATTTGTTATATTTGATTCTCTGTTACTGCTGGATCAATCCCTGTTGGGTTTTTTTTGTAGCCACAGGTAAATAAATCTTGTTTAAAGGAGATATAGCATCAGGAGCATAGCCAAGATTTTGTATTAAATATTTTCTAAACAATTCAACTGCAGAAAATTCCAATGACTTCGGTAAATTTAATAAGCACAAATTAAGTCGCCTGTTGAAATTTTCTAACTGTTCTATTTTCCTGTGTATTATGATTTTGTCTTTAATCAATGTATTCACTGCTGATTTCAAAGTGCTTTTATCTTCATTTACTGCGGTTAATTTAACCTCATTCTCTGATTTAGAATATTCAACAATCTTAGCTAAAGAGTCTACTTTCCTTACCAAGTCAGTAGTTTCTTGAGCAGACTTCTGAACTGTCTCGTCCATTCTTTGGAGCATTTTCCAGATGTCCAATAAGGTTACCTCTGGCGGGGTTGCCATGAAACCTGCAGCTCCCGTTGATTTCACCTTCTCCGCGGGGCCTTTCTCCGCCCGACTCTCCTCCACAAAGGACACTCCCGCAACCACATCAGTATCGGGCTTACTCTGTAGCCCGGGCGGGACAAGGAGGGATGAAGGGATCTGGAGGCAATAGGGAAATTTCCGGCTCCAGTGCGGCAGCCATGTCCCCAGGCGCCAACACAAGCAGCCTCGCCCTCCAGCATTCGTAGGGGTCCTGGGAGCAAAGTCGAACGTCGTCTGGCGCAAAGGCGTTGATGCGTCTGTTGGTGAGGGTTCCACCTTTGCACTTCGTATGAGGCATCACAACAGGAAAATCTAGCAGAGCTAAAGATTGAAAAAATGCTCCCGACTAATGCTCACCACCCGCCGCAATCTTGGCCACTCTCCAATTGAAGACACCGTACTGGTGTCTGTGCACACAAACAGCTCAAAATGTGGCTCTGTTAATATAGAAAAAGAGTAAAAAGAAGTAGGTAGAATAATAAGTTGTTTTTTTGGATTTTTAGAAGTGAAGGTTGACATATGTTGAACAGTATGGTAACTATAAGAGTTGCCCTACTGGGTCAGACTGAAAGAATGAATAATCAATTCACATTTACCTGTTCTACTCCATTCACGATTTAATAGACCTCTATCATAATTCTCCTCAGCTGTCTCTTCTCGTAGATGAAGAGTCCTTCCTCAAATGAGAATTATTCCATCCCCTTAATCATTTTGGTTGCCCTTCTCTGTATCTTTTCCACTTCCACTATATCATTTTTGAGACAAGGTGACCAGAATTGCACACAATATTCAAGCTGTGATCTCACCATGGAGTGATACAGAGGCATTATGATATGCTTTGATTTGTTTTCTATTCCTTTCCTAAAAATTGCTAAAATTCAGTGTGCTTTTTCATCCACTACTGCACACTGAGCAGCAGATTTTAATGTATTGCCCACAATGGGCTAGATTCACTAAGCAAACCGATCGTGTACCGATCGGTTTGCGAGCCCTTTGCAACCCGATTTCTTTCCGACCTAATTCACTAACCTCACTACCCATCCATTTCATACCCAATCTGATTCTTGCATGCAAATGAGGGTAAACGTCATGCAAAGTAGGAAGGGCCTTGATTCTCTAAACAATTTACGGCACACCGACTGGGCTTGTCCGATCGAAAACCAAGCGACTGCTGAGGACCAGTTGCTCACTGAAATCCCAGCCCTGCAGCCCTGAAAAAACTGCTCTCTGCCACCCTGCCTGCCTGTGTGTTCAAGCATCAAGCCTGCCTCTCCGTCTGCCTCGTTCACTACAGAACACCCAGTGCTGCGGCTCCTCCCTTCCTCCTCCTGCTTTGTGTGCACACGCGGTTAAGAGGGAAAAAAAAGCTGTGGTGTAGGAGGCAGTACAAGCTCCCAGCTCCGCCATTGTTGGCCGATTCACCTCTCCAGGAGGTTCCCACTAGCAAGCGCGGACTTGTCTTGTCCAGAGTCTAAAGAGAGAAAAAGAAGCAGGCAGTATCGAGGTCAGCACAGGGAAGGGAACTGCTTTCTATGTTAGCCAAGCTCTTTTCCCAGTTTATGATAGACTTATTAACACACAGTGTGATTTCTACATGGAGTTCTGATCAGGACTAACCCAAGTTTCTGTATATTTAGGATGAAGGCAGTAGCCCCATAAGAGGAGCTTAAAAAGCACCGTCCTCTTCCAAGTCATTGAGCTCTCTCCTGCAGCTTGAGGGGAGAAGGCTAGAGAAGGAAGGCGCATGCGTCCCAATCGCTCAACAGCGATCCATGGGCGTGTTTGTGGGCGTACTTCCGACTAGATAATTTGAATGCAGGAACGTGAATCAGTCGCCCAGCAAGACTCAGCCACGGATCGCCAATGACACCTAAATCCCTTTTCATTTGTGGTGACTCTTATTGTGAAACCTAGCATCTTGTAGCTACAATTTGGGTTATTCCTAAGGAGAATTTCTTTGCACTTATCCACATTCAGGAGGGAATGCATCAATAGGCACTAAACAATTTAGCACATGCTGATTAGCACACACTAAACACTAAGGGCTAGATTCACTAAGCAAACCAATCGTGTACCGATCGGTTTGCGACCCCTTTGTGACCAGATTTCCCTCCTGCACTATTCACTAACCTCTCCTGTGATCCGCTTCGAAGCCATGCATGCAAATGAGGAGATATGCATGCAAAGTGGACAGGGACGCGATTCACTAAAGAAAATTTCCAATCCGACTGGGCTGGCTGATCAACCCCAAAAGCGACTGCTTGGGGACCAGTCGAAAACGGCTTTTTCGACTCTCCAGCTCCATTTAAAGCCCTGCTCTCTGCTGCCCCGAATCTCTCCTGTCTGCTGCCCTGATGTTCTTCCCCGGATCTCTCCCTGAATCATCGCATCTCCGCCCTGCTCTGCCCACATCTCTCCTGCCTGCTCGCCCTGACTCTCTCTGCCTCCCCTGACTCTCCTGCTCTCTGCTGCCCTTCCCCTCAGTTCAAGCACGTGGTTTTAAAGCGGGCCTGTTCTGTGGGGAATGGCGGAAGAGAGCAAGAGAGTCAGGGTTGGCAGAGAGCAGGAGAGTCTACCTACCGGCCTGACACCGCGGCCCAGCCTGGCCTGCTCCCTTGCCCCCCCGGTACATACAAGTTGTGAACAGGAGGGGTACTCAGTCCTTCCTACTCCGTTGACCTCTCTCCTGCCACAGGCCTCACTGGCTCAACCGCCACATACCCGGCAGGCCCCCCCCCCCACTGTGTTGAAAAAATGGCAGGAGGGATGCCCACTTCCTCCTGCCATCGGCCCCTCCTCTGCCTTCCCACCGGCTGAACGCCCCCGCACTGCGCAAAAATGGCAAGAGGGATGCCCACTTCCTCCTGCTGGTCGTGTCTCATCACTGCTGCCCCCTCCCTCTCCCCATACCTTTACTTGGGAGCAGGAGGGGTGCTCAGTCCTTCCTGCTCCACCGCCGGCCACCCATCAGCAATGCGGGCCTTAGGCCCCACCCAGTGCATCATGTGATGTACGGGGAGGGAAGAGCCTAAGGCCCTGATTGGCTCAGGCACCTCAACCCCTCCCTTCCCTTTGTTTCTTCCCTATATTTCCTGAATAGGGAACACTCAATGAAGTAACAGGGAAATACTTTTAATGGGAGGAAATATTTTTTCACTCAGAGAATAGCTAAGCTCTGGAATGTTTAACACAGATGAGTTTAAAAATCATTTGGACATGTTTCTGGAGAAACATTTGGATATGTTTCTGGAGGAAAGGTCCATAGCCTGCTGTTGAGACAGACATGTTGCTACTATTTGTATTTTTGCTAGGTACGTCTGACCTAGCACTGTAGAAACAGGATACTGGGCTAGATGGACCACTGGTCTAACCCAGTGTGACTATTCTTATGTTCTCATGATTATGCCTTGGTATAACTAAATCCCAGTCATGGTTTTCTGTGAACCATATCTCTGACTGTCACTAAATCCAAATTACTCTTCTATCACAGTTTCTAGATCAAAAACCTTATTTCTCATACTACAGGCATTAGTATACTGTATACTACTTTCTAGATGCTGCCCTTTTTTAACCATTTGTGTAGAAGCATTTAGGGCCTGATTCTCTAACCATGTGTCCCAATTTTAGGCGTCCTACCACTGTCTGGCAGCCAACTGAGATGCACACTTTCTAAAATTCTCGGGCGAGGAAGGACACCTACATTAAAGGTATCTGTTGCAGGTCTACGGAGATGCATAGGAACACTTAAGCATACCCAAGGCTGAGAGTGGGTGTGGTTTTGCCCGGAAGTGGCCTTGGGCATATTTAAGCATCCCTGCACGTTCTCCATAGACCCACAACAGATGTCTGGAATGTAGGCCTACAAAATGCTGGCCTACATTTCATAATTGTAAAAGTAGATACCTGCAGCCAGCTGAGCTTATCAAAGCACAAGAATTCCTGATCAGCAAAGCCAGAAGGACTCCCCAAAACTGCAACTTAGATTGACTAGGAACACCAGTCCAAGCACCTAACTTCAGGCACCGTTTATAGAATCTGGGCCTTAGTGTATCCTGTTTGTCTGTCTTTGACTACTGCAACTCCATCTATATATGCCTAACTAAGAAAAACCTCCACAGACTTCAACTAATTCAGAACGCCGCGGCCAAGCTTATTTTCGCAAAAGGCAAGTTTGATCACGTCTCCCCTCTCCTCTCCAAGCTTCACTGGCTCCCAGTATACTCCAGAGTCCTCTATAAATGTGCCTGCTTAGCCTTCAAGATTCTACATGGTTATCCCACTCCTTTGGAATTCTTCTAACCCACTCTCCTCTAGATCCTCCCAAAAACTGAAACTATCTTTCCCATCTATAAAAGGTATATCCCGCGCTGGAAAACTTGGAACATCCCTCCCTTTTAGAACCACAGAACTCTGGAACAACCTCTCATCCCCGCTCAGAAATGTTAGCTCCTTCCAATCCTTCCGTAAACACCTGAAAACTTGGCTCTTTTCAAAAATCTAATCACCCCCCGTTCTCTTGTACCTTGCTCCCTCCCTAACTTCTTATTCCCTCTCCTATATCCATCTTTGTAGTTCCTTTCCTCTCAACCTCTGTAAACCGTGCCGAGCTCTGCGCTTGCGGAGATGATGCGGTATACAAACCTAAGGTTTAGTTTAGTTTAGTTTAGTTTGTCTGTTTAGATTGTAAGCTTCTTCGAGCAGTGACTGTCAACTTCATGACTCTGTACAGCGTTACGTACATCTAGCAGTGCAATGGAGTTAATAATAGTAGTAGCAGTCCATTTGCCGTAACAACATACCCGCATAGTTTTAAAAATAAAATTGCACTGGCTTTTACAAAGCTGAGATAGAGGTTTTTACTGTGGTCCGGTGAGGTAAAAGCATGAGCTGCGGAACATTTTCTCTGGCCTGTGGTAGAAACCTCTACCGTGGCTTTGTTAAAGGATTCTTTGGTGAATAAGGAGCCGACAGCACTAAAATAATGGGTTGGTTTTTTTTACTGATAGGTACCTGAAGCTAAGCATGCAATTTTGTTTTTTTAAAGAACAAAATCACTTAGAAGCCTTTTTACTCGGCTGCGATAAGTACTAACGTTTACTTATTGCAGGCTAAAATCCACTTCTGTGGGACATGCTCAAGCGTCCCACAGTAGTTCTGTATTCAGCACGTGCTACCCATGCGCAAAAAATTATAAAATATTTAGTGTTGGGGGGGGTGAAGAGTAGGATTGCCCGGCGCTTATCGGTGCAGCTGCTTCACTGCATGCTAACCGATTAGCACATGGTTAGTGAGGGAGCCCTTACCATATTAATGGGAGAAATAGAAAATGCAGCCATTTTAAATCTGTACTAAAAGTGGCCTTGACAAGCGAGGAAACTCTGTGCTACTGATACCACAGGCCACTGTTTCAGCTTTGGTAAAATGACCCCTTAGTTTTGACTAAGAAGAATCATTGATCCTGCAATGGCATGCAAGTGGGTTTTGGCTCTAAATCATACCCTATGCAAATGTGGGTGCTCTCCTTCATGACTAATAGAGCATCAAACTGTACAGTATAAAAAAACAGAATGAACAACAAGAATGAAAATTGATTTATTTATTCCATTTTCTATACCGTTCTCCCAAGGGAGCTCAGAACGGTTCACACAAATTTATTCAGGTACTCAAGTATTTTTCCCTGTCTGTCCTGGTGGGATCACAATCTATCTAATGTACCCGGGGCAATGGGGGGATTAAGTGACTTGCCCAGGGTCACAAGGAGCAGGGTGGGTTTGAACCCACAAACGCAGGGTGCTGAGGCTGTAGCTTTAACCACTGTGCCACACACTGGTGCGAATGGTGTAACTTACACCTTATATAGGTAAAATCTAATATTTTATTCATATATTTCTTCTGTCACATCCGTCTTCTAACTCCCTAGGAATCAGATGTTTAAAAAAAAAAATGGGGGAAAAGGCAAAAAAAACCCCAAAGTACAGTTATTGAACTATCAAAGTGAAAGCTCTGAAACAAAAATATCAATCCCTTGGCAGTGTCTGCTTTCAAAACGAAACACACGACTCCATGGGGTTTTAATTTCTAAAGTCATTTAGAATGCCTCAAAAGTGCTAGTGCCTCGCTGGAATTAAAAGACCCTATCCTCCAGATGCTGTCAGAAGCTCTGACGTGTAACCTTTGACGATTAGCATTTTCAAATCTATATGCCATATGTCTGAAAACAAAATCAGTCATTTAGCATCACTAAAATGCATTGTGCTATAGTGTGAGCTTTCAAAACAGCATGACTCACATCGCTAACATTTTCAAGTGACAGCAGATGCACAGTAATCATAAAGGCTTGGATATGATCCAAAAGAAAAGCTTATGCTAGGATTTATGTTTTAAAATGCAATGTAGAATTTAAAGAATAAAAAGATGTTCAACAAAGACTCATAAGCTTCAATTGATTCTGTTGTTGGGTGGTTGTTTTTTTTGGATTTGATCTGATATTCAATGACACTTAAACAGTTAGAGGTGGCTACTCCTCAAGTAAGTGCCATTCACCAGATCCATACCCAATTTTTCACCAGCATTATCCACATAATGCCACTAAAATCCTCTCTTGATTGTCCTGGTACTACCCAAATAGTGCTGGGCAGACTGGGGATATACAAGGTAGAGCTTCAAGATTTTCAGGTACTGTTAATAAGGAATGGGCTGTTTGTAACTACAGAAAAGGAACAGAAAATGCCCCTTGTAACTCTGGTCCCACCAAAACCAGTTCAGAATGCCAAATAAGCTCTTTGGGGGAATCACAAAACTTTGAGTCCAATGAGCTTGGCACAGGCTGAGTGAGGCTGGAGAGCATCCCACCCTGGTTTTTCCAGGAATTCACACTCAAAGGGAACAACAAAACAGCCACAGCAGCCTCAGCACGCTGAGGTTGTGAGTTCAAATCCTGCTCTGCTCCTTGTGACCCTGGGCAAATCACTTAACCATCCACTACCCAAGGTACATTAGATAGATTGTGAGCCTGCCGAGACAGAGAGGAAAAAAATGCTTAAGTACCTGATTTGTAACCCATTCTGAGCTCCTTTGGGAGGACAGGCTAAAAAATTTGAATAAATGAATGAATAAAATAAATAAACTTCAACTCAGCTTTCAGTTCATGAAATTAATTACTATTTGCGGTTCATGGATACAGTAAACAAAGAGGAAAATTAGTCACATCCAGTTATTTTTAATCCAAATCTATCAGATCCCCAGACCAATGATCCTGTGGGTTGTTGGGCAAAACCCTACCGGATGTGAAACTTCTCTGCAGGCCCTCTTTCCTCTGTCATAACTCCCTGCTCATGTCTGATCTCAAATTTCTCTGTTCCTCTGCAGAGGTTCCCATTTGCCAGCAGAGGCAATCGAAGACCCAGCTCGCTCGGTGCATAGTGGCTTTATTTCTTGTGTCACCCTGCAACCTTTGGCTTGGTTTTCACTGTCTCCTCCCCTCTTGGACAGCTCTGCTAGGTCCCATCACCATATTGACCCCCAGAAGAAGATCCTCCAACAGCCTGCTCTGCAGCAGAAGGGGCATCTCCCTGGGGGTAGACATATCAGGGCCAATGTTCAGCACTATTTAGACAGCTGAGAACAGCTCCTGGCCATCTAAATAGTGCATAGCCTGCTATCTTATGCTGAATATCTGTTTTAGCGGATTGGCCTGTGACTGGCTATGTTATGTTTCCTGCAATAACACAATCTAATTATTCCACAAGGGTCCTCAGTCGAAATTATGTCTCAAATAGCAGTGTATCTTATCTACCATTAGAATACCCTTATGCATACAAAGACTTTAAGTCAGTTTAAAGGATCCTCTTGGAGCTCAATAACATTTCATTGCTCCAAGCTTTATGTGTCTACTCGTCATCGGGTCCTGTTTATCTATTCAATTTAGTCATACTATTATTTACTCTTGCATTTTATCAGAATTAAGATATTTTTTGATCAATGTTTAAAAGCTGTCACTTAGCTTTTTTGTGTGGTCTCTGGCAAGGGGAATGTCATACCGACATGTTTCGCTGTAAGTAACTTTTTCAAGGAATATCCCCTAAGAAAACAGCAAAAGTTACATTAATATAAATACACCTCACTATTGCTCCCCAAGTAATCCATATCCTTTAAAAATCACCCAGACAGCAAACTTCTTACCCCAATATTAAGCCGCCAGCACATATAACCACTCAGTCCTTAGAGATGGCGGCGGCGTCTTCTGCAAACATTATATACCGTCGGACCCAGGAGCACTGTACTCACGTGAATACGTGGCATCAGCGTCACGGGACCGAAAGCCGGTTTTAAGGTGGAAATACTACTCATATTCAATTCAATTGAGATCTTTCCAAAGCCTTCTATCCAAGAGATCAGGTTAAATCAAAGTCCCCCATTCTAGTTCACCATTCAGCCCGTGAGGTATTACCGTGTTCAGATGGTAAATCCACCGTTGCTCTTTATAATTCAACATTTCCTCACTATTTCCTCCCTCCCTCCCCATCTCCAGACTCTCTATCACCCTCCATTGGATCTGATCCATACTATGTTGCATGCTAAGGAAATGTTCGACCATAGGTGCTTTGTGATTTGTTTATTTGCGTATTTGTGATAAGCGTGATTTGTGCTCGTTCAGTCTGAAATGCACAGGGCATGAAGTCCGACCCACATATACCAGGCTGCACGGGCACATAACTATGTAAACCACATTAAAAGACTGACAATTTGTAGCCTGTGAAGATTTTATAATTTTGCCAGATTGGGGATCCCTCCAAGTGGGTCCCTTAATGGTAGTGGAACACCACTGACAGTGTCCACATTCAGTATGAGTTCCAATCCTTAGGTCCCTATAATTCCCTAACTTTTGTTGGATCAGGGTCTGTCCAATCGTTTTACCCTTTTTAAAGGCAAACAATGGAATTTCTGCCAATACTTGATGAATCCGTAATATATGCCAATATTTTTTTATCAAGAAGATAAGTTCCTTAGCTGCTATTGAATAGGGGAGAACACAGATCAATTTATCAGTGTTATCTTCAAGATGTTGTTCAGCTAGGAGAAGATCCCTATTAGCATATTTCGCCCTAAGAAAAGCCTGCTTGATAGCTCTCAAAGGGTAACCCCTATCTATAAAGCGCTGCTCCAGTTCCCTAGCAGCTATTCTAAAATCTTGGTCATCGGAAGATATTCTACGGGCTCTCAAAAATTGGCTGATAGGAAGACTAAACTTGAGATGGTAGGGGTGATGGCTAGAAAAATGAAGTAGAGTGTTGCGGGACACAGATTTTCTAAATAATTGGGTCTTCAACTGCAAATTTTCTTTAATAATCAATATATCAAGAAATTCAATTCTCTCTGTACTATATAAAGTGGTGAACTGAAGGTGAGGGTTCCTTGTGTTGATCCAATCCAAGAATTGGGCAAGTTCATCAATTGAACCTGGCTATGCTATGTGACACAACTAGCTACCACCAATATTCAGTGGCTCACTGGCTGAGTTTGGCAGCCAAAGACAACCACCAAAAAGAGTTGAGACTTAGCTGGCTAGCCGCTGAATATCTGCATAGCTGGCTATGTCTCAGCCAGCCAAAAATAGACTGGAAATTCAATGCCAGTGGTTGAATATGGTACCAGCATTGAATTTCAAGTATCACCGTGGACTGCGGGAGATTGCCAGTGATCTCCCACAGTCTGAATTTAAGCCTGATTTTGTGTTTTCCATTCACCAATAATAGTCTGCACTATTTGGAAATAGTTCACATTATGTGGAAATGGTGCATAGTCTTTTCTGATAGTGGTGCCACTATGCCTGGGCAAACCATTGTGTATGTGTAAAAATAATGCACCCTCTTTCTGCCATAGTGTGCACTGGTTACACAGACCAACACGCCATTTTCATCAGAGTTAATGTTGGGTGGGTTTTGTAGTATTTTTCATGCTTATTTCAAATCTATGTTTAGTTTTTCACTAGCATGTCACATTTTTGTAATGAGGCTCATTAAATATAATTATAAACATTAATTGGGCGATATATCTTGTGTTTATAGGATAAACGTATAAGGAGGGTTAACAACAGTTGTCTTTGGTTTTCTATGCTACAGACGGTGATTAATATCAGTCTTTTTCATGACAAGACACTGTACTAATCATCCAGATAGTTTCTGTTACGTCTGTGGTTCATTCACGACAAAAGCACTATGCCTCCCAATAACCAAAGATCTGAAGAAGGTATACAAATTGTACTTTGACTGTCCACTGGGTGGCCAGGATAAGTCTTGGGCTCCACATATCATTTGTACCAGTTGTTCAAATGGACTTCGTGACTGGTTCAATCGATGAAAGGCAGCGATGTTATTTGTAATCCCAATGATATGGAGGGAACCGCAAGACCATATTAAAGATTGCTACTTTTGCCTTGTGAACACAAGTGGATTCTCAGCTAAAACTAAGCACAAAATTATATATCCTACTCTGAATTTTGCTATTAGACCTGTTCCTCATGATAACTCAATGCCTGTCCCTGTACCTCCACAAGATGAACTTGCTTCTGTGGAACATGATGAGGAATATGATGATGATGCAGCAGCTGGTCGCAATCCAGAATTATCTGATCCTGTTGTGAATGATGAAGATTCAGAACCAGAGACCTTTACACAAGCTGAGCTCAATGATCTTATTTGTGATCTAAATCTTTCAAAAGAAAAAGCAGAACTTCTTGCTTCAAGACTTAAGCAAAAGCACTTGCTTGTAAAAGATGCTAATATAACTCATTACAGAAAAAGGAATCATGACTTACCAACATTCTTCACTGTAAATGGCTCTTTGTGCTTTTGTCATGGCATCAACGAGCTCTTCAACAGTTTGTCACAAGTGCATTGTCCAGATGAATGGTGTCTCTTCATTGATTCTTCACAGAGAAGCTTGAAGGCAGTGTTACTGCACAACGGAAATTCCAAACCAAGTATACCAATTGCTCATTCTTCTCATCTAAAGGAGTCTTATGAGAATATGAAGAATTTACTAGAAGCAATCAGTTATAAAACATACTAGTGGAACATCTGTAGTGATTTGAAGGTCATTGGCATGCTAATGGGATTGCAAGGAGGATTCAATAAATACTGCTGTGCCCTGTGCTTGTGGGATAGCATATCTACAGTTGAACATTATGTCAAGCGTGTCGCAGCTGAGGGATATCTATAACCCAGGGAAAAGCAGTGTGAAATTTATGCCATTGGTGGATCCTCATAAAATATTTCTTCCACCTCTTCATATCAAGCTGGGTTTGATAAAGAACCTGGTAAAGGCCATGGGTAAAGCAAACTTGCCAGGTTTTCAATATCTTGTTAAGAAATTTCCCAAAATTAGCACTGCAAAACTGAAGGAAGGGATATTTATAGGCCCACAGATCAAGTCCGTTATGCAGGATGAAGATTTTAAGCAATCGCTCTCAGCAGCTGAGCTTGAAGCTTGGGAGGCTTTCAAGTGATTAGTGAAAAACTTTCTGGGCAACCATAAGTCTCCTTCATACAAGGAAGGAGTTCAGAATTTCCTTGACCCGTATCAGAAACTTGGCTGTCGCATGTCATTAAAAATACACTTTTTGCACTCACATCTTGACTTTTTTCCGGAAAATCTTGATATGTGAGTGATGAGCAAGGAGAATGTTTTCACCAGGACATTCAGTAAATGGAGCGTCGCTACCAAGGTTTCTGGAATGAGAGTATGATGGCCGACTACTGCTAGATGTTGTGCCGTGACAATCCAGACACAACTCACATAAAGAAATCATACTCTAAGCATATGCTATAAAGTAATGCACATAAGTTCTAGTGTGTGACTTTCAATAGGAGTGTGGCCAGGGGAGGGGCATGGGCAGGTCACAGGCATTTCTAAAAGTTCGGTGCATTGTAATAGAATATGCCTGATCCGCGCACAATTTAGGCACAGGCATTTATGCCAGGTTTTCATTGGCAAAAATGTCTATGCCTAAATTTTAGTTGTGTGGACAACATGATGCATATTCTGTAAACCATGCCTAACTCCAGATGGGGTTTATAGAATAGAACTAAGTACAGATATTTTTTTCAGCACCAATTTTTTAGGTGACATAAATAGAATTTCCCCCTTAGTGAACACAGATGCAAAACGGTATCAGACCATTCCCCCCCTTAAGTGTGCAAAAGGCCACAAAATAATTTTGTCTTATCACTACATTTTTGTGTGAGCTCCAATATCATAAATTAAATTAAATCAGTGTATCGCATACTGTGTGTCGAGGTACACCAGTGTGCCTCCTGAGATTTCAGGTGTGCTGCGACACACTGGCGAGGAGAGTCATCCAAACCAGCTGACTGCCTACAGGAGGCAAGAGGCACGTCCTGTAGGAAGTCAGCTGGCACGGATGACTCTCCTCCTGGCCGGCGTCCCTCCTTCTCTCCCTGCACCTCCCAGATCCCTCCACCGAAGTGGGTCGCAGCCAGATGGGCCTTCGCACAAGCATGGACATCGACGGGATGGCGTCATGCATTCACGTGATGACATTGCATTGACTTCTGCCCACTTCTGGGTGCCTTTCGGCCGGGGCATTGGATTTAGTGTACCGCGGGCCATAAAGTTTGCAAGACACTGAATTAAATAATGTAGCATGCACTTAAATTAAAACAAAACAAAAATGTACATCTCTAAAAAGTAACCATAAATTGATTATTATATGTCTCCTAATATAAAGTCTATCAAATGACAGTTGTTTCTGGCACAGTATTATCTAGTTAAAATGCTCATTTCTAATTCTAAGTTAGGTGTACTCTTGAAACTCTAATTGCATGCTTTATTTATTTCAATTTGGAGAAAACTAGGCATTGGCAAAACAAAAAAGCTGTTTTGATGTGCAGAGGCTAATTAAAAACAAATTTCAAAGGGTTAGATTACAAAATTCTGCCAAAAGTTAGAAATGGATAAACAAAATCACAGGAGTACATCTACAGCTTTATACACACATATTTTTCTGCTTAATCCTTTGCCAGATCTTCCTATTTTTAAAAAAACTAATTAATATTGCACATCATTGCTTTGACAGGTAATAGAAGTACTGTGTAATTCATAATACAACTGGAAATATGCACAGAATTTGAAAACTTATACAGCTAGAAAAAAAATGGAATAATTACTATGAGTGTGGTAAACAAATACCTTTGGCAAAATTGGGCTTACCCTCTACTTTTAACTAAATTCCTTTTTCCAACAACTTGCCTTATATGCATAATGATATGGGGGTTTTCAAGATAGAAGAATGATTTTCTAGCCTACTTCCTTACAAAAAAATTAATGGATTGTCTCTCACTCTGTTATTGTAAAGCATTTTTTTTGCTAGAACATGCAGCAGGTAGCCTAAATCAGTGGTTCCCAACTCTGTCCTGGAGGACCATTAGGCCAATCAGGTTTTCAGGCTTGCCCTAATGAATATGCACGAGAGAAATTTTCATATAATGGAAGTGACAGGCATGCAAATCTGCTCCATGTATATTCATTAGGGCTATCCCAAAAACCCGATTGGCCTGGTGGTCTTCCAGGACAGGGTTGGAAACCATTGGCCTAAATGACACAATTTTTAGCTTTATTTTATGTTGTGGTGCTAAGAGATGCTGCTCATGGCTGAACAAATAATGCTCAGACTAGAAAAGCAGTCATATGGAAAACCCATGGCAGGGAAAGGGAGAAAGTATAGTCATTGTGTTGGAAGATAATTGCTTGCTAGGTGCATGTGTATTGTCTGGAAGAGGAACTGCAATTGACACTATGGCTGGAGAGGGCATAGATTGGTGTTACACTTCCTGATATGAACTATCTACTGGTTTGATAAAGCTGCTACTCAGAGGCCTAGAGGAATCCTGGATGTTGCTGGAGAAGCCTAGTATGAGGAACCCAGCTGGGGAAAAATTTGGCTGAATATATACTCACCATGCAGGAAAGAAAGGCTGAAGAAAGCCAGTGAGGTAGCCAAGCTCTGCTTAGAGAAGGTTCAGGCAGGACAAGCCTGAGACTATAACTAGAAGGCAAATGCAAAGAACCTTCCAGCCAGGGGACAGTCTTATTCTGCCATCCTCAGAAAGCATATCCTGTGTAAATGGCAAAGGCCCTATGAAATAATGGAGGACAGGATCTGTTAATTACAAAGTGGCCCATTCTGATGAGAGACAAGGCAAATATCTTCCACATTAATTAAAGAAGTAGGTCCCGATGACTGCAGCACTAGTCCAAAGAGACAAGTTTGGTCTGGAAGTTCCAACAGAAGTCTGGCCCCTGCAAGTTCCATTGGGAAACCAGATTTCTGCTTTACAGTGGTGTACCAGAATCAAGATGTTTTCTGGAATGCTGTTATCGGACCCTCCTGGCAACTAATGACATTATCACTGAGCTAGGGAGTGGTGATCCGGCAATGTCCCTACTGGTTTCCAGAGACCACGCAGTAGGCCATGGCAAAAAGAAGTCACTGAAATGGTGAAACCGGACATCATCAAGGAATCTACCAGCAATTGCTCATCTCCAATTGTACTAGTGCAAAAACTGGACTGAAAGGGATCTAAATAGAGGAAAGAACAGCTGTGCTTGAAGGTGAAATAGTGATCTGTAGTGTAGAAAGAAAGTCTATTCATGCGATTAAGCGCGAGCTAGAAGATGTGAGCAACCAAAACAGATGCAATATCATCTATATATTGGGACTGCCAGAAGGTATAGAAGGGATGCAGCCTACTTCATTTGTTGAAGAACTAATACAGTTTCAGCACCCTTTTGAAGTTGAACGTGTGCACAGAATACTATCATACAGACCTCAAAATATGAAAGGCCTGAGACCACTTGTGCTGAAAGTGGGGAGTGTGTGGTGCAGTGGTTAGAGCTACAGCCTCAGCTTGCTGAGGTTGTGGGTTCAAATCTCACACTGCTCCCTGTGATCCAGGGTAAGTCACTTACCCCCTCTTTTATGAATGCATAATGTGGGTTTTAGCACCAGCAGCTATGAACATCAGAGAGTTACTGCCGAAGCCGGCGCTAAAACCCACGCTATGCATTCGTAAAGGAGTGGGTTAATCCCCCACTGCCCCAAGTACATTAGATAGAGTATGCCTGCCAAGACAGACAGGGAAAATGTTTGAGTACATGCATGCAAACCACTTAGGCTATAAATGGTACATAAATAAATAAAGTTCTACATGATCAACAAACCTTGGAAATTTAAATAAGTCAAATCTCAATCAGAACTAAATTGGAATGGATTGCAAATTACCATTCTTCATTCTTCCTGACTTTGCTAAAAAAAACCTGCATACAAAAGAAAACAATCTAATCTCAACTGAAACAAATGGGAGCCTAGAATGGTTTGCTTTATCCTTCTATACTACAGCAATAAAACCTATAAATTTGATAATCCAGCCAAAGTGCATGCATTCTTTCAAGAAATCACTCCCTCACTACCAAATGAATGAAATGGAATTGGCCCAGTAGCCATAGGCCCCTCCTGTGGGCGGGGCCTTAGGCACTTGGACCCACCCCAAGTGTTTGTGGGGTGGGGGGTGGGATCGAGGGGTCATCAGGGGGTCGCGGGATCTGTGGGTGGGGGGCCATTTGGGGGTTCGGGGGGGCAATCGTGTGGGGGCACCGAGGGCAGGAGGGCCTGGGATCCCTCCTGCTGTGCCTTAGTGGGGATGGGGGTAAGGGGTTTCGCCGGGGTAGGAGGGCTTGGGCTCCCTCCTGCCCGATCGCTTTTGGGGGTGTCGGCCTTCGCCGTGGCAGGAGTGCTTGGGCTCCCTCCTGCCCTGATCGGTCCCGCCCCTCCTCTGATGTACGGGATCACATCAGAGGGAACGTGCTACCAAGGTCAACAGAGGCCTGCGAGGTTCACTATAGCCGGCTGGTGATCCTCAGCAGGCTGCTTTGAAAAGGAGATCAGGCGAAGGCAGACGCGAGTGAAGAGCAGCAGCGGCAGCGGTTCGTGCTGGCAGGCCGGATTTAGTATAAAGTTGACAATGTCTGGCGGGCCAATTTTTAACACACCACGGGCCTCATTTGGCCCACGGGCCAGAGTTTGACATGTCTAATCTAGCTGTATCTGAATACTTGCCAATCTTTATGTTAAGGTTTTGAAAATCAATAAAATGAACTAAAAAAACAAAGAAGAGCTCTGTAATAGAGATGTGCAAGAAGATCGAGACAATGGGAAACCTATGGAAATCTGCAGGTATCTGTAGCATTGGTAACGAAAAAGTCATCAATGCCAGGGGGATGGGAAGGAATGGATCCAAAGTGAATGGAGATTTGGATGGATGGATCAGAAGTGTATGGGGATGGGGACCAGATTATGTTCCCATGCACACCTCTGTTCAGAAACATAAAATACCAATGCCTCTTCAAAAAATTTTTTGCATATTTAACAAACTAATGCAATTATTTTATGTTAAATTTTCCCAACTGCATCTTAAACATGGCTTATGGACTTGTGACAGGGTATATATCCCGACCCGAGAACTACCTGAATAGAAGATCGCCAGGTGAAGAATTCCAAAATTTAATTACATGTTTAGAGAAGAAATGTTTTCTCCTAGTTGTTTTAAATTTACTACTTAATAGCTTCATTGTATACCGCCTAGTCCTTATATTTTTGGAAAGAGAAAACAAGGGATTTTGTCAAGTTATAAGACATTTTGGGCTTGATTCTATAAAAGGCGTCTAGGTTAGGTGCTGCTAGCTGCCCTTATCGGTGATGTTTAGCGACACCTAATTAAATTAAAAAAAAAAAATTAGTTTAATTGGTATAGTAATTGACCATGCAATTAAAAACTAATTTAGGAAAAAAAAAAAAAAAAATTTAATTGAGCACGGAATTTGGGTGGTGCCTACTGACATCTAAGTTGAGATGCCTACCAGCACCAAATGATGCATACCTGTAAAGGAGGTTTGGTTAGAGGTAGCGATTAGGTATGGTATGACAGATATCTGTGTTAGGTGCTGGTAAATTAGGCCAGGAAAACCCTGGCCTAATATACTGGCACCTAAGCCTGCTTAAGCCCCTCTAGGCATGATTCTGTAAATGTCGCCTGGCAGTTGATTGACAATCATGCCGAGTGGTGTCTAGGAGTTAGGCCCTCTGTGTTCAGGCCCTCTATGCAATGATGTAGTAAGGGGAGTACGGTCTGCCCCAGGCGCGGTCTTCCTTGGGGCATGGTCTTCCTTGGGGCACCGGCATCCCTCCTTCATTCCACCCCCTTCCCATGCCTCCCCTGCAGTGTGTGCACACCCACCCCCACCCACCCATTTGTATGGTACAATTCCAGAGTACTTTAAGAACATAAGCAGTGCCTCTGCTGGGTCAGACCAGGGGTCCATCCTGCCCAGCAGTTCGTTCACGCGGCGGCCCATTAGGTCCAGGACCTGTATACTGATTTCTATCTATCCCTTTTTTCTTCAGGAATTCATCCAATCCCTTCTTGAACCCTGATACCGTACCCTGTCCTATCACACCCTCTGGAAGCGCATTCCAGGCATCTGTGAAGAAGAACTTCTTAGCATTGGTTCTGAATCTGCCCCTCTTAATTTTTCCGAATGCCCTCTCGTTCTTGTAGTTTCTGAAAGTTTGAAGAATCTGTCCCTCTCCACTTTCTCTATGCCCTTCATGATCTTGTAAGTCTCTATCATGTCCCCTCTGAGTCTCCGCTTTTCCAGGGAAAAGAGCCCCAGTTTCTCTAATCTTTCAGTATATGAAAGGTCTTCCATACCTCTCATCAATCGCATTGCTCTTTTCTGAACCCTCTCAAGTATCACCATATCCTTCTTAAGGTACGGCGACCAATATTGGACGCAGTACTCCAGATGCGGATGCACCATCCCACCCACCCACCCATTCCCTGCACCTTTTTAACTTCAGAGCAAGCAGTGACAAAGTTGCTCCCCACGTCGGCTTTGACGCTTTCTCTGAATGAGAGCACATGGGATGAAGTTAAGAGGTGATAGGCTCAGGAGTAATCTAAGGAAATACTTTTTTACAGAAAGGGTGGTAGATGTGTGGAACAGTCTCCTGGAAGAGTTGGTGGAGACAGAGACTGTGTCTGAATTCAAGAAAGCCTAGGATAGGTACGTGGGATCTCTTAGAGAGAGGAAGAGATAATGGTTACTGTGGATGGGCCTTTTGGCCTTTATCTGCCATCATGTTTCTATGTCAATTCCGGGAGGAAGTGACATCAGAGAGAGCACTGAAGCTAACGCGGGTAACAACTTCATCACTGCTCATGCTGAAGTTAAAAAGATACAAAGAAGGAGGCGCGCATGGGGGGGCGGATAAGGGGGTGGGAGAGGGGCGCCAGTCTCCCTCAATACGCCACTGCCTCTATGCTTTGATTGAATTCACAAGATCTTTTAAATGTGGGTTGGTTGTACAGATGAGAAAGAAAACTGTGGGATGGTAGCAATACAATGAGAAAGAAGGAGAGAAGGGGTAAAACACGGACCTCGCGGATCTAAACCCGTACGGCCTTAAAAATCTGAGGTCCGTGTCAGTCCGTGTCCCTGCCGCTTGTAGTTTCTGTCACTGACAGACCTTGATTGAGATTTGACCGCTGACGGATCTGTCTCAGCATAGGGAGGGAAAAGTGTTAGGATCCATCAGCGCTAAAATCTCTTCGAGGTCTGTCAGAGCCAGAGACTAGTGCTGGAGCGGCAGAGCAGAAGCTAAGAGAGCGGGGACATAGGTTTGGGACGTGCGTTATGGAAAATAAGTCTCCAAAGTCCAGCACTAGTCTCTGGCTCTGACAGACCTCGAAGAGATTTTAGCGCTGACGGATCCTAACACTTTTTCCTCCCTATGCTGAGACGGATCTGTCAGTGCTAAAATCTCATCAGGGTCTGTCAGCGACAGAAACTACAAGCGGCAGGGACAAGGACCGACACGGACCTCAGATTTTTAAGGCCGTACGGGTTTAGATCCGCGAGGTCCGTCAGGTCCGTGAGGTCTTCATTTTACCCCTTCCCAAAGAAGGAGGAATGGAAGAGAATTGATTGGGGGTGGTGAGGGGATAGTAGCAATATGATGAGGATGGGATAGGGACAGAAAAGAATTAACTGGGGACAAGTAGAGATGGGGACTTGATTTATATCCCTGTGCATACCTGTACTCCAAGCCTGCACAACTTCGGCCCCAATGAATATGCATTAAAGCAGTGCATGCAAATAGATCTCATGCATATTCACAGGGGAAATCCTGAAAACCTGACTGGATTCGGCCCTTGAGGACCAGAGTTGTGCAGGCCTGCTGTACTCTGTAGTCCTTCTGCCAATAAGATGGTTGGAAAGGAAAGGGGGGGGGGGGGGAAGAGGGGCTTTTTGACTCTTGGTATGCGCACTTTGCCTGGGAAGGAGGCAGGGCAGGTGGGGTGCTTTACATATTGGAAACTTCTAGGGCCAGTTAAAACAGAACTAGACAGTTTTGTCTGTATCGTTCATTTCCAATATAATACCTGATCCCAAGCAGCTGTTAGGTTGTTTTGATTTACTGAGTCTATAGAAACTCCCGTGTAGAATGCATGCCACATTATTTCCCATGGGACCTCCTCTCACAAATGTGTTGGTAGACTGTGTTATTATGCATCTTCTGGATATAATATTGTAACAAAGATCTTACATGCTGTTTATGGGATTTGTGTAATGCACATACAAAAGAAAGGCCCAAGAAAACAGATGGGCAAGCAGTCTGCTCATTCCAATAGAATTGATGATGAAGAAGCAAACACGGTGAATAGTTATTGAAAAGCCTTCATCGTAGAATAATCAGATAAAAAGAGGTCTAGGACAGTTCAGCACGGCCAGTTCAGCACGGCTTTTTCAGCCAGCCTGATTCAGCATGGCTGTTGAACCATGGCTGTTTCATTGTGTCCACTGTAATAGTGAGCGCTTACCTTGCTGAAGCTGCCAGGTTTGAAAGAGAGGGAGGAATAGCCCCCCTCACCCCACTGGTGCTTCTTTCCTTTCCCTTCACTTACCTGTAGTCTTCCTCTTCTGCCTCCGCATCATTTGGTGACTTCAAGGTTTGAAGGGGAAGGGGGAGGCATCATCACAGATCAAGAAAAAGTAGTCTAGAGCAGTGTTCTTCAACTTTTTGACATCTATGGACCGGCGGAAATAAAATATTTATTTTGTGGACCTGCATCGGTCCAGACCGGCAGTTGAAGAACACTGAGCTAAGTCATGCCCATCTCCACCCCAGACCTTGCCCCCATAATAGTACTAATTGTAACATCATTTTTTTCCATTCATTTTTCATATATACACACAATATAATCGTATTAACAACACATAATGGTTAACCACAAAATTAAAATACACAAAGCACACTGTATGCTTTTCAACATTCATTCCTACCAGAAAACAGATAACCCCATGTAAATGCAGGACCAAAAACTAAAAGTACTAATATTTACAAACAAACCGTAAGATGCAAGACTCTGCAAGCTGCACAACCCCAGAGGAAAAGAAACAAATGCATTTCTTCCTGAACAGACAGCAGATGTAAATCAATCACTAAATAAAAAAATAAAAGCATTCCCCCTACCTCTGTTGCCTCTCTCCCTCCATGCTGTGCCTTGCCTTCTGACCTGCCCCCTGGTGTTATCTTCGGGCTGGTACACAGTGCGATAAACGTGGTGCCTTTGGGACGGCTCCCTGAGTGCTGCATTGCACAAAGCTGTGGGCAGCGGCTTATCGCGCGCATCCCACGCCTCATCTGTAAGCCTTCCCTCTGAAGTTACGACATCAGAGACAAGGCTTCTGGTTCAAGTGCAGGATGTGCATAGGAGCACTGCACCACTCAAGGAGCCGGCCCGAAGACGCTGCATTGATTGCACCGTGGACCGGCAGCTGAAGAACACTGGTCTAGAGAGCAGATTCAGGATAAAAGGTTGACTTTGAGAAGGTGTCTTAATATTAAGAGAAGAAACAGCCTGCGCTGAAAGGGCCATGATGAAATGACTGTGATGAAACTGTTCTATGCTGAAAGGATCACTCTAAAAGGGCCGTGCTGAACTGGCCATGCTGAATCGGCCCATTCCTGATAAAAAGGCACCTTTTATTTGAATGATCAACAATAAAGTTGCATGCTCAAGACCGGCAGAGGCAGGAAGATCTTCTAGCGGCACTAACACATACTGTGGGCTGCATGCCGATGCCAGACAGGGGGGTAAGTTCAAGTTGTTCGGGCAGTGGATGCCGGTTCGCGTGGGGGTAGCAACGCCGCTGGCCTTGGGGTAGGGGGGGGAACGTATCAAAGCGAGTTTCCATTGTTTCCTATGGGGAAACTCGCTTTGATATATGAGTGTTTTGGTTTACGAGCATGCTTCTGGAACGAATTATGCTCATAAACCAAGGTTCCACTGTATGTGCATCACTTTTATTTGTAAAGACTTTTAACAAACTGGTTGTCGAGATCATCTTCATAGTTTTCTTTTGCTTTACTTGTAGGTACTGTCGGTGTGGTTGTAAATCAGGTTTTATGTACCTGGCCTAATTTCCTCACGCCTACTTCAGATGCCTATAAATGTGTAAGTTAATCATGCCCACTCTTTGCCCCTAATCACACCTACACTTCTCCCTTGGTATTCGCGGGGGATAGGGGCAGAGCCGGACCGCGAAAAGGGAAAAATCGCGAATATCTTCTTTTCCGGCTCTGACCCACTCCCGCCTCCTTCCCACCTTCCCCCCGGCATCCTGGCCTTACCTGGTGGTCTACTGGTCTTTCGGGGCAGGAGCAATCTTCCTACGCTCCTGCCCCGTGCAGATCTCCAATAAGAAATGACTGCTGTGAGTTCCTGTAGTCTTTCAAGACTACAACGGGAACTCTCAGCAGCCATTTCCTATTGGCGATCTACACAAGGCAGGAGCGTAGGAAGATTGCTCCTGCCCCGAAAGCCTGCTAGACCACCAGGTAAGGCCAGGATGCCGGGTGGAAAGGCTGGAGAGAGGCAGGAACGTGCTATACTATGGAGAGGGTTTCCCCCTTCCCCCCCAAAATCACGAATATGTGAAATCGCGAGTGTCGAAACCGCGAATGGGGAGGGGGAAGTGCACTTTCAAGTAGGCATCGGAGGGCGGCTTGACTTAGGCATCACTAGGTGTGGTTTAACTCATTAAAACATAGTTAACTTTGGTGTGGATTTTTTTTTTTTAAGTTAGGTGTAGCTAGGTGTCCTGTGTAGGCACCTAGTGGTGCCTAAACTCAATGCCTCTTACAGAATTTCCCCCATAGTGCCTAACTGCAAGGTGGTTGTACGTAGTGGCGTGCAGTGAGGGCTTTCAGGAAATTCAGCTCTGCTTTTTTATTTTTTGTTTACTTTTTGCTTGATGCAGTTTGATTTGTTGAGTAGGCAGCCTGCTCAAAAAGTCAAACTGCATCAAATAAAAAGTAAACCAGAAAATAGCCAGGGCTCTTGGGCTGGGGATTCTCTGAACCTCCTGAAGGCCCTGACAGTACTGATCTGAATTTGATTGGCCGAGCTGCCTGCTCAACCAATCAAATTCAGAGCAGTGCCTTAAGGCCTTTAGGGGGATGGGGCAAATTCCCTGACGGCCTTGACCACATGGCATTGATTGTATTGTGGGTGAAGCATGGGTTTGGAAGTAGGACTCCAAGTCCTGCTAGCAAGAAGTACAGGTATGTGACCGTAGAATGCCCGCAAGAGTCCCCGGATTCCATCAGCAGGAATAAAAGGACTGTGGCAGAAAAGGGAAGGGGGGTAGAGAAGGGTGCAGAGCATCAAGAGAAGTGTTGGGGACAGAGAGAAGGAAAGGAGAAGCATGTGAAAAGGAGCAGGGTTAGAGAGGAACAGATTTTTAAAAGAAGTGCAAGAAGAGAGAACAAAAGGGAGGAAGTGAAAGGCAGGAAAGCTGAGAGAGATTGCAAGGTTAGGCAGTAAGTGAATAAGGGGAGGGAGAGTTCATGCATGAGTGAAAAGGAAGAAGGGAAAGTGCAGGAGAGAAAAGTAAAGAGCAAGGGGGAATAGTGCAATAGGCTGAGAAGAGAGGAAGTTAGTGAAGGAAGTATAAGAAACAGAGAAAAAAGCTTAAATGCCCATAGATATATACATACTTAAGTTTTCTATTGGTTTTCTATTGGTTTTTTTTTATCAGTTATAACTATGTATCTCTCATAATTTGCAAAAAATTAATGTATCTTTTATGACTTGTATATATTCGCTGATGTCCAGCTTTCCTTTGTTGTGAACCGCCTAGAACCTTTAAGGTCTGGCGGTATATAAGAATAAAAGTTATTATTATTAGTTAGTTAGTTATACAATGGCGTAGTAAGGGGGATAGATCGCCCCGGCACCATCTTTAGCAGAGGCTCCATCCAGCAGTAGCACAGCACTGATATAGCTGGCAGAGATCCCCAATTCCTACCAGCTGAAGGCTCCTGGCATCTCTCCTCTCCCTCCCACCAGTGATGGAGGGTTTCTTAACTGCACTCCCCCTCCCCCCCATACCTTTTAATTCCTTCTAATTTTTGCTAGCAGCGAGCAGGGATTCCTATCCCGAACCCTCTCTAACATAATTTCCTGTTCACAGAACCAAGAAGTTATGTCAGAGGGGAAGCTTTAAGCATGCACAAGCAGCGGGTAGCAGTCTCTGCTTACTTCCGGTAAAGAACAAAAGGAAGTATAAGGTGCTGGGGGAGAGTGCAGTTAAGAAACCCCCATTAGCAGGGGGTATGTCAGATGCCATCTTCTTCAGCCCCGGGTGCCATCCTCCTGTGCTATACCACTGTATATGTACTTACATGCATAGCTTCTGACACTCCACCCCTTCAACAGGTCAATCTTCATGATTCCCTCTGAAATCCCCACAATCCATCTATCCTAACCCATGTCGCCCAACATACACATACACCCATGATGACACATGATCCCTGACACACATGTACCTTTCACACCCAGCATTTCCACACACCCTGATGTATATATACCCCCCACATACCCACCCACCTCAAACATACACACACGCCTCACCCTCACACCTATCCCCAACGCACAAAGACATTCCCACCTTCTGATATCATACTCTCACATCATCACAGAAAATTAGTGAAACTCTCCTTGTGTAAATATGTGTAGATATGCCTATTATAGTATGATTCACACATATATACACTGTGTCCATAAAATCGGGACGCCTTACATAGTTTCAAAGTACTGTGCAATTGTTAAACCTTTAGTATGACTTTTGAAAACACATTAGTGCACAATGTATGCATCAGGGTATGCCTGGCTGAGCCTCCGCGTGTGCGGATCACCGGACTGGATGGACCCCAGGTCTGATCCGGTGCAGGCATTTCTTATGTTCTTATGTTCTTTATTAGGAAATTCCCTTAGCAAACACTTTGCGTCATATGCCTTATTTTGTTGCAAAAAAATGCCTTCGTTAAAGCCACTTTGCTAAAATAGATCATAATGGTCACTTCTTGAATGATGTCATTTTGAAAATAGGGATCTTCCAGCTTTTACAGTATCTTGCAGTAACACCTGTCAATAACAATAATAATGTTTTAATTAATAGTATGTTTGTTGCAGTTTTCCGGCTCTTGCCATGTCTGAATAAATACATTTATTTTGGGATTATTTGGGGAAATGTTGGAGGTCCCATTTTCTTAATGGAAACTAGGGACCAGATTCTGTAAATGGCACCTAAATCGACAGGTGCCTTGAAAAAGATGCCAGCGGTGTGTCAATTACGCTAAGGCGCTGTTTAGAGTATTACGCCTTTTGGTGCCTATCATAAAACTTAGGTGCCGGTAATTTAAGCCAGGGTTTTACCGATCTACATCGCAGGTGCCTAAGTTCTTTTGAGAATTGTGTCTAGCGGCACCTATCTCTGTCTCCACCCCCCAAACACACCCATTTAGGCATTAGGCTTTTTTTACCTTTTATAGAATCAGGTAGGCACCTATCGGCCAATTAACTTTTTTTTCCCCAATTATGAGCTTATTAAAGCTCTTTTAGGTAATTAAGGTAGGTGCTGATTTAGGTGCCTAGGGGTACCTAACTTAGGTATCTGGCCCTAACATACAGTACACTTCACCTACACCATCAATCCCTAGGCCCACCTAAACTAGCCATAAATCCCTGGCTATCCTTCCAAGATGCACTTTAAGAACATAAGAATTGCTGCTGCTGGGTCAGACCAGTGGTCACGTGGTGGCCTTCTGGTCAAAGACCAGTGCCCTAACTGAGACTAGCCTTACCTGTGGACATTCTGGTTCAGCAGGAACTTGTCTAACTTTGTCTTGAATTCCTGGAGGGTGTTTTCTCCTATGACTCCGGAAGAGCGTTCCAGCTTTCTACCACTCTCTGGGTGAAGAAGAACTTCCTTACGTTCATACGGATTAGTGGGCAGAGCTCTTCTTTACTCTGACTGTTTCAACCAAGTTCTCCAGACATGCTTGAGCCCATAAATGATTAACATCAACACTCAATATAATGATGACAACTTACATAGAAATGCATGGCGCTGCATGGCAGCAACAGACTTTAGTTCTACTGAAGACAACCGTAGAGCGCATTGCCAGAGGTTGTGGTAAAAGCAGAGAGCGTAGCTGGTTTTAAGAAAGGTTTGGACAAGTTCCTGGAGGAAAAGTCCATAGTCTGTTATTGAGAAAGATATGGGGAAGCCACTGCTTGCCCTGGATCGGTAGCATGAAATGTTATTACTCCTTGGGTTTTGGCCAGGAACGAGGGACCTGCCATCGTGAGAATGGGCTACTGGGCTTGATGGGCCATTGGTCTGACCCAGCAAGGCTATTCTTATGTACTTAATAATACTGCTAGTACGGTATGTCTCTGTTGCAGAAATGAGAGGTTAATTAATCATTGAAGCCAGATTAGTGGGCAGAGCTCTTCTTTTGCTGCTATTTTCCCTTTAAGAAACAATTATTTGGGCGAAATGAGCCAATTAGTGCTTACAAAATTACAAATAATTGTTCATCCATATTTGTTATTATTACTCTCCATTCCCTAATCAACAACATAGGTGGGTGAACACACAGAGATGGAGTCACTGTGGAATGTAAGGTAGGCAGAGCATTTATAAATCACAGTACACAGTAATTTTTCAAAGGGGAGAGACATTACCAGACACTCAGGATTTAAATCACTGAGAATCTAACTGCTGCGCTGATTATTGTCATTTCAGGAAGAAAGAATAATGCATGTAATTTGGCAACCACGTTTGTAGCAATGTCTAAGACAAACAGTTTTCCTTTCTCAGTCTCTCAATTGATTTTCTAATTTCTCTAGACATTCCCATTGCCAAAACAAAAGTAGTGTCTTGCACAAATTACTAAGGAACAGACAAGTCGCTATGAATAGATTTTAAATAAGTTACTCTGTACACAGGTTCCAGATAACAAAAATTTAACATATTTGCCATCAAGAAACAGATACTGGTCTTGCATTCCTTTAATCATAATTATAAACCAAGGGGTCCTTTTACAAAGCTGCAAAAAAAAAAATGGCATACCATGGGGCGCACTGAGGCATCCCATGGTAATTTCATGATATGTGTGCAATCCACATGCTAAAAAATAAAAAATTATCAGCACGGGAGGACGGTGGGCATGTTCTTTGCAAATTGGTTAGTGAAGATATATTGCTCCTTGCTAATCAATTAGAGTCTGAATCTTTTTAGGATGTCAATCTCAGTGGACACTTAAGAGATGGCCGTTGATCGCACGTCAATCAAGCATCGGCATCCTAAAGAGAATCACATCTACATTGCTGAACAGACACCTTAAATGTAGGCCAGCATTTTGCAGCCTACATGTAAGACATCTGTCTCATGCCTACAGAGATGCATAGGGATGCTTCAGCACTCCCAATGCCACTTCTGGGTGAAACGACACCCATGACCCACCTTGGGTTTGCTTAATTGTCCCTATGCATCTCCATAGATGCACTGCAGATGCCTACAATGTAGGCATCCTTCCTCGAACAATTAAAAAACAAAAAAACATGCATCCCAATTGGCTATCAGATGGTAGGATGCCTACTGCTGCCTGCAATCAGGATGCTAGTGCGTATTTAGGATTTGAAAAACCTCATTCTTCAACAACAATGTTTGTCAGATGTTGCTATGGAGGGGGAGCTGACATTGCTACCAACACCGACGGCATTAACCAAGGTGACGCCGCACTCGTTGACACCGGCAGAAACATCTCCGGTGTCGCACCTCCAGTGGGTTAGCCGGCTAAGAAGTCTTCCCCAACCCCATCTGGGACTCGGATCAAAGTGGCATTGAGTCGAGTCATACCGACGTCGAAAAAGTCCCGTATGTGCCCGGTCCCGATGTTGGTGAGTGCCTTGACATCGGCATCCTCATCACCGGACCGGCGCTCAGTACCAATGGTACTGGCTAAAAAGTCTGCAGTACCGGTGCTCTCCCTCAAGCAAAAGTTTGACAATTTGCTTCGGTTGGAATTGGGTGAGCATTTTCAGATGTTGGTGCCAACTCAAATTATGGCTATATCAACACTGGCTATCCAGGCCATTTTCACACCAGCTCTCCAGGCGGTTCAGTCTGAGCAACGAACGACACAGAGTGCACCTCAATCTGATGCTCCACCGGTGCGGAGACCATCGACACAGGAGTCGATTGATCCATCTACACAGCACCAGTCATCCTCGACTCATACATTGAGAGAGGTTACTCTGGTGCGGTACCGGAAGCACTCTCATAAGACCAAGCATCTTGAGGCTTCGACACTGAGTCTTCCACACCATCCTCATTCCATACAGGATTCGTATTTATTTGGAGATTCGGAACAGGAACCACTCTCTACTGCAGATGAGGACTCTTCTGGTTCAGATTCATCTCAATGATCGTCTCAAAGACATTCTGCTTTTTCTGAGCAGTCTTCTTTTTCTAAATTTCTCCATCAGATTTCTGAAGATCTTTCCATTCCGCTAGAAGTGGATTCCAAATATAGCAAAGAGTTCTTGGAGGCTCTGGATTATGACCAGCCTCCTAAAGACCTGCTGAAGCTCCCACTCCATGATATTCTAAGAGAGACTTTCTATAAGAACCTTGAGACTCCTCTCTCCATTCCAGTGGCTCCTAAAAAACTGGACTCTTTGCATAGGGTGGTTCCTAATCCAAGTTTTGCTAAACCATAGCTCCTTCATGAATCTTTAGTGGGTTGAATCCACTCTAAAGAAATTGTCGGGGACTAGTGTCTATGCATCTGTATCTCCTGGCAGAGAAGGTAGAACAATGGACAATTTTGGTAAGCATCTTTACCAGAATGCAATGTTGTCCAACAAAGCTGGTAATTATAATTTCCATTTTTGTTTTATCTGAAATATTTGGTCAAACAACTTGCATATTTTCAAAAATATATTCCATCCCGTAAGCAATCGAGATTCCAACTCATTGCTTTGACTTTTCAATTGCAGAAATATATGTTCGCACTACTTATGATACTTATGAACTTACATCACGAGCAGCGGCCATGTTGGTGGCCATGAGGCACCTTGCCTGGCTTCGTGTTTCTGAACTTGATGTAAATCACCAGGACTGCTTGGTCAGTGCTCCCTGTCCAGGAGATGAGCTTTTTGGTCCATCAATGGATACGACTACTCAAACGCTATCCGCTCATGAGACCAGATGGGACACTTTGGTTAAAACCTAAGAAGAAGCCTCAACTGCCCCGTACTTTCAAAATAGCACAGGTTTTCAGCTAAGCCTGTTCTCCTGCTCCTTCTCAGCCTAGGAAGAAAAAGCAGCAACAACATCAGCAACCTAAACAACAGGCTGCTTAACAAAAGTTCACACAGCCTTTTTGACGTGTTCCTCAGGATCATAGCCATAGTTCCCATTCTCCAACCGCTACTTCAGCTGATCGGAGGGTGGCTTCAGCATTACGTAAATCGTTTAGAGCTCATCACTAAAGATCTTTGGGTTCTAGACATCATTTGTCAGGGGTACTGAGCCAGGGACATCGACGCCTTTGTGAAAGCTTCAGGTTTGAAAATAATAATACATGCAAAATCACACCAGTGCAAGGTTTTAAAAATTATAACCAAGATTTATTGAATTATTGTTTCTATTTTTCCATTATGAGATCAAAAGCGTCAGCATTATTGCTTACGGTTGCGCTAATGGGAGATCGTCATAGTGGCCAAATGCTGGCCTTCTCCTAACAGTCTCGTTTTACTAGCTCCAGATTTTCTATTATATACTGTTGGTTTTTCGTGACATCATCATCATAACAGCCAATAACAATTCTATGGGTGGTCTTAAAGTTGGACAAAGAAACATTCCTCCACATTTAAAAGTTAGACAAAGTTTCAGAAAATTACTTTTGATTTCTGAATTAACATTATAACATATTCAAAAGAATCTACAATTATTAACATGGTGCTGAGAAATTCTCAGCCCTAAATTTCATTCACACACAGTGCTGCAAAGTTGTTAGCCTGAAGGAGGGAGCTGACAGCTTCATGTTACACCGACACAGTGCTAAGCATGGGCTTCCAATGCCCCTCCTTCCTATGCTTGAGACTGACTCGAATTACTTCCAGATGCTGCTGTAGGATTTTCCTTAGTGTTTCTTAAGGTTTAAAATATATAAAATATTTTATGTTTTTCAAACCCTATGTTCAACACAGTCATACATAAATCACTCCAGTCACACAAATCACTCCAGCACTTGCTT
Source organism: Geotrypetes seraphini (assembly GCF_902459505.1). Lineage (NCBI taxonomy): Eukaryota > Metazoa > Chordata > Amphibia > Gymnophiona > Dermophiidae > Geotrypetes > Geotrypetes seraphini. The sequence goes on from NC_047085.1 coordinate 370,577,520, forward strand.
GGGCCCAAGCATTCCATTCATAACTCTGCCATTCATACTTAATGCATTTTATCTCTTAGTTTAGGACACGTTGTCTTCCTAGCCAGTCCACAGCACATGTGGTATTAATTAACACCACGATGCTGAGAGCGGGAAAACTCAGAGAGGACAAAGAAGACAGAAAACTAATCACTGATAAACACAAAGAACCCAAAATGGATTCCATGTAATCATGTAATCATGATTTCCACCATGATTTGGCTCAACAGCAAAGTACATACACAGATATTATTATGCTTTCCCTTATATTAATCCTTAGTGTATTTTTCTCTGGCCTTAGCTACATTATATTTAGAATTTTATTCACCCTTTTTTCGTACGTTTCCACTGGGCGTGTCCCTAACTGACACAGATGTTTGTCTAACTAGAATTACCCAGAATCATACGAAAAACAGGTACTTTTGTGAAAAAACTCCACAAAAAAATACTGCACTCATCATGTCCTGACATCCATTCCCATTTCCGTCCCATAACCAGCACCCCCTGCTGGCCACGAGCCACTACTCCTCAGTATGCTCTCCATTTTCATACCCTACCTCTGGATTATCCTCCAAAAGAGTCTATTTCAGACCCAATACAGTCTTCTCCTCTCATTCAGGAGATTCAATCCCTCTTCCTTCTCAATGCCATCAAAGAGGTTCCTTTAAATCAGCAGAGCCAGGGATTCTACTCCTGGTATTTTTTAATCCCAAAAAAGACCGGAGGTATACAACCCATACTAGATCTTAGAGATCTCAACAAATTTCTAGTCAAAGAGAAATTCTGGATGCTCTTCCTTGCCCTTTTTTATCCACTTCTGGATCAAAATGACTGGATCTCAAAGAAGCCTACACGCCTATACCAATTCATCAGGCTTCCTGCAAATACCTTTGGTTTCAGGTGCATGGACATCATTACCAATACAAGGTTCTTCCTTTCGGCCTGGAATCTTCTCCCAGAGTTTTCATGAAGTACCTGATTATTGTGGCCGCATTTCTCTGATCCCAGGGTCTTCACCTCTTTCCTTACTTGGATGACTGGTTAATCAAGACTGTGTCATCAGGAGGTGGCTCTGGCAACATCTCAGACCATTGCCTTCCTACAAGTTTTGGGATTTTAATTCAATTTCCCCAAATCTCACCTAATTCCGACTCGTCTTCAGTTCATTGGGGCTATCATCGATACTCTAATGAGGGCGTTTCTCCCTCCAGAGTGCCTGAACACTCTTCTCATCTTCTGTCAACAGATGTTGAAGGTGCACACCATCTCTGTGAGGTGCATGATGGTTCTCATGGGTCACAAGGCTTCCACAGTCATGTAACTTCACTAGCAAGGCTACATCTTTGCATTCCTCAGTGGGCCCTTGCTTCTCAGTGGTCTCAAGCAACATATCATCTCTCTCAACATATTTCTGTCACATCATCTCATCAGCAGTCGCTTCAATGGTGAATGACCTTCTCCAATCTATCCAGAGGTCATCATTTTTACTTGCCCCCCCAAAAGGTGATAACGACAGATGTATCTCCTTATGTCTGGGGGGTGCACCTGGAGGGCCTTCAAACACAAGGTCTGCCAGGGAGCGGAAATTTCATATCAATTTCCTCAAGCTCAGAGCGATATATTATGCACTCAAAGCTTTCCAGCACCTCTTGAGTCCTCCTCCTTCACACAGTCAATCAAGTGGAAATGTACTACATAAGCAAGGAGGCACGGGCTCTCTTCTGTTATGTCAGGAGGCTCAGAAAATCTGGCTTTTGGCAACAGCTCACAGCATTTTCTTAAAGGCATTCTACATTCAAAGGGAGAAGAAGTCCCTGACTTTACTCTCTTCACTGGAAGCCGATGCACTGGATTGGATGAGCCTGTTTCTATATGCATTCCTTCCAACTCCTCTCCTGTTGAAGACTCTGTTCAAACTCAAACGAGAGTCAGCCACCATAATTCTCATTGCTTCTCAGTGACCCCGGCAGCATTGGTTCTCCCTTCTACTTCAGCTCAGCACCAGGGAGCCAATTCCTCTACCAATCTTTCCTACTCTACTTACCAAGAATCAAGGAACTCTTCTACTTCCCAACTTGTAGTCATTACACCTAACAGCTTGGTTTCTCTCGGGCTGAATTCATATGAATTACATCTTTTTTAGCCTGTTCACGATATTAGTGATGCCTCCAGGAAGCAAGCCACTCAACAATGTTATCAACAAAAGTGGACTTGATTTTCTTCCTGGTGTCTCCTTCATCATCAATGATCCAACTTCCTTGTCAGTGGAATTGGTGTTGGCTTATCTACTGACTCTGGACTTAAATCTACATCTATCAGAGTCCATCTCAGTGCTATTACAGATTTTCAAATGCAAGTTGGGGGAAAACCTCTTACTGCTCATCTTTTGGTCTCCAGATTCATGAAAGGACTTTTCAATGTGAAACCACCTCTCAAACCTCCTCCAGTAGTCTGGGACCTTAATGTGGTTCTTTCCAGATTAATGAAGCCTCCATGTGAACCAATGGTCACGGCTCATCTCAAGTTTCTCACCTGGAAAGTTGTCTTTCTCATTTCTCTCACCTCTGCCAGGAGGGTCAGTGAGTTATAAACATTGGTGGCAGATCCACCCTTCACAGTTTTTCACCATGATGAAGTGGTTCTACACATGCATCCTAAGTTTCTACCGAAAGTGGTCATGGAGTTTCATCTCAGTCAATTGTTCTTCCAGGTTTTTTTTCCCCTAAGCCTCATTCTTATGCTGGAGAAACAGCACTGCACACTTTGGACTGTAAACATGCTTTGGATTATTATATTGACAGGACAAAGCCACATAGAACATCTCTTCAACTTTTCGTCTCATTTGATCCTAATAAGTTGGGGCATTCTGTTTTCAAGAGAATGATTCCAACTGGGTAGCGGCCTGTATATCGTTCTGCTATGCTCAGACTGGATTGCACCTGGAAAGTCATGTCACAGCTCACAAAGTCCAAGCTATGGCAGCTTCTGTAGCTTTCCTTATATCTACTCCTATTGAGGAAATCTGTAAATCTGCCACCTGGTCCTCAGTTCATACATTCACCTCACATTATTGTCTGGAGTATTTCTCCAGACAGGATGGGCACTTTTGCCAGTCAGTATTACAAAATTAATTTTCTTAAAGGCCAACTCTCCCACCATCCCTTTCTAATTAGCTTGGAGGTCACCCATGTGTGAGAATATGCTGCCTGCTTGTCCTGAGATAAAGCACAGTTACTTACCATAATGGGTGTTATCCAAGGACTGCGGGCAGATATTCGCACAAACCACCCACCTCCCCTGGTTGGCTTTTTAACTTTCTTATCTTAACTGAGGGACCACATGTCTACATCGGGCGGGAAGGCACTTGCACATGTGCAGTACGGGTTGATCGTCAACTTTCTAAAACTTAAATTTGCAATTCACTTTTCAAGTGTCCGTACCAGGGCTCCGTCGGTGGCATCACCCATGTGTGAGAATATCTGCCTACTGTCCCTGGATAACATCTGTTACGGTAAGTAACTGTGCTATTTTTCCAGTGTAAAAAACATGCTGAATTTTAGTTTGTGTTTTTTCTTTTTTAAACTTTCCCTTTAGTAGAGAATATTTGCTTCAGCTGACAGGAGAAATAAAAATCCTACCTAGGAGCACTAGGATCATCTGAAATAAAATACAGTGATGCCTTGGAATCCGAACTTAATACATTCCAAAACCTTGTTCGAGTTCCAAAGCATTCGAGTTCCAAGACAATTATTCCCATTGAAAATAATACAAACTGGATTAATCCGTTCCTGGGTCCCACAAAAGGAAATTGTAACAGTAAATACACTGGATTTTAAGGTACAATATTAACAAATACAGTGCTACCTTGGTGGTGCTCATGTCACTGCGGGTGGTGGTGGTGCGCCCCGGCTCCAGGGTCCTGGCTATAAATCAAACTGCCACTGCTGTCACCGAGCCCGGATAGGCACCGTTGGCCCTGCCACTCTCAGACGCTGCCCCTCCCCCCCGATGCCACTACCCTTCTCCGCCAGGACTCTCAGGTGCTGGCCCACTCCTGCCAGACTCATCCCGACTCCCATGCTCCCCCCGAGGCCACTGGCACTGCTCCCTCCCTTCGCGATCACCTCCTCCTCCCCCTCTGACTTTCCTTTTCCTTACCTGTGTGCCGCCGGTGTTAGAAAGTGCCTGCCACCAGTTTTCTGCTGGGCTGCTGCTGGGCCTTGAGCATCTGCACATGCTCAAGGCCTTCTGGATCTCACCCTCTCTGAATGGAGGTGACATGGCAATTGATGGATTCGATAGTTGGGCACACAGAAAGGGGAAGTACCAAACTCCTGAAATGTACAATGAAAATAAACAGTGGAGATTACCAAAAAGAAAGAAAAAAAAAAACCAAACAAACTAAGGATAACCTGATTCTCAAAAGAACAAATCTTTAATTAAAATGATCATATAGTACATAGGTCCGTAGGTCTATTTTTTAAAAAAAAAATCAGTGTGTAAATCTAATGCATATATATACATACAAAGGAAACATAGAAATTACCATACCATCAATATGAAAAATGTAAAGAAATATATCAAAAACAAACTAGTTGTAAAATTGAGATATACAAAAATATGATCATATTTAAACACGAACAAACATTGAGGTTCACATTCGATATATCTCTGTGATACTGTAACAGCATAAATACCCGATTACAAAAATATCAAATAAAAATGATATTTAGTTTGTGAAGTGCTCAGACCCGCAACCAAAAGTGTTCAGTGTTAACTAAATAAAGGCTACCGATGGGACCATCATTGCCTTCACTGTCCCGGCCACCAAAATCACTTATACTAATAAAGAAAGTAACTTTTAACTTATCTATCCAACCATGGCGGTCAGTTGACAATTCTTAGCTTTTGGCAACCCCTGTTAAAATTGTTGCGGAATACTTCTAATACCACTCACATCAAGTCGGCCCCCTGACTCAGATTTCGCCCTCTATCACTTCATCAGGATGGGATGCTACAAAACAGTGAAACTATATTAAAACCATCTTACACTTTTACTCTATTCTTCAAACCTTATTAACTTAATATCAAAACTTTTTTCAAAAACTGCCTTTAAAACCTTTTTGTAGCTTCAGCTACATAATGTGCTAACAAGCCCAGGTCCGCTCTTCCCCCACCACAAAAACCAAAAAATGACCCCAAAATATCCACAGAGAAGAAAATCCAGAAGAAACCAAAACTACAGGGTTTCAAGGAAGGTTTAGATAGGTTCCTAAAGGATGAGGGGATTGAGGGTTACAGATAGATGTAGAGGTAGGTTACAGAAATGGTCAGGAATCACTTCACAGGTCACAGACCTGATGGGCCGCTGCGGGAGCGGACCGCTGGGTGTGATGGACCTCTGGTCTGATCCAGTGGTGGCAACTTCTTATGTTCTTAAACTCTGTGGAATGACGATGTTCCTCAATGGACTTTATTTGAAAATGTCAAAGTTCCAAAGGTACACTAAAATCATCCACATAAAAGTAAAATAATCCACATAAAAGCCTTAAAGGACCTAGTCCGCTAGGGATACAGGACCTAACTTGGTCTGCGTTTCGGCAAAAAGTCTTCTTCAGGGGTCCCTGGGGGTTCTATAATGGTGAATACATGGGAAAGCTAATATGTGGTGAGCCGGAAGTGAGCCTATCCATTGCCTATCCATTGCAAGCAGTGTCTCACTTCCGGCTCACCACATATTAGCTTTCCCACATATTCACCATTATAGGACCCCCAGGGACCTCTGAAGAAGATTTTTTGTCGAAACGCGAACCGTATTGGGACCTGCATCCCTAGCGGACTAGGTCCTTTAAGGCTTTTATGTGGATTATTTTACTTTTATGTGGATGATTTTATTTTATGTGGATGATTTTAGTGTACCTTTGGAACTTTGACATTTTCAAATAAAGTCCATTGAGGAACATCGACATTCCATAGAGTTTCTTTTGGTTTCTTCCATCACTGCAAACATCACTACACACAACCTAAAATAAAAACCCTAACCTTTGACATAATAAAGGCAGCAATGAGAGCATTGGTTGGAGCCTCGTACCATCACATTTCACAGCTGAAACCAATCGATCTCCACATTGAGACCAAATGTGAATCAGAGTGCGCCAACTGAAAATAAATCTGTGTTCCTTCAATAACAGAAATTGCAAAATGTTACCCAAGAAATTAGTAGCATAGTATATTTCAAATCCTGTTCATCATATCTGGCTTCCTGCCAGTGCAACAGCAGGAGAGTCAGCAAGCGGTCCCTGGGTATGTTATTCAGATGTTCAGCTATGCATACTTTCACCATTCTTTTTGTGTGGCCAATATAATATTTGCAACAGGGACATACTATGCAATATACAACAGCACTTGAATCACAGTTCGTATTGATCCTTAACATATACTGCCGACCCATAGAAAATGGAATGTCAATGCTCTTGCATCTGAGCATATATCTGCAATACACACAGTGGCCACATTCATGATGTTCATGCCAAACCTCAAGGGTCCTGTGTTTCGATCAGATGGCTTTCGATATAGGATAGTACATTATATACTATTGCTCTTATGAATTTCTATGTCCGAAAAAAAATTTTATGTGTGCTCACATTACATGTAAATTTTATATTAGAGTCATACACATTCATCTCTGACAGGAATTCCTGCAATTGTTCCACTGTACCCCCCCAAATAAAAAACACATCATCTATAAATCTTTTCCACACCCACACCCTGCTGAAGTAATTTGATCTTTAAACATAAAGACACGCTATAGTGGCAGCCACTGTGGCACCCATGGCAACCCCCTTGGTTTGTACAAAATATTGATCTTCAAATAAAAAATAATTATACCGTATAACTATTTTATCACATCTTTTAATAACTCCTGTTTGGGGGCTGCCATTCCAATTGTTTTCAAATGCTCCTGTACCAGTTCAATGGTACATTAGTATATAGGGCCATTACATCAGCCGTTACCATAATGTTTTGCTCGTTTATTTCACATGCACTGAAATCCTCCAGAATCTGCAAAAAAAAAAAATGAGCAGAATTTCTTATATTTGATTTCATTTGACCTACAAGATCCTTTAAATGCCAATCTACATATCGGGATAAAGGCTCCAAAATAGAGCCTATTCCCACCAATATGGGTCGGCCAGGGGGTTCAGTCAGGGACTTAGGCATTTGGCGGATAAAATTAATTATGGGAGCCTACAGATAAGCCTGCGTTAAATATCTCTATTCTTTATGTGTTATCAGGCCATCATATTTGGCCTGAGATAGAATATTTTCGATCTTAAACTTAATCTCCAACACTGGATCCTCCATAAGTGCAGAGTAATATTCTGAATTATTTAACTAACTCATAGCCTCCTCCCTGTATTTACTATAGTCCTGTACAACTATACCATCCCTCTTGTTGGCCCGTTGGATTATAATGGAGGTATCATCTTTTATTTAAACACATATACGTGTACACACACACACACACACACGCTATAACATTTCAAAAGTTTAATTACCACTCTTTCCAAGTGTAACACAAAATTCAATCACACACCTCTGGTGTATTCTTAAAGAAACATCTTCCTCAACCACCATGACTAAACATATGAAGTTCTTCCTCTCGCTATGGCCCAACAATGAAGACTATGGCAAACCAACTGCAGGTCCAGAAGTGTCGATGTTATGAGCTTCACAAGAACCAGCACAGCATTGCCACGTCTACTTCGTGGAAAGAAAAACAGAGGCAGTTTCATTACTTTTCAATCTATCTATCTATCTATATATTTTTAAAAGTGTACTGTATATTAAACTTAGATTTGTGTCACAGTCTAAGAAAAGGTACCAATTCTTAGAACACGCTTACATGAGAAACGAGGCAACAATGTCAGTTGGGTTCTATTTATCAGATACAATAATTTGTTAATTGAAACTAGAGAATGACACGGTGAAAAAATTGGTCCCCGTCACCGCCCCGTCCCCGTCTCACCATCCCCGTCACCGCCCCGTCCCCGTCTCACCATCCTCTTCACCGCCCCGTCACCGCCACTGCCATCCCATTCACCGCCCCGTCACCGTCACTGCTGCATACATAAAAGCCTCAAACGGGTACGATTTTATATACTTTTCTAATATCTCCCCTATGTATCTGCCATTGCACCCCCTGTGTCCATATTCCATCCACATGGCATGTCCCCTTTTTGTCTCTGTCCCTATGCCCCAATGCACATAATTTCCCCTCTTTCTGTTACCTTCCTGTGTCCAGATTTCCCCTATCTTCCTCTTCCATACCAGTGTGTCTCTTCTTTTCAACCCCATCTAGCTTTTTTCCCTCTTTCTTCCCCCCCCCCCCTGCTTCTAGCATCTGGCTCACCTGCCTGTCCTTCCCTTTCTTTCCTGCTGTGGGTTTTTCTTTCCGTTTTCATCACCTTGGCCCAGAATCCTTTTCCCTTTCACTCCCTCCTTACAGTCTGAGCCGGGAACACTAGCGATCGCACAGTCCTCGCAGCCCCCACCCGCCTGCCCAATCGATCCTAGTGTTTAGCCAGCTCTCTCCCTTCTCCTCACCTTAATTTGCAGGCTTTCTTTTTCAGCGACCTGCACGCTTTCCCAAAGAGCCGCACACGCGCGGCTGCTCAGTGTTCAATCTTCTGCTCTGCTGCAACTTCCTGTTTCCGGTTGCGTCAGAGCAGAAGATCGAAACTGAGCAGCAGCGGGTGCGCGGCTTTCTGATAGCGTGCGGGTCGCCGAAAAAGAAAATCTACAAACTAAGGTGAGGAGAAGGGAGAGAGCTGGCTAAACACTAGAATCGATTGGGCAGGCGGGTGTGAGCTGCGGGGACCGCGCGATCCTTCATGCCTCACTGCGGGGACAAGACCCATTCACCGCCCCGCGGGCGGTGAATGGCCTTGTCCCCGTCGCCGCAGCGACTGCTAGTTTTCTTCCCCGTTTTCGGCGGTGACCCGCGGCTAAAATGCGGTGGTCGCGGGTAAACCGCCACCGTGTCATTCTCTAATTGAAACGGTATGTCTTTGGCAAATGAAATGATAGAAAGATGAGGTTTGTTCCATTTGAATCAGCATCTTCTTGATTACTTAGCCAGCTGAATAACTCAATTTCTAAGAATTGGTCCCTTTTCTTGGAGTATGACATATATGTGTATTGCTGAAGGAGAGGACTAGTTAAGATTTACAGCAGCAAACAGCAAACCAACAAATGTAAAGACAAACAATGTATTAATTGTAGATCCAAAGTAGTGTATTTTGCCCTGAGGCTGCATCTGGGTTAAAAAGCTTAAAGGGGATCAAAAATTAACTTCCCCTAATGAACTAAAAATGCATCCACTGTCAGTGAGCAGTTTTCAGCACATTAGCAAGCAGTTGCAAAATCTTGCTAATGTGGAGTGCTGGACTGCTGTTCTTGTGCTGACAACTGCTTACACAGATGCATTTTTAGCTTTTGACCCCTGACACAGCCTTAGGGCAAAACATAGCCAGTTAAAGTCTGCAATTAACACCATACTTTGTTTGTATTTACATTTGTTGGTTTGCTGCTGGTACTACTTGTCTGTAGACCAACGCCTCTTGGTGTGTGTCTAATTAAGATTTATGCATGCATTAATTTTTTTTCACAGTATTTTGTATATAGGTGAATTAAAACCAGAAGTTTTGATAAAATGTATCTGGAATCGGTGCAATGACTGAAAATAAATAATGTTCCATGATGTGTTGAACCTATATAATCTAAAAATGAAATGAAGAGATTAATAAACTGAAATGCCACTGTATAGACACCTTACAAAGTACGAATAAATCATGGTGATTTTAGGGCTGCTAGTGAATGCATGCGTGGGCATGAAATACATAACAATGAGTGAGTTGTCATCATGAAACAGTGTGTAGAAAGTGACTAATAGTGAAATTATGTTTAAAGAGAGAATATGAATTAGAGAAAGATTTTTAATGCTATGGTGCCAGCATTTGAATTTTAGCAATGAAATTAATATTGTGGCTTTAAGCTATAATTTGGTGCCTAAGGGGCTCATAATAATAATAATAAAAAAAAGTCCCCAAACCAGCCTAAGTCAAAAAGACAGGTTGTCGAAGTACAGATAATCACAACTGGTTTTAGATGTATCTTAAACCAGCTTAGGCTTTTTCAGTGCTGCTGTTCGCTCAAAGTGAAAAGGGGCATTTTTTTGAGGAGTGGATAGAGCAAGATTTGGGCTGACATAGACTTAGTCGTCCAGCAGCCATAATCAATAAAGTTTGATAGGTTGCCAGACTGAACTTATACGTTTTGACTTAGACAAATTCAAAACAGGTATAACTTCTGGATCGGGCCGCTGAGCTGATCGTCACTGCCATGATCAGCTCAGCGGCCCAGGCAACCTGTCCCTCTGCACCCGTAATGATCGTGGCTGGAGAGATGCCCAATCCCTCCTGCTGCCACCTGCCGTGACCCCCCCTGACACATCACAGCAGGAGAGATGCCCAATCTTTCCCGCTGCCAAACCGCCATGACCCCCCCTTGACACATTGCAGCAGGAGAGATGCCCAATCTCTGCTGCTGGAACCCCTGAACCGGTGTGCTCTTCCCTGGCAGGAGGGATGCCCAGTCGCTCCTGCCAGACTCCCCCCAGACCGGCATGCTCTTCATCAGCAGAAGGGATGTCCTGTCCCTCCCACTGGATACCCCCCCACTGCCCTACCAGACCACCCAGCCTACCCCTGGACCCCCTCCACTCCCACCCAGAACCCCCAGCAAGACCCCCCTTAGCCCCTCCTGGACCCGCCTATAATCTTTTTTAGATGGCTGGCTGGATGGGTCCTGCCCCTTCCCAGTGCATTATGGGATGCACTGGGGAGGGGCCTAGGGCCTTATTGGCCCAGGCGCACAAGGCCCCGCCCATAGGAAGAGCCTTAGGCACATGGGCCAACCTATATACTATCGAGTAAGCCTAACGTTGTTATTCTGCATGGAATTTAGCTATTTTAAAGCTGCGTGATAAGTGACCAACGTAAACTCTATCCTGAAGGCAATATTCTAGCGTCTGAACTGCCCACTTAACAGATAGACATTCCTGTTCCATAGTGGCATACTTTTGTTAATTTGGGTGTAATTTCCTGTTTAAGTACAACACTGGGTGCTCTATTCCTTGGCACTCCTGACTAAGGACTGCCCCCAACCTTTTTCCAGAAGCATCAGCTTGCAGGACCAATAATTGAGAAAAAAATCAATGGCTTTCAAGATTGGTCGAATACACAAGCTGTTTTTGAGTGTCTCGAAGGCCTGATATCACTTTTGCCGGTGTGTGACGTGTACAGAGCAGACCCAGGCCTAGTAATGGAGGATAGCATGGATGTGGAGATTATGGCGCAGCTGAGGCTGCAGAATTTTTGCTTCGGCTGTAAGCTAAAGGCAGACAAAACATAGAAACATAGAAATAGACGGCAGATAAGGGCCACGGCCCATCTAGTCTGCCCACCCCAATGACCCTCCCCTACCTTTCTCTGTGAATAGATCCCATGTGTCTATCCCATTTAGCCTTAAAATCAGGCACGCTGCTGGCCTCAATCACCTGAAGTGGAAGACTATTCCAGCGATCAACCACCCTTTCAGTGAAAAAGAATTTCCTGGTGTCCCCGTGCAGTTTCCACGGATGCCCCCTTGTTGCCATGGGACCCTTGAAAAAGAAGATATCTTCTTCCACCTCGATGTGGCCCGTGAGATACTTGAATGTCTCGATCATGTCACCCCTCTCTCTGCGTTCCTCGAGTGAGTACAGTTGCAACTTATCCAGCCGTTCCTCGTACGGGAGATCCTTGAGTCCCGAGACCATCCGGGTGGCCATTCTCTGGACCGACTCCAGTCTCAGTACATCCTTACGGTAATGCGGCCTCCAGAATTGACACAGTATTCCAGGTGGGGCCTCACCATGGATCTATACAATGGCATAATGACTTCAGGCTTACGGCTGATGAAACTCCTGCGTTTGCAGCCTATGATTTGCCTTGCCTTGGATGAAGCTTGCTCCATTTGATTGGCAGTCTTCATGTTCTCACTGACAATCACCCCTAAGTCTCGTTCTGCTTCAGTTCTTGTTAGGATCTCGCCATTAAGGGTGTAAGTTTTGCATGGATTTTGGCTGCCCAGGTGCACGACTTTGCATTTTTTGGCATTGAAGCTGAGTTGCCAGGACCTAGACCAGCGCTCCAGTAGGAGTAGGTCGTGCATCATGTTGTCAGACATTGAATTTATGTCTGTTGTGCTTTTGCCCACTACATTGCTTAGTTTGGCGTCATCGGCGAATAATGTTATTTTACTTCGCAGCCCTTCTGCCAAGTCTCTTATAAAGATGTTGAATAGGATCGGGCCCAGGACCGAGCCTTGCGGCACTCCACTGATTACCTCCAACATTTCGGAGAGGGTGCCGTTCACCACTACCCTCTGAAGCCTACCTACAAGCCAATTCCCAACCCATTTCGTCAATGTGTCGCCCAATCCTATAGAACTCATCTTGCTCAGCAACCTGCGGTGTGGTACACTATCGAATGCTTTACTGAAGTCCAGGTATACGATGTCCAGGGACTCCCTAACATCCAGCTTCCTCGTCACCCAGTCAAAGAAGCTGATCAGGTTGGATTGGCAGGATCTCCCCTTAGTAAATCCATGTTGACGGGGATCCCGTAGATTCTCCTCGTTCAGGATCGTATCCAATTGGCGTTTGATTAGAATTTCCATTAGTTTGCACACTATTGTTTTGAGACTCACCGGTCTGTAGTTTGCTGTCTCCATCTTGGAGCCTTTCATGTGGAGTGGAATGACGTTAGCCGTCTTCCAGTCCAACGGGACGTTACCCGTACTAAGGGAGAGATTGAAGAGCGCGGATAGCGGTTCCGCCAAGACATCACACAACTCCCTGAGCACCCTGGGGTATAGGTTGTCCGGCCCCATTGCCTTGTTAACCTTAAGCTTTGACAGCTCGCAGTAGACACCGCTGGGTGTAAACTCGAAATTACTAAACGGGTCATCTGCGTCAACCCTTGTCTGTAGCTGAGAGCTGAGTCCTGGCGCCTCAAGGGTGAAGACTGAGTAGAAGTATTCATTTAATAGTTGGGCTTTTTCCGAGTCCGCTTCTACATAGTCTCCGTCTGGTTTCCTAAGACGTACTATCTCGCCTGAGTTCTTATTTCTTTCACTGATATACCTGAAGAAGGATTTATCTCCTTTCTGGATGTTCTTCGCTAGAGACTCCTCCATGCAGAATTTGGCCTCCCTAACTGCTGTTTTGACGGCTTTTGACTTGGCCAGATAGACTTCCCTAGAGTCGTGTTTCCCTGATTGTTTGTAAGAGATGAATGCTTTTTTCTTCTCCTTGATGAGGTCCGAAATCTCCGCAGAGAATCACTGTGGCTTATTGTTCCTTCGGCGTTTACTTACTGATTTAACATAGCGCTTTGTTGCTTCTTGTATGGTGGCTTTCAAAGTCGACCACATTTCTTCCACGTTATCGGTTTCTGCTTGGCTTTGTAGCGCCTGGTGAACGAAGTCTCCCATTTCTTTGAAGTTTGTGTCCTTGAATTTGAGGACCTTTGTCAGTGTGGTAGATTTAGTGAAACCTTTCCTGAGATTGAACCATACCATGTTGTGGTCACTGGAGGCCAATGTGTCGCCCACCGAGACCTCTGTGACACTTTCTCCATTGGTAAGTATCAGGTCTAGTATTGCCTGATCCCTTGTTGGTTCCAACACCAGTTGCCTGAGTCTTGCTTCCTTCATAGAGTTTAATAGCCTCCTGCTGCTGCTGGAAGCAGAGGAAAGCGTGTCCCAATCCACATCAGGCATGTTGAAGTCACGTAACAATACTGTGTCTCCACGCAAGGTGATATTCTCTATATCTCCGATTAATTCCATATCTAAGTCATCCTGTTGTCTTGGGGGTCTGTATATTACGCCAAGATACAGGCATTTCTCCTTCCCTCTGGCCAAATTTACCCAAAGGGATTCCCCAGTGTAGTGGACATCTGTGATTCTGGTGAAATTAATGTCATCTTTAGCATATAATGCTACATCTCCTCCCATTTTGCCCTCCCTGTCCTGGCGAAGCAAGTTGTAACCCAGTATGACCATGTCCCACCCATGGGAATCCGTGAGCCAGGTCTCAGATATTGCCACCACATCCAGATCGGCATTCCTCATTTCTGTTTCTAATTCCAGGATCTTGTTTCCCAGACTGTGGGTGTTTACGTACATAGCCCTCCATGTTGTATGTTTGTTACGTCTCAGTGAGGATGTTCCCGCTTGAGCTACTTGGACACCTTTAGCATTATTCGCATGTTTTGTACTTTCCCTAGACCCAGAGTTACAACATGCACCTATCCCGGACTCCCCAGACCCAGAACTACAGTGTGTTCCTATCCCAGACTCGGAAATATGTGTACCCTATGGGGGTATTCCTGCTTGGGCTACTTGAACTCCTTTAGTACAATTTGCAATGTGTGTTCTCTCGCTGAACCCAGAATTACAATGTGTACTCCCCCTAGACCCAGAATTACAATGTGTACTCCCCCTAGACCCAGAATTACAATGTGTACTCCCCTTAGACCCAGAATTACAATGTGACCCAAAATTATAATGTGAGCCAACCCCAGACTCGAAAGTGTGTATACTCTCCCCTGACCCAGATCGGTGTTTACTTACCTTAGTCTCAAAAGGGAGTTTGAGTTTGCCATGGAAAATGATGAGAATGAACATCAGCTATCTCTAAGAACAGTCAGTTTGGGCGTTGGGGCCAAAGATGAACTGCATGTTGCAGAAGAAGGTGGTCTTAATTATGAGGGAAAACATATCAAAGTCACACTTGCATCTTTGAAGGCATCTGTTAAGCCAATGGTTTCTTTAGGTGGCTTTCAGATTACCCCACCAATAGTTCTGTGGCTAAAATCCAGTTCAGGACCTGTGGACATGTGGACAACATTTAATAGCATTAGAAGAAAATCTAGATTCATCTGAGGATGGAGAGGAGAAGGAAGATGTGAAGACTTCTAAATCTGCAGCAAAAAGAGCAGCTGCTAGTCTAGCTACAAAATCGCTACTGTAAAAGGTAAAATTGGAGGAAAACGATGAGGAAGATGATGATGAATTTGATGAAGAGAATGATGAAGATGAGGAGGATGAAAAACTCCAGTGAAAATAGATTCTTAAATGCCCCTCCACATAGAATTAGGGGTAAATGCACATCTGGAGGAATTTCTAGCAAAATACCGTATTTTCACGTAGATAACGCGCACCCGGGTATAGCGCGCGGAAAACACAAATTTATGTACAGAAATTTTTATATACCGTGCACACCCGTGTACCGCGCATGCTGCCCGACTCTCCCGTCGCCGCCCGACTCTCTTTTCGCCCGCCCTGACTCTCCTCTGGCACCCCGACTCTCCTTTCACCCGCCCCGACTCGCCTCTCCCCCTTGAAGTCCTGTCTCCACCCTGAAAGCCTGATGCCCCCCCCGATGTCCGATTCACCCCCCGCAGGACCGCTCGCACCCCCACCCCGAAGGATCGCTCGCACGCACTCCCACCCGCACCCCCACCCTGAAGGACCGCTCGCACCCCCACAGCCTTCCGACTCCCGACCCCCCCCCCCATCATGTATTGGTGTCCTGCTGCTTTCTCTTGGCGGTCCCGGCCCTTCCGTGAGCACTGCGCCTGCGCTGCTTCCTCTTCCAGCGGTTCGCCCTTTCTCTAACGTCAAGCCCTCTTGCCCCGCTGACTCCCCGACTCCCCGACATGATCGGGGCAAGAGGGAGCTCAAGCCCTCTTGCTCCAGCCAACCGCGGCACCCCCGACACGATTGGGGCAAGAGGGAGCTCAAGCCCTCTTGCCCCCCCCCGACACGATCGGGGCAAAAGGGAGCCCAAGCCCTCTTGCCCCGCCAACTCCCCAACTCCCCGACAATATCGGGCCAGGAGGGAGCCCAAACCCTCCTGGCCACGGTGACCCCCTACCCCCACCCCGCACTACATTACGGGCAGGAGGGATCCCAGGCCCTTCTGCCCTCGACGCAAACCCCTATCCCCCCAACAACCGCCCCCCCCAAGAACCTCCGACTGCCCCCCCCAGCCGACCCGTGACCCCCCTGACCGACCCCCATGACCCCCCCACCCCCTTCCCCGTACCTTTGTGTAGTTGGCCGGACAGATGGGAGCCAAACCCGCCTGTTCGGCAGGCAGTCAACGACGGAATGAGGCCGGATTGGCCCATCCATCCCAAAGCTCCGCCTACTGGTGGGGCCTAAGGCGCCTGGGCCAATCAAAATAGGCCCGGGAGCCTTAGGTCCCTCATGGGGGCGGGGCCTGAGGCACATGGGGGTGCGAGTGGTCCTTCAGGGTGAGGGTGCGGGTGCGTGCGAGCGGTCCTTCGGGGTGGGGGTGCGAGCGGTCCTGTGGGGGGGTGAATCGGACGTCGGGGGGAACTATGTAAAAAAAAATTGTACAACGCGCTCACGCATATAACGCGCAAGGTTATGCGCGGTTTGTAAAAACACGTATAACGCACGCGTTATATGCGAGAAAATACGGTAGATATCTATAATTGGGCAAAATAAAGAAAACTGAGATACTCTTGTGAAATCTCTTAAACAAATCATCTTTGGAAGTAAACAAAACACTGGCATTGCTTGTAGGACTAGGCAGAGAAACCGAACTGTGAATAAGCAGCTTCTTGAACAAGTGGAATAACTTTCCACCTGATTTTAACTTTGCCTCCAAATGTCCTGTTTCCTTGCTGCTGTTGTTTTGTGCGATACTAACGGTCCTTTTACAAAGTTGTGCAGCCGAGTAGCCCACCCTAAAATGATGAGCCACCTGTTCTATTCCTATGGACAGCTTGGCATTTAGCGTATGCTGCTTGACAGCACAGCTTTGTAAAAGCTCACCTAATCATGTTATTCTAGGTAACAAAAACAAATATATATATTAATTCTTTTGATTTTCAAAACTTAAATAGTGCAATGCAACAAATGTAACATCTAATAATACAATAAAAGCACATTCAACTTACACATGTTCTTAATCAACCATTTTCTCCCACCCACCCAATGATTACTCAATAAAACACAAAAACAGATTACAGCAAAGAACCATACCCTATTCTAATTGATGATATCTTCCTATCCATTCATCCATCCCCAAATGTAAGTACCCTAAAACAAAACTAAGACAAAATAATCCCCCCTCCCCCCTTCCCTGGATATGTACCTAAATAAGCAAAAAAACTGGCTCACACCAATAATCAATTATAAAGAGGTAACATAAAATATCAGTGGGCTCCATATCATTTTAAATATATTACCATGTCCCAAATTATCAGTGTTCATTTTTTCAAATCTATAACTGTAGCAAAAACTTGCCCACCAGAATGATAAATTTAATCGATCATAGTTCTTCCAGTTTCGGGTAATCATCTGGATGGCTATCCCAGTCATTATAAGGAAAAGATGACCTTTATATTGATCTATAAGGGGCTTAACATATAATATTGTACCGTAAATGACCGCCTCATACATTAGTAGAATTGACGATTCCAAAATGATATTAATTCTACCCCATATTGACCTCCAAAAGTTAAGTACCGAAGGACAATAGAACAACAGATGATCCAGTGTCCCAATATCTAAATGACAGTGCCAGCATCTATTAGACTTGGAACTATCTAACTTGTGAAACCTAACATATTTTTAAAAACAGTCTTAAGGTGCATAACTTGCAGAATGTAAAATTGTAAGTTGTGAATCTAGGTAGATACCTATATGAGGCAAAATCAGTATAACTATATCACCCACTCATATATCCTTCACTTGCAGCAATGATTGATCTTGACCAATAAACATGATTTCACTTTTATTCAATTTCAAAACCAACAGATTAGCTTACATTCACTTGCCAATCTTTTCCATACATCCAGTCAATTTTGCAACCTGCAAGCTTAACTACAAACGTTCTCCCTTCTAGCAGGGAGTGAAACCATTTCAATACTGTTCCACCTACACTATTCAAACACAACTTCTGTAGTAATAAGAGATATATTCACATCAACTCTATCAAATGCTGATGAAATATCTAGTGACACAAACTTGAATGCATTGGCTAACATGTCAGTTCCTCAAATTTTCATGTAGGATAGATATAATTTTTTTTTAAAAAATAACATAAAATATAGGAATGCACAGCCCAACAATTTTCCAATACTGACAACAGCTAATGAATGAGAACCATGTTGTTTATGGAAAGCTGCTACCACGATTTTGTAAAAGGGGCCGAAAGAGTGTGCATTACTGGGGAAAGAATTGCAAACATTAAACACTTCAAACGCAAACTTGTTTCAAACATACCCCCCTTTTACTAAGCCACGGTAGAGGTTTCTACTGTGGTCCGAAGCACTAAATGCTCTGACACTGCTCCAATGCTCATAGAATTCCTCTACTGCGGCTTAGTAAAAGAGAAAAACAGAAAAAAAAACCCCTAAATTTGCCGAAAACCCTTCACAAGATATCAAAAAGATCGGCAAATAATATGGAGAGAGAACCTCTCACCATATAAAGCCATGTAAAGCCTTTCACCATATAAAGGTTAACTACAGACTTTCCTTCTAACACAGATAAGTCCAGCATTTTGGAAATTATGACACTTTTTCATTGTGTTTACTTGCAAATGGATAATAATGTGCAGCTAATTTAAAATTGAAGATTTTTCCTGTGAGAGGGAGGGGGGGGGGTGAGCAATACACACTTTTTTTTTTAAACTTTTAGCTTTGATTTGGATTTTTTTTCACTTGGTGTTATCACCGAAAAAGGAAGAAACATTATGATGTACAGGGCGAACTCATGTAGGCTGCACTGATTGTCCACATATGAGTTGTTAGCCCGGGGTATACGGTTTGAAACCTTATACATCTCAGTTCCCCAGTACTGAGGTTTCTTCCATAGAAATTTCTGTTAGATCTAATATGGATATTTAATTATCTTGCATTGCATCACCCTTCTCATAGCGGGCTTTGTATGGTGAGAGGTTCTCTCTCCATATTATTTGCCGATCATTTTGATATCTTAGTAAAAGAGAGCCGATAGTCTTTAGTCACACATACCCCCCCCCCCCTGTTTTACTAAGGTGCGCTAAGCATTTCAGCGCGTGTTTAGTACGCACTAAAGCTACGCGCACGCTAAATGCTAACGTGTCCATAGACTAACATGCACATGTTAGCGTTTAGCGCATGGTTAGTGCACATGAATATGTAGTGCACGCTAAAATGCTTAGTGCACCTTAGTAAAAGGATCCCATAGTCTTTCTTAGCCAAAAATGTTTAACATGCATCATCTTCTGTCTGTAGTCGGCTATCTGACGATGGTGCAGGAACAGTGACAATCTTTTTAAAATGTCTTGCAATGTCATTTGTCTATTTTGTTTCAGTAATCATAGAAACATAGAATATGATGGCAGAAAAGGGCCACGGCCCATCAAGTCTGTCCACTCTAATGACCCACCTCCCTAAGTTCTTCCTTGAAGGGATCCCACATGCTTATCCCATTTTTTCTTAAAATCTAGTACGCTGCTGGTCTCAATTACCTGCAGTGGAAGATCATTCCAATGATCAACCACTCTTTTGGTGAAGAAATACTTCCTGGTGTCGCTATGAAATCTCCCACCCCTGATTTTCAACGGATGCCCTCTTGTTACCGTAGGTTCTTTAAGGAAAAAGATATCTTCTTCTACCTCATTGAGCGACTACTGCTGTACGAGGTCTTCATCATCACTACTATCCTCAAACTTTTCTTTGTTTCAACACTATTTCAGCAATCTCGTCATCACTGAAGGAATGCACAGCAGGTGCATTCTATGTCAATATCCAGCACTTCATTAAAATCAGCTGCCTCTAATGTATTAACATTTTCAGATGATAGACTTCTGGCATAAGCAATAAGGTTTGATATAATCACCGTTTCATCACTAACTTGGAAACCTTCAAATTCTTCCTCTGCAGGTTCATTTTCATCCAACATTGTTGATTGCCAAAGTTTTTGCCAAGCATTTTTTAACATGCTGATTTAGTTACATCTTTCCAGGCATTGGCAAGTGCATAAAAGGCATCCTTAAGACTGAACTCCTTGAGAAAGTCTTGATATTTTATGCCTCTGTTAATTGCATCAAGCATGCAATTTAGAAAACTGTCTTTATACTTTATCTTCCTGGAATGTAAAATTCTTTAGTCACAAGGCTGTAGCAAGGATGTCACATTGGGAGGGAGGTACATTTATTTATTTATTTTTATTTATTTAAAAAGCTTATACGCTGCTTAAATCTAAGCGGGTTGCAAAATTACATGCAAATATATAACATAAAAATTATACAAAATTATGACATAAAATAAACCTTATAACGCTTTACAACAAAATAATTTTATAAGTCACTATTTAGTGTTCATTCAAAAAGCCTCAATAAAAAGGGATGCTTTCAAATGTAATATATATATATATATAGTAAATTATTAATCACTAGTGTTTAAGCTCGTTACATTAATGGGTGCTAGAATAGATGTGTAAACTATTAGCACAATGGGGCGCTGAGGCAGTTCGTTCTTTCTTTCTCTTTCTGTTTGTCTATCTTTCTTTCTCTGTCCCTGCCCCCCTTTCTTTCTTTCTTTCTGTCTGTCTTTCTTTCTTTCTTTCTGTCTCTTTCCCTGGCCCCCTGTCTGTCTCTGTCTTTCTTTCTGTCTCTTTCCCTGGCCCCTTGTCTGTCTTTATGTCTGTCTGTCTATCTCTCTCCCTGGCCCCCTGTTTCTGTCCTTCTGTCTGTCTGTCTCGCTCCCTGGCACCCTGTCTGTCTGTCTTTCTTCGAAGGCACGGACGAACAGAGGCACAGAGTTTCAAGTGTGCATGCGTACTTATTATTAATAAAATCATTTTTCCTACCTTTGTTGTCTGGTGACTTTATTTTTCTGTGCTTTTAACTATGTTTCCAGGGCCTCCTGCATGCTTCTCCTCTGGTCCTCCTTCCTTCCCCCATCTTCTTCCTTCCTTTTACCCCCCCCCCTTCTTGTCCAGCAGTACCCCTTATCCCTTCCCTGCTCCCCCTGTCCAGCAGTAGCCCTTCTCCCTTCCTTTTACCTCCCCCCTATCCAGCAGCACCCCTTCCCTGTGCCCCCTGTCCAGTAGTAGCCCTTCTACCTTCCATTTACCTCCCCCCTGTCCAGCAGCACCCCTTCCCTGTGCCCCCTGTCCAGTAGTAGCCCTTCTCTTTTCCTTTTACCTCCCCCCGTCCAGCAGTGCCCCTTCCCTGCTCCCCCTGTCCAGCTCGCAGAGGGAAGTCTCTTGGTTTTCGCAGCGTCGTAGAGGGAAGGCAATGTTTAAACTGCCACAGGCTCCAACGCCCGATGTTGAGATGGAGAAACCGCCGCACGCTCCTTCTTCCCACTGCGCATGCGGAAAACGCCGCATGAAACCATGCTCCTTTTACTGTGCATGCGGCAGCATGGAGGCATGGACGCATGGAGTTTGAAATGCGCATGTGCACTAAGGGTTTTATTATAGCAGATTCTCAACTGTCCTACCAAGTATTCCACAGAATTACTCCTGTCACAGAAATGGCTGTAGATCTAGTACAGTGGTACCTTGGATTACGAGCATAATCCGTTCCAGGAGCATGCTCGTAATCCAAAATGCTTGTTTATCAAAGCGAGTTTCCCCATAGGAAATAATGGAAACACGCTTTGATACGTTTCCCCCCCCCCCCCAATAACCGGCATCGCTCCCCCCCCGCTCGCAAAGGCCCCCTCGCTCCAACCGGCACCCCATATCCCCTCCCCCCCCGCGTGAACCGGCCCCCCCTGCCTGAACAACTTAAACTTACCCCCCCCCCCGGGTCTGGCACCAGCACACAGGCACAGATCGTGCCGGTGCCTAGAAGATCTTCCGGCTTCTGCCTGCCTTGAGCATGCATCTGTGCATGCTCAAGGACTTAGAAGTCCTTGAGCATGCGCAGATGCATGCTCAAGGTAGGCAGAAGCCGGAAGATCTTCTAGGCACCGGCACGATCTGTGCCTGCGTGCCGGTGCGGGTGCCAGACGGGGGGGAGGGTTAAGTTTAAGTTGTTCGGGCGGGGGCCGGTTCGCACGGGGGGGGGGGTGCCGGTTGGAGCGAGGGGGCCTTTGCGAGCGGGGGGGAGCGATGCCAGTTATCGGGTGGGGGGGTTGCTCACAAATTGAGTCAACACTCGGTTTGCAAGACAAAAGTTTGCTGAGTGTTTTGCTCATCTTGCAAAACACTCGCAAACCGAGGTTTGACTGTACTAGCATATTTCACTTTCTGCATCCCTTCCAAGGATAGACACATTGTATTCTCTGATCTGAAGTATTGAGATGATTGGTGTAAAGTTACAGCAAAAGAAAGATACCAAGGTATGTTTCGGTAAATAGCCTGAAAACTTAACACAAGCACCTTAAATACAACACATGATTTGACTGGTAACTAATTTAGTTGTCGAAATAAAGGAGTCACATGCTCTAACCTATTACCTCCTAGAATTAAATATGCTACAGAAATATTTTTTACAAGAAGTTCCAAAATCCAATCCTCCTTACATCTCTACTTATTAAGAAAGAAAAATTGCTAAGTAAATTTAAAGGACTGTTAAAATGCTGGTTGTCTTAAGGATGGATGCCTTTGAGACACAATCACTGGATTCTCTTTTTGACCCCATTCATTGCAGAAACATTCGTGTCCTTTGTCCCAGGCCTCAAAAAAAATTTTTTTTAATCTTTTTAATTTTCTTTTTACTTTTTTATTACACTTTTAAAATTCTTACCCTCCCCCTATTGTACTTACCTTTCTTGTTTCCTTTACTATGCTTATTGTAGTTCACTTCCCCTATGTATAAGTCTGTAATGTTTGTGTGTTTGTTGTAGATAGTAACTGAGACCCCGTTTTTAATTGTAATTTGCTTTGAATTTATGATATTGTGATGCATCAAAATTTTAATAAAACTTGAAACTTAATCATCCCTGGCTGAAACCTGAAAGTTGGGGAGTTTTCTGGCATTTGCATCCAAATTTCCCTCAGCCTCCACCAACAGCAACCTCCCTGTCTCAAAGCTGACTTCCAACTGTTGCCAACCTGCCTAATCCATTACCTTGACAATGGGGCCTCCATCCCCCCTCCCCCTCCCCAACAGCCAATGAGCACCGTGACAGGGAGAGGGCAGGAACCCCTGCAACGGCCAGGATTCCAATAGGTTTAAGCCAGTGGTCTCAAACTCAAACCTTTTGGAGGGCCATCTTTTGGATTTGTAGGTACTTGGAGGGCCGCAGAAAAAAATAGTTAATGTCTTATTAAAGAAATGACAATTTTGCATGAGTTAAAAAACTCTTTATAGTTTATTAATCTTTCTTTTCGGCTAAGTCTTAATAATAATATTGTCATTTCTAGCTAAAGAGACATATGATCAAGAAACTTTGATTGTACTTATGATTATGATAAACATACTGAGGGCCTCAAACTAGTACCTGGTGGGCCGTGAGTTTGAGACCACTGGTTTAAGCCCTGTCACTGAGGTAAAGCAAAGCACCAGTGCTGATAAGGTGAAACAGGATGTAGAAACATTCCTGAGCCTTATTTGCCTGATAGCAAAAATTAAATTTAGCTGAGTCCCATTAAGCTACGTTTAATTTTTACCTTAGTCGTTTGCTTTTTAGCAACGTTATGAACTGCACTTTTCTTATCATTATTATCCCTTTGATTGTGTTTTGAATTTTTCTCTGGGGGGTTTAAAAACACCTCTTAGCCTTTTTGCTCCTGTTTTGAATTCACATTCAGGGTTTATTATTTTCATTCAATTAAAAAAAACAACAACCACAAAACCTACCAGGAACGTTATGATGTATGGGGCGGTATTCATTTAGACCTCATAGGTCTGGTGCTAGTCACCTATGGACACTTGCCCAAGGCCAAAACAAAAAACGAAGGGTTGACTGAGCCCGTACTGAAGTTCCTTTATATTTATATCTGCATTTTCACTGGACGGGTGTGGATTTCTAACAGGTAGCTTAAAGCTTTTTGCTAACTTTTTTGTGTTTTTTTTTTGGTAGACAGTGTTAAACCTGCCAGAAGTCTTGTACAGATAAAAGCCAAAGCTTTAATGAACTGTTAATTATAGCCAACAGTAAGAAGAACTTTGGCTAAGGACTCTAGGTGAAAATAGCTTAATTATCATGTGCCTGTTTTGTGAGGGAACAAGCAGAAGAAAGAAGCACATGTTTGGCATTTTCCAGATTTATTTTGCAACTGTAAAGGAACTGCATGTTTTGTTACCTTGAACTGTTTAACATAGACTTATTATAGTGCCAAGGAAGGCACCTGTTTATATACTGAAGATTGTATGCCCTGGAATGGGGAAACCATTAAGAGCTTTATTTTGCACAAGAAAAGTATTTGCCACGCCAGTTACCGCTCAGCTGGTCTGTGCTGAGGTGAAGGGTACCGCCTTTTGCAAACCCTGCTCCCCTCCACAGCACTTGGATTACAAACCTTATAGTTTTTTAAGAGTCACGGAATTTGAGACTTGCAATCCTAAATTCCATTCTGAAACCTTAAATCGCCATAGACAATTGTACTATAAAACTAATGTGAAGTACCATTGGGTTCACTATCCTACCATATTACCCTTTATCCAAAATCTCCAAACCAAATGGTTTCCCAGACACCATGCAGTTTCCCCTTAAAAAGTGCCCCAAAATGACAATAGAATCGCTGACGGCTGATGAAAATTTACAGAAAATTCTTCCCTAAGGACTAAGGGTTAGATTCACAAAGCAAATCAAATTCACAAAGCAAAGCAAACCGATCATGTATCGATTGGTTTGTGACCTCTTTGCGACCCAATTTTACTCCGGCCCGATTCACTTACCTCTCTGCCGATACGATTCCGATCCGTGCATGCAAATGAGGGTAACGGCATGCAAAGTAGGCAGGGATGCGATTCACAAAACAGATTTTGCAAACCGACTGGGCTGGTCGATCAACTCAAGAAGCGACTTCTGGGGACCAGTCACAAACGTCCTTTCCGACTCTCCAGCTCCATTGCTGCCCTGCTCTCTGCATGCCCTGATCTCTGCTGCCCCGATCTCACTGCCTTTACTCCTCTCGCCGCCCTGCTCTCTGCCCTTCTCCTGCCTTTCAGCCCCGCCTCGCAGCCCCGACTCTCCTCTTGCCGCCCTGCTTTCTGTCCCAACTCACCACCCTGATCTCTGCCCTGAATCCAAACTCCCCCTGCTCTCTGCCACCCAGATTGATCTCTGCTGCCCCGACTCTCCTGCTCTCTGCCTCCTTCCCCGCTGTGCAAGCCCGTTTGTTTAAAGTGGGGCTTCACTATGTAGTTTAGCCCTGCTTTAAACCTGCGGGCTTACATGGCAGAGAAGGTGGCAGAGAACAGGAGTCAGGGCCAGTGAGTTTAAGAGGCTGCTGCCACCGGGGATTGACGGGGATCACCCTTCAAGAGAGTCGGAGTCCCCCCCCAAAAAAAAAAAAAAACAACGGAGCAGAAACGAACAAGAACACATGTGCAGACCATCTACAGGGAAAGCAGATGGTCTGTGCATGTGTCTGGATTGCACACTTGCGATCCGTGTCGGTGGATGGGGGCATTCCTTCGATCGCCCCCATTAGAATATTGCTGGTTTCTGAATCCATCAGACCTGCCCGGATCTGGCACAGATCTGTCATGATCAGGCAGGTTAGTAAATCTAGCCCTAAAACTGAGTAAACCCTGATGGCAGGGGTGCTCTAACTTCCATCAGCATTCTACATCTGAAATTTGCACTTACTGGGCAAAAATGCAATTTTCCTCTGTCCACGCCCTCATAACCCATCTAGAAGGGACCACTAAAGATCTGACCCACCAAAAAATGTTCCCTGAAAATTTTCTCTGGAACCCCAGCCTATGCAACCCAAAAAACACATTTTAAAACTAAAATAAATTTACCAGGGATCCATAGGATCTTTTATCTGACTAATAGGCTTTTCAGGTGACCCTCCATAGTCAGATCTGGTCTGGTGCAACCCCTAACATTGTTAGTGCTCAGCCATAATTACCTGTGGTACCCTGCCAGGAAGCCTCAAAATTCATAACCCTGGATTCAATTGTGGCCTATTGTGGGCTCCAGAGTCAAATTAAGTACAGTGGTGCCTCGCACAGCGAACGCCTCGCACAGCGAACGCTGCGCACAACGAACTTTATGTCGTGATCCGTATAACGTACTTCGTTTCACACAACGAAGTCGCCCGAGCTGCATACTTCCGGGGTTCCTGCGGGGTTGGATCGCAGCGGGGTTGGTCGAGCCGCGAGGGTAGTCTCCTTCTCCTTACCTGCCCTGTCGCAGCCGCACACAGCCGAACGGAAATCTTCCCGATGTCAGCGCTGACGTCGGAGGGAGGGCTTAAGCAAAGCCCTCCCTTCCTCCGACGTCAGCGCTGACATCAGGAAGACTTCCGGTCGGCTGTGTGCGGCTGCGGCAGGGCAGGTAGGAAGAAGGCAATGGCGAACGAAAGAGGGGGGAGGGGGCGGTCCGCCCCGAAGAATGTGCACAGATGGTCAGGTCCCCCGATCGACCGACAACAGGCCCGGCCGACAAACCTCCCTGCCCTGTAGCCGCGAATCTAAATTACCTCTTACAGCAGCTTCAATAATCCAGCTGCTGTAAGAAGGTAATTTAGATTCGCGGCTACAGGACAGGGAGATTTGTCCGACCGGGCCTGTTCTGTTGTCGGTCGGGTGCAAAAGCGCCACAAAGGTGGAGGCAGGGAGGGAGGAAAGGTGGAGTGGAGAAAGCACATGTTGGAGCAGGGGATGAGAGGGAGGGAGAGAAGGGGAAATATTGGACAAGGGCAGAAGGGATGCTAAATCATAGGGTGACAGGCAGAGAGAACAACAGGAAAAAGAGTGGAAGCAATCTTGAACCCTGAGGGTGAGGGCAGAGAGAGGTGGTGAGATGATTGATCATGGGGAGAGGGACAAAAGGGAATAGAGATGGGATAGGAAGATAGTGGAAGTAAAAGGACAGGGAGATGTATGTTTTTAGATGTATCTAAATAAAAATAATAACAAAAAATTTATCTTTTTTATGTCATCTTAGCATATTTTATGCTGCAGAACGAATTATTTTTTTTTACATGTATTCCTATGGGAAAACGCGTTTCACATAACGAACGTTTCACATAACAAACTTGCTCCTGGAACCAATTAAGTTCGTTGTGTGAGGCACCACTTGTATGTGCAAAAGTTTGTACATGCTCAGAATGCCTCCTAACACCGACCAGGTGACACCCTTGGCCTTTTCTGTTTGCCCTGATGCGACTTACTTGCTCTATTGTAGCAGATGCACCATCATAGCTGGTTGCATCTGCCATGTCCAGAAATCCTGTGAGCCCTGGCACCAAATTCAGACCCAAATGGGTCCCAATAAGGTGCCGCCTGTCTAGGCCAGCCCCTGATCAGCCCAGGACCACCAGGACCACCCAATAGCCCATAAGCCACCTGGAGCCCCGGTCAGGTTAAAAATATGTTTTTAACTTTAAGTTTATTTTTTAAACTTCTCAACATGTTTGTCTGTTGTGCTGCTTCTGGTTCAGTCAGCTTTATTTACAGCCTCATTAAAAAAATGTTGTCTGTTGCCTGATGTTTTTATCTCTGAGTGAAGTTGGCTCTTACTCATCTCTCTGCACCCTGCCTCTTCTCAATGTGTTGATTCTGATTGCAGGGGTTTGGCAGACTGTTTAGAAGCATCTGTCAGTTCTGCCTCTGCTGTTTTTTTTTTTTTTTTTGGGGGGGTGCATCCTATTGTAATTATAGTCTTAATTGCTTTTAAGCTGAAGTACTTATTTGATTACTAAGCTGACATGGTCTGAGGAACTTCAACCCTGCAGGCATTTGCCACTTTTTAGCTGGTTTTACATCTGAAGCACTCTTCTTTTTTGGTTCTATTCAGGTTCAGAAAAAAAAAGGCTTTCTTGGAGGGGGGGGGGGGGGAGGCAGGCAAGTCAGTTTTCTCTTACATCTTAAAACTAGCATGTATATCATTCGATTTCTATCCCGTCCTCCCAGTAGCTCAGAACGGGTTACAAGCAAACATTCACAGTGGAATACATTTGGACAGTACAAAGACTATACAGCAACTTAAGTATAGGTTAAGAATGGAGACGGGACTGCAGGTCAGGAGGAAGGGGGTATTTAAGGGGGCGATGGGGATTGATTGATTGCAGTTGGAATTTTAGTTGAAGAGTCTTTACAGCTTTCTGGAAGGTCATCAATGAGTTCTGTAATCTGTTCTTCAAAGCCTCCCCTGTAATTCTTTTCTCTAGGGGTCAGGCTTTGTTGAGCTGAAAGTTATTTAATTTCAGCAGTTCATCCACTCAAAAAAAAGGGAGGGGCACTCAACTGTCTCCACACTTGGACTTGTTATGCTACCACACTTCTTTGAAATTTCCTCATACAGTGGAACCTTGGTTTACGAGCATAATTCGTTCCAGAAGCATGCTCGTAAATCAAGTTACTCGTATATCAAAGTGAGTTTCCCCATAGGAATGAATGGAAACTCGCTTTGATTCGTTCTACCTCTTCCTCTCCCCCCCCCCCCCGAAGCTACCGGCGCTGCTCCATCACCCCCTCCCCCCACTCTAACTGGCATGGCACCCCCCGTGAATGCCCCCCTGCGAGAACCGCATCGCACCCCCGTGCTGAAAGCGGCATCCACCCGCCCTTCCTCCCAACCATGTTCCTTACCCCATCTGCCGGTTGTGCGACTGAAAGAAATCTCCCGCCTCTTGCCTGGGCCGGGCCTTGAGCATGCGCGGATGCCGCTTTCAGCACGGGGGTACGATGCGGTTCTCGTGGGGAAGGCGTTCGCGGGGGGGGCGATGCCGGTTCGGGGGGTGTGATGCCAGTTACAGCGGGGGAGAGGTGCTCATGTAGCGGAACATGCTCGGTTTGCGAGACAAAAGTTTGCTAAGTGTTTTGCTCGTCTTGCCAAACACTCGCAAACCGGGTTACTTGCAAACCGAGGTTCCATTGTATTTATTTTCAGATCTAATTCATTCTGAAGCAAGGTGATTTAGCTTTCGATGGTTTAGACCTCGTATATTCTTGATTGTTGCTGTTGTCCAAGTCTCGGGCGACCTGGACAACAACAATCATGATGCCAACCGCAGAAGCCTAAAAGAACTCATTGTATTTTTGTTTCTGCATTGCACAATACGCAGGGTTGCAGAAAAGTTCTCAACCCAACCAACAAAGTTGGGGGGCAGTCTCCATTGAGGGCTATCCACTTTGTCCAGCAATTTTCCACTTTTTTAATTCTGTATTTTTCTGACGGAATGAAAAAAGTGGAAAATCACTGGACTAAGTGTATAGCTCTCGATGGAGACTGCCCGAACTTTGTTGGTTGAGCTGAGAACTTTTCAGCAGCCCTTTGTAAATGGAACTGCACAACTTCACATATGCTGTAGCTCTATCATGGCTTATAGTTTATTTGAGATTGCTATATTGCCATATACTAACTCGCAGATCAAAGTGGTTCATGTTTAAAAGAAACAAAAACAAAAGGAAAGAGGAAAATAACTACAAAATCAGATAGGAAAGAAATCATTCATTCACAATCAATCATAGTTAAAGGGTAGAGCACTGGGTATACAAGATATAAGGAGCTAAATGGGAGGGAAGAGAAGCTCATTAAGAGGCAGGTAGCAGTGGTGACCAGAGACTGTGGCTATCCTAGGCCATCATGAAAGCCTGTTGGAAGAGCCAAGTTTTCAGCAAAGTTTCCTGTCTAATGCTAAGTGGCATGGAATTCAAAAAAGAGAGTGCAGGGGGAGGGGGGAGGAAACAGCTTTGTATCTTGTTGATTGATGTTGTCTGCTCTTTGATCCAGGAAGAACCAACTGATTATCATCCAACAAGTGGAGAGAAGTTGGTTTGGGCCTAGTTGCTAAGTGCCACTGAAAGTACCATCATGTTAAGTGTCATTGAATAAACCCAGTTATCCACAGACTACTGTTTTAAATGGCCAGGAGACACATTCAAATCATTTTGCATATCATATTTGAAAATCATTTTTACATTTAAATGCTACAGTTATAGAATGAGGGTCTATCCCACTACTTCTAGGAAACTTAGCGCTTATGTTTGAAACTAGTATGCAAATTTGTACACACAAGTTATAATGTAAGGTCAGTTGCACATGTAACTTAATTTAAAAATTAGTTGATAACTAATGTTAAGAAATAATAAAATATTATTGGCACCAATTAGCAGTTATATGCATTACTGCCCTTAGTTGCTATTGTATAAGTTGCGTGTTCAAATTCCATATTGCATACATAAACGGTTCTATAACAGCAGTTTTACACACACCGTGAATAAGGCGCATCACTCTGGGGCCTACATTTTAGCAATTGTTTTTTGAAAACTTAAACCTATGGGTATAAGCAAGTACAGTCAAACCTCGGTTTGCGAGTGTTTTGTAAGACGAGGAAAACACTCTCGCAAATCTTGCCTCGCAAACCGAGTGTTGATTCGATATGTGGGCCCCCACCCCTGAGAACTGGCATCACTCCCCCCTGGTCCACCCGCCCAAACCCTCACCACATTTGGGCACCAGCACGCAGCACCAACCCACAGGACGTGCCAGTGCCGAAAGAGCCTGCCACCTGCCAGTGATCTCTGCTGGACCTTAAGCATCTGCGCATAATCAAGGCCTTCTGGTTCCTGCTCTCTCCGAGATTCTAATGAGATTCTCGGTAGAGAATGACATGGGGAAAAAATCTGTCCCCGTCACCGCCCCGTCACCGGCCCACCATCCTCTGCACCGCCCCGTCACCGCCGATCCCTTCACCGCCCCGTCACCGCCATCCCTTTCACCGCCCCGTCACCGCCACTGCCATCCCATTCACCGCCCCGTCACCGTCCCCGCTGCATCCATATAAGCCTTTTTCCTTTCACTCCCTCCTTCCAATTTGAGCCGGGAACACTAGCGATCGCACGGTCCCCGCGGCCACTACCTGCCTGCCCGGTCGATCCTGGTGTTTGGCCGGCTCTCTCCCTTCTCCTCACCTTGGTTTGTGGGTTTTCTTTTTTCGGCAACCTGCGCGCTTTCCCAGGGAGCCGCACACGCGCGGCTGCTCAGTGTTCGATCTTCTGCTCTGCTGCAACTTCCTGTTTCCGGTTGCGTCAGAGCAGAAGATCGAGGCTGAGCAGCGGCGGGTGTGCGCGGCTCTCTGGTAGCGTGCGGGTCGCCGAGGAGGAGGATCTGCGGACTGGGGTGAGGAGAGGGGAGAGAGCTGGCTGGACACTGGAATCGATTGGGCGGGCGGGTGTGAGCTGCGGGGACCGCGCGATCCTTAATGCCTCACTGCGGGGGACAAGACCATTCACCGCCCCGCGGGCGGTGAATGGCCTTGTCCCCGTCGCCGCAGCGACTGCTAGTTTTCTTCCCCGTTTTCGGCGGGTGACCCGCGGCTAAAATGCGGTGGCCGCGGGTAAACCGCCACCGTGTCATTCTCTAATTCTCGGTTTCTCTGATAATCTCATTAGAATCTCAAAGAGAGCGGGAACCAGAAGTCCTTGAGCATGCGCAAATGCTCAAGGCCCTGCTGAGATCACCGGCAGGCAGGTGGCAGGCAGCAGGCTCTTTTAGCACCAGCAAATCCTGTGGGTTGGTGCTGCGTGCCGGTGCCCGATCACAGTGAGGGTTTGGGGGGACGCGGGGGGGATTCCAGTTCTGCGGGGTGTGTCAGTGGGGTGGGCGAAGCCGGTTTCCAGGGGTGGGATGGAAGTGCGCCAATGACCTCAGGGGTGGGGGAGGGGGGTCTTTTTGGGATGGGGTAGGATGGGGTGGGGTTATAGCGTGCTAGTGGCCTCGGGGGGGGGGGGGAGGGGTCTTTTGGGGATGTGCAACGAATCACTCGTGTTTCCATTCATTCCTATGGGGAAAGTTGCTTTGATATATGAGCACTTTGGCTTATGAGCATGCTTCTGGAATGAATTATGCTTGCAAACCAAGGTTCCACTGTATTTTATAAAGAATGTGCACACATCACGACTCCACCTCAACTTCCTCACAGAAATGCTTATGCAGAGCACATGTATAAGTGTGTCATTTTCAGCATTTTATTTAACCCATACAGAAAAAGCAAAAAAAAAAAAAGTCTCTCATGAGTGTAAACCAATAAGCAAGCAAGTGAGGTACAGAAAAAGTCCAAGAAGACACCTCCTCTGAACAGTTGACATTCAAATAAAGCTATAATAAAGTGCAACAGAAGGGTGACTCAGCATGGGCTGTGTTTTGGCAAAACTGCCTGCGTCAGGTTGTAGATGTCCTGGATTGGGTCATTCTTCTGTTGTAGCGCATTAGAGCCTTGTTTGAATAAATCAACTCTATGTAGAGCAGTGGTCTCAAACTCAAACCCTTTGCAGGGCCGCATTTTGGATTTGTAGGTACTTGGAGGGCCTCAGAAAAAAATAGTTAATGTCTTTTTAAAGAAATGACAATTTTGCATGAGGTAAAACTCTTTATACACACACCCCATTCATTTACCCCCCAATCAAAGAAGTAAAACGGAAAAAACTATACAACGGACTACTGGCCACTCAGGCAGCGAAGATAGACAACCAAGTCTCCAACCTATTGACAACAACCCCAGACTACAAGATGTTCAGAAAGGAAATAAAAACTATACTCTTCAAGAAATCCCTTAATAAAGCTTAATACCATGATAAAGCTTAACCCCCCTCTTACCATCCCCTCCCTAACCCCAGATCCTACTTTTCCCTCTCTTGGAAACCTTCTCTGATCTAACGTTGTAACCCTTCTTCCATAACTCTTTTTGTAATCCGCTTTGAACCGAAAGGTAATGGCGGAATAGAAATCTGTAATGTAATAGTTGATAAATCTTTCCTTTTGGCTAAGTCTTAATAACAATATTGTCATTTATAGCTAAAGAGACATATGATTGAGAAACTATTTTATTTTACTTTTGTGATTATGATAAACATACCGAGGGCCTCAAAATAGTACCAGGTGGGCAACATGTGGCCCACCGGGCCGCGTGTTTGAGACCACTGATGTAGAGGATGTATCTCCTTGGACTTTTTTTGTACCTCACTTGCCCGCCTTTTCAAAGCCACGCTAGCAGCTGCCATGAAGTCCAAAATGATTTAAAGCTTTGGGGGCTTTTGCTGTGCAGCAGCCGCTAGTTCAGCTTTCTAAAAGAGGGGTTTGGTTATTAGCATTTTATTTATACATGCATACACAGCCACACACTTATAGAAAAGCCCTTTATCTACATAGAGAAGAGGCTTTACTTATTCAAAATTAACCTCCCAAAGTAGTAATTTCTCCACTTTTATATTGCATAAAATATTACTCTTGAAGTCAGTGAATTTCAGTCCAGATTATTGTCATGCAGTTTAAATAAGCCTATTATGATGTCCCTTTAACTCTTTAATTGGAAGATGGTGAAATGGCTGCTTTACATAACTTGATGTTGAACGAGAGCAACACTGCCAAGTAAACAGGCATTTGGAGATGCAGATCTCACATAAGAGCCATAGAAGAGCCATGTTGCTTCTGAGCAACAATGCCAAATAATGGGTTAAAGTAAATTTCATTTACAAAGATACCGCATACAGTACAACTTGAAATATATTTGCTTTGCCTTGCCTACTATAGAATTGCTTCACTTATTTTGTCACCAGAAGCAATCCAAAGGCTCAAACATTTTGAGCAAGAAAATTAAGTTTAGCAATTTTATTTTGTGAAGGAGGGCCTCTTCATAGGCTCAAATAAAGGAAAACTGCACAAAAATAAATATAAAATATGCTCCCCTCTTTTTTTTTTTTTTTTTTTTACAAAGCTGTGCTAGCGACTGGCCACTGCAGTAACTGCCCCCAAAGGCCATAACGATTTAAAGGGATTTGGGGCTTTTGCCACATGGCTTAGTAAAAAGAGGGTACATGTTAGTGGCTTGAATTCCCTACACAAGAGTTTCATTTATTTTTTTGATATTCTAAATTGCTTGTTTGATATTAACAGAATTAACAGAATCACACTAAGCAGGTATGGGCTGAGATATCAGTTGAATAAAGGATGAGAAGCTAAAATGTATTTCATACTTTATTCACCACATTTTCTCATCAGAATTCTGTGAAACAATTAGCTGTACATGGATGACTCCTAGATTACCAGATGTGGAAGGACTGGCTCAATCTTTCCTCCATGACCTGAAGCCATCTGGTTACCCTAATAACACCATACTTGGTGCCAAATGCCCAGTCATTGGAAAAAAATGTTGACCTTTGTATCATGCACATATACATGTAAAGGGAGCAGAAGCAGGTACATAACAATATGAAGGCAATGAGATTTTATTTAGACCAAGATCTATCACTCAGTGCTCAAATTAATGCACTAGTTAGGAAAACTTATTTTATGCTATGGAAATTGCAATTGATTAGGGCATATTTTGATCCTTCCTCATTTAGACTACTGGTACAATTATTGATTTGAGTTCCTTGGATTATTGTAACATCATTTATTTAGCCTCCAGTAAAAAGAATATCAAAAGATTGTAGATCATTCAGAACACGGGCTGATCGGTTTATTTTAAACTTGAAAAAATTTGATCACATAATTAAATTCTATCGAAAGCTACATTGGATCTCAGTTGAGGCAAGAATATTATTCAAGTTAGGTTGCATCTGTTACAAGATATTGTTTGGCCTTATACCTGATTATATTGATCACTTTAAATTTACTGACAGAAAATGTTTTTCTCGGTATTGTAGATTATTTACATTTCCTATTGTAAAAGTTTGCATATACAAAAGATGTTTCCATAGAATTTTATCTTTTGAAGCTGGATTAAGGGATAAACCCTTTTCTGTCCTGAACTTCTATCATTCCTTTAGAAAAATGCTGAAGACCTACTTATTTGACAAATTCTTCGGAATGTGATTATAATACACTGTGCTTGTGCAGTCTCTTGATTGTTGTTAACCGTATTGAACTGAGAGGTTACTGTGGTATATACTGTAAATGAATTTTTTAATGTTATATATGTTATCACATGTATTAAGTATGCAGAATGCAATACAATGTTTACCATTGCTTTGAGGATTTCATTTGTGTGTGTCAAAGCACATGTGGTCTCTCTTTTTAGCACCAGCAAAATAAAATGCTCAATTAGATGCCTTCTTTGACCTCGTCAAAACAAAATATTTTTAACTGCTCCGCCATACACACTTCTGCCCGCTGCTTGCATTATACATTACTGATCTATCTAGAAGTCTTATTATTGTTGTATTATTGATGCTATATAGAAAATGCATTTATAGGAATAAAAAATGAAGCGCATGTAAAGGTTACGTGATAAACTTACCCCCTCTTCTACGAAACCGCACTAGCGTTTTTTAGTGCAGAGAGCCGCGATGAATGGCTCATGCTGCTCCCGACGCTCATTGAGTTCCTATGAGCATCGGGAGCAACACGGGCCATTCAGCGCGGCTCCCTGCACTAGAAACTGCTAGCACGGTTTCATAGAAGAGGGGGTTAGTCTTCATGTTGATCTCGATATACGTATGTTTTGCCAACATGACACTTTTCTTATCTAACTGCTGATCTTATAACATTGGAACTTGGAGCGTCCCGCATCCCCACAGCAACACTACCTCCCCCACCCGACATACCTCTAACCATTCCCAAGGAGACACATACACTTGTTTTGGTAAAACCTGGCCGCAGCCCTGTTTATTGAACATTAAACATATTTATATAACATTTAACATATCTTAAATACATATTAACCAACAGCCATAAATAACACATTATCCATTTACCAAAAACAATGGTATCACCATTGTGACCTTGATCCCGAGCTACCTTAACAGATGTAACTGGCTCTCGACCCCATGTTGACTGAATGGAGAAAGGAGACAGACCTACAGTTTGCCGTGCATGTAATCGCATTACTGCATGCAACTGTGATTGCGTGCGCTAACCACTAAAGATGCCCATAGTGGTTAGTGCATGCAATCGCAACTTTAAGGCAGGCATGGGAAAGGGGGCAAGGTGACTAAAACCTTGCCTCCCCTGCTAACTTCCTCATCACAGCTGTTCCCACCCAAATACTAAATATACTAATCCTGCTACAAAACTCTTCCTGTGCATTCCCATTTTGTCCTACTCTTCTTCCCATTAGGTAATCCTTATAAGTTGTTAAAAACTTTGTTGTAAGTAAAAATGGGCAAAGCCAAATTATGAGCCTTCCCCTAATACTGGGGAGGGCTATTGTAATGATGCAATTACCCCTAATTGAACAATATTAACTGTTTAATGGAGGCGGTCCAAGATGGCGACTGAGAGCAGGACGCGTTGAGCTGCTTGTCCCAGAACAGCGTTCGTTCGGAATAATTTCTAGCGGTATCCATTTACCGCGATGCCTAAGAGACGGGGCCGGAGTGCTGCATCTGCCTCACGGTGTCCTGGAGCTCCGGGTCTTGGAAATATACAAGATATTCTGCGGCGCATGCAGGAGGTCACTGTAACGTCGGATGGCGGCCTGCTGAGGACACAGGGAGGCGAACCCGTGGTGGATACTCCTGGGCCCGATAATACATTAAGCCCCGATGTTAGGGCACCGCCCCCGCAGCCTCAGATAACCAGCTCTCCCAGGGGCGGGGAAACCCCAGATTCAGAGGTTTTCTCCTCTCCAGAGGCAAGGAAGGATCTACTGGAGAGTTTGGAGGTTGGGGCTCATTTTTCAAGGGCCCCCATGGAGATATCTGGGGGAATACCATCTCAATGTGAGGGGGAAGGACAGAAAACAAGCCCCGAAGGACTTCAGAACGGTGAGCACTTTACATTCACACAAACTCCAATTGTATTGATTAAACCTGCAGAAGTGACTTTAGATTCCATTTGGGACTTAATGGCTGGTTTTGTTAAAAATATTACTCCTACTTTTCAACAAATTGAAGGAAAAATTAAGGAACATAATAAAGAACTGAAGGATTTAAGAAATGAAATGAACACTTCTAACTCATCCATTCAAAAAATAGAAAAAGAAATTATAACATTGAAACAATTGCAAGAGACTTTAGTTAAAGACAATATTAACCTAAGGAAGAAGATTGAAATGCTTGAGAACAATTCATGTAGCAACAATTTAAGGTTAATCAATTTTCCAAGACTTGAATTGGTAACACCTAGAGATATGCTTAAGAGATATCTAGTGGAAAATTTAGAGATACCTGAAGAATCATTACCACCATTTTCACGGGTTTATTATTTGCCTGATAAAGAACAAAATCAACAACAAAAAGTAAAATCTTCAGATCAAGAACCTTTAAGTATCTCACAGATTTTAGAGACATCTGAGAAGGATTTAGCATCACCAGCCACTATGATTATTACTCTAGATTTGCCAATTGATAAAACATGGTTGTTAAAACTTTACTTTAAAAACAGACAAAAAAGTTTTCTTGGTCACAAAATACAAATGTTTCCAGATTTGGCACGGGAGACGCAAAGGCGCCGCCGTGAATTTCTTCTTTTGAAACCTGGGGTTTTATCTTTGGGGGCAACCTTTTATTTGAGACACCCGTGTAAATGTATTGTGTGCTACCGTATTCTCAAATATGTGTTTTTTGAACCATCACAATTGACAAATTTCGTGGCAATGTCTCGTCTGAATGCAAATAATCTTTGAGCCCTATAATTTGGATATTGATGACCTCATCTCACTGCTATAGCTCTCAGTTTCTTATGTATTATTAAGATTTTTCTTTATTATTTCGCCAATTTTCTTTAATTCTTGGATCTTAATTTGAGGACTTGAGCATAAATAGTATATTTGTTAATCTAGGATTTATATTTGTATTGTATTCGATATCTATTCTATTCTTGCTTTCTGTACAAGTGTAATACTTGGAATTTAAATTGAAAAATAATAAAGATTATTAACATCAAAAATATTAACTGTTTAATAATAATAATAATAGTAATTTATTTCTTGTATACCACCAAACAGTAAAAGGTTCTAGGCGGTTCACAGCAAGATAAGGCTGAACATCCAGCCGATTTACAATACAAGAAAAGCTATTTCTAGAAGATACATAACGCCTATAGATTAAAAGCATTAACATTAGAACACTTAAGTTACAAATTTATCAAATAGCTGTGTTTTTAGTAATTTTCTAAAATTATAGTAAGATGGAACTTCTAGCATAATTTTGCCAAACCAGGTATTCAATTTAGCTGCCTGAAAAGCGAGCGTTCTCTTTAAAAATATCTTAAAATGACATAATTTGACAGGAGGGTATGTAAATAACTGGACTTTATGTGTAGGCTTGTTTGAGTAATTTAAGGGGAATTGAGAAACAAGGTTACCTGGAGACATACTGAAAATTGATTTGAAGCAGGTACATGAAAATTTGAATAAAACTCTGGCCTCTGTCGATAGCCAATGTAATTTTTGGTAATAGGGAGTAACATGTTCCCATTTTTACAAACCAAAACTCAATCGAACAGCAGTGTTTTCAACCACTCTTAGGGCTCCTTTTACTAAGCTGCGTTAGGGCGTTAACGCGCGGAATAG
Organism: Geotrypetes seraphini; assembly: GCF_902459505.1. Classification (NCBI taxonomy): domain Eukaryota; kingdom Metazoa; phylum Chordata; class Amphibia; order Gymnophiona; family Dermophiidae; genus Geotrypetes; species Geotrypetes seraphini. Next base: position 370,616,268 of record NC_047085.1, read on the forward strand.
CGTGCGCTAGATTGCCGCATGCGCTAGACACTAATGCCAGCATTGAGCTGGCGTTAGTTCTAGCCGCGCAGCCCGGGGTTAGTGTGTGCTAAAAACGCTAACGCAGCTTAGTAAAAGGAGCCCTTAGTTTTTTGAAAATTTTCTTATAGGCATAAGAACATAAGAACATAAGCATTGCCTCTGCCGGGTCAGACCAGGGGTCCATTGTGCCTGGCAGTCCGCTCCCGCGGCGGCCCTCCAGGTCCATGACCTGAAAGTGTTCCCTACCTAACCTAAAATGTCCATACCCTATTCGCTCAATGTTCTGTAAGGTAAACCTCTATCTGTACCCTGTTATCCCCTTCGCTTCCAGGAAGTCATCCAGTCCCTTTTTGAACCCCAGAATTGTACTCTGTCTTATCACCTCTCCGGGAAGCACGTTCCAGGTGTCTACCACCCGTTGAGTGAAGAAGAACTTCCTTGCATTCGTTATGAATCTGTCTCCTCTCAGTTTTTCTGAATGACCTCTTGTTTTAGAAAAACTGAGAGGAGACAGATTCATAACTCAAGTAAATTATATTGCAATAGTCAAGGATACTCAATATCGATGACTGAACCAACAGACGAAAGGAAACTATCAAAATATTTCTTAATTGTTTGTAGTTTCCAGAGAGCTAACCCAATCTGGATGGGCTTCCTCATTTGCTAATGTCAATGATGGAAGAACAAGAGAAGGATTCTTCATACCCAAAATGGACAGTGGGGTGGCGGAGGTCAATCATTTGATTAAGCTAATAATATGCTAAACAGTTTAGTGGGGTCTTTAGCATAATGGCATCTAGAGGTCAGAGGGTTCTTAAAAAAAAAATAAATCACTTGTTTACTTTCATCTCAGTGATGAACAACCATGCATTGCAATGTGCTGCTAAAACAGCAATCTGGGTACATAATCAACTTTTAAAAATGTAATTTACTGAAAGACTTGCTCAGATGCATTTTAATATTTCTTTTTATGCTTTCGTGACTGGTTAAATTAATTACAAAGAAATTAAATCTATAAATATCTCTTGCTAAAGTTCTTTGCCATAATTCTAAGCATCGTCTTTAGACACTTTACTGATCAGAGCATAACTGATTAACTGCAGGCTGTGCATTAACCAATGAGCTATGCACACCATAAACATTTCAGAGCAATGTAAACTTTGTGAAGCATGATCTACCTTCTGTCTAGGGTAAAATAAAACTGCAAAAGGCTACATTAACATTAACAGAACTTGAACTGTAACTCATAATGATCCATCTCATAGGCATTAGAAATAGAAGCAAAAAAAAAAAAAAAAGCCTTAACTGGCTGGAAGGAGGCAGTAGAGGAATGCTTTCATTATTGCATTTTTTTAAATTATTTTTTTAGAATATTAAGAAATTTCACTGAGAATGTGCAACATTGGTCATTATGAAACTGTTCAACAGCACATTGACCAAAGAACAATATAAGATATGTATTTGCATTCAGTTCTAAGAGGTACTTCAGTATATTGCTAGACAACTTCAATTTGCCAGATGTTGATTGGGATATCCTGGTATATCTAGAACAGTGGTTCCCAAACCTGTCATGGGGACTCTCAGCCAGTCAGGATTTAAGATATCTATGCATGGGAGAAATTTGCATGGCTCTATGTCATGAATTTTCATTGTGGATTTCCTAAAGATCCAATTGGCAGGAGGCCCTCCAAGACAGCTTTGGGAAATATTGGTGTAGAAGTAGGGGATTCAGAATACCCTAAAAGGAGAACAGTCCTAGCAGTTTACATTGCAATTTAGGCTGGAAGAGGAGATACTAGACCTGCAGCTTGCAAGCGGGCAATCATGTAGAATCTGGTGATCAGTGTATGGCGAGGGCTCAGTATTAGGGCATAGGTGATTTGGCTACATTCAAATGGGAAAACTAACTTTGTCAAGCGAGGGAGTAATCAAAAAGTCATAAGCTTGCAGGAAATAGAAAAGTCACAGACAAAACTGGAAGAAGATACTGTAAAGCATTGTATCTACTAGGAAAGAAAATAAAAGCAAGAGAAATAAAGTTGCTACTGTTTCTGAAAAGGTAGCCAAAAAGTTTAAACATAAATTATGCAGCACTGGAAAGTGAGAAAGATGGACAACAGTATCTGGATAAAAAGAAAAGAAGCTAGGAAAGTAGTTAGGAAAATGATGCAAATACAAGAGAAAATGGCTAGTAAAATGGGGACTAAGTCGCAAGGTGTAAATTAAGTGGAAAAATATGTTCTATCGTAACAGAAAGGACTAGGAAGTCAAAGTAATTAAATACTGTATAGCTAGGTAGGACTTCTCAATGCAAAAGTAGATAAATAATGAAGCAGTAAAGAAAATCTTTTCATTCTACGTTATACGAGTACAAGATTTTTTGTCCGAATCACTCTACTATCAGTTCTTTGGCATTTGAGCAGTTTTCATCACCTTTTGGGTTCCTTGAAAAAGAACTTTGAAACATGGTCCATGTCGGGACCTGTTGAAACACTTGAAAGCTAAGTGAGAATTTTTTTCCTTTCTTTTGCCATTGAAAAATAGTCTTATTGTTTGAATAGCACGTTCGCTTAAAGTTTTTTCATAAAGTCATACACAGTGATGGGGGCGGTGGGTTTGGCTATAGGAGCCACGGCTCTTGGTCAAATCTCAAATTCTGAATGTATGTGAAGATCCAATCAATTTATTCCATAAGTCAGATCAGATATACACTTTATCTACTTTTGTGTTGAGAAGTCCTACCTAGCTATATAGTAAAATGGGGAGACAACATTTGTTAGAAATGTGACACAAGGAAGTGTAAGAGTAATATTGTGAGACGCAAAGGTGAAAAGTGGCAAATCGTTAATAGCTGTAGTTTTTCATAACTTCTATGTCCTTGTGTTGAAGGGCAAATCAAGGGTTTCCCCACCTGTTTTGGGGAAGGAACCTGCTACTTCTTCTACTTATTTCAATAGTGCTACCACACATACCTACTGTGTGTACAGTATAACTGCTAAATTTGAGCACGTTGCGGCTAAAAGATTAAGGGCTCCTTTTACTAAGCTGCGGAAGCTTTTTTAGCGCGTGCTAACCCCTGCACTACGTGGAAAAACTAACGCCAGCTCTATGGAAGCGTTAGCATCTAGCGCACGTGCTAAAACCGCTAACCGCAGCTTAGTAAAAGGAGCCCTAAATGCGTTAAATAAGTTCAATAAAATTTGGGAGCCTTTGGATTATTACTCTTATGCGCCTGTAAAAATAAGAGGTTGAGATTGATATACAAGTACTAACTTGCTTGTCCTACATCGCTGCCAAAGTTTTACTACAAAATTGTTTGTAAACACATCTCTTTAAAGACAGAAAATCAAAAAGTCGTACCACACGCAAGTGTTTTCTAGTGGCAAAATTGAAGCAGTTTAACAGATAGCTGGGTAAAAGTCCATTCAAAAAGCCTTAAAACATACACAACCAAATTTGAAAACCATTCTAGCTTCAATTGTCAACCAATGCAGTCTATAATAATACTGTGACACATGATCTGTTTTTCAATCTGAAAATCAGTCTTACTGCAGTATTTTGAATGATCTGCTTCCATTTTACATTTTTCTTAGAAATCGACAGAGAATATTACAATAATCCAATGTACTGAGAATGAGGGACTGTACCAGCAGTCTGAATAAGAGAAAGTCAAAGTATGGCTTAATTGTTCTTAATTTCCATAATAGGAAGTGAGTTTTTTTAACCAGAGAATATGAAAATCGAAAGACAATTTATGGTCAAGGTAGACTCCCAAGATTTTTATAGTCATCAAGATGGAATAAATAAAGCCTTTTAAATTTATTGAGTCCTCCTTGATCATATCAGATGGGGACGCAAGAAAAATTTTTGTTTTATCTGGATTAAGTTTCGACCTAAAGTCATTCATCCATTCTTCTACAACTGCAAGGATCAAATGAATAAAAATCAAAGTGTCATTTGTAAAAGCTGTCAAAGGTACTACTATGGTGATATCATCTGCATAGCTCTATAACTTTACACCTAAAGATGAAGGAATTATAGGCCAGTAAGTCTGACTTCTGTGGTAAGCAAATTAATGGAAACACTTTTAAAACAGAGATCGGTGAAGTTTCTGGAATCCTGGATTACAGAATCGGAGGCAACATGGATTCACTAGAGGTAGGTCTTGTCAGACAAATCTGATCAATTTCTTTGACTCGGTGACCAGAGAATTGGATAGAGGATATGCGCTAGATGTGGTACATTTAGATTTTAGCAAAGCCTTTGACAATGTTCCACACACATAGAAATGATGGCAGATAAAGGCCAAATGGCCCATCTAGTCTGCCCATCCACAGTAACCATTATTTCTTTCTCTCTCTGAGAGATCCCACGTGCCTATCCAGGCCCTTTTGAATTCAGACACAGTCTCTGTCTCTTACCACCTCTTCTGGGAGACTGTTCCATGCATCTACCACCCTTTCTGTAAAAATGTATTTCCTTAAGAACATAAGAATTGCCGCTACTGGGTCAGAACAGTGGTCCATCGTGCCCAGCAGTCCGCTCACGCGACGGCCCTCTGGTCAAAGACCAGTGTCCTAACTGAGGCTAGCCCTACCTGCGTATGTTCTGGTTCAGCAGGAACTTGTCTAACTTTGTCTTGAATCCCTGGAGGGTGTTTTCCCTTATGACATACTCCGGAAGAGCGTTCCAGTTTTCTACCACTTTCTGGTGAAGAAGAACTTCCTTATGCTTGGATGGAATCTATCCCCTTTCAATTGTAGAGAGTGCCGTCTCGTTCTCCCTACCTTGGAGAGGGTGAACAACCTGTCCTTATCTACTAAGTCTATTCCCTTCAGTACCTTGTTTCGATCATGTCCCCTCTCAATCTCTGTTCGAGGGAGAAGAGGTCCAGTTCCTCTAATCTTTCGCTGTACGGCAACTCCTCCAGCCCCTTAACCATCTTAGTCGCTCTTCTCTGGACCCTTTCGAGTAGTACCGTGTCCTTCTTCATGTACGGTGACCAGTGCTAGACGCAGTACTCCAGGTGAGGTCGCACCATGGCCCAGTACAGTGGCATGATAACCTTCTCCAATCTGTTCGTTATCCCTCTTCTTTATCATCCCTAGCATTCTGTTTGCCCTTTTCGTCACCGCCACACATTGTGTGACTCGACTCGACTCAAGTGCATTTACATTATGTAGGTATTTAAACATCTATCATATCTCTCTCCTCCCGCCTGTTTCAGAGGAGCAGGGAAGCAGGCACGTACAGTGTTAGAGTGAACTGAGCTCTAACACTGTGCGCGCTGTCTTCCCTGCTCCTTTGAAACAGGAATGATGTAACTTTCTGTTTCAGACGAGCTGGGAAGCCAGTTCGAGGCCTGAGTTCAGTTCGCTTGCGGGCGAGAGGGCAGCGAGGGAGTGGAAGGGAGGGAAGCTGACCTTACCAGGCAGTTGGCAACCCCCTGCCCTGTGTTTTCCCCCCCCTAACTCTGGCCCTGGGGCCCCCCTGATATTTTCGGGCCCAAGGCATGTGCCTACTGGGCCTACCCTGTAATCTGGCCCTGCGCTTGAGTCAAGTCTCTTTCATTTGAAAGGAAACTCTGCAATGAGAGGGCATAGGATGACTTTAAGAGGTGATAGGCTCCAGAATAATCTAAGGAAATACTTTTATACCGAAATGGTGGTAGATGCATGGAACAGTCTCCTGGAAGAGGTGGTGGAGACAGAGATTATGTTTGAATTCAAGAGAGCCTGGGCTAGGCACGTGGGATCTCTCAGAGAGAGAAAGACATAATGGTTACTGTGGATGGGCCATCATGTTTCTATGTAAATTCTGGAGTGGATTCCTTCTGTAAGGCTCGCGAGCATGGGGATATTATCTGTCCGTCCGGAATTACACACCTATTGCACTAGAATTAAATTTATAATGGAGAGTCAATTGGGGTTAACATAAAGAATTAACATAAAGTCCATATCTATTAAGGTATTTCTTGAGAATACAGTGTTCCTCCAGTCGTTCGTGGTCAGCGTTTCGTGGTCCTGATCATTCACGGTATTTTCCAACTGGGAACCGCCAACAAGGAGAGGGCAGCAGGAGAGAGCAGCCTGAGCACCGCGAGTGAAGGAAATCACTCGCGGTACGCTCCGACTGCCACTTCCTGCACTAAGTCAGGCCTTATCCAATCAGGAGCTGCTTTGACACGCAGCTCCTGATTGGATAAGGCCCAACTTATGGCAGGAAAAGGCGGTTGGAGCGTACTGCGAGTGATTTCCTGTACTCGCGGTGCTTCGGCTGCTCTCCTGCTGCCCTCTCCCACTGCCTTCTTCAGGCTCCCCCATGAAAAACCGTATTCGCGGTTTTTCAAGATTCATGGGGGTTCCTGGAACGGAACCCCCGTGAATATTGGGGGAGTACTGTATATATAATTATTTTTTGAGGACAAGTATATCTTCTGTCCAGTCTTCTCAGGAGAGAAATTTTATTCTGACAGAGAGAAATTTAAAGGTATAGAAAGTTCTCAATTTAATTTCTGTGTAAGAATATTGCCAAACAAAAATAATTCCCTAAAACAACAACAACAAAAAATGCTAAACTAAAACAAAAATAAAAATACTTTGAAAAAAGAAACAAAGATTTGCACCTGAGAGCATTGAGAGAAGGTAAAACCTGGTATAAACTTGAAGCACTGCTAGGGAATTTTTCCTATTGTACAGGGGTAGGGAACTCCGGTCCTCGAGAGTCGTATGCCAGTCGGGTTTTCAGGATTTCCCCAATGAATATGCATGAGATCTATTTGCATGCACTGCTTTCAATGCATATTCATTGGGGAAATCCTGAAAACCCGACTGGCATACGGCTCTCGAGGACCGGAGTTTCCTACCCCTGCTATTGTATAAGTACTGCTATAATATTGTAGAAAAGAAATATGGATTTACAAACAGATTACAAAAGTTTAAGTGAGAGTGAGTGCTGTCTTGACTGGCTCTACAGCTGAAGAAAGCTAGCCTCCCTGCTATGGGAATTCAGTGAAAGCACAGAGAGGTTCAATAGCCAGGAAATTGAAGATCATCTTGTGACATTATTTAGTGCAGTGGTTCCCAACCCTGTCCTGGAGGAACACCAGGCCAATTGGGTTTTCAGGCTAGCCCTAATGAATATGCATGAAGCTAATTTGCATGCCTATCACTTCCATCATATGAAAATCTCTCTCATGCATATTCATTAGGGCTAGCCTGAAAACCCGATTGGCCTGGTGTTCCTCCAGGACAGGGTTGGGAATCACTGATTTAGTGATATTTTTCAGTATAAAAACATCCTGATTATGCAGGAACATTTCACAGCTGCATATACATTGAAGGAGGCAGACTTTAATTGATGGAAGCAGACTTCATTTTATTTAGAAACAGGTTGTTGTTTCTCAAAATAAAAAGAAAAGTAGAACAGTGATTCCCAACCCTGTCCTGGAGGAACACCAGGCCAATCGGGTTATCAGGCTAGCCCTAATGAATATGCATGAGAGAGATTTGCATATGATGGAAGTGATAGGCATGCAAATTTGCTTCATGCATATTCATTAGGGCTAGCCTGAAAACCCAATTGGCCTGGTGTTCCTCCAGGACAGGGTTGGGAACCACTGAAGTAGAACACATTTTAAAAAAACTAGATCCAGTAGCAGGTTAGAATATTTTAAACAAGATTTTAAAAGTGATTTTAGCCTTTTGACTGCTTTGTAAAAACCTTTTGAGAAGTAATTTTAACAGCTTTTAAGGTTGGTTTTTTTTAAAAAATAAACATTTTGGGGTATTTCCACAAAGCCTCGCTAGCGGTTTTATCACACGCACCGGAAATCTACTGCCTGCTCAAAAGGAGGCAGTAGCGGCTAGTGCGTGTGGCAATCTAACGCACGCTATTCTGCGCGTTAAGGCCCTTAGCGCGGCTTTGTAAAGGAGCCCTTTGTGCAATAAACTACCATCATTTGCATTTAAAGCTTAGTGTGTTTATTTCATCCCTTCATTTGCACATAAAGCTCAGTGTTTACTCCATCTGCACTCTGCTATCTTATTTAGAGTTTTTGACATGGTGAGCCCCCCAAACCACTTCCAGAATCCCCTAGAACCACTTATCTACCACCCCAATAGCTCTTATGGCTGCAGGAGCCACTTATATGGCAGTACAAAAGGGTTTGGGGGTATAACTTTTGGTTATACATGCTGTACGACTAAGTCTAAGCTGGCCCACGTCCCGCCCAACTCCCGCCCTCGACACTCCTCCTGAAACACCCCGTTTAGCTTTGGTCATTCAGCGGCACTATGAAGGCCTAGGTCGTTTAGAAATATGTCCAAAACCCATTTTCATTATCGGCACTTGGATGTATTTTGACAATGTTCGTCTAAGTGCCGACTTGGGCCGGTTTTTGGACGTTTTTCTCTTTCGATTATGAGCCCCTTAGGGTTTAGAAACCAATATTACAATTGTGATCAAGAAGCCATTCAAATGAATGAGAAAATAAACCTATGAGGATAAATCAAAAAGTAAAGGCAAAATACATTTATTAGATTTAATAGAAGTAACTGTGAGCAATTGAACGTACCACTCTTCCTCATAGTCCCCATGCAAGACAACACATTTGTTGTATCATTCAACTTGCTTCTGCATTCCTAGAGAGAAGTTTTTCAGCTGCTCCCGAAGCCAGGTGAGCATCACTTCCTTTATTTCATCATGCTTTGTCTTTTGCTCTCCAGGTCGTAGTAATGCACCCATGTCTCGTCGCTGGTGACAATTCTCTCCAGAATATTCAGATCTTCATAGCGTCTCAGGAATTGGGCCACAACCTCCACACACTGTTGCTTGTGCAAATCAAATAAGCTGATTGGGAACCCATTGTGCGCAGACTTTCCTGTATCCCGTAATCATGCATTATGGCAAATGCAGATCCATAGCTGATATCCAAATTTGCAGCCAATAAAGACACCATCAGTCTTCTCTAATCATGGCAGCTGCCCTGTCAATGTGCTCTTGTACAACCTTTGTCAGTTACACCTGTTCTTCCTGCATTAAACCTTTTTGCCCACTCATAAATCTTTTATTGATTCATGGTGCTATTTCCATGCTGAGTCAATATCTGACAGTGAATTTCCACAGGTTTCATTCCCTCTGCCTAAAGAAAGCACACTACTGCACTTTGTTCTTAAATGGTTCAGTCTTGCAATGGAGTGTCCATGTTTTTGACCTCCTAGCTGCCACACGACTAAAGGATGAGTGCTGCACTATGCATGGATGAACTATCCAACAGGCAATATGTTGCATTTCGCTAGCTCTATTCCGATTATCGTGTAATTTAACAATTGTCTTTAATTTTTGATTCACCCTCATATATTAGAGCCTGATTTACCAAGATATTGTCTTATTTTCTGCCTGTTGGAAATACTTCGTCAATAAGCCTCAGAGAGAAAGAAATAATTATGAAAGAATGATGGCAGAACGTTTGGGGACTAGTAAGTCCTTTAATGATATATGGAGTCCATTGACTACTTTTGTTGCATTACAGTAAGGGTCATGTTTCTCCCCTTTTCATTAGATTTCTTTACACATCCAGGAAGGGTGGGTGGTTGGGGGGAGGGAAATGTACGTTAAGGAGTTAAATTATTTAATTATAATATTGAAATCACATCATATGTATTAGTGTATTAATAATTAAGATGAGGATGGGAGTAAATGATTGTTTAATGTAATAATTGTATAGTTATTAATGTGTTTTATGCAGTATTTATGATTTACCAATTGTATTGCACTATCAAAGTTTGAAAATCAATAAAGATTTAAACACAAGAAATAATTTTTTTTTCATCCTTTTTAATACTATAGTGATATACTAGATCTTTTTTTTTTTTTTAACGCTCAAGTTTCTTCTGTATGATAGGATCTATGTCCAGTGAAGTACTGCATTCATCTGAAATGTGTTTGAAATGTCTACATGAGTTACAGAATGGTTAAATGTTCAAGATATATGAATGCTGTAAGCCATATTAATATATTACTCGTATCTCTCCTAGTCATTAAGAGAGCCTATCTCAAATTTAAAGACTTCAGGCACTAAGGTAGTAAATTGCTCATAAATATGAATCCTACCATGAGTAATTTAATTCTATTTTATGTTAGAGTACAGCAAAAGGAATATTCTGCTAAATGTCTTATCAGAAGGAATGATATATGTGCATCTCACCTTTCAATTAATGTTATTCCCAATATATTAAAGTGTATTTTTGGTATATCAGAAAAATAAAAACAAGACTAATGACATTTCCCAGAGGTTAAATTGAAAGAAAACAATTACAATAAACAGAGCTCATACTAAAATTGGAAGAAAATTAACCCTATTTTGGAAAATTAGATCTCTGAACATTTCAGATATTGAGATGAGAGAAACCTAGAGGGCAATTTCATAACAGGTTGTCTCCAATTAGGTGTCCAGGGCAGGATGCTATATAGGGGCCAAATCTATAAAGGAAAGTAGATGCTTTTGTCCCTTTATATGATACTAGCAAAACCAGGTACTAACATGCTTAACATTTTTTTAATTTTTAATTTTTATTCATATTTTACATTTTAAACAAGCACTTCAACTTGAATATAGATTAGAATTAAAATGCAGGAAACATGAATGTTATCCCCATCCAGAGAATTATTGAAAGAAAAATTTTACATTCATTATTTCATCCATAATGATCCAAGACCTAAGCAAACAACAAAAAATAGAAATCCCACAAATCATTTATCAGGACATAATAGAAGTATGAGAGACCATTTCCGGCTGCTGGTTTGCTAAACTGTCTGAATCACCATTGGTCCTATGGTTATTCCCTGCCCCCCCCCCCTTCCTTGGCCACAATAAATTGTAACAACTGTTTGGGTTCAAAAAATAGGAAAGATTTTCCTTCTAATGAGATACAGCACTTAGCAGGAAATTTTAATTCAAAGGAAGCACTCATAGTAATAACGCTAGGTCTATAAACCAAAAAGTCTTGTCTTCTCTTCTGTGTCTCACGAGAAATATCTGGAAATATACAAATTATTGAACCCTCAAAAAGTTTTATTCATATGTCGGGAATAAGTTCGAAAAATCAAATCCCTGTAAAACTCTAAGGCAAATGAAAAAATAAGGGTAGTCCTCTCAGTTATTACTTCCAGAGAGCTTTCCAGAAAATTTGTTAAGTTCAGTCCACTTATTTCCAGTTTTGCTGGGTCCATAGGAATAGAGCTTTCCTCTTTCTTTTCCAAGGTAATATATTGCACTCTAACGATAGGCGGTAAGCTGTCTTCTGGTACTAAAAGAACTTCTTTTTTTTTTTTTATTCTTTATTCATTTTCAAACTTACAATAAGTGTGACATATGTTCAAACAAATTAACAATAAATACATCTTCTTTTAAGTATTTTCAGGCCATTTCCAGACCAGAAATCACAGGAGACTTTGGAAAATTCAAAAACCTGAGATTGTTCCTCTGTTTATTTTCCATAAATTCTAATTTTCTATAAATAAAAGATCGCTGTTTAATAGTTTCCAATTCCCGTGATTTAAGTGAATTGATTTGGTCATCATGTTGCTGTATTTTCTCATCCTGCTCTCTTATTTAAAGTTCATGTTCCTTTACCTGAGAGCTGACAGTACCACTATCCAAATGTTACATTGATACTGCCTTTTTGAGGTTAGAGTCCATTGTCGCAATGGCTTCCCATAATGTGTCTAGACTGACTGTAACAGGTTTAACTATCTCTCCAAATTGTTGACTAATAGGAGCAGAAATTAAGTTCTTACCATCTTCTGTGGGTGGTGGCAGTGAACTGGCTACAGTGGGAGTCTCACCTCTCGACAACTCAGCTCCCACTGCTTCTTCGGTGTTTTCCGGCTGTCCCTCTCTTCAGGACTGCAGGAGTACCTCTCCTTCCACAAGGTTCTCACTTCCAGACTGAAGAGGAGCCTGCATTTCGATCAGGTTAAGAGAAGCCTGATCCATGCTAAGGTTCACCAAAGACTCTGGTGTTTCTTCCGTTGCCGGTAGGGTCCTTCTCTGATGATATGCAAATCCCACGTCAAGCATCGTCTGGATCAGGTTACCAGAGCTTGCGGCTGCCGGAGGATTCAGCCGCATATCTCCCTTCCTCTTCCCCATCAGTCGATTGAGAAATAGAAGTGGCAAAGCCTTGGGAAACAGCATCAGAGACCAAGCGGGAACAAAGAAACACTCTTCCCCGCTTCTCCGATTGAAAATTCTGCCTCTGCTTGTCGGGAGAGGGAGAATCAGAGGACAGTGACCCGGAGCTCACCTCCAGACGTCCGACTCAATCGCCATCTTGGATCCCAACACATTTAACATTTAGCTATAATCACTTATGCCAACTACAGAGCTGGTGTAAGGATTAGCATCTACAGTAAGTGATGCAAGTACATGATCTAATTTGCAGTACTCTATTAAGTTGTGTGCAATGATGTAAGTTCCGAATTGCAAATATACACTATACAAGATAACCATGAATTTACAAAATAGCACTTAGGTGGCATGCTGGCCTACACATAAATATGCATCTACATATGTACATGCTTATTATTCTATGTCAGAACAAAGAAAGGGATCAACAAGTACACAAAAAGTAAATAACACGATAAAAAAGAGTATAAGCCTGCAGAACTTGTACCAAATGTTCTTTATTCAACAAAGACCCAACACTGTCAGTGTTTCGGCCTATGGCCTGCATCAGGGGTTCTTTTAAATTATCTCTCTTAGAAAGTTGTCCCGGTGAAAAAGCTTAAACTCTGTCAATGCTGGTCGGTTGAATGTCCTCCAGAAAATCCGATAAAAGTTGAGAGTCAGTGACCCTCAAGCAATCTCGCAAACATTCAGCCAATTTTATGAAAAACTATACTCGTCGGAAATTTCCCATCCTGATCCATCCAAGATATTGACGGATGATCCACATCCTATGCTCACACCTGAGGACAATAACACATTATCATCAAACATATCAGAATCGGACATTTTTTCAGTGTTGCATCATATGGCTAAGAGAAAAGCTCCAGGACCGGATGGCTTCACATCTGAATTTTACACAACATTCCAACAGGAACTGGCACCATATCTGGTCAAACTCTTTGATTATTTTGTGCGTTCTGGTGATGTGAGAGGTACATTCACAGAAGCAAGTATAATTGTTTTACCCAAACCAGGCAAAGATCATCTATTAGTATCCAACTTCCGCCCATTGGCTTTAATAAATGTTGATGCAAAAATCTACGCTAAAATCTTGGCTACTCGCTTACAAAGTTTACTTCCTAAGTTGATTGGAGAAGATCAAAATGGTTTCATGCTGAACAGACTCTCAAGTGATAACTCTCGAATGTTTGCAAATGTCATACTGCATGCTAACTTACAAAAGTCCCCCCCTGTTGGCTCTAGCACTGGACGCGGAAAAGGCATTCGATAGAGTGGAGTGGGACTATCTATTCATGACCTTACGATGGTTCGGCTTTGATGACTCTTCCATTCAAATGATCAAAGTTCTTTATTCAGCTCCCACGACTAATGTAAGAATTAATGGCCTCACATCAGCTCAATTCAAACCCACCAGAGGTACGAGGCAAGGGTGCCCACTTTCGCCACTTCTATTCAATCTAGCTCTGGAACCCTTTTTACATGCCATAAGGCTTAATGATCGCATTAGTGGAGTACATTGTGTGGACTCTGAAATAAAGTTTTCAGCATATGCTGACGATGTCCTTCTGTATCTCACACCTGATTCCATTCACCCTCTACTCTCCCTCATCGACGACTATGCAGCTGTATCTGGATATAAACTCAACAATAGCAAGACTGAAATCATGCCTCTAAATTCACACGTGCTTCAACACTCCATTACTCAATATGGATTTCGTTGGTCTGAATCCTCATTGACATATTTGGGCATTCCATTTGGCAAGACCCTGGACCTCACTATTGAAAATTGCACTTCTCATTTATTAGGCATTATCAAAGCTCAAATCCTCAAATGGAATCCTTTGAATCTTTCATGGTGGGGGAGGTTAGAGTCGATCAAGATGGTGTTGGCTCCTAAAATATTGTACACCTTGAGCATGCTTCCTACACTCTTTCCTTTATCAGTTTATAAAAAACTGGAGTCTTTGCTAACTAAATTTCTATGGAATAACAACACACCCAGAATAGCTCTCCTCAAACTGAAACAATCCAGGAATTATGGGGGTGTGAACTTCCCTGATTTATTGGACTATCACTTTGCTTTTCTATCTCGCCAAGGTGCTCGTTGGTTGACAACTGATGCAACTACAACACAAACTACTCGCTGGTTAACTTTTGAAAGAGCTAGGTACTATCCGCACAGTTTACAACATCTTCCTTTTATGCTACCACCTACATCTCCTGTCATACGAGATCATATACTACTATCCATGATCCAAGTTTTCAAACGACTAGAATCTTCACTCAATACTAAATGGCTGGACACACTTTTTGCTCCCATTTGGCGTAATAATATCATTCGTATACAAAACAATGTGGTTGACTGGAAATTATGGCAATCTTCTGGAGTACATCAATTAAGTCAGCTATACGATGGATGTGTATGGAAGACTTTTGATCAGTTATGTGCCGCTACTGACCTACCGAATACTCAATATTTCCGCTGGTTACAGCTTAAACATGCTCTTTCTACACAACATAAATGCCAATTGTTCACCACAGTTACTCCTGACATATTACCGCTTTGTGTTTCCATTACTAACTGCAGAAAAGAAGCATCTGGATGGTATAAACTTACTTGCTTACAAAAAGCGTCGAGGCCTTCAGAAACGGAACACAAGTGGTCTCTGGACCTCCAATTGGACATTGATGAAGAAAAGTGGGAATATTTGTGGTCTCGTACCCACGCCATCAGCAAATCGGCGTCCTTTCTCCAAACTTCATTATTTCTTACACACAGAGCTTACTGGACTCCTAGTCGTTTGGCTCGTTTCCATCATGAAGTATCGGACAAATGTTGGTCTTGTGGTGCAGTATTGGGTAATCTTAGACATATGTTGTTTGAATGTTCATTACTTCAACCCTTTTGGTCCAAAATCATAGCTGACATTAACAACCTATTTCAAGTGTCCTTACCACTCACATATGAATCCATTATCTTGGGTGGTATCACATTACTGGAAGGTTGCACCAAAGATGAAGATTGCCTCATTCACATACTTCTCCTTATAGCGATTAAGATAATACTCTCAAACTGGAAAAACCTTGAATCTGTGAGTTACAATTCTTGGTGGAATACCGTCTGCTTAATAGTTAAATATGAGAAAATTGCGGCGGAGAGATCAAGTTCACTACCTAAATTTACCAGGCTCTGGGGCCCACTACTTCAGTATGCCGATTCACCATTTGTTACTTGATCTGAGTCCCCATACTTTGAGCTAGTTATATATCAATACCCCCTCTGACATTGTCACTTGCTATTCATTGACTACAGTTTTATCTTTAGTTTTCATTAATGGTGGTTACTATATATGGATGTGGTGTGTACTATTTGATTGATTGTATACAGATGTCGCTTCAATACTATTGTATAAGTATCGTGATCTGTCTATTTCTCCTTTCTTCTTTTTCCCCCCTCCTTTTTATTGACATGGAATGTTGAATTATCACTGCCTAGATCTAGAGCGTTGGCTCATGTTTATTTACTGTTTTCCAGTATGAATATTATTGTCAGGATCTTATGATATACATTTGTATCGTTTTACTCCTTTATTATGTAAAACCTTCAATAAAACTTTTTTGAACTGAAAAAAAAAAAGAAAGTTGTCCCAATAGGAATTAATAACTATGAGTATATTGCTGAATCCTTCTCCTTGGAGGCAGACCAAAGCAGGAGCTCTGAGAAGCAACTTCAAGCCAAGCCACACTGGGCTTATGCCACAGATACAGACAAAAGGACTCATCAGTACAGGCGGGCAGGAAGAAGCGATCCCCAGCAGCAGCTTCGGCGGACAAGCGGGCAGGCAATATCCTCGGCAGCGGCTAGTGCTGCGTACCTGCAACAAGAGGCTTGTGAGTAAGCATGCCATGTGTTGAGAAACACTGCTCTAGTTCTTGTATTTTTGGAAAGAGTACAGTCGTGAAAAAATTAGGACACCCCATGAAATATTCATTTCTTTCTTAAGAAATGTTCACATATCGATGTCAATTTTTTTTATTTATCTCTGGAAAAGAAAGTGATGTAATTGCAGGTAAACAATTCATGAAACAAAAGATATCCACAAAAATGTGTAATCTAACTGAGGAATAAATTAGGATACCCTACACCCTAATAGCTAGTGTTACCCCCTTTGGCTTAAATAGCTACAGTGAGACCCTTCTTGTAGCCATCTACCAGTCTCTGACATCGGTCTGAGGAAAGTTTGGCCCACTCCTTAATGCAGAATTCTTTCAAATCACCCCACGGCATCTCTTTTTTTTTTTTTTTTTTTTAATTCTTTATTCATTTTCAAAAATTACATTAAGTGTTAAATATTTTCATTCACAGTAACAATAAATACATCACTTATAAACAATCATTGGTACATTACATAAATTCTTATCCCTACCCCTCTCCCATCCCTCCCAACCATATACTCCATTATTGTATGATATATGTAATAATAAAATAACCCCTCCCTACCTCATAAACTGATAAAAATAAAGGGAAATAATTTTATTTAATCCTGACAATATTTTGTTAATGGTTTCCACACATCCTGAAATTTCTTAAAATATCCCCTTTGTAAAGCAATAAATCTTTCCATTTTATAGATATGGCATAAAGAATTCCACCAAAAGTTATAATTTAATCTCCTCCATTCCTTCCAATTATATGTGATTTGCTGAATGGCAACACCAGTCATTATTAGTACTAATTTATTGTTATTCGCAGAAATCTGACTTTTTGCTCTCATTTCCATACCAAATATCACAGTATCATAGGATAATGCCACTGGGTTATCTAATAAATTATTAATTTGGTCCCAAATTGATTTCCAAAAATTCATAATATATGGGCAATGGAACAATAAATGATCTAAAGTTCCTGCTTCTAAATGACAATGCCAGCATCTATTAGACAAAGAACTATCTAATTTTTGCAACCTAACAGGGGTCCATAACGCTCTATGTAACAGAAAAAAACAAGTTTGTCTCATAGATGCAGACACCGTACATTTCATCCTCCAAGACCAAATTTGTGGCCATTGAGATGCAGTAATTTCATGCTTAATCTCAATGCTCCAAATATCTCTTAAACCAGTTTTTAATTTCTTCTTAGTAAATCCACTTAATACTTTATACTACTGGGCGGCCTGGTGACCCAAGAAGTCTGTCTGAAAACAGAGAAACTCCATACTATAATGATTATTAAGGTTTTTCCAATCAGGGAACCGGGCCTGAATGGCATGCTTCAATTGCAACCATCTAAAATTTTCTGATTTATTAAGTCCAAACTTATGTTGCAACTGTGAAAATTCAAGCATAGCACCATTAGAAATAACATCATCCAATATACGTATTCCTGCTACCATCCAATGCTTCCAGACTAGCCTTTCTCCGCCAATTTGAATCTTGGAGTTTACCCATATAGATTGATTTGTAGATTTGTAAATTGGAATAGTTGTTAAATTGCTTACACATCGTAAAGTTTTCCATGTATCTGCTAGTATTCTGTTGTCCTTACTGTAGCTAGGCATTTTGATACTGAGAACATGGCACAATCGCAATGGAGACATGAGTTGCCATTCTAACCACAACCAATCTGGAAGTTTTTCCATGAGTTCTGGGAGGATCCAATACATACCTTGGTGCAAAATATAGGCTTGATGGTACCTATAAAAATTTGGAAAATTTACCCCTCCCTCTGAAATTGATCTTTGTAAAGATACCAAAGCCACTCTAGGAGTTTTACCCAGCCAAATAAATTTTAACAGAATGCTATTTAACTTTTTATAAAAGGACCCTTGAAAATATACCGGCAACATACCCATCTGATAACAAACCACAGGCAAAATCATCACCTTAATAGTTTGGACTCTCCCCCACCATGAAAGGTGTAAAGGATTCCATTGCTCACACATTTCCGTAACCTTCTGCAATAACAATTTCTCATTTATTTTCATTGTTTCATCAAATGTATTTTTAATCCAAATGCCTAAATATTTTATTCCATCTTCCTTCCAGAGAAAAGAAAATGAATCAAACAAACCTTTTGTACACCACGGCATCTCAATGGGATTAAGATCAAGGCTTCGATTCGGCCACTTCAGGACTCTCCATATCTTAGTTTTCAGCCAGTCCTTGGTAGATTTACTGGTATGTTTTAGGTCATTTTCGTGTTACAGGGTCCAGTTCCACTTCAGCTTTAATTTTCTTACAGATGGTCTCACATGTTCCTCATGCACCCTCTGATACATGGTAGAATTCATGGTGGAATCTATGATGGTGAGCTGGCCAGGTCCTGCTGCAGCAAAGCATCCCCAAACCATGACACTTCCATCTCCATGCTTCACAGTTGATATGAGGTTCTTTTCCTGGAATGCTGTATTTAGCATACACCAAATATGTCCTCTTCTCTGGTGTCCAAATAATTCAATTTTAGACTCATCTGTTCATAGAACACGTTCTGGTTCAGCAGAAACTTATCTAACTTTGTCTTGAATCCCTGGAGGGTGTTTTCCCCTATAACAGCCTCCGGAAGAACGTTCCAGTTTTTTACCACTCTCTGGGTGGAGAAGAACTTCCTTACGTTTATACAGAATCTATCCCCTTTTAACTTTAGAGAATGCCCTCTCGTTCTCTCTACCTTGGAGAGGGTGAACAGCCTGTCTTTATCTACTAAGTCTATTCCCTTCAGTATCTTGAATGTTTCAATCATGTCCCCTCTCAGTCTCCTCTTTTCAAGGGAGAAGAGGTCCAGTTTTTCTAATCTCTCACTGTACAGCAACTCCTCCTTGACCATTTTAGTTGTTCTTCTCTGGACCCTTTCAAGTAGTACCGTGTCCTTCTTCATGTACGGCGACCAGTGCTGGACGCAGTACTCCAGGTGAGGGTGTACCATGGCCCGGTACAGCGGTATGTTAACCTTCTCCGATCTGTTCGTTATCCCCTTCTTTATCATTCCTAGCATTCTGTTTGCCCTTTTCGCCGCCGCCATGCATTGTGTGGATGGCTTCATCGACTTGTCAATCAGAACTCTCAAGTCTCTTTCCTGGGAGGTCTCTCCAAGTACCGCCCTGGACATCCTGTATTCGTGCAAGAGATTTTTTGTTACCGACATGCATCACCTTACACTTATCCACGTTGAACCTCATTTGCCATGTTGATGTCCATTTCTCGAGCTTGATTATGAAACTTATTGGTGCACAACACGCAGACATTCGAATGCTCCATTGAAGAGGTACATCAGTTGAGGCCCCATCGTATAATTAAGAATGCTGCAAATTTATGCACACATTATCCTTTCTCTAATCCTGCCATCATATCAAAGAGAAGGGGAGCTGGAGTAAGGAAGCCAGTCTTTAGCCAGGGTGAATGGGACACCTCACGGAGGAAATGAAGACACTATGATGTGATGTATGGGGCTGCTGAAGGCCAGAGACAGCACCAATAATAAAATTTCTATCTGGAGAGGCACTTCAATACTGTTTACCACCAGAACTGCAGTGTCGAGGGTCTGGAAAAAAAAAAAAAAGGGGGCACAAGTCTGTATTGCTATGCCTGCAAGAAACAACTAGCTCAATATTGCAAGGTCCCTGGTAGCAATGTTTCACTCACCTCCATAGAGATGGAAGTGCTGTATCAGCCAGTAGGTCACAGATGGAGGAAATCAGGTATGAGCGGATCTCTACAGCCCTCCAATGTGCATTTTTGAGGTAAGCATATGCCAAAACTAAAGCTTTTGGTCCTAACTTATACGTCCCTCCAACTTCTTGCTCTTAAATGCCCCTCCATACTGTGGCAGGGACACTCAGCTGGTCACATGACAACTGGTATAGGTGGTTAGAGGGATATTTGGTGGCACTATCCAGTTAATTATCACAGAATATCCCTAGATAACCATGCACAAGTGATTTAAATCACTTTGAAATTGACCCAACCATGTACACAGGACAAAGGCCTAACCTGTTCATAATGCCTAACCTAACCTGTTCATATTTCACGATCTCTGTACCAGCTGCTACACAACCTTTGGGACAAGGATGTCACATGTGCAAAGCACTTAAATACAGTACTATGTTCTGCAGGTTTGCATGGTGTACTAACTCATAACTATGAGGCTGTTACTTGCTCTTGTCATGTACAAGTGCTGACAGTTGAGCTCCCTCCTTTTAAACAACAATTCTTCATCTATTTAATTATAAAATCCTCTAAAAGGACATCAACCAAGCAAAAGAAGCTTATGGTATATGCGTTATGAGAAAAGACCAGCTGTAAATTCTAAACATTAGCAGATACTATGAGCCGTTCGCCTACTCCTGCCTTTTGCCTGCTCTCACTGTAACTGACATCTCCAGGGCTCCCAGGCCACCTCTCTTCCTCCGGGGCTTGGCATGTGATCGAGTGCCGCCCCCCAGAAGCAGCCGGGAACCCTCCTGAACTGCGGCAGTTGAGCCGTTCGCCTGCTCCTGCCTTTTGCCTGCTCGCACCGCGGCTGGCACCTCCAGGGCTCCCAGGCCACCTCTCTTCCTCCGGAGCTCGGCGTGTGAGCAAGCTCCGCCCCCTAGTAGCGGCCGGGAACACTCCTGATCTGCGGCAGTTGAGCCGTTCGCCTGCTCCTGCCTTTTGCCTGCTCTTACCGCAACTGACATCTCCACAGCTCCCAGGCCACCTCTCTTCCTCCGGGGCTCGGCATGTGAGCGATCTCCGCCCCCCCAGTAACAGCCGGGAACACTCCTGAACTGCGGCAGTTGAGCCGTTTGCCTGCTCCTGCCTTTTGCCTGCTCACACCGCAACTGACATCTCCATGGCTCCCAGGCCACCTCTCTTCTTCCAGGGCTTGGCGTATGAGCGCGCTCCGCCCCCAGAAGCAGCCGGGAACCCTCCTGAACTGCGACAGTTGAGCCGTTCGCCTGCTCCTGCCTTTTGCCTACTCCTACCGATACCGGCGAATCGCGCTACAACCGACTCATCCGGTACCAGCAGAGTAACTTTTAACTTTTACAGTTACTTCCCCAGCCGATTCAAGCTGAACAAACCCTTCGGACAACCTGATTAGTACTCGCATGGTTATTTATTGCATAACTAATTCATTGCATGGTTACTCTTTACATGGTCATTCTATTACCTACTGCACCCAAGTTTAACCTTCCTACTCTCTGAAAATCTCCATCATTGCAGGATGACTTCCCTTCACAATCACTTAATCCCATTCCTCATGTTCTACTGGAACTATAGAAAATACTGGTTAACTGAGGCCCTTCTCGCCTCACAGATTCCAATCCTCTCAAGACCTCACATCTTAAACATAGACCCCTTTAGGCCAACCCAACAATTCTTTCTTAACTACTCTGATCATGGCCCGTTCCAAATCCCAGTTATCCCCCCCTCAAACAAAACAAAGAAACCTCGCAGCATAAAACACCGGTTGTTAAAGAAAATCTCCCTCCCCTCCCCTATTAACACCACTCCACATAAAAAAGTACAAGGTTTCTACTTAAACATCCGATCTATCAGGAACAAAACCGAGCTGGTTAAAGATTGGCTATCAGAGACTAAACCCGACTTTGTCCTCCTAACTGAAACGTGGTT
Organism: Geotrypetes seraphini; assembly: GCF_902459505.1. NCBI lineage: Eukaryota > Metazoa > Chordata > Amphibia > Gymnophiona > Dermophiidae > Geotrypetes > Geotrypetes seraphini. The sequence continues at coordinate 370,638,094 of NC_047085.1, forward strand.
GACCTCTGACACCGATATCTTAATTCGTGAATGTCTCCCACCCGGATTTAAAATCACATCACTGCCCAGATCCTGGGGAAGAGGAGGAGGATTAGCCATCATTGTAAGAGATCCTTTCATGACCACCATCTTAGCCTCGAAAACCTCCTCAGACCTTGAAATTCTCTCTTGCAAACTCCAATCTGATCAACTAGAAGATAGCCTAATTCTCACCTTATTCTACATTCCCCCCAAGAAATGGCTCACTGCTAAAGACAACTTCTCAGAATTCCTCCTCACCAACTCAATTACAGGTCCCTACAATCTTCTGATCGGGGATCTCAACATCCACCTAGATCTGATTGAACAGAATGACACAAAAGACTTACTATCCCTCATCTCCTCTCTAGACTTTTTCACTCCGACTACGGAAAAAACCCACCACAAAGGTCACCATCTAGATCTAGTAACCTTTTCCTCCAAAGAACAATATAATCCCAAGATTCTTTGGGAACAAGCTACTTGGACAGATTCACTATGGTCAGACCACAGACTATGCAACTTCCACCTCAACTTGCAAATAAGACGCCACCAACCCTATCCTAAGACAGCAAAAAGGCCTAAATAGGTGATATCCTCAAGAGACTTTATCAACCCAGTGGAATTCTGGTCCCTCTATGACACCACTTCCAACCCTGACCCTGACTCTTTTACTGTCTACGACTGGACAAACGATAGCACACAGATCCTAAATTCAATGGCCCCCTTGAAAACAAAGAAAATGAGAAACAAAACTCTGGATGGCTGGTTTGATGCCGAACTTGGAGCAGTAAAACGGGAACTTCAAAAATTGGAAAGAATTTGGCTTAAATCCAATGACAACAAAGACAGATCCAACTGGAGAACAAAACTAAAAGACTACAAACATTTGATAACCACCAAACGCACTAACTTCTACGCCCAAAAAATCGGATTCCCTAAACCCGATATCAAAAACCTATTCGAAATAGTCAATCACCTTTACGATACTCAATCCCTTACCCGACCTTCCTCAGACGCACCCCCACCGGCCAATGACTTGGCCGCGTTCTTCAACAACAAAATCTCCATCCTCAGAGCCACCCTACCTATTTCCTCCAACAACCATCTGAACTATGTGGACATTCAGTCCCATGACGATGAAACCAGGGCTGATTTTTATTGGAACAACTTCACTACCCCAACCTGGCAACAATTCTGCAAATTCTACTCAAAATACACCAAATCCCACTGCAAACTAGATAGCTGTCCACCAAATGTAATGCAAGCTGCCCCGATCTCTTTCAAAATCAAATTATATAATTGGCTCTCCTCCCAACTACAATTAGGCTCATTCCCTGTGGACCTAGGCCAGATTCTGATTACGCCTATCGTCAAAAATCCCAAAGATCCCATCTCCCTCATATCCAATTACAGACCCATTGCGAACATACCCTTCTTTACAAAGTTGATGGAAGGTCTGGTCAACCAAGATTTAACAACCTACTTGGACAAATTTAACATCCTAAACGACAACCAGTCAGGTTTCCGTCCTGGACACAGCACTGAAACCGTCATCTTTGGTAGATTACCTTCACAACCTGTTCAGCCAAGGCTCAAGTGCACTAGTCCTACAATTAGATCTTAGTAGCGCCTTTGACTTGGTTGATCATGCCATTCTTCTGGATTGTTTGGAGTCTATCAGCCTCTCAGGCAACGTGTTAAAATGGTTCCATGGTTTACTAGGTCAACGCTCCTACCAAGTCTACAGCGACAATTCCCATTCCGCCAGCTGGGCCAACACCTGCGGAGTCCCACAGGGCTCCCCCCTGTCCCCCACGCTGTCCCCTAGGAAATCTACTGCAAAACTTGAAGATTAAATTCTACATCTATGCTAATGACATCACCTTAGTCTTCCCCATCTCCAACATAACCCCCGAGATAAACAACCTCCTAGCTACAATCCTAACGCAAATTGAACTATGGATGACCAACTTCAAACTGAGGCTCAACTCAGATAAAACCAAGTTCTTCCTGGCAAGCCCAAATGACAAAATCAAAGATACCTCAATCTCCCTGAATGGCCAAGTCTTTACCTTAACAAACTCTTTAAAAATACTCGGAGTGACTCTTGATCGCAACCTTACCTTCGAAGCTCACACCAACCTTCTGGTCAAAAAAAGCTTCGCCACCTTATGAAAGCAAAGATCCATCAGAAAATACTTTGACGCCCCCTCATTCCGCCTGCTTGTGCAATCCTCCATCTTAAGTCTAGTCGACTACTGCAACATCATCTATCTGGGATCTTTCAAAAAAACCACACAAAGATTGCAAATTATTCAAAACACGGCAATCCGACTGATCTTTGGACTAAAAAAATGGGAACACATAACTCCCTATTACCACAAACTTCACTGGCTACCCCTAGAAGCAAGAGTGCTATTCAAGTTCGCCTGTTTCTGCTACAAATCCATCCTTGGCTCGGCCCCCCTTTACTTAGTACCCCATTTTATCCTAGACCGCACATCCAAACTCACACGTAGAACCCACCTGTTTAGCTACCCTACCCTAAAGACCTGCCGTTACAAAAGATATCTAAATAGAACTCTTGCCTTCTAAGCAGGTCATCACAATAACTGGCTAGCCCACATCATCTCACGCTCTTCATCCTACTTAAACTTCAGGAAACTACTAAAAACTAATCTTTTCACCCGATTCATACCCTAAGACCCTATGCCCACCCTGGCCCGCTATCTCTCTATGTCCTTTACGCAGATTGTCTTGACCTTCTTCACTGTACCATTTCATTGCCATAATTGTACCCATCTTTCTTTCTGTTTGTACCATTTTTTCTCTCAGTTATACCATTTTTTTCTCTCTGTTGTACCATTTTTTTTTCTCTACCGCCTAATTTTAGCTGATTGTAACATTGTACCATTTTCGCTGATTGTCCAGCCCTTCTTCGCTGTAAACTGCCTCGAACTACTATGGCTTTGGCGGTATATAAGAAATAAAATTATTATTATTATTATTATTACATCTGCCAGTTCTTAAGCATCTGTGAAGCAATACTCAAGAACAAAGTCTCTACTCAGTAAATAGCTAAGTATTTTTTGTTCCATCCTACAGATACTGCATCTATCATCAGACAGTGGAGAAGGGCAGCAGGGATAACAGGCCAGTCCTTCCCATATTCCAGAAGCCAGCATCAGTAGAGTACATCAGCATAATACCTTCATGTCCCAGGTCAGGAGAGATTGGTACCTGTGGGTTCTGAAGAGGAGAACCACCACTCTGAAATGGGCCAGGAGCTTACATTAGTCATCAATCAAAAAGGAAGTGTAGGACAGGGAGAACATTGCAGAGCAGCCATCAGAGGATACTTTCTATCAGCTTAAAGAGGCCGCACTGGAGGAGACACATGAGCATGAGATCAGTGGTTCTAAGCAGGAGGATAGTATAATATCAGAATTAGCTTGTCACATTTGTTAAATAACATCCTGCTCAGGATAGAGGTCATTGGCCTCTGTGTAGATGTTCAGGTTCTGCGAGTTACTATGGAGGAGGGAATGGGTGAACTTCAACAACAGTGATCCATCAGTTGTGAGCTCCAGGCCCTGAATCCTTTTTTCCTGACCTCCTTTTTGTTGAGCAATTTGAGCACTGTACAAAACCTGATAAATCAGGTATGAAGGGAGAGTCAGCATAAAATTTGTTTTACTTTTTTGGGATCTTACCACATACTCGTGACTTGGATTGGCCACTGTTAGAAACAGAATACTGGGTTTGATAGACCTTTAGTCTGTCCCAGTATGGCAACCCCTCTTATGTTCTTATAAATCCTTTGTAAATGGAGCTACACATGTTCCTTGTACTATCAAATGCTAGAATATGTAGGGCAATCAGTTCCGAGACAGTTATTTAAACAGGAGAACTCTTTCTTAATCATGGAAGTTTCTTTGGAACCTCTCATAATTGTTAACAAATGCACACCTTATGTTTTCTAGGAACATCCAAGAAAAATAACTGGTGTGGAGGAACAGCCAAATGGTTAGAGCAGCAGGGCTGAGAAGTTAAGAAGACCTGTTCAGATACCACCACAGTTCATTGTGATCTTGTTCTTCCTTCCCTGTCTCAGATATAAACTTAGATGATAAGCCTTCCAGGACTAGGGAAAATGCTTACTGTACCTGAATGTAACATGTTTTAACCACAATTGGAAAAAGGAGAGAGCTAATTTCAAAATTCATTGCCCTCATTTAAGTTTTATGGTTGATGACTTAATTTTACCTCAATCTTCTTCTTTTGAATATGCTTATTGTAGAGGGGGCAGCAATACTGATTATGCATAAAATTTTAAGACATCTCAGGTGACTCTTTACCATCTGACTTGCAAGGAATGCCATTTAATTAAGTCTGAGGCTCTTGTTAATCTGGTAATTGTGTTGGTCTATAGAGCACCATGGGACAATTACAGTTCCCTTGCTGCTCTTAACAAATTAATCGTGAATATAAACCTTGAACTTTAGTTTTATTGTTCTTGGGAATTATCAATGTTCTTTTTGATTATTCTAACACTGTACCACTGCTGATTTTATTTCCTCCATATCCTCCAAAGGATTTTTATAGGTTATAGAGGCACCAATTGATTGCAAGTATAATATTTTAAATTCCATACTCTGATTTGAATGTGCTGTAACATTTTTATGTACTAGAGACCTACTGCTCTTCCTTGAACTTGGTGTGGCTGTTTGTTGTTGTTTTTCTTCTTCTTCTCTAGTATACAACAGTTTTCATGGCCTAAATAGAGCCAAATATCAATGCATATTTAGGAATAAGGGGGTCAGTATTCATATGATTTGTTCAGTTAATTTGTGAAGTTAAGCAGACTTAGTTTGATAATTTTAGGCTTGCAGACTGGTTAAGATTTGGCTGAAAAATCCACCAGAAGTGGTCTGCATTAGAGAATAACACAGGGAAAAAAATTTGTCCCTGTCTCCGCCCCGTCCCCGTAAGCTCATCCCCGTCCCGTCCCCACAAGCTCGGTCCCTGTCCCCATCCCATCCCCGCGAGCTCAGTCCAGGTCGCTGCCCAATCCTTGCGAGCTCAGTCCCCGTCCCGTCCCCGCAAACTATCTGATCCCATCCCACACAAACCATCTCCCTTCTGTGTTCCTATTTTCCCCATTTCTAATATCTCCCCTCTGTACCTGTATACTCCCTCCTGTGTCTGGCATCCCCCCCCCCCGTGTCCATATACCATCCCCATGTATCTCCCCTTTATGTCTCTGTCCCTATGCCCCATGCACATAATTTCCCCTCTGTTTTTGTTACCTTCCTGTGTCCATATTTCCCCTCTTCATCTTCCACACCAATGTGTCTCTCTCCTCTCCAACCCCATCTAGCTTCTTTCCATCTTTCTTCCCCCACTTCCAGCATCTGGCTCACCTGCCTGATCTCCTCTTTCTCAATATTTATCTCCCTTGTCATCCACTTGGCCCAGCATCTCTTTCCCTTTCACTCCCTCCTTCCTGCTGTGAGGGAACAAGCGCGATCCATGATTGCGCGGTCCAGCAGCCCCCTCCTGCCCAATCGCCGCATCCCACCATCTGCCTCCCTCCCTCCCTTCCCCTCACCTTATGTGCCGAATTGTTCTTCTCCCAGTGGCACGCTTTCAACAAATTGCGCGCATGTGTGCAGCTGCTTCAGGTGAATCTTCTCCTCTGATGCAACTTCCTGTTTCCGGTTGCGTCAGAGGAGGATTCAACTGAAGCAGCCATGCCCGCGCGTGACTTGTAGAAAGCGTGCTCTGGGAGAAGAACAATTCGGCACATAAGGTGAGGGTGAGGGAGAGAATGGCAGGATGCGGGAGGGGGCTCCTGGACCGCCCGATCCGTGACCGCATGTCGTGTTCCCTTCACTGCAGCGACTACTATTTTCTTGCTCCCCGTTTTGATGAGGTACCCGCAGCTTCCCGCGGTTAGCCGCGGGTATCAACCACCGTGTCATTCTCTAATCTGCATTTTTTAAACAATGACCATTGCTGGTTAGATTAGCCCCATACATACAATGCTGCCAGGATTTATGCGGGTCCTGGCCATATTTAACCAGAGCATGCATAAACCAGTTATGTATGTCCTGATTGAATATCGTCCAGGACTAGTTTAACTTTTTTTGTTGTTTTTTTTTTAACCCCCTTCCCCAATCTCCCTCCCAAAACAGCCCTTGCCTCCTCATCCCGCAAATCACAATCCCCTTCCCCAAAAATGATCCCTCAACCCCCAACCCCCGGAAAATCATCAGAATACAGGGATGCATCGGGTTTGTGGAAATTGTCAGATATGTACATTTTTATTCTGATATCTGTGGCAGTGTGAGAGGATCAGTGATCACTGGGGAAGTGTGTGGGGGTTTTTACGTTGTCTCTGCAGTGGTTAACTGGTCACTTTGGATACCTTTCTGTCAGTTATATCTGCTTTTACATCATCTAAGTCACAACGTATAAGTTTTGTCCAGGAAGTCTTGTGAAACATTTGATTATCCCTGCAGGATGACTAAGTCTAGGTTGGCCCACATCCCTCCCTTATCCCACCCTAACCATTCCTTCAGATATGTCCCTTTTAGTTCTGGGCGTACAGTGGCATTCAGAGGCCTAAAAAGTCCCTGGATATGTCCAGAAAGTCGGTTTGATTATCGGTACTTGGATGACCTGTCTTTTAGGTCATTCAAGTGCCAACTTGGGCAGGTTTTTAGATGTGTTTAAGTTTTGATTATGAGCCCCATAGTGCCTTGGTGCATCTACCTAACTTGAATCAACTTAGGATAGGATTTTTCTCCTTTTCTTTCAAGAACTACCGCAAAACCTAAGTGAATTCTACTATCTTAAAATCTCATCTATGTTCTGACTTCTGACGTTTCTGTCATCTGTGATCGGTTCACATTCAAAATCTCTCACTCCTCTGTCATCTATGATCTACTCACACTGTGGGAAATTATAGAATTCATACCTGTACTCTGCCTTTCTGACAGTTTTAAACAGTTCCCTCCCAGAGCAATAGAAACATCCATTGATACCTCTCTCCTCAAAAACTCCTTTTTCTTCACAGTTCCAACTGTCATATGAAGAAGACAAATTTGTGGACAACCTGCTCTAGTTCCACAAGCATGACATCATCAAGAACTGACAGAGAAATCACACAGATCAAAAAATGCTAGTTTGATTAATATACAACTATATTCTATCAAGACACAATTTATATGTTACATGTTTCTCAACAAATCTAAACACTGTCACCTGGCTTGAGAGAAGCATATCAATTTACAATATTAAACAGATATGCTACCTATAACCAAGCCAATAAGATTGCAAGTTAGAACAAAATAAAGTTAAGTGTGAAAATGTTTCCTTTACTTTGAACAAAACCAGCTGAAAGGAGCCACATCAGAGTCTGTCTTAGAGGCTTTAATGGGTGACCAGCATAATTTATGAGCAAAGAAAAAAAGAGTGACTTTATAATAGAGGTATAGAATGACACATGGACAAATTTGTCTCTGTCACGAGTTCTGTCCCTGTCCCTGTCCCATTCATGCAAACTCTGCCTTAACCATATAAGCCTCAAACACTTATGATTTTAAATGTATCCCCTTGTCATTCTCTAAGCAGAACGTAAAACTTGAACAGAGCAGCTACAAAAACTATTAAGGAGTGAGAGAGCAATCAGTTTTGTTGTCCCACACCTTCTCAGCAACCAAACACCTAGCAGAACTTAAAATACAACAAAATTGAGTTGATTCATGTCCAAAAGGTCTAATAGAGAGATAGCAAGTCTCTAGATTCCAATCATCAGTGAGCTCTTCAGCTTTAATCTTACAGGCATGTAAACAATGAATTAATTACAGATATGATAATGGCAGCTAGATGGAACATTAAATTGGATCTGTAAATTAGAGAATGCTCTGCATCTATTACCATTCATTAACATCTTCTGAATGGCGACTAAGCACTCCTCAAATAAATGTTCAACCTAATTCTAATCCAGAGATGGAAATTACTAAAAAAAAATCTTGAATTAACTCACCCCAAGAGAATAGCAAGGAGAAACTCAGAATCTGCTTCAGTTATGAGATGGGAAGGAAGTTGAGGTTATTCATTCTCCTGGAGAACCAACGTGTGGAGAGTGATGAGGAAAAAGCCCTGAGGAGGGATCACAAAAAGCTAGGAAAAGTAAGATCAAAATGGAATAAATTCACAGAAAAGAATGATTTAGAAAAGCTTGAAGGACTGAAAGTGAAGATAGCCATAGTACTAAAGCCAAAGTCTAGGATAGCCTACCCTTATATTTGTGTCAGGCTCATTCCTAGTACAAATTCAGGAAAATGTTAAAGACTTATCTTTTTTCCTTGTAATGCCTGTTCACTATCCAGAATGTTCTCTACACTCTTATTGTTATGTAATAACTGATCCCAAATCTTACTGTAAACTGCAATGATTCCTTACTGAAACTTGCAGGATATAAGAAACTACATGGTATGGTAAATAGAATACTCCCAGGATATTAAGGGAGCTGATAGAGGTTCTGGTGGGTCCACTAAAGCAGTGTTTTTCAACCTTTTTTGGGCAAAGGCACACTTGTTTCATGAAAAAAATCACGAGGCACACCACCATTAGAAAATGTTAAAAAATTTAACTCTGTGCCTATATTGACTATATATAAAGTAATTCTCTTGAATAGGAATCAAATAAACACAAAGAAAGTATTTTATAATTACTTTATTATGAAATATTAAGTAAACAGAATAGTGAAAAATTATAAAATACTTTATTCAGTGCGAAACCTGGGCCTGTTTGGCTGAACACAAAGCTGATATTCTGGCTGGAATCGAAGAAAGACACACACGTAGCTCTTCGTCAACAGCCGTTCCCTTCACCGCCCCGTCACCGTCACCGCCATCCCTCTCACCGCCCCGTCACCGCCAATGCCATCCCATTCACCGCCCTGTCACCGTCCCCGCTGCATCCATATAAGCCTTAGTACTGTAATATTTAGCTTATTCCTTTCTTATAAATCAAAGTTCCTGCTGCTGAACTAGAGAAAGAGATGTTCAGCTGGCAGGGCTTTGTTTATAAATTTTTATCAACACAACTAATATACTATTTTATCCTAAAGCAAAAAATAAATAAATAAATATAATTTTTTTTCTACCTTTGTTGTCTGGTTTCTGCTTTCCACATCTTCTCATTCAATTCTTTCCATCCACTGTGTGTCTTCTCTCTACGTCTTCCATTTGCTGTTACTGTGCCTCTCCCTTCACCCCCCCCCCCCCCCCCAATTGTTCTAGCACCAATCTTCTTCCCTCCGCTCCCCCATAGTCTGGCATCTGTCTTCTTCCCACTCTGTCTTCCACATTTCCCTTCGGGGTCTGTTCCTCTCCACCCTCCTTCAATGTCTGTCCTATTCCTTTCCACCACCACCCTTCCCTCCCTCCTTTACCATCTGTTCCTTTCTACTACCCTTCAGCTCCTCTCATGGGGCTTATCTATCTACCTTCCTCCCTCTTATTTTCATGGCACGTTACAATGTAATTTGTGCAAGCCACTGGAGCCTGCGAGCTCGGTCCCTGTCCCATCCCCACAAACCATCTCGCTTCTGTGCTCCTATTTTCTCCATTTCTAATATCTCCCCTATGTATCTGTCATTGCCCCCCCCCCCCCGTGTCCATATACCATCCCCATGGCATGTCCCCTTTATGACTCTGTCCCTATGACCCATGCACATAATTTCCCCTCTTTCTGTTACCTTCCTGTGTCCAGATTTCCCCTATCTTCCTCTTCCATACCAGTGTGTCTCTTCTTTTCAACCCCATCTAGCTTTTTTCCCTCTTTCTTCCCCCCCCCCCTGCTTCTAGCATCTGGCTCACCTGCCTGTCCTTCCCTTTCTTTCCTGCTGTGGGTTTTTCTTTCCGTCTTCATCCCCTTGGCCCAGAATCCTTTTCCCTTTCACTCCCTCCTTCCAATTTGAGCCGGGAACACAAGCGATCGCACAGTCCCCGCAGCCACTACTCGCCTGCCCAATCGATCCTACTGTTTAGCCAGCTCTCTCCCTTCGCCTCACCTTAGTTTGTAGGTTTTGTTTTTCAGCGACAGGCATGCTTTCCCAAAGAGCCGCGCACGCGCGGCTGCTCAGTGTTCAATCTTCTGCTCTGCTGCAACTTCCTCTTTCCGGTTGCGTCAGAGCAGAAGATCGAAACTGAACAGCAGCAGGGACCGGGGGAGTCTCATGGGAGCACGTGCGGGACCCGGCCTGAGGCCTAATCAGTGTCTGCACCGTACGGCACACCAGGCAACATCTCGCGGCACACTAGTGTGCCGCGGAACAGCGGTTGAAAAACACTGCACTAAAGGATATGTTTAACAGATTCCTAGAAATGGGAGAGGTTCTATGTGATTAGAGAAAAACAGATGTGGCAACTCTTCACAAAAGTGGCAGCAAAGAAGAGGTAGGGAATTACAGACTGGAAAGCTTTATCTCAGTCGTGGGAAAAGGGGGAGGGGAACGGGGCTTGTATACTGGTTTTTTTTGTGGTTACACATTTAAAGCAGTTTACATATACTGTATACAGGTACTTATTTTGTACCTGGAGCAATAGAGGATTGAGGGGCAAATTCTATAAGAAGTGGCCAAAAGTTAGGTGCCGATATAGGCACCGTTCAGCGCGACTCAAGCACAATTGGGTGCTGTTTAGTGAATCATACTGAGCGGCACCTATTTTGGAGGTACCCATTAAATAGGCCAGCTCTAGGCCCAACTAAAAGTTAGGTGCCCATGCGAGCGCTTAAGCATGCTCAAGAGCAGTGATTCTGTAAGAAGGCGCCTAAAACGTAGCCATGCCCCACATGCATAGCGCCTATTTTTTTTGAAGATCGCCTAAATTTCTAGAGGCACCTTGTTAAAGTCGCACTTTCTTGATAGGCGCCTATGTTTCAATCAGTGCTGATTAAAAAGCTTAATTGGGTTTGTTACTCAATTTAGATAGGCACCTATCTAATTGGGCGCCTCCAAAATAGGAGCCTAACTTTAGGCGCTGGCTACAGAATTTGGGCCTGAGTGTCTTGCTCAGGGTTACAAGGAGCAGTGCTGGGATCTGAGGTATCTCAGGCTGCTGTCTCAGCAGCCTGAGATACCTCAGGATGCTAAGACAGCAGCTCTACTACTAGGCTACTCCTAGATGATATTGATGGAAGGGATATTTATTTATTAAACATTTATATACCGCATACAACCATGCGGTTTCCATATCATATACATAAAATCTTGTTTCCCTGTGATTACCACATTAATATAGACATATCTAAACAACATCATAATTGTCCGTTATAAACAGGGATAGAATGGAAATTCAATCAATTCAAAAATACAAGCAAGCGTTAAATCATACATTGCTGTAAAAAAAAAAAAAATTCTTAAAGGCGATTATCAACTAAAATATACCTTAGCATAGGAAGGCATTGGCAAATAATTGAGTTTTCAACATTTTCTTAAAATTCATCCTCCCCATACAGAACCGCAAGATACCAGGCAAGGTAAGTTATTTACAGTTCCATGAGTTACAAGATCTGAAGCAACACGGGTTTTACTAGAGACAGATTGTTTTAGATGAATCCGGTGATTTATTTGATAGAACATTAGAGAACTAGATAGAGGGTGTGCACTAAACGCGATCTACTTATATTTCAGCAAAGCCTTTGATACTTCTGCACCTAAGAAGATTATGAATAAGCCGAGCAGCCGAGGTTTGCGTACCAAGATGGTGAGCTGAATCAGAAACTGGTTGACTAATAGATGATAGAGGATGATAATAAATGGAATTCATTTGGAAGAAAGAGTGGGTCATATTGGAGTCCCTCATGGATTCATAGTGAGCGATATTGTTGAAAGGTTAGAAGAAAAGGTTTCCCTTTTCATAGCTGACACAAAGATTTGTAACAGAGATTTGTAAGTAGGCAAAATGAGAAGTGATCTATAAAAATTAGACAACCGGTCAAATGTAGTACTTAGCCTTTAAAATACAAAAGTGCAGAGTGATGCATTTGGAGTACAGAAACCCAGCAAAGTCATACAAGGGGCCTCTGAAAAGTCCTCAGCCCAACCAACAAACTTGGAACAGTCTCCATCGATGGCTATGAACTTAGTCCAGTGATTTTTCACTTTTTTTCATTCTGTCAGAAAAATACAGAATGAGAAAAGTGGAAAATCGCTGGACTAAGTATATAGCTCTCGATGGAGACTGTTCCAACTTTGTTGGTTGGGCTGAGGACTTTTCAGCAGACCCTTGTGCTGCAATACAAAATCAAGAGAGAGATCTTAAGCTGATAACATATGAGAATCCCGCAGTGGCAAAAAGTGTGAGAAGATAGTGATTTAAGACAGAAGGATGCACAGAGAGGGGCATAACCAGCAGAAAGGAAGAGGTTATAATACTGCTGTGCAGGATGTTGGAGAGACCTCAGAGTACTTATCAGTTCTGGATGTCATATCTTGCTAAGAACATAAAAGAGAAAATTCTATAAGTGGGTATCTCTTTTTAAGAACTCTGATATGTGATGAGAACCTATTCTATAATTGCATCTGGGCACCCAGATTCCAGTATAGAATATTAGTGTAACCTTGAACTAACACGCCTAAAATATAGGTGTCCACAGTAACCAGCCAAGGTGTTTATGTATTTGGCAGCCCCACCCATATCCCTCCCATCTTCTGCCCACACTATGCTACTTAAATGTATAAGAACATAAGAATTATCATTCTGGAACAAACCGAAGGTCCATCAAGCCCAGTATCCTGTTTCCAACAGTGGCCAACCCAGGTCCTAAGTACCTGAAGTTACAGGGAAATACTTTTAAAACTAATAGAAGAAATATGTTTTCACTCAGAAAATAGTTAAGCTCTGGAACGCATTGCCAGAGGTTGTGGTAAGAGCGGATATCTTAACTGGTTTTAAGAAGGGTTTGGACAATTTCCTGGAGGATAAGTCCATAGTCTGTTATTGCTTGACCTGGATCAGTAGCATGGAATGTTGCTACTCTTTGGGTTTTGGCCAGGTACTAGCGACCTGGATTGGCCACTGTGAGAACGGGCTACAGAGCTTGATGGACCATTGGTCTAAACCAGTAAGGCTATTCTTAGGTTCTTGTGTTAAAAAAAAAAAAAAAAAGAATAAGTATGAAGGGGGAAATCTGAAATAAAAAATGGACAGCAAGAAAGAAAACAGAATAAAAAAAGAAATAATCAAGACATCACTAGCATTTATCATAATACAGTAGTTAATAGAAAACTGCATCTTTAATAGTGAAATGTGTATGCAATTACATGCAAATGTCATAAAACTGATAGTGAAAACTATTTGCAGATATGCCATAGAGTTGCAGCAGAATTTCTTCAGCTTTGTCCAGTGCTGTGAGAGGAGAATAAACACAATTATGATTTTTCTCCTACTGGTTCAAAAGTGCTGATCAGTGACATTTTCCTCTCTTTGGCAAAATGTTAGGAACAAAAACAAGTACCACATCCACAGCAGGAGGGAGATTAGAAATGTAATGGTCGGAATGAAAACAAAGTAGAAAACAGTTGTCATAGATAAGATAACCTGACATTTGCACTCCCACAGCAGGCCTCTCCTGAGAAAGCACTGCTCTATATGAAATAATATTGAGGGAAATGGGCAGTTTTAACTTTCTCTAGTCTCTATAGATTGAATAAAAATACATTTATTTTAACCTTTTAATAGCTGTTTCAGCTATTTCTGTTTTGAGACTTAACAATACAACAATATCTTTCAGGGACCTTAGTTGGTACCCCCAATTATTTCTAAAATAGATTCTCAAATCAGAACGGTAACATTTCCACCCCTCCCCCCAATCTCATAATATTAAACTGGAAATTTGGATTATCAAAATGGGCTGAATTTGATCCAGATATGTAGGGCCGGATTCTGTATTGGATGCCCACTCTCAGAAGCCACCTAAGCGGCTTTTGAGAATCACACATTGGCATCCTATAGAGAATTGAATCTGTCCTCATGGACAGACGCCTAAGTTTGCCTAATAATCCAATTCTATAACTGGCATCCATGCCACCAGCGCCGGTTAGAAAATCGGGTTGCCGCTGAGCTTATCGCCACAAGGGAATTTGGCCCTAAATGTATTCAAGTATACTTATCAGAGTTTATATGGTGTTTTCTGATGTCTAAAATATTCAGAATTGTATTGAACTGGATCTAGATATTAAGCAATAAATATTATTGTTTGCACTTTAATTCTATGTGGTAGCTATATTTAGACAATCGAAAAACAGGTTCCTATAACTCAACTCAAGTGTTTTCATAAATGTAAATAATGAGAGGAAAAGGTCTCAGAACTCCTGCGCTTTCAATGAATGATCATATGAATAACTTGTGCAGGTCAGGTTTTCACTCATCGACCAAAAAACCTCTCACTGGCTTATAAATCTCTTTTTGTTAAATTTTCAATTTTTTAAATAACATTAATAATAAATATGAAAAAACACTTATCTTAAAATTTCATTGTAAAGTGCAATCATGCCATGTGCAATATAGTTTAGCCCAATGGGTCCCGTTTCGCCAAAGAATAATAACGGCTTCCACGGGGGTCATTGAAAACTATAAAAAAAAAAATTTTGTTATATGCAACATAACTCTCAAATGGTTAAAGTATAAACTTAAACAATGTAGTACTCACTGTTTGCAGCTCTAGCGCTGACTTCCAAAAAATGGTGCCGGTGACTTTAGGACAACAGACATGCGATTTAAAAACCAATGACGAACATGTCAAAAACAATTGTGATTGGAGAATCACTTACTCTCACAACCCACACTTTGCAGCGTATACGCTCCCTTTCAAATGATAACGCTAATGATTAATAGTTTGTAAACCACCCAAAATGCATACTGATAACAAAAACACTAATTGTGGCATTACTATTTACAAAATAGACATTGTCATTCAAAAGATGTTATTAAAAAAAAAAAATGTATTCCAAAAAATGGACAGTGGCAAATGTGATGCAGCCCATTCAGTTCCTATGGACTGTGCCACATTTGCCATGCCGGGACTTGCTACCGCAGCTTTGTAAACGGGGCCCAAAGTAAATTACTTTGTGACATTTACTGATTCAACACCAACAATCACACTTTCATTATTTTATTTGGTTTTCATCTGTTCTTGGAATAGCCTGATTGAAATAATTTCTTTCGTATCACTTCTCTCCTGAGAGATGTTGCAAGCTCCTGTATAGAAAGATTGATGCCTCTATAATATTATTGCTATTAGGTTTCTTTTTTGGTTTTGTATGATTGTATGGAATTTTTAATTGTTGTATGATTATTGTAATGCTGTTAGTAAATTTTATTGTAAATGTTATGCTGTACTCCACTTTGTTAAAAGTTGCTTATGAATAAAAAAAGACAAAGCTGAACTAGGTTTATTCACGACTATAGACAGGTAAACGTAAACTGTCTCTTCTTAGTAGAGGGAGGCTATACTACTGCTTAATGCCTTCTATCTCACCTGGAAACAATGTTAAAGTCTAAACCCCCTCCACATAATTAAAAAAGTTAAAACATACAATATATTTCTCATATTCCTTCCCATAATAAGACAAATAAAAACTTGTCTTTACCAGGTCTCACCAAAGGGGCATGCTAAGAGGTGAGCCACACTTGATCCCAAGCTCTCCCTTTAGATTGCCACTTTTTTGTTCTAATGCTTCTTACTACTTCATCCTCAGTTTCTGTCTGACAGTGGTGTGCGGTCAGGGCCTTCAGGGGATTCATCCAACCCCCTGAAGGCCCTGAGGGCACTGATCTTAATTTGATTGGTTCATCAGGCAGCAGGCAGAAACTGCTCAACCAATCAAATTCAGATCAATACTGTCAGGGCCTTCAGGGGGTTAGCATGCTGCTGTTTTCATCAAAGAACAAGGTTCCCTCCGGGCTGCTAGAGTGCTTCAACTGTGTTTCAGTGGCTCAGTGGATATCAATGGAAGATTTGACTTTGAATATGAGAAGTGGAGTTTTTTGCTTTTTTTTTTTTTTTTTTTTTTTTACCAATGAAGATTTTCCCCTTTCCTAAGGGGTTGTGTGAGGGCTTGTAGTAGGGCTTTGAAGCGTCAGGAGGGTTTCTTCATTTTTCCATATAGGGTGTAAGTGTATTAGTTTGAGTGATTTATGTGCCCTCTACTTAGGTTTATTGGGTTGGGTGAATCTCCAACCCTACAGCCCTGCTTTTTTTTTGTTTTTGTTTACTTTTTGCTTGATGCAGTTTGACTGGTTGAGCAGCTTGCCTGTTCAACAAATCAAAATGCATCAGGAAAAAGTAAACAAAAATAAAGCTGTAGAACTGGAGATTCACTGAATCCCCTGAAGCGCTGACCATACACCACTGCTGCGGACCCCAAGCTTTTTCCCATCCTCTTCCTGTCTTCCCACAGCAGCTTCAGGTGTCTGCTTTGGTTGTTCCTGCCACCGTCTGTCACCCAATCCTGTAGTGGCCCACTGCTTTCACAGTATCAGTATTCCTCCTCCTATGGCAGCTGACCCTAATCTCTAGGATTGCTGTTCCAGACTTCTACAATGGGTTTATACTCCAGCCCCTCCTTCCCCATGATGATGAAACAAATAGATTGTTTGGGTCCAATATTAGGATTTCCTCTGTCCTCCAGTCAGAAAAAAAATCACATTATCACACAATAAATAGCATGGATGCTGTTTTTGTGCTATCCTTTTAACATGACACTTATCTATTTCATTTATTTGTTTCCATATGGAAAAAAATGGCAATAAAATTTATTTTCATTGTATTTATGACTGTGTTTCTCCTTGAAATTAAGGGGGGATTAGGTGGATTTTTTGGACTAAGCAAGCTATTGAAGGAGGATGAAAGAAGCAGGAAAAGTTCTCAGCCCAACCAACCAACTTTCTAAATTCTGAGTGTTATCTTATTTTGTTAAGTGCCAATTTGCAGAAACAAAATTGTGCTTTGACATTATTTCAGATCATTGATTGAACCATATCCACGTCATTCTCTTCTTGGATGGGTTGAGAACTTTTCAGCACCCCCTTCGTGGCACAGGCTAATTAATGTCTGTTAGCAGAAGCTAAGCTTTAGTAAAAAGGCCTCTAAGCCTGCTAAAGTCTGCTTCAATGGATCTGTGCTGTATTATTGCTGTTTTGACACAGTGCTGCAAACAGCCAGTGATGTTTTGACTTTAAGGAAGCTGACTGTCTATCGGTGAAGTCCACCTACCTCATGCTGCACAGGTTAGGGGAGCATCAACAATGGTCTGGAAGGAGAGCAGTAATTAAGGTGATCATATCTGCAGGTGACACAGTAATTCAAAGCTGTCAAATCATGAGCTTACTGTGAGGAACTGTAAGAGGACATTGCAAGACTGGGGGACTGGGTATCTAAATGGCAGATGAAATGAATTATAATAATCATCTTCATTACCATCATTATCATCTTACATAATAGTACACAGTACTGGGCTCCATATTAGAAGTCAACCCATGTTGATAACTTCCCGCTTAGTTACCTGTTCTTTTATTTTGGATTTCCCCTAAACTTGTGGACTGAATGTTGGGTATTAGCTCATATATTTCTGTACAAGATTTTGCTTGGTTCATCAAAATAAAATTTAAAAAGAGTGATAGATGTGAAAGAAGACTTGGAACTCATTGCCAGAGATAAGAGCGGATAGCGTAGCTGGTTTTAAGAAAGGTTTGGACAAGTTCCTGGAGGAAAAGTCCATAGTCTGTTATTGACAAAGACAGGGGGGAAGCCACTTCTTGCCCTGGATTGATAATATGGAATATTGCTACTCCTTGGGTTTTGGTCAGGTACTAGTGACCTGGATTGGCCACCATGAGAATGGGCTACTGAGCTTGATGGACTATTGGTCTGACCCAGTAAGGCTATTCTTATGTCTTATGTTCTTACCAAGTACTGTACCAATATAGTTTTCATTTTCCCAATCATCTAGTTGTCCAGAACTAAATCTTGAAAATTCCAATGCTGAACTGTTGGTCCACATATACTTCCCCTCCTTTAAATAACAAAGATTTAGAACAGAAACATTTGCATGAAATAGAAAAATTTTAAGAGAAAAAGAGATGTTAATAGAAATATAGAACTGGAATGGAACACAAAAAGTTTCCCGTCAGACAGGATCCACTATGGTGGTTATTTTAGAAGCTTTATTTGTGTTTTGAACGTCTGCAAATCAGCTTTCAGGCATCTAAATTTCATGGATGTCTGAATCCTGCTTTTATAAAGCCAACATATGGCTGTTTAAAACTGCAGTATGTCCATATGGCAAAGAGGCATGACTTGAGCCTGTTTTGGGCAGGACTAGAGAGGGGGGAAATATGGATGCCCAGCTATAGCTTGGGAAGGGGGAAAGTCCATAGTCTGCTACTGAAACAGACATTAGGGAAGCCACTGCTTGCCCTGGGATTGACAGCATGGAATTTTATTCCTATTTGGATTTCTGCCGATTTCTGTGATCTGGATTGGCCACTTGTGAAATCAGAATACTGGGCTAGATGGACCATTGGTCTGACCCAGTATGTCTATTCTAATGTTCTTATATAATATTTGTACTTTTTATGCAGCCAGTAAACATGCCTATTGTCAAGGATTCGCCTATGTGTCTGTTCATCAGTTCAAAAAGTCCAGTAAAAGTATTGCACTGATAATCAAGGACCTTGAAGGAACAAAGGACCTTTCTGCCAACCCCTGCTTACATAGCAGCTGCTACTTCTGACTATCTGGTAAATGGAAAAAGCAGCTATTGTCTTCTCCTCTTTCTGGGCTACCTCTACTACTGCTCTCCTCTCACACTTTGTAGGGTCAACGTCCTAAAAAAGGTTTCAAACAGGCACTCTTCAGACTTTTTTACTACTGAGATCTGTTTTTGATAATTGTTATATTTGTAAATCATATTCCTTTTTCCAGCTACATCTTTCCTCATTAGTTCTGTGCCAGCAAATGCATTTTTGATGACCCAATTATCTTGATAATTCTAAATGGCCCAAAGAACATTATTACAAATGTAGCTGTAAATAGTATTTTTTTATATTAGCAATTACTACCGAGTATTAGATTTGAGACAATTTTCCAAAGCATCTCTATTTTTCTTCTCTTAACTAGTCTACCAATGACTTTTTAACCAAGAAGCTTCTAGTAATATATTCTTATCTTTTTAATTTCTACAAAAGCTACCCTGCTCTCTAGATGCCTGCCTTTCTTTCAAGAAAAACACAAACCTCTCTATGGGATCCTTTTACTAAGCTGTGGTAAGAGCTAGTACATGCTTACCATAGCTTAAAATGGCTCACTGCAGAACACACTCAAGCAGCCTGAGGTAAGTTTGAAATCGGTACACACTAACTACGTGTAAAAAAATATTTTTATTTCATCAAGGACAAGCAGGCATAATATTCTCACATGTGGGTGACATCATCCATAGAACCCAGTAAAGACTCTACCAAATGCACTGTCACTTTAAATCTTTATGCAGTGCCCATATTGTGTGCATGCTGGTACTTTCCCACCTGACGTCAGCTTGGGGAACCATCAGTTTTTAATTTTCTATGGAGCTGTGAAACAATGTCTTCAGTTTTCTCTTCAATATGTCAAACTTTTACCATTCTTTTGTGCTTTTCCATACTTAGTTTTCATTGTTTTCCTACCTGCTCCCAGAAAGTATCTTTGCTTTCACATTGGATCGTGACAATTCCAATACAAAGTCTTGCCTTTCGGACTGGCTTCAGCCCATTCGTGTTTTCATGATTTGCTGAGTGGTAGTGGCAGCAGCCTTTCACACATGGGGGTTTCATGGATTTCCCTACATGGATGACTGGTTGAACAAGGCTTTATCATCACAAACAGTTCAGCATGCCATCAACTCAACAGTTCTTCTTCTGGAGCTGCTTGGGTTTGCTGTCAACTATGAAAAGTCACATCTACATCCTACTCAGGCACTGGAGTTCAGAGGAGCTCTCTTGGATACTACATAGGATCAAGCTTTTCCACCAAAGCAGAGAGATAACAATCTCATTCACCTGAGTCAGTCAGTCTCACCCTTCAACATATTTCTGCATTAAATGTTAGACCATCTCAGTCACATGGCATCGATAGTACTCGTCACTCCATTTGCATGTATTCACCTCAGAGTTTCATAATAGACCCTGTTGAACCAATAGTCTCAAACCAAAGGACATCTGTATACTCCAATCCAAGTCACCTCAGACCTCTTTCATTTTCTCCAATGATGGATAGTTCCTCACAATTCATGCAAAGTTTTCCCTTCCAGCCCCTCTCCCCCCCCCCCCACCATCAAAAGCTTCTAACAACAGATGCTTCATTGTTAGGATGAGGTGTATATCTGGACAGCCTCCATACTCAAGGAGTATGGTACCTCCGCTACCCCTTATTGGGAAAACTCTATTCAAGTTTCACCAAGATCATGAAACCATGATACTCATAGCACTGCATTGGCCACACCAAATTTGGTTTCTACTCCTAGAGCTCTTGACGAAGAAAACCATGCAAGTTGAAATCATTCCCAACACTGCTGATGCAAAATTATAGATTCCTCCTTCACCCCAATCCCAACTCATTAGCACTAACAGCATGGTTTCTTTTACCAACTAAGTAAATGTTTTCTCCCTCTCGGCTGCAGAATCTGTTGTCATTGATTATCTTCCAAGTGTGGAACCTGTCACATGCCCACTTCCATCCTTACTAGACTACCTTCTCCATCTCTCTAACTCTGGTCTAAAAAACAATTTGGATTGAGTACATCTCAGTGCTATCAGTGTGTTTCACTCTCCCTTGGACAAGAAACCTCTATTTGTCCATCCTTTGGTAACCCATTTCATAAAAGGCTTATTCCACATGAAACCACCTATCAAATCTCCACCTGTTCCTTGGTTAAGATAAATTCATTCAATATCATCCTCTCTAGATTTTGCACACTTTCACACACTTTTGCATGCTTTCATAATTTCTAGGGTAGACTATTGTAATTCAGTTTTTTATGATATTGCTGGTTCCTCACTTTGTCACCTACAAACCCTACAGAACTCAGCAGCTAACTTTTATGTGAAGCCAAAGCACAAGATCATGTAACACTTTAATTGATCAATCTTCATTGGCTAGTTATCGTACTATATCTATTTGCTCTAGGTTTGATATACAGACTTTAAAAACTAAATGGTTACCTACTTGGCAGCATTTGGAAGAGACTGAGGCTGTTTCCACATTGGTGGGTGGATGGCATTGCCTTCTTGAAAATAATTAAGTTAAAGAAGAAAGCAAAGAAATGTCTATTGAGGACTGAACCTCTCCTGAATCTGAAAAGAAAACTGAGAAAGTATAAGTGAATCTGGAGAAAGTCTAGAGATGTAGATGATTATGACAATTTCTACTTCAGGCTGTATGAATATCAGGAATTCTGTAAAATAGAAAGGGATAGGTATTATGCTGAAAGGATAAAACATTGATTTGAACATTACTCCCCTCTTACAACTACTGCACTGATTGCCTATTATGAGCAGGATAGTATTTAAAGCCTTGGAACCTTTCACAATCTATGACATGGCATCATCTGCAATGATCAATGTGATCTGAAAAAAGCAATGAGGGCCATTTTTGAAACAATGTCTATATCTGACTTTGGACATTTCCCACAAAACGTCCAAAATAGGAAACATCCAAGAAGCCATTATTGAATATCAAACCGTGAGATGTCCATATATAATTTTTTTTTTTTTTATCATCTACTTGGACATCTAAGCTGCCAAAATGTTCAAAGTTATACCCCATTTTGTATCCAAAAAATGTCCAAAAGTGTTCAAAGCAGGCCGGTCGCCTGAATACTTCAGCTAGGAATAATGGAATAGGACTCCGGTTTCTATATACCACATGTACATCTCACCATAACCTCCTTATGATTCAGATTAAGCTCCCCCAACCTTCCCTAATACCTATAATACCCACCTGTCCACCGCTCCAATAGCCCTTATTGCTACAGGTGGTATCTATATGGCAGTAGAGTAGGGTTTTGATGGGCTTACACTTTCCACCATAATTGTGCTGGTTAGAGCACCTTATGGGCTTGGCTCCTCCTCTCTGTGGTTCACTAGACCACTCAATAGGCTACCTAAGACATCTGTGTGCTACTCTAGCAGGCTTTTCGATTCTTGGTTGTGCTGTTCTAGAGTCATGTGGTACATGCTTGGTATGAATGTTCTTGTACTGAATGTTTATTTTATTCTGTCCTATCATAAATTGAAGTTCCTTTTATTTTTGAATTTTATGATTTTATTGTAAGCCACTATGACCATCTGTGTGAGCCCACCAAAACCCTATGAGTCTATATTGGTTAAAATTGACATATAAGATCCGTTACAAGCTGTTATTAACAGTTTATATGTGTTTGCACAATCTGGCCTCAAAATGTTTGATCGAGAGCATTCCGTCATATGTTCTATCTCATCAACTTCGGTCTGCAGGACTTGTAGAATTGCAAATTTTAGTTTCTTCTGTTGTTGTACTGTTATTTTGTTTACTGTTGTTCTTATCCCTCTGTTGCTTTTGTTTTCATCCTTAGCTTTAAGCCTTCCTTCCTGCTACTTTCACCGCCATGAAACGGTGGCCCACTGGACCCCACCCAATCAGCTGGTACATGCAATTTAAATTTCAACTACTTCTGGCGCATGCTCTCACAATCTCTGCTGAAGTGCACCAGAGCACCAATACTCACCTGATTTAGATGTATTTTAATTTTTTTTCTGTTATTTTTGTTTACTGTTGTTCTTACTTCTTCTTATAGCTTCTTACTGATTTTTATTCCAGTCACTCGATTATGCTAACAGTATATTTCCCAAGTCTTATTCTCTTCTAGCAGAATCGATTCTTCATACTATAGACTGCAAACAAGCATTAGCTGCTTCTTTGCAGAAGACTATACTCATATCTTAAAGATCATCTCTATTTCTATTGATCAAATTCCATTAGATTCTGCTTCAACAGTAAAAATCTTAGGAGTTCTTGTTGATAAAAATCTCACCTATCGCTCTCAAATAAGTTCTCTCATCAAAAACTGTTTCTATAAGCTAAGGATGATAAGATCTTTAGTTCCTCTCCTTGACCTCAAATCTCTCCAGACTTTAATTCATTCTCTTATAATCTCTAAAATTGACTAATGTAATTCACTATATAAAGGTTTATATCAAAAGGACATTAGACGACTTCAACTAATATAAAACAGAGCAATAAAAACTATCACTAACTGTAAAAAAACCTGATCACGTTACTCCTCTGTTAAGAAACGCCCACTGGCTTCCCATTCATCATCAGATCATCTATAAAATTGCTCTCCCCACCTTCAAGAACTGGCAGACTAACGAACCAGCATTTATTGACAGACTACTTATTCAACATGACTCTCCTAGAATTTTAAGATCCTCATCACAATTTACCCTTAACGTTCCATCTCTAAAAATAATTGGTACTCGCCAATCATACATCTTCTCCGTAACAGCATCCACCATTTGGAACTCACTACTTTTACAGTTAAGAGTAGAACAAAACTTGACTAAATTTAAGAGCAGCTTAAAATGCTTCCTTTTTAAAGATGCATATGATTAATCTAACTGACTCAATTTTGATGAATCTCATACAATTTTAAATCTATTTTATTTTTTATAAATTTTATAATTTTCCACACCCTATCCCTTCGTTTCTTCCCATTGTTTAAAAAAAATATATTTTTTTTTATTTAAAAAAATTGTAATTTTCTTTCATATTTCCCTTTTGTTTAATTCCTTCTTCCCGACTTAGTATGTCTGTCCTTGTATTGTATGCCCTAGTATTGTCTTTAACCATTATTTTATTTCTTATTTTAATTGTACAACACTTTTAAATATACTGTAAAGCATTTATCAAATTTTAAATAAATAAACTATAAACTATAACTTTTTGTCTCTTTCAACATTAATGAGTTGAACCATCCTGTTTTCAAGGAATTAGTATCCAACAAGTTGGTTGCATGCAACTTGTTTTCTTATATCTGGATCGGACTGCAATTAAAGAATCGAGTTACAGCCCTTCAAAGGTTCGTTTTTGGTGGCTCCAGTATGTTTTTCTTTTTGATTGACAGAATTGAAGCCACTCTTTTTCTCCTTGGTTCATATCTTTCACCTTTTATTATTGTCTGGAACTTTTTTCCTGTCAGGATGAGCCTTTCGGCCTCTCAGTATTTCTAATTGATTTTCTACAAGGCCAACACTCCCATCATCCCATTCTGGCTAGCTTGCAGGTAACCCATGCATGAGAATATGCTGCCTGCTTGTCCTGCGATAAAGCACAGTTACTTACCGTAACAGGTATTATCCAGGGACAGCAGGGAGATATTCTCACAACCCACCCACATCCCCTGGTTGGTTTCTTAGCTCTAAACCAATGCAAAGTAGTGACATAAGCATTTAATAACCAATAGGATACTCTTCAAATGATGTACTGCCAAGACATACCAAATGTAATTGAGATAAAAAGTTGAAAAAAGTTAAAAAAAAAAACCCATGAAAAAATCTTGTAGTATAGAATATACTCAATAGAAGGCAGACCAGTCAATTCTATCATTTAAACCTGAAGGGGTTAAAGATTGTAAAGTAAAAATCCAAATTAATAATTTATTAGACAATCCAGTGGCATTATCCTATGATACTGTGATATTTGGTATGGAAATGAGAGCAAAAAGTCAGATTTCTGCGAACAACAATAAATTATTACTTATAATGACTGGTGTTGCCATTCAGCAAATTACATATAATTGGAAGGATTGGAGGAGATTAAATTACAACTTTTGGTGGAACTCTTAATGCCATATCTATACAATGGAAAGATTTATTGCATTACAAAGGGGATATTACAAGAAATTTCAGGATGTGTGGAAACCATTAACAAAATATTGTACGGATTAGTTGAAAATATTTCCCTTATGGAATGGGATTACTTATTTTTGACTCTTCGGTGGTTTGGGTTTGATGACTCTTCCATTCAAATGATCAAAGTTCTATACTCTGCACCCACAACAAATGTACGCATCAACGGCCACTCATCAGCTCAATTTAAGCCCACTAGAGGTACCAGACAAGGGTGTCCGCTCTCTCCCCTGCTCTTCAATCTAGCATTGGAGCCCTTCCTACATTCCATCAGAACTAATGATCGTATTTGTGGGGTACGCTGTGGTAACTCTGAAGTAAAGTTTTCCGCATATGCGGATGATGTTCTCCTGTATTTGTCTCCTGAGTCCATTCCTGTGCTGCTCTCTCTTATTGATGACTTTTCCAGGATCTCTGGCTACAAACTCAACAATAGTAAAACTGAACTTATGCCTCTAAACTCTCATGTCCATCAACATTTAATTACTCAATATGGTTTTCGATGGTCTGATTCGTCATTGACGTACCTGGGAATCCCGTTTGGCAAGTCTCTGGACTCCACCATTGAGAATTGTACATCTCAACTACTGAATTCTATCAAGTCCCAAATTTTTAAATGGAATCCACTGAATCTTTCATGGTGGGGTCGATTAGCATCGATCAAAATGGTGTTGACGCCCAAAATATTGTATACTTTGAGCATGCTTCCTACACTTCTGCCCTTGTCAGTTTATAAAAATTTGGAATCGTTGCTAACCAAGTTCTTGTGGAATAATAATACACCTAGAATTGCTCTTCATAAACTGAAACAAGGTAAAACTAATGGTGGGGTGAACTTCCCTGATCTTTTGGATTATCATCATGCCTTTCTGTCTCGACATGGTGTTAGATGGCTGCTCTCTGATGACTTCATATCTTCTACCAATCGTTGGCTTGAATTTGAACGAGCAAGATATTTTCCTCACAGCTTACGACACCTTCCCTTCATGTTGCCACCTGCTTCACCTGTCATTCGTGATCACATTTTACTATCCATGATTCAGGTTATTAAGAGGCTAGAATCCTCACTTGATATCAACTGGTTGGACACAACATCTGCTCCTATTTGGCGCAACAGTTCAATTCGTATTGATAATCACATTGTTGATTGGAAGTTGTGGCAATCTGCGGGAGTGCACCAAATTAGCCAGCTAAGAATTGGAGAACAATGGATATCTTTTGAACAATTACAGGCTACTTATGGTTTAAATGATAACCAACAATATCGCTGGATGCAGCTTAAACACGCTATTGCGTCGTATCTCACATTACACACGCTCCTCAATACTGTTCCACCACTGCTTTCGCTATGCACATCCTTTCCTACTCTCAAAAAAGAGGCAGCCTTATGGTACAAACATGCCAGACAACAGAAAATTCAACATCCCATTGAAACAGAACGCAAATGGTCATTAGATTTTCAGATGTCATTAGATGAAGGCCAGTGGGAACACCTGTGGTCACGTACTCATACTATTTGTAAGTCTGCATCCTTCCTCCAAACCTCTTTATTCCTTAATCATAGGGCCTATTGGACTCCTAGTCGTCTGGCCCGAATTACAGCTGGAGAATCGGATAAATGCTGGTCCTGTAAATCCTCTCAAGGTACATTACAACATATGCTTTTTGACTGTTCGTTGTTACACCAATTCTGGGCCAGTGTCATGGCTGATATCAACAAATTACTTCACACGTCCCTTCCTTTATCATACAATTCCATCATCTTAGGAAGTGTCAATGCCACCGATTTCTTTCAAAGGGATGAGGACTGTCTTATTCATATTCTCCTTCTGATCGCGATCAAGATCATCCTTTCTAATTGGAAGAACTTGGACCGAGTCAGTTATGACGCCTGGTGGAACACCACTTGCTTGACAGTTAAATACGAAAAAATAGCTGCGGAAAGATTAGGCTTGATGCATAAGTTCACCAAGTTATGGGGTCCTCTATTGCAATATGCTGATTCACCGCCCTTGTAATACATGTTAAATTTATATTAACACGCCCTTTGACTATACTTAATATTACCCATCGACACTTATAATTCCCTTATATCTCATTTTCTCAATGTTTTTGGTGCATTATAGTGGTTGGCGTTTATCATATGAATGGTTACAGACTTAACATCATAGTTTAAGTATAAGATATCCTGATCTGTTTATTTCTCCCTTTTACTTTCCCCCTTCCTGGAGTTACTAATCCTTTGTATTATCGATCCCATGATATGGGGCATTGCTTTATGGATCTGTTATGTATCGCTTTATGTACTGACGCAATGTTTTACTGTTGTATATCAGTATTATTTTCTGTTCTATTGTAAAACCTTAATAAAAACTTATTGAACTTAAAAAAAAAAAGAAAATATTTCCCTTAAATTTATAAGTTCAATTGGGTAGGGTGGGGGATAATTTATTAACATGTATTTATATGATAATAGAATATGTGGTAGGGTGTGGTGGGAGGAGGGAGGGTTTAGAATTTATGTATTGTACAAATGATAGACTGAAAGTGATGTATTTATGGTTAATGTGATTGAATATATATATACACTTAATGTAATTTTGAAAATGAATAAAGAATTAAAAAAAAAAAAAATCCAAAAAGATTCTTTATATCATAGTGCCAGGGTTTAATCTCTGCCTCGAGAATGTTTATGGATGACATCAAGTATAAAACAGAGTAGATTTTGAAAATTGTGTTCCATTGTGAGGCAGTGCTCAACTAAAGGTTCTTTCGTGATTTTCCAGCAGGTCATTTCAAATGTGTAACATGCTCTTTTTGTGACATTACACTTCAAATCAAAGAATTTACTCATCCCACAACAGGGGGAACTGATCGTGTAGAACTGATCATGTAATGTATACCATTATATGTCCTTGCAAAAAATTTACATCAACATGACTATCAGAGCATTCAAAACATGTTTAGCAGAACACAAGTCCAACATCAAAAGGAAAATCACAAAAGAACTTTTCAAGTTCAAGTTTCAAGTTTATTAGGTTTTTATATACCGCCTATCAAGGTTATCTAAGCGGTTTTTACAATCAGGTACTCAAGCATTTTTCCTTATCTGTCCCGGTGGGCTCACAGTCTATCTAACGTACAAAAGAACTTTTAGTTGAGCACTGCCTCGCAATGGAGCACAGTTTTAAAAATCTACTCTGATTTATACTTGATGTCATCCATAAACATTCTCAAGGCAGAGATCAAACCCTTGCGCTATGATGCAAAGAATCTTTTTGGATTTTTACTTTACAATCTTTAACCCCCTTTGCAATGGTTAAGAGCATGGATGGTGTCTGACGTAGCCGGTGCCATTTTTTGAATGAGAAGTCCATTTGAAGTTGTGATCCGTATGTTGCTGTCTTTTAAACAAGCACATTCCTTTGGTTGTTAATCTAAAAAGTCACACTTTTTTTTCTCTCTTTGTCTTAAGGTACTGCAGCACCTCCCCTGACGAAGCCTTATAGGGTGAAACGGAGGACCCGTCGAGCAATTTAATTTTGTGCTGTCAACACAAACGTGTGGCGTTAGAGATAAGTGCTTTTCATATTTGACGCTATCTGATTTTTTGAGCTAAATTATATTGCCTTTTGCATCTTAAATATTATGCACTTTAATAATTATAAATATAGTAAAACTGGGGGGGGGGGTTGACCGATGATTGGGCCACGACCTGCTTTACAATCTATTTTCAGCAGTTTTGATTGCTTGATTAAAGGTCTCTGAGGTCTTTTTCCCCCTTAAATACTAGCCATTATATAGTTAGTGCTTTATGGTTGATGTCGTTGTTGCACTGTTGATCTGAGCATCGGCATTTTGCCTTTGTTTAATTGAAAATCGACTTACCATCAAGCACTATGACCAATGGTTAACCTTTTGTTGCACTGAGACAGGGTAACGGTAAAACCTAGAGGATGCTATGGGCAGGGGCATAGCAAAGGTAAGTGGCACCAGGGCGGTGTCGCCCCCCCCCTTCCCTCTTCTCTGCCCCCCTCTGTTCCTTCCCAACCTCCCTGTGCGCACACACATCCTTTCCTTCCCCCATACCTTTTTAATTTTCCAAGCACAAGCAACATTATGAACTTGCTACCCATGTGATGTTGGCTAGCCATCTGACATCACTTCCTTGGGGCGGGGCCTGGAAAAGATATCAGAGAGAGGCGACACCAATGCAGGCAGCAAGTTCGTAATGCTGCTCGTGCAGGGAAAATTAAAGAGGTATGAGGGAAGGGAACGGGTGCACACATGTGCGGCAGGGGGAGGGGGTCGGGAAGGAGTGGGGCAGGGGGGCGGAGAGAAGGATTGGTGACAGCGCCCCTACCAAGACTGCGCCCAGAGCGGACCGCCCCCCCCTTACTACGCCACTGGCTATGGGGCATTTCATGTGTACTAATCGGCTAGTGTACAGTGATGTAGCTGTGCTGATTAGTGCTGGCCACGCCTACTCTTTGTCCCCAATCACGCCCCCAGCGCTAAAAAATAATATGTATTTTTCAGCTCCTGGGAAGCATACACAGATCCAAAAACTGCCACAGGACACCTGAGCAGCTTAGTAAAAGAGCACCAAAATTGTATATTACCCCTAGCATCATCAAGATTTCTTTTAATTTGGATGATTTTATTTCTACCAGTTTTGCTTCATATGTTTATATAGAAGACAGCCTTAACTTTGAATGGTTTGTAATGTTTATGACTAAGAGGGTTATTTTTAAATTATAGTTAACCTTCTCCATGGGAGATATTTTAAGGTAAAAACCAGTTGTTCCTCCTGAAGAGATTAAATAAACCATTTTCTGTGCATTTATTTTTGCTTGTACTTAATGAAATAACATACAAGTCTGATTGCTTCTGAAAGTCTTATTGCTCAGTGTGTTTCAATTGCACTCAAAACATTTCCACCTTTTCCATGGGATGAAGATTACAATAATTTAAAAAAAAAAAGAAAGAAACTTGATAGAACAACCTGTTTGCTTAAAAATGTTATTTGCAGATTACCAGCTTGATTTTCTGCATTGAAAAAAACATTAATTTTGTTTGTATGCATTTTTAATTTAAAAGAAGGCTGTTTTGATCACCTATGCAGTATGACAACAGATGTTTACCATCTGTCAGCCAGGCTGTTTGTTTTATAAATACTTTAGGGAGAGTTCTAAATTCCTACAATGGGCATGATGTGAGTGAGTGAGTATGTGAGAGCGAATGCAGGAGGAAACCTCAGCACATATATCAGCAATAGCTTATAGTGACAGTAAACCTCCATATTTAGGTTATCATAACACATGGTTTTAGTACAAATCTCCCCAGGCCCTTTAAGATACCAAATATAGGGGTTCTTTTATTAAAGGGTATTAAGCACTAACTCATGTTTATTGTGAGATAAAACAAGTTACCATCAAACATGGTAAAGTATTTTGCCTGTTTTCATATGTTAATCACATTTATTTATTTATTTTTCACATTATTTTTTTTTTCTAGGGGTATGGAATGGGTATGGAAGCATTGACCAGATTACTATGAGCTAAATGGTTAATGTAGGGTTAACACAGGAGCACTTTGGGGAGATTCATCAAGATACATTAGAACTTTAAGTCACGTTAATTGACCATTAACATGACTTTTACAGCCCTAACTCTGCTTTTCGAAAACTACTGCATGAGTATTAAGTTGCCATGAGTTAAGAGAGTAATGAGATGCAAAGAATGCAAATGCATGTTCTGCAGCTCATTACTATATAAATACCCTCATGAATGAGCAGGAGTGATGACTAATTGCTCCTGTTCACTCTGGCACTTTCTTAGTTGGCACAACTACCGCTAGGGATCATATTTCCATATAAGGATCCAAAAAGGTATACTTCATGGGAAGGGCTTGAGCAGATCAGAGACATTGCTGGAATTTGCACACAATTTTACTGATTAAGGGAGATCTGTACCTAACTTACTCCCCCCCCCCTTTTCACTAAGCTACGATGGAGGTTTCTACCACGACCCAGAATGCTAAATGCTCTGATGCTGCTCCAATACTCAGAGAATTCCTACGAGTGTCGGAGCATTTAGCCCTCCAGGCCGTGGGAGAAACCTCCACTATATCTTAGTAAAAGAGGGCCTTAGGTAGGAGAATTTACACCAGGCCATAGTTGGTATAAATCCCTGTGCCCAAAATTAGGTGCATATCCCGGCACAAGACATTATTCTATACATGGTGCCCAACTCTGAGCGCTGTTTATAGAATAGCACTTAGTGCTAATTTTTATCAGTGCCCAAATTTGGGCACCATTTATAGAATTGAATCCTTTTCTTGTAAATATTAAACTTTGTTTCTTATATGTGCATAATGAAAGCAATTTCCAACAACAACTCATATCTGGTAAATGGGCTATTCGAAAACTGCCCACACTCATGACCCATAAAATTATGCACTAATGGTTCTTTCAGTTTGTGTATTATCAAGATTTGTTGTGCCTTAATTGTGCATGTTCTCCCTCCCCCAAGAACACAAAAGAAACCCTAAAGA
This sequence comes from Geotrypetes seraphini, assembly GCF_902459505.1. NCBI lineage: Eukaryota > Metazoa > Chordata > Amphibia > Gymnophiona > Dermophiidae > Geotrypetes > Geotrypetes seraphini. The sequence goes on from NC_047085.1 coordinate 370,669,671, forward strand.
TAGGGAGGTGAAAAAATCACAAAATGCAAAAGACCTCCCAAAACTCCAAGAATAAAAATAGGTAAGGGGGAGTGACAAAGTCAAAGCACAAACAACTAGCTTAAGCAAAATAATGTTGTGAAAACGGGAGAGCCCTCAGTCACACAGCCACCTACTGGGAAGTCCCAGAGGAAAGGCTGTCACTGGCTTACACCCAAATGGGTATCAACTGTGAAACATCCCCGGGCTCTCTCTGTGTGAATTTATAAATAAAGTGCACCCAAAAAGTGCAAAGTGTGAAAAATATATATGTAAATCAATCAAAAAACACACTCTCATAACATGATTTGAATTTGTCTCTGCCCCTTAACCAGGGGGCCAAAAGGAAAAGCAAGTGTCCAAATTCGACCAAGCAAATCACAAACTGGAAGTACTTAGCTTCTCCGTGTGACAAACAGCCAGCAGATGATAACTTCGTCCAACGGGACTCCGTTTCGGGGGTGCACACCCCCTTCTTCAGGAACAACTGGACTGCGCTGAGTCTCGCAATTCTTCCGACCCAGCTTGAAAAGCAAAGAGGAAAATGGCACTCAACCGAAATGAACGCCTCCAATTTAAACTGCAGACCAAAGCGTCATTGGCTAAGCAAGTCAGCTGACTCGCCTAGATCGTGAGCAAATGTCCATAAAAAAATGAGAAACCAAAAAATTGTATACAGGCTAAATCGCCAAAAAACTGCCCAAAGAGGGGAAAGAAAAATAGAAACTTGGACCCCAAGCCAGCAACTATTAATAAGTATACTGCCATTCAATATAATCATTATGTCCATTGGGGGTGAGAGTTTGGAGTTCAAATATCCAATACTGTTCCCTTTGTTGTAGCCAGGATAATTTGTCCCCCTGATAATCTTCAAATATTTGTTCAATAATGAACCAACGCAAATCCTGAAAAATATGCCCTCTTTGGATGCAATGAGGGACCAGAGGAGAATTCATAGATTGAGTATTAATTCGTGAACGATGCTCTATTAAGCGGGTTCTGACAGTTCTTTGAGTCCTGCCCACGTATATCATACTGCAAGGGCATGTAATGACATATACTACCCACATGGACTTACTGGTAGTAACTGATTTGAAGATATAGGATTTATTAGTTCTAGGATGACACCACCTATTACCTTCCATAGTAGTCTTACAAATGTCACAAGTGTCACTACATTTGGAATGATGAACTTCATGAATAAGAGTCCCCCTGGTCGCCGTATGTCTAGAGTGCACCACATGATCTGCCATGTTTTTAGTACGGGAATATGCTATGCGTGGAAAATTTTGGAAAATTGAATGCAATTGAAGAATGTGCCAATGGCTTCTGAGTGTTTGTTGCAGCTCTAGAGCTTGGCTTGCTTAAGGAGCTTATCAGTTGCATATAATCTTTAAACAAACACTGCACAGCAGGTCACTCAGTGCAAACTTATCCTAATGAGGCTTTTCCCATTCTGCCAGCACAGACTTGGTAATACAGCTTCTGGGCAAAAGAATCACAGCCTAACACAAAGACTTATTTCCTTTCTTAATGAAGGACACCTGGTAATAAGCAAACAAGAATTCCGTTCTTACTTTCAGAGAGGCAAATACCATTTTTCTTCTTTAACTTAGGGACCACAACCTCCATACACTCCTGAAGGGAGTGTTAATTCCATTAGCAGGTCAGAAGTATCCATAGCCTCTTCTGCCGGTGGACTCTGTGGTTGACAACAGTGTCTGCTCCACCTCAGCCATTTCAATGTCCTGCTCATTGCATGGCTGAAGGTAATGACTTCTCCCTTCAGTTTCCTGCCTCTCTCCCCGCAACTGACCCATGTCATAGTCCCATGTCATAGCATGTCATAGTCCCATCCCTCTCTCATGAGAAGGAGGATGGGCTGTAGCTCTCTCGGGAGCTGAGCCTGGCTTCTCTTGAGCTGCTTGTGCTATGGATTTTTTAAAGGGCCATAGACTCATTTTTCTGGTAAAAACCTAACAGGCTTTTTGGAAGACTTATACTGGCATTCTGCTGGGTGACCCTAGGCTCATACCTTTCCTGCTGTGCCTCAATGTCCGAGGAGTAGTCAGCCAATTCAAGAACTCTACTCGTAACCTGGTCAGCAATTCTGACCAGGGACTGTATTTTTTTCCTATTTTCCCCTGAGACAAATCCAGGGCTGGCAATGGGTTTGTCACAAAAGAAAGGGTATAGGATGATGTTAAGAAGTGATAGGTTCAGGAGTAATGTAATAAAATACCATATATACTTAAGGTGACCATACGTCCCGTTTTCAACGGGACAGTCCCATTTTCGGGCCGACCGTCCCGTTGTCCCGACCCACCGCTTCGGGACACCAAAAATGTCCCGTTTTCAGGGACAGCATCCCGAAGCTGTGCGCGGGGCACCAGGACAGCTGATCACTTTCCCTCCCTGCTGCGCTGATTGAAACGCTGGGCTGCAGCCGCTGCTTCTTGGCTTCTGCCAGTCAGGCAGCGATTGGCTGGCCCCGAACTTCCTTTCCGACGTCAAAATTGACGTCGGGAAGAAGTCAAGAAGCAGCGGCGGCGGTCCAGCGTTTCAATCGGCGCAGCAGGGAGGCAGACTGGAAGGCAGCGGCGGTACACGGGCATGCAGGCAGGGGGGTTTGAATCCGCGGGGGGGGGGGGGTTTGAATCAGACACTGGAGAGAGGGAAGGAAGTAGGCAGGCAGGCTGGCTTTTGGGGGAGGGACAAAGGCAAGAGAAAACATAGGAAGGAGGCACTGGGGGCACTATGGACATGGGAAAGAGGCACTGGGGACACTATGGACATGGGAAGGAGGCACTGAAGGCACTATGGACATGGGAAGGAGGCACTGGGGACACTATGGACATGGGAAGGAGGCATTGGGTGCACTATGGACATGGGAAGGAGGCATTGAAGGCACTAGGGACATGGGAAGGAGGCACTGGGGGCACTAAGGACACAGGACAGGCACTTGGGGCACTATGGACATGGGAAGGAGGCACTGGGGGCACTAAGGACACAGGACAGGCACTGGGGACACTATGGACATGGGAAGGAGGCACTGGGGGCACTAAGGACACAGGACAGGCACTGGGGGCACTATGGACATGGGAAAGAGGCATTGGGTGCACTATGGACATGGGAAGGAGGCATTGGGTGCACTATGGACATGGGAAGGAAGCACTGGGGCACTAAGGACAGAGGAACTGGGGGCACTATGCACATTGGAAGGAGGCACTGGGGCACTAAGGACACAGGACAGAGGCACTGGCTCTCTAAGGACACAGTACAGAGGCACGGGGGGGGCACTATTGACATGGGAAGGAGGCATGGGGGCACTAAGGACACAGGACAGGCACTGGGGGCACTATGGACATGGGAAAGAGGTATTGTGGCACTATGGACATGGGAAGGAAACACTGGGGGCACTAAGGACAGAGGCACTGGGGCACTATGCACATTGGAAGGAGGCACTAGGGCACTAAGGACACAGGACAGAGGCACTGGGGGTACTATGGACATGGGAAGGAGGCACTGGGGGGCACAGGACAGAGGCACTGAGGCTCTAAGGACACAGGACAGAGGCACTGGGGGGCACTATGGACATGGGAAGGAGGCACTGGGGGCACTAAGGACATAGGAAGGAAGGAGGGAGGGAGGGAATAGAAAGGGACAATTGTTGGGCCTTAGTGCAGAAAGAAAGAAAGAAAGAAATGAAAGAAAGGATACACAGTAAGAAGGAAACACAACCAGAGACTCATGAAATCACCAGACAGCAAAGGTAGGAAAAATGATTTTATTTTCAATTTAGTGATCAAAACCTGTCAGTTTTGAGAATTTATATCTGCTGTCTATATTTTGCACTATATTTGTCTATTTTTCTATAGTTACTGAGGTGACATTGCATATTTTAAAGTCATTTGCCTTGACATCTTTGAAAACCCCAAATGATAATTAACATTTTCTCTGCGTATAGTGTGCTTTGTAGTTTTTTTTAATTTTGAGGTTACCATTATGAATTAATATGAAGATATTATGTGTACATGAAAAATGAATGGAAGAATTTTGGGGTGGGATTGGGGGCGAGGCTAGGGCAGGGTTGAGGTGGGGCTGGGGCAGGACTAGGGCGGGATTGGGGGTGGGCTGACAATTAATAGATGTCCCCATTTGATGAAAAAAATAAATGGTCACGTTATATGTACTCAAATATAAACTGAGATTTTTGGGCCAAAGAAATGGCCCAAAAATGGGAGTCTTGGCTTATATTTGGGTCAGTGCCCACCCACCCCCTCCCAGACCCCCTCCACAGACCTCCACCAGGCCTCCTGTAAGACCTGGTGGGCCAGCAGTGGGCCAGGAAAGGAGGGATCCCTCTCGTCTCCTGTCCCGGCTGACTCTAACAACTTTCACCTCCTTCCCACCTCTCCAATTAGTAAAAAGCATACATTTAAAATCCCTGGTGGTCCAGCAATGAACTGGGGCAGTAGTGATCTTCCTATGCTCCTGCCCCATGCAGAACTGCAGTCTGAATGGCTGCCATGAGTTCTCGCTGCAACCTCACGAGTTCCTGCTCAATGTGCAGTGACAGCTAAGAAAGCAAATAGAATGTTAGAAATTATCAGGAAAGGAATGGAAAACAAAGATGAAAATGTTATAATGCTCTTGTATTGCTCTATGGTATGGCTGCGTCTTGAATACTGTATGCAATTCTAGTCACCCTATCTCAAAAAAGATATAGTGGAATTAAAGAAAGTACCGAGAATGACAACAAAAATGATAAAAAGGGAATGGGACGACTTCCCTATAAGAAAAGGCTAAAGCGGCTAGTGCTCTTCAGCTTGGAGAAGAGATGGCTCAAGGGTGCTATGAAAGAGGTCTATAAAATGCTAAGTAGAGTGGAAAGGGTAGTTGTGACTCGCTTGTTTACTGTTTCCAAAAATACTAGGACTAGGGGACATGTGATAAAGCTACTAAGTAATAGATTTAAAACAAACTGGAAAAAAATATTTCTTCACACGTGTAATTAAACTCTGGAATTCATTGCCAGAGAATGTGGCGAAATCAGTAAGTTTGGCAAGATTAAAAAAAGGCTTGGATAATTTCTTAAAAGAGAAGTTCATAGGCCATTATTGAGAGGCTTGGGGAAATCCACTGCTTATTCCTAGGATAAGCAGAATAAAATCTGTTTTACTACTTGGGATCTAGCTAGGTACTTGGGACCTGGGTTGGCCACTGTTGAACCATCGTTCTGTCACAGAATGGCAATTCTTAAATCTCAAGGGAGCGTATTAGAGATGAGGTGTGGGCAGGGCTAGGGCGGGCTTATGACTTCGACATTTTTTTGCCATAATCAACATTTAATATTTCACCCAGGGCACAGGTTAGACATCTGGGGCTAGACCTGTTGTAATAATAAACAAGTGCCAAAAAGGTGGTCAAACTGACCAAATGACCACTGGAGGGATGTTAGCATGACTTCTCACACTCCTCCAGTGGTTGATGACCCTTCCCACCTCCCAGAGATGTAAATGAAATAGTACATACCTGTTTGTATGACAGCTTCAAATGTTCCTGGAGTAGCCTGAGGGGCAGTGTAGTCAACCATAGAGATGGAGACTCAGGCCCATACTCCACTCTAACACTTATGGTGGAATCTGTGAGATTTCCAAACCACACAAATGCCATATATAAAGGTGTCCCCTGCAGGCATAAGGGCTATTGGGTCCAATATGTTTTGGAGGGGTCGCCAGTCATCTTAAGGGGGTTATGATGAGATGTATACCTGAGATCTTTTATGTGAAATTCACTCCAGTGCCCCCTATAGTGCCACACTGCTCTGCTGTGGGATGTTTATGTGGCCAGTCTAGTATACGTGCTGGCCCCTCTTACATACCAATGACTTGTTCTGTGTGTTTTTCATTTGAACGTGTGGGTTATTTTTTTTTTTCCGAAAATGATTCAAAAGGATAGACACACAGAAGATAGATGCACAGAGCACAAACACGATCATTTTTGAAAAAAGCAAGCTAAGGGGCTCATAATCAAAAGAGAAATACATCCATAAACCGGCCTAAGTCGGCACTTGGACGAACATTTCCCAAATACGTCCAAGTGCCTATAATAAAAACGGGTTTTGGACGTATTTCTAAACGACCTAGGCCTTCATAGTGCCACTGAATGACCAAAGCTAAATGGGGCGTTTCGGGAGTAGTGTCGAGGGCGGGAGTAGTGTCGAGGGCGGGAGTTGGGTGGGACGTGGGCTGGCTTAGACTTAGTTGTACACAATGAAGCCGGAGGCGCAATGTGCAGCGGCCTCAAAAAAAGCGAGCAGAATGCTGGGCATTATCAAAAAAGGTATCACTACCAGAACGAAGGAAGTTATCCTGCCACTGTATCGAGCAATGGTGTGCCCACATCTGGAATACTGCGTCCAATACTGGTCGCCATACCTCAAGAAGGACATGGCAATACTCGAGAGGGTCCAGAGGAGAGCAACGAGGATGATAAAGGGTATGGAGAACCTCTCATATGCCGAAAGGTTAGACAGGCTGGGGCTCTTTACCCTGGAAAAGCGGAGACTGAGAGGGGACATGATACAGACTTATAAAATCATGAAAGGCATAGAGAAGGTGGAGAGGGGCAGATTCTTTAGACTAGCAGGGGCAACTAAAACAAGAGGTCACTCAGAAAAACTGAGAGGAGACAGATTCAAAACGAATGCAAGAAAGTTCTTCTTCACTCAACGGGTGGTAGACACCTGGAACGCGCTTCCCGGAGAGGTGATAAGCCAGAGTACAATTCTGGGGTTCAAAAAGGGACTGGATGACTTCCTGGAAGCGAAGGGAATAACGGGGTACAGATAGAGGTTTACCTCACAGGACACTGAGCAAATAAGGTATGGACATTTTAGGTTAGGTAGGGAACATTTTCAGGTCTGTGACACGTATGTGGAACGTATGATATGAAAGAATTATTAATATTGAGTGACACTGCCTAGGATCCATGATAGCTGTTACAGGGAAACACAAGTATTATGAGAACGAGCAAGGACTTTTCAGCACCTATTGATAATTATGAGAGCAGGTCATTGTCAGCTCAGGCAGGCTAAGAGCACAATCCACAAGGATTCAGTTAGCACAATCCACAAGGAAGGGGATGGGAAATTAGCTCATGAGGCAAACTAGGAGTTTCTCACACATACTGATTGGTAAACATCCTCCACAAGGAAGGGGATGGGAAATTAGCTCACGAAGCAGGCTAGGAACACATACTGATTGGTAAACATCATCCCGGCATTCACTTAACTCAATCCACAAGGATAGGGGGATAAATACTGTTTCCCCTAGAAAGAAAAGCAGAGAGGGACATTTCCACTACTGACAGAGAGGGACATTTAAGCTGTGTGATGACATTTTGTGAGTAAGCCTCCTGAACGTGGTCCTTCGACAGAATAATGATGTAATAACCGGTAACGTATTAATTCAAACTCTGTACTTAATCAATGATTATGGCTAGAAATATTGTATATATGTAATATTATGGCTAGAAATATTGTATATATGTAATAAAACTTAATATGTATACTATTTTGATGTCCTGGCATTCTGTCCAGTGCGGAAAGTGACTGAAGGTATTTGGTAAGCTTTTTTAAATAGTAATACATTAATTGGCGTAGTCGGCAGGATTTCTCTAAAGAAAACCTGAGCGCTCTTGTGATACAGGAATGTTCAGGAAGAGAGAGAAATCCTCAAAAGAACCTATAGAGGTACCCAGCTGGACCGAGGCACCGTATAATTTGATAGCACAGGAACTAGCCAGTAATCATGGATTAGCAGAGTCATGGGAAAAGGTTCTGGGAAGTGCAGAACCAATTGATCTTGTACAAGTTTAGAAAAATGCCCCGATAAATTGGGTGATGTAGTTGCCCCGATAAATCAGGTGATGTAGTTGCTCTGGGTTCTGGGAAGGGCAGAACCACTTGATCTTGTACAAGCTTTAGAAAAATGCCCCGATAAATTGGGTGATGTAGTTGCCCCGATAAATCAGGTGATGTACTTGCTCTGGGTTCTGGGAAGTGCAGAACCAATTGATCTTGTACAAGTTTAGAAAAATGCCCCGATAAATTGGGTGATGTAGTTGCCCCGATAAATCAGGTGATGTAGTTGCTCTGGGTTCTGGGAAGGGCAGAACCACTTGATCTTGTACAAGCTTTAGAAAAATGCCCCGATAAATTGGGTGATGTAGTTGCCCCGATAAATCAGGTGATGTACTTGCTCTGGGTTCTGGGAAGTGCAGAACCAATTGATCTTGTACAAGTTTAGAAAAATGCCCCGATAAATTGGGTGATGTAGTTGCCCCGATAAATCAGGTGATGTAGTTGCTCTGGGTTCTGGGAAGGGCAGAACCACTTGATCTTGTACAAGCTTTAGAAAAATGCCCCTATAAATTGGGTGATGTAGTTGCCCCGATAAATCAGGTGATGTAGTTGCTCTGGGTTCTGGGAAGTGCAGAACCAATTGATCTTGTACAAGCTTTAGAAAAATGCCCCGATAAATCGGGTGATGTAGTTTAGAGAAATAAAAATGCCCCGATAAATCGGGTGATGTAGTTGCTCTGGGTTCTGGGAAGGGCAGAACCACTTGATCTTGTACAATCTTTAGAAAAATGCCCCGATAAATCAGGTGATGTAGTTTAGAAAAAATGCCTTGCTGCCACAAAATATAAGATGTTGGAGTAAAAGTTCCTTTGTTTGAAAGAGCGAACTGCAAAGGGAGGGATTTTCACCCCCACCTTTTTCCTCCTTCGATGCTATCATGTGAGCTTGACGGCGGGCTTTTTTGAGTTTCTACTTTGTTTCCCCAGGCAGAGGGGAGGGGGAAGTGGGAGGAAAGAGAAAAAAGGAGAGAGACAGCATGGGGTCTGTCTGCAATTCTACGAATGTTGCAAAAACAGGGATCGATATTTAAAATATGCTTAAATATTAACAAATTATGGATTTAAATGTAGGAATTTGTAATGAAATTAATAATGTAAGCAAGGAACCAAAGGGTTTATGGATAAAACTTTACCAGCCTTATGTTATTTAGAGTTCCGATTAGCCGATATAAGCTACTTGAAGTTAATTGAAAGTTGTTTTACTGTTCAGGAAACAAAGAAAGTTTATTTAAGTTTGAAAGAGTTTCTGTAGGGTAGATCTATGCTGTTAAGAACAATGGAGGTAATTTAGAAGCTGTTTGCCTGATGTAGCCTGAATTTTTTTCTTTCTTTTCCTTGTTTCTTTAAGAGATGGTTAAAAGCAGGGAGATAGTCTGTAGAACGAACGTACAAGAATGTGGAAGAAAGCTTTGTGAGACGTGTTAAGGAAGGATGTGCCTTTGGTTGTAGTAACAAGCAGGCTGACTAGTCACTGTCTGAAGGCTGGCCGTGGACTTTTCAGCAGTCCGAAATAAGTTTTTAAGAACGATAAAAGAATATTGGAAATGTTATAAAATGTTAATGTATATTCCTGTAAGTAGGTTTCAGGTTTGTTTGAACGTGCCCAATCTACTTTTACTAGGCTACCACAGGGATGGTTACATAGTCCTACCATTTGTCCTCAAATAGTAGCGGAAATAGAGGATATTAGGGAAATCACAGAGAAAGCAAAACGAAAAATATTAGATTTTCCCACTCCAAAGAATATACAAGGTAACTAGTAAAAAATATGAGTTTATGTGGGGAGAAGAACAGCAGGTTGCTTTTGAAAATGCTAAACAAGCCATACAGACCACTGTAGATTTGTGGCCCATGAGAGAGGGGGAAGTGGAATTACATGTATATATTCCCTTCGAAAAACAACTTTTAGCATGTTATTGGGCGTTGGCTGAGACCGAACAGATTACTATTGCGGCCACAAATTCCAATTATGCAATGGGTAATGTCTGATCCCAAGTCAAATAGAGTAGGATATGCTCAGGAACAAAGTATTATTAAATGGAAATGGTACATTTCTCAAAGAGCTAAAATAGGTGAGCATGGGGTAGCTACTTTGCACGAAAAAATAGCTAATATTCCTAACGAAGAGCTGGAAATCATAAAGCCAGTATATGCTCATGAATCCCCAGTGAAATGGGGAGTGGAATATCTTTTTACTGACTCCTGGTCGGTCGCTAATGGTCTTGCTACATGGTTAATGGGGTGGAAGTCCCATAATTGGTTAGCTGTGGGGTAAAGAATTGTGGCAAGACATAGAAAAAATTGTACAAGAGACAATAGTGTCAGTATTTCATGTAGATGCACATATGCCTGTTGATTCAATGGAACGATTGTTTAATTCCCAAGCAGATGCCGCAGCTATCATTTCTGTAACAACTACTAATGAAATTCCTAAGGTGGAAGAATGGTTGGAAGGTACAGCCATTTGGACACATCAGAAAAGTGGACATCTTGGAGAAAAAGCTACTTACAGATGGGCTCAGGAATGAGAGATTCCTTTGACGATAGATGTGATCAAACATGTGATTGGAAAATGTCCGGTGTGTCAACATATCAAGAACGGGAAGTACCACATAAGGTAATGGGGCACGGGGCGATTTGCCAGCCCAGATTTGGCAAATGGGTTTCATAGGACCGTTACCCGAAAGTCATAAATGTAAATATATGTGTACTGCTGTAGATTATTATTAGCATTCCCTTGTGCTTCTGCGTCACAATGGAGCACTCTAAGGACTTTAGACATGATTATTCAGTATTATGGTATGCCCTTACAAATACAAACTGATAATGGATCACATTTTATGGGAGGGCAGATAAAAGAATATGCTAAGGAAAATAATATTGAATGGGTATATCACATGCCCTATTATCCCCAGGCAGCGGGATTAATTGAATGGATGAATGGACTTTTGAAAGAGGCCCTTAAAAAACTAACTACAGATGACAAATATGGGCAGTGGAGGGATAATGTAACCCCCAATTTGACGATTGGGAAACTGTCCATAGCCAAAATCTGGATTAGCAATCCTAAAGGACCTCCGGAACCAGCGGAGGTGATTGCAATCGGGAAAGATAAGGCACTCCTTGTAATGAAACCGGGAGTGGAAAAATGGGAATATGTCCCTCAGGAGAAATGTTATTTGAGAGAGTAATAATGTTTTCTGAAACTTGCAGATATACGTGTGCCTTGGAATCCTTGGAATATGGTATGGGGTAAAAGGCGCTGCCCCCGGGCGACGTATTACAATTAAAGAAGGGGTCGTTACGTCATGGAGATGGAAGCATCCTTCAATGAATCGGAAGCAAGATAACTTCACTTGCAGCGCTAACTCCAGATGTATCATTGCAAATGTGACAACAAGAGAACTTGCAGCGATTACAGATTAAAAGCAATGAACACACTAGAAATGAGCAGATATGGAGGACCGTGTCTAATATACTCACTGCATAGGAATGTTTATGTGTAAATAGGTAGTGTTACCCCTCATACTAGGGGAACCTCAGAAACAATTTTTCTGGGCACTTAAATTTAATTTTAACATTTTGTGACTCCACATTGCAAGGGCGAATTTGTAAATTACAATCAATAATATATGATGTGTGTGAATGGACTATATTATTGAAATAGCACCACGCGTAATATGTGTGGTGACTAATGAGCCAATAATTACCAAAAATGTTAGTACCCTTTGCAGGATGCTTACACAATATGTCAACACTTCTTTGGCAGAATCAAACTTATGTTTGAACACCTGATATAGGATTTAGAACAAATGTATTCTGGGAGAACAACTTTTCCGTTCCAAATTGGGATTTAAAGTTGGGAAAGTTAAAAGCTATAATACTAGGATAAATCAGTCCATAAGGAATTTGAACAAAAGCATCACTAGATTAGTAATTATACTAACCATAATAGTACTTGTTCTGTCCTTGTGGAATTGTTATGTGGTTTATGGACTATGCTGTAAACCAACTCGGACCACGATGGTATCCTATGGCAGTATCACTCAATAAGGACCGAATGTGACACGTATGTGGAACGTATGATATGAAAGAATTATTAATATTGAGTGACACTGCCTAGGATCCATGATAGCTGTTACAGGGAAACACAAGTATTATGAGAACGAGCAAGGACTTTTCAGCACCTATTGATAATTATGAGAGCAGGTCATTGTCAGCTCAGGCAGGCTAAGAGCACAATCCACAAGGATTCAGTTAGCACAATCCACAAGGAAGGGGATGGGAAATTAGCTCATGAGGCAAACTAGGAGTTTCTCACACATACTGATTGGTAAACATCCTCCACAAGGAAGGGGATGGGAAATTAGCTCACGAAGCAGGCTAGGAACACATACTGATTGGTAAACATCATCCCGGCATTCACTTAACTCAATCCACAAGGATAGGGGGATAAATACTGTTTCCCCTAGAAAGAAAAGCAGAGAGGGACATTTCCACTACTGACAGAGAGGGACATTTAAGCTGTGTGATGACATTTTGTGAGTAAGCCTCCTGAACGTGGTCCTTCGACAGAATAATGATGTAATAACCGGTAACGTATTAATTCAAACTCTGTACTTAATCAATGATTATGGCTAGAAATATTGTATATATGTAATATTATGGCTAGAAATATTGTATATATGTAATAAAACTTAATATGTATACTATTTTGATGTCCTGGCATTCTGTCCAGTGCGGAAAGTGACTGAAGGTATTTGGTAAGCCTTTTTAAATAGTAATACAAGGTCATGGACCTGGAGGGCTGCCACGGGAGCAGACTGCCGGGCAAGATGGACCCCTGGTCTGACCCGGCAGAGGCAATGCTTATGTTTTTATGTTCTTATGTATTTATAACCAAAAGTTATACAGGCTGGGATCGGCGGAACTTGGATGTTGTGACTTAGACCATGTAAAACATGGTCTAAGTCACAAAAACCCACCTAAAGTCACCAGATAAGCACTGCAAACACATAAAACAGACCCCCACACACTACCCCAGTGATCACCGACCCCCCCCCTCCCCATAAAAATATTAATCACACCTTTAAAATTCAGCCTCCAGACCATCATCACCTGGCCGCCTGGCATAGGAAAGCCTAGTCCAGCACAGAGGCAGCTTAAGTCATCTTGGGGTTGGGTTAGGGACCCATAGAGAGGAGGACCCATGCCCATAAGCCCCTGTAATCACTGCCTTAATATTGAAACATGTGCACTGCCCTATATACCTTTACAACCCTTTTTTACTGATATATAAGTGGCTCCTGCAGCCATAAGGGCTATTGGGGTGGTAGATAAGTGGGTCTAGGGGATTCTGGAGGTGGTTTGGGGGGGCTCACCATGACCTATAAGGGAGCTGTAGTGAGGAGAAGACATGGCACCCTTTTTGTAAAGTTCACAGCAGTGCCCTGTAAGGTACCCCACTATATAGGTGCCATGTCTGGGTGTTCAGTCCATCACTTTGCAGACCCCTCCCACGTCCAACAGGGCTTGTTCTAGGCATTTTTGACTTGAACAAAAAGTTAGATGAAAATGTGGTATAAAGATGGACGATTTAGCGGTTTGGACGATCAGATCGGCAGGACGTATAATTAGACGATTTTCGAAAGAAAAAAAAATTTTGGACGTATTTTTCAAAAATGTGTCCTAGGCTGTTTTTTACTTTGGACAACTTGCAAGCTGGACGCAAACGGACTTAGATGTCACTTTCAATTCTGCCCCTCCACGTGTTTTGCAGTTTTGAAAATGAATGTTTTATACTGGATTTTTGTACATGTTCTTCAAAACGTCTAAATTCAGATTTACTCAGTCAAGTGTTACTACCTCAAATCACTCAACACACATAAGCTTCTGAGACCTCAGCAATACCACCTACCTCAGCTCCAAACATGTCACTGCCGATAGGGATTTACGTATCCAATCGTCATTGGTCTCTACTAATGTTATTATTCCAAATAAATTTCTTTATACCCTTTATCACTAACTTCAGAGATACTTTTTAGAATATATTTTCATTTATCTTAAAAAACGAAGACTCTCTTCAATAAGGATTGATCACAGTCGGGTCGGGGATAACATAGACGGCATGAATCATGTTTTGCAATAACTGCTGTCTCAAGGTATATCCCCTTGTAGTGTTGCCATGTCGGTTATAATGTGATTGCTTGTTAGAGGAGGAAAATGTATGCTATGATATAGAAATGACTCGAGTGTACAGAGCTTGAGAATGAGAATAATATCACAGACTCTGAACAAGATATGATCTGGGAAGAGATCTATCAATTTGATTAATGACTGTTGTGAAACTAAAGCTGAACGCTAGAGTTTTCCTCTGCAGTAGTGTGGAGAAGGGGGATGGGCATTTTCCCTATCCTCGTCATTATTGTTTGCTTAAACCTAAGAACTGTGCACCACTTACAAGGTAAAACCAAAACAAGCTGGTAGCATTCAGAACTATTAAAGCATTGTACTATACAAAAGTTATAAAAGCTACAGTTGATACTTGCAATGCAACACATGGTATCAGTGTGCTGATGAAACAGCTGATGCAACTGGAGGGGTGACGGGACAAAAGCGCGCCGGACAAAGCCACGCCGACATTTCAGCCCAGACAATTGCGCGCAAGACTCCAGTGCGCCGCTGTAAAAGTTAATTTTAAAGAGCTCCGATGGGGGGTGTGGAGGGAAACCCCCCACACTTTACTTAATACTGATTGTGCTGCCGTTGGCTGCCATTGAGGGGGGTGTGGGGGGGGTACAACCCCCCACATTATACAGAAAACAACTTTTTCCTAAAAAATAGGGAAAAAGTTAAGTTTCCTCTATAATGGGGGGTTCCAACCCCCCAAACCTCCCCTCCAACGGCAGTGCGAACACTATTAAGTAAACTGGAGGGGTTCCCCCTCACATACCCCCTGTCGGAGCTCTTTAAAATTAACTTTTCCAGCGGCGTGCTGGAGTCTTGCCCCCAATTGTCTGGGCTCTAATATCGGCGTGACTTTGTCCCGCGCGCGAATGACTGTAAACCAACTGCAGGTGCTCAGGATGGCATAAAAGGAGCACCCTGCAAAACTGTTTTGGTTTTCATAAAATAGCATTCTTTGGCATCATTGCCAGTTGATTTTGTGATTTACTTTTCCACCAGTATGACGTGGAACATTGTTTGCTCATGCCATGTGATTTACCTTGAATGCAAGATACAGATGGAAAATAAAAGAAATTTTTTGCTTTTGAAACCAGAGTTTGCTGTGCATTATTTTGGGTGATGATTGCTTAGTCATTCCAGTGAACCACTCAGCTGGACTGTGTCTGTGTGTGGGTCAGGTCAGTGCATTGGGACCCTGTTCCCTGCCACAAGATGTTATCTGAGAACAGCAGTCATTTAGTCTCACAATCCACCCACCTCCCTTAGTTGGCTTCTTAGTTTGTTCACTGAACTGACGGTCCTGAGAGCTGATGCCAAGTGGGAGGGTACTGGCATACATGCAGTATGGGCACTGTCAAAAAGTCTAAAGTGACAGTGAATCTGGCAGTGCCCATACTGGGTTCTGTGGATGACATCACTCACAAGTCAGAATAGGAGTGGCCTAGTTGTTAGAACTGCTACCTCAGCACTAGAGAATGACATGGGGACAAATTTGTCTCTGTTTCCGCAAGCACTCAATTTCTCCGTCCCCACAAGTTTTGTCATTGTCCCTGTCCCTGCCCCATTCCTGTATGCTCTACCTTAACTGAACAAGCCTCAAACGCTTATGATTTTAAAGTGTTTGAGGCTTGTGCTGATGAGGACAGAGCTTTCAGGAATGGGGCAGGCACAGGAAAAGAAATTGCCGGCACGGGATGTGAAAATGAGTTCTCGCAGGGATGGGGGAGAAGTTTGCCCCCATGTCATTCTAATCAACACCCTGAGGTTATGAGTTCAATTCCCACTGCAGCTCCTTGTGATTCCGGGCAAACTTAGGGGTCCTTTTACTAAAATTTAGCATGTGCTAAAACAGCTAGCACACCTTAGTAAAAGGATCTCTTAATACTTAACACTTCATTGCTCCAGGTACAAAATAAGTACCTGTCTAAAATATGTAAACCACTTTGGTTGTGTAACTACACAGAAAAACAGTATATCAAGACCCCAACCTCTGTTCTCATAGAACACCTGCTACATCTTTGCTGTATCCAAATTTGAACATAAAAGAATCCAAAAAGTGAATAAAAACTGAATAATGGAGATGTCCATGAGCAAAGCCCAACTTAATACCTCCAGAAGAAAAACTTTGCTAGATGCGTGGTCTATAATATTTATCTTTCTGCTTTCTTCATCTTTTTCATTTGAGAGTCAGGAATATGAATGGTTTCTAATGTCTTCACCATTATTCTGTTGGATTTTCATGTCCTGTTATTTAAAAAACCCCAAAACAAAACAACAAGATCTGCAATCAAGTCTCTAACCTCACACCTCCAAGTTTCTATTCAGGGGAAAAGGCAATGTGCCTTAATGACTTTTTAATGTGCCAATTAAGATAATTGATAGGAGGCTTTAAGCAAAGAATGAACTTAGCATACAAACTAGAATAAAAACATGCAAAAGGAAAATGAAACCCCAAAAGATTGGGGATCACAGTAAATGAAAAAGTGAATGCATGCAAAATAGCAGATCATAAACAACTTAGCACCCAATATTACAGAGCAAGTCAAATAGTCTAATTTGAGATCTTTAGTTACTATTTTTTTTTTTTGTAAATCTTTATTCATTTTTATACGTACAATAAGTGTGTTAATAAATAAACACATTTGCACATTGAGAATATCACTATTTCAAAAAAAGAAATTCCTCATATGAATTGTGTTTCCTGTAAACTAATAAATGTATAGATATTTATTAATGTGCTTGTTTTACAGTTTTCCTAAATCTATTTATTTGCTATTAGAACAATGTGTGAAGGTACAGTAAAGTGCGCTCAATATCACCCCATATATTAATGAGTAAATAATTCTTAACAATCTGGGTTTTTTGTTTTTCTAAAAAAAAAAAAAAAAATTGCTGTTGCACACTGAGCTGAGGATTTCAAAGTACTGTTCAAGAAAACACCTATATTCTTTTCATGAATGGTGGAACCTAGCATCATGTGGTAGAAGGCCGACAGTCGCCCAGGAGCAGATGGCTTGGTGTGAGGTATACTTGGAGGATACTATTGAAACAGGATATTTAGGGAGTCCCAGTAGAGAGGTTCCAATAATGGTGAAAGAAAGCCAGGAGGGTTTAAGAGGAAGGCAGAGTAAAAGATTCAAATTTTCCCTGTTTTCTCAGCAGCCTGTAGTTGCAAGGAAAAAACACAATTTGAAGTGTATGTATACCAGGGGTGTCCAATGTCGGTCCTCGAGGGCCGCAGTCCAGTCGGATTTTCAGGATTTCCCCAATGAATATACATGAGGTCTATTTGCATGCACTGCTTTCATTGTACGCTAATAGATCTCATGCATATTCATTGGGGAAATCCTGAAAACCCGACTGGATTGCGGCCCTCGAGGACCGACATTGGACACCCCTGATGTATACAAATGCTAGAAGTATATAAAATAAAATAGGAGAGCTAGACCTGGCGGAAGGAGGACAATCAATGGGATACTGTGTTACCTGGGTGTAAATTATATCACAAGGATAGAGTAGATAAAATTGGAGGGAGGGTTGTGCTATATGTTAAAGAGGGAATTGAATCAAATCAAATAAACATTCCGCATAACGTAGATCGCAGTGTAGAATCCTTATGGATAAAAATTCCATGTGTGAAGGGAAAGAATATAAGGGTAGGGTTATACTACCATTCCCCGGGACAAAATGAGCAGACAGATGAAGAGATGTTTTCAGAGATTAGGAAATCTGGAGAATTGGGCAACAGTATAATAATGGGTGATTTCAATTACCACTCACAGCATATAGGGAACACAATTGTTAGATCATATGCACTATATCAAAAAAATGTGCTGACACTAGTTTGGCAAGGCTGAGTTCCACTACTACCAACAACCCTAAAATGTTTAAGCATATAAAGGCTCAAATAGCATGCAAGTTATGAAAAAATATATGTGGAGAAAAAAAGATCTCAGTTGGTCTTCATGGATCTTTAAAAAACAAAACAAAACTCCACACTAGAAAATATCCTTGCATTTATATTGCTTCATTTTCAAAGGATAGCAGTTTACAACTTCAGCCTAACCCAAACCCTGATGGAATGCTAACAGAGCCCGTACTTAAATATATCAAACAGGAAAGTCTATTACACAAAATCAGAGCTTAGCTGTAAGGAGTCCCAGTTTCACTGCAGCACCAGCACTGAAAAAATGGTGAATTCCACAGTATCATCCACTATCAGTCCATAGCGCCACTCTTTAACTACTAGTAAACCCGCAGACTTATAGATTGCTTCATCCGACAAATCTTTGTTTTGCATTTGTCGCTGCGTCAGGGGTGACTCCAAAGTTCTGTAACAAACTCCTGTAAATAAACTTCCAGTAGATTGCTTACAAAACTTCCATAGATTTCTTTTGCGACGTCACTCCCGGTATCAGCTCAAATGTGATCACAATATGATCACTGTTTCCCAGTGGACCCAACACAGTTAACTCCTGTACTGTGCCTTGAATTCCACTAAGGACCAAATCTAAAATAAATCCCCCTCTTGTTAGTTCCTGGACCAGTTGCTCCAAGAAGCAATCATTTATGACATCTAGGAATTTTACCTCCCTAGCACTCCCCATTGTAACATTTAACCAGTCAATGTTGGGCTAATTGAAATCTTTCCAATTTCCAGATCATTTATAAATAAGTTAAATAGCACTTGTCCTGTGTCATTCCACTGTTTACTCTCCTCCAGTTTTCTGTCCAGTAACCAATTCCTAATCCACAACTGAACTTTATCGAGTATCCCATGACTCTTTAATTTTCTCAGGAGCCTCTCAAGAGGAATTTTATCAAAAGCTTTCTGAAAATCTATATATACTACATCAACTGGCTCACCTTTATCCATATGTGTATTCACACCTTCAAAGAAGTCAAGCAAATCGATGAGGCAAGATCTTCTTCAGCTGAACCCATGCTGACTCTGTCACATTAAATCATGTTTGTCTACGTGTTCCACAATTTAATTTTTTATAACTGCTTCCACTATTCTGTCTGGCCCTGAAGTCAGGCTTACTGGTCTGTAATTTCCCAGATCTCCCCTGGAACCCTTTTTAAAAATCGGAATAACATTGGCTACCCTCCAATATTCAGGTACTACAGACGATTTTAGGTCAGCAATTTCATGTTTGAGTTCTTTTACCATCCACATTGATAGGGCAGATGCCTTGATTAGAAAAGACCGATGGATGACGGTATCTCAATTGGCTGGAAATTTGGATATCAGCTATGGATCTGCATTTGCCATAATGCATGATGACTTGGGATACAGGAGACGCTGTGAGGTCACAGATTCACTTCTGATGATGAAGTAAAGGAAGTAGTACTTACCTGGCTTTAGGAGCAGCCAAATAACTTATTTTCTGCAGGAATGCAGAAGCCAGTTGAACGATACAACAAATGCGTCATCATGCGTGGGGACTATGTATAAAAGTGATATGTTCAATTGCTCACAGTTACTTCTATTAAAGCCAATAAATGCAATTTCCCTTTATCTTTTGATTTACCCTCTTATGTATATTTGCTCTTGATCCATCCTTACTATTTTTCAGGGCTCAGACCATAATAAAATCTGCCCTGAAGTGGCTCTACTTCCCAGCTACTGGTTCAATCATCCCCAGAAGCCCCTTTATCTGATCGTCCTTAGAAGGGCTTCTAGGGGGAATAGCATGGGAGGACCTCATAACATAGGATCAGATTGGGTGCAGGGAGGTTCTAAGAGGGTTTGGATCTGGTAGGAGATTCTTTTGAAGTAAATTGGACTTAGTGGGAGAACATATGAGAGGGAGACTGGATTGGAGGAAACGGATACTGCTGAGGGAGCAGTAGCCAGCAGCAATGCATCCCTGCCGTCATGCTCTCTGCGCAGTCTTCACTTTGATGGTTCCCGCCTGTGCAGAAACAAGAATATGTGTCGGAAAGGCTGAAGCAGCGCATATGGATCACTGCCTACTGCCTGCCGCTGCTCCAAGCATAACATTTTTTTTAAATGTATACCTGGGGAGGGGGGAACAGGAGTTGAGAGGCTAAGGAAGATGCAGGATTGCTAAGTGAGAGCAAGAAGTGATGCTCGACAGGTATGAGGGGAGAGGTTTAGATGTCGGACAATATGGGGGCAGGGGAGAGGGAGGCACTCTATCTCATAGCATTGGTGGGAGCAATGTCATCCTTGTCCCCCCTCCCCCCCAAATCTATGCCTATGTCAAATCCTTCACTGTTTACCCCATCACTATGCTATTTGGCAGCCTCCCACAACTCCCTCAAAACCTCTATCATCTGTGATCTGCTTACTCTGACAGATATCACACAACTCTCTCCCTGAGCCAAGGAAACACCCACTGATATTTCCCTGTTCAAATAACTCCTCCCCCTTTTTCACAGCCTCAATTACACCCACTGATATTTCCCTACTCGGAAAACACCTCAGTTGCCATTCAGAAAACAAATCAATACATTACTGATGGTCTGTTCTATCTCACAAACATGATATAATCTCAAGTATTTTCAGTAAAATCAACATCAAATCCAAATGCTAGCTTTACTAATTAATGCATGTACTTTATCAAACCCAGTTTATATATGGATTACACAAAGTATAGCTGGTATTTTTTTAATTTTCCTGCTGCGGATGCCAGCAAATACAGCAGAGCCTTTTTTAATATATTGGGAGAGGTGTGAACAGCAACCTATGTCTAATTAAATATTCTGCATATACAAAGAGGGAGAGAGAGAATGTTTTTAAGGTCCTCAATTGAATTAATGAGGCTTCTTCTCCTTTATATTTTTTCCAAGCAAACATTCTGTCACTCAGACTAAACTAATTCACTTTAGAAAGTATAGCTTATTTTAAGGAAAATGCTTACAACCTCTCTCTCTAGCTCACTGTAGACAAATTGGGGAGTGTGTGGCGCAGTGGTTAAAAGCTACAGCCTCAGCACCCTGGGGTTGTGGGTTCAAACCCATGCTGCTCCTTGTGACCCTAGGCAAGTCACTTAATCCCCCCCCCCATTGCCCCAGGTACATTAGGTAGATTGTGAGCCCGCCGGGAAAGACAGGGAGAAATGCTTGAGTACCTGAATAAATTCATGTAAACCGTTCTGAGCTCCCTTGGGAGAATGGTATAGAAAAATTAAATAAAATTAAAAAATTAAGAATAAGCCCTCAGTGCTCGTATAACACATGAAGAAACATATCTTTCCTCAATAACTAATTTTTTTTTTTTTTTACAGACACATTTATTTATTT
The DNA here is from genome assembly GCF_902459505.1 of Geotrypetes seraphini. NCBI lineage: Eukaryota > Metazoa > Chordata > Amphibia > Gymnophiona > Dermophiidae > Geotrypetes > Geotrypetes seraphini. The sequence goes on from NC_047085.1 coordinate 370,691,073, forward strand.
TATTATTTATATACCACTTATATCCTAACTGGTTTACATTCAGGTACTTTATCATATTTCCCTATCAGACCTGGTGGGCTCACCTCTATCTAGGGTATCTGGGGCAATGAGAGGATTAATAATAATAATAATAATAATAACTTTATTTTATATACCGCAGTACCACAAACAGTTCAGAGCGGTTTACAGTGTAAGAGACTGTACATTTACAGCGAAGATACAATGAGGACTGTACATATTCAGTAAAGGTGTTTATACAGCGAAGAACAATGTAGATTTACCATGCAGGAGACTGGACATATACAGCAGAGATATTTATATAGTGGAGAAAGCAGTGCGAGAGACTTATAGAGCAAAATGCAATGCCAGGGACAGAATAATGCGGTGAAGCGGTTTACTATGCAATGATTGTTATATATCCCTAAGTCCTACAGTTCCTTTCATTACAATCAAGAACACCGGTGACTTGCCCAGGGTCACAAGGAGCAGCGAGGGATTTGAACCCACAGCTTCAGGCTGTAGCTCTAATCCCTGCACCACACACTCCCACGTTGTTTTAATTTGTTTTTTTTTCCTGTTCTGTTTCCTGCCAGCTGGTTTTGATTTAGACACTTTTTTTTTTTTTTTGCAGGGCGCCATTACATAGCAGAGTTGAGAGGGTTGTTTTGGGATTGTTGTTTTTTTTTTGGGGGGGGGGGTTAAATGTGATTTTTTTTTTTAACTTATAAAGTCAGCTTTAGCTTAAAACTACTGTGACCCCTCTGAAAAATGTTTCTGCTGTAAAATCAGTGGTGGAGGACTTTTTGGGTGGTCACTGAATTTTGACTGTAGCTAGAGAGAAGAGTGGAAGCATAGACAGTGGAATGTTTTTTTTTTATTTTGGGGTGCCTAAAGGCTGTGCCCTGGCCCCAGCAGGATCTTGTGGCACAACCTCTCTCTCCAGTTCCTGACTCACCCATCTTCCATAAATGATTTTTAGCACATGGGAAGTGTGTGCCAATCCCAAAACTACCGTGAGATGCCTGAGCGCATCCCACGGTAGTGCTATTTTTTTAACCTGCAATAACCACACAATGCTTACCACAGCTTAGTAAAAAGACCCCATAGTTACTTGAACAAATCTTTAGAATATTGGTTTCATTATTTGTATATAAACATACAACTGAAATAACATTTTACACAGACACACATGGGCACATATTTTCTTTCTGTTTTAATGTTGATCATTATATAGATTAAATATATGCATTTCATGCCCTCAACCTTTTGTCAACTAAGTCTCTGAAGATAGCATTTAGCATCTAGAGAATCATTTAATACTTGACACATCATAATTTTTCAGACACAAAAACCACAGGCTGTTTGCTGTTAAAATATAGCTTACTATAAATGTAACAATTATTAGGATCAGTATCACCATCAGATGTCAGTGGTTACTGCGGGGTATTAAGTAGGATGTTCCATGAGAAATCATGGAGTAAATTCTAATCTGATCAATGTCTTACTTAAGATTTCTTAATGTGCCTATAACCATGAGTTATACAATGACATGTTTTGAATTTTTAATCCTTAGCAGAATTAGCAAAATTTAGAAATGTATTATTGAAGAGGATAGGGGATCATGACCAAAATTGTAATTGTGTTTGTAGAGTCTTATCTGCTAGTCATTTTCCTTTGCTACTTACAAAATCATGCCTTTATTGTAGTCTCCATTGCTATCTCATGAATATTCACTCCTTGCAACATCTTTTCCCTGTTGATATATAGATCTCTTAATTTAAGCTTTTAACTCAAAGTCAGTATGCAGTATTTCTTATAACACTAAAATGTGATGGTGAAAGAAAGCCTTGTTTTTATTTTTTAAATCTTTATTATACAACCAAACTGCCTTGAGGACTTTTTTGTACCATTGTTTTTCTTTACATTTATTTGAAACTTTATTTAATGATTTAGGACCTGATTCTATAAACGACACCTAACTTGGTAGGTGCCTAGGAAAATGTCACCTACCATGTGTCATTCAAGTTAGATGCCATTTATAGAATCACACCTTGCAGCAGCTAACTTGAGTTAGGTGCCAGTAGGCATCTCTAATTTAAGCGTCGGTATATTAGGCCAGGGTTTTCTTGGCTTAAAATACCAGTGCCCAAACTGTGCCCTTAACCGTGCTTACTTTTCGGGTAGGTGCCTTGGTGTAGATCCCCCCATGGCACCTACCAAATTAGTCGCCTACCTAAAATTGAATTTTAAATTGTTTTATTTTTTATGGCACTGTTCAATTAACAGCATCAATTGAACCAATTAAAAAATTAAATTAGGTGCCTAGATTGGCTTGATTCTGTATAGGAAGACCAGTATCAGCAGCCGCCTAAGTGGCTTTTGAGAATCACACACGGACGTCATATACAGAATCGTATCTGTCCTAATGGACAGACGCTTAACCGTACTTAACTACCCTGATTATCTAACCAGTGTCCATGTCACAGATGCCATTTAGAGAATTGTGCTGCTGCTGAGCTGATCGTGGCAAGGGAATATCCCTATAACAGAAAGAAGACTTCTCAGAAAAGAGGTCACAAACTTATTTTTAGAAAAAGATTCAATTACTGTGAAGGACACTTAGGCATACACTCAGAATATGTGTAGTCCGACCAAGAGCCAAAGCTCCTATAGCCGAACCCGCCGTCCCATCACTGAGTATGGCTATTAAGTGTTGAAAATAAGGTGTTCTTCTGAAATATCTGACTGAATTTTTCAATGGCAGGAAGGATAAAGAAATCCTACTTAACTTAAATTTGTTAGGAGGTCCCGACATGGGCCATGTTTTGTGGTCTTTTTCAAGGAACCCAGAGGGAAGAAATGGAAAAAATTCCAATGCCAAAGAAAAGCAGGGTGATGTAGACAAGAAGATAATTCATAAATTTGAGAGACAGCTTCGTGGCGTGATGCCGAAGTTTCCAATGCTTCAATGGGGGGAATATCCCTGCCACAATCAGCTGAGTGGCAGCAGCAGGGAACCCCCAAACCACATCGTAAGTCAGGAGGGATGCCCACTCCCACCATCACCATCGAACTCCCCCACTGGGCTAGATGGACCATTGGTCTTACCCAGTATGGCTGTTCTTATGTAATTAGCTGTTGACAGTCTGAGTGAAACTCTGCTTAGGTATGATTTATTTTCCTCTCTGTTTCCTGTTTGGTCCCTACCATTATTGTGGGCTAAAGTATTGGTGTTTATATTCATGAAATTACTTTTCTTTCTTATGGCTATTACCTTGTTTTTTTTATATTCAAGATGTGTTTGGATGTTATGTTAAATTAAATCATAATTTTTTTTTTAAAAAAAGAAAAGGTTATTATGGTCTGGAAGTAAGAAAAAGGCAGAAAATGTTATTGTAGTTCGAGGAAGGAGAAGAAAAAAACAGAAAGAGGGTCATTTTCGATAGGACATCTAAGTCTAATTTGGACATTTTGATAAAAATGACCAGAAATCCAGTAGAGAAAATGTTCATTTTCAAAACAGCTAAACATTTATCTTTTATTTCTGAAAATTACCTATGTAGACGTTTTGGTCCTTAGTACACCTATTTTTTTTTGCCATTTTAAAAAATCAAAACGTCCACATGAAAAAACGCACATAAGCAAGTTTTGCACATGTGCCCAAGTACCTTGTCTGATTCCCATCAGCTCAACCAGTTTTGGTGCAGTCCTGCCGGCTTATCTGATGGTGGATTCTCCTGCCAGGATCAGCTGAATCAGCAGGGAGAAAAACAATTTGTCTCACCCTCTCTCACACCCATCAACTCCCTATACTCTTCCCCCAACATCCCCCGATATCTCCCCACATCCACCCGACATCCGCCCAAGAACCCAAGTAACTTCGGATGACAAATTGGCAGGAGGGAAGTCCACTCCCTCTAGCCTATAGGACCTTCCCCTCTATAGGGCCAAGTGCTCAGAATGATGGGCCTTCCCCCTTCCAATGCATCTTGGAATGCAGTGAGATGGGGCCTAAAGCCCTGATTGGCTCAAAATCACGTGAGTCCTTATCACCACCCATTTTGTAGGTAGTAAGGGCTCATGTGCTATCCCCACACTAATCAGTTAGTATCCGGTCTTAGAAACATAGAAAGATGACGGCAGATAAGGGCTACAGCCCATCAAGTCTGCCCATACCATTGACCCACCCTTTTAAGTCTACTGGCCCCCTTAACTCTACTTACCTGCTCTACTAAGTCTATATCCTAGCGACCCTATTCATTGGTATGACCCTCGCAGTGATCTCACATAGGTATCCCATTTATTCTTGAAGTCTGGGATACTGCGGGCCTCGATCACCTGTACTGGAAGCTTGTTCCAATGCTCTATCACTCATTCTGTGAAGAAGTACTTCCTGACGTCTCCACGAAACTTCCCTCCCCTGAGTTTGAGCGGATGTCCTCTTGTGTTCGAGGGTCCTTTGAAAAGAAATATATCATCTTCCACCTCGACCCATCCCGTGATGTACTTAAATGTCTCAATCATGTCTCCCCTCTCCCTACGCTCCTCGAGAGTATAGAGCTGCAATTTGTTCAGTCTTTCTTCGTACGAGAGACCCTTTAGCCCCGAGACCATCCTGGTGGCCATCCGCTGAACCGACTCAATTCTGAGCACATCTTTACGGTAATGTGGCCTCCAGAATTGCACACAGTATTCTAGATGAGGTCTCACCATGGCTCTGTATAATGGCATCATGACCTCAGGCTTCCTGTTGACGAAACTTCTCTTGATACAAGCCATCATCTGCCGTGCCTTAGATGAAGCCTTCTCCACTTGAGTGGCGGTCTTCATGTCTGCACTGGGATGATCACTCCCAAGTCTCGTTCTGCCGTAGTCTTGGTCAAAGTTTCTCCATTTAAGGTGTAAGTTCTGCATGGATTTCTATTTCCGAGATGCATGACCTTACATTTCTTGGCGTTGAAGCCCAGCTGCCAGATAGAGGACCAACTTTCTAAAGTATGGAGGTCCTGTTCCATAGTATTCTGTAGATTGTAGCCGTTTACGATATTGCATAGTTTGGCGTCATCAGCAAATAAGGTTACCTTACCTTGAAGGCCTTGAGTCAAATCCCTAATGAATATGTTGAAGAGAAGTGGACCCAGGACTGAGCCCTGCGGTACTCCGCTGGTCACTTCCGACGTTTTAGAGAGGGTACTGTTAACCATCACCCTCTGAAGTCTGCCACTTAGCCAATCTTTAACCCATGCAGTTAGTGTTACTCCTAACCTCATTGATTCCATCTTGTTCAACAGTCTGCAGTGTGGGACGCTGTCAAAAGCCTTGCTGAAATCAAGGTATACAACGTCTAAGGACTCTCCCGAGTCCAGCCTTCTTGTTACCCAAAGAAGCGGATAAGATTGGACTGGCAGGGCCTACCCTTGGTGAATCCATGTTGACTGGGGTCCCGGAGATTCCCCTCATTCAAGACCGTATCTAATTTATGCTTAATTAGTGTTTCCATGAGTTTACACACTATTGAAGTGAGACTCACCGGTCTATAGTTCGAAGCCTTAGCCTTGCAACCCTTTTTATGCAGAGGAACGACGTTGGCTGTTTTCCAGTCCAACGGAACTTTCCCCGTGCTTAGTGAGAGATTGAAGAGCACGGCCAACAGTTCCGCCAGAACATCTCTCAATTCTCTAAGCACTCGGGTGTAAATTGTCCGGTCCCATGGCCTTGTTCTCCTTGAGCCTTGTCAGCTCGCTGTAGACGTCTTCAGGTGTGAACTCAAAATTCTGAAACGGGTCTTCCGCAATTTGTTTTGCCTTCAACTGTGGTCCGTGTCCCGGTGCCTCACAGGTGAAGACTGAGCAGAAATATTCATTTAGTATTTCGGCTTTTTCAGAATCCGCCACCGCGTAGTTTCCGTCCGGTCTTCTAAGGCATACTATGCCTTCTGTGTTCCTTTTCCTATCACTAATATACCTGAAGAAAGATTTGTCCCCTTTTTTAATGTTTTTTTCCAAAGTTTCTTCCACTCAAAGTTTGGCCTCCCTAACTGCTGTTTTGACCGCTGCAGACCTGGTCTTATATTCTATTTTAGTTTCCCTTCGCTGCGTACGTGTGTAGGAAAGAAATGCTGTTTTCTTCTCCTTAATGAGGTACGAGATCTCCTCAGTGAACCATTGGGGTTTATTGTTTCTTTGCTGTTTGTCTACCGATTTTATGTAGCGATTAGTAGCTTTGTGTATGGATGATTTCAGGTACGACCACATAGCTAAATTATTAGCTTTGTCATGACCACTCTTCACCCCCAAACATGACACCCTTCCCAGAAAATAAAAATTATTTTTTAGTGCACAATGTGCATGCAAAAAATTGGCAGATTTACTGTAGGATGCCTCAGCATGTCCTGCAGTAAGTATGCATTTATGCTTACCACTACTTGATAAAAGAACCCTATTATAAGCAACTATAAGGGTGGGAATATATATAGGAGGAGCACAAGTTATAGAATACTGTAAGTAGAGCACATTACATGCCGCATGTATGTCATAGACCTGGTATAGTGGGCATTTATGCTAGTATTCTATAACAGAATCTGAGTACTGCCCGCCCTGCATCAGGGCATCTACATCTAAACATCCATTTTTAGAATCGCCCCCTTAGCTTTCTTGAAAAATACTGTCATGTAGTTGGAGTGGATTAAAGCAGCAACGACACTGTATGACAGAGCCTGAGGATGGGAGGACAAACAAAATCCTCTGTTGCAATACAAGGAAGCACCAAGAGGGTTAGAATTTTGTGAGAAAATGAGTCCATTTGAAGAAATATCCAACTATTTCTATAGACCGACCCATCCAAAGAAGTTTGAAAGCAGGAGCCAATGTTTTGTTACACTGCCAGGAAGATCACATGGAAATGCTTAAAGCTACTCTGAATCATTTGGAGAGAGAGTGGCTCCTCAAGTACCATGAAATGCAATTCAAGGCCAAGAAAATGTAGCAGAAAAATACAGAAATATTTCCCATAATTTGAGTTCCATAAACTTAATCAAAAATAATTCCCAAATACTGTACACTTGGCTAGGTTGCCTTTATGTGTTACATCTTACAGACTCTAGAGCAGTGGTCTCAAGCTCAAACCCCTTGCAGGGCCACATTTTGAATTTGAAGGTACTTGGAGGGCTGCAGAAAAAATAGTTCATGTCTTATTAAAGAAATGACAATTTTGCATGAGGTAAAATTCTTTATAGTTTATAAATCTTCCCTTTCTTTAATAAGACATGAACTATTTTTTTTCTGTTGCCCTCACAGTTAAAGTTTAACATCTTTCCTTTCTCAGAACTGACACATTTCAATCACTATATTGAAAATAAAATCATTTTCCCTACCTTTGTTGTCTGATGACTTTATTTTTCAGTGCTTTTAACTATGTTTCCAGGGTCTTCATGTCCATTGACTGTTTTTCTCTCTGTCTTCACTTTCTGCCTTGCATCCATCTTTGGCATTAACTTAACATTCAATTTTTCCATTCTTCTGCTTTCTTCTCAAAATCTACTTTTCCATGTCTTCCTTTCCCTTCTAATTTCTCTCTCCTTCTCTCCCTATTTCCATGGTCTGACATTTCTCTCCTTCCTTTCTCTCCCTCCCTCCTTCCTTCCTTTCCCCTGGTCTGGCATCTGTCTCCTTCCCTCACCCCTTGCCCCGGAATTTATCCCTCCCCCTCCATGGTCTGGTATCTCCTCCCATGGACTTGGCATCTCTCGTTCCTCTCCCTTGTCTTCCTTCTCCCTCCTTCCCTCTCTCTTCCCAATTGGGTGCAGCAGTGACATTTCATTTCCCCCTTCCCTACTCCTTCCCTGTGCAGCAGCAGCAGCATCCCCCCCCCCTCTTCCCTGTACAGCAGCAGCAGCATTTCCTCTCCCTCCACTTCCCTGTGCAGCAGTAGCAGCATTTCCCTCCCCCCATCCCTGTGCAGCAGGGCAGCAGCATTTCTCTTCCTTGTTTCTGGCCGCCTCTCATGCCAAAGTCATCTTTCAGTTCAAAGCTGTGGGTGGTGGCAGCTCCTTGCACGATCCACTCCTGCATCGGAAGCCTTCTCTCTGACATCATGACATCAGAGAAGCTTCCGACGCAGGTGCAGCTTGTGAGAGGATCCGTCGTGGCAGCTTTGAACTGAAAAATAATTTAGGCAAGGGAGCCAGCCAGACACAGGCCCAGATGCACGAGGAGCCGCAAGTTTGAGACCGCTGCTCTAGAGGGACTCTCTCTGTCACAATGTAAGTTTTATAGTGAGCATTAAAAGTAAATCTGAAAGACTGAGATCATACTTCACATGCCCTGGCTTAGAAGTAAGATTCATTCCTGTCATAATATGCAAAGAACTAATCCATTTGGGGAAAATGACCTCACAAAACACCTTCTCTTAAAGGCAGACTTGAATGATGACTAAGGGCCAAACAGGTTGAAAAAGTGATGGTGAAAGCTAGAAGATACATAGGGAGAAGAACAGCCAGTAAGAAGAATGAGGTATTGATGTCCCAGTATAAGACTCTGGTGAGACCTCATTTAGAATATTGTGTGCAATTCTGGAGACTGCACCTTCAAAAAGGATGGAGTCGTTCCAGAGGAAGGCTACTAAAATGGTGTGTGGTCTTCGTCATAAAGCGTATGGGGGAAATAAGATAGTGACATTGAAATATCTACATGGCATAAATGCGCATGAATCTCTTTCATTTGAAAGGAAGCTCTGGAATGAGAGGACATAGGATGAAGTTAAGAGATGATAGGCTCAGGAGTAATCTAAGGAAATACTTTTTTTTTACAGAAAGGGTGGTGGATGCATGGAACAGTTTCTTGGAAGAGGTGGTGGAGAGAGAGACTGTATGAATTCAAGAGAGCGTGGGATAGGCAAGTGGGATCTCTTAGAGAGCAGAATAGATAATGGTTACTGCAGATGGACAGACTGGATGGGCCATTTGGTCTCTATCTTCCATCATGTTTCTGTGTTTCTATGTTAGAATATAGCTCTAAGTTCCTATCAAGTGTCCTAATTATAGATGCTCAATTATAAAATTATCTTCATAGTATTATTTCACTGAAGGAAGTATTGTAGTGGCAGGATGACTTGATTTGAGCACATGTGCCATGTGTACTGTATCACTCATATCATTCTTGTTGAGATATCAGGATCATACAAAATGATTAACAAAGCCCAGGTTTAAGAGGGCATCTGCAGAATTCATAAATTCATAGCCCTCTTATCTTTTAGGGCTATTTTTATTTATTCTCAAGTATAATTTTTAAATCAATATCTGAGGAAAATCCTATATGAACAGATGTGTAGGTGTTTTGAACTTCATAACATTGTCCTGTTGCTGATATTGTAACACCTTGGTGCACTTCATTTCACCATTCTGCTGTCTGGAACAAGCAGGGCTAAATCAGCATGGTGCAGGGACATGTTTAAGCTCCCGTAATTATACATCAGCATTGAAGAGATTAAATACTTCATTAATTCTGGATGGTAAAAAAGTGCCCAAGAAATACTTTAGCAATCATTTGGTACACTACCAGTATCCCCTCGGACTGCTGCATTAGTCATATCTTTCAAATGCATTCAAGCAGTGTTGATTAGGAACGGATGAAGCCTGTCTTAAATCTTTAGTCCTGCTGTAACTGCCTCACAGTCAAGTCATCATGTTCTGGCAGGACCTCCTAATGTTCATACAACAATTCCAGATCTGCTTCTTTGCTCTATATGCTTATGCCTAAGCAAAAATTTTATTTTCTTTCAAAGCAACAGGTAGTCTTTGGAAAATTTGTCAAAAGTAAAGCTGTATTTTTTAGGGCTTGTTTTTGTAACAGGATGCCTCTGCAAGAAATCCCACAACATGCCTATCTTAAAACATATTATATAAAGGCAATACAAGAACTTATGTTTCTTTGTAAAAATATGGTTTTGGATCCTTTCCCAGTAACATGCGTAGAATAGTAATGCACAAATATATACTTTTAAAAGGTATACATGTGTGCACGTATTCTATGATAAAATATTAATTCTTGGTGTTGTCTTTGAGTCACAGTTAAGCTTCAAACAATAAATCAATACAATTATCTGGTCTTCATTCTTTGCTTTAGAACACATCAGGTTAGTTCAATCTTTCCTTTCTCTTTCACTACTTTGGTTATCTTGCACCTGGACTATTGTAATTCTCTTTAGGCTGTTCTTCCATTAACATCTTTAAAAAGATTACAACTCGTTCAATCCATAGCTGTTAAGTTATTCATTCTGCACATCATTTTGATTGAGTCACTCCTCTCCTGAAAGAATACTGGTTCCCAGTCTCCATGAGGATTGCCTTTAAAATACTAACAATGGTTTTCCTCTCTCAATCTAAATTGGCCTCATCTTATCTCAGTAGGCTAATCATCCTTACATTCTTCCCCATCTTCTTCGTTCTGCAGATGAAAAATTATTATCATTTCCACCATTAACAGAAATTAGACTTAGGGCTCCTTTTATCAAGCTGCGCTAGCGGGGTTAACGCGCGTGACGTTTCATCACGCGCTAACCCCTGCGCTGGCCAAAAACTACCGCCTGCTCAAGAGGAGGCAGTAGCGGCTATTACGCATGTTAAACCGCTAGCGCAGCTTGATAAAAGGAGCCCTTATGCTTTCAAAACATACCGCCTTCCATTATCCGAGTCCTAGGCTTTGGAATAACTTGCTCTTATAAGTTAAAAATAGTGCAACCCTTACAGATTTCAAAAAAATAATTAAGAATGCATCTATTCATACAAACTTTTGGCATTCAACCAGAAACAATTTTTTTTCTTTCCTTTCTTGGTCATAAAATGTTATTAAGTAAATTAGTTCTCAATATAAATTTTAATTATATAAATAATTTTTAATTTTTTTATATTATATATAAACCACCTTGATGCCTTCTTAGGCCTAGTTTACCAATATGACAAATGTTAATAAAGATAAAATATTTTATCAAATATATACAAGCATCACTTCTTAGAGATTTTTTCAATAAATCCCTGGAGATGGGAGAGGTTCCATGGGCTTGGAGAAGAGCAGATGTGGTCCCTTTTTATAAAAATGGTCTCAGAACACTGGAGGCACAACACCTGATGGAACAGACCTGACCCAACTTGACATACATCCCGACCCATCTACGAAATGTGAAAGTAAAAAATCAAACTGACAGGTGACCAGGAAAACTAAAAGACTCCAAATAGGCAAACTCCCACTGACCACACCGATGGAAGTGCAAATCAAATGACAATTGTAAACCTCTCTAATTACCAATTATCACAACAGGAAACTTCTGTACTGTTGAAAGGACTCTCTTTCTGGCCTACCAGAAAAATAGATAAAATCCAACTATACTCAGATCATGAAGAAATCTTCAGGAAACTCCATGTTTCCACAATAAAAAGACTCCCAAACTACTGGAATACAATTTTAAACAAAAGAACAGGCTCAGCAATGCCAGAAAGCAGCAGCAACATTTCTTTATCCTATCCCCAGATTTTAAATATATAGATATACCAATTGTGTGAAGCTTGGGGAATGATGTCACACAGTCAGTTATACCAAGTTAGGTCATCTCTGATGCAACCAGAAGTTGCATCAGAGACAATCTTTCCTGCAGCCACATGCAATTTCAACACTCTAGCTGCTGGAAGGAAACACATTTAGAAATTGCATGTCGTGAAGGTAAGAGGCAGGGAGGGAAAAAGGGAGGAAAGGTGGGGTGGAGAAGAACAGACACTGAAGGGAACTGGGGACGGTGGGGTGCAGAGGAACAGATGCTGAAGGGAACTGGGGAAGGTGGGGTGCAGAGGAACAGATGCTGAAGGGAACTGGGGAAGGTGGGCTAGAGAGGAACAGACACTGAAGGGACCTGGGGAAGGTGGGGTAGGGAGGAACAGACACTGAAGGGAAATGGGGAAGAGAAAGATTCCAGACAATGGGGGGAGTGGACGGAAAAAGATGGGTGCCAAGCCAATTGGGGGGGGGGGTATGAAGGGAGAGGCACAGTAACAGAGCAAATGGAAGATGCAGAGAGAAGACAGACAGTGGATGGAAGGAATTGAATGAGAAGATGAGGAAAGCAGAAACCACACAACAAAGGTATAAAAAAAAATTATATTTGTTTATTTCCTTTTTTTTTTTTTTGCTTTAGGATAAAATAGTATATTAGTTATGTTGATAAAAATTTGTAAACAAAGCCCTGCCAGCTGAACATCTCTCTAGTTCAGAAGTCAGAACTTTGATTTCTAAAGAAGGAATAAGCTAAATATTGCAGTACTGAGGCTTGTATGGATGCTGTGGGGACAGTGGTCACGGGGCAGTGACAGGAACGTGGTCACAGGGATGGGGCAGTGATGGGGACAAATTTTTTTCCTGTGTCATTCTCTAATACTGATTTTGCCAACAATTTCTGATCTGAGGAAGAAGGGGTTACCTTTAAAAGCTAATCATAAACTACATTAAGTTAGTCCAATAAAAAAAGGTATTTTTTTTTCCTTTATGTTTTTGTTTTACTTCTATATATTGCCTTGAAGAGTGGACTAACACGTCCACCATACCTTTTCACTGGAAAAATAATGGAAGCATTGCTGAAGAAAAGGATACTGAATTTCCTAGAATCTAAAGGGTTACATCTTCATGATTTATTTCAAGGTAAATCATGCCAAACAAATCTGATTGAATTCTTTGGGTGACCAGAGAATTGGATCAAGGACGTCTGCTTGATGTAATTTACTTAGATTTCAGCAAAGCCTTTGACATTGTTCCTCTTAGAAGGTTCTTGAACAAACTTGACAACCTGAAGTTAGGACCCAAAGTGCTAAACTTGATTAGAAATTGGTTAGATTAGACATCAGAGGATGGTGGTTAATGGAATTTGTTTGGAGGAAGGAAAGGTGAGTAGTGAAGTGCCTCAAAGATCGGTGCTAGGGCCGATTCTATTCAATATGTTTGTAAGCAACATTGCCAAAGAGTTAGAAAGTAAGGTTTGTCTTTTAGTGAATAATATCAAGATTTGTAATAGAGTGGGCATCCCGCAGGGAGTGGAAAATATAAAAATGGATCTGCAAAAATTATAAAAATGGATGGAAGGGCTATCAGGTAAAATCTGCCTCTTTGCGGATAATACCAAAATCTGCAATAGAGTAGACATCCCTGATGGTGTGAATAACATGAGGAAGGACCTAACGAAGCTTGAAGAATGGTCTGAAATTTAGCAGCTAAGATTTAATGCTATGAAATGCAAGGTCATGCATTTGGGCTGCAAAATCCCACGGGAATGGGACAGTTTAGGGGTGAAGAACTTTTGAGCATGAAAGAGTAGTGGGACTTGGGTGTGATAGTACGTGATGATTTTAAGGTGGCCAAACAGGTTGAAAAGATGATGGTGAAAGCTATAAAGATGCTAAGGTGCATAGAGAGAGGTATGGCTCATAGGAAAAAGGAGGTATTGATGCCTCTGTATATGAGGGATGCTGAAAAGTTCTCAGTCCAAACAAGAAGGAAATGACATGGATCCATGACACTTACAAGTTATTCCACATATTCACCCCTAAGTTTAACACACTTGGAAAATCGTTTCTGAAGTTTTTGAAACCCTTTTAAAATACCGTATTTTTCGCTCCATAAGACGCACTTTTTCCATCCACAAAAAGGGGGTGGAAATAAGGGTGCGTCTTATGGAGCGAATTCCCAATCCCCCCACACCTTTTTTTATTGTCACCCTCCCTCGCTAGATGCGGCTGCCTGCCTGGTCCCAGCAAACAGTGACAGCTGACACTGCTCGCGGCTTGAGTCCTCTTCCCTTGCAGCGGAGCGGCACACAGAGCTGCCTGCATGGTTTCCCGTAAGACTGTTCGTGGGAAGCAGCACGGGACCAGGCAGGCAGCAACTGTGCACCACTCCACTTGCAAGGGAAGAGAACTCGAGCCACGTCAGCCATCACTGCCTGCCGGGACCAGGCAGCCACGTCTAGTGAGGGAGGGCGACAGAATGAAAAAAAAGGTAATTGGGGGGGGGAATGGGGCCTGCCTGCCTGCCAAATTAAACATAGTGAGCAGGGAGAAGCTGGGCCTGCCTGCCTGCGGGGAGGCCTAGAGGGGGGAGATCTGCTTGCTTGCCTGGGGGAGGCTGCCAGGGAGTGGGGAGGCCTGCATGCTTGCCTTGGGGGGGGCTTCCTGGGAGCGGGGAGGCCTGCTTGCTTGCCTGGGGGGGCTTCCAGGGAGGGGGAGGCCTGCTTGCTTGCCTGTGGGGGCTGCCTGGGAGGGGGGGAGACCTGATTGCTTGGGGGGGCTACCTGGGAGGGGGATGCTTGCCTGCCTGGGGGATATCTGGGAGAGGGAGGCCTGCCTTTGTCTCTGCCTTTGTGCCCTGTCCCTACCTGACAGCCACTAGGCCTGCCTACCCTGTCCTTGTCTGCCCTGTGCCCTGTTCCGGCCTACCACTAGACCACCAGAGGGGGGACAGGGTACAGAGCTTGGCAAGGAGTATGGGGTTGGGTGCAGAGCCTGGCAGGGAGAATTTGGTTGAGAATGTTTTTTTTCTTGTTTTCTTACTCTAAATCTGCGGTGCGTCTTATGGTGAAGTGCGTCTTATGGAGTGAAAAATATGGTAATACTCTGATGTCTGGTCACTGAAGTACCGATCTGCTGCTGCAATCACTTACAGAATCACTGGAAAATTGTTATAATTTCAAACTCTATTTAAGGTTTGGAAAAAGAAAATAGTCAGATGGAGCAAGATATGGTGAGCAGAGTGGATGGTCTTTGCACTGAAACCCCAACTGCATCAAAACACCCATCGTTTTGCCAGCCTTGTGAGCAAAAAGAGATCTGATTTCTGCAGCTTCCCTCTCCTTTTTTCTTTCAAAACCTCCTTTAATTGGCAAAACAAGTTACAATAGTATTCTGCATTAAATGTTTGGTCCATTGTATGATAGTCGGTCATTACAATATCTTCCTGATCCCAAAACACTGTGATCATGACTTTTCCTGCTGACGTTTGGGTCTTGAATTTCCTTGGTCTTGGAGAACCTGACTGTTGCTATTGCATGGACTGTTGCTTTGTTTCAGGATCATAGTTGTATAACCATGTTTCATCAACAGTAACTAGTCATTCCAAAAAGTTGGCACCAGCTCACTGAAAATGCTTCAAAATCAACCTGGAAGTGTCTGCTTGACATTGTTTCTCTTCAGCATTCAAACATTTGGGCACCCACTTGACTGACATCTTCTGCATACCCAGATGCTCGTGGATTATACACCCAACATGTTCCCTGGATATCTGTAGCGTCTTAGCAATTATTTTAACCGGTATGCAACGATCTGTCAAAATCAGGTCTTGGACATGGTCATCAATTTCGGGAGTTGTCACCGTTTGGAATCAGTGTTGGAGTATAATTCGGAATGAGTGATTGGTTGTGTGATTGTCCCAGTTACAACTGTGAAGATAAGTACCTTACTGCACAGTGACACAAAAAGGTTTTGAGAGGATTGTTTATATTGAAGAACTGAGATATTTGGTGGAGTTTTTATGGAGTTTTTTTTTTTAGAGATCAATGACTGTTCTTAGCCCCTATGCAGGACATATGTTATACTGAATATAAGGGGCGAAAAATTTCTGAGGTCTTTTTTTTCTCCACATATTTAATGTATCAATGAGTGCAGAGTAGAGAATGACACGGTGACAGAATTCATCACCGTTCCTGTCCCCATGGATAACAGCGGGAAACCATCCCATGCTATTCTTTAGTGTCTATCTCAACCTCAGTCTTTCTACACCAGCATTCTTTAATGCAAGGTTTGAGGGTTTGAGGTTGTGCCCATTTATACTCTGATTCTTCCCTCTCTCCTTAAAGAATTACAAGGGGATGGTTTCCCATGGTTATCCATGAGGACGGTGATGAATTCTGTCACATGCCATTCACTAAGTGCATAGGTCATTTCACTACTATAATTAATAATTTGTCTGTGATATTCATAGTAGTAATTCACATAAAATATTATTGCCTTTCCTCATCTACACATTTTGGGAGAAATTTTATAAATGATGCTTAGGTTAGGTGCCACTAGGCATGTTAATTCAGGATGCCTAGCTAGAATCCACACAAAACTTATTAAAAAAAAAAAATTAGTTTAATTGGTGTGAAAACACCATTGAAAACTAATTTTAAAATGATCAATTAAGAGTACCACGTGGAATTTGGAGCAGTGTCTACCGGTGCCTAACAATGCTGACCAGAAAAGTAGGCATAGTTGGAGGCAGAGAATAGGTGTGGTATGACTTAGGCACTGCTAGGCATCAGTGGTAGGCACCAGTAAATTAGGCAAGGAGAATCCTGGCCTAATGCACCAATGCCTATCATTAGGACACCTAGGGCTCCTTTTAGTAAGCTACGTTTGGGCTTTAACGTGCTGAATAGTGTGTGCTATAGTGCCGCGCACTAGACCATAACACCGGCATTGAGCTGGCGTTAGTTCTAGAAGCGTAGCACGCGGTAATTTCCTGCGTGTGCTAAAAACGCTAGTGCACCTTAGTAAAAGGAGCTTCTAGTGACACCTAATTCAAGTTAGGCATCGCTAAGCATTATTCTGTAAACGCTGCCCAGCAGTTGATTAACAACCGCACTGGGTGGCATCTAGAAGTTAGGCGCCATTAGGCACTGTTTATAGAATCAAGTCCTTTGTCTAAAAGGTGCTTCATAACTACTTTTTGATGGATTTTATTTTTCTGTACTAATTTGCTTAACTCTTGTTTTGCCTCTTAAAAGTCAACTCAGATTTTTCAGTTCATGATAGACAAGTTATTGCAATCATTTTCTTGCCTTCCCTTCTTTAGACATCCCTTTCAATCCTGATATTTGTTTTCTCATTCTGTATGAGCCTATCTAGTCGCTTATCCAAGCAGACTTCTTGCTAACCAAACATCTAGCCCCTCCCCCCCCGCAAAGTATGACAATGTCCCACTACTTTATTAAGATTATGCCTACCATGTTGCCAACTGCTATTATGTGTGTCTGCTTGAATGTCAAATTGTGACCTTGTTGCTAAATTTTTATTATGTACTGTATATATACTTGTCACCCATTCTGGACTTGTTGTGGGGGACGGGCTAGAAAATTGAATAAATAAATAAATAAACAAACAAATAAATAAATGTCACAGTCATCCATACAGAAGTAGCTTATTACCTTACAAGTCTTTAAGCCCGTTACATTAACGGGTGCTAGAATAGATGTGTGTGTCTATCTTTCTTTCTCTCTCTGTCCTTGGCCGCCGTCTGTCTTTCTTTCTTTCTGTCTCTCTCTTTCCTCGGCTGTCCACCACCACCCCTTCCCTACTCCCCCTGTCCTGACCAGCAGTGGCCCTTCTCCCTTCCTTTTACCTTTCCCCTGTCCAGCAGCACCTCTTCCCTGCTCCCCCCTATCCAGCAGTAGCCTTTCTCCCTTCATTTTACCTTTTACCCGTTTTTTGTGGTGGTCGGCAGTGGTTTCGGGGTCGCAGCGTCATAGAAGAAAGGCAGTGTTTAAACCGCCGCAGGCTCCTACTGATGGGGAAACTGGCGCACGCTCTACTGCGCATGCGGAAACCGCCGAACGAAACAGTCGCAGTCTCCTTCTGCCCTACGCGCCGCAAGCTGCCCCACGCGCCTCAAATCGAATTTGGCATGGAGGCACACATCACGGCGGCAGGGATCACGCCGTTTCAACTGCGCATGTGCGGGTAAGGGTTTTATTATAGAGGATAAAAAAATACTTAGAAGAATTGAAGATTCCAGGACTTCTTCAAAATCTCAGAAAGGTAGTTTCAGGTAGGACTCAGTATTATGCACCAGAGGTTTCTTCTGATTTATACCCCGCTCTTGCGTTTTATTAATCTGACCCATCGTGGCTTGTACTGCGTCGTTCAGTATATTAAGATCACAGCTTGAATATTTTGGCACTATTCAGTATGAAATAAACTTAATATTGCTCCTAAACCAATTCAAAATGAAAAAGTTGGAACGTGCTGTGTTTTAAGTAGTCAAGAAGTAATTATGGCTTTTTCATTTTCAGCCATTTTATGATCATTATGGTGTAATTATGCATTGTGTCTAACAGCACACCTTGCTGTGCATAATTATACTATAACATAACCCCTGCCACTTCTTATTCCCTAATTATCTAGTTTTTCATGTCTTTTACCATCTTTTTTGTATACTGGAAATGTTTGTCTCCACCCATATCTAGTGAATACTGTTTCAGATCTGGTACTTTCACTGCATGAAAGGAAAATAAAGCTTACTGAAATATAACTTGAAGGCATTATTTTGTATGTGTTTGATTACTAAAAAGGTAATTTTACAAATAATACCACTACTACTACTTATTATTTCTGTAGTGCTACTAGGCATACACAGCACTGTACACTAAACACATATAAAACCATCTCTGCTCAACAGAGCTTATAATCTAGCCAAGACAGACAAACAAGACACATACAATAATAGATTAGAGAATTAGTTATTGTGAGAGTGATTAAAACAGACATGGGTACAATAATAATAATAATAATTTATTTCTTATATATCGCCAAAGCCGTAGAAGTTCGAGGCAGTTTACAATAAAGAAGGCTGGACAAACAGCGAAAATTGGTACAATCAGCGAAAGAAGATACAATTGAGAGGGCTGGACAATCAGCGCATATAATATAATATAAGAAGGACTAGACAGTCAGCGGATATTGGTACAGTCAGCGAAAGAAGATGCAATTAAAGGGAAACAGGATGCAGGTACAATATAATATAGGGGACATATGTAAAGGTGAGTAGGGAACGGGGGGCTAAGAGCTCTTGGGAACAAGGGGACGGGTATAGGGGAGTTAGGCTATAAATCGGTTAAATAGGTTAGTTTTTAATAATTTCCTGAAGTTTAGGTAGGATGAGGAGTGCGAGATAATATTGCCCAGCCAATCATTAAGTTGACCTACTTGGAAGTGTGACAAACGGACGTCTTTCCCAAGGTTTGCCACAGGGAAATTAAGGAAAGTATATAAACCCCAGTGCAGAAGGGCTGACCAGGTCAGTGCCCAGGACAATAAATTAGCTGACTACCTGGTGAGTGACAATGAAATGGAAATAGAACAGGAAGGCTTAGACTTACCTGAAGCAGTCCCAAAGCCAGGCAAGAAGAAGCTGCCTTGCTATTGTCCATTGCCTGTAAGGCAGAAAGCTCACAAGCAGTTTCCCCTCAGAGAAACAGCATGGGCTGAGGAAGGAATTCCCTTCCCCCATCCAAAGCCAAGGGGGAGTGGTTCTTCCCCTCAGCTTAAAGCCAGGCTCATTAGAGAGCAGAGGGAGGAAGGATGAGGAGCAGAACGAGGCTTGGCAGTAGAGTAGAGACAGGACGGGGCTGAGCAGTTCCTCAGCACTGACTGGGAAATGACGGAGGAACAGGCTGGTAATTTAGCCACTGAATTCCTTCTCCCAGAGCCCATGGTGTTGGAGGAAAGTGGGGCTATACAGTGTCACAAACCCGGCACCAGAGTTAGGTTTGTGCCAAAGAAGGGACAAAAACCCCTGACTTTTAGGAGAGCAGACCAGTACAGCAGCCCTCCTACAAAAAGTTCCCAGAGCTCTGTCAGTGACAAGGGTGCCCTAGAACAAGAGGTCTGGGAGGAGGGGAAACCAGAGGAGAACATAAGGTTCTCTAAACCTAGAGTTGCTCCTGTTAAAACTTCCCATAGGAGACAAGCTCCTATCCAGCCCAGCCCCCATCTGCTTAGGCTAATAGAAAGACAGCTGAAAGCTCAGAACCAGGCTGCCCAACCCCCATTCAGAGTAGGGCGTGGCTCTCTGAAGGCTGGCCAAATAGAGCAGAGCAGGCTGAGTAAAGTCAGTCTGGATCCAGCTCTGGAAGGAGACTCATGGCCAGGTGCTTCCAGGTTCCAAACTGAAAATGAAGTTGAGATGAGAGACCTGGATGAGCCGTCTCTGCTTGATGGTCTACAGACTGAGGAACCTATGGACCTTACCTGGGAGCCTGAGGAAATTCCCATGGAGGAAAGCTAAGTTTCTCTTTGTGTTTTGGCACTGCATTTTGTTTGGGACTTGTGCTAACTGCTTGTGAGTGGGAAGCATTGTTAAAGGCTCCACTCCTGAAGAAATCTTTTCAATTAGGGAAGGACTGTGAACTGTGTTTTTGAATGTGGGGATTTTGTTTCTCCTCATGTGGAAAGAAGATTGTGCCACTGATTGAGGTTAGTGGGAGTAGTGGGGATTGAATCCACAAAAGATCCTGGGTTGGGATTGTGGGGCCATTTTCTGGCAAGTTTTTTCAAGGTGGATTCAGCAACTCCCCACCCCCGTCAGCTTACCTGAACTGGCAGGGGAAAGCCTGTACAAGTCCAGGCTATGCTAGAAGAAGCAAATGGACTTACAATTATCAATTATGGTTTTCATGGTCTGGGACTAAGGCTAATTAAGACCAGCAGTGATATACCCTGAAGAAAGGGGCTGCTCAGACCTTGGCTGACTTATTAGCCATTTTCTTTGAGCTGTATTTTGGTTTTGTTTTGAACTTGCTATTCTTTGAATGTGGACTTTGAGAACAGTAGCTACAGTGTTGGTTTCTACACTACTGTCAAATAAAGCAGCTCTATTTTTCATTGAACATTCAGCTAACTGGTTTTCTTTATATATTAGCTGACATTGAATCACCAGCAGGGCTTTTCACCTGAGAAAGGCACGTCTGGATTTTGGAGTCTTGCGCACGTCCCGGTAGCCATTCTGACCAGCTTGTACTGGGTGTGCGACAACAGGAAAGCTGGCCAGAGGAGATGGAGAGCTGAATATCCTGAAAAGGTCTGTGAACAGAGGTCTTGTTTAGGCTGTATTTTGCTGTTTGCTCTTTGAGCTAATGACTGTGGGAGTTACTAGGGAAATAATCCTGCACTGCAATTTCACATGTTGTTTTGCTGAAGTGTGGAAAGGATACAGTAATCTCCTCTGCAGGTTATGTGCACAGCTGAACCAAACGCCAGGCTGTAATGCTGGCTAGTTTTAAAGCCCAGAATTTCCTGACTTCCACACTCCGTGAAAGTGCCCAGCTGTAAAGAAATTGCCATAGCAACTAACTAATTCAATTAGTCTGCCTGCCTCATAGGAAGAGTGAAATTAACCCTCTCAGGGAAAAGCCTGCTCGGGACTAGGGAGAAAGTTCAACCCAGCTAGAGAGGGTGAATGCACTGCAGGACAGCACAACATATTTCTCAATCATGAACAAGAATGTCTCTCCTGTAAAGCTACAGGAGAAAGTTATTGGTGTTAACTGTTTCACTGCCTAGCCTCATGGCATATTAAGGACTGTATGTGTTTTACCAATCAAGTCCAGAGCTGCTGGCTTGGGGACCAGGAATGAAATTAACTTTTTCAGTTGTTTTTGTATGATGATTCATGCTACCAGGAAAACCTGGAGTGGCACAATAATTCTACGGCCGGTGGCCGAATAAAAGCTTATGTTTTCACCAAGGCCATTCTGACAAAGTGTGATTTTTCCCAAAACCCTTGGAGAATAAGCTTAGTTGGGCATCTGCCAGCGATTACCAACTTGAAAGGTGACCCTAATTCTAAAGGGACCACGCCAGTAACAAGCTTCATGTCACTACCCGACAGCTGAAGGTGTTCTCAGAGAGCGTGGGTGTGACAGAAGGCAAGAGTTCTATTCTGGAATCTTTTGTAGTGGCAGCCCTTTGGAGATGGCTGAACAGGTGGGTGTATTACTATTTAAAAGGGGTTTTCAAAAAACCTTCAGTCACTTTTCCTCACTGGAAAGAATACCAGGAGTTCGAAATAGTATACAAATTAAGTTTTATTACATAAATATAGTATTTTTAGCCATAATCATTAATTAAGTACAGAGTTTGAATCAATACTTTACCGGTTATTGCATCATCACTCCGTCGGGGGACCACGATCAGGAGGCTTATTCAATATGTCATCACACAGCTCGTCAGCAATGGAAAAGTCCCTACCTTTTTTTCAGGGAAAGCACCATTTATATTGTACTTTTTACCTATCCCCTCCTTTTGGGTTAGATAATCAGACGCGTGCTAATCGCATGCTGAGATGATGTTTACCAATCAGTATGTGTTAAAAACATCTAGCCTGACTCGTGAGCTGATTACCCATCCCCTCATTGTGGATTGGATAATCAGACACGTGCTAATCGCATGCTGAGATGATGTGTTTCTGTGATCACCAATCAGTATGTGTTAAAAACACTTGGTCTGGCTCGTGAGCACCACGTATCTAAGGCAGTCTCACTCAATATCAATATTTCTTACATACCATTCGTTTCTCATTTGTATCACAGTGGGTTTTACGTGTGGGTCTGGAAGGATGGTCTAGGATAAAATGGGGAACCAAGTATAAGGGGGCTGAACTAAGGATGGATTTGAAACAGAGACAGGCAAACTTGAACTGTACTCTTGCTTCCAATGGTAGCCAGTGGAGTTTTTGGCAAGAAGGGGTTAAGTGTTCCCATTTTTTTTAGCCCATATATCAGCCGAATTGCCGAATTTTGGATGATTCGGCGTCTTTGGATGTTTTTTTTTGAAAGACCCCAGATAGATGATATTACAGTAGTCGAGTATGCTTAGAATGGAGGATTGCACCAGTAGGCGGAATGAGGTAGTGTCGAAGTATTTTCGGATGGTTCTTAATTTCCATAAGGCGGAGAAGCCTTTCCTGACCAGTAGATCGGTGTGTGCTTCAAGGGTAAGGTTGCGATCTAGGGTCACTCCCAGAATTTTTATGGAATCTGTGATAGGAAAGACTTGACCATTCAAGGAGATTGATGAATCTTTGATTTTGTCATTCGGACTCGCCAGGAAGAATTTGGTTTTATCTGTATTGAGTTTCAATTTGAAGTCTGTCATCCATAGTTCAATTTGCTTTAAGATAGATGCAAGGTGATTTTTTGTCTCGGGAGTTAGGTTAGTTAAGGGGAAAACTATGGTGATGTCGTCAGCATAGATGTAGAATTTGATTTTCAAACTTTGCAATAGGTTACCTAGAGCGGCCAGGTATGTGGGGGGCAGGGGGGAGCCCTGTGGTACTCCACATGCGTTTACCTAGCTGAAGGAATGAAAAG
Source organism: Geotrypetes seraphini (assembly GCF_902459505.1). Taxonomy (NCBI): domain Eukaryota; kingdom Metazoa; phylum Chordata; class Amphibia; order Gymnophiona; family Dermophiidae; genus Geotrypetes; species Geotrypetes seraphini. The sequence continues at coordinate 370,714,227 of NC_047085.1, forward strand.
TTAAAAGCAGCTTCAAAAAGGTAGATTTTTAGCCTAGATTTGAATACATCCAGAGATGGAGCTTGACCTACTGACTCAGGAAGTTTATTCCAGGTATACAGTGCAGCAAAATAAAAGGAACTGAGTCTGGAGTTGGCAGTGGAGAAGTGTACAGATAAGAGAGATTTACCCAATGATTGGAGTTCCCAGGGAGAGATAAAAGTAGAGAGATACTGAGAAGCCAAAGTCAAAGACAAAAGAAAATACCCCAACAATTCCACAGAAAATGGAAAAACCAAAAGAAACTGTGGAGAAGAAGTTCTTGATGTGGGCTTTTATTCAATCAATTTGAAAAATCCACATATGCATACCTGCCCTGAGGCAGAATAGATAAGAAAGGCGTGCAGAGGTCTCCTTGATGGAGGATCCAACCTCCTCTTTTATTAAGGTACGCTAACCGATTTAGTGAACGCAAACTGATTTAGTGCGCGCTAATCGAATTAGACTAACATGCAAGCATTAGCGTTTAACGCACGCTAATTCGATTAGCGTGCGTTAAATCAGTTTGCGCGTGCTAAATCGGTTAGCGCACCTCAGTAAAAGGACCTACAAGTGATAAAATCTTCCCAAAGGGTTAGACGGGTTACACTTTTAGTAGGGGAGTCTCAGGGAAGCAAGGAATAGCCCTAGCTTGGAAGTTTGTGCCTTGGTTTAAGAAATAGATGCATAAGGATTGCATGAGAATAAACAGATGATTGCAAGAGGAAATGTCAATGGGGTAATGGCCCATATTTAATCCTGAGTCTGTGATAGGAACAGACTATGCTATTTTGATTGCTAGTTCAATAATAAAGATTTCCTTATAATTTATACTATACTCTGCCTGTTTCTGTGATGACTCCATGCATGTCAGCCACACTGTCACATTCCTTTTGTTTAAACAAAATCTTATATTTTTTCAAATTTCCTTCCGTCTGTGTTGATACTGAAATCTTATTCTATAGCATAGGAGCCAACCAAAGTACCGAATTTCCCCATGTAAAGGCCACGGCTTATACATGGGTTTTACAAATGGATGTAGTGGGTGTGGCTTCCTTATATGGGGCGGACTATCTAAAGACATCGTAAATAAGCCGCCCCATTGCCATAGTAGATCAGACATAGCGCTAGTGGAGTCCCCCATACCTTTTAAAATACCGGAAATATATTGGAAATTGGGCAGCACTACTTATCAGCAATAGCGGATATTCTCCCTCCTCCAAAGCAACAGTTCCAACCAGCCTAGGAAGCAGAAACCAGGCCTGTAATTCTAATCCAAGTCCTCCACGTGGCTGCGCACAGCACCTTCCACTGAACTACCAGGGAGACCTTAAATAAAACAGCTTTTCAGTAAAGGCAGGATTTTTTTCTCTGTTCTGAATTAACAGCATGCTAGTGGAGTCCCCCATACCTTTTAAAATACTGTAGCTCCCTCACTGGACAGCTGCCAGCTGCCTCCTCCAATGTTGCAGTCAGTGGTGCACAGCAGAAGTGATCTTTTCAGCATCCAACCTGGCCCTGCACTGCTTCCTCAATGCCTGCCGTCAGTTCTCACGAGTCCTAAGAAAACTGACAGCAGGCACTGAGGAAGCAGTGCGGAGCAAGGCTGGATGCTGAAAAGATCGCTCTTGCATGGGAAGACAATTAGCCCCAATTTCCAACAAATTGAAAATAAACTGATTCACCATTCAGAAGAGCTAGAAAAATTAAAAATGGACATGACTTCTTCAAAAAATATACTTCAAAAGACTCAGCAAGACATGGCTTCAGTAAAACAACTTCAGGAAACTATAATTAAAGATAATTTAAATCTTAGAAGAAAAGTAGAGGTATTAGAGAACCATGCGCATATTAATAACTTGAGATTGATAAATTTTCCAAGAGTAATCATGGTTTCACCTACAGACATGCTTAGGAGATATTTAACAGAAATTTTGGAAGTTCCGGAGGGAAATCTTCCACCATTCTCTCAGGTGTATTATCTCCCCAGCAAAATTCTACATCAACAGCAACCTGAACCTACTCAAGGACAAGCATTAAATATAACTGAAATTTTGGAGAAATCAGACACGGAGGTGGCAACACCAGCAGCATTAGTGGTTACATTGGCTCTATCTATTGACAAGTCATGGTTATTGAGACTATTTCTTAAGAATAAACAGAAGGAATTTCTTGGTTGTAAAATTCAAATGTTCCCTGATGTTTCAAGGGAAACGCAAAAACGTAGCCGTGATTTCCTTCTTTTAAAACCAAGGGTCATCTCACTAGGAGCTACGTTTTACTTAAGACAACCTTGTAAGTGCATTGTTCGGTATCACTCAACTAAATATGTATTTTTTGAACCTCAACAATTGACTAATTTTGTGGCTATGTCCTGTCTGAACAAGGATAAAATTCAATCTTGAGCTCTAAAAGGAAAATAGTAGCTTTGTTCCCGATGTATAGAACAGCATTACTATGATGTATTGATTATATTTCTTCTTATTTCTTGCCAATATAAATCTTGGATCTAAAGAGGACTTGAGCTAATTTCACCATAATAATTCTTCTTGTAATTTTACTTAACTTTTGTTAAGTAAGGATTTATTGTTTAATGATTAATATGCTTTGGTTAAATTTGCTTTCTGTACAAGTTATATTGAAATCAATAAAAATGCTTAAATATAAAAATAAAAGATCGCTCTTGCCTGCGACATTGGAGGAGGCAGCCAACAGCTGTTCAGCGAGGGAGCTACGGTTTTTTAAAAGGTATGAGGGACTCCACTAGCATCGCGGCTTATCTAATGGGATGGCTTATCTAGGATTTTTAAAACAAAAAAGGCGTTTCCTGCGGCCTATACAAAGGGGCAGCCTATACATGGGAAATACGATAATGCATTTTTACAGGTAGATTCCCCAAAGTGCTTTAGCAAGAAGTGGGACCACCATTCTGTGATTTTTGCAATGATTTTACCAACCTAGCCAATGCATAGGGAACAACTAATGAGCTCAGGTAAGAAGGCATATGTTCATTATAAGCTTTGTGAGAAATAATCAATATTTGAAATTTGTTACCAAAAAATAGAATTAAAAAGTTTAATTACACGTTAAATATTTTCTCCGGTTTGTTTTAAATCTACTATTTAGTAGCTTCATCACATGTCCCATAGTCCTAGTATTTTTGGAGTGAACAAGTGATTCACACCTACCCTTTCCACTCCACTCATTATTTTATAGGCCTCTATCATATCACCCCTGAGCTGTCTCTTCTCCAAACTGAAGAACCCTATCTTCTTTAGCCTTTCCTCATAGGGAAGTCATCCCATCCCTTTTATCATTTTTGTCGCCCATCTCTGAACCTTTTCTAATTCCGCTATATCTTCATTGAAATGGTGACCAGAACTGCACACAGTATTTGAGGTGCAGGCTTACCATAGAGTGATACAAGGGCATTATATCATTTTCATTCTTTTCCTGATAATTTCTAACATTCGATTTGCTTTCTTAGCAGCTGCTGCACATTGTGCTGAGGGTTTCAACTTATCCTCAACAATGACACATAGATCTTTTTCCTAGGCAGTGACTCCTAACACAGAACCCAGCGATCGACTCGCGTTGCCTTTGCAATCTACTGGTTGATCGCGATAGACCTTTTGGGCACCCCTGACCTACACTGTCTACTTTCTCTTCCCTCGAACAAAGAGATTTATATGGCCCTTTTATTACAGTAAGGCCAAGTTTTGTAATTACAACTGTGTAATTGCACATTATATTAAGCACTCACTGCAAAGCTTCTGCAGTAACTGATAAAATGCACTTACCATAAAATACATGCGTGACAAATAATACAGATGCATATCACATGCAACCTACTGAGGTGGCAATAAAAAATTTGCATTATCTGCTGCAATAACAGTCAATATGCAATCACTGTACAGTAACTGCTGATACAGTCCCCACCCATTCCCCAGGTGTCAAGCCATCATATTAAACTATTAGAGTGCCCATATGCTAACAGCATGAATTAATTCCAACATTAATTACTTGACATGCTTTGGCGTTCTATTTTGTTTTGTTGTAACTGAATGCACACTAGTACAATCTAATTTTAACTTTTGCTGAAAACTGGCCATTAGACTGATCCATTCAAAAGGTATTAAAAGTTGATTAATTAGACATAGAGAGTAAAAACACATTCAGAACTGTTCTCAATGCATGCACTTTTAACTATGAAGTCTTCTCTCTCTCTCACACACACATACACACACACACAATCTTTCTATAATAAACATTGAGCATTCCTATTACACAACTGCAAATCACCATCTTGGTAAACAACTGATTTCCCATTTCTGCACTTGAATGTACCACAAATCTATTTGTATAATTGTTCTGGCAATGAATTCTTTATTGTATTTAATAAATGTAGCACCTTATATAAAAGGCAAATAGAAGCGGTAAAATATGCACTCTAAGGCATTTTTAGAGAAAGAATGAGAGTAATCCTTGTTTATTCCATTTTTAAAAGCTACTTTCTCCCCACATGATACCATCTAATTGCTCCTTTAATGACGTAGTGTTTTTGCTTCAGTAATCTTGCCTGGTAGGCCATTATACACATTTATGATTCTCGGTAGGAAATAAGTGCTTCCTGGTAGCTGTTGTGAATCGTTTTTACCTCATTGTTTATCCTTCTTTAGTCTGGGTCTCACAGCTGTTTATTTTATCCATTTGGTTCTATCCAAGCTGTGTTTACATATTGGGGCATGTGAAAAGGTATACCCTGCTTGCAGTGCTGCTCTTAACCAAGCATTACAGTGTGCTATATCAAAATAGTGGGAGGCTGCAGACAATTGGTTTTAATATTCTGATGACACTGCTGAGCAGAGCTATTTAAAATTGTTTCTATTACTGCAATGTTACAGACTATTTGTTTCCTTATGTTCTGGTATAATTATAATGTGGAACCAGTCCCTGGACTCCCAGAGGTTTAAAACGATGATGTTTATTACTACAAAATTAAAACACAATATGATAGAAGCCAACAAAACTTCAATTAATAAAGTCACTTGCTGTAAATAGATATCCAGACCCTAAATGGACCGTGTTTCGGCAATATTTGCCTTCTTCAGGGGTCCTTGAATGCATCAATAAAAACACAGCAGCTTCATAGAAAACATCTTATAGAAGCATGATAAAAGTATCACATCAACTCTCATGGATGTCTTAACCTCTGGGAGTCCAGGGACTGGTTCCACATTGTTTTGTGAAAACATTTGTACTGTTGTGGTACCAAGGTCCATTGCTGTGGGGGACTGGACCGTCTTTTTTTTTGGCATTGACCACCCCATAGTGTTGTTTGTTTTAAGAAGGCTGGTATAATTATAACCAGGTACTGAGAGGTAGGCTACTTTACAGTATCTTATCTTACGGAAAACCCTGATACTCTGTATACAGGTATACTGTATCTTTAATTGGAAATACAATAAAAATCAAAGTTAAAAAAACAACAACATAAGACCTTCATCCCATCAGCGCAAGATCTTCTCAAATAAAGAGGAATTGGCCCCATATGGGACCAAGACCTCAGCAACCACGGATAAAAAGGGGGGGTGGAGGGTCGAGAGAGGAGCTAGGGACAAGGAGAGAGGGATGTAGAAATTTACGGGTTACAAGGGAGGGAAATAGTTAAGAGGGAAGCAGGATTTGAACAGGGTAAGATGTTGTGGGGGTTTGAAGAGGAGGTGCCAAAGGGATAGCATAAGGGAGCAGCAATAATGGCTGCAGTGAGGAATACACGGCAATGTCCTTATTGTAGTGCTGTTCAGGCTGCTGAGGCTCGGCACTCCTGTGACGAATGGTAATAGGAACAACAATTACTCACTCATAGATCGACATTTTAATAAACATCTGGAGAAGGTAGTCAAGTCCAACAGCTCATATGTTTTTCTGATAGTCGGCTGCTGGATGAGTCCCGAATGTTTTTCAAAGATTTCCAATATTGATTGGCTGGGTGCAATAAAAATTTAAGTTATAATGTGTTTGCACAGAAACTCTGCCATGTATTCCAGATCTTGCGCAGTTAAGGGTTGGGGAAGGTCCAGGAGGTGATGGCCATTGGGAGCCGGCCAAGTATTTAAGGCTATCTAGATGCACAGGTGTAAGTGATGAGGCTTATGTCTGGGACGCTACCTATTTGGTTTATATGGGATCAAAATAAAAAAAGATCCTTAACTAGCAAATGGAACAGGCAGATGTGTACAGAACTATCAGGACGATCCAGGTAATCAGTGAGGGGGTATTTTCAGGACTGCCATGTTAGGTAGACATTTCATTAACAGAACTGGAAGCCATCTCAGTAAGGGTTGTTATACATGTGGGTATCGAGTACCAATCTTGCTTAGGTGGAGGTGGCCATCTTGGTTAGGGACAGACATCTATAAACACTGCCAGTTGCCATCTTTCTTGGGGGTGACCATGCTGTTGCCTAAAGGTGGCCAAGTTTGTTTAGGGTAGATGTGGGATAAACTGTTGGCAGCCATCTTTGTTAGGGGCGACCACGCCAGTTGCATGTGGGCAGCTATCTTTGTAGGGGTAGCTATGGTAGTGAACATAAATATGAGGCAAGAAAACTCTCACTTAAAGAGGGGAAGTGTTATTTCATCCCAGCATCTTCATTTATTTATTTAGATTTTTATCCCGTCCTCCCAGTAGCTCAGAACGGTCTACAGATAAACATACACAATGGAGAGTAATTAGACAAATAAGATGTACAATAGGTTAAATGTTTGGACATACAGGACTGTGCAGTAGTTAAATACAGGGAGTATACAGCAAATTAAGAGTAGAGATTAAGTATAAGTAGTTTAGTTTAGTATAAGTCGTTTAGTTTAGTATGAGTAGTTTAGTTTAGTACAAGTTATTTGAGCTTAGATACAATTTATCCGAGTACAGACTAAGAGAGGACTATACTGAAATTTAGGGAGAAGTTAGACAGGGGAGGGAAGAGAGAGGTGGGGTTTAAGGGGTGTGTGGACTGAGGGTGACCTTTAGTTGAAGAGTAGGGTCTTTACCATTTTACGGAATGTCAATAATGAGTTCTGTTGTCTGAGTTGAGGGGGGAGTTGGTTCCAGAGATGTGGAATGAAGTGGCTGTAGGATCATTTGCGGGCAGTTTCTGAGAGGAGGGACCTTCCAGGGGGAATGCGTAGGCGTGTTTCCGATTTTGAGCGGAGGGTGCGAGTGAGGGTGTAGATGGGAAGCTTGGATTTTATGTAGGAGGGGGTGGTGGTATAAATTCTCTTGTGGGCTATTGCTAGGGCCTTGAAAGCACAGTGCTGGCTAATTGGGAGCCAGTGTTCAGCGCGGAGTGCTGGGGAGACAGGATCATGGTAGTTGAGGTTGTGTAGGAGGCGGATAGCTGTATTTTGGACCCGTTGGAGGCGTTTGAGATTATTTTTGGTTAGTCCATTAAATAGGGAGTTACAGTAATCCATTCTGGAGAGGACATATGCGTAGAGGAGTTGGGCGAGGTCAGGTGTGGAGATGTAGGGTTTGATCCTTTTCAGTTGGCGGAGGTAGTAGAAGGAGGTGGAGATTACTTGGGATATGTGGGCAGATAGGGATAGGTGTCTGTCTAAGGTTACTCCTAGGCTGCGCACCTGATCTGTTGCCGTTAGTAGAGTGGAGTCCCATGCTAGTGTAGGACGTGTATATTTGGTGCTTTTTTTCCTGATCCATAAGAGTTTGGTTTTAGAGGCGTTAAGTTGAAGTTTGTTGTTTGACATCCAAGCTTTCATGTCAGATAGGCATTGTTGTAGGTTAGCAATTTGGGACGACCGGTTCTCGCCTAGTGGGAGGAGCAGTTGGATGTCATCTGCATAAGAGTGGATTTTAATGCTATATTTCTGTGCTATATCAATGACAGGCCTGATGTAGAGGTTGAATAGGAGGGGGAATAGAAGGACGCCTTGAGGAACACCATATTTGATAGGCTTGGGGTGAGATTTGTGTGTCCCTGGTAGGACAGTTTGGGTCCTTTGATGGAGGAAGGAGGTGATCCATTGGAGGGCTGTGTCCTTGATTCCGAGGTCATAGAGTCTGGATGTGAGGAGGTGGTGGTCAACTGTGTCAAAGGCAGCGCTGAGGTCAAGTAGGACTAGTAGGGCATCACTGCCTTTGTCGAGTATTGCCCAGCTGCCATTCAAGAGTACTTCTTCAATCACTGCAGACATTATATTGGGGTGAATGTATATATGTATATATATATATATATATATATATATATATATATATATATATGCATGTAATTTTTATATATATATATATATATATATATATATATAAACTCTGTATGTTAATATATGTATTTGTTATGAATTGTAAAAGACTATGGATGTTGCTTTGGAATTCGTCTAGGTTTTAGTTGGGGTATGCATTTATATACAGTGGTACCTCGGTTTACGAGTGCACCGGTTTGCGAATGTTTTGCAAGACGAGCAAAACATTTGCAAAATCGGTGCCTCGGAAACCAAGCATGACTCAATTTACGAGCGCCCCCCCTCCCCCCCGCAATCCGGCACCCTCCCCCTGCGATCCAGCATCCCCCCAATGTGATTTGACACCCCCCTGCCGCAATTGGGCACCCCCCAACACGATTGGGCACCCCCCGCCGCAATTGGGCATCCCCTGCCGCTTCTTACCCTCATCTGGGCACCGGCACCGGCATGTCCTGTGCTTGGTGCCGGTGGCCGAAGATCGGCATCCTCTTCTGCTGGGCCTTGAGCATCTGAGCATGCTCAAGGCCTGCAAGTTCACATTCAGGAAAACGAAAGATTACGTAGTCTGAATATATTGCTTTAAATGCCTCTGATTAAACTAAATTCAGTACGCTGAAGCCCAACAGGAGAGCCTTGCATGTCTAAGTGATCCCTGAGTCCCGTAGATAGTGGGTCTGCATTTTAAATTTTTCTGTGGCCATACTTGGTGTCATAGGACCCTGTAAAAAGTTTATTGAATTTTTGCTTTATCTCTCAGCAAATATAGGTCACAGTTTTGACAGAATACTGATCAATCCTGTCTGCAGAGGGAGGCACCACGTATTCCTTTGTCCTCCTGTTAATGAGTATGTGTTTTCCTTGCAGTGGCCACACTATTCTGAGAGAAAAGAACATTACCACATTCCACCACTAGAGCTGTGAAGAGCATAGAAAATCCAAGTCTGAGTGTTCGGCGGGAATTTCAACTTTCCTTTGTCTCCCACTAATTATGTGCTTATTTTCCAGCAGTAGCAGTGCATTCTTTCTACAGACGGCGTGCTTTTTACTCCCTTGGACAAAGGAAAGAAAGAAGGCGCCCATTTACTCCCAGCATCCAGTAGCAGTTTCGTAGTCACAGAGAAGTCAAGCTTGAATTTCCCCCGCATTATAATGGACAAGATTTCCTTTAAAACTCTGCAGCACGAACTTCTAAAGTAATTATTCAGTTTCACTGAAATTAATTCAGAGACTCTGACCTTACAAGTTGTTTGATCACAAGGAGATACACACTTCTGCATGCTTTCTTTCTGTAATTTTAAACTGCAATTGTACAGCACTTTGGAGTTTCTTTCATCTTCTGTCTGTTTGCAGAGTTAATTACAGTGGAACCTTGGTTTACGAGCATAATTCATTCCAGAAGCATGCTCGTAAACCAATTTACTCGTATATCAAAGCGAGTTTCCCCATAGAAAGTAAGGGAAACTCGCTTGATTTGTTCCACCTCCCATCCCCCCCAGCCACCGGCGCTGCTCCACCCTACCACATCCCCAAAAGACCCCCACCCTCAAGATTCTCAGAGAGAACGAGAGCCAGAAGGCCTTGAGCATGCGCAGATGCTCAAGGCCCAGTCTGAGGAGAGGCACGATCTTCGGGCACCGGTACCTCCTGTGGGTTGGTGCTGCGTGCCGGTGCCATATTGGGGGATAAGCTTTCAGTTAGGGTGTGCGGGGGATGCCAGTTTGCATGTGGGGGGGGGGGGCGTTCGCGAGGGGGGCGATGCCGGTTCGCGGGGGGCAGCATTTGCGGGGAGGGGGGACGATGCCGGTTAGCGGGCGGGGGGGGGGCTCGCAAGTCGAGTCAATGCTCGGTTTGCGAGTCACGATTTGCAAGAATGTTTTGCTCGTCTTGCAAAACACTCACACACCGGTGCACTCATAAACCGAGGTTTGACTGTACTTGTCTTCCTCCTTTAATTCTCGTACTTCTCAGGATTCTACACTGCACAGCTCATCTCCAAGAGTCTCTGCCTTCCTGACTGATAGCAGAAGTTGGATTGTGACCGTCTAATAGCTATTACCCTGACCACAGAGCAGTTTCAGCGCTTCTGGGTTACATTTGCCCACTATTTCTACTTCCTACAGTGACAGTCATTTCAGTTAGGCTAGGAATGTGAGAGCCATTTGTCAGATTTGTTGTCTACCTTGCCTGCCCTCCTGAGCTAGCAGTTGAACTCATCAGTGAGCATCTACCTTTAGTGTAGACTCGGGCACTGTTTCAAATGCTTTCATTAGACTGTCATAGGAAGCAAGCAGACTGCCTAGCAATACTGTTTACAGATGATTTTCTCTCTGTTTTTCTCACATGCATCTTAATCAGTCTGTGTGCCATGGCATATTGTTATCATGCTCTGGCATTTATTTGAGACTATTTCAGGACTCTCTTATAGGATGCACTTTCCACACTGCATGCATCAGTGTACAGTCTGAGGATAGTTTTTACCTGTAGACTTTATATCAATTTTCAAAGGGAAATTTTCCTCTTTTAGAAATCAACTTGCTAAAGAATACATATAAATTTACAACTACTAATTCTATGTGTACCATTCCCATTTAAACTTATGAGCTTGATTTTATCAGTCAAGAAGAGTTCCTCAAACTACGGCATACCCTAAGGAGCGCTACTGTTCCTAGTGTGTGGCGCAGTGGTTAAAGCTACAACCTCAGCACTCTGGGGTTGTGGGTTCAAACCCTGCGCTGCTCCTTGTGACCCTGGGCAAGTCACTCAGTCTGCCATAGCCCCAGGTACATTAGATAGATTGTGAGCCCACCGGGACAGATAGGGAAAATGCTTGAGTACCTGATTGTAAAACCGCTTAGATAACCTTGATAGGCGTATATAAAATCCTAATTTTTAAAAAATTATTATTTAACATCTACATCAGACTGTCCCTTGAAATTGCAAAGAGGCATGGAATCCACATCCACTCCTTCATGGATGATATTCAACTCTATATCCCACTAGGTGCAACAAGGGTCACACAACTTGAGACCCTGCAGACCTGCCTTGAGGGTATTAAATCATGGATGACAGTAACAAACTCCAACTGAACTCATCTAAGACTCAACTATTATGGATTCGCAGAGAGCCTTGCCTTACCTCTCTCCCATACATATCCTGTGACAACACCATTTTGGAACCCAAAGACCAAGGCCCGGATTCTGTATAGGATGCCCGGGAAGGGCATCCTATAAAGAATCGGGCCTAGGCCCACCCAAAATAAACCCGATTCTGTAACTGATGTCCATGTTACGGACGCCGGTTACAGAACCAAGTTACAGTAGATGTGGCCGCTATAATTAATCGCATCAAAGGATCTCCCTACCGTGATTAGTATAGCGGCCACGGCTGCGGCCGCCAGTCTCCCCCCTCCCCCTAAACGAACATGGCAGTAGGGATGCCCAATCCCTCCTGCCGAAAGGCCTTACACCTGCCCCTGACGATTGCCGGTAGGAGGGTGCCCAACCCCTCCTGCCCGATGACTGCCCACCCTTACCCGAAGATTGCCTGCAGGATGGTGCCCAATACCTCCTGCTTTACCTCCCCAATGAAAACCCCCCATCCCCCAACCTCTCCAACAAAATGCCCCAACCTCCCCTCCTTGAACCCCCCCCCCCCGGGATCACCTAGAAAGTTGGCTGGTCGGACAAGTCCTCACACCAGCCAGAAGGCAGGCTTGCCTCCGTCCAAATGAGGTGGGCCCGCCCCTCCCCTGCCCAACCCACAGGAGCCTAGGACCTGATTGGCTCCAGCAATGCAAACAAACAAAAAAATTACCATGGAAGCTGCTAATCTTCTGCAGGTTAGTGTCTTCCGCAGTAAAGTATGCTATAGTAAAAGCTGTTTTGTTACTTCAGCTTAGTATTTATCTTTACTGGGTTCAGCATAAGTTTATTACAGGCAGCCAATTAGATACTATCTTAACCAAGAGTTAAAAGGACTAAGATATCATGGTTTAATGGGTCTGTATACGCCAGTAGCTAAAAGACATCAGCAAATTAAAATCCACTAATCCTGAAGTTCTGAACAAGGGTCTCCAAGGGGGCTAAAGGGCATCATAGCAAGTAGATAGATACCTGAGGGATACCCCACAACTCAAGGAGTAGTGTGAGAAAATAACAGAATCAGCTATCTCAAGGAAAGACTTAGAGCTAAGATACAACACAAACTAGTCTAAAACCCACCTACTATTCCTACTTTAATAAGATGAGAAATCAAGAGCTAATGGTTTCCTAGGTTGAACAGTTTCAAGATCTAAGAACACATGAATTTCAGGTTTAAATGTGTGAAAAGATCAATGAATCTTACATATCAAAGCAGTATACAATCTTCATACTGTGTCCCAGATGAAAGCTGGATTGTCTGAGATACAATACATTACTTTTAACCAGCAAGTCACAAACTGGTTGAATACAATCTGTCCTACTTTGTTGGAAATAAAAGGGTGGATAGATACTGGACAAAAGAGATTCAAAGGACTGAGATTATATGTTTTTTTTTATATAGAATAAATAATATCTTGTTTCCAAAGCTCTGGCACCCTGCAGGTGGACAAGCTCATGTTAACTCTAATATGGTTGAAAGGAAGATGATCCAAATGATGATCCTTTCACACATGAGAAGGAAAGAGATCTGGCAAAGGAATAATGGCCTTCATTGATGTCAGGATTTTATTTAGGCTGAAATTAGATGAAAAATTAAAAGAAAACCATAAACTCAGAGATAAGGATGAAACTGCAGTAGGGGAAAAAAAAAAAGAATTTTCCGATGTTAACAGTCCTGAGAGGAATAACTATGCAAGGGGTCAGTGTGATGACCTAAGGGTTGAATTCTTTCCTGATATATGTTTTTGGTATAGAAAAATATAAGTGAAATCTTCAGGTATAAGGGTGGTTTGGGGTTGTTGAATCTTCGTTTCTTAACTATTGCTAGTGGTATGCGCCATATTAATGATCTCTTTAGCGGCACCTCCACATTTACTAACACTTCCTTGGAACTTTCATGCTTTACCTCTACTCACTTTAGCGCGTTTCTTCACTCTCCTTTGCTTTCTAAATGGGACTCTGCGCCCAGTGCGTTGTTGCATATCCCTCTTCGTAGGACCTGGCACTTTCTCAGTCCTCTGGTCTCTCCATTTCTGCCTTTGCGCTATAATGCTTGTTTTCCTCCGGGGGTGGACAATGCTAGCTTTGTACATTGGGAAGCAAAGGGGATTCGTTTTTTGTTTCATTTGGTTGATGATGATGGGCTGATCAAACCATTTGCTGTGCTCTGTGAGGAATTTACTATACCTCGAGCAGATGTCTATGCTTATCTCCAGATTTGTCACTACATATCCTCATTGCCTAGTACTCAGCTTTCGGCCTCTTGTCGAGAATTGTTGTTGGAGGCTTTTACATTTGGCTCTCAACACCCTGTCCCCTTGAAATTTCACCACAGATATCTGAAAGACGAGTCCCCTATGCTTGCTTGTATCAGATTGCGGGATGCTTGGGTGGGAGATTTGAATGTGGAATTCTTTGATGAAGTAATTGTGAATGCTATTAAAAAGTTACCATTGTATAGTAAATATGCTGTTTTTTGGGAACAACATTACAAATTGACTCTTCGCCTATACATCTCCCCTCGGAGAGCTTTTCTGGCGGGACTCTGCCAGACGGTGGACTGTCGACGCTGTGGTGCCCCGGATGCTGGCCTTGGTCATATGTTTTGGTCTTGTCCAGCCATTCAGACCTTCTGGGATGCTGTTTTTCTTTTTGTTGAAGACATTTGGACCATTACAGTTCAGCGATCTGCCTTGGTGTTATTTGGAGCCTCCCTCCACTTCCATCCTCGTAGGCCTGGGGCCTCCGCCTTCCTGCGTTGGGCGGCAGTGATTGCAATCAAATGCATTTTGCTCAAGTGGATGGAAGCGGAGGCGCCTGATTATTCCCTTTGGCATTGTCACATGATTATGTTGCTTTCATGGGAACGGAGAGGAGTTCATGACATCTCTTCCTTGCCTGGACGAGCCTTTCAACGCATTTGGGAGCCTTTCTGGACCACGTTGTCTCCAGTGGCCCGTAGTCGCCTTTTGAACTGCTAGCCCCTTGATATGTGTATTTCTTGTATTAATTTTTTTTGTTGTTTGTTTCTTTAGTATCAGTGAGAGTGGGTGGGGGGAGGAATGGGTCATGGGGAGGGTTGATGGGGTGGGTTTGTTGGTTTCTGGTGTGAAATTTTGAGCTGCCTTGTTGCTCTTTGCCTTGTTTTGGATTGTTGTTTCTCTTACTGCTCAATAAAATATATTTGACGATAAGTGAAATCTTCAGCAGTTGAAAAGATGAAACCACATTGACAGTTAAAAAAAAAAATTGATGATGCTGAATTTCTTTTTTTTTTCTTTTTTAACTTTATTTAGTTTTTAATGCCAACAAAAAGTGCAATACAATTTACATACAAATAATAATCATCAAATAAGCACTTATAAACAATCAGAATCTATACAAAAGATAAAAATTCCCTCTCCCATCCATCATTACCATCAGGAATAATACCAAAACAAAAGATATACCCCACTTCCGCTCCCACCCCCCCCTGGATGTGTGGGTACAATAAATGGAAAATAAAGATAAAGCGCAACTATAACAAATCTACAAAAGACATCAATGGACCCCCAAACCAATTTGAATATTTTATTATGCCCTAGCAAGTCAGCATTCATTTTCTCATACTTATAAGTTATGCATAAGCTCACCCACCAGAAAGGAAAACTAAGGCGATCCCAATTCTTCCAATTGCGATTAATCATTTGCATGGCTATCCCGGTCATAATTAGGAAAAGCTGGCATTTATAGTGGTCCATGGGGGGCTTAATATGCAATAATGTTCCACATATAACTACCTCATACGTCAATGGAATTGATGCCTCTAGTATGGTATTAATCTGTCCTCATATTGACTTCCAAAAGTTAAGTATCAAAGGACAATAGAACAGCAGATGATCCAGTGTGCCTACATCAAGATAACAGTGTCAGCATCTATTAGATTTAGAACTGTCTAATTTTTGTAAACGAACAGGGGTCCAGAAACTTCTATGTAACAACAAAAAAAACATGTTTATCTCATAGATGCTGATGCTGTACATCTCATCCTCCAAGTCCAAATTCGTGGCCATTGAGATGCAGAAATATGCTGCTTTATCTCAATGCTCCAAATGTCTCTAATTATGCAATAGCACTTTTTCACTTTACACCAAGGTAAACTAATCTATATGACCCAAGTCAAAGGGAGACGTAAACCTAAGTCAACCCTTAGTACCCTGGAATATTGGTATACTGTTTACCCCGATCCTCAGCGGCACCACTTGGAGCTCAAACCAATCTCATTGCTCCAAGCTTTACGTGTCAAATCGTCACTGGATCGTTTACGTTATAGACTTTTTCTTTTTATCTTTTTTCCTTTTTTTTGAAACTATTCACATTTTAAAGATAATTTTTAAGCATGTTACTTAGCTTAATTCTGTGGTCTCTTGCAGGGGGTTAACACCGACATGTTTCGCATTCAAGCTTTATCAAGGAACCCCTATCGGACATAAAATAAACAGTAAATTATGTCCATAAGAACAATAACAAGAATTAAGTTCTAAAGATAGCAGTAAAGGCCATCCATCTTCATAAGACCTAAAACTACTAAACATGTCTTACCTCCATATAAATGCCGCCAAACTCTGACCACTATATCAAGAGCAATGGCGGCGGCGTTTTTACAAGATGTTTATAGAGCAGAACCCAAGATCACTGTACCCACGTGGTGACGTGGCCAACAGCGTCACGGGACTACTTACCGGTTTTAAAGCTATAGTGTACTCGTTTAAAGAGGCTGACAACCACCCAGAGTTACGACTAGATTAACGTGCCCCATTCCAGTTCTTCATTCAAACCATTAGGAGATACTGTATTAAGAACATAAATCCATCTCTGTTCCTTATAATTGAGCCATTCTTCACTATTTCCCCCCCCATCATATCCAATATCAAGACTTTCAATTACTCGCCAACGTATCTGTTCTATACTGTGTTGTCTATCCAGAAAATGTTCCACCATCGGAGCTTGTATGTTCTTAGTCTTAACGTGCGACTTATGCTCGTTCAACCTAATATGCACGGGCCTGGACGTACGGCCCACATAAACAAGGTTGCACGGGCATATTATCACATATATTACATTAGCTGACTGACAGTTTGTATCCTTATTAGATTTTATTAATTTATCAGTCTGGGGGTCCTTCCAAGAGGCTCCCGTAATCGTGGTGGAACACCATTGGCAGTGTCCACACTCCGTATGTGTACCTTGTACTTGTACCCTATAGTTACCCAATTTTTGTTGTATAAGGACCTGTCCTATGGTCTTCCCCTTCCTAAAGGAGAACATGGGAATTTCAGGGAATATGGGGTAGACCTGCAATATATGCCAGTATTTTTTGATGAGAGATATTAATTCTTTAGCTGCTGTGGAGTAAGGGAGTACACAGATTAATCTATCAGTGTCATCTTCATGTTGTCTTTCTGCCAGTAATAGATCTCGGTTCGCATATTTCGCTCTTATGAAGGCTTGTTTTATAGATTTTGAAGGGTACCCCCTAGCCTTAAACCGCCTAGCTAATTCGGCAGCAGCTGTTTTAAAATCATTGTCATCAGAAGATATTCTGCGAGCCCTCAGGAATTGGCTCACTGGGAGGTTAATTTTCAAGTGAAAAGGGTGGTGACTGGAAAAATGTAACAAAGAATTGCGGGCCACAGGTTTTCGAAAAAGTTGAGTAGTTACACGGTCTTCTTCCTTAACTATACGAATGTCCAAAAACTCAATTTGAGATTTTCTAAAAGAAGGGGTGAACTGGAGATTAGGGTTTCTCGTATTGATCCACTCAAAGAATTCCAAAAGCTCTGCTTCAGGGCCTTCCCACAAAAAGAAAACATCGTCCAAAAACCTCTTCCATAGGGTGATGTATTTGAAATATTTAGATGGATAAATTTCACGGTCCTCAAACCGCCCCATGTATAAAGTTGCCACTGACGGGGCTAACGTAGCCCCCATGGCGACTCCTTGAATTTGTTGGTAATAAACCCCTTCAAACAGAAAGTAATTATTCCCTATTACCCATTCAGCCAAATGGTATAGAAAGTCAGTGCTAATACGTGGATTCGGTCTATTATTCAAAGTGTCCATTATGACCTCTAAAGCTTCTCCTTGGGGGATCTTTGTGTATAGTGACACCACATCAAGAGTCACCAACAGCGTTTGAGGATTCATGGAAACTTCCCGTTCTAAAATTCTCAAGAGGTGGGAAGAATCTCTCAAATAAGAAGCAACTTCTAGAGCCTTTTTAGAAAGAAAAACATCAAGAAATTTAGATAACGGCTCCAACAAAGACCCCCTGGTATTAACTATAGGTCTGCCAGGAGGATTTTCCACGCTCTTGTGGATCTTTGGTACAAAATAAATCTTGTAAAAACGCCGCCGCCATTGCTCTTGATATAGTGGTCAGAGTTTGGCGGCATTTATATGGAGGTAAGACATGTTTAGTAGTTTTAGGTCTTATGAAGATGGATGGCCTTTACTGCTATCTTTAGAACTTAATTCTTGTTATTGTTCTTATGGACATAATTTACTGTTTATTTTATGTCCGATAGGGGTTCCTTGATAAAGCTTGAATGCGAAACATGTCGGTGTTAACCCCCTGCCAGAGACCACAGAATTAAGCTAAGTAACATGCTTAAAAATTATCTTTAAAATGTGAATAGTTTCAAAAAAAAGGAAAAAAGATAAAAAGAAAAAGTCTATAACATAAACGATCCAGTGACGATTTGACACGTAAAGCTTGGAGCAATGAGATTGGTTTGAGCTCCAAGTGGTGCCGCTGAGGATCGGCGTAAACAGTATACCAATATTCCAGGGTACTAAGGGTTGACTTAGGTTTACGTCTCCCTTTGACTTGGGCCAAATGTCTCTAAGACATGATGAGTTTCTAAGCCTGATATCAACTGATTGATGTTTGACTGATATACCTTTGTGGCTTTTTGGTTCAACAAGTGAGTCTCCTTATAATGTGTACAGGGTAAGGCTGGCACTAGATTTCTCTTTCTGCCATAATCTTTCAACATGAAACTTGTCTTTTAAAGTTAAGCC
The DNA here is from genome assembly GCF_902459505.1 of Geotrypetes seraphini. Taxonomy (NCBI): domain Eukaryota; kingdom Metazoa; phylum Chordata; class Amphibia; order Gymnophiona; family Dermophiidae; genus Geotrypetes; species Geotrypetes seraphini. Next base: position 370,732,705 of record NC_047085.1, read on the forward strand.
CAGACTTTGGTGATACCAGGTGTGTTTCACTGGTAGTAAGTGGCTCAGTAAGGAAGCTACCATGCAAAGTGCTTGCTGTTCTTATAATGTCAGAAACTGTCATACAGGCAGGTGTGCCCTGTTTTATTCACATCTTTGGGGGGTGAGAGGGAGTCAGTGACCCCTGGGGATAAGTGAATGGTTCATGCTTCCATCCTTCCAGTGCTTATTTGATCAGTTTGGGCACCTTTTAGGCACATATTCATTTTTAAAACAGGTCAAGCCCCAAATGTCCAAATTGTGCCCCATATGTTTTAAGTACTTAGTGGCTTGCAGATTAATCTACGGGCTTATAATGCTGGATGAGCCATCGAAGATTGTGTTGGGGGGGAAAGGGTTAATGAAATATTGGCAGGTAGGTAGGAGAATGGATAGTGGGTTGTTAGGCAAGTTAGGTAAGGGGAGGGGTGTGGAAGTAAGAGGTGTAAGGATAGGTGTAGGAGAGTGAGTGAGGATTGGCTGGGAAAAGGGATCTGGGATTGGAGGAGTTTTGTGAGGGAATTTGGCGGGCAGTGGAGCATTAGGGGTTTGGAAGGTTAGGGTTGGTGGAAAAAAATTGTCCTGCCCTTCCCTATTTTGGGGGTCTTCCCTGTGGAGGGTTTGGTTTTGAGGGGGTGGGGTAGGGTTGATCGTATTTTTGTTGGCAGACAAAATGCTATGTTGGGGAAACAATTTTGGATCAGTGTGGCTATGTAACAGATTTGGTGACTAAATTTTGTTAACTGCTCATGGGCGATACTGCTATGGGTGGTGGCTGGACTCTGCGGCTCCGCAAGTCTTGCCGAAAGGGAATTGGGGAATGGGGAGAATTTTGGAAGAGGAGCTAGTTCAACACCAAGTAACTCCAGAATTTTGAGAATAAGCTACACTGTTTTGGAAAATGTTAATAAGTTGATTTTATTAAGGTTTGTTCTTAATGACAATAAAGCTATGGCCCATTTTTGCCACTATATGTGAGTTGGTGTCTTTTATGTGAACAATCTGAGTGAGGTACGAATTCCAGTCTTATGAAGTATATCCTTTATGTTTTAAGTAATTTGAAGCGTATTCTTAATGTTTATGGTTTCCACATGCCGTTTCTCCCCCAAAATTGTTATGTATCCTTTATATGGTTTCATTTATACTTTCTGGTGATATATTTAATTATTTAATTATTTGTATATTCTTAATTTTGATTTTTCCATACTCCCCACTCACATGTCTTGGTTTTATATTTGTTTAAATCCATTAAGTATGTTTAATTCTATTAAGTATATTTTACTTTTTTAATTCATATTATTACATACTTTTCATATACATGGTCTAATTGTATTTGATTGTAGTTCTTATATGGTGCATATGTGGTTTACTTATTTATTTTTGTCGATATTTAACATTTAATTGCTCTTTGCTGTTTAACAAATTTTATTTATTGGGAAATTTCCCACATCCCTTTTCAATGATTTCTTAAGAGTCTTTTTCAATTGTTTATTAATTTTCAATAGTATCATCTGTTTTTATTTGTATATAAATGTTTTATAGGTATTTTTTTGGATTTTTATCTGAGGCCCTGACGCAGGCTTTGTTTATATATGTTTAATGTTTCAATAGATGATTGTATTCAATAAACTCACTTTTATCTCAGGTTGACGTATACTGTCCTTCTCCCCACTCTCTTTATTGCTATATTTACCATGGGATGTTTTGGTTTGTTTTTTTTGGTTTTTTGGATTAAAAAAATGTCCAAATCATAAACCTATCCAAGTCATAGCCAAAACATGTCTCTAACATGCCCTTGAGATTTAGATGAAATATGGATGAACAACATAGAAATCTGTCAAAAAATAGGTTTCGAAAATAGTGATTTAGATGGTTTGGTAAGAAAAATGTCCATCTGGCACTTTATGCCACATTTTGGACATTTTTCTCTTTTAAAAATGAGCCCCATTATCTGTTTATCATGAGCTTTCTCTAAAGATTTTAACTGCAATGACATCCCACACATGCTATATTTCCCACATCTGTACTGTCTACTCAAATCAGATTTGTCAAAGGTAGTTGGTTATTCAATTTTTCATAGATAATATAGGCCCTCTTTTACTAAGCCACAGTAGTGATTTCTACCACGGCCTAGAATACTAAATGCTCTGACACTGCTCCAACACTCATAGGAATTCTATGAGCATTGGAGCATTTAGCGCTCCGGGCTGCAGTAGAAATCTCTACCATATTTGCAAGACTTACATCCTAAGGGCCGTAGTTCGGTTTTAAGTTGGGTCTCTTAATTATTTAATTGAATGAAAATAATACTGGTATGTTTTGATAAGGTAGGGTAGAGAGTACCATTGGGTGGGGTGGGGAGGGTGTGGAGAGGGGTGGTAAAGATTATTGAAAGGTTCAAACACATAGTCACATATAGATAAAGTGGGGGTTTATTGAAAGTGGAATATGTTTAGGGGGAGAATAATGCATACAATATATGTGTACAACACAACTTCTCCCTGCTCCATTAAAACTGTACTTCATCTTGTCAATGCACATAATTTTTAAAGTAACCTTTCTGCACATAAAACTGGCTTTATGTGTAAGAATCTGTTTCAAAACTTGCCCCCCTCAGAATTATCCTTAACTAAGGAATGTGTTTTTATTTTAAAATTGAGGCCTGATTAATCATAATTTCCAGCTCATCAAACCATTTAGTATTAGCCCAGATTGTACTAGCACCTTTGGCTTGATTTACAAGAACTTCAGTCTATATCTCGATATATTGCCTTTACATATTTATTTGGGTTTATATCACATCCTCCCCAAAGAGCTCAGAACGGCTTACACTTTACAATTATAGTATTACAATATATGTTACATTTGTGGCGTTACAACCTCATCTTACAAAGTTATTTCATAGACATTGCATAGATTTAGAGGCATCTTGGAAAGGGTCACAAAGAGTCAGGAGCGTTACGGGTAAATAAGGGGATACAAGGTGTCACCTAACTACATAATTTCAGTAAATAAAAATGACATAAAGCTTTTATGGGTCATAAGATTTGAGCATCATATTGATCAGTGTATGGGAATAGGTTATATACAAAATATCAGTTGAGCACATTTACAAAACTTATTCACAAGTCATTCACTTATCATTCACTTCACAAGTCTAGCCAAAAGATCAGTCACATTGCAAGTCTAATTTAGCCAGTCTATGCAAAATTATGCTGAGGTAGTAATGATAGATAGGGTGGGGTGGTAATAATAATAATAACAACAGTTTATATACCACAGTACCGTGAAGTTCTATGCGGTTTACAAAAGATTAAAAGACATTACAAGTTGATTGAGCTTAAAGAGGTGAGGGAAAGTGGATAGTAGGTAATCAGAATCTTATTGAGGAAACAGAGAGTATGGGTCAGCTGTCTAGATATTTCAGGAACAGATATGTTTTTAGGCGCTTCCTGAATCCCTTATAAGTAGTGGACGAAAGCAATTGTTCTAGGTCTTTACCCTATAGTGCTGCCTGATGTGAGAGAAGGTGTTCATGGTGTTTTTTCAGTTTACATCCTCTAACTGGAGGGGAAACGAAGTTCGAGTGTGAGCTTCTCTTGTGTTTGTTGGCTGAGAATGTGAAGAGGTCAGTTATGTATTTAGGGGCTAATCCGTATAGTACTTTAAAGCAAAGACAAGCGAACTTAAACTTTACGCGTGCTTCCATCGGTAGCCAATGTAGCTGCAGGGTAGTAGGGTGTTACGTGATCGTATTTCCTTAGACTAAAGATTAGTCTGACTGCCGCATTTTGCATCAATTGTAAGCGTTGCATATTTTTTTTGCAAAATTGCTAAATAGGCGATGTTGCAGTAATCAAGTTGGCTTAGTACGAGGGATTGTACCAGGATTCTGAATGATGGCGTATCAAAATATGATTTGATGGATCTAAGTTTCCAGAGAGTGAAGAAACCCTTTCTTATTAAGGAGTCTACCTGGTCTTTCATGGTTAAGCATTGATCAAGAGTTACGCCCAGTATCTTCATGGTAGATTGAATAGGGTAACTGAGTTTATTGATGCAAAGTGGTGTTGTGGTGTCACATGGGTGTGGCGAAGCAATGAAAAATTTTGATTTTTCTGAATTAAGTTTGAGCTTGAAGTCATTCATCCATTGCTCCATCAAATTTATAGCTTCAGATGCTTTGGGAACAGTTTCCGAGATAGAGTTAACCAATGGGATGATAATCGTAAAGGCTAGGCAAAGAGGGAGTTTTTATAGCTTTTCTAAAGTTTAGGAGGCCTTCTAGAGATCTGATGTGGGGAGGAAGGCTGTTGCAGAGATTTGGTAGTGTAACCCCTACCAGCACACACTAGAGTCCAGTCTCACTTTGTCTCAATGACAACAGCAAGTGACTGATGTTATCATGGTACGAGTGGTTGTGTCTTCTCTAACTCTCAGAGAGTGTCTTGAATTAAATTAATTTACCGGATTTGATTTTGAAATGGGAGTGAGAGCTTTGGAGAAGCAGATACCCAGAGAACCAGATAGAAGAATTTCTTAAATAAATTATATTATTGTTTTATTGCACAATTATCTTTAAAAATATAAATAATCAGGCTCAATTTAAAGACTTTCAAACAATTAAAGTATGTTCAGAATAAAAAGGCTTTTCAGAACAGTTAAAGTGTATTCAGATTAAAACCACAAAATGTAATTTGTTAAGCTAATTAAAACAATATTCTAACTAGTGAAAACTACTCACACTTAAATATAAAGTGCTACTCTATTTTTTTAAAATCTGTTTCAGGTTCAACTCAATAGCTTTGCCTTTTCTCTTAACTTCTCAGATAAGTATTTCTAAACTTAAGTACTTCTTAAGTTTAACTTAGAATCTTTGTTTAAAAGTTTCTCTGTCTTTCTCTTCAACTTCAAGTACACCAGGAGACTATATTCCAATAAACCCAGGTAAGTATTTCTCTAAATTCTTCAAAATCAGTGTTTGTATGCCAAAACTGTTAATTAAGACCCTTTGTAACCAAAATATCTGCTTTCTCTTGCACCTGATATGTTTAGTGTCACTGGACCCTTTACTTTAAGAGGAGAAATATCTTTTCCAATCCAATGTTTTCCCAAAAATAATGTAAATAGCGTCAAAAAGAAAATAGTGAGCACACTATAACAATGAAGATTAAATAAAACCTTTTTTTTGAGGTCCACCGCAGCTGTCTTGCATGGGAGCTCTGAGCTGGAATTAGTCTGGAACTGGAGCAGGAACTGAAGCTGGAACTAGAGCTGTACCTATCTCCAAACAAATCAATAGAGCCGATTGGCATCACCCAGTTAAGTTCCTCAGAATATTGTCAATTGGACTGCTCAGCATGATTTAAATAGGCAGGAGCCTCTCCAGCCTCCTTAAACCATGCTGAATATTGCCCCCCCCCCTAATATTTTCATTATGGTTGCCAATAGTTTTCCATCAAAAACACACTGCTTGATATTCAAAGTGATTTAAATGGACAGGAGAGACTCCTGCTTGCTTAAATCATGCTCTGAGGCTCAAGACAAGGAGCCAACCCTGAAGTAACTGAAATGGTAATTGTAAAAACCTATTTCTAAATTCTAAAGCAACTCCTGAGACATAGCAATGAGCCAACAATGACCTACTTGAACTTGTAACTCTGTATTTGTAACTATGACTTAACTGTATTAATAACTATACTGATCTACCTGTATTAGCAACTTTATTGAATGTCCATGTCAAACTATCCATTGCAACTTCCTGGGTAACTGGCCCAACCTCTTGTAATGTAATTCAGCCTTTAACTGAATAGGTAAAGACAGAATAGAAAAAACTGATTAACATAATATATGTCCCAAAGACTGAGCTGAAAACCACTGTACTAGAACAATGAGCAGCGGAGGTTGCAAACGGCTTTTCAATCTGGTTCATCTCTGGGAATTTTATTAACATGCAGCACCACTAGGATAAAAATGTCTAAGTGTCATTCCTATCAGCGAATATTGATCTGTTTTCTGTTTATGCTATTAGTGAGAAAGAATGATATGAGACAGGGATCGGTGAGAAAAGATTCTCAAGGCTTACTGTCCTTATTATTAATCACATCATTTCTTTGCTGGTGAAGTCTATATTCCAAAGGTACATAGATTTGATTAACGAATGTAAATAGTTCTGTCCAAACCTTATCAAGGTATGAATTAAATTAAAGCAAAATGTCACATTAATTAAATACAGCAGTGTAAGAAAATTAATATATCTGTGTCTGTGGCCTTCTAACTATAGAATGATAAGTTTTGTAAATGTGCTCAACTGCCAAAGAAATAACTTAGGGTACTATTTATTACTACAGAATGATAACAAGCAGGGAAAAAGGAAGGAAAGAAGTAAGAAAATGGAAGGGAGTGCTCACTGCAGTTACCTCCTCTTTTACTAAGGCGCTAGCCGATTTAGCGTGCACTATGGACGCATTAGCATTTAGCGCACGCTAATCATTACCACACGCTAAATCGGTTAGTGCGCCTTAGTAATAGGACCCCTTAGTGAAAGTTGTAGTTCTCTGCATCTAGTTAACGGCTGCAGCATATTCCGAGCATTATTGGCAATGTTTAATGCAAAACCTTACTATGGGCTCCTTTTACTAAGCTGTGATAGCGGTTTTAGCACGCGCTTAGCGCATGCTGAATTGCCACATGCGCTAGACGCTAATGGCAGCATTGAGTTGCCATTAGTTCTAGCCGTGTGGCGCGGGTTTAGCGCGCGCTAAAAATGCTATCGCAGCTTAGTAAAAGGAGCCCTATGATTTATATGAATAGGCACCTTAGTGATGTTTATGGTTTATTAGTTACTCTGATAGTCTACCTTTCCTGCATAGCATAGAAAGGTAGTTTATAATCATAAAATCAAAATAAAATTGAAAGGAACACCGTCAAATAATAGGAAAGAAAAAAGAGTGAAAGATACAAGGAGAGAAGGAGGAATTAATACAATATATTTTTGGTGTCACACTGCCTCCGATTGACAGGCCATTCAAAGAAATAGTAAAGAAGTGGGTTTTCAGGGCTGTCTAAAATTTTGAGTAAGATAACTGGAGATGGACAGAGGTGGGTACAGCATTCCAGACAGAGGGCAGTGTACAAAAAAGTCAGAATGCCTTGTAGATTTAAGTGTTGAAGAGTGAACTGAGGGTATAATCAGATGATGGTCATTCAGAGTCCTAAGTAGTCTCAGTGGGGGGAAGGGGTGCATAAAGAATAATTAGGGCATATAGGAAGAAATTTCATTGTGTAGAGCCTTATATTTCAGAATCAGTATTTTAAATTTGATATAAAAGCTGATTGGCAATACGTGGTATTAAATGTACAGAATAATGGTTTAGGAAACCCAAAAGGATCAGGGAAACAAAACTCACAACAACTTAACTCCAAAAGGAGCAAATACCAAAAAAACAAAAAGAATGGAAGTGACACTACTTATATTAAAGCATAGGTGATTCTGAACTGCAACTCATATACATATATCTTTAAGTGCTTAGAGAATTGGTTGTCAGATTGCGGAACATTTTGAAGATGTTTGTAGCTGAGTGCGGCAGAATTCACACCTGAGCACTGCAGTACGGGTTCTTTGAAAAAGCCCAGGCGAAACGTGTTAGAACCCAGAACGTGTTTCTGAGCCCTACCCAGCTTTTTTCAGATAAGTTTTCACGTTTTGAATTTACACATTGATTTTTTTGAATATGAATTTGTCCACCATGTCTCACGTGCAATGATTAGAGGTGATTACTTCAGACGCGCCATCATGCGGACTCGTTCCGCAGTCTGACAACTAATTCTCTGAGCACTTAAAGAGATATGCATATGAGTTGCTGTTCAGAATCACCTTTGCTTTAAAATAAGTAGTGTCACTTCCATTTTTTGTTTTTCAGTATAATGGTGTGACATGGCCAAAGTGTTTTGCCCGTGAAAGCACTTGGGTAATGGTATTCTGGATAGATTAGAGGTGGCAGAGAAGAGATTGTGGAAGCCCTGAGTAGATAGTATTACAATGATCAAAGCACAATGCTGTGATAACACTTTGAGCTTTAAACCTCAGATAGGCTCCGTGGTTACTTCATGTTTTTATTATTTACAGATGCTTTGCCAGTTAAAACCCATTTTAACTCTTGAAAACTGGACAAAATTTGTTCATGCTTTTACCTCTAGTCGATTGGATTAATATAATCCTCTTTTTATGGGATCTAGTAAAGCAAATATTCAGCATTTACAGTTCATCCAGAACACGACTGCCAGGCTCATCAGTGGAAGCTAAGCCGTCTGATCATATTACACCAGTTTTGTACCAGCTATATTGGTTACCTATTTCTAAACTCATCAAATTCAAGTTATTATGTTGTTTTCAAGGCACAACAAGAATATTTAAGAAATTGTCTAAGTATGTGGTGTATTTAGAATTTAGCAAAGCCTTTCACAGTGTTTGTTTGTTTATTTATCCCCCGCCCATATCCAGGGAGAGTAGCACATTTACATACAAAATATAACATTACATTTAACATACAAGTCACCTCAACGACAAACAACATGATAACCAATAAAAAAAAGACCAGACTGTGGAATACATTAGTGACCAGCACTCTGCACTCAACAGTCTCCACTTCTCCACTCTAGACCAATCTGAGACCCTATATTTCATCTGACAGAACAAATGTCTAATAAATAAACTGACTGCCATCGGGATGGGCCCCAAAGTGATGGACTGGGTCAGGTACTAGTTGAGTGGAAGGTGACAGAGGTAGTGCTCAATGGAGATCACTCTGACAGATCCACAAAGTCTGCTTGCCACTGAATATCCACTTTTTGAGCCTATGGCTTTGTTTCTTTGAAAATGAATATGCGCTGGTCAGCCATTCTTCTACATGTTTTCTTTTGAGAACCTTATTATATTTTTTAGAGGTATTGAACAGTGATATGATGCATCTTAAATTGTTACTACTTATCATTTCTATAGCTCTGAAAGGTGTACACAGCGCTGTAGATTTAGGCCCTGATTTTATAAAGAGCGACTAAATCATGCCTAATGCTAATCGTGACTTTGGTGTCCAACTTAAGTGGATAATGAACCATTTAAGAGCCTTAACGAGCTTGACGTCCAAAAGACGTGGATATCACTTTGTAGACACAGCCACAATTTCATGGATGCCCATGTTAAAAACTCGCACCTAACCCAATAGGCGTGGGTGTGGAATGGGTATGGTTTGGATGAGGCTTCAATATAGACGTCCTTTGATTCATTTACATAACACTGAGCGACCTAGGGCGTCCATATCATGCCTATACTGTAGGCGAATGAAAACCAGGAGTACTTTTAAGGTTAGTTTGGGCTTCAAATAGATCTGAGTTCTATGGATGGAATGTAGGCACTCTTTGGACTTCCTTAATGCGATCTGCTAAACAGTTCTCTGGGTTTTTATTTTTGCTTTATTAATCTCAAAATACATTTAATAAGGCACCACATAAACAGGGCACATCAAAACAGATAAAAGTATTAAACAGATCCAACTCCCAGTATCACAATTAAAATAACTTTAAGGACATTGGACATCTAACTCTCACTTATAACCTGATTCTCTAAAGGATGCCTACAAATTTAGACGTCTAAACAGTGCTGAGCACCGCTGAGCACTATTCTACAAAGGACGCCTATCTTAGATGTCCAAACAGTGCCTAACTTTAGACACGCTTTGCAGAATCAGGGCCTTAATGTTCAATAGACGGCCCCTGCTAAGAAGAGCTTACAATCTAATCTGGACAGACAGGACATCTCAGGGTTGGAAAGTTTCTGGTAGAAGGAATGATACAATGGGTAAAGGTATCTGACAGTGAGTGGCAGTTGAGAGCTGAAAACAGCTTCAAAGAAGGCTTTTAGCTTGGATGTGAATATCACTAGAGACAGAGCATGACGTATTGACTCTGGCAGCCTGTTCCCAGCATATAACATGGCAAGAAAGAAGGGACAGAGTCGAGTTGATAGAGGTCCCAACAGCATCTGGATTGAAGTAAATTCTGCTTAGGGTTTTCTTGTTCATGACTTCATAAGGTAGTGTGTGCTTCAATACTAGCGCAGAATCATAAAAAGAGGGTATTTTATCTCTTCTGTAAACATGGTTGTGGTTCAGGCACTGCTTGTTCAGTTGCTGTAGATGAGAATTGACAAAAGAAAACTGTTTCAAAAAGCTATACCCCAGAATGTGGATGTGTGACACCCAAGCGAGTGTCAGTAGCAGCATTTGTGTGTGGTAAATGAGAACTTCATTCTGCATTTTTATTTGATTCCCTCCCTTCCCATTTGACACCTCCTTAAATAACAATTTTTTTAAAATTGTTTCTGAAATGCTAGAGAGAATACAAGGAGTTATTAGCTTGAAACATAAGGAGAGGGTTTCAAATAAGCTGAAATAGCTTGGTTCATAAAGCATTAGACTAAAGATCTAAAGATCACTGGTTTCAGCAACCCTTTCCTCCCCAAGCTTGTCTGTGTTTTACATGCTATAGACCAGGGGTGTCCAACCTGTGGCCCGAGGGCCACATGCAGCCCCTTGAAGTATTTTGTGCGGCCCTGGTCGAGGACGATGCAGTGTTTCCTCTACTGCCCCCAGGTGTTTGCTGTCTCCCTCCTCAGTCTTACTGCAGCGTTTGCGTGTTTGTGCAGCTCCAGAAAAAATTTTTTGGCCAATGCAGCCCAGGGAAGCCAAAAGGTTGGACACCCCTGCTATAGACCTTTACAAGTTGAGAGAGGGAGGTGGATTTTGAAAACAAAACAAAACCAAAAAACAACAGGGGCTGGCCATAGAAGAGTGGGAGCATGAGGAGGGAGGGATGCTACAGAGAGGTGGGATGGGGGGGGGGTGGAGTGTTCCGGGGACACACACACACTGGGATTATCGGCATGCTGTCTTAAAAGCTAATGAGCAGAATTCACTACAATGAAGAGAAAGCTTTTGTATCTGCATGCAGAGAGAGAGAAAGACACCCTGATTGTTTTTCTAGTTGTCTGCTATTTTTCATCAAGGAAAGTGGTGCTTAGAAGCTGTGTCTACAAAGCTGAATTTATTTTTTTCTTGTGCTCTGATTTTTTCTGTGTCTGTAGAATGAACACTTTACATGTTATAAGAAAACAAAGGGCTGAAAAAACAAGATAGGAAGCATGAATGGCTAAAAATAAAAATAAACACTTTTAAGGATAGGGAAAAACAAACTGTGCATGTTCCTTAGGAGGTAATGTTGGGTGATCAATATCACTTCCTTTCATCTGACCCATCCAAAATAGTGGCAAGTAGTGTAAAACAGGCGGTGACTCAGGGATGTCGCGTGAACACTGCTATTTTGAAAAAGGGGCATAATCAGGGTGAAGTTATGATGCTATTCCTGTGATGTCACCAAAAGGGCTGAGGTTTGGGGCAGAGTTATGCAAAAGGAGTGAGGCTTGGGTGAGGCGTTAATGTTATGTCTGCTGATAGCATTAATGGGGATGGGTAGGGGTGGGAGTAGACGGGGGTTTGGGTGGGCACTGGGAATAATTTGGCTAATTCCTCATGCCCAAAATTCAGTACAGTCAAACCTTGGTTAGCGAGCATAATTTGTTCCGGAAGCATGCTTGTAATTCAAAGCACTCGTATACCAAAGCAAATTTCTCTATAGGAAATAATGGAAACTCAGACGATTCATTCCAAAACCCAAAAACTTTAATACAAAATACTATATGCACTCGTATTGCAAGACTTTGCTCATTTAGAACAATCACTACACTCTTGCAGCGTCGGAGAGAGAAGAACCATCGGCTCAGTTGCGATGTGTGCATACTGTATGTACTCGTATTGCAAGACATTGCTTGTATATCAAGTTAAAATTTAATAGAATGTTTTGCTTGTCTTGCAAAACACGCAAACCAAGCAACTTGCAATCCAAGGTTTTACTGTACTGACCTTGGCTCTGATCTCAGAATGCCCATTATGTAATACCATTTAGCGCCATTTTTTTTGGGTGCTGAATTTTGAGCGCCATTTTTAAAAAAAATCCTGCTTCAAATGGCTAAATCATACTGTATATTATTTGTTATTAGCATTATGAACAGTGAACTAAATGATAATGAGATGCAAAGTATGCAAATGTATGCCAAGTTCTTCATTATTACACTATGTTTATTTAAAATGTGATACCCCGCTATAGTTAAAGGTCAAAGCGGCTTACAAATCAAATAAATAAATCACATTAAAATAGAAAGGAATGCTATTAAATGAAAGGAAAGATGATAATGCACAAATAACAAAGGAAACCAATCAAACTCAAAAATTAAAAACGTTCACTCACAGTTTGCAGAGCCTCTACTGCCCTTACCCATGCAGAGCACCACCAGAATTTAAGAGACTGAAATATTAAAAACTAATTGAAAAAAAATAAGTCTTCAAAAGTGATTTAAATTTCAAAAATGACAATTCTACATGTAAAAATGTAGGAAGGTTATTGCAGAGGGAAGGGGCCACAAAGAAGTAGGCAGCTGACCCAGTAGACTCATAGGGGCATATTCTGTAAAGGATGGCTAACTTTAGGCATCCATAATGTGAATGTACATCAACTTAGATATCCAAATAAAGTGGATAATAATGAGTTTAACAAGCAATAATTGAAACTTAGACATCCAAAAGATGGACGCGATTCATAAAATAGGTGTCCACAATTTCGTAGAAACTCATTGGAAAAAGCTGTGCCTAACGGGATAGGCATAGGCATGGATTCAATATAGACATCCATTTACAGAATTGCATGCCACTCAGCATCCTAACAAGTCTACCTAACACCTAAAATGTAGGCGTTGCAAAATCAGGTCTACTTTTGAGCGTGAGTTGGGCACTAGGTAAGCATGAGTTAGGTGAACGGGACTTAGGTTTCATTTAGGTGAGCCGGAGGCGTCTGCATATAGGTGAATGGGACTTCTATTTTTGGGGTATAGAGATCTCCAGTTTGATATTAACATCAAAAGATGTGTAATAATGCATTAGTTAAGCAAAGCACATGAAAAAAATATATATATTGCATACTAAACCTTCTATTTTGGGGGGTAAAAAGGACTCCACTTTAATAATAATAGAAAAAGATGTTTAATAAGAAATATTTGGACAGTTTTCTGGAGGAAAAGTCCATAGTCTGTTATTGAGAAATACATGGGGGAAGCCACTGGATTGATAGCTTGGAATGTTGCTACTCCTTGGGTTCTGGCCTGATGCTAGGGACCTGGATTGGCTACCGTGAGAACGGACTACTGGGCTTGATGGACCATTGGTCTGACCCAGTAAGGCTATTCTAATGTTCTTATGGAGTCCTCTATACCCCAAAAATATAAGCCTCATTCACCTTTATATGGACACCTCTGGCATGCCTAAGTGACGTCTAAGTCATGTCCATCTAACGCACACCTACCTAGCGCACAAAAGTAAACCTGATTTTTGAAAGGAGTCCTCTTTACACCACAACAAATAGAGATTTATATATATCCTATATAATAAAACCCTAGCCGCGCATGTGCACTCCTACTTGCATGTTCCGTTTTCCCTGTTCCATGTTCTGTAGGTCCGTGGCTGCAGTAGTGCGCATGCGCGAGTCCCCAGCCCCTACCTACACTCGCAGGACTGGCCACCAGCGCTGTACTCCCTGCTCACCACAGGATCGGTAAGTCAGTTCTCCCGACATCTGACCGGCTCACTTAGTCCCTTGCTGCCCACCCCTTCCCTTCCCGCGATCCGACCGGCTCACTCCCGCCCCCCCTTCCCTTCCCACCAACTCCAAACCTGCCGACTCCCGCAGCCTGCAGCACTCTACACATGCTGCTTCGGGGCCTTCTACTGCCCTGATTTACTCTGGCATGTTCTTGATGACATCATCAGAGACGCGGCAGAGCAAATCAGGGCAGTAGAAGGCCCTGAAGCAGCATGTGTACAGTGCTGCAGACGCTGCTGGAGTCAGCAGGTTTGTCGGGACCGCGGCAAGGGAAGGGGGGGGGGCGGCGGCAAGGGACTAAAGAAGCTGGCTAGACCGCAAGAAGGGAAAGGGGAGTAGGGGAAACACTGCTGCTGCACAGGGAAGTGATGTGGGGGAGGGAAATAGAGGGGGAGGGAATGCTGCTGTGGCTGCTGCACAGGGAAGTGGGGGGAGAGAAATACTGCTGCATAGGAGGCAGGGAGAGAGACAGACAGATAGATAGAAAGAAAGTCAGACAGCGGGAGGAAGGGAGACAGAAAGAAAAGAAGAAAGACACAGGGGCAGAGAGAGACACAGAAAGACAGACAGACAAAGGGGGCCAGGGAGAGAGACAGACAGAAAGAAAGACAGCGGGAGGGAGAGAGAGACAGAAATAAAGAAAGACAGACAGATAGACAGACATATATTCTAGCACCCGTTAATGTAACGGGCTAAAATACTAGTATATATATATATATTTCATGTACTTTGAGGAACATAGAGGTCAAAAGAGGAACTGGACAAGTGTTGAAGGCAGTGGCGTTCCTAGGGGGGGGGGGGGGGGGGCGGGCCGCCCCGGGTACCAGCCCTAAGGGGGTGTTCCCGGCCTTGCCGTTCAGTCCCCCGCCACCCCCGAAGGACCGTTCGCCCCCCTGGCCTCCCCGCACCACCTATGAACAGCCGCAGCAGGATAGCGAAGTCAGCGTCAGCGATCCCTGCGCTGCTTCCTGCGCCGCGATCCCGCCCCTCCCCTGACGTCAGAGGAGGGGCGGGACCGTGGCGCAGGAAGCAGCGCAGGGATCGCTGACGCTGACTTCGCGATCCTGCTGCGGCTGTTCATAGGTGGTGCGGGGAGGCCAGGGGGGCGAACGGTCCTTTGGGGTGGGTCGGGGCATCAGGCCTTCAGGGTGGGGCGGGCGGGCAGGCAAGCAGGCTTTCAAGGGGGAGGGGGTGACAGGCAGGCATCCTTCAAGGGGGGACAGGCCTTCGGGGGGGGGGTGCAGACCTTCAAAAAAAAAAAAAATTTTTTTTTACATGGGGGGGGGGGTGCAGACCTTAAAAAAAAAAAAAAAAATTTTTTTACATGGGGGGGGGGGGGGTGTCAAAAAATGATGCGCCCCGGGTGCCACATACCCTAGGTACGCCACTGGTTGAAGGTACTTGTTTGATATTTATCCTAGAGAAACGTCTGCTTGTAAATCAAGAGGATATAAGCTTGGCTTTGGAATTGACATGCAGTTTACTATCTGAGAGTGTCTAGTGCAGTGGTTAGAGCTACAGCCTTAGCACTCTGAAGTTGTTGGTTCAAATCCCCCTGTGATCCTTGGTAACTTGAAGAGAAATATGATAAAGGAGCCAAATTTAAATACCACACAGGATATAAATAATTAAGAGATAAATAAAATATAATAGCAGTGCCAGCATTTTACTGCATACAATTTTAATGTAAAATAACAGCATAACATTGTCTTTCTAATGACTTCATAATGCTAACACACGATAACATTATAGACGTTATTAGGACGTCTATGCAACACCTAAAAGGTGATTCTACAAAGGCCATCTAACAATATAGACATGCTTAGATTCGCTCAGCGCTGCTGAGTATGCTTCTCTATAGTGCATGTGTGCATTATAGAATCATGCTCAGCATTCTGCTCCTGGAAGTCTAAACAACATCTAACTTTTAGACGTCTTTTACAGAAACTGGCCCTTAATGTGCAGTTTTTGGAGATGAAAGAACAAGTCTATTTGAATCCAAGGATCATAACATACAAGTAGGAGTGTATGTAATCATAACAGAGGCCAAATATGATGGAATACCTTCATGTAAAGCCTTAAAAGTCAAATAAAGGATCTTGAAGTAACATCTCTTTTGAACAGGCCACCAATATAGTTGTCCGGGCTTTGAAAGGCTTCCTTGAAATCGCATTGGGTAGGAGGACATCCGCATGTGCATGTGATGTCATCGCATCTCATCTGCGGATGTCCTTCTGCCCAACGAGAGCAGGCAGTGGGGGATGAGGCTGGGCCAGGATTGGGGGCAGGACTGTGGTATAATGGGGTGGGGATGGGCGGAACTGGGGATGTCTAGGGGTCTGGATTTTACTAAAGTACAATCTGGTAACCCTATCGTAAGCTTTTGCTTTGCATAAAAGCCTATGTAATGTGTAGAAAGGTATTGCCATTTTGAGTTGACTTTATATTCCTTCCCTGGAAGCGCTGAGCCAGTAACACAAGGCCTGAAGTTCCAGGGACCCTCTTAAAGGGGCTACTATCTACACAAAATAATCCTACCTAATTTTCCCTACTTAACATTGCTACTCCCTAGAGCTCTAACATCTCAAACAGGCCAAACTTCTACTACTCCACCTCCTAACATCCTAAGCAGGATGAAAATATAGACAAGCTAATATCTTTACAACCCCCTGATTCCTCTAGTATCTATTGGGGTATCTCCTGTGTTTCTTGTAAGGGGGCACAAATTATGGTATTTCCAGCCTTCTCTTCCTCTGTTGGTTTCCAGATCTAAAATGGCATCTCTCTATTGCTAATCCATAGCCTAAATATTAGAGTGTCAAAACTTAATGTAGGGTGCTCCAGAACAAGCTGATCTACAAAAATTTAACTAAAGGACCTCAGAATCCAGAGGATAGAACTCCCTGAAGTACAACGACTTAGGTAAGGGAGACTTCAAGATTATCACTGGTCCACACCGGGAAAAAACAATCTCACTGTTAACAACTGCACCAGGTTGGTTCTTCCTGATGCAGTAACTAGAAGGCGAAACAAGGATTCTCTTGTTGAAGGATTAAGTACACCCGGGACTTTAGCAGTCAACAGCACAATTTGGATTTTTTTCTCATTTGGACTGTGGCTAAGAGTCTGTATACTGCGCTACACAGGACAGCAATATGGAATGCAGTGAAAGCTAAGTTAAAAATATTTAGCATTCTTTGGTAGCTCTAAGTTTGGTACACTGTTTGGAAACTGCCACCCCTGGTTTCTTAACTTACCTCTGGATGATTACTTCCCTTAATGTTGGGTGTTCCTTAATGTTTTAAGCTTTAATGTGAAGCCCGTTTTTGTGGGGTTTTTTTGTCTTGCTGTGGGTTTTCTCTCTGTTTTTCCCGGAGTGGACCAGTGATAATCTTGAAGCCTCCCTTACCTAAGTTGTCGTACTTCAGGGAGTTCTATCCTCTGGATTCTGAGGTCCTTTTGTTAAATTTTTGTAGATCAGCTTGCTCTGGAGCACCCTACATTAAGTTTTGACATTCTAATATTTAGGCTATGGATTGCTAGATAGTACAAGTGTCTCTGCTCTAACTCCTGTATATTGACATATCTCTCTATTGCTAGCAAAAATTTCACAGAACAGTACAACCACTAAAGGTCAAGCTACCAAAACCTTTCCCTTTAAAAATTATCTTAGTAAAGTATGCACTCAAATCTATACCTTTTGTTTGTATAGGCACTGTTTTACATAAAAAATTTATTTGCAAACTTGAAAATTCAAAAATTTGCAAGCATTTGAACCATTCACTCTAACCCCACCTGCTAGAAATGTCTTCAATCTGTGCATATATAGTATAAAAATATAAATAGTGTATGTCTAAACAAATAATATGATCAAATTACCAGCCTTTGCTAAAAGGTTTCAAGAAACAGTTTGTATGGTACACTTTACTAGAATATGAGTCATGGACTTAGTCAGAAAAGTTAGTCACCTCATTACTGATAATGCACTTGGCATTACCGACCATTTGCACATTGATGACATGAAATTGCTTTCTACTGCTAAAAATGTTTTCAGACCCAGCAGGTGGCATCAATGCAATCAGTGTGCAGTTAATTGTTCATACAATATTAGGAAATCTAACTGCCTGACAAAATGCAACCTTTGCCATCTGCTTTAACGTCCTGATTTTAGAAATGAATAGTCTATGAATCCAAAAGGTAATTCTGCCATACAGAATTACTATATAGTACTTAATATCTCGGCAGTTTTAATAGTTTGCTGTATTGTATTAAGAAGTATAATCCTTTAACAATTACTCAAATGAGCCTCAGCAACTGGTGCAGGACATCAAAGTTACTATAATCCTTATAAAGCTATAGTCAGCTTATTGTTCACTTAGTTAACATAGATTCTTGCAGTAGAGAAAAAACAATGTAGTAAAAAACTCAAAAAACACCTTTTGAGAAAAACCTGTACTTAAAAAACCCAGACTGCAGAGCTACATATTTATTCATAAACTTCTTATCACATAAATAGCAACACAGGACGTAGTTATAAAAAAACCCACAAAAAAACCAATTTCATCACACTCTTCCAGTCACTTAACTTTGCAAGCAGATATCTTTCTTCGTTGGGTCCACACGTTAACCACACTGCCCGCCAGGAATATTTGTAATCCAACTTGCTGTGAAATTGTATTCGCTCTTGTGTCTGTTTTGGATGGAGACTTTTCAAAGGAGCCGATTGGCGGGGATGCGTTGCTTGTGCACATTTTTTATCGTGAAGAGTTGCAGGAGCTCATTCTTCAGGTGTCTTCGGTTTTATACTTTGAAGAAGATGCTATGGACCCCCCTAGAGTTGTGGACCATCTTCTAAGAGGGATCCAGTCAGCATCCCACTCTTTCCTTATGCATCAGGATTTTCGGGATGTAGTGCACGCTTAGTGGAAAGCTCCGGATGCGCCTTTTTGTTTGGCATGGTCCATGGCCAGACTCTACCCCATTCCTGATAGGGATAGAGATATCTTTAAGTCTCCTGTGATCATTGCTGTGGTCTCGGCTATTGTGCACAGATATACCATACTGGTGGAAGGCAGCTCGGCCCTGAGAGACCTTCAGGACCATAAAATGAAGGCTCTGCTTAAATGAAGTTTTGATGTGTCTACACTCGCTGTCCAGGCGGTGTTTTGAGGTGGTCTGGTAGCCTGGGCTTGATTCTGATGGAGAGTTCTTGACCACAAGTCAGCTGACTGGTCCTTATTAGATCAGGAAGTGGCTAAGATTGAGCTGTTGCATGCCTCGGCCAAGTCCATGGCTCTCAGTGTTGCAACCTTCCATTCCCTGCGGATGCGGAATCTAAGGTTAAGCTCAGAAAGTTTCCCATTCGGGGCTCCTTTCTCTTCGGGAGGAGTTAGATAAGCTGGTTCAGGACTTGAGTGACTCTAAGGTGCCTCAGTTACTAGAGGACAGACCTCGCCAGGCTTCGCAAGATGGTTCTACCCTGGGTCATTTGAGTGACTTTCATAGGTACCGCCCTGGCTGTGATGCGACCTCATTTCCTTCCAGAGGACGTTTCTTCCAATGCATGCAGTTCTTTCAGGGGGCCCGCTAGGGGTTTGCGACTCCTCCAGAGACTCCTCCGCCACCCATCCAACCCAATGACTCATTGCGGGTCCTTCCCCCAGTTCCAGTCAATGGCCGTTGTGGGAGTTTTACCGGGGATGGGCCAAGATCACAATGGATCAGTGGGTCCTGGAGGTGATTCAGAACGGTTATGGTCTAGAGTTTTCACAAACTTTGCCAGATCGTTTGCTGTCCTCTCCTTGTCGGTCAACTTGGAAGAGGAGGGTTTTTTGGCAGACACTGCTCAAGTTGCTGGACCTCAAAGTGGTGGCCCCAGTGTCTCCTCAGAAGATTTGCATCAGCAGGTACTCCATTTACTTCATGGTTCCCAAGAAAAAGGGGTCTATTTGGCCCATTTTGGATCTCAAAGGGATCAGTAGAGCGCTCCGGGTTTCGTCTTTCATATGTAAACCGTCTTTCATATTAATGATCTAGAAACGGGGACAAAGTGCAAAGTTATCAAGTTCGCGGATGACACAAAACTCTCCAGCAGGGTCAGAACTGTTGAGGAATGCAAAGAACTGCAGAGCGACCTGAACAAACTGAGTGAGTGGGCAAAAAAATGGCAGATGAGCTTCAATGTGGAGAAATATAAGGTCTTGCACATAGGGAAGGGGAACTCCATGTACAGCTACGCGATGGGAGGGAGGGTACTCGGGGAAGGCAGCCAAGAAAAAGATCTGGGGGTATTGGTGGATAACACAATGAAGCTGGCGGCGCAATGTGCAGCGGCCTCAAAAAAAGCGAACAGAATGTTGGGCATTATCAAGAAAGGTATCACTACCAGAACGAAGGAAGTTATCCTACCACTGTATCGAGCAATAGTTCGCCCACATCTGGAATACTGCATCCAATACTGGTCGCCATACCTCAAGAAGGACATGGCAATACTCGAGAGGGTCCAGAGGAGGGCAACGAGGATGATAAAGGGTATGGAGAACCTTTCATATGCTGAACGGTTAGACAGGCTGGGGCTCTTTACCCTGGAGAAGCGGAGACTGAGAGGGGACATGATAGAGACTTATAAAATCATGAAAGGCATAGAGAAGGTGGAGAGGGACAGATTCTTTAGACTAGCAGGGACAACTAAAACAAGAGGTCATTCAGAAAAACTGAGAGGAGACAGATTCATAACGAATGCAAGGAAGTTCTTCTTCACTCAGAGGGTGGTGGACACCTGGAACGCGCTTCCCGGAGAGGTGATAAGACAGAGTACAATTCTGGGGTTCAAAAAGGGACTGGATGACTTCCTGGAAGCGAAGGGGATTACAGGGTACAGATAGAGGTTTACCTTACAGGACATTGAGCGAATAGGGTATGGATATTTTAGGTTAGGTAGGGAACACTTTCAGGTCATGGACTTGGGGGGCCGCCGCGGGAGCGGACTGCCGGGCACAATGAACCCCTGGTCTGACCCGGCAGAGGCAATGCTTATGTTCTTATGTTCCGTCTTTCATCTGTAATTCTTGTTGTCCAATCTGGGGAATTTCTGACTTCTCTTGATCTGACTGAGGCCTATCTGCATGTTCCCATTCAGGCCTCCAATCAGTGATTACTTTGCTTTGCAATTTTGGGAGAGCATTATCAGTTTTGTGCGCTTCCCCTTGGACTAGCTATGGTGCCACGTACCTTCACTAAGATTATGGTAGTGGTGACCTTGTGCAAGGAAGGCATTCTGGTACACCCCTATTTGGATGATTGGTTGATTTGAGCAAAGTCATTGCAGGCGAGCTCCTGGGTTACGGCTCAGGTTTTGGAGTTTCTGCAGTCCCTGGGCCAAGTGGTCAATCTGTCCAAAAGTTGGTTGACTCTGTCTCAGCACTTGGATTATCTCTGTGGGTTTTTTTTTTTACACCAGCATGGAGGAGAGTTTTCCTTCTGGAGACCAGGGTGTGCAAATTGCAGATGCAGATTTGATCTGATGGATTGCTGACGTCTGCTGGTGCAGAACTTTCTGCAGGTCTTGGGGGTCCATAGTGGCTTTCTTGGAAGTGGTCTGGTGGGCTTGGGCTCATATGCATCCTTTTCAGTATGCACTTCTTTGGCTGTGGTCGCCACAGATTCACAATCTGGACTCTTCTGTCCTGCATCGGGGATTAGCTCATCGCAGCCTGCACTGGTGGCTCCTGCCTTCCAATCTGGTTCAATGAGTGAGTCTCAATCAGCCCCAGTGGACAGTGCTTCTCATGAATTCCAGTCTCCTCGGTTGAGGAGCTCAATGTCTCGGCTGTTCGGCTCATGGCTGCTGGTCACCAGTGGAGGTATCGTGGTTGATCAATGTTCTGAAGACCAGAGCCATTCGGCTAGCATTGGTGGAATTGCAGTCCTTGCTGGAGGACAAGTCAGTTAGATTTCTCTCAGACAATGCCACAGCAGTGGCCTATGTCATTTATCAGGGGGTCACCAAGAGTCATCTGGTGGCACTGGAGACCTCACTGCTCATGGAATTGGTGGAGGCTCATCTTCAGGACATCTTGACTTCCCATATTGCTGGCATGGACAATATCCAGATGGATTTTCTCAGTTGTCATGCACTGGATCCCGGTGAATGGTGTCTCGGGATGGAAGCCTTCAAGTTAATTGTTCAGGCCTGGGGTCAGCCGATCATGGATCTCATGGCCATGAGTGTCAATGCCTAACTGCCAAGGTTCTTCAGTCAGTGCAGCGATTGCCAAGTCGAGGGACTGGATGCTCTGGCGCTGGCTTGGCAGGTTTTTGGACATTTTTCTCTTATGAGCCCCTTAGCCTCTGCTCTGGATGTGATTAGATTCTTGAAGGCTGCAAAATTGCTCTGGCCACCAGTTCTACCATTTGTTTCAGCCTTGGATAGCAATCTGGTTTTTTCCATGCTCGTTTGTCCTCCATTTGAGCCTTTTGATGCCTGCATGTTGAAGGACCTTACTCTTAAGACTGTTTTCCTGGTGGCCATTACTTCTGCGAGACGTGTTTCTGAACTGCAGGCCTTCTCTTGTAGACCACCTTTCCTGGAGTTCTCTAGGGAGCGGGTTGTGCTGCGGCCGGTTCCCTCCTTTCTTCTGAAGGTGGTTTCGTCGTTTCATGTTAACCAGTCAGTGGTCCTCCCGGTCTTGGGTAGGCGGGAGGACCCATTGGAGCAGAGACAGTTGCACAAGTTGGATGTCCGTAGGGTCCTTCCCTCTTATGTTCTGCGGACCCAGGAGTTCCATAAGTTGGATTGTATTTTTGTCCTCTTAGCGGGTCTTTGTAAGGGGGACATGCTTCCAAAACTATCATTGCATGCTGGATCAAGGACCTATCGCTTCAGTGTACCTTCTCCAAAAGAAGCCTGTTCTAGAATTTCTCAAAGCTCATTCCACTTGGGGTCAAGTAGCTTCTTGGGCTGAATTTTCTCTTGTATCTCCTGTGGATATCTGTAAAGCTGTGATTTGGTCTTCTCTCCATTCCTTTGTTCGGTACTACCATGTAGACATTCAGGTATGTCGGGACGCGGTGTTTGGTGAGCGTGTTCTTGTGGAGGCTCTTCGGGGGTCCCAACCATGATGGGTACTACTTTGGTACATTCCGTCCATTACTGTGCCGATCTGGAGGGACACTAAAGAAGAAGAAATTAGGTCCTTACCTGCTAATTTTCTTTCTTTTAGTCCCTCCAGACCAGCACAGACCCTGCCCTGTCATTTTGTTTGGTGTTTTTCATGAAGAGTACAGGTTTTTTCTGCAGGAGTGGTTTGTTTGGTTGTTAGGGGAATTTAAAAGCGCAGCAGCATTTGGTTCGGCTGGTTTAGCTGGCGAACTGTGGGACATTTCTGAAAGGATCTTCTTCTAATCAGTATCCAACAGTGTTTTTTCCTTGTTTTCTCCATGTGAGTGTGGCATTGGTATGTTATTGTTTTCAGTCTAGTTATTTTCTGCTTGGCTATTCATTAAGACTGATTGTAATAGGGACTGCACAATCCACTTGTACTATAGCCAAAAGTTATTATTTCAATCTCCACCTGCTGGCAGAGGAGCATAAACCCCAATCTGTTTCTATGCCGGTCTGGACTGGAGGGCCTAAAAAAAATAAAATTAGCAGGTAAGGATCTAATTTCTCCTTCCCCATTATATTGAGTAACACAGGCTCAATTAAAAGGAGCACACCTTGATAAATTGCCAATACATGTTACATTTCATGAACTTCAGAAGAAAGCTCTCTTTGGCACAATGCAAGTACAATGGAGAGTTTGCAATATATTTGAGAGACAGATCACACTCTACGTATCCAGATTACGAGTGAGGTTCATTACTTTTATGGTATGCTCAAAACTAACCTATTTGAAGACATTTTCTCTGAATGCACAGAGAAAGGCACAATTAAGTGGCAGAACTGACAGAGGCTAGAGGCACCTTAAAGACTAACAATTTTATTGAAGCACAGGATTTTGCAGACAACAGTCAGAGTTATGTATCTGACAAAATAGACTCTGGTCCTTGAAAGCTTGTGCCTGAACAAATTTGTCTGTAAGTTGTCATCTGTTTCTGTTAATTTTGTTACATTGGACTAACGTGGCTACCCATTGAAACAATTTAGGGCTCCTTTTACAAAGCCACGCTAGGGCCTTAACGCGCGGAATAGCGTGCGCTAAATTGTCGCACGCGCTAGCTGCTGCCGCCTCCTTTTCAGCAGGCGGTAGATTTCCAGCTAGCGCACGCTAATCCGGTGCGTGCGATAAAACCGCTAGCGCAGCTTTGTAAAAGGAGCCCTTAGTGGCATGTCTGTTCCATTGGAAATCTCATAAACGCTTTAACATCTCTGTACTGGAAAAGCACTGAGATCACGAGCATAAGAGATTTATAAAAGAATGAAAAGGTTATAGTCCCCTGAGCCATACCCATTCCAAACGATAGAAAGTTGGATGCAAGGAAACTGGACATAATAGTTCAGACAGATTCCAATCTCCGAATCCACCTTTCTATGAGTGTTATATTGATCCTCAGATGCACCACTCCACGTTCAAACTTTATCACCACGCTAAGCTTGATGTGCAGAATCTTCCCTGGATCAATTTTATAGTGTAATAACAGTCTTATAATCTTTATATCATTTTTAAATAAATGTTTAAATATATTAGTGATTCAATAAGTTAAATTAGTTCAAGAACAACTTATCTTAACTTGTGGTCAGTGTGGGGACTTCTTGTGCCAACATGTTTTGCGCTACGGTCAAATCAGATGGCGATATGAAGTTAGGGACCCAACCTTGAAAAAGCGCCGTAGCGCGAAACATGTTGGCACAAGAAGTCCCTACACTGACCACAAGTTAAGATAAGCTGTTCTTGAACTAATTTAACTTATTGAATCACTAATATATTTAAACATTTATTTAAAAATGATATAAAGATTATAAGACTAAGTTATTAGACTATAAAATTGATCCAGGGAAGATTCTTATCCAGGGAAGCTTAGCGTGGTGATAAAGTTTGAACGTGGAGTGGTGCATCTGAGGATCAATATAACACTCATAGAAAGGTAGATTCGGAGATTGGAATCTGTCTGAACTATTATGGTTCTGGATTGAATGCTATATTACTATTGAGTGCCTGTTATTGATTAGGAAACTGGACATAGCATCGATTATAGAGGTTTCAGTTTCATTGTGTTCAATGCAATTCAGTACAACAGACTTGAGATCGTACTCCACATGCCTGACTGAGTGAGGTGCATTACGGTCATAGTGAAGTAAATTCTGTATGTGTCGCCTAAAGAAATCAGTGCTGAGAAAAGTTAGTGCTTAGCTCTATTCTATAAACCACCTTCAGAGCTAGATGTGGTTTATAGAATCATGAGTAGCACTCGTCTGTAGGATTAACATTTAGTTGCAGACATTTATGCCAAGGAAAACCAGGTCTAATGCCTGCACCTAAGTTGTGTGCAGATCGGATATATTCTATAACAGTAGGCCTAACTTTTATGAGGGGCTGCTGGAAAGTTCTTAGCCCAGCTAACAAAATCGGGGCACTCTCCATCGAGAGCTATACACTCACCCCCTCTTTTACTAAGGTGCGCTAACCGATTAGTGCGCGCTAATTGAATTAGCACATGCTAAATGCTAACGCATCCATAGACTAGCATGCATGTGTTAACGTTTAGCGAGCTAAATCGATTAGTACATGCTAATCGGTTAGCGCACCTTAGTGAAAGAGAGTCTTAGTCCAGTGATTTTCCACTTTTTTGGTTCCATCAGAAAAATAAGGAACAAATAAAGTGGAAAATCTCTGGACTAACTGTGTCGCCCTTGATGGAGACTGCCTCAACTTTGTTGGTTAGTCTGAGAACTTTTTAGTGGCCTCTCATGGTAACAGCTACTTTTAGGAATGTGTAGAAACTCCTCCCCCGACCATACCCCTTTTTGAGTACGTGGTGCAGTGGTTAGAGCTACAGCCTCAGCACCCTGAAGTTCTGGGTTCAAATCCCATGCTGCTCTCTGCGACCCTGGGCAAGTCACTTAATCCCCTATCACCCCAGTAGAGTGTGAGCCCACCGGGACAGATAGGAAAAATGCTTGAGTACCTGAATGTAAACCAATTACCCCCTCTTTTACTAAGGTGTGCTAATCAAATTAGCGCACACTAAACACTAATGCGTCCATGACTAACATGCGTGCGTTAGCGTTTAGCGCACGCTAATCGGTTAGTTCACCTTAGTAAAAAAGGGCCTTAGGTTATACATGGTGTATAAATATTAAAAATAAATAATTTACATTCACCAATTTATAGAATGTGCTTAGAAAGCTGCATGCAGTCTGTATATCTGCCTCAATATACACAGAGGCTTGGATTCTCTAAACAGTGCCAGATTTTTAGGCTCCGGTAGGCACCCAAACTCAGTTAAAAAAACGTCTTTGAAACAATATTTTTAACTGAGTTTCAAGGCGCCTGCTGGTACCAAAAAAATCAGCACCAGAATCATGCCTCTGTAGGCGCTTTAGGCTGCCTAATGCCACTGTGGGTATAGCTAACATTGGAAGTGGCGTTAGGCAGCCTAAAGCGCCTTTGGAAGCACGATTTACATCATAGGTAGGTGCCAGAAATGTAGGCCAGGAAAACCCTGGTGCTTTGCCAGAGGTGCGATTCTATACCCAGTGCCATCGCTTGACTAAAAAGTGATTGCCGACTACTTTTAAAGCGGCCGCTGACAACAGTGCCAGTTACAGAATCCGGCCCAGAATATCTACATTTTGTTCCTTTTTTTTTGTACAATCTCTCTCACCTAATCAGTTCATTAAGCAGGTACAAGTTAATTTCTAATTACTTTATGCCATTCAAGAACATTGATGACTACAAAATTGCCATTTTTATTTCTTTCGTTAATCCTTGAAGACTGTTATAGACCAGTTTGCTATCTACCCATACCATTAAATGACGTGGTACACAAAATATATCTGCTATAATGTGGACTTCCCATGTAAGTTACTACTCATGAATATTTATCTAGTAACAGATAATTAAAGGAAGAAATGTTTACAATGTAGAGCCAAAATAATTTTCTACAAAATCAATTAGAACATTTAAGATGTTTCTACCTAATAGTGAAAAGAAATGCTACTCTAATTGCAAAGGAACTTTATAAAATATAAAGTTCGATATCATGATGTGAAAGGAAAAATGAGCAAACGATTTCTAGAGAAATAAACAGGATTAACAAATTGTAAATTAGAAAAACTGACTTGCTTCTAGTTTAAGAGTGGAGAAAGAAAAGTGCAATTACCTACTGGTCAGCAATAAAAGTGGATATGATGCTCAAAGACCAATCTAATCTTAGATAAATTACTGCCTGAGTTTTCATTAAGTGCAGCCTTGTGCACACTAAGAGAAATCAGCACAAAAATAAAAAAGAACAAAGAAGCAATAAAAGAGAACATGATATGCCATTAGTAGCAAGGCAAATATGATAATGTAAGCCAGGGGTGGGAATCGAGGGCCGCAATCCAGTCGGGCTTTCAAGATTTCCCCAATGTATATACGTGAGATCTATTTGCATACAATGGAGGCAGTGCATGCATATAGATCTCATGCTTATTTATTGTGGAAATCCTGAAAACTTGACTGGATTGCGGCCCTTGTTCTCCACCCATGATGTAGTAGACCATCATTTTCAAAAGGATATACAATAAAGGACTGATTCTATAAACGGGTGCCCCCACTGTAGGCAGAAGTAAGTGTCTGGCAGCCAATTGTGACACACGTTCAAAATTAAAAAAAAAAAATGAGGCAGGATGCCTACACTATAGGTGTTTGTCTTGGGTCTAGGGAGATGGGTAGGGGCACTTAAGCTCTCCCAAAGCTAGGCGTGGGTGTAGTTTCACCTGGAAGTGGCCTTGTTTGAGCTTAAGCGGCCCTAGGCACCTCCCTAAGGCCGCAATAGATGCCTGAAATGTAGGCCAGCAAAATGCTAGGTTCTGGCAAAGCATCGTATGGCAAGTCCACACCACAAAGGAAGCTTCAGTTGCAGCTTTAAGGCCTAAAGCTAATGCCTCAAATAACCTTTTGAGGAATAAGTGCACTCTGCAATCCTGAGTATCCTTCAGGAGCACTCCCCTTTCATTAGGCAGAGAAGCTCACCAGAGAATCCACCTTAGGCGAGGTAAATAATTATTGGAAATCAGAAGCCATGGGATACAATTTCATCATTGCCCTGGCCCCAGACAAAGGACCCTCTGATGAATCCCAATGCTCTTTTTCATCATGGTAATTTGTGGGTGAGAAGGAAAGATGTGGACTATGACTTAGTACTGCTTAGTAGCAACTACTGGGCATCAGAAACTTGCAGGGATCTAGATCCAACTCCCACAGAGAGATTATAATCATCTCCATCAGATCTGCAGGCTTAAATAGCCTGTGCAGAGTCATATCCTAACCCTGATCTAGGGCTACCACTAACCCCTGGTTGCTTGCTTCAAAAAGAGATCCGAAATCCTCCTGGGAAAGCACATGCTGGAAGAGTAGCAGAATCATATCCAACTCCACATCAACCCAGTCCTCTTCTAACTGAACCTCTGGCTCTGACAGCTCTAATGGCTACTGCAGGGCCTTGCTCTGAGAAGGAAAACTCCTTTGAGCAGAGATTGGCTGGCTCACAGATAGAACTGATAACCCTTTGCTTCTGGTACGCTGAATATATTAAAGTCACATAATAAAGGTATACTAATTCCCTCTAAACCTCTCTTTCTCCTTCTACTTTTCATTGTAGTTCCTTTCTATACCAATTCCTGTAAACCGTGCCGAGCTCTACTTCTGTGGAGATGATGCGGTATACAAACTTAAGGTTTAGTTTAGTTTAGTTAGTTTAGAAAGACCTACCCTGTAATCTCCAGGAACCTGCAACAGGCTACCCCGTGTCTTCTTTCCGGGTCAGGGGCATCCACGCAAAAGCGCTTTGCTGAAAATGCTAAGTCGTGGTTTAGAGGCTCTAATCAGGCTTTCTGCCACAGATCTCAAATTTCTGACCCTCCTGACCTATGGAGTGACCAGAGGGGGGCTAAGCCCTTAGATCCCACACCCCCTTGCATGTTCTATGGAAAATGTAAGAGTTGATGCTGAACCCAAGGAGGTAGAGGGGAGGGAAGTGATGGAAATAAAGACTAGAAAGGAAAGAGAGGACGGATGTTGGATTCCAGAGTTAGTAGAGAGAAAACAGAGAGAGTGAGAAAGACCAAATGGACCCTAAGGGGAGAGAATGATACCAGACTATGGAGGGGAGGGGGGACAGGTGGGAAGTGTGGAAAGAGGGAAAGATAAAGCCCTTAGACTGGATAAGCAGAGGGAAAGGGACACAGAGAAGAGATGCTGGATAGACAATGACACGAGGACACATTTTTCCCCGCCCCGCAGGAACTCATTTTCTCGTCCCTGTGAATTTTGTTGCTGTCCCTGTCCCTGCCCCATTCCTGTAAGCTCTGCCTTAACTGCACAAGCCTCAAACACTTATGATTTTGTGCAGGAATGGGGCAGGGACAGGAAAATAACTAACTGGGATGGGACGGCAAAATGAGTTCCTGCGGGGATGGGGGAAAATTTGTCCCTTTGTCATTCTCTAATGCTGGACACAGGGAAGGAATGAGGACACCGAGAAGGCAGGTGTGGAACATGGGGTAAGGAAAGGGATAAGGATACAGAGGAAAGATGGATAGTGGACATAGAGGAAAAATGTCAAAAGGTAAGCAAATTAATGGAAACACTTTTAAAACAGAGAATTGTCAAGTTTCTGGAATCCTGTGGATTTCAGGACTGGAGACAACATGGATTCACTAGCAGTAGGTCTTCTCAGACAAATCTGATCAATTTCTTTGACTGGGTGACCAGAGAATTGGATAGAGGATGTGCACTAGATATAGAGTATTTATAATTTAGCAAAGCCTTTGTGTTCCACACACACAGACATCTAATAAATAAACTGAGTGCCCTAAGGATGGGTCCCAAAGTAACAGGCTGGGTCAGAGATTGGTTAAGTGGAAGGCGACAGAGGGTAGTGATCAATGGAGATCGCTCTGAGGAAAGGGATGTTGCCAGTGGTGTGCCTCAAGGTTCTGTTCTTGGGCCTGCTATTTTTAACATTTTTGTAAATGATATTGTTAAAGGGTTGTTGGATAAGATTTGCTTCTTTGCAGATGATGCAAAAATCTGCAATAGAGTAGACACCCAAGATGATGTAAATAACATGAAGACCTGGCAAAGCTTGGTCTGAAATTTGGCAGCTAAAATTTAATACTAAGAAATGCAAAAAGGGAACGGTACAGTTTAGGGGGTAAAGAACTTATGTGCACGACGGAAGAGTGGGACTTGGGTGTGATTATATGTGATGATCTTATGGTGGCCAAACAGGTTGAAAAAGTGAAGGCAAAAGCTAGAAGGATGCTAGGTTCCATAGGGAGAGGTATGGCCAGTAGGAAAAAGGAGGCATTGATGCCTCTGTATAAGACTCTGGTGAGACCTCATTTAGAATACTGTGTACAATTAGGCCACCCCTTCAAAAAGATATAAAAAGAATGGAGTCGGTCCAGAGAAAGGCTACTAAAATGGTGTGTGGTCTCTGTGATAAGGTGTATGGGGACAGACTTAAAGATCTCAATCTGTATACTTTGGAGGAAAGGCGGGAGTGGGGAGATATGATAGAGACATTTAAATACCTACATAATATAAATGTGCATGAGTCAAGTCTCTTTCATTTGAAAGGAAACTCTACAATGAGAGGACATAGGATGAAGTTAAGAGGTGATAGGCTCTGGAGTAATCTGAGGAAACGCTTTTTTACAGAAAGGGTGGTAGATACGTTGAACAGTCTCCTGGAAGAGGTGGTGGAAACAGAGACTGTGTCTGAATTTAAGAGAGCCTGGGATAGGCACTTGGTATCTCTCAGAGAGAAAGAGATGGTTACTGTGGATGAGCAGACTAGATGGGCCATTTGACCTTTATCTGCCATCATTTTTCTGTGTTTCAATGTAAAAAAGAGATTTAAGAAAACAAAAACAAATAGCAGAAAACAGACAAGAATTAGAAAAAAGTATTTTTTTCTGAATTTAATAATTGTAATAAGTTAACTTTGAGAAATGAACTTCTATGATAACTTGCATTTCAGTTTCTATTTGCATTACTGTGACGGTTTTCAGTATAGGGCAGGAATGTGTGTGCTTTATGTAGGGTTTGTATACTGGACGTCTGACAGGATTCCTCTTCCTCCCTACCCCCAGTGCTGATTTTATGGATGCACTTTATAGAATTGGCTCAAGCTGTAGAGAATGACATGGTGACAGAATTTGTCACTGTCCCCGTCCCCACGGATAACCGCAGGAAATCATCCCCATGACATTCTTTAAGAAGAGAGGGAAGAATCAGAGTATGAATGGGCACAACCACTGACCCTCAAGCCTTGCATTGAAGAAAGCTTATGTAGAAGGACTGAGGTCAATATAGACACTGAAGAATGACACGGGATGGTTTCCCACAGTTATCCGCAGAAATGGGGACGCCAGCTCCTACACAGTCTTAAGCCTAGTGGCAAAGAATTCCAGAATTTAGCAATCTAAAAAGGAAGAGATTGTTTAGATGATTTTTACTCCTAATTCCCTTAATACCAAGAAAGTGAAGTTTATAAAAATTACAAGAAACTCTACCCTGGTCACCTAATAACACAGGAAGCAAGTGAAACATGAAAAAAATTGGGCCTGAGCATGGAAAATTTAGAAAATCAGAATATACAATTTGAAACATCCACGTTCTCACATTGGAAGCCTATGCAATCCTAAAAGAAGGGGAGATATCCTATCATATTTCATAGCAGAGTGTAATAAATGGGCAGCTGTATTTTGTAATGTTTCATAATTTAATTACCTTGAAAGGACAAATGGAATCCATCGAGGAACCATAAATATTTCTTTCACTTACAGTAAGAAGAGATGAGCATCCTGGTTTTAACGTCCTTAGGTAATGTTTATGTCACTAATACAAGAATAGTCATAATTCAACTAAAAAAAAAAAAACTGGTGGCATGAAAATAAATTAAGGTACAACTTTTAAATAAGCAATAGGGAAGACAATGAACAAAGCTCTTTCCACAGATGAAATCCTGTTGTATCCTCAAAAATTGGCTTTTTGATTATGTTTCAACCCTGTACATGTGAAAAATTTAGGGATGTGCATGTTGTATAACATTTTGCAATATTTGCTTCATTTAGGGAGCAATTGTAGAAATGAGGCACTAACATTTACATGCCAGATACTTGAATAATATTCAGAATCCTAGCAAATGTGCACATATGAGATTCTCCTATGCACTATCCCCTCATTCTATAACGTGTTGCCTAAATTTATGTACCAATTACCGTATTTTCACGCATATAACGTGCGTGTTATACACGATTTTACAAACCGAGTATAATCATGCGCATTATATGTGTGAGCGCGTTATACAAATTTTGTTTTCAGTGCGATCCGGCATCCCCCCTGCGAACCGGCATACTCCCCCCCGCTCGCGTCACCCCCCCTCCCCCGTGATCCTACATCCCCCCAGCACCGCAAAGACATCGGTCGCTTACCCGATTGGGCACCGGCACCAGCACCAATGCACAGGACGTGCCAGTGCCAGTGCCCGAAGATCCTCCCTCATTGGGCTGGGCTGGGCAGTGCGAGGGAGATCCTCCCTCTTCCCTGTGCTGGGCTGGACTGGGCTTTGAGCATTTGCGCATGCTCAAAGCCTTCTGGTCTCGCTCTCTCCGAGATTCTCAGATTCAGAATCTCGGAGAGAGCGAGACCAGAAGGCTTTGAGCATGTGCAAATGCTCAAAGCCCAGTCCAGCCCGACACAGGGAAGAGGGAGGATTTCCCTCGCACCGCCCAGCTCAGCCCAGCCCAGCCCAGCCCAACGAGGGAGGATCTTCGGGCACTGGCACTGGCACGTCCTGTGCATTGGTGCTGGTGCCGGTGCCCAATCGGGTAAGCGACCGATGTCTTTGCGGTGCTGGGGTGATGTAGGATCGCGGGGGAGGGGGGGTGACACGAGCAGGGGGAGGATGCCGGTTTGCAGGCCAGAAGAGGGAGTAAGCGAGAGTGGCGGGAGGAGGTTATAGCAGCATGCGCAGTATACGCGTGTGCGTGTTATATAAAAAATTTTTTACACAAATGGTTTGGACCCACACGCTATACGCGTATGCGTGTTATACACGTATGCACGTTTTATGCGTGAAAATACAATACATATGTGAATTTGTACACTTATATATGTAATTGCTAGCTAAGCACTCATGTGCTTTATAATGCCTAATGTCACTGTAGGCGCTTCCCCCCCTTTCCCTTCTCCCATACCTCTTTAATTTTCCTGGCACGAGCAGTATCACAAACCTCTGCCTGTGTCCAACTTTCTGGACATGCAGCAGCACTTCTAAGCTACTGTGCGTCCGGGGAGCAAAGGGGTGTGTTGGGAGGTGTGTTATGGGTAGGAATCGGGTGGGCTTCAATCTAGACATACCCCAGCCATAATCAAAACTTTCCTAGAGGGAACTTAGACACTGGCAGTTAGACCTGTTTGAGTTGTGTCTAAGTTCCATAAAGGTGCCCAAACTGACAGGAAGACAACTGGAGGATTTAAGGCATGATCCCCCTTTACTCCCCCAGTTGTCACAATCCTACCCCTGTAGCTCCGCTTGGACCAGATATGCCTGTGACTAAACCCTGTCCAGCCATTCAGCGAGCTAACCACGGGGATAGGATTGTGACCAGCCATAGGGAGAAATGTATATTCCCCTTTAACTCAGAGCTGTCTGATCTGCAGGGAGTAGAGGAGGGGGAGCAGAACAGCTCAGAACAGCTCCAGAGGAACCTCCCTCCCTCTGCATACTCCCAGCTGAAACAAATAACGAGGAGGCCGAGACAAGCTAGGCAAACTTTGCAAGCAACTCCTCCCCCTCAGAAAGCAGGGCGTGTTCGTTTGAATGCTTTTGAGGCTGCTCTGAGGAGAAGGAGTTCAGTTTATCCTGGGCCAGATCAGGAAAGGGTCTCCCCTGATTGTGCTCCTGGGTGTGAGGACATCGAAATGCAGGAGGCAGACGCTGACCCTTTTGCCAACCAGTTAGCACTGCCAGAACCCATGGACTGTGTGGAGACTCCTAGCCTGCCTGAAGATATTCCAATGGAGTGAAGCTAAGTGGCAGGGCTGGGAAGTTTGGGGTTCGTTAGCATACTCTGTGTGATAGTGTAGTGCTAAGAAAATGTGCTGGCTATTGGAAGTTGAATGGGACTTGTGCTGCCTTAACTAAGGAAAAAAAACATGTTTTTTTTTGTGTTTCTTTGTTTGCAGTTAAGTTAAACTGGCTTTGATTGTGACTCACTTAAATGTGAGTGAGGGAAGTAAATATTGGGGAGAATTCACTGACCATCCAGGTTGGGTTAGTGGGGCCATTAGTGGCATTCTGAGAATCAGAAAATTAAGTAGTGAATTCGTTTACTCCCCTCCCCCACCAACAACTGCTGAGTTGGTTGGAGCCAAGCCATAATAACTGCAGGGCTTGTGCCTAGAACTAGTAAGAGTGCTAATAGGTTTCTTTACCTAACTAAAGGTAAAGGCAGTTGCACTTTAGTTCTGTTTGGTGTTTAGTATTACTTACCTGAATTGCCTGACTGAAGGTAGGAGTTGGAACCCAATCTTGTGTGACCAACTCTATTTCTAGTTTTTTTTTTCTCCTTCTCTATTTACTTTGAAGAGATTGATTTTTGGTTGCTCAAAGTTTGGACTAAGTGTGGAGCTACTCTCCCCAACATACCACTGAATAAAGTGGGTATTGTATGAACAGTAAAATTGACTCTTTTTGCCTTTTTGATTGCATGCCTGGAATGTGAATGTGAGCCAGCAGGACTTCCTTCCTTCACGGGAGGCACGCCGGAGTTGCGCTAAGGTGAGCAGAGACCGGACCTCCGGAAGCCACAGGTACCGGCTCTGCCACACAGTGTCATAACTCTCTCCCACTACCCAAAGAGCGAAAAAAAACTCCAAACCCAATAGGCTTCCCATCAGCTGATCGCGGCAGAGGAATCCTTATCAGCTGAGCTGATTTCAGGAATTCCTGGCAGCTCAGCTGATGGGGATTCCCTCTGCCAGGATCAGCTGAGCCGCAGAGCCCTATACCCCTCCCCCTGGCATCCCTGACATCCCCCTGATATCCAGTACTTCCCTCCTCACATCCTGACATCCCACAAAATGGCAAATGGCAGGAGGGAAGCTCACGTCCTCCTGCCTACAGGGCCGCGTACTGCAATGATGGGGCTTCCTCCCTCCCAATGCATCTTGGGATGCATTGGGAAGGGATGAAGGCCCTGATTGGCTCAAAATGTCAATTAGGGGGCATACAATGAAGTTATTAAGTAGAAACCCAGAGAAAACCGGAAAAACCCAGAGAAAATATTTCTTCATTCAATGTGTAATTAAATTCTGGAATTTGTTGCCAGAAAATGTGGTGAAAGCAGTTAGCTTAAAACAAAAAGAAAACTGCAGAGAAGATGTACAGAAGTCAGGGATTTAATTGAAAGTCAACAAATGTTGTATTCCAAATAATAGTTCTTTATTGAAAAACACCTGGACTCAACATGGTCTGTGTTTCAAAGAAACACTCCTTCATTAGGGCGCAAATCGTACTAGGTGTAAGTAGCTGCAAATCGTACTAGGTGTAAGTAGAATCAAATGGAAATAGAAACCATAAAACAAGTAATTCTCAAAGATGTGTGAAGAAAATCTCCCGTAGGAAACATTGGTTAGTATAATCCTGTCAGCTTAACAGGGTTTAAAAAAGGTTTGCATAATTTCCTAAAACAAAAGTCCATAAGCCATTATTAAGATGGACTTGGAGAAATCTATTGCTTATTCCTAGGATAAGGAACATAAAATCTGTTTTACTCTTTGGAATTTTGCCAGCTACCTGGGTGGGCCACTATTGGAAACAGGATATTGGGCTTGATGGACCCTTGGTCTATCCCAGTATAGTAACTCTTATGTTCTTATCTTCAGGCAACACTGCCCTACCTGCTTCCTCCAGGGACTACAGAAGGTAGGGCAGTGGTCTGGAATAGGTCAGCCCTTAGATTTCTGCATGCAAACAGCAGAGCTTCATGGATATATGCTGGGGGAGGAGTGTTTGTGCCCAAGAGCTGCTAGCCCACTGGGAAAGAGAACCTCCAACTCTATCCTTGAGGATCCTTTGAGGTTTATCATCATCGCAAAAAAAAAAAAACAAACAAAAAACAACATTGGCCTTTAATTTTCACACATTGCTTTGGAAGTAAATGTGCAAAGTTCCTGACCATGGCAATATCTAAAATAATTAGTGGATGCATCTGTATCCCGTAGCTAAGTTTTGCAAAAATGGGAAGTAACTCATGGATATATTCATATGTTAGAAGAAAATTCTAGGGATGAATGCCCACGATACAATGATTGAATATATTTTAACAAAGAGAAACAATGGCCCCCTTTTTTCAAGCCGCATTAGGGTTTTTGTTTTTTTTTATCACTAGCTGCTGCGGTAAAAGCTCCAACGCTCATAGAATTCCTATAAACATTGGAGATTTTACCATAGCGGCTGGCAATAAAAATCCCTAATGTGGCTTGATATAAGGGGGCCAATCTTTCTTTCTTCTTGGAACCATTTGCTGCCCACCAAATATCTGATGCATCTAAAGAGGCAGAGAGAACAGTATAGAAATGATTGCAAATATATTATATGAGTACATATGATGTAGCTCAAACATGCTAATATGAATTTAAAATAATATACGATTGTTTCTGAGTTTATTTGAGTCATGTATTCTTACCACTCTGTAATCTGCAGAATAACATTTTTTAAGTCTTTCTTTTCTATTATATATAATTAACCATCTACTGATGGAAACACACCCTTTAATAATAATAGAGTTAGTTCAAGCTCTTTGTTATGCCTTAATTATACAATACCAAAAAGATGTTTTTTGAATGTCTTGCTTTTCAAGCTTTTATAGTTTACATAGATACCCACACCCACCCAGGCAAGTTCAAGCATATCACACACTCGGCTCTTGTCATCCCTACAATTGATTACCATTTCCTGTTCTATTCACTTTTTGCATGAATCATGCGTTCCCTTGTTATTATGTCAGCCTTATGTGCTGACAATAATCCTGTTAAAAAAAAACCCCAAAACAGTAGTCTTCCTACATTTCATTTTAAAGTTCAAGTTAAAATTGGCCAATCTTTAATTCAATTCTTTTCAAAACTTAAGATCAAATGTTTAAAAAGGTCAGAGTATCAAAAAGGTTCTGTATTTTGTACCTTAAATTTACTGGCATAAAATTGTGTGAAAATATAAGACTAATTATATGTTCATCTGACTTTTGTCTTTAAAGGCTCCTTTTATTAAGGTGTGCTAAAGATTAGTGCACGCTAAATGCTAAGGCACCCATTGGATATAATGGATGCTTTAGCATTTAGCGCATGCTAATTCAGTTTTCGTGCCTTAATAAAAGAACCCTAAATGTTTTTTACTTTAGCATTTTCAAAATATTCCATTATCAAAGATATAATATGAAAATATGAAAAAAAATACAAAGAAAATCTTATATGCAAATAGATCCACTGCATACAAACTTTAGTATGCATCATAAGGAGAGAAAAGAAAAAAAATTTAATTAAAAAAAAAAAAAATGAGGGGCATTTTCGATAGAATGTCTAAGTCTGACTTTGGACATTTCCCGCAAGATGTCCAAAAGTTAGGGCAGGGAAACATTCATTTTCTAAACCACTAGGGCCCCGATTCTATAAAGGGCACCTAAGTCCCGCCTAATACTGAGCGGGACTTAGGCATCCAAACAAAGTGGTTAACGAGCCATTTAAAGTCTTAATGAGCGATAATTGGCACATGGACGTCCAAAGGATGTGGACATCACTTTGTAGGCGCATCCACAATTTCATGGACGCCCATTAGGAAAACTCATACTTAATGGAATAGGCGTGGGCACAGAATAAAGTACACCATCATTAAATAAGTGGTCTTTCTGCAAACAGTGTTGAAATAGAATCCAAACTTCATAGACATTGTAGAGAGCCACCTAATGTGAATTGCAGAGTTTGAAACAAATTGCAGGTCTTTCAATAGCAAACCTGCTATGGGCAATGTTTTGACTCAAAGAAAGCTCTTTCAAATATATGATTTAAAAAGAATGCCTATGCTACATAAGAGTGTTTATGATCTATTAATTAAAGAGTACTAAATATTACTTGAAACTGATACCAGAAAGCTTAGATAACGTTAACAAATAGTCAGTTCATCCATTTGGAGGCTGACAAGAGGGCCAAGGAAAACAGCTATTTAGAAAAGTTAGGTGAACATCTTGTATGACATCCTGGATCTGAAAAGCACTTCTTGAAAAAGCAAAGAGGCAAATTAATAAAATAATAAGCAGGTATCAAATAGGATGCACTTAGTGAGAGAAATTTTATAACAGGGCATCTAGGCTTCCAAGAAACATTAGTGAAGATATTATGACTATTCAAAAAATACCATCTATGCTTATGTACCTTTATAAAACAGCAAAATAACCTACCTGGAAAAAGCAGGCAAGTGTATGCGGTTTTTCATCTGTCAAAAGGCAGCTCCTGATTGGTGTAGCCCGACTTTACTACAGGAAGAGGCAGTCGGAGCATGAGCGACTGCGATTTGCGGGGGAGCACTATATATACAGATATATCATGCTAAGCTAGTATTTTTATTTTTATATTTATATGTAGAATAAATTTATATTTATTTTATATATTTATATGTAGAATATAGATCAGGTATGTTCTCAGTGACTACATATAGGCTGATAGTTATAGAATTACCTACAAAGAGATCAATTCTATAAGTGTACTTCTGTTTATACAGTGGCATTACAGAAAAGGAATGCATGAGACTTCAACGACTATAAAACATAGCTGTAAGTCTAATTCCAAAAATGAACCAATACGAGAGGGCAAGCCCACTATTAAAACAACTACACTATCTGCCGATGAATAAAAAGGATCCAGTTCAAGATAGTCTACATGGGCCACTTAGCGTTCTATAGTGAGAACTCAGAAGGACTAACTTCTGCCATCAAAGTCTCTCATTCATTCCTCAACTCACACAATACACAGCGCTACAAACTATCCTTCCAATCTCCTGAACAAGTATGGCAAAAGAAGATATTTGAAACTACTTTTGAGTACCAAGGACCTCTCATTTGAAACAAACTGTCAATACACCTAAGGCAACCCTAGGGCCTGATTAGGCCAGATGCCTAAGGCGGGTTTGGGGGAGGTTTGGGGGTTCAAGAGGGGGGCGATCAGGGGTTTGAGAGAGCAGTTGTGGGGGGGGGGCATCATGGACAGGAGGGCCTGGGTTCCCTCCTGCCCATATTTGAGAGGGGGGTCACGGGTCGCCTGGGCAGGAGGGGTTGGACTCCCTCCTGCCGGTATTGTTTCAGGGTTCGGGGGTGGGTGGTGGATCATGATCGTGGCAGGAGAGATTGTGTATCTCTCCTGCCACAGGTCGCGGCAGTTCAGGGGGGGGGCAATTGTAATCGCGGCACGGGAGATGAGCCATCATTCCTGCTGCAATCATTGCGGGGGGGGGGGGGAGGGGAATTCTGTAACTGGTGTTGTTTTCGACAGACACTGGTTACAGAATCCAGCTTTTAGGTGAAGGACTGGCCCCTCCTTTGCCTAAAAGGTCTTATTTTGGGCGTTTGGGACTTGGGCTATTTTTGGGTTGATACCGTGTTCTAAGTTTAGACGTAGTGGTGGTCTGGGCAATTAAACTGTTGAACGTAGAGGTAGGCCATTCTCAAAAAAACCCTCATTTTGGACGGTTTTTATGAGAATGGACATTTTCTCTACTGCTACTTTCAGCGTTTAGGGCCTTAGGCCAAAAGGGACTTAGATGCTTTTTTATTATGCCTCTCCATACTTTATGCTCCCCTCTTCCAGCTTTTTTTTTTTTAATTTATTCAAGATTTTCAAACTTTACAAGCATCAATCTTGTCAAAGAAAAATACAGTTACAATAGAAACAAATAAACTTATCAACATACAAAATTTATGTCTCTGTATTTAAACCTCATTAAAAAGAAATTATGACCCACTAAGAGAGGCAAAATGTGGAAAGAAAATGATTACTCATGAAAAGCTAGAATTACAACTGACGGGTTAAGTGCTAAGTATCAATTTACTTCCACGTCTTTCACATTTGAAGGAGATTGCTATCAGGACTGGGGGTTTCTTTGTTTCCAAAAATTTTTTCAAATCCTCAGGGTTAAAGAATACGTTTTCTCCTCAATCTTAACTTTACATTTACACGGGAATTGAAGGAAAAATGACCCTTTGAGGTCCACTACTTGAGATTTAAAGGCTAAAAAGGCCTTTTTCTCTGTTGAGTGGATCTACAAAGGTCAGGAAATATCTTCACAGAGTTACCCATAAATTTTACATCTTTAAGCCTGAAATATATTCGTAAAATCCATTCCCTGTCATATTCTAATGCAAATGTAGCAATAAGGGTTGCTTTATTCAACACCGTATCAGATTCCTCCAATAAGCCAGTAACATCAAGACTGGCCTCTTGGTTCTGAACTGAAATTGTTTTTTTTCAAGGGACTGCCCAAGTTAATATAATAAGCTTTTGTTATCAGAGGCATGGATTCAGCAGGAATTTGTAAGACTTCCCTCAGAAATTTCTTTAACATTTCTATAGGTTGCAATAAAGAAGGCTGAGGAAAATTCAAAAATCTTAAATTTAGTCTGCGTTCATAATTTTCAAGTCTTTCCATTTTCTGATGAATGTTTAAATTATTTTTTACCAAAGTTAATTGAGTATCTTTTACCCCTTCCATAATTTTCCCCAATTCTTGAACTTGGGAGTCAACCTTGGAGTAAAGTCCCCAGTTTGTTTAACATATAGCTGTACCATTTCAGGGAGTTGTGAAACTTTATCTTAACGTTCAGACAATTTCACCTCCAGGGCATCGACAGCCTCCCATACCACCTACAATGTGATTTTCTCTGGTCTTTTCTTCAACCTGGTGGAGCTCTCAATTCCAGCCTCTTTGGCTCTAGTCGCTGCAGGTCCAGGCCCCTAGGGATCTCCTCAGGACATCCTGCTGCTACTCCCGCACCGATTTCCCTGGTTGGTAGCTGCACCCCGTCAGGTGAAGTGGGAAGCAACGTCCCAGAACTGAAGCTCATGTCGGCAACCTCTCCGGTATCCACACCTAAACACCCCATCAGCTTTTCCACTTCACTTCCGGGTTGAAGTGGAGTCTCGCGGTCATCGGTGCTCAGCATGGTATCAGCCATGCTGAAGGTGAAATCCCCTGCTGCTCGCCGCCCCTCCAAAGATTCTCCTTAGCACTGGATGGTAGGAAGAAACTCTCCAGCATACGCTGTCCCGATACCGGGCAGGGAACCGGATCGGCTGGAAATGATTGCGGTTTACCTTTCCTCTTTATCATGCTATCAATGGGCGGTATTCCAACACTGTTCAGAGCGTTCTCTCATCACTCTGTCTCTGCCACCATCTTGCCACCCTCCTCTTCCAGCTTTTAAAGGGAACCTCACATACTCCCTTCTATTAGCTTCCTCCTTATTATAGGGTTTTAACCTTTTGACAAAACCCCTTAAAGATTTGAAATCTGCTCCCTGTCACAACACATAATGGCAAACCCACAAATTTTGTAATTGATGCCTGAGGTTGTGTAATACATCGGTCTGCAGTGGTGTAGTAAGGAAGAGGGGGGAGGGGGTGGTCCTCCCTGGGTCAACAATGTGCTCTTCACGACCCAGTCAGCTCTCCCACTGACATCACTTCTGGGTGCCACGCATAGGAAGTGATGTCAGAGGGAGAGCTGTTGGGGTCACGAGGAGCATGTTGACTACTGCGAACAACAACATCAACTAAGGGTACAAGGGAAGGGGGAGGCATGGGTGGCATGCGGGATTGGGGAAGGAGTGGGGAGGGTGCGTGTGGCAGGCAAGATCGAGGAAGGAGCGGGGGGGCAGAGATAAGGGTGGAGGAGAACCGCCATCACCCCGGGTGCCTCTCACCCTCACTATTTCACTGTCGGTCCTCATAGTTGATGTACATGCACAGATTAATGAGCCTATTCGGCACTTATGCTTGGCAATCAACACCTTTTGATTGATGCTAATTGAGACTAATTGAACGTTACGTGCACAATTTGGAAAGCACATTTCTATAAAAAGTATGCACCAGATGCAGTGCATAAATTTTAAAAGGGGGCATGGCCAGGGGCAGATCGGGGGCATTCCTCTATATTAGGCACATTATTAAAGGATATGCCCAATGCACACACAACTTAGGCACAGGCATTGAGGCCTGGTTTAGGTGGCCTAAATGTCTGCAAGTTATGTGTCTCACACAGGTACTAAGCATGATTCTATAAAAAGTATGTGAACCTTGTAAAATCACGTTAAGTGCTGTTCTAGTCAGCGCTAATTTTTTAAGGTGACATATATAGAATATGGCCCAGACCTAAGTAGATAATAGTTTGTGAATCTTTGCATTGGTACGGTATGCATGTTTCTTGCCTTGTTAACATTTATTGTACTTTCAATACTAAGCTCAATTAAAAAAAAATTTGAACTAAAAAAAAAGAATATGGCCCAAAGAATGTGCCATCATGTTATAATACATACTTTTACATCAGTTGGTATGTCATGAGCCCATTTATGCACTTAGATAAGCATAAAAATTGTTTATAAAATTATTCTCAAGTTATTAGGAATTGAGTGTAAGTTCCTTGCATGTATAAAACAATAAGAAAAGAATATTTGTGACAACGTTGTTGATCTGTGGGGCATGTTAGAGTTAATCTTTTTTATACAACATGTAAAATCATCCTAGTCTGTGCACTTGATTAAGAAATTTTATCTTCTGAGATGTCTATTAATGACTTTCCTTACAACTGTACTGACTGTAATTATGTACAGCCAGTGAATATATATTTATACTAGTCTTTAAGCCCGTTACATTAACGGGTGCTAGAATATATGTCTGTCTTTCTTTCTGTCTCTCTCCCTACCCCTGTCTTTTTCTGTCTGTCTCTCTCCTTCCCGCTGTCTTTCTTTCTGTCTGTCTCATTCCCTTGCCCCCTTTGTCTGTCTGTCTGTCTTTCTGTCTCTCTCCCTGCCCCTGTGTCTTTCTTCCTTTTTTTCTGTCTCCCTCCCTACTTCCCTGTGCAACAGCCGCAGCTTTCCCTTTCCATCCATTTCCCTGTGCAGCAGCATTTTATTCCCTCCCCCCCAATTCCCTGTGCAGAAGCTGAAGCAGCATTCTCTCCCCCTCCATTTCCCTGTATAGCAGCATTTTTCCCTCCCTCCCACTTCCCTGTGCAGAAGCAGAAGCAGCATTCCCTCCCCCTCTATTTCCTTGTGCAGCAGCATTTTTCCCTCCCTCCCACTTCCCTATGCAAAAGCTGAAGCAGCATTCTCTCCCCCTCCATTTCCCTGTGCAGCAGCATTTTTTCCCCTCCCCCCCACTTCACTGTGCAGCAGCCACAGCATTCCCTCCCCCTCCATTTCCTTGTGCAGCAGCAGGATTTCTCCATCCTCCTACTCTTCCCGCGGTCTGGCCGGCTCCCTTGCAGGAGTTATTTTTAAGTTTAAAGGTGCCACGGCGGCTCCTCTAACGATCCCCACCTGCATCGGAAGTCTTCTCTGAAGCAGGTGCGGCTCATGAGAGGAGCCACCGTGGCACCTGTAAACTGAAAAATAACTCCAGCAAGGGAGCCGGTTAACTGGC
Organism: Geotrypetes seraphini; assembly: GCF_902459505.1. Classification (NCBI taxonomy): domain Eukaryota; kingdom Metazoa; phylum Chordata; class Amphibia; order Gymnophiona; family Dermophiidae; genus Geotrypetes; species Geotrypetes seraphini. The sequence goes on from NC_047085.1 coordinate 370,776,387, forward strand.
AGTTCAATGAGAGCCACAGCTTCAAAACAGAGCCCTCTGTCAGGCAGTGGATTTGCTCACCTTTGGGATTTTTGAAGCTTCGGTCTGGCCTGCTCCCTGTGTGCCTTGCCATAGTGTATTTTTTAGTTGAAAGACGCGGCAGCGGTTAATCTCATGATCCCTACCTGCGTCAGAAGTCCGACGCAGGTGGAGATCATGAGAGGAGCCACCGCCGCATCTTTCAACTTAAAAATACAGTACGGCAAGGCGAGCAGGGAACGGGCCAAACCGAACAACAGCACGGAAAACAGAACCCTAAGCGCGCATGCGCATTCCTACCTGCCGGAGACCTACAGCTCACGGAAAACAGAACACACAGGTAACAGTGTGCATGCACGCTTAGGGTTTTATTTTATTATATATATATATATATATATATGTATATATATATTTTCTTTTTCTAATAGTTCCTGGGCACAGAATCACACCAAACTTTGTCACTCTTTTGGATAGCATGATGGTTGGCATTTAGCTGAAAATTGTATTGACGTGCCATCTGTCACTGCGTACAGTACTTCCACCTGCTCGTGAAAACAGATTAAACTAGTTCAGTGATGCTATTTCAGATCTAATTTAATTTTACGTAAGAATTTATAGTCTGCTTTTTCACTCTCTAGAGAATACAAAGTGGAATACAGTAGAAAAGATGTCTAATCAAAATCTACCATGGCCTGAAAAATGTGTTGTTTTTTTTACTGTAGATTATGCAATTGAAAATAAAATAAAATTAATACAAATATGGGAGTAAGGTCACTTCGGACTCTATGTAATACGAGTATATGGCCTGAATTTTTTTTGTTTGTTTCTTATCATTTCCAGAGCATTTTTCCTAAAGTTAGGTGCTAGGATGATGCACTATGCATGAATTGTTTAATGTCAGTTAAGCACAAAATTGCTGTTTATAGAAACTAGCATAAGTCCATATTTCCCCACCTAACATTAGGCATGAGCATGTATACTTATACGTAACGGTAGGCAATTATTTATTTATTTATTTATTCATTCATTCAATTTTTTAGCCCATCCTCGCAAAGGATTAGAAAGTACATCCATAATAATCCAGACAGAACAGAGATGACATAATTTACATAAATTACAATATAGACATGACAATAAAACATATGCACTAAGTAGCATCTGGTGAGATTAGGTGGCGTAGGTGTGTTGAATGAGTGGCATTTCTGGGTGAATGACTTTAAGGCGCTGGGTTAGTAAAGAGGAAGTTCCAGAGTCCATCTAGTGATCTGACAGATGGGGGAATGGTGTGCCAAAGTTTGGGTATGAAATGTAAGTAGGAGCGTTTGTGGGCTGTTTCAGTTTTGAAGGAGCAGCCAGGAGGTATGGTCAGTCATTTTTCTCCTTGGGACCTCAGTGGTCGCTTTGGGAAGTAGATTTGTAGTTTAGTTTTCATGTAGTACGGAATCGTTTCATGGAAGGTTTTGAAAGCGAGGACCAGGGCCTTGAAGGTGCAGCGTTTTTGAATGGGCGGCCAGTGCATGGAAGCTAATGCAGGGGTAACATGGTCACGGATGCCTAGGTTCTTTCATAAGGCGGATTGCAGCGTTTTGCACCCTTTGGAGGCGGGAGAGAGTTTTGGTAGGCAGGCCCACTAGTAGAGTGTTACAATAGTTTATGCGGGATAGTACAAAAGCGTAGAGTAGTTGGGCAAATTTGGGTTCTGAGAAGTATGCACATATGATTTTTAGCTGGCAGAGGTAGTAGAAGTAGGATACTAGTTTGGACACATATAATGTATAGTAGTATTCTATAACCTGTGCTTCCTGACAAGCCCAAACCACCATTCTCTCTAAGCTGATTGGGAGTCCTCCAACTGCATTGCTGCTATGGGAAAGGGGGGGGGGGGGTGCTTCAATATTGTGTTTTCAATCGTTAGGGACAGGCGGTCTCCTTGGAGTACTGCAGAGTTTGCCTGTTCCGCACCCCTCACAGTCAGACTTGTAGGTTAAGAGCAGTGGCATATTAAGGGGGGTGCGGTCTTCCTCAGGACGCTGGCACCCCTCCTGCTCTCCACCCTCCTTCCTACTCTTCCCCCTGTCGCACGTGCACCCCTTCCCTTCCCCTTCCCTTTTAAACTTTGGCACAAGCAGCCATGAACTTGATGTTTGCGTCATTTTCTTCGCTTTCTCTGACAACACTTCTGGGACCTGCGCGTCGGAAATGACAGAGAGCGCCAAAGCTGATGCAAGCAGCAAGTTCATGTAAAGTCCATAATGAAACCCAACTTTACTTCTTCTTGAAACCAGGAAGAGACACACTCTTAAATAGTGAACAGCTGCTTTTAAAACATAGTCCAACTATGTACAGATTCTCTGTCTCCCTCACTTCAAGATGTTATTTTCTAATATCCAAACTCCACTTTCAGTGATCAGGAGGTGGGCTCTGACTAACAGAAGCTAAGCCTCTCCAAATCCAATTGCACTGATCAGTTGTTGGTTCTGACCAAAAGACAAATCTCCCACCTAAATCCAGATCTTAAGTCTCCTTTGGAGTGAGTTCACCAGCTGAGACCAAGTTTCCAAGTTTATTAAATAGTTTGATTTATCACCTATTCAAAATTCTAGGCGATGTACAAATTGTTCAAAAATTTAGGTAACATATCATTTAAACATACAATAATTTGGGTAAGAAAAGTAAACTTATTTAAATAGATATAAATACATTTAGGTGAGATATTTCTACGTATAATAATAAAACAAAAGGGAAGTTATTTAATGGTTACATTCATTGTTAAGTTCAATAATTCAAGGGAAGTACATTAGGAAGGGAGACACTGATGATTAACAAAGAAAATTAGATTGGCAATGCAGAAGATTTTAGTCATTAAAAGCATCTGTAAATAGAAAACTTTTAAGTTTGGTCTTAAATTTTTCTAGGTTTTTTTCTTGTCTTAAATAGAGTGGGAGATCATTCCAGGACTGAGGGGCTGTTATAGAAAAGATTGTATTGCGCCTTGTGTTAATAACTTTTAATGAGGGGATAGCTAATAGATGTTGATCTTGTGATCTGAGAGATCTAGAGGTAGTATAAGGTATTAAGACTCTAAAAATAAAGGCAGGACCACCTTCTAGGAAGGTCCAAGAACTGGCTAGACTTCTCTGAGTTTACCTAGGTTTCTGAAAACTGCTGGAACCCATGTTTTGAGTTCCTGACAGTTTTAGAGGAGTCTTCTTGTCTACACATAGTCTGTGGTTCCCATGGAGACCCAGGTGCATGAGCTTGATTCAAACTCCATAGGTCACAAGTTCACAACTTCTAGTTGTTATCCATTAGCATCTATTGTTTTATTCCAACTGCCAAACTATGCATCTCTAAGCCAGGGCTATCCTTCATACACCAATACACAGCACTGATAATTTTAAAACACCAAACTGGCAGCTCTGGGCAAATAGATGCACCCCTTAATTACTACTTCAGTGCATACTATTTGTCCCATGCTACACTATAATAGGGTATCTAAATTTAAGACCCATTCTTCAGATTCTATAAAATTGGATGCCCAAATCTCTGACTAGCATGCACAGTTGGACATACAATTTATACAATAGTGCTAATTGAACACCTAATTTAATTGTTAAATTAGATGCCAATTGACATTAAATTCCAATAACCCTTAAGTGGTGTTAATTGGTTCTAAAGAGCACTAATTTTTAGTTATGTTAATTAGGTTTTCTATTTCATCTTTACCTGTTCAGTTCAAGGTCAGATTTCATTACAAGAAGTTATAAACAAAACAATAAAGAAAGGCAAGGGGGACGTCTTTACAACCAAAAGAAGTCTTTATTTAGAAACAGTAGGTTCCCAACAAGGATCCAAGTTTCGGCGTATACTGTAGAAGACAGCTTCTTCAGGGGACAAAGATTAACACTGCAATATCACATTTTAAATGTAGATCAAGTTGTTGAAGCTTCCAATCTAAATCTGATCAGAGTAGCTTCACCATCTCGATCTTCAGGATCAGTAAGACCGTGTGGGTCCACTCCGATCTGATTTTTGGCCGATTCTAAAAGAGCTATTGGTGTACTAAAAATTTTGCATGCAAATGATTCATGCAAAGGTTCATCATAATCCTCATCTCTTCCATTCAATTGATCGCTATGAGAGTGGCTCTGACACATGCACATAGCCGGCAGGGGAAGTCCGAACATCTGAGAGGCAAGGGAAGCCTCCTGCCACTCAGCTGTTCAGGGCAGGAAAACTTTTTTTTTTTTTTTAAATGGAAAGATGTGGGTGTGTTACACATGTACAATATCTGTCTCATTTAAAAAAAGAAGAAAAAGTCCCCCCCTGCTGATGATGGCCCTCCCTGACATCCCCCGATGAACCAGCACCAGGGACTGAACTTCCCCCCCGGTAACAGTGAAAATAGCAGGAGGGATGCCTACTCCCTCCTTCCATGCCGACCCCCCCATTCAAGAAAAAATTGGCAGGAGGGATGCCCACTCCCTCCTGCCAATGGAAATCCATCTCCCCCCCCCAACATGTCAGACATTCCCCCAAACCATCCCCTCCCCTCCCCCCTTCCCTCCCAAAAAGGCAGGAGGGATGCTCACTCTTTTTTTCGAGGTGCGGCCATACCATAGAGCGATACAAGGGCATTATTTCATTTTCATGACCTTTCCTCCTTCTACTTCTGCAGTATCTTTTATTTTTCTTGTACTTAGGATAGAAGTGCAACAGAAAAACTGTCATAATGTTGCCATTATTTTCTATCTGATTTTAGTGCGTAAACTACCTTGCTATATGTTTGCCAGTAAAGGTGATTTAGTACATCTAATAAATCAGAAAGCGTAACAACTGGACAGGTGGTAGAGATTGAGACCTAATGATACTTTTTATGACATGTTTTTCATCAGAATTTGTTTCAGTGGGTCAATTGAAAAGAACACGTGGCCAATGAGGGTATTCTGAGGTTTTCTTATACTGTATCCTCCCAATAATCACAGAACAAATAATATAATATAAATTATTAATAATAATAATAATAATAACTTTATTCTTATATACCGCCAACAATCTTGCGACTTCTAGGCGGTTTACAATAAAGAGAAACTGTACATACAGCGAATTAAAGGGTATAGCATTGTACATCTGGTAATTCCAACATTAATAATATTAACAACAGTTTGTGTGCTGCAAGACCAGGAAGTGCCATGCTGCTAACACGAAATTTAGAAATATTCCATGAATTGAATGGTGTGTTCATGGTTAGTGATTAGGGTTGGGGTTTACAATTTACAGGATCGGGTATGTGGTGGTATTATGAGGGGGGCTGATGTTCTGGTTCGTTACCTAGGTATTTCAAGAACAGGTAGGTTTTTAGGTGTTTCCTAAATTCGCCATAGTTGTTTGTGTGTGCAATTAGTTTTTCTAAGTCTTTACCCCATGTGGCTGCCTGGTACGATAGCAGTTGTTGATGGTATCTCTTATATTTACACCCTCTAGCCGGAGGGGAGACAAATTTCAGGTGTGTTTTTCTTTCATGTCTGTTGGTTGGGAATGAGAAGAGGTCTGTAATATATTTTGGGGCTAGACCGTTTAATACCTTGAAGCAGAGACATCCTAGCTTGAACTTCGTGCGTGCCTTCATCGGCAGCCAGTGTAGGAGTCTGTAGGAAGGGGTTATGTGGTCGGACTTCTTCAACCCGAGAATCATCCTGATTGCTGCGTTTTGTATCAGTGGTAGTCTTTGCATTTGCTTCTGGGGGATTGTCAGATGGGTGATGTTGCAATAATCTAGGTGGCTTAGTATTAGGGATTGTACTAGAATTCTGAAGGCTGAAGTGTGGAAGTACGCCTTAATGGACCTAAGTTTCCAGAGAGTGAAAAACCCTCTTTTGATTAGGGAGTCTATATGGTCTTTCATGGTTAGTCCTTGGTCTAGTATTACTCCTAGAATCTTCATCGTTGGTTGAATAGGGTAGTTAAGATTGTTAATGTGTAGTGATTTTGTCGTGTTATGTACGTGTGGCGAGGCTATAAAGAATTTAGTTTTCTCTGAATTGAGCTTTAGTTTGAAATCTGTGGTCCAATGTGTACTCAGACCCACAACCTAATAATGTTCAAAATGGTGAACAAAGCATACGCTGCCCAAACAGACCATCACAGCACACATTTGGATTGAGATGTTTTATCACAGATGATTAAAACATTTACTCACAGTGCATATTTAATTGAGTTCTTATACTGTATCCTTTTTGCTGGAGTCAAGTTTCAAGTTTTCAAGTTTTTTTTTTTTAATTTGATGTACACGCATTGTCATAAATTTCAAAGCGTATTGCAATTCTTAAAATGGGAAAAACAGTAAAACACATGGACATAGTAACAGATAGACTTACAAACCCAGGACTGGTACAGAATGGGAGGGGATGAACTACAATAATTATAGTAAAGAAAGAACTTATAGGAGTAACACAACCGGGCGGGATAAGAGGTAAAATAGGAAAAAAATTGAAAATCCAATATCGATTGTTGTTAATATGTGGCAAAAGGGAGAAAGAGGCCTAGTTGGATATGCAAAAACCTTTGTTAATGACTTTTGTAAACTGACCTTTTTGTATTTTGATTATGTAGAATCTAGCAGAAGTTATCAATGTGGGCTACTGTGTCGAGTTATTTTATCGCAAGTTGGGTTATTGTAGCCAGTGGCGTAGTAAGGGGGATGAGCAGGGGGCGGATCACCCTAAGTGCTGTCATGGTAGGGGAACCAACACCTCTCCTCTTCTCCGCCCCTGCTCCTTCCCACTCCTCCCCTGCTGTGCGCTCAGCTTCAATTTCTTCTCCCCCCCAATACCACTAGCTCTTCGCCAGTGCAAGCTGCAGCTCCAACCTGCTGCTTGTGCCAGCTTTGGCCCTCCCCTCTGACATTACTTCTGGGTCTCGTGACTAGGAAATGACATCAGAGAAAGAGCCGGCACCAGCGCGGGCAGCAAGTTAGAGATTCTGCTCGCGCCAGGAAAGCGAAATAAGTATGGGGGGAGGGAAGGGGAGCATGTGCAGCAGGTGGGGGCGGAGAAGAGGGCGAGGGGGGCCCCTGCCTCAGGTACCTCCTACCCTTGCTACGCCACTGATCGTAGCACTGATTGCATAAAACGGGACCCTAAAATAATCTGACGTGTGGTAAAATAACTCAACTTAATAGTATCTCAAGTTGATAACTTCCCCCGCCCTCTAGACTGTGAAGTCAATAAGAAAAGAAAAGGCAGAAATAAACTTTACAAAGCCAGTCATTTTATTTTTTATTTTTTAGTTCGAAGATTTTATTGATTTTAATACAATAAGTACAAAAAGAGAAATGTTAACGAGGCAAGATACAGACAGGTTGTACATGTAAAAAAAAAAGAATAAGGATTTATTCAATAATATCCACGTAATACAACAAGCTGATCCAAGCCTATGTAGAAGAAGAATGTCGACACAATACACAGCCATACCAACTAGATGTCCAAAGTACAGAGAGGTAACAGGACTATTTTTGAATGTAAAAATCATCAGACAGTGCTAAGAAGTGAGGATCTAAGTTTCCATCACTGACCCACATTTGGAGAAGTCAATGGATCCCTTGCTGTGCTACAAACTGCTGGTAATTTCTATCTGTTGGCATTGCACATACATAATCAGTGCACATTACAATCCTAGCCTCAAAGCTAAACACCATTAAGCTTTAGCAAATTATATCTGTAGTCACAGATGGCTGCATCAACTCATTTGACATGCTCTTTTTTGAAAAGCTGGCATTGTAGCAAGAATGATAGACTGATGCTTCGGAAAGATTTAGGGACAACAGTCAAAACTGCCAGCATTGGTACAAACCCTGCAGGTACTTTTACCCACAAGGTTTGTACCAATATTTAAAGTAAAATCCTGGAAGGACCTTTGCTCAGATTAATTTCCCCGGAAACATTGGTCTAGAGATTTTCTAAACCAGTGTTCTTCAACCTTTTAACACCTATGGACCGGCGGAAATAAAATAATTCTTTTGTGGACCGGCAGTTGAAGAACACTGGGCTAAGTCGTGCCCATCTCCACCCCAGACCCCGCCCCCATAATTGTGACACCATTTTTTCCATTCATTTTTCACATATACACACGCACAATATAATCGTATTAACAACACATAATGGGTAACCACAAAATTAAAATACACAAAGCACACTGTATGCTTTTCAACATTCATTCCTACCAGAAAACAGATAACCCCATGCAAATGCAGGACCAAAAACTAAAAGTACTAATATTTACAAACAAACCCTAAGATGCAAGACTCTGCAAGCAGTAGAACCACAGAGGAAAAGAAACAAATGCATTTCTTCCTGAACAGACAAATCAATCACAAAATAAAAAAATAAAAGCATTTCCCCTACTGTTGTTGTCTCTCTCTCTCCATGTGCCTTGCCTTCTGGCCTGCCCCCTAGTGTTATCTTCAGGCCAGTCCACGGTGCGATTAATGCTGTATCTTCGGGCTGGCTCCCTGAGTGCTGCATTGCACAAAGCTGTGAGCAGCGGATCCTCACGCGTGTCCCACACCTCATCTGGAAGTCTTCCCTCTGACGTTGCGACAACAGAGAAAAGGCTTCCGGTTCAGACGCAGGACGCATGTAGAAGCCCTTTCCCATGGCTTTGTGCACTGCAGCACTCAGGGAGCTGGCCCGAAGATGCCGCGTTGATCGCACCATGGACCGGCGGCTGAAGAACACTGTCTTCTGCTCGATGGACGTGCCGGCCCTGTGGACTGGGAGAAAATTTCTGAACACTACTCTAAACAGTGACAGCACTGTTTAGCGAATTGCGCCTCTGGCCAAGGTAGGTGCTTAGAAAGGATGGCCAGAGTTTTTAAGGCCTACATTTCTGGCACCTACCTTTAATGTGAATCGCACCTCTGGAGATGCCTACTGATGCCTATTGCCACTTCCGTAATTAGCCACACCAACAGTGGCATTAGGTGCAATTCCAGCGCTGTTTTTTAGGTGCTTTATAATTTCTCTTGTCCACGTTTAAATGGAGTTTTGGACTACTAGCACCTAGATTAAGGCACTGTTTATAGAATATGGGCCTTTACAAGTAGAAATTGCACCAGAATTTTTCAGATTGCAATTTTTCTATTGGAATATATGTATGCATAGTTTTGATGATCAAAAGCTATGTTCAAATTTTAACAAAATCAAACATTTTGTACAGAAAGATTGTCTGATTATACATATTTAAAAAAAAGAAAGATAATTTTTTACAATAAATTCTTTATTCAAACAATCTCAAGTCCTTATATTGGATCCAAGAACTTATGAGTGAACTTTAAGGAAATTCAAATGCTAAATCCTATACAAGAAAAAGGTATCTAGTGTCTGGATTAAGGAGCTTATATTCTATTAGTCAAGTCCATTGTTGTTGTTCCTTCCTTTTCCAAACGTTTCAGCGTCAAGAAAGCTGTAAGCTGGGCCGGTTCAAAAAACACATTTATTATCACGATACCTTACTATACATTTACATGGAAAGCGCAAAAAGAAAATACCTCCCAACTGCGTAACTCCTGATTTCATCAAAAGAAATTGACGTCTACGATTCTGAGTTTCTTTACTAACTAATGTTTGATTTTGTTAAAATTTAAAATTGATAAACAAATAATTTTTTTTTAAAAAAAGCTATGCTCATATCCTCAGTCTGCTCCCAGTACCACCTCTTCATTCTGCAATTAATACTATCAGGGCTTTATTGCACATCCTGTCCAAAGAACACATTCTTTTACCAGCACGGAGGCCGGCCAATAAACAAAGCCTCAGATTACATGTTACTGATTTTGATCTCTCAGAAGTGGTTAGCAGGAAAACTTTTTATATTATTTTATTTTTTTAAATTTATATGTTGTATAATCAAAATTGAAGGTGAATTACAGAATTCTATGAGTGCTGGGACCAACACAGAGCATTCAGCACACGGGCCTGCGCTAAAAACCGCTATTGCAGTTTTATAAAAGGGGGGGGGGGTTATATTTAGGTTTAAGTGCCTTTTATGCCTTAGCATTTTAGCCAAAAATATTCCTTTATGCAGCACAAGAGCTTTTTTAAAAAATAAAATTTCCAGAATTTCATTTCAAAGAAGCTCTTAACCCCTGAAAACAGGTGCATCAGTAAATGACTCTTTGGGCCTTAAAAAAACTGTGTGTCAAGTGGAGTGGGAACAGGAATGCCATAACCTTTTTTAATAAACTGTGCAAATGCAATTCTGTTATAATAGTATTTCCATTAGTTTCTTCTCAATTCAAGTTCTGGCTATAGTTCTCAACATGGAAGCAACAACAACAAAAAAGGAATATTTTTTAAGAGCTCACAGCATCGCATTCTGCCATAACGCTCCCCCTGTCTGTTTCTTAGACCTGATATGCATACCTTTCCCAGCAGAAGAATCCAAGATATACAGTACTCCCCCGAAATACGCGGGGATTACATTCGCGGAATGACCGCGAATGTTGAAAAACCGTGAATATCAAAAGAGTACTGTAGTCGGCACTCCCCATCTTCCTCCTCTCTTACTCTGGCCCCGTCTGCTTTGTTTGGGGGTTCTGGAGCTCAGAACCCCCTGCCTTCACCCCGGCCTAAGCTGCACTGCTTACCTAGTCACGGTTGCCTTAGTTGGCGGCATCTCCTCGTGCCATGCACGACAGGGAGACAGCTGTACTACTAATTAACCCAGGTGGCTGGATAGAGCAAAAGCAAACAACCCCGGAATCTGCATGCGGGGACCGCAACGGATGGGAGAATACACCAGAGAGCGGAAGAGGGGCTGAACTGTTACTACGGTCCAGTAGCTGCGCTGTAGCTAGCAGCGAGATGGTTTGCATCTCGCCGGAGAAGAAATGCTTTTAGTAATAGAACAATTATGAAGGGAGGAGGGTTTTAAAGAAAAAAAAAACAAAAAAAACATGAGAATTACTGAGTCTGTGAATTCGGAACCACAAATTTGCAAGGGTATACTGTGCTGCAAATGATCTAGATTTTAAGTTTATTAGGTGTTTTATACACCACCTATCAAGGTTATCTAAGCGGTTTTACAATCAGGTCCTCAAGCATTTTCCATATCCGTCCCGGTGGGCTCACAATCTATCTAACGTACCTGGGGCTATGGAGGACTGAGTAACTTGCCCAGGGTCACAAGGAGCAGCGCGGGGTTTGAACCCACAACCCCAGGGTGCTGAGGCTGTAGCTCCAACCACTGTGCCACACACTCCTCCCCTTCAGCAACCATGCGCTGTTCTAGCCATCTCAGCAGAGGACTCCAGAAGGTACTGAGAGTCATCTAGGTTTTAACTTCCACAGTCTCACACTGTTTCCAGCAGGAGAAAAATGGATGACACACCCCATATCACCTTTTCCTGAAAATTTACAACAGATGTATATGTTAACAGGAAATTATTTCAAATCAAGTCAATAGAGTAAGTAGGTGCTTAAAAATACATTGAGCCTTTGAAGATCCTTGAGATTAGATAGAAATGTAACATAAATCAATAGACAAACAGTACTTTATTTAATTCATTTATTTATTATCATTTATTATCCACCTTTGTGAAGAGATTCATCCAAGGTAGTATACAAGTATAGCTTGACATAAACAACATGCATTGTATTAACAGCATAATTGTAGTAAAATAAAAAGTCCGAGAGCCTGTCTCGACGGACGGCTCTAACGCGGAGCTGGGAGGCCTGCGGGGCCGTCCGTCGGGCAAGCTTTAGGAAAAAAGGGGGGGGGGGGGGTTAGGTAAGGAAGAAGGTTAGGGGTAGAGGCTGTCCCGACGAGGGAAAAGCGTGATTGGTTGGTGTCGCGGGCCGTCGTGGGGGCGGGGGGTGGAGGGTTGTTTAAGGAGGGTCTCGGAGGACCTTAACGGTTTCTGGTCCTCCGAGACAACTTTTGCAGGGTCGGTAACTCGTGGCTTCTCGGGCCTGCCACGTGGCTGCGGTTCGTGTCGGTCCCTCGGGGTGCGCGGTGGTGGTGTCGGATCGGCGGCGCGTGGCGGGAGTGTCTACATTATAATACAACAAAAAAAAAAAAAAAAAATTTTGGCAGGCTTCCGATGGCGCGTGTACCCACCTCGGTTGCGGCGGATCCGGCTGAGTTGTCCCTGGTCGCCGGCGACTCGTTTGATGAGGACGAGCGGGACCCGGTGAGTGCCTCTGCAGGGGAGTGTCGATCCTTGCCTCCCAGACGCTCGCGTTCGGCTGCCCGAACTGCGATAGCGCTGGAGGTCGGAGGAGAGACATTGATTAGGCGAGGTGGCGCGGGGTCGGCCCGCAGGGGCCGTGGGAGGCTGCAGGGAGGAAGGGGGAGGAGCCGCAGTGCTCTGCAGGCTGCTGATGGGCTGTCTGGGCTCTTCTCTGGGGCTGCTGCTGGGACAGTGAGGGAGTCGGCGGCGGGGGGCCTTTTAGTTGGTATGCCTCAGGCGGGGGTGGCGAATGTGGGTGAGGGGTCGGGGTGTGGTAGCCGGGACAGTGTGGCTCCTGCCTTGGAGGGGGGTGGAGTCCTAGAGGGCGGTCCGTCGGGGGTCTGTGCCTTGCCCCCTACGTCGGGATTGGGTCACGGGATGCCGGGAAGCACGGCGAGCTGGTGGTCGTCGTGGCCACCTGGTCCTTGGGGGTCTCCCTGGGGTCCTAATCCCTGGGCCATGGTTCCTCCTCCTTACCACGGGGTTGTCCCGCCTCCTCCTTGGAGCATGGGTTTTCCCGCTGGGAGTACCCCTCCTGGGGGTGACGGGTTGAGGGATCAGCGGGTGGGGGTCTGGCCCTCTGGGCTAACTTCTTCTTCTGCTGTGCAGGTTGCTGGCCCCTGTCTTGATTTTTTCCCCCAGGCTTCTGCTGCTGATCGGGAGTGCGTCGCTGGGATTTCTGCATCAGGAGTGCCTGCCGAAGAATCGGATGCTGCACGACGACCTGGTATCGTGGAACCAGATCGGGCGACACGTCGGAGTCCTGCTATGGTGGTAGCTGCGGAGGGCGCCACTCCTGGAGCGGCAGGTGGTGAAGGAAGACCGGCTGGAGAACCGAACACGGGTAACATGGCCTTAGCGGCTGGGGTGCTTGGTAAGGGTAGGCGAAAGAAGGGTAAGGGCAAGGGTAGAAAAGGTCGTAAGGGTAAGGATTCTTCTTCTTCATCTTCGTCTACTTTATCATCCTCTTCTTCTTCGACGTCCTCTTCCTCGTCTGATTCACCTCAGAGGGGGACGGGCGCGAGCTCTGTACGGGAGGGCGCTGATCGGGGGGCCCCGGCCCTTGTGGCGTTGTCGGAGCTGTGGGAGAAGGTTCCGCGGTCTCTTCGCCGCAAGATTAAGAAGCGTTCGTGTGTGGACGTTTTCCGGCTTTTGGAAGGCCGGGTACGAGGTCGGAAGAAGAAGAGTAAGAAGGAGGGGGGGAAGCCTAAAGGGAGTGTTGTGTCCCGTAATATTGTGAATTGGTCGCGCGCGTTTCTTCGGTTAGCCAGCGTTTGGGGCCGCGAGCGTCCTCAGGACTACGGCCTGTTGTTAGCTTACGCGGATTCCATTCTTGATGGTTATCAGAGGTTCGGGGGTTGGGCCTGGCTAAATTATGATGAAGCATTCCGCGACAAGATGGAGGAAAACAAACACATGTCCTGGGGTACTCAGGACATTAATCTTTGGCTCACCCATATGGCTAAACCTGGTGGGTCTGGCTTGAGTGCCGCGGGCAAGGCGGGGTTTCCGGTAGCTGGGGGTGGTCGTTCCTTTCGTCCCACGGGAGGCCCGGGGGCCGGGGGGGGTCCGGGCCTCTGCTGGCAGTTCAACAAATCCTCCTGTTCCTTTACAGACTGTCGCTTCCGGCATGCCTGCTCCGGATGTGGCCAGGGACACTCGGCTCTTAAGTGCCCCAAAAAAGGAGCTGGGCCCCCCCTTGCTCCACCCAAGTGAGGTCAGGGTGCAGGGGCTGCCCACTCCGGTCCGTGTGGGAGCCATGAGACCTTGGTTGGACCTTTACGGGGATAAACAGGCGGCTGTGGTGTTGGCGGGGGGATTTAGCGACGGTTTCGTTATTCCCTGTTCTCTTCCCTTGTCTAACGTGCAGGCTTCCAATGCTTCGTCGGTTTCTATGTTGCGGGGGGAGGTTCAGCGTAAGTTGTGTGAGGAACTTGCTCTTGCGCGGGTTGCGGGTCCCTTTCAGGTCCGTCCATTCCCGGTGATGGTGTTGTCCCCTTTGGCAATTATTCCTAAGAAGGAACCTGGGAAATTTCGCCTGATACACAACTTGTCCAGGCCCGTAGGCCGTTCGGTGAATGACGGTATTCCTCGTGATCTCTGTTCGGTTCGCTACGCATCCTTCGACAGTGCTTTGCGTTTGGTGAGTATCGCGGGCAGCGGCGCTTTGCTGGCGAAGGTGGACATTGAGTCGGCCTTTCGGTTATTGCCGGTTCATCCATCCTCCTATCCGTTGCTAGGCTTTAGGTTTGAGGGTGCCTTTTATTTTGACCGCTGCCTGCCGATGGGTTGTTCCATCTCCTGCGCGTTTTTTGAGTTGTTCAGCTCCTTTCTACACTGGGTTACTGTTCGACGCGCGGGGAGAGACTCGGTGGTTCATTATCTTGATGATTTTCTGTTCGTAGGGGAAGCGAGCTCAGGTGATTGCGGTCTCTTGAAATTAACCTTCGAGTCGATGGCCGCTGAATTCGGAGTGCCGTTGTCCGCTGAAAAGTCGGAAGGGCCCACTACTAGCCTCACCTTCTTGGGGATCGAGATTGATACGGTTGCAATGGTGACTAGGCTGCCCCACGGTAAGGTGCAACAGTTGTTAACCTTGATTTCTTTGGTGCGGAGTACCCGAAAATCTACTCTGCGAGTCGTGCAGTCGTTGTTGGGGTCCCTTAACTTTGCCTGTCGGGTACTGCCTATGGGTAGGGCTTTTTCCCGTCGTTTAGCGGCGGCGACGTCAGGTGTTCGGGATCGTAGACACTTTGTTAGGATTTCAGCGGGGATTCGGGCGGATCTGCATATGTGGTCTCTCTTCTTGGCTCGTTTTAATGGATCGCTTCCCATTCAGTTCCCGGATATCTCCAGCGTGGATCTGGAGCTGCAGTCGGATGCGGCGGGGGGTGTAGGCTTCGGACTCTACTGTCAGGGGGACTGGTGCGCTGCTGCTTGGCCTGATAGTTGGCGGAAGGCTGGTTTAACTCGTAATGTGACCCTGTTAGAGCTGTTCCCCTTATTAGTCGCCTGTGAGTTGTGGCCGGAGAAGTTGCGGAATCGGAGAGTGGTTTTCTGGTGTGACAACATGGGGGTGGTCGAAGTAGTGAATCGGCAGGTTGCGAAATGCTTACAGGTGAATAGAGTTATGCGGGAGCTGGTCTTGCGTTGTTTGCGCCTTAATCTATTTGTCCGGGCTCGCCATGTGCCCGGGGTTCAGAACAGACTTGCTGATACTCTTTCTCGCTTTCAATTTTTGCAGTTTCGCCAGTTGGCGCCTTCAGCGAAGGAGGAGGGGTCGCCGATGCCGGAGCATTTATGGGGCTTGTTGGTGAACGGATCTGGAGCTTGTTGCAGCGATCGGTAGCGCCAGCCACTTGGATTCGATACAATCGGGGTTTTGTGACTGTTTGTCGATTTCTACATACGCGGGGTTGGGTCCCCGGTCCTGTTTCGGAGGTCCTGCTTGCGGACTTCTTAGCGGGATCTCAACGGGAAGGTTGCTCCCGGAGTGCGGCAGCGGGTCACCTGGCGGGCTTTGCATACTTTTGCAGGGCCTTTGGGTGGTCCTGCCCATCTGCCGGTTTTTTGCCCCGTAGGATGTTGGCGGCTTGGGATCGCGTGGCTCCGCGGATGCCGGATACCCGGCTACCCATCACACACGCCTTATTGTCCCGTATCATAGCAGTATTGCCGGTGGTAGCAAGTTCTAGTTTTGAGGCTTGTCTGTTTCGGGTCGCCTTCTCCTTGGCTTTCTTTGGGGCGCTGCGGGTGGGCGAGTTGCTGGTACATCCGGCGGACGTCCTTGGATTGCGAGGTCTCTTGTTTAGTCAGGTTCGCTTGTCTGGTGATGCGGTGAGTTTGTTTATTGCCCGGTCTAAGTCGGATCAGCTGGGCAGGGGGCGCACTCTGGTCCTGCACCGAGTGGTGGGCTGTGCTTCATGCCCGGTCCAGTCGCTTGAAGCCTACATGGCGATTCGACCTAGCTCCAACTTGGCTTTGTTGCTGCACGCGGACGGTGCCCGTCTCACTCGATACCAGTTTCTGACGGTCTTGCGTCGGGTACTGGGACGGTGTGGTGTCGACCCGGCGCGCTTCGGCACCCACTCTTTTAGAATCGGAGCTGCCACTAGTGCTTTTGAGGCAGGTGTTCCCGATGGGGCCATTCAACGATTGGGCAGATGGGCTTCAGGGGCTTATCGTGGATACATCCGCCCGATTGCTGCCCCGCAAGTGAATGTTCAGTCCGGTAGTTCAGGTTAACGGGGTCTCCTGGGCTTGGTTGGTTGGCAGGGGGTTGAGTTCTTGGGCAGGGGATAGAGTTCTAGGTATAGATGTTTGCTTTGTGATGTGTGGGCGGGTGATCTGCATGACTCCTAGTTACTGACCTTTTTGAGTCTTGGGACGTGGACTTGACTGTTGAGTTTTGCTTTTCAGGTGCGGCGCGACGTGTCCTCTCGGTGTGGATCGTTGGCCACTCCTTTGTCCATTGGGCCGGGGAGCGCGCCGTGATTCGACCCGGCGGGCAGCACCTGGGTCTACATCATCGTGGAGTCTACGTCTCCTGGTGGGGTCAGCGCGGGATGCGTTGGCACCAGCTGCTCCCCCTACTGGAGGATCTGCGGCAGCGTGCTCGGTGTCCCGATCTGTTGCTTATCCATCTCGGAGGCAACGATGTGGACGCGCTTAGCGGGAAGCATTTGATAGATATGGTGATAGGTGATCTGGGGGTGGTTCAGGGTTGGTTCCCGAGTGCACGGCTTGTCTGGTCAGACATTATTCCGCGGCCGAAGCGGTTGGTGTCTAGACGGTGGACTCGGGGACTTACTAAAGTGAACAGGCAAATTGGTCGTTGGGTGGAAGCTCGGGGCGGGGTTCAGATTAGACACTCCTGGGTGGACGTTAGTTGTTCAGGTTTGTTCTTCCGGGATCAGGTTCATCTTTCGGATATTGGGTGGGACCTCTTACTCGATGACTTTGCTACCTGCTGTGAGCGTGTGTTGGACTCTTGATTGCAGCTCTGTTTATTGGGGGGAGCCTGTAACGGGTTACAGGCTTGTGGCGGTATCCCGAGCTACTGGCGGCTGGTCTCATCATGGAGATGAGCGGTGGGCCGGTTGGGAGCCGTGCCTGGTTGGTCTGATGATCTTGGACAATGGGGCATGTGGGGACATGCCACCCCTCGGACCCTTGCTTAGATGGCAGGGTCGGGGGCCATTTACATCTGTGCAGTAGCTCGGGATCTGGGTCGCAATGGTGATACCATTGTGAAGGTTAATAGAAAATGGTTATTTAAAGTTGTTTTGTAATGTTATTTATATTTAAATGTTATTTAAATATGTTAATTTACAATAAACAGGGCTGCGGCCAGGTTTTCTCCACGCAAGTTTACGTGTCTTCTTTGGGGATGTGTTTAAGGGTTTGATGGGTAGAATGATGTTAATAAGAAAGCGGGCCTATCCAGCTTCCGCTGTTATAAAAAGTCCGAGAGCCTGTCTCGACGGACGGCTCTAACGCGGAGCTGGGAGGCCTGCGGGGCCGTCCGTCGGGCAAGCTTTAGGAAAAAAGGGGGGGGGGGGTTAGGTAAGGAAGAAGGTTAGGGGTAGAGGCTGTCCCGACGAGGGAAAGCGTGATTGGTTGGTGTCGCGGCCGTCGGTGGGGGCGGGGGGTGGAGGGTTGTTTAAGGAGGGTCTCGGAGGACCTTAACGGTTTCTGGTCCTCCGAGACAACTTTCCCGCCCTCCCGCCCGTTAGTTTCTGGGGTGGGAGTTTACTTTAGTTGGCGGTATCCCGAGCTACTGGCGGCTGGTCTCATCATGGAGATGAGCGGTGGGCCGGTTGGGAGCCGTGCCTGGTTGGTCTGATGATCTTGGACAATGGGGCATGTGGGGACATGCCACCCCTCGGACCCTTGCTTAGATGGCAGGGTCGGGGGCCATTTACATCTGTGCAGTAGCTCGGGATCTGGGTCGCAATGGTGATACCATTGTGAAGGTTAATAGAAAATGGTTATTTAAAGTTGTTTTGTAATGTTATTTATATTTAAATGTTATTTAAATATGTTAATTTACAATAAACAGGGCTGCGGCCAGGTTTTCTCCACGCAAGTTTACGTGTCTTCTTTGGGGATGTGTTTAAGGGTTTGATGGGTAGAATGATGTTAATAAGAAAGCGGGCCTATCCAGCTTCCGCTGTTATAACTAAATGTCAGTGTAATACACGAACAATGAGGTAAACTTGGAAACAAGCAAATTAAATCCTAATAATAATGTGACCCTCCTCCTCCCCCTCTGAAAAATTCCTCTGCTATAAAGGCAGTGGTGGAGCATTTTACAGTTGGTCATGACTGTGGCTAGACAAGACTTGTGGGAGGAGCCGGAGATCCTTTTTCCCAGGAGGTAGAGGGAAGGTTATAAAAGAGAAGGAGGGAGTATAAAATAGGCTTATGGGTGTTCCTCCCTCTCACCAAGGCCCAAGACTGAGGGAGACTCGCAGAGAGATTTGGAAGGGAACTGACAAGAAATTGTAAATAGTTAAAACCAAGGTGAACTGGAAATGACAGGGAGAAATCTGTTGGTGGAACCAAAGTGTCTGCCTTTCACACTGAGTTCATTGTAAATAGTTTAGAGACTGTTCTGTGCTCTACTTCAATAAAGTCCCAATTTGGTTCACTTACACCTTGGACTGAACTATTGTTTCATCAGAAAGGAGAGTGCTGAGTTTGAGTGCGGTGAGTGACATCCCGGAGTTGCCCATCCTCTGGCCTACCAGACTTACTTGGCCCTGGCTTACACTCAAGCTCTGGAAGAATAGTGAGCAACTGTGACAGACCCATCCAATTCTTTCCTTTCGTTTTATGGGTCCTGGTGCGAGGTGGGTAAACCCCTGATTCCAAAGAGCTGGCTGGAACCCCGCACCACGTTGGTAGTGGAAGCAGGCAGGGTGGGATTCCGGGATTACAATAACAATATTGTATACATTAAAACAACACAGTAGAATATTCATATAACAAAAATATGATATCACCAGCATATGAATGAAGCTGTATAATAGACAAAATAGTATAACATTCAATTGGCATGGATGTGATATTCAGGATGTCAGCACCATGCAAATGAGATACCTTAATACACATTAAGAATAAAACACAACAAAACTAAGAAGGAGGAGGAAAAAGCAGTTTTCCCAAAATAGTGTTGACTGGGTAACCCAGCTATGCTATTGGATACAGACGTGACATCTTAATTTGCATGAAGTCTTTTATTGCTAGGCCTTAAGTTGGTCCATGCCTTCAACAATTAAATTGCTTGAGCCTTCAGGGCTTTCACTGGTATAGAAACATGATGGCAGATAAAGGCCAATTGGCCCATATAGTCTACCCATCCACAGTAACCATTATCTCTTTCTCTCTCTAAGAGATCCCATGTGCCTATCCCAAGCCCTCTTGAATTCAGACACGGTCTCTGCTTCTACCACCTCTTCTGGGAGACTGTTCCACGCAAATACCATCCTTTCCATAAAAAAGTATTTTCTCAGATTATCCGGAACCTATCATCTCTTAACTTCATCCTATGCCCTCTCATTGCAGAGTTTCCTTTCAAATAAGAGACTCAACCCATGCACATTTATAATACGTAGGTATTTAAACGTTTCTATAATATCTCCCCTCTCCCGCCTTTCTTCCAAAGTATACAGAATATAGAATCCCAGTAAAGCTATGGTAAGGTTGGGAAGAAAGCTAGAAAAGGTGGGGTATGCAACTTCTAGAAGTATTGTACTTTTTGAAAAGGAAAGGGCTGAATGTGGAACTTAAAGAAGCACATTTCAATGGTTTTGTATATTTGGATTGAATGAGTTGATTATACTGTAGGTCTTTACTATCAATTCTATGTAGTTCCTGCAGCATAGTAAACAAGATCCTTTTTATATTTTTATATTGTAGGTTTTTTAACCTTAAACCTCCTTCTTATGAGGGGGCACTGAAAAGTTCTCAGCCCTGCCTAGAAAAGAATGATGTGGAGCCATGAAACTTACAAGTTATTCCACACTCTTCTTGACACTTTTCATTTCTTTTAATTTCATATCAATGAAACAAAAAGTATACAGCGCTGCCTGTGTCTGGTAGTGCTTTATAAATAACTAGCTGATCACCCGGCATTGCCCAGATATAAATTCCCTTGAGGAACATTCACTTGAGGATTAACATTACACAAGTATGTTCTAAGGGGTTAGAGACTGACATGCACAGATCAGGAGAAAGACCTTGGAGTGATGGTGTATGAAGATCTCAAGGCGGCAAAACCAATGTGATAAGATGGTTGCTCAAAGAATGCTAGGCTGCATAGAGAGAGGCATAACCAATATAAGAAAGGAGGTGTTGATGTCCCTGTACAAGTCGTTGGTGAGGCCCCACTTAGAACACTGTGTCCAGTTCTGGAGGCCATATCTCTACAATAATATTAAATATTGAACTAGGCCAGTAACTGGGCAGACTTGCACGGTCTGTGTCTGTGTATGGCCGTTTGGTGGAGGATGGGCTGGGGAGGGCTTCAATGGCTGGGAGGGTGTAGATGGGCTGGAGTGGGTCTTGACGGAGATTTTGGCAGTTGGAACTCAGGCACAGTACCGGGTAGAGCTTTGGATTCTCGCCCAGAAATAGCTAAGAAGGAAAAAAAAAAAAAAAATTTAAATTGAATCAGGTTGGGCAGACTGGATGGACCATTCGGGTCTTTATCTGCCGTCATCTACTATGTTACTATGTTACAAGGATGTAAAAATACTTGAGGTGGTTCAGAGGTAGATGACAAGAATGGTACAGGGTTTGAGCCATAAGATGTATGAGAAGAAACTGGAGGATTTGAATGCTGGAGAGAAGAAAAGAGACAGGTAATATGATACAGATATTTAAGTACTTGAAAGGTATTAATATTCAAACAAACCTCTTTCAGAGACACAGGGGGAAGTACAACTAGAGGACATGAATGGAGGTTGCAGGGAGGTAGACTCAGGAGAAATGTCATGAAATACTTTTTCACAGAGAGGGTGGAGGATGCATGGAATGCCCTTTTGAGAGAGGTGGTAGAGTTTAAAAGTGTAAACAAATTAAAAAAATGTATGGGATAGACACAAGGGATGCTTAAATAGAAAGAAGATAGAAATGCAGCATGACTGATGAGATATTACCTTGGGCAAGAATACTAGGAGCTGAGGCTGATGCTGGACAGGCTTGAATGGTCTGTCCCACAAATGGTGAGAGACAAAAAGTAGCCAAATCTAGCATGGGGGAATGGAAGCCAGTGCTGGACAGACTTGTATGGTCTGTGTCCTGCATGTGGCAAGAGACATGTGAAGGTTCGACAACTCCAGTGTATTATCATTTTCTTGTTATATAGTGCGAGTGGGGGAACTGTGCAGCTTAAGAAAGAGGGGAAGGCATCTTGATTGATAAATTAAATACTGTCTGCAATACACCATGTATTATCCCCATCATGTTAGGCTGCACATATGGTTGACATGGTAACTTCACAACCAGCATTTAAAAATGGGTGACCTGGGCCTTCACAAAGTGTTGGGTGAGGCTCTGGTCACCTTATTGAGCAGACAGTTACAGTTGCTTATATTCTGCTAATATCATGTAAGTTCTAAATGGATCACATTAAGAGTAAATTAGATCATATATCTAGGAAAATTAAGAGTTATCTTTTCAAGTAGCTTTTAAACCTCAACTACATTTTTTAAATAGCATTTACATCCCTTAACCAGACTATAAGGAACCTTAGTAGAGATTATATTTTTTTCTGGAACTGAGCAGTACTGTTCAAACTTGGAGGCCCTTTACTAAATCTTAGTGCGTGCTAAAGGAATTACATCGCTAAATGCTACATATCCTATGGACCTCATGACACTTAGGCCTGGATTCTGTAAATGATGCCTTAATCGGCCAGCAGCTAGAAAAATGGCTGACGACATCGGGGCAAGAGGGAGCTCAAGCCCTCATGCCCTGCCAGCCCGACCTTCCTGGCGAAGATCTGGGCAGGAGAGAGCCCAAACCTGGCCCATGTGCTTAAGGCCCCGTCCACAGGAGAGGCCTAAGGCTACTGTGCCTATTCCGGTTGGCCAGGCGTCTCAGGCCCTACCTGTGAGCGGGGTTTGAGCCGCCTGGGCCAATCAGGCCCTAAGGTCAGCCATTCGAGAGATGGCTGACCTGTCGGACAGATGGGCTTGGCACCTGTCCATCCGGACATCATTTGCAGGTAGAGAGAGGGGGATTGGGGTGGGGGTGTAGAGGGGTCAGTGAGGGGGTCTCGCGGGTCAGCGGGGGGGCCGATCGGGGGTTGAGGGGGCAATCGTGGGAGGGGGTGCATTGAGGGCAGGAGGGCCTGGGATCCCTCCTGCACATATCGTAGTGGGGGTGGGGGGTAGGTGTTCACCTGGGCAGGAAGGGTTGGGCTCCCTCCTGCTCAGATCTTTGTCTGGGAAGGTCGGGCTGGCAGGGCAAGAGGGCTTGGGCTCTCTCCTGGCCTGATGTTGTCAGCGGGGGTTGCGGGTCTCCAGGGCAGGAGACCTTGGGCTCCCTCCTGCCCCGATCGTTGTAGGGGAGGGAGGGTGGATTCTGTAACCGGTGTTGTTTTTGAGAGACACCGGTTACAGAATCCAGCTTTTAGGCGAAGGACTAGCTCTTCCTTCGCCTAAAAGCTCTTGTTTTGGGTGTTTGGGAATTAGGCTTTTTTTAGTTGATTATATGTTGTTAGTGTAGACATAGTGGTGGTCTGGGCGTTTAAATAGCTGAACGTAGAGGCAGGCCATTATCAAAAAAACCTTCCCTGCTTCTACTTTCAACGTTTAAGGCCTTAGGCCAAAGGGGGACTTAGACGTTTGTTTGTTTTTATTATGCCCCTCCATGTGTGTGTGTTTGTGTGTGGTGGGGGGGAGAGGCAAATGCAGAAAAACTATGTACTAACTCATTTTTACTCTAGTCTTTTCTTAAGAGTTATTTGGTTTTGTATGTAAATCATTTTATTGAAAATCTAGTTATTCTTATTTGATATGTGGTATATCAATCAAATACAAATAAATAATCCACTATTGACATAGGATACCAGAAATCACTGGCATTCTAATGAACTCAGTCTTACGTCTAGAAAACCACAGTGCCTGTGTTTTATCTGATGTTATTTTCAACTGTTTTTCTTGCAGGCAATCTGTAATCATTTTAAAACAAATAATATTTTAGCCTAACTTCTTCAGTAGATTGCATGTACATTATCAATTGTATATCATCCACAAAGAAATAAATAAATTCTAAATCAACTTTTCACTCCCTTCTGATACTTGCCAAGTATAACTTACTTATAATAATCACTACTGGGTGATATAGGGTTGATGGGAACAAAGCTTAATTACCATAAATCTTCAGTCTGCATCCCTCAGGGATCTGACATTAATCCAAACCATTTACCAAATGTGGCTTTCTTTACTTCTTACCTTGCCAGGATCCAGGTGCTACTCTGCCCATCTTGTATAGCAAGTATATGACAAATTCTAATCTCTGGTAACCAAGGCTTACTATACATGATCTCACAATGCTGTTTTCCTACTGCCTAAGAGATGACCTCAGCATTGATGACATCATAATGTAATGCTTCTGAACTCTTTTTCTAGTGCAATAGGTGTGTCATTCTGGACATACAGGATGTAAAAAAACGGTCCCAGAAATCTAGAGTAGGATCTAAAGGCAGAGTCCTCTTTGCCACTACATCCACTCTGTAAAACTTGGAAAAAGTATCTAGAGTGGACCAAGTTGCTTGCCCTACAAATCTCCTTGGGGGAGACCACCCGAGCTTCTGTCCATAAAGAAGCCATACTTCTAGTTGAATGAGTCTTTATGGAGACTAGTGACTGTTTACAAACAACGAAAGTGACTGATCTGTGTTCAATTTCCTTTATTGTTTAATATGACTCAATACATTTTCCCATGGGGCGAACAACATAGTCTATCTCCAAATCCAAATGTAGAGGTAGTGTTTCCTGTTACTTGTGACATTTGGATTTGGAGATAAACTATATTGTTCGTCCCATGGAACAATGTATTGAGTCATATTAAACACTAAAGGAAATTGAACACCGATCAGTCATCTTTGTTTGTTTTCTGCTTTCACGACTGTGGGAGTAGTGTTTCCTGTTATTTGTGACTACCACAGACAATATATGCTAATGAAATGGTCCTATTGATCCATTTGGATATTTTGGCCTTAGAAGTTGGAGCATCGCATCTAGCCTGACTTGGAGCACAAAAAGATGGTCAGAGAACCTGAACACATTGGAAACCTCAAAATATTGTTGAATCATTGCTCTCACATCCAATTTTTTTCAAAATCCACCCTTCTTCGAATCTGTGGGCTGGAACACCAGCAATCTGGCTTCTTGATTAACCTGAGAAGCCGAAACAACCTTCGGCAAAAGGACGGAACGGAGCACAAAGAGACTCCAGCCTCTGTGAACTTGACGAAAGATTCTCTGCAAGAAAGAGCCTGTAGCTCTAAGAGTCTTTTTACTGAGGTAATAGCCACAAGAAAAAATGACATGAGCGTCAGAACCATCAATGAAGCTTCCTTCAGCGGTTCGTATCTAGCTTGATTGAGACCTTGCAAAACCAAGATAAATTTCCATAAAGGAAACAGGTACTTTACAGAGGCCCTGAACAGCAGCACCCCTTTTAGGAATCTGGCTATGTCTAGATGGTACATTTATTTAATATAGCACACAATTTTTCCTTGAATTGTTGATCTTGAGCAAATAGTGTAGGTCCTTTTTGGATTTGCAAACCTCATGGTGTCATGGCTGTAGACACAAATTGAGCTAGAGTATTTGCGTGAAGCTCTGCTCTAATCAATTTTTTTATCTTTAATCTCCAATTCATACCATGAAGGTGAGCTCATTGTGGATGTGCTACC
Source organism: Geotrypetes seraphini (assembly GCF_902459505.1). Lineage (NCBI taxonomy): Eukaryota > Metazoa > Chordata > Amphibia > Gymnophiona > Dermophiidae > Geotrypetes > Geotrypetes seraphini. The sequence goes on from NC_047085.1 coordinate 370,801,568, forward strand.
ATCATATAGAGTAGATCTTTTTAGTAACTCCTTTCTCTTTTTCTCCGTAAAGCTAAATAATTCTTTAGTAGTCTGCATTTGAGCCATCTTCCATTAATTCTTCTATTAAGAATAAATTCACAATAATTTCCACAATGGAGCTGAATTTACTATTCATTCACTTTCGTACTTCTTTCTTTTATACTTAAACATATAATGCTGGATACTATAAGGGAGTTCAAACCTCCACCTGAGTCATAATGCTCCTGGTGTGTTATTCTTCATTATTCCCAGTACAGCATTATTATTTTAATACTTATAACATTAATTTCAATTTATTTTTCTGTTGCTTCATTTTATAATAAATATGTTTACAACTTAGCTTTATAGCAGATTATTTCCCTTCCCGACGCGTTTCGCATGACTTTATCAAGGTCGGGGGAACTACCCAAAAAATCAGAATAATTGAGTTAGTTCATTTAAATAACATAGTTCACTTAAATAAGTTATCACACGTTATAGGAAGCCCAGTTCTCATAAAAGTGGCTTACCTTAAAGTTAAAGTTAAACTTCGCCAGTTCAAATCAGCCTGTTCAAAAGATGGGCGCAGTGTTCTTTGGCAGCGCTAAAGTAGACCCTCCCTCTTATGCCGCAGCACCTAGCAACCAACTCAAGCAAGTAATTGAAAGGGAACCAATTTCTACCCACAGTCTACGAAAGATTCAACTGTCGACTTGAGCCATCCAGTCAGAGGTTTCATTCAGGCCATTCGAGGCCATAGTTTGGAGCTTAAACATCTACCTCAATTCTCGAAGATTCAACGTGCACTCAGTATACACAAAGATACAACCCACATGCTGAAAATGCTCGCTGAGGTCCAGGATGTAGGCCCATGCTGAATGAAACCTCTGACTGTCAATCAAATCGGGAAGGATTCCGGAAGACTGGAAAGTGGCGAATGTTACGCTGATCTTCAAGAAAGGTTCGAGGGGAGATCTGGGAAACTACAGACCTCAGTACCGGGAAAGATGGTAGAGGGGCTGATAAAGGACCGCATTATTGATCACCTTGACGGACACAATCTGATGAGGACCAGCCAGCACGGCTTCAGCAAAGGAAGATCTTGCTTGATGAACTTGCTGCACTTCTTCAATGGAGAAAGCAAGCAGATAGACAAAGGTGACCTGGTTGACACTGTATATCTGGATTTTCAGAAGGTGTTTGACAACGTTCCGCATGAACAACTACTTAGAAAAATTGTGAGCCATGGAATCGAGGGTGAAATACTCACGTGGATTAAAAACTGGCTGGTGAATAGGAAACAGAGAGTAAATGGACAATACTCAGACTGGAAAAGCGTCACAAGTGGAGTGCCGCTGGGTTTGTTGCTTGGACCCGTGCTCTTCAACATATTTATAAACAACCTGGAAATTGGTACAACGAGTGAAGTGATTAAATTTTCAGATGATACGAAGTTATTCAGAGTAGTGAAAACGCAGGAGGATTGCGAAGACCTGCAACATGGCATAAACACACTCGAGAAATGGGCCGCGACATGGCAAATGAGGTTTAACATGGATAAGAGTAAGGTGATGCATGTCGGTAACAAAAATCTTATACACGAATACAGGATGTCCAGTGAAGTACTTGGAGAGACCCCCAGGAAAGAGACTTAGGAGTACTGGTCGATAAGTCAATGAAGCTGTCCGCGCAATGTGCGGCAGCGACAAAAAGGCTGAACAGAATGCTAGGAATGATTAAGAAGGGGATCACAAACAAATCGGAGAAGGTTATCATGTCGCTGTACCGGGCCATGGTATGCCCTCACCTGGAATACTTCGTCGAGCACTGGTTGCCGTTCATGAAGAAGGATACAGTACTACTCGAAAGGGTACAGAGAAGAGCAACTAAAATGGTTAAGGGGCTGGAGAAGACTGAGAGGGGACATGATCGAAACATTCAAGATAATGTAAGGAATAGATTTAGTAGATAAAGGCAGGTTGTTCACCCTCTCCAAGGTAGAGAGAACGAGAGGGCATTCTCTAAAGTTAAAAGGGGATAGATTCCGTACAAATGTAAGGAAGTTCTTCTTCACCCAGAGAGTGGTAGAAAACTGGAACGCTCTTCCGGAGGCTATTATACGGATAAACACCCTCCAGGGATTCAAGACAAAGTTAGACAAGTTCCTGCTGAACCAGAACGTATGCAGGTAAGTCTAGTCTCAGTTAGGGCACTAGTCTTTGACCTAAGGGCTGCTGCGTGAACGGACTGCTGGGCACAATGGACCACTGGTCTGACCCGGCAGCGGCAATTTTTATGTTCTTATATCTTTAGGGTGGCAGGCCCTACTTTGTGGAATGCTCTCTCTGGCATAAAAACATTTTTTTAAATTTCAAAATGCATATCCTTCATAGCCTTCTGCCCTTGTGCCGGATGGTGAATACCTCAGTTGCTGTAGTTGCCATTCTAATCTTTGCTACTGTTTCTTTCTTCCTTGATGAGCTTATATTGTATTTTCTTACGTTTCTCTTTATTAGAATATTGCAAACTGCCTAGAAGAAAATAGTTAATGGGTGTTATACCAAATATTATTAAAACTTGAAACTCATGAGAGAACAAGATTTGCCCCTCCTCCCAATATAACTCAAAGGCTAGTCACATTGCACATATAGCACCATTACCGGATTGATCACCAGTACTCAGGGAAGTAATCGATGTGTTTTGATCTCTTTCAGATATACGGTTACAAAACATCCCTGAAGCAGTTGTTCTGAATATGATGTAAGATAAGACTATCTTTGCCCATTGATTTTCATTTTCTTTCAAACCAGGAGATTCTCATGACAGCCATTAGATAAAATTTGTGTATCAAGATTTATAGGTATAGTACCTTTGAGTTTCTCTGAGGTGGTTTTTTTTTCCCTTCCCAGTATATACTGATACTGTATTGTTGTAAGCTGGCCAGTAAATATTTCCACGTTGACTGCCTTCTGAGTAAATTTTTCAAAATGGTAAATATTGGTTATATAGGTGGCACACAGAAATAGAAGATACTCATTTTTCTCCTCCTCTCTCTCCCGGACAACCAACAGCCCAGTTACATTGCACATATGAAACTTATATGCACAGTAACAGAAAAGTTACAAGCCAGGAGAGACACAAATCAGGGAGAGAGAAGAGTTAGAAAAGAGATATTCAATGTATGGCTAGTAGTCATTCTGCTCTGTCATAGAGATGGGGGAACTAAGCTGTTACTATGTGATCATTGGCTTTGCAGGAACCAGGAATGGTATTCAGAGCTGCAAAAGAGTGCTTGTCCGGATAACCTTTTAAATATATCTGTATAACCATTTGAAAATAAGCCACCCTAGGTAAACTGGCACTTGTTATCTGGGTAATATTTAACTGCTTTAAAAAAAATATTTCCAGTACGCATTTGAGGTTAACCGGTAGTTAATCAGTTAGATGCCACTATCTAGGAATTTTCGCACTCCATTGGGTTATATTATATATGGATACGGTTTTTGTAGAAGGGGTAACCTATAGATATCAAGTGATCCACCCCTGATTTAACCATCAAAGTATTCAAGAGGACATAGAGAAATGGGATAAGGGAAGAAAGGAGGATCCTTGGTAAGATGTGGACTGGGGGGGAGGGAAATAAATATTGAAAAGCTGAAGACATCTCTTGGTGTGGGTAGGAGGAGGTTTGTTATGCATTCCCTTGCTGCACTGTATAATTTCTACAGAGTATATTTATTATATAAACTGCTGGTGCTGCATGAAAGAGAGGTGAGTAGTTTATGGCTGCATTTCTAACTTTTGGCTCTAAATTTGTGTGTCACTTTTTCTTTTTTTTTCTTTTTTTTTTTTACTATGCCCTAGTATACCAGCATGCTAGCAATTGTGAGCAGCTTCTTCCTGCATTTTGTCATTTACAACCCAGTGATCCATGCATTCTCCAAGGACAAGCAGACATAATATTCTCACATCTGGATGACATCATCCATGGAGCCCAGAGTGGGCACTGCCAAGTGTATAGTCACTTTAAAACTTTGAGGCAGTGTTCACACTGTGCATTCATGGGTGCCTTCCGGCACAATGCTCGAGTTTGATACCATCAGTCTGAAATTTTCTGTAGATCAAAGAGTTTGTATTTTCAATCACTCCTCAGTGCGTCAAACATTTTTGTCATCTTGGTGCTCTCTTGTATGGGTTTTTTCTTTCTTTTCTTCATTCTTTTCCTTACTTTTCCATTTTCTATCATTTTGTTTCATTTTAGCAATTTTTGTTTGGCCTTCTGGACCCCTGAGTCTTTTTTTTGGCCAAGGAACATCGACGGTTTCTGGCTCATTGAGTACTCAAGCTCCTCGGGCCATTGAGCCTTTTGACTTGTGTCAGCTATTTTTTCCTCCATGTCAGAGGGTACCAAGTGGCTTTAAGAAATGTTCTCAGTGCAATTGGACCATTTCAGGCTCTGACCCCCATAATTGGTGGGTCCTGAGCACTGGTCCATACCCTGAAATCTCTGTTTATCTATTTAAAAGAGATCCCTTAAAGCTCTCAGAATCCAATGTACTAAGATTTTTGGGTCTGCATCAGCATCGGCACTGAGCATGGCAGGGGATTTGGTGCCAGATGTAGAACCTACATCAACATCGGGGTCTGGTGACCCAATGCAGCATTGAATATAAGTGTGAGCTATCAGTACCACGACTGTGACAGGAGGGGTTTTTATTCTTTCTGTATTGTAATTGACGGATTGTGCTGATTGTGATTATTACTATATGTATATTATTTCCACTTTTATTAGTTTGAAAACTTAATAAAGATTTTTTTTTAAAGGACTCTATGTCTTCATTATCGATGTAATGGGCAATGTGGAACTAAAAGCATATGAAATTAAGCAGCATTTCCATACTTCTTTCAAGCATGGTGCCAACAGCTATCCTGCCATGGAGTATTCAATGTCAGGGAAGAATTGATGCCACAGTGACTGCTTTCTTCTTCAGTACTGACATCCTTTATACAAGTGGTGTGGAGAGAGCCTCGGAAAAATTTGAAAATAACATAAAACATAACAGTGAAGAGCAACAGCCCCTGAGGAAACATACCAGTGAAATGGCTGGGTAGCCATCAGGCCATAAGTTAAATGCTCTTCTTAAATCTTTATATAGCACCACATAGATGCATTAAGGTATTGCCTGCATTAAGAACTATAAAGACCGATGATGAATACGCTACCCCAGTAAGGACACAAAATTAATTAAATAGTGTCTTGGGTATTTGAGGTCTTGGTTCCTTACAAGAGGCGTCACTGATGGTTTTCCTAGCAGCTATCACCTCAGATTTGTGGAGGCTGGGGTCTTGCTGAGCATGGTACCTTTCTGGCAAAGATGGTTTTGGTCTTCCACACCAATCAGGAAGTGTGGCTACCAATGTTCTATACCATGGGTGTTAAGAGAAAGGACAAAGTTTTGGCATTGCTGGATGTTAGGGGAGTTATTTTCCATTGCCTTGAGGTGACAAATCATTTTTGTCTCTCAGATCATCTCTTTGTACTAAGCCCTAGCCACCTGGGGAAGCTGGCTTCTAAGGCTTCCATTTCAAGATGGATTCACATGACTGTTTCTTCAGAGTATATCAGATGTGGTAGGCAACCACTGACTTCTATGAGAGCACACCCTATGAAGTGTGTGGCTTCTTCATGGGCAGGGTCCCAGCTACATGGTCTAACCTCCATACTTTCAAAAATTTTACAGGGTAGATGTACGAGTGGCATGACTGGATGCCACTTTTGTGTCCTCAGTGCTAGCAGCAAACTCATCTGCCCTGCCCTAGACTCAGGGGACTGCTTTGGTATATCTCACTGATTCAAGACTTATATGCCTTTTGCACTAGAAAGGAAGATTAGGTTCTTACTTCAATGATCTTTCTAATAGAAAGGCATATGAGTCTTGAAGGCCCGCCTTGTCAGATTTCAATTAGTCTACCTAAGTCCTTAGTGGTCCAGTGGGCTTATTCCAGGCAGAAGTGGTCCCCACTTGATCAAACATAAGAACATAAGAATCGCCTTTGCTGATTCAGACCATAGGTCCATCATGCCCAGCAGTCCGCTCCCGCGGCGGCCCCCCAGGTCAATGACCTGTAAGTGATCTATTACTCTAAAGCATTTGTACTGTATAGTACCCCTCTAATTGTACCCTTCAATCCCCTTTTCCTCAAGCTCTAGCAATAGTACAGTGAGAATATAACTAGAGATTGTAGCAGTCATTTTAACACATGGAGCCACTAGATGCAGGAGTAAGTGTGGATTGCTCATGTCTGGATGTTAAGCATCATGCAACAGTGGGCATGGACTGAGTATCCCTGCAGAAGTGGCAATTGCTGCCCACTAGGTGGTGTAGGATGAGCAACTATGTAAACTTCTCCTCGTGAGTTGCCCAGCACCTATCAATACAGAAATGTCTGTCCTCCAGCACAGTCAGATCCTTGCCTTTATGAGGTTACCTTAATTTAACCCCTTATAAGCCAGTTTATAGTGAAGTTACCTGACCATCAGGAATACAGGTAAGCACTGGAGAAGGGAGCCTGGTCTCAGGGAAGGCCAATGTTGTGCTGGTTGATCTTAAAAATGCTGATTTTGAGAGATTGGGGAGGCAACTGGGGAGAGTTTAGGAGGAGAATCAGAATTAGTGAGTAGGATTGGAACTGGTGGGTGGGAGAGGGGGAAAAAGTACTTATGTGGGTCCTAACTAATATTTAGCTGAGACCCGCATAAGTGTGAGCAGCTAGCAGCAGTTCAGTCAGATCTGGATATTCAATGTTGCTGCCCAGATAGAACCTAGTATTGAATATCATGGTCTAACATAGCTGACAATGGTCCCCCAACCTAACTCAAATCTGGTCCCTTCTTATACAGATGATATCAGGGCATTCAATTAGATACTCAGGTCAGTGGTATTAATTCTCTTAGGTTTCCATGGCTGGTATCATGCTTGTTGCAGTTTTTTGGTTTCACCGTGTCTGGTCAGGTAGAACTGATATTTCAGCCATTATGCTGTAGCTTTCTTTAGGGTAATCTGTGAGGTCTGTGGTTTGTCTTTATATATAGTGGGTCCTCAAAACTGATTGGTTGGGGCTTGAGGTGAACGAGGCAGGAAAGTCCGTTGGTCACCAATTTGAATTTTGGTGGGAAAATCAGTTGGTCTCCTTTTCCCATAGAATGGAAAATTATTTAGAAAGTTTAAAGATGTTTTCCCTGTAAAGCAAACTGAGCTTATAACCCAGCTTCATGGGGAGAACATCTTTAAACTCACCAGAGAATTTTCCATTCTATGGGGAAAAAAGATCAACTGATTTTCTCACCAAAATTCAAATTTGTGACCAATGGACTTTCCTGCCTCATTCACCTCACCTAAGTGCCGACTTAGACAGATTTTGGACATCTGGATATTTTTATTATGAGACCCATTTTGCCCTTTGAAAACTAATGCAAAATGTGCATCTAAAATATATCTGCAGATTCTACAGTAAATTCTTTGTTTGGAAGATTCCCTTTATTTATAAGGTATGTCTCCCCCCCCCCCCTTAATCTTGGCTTATTTTCTCTGGCTGTAACAGTGTTAAACTGAATTGGGATACTTTGTGAAACTCTGCTGCACAAGTCTGTCTATATGGTAAGGGTAGCTGTTTTATTTTTCTGCTTCCACATTAAAATCTTTCAAATCTTGACATATATTTGGATGTCATGAGCAGAAACTGAACAGATTGAACACCCATATGTTTAATAGATCATTCTACATCAAATATATGATGCAAAATATCTCCCGCAGTGACAGTATCTGTCTTTAAAGTTTTCAGAGCTTTCTGGGTTAATTGAATGGTAAACGTTGTCAGTGTTAAGAATCAATGCATCAGGGATAATTAAAAAAATGTTTATTTCTATTCTAAACTATCTTGAAATATACTGTATAGACAATATAGATATGCAAACCTGGGGGGGGAGGGGAGAGAGGGGGCTAGTTATTAAGTTGTGGTGAGTCAGGCTTTCCAGTAGGAGTCACTAACTCGCGGTATCTGAGTTCAGCAGATTAGTGACTTCCACGGTACATGACTAATGCAGCTTGTGAGGATTGGGTATTAAACCTTGGACCAGTACGCCCAGGTTGCACTTCAAAGGGGTGAAACAAATGCTTGCTTACCCCCTACCCCCATCTTACAAGCCCTTCCAGCTGACATATTCCTTTCTTGAAGACCTCACATCATATATCCCCAGAAATCCAGCCCTATTTCACAAACCCCTGAAATTCTCCAAACCCTATCCCCTGCCTTCCCATAGGACCTTTTCCATGTAATCCTTTATAAATCCGTGGAGGGGCATAATCAAAAAAAGCGTCTAAGTCCCCTTTTGGCCTAAGTCCTTAAACGTTCAAAGCAGAAGCAGGGAAAGTGTCCATAATCAAACCAAACATTTTGATTATGGCCTTCCTCTGCCTAAACGCCCAATCACCACTACGTCTAAAAGTACACCCACACGACGTCTACACTTTTCAGCCATAATGAAACAAAAAAACGCCTAAGCCACAAACGTCCAACAGAAGGGTTTTTAGGCGAAGGAGGAGCCAGTCCTTCGCCTAAAAGCTGGATTCTGTAACTGATGTTGTCAAAAACAACACCGATTACAGAACCCCCCCCCCCACACACACACACAACGATCCAGGCAGGAGGGTGCCCAAGCCCTCCTGCCATGGCGAACCGCGACCCCCCCCCCCCCGACAACATCGGGGCAAGAGGGAGCCCAAGCCCTCCTGGCCCCGGCGACCACCCCACCACTACTTGAATGGGACAGGAGGGAGCCCAAACCCTCCTGGCCCTGGCGACCCCCCCCCCCCCCGCTGCTACTTGAATGGGCCAGGAGGGAGCCCAAACCCTCCTAGCCCCGGTGACCCCCTATCCCCATCCCCCATTACAATACGGGCAGGAGGGATCCCAGGCCCTCCTGCCCTCGAAGGAACCCCCCTCCCCCAATGATCGCCCCCTCAGAACCCCCAATCGCCCCCCTGCCGACCCGCGACCCCCCAGGCCAACCCCACAACCCCCCCACCCCCATCCCCCTTCCCCGTACCTTGTCTAAGTTGGCCGGACAGACGGGTGCCAAACGGGTGCCAAACGGCAGGCAGCCGACTCCAGAATGGGGCCGGATTGGCCCAGCCGTCCCAAAGCCCCGCCCACAGGTGGGGCCTAAGGTGCCTGGGCCAATCATAATAGGCCCGGGAGCCTTAGGCCCCCTCCTGGGGGCGGGGCCTGAGGCACATGGGCCGGGTTGGGCTGTCCTAAATTAGGCTAATTAGCTATATGGGTTCCAGCAGTCTGTGGGATATTCAGCGACACTTTCTGTGCCACATAGGCAATGGGAAACAATTTAAGCTGGCAGGAGAGCCACTTAAATCACTTTGGATATCAGCCCTTTATATGTCTAATGTGTAAATATGAAGTTAAAATTGCTGAGAAATTTTACTCCCTTAAGAATCTCAGGCCCCCTTTTCCTAAGCTGCAGAAACGAGTGCCATGCGGCAAATGCTCCGATGCCCATTCAATCCCTATGGGCATCGGAGCACTTAATGTGTCGGCCCGCACTATTGGGCATAGTAAAAGAGGAGGTCAATAAAACTTAGGAGCCTTTTGTTTTGTTCCAACAATTCTGTTGATAACAACATGCAATAACCCAATTAATTCTGACCCTAATATTTTTTCTGACCCCTATTTTCTTACCAAGTGACATCTATTTTGAATAGTTACCTGTGATAGTTATAGCAGAATCATGCTACATTTCTTTTCACAAGAAAATGAAAATCTTTCTATTTCTTTTCACTTGAAACAATTTGTGGTTGATTTATTAGAGTAATGGATTTGAGTCTTTTTTTTTAATATTCATTTTTACTTTTTATTTTTAGGGGTACTTTTATGGGGTTTAAAACGCGTAATACCGCACGTTAAACCGCCTGCCGTGCTAGCCGCTAACGCCTGCATTGAGCAGGTGTTAGGTTTTTTTTTAGCCGGCCGCGGGGGTTAGCGCGTGATGAAATGTCCGACGCGCTAACCCCGCTAGCGCGGCTTGATAAAAGGACCCCTTAATATCTTTTGCTGTAATTTTCAAGTTCATTATACTGGCTTATTGAGATTGCACACCACCTTTGACCTTGTAACTTTTACTCATTTACATCTGATGCTTGCAGTTAAAAGCAAAAGCATTGTATTGTATGTAAATCATCTCTAAAACAAGTTTTATGATGGAATACAGTTTATTTAGCATATAAATCCAAAATGAAAGCATCTAAAAAACCAAGAAAACTTCTCCATAGGTTTCCATATTTTCATTACAGTCAGGACTATATTACTAAGAATTCTAATCCTTGACATTTCATTTGTATACATTTTTTTCTTTTATAGACTGACTTGTATTTTCCTAATAAGTGTTGTTTTTGTTCTCACCCCTCCCTCCCCTCCCCTAATGTTCAGCCAATGGTGGGCAGTGCTGTTAATGCGGGCCATTGGCATTGAATATCTGCTCTTTTAAAAAAAAATTTAAAAAACCCCAGAAACCATGCTTGGTTCTTGCAATATTCTGAGTTAACGGGCCATGCTTTAGCATATAAATGCTGACTTTTACAAAGACACATTAGACATTTCTACCGCAGGCCGATGAGGTAAATGCTTTGATGCTTTGTAAAAGGAGCTCAAAGATAGGACAGCTATTTATGCGGTATTATTTATGCTCTAATACTGGCCTGTTAGCTCCAAAAACTGGACTCTGCCCTCAAACCACCCCTGGAACTCCCCAACAGAACCAGCTTGTACTTTGGTGTTAATCGGTCTTAATTGTTTAATGCACTTTAGCAAGAGGGCTCCTAGCTATGCAAATGAAAGATGATGTACAGTACATAAGAACATAAGAATAGCCTTACTGGGTCAGGCCAATGGTCCATCAAGCCCAGTAGCCGGTTCTCACAATGGCCAATCCAGGTCACTAGTACTTAGCCAAAACCCAAAGTGTAGCAATATTCCATGCTACCGACACAGAGCAAGCAGTAATTTTTGTAATTTTTGACGGATTGAAAAATCGATCCACTTGAACCCCTTCTACTCCACTCAGGATTGTGTAGACTTCAATCATATCTCCCCTCAGCCGTCTCTTTTCCAAGCTGAAGAGCCCTAACTGTTTTAGTCCTTCCTCATACGAGAAGAGTTCTATCCCCTTTACCATCTTGGTCGCTCTTCTTTGAATCTTTTCTAGCGACACTATATCTTTCTTGAGATAAGACCATAATTGAACGCAATACTCCAGATGATGTCACACCATGGAGTGATACAGGGGCATTATAACATTTTTAGTCTTGTTAACCATCCGTTTTTTAATAATTCCTAGCATTCTATTTGCTTTTTTGGCTGCCATCACACATTGGGCGGAAGATTTCATCGTATTGTCTATGATGACACCCAGATCCTTTTCTTGGGCGCTAATCGGCAAGGTGGACCCTTGCATCCAGTAATTGTGATTCAGGTTATTCTTCTCAATGTGCATCACTATGCATTTGTCCATATTAAATTTGCATTTGCCCACATTAAATTTCATCTGCAGTATATCAGAGCATGAGAAGAAGATATCTTTTTGTATGAATTATAATAGATCTGGTATCATTACTCCATCACTTGGATGCCACTGACATAGATAAAATTATTAACACCTGAAAAAAATGGCAGCATATGGGTCTAATCTCATCCCATATTAATTGACAATGACACATTTCTAAATTGATAGATTTTGACAACAGATTAAACATCTTCGTAATGTCTAAAACAATTATTTCTTCTTGTGTTAAAACAGTTTTTATTTCTCTTCTCAGAATAACCTTACCTTCTACTAAACATTTTGCCAATTCAGCGTCATTCACGTGAACCTCCTGCTTTATCTTTTCCCATCTGCTTTTCTGAGACAATACTGTCATCATCAAATGTATAACCATGCAAGGAAAAATAGCACATGAGGGCACATATAAAACACACTTCAAGCCTTTCACAAGATAAATTATAATTACGTGTACTGAGGTGTAAGAAATTAATTGCAAGTTTTGAAAGGGACCTTATGTAATTTTCAGCAGAGAAAATCTATTTAAATTTCCGGTCCAAATGTTGGAAATATCTTAGCAAGGTTTCAGTTCTTAATTCCAGAAAGTACCGTATTTTCACGCAAATAACACGCACCCGTATAAAACGCGCACACGGATATAGCGCGCAGAAATCACGATGATTTGCACAAAAACTTTGATATACCGCGCTCACGGGTATACCGCGCATGCTGCCCGACGCTCCTTTCGCCCGCCCTGACTTTCCGTGCGCTGTCCCGACTCTCCGTTCACCCCCCCTGACTTCCGTGCACTGTCCCCCCTTGAAGGTCTGTCCCCATCCTGAAAGCCTGATGCCCCCCCCCCGACGTCCGATACATCCCCCCCCCCCCGAAGGACCGCCGACTCCCCAACAATATCGGGCCAGGAGGGAGCCCAAATCCTCCTGGCCACGGCGACCCCCTAACCCCACCCCGCACTACATTACGGGCAGGAGGGATCCCAGGCCCTCCTGCCCTCGACGCAAACCCCCCTCCCCCCCAAGAACCTCCGACCGCCCCCAAGCCGACCCGCGATCCCCCTGGCGACCCCCACGACCCCCCCACCCCCCTTCCCCGTACCTTTGGTAGTTGGGCCAGAAGGGAGCCCAAACCCTCCTGGCCACGGCGACCCCCTAACCCCACCCCGCACTACATTACGGGCAGGAGGGATCCCAGGCCCTCCTGCCCTCGACGCAAACCCCCCTCCCCCCCAAGAACCTCCGACCGCCCCCCAGCCGACCCGCGATCCCCCTGGCGACCCCCACGACCCCCCCACCCCCCTTCCCCGTACCTTTAGTAGTTGGCCGGACAGACGGGAGCCAAACCCGCCTGTCCGGCAGGCAGCCAACGAAGGAATGAGGCCGGATTGGCCCATCCATCCTAAAGCTCCGCCTACTGGTGGGGCCTAAGGCGCGTGGGCCAATCAGAATAGGCCCTGGAGCCTTAGGTCCCACCTGGGGGCGCGGCCTGAGACACATGGTCGGGTTGGGCCCATGTGCCTCAGGCCGCGCCCCCAGGTGGGACCTAAGGCTCCAGGGCCTATTCTGATTGGCCCACGCGCCTTAGGCCCCACCAGTAGGCGGAGCTTTAGGATGGATGGGCCAATCCGGCCTCATTCCTTCGTTGGCTGCCTGCCGGACAGGCGGGTTTGGCTCCCGTCTGTCCGGCCAACTACTAAAGGTACGGGGAAGGGGGGTGGGGGGGTCGTGGGGGTCGCCAGGGGGATCGCGGGTCGGCTGGGGGGCGGTCAGAGGTTCTTGGGGGGGAGGGGGGTTTGCGTCGAGGGCAGGAGGGCCTGGGATCCCTCCTGCCCGTAATGTAGTGCGGGGTGGGGTTAGGGGGTCGCCGTGGCCAGGAGGGTTTGGGCTCCCTTCTGGCCCAACTACCAAAGGTACGGGGAAGGGGGGTGGGGGGGTCGCCAGGGGGATCGCGGGTCGGCTGGGAGGCGGTCGGAGGTTCTTGGGGGGGAGGGGGGTTTGCGTCGAGGGCAGGAGGGCCTGGGATCCCTCCTGCCCGTAATGTAGTGCGGGGTGGGGTTAGGGGGTCGCCGTGGCCAGGAGGGTTTGGGCTCCCTTCTGGCCCGATATTGTCGGGAAGTCGGCGGTCGTTCGGGGTGGGGGTGCGAGTGGTCCTGCCGGGGGGGGGGGATGTATCGGACGTTGGGGAGTCGGCCGGGCAAGAGGGCTTGGGCTCCCTCTTGCTCCGATCGTGGATGCGGGTGTGAGCGCGTGCGAGCGGTCGTTCGGGGTGGGGGTGCGAGTGGTCCTGCCGGGGGGGGGGGGATGTATCGGACGTCGGGGAGTCGGCCGGGCAAGAGGGCTTGGGCTCCCTCTTGCTCCGATCGTGGATGCGGGTGCGGATGGGAGCGCGTGCGAGCGGTCGTTCGGGGTGGGGGTGCGAGCGGTCCTGCTGGGGGGATGAATCGGGCGTCGGGCGGGGTGGGAACTATATTTTAAAACTTTGGTATACCGCGCTCACGCATATAACGCGCGAGGGGTATGCGCGGTAGGTAAAAACGCGTATAACGCGCGCGTTATATGCGTGAAAATACGGTACTTCTTTTATTTAGCTTGTCTTTCTTTTCTTTTTTTTTTGTTATTTTGTGACACCAGAAGCTCTATTTATGGTAGGCAGCTCTTTCTTTCCTGACAAAGATTATAAAACAGGGTCTCTCATCGGACAAATGAGTGTGGAATAGTTTGCTGCCGAACACATGGGTGCGGCACAGTGTATTGTTGAAATATTGAACTCCGATTCATCAAACCAGGACACAGGAAAAATAAGGTTCAGGTTTTATCCCATGAGCGCCTACTGAGGAAACTGTGGAGCCACGGGGTGGTAGGGGACATGCACAGATGGATCAGAAGTTGGCTGGTGGATAGGAAACAGAGGGTAGGTGTAAAGGGACACTACTCGGACTGGATACGGATCACAAGTGGGGTCCCACAGGGGTCAGTGTTGGGACCACTGCTGTTCAATATTTTCATAAACGACCTGGAAACAGGGACGAAGTGTGAAGTCATAAAATTTGCGGACGACACAAAACTCTCCAGTAGAGTCAGAACCGTGGAGGATTGCCAAGAATTACAAGGAGACCTAAACAGACTGAGTGAGTGGGCAATAAGATGGCAGATGAGCTTCAATGTAGAAAAATGTAAGGTCTTGCGTGTGGGGAAGAGGAACCCAATGTACAGCTATACGATGGGAGGGAGGGTACTGGGAGAAGATAGCCTTGAAAAAGACTTGGGGGTTGAGGTGGATAAAACGATGAAGCCAGCGGCGCAATGTGCAGCAGCCTCAAAGAAAGTGAACAGAATGTTGGGCATAATCAAAAAGGGTATCACTACCAGAACGAAGGAGGTTATTCTACCATTGTATCGAGTGATGGTTTGCCCACATCTGGAGTACTGTGTCCAATACTGGTCGCCGTACCTTAAGAAGGATATGGCGATACTCGAGAGGGTCCAGAGAAGAGCGACACGGATAATAAAGGGCATGGAAAACCTTTCGTATGCTGAAAGGTTGGAGAAGCTGAGGCTCTTTACCCTGGAAAAGCGGAGACTTAGAGGGGATATGATAGAGACATAAGATCATGAAAGGCATAGAGAAGGTGGAAAAGAACAGATTCTTCAGGCTAGCCGGGCCCACAAAAACAAGAGGGCATTCAGAAAAATTGAAAGGAGACAGATTCAAAACGAATGCTAGGAAATTCTTCTTCACTCAGAGGATGGTGGACACCTGGAACTCGCTCCCAGAGGAGGTGATTGGGCTTCAAAAAGGGATTGGATGACTTCCTGAAGGATAAGGGGATTGAAGGATATAGGTACAGGTATTAAATGAATAAGGGATGAAAGACTTAGGTAAGGTCCAATGACAGGTCACGGACCTGGGGGGCCGCCGCGGATGCAGACTGCTGGACACGATGGCCCCTGGTCTGACCCAGCAGAGGCAATGCTTATGCTTATGTGCTTATATTTCTCAATCAAACTGTTTGTAGTGATTTTGAGAGACATACAGCATATGGACAAAAGAGCATGTCATAGTTTGCTGCTGACTATATGGGTGTGGCACAGCGTGTAGCTGAAATTATTACTTGAACTGTTTTAAGTGATTCCGAGAGACATTTTTTCTAATTGTTTGTATTTTAGACAAAGGGCTCCTTTTACTAAGCTGCGGTAGCGTTTTTAGCGCGCGCTGCAGATTAGAGCGTACTGCCCCCGCGCTACATGGAAAAACTAATGCCAGCTCAATGGAGGTGTTAGCGTCTAGTGCTTGCACTAAAACCGCTAGCGCAGCTTAGTAAAAGGAGCCCAATGTTTCAATGAATATTGTTTATTATGAGGCTGCAGAATTGAATCTTAGATGTATGTACTTATATTTTTGCACAGTTGATTAAAATTAAGTGAGGAGTTGCATGATGTGAATATTGGGGTGACAATTAGAGCTTGCTGCTTATGTTTGTCACTATATATGGGTGCTGGAATGCACCAGATTCACTGGTATCTCCTTACTTTTAAAAAATTAATGCATATTTAATTGATTGTGTGGATTCTCCTTTGGCGCCTCTTTGGTGAGTTGTTAGTTGTTGTCTGTAGTAACAAGTGACAGAGTTGGAGGTGAGGAGTGGCCTAAGGATAGAACTTCTGCCTCAGTACCCTGACGTTGTGGGATCAAATCCTAGTGCTGCTCCATGTGACCCTGGGCAAGTCACCTAACTCTCCATTACCCCAAATAACATAACATAACACTGTACTTAACCATGTAACCGTAAGTTCAACACGGTTAACAAACGATTACTAAGCATCTCTATATACATAAAACCATTTTGAATGTGTAATCACAAAAAAAAAAAAACAACAACCAGTTTACAAGTCTCATCTCCCTTTCCCCTCCTGAGGTCTATCTCCCAAATGAGTATAATGCACAAATATAACTCCATACAACACAAAACATATTTCTACAAACTCCATGAACGTAGTATCTCTATTTCCCCAACCATTTCTTTTATTATTTCTTTCTTTCTTTATGTATTTGATTTTTTAGTCCAGCCTCTCAAAGGAGCTCAGAATGGGATACAAATCAGGTATTGTATAACCTCAAATATAAACTGAGATTTTTGACCAAAAAAATGGCCCAAAAATGAGGGTATTGGTTTATATTCGGGTCATCCACTCCCTTCTTCCCAAACCTGTTGCATGCCTCTGCCAGGCCTGCTGTGAGACTTGGTGGTCCAACGGTGGCTGGGACAGGAGGAATCCCTCTAACCTCCTGTCCCAGCAGATTCTACAAATTTTTATCTCCCTTCTGCCCCCCCCCCCTCGCGTACCTTTAGTATCCCTGGTGATCCAGCAGTGAATCGCAGCAGAAGCGACCTTCCTTTGCTTCTGTCCATGCAGAGCCGTTAGCTGGCTACTGCGAGTTCTCACCCACAAGCTTTATTCACATTCATGAAATAATCCCTTAAAATCCCTTCCAAATGTCTGTGTGTTCATCCTTCAGTGCATGATTTGCATAATGTGTTATTCAACCCTCCTCTGCAATGTAACCTATGTGAACTGGATGCAAAATAAATACACTTCCCCCTCCCCATTCGCGGTTTCGGCAATCGCGATTTCACATATTCACGATTTTTTGGGGAGGGGGAAAAAAGAAAAAAAACAACATAGTTTAGCCTTCCCCCCGGCATCCCGGCCTTACTTGGTGGTCTAGCGGGCTATCAGGGCAGGAGCGATCTTCCTATGCTCCTGCCCCGTGTAGATCACCAATAGGAAATGGCTGTAGGGAGTTCCTGTCGTAGTCTCGAGAGACTACTGGAACTCACAGCAGCCATTTCCTATTGGCGATCTGCAAGGGGCAGGAGCGTAGGAAGATCGCTTCTGCCCCGAAAGCCCGCTAGACCACCAGGTAAGGCCGGGATGCCGGGTGGAAGGTGGGAAAAAGGTGGGGGTGGGTCAGAGCCGGACCAGAAGATATTCACAGTATTTCACCATTCGCGGTCTGGCTCTGCCCCTATCCCCCGCGAATCCGAAGGGAGAAGTGTAGATGACAGTCAAAACTCCTCTCATTCAGCTTCAATGAAAAAAGATAAATGCTGATTTTAAATGAACTATACAGTACACAAAGACTTCTTCTTTTCAAGCTCTGTCAAAAACCCACCCCCATGGGGGTTTCATATAACATACTGTATATGGACACATCACCCCAAATAAATAGATCCCCAAGTCATTGTACACCTAAGACCCTAGAGGAAAGGAGAGACAGGGGAGATATGATTCAGACGTTCAAATACTTAAAGGGTATTAACGTAGAACAAAATCTTTTCCAGAGAAAGGAAAATGGTAAAACCAGAGGACATAATTTGAGGTTGAGGGGTGGTAGATTCAGGGGCAATGTTAGGAAATTCTACTTTACGGAGAGGGTGGTGGATGCCTGGAATGTGCTCCCGAGAGAGGTGGTGGAGAGTAAAACTGTGACTGAGTTCAAAGAAGCGTGGGATGAACCCAGAAGATTTAGAATCAGAAAATAATATTAAAGATTGAACTAGGCCAGTTACTGGGCAGACTTGCACGGTCTGTGTCGGTGTATGGCCGTTTGGTGAAGGATGGGCAGGGGAGGGCTTCAATGGCTGGGAGGGTGTAGATGGGCTGGAGTAAGTCTTAACAGAGATTTCGGCAGTTGGAACCCAAGCACAGTACCGGGTAAAGCTTTGGATTCTCGCCCAGAAATAGCTAAGAAAAAAAATAATAATAATAATAATTTAAATTGAATCAGATTGGGCAGACTGGATGGACCATTCGGGTCTTTATCTGCCGTCATCTACTATGTTATATGTTACACAGAAAGAATACTCTGCCTCTTCTTACATATCCCAGAATACGAACACTTGTATTTTGCTGCTTATAAAATGCCAAGAGCCTGATTTCACTTTACATTCAGAAGGAGTTTATTGTACGCTATCCGAACAAGTAGTGAAAAATAACAAGACCTCCAACATTACAGTCAAAGCCGAGCTTTAGAAAAAAATAACTAATAAATTCCCTTGACTTGACCTTGGTGGCCTTAAATACACAAACCCTTCTATCCAAATAATTGGACTTCTCAATCTGCAGAACTTAAAAAGAGCTAGAGCATCAATTTACTGCCACATAGGAAGCTAGTGCAATTCACACAGCTAAGGTCTTGCACTTTCTATACAATTGTTCAGGCTACCGCATTCTGTACTATCTATAATCACCTCAAAAGCCTAACTCGCAGACCTACATAGACTATATAACAGTAATCTAGTATACTAATAATCATCACCTTCATAGCATTATTACTGATGCTGACAAAAATGTTTTTAACAGTCTGACCATTTTTAGTTTTAAATAACCTGAATGTACTACTAATGCAATTTGTAAATAAAAACTTTCTCATGCTTCTATACTGCTCTCCCCAGAGAGCTCAGAATGGTTTTATATGAATTTATTCAAGTACTCGAGCATTTTTCCCTGTCTGTCCTGGTGGGCTTACAATTTATCTAATATACCTGGGGCAATTGGGGATTGAGTGAATTGCCCAGGGTCACAAAGAGCAGTGTGGGTTTGAGCCCACAACCTTAGGGTGTTGAGGCTGTAGCTTTATCCACTGTAGAAACATAGAAACATAGAAATAGACGGCAGATAAGGGCCACGGCCCATCTAGTCTGCCCACCCTAATGTCCCTCCCCTACCTTTGCCCTGTGACGATCTCATTCGGCCTTAAAATCAGGCACGCTGATGGCCTCAATCACATGCAGTGGAAGACTATTCTAGCGATCAACCAACCTTTCTGTGAAAAAGGATTTCCTGGTGTCAGCTTGTAGTTTCCCTCCCCTAATTTTCCACGGATGCCCTCTTGTTGTCGTGGGACCCTTGAAAAGGAAGATATCTTCCTCCGCCTCTATGCGGCCCGTGAGATACTTAACGTCTCGATCTTGTCCCCCCCCCTCTCTGCGTTCCTCGAGTGAGTATAGCTGCAATTTGTCTAGCCGTTCCTCGTATGGGAGATCCTTGAGTCCCGAGACCATCCGGGTGGCCATTCTCTGAATCGACTTCACTCAGCACATCCTTTCGATAATGCGGCCTCCAGAATGGCACACAGTATTCCAGATGGGGCCTCACCATGGATCTATACAATGGCATAATGACTTCCGGCTTACGGCTGATGAAACCCCTGCGTATGCAACCTATGACTTGTCTTGCTTTGGATGAAGCTTGCTCCACTTGATTGGCAGCCTCCATGTCCTTGCTGACGATCATCCCTAAGTCGCGTTCTGCTACCGTTCTTGTAAGGATCTCACCATTAAGGGTATAAGTCTTGCATGGATTTTGGCTGCCCAGGTGCATAACTTTGCATTTTTTGGCATTGAAGCTGAGTTGCCAGGACCTAGACCAGCGCTCCAGTAGGAGTAGGTCGTGTATCATGTTGTCGGGCATTGAAACATCATCTATTGTGCATTTGCCCACTACATTACTTAGTTTGGCGTCATCGGCGAATAATGTTATTTTACCCCGAAGCCCTTCTGCCAAGTCCCTTATAAAGATTTTGAATAGGATTGGGCCCAAGACCGAGCCCTGTGGCACTCCACTGATCACCTCCGTCATTTCAGAGGGTGTGCCGTTCACCACCACCCTTTGAAGCCTACTTCTAAGCCAGTTCCCAACCCATTTCGTCAATGTGTCACCTAATCCTATAGAACTCATCTTGCTCAGCAACCTGTACCACACACTCACCCAAATTCTCAGATTTCTAATCCTTGACACTGAAATAATTGCAACATTTTCAACCACCGGGCATATATTTGGCTATAGCCAAAAGTCCTATCCAAATATTACCAGTTTTGGGGTTGATATGTAGCTACACATTCAGGGAGTAATGGTCCATGCCTGCATTTTCTGTGGCTTTATCTGAACAATGCTATTGAAAATCAAGGCACATCATCTTGCATTATCCAGGTAGCATAGGGTTAATCTGGGAGAAGAGTTGTAGTGCATTGGTTAAAACTACAGCCTCACAAATTCACTACCTTTTCTCTGAAGAAGTATTTCCTCAGGTTGTTTCTGAATCTGTCCTCCTTCCCTTCGTCCTATACCCCCCATTCCAGAGCTTCCTTTCAATTGAAAGAGACTCTCTTCCTGCACATTTATGCCACAGAAGTATTTAAATATCTCTTTCCTAGCTTTCCTCTCCCACATTTTCTCCAAAGTATACATATTGAGATCTTTAGATCTGTCCCCATACACTTTATGACGAAGACCACTGACCACGTACCTGTCCTGTGAACCGCATCCAACCTGTTTGTAGCTTTTTGAAGGTGCAGTCTCCAGAACTGGCTCCAGCGTTTGATTTTTGGACTGAAAAGAACCAATCATGTGATGTAGTATTATCTTAGACTGCACTGGTTGCCAATAGAGGCAAGAGTGATTTTGAAGTTTGGCTGTATAAGTTTCAAGGCTCTCAGTGGTTTATTACCTAGTTATATTATGGATCATTTTAAATTTGCCAATAGAAAACATCTATGTGATCTTCGACTCTTTGATTTTCCTTCTGCAAAAGGATATGGGGCTCATAATCGAAAGAGAAAAACATCCAAAAACCGGCCTAAGTCGACACTTGGACGAACATTTCACAAATACATCCAAGTGACGATAATAAAAATGGGTTTTGGACGTATTTCTAAACGACCTAGGCCTACATAGTGCCGCTGAACGGCCAAACCTAAATGGGGCATTTCGGGGGGAGTGTTGAGGGCAGGAGTTGGGCAGTATGTAGGCCGGTTTAGACTTGGTCGTACAGAATATATAACCGAAAGTTATACAGCCCACGATCGACGGAACTTGGACGTTGTGACTTAGACTATGTAAAACATGGTCTAAGTCACAAAAACCCACCTAAAGTAACCAGATAAGCACTGAAAACACATAAAATAAACCCCCACACACTACCCCAGTTATCCCTGAACCCCCCCATAAAAATATTAATCACACCTTTAAAATTCAGCCTCCAGACCATCATCACCTGGCCGCCTGGCATAGGAAAGCCTAGTCGTCCAACATAGAGGCAGCTTAAGTCATCTTGGGGGTGGATTAGGGACCCATAGAGAGGAGGACCCATGCCCATAAACCCCTGTAATCACAGCATTGATACTTAAACATGTGCACTGTCCTATATACCCCCAAACCCTTTTTTACTTGCATATAAGTGGCTCCTGCAGCCATGAGGGCTATTAAGGCGGTAATTAAATAGGTCTAGGAAATTCTGGAGGTGGTTTGGGGGGCTTACCATGACCTATAAGGGAGCTGTAGTGAGGAGAAGACATGGCACCCTTTTTGTGAAGTTCACAGCAGTGCCCTGTAAGGTACCCTAGTATTTAGGTGCCATGTCTGGGTGTTCAGTCCATCACATTGCAGACCCCTCCCACGTCCAACAGGGCTTGTTCTAGGTGTTTTTGACTTGGACGAAAAATTGGATGGAAATGTGGTATAAAGATGGCTTGGATGATCAGATCGGCAGGACATATAATTAGACGATTTTTGAAACAAAAAAAATTTTGGATGTATTTTTCGAAAATGTGTCCTAGCCTGTTTTTTTACTTTGGACTACTTGCAACTTAGACGCAAACGGACTTAGACATCCTTTTCGATTATGTCCCTCCTCATGTATAGGCGCTTCTTTAGTAAGATCTTAATGTACATGTACATGTACATCTTCAGTTTAATTTTTGTTAACCGTACAAAGCCGCAAGGTAGCTGCGGTATATAAGAAATTTTGTTATGTTATACATATATGTGTGTACATATATATATATATATATACACACACACTAGTCTTATATACCTTAACGGGTGCTAGAATAGATGTGTGTGTGTCTGTCTTTCTTTTTTACTCTCTCCTTGGCCGCTTTTGTCTGTTTTTCTTTCTTTCTGTCTCTCTCTCTTTCCTCAGCTGTCCACCACCACCCCTTGCCTGCTCCCCCTGTCCAGCAGCAGCCCTTCTCCCTTTGTTTTACCTCCCTCCTGTCCAGCAACACCTCTTCCCTGCTCCCCCTGTTCAGCAGTAGGCCTTCTCCCTTTCTTTTACCCCCTCTGTCCAGCAGCACCTCTTCCCTGCTCCCCCTGTCCAGCAGTAGGCTTCCCTTCCTGTTTCCTCCCCCCCTGTCCAGCAGCACCTCTTACTTGCTCCCCCTGTCCAGCATCTGACTTCCGTTCCATTCGCGTATGCCCTCCTGTCCTGTCAGCACCCGCATGACGCCTTTCACCACAGCTCAACTGCCTGTACGCACCAACAGCTACCTCAAGCCGCCGCAGCCTTCATGTGCCGACAGCCGCCGTATGCGCCTCAAGCTGACAGCTGCCTCAAGTCGCCCTGGTACTGGGCCGCTCCCAGCATCGCTGCCACCGTCACCATCCATGCTGGGCGGGAAGGTGGGCTCCATGAGAGGCCTGTGGGGCTGAAGCCGGTCAGCGTGGTTGTGGCTCGGGAGGAGGAGTCCTGGTGTCATCTAGCGCGCATGCGCACTCCTGCCTGCCAGGAACCTACAGATCACGGAAAATGGAACACACAGGTAAGAGTGCGCATGCGCGCTTAGGGTTTTATTATAGTAGATATACTGTATATAATAAAATCCAAACACAGCTTGATAAAAGAGGATCATAATCAGTTTATAAAAACTACATAAAAATGATGAATTAAGATATCTACTTAGATTTTTTGAAGTCCAACTGAATAGTAAACATGGTTATATTATATGGAGCTTCAAATTTACTGAGAGCTTAATCACTAAGGGCTAGATGCACTAAAGTCGGTGATCGTCGCTAAACCTGTTTCCACAGCTTTAGCGATGATCGCTATTACCGACCCGATTCACAGAACGGCTCACCGAGTGTGTTTCCCCTTGATTGCCCATTTTCTGATCCGGCCATGCAAATTAGCTAAAATCTCATGCAAAGTAGCCAGGCAATTGATGCACTAACATCGCTTGGCTATGCAAAAAAAATAAAACAGGTGTTTTAGCTGTTGGAAAAAAATGACCGTTCAGCTTGGTTTTTAG
Organism: Geotrypetes seraphini; assembly: GCF_902459505.1. Taxonomy (NCBI): domain Eukaryota; kingdom Metazoa; phylum Chordata; class Amphibia; order Gymnophiona; family Dermophiidae; genus Geotrypetes; species Geotrypetes seraphini. The sequence continues at coordinate 370,825,282 of NC_047085.1, forward strand.
TCTTTTTTTTTCAATGGCACAGATATTTTGTGTGTTGTTCATCCTCTACCTTCCCCATTTCCTCCACCCAAAAAAGGATGTGGGATGCCCACTCCCTCCTACCACTGGAGGTCCCCCGCAGTCCCCCCTCCCAAGCCCCCTTACCTTCTCAGAGATGTTGAAGCAGGACAGAAGCTCAGTCCATCCTGCTTGTAGGCTTGCTGCTTCTGAATTGTGGGGCTTTCCCTTTCTGGTGCATCATGTGATGTATGGGGAGGGGCATAAGGTCCTGATTGGCTCAGATGCCTAAGGTACCGCCCAATCAGGGCCTTAGACTCCTCCCTCTGTATCCTAGGATACAAGGGGGAGGAATCTAAGCCAATCAGGCCCTGTAAGGTATCCCACTACACTGTTGCCATGTGTGGGTGGCCAGTCCATCACAATGCTGGCCCCTCCCACATCCCAAAGATCTTGTTCTGGGCATTTGGGACTTGGACAAATTTTTGGTCTAGAATGCGGTATAAAGATAGATGACCTAGCAGTCTGGATGAACAATAGCCTGAATGTCCAGATAGACAATGCTCTAAAAAACTTTATTTTAGATGTATTTTTCAAGAATGGACATTTCTTGCTGCCAACTTTGGGCATCTAACACCATACGTCCAAATCGAACTTAGATGTATCTTTTGATTATGCCCCTCCACATATATATTTTCTACCATTTTGAGGTGTAAATGTAATGTAAGGTTTCTAGAATGATCTCCATATAATATATAGCCATCAAAAAGATATTCATATAATAAATCAAGACCAGAGACTCTGTAAAGCAAGTTTCCAAATTAATATGGAGAAAAGGCCTCAGTGTTTCCCAGGAACACACCTAGGAAACTTCTATGACAAATATATAGTTGCCACAGAGAAATACATCCTCGGTCCAAGAAAAACTGTTTAACTTTAAATAAGCAACATATCAAAAAACTTATTGGTATAGATTTTCTTATAAAAATAGGAAACCAACACTTATCTTATTAGTAACTTTGTGTCCTCTGGTGTTGGAAAAAAATATCTGCAGTTGAAACTAATCTTCTAGTGCTGTTATAATTGCAATGCACAGGAGAAAAACTTAGAATTCCCATATAATATAACCCTCTTTGCTATTCAGTTGGACTTAAAAAAATCTAAATAGATGTCTTAATTCATCATTTTTATTCAGTAACCTAAAAAATTTCATATAACCATGATAAAGTAGTTTTATAAACTGACTATGGCCTCTTTTATCAAGATGCGTTAGGGTTTTTTATCGCCAGCTAGGAATTCTATGAACATCGGAGCATTTACCACAGCGGCAGACGATAAAAAACCTTAGCATGGTTTGATAAAAGAGGACCTATATTTTTTACTATGTAAGAAATGTATAAAATATTATACAGTCTTTAAAAAGTAGTTATAATTTTATCATTAGTACATTTGGTATGCAAACGATATTACAGAATAAAATTATGTAATACATTAATGAAAATATTCTTATTAGCATGTCAGTCTGATAAAGATATTTTACTACTTCCACTGAAATTTAATTACTTTTCTATATGGTTCATTAAATATCAATTAGCTGCTAAAAATACTAACGGATAGTCTGTGAGCCATTTGGCACCTAACATGGAGTGCTTATCTTGTTACATGCCAAGATAATTCTAAAATGTTTCACACTGCTTTAGTGTATAGACAAAATAATTTCTAATTCACCTGTATAGTCATGATTCTGGAAAAGCACATTTTTATTATTTTCTATATCTAAACATCTGATTCTAAATTTTTTCATCAACTTTTCATTACTTTGAAGCTTTCATATTTTTTATTATATTAATATAATCCTGGGACAACTCTTGCTTGTTCCCACTTCCCGTTCTCATTCATTACATTTGGTGTGTATCTAACACTGCTAAATGACCCTCAGAAACACTACCTGAGACTCATAATATTCATTGTCTTAGGCTTTAAGTGCTGTCTCTTCACTGGGGCATGTTACCTATGCAGTGCTAACCTCATTTAAATCCTTAATCATATAAATAAATAAACATGCTGTTTCTATAAATATTAAAGTGACTAGTGACTTATCTTCTGTGATCGTTCTTTCAGGGATAGCTTAGCCGACATGTTTCACCAAACGGTTTTTTCAAGGCAGCATTTCCCTTATCACTCTCCTTGCTATTCACTCTCCAGGTACGTTAGAGAGATTGTGAGCCCGCCGGGACAGATAGGGAAAATGCTTGAGTACCTGATTGTAAAACCGCTTAGAAAACCTTGATAGGCGGTATATAAAATCCTAATAAACTTAAACTTAAACTTAATTCAAATCGACCACGATGTATGCTAGTAAAAGGAGCTTAGTAAAAGAAGCCCTTAGTTTGTGAGTTTGGGTATAATATGTTGATAAGTCCTTACCTTTGTAATGATTTTATTTCTGTACATCGCTTAGAAGTCTGATTGAGCGATTTAATCAAATTTTAAATAAAAATTGAAACTTGACTTTATGGCAAAAAGCATTCAAACAGATCTCAATCTACCAAAATAGAGGAAAAAAGCCTCAGAGGTGAAACTGCCATTTCAGCATATATATCAACACCCATATAAGGACTCAGTATATTTCATCTGTACAAAAAAAATAATATAATGTAATTAAATAAGAAATAATCCAGCACTTATATTATGGATGGTTTATTTCTTATTTAATTATATTAATTACATTACATGCTGAACTAGATTATATGGAGGGTTTTTTGTGCTGTATACCCCATAAGGTGCCCCACTGCTCTGCTGGGATGTGTGTATGGCCAATCTACTAGAAATGCTGTCCCCCTACTGCATCCCAATGCCTTGTTTTTTGCATTTTTCATTTGGACTTTTTATTTGAAAATGTTCAAAAAAGATAGATGCACTGAGGGTGAACACATCAAAACATCTATCTTTTTTTTCCAAATATGACCTTTCTAGAAGTTTTATAAAAAATGACAATTTTCTTTATCTGATTTTTTGACGTACTTCACAAAATGTCCAAACTCAGACTTAAACTCCATATTGAAAATGCCCCTCTTTGTCTCATTAATCTATGCTTATGTACTGCTCTATCATTTTGTTCTTTATAATAGTCTCTTAACACCAATGTAAAACTCACCAGTCTGTAATTTCCTGGAACACCACTGGAATCCTTTTTAAAAATCGGCATTACGTTGGCCACCCTCTAGTCTTCTGATAATATGCTGGATTTTAAAGATAAAGTACAAATCACTAACAATAGCTCTGCAAGTTCATTTTTCAATTCTATCAGAACTCTGGGATGTATACCATCAGGTCCAGATGATTTGCTACTGTTCACTTTGTCAAATTATTGTATTACAGTGGTGTCCAAAAGATTGATCACGATCGACCAGTAGATCGTAAAGGCAACGCAAGTCGATTGTGCAGCCCACCCCAGGCTCCGCGATAGACTTGCGTTGCCTTTGCATTCTCCCTGCTTCCCTGACACAGAAAAAAGCCATCAGTGACTGCAGAAGCACCAGTCACACAAGCCTTCCTCCCCTCCTCCCCCCACCAATGTTAATTCTGACATTGGAGAGGAAGTTCCGAGCCAGCCAATCATTACCTGGCTGGCCCGAAATTTCCTCTCTGATGTCAGAATTGACGTCAGCAGAAAGGCTGGTGGGCCCAGTGCTTCTGTAATCGCTACTGGCCTGTTGCGACATCGGGGAACAGGGAGAACTCTGCGACAATGGCGGCTTGAGGGCCTGTTCCCAGGCAATGGCGGTGGTCTGGGGGCTTCTTCCTAGACAACGGCCCCCAGACAACGGTTCCCAGACAACGGTGGTGGCTTGGGGAGAAAGAAAGGACAGGCAGAGAGAAAGAAAGGACAACAGAAAGAAAGACAGGGAGACAGAAAGACAGACAGACAGGGAGATAAAGAAAGAAAGGGGGCAGGGAGACAGAAAGAAAGAAAGAAAAGGGGGCAGGAAGAAAGAAGAAAGAAAGAAAGAAAGAAAGGGGAGGAGGTTAAGAAGAGAGGAAGAAAAAGTTGGAGGAGAGAATGGAGTGTGTCGGGTGGCAGGGGGCAGGAAGGGAGAGAGGAAGAAAAAGTTGGACTCATGGAAGGACAGAGATGGTTGGGGAATGGAATGAGGGCTGGAGGAGAGGAAGCATGTAGGTGGCAGAAAGAAGGGAAGAAATATTGAATGCACAGTCAGAAGGAGAAAGTGCAACCAGAGACTCATGAAGTCATCAGACAACAAAGGTAGGAAAAATGATTTTATTTTCAATTTAATGATCATAATGTGTCCATTTTGAGAATTTGTATCTGCTGTCTATATTTTTCACTATGACCCCCTTTTACTAAACTGCAGTAGCGGATTTTAGCGCTGGGAGCCTATGAGTGTCGAGAGCAGCGTGGGGCATTCAGCGCAGCTCCCTGCGCTAAAAAACGCTATCATGGTTTAGTAAAAAGGGAGGGGGTATATTTGTCTATTTTTGTATAGTTGTTACTGAGGTGGCATTGCATAAAGTCATCTGCCTTGATCTCTTTGAAAAATCTCCCCGAATATAAATGATAATTAACATTTTCTCTGCGTACACTGTGCTTTGTGTTTTTAAAAATTTTATTGTTGGTAGATCATTTTGACTTGGTTCTTTTTAAAAGTAGCTCGCAAGCCAAAAATGTGTGGGCACCCCTGCTCTATTATATCTTCCAGTGTTACAGAGATTTGTTTCAGTTTCTCTCACTCATCACATTGAATACTATTTCTGGCACAAGTATATCTTCGGTAAGAATTGTCCAGGATAAATCACCATTGGAGGCACGTGGCACTTTGAAAAGTTGGAAAAAATATTCCAAATAATGAAAATAATTGATTAAAAGGTTTCAGTACGGGCTTAGGTTTCCCTCCGAATGAACAGCAGCCCCGGGCAGGTATTCATGAGTAAACAAGCACTTAGAACAACGTCTAAATAAATCCTGCCCCGTACATCATGTAACCTTAAATGAATTTAAAGTGCAACATGCATCCAATGTGGAATCCAAGAAAAATACAAAAATATAAAAAGAACCTAAAACTATCCAAATCTAAATATCCCCTTAAATAACCAGGTGTAAAAATCCAAAAGATGTGAAAAAATCAAAAAATCAAATAGTCCATATAACAGTTTGATAAAAAGTAAAATTCCAATACAAGTGCAAAATGGTGTCTAAAAGGTTGAATAAATAGATAAATGAGTATCAATTATAAATAAGAAAATAACTTAGCTTGTATGTGGAAATACAACACAACTTGACTCTGCGTAAGACAGACTGTGTCTCCTCTTGTGAAGAAAATATATCCATGAAACTTAGCTTCATGTAGGCAAACTGTGACTCCTCTTCAGCTTCGTATAAGAAGATTGTAACTCCTCTCGACAGGTCCTGCTTCGATATACTTCATCAGGAGGGAAAAATCAGACCCGCAAATTTCTACAGTCCAAGAGTTAGAAATACAATTAATTTCATGTAGCGAACCTCTCACCAAAATCAGCGGCTCAATCAATATATAGCCACCAAAAAGATATTCATGTAATAAAACAAGACCAGAGACTCTGTAAAGCAAGATTCTAAATTAATATGGAGAAAAGGCCTCAGTGTTTCCCAGGAACACACCCGGGAAACCTCTATGACAAGTATATAGTTGCCACAGAGAAATACATCCTCGGTCCAAGACAAACTCTATTTAACTTTAAATAAGCAACATATCAAAAAACTTATTGGTATAGATTTTCTTATAAAAATAGGAAACCAACACTTATCTTATTAGTAACTTTGTGTCCTCTGGTGTTGGAAAAAATCTCCTCAGTTGAAACTAATCTCCTAGTGCTGTTATAATTGCAATGCACAGGAGAAAAACTTAGAATTCCCATATAATATAACCATGTTTGCTATTCAGTTGGACTTAAAAAAATCTAAATAGATGTCTAAATTCATCATTTTTATTCAGTAACCTGGATAGTTTTGGGTTCTTTTTATATTTTTGTATTTTTCTTGGATTCCACATTGGATGCATGTTGCACTTTAAATTCATTTAAGGTTACATGATGTACGGGGCAGGATTTATTTAGACGTTTTTCTTAGTGTTTGTTCGCTCATGAATACCTGCCCAGGGCTGCTGTTCATTCAGATTGAAACCTAAGCCCGTACTGAAACCTTTTAATTAATTATTTTCATTATTTGAATATTTTTTACAACTTTTCAAAGTGCCATGTGCCTCCAATGGTGATTTATCCTGGACAATTCTTACCAATTATTTTTCATCTTTGATATTATTTATTGGTAAAACTTTTCTGTTTTTTTGAGGCCTAACCAGTATATCTTCCACATCTTCTTCAGCGAAGACTAAAGCAAAGAATTCATATAATCTCTCTGTTATGGCCTTGTTTTCCTGAGCGCTCCTTTTATCCCTCAGTCATTCAGTAGTCCAAATAATTCTTTTCCTGGCCCAATCAGGCCCTAGGCCTGCCATTCGGAGGATGGCGGACCTACTGGCTGGACGGGCTTGGGACCTGTCCGTCCATCCAACTTAAAGTAAGTTGAGGAGGGTGTTGGGGGTTGCGGGGTGTTGGGGGTTATCGGGGTTAGGGGGCTGTTTGGGGGCTTGGGGGGATCGAGGGTTCACGGGGCTGATTGGGGATATGCTGTGGGCAGGAGGGCCTGGGATCCCTCATGCCCGTATTTGAGGGGGTGTGGAAGGTCACCTTCCGACAGGAGGGGTTGGGCTCCCTCCTGCCGGTATTGTCGGGAGGGTTGGGGTGCCAGCAGGAGAGATTGGGCATCTCTCCTGCTGCAGTTCGCGGTAGTTCAAGGTGGGGGGCAGGGGGGATCATGATCACGATGGCAGAGGAGATTAGGCATCTCTTCTGCTGCGATTTTTGCTGGGGAGTGGGGAATTCTGTAACCGATGTTTTTGACAGACACTGGTTACAGAATTCAGCTTTTAGGCAAAGGACTAGCCCCTCATTCGCCTATAAGGTTTTGTTTTGGGCATTTGGGACTTGAGCAATTTTATGGTTGATAATGTATTCTAAGGTTAGACGTAGTGGTGTTCTGGGTGATTAAACTGCTGAATGTAGAGTTAGGCCATTCTAAAAAAACAACTCATTTTGGACGTTTTTTGAGAGAATGGACATTTTCCCTGCTGCTACTTAGGCAAAAAGGGAATTTAGATGTTTTTTGTTTTTTTTATTATGCCACTCCACATGTTTTTTGTTTTCAGTGCAATCTTCTTCTCAAGGTATCTCTTTGCCTTCCTTATCAGCACCTTGCATTTGATTTACCATTCCTTTTCAGTCAGATCCTTCCTTTTAGTTCTATTAGCTTCGTTCATTTTACTCGTTAAACATACGGGCTGCCATTTATTCTTCCTTCCTTCTTTTTAATTGAAATTGATTAACAGTAAATATATTCTTCAGTCTCAGAGACCTCTACAGTTCTTAGACATCACAGTGACATTCTTCAGTAGTTTTCTTAACTACAGACTTTGGAAAAATTCAGACCAGAAGCATAGCAAAACCTTAGTTTTTGCTTGGGCCTGGGGGTGGACTGGGTGGGCCTGATCTACACATTTATGCTGTGTTCCCCTGGCACACTGCACTGAAACAGTAAAAAATAAATACCTTGATTGGCATGGATCCTCAGGCTCTGCCAACCGACGAATCCTTTCTGGAATCCCAAGCAGACTAATCCTCCCGGAAGTTAGTAGTGCATTTTCAGCTGCTGACACAAGCAGCCCTCCTCCCCCCCTCCCCCCACCCCGGCATACATTCAGTTCAACCGACATTTTCTGTGCACCCATGTGCAAGGGTTCTAGGTAAACTGAACATGCATGGAAGGGAGGGAAAGCATTGGCATTGGCAGCTAGAAACACACTGCTGGAATGATAAGTCTGCTTGGAACACCAGAAAAGACTATTCAGCTGAAGTGACCTGGGGATCTCTGTTAGCTACATTAACAATGTGAGTTGCCACTGGGTGAGTCTGAAGAAAATATGGTGGGCCCTACCTGGGCCCACCCTTGGCCACACCACTGATTCAGACAGTGATTTGGCAAGGCCTAACTTTTTCTACTTTACTATGATGCACCTAAGAGTAGTCTGAGGAATAGTCAAACACAGTAAAATATTCTTAGAGTCTTCCCCTAATTTGTACCTTTGAATAACTTTATCCTGAAGTCCTTGCAGCGTGTTTAGACTTTTACTGCAAATTCAAGCTATACAACAGAAACAATTGGATTCATCATCCAGGAGTATTAAAATCAGTTTGACTACTGTGACTAGTCACACGTGGGCTGCTTTACTTGCTAGGTGTCTCATTAAGGCATTTTTTTTTAGAAACAGTCCTAATTTGGGTTTGCTATGACAAAAGACGTGAAAACATCCCAAGACATTTTGGTGAAACAATACTCCTACTTTAATGAATGTTGAATTGTTTGTGTGGATAGCAGAATGCTGTGACAAAGAAGCATTCTTTCTACAGTCCATACGCTTCCTTGCTTGAACATGCTCAATTGTTTTCAAATTAAAGGCAGCTTATAATATGCATAGTGTGAAATGATTCATGTTAAATGAAGCTGCAATAACTTACATACCATTTTACACCATCTGCTGCTCACAATAACGATGATTTGAATTTGCTAGACTGCAATGACAGCAATCAGTAATATTGATTCTTTTTTTCTGGTGATGTCTAAGTAAATAACAACAAACATCTTTAAAACGAGTTGAGGTTGGAGGTAGCTACTTGAATGGAGAAGTGTAAAGACAGGAAGTTTAGAATTAGTCCTGAAGTAAAGGCAGAATGTGGACACGTCTTGTTACCGTAGACAGCCTGGATAATCTATGAGTATACCCAGAATAAAAAGGGTGAGACAAAAACAATAGCACTTAGCAGCAAATGTTCAATCTGTGCATTTTGGAACAACACCCAAGGATACTTTTTATCCACAGAATTAGCCCTAATTTGGAAAAAAAACAAAAGTACTTGTGAAAAATTGAATTTTCTTTTTTTTTGCATGTTTCCTTTGTTTTTATTTAAGTTTCATTTTTCATGATCACAAAAATCATACAAATTAAACAGAACAACACAAAAAGAACAACCATAATAATATATTAATAAACACATATTTCACTTTTTGCTCTGTTTTTTTCAGTCCACTATTTGTGGGGGAGAGAGCATAAGAAAAAAAATCAGATCTAAACCAGGGGTGCCCAATACATCGATCGCGATCGAACGGTAGATCGGGAAGGCAACGCGAGTCGATCGTGGAGCCCATCCCAGCTCCGTGATAGATTTGTGTTACCATCCCGATCTACCGGGTGATCAGCCTTCCTTTGCCCGATGTTCCCCTTCACCCTCCCTCCAAAAGCGTCCGACTGACCAGCATTCTACTCCCCAATGTCAATTCTGACGACAGAGAGGAAGTTCTGGGCCAGCCAATCACTGCTTGGCTGGCCCGGAACTCCTCTCTGACGTCAGAATTAACATCGGGGAGCGGAATGCTGGTCAGCGCGACGCTTTTACAGGGAGAGCTTGGGGCGGTTATGACTTGGGGGCCTGTTCCCCGATGGCAGCAGTGGCAAACCTAGTGGCTTGAGGGCCTGTTCCCCAATGGCGGCGGTGGCAAAACTAGTGGCAGGAAGAAAAAAAGAAAGAAAGAAAGGGGGCAGGCAGGGAGATAGAAAGAAGGGGAAGCAAGGAGACAAAGAAGGGAAACAGAAAGAAAGGGGGAATAGAGAATTAGAAAGAAAGGGGGCATGGAGAGAGAGAGAGAGAAAGAAAGGGAGGCAGGGAGACAGAAATAAAGAAGGAGGCTGAAAGAAGGGAAGAAATATTGGATGCACAGATAGAAGAAGAAAGTGCAACCAGAGACTCATGAAATCACCAGACAACAAAGGTAGGAAAAATTATTTTATTTTCAATTTAGTGATCAAAATGTGTCTGTTTTGAGAATTTATATATGCTGTCTATATTTTGCACTATGGCTCCCTTTTACTAAACTGCAATAGCGTTTTTTAGCACAGGGAATCTATGAGCGTCGAGAGCAGCGCGGGGTATTCAACGCAGCTCCCTGCGCTAAAAACTGCTATCACGGTTTAGTAAAATGGGAGGGGGTATATTTGTCTATTTTTGTATGGTTGTTACTGAGGTGACATTGCATAGGGTCATCTGCCTTGACCTCTTTGAAAACAAGACATTTAAAATCATCGTTTTATTAGCAAAGTCATATATATTAGCTGTTTCACTAAACCAAGCACACAATCAGCGGCGTAGCTAGGGTAAAGTGGTGCCCGGGGCGATGGTGCTCCTCCCCACCTTTTGCCCCCTCGCTCCTTCCTGACTCCTCCTGCTGCACATGTGCCCCCTCCCCCCTTCCTTTTTCATTTTCAAGGTGAGAGCAACAACAGAAGCATGCCGCCCGGAAGTGACATCAGAAAGAGGTGACACTGACACGGGCAGCAAGTTCGTAATGCTGCTCACGCAGGAAAAATTAAAGAGGTACGAGGGAAGAGAAGGGGGGCACATTCATGTGGCAGGGGGGAGAGAAGAACAGGTGACTGCGCCCTTTACAAAGACCGTGCCTGGAGTGAACCGCCCCTCCACCCCTGCATCCCCTTTACTACACCAGTGCACACAATCAACTTGAGAGTGAGTATGTTTAACTGTTGACATCCTCCAAAGCACTGTCATGTATGATTATGGCATTGTGTAACAGTTCTGGATGTTTCTCCCATTCTGCATGACGCAGGTGGTACTGCAGAAATGACTTGGAATACTGTGCATTCACAGTGTGTCCCTCACAAAGTGGATGACAGCTAAACAGTTTGCACTTTGCTGTTCATGTACACTGTATGCCATAATACAATAATGATTTCAAATTGTCCACAGAATCTCTTATAAAATAGCACTATTAACATTCAAAATATTAACAACTAAAGCCCCATCATTCCTAGAAAGGTATATTATTCCATATATTCCTACTAGAAGTTTGAGATCAGAGGACAAAAACCTTCTAGTAATTCCATCGCTTAGTGTAATAAATACAAGACAAGATACGATCTTTGCGGTTACAGCGCCCAGAATATGGAACTCCTTACCATCATTTATTAAGGAAGAAAAATCACTAAGTAAATTTAAAGAACTGTTAAAATGCTGGTTGTACAAGGATGCCTATCAGACCTACGTAATTGTCGGATTTTCTTTTGACCCCCGTACTCTGCAGAAACTCACGTGTCTTAGGTTCCGAGAAAAAATTTTAAAAAAAAACAACTCTTAATTTTCTTTTTAATTTTTATTAATATTTTTTTTAAAAAATTTATATCCTCCCTTTGTACTTACCTTTCATGGTATCTTTACTATGGTTATTGTAGTTCTCCCTACTTCCCTTTTGTATCAGTTCGTAATGTTCGTGTGTTTGTGTAGTTAATAACTAAGACCTTGCTTTTAATTGTAAACCGCATTGAATTCATGATATTGCGATACATCAAAATTTTAATAAACTTGAAATTTGAAACTTGAAGTGTCATGTTTTTTTTTGCTTCTCCCCTACTCCATCGCTCATCTGGTGGCAATGTTACTATCATCTTTAGCCTGAATGGTACCCATGCATCCCACAGACGTCTTTTGATTCTTATCATCATGAATATTGGAAGCGTGATAGAAAATGCTTCAGTTGGTTTGCTACCACCAGTGAGCAACTCTCCAAACAATCTGACAGAGACTGTTTCCAGGGTCTGGCCTTGTATACATAGCACAAAGACAGCACATACACTGCGGGGGGAGGAACAGGGAAGGGTGAGGAGGGGGACCACCACCCTCACTACGCCACTGCTTTTAATTGAATTCAAAGGAAGTATTACTGGGAGCATGTTTGGCTGGCAGTAGGAAATAAGATACCAGGGGCAATTCTATATCTTGGCAGTCAGTACCACATGATGGGCATCAGTTCTAGAATGCCATTTTGGCGCCCATATTATTTTCTAGAATACTAGCATAAATAGAAATCAATGCACCTACTGTACATTTAGATACGCCCATGTATACCAGGTCTCTGGCAGGTATTCCTTATGTCATAGGTGCTCCCCCTACTCAGACCTGCGTTTCACCATCTAAGGCTTCCTCAGGGAGAGTATTAACTAAACTAAAAAGGAAAAACCATAAGCTGCTAAACTACTAATCTTACTAAACTGCTAATCTTACTAATGTTACTAACTTATCTAATCTTGCGGAAATTGATAATTCAATAACTAAGACTCAGAAATTTCACACTACTCTATCTAATTTTCTCCTTCCATCGTTAAAAACTATTGAAAATATATTACACTGTATTAATATTAAAGGCTCAAAAATAGAACCTATTCCTCCTTTTTTTTTTCAAACGACATTTTACAGTCTTTGGGCCATATATTCTTGCAATTATTCATAATTGTTTGTCTTCAGCCAATATTCCATCAGACTGGAAACATTCTATTATATCTCCAATCATTAAGGACTCAAAAAATAATATTGACAATTGCTCCAACTATCGCCCAATTGCAAATTTACCATTTTTATCAAAATTAACTGAAAAAATTGTGTTTCAACAATTGGCAGATTTTGTCGAAAAAACGCACATACTTCACCCCAACCAAACAGGGTTCCGTACAAATCATTCCACAGAGTATTCACTACTCGGTCTTACAACATCTATAAATTACTATTTGGATCATCACAAATCCGTTTTATTAATTTCTTTAGATCTTGCTGCAGCATTCGATACCATTGATCATCATCTCTTATTGCAACGTCTTTTTTCTATCGGAGTAGCAGATCAAGCTTTTGAGTGGTTTCGTTCTTACTTTTCTGATAGAACCTCATCAGTATATTATAAGAATTTAGAATCTAAATCCTATCATTCAAAATTTGGCATACCACAAGGCTCTATTTTATCTCCCTTATTATTTAATATCTATTTAGCCCCGCTTTTGACCCTCTGCCAATCAATAGGATTTACGGTGTACGCTTATGCTGACGACCTACAATTACTTCACCCCCTTAACCCGAATAATCAAACCGAGATTCAGGCAATTAACCAAAAATTAAGTAAAGTCCACGAATGGTTAAACACAAACAAGCTTTCTTTAAACATTCTAAAAACAAATACTCTTCTTTTCTCCGGAAAAGAGGAAGATCAATTAATATCTCCAATCATAATTGAAAATATTCCACTTTCATTAATTTCAACTACAAAAATTTTAGGTGTTTTAATTGACAATAAGCTAACATTCCGTCCTCAAATAAGTGCAATAGTAAAAAGTTGTTATTATAAATTAAGAATGATTAGATCACTGGTCCCTCTTTTAGATATTAATTCCCTTAACATTCTGATTCATTCACTAGTAATTTCAAAAATGGATTATTGTAACTCTCTACTAAATAGTTTCTTTCACAAAGATTTAAAACGCTTGCAGCTTATTCAAAATACGGCCATTAAAATAATCTCGGGAGCAAAAAAATACGATCATGTTACCCCTTTGCTTCAAAAGGCCCACTGGTTGCCAGTCTCACACAGGGTAACTTATAAAATCGCTCTTCTGGCATTTAAAACAACGCAGACCAACACACCAGCTTTCATAGATAGACTTCTGATTCCATATGACCCCCCAAGAACTTTAAGATCCATCTCTCAATACAACCTTAATATTCCCTCTTTAAAAATCATTGGCACGCGTCGCACCTCCACGTTTTCTGTTACAGCCCCTACAATCTGGAACGCTCTCCCTTTGTATATAAAAATGGAAAAAAACCTAAAAAATTTTAAAAGCAATTTAAAGTGCTTTCTTTTTAACGATGCTTTTAACTGAACTTCTTTCCCTTAACTATTAATTTTATACTGCTCCCCAGTTCCTAAGTGTTTTTCCCTTATATGTTCCTCACTTTTCTATTACAAGTGTATTTCTTCCCCCTTTTCCTTATGTTTCTATGGCCTACGGGTCAACATTTACCCAGTTTGTACAGTCTGTTGTCTTGTAGTTTACTATAGGAAAGTATGTTTAATTGTCATTTTTGTTAAATGTTAATACTTTTTACTTTGTACAACGCTTTGTAGTATCGAAAAGGCGTTTAATCAAAAATTGAATAAACTATAAACTATATACACATACCTAAATATATAAACATTTCATCTTTCTCAATAAATACCAGTATGCTATATTACAGCTCTATGCCCTGAGAGAGACATCAGGGCCCAAGGTCCAAACGTGTCCCGCTGGACTGTAGAATGGGGCATGGGTGGCCACTAGGGAGCTATTATACTATATTATATTTCTAACCCAACTTGATTTTACATGTAGTTTTGCAACTGCTCAATCTACCAATTCTCCCAAACCCCATTTAATCGATGGAAAAATATATCCTTCACTGGATAAAATAACATAGATGCCTTAGATGGTGAAACTCAGGTCTGAGTTGGGGGAGCACCTATGACATAAGGAAGAACACTGAAGTTTGTGTTTCACCATTTTCTGTCTTGCGGAGCCACTTTTCATTGAAACTGGGCATAGTCTGTCTTTGCTTCTGGTTTATTGCACTTATGCATAGTGGTTGATAAGCATAAGATGATCATAAGGGACAGAGAGATGATATGATGGTCCCGAATATGTTTTTTAAGTGGCTCAGCTGCAGGAAATACGGACACTGAGCACTCTCTACAAAACTATAACACATATCACATATTGGTGTATTTATTTAGTAAAAATATTTATGAGTGCTGACTCTATCTAGTGTGAAGCTGTATTACGTCCAAGATAGAGCTATTTAGAAGAATTGATTTACTCCTTGGAATTTTGAGTGGTGATATGTGGGACATGTTAGGTGCATTGGCTCATGTTCGAGTTCTAGCTTTTGCACTGAGAAAATGAGTGTGTGGCCAAGTCTGATCTTTATTTAGAGTGTTATTTCTTTGCCTTTGAATACTTTGTCGAGAGCCTTCATTGAAGTGCGACCAAGTGTTTCAGAACATGTTGATGGTGGAATTCAAAAAAGTATGGGATAAACACAAAGGATCTCTAATAGAGACACAGGGAAAAAATTTGTCCCGGTCACTGCCCCATCCCCACGACCACCCCCCTGTCACTGTCCCATCCCCGTGACCACTGTCCCGGCCCCATACCTGTGACCACTGTCCCCGCCCCGTTCCCACGACTACTGTCCCCATAGCATCCATACAAACCTCAGTACTGCAATATTTAGCTTATTCCTTCCATATAAATCAAAGTTCTGGCTGCTGAAGTAGAGAAAGAGATGTTCAGCTGGCAGGGCTTTGTTTATAAATTGTCAACACAACTAATATACTGCTTTATCCTAAAGCAAAAAAATAAATAAATAAATAAATATAATTTTTTTTCTATCTTTGTTTTCTGGTTTCTGCTTTCCTCATCTTCTCATTCAATTCCTTCCATTCACTGTCTGCCTTCTCTCTGCATCTTCCATTTGCTCTGTTACTGTGCCTCTCTCTTCATCCCCCCCCCCCCAATTGGTCTGGCACCCATCTTCTTCCCTCCGCTCCACCCATAGTCTGGCATCTCTATCTTCTTCCCTTCCAGTGTCTTCTTCCCACTCTCTGTTCCCCATTTCCCTTCAGCGTCTTCTCCCCACTATGTCTTCCACATTTCCCTTCAGCGTCTGTTCCTCTCCATCCCCTTTCAGTGTCTGTTCCATTCCTTTCCACCACCAGCCTTCCCTCTCACCACCCCCTTCAGCATCTGTTCCTTTCTACCGCCCTTCAGCATCCCTAACATAGTCCAACCATCTCCCTCCCTCCCTCTTACCTTCGTGGCGTGTTACAATTTAATTTGTGCAACTGCCGGAGCCTGCGAGCTTGGTCCCCGTCCCATCCTCAAAAACCATCTCGCTTTTGTGGTCCTATTTTCCCCATTTCTAATATCTCCCCTATGTATCTGGCATTGCCCTCCCCACATGTCCATATACCATCCCCTTGTATGCCCCCTTTATGTCTCTGTCCCTGTGCCCCATGCACATAATTTTTCCCTCCATGTATCTCCACTTTATGTCTCTGTCCCTATGCCCCAATGCACACAATTTCCCCTTTGTTTCTGTTACCTTCCTGTGTCCAGATTTCCCCTCTCTTCCTCTTCTATACCAATGTGTCTCTTCTCTGCAACCCATCTAGCTTCTTTCCTTCTTTCTCCCCCCCCCCCCCCACCTACTTCCAGCATCTGGCTTCCCTGCCTGTCCTCCCCTTTCTTTCCTGCTATGGGTTTCTTTCTCTCCCTCTTCATCCCCTTGGCCCAGCATCTCTTTCCCTTTCACTCTCTCCTTCCTAGTGTGCGCTGGGAACACGCGCAATCACAGATACCGTGATCCAGAAGCCTCCTCCTGCCCGATTACAGTGTTCTGCCATCTCCCTCCACCTCACCTTAGGTGCCAACTTTAATTCTTCTTCTCCCAGCCGCACACTTTCAATAAGCTGCACACGCGCAGCTGCTTGAATTGTTAAATCTTCTCCTCTGACACAACCGGAAAACAGGAAGTTGCATCAGAGGAGAAGATTCAACAACTCGAGCAGCCATGCGTGTGGCTTATTGAAATTGTGCAGCTGGGAGAAGAAGAATTAAAATCGGCACCTAAGGTGAGGTGAAGGGAGGGAGATGGCAGGACGTGGGATGCGATGATCGGGTGGGGATGCTGGACCGTGCGATCCGTGATTGCTTCACTGCGGAGACATGACCATTCACCGCTCCACAGGGCGGTGAATGGCCTTGTCCCTGTCCCCGCAACGACCACTATTTTTTCTCTCCCCGTTTCAGTGGGTTACCTGTGGCTACCTGCGGCTAGCCACAAGTAACAACCACCGTGTCATTCTCTAATCTCTAATTTATATAATTTATTTGTTTTCTAATTAAAGAACTAAGGCTGGTATTGGACAAACTTGTACAGTTTATGTACCATATGTGGTGATTCAGTATAAGATGGGCTAGGGAGGGCATCAACGGGAACTCCACTAACTTGGAACATGAGGACGTTACTGGCCAGACTATCCTGCAAACAGTGGAATGGTTGAAAAGGTTGGAATGAGTTTGGACGGCAACTTCAGCATGTGGCACCTAGGACATTACCAGGTGGACTTTAGTCTATGGTCCAGACATATCAAAGAAGAGACAAGTTAATTTAACCATGTATTTCTAATGAGAATAACTAAGGGGCAGACTGGATGGACCGTTCAAGTCTTTATCTGCTGTTATTTACTATATTATTGTATAAATGGAAAAAACAGATTAGCCTATCAGGATGTTAAGAGACTGCAGCAGAAGTTCCAACCTTGATTGAGGATGCTTAAAGATGTCGATGGAATGATAGTGAAGGATCCTGAAAGCATTAAAAAGAGATGGAACGAATATGGAAAATGTATACAAAAAAGGCAATGAGGGTAACATTGGGGAAATTGACCTAGAAACTGACACTAAGAAAAAAACAGATATTTTAAAAATCATAGCAGGATTAAAGCTTTATCGAACAAGTCACCTTGTATCAACAATATTCCAATTGAATTAATCAAAGGCTCAGAAGGTGTTATCATAGGCCTCCCTCTACTGTGTTAACAGATTCGGAAGGAAAAAACATAGCCAACCAATAGGAGATCACTGTTCATGTGTGGCATATTCAGTTTTATTGGGGAGGTCTGGTTCTGTGAACTATCTCTTGCCTAAAGCCACAAAAAAGCTGGTACTACATCTGACCCTGTCTCTGCTTATTTTAATTTTACATTATTTCAGGCCTGCTTGTTTCGTTAGATTATGACCCCACTGCATACAGAGACTTGGCAATTTAGATTTTCTCTGCCTTGTCAGCAAATGAAGAATATATTTATAGGCATGGAATAAAGTCAAGCATAGGCTGGATCAGCAGTTTTGACACATGGCCTGCTAGGTAGAAAGACAAGTCTTCTACTATGTTCTCACTGTGGAATCCTATTTATTTATTTGAAATATTTAACCGCCTAAGACCTAAGCAAATTTGCATACATGCATTCATAATCAATTAAAACAATAAATCAGACATCATAAATATATTTAAAAAAAACCTCCCCTTACTCTGTTAAATTCACAGTATCAGACAAGGAGGGATGGAGGCTATAGCAACATGTGTAACTTGAATGACCTATGTCAGTTAATAAAAACGTAGTGCCCACTTTTGAATTACTTTCAGTACAACCCAAATTGCACTGCTGTTTGCACACCTACAGTATCTGCTAATTTTAGGCGTATACTTTTATAGAATTTCTCCCATATTGCATTGCATTGAATATCAATGACCAGTATGAACCTTCCAAGCAACCCAAAAAAGTGCACCCCCCAAGTTATCCCCCTGTTGTTGAGAGAAAACCAAAATGAAGTGGGAAGCTTACTACTGAATGTACTTATAATCTGCTTATTTAACTAACGGTCATCTTGTAATATATCATCATTACTTCTAAATTGCTGCATAATGCCTAAAATATATATTTCTGTGAATCCATTTTTATAATTCTGGACAACATCTGAACATTCAGACTGGATTCCTGAGCTACACATCCTAGAACAATTGAAAAATAATTGCCTTCCACATACCTCAAAGGGAGCTTGTTTATACGGGTTTTTTCTTTGACTACCAGCTGTCAATAATACTAAAGCAAAGGTTGGAACTCATTTTAAGAAGACAAAATGCTTGCCAAGTTCAATAAATCTGCAATTATAGTTAAGCGTTCTATTCATCCCTGGTTCCTTTGCTGCAGAACACATTTAAGAAAGCAAAAAGCTCTGCTGAGGGAAAGTGTTTGAGCTACTTTGAGGGGAGAAGGCTGATCCCCTGACAGGTCTCCCAACATTCTGAGCATTGCTGATTGAGAACTTTTATTAAGAATATTAGTTTCCTACAATTTTTATTTTTTTATTTTTTTTTAACCACTTACACTATGAGGCTTAAAAAAGACACATTTAAAACATTCAGATAACTAGGTTAGTATAATTTACATACAGTTCTATTTGAATCTTTTCAGATAAACACATTTTCACATGCCTGTTATATAGATTTATAACACATACTAGTCTTTATGCCCGTTACATTAACGGGTGCTAGAATAGATGTGTGTGTCTGTCTTTCTTTCTCTCTTTCTCCTTGGCTGCTTTCTGTCTGTTTGTCTTTCTTTCTTTCTGTTTCTCTCTTTCCTCGACTGTCCACCATCACCCTTTGCTTGCTCCCCCTGTCCAGCAGCAGCCCTTCTTCCTTCGTTTTACGTCTCCCCTGTCCAGCAGCACTCATTCACTGCTCTCCCTGTCCAGCAGTAGTCCTCCCTTCCTGTTACCTCCCCCCCGACTCCCCTCAGAGTTCCTGCTGCTGCCACCAGTGCCACTGCTGCTGCTCCTCTTCCTCCGCAATTACCCGGTCCCACTCCCTTTAGAGTTCCTGCTCCTGCCGCCAGTGCCGCTGCTTCTCCTCTGCCGCCACCCATCGGCCCGCACCGCCTCTGTCACACCATCCCTCTGCGCTCCGGAGGCCCTGGGCATTTCCTCCCAGGCTAATAAAACCCTAAGCATGCATGCGTACTCCTACCTGCCACAGAGCTATGGATCACGGATCACACAGGTAGGAGTGCGCATGCGCGCTTAGGGTTTTATTATTAGTGATGCATATGCAAATTTTAATATTAATCATTCTTTGGTACTGTCTACTTGCCTTCTATTTATTTATTTATTATCTTGGAAGGTCTTTGTAGAGCTACAAAGCAAAAAAATATTAATACATAGAAATAGAACCTCAACTGCCTAATTTGCATTGAAAAGGAATCTTATTCTTTACTGAATACATACATGTGTGTATGTGTAATTAAAGACTGAAAATCATGAAAAGTTCTATTTTCAGTGTCCCATTATTCCATTGGAGGTATTCAAAATATAGATCAAATTGAATAATTATAGCATTATGGGTTTGTTATTAAGTATCAAGTGTTCAATGAAATTACATTTCATTTCTAGACTGCAAAACCTCTTGGGATTTACTGTGAAACCAGCCTTCCTAAGTGAGTCCAATACAGCAGTAACATGCTCAAGGTGTTGTGCCCAGAAAGGAGAATATATGATGATGTCATCAAGATATACCTCCGCGTATTTTTTTCTAGTGCATAAAAGTATTTGGACTCCTATCAAGATCAACAAAATCTTCAAGGATTTAAATAATACATGCTGGTCTTATTCTGCTGATATAGGAACATTGGATCACATATTATTCTTCTGCCCTACAGAACACAAGTTTGGAGTCATATACAAATGCTACTGAAAACTACTAAACCGCTCCATTATTCAAGAGTGATTTTCAATATATTTCCTCTGAAAACCGCCTTTACAGAGGATAATAAACGTTTAATTTCTTTTCTTACTGCCCTAGCTATTCAAGATGTTCTGAGATCTTGGAAATGTACTCACCAACTTAAATTTCATATGTGGGGTAACAAAATGTTTGTTGTATAATATATAGATATGAATCAAGTTTTGCAAATCAGTATGGTTGGAAAGTAAGCTTTGAGAGGGTTGGCGGGTTTCAGCAACATCAACAACACACAGCTTGTGAGTTTCACAGGACCTCTGAGGAAGGCTAAAATTGCCAAAACACGTGTTGGGTCTAGGCTCCAGTGATCGTTGGTATAGTTTTTATTTAAAAGGAAGCATTTGAACTCTTAAACTCCTATGTCCAGGAACTGGCTCCACGTTGTGTGCTTTGTGGCTCTTGGTTCTTTGTGGAAGCCTTGTCTATTACCTCTGGTTCCGGGTCTGCAGTCTTTTCAGCAGGCCTCTCTAGTGGTGTTGTGGATTGTACAACCTGTTAAAAACTACATAAGATCATAGTTTAGGCATATATTATTACTGAAAAATTTACTTGGCTGGAATGACCTCTTATCCTTATCTTTTGAATTTATTATGGGATTTTGTTGTTTTATTTGTAGTATTTTATTTTCAACTCAAAACATATTTTGAATATACAGTATCTCCAATTCAAATAGTCTATTTATTCTGCTGATGTTTAATTTAATTTTATGTATTAAAAGAAAACAAGGAGGAAGTGATGACACCGATGCGGCAGGTTGCAAGCAGCTGAAGCTTCGTTGGGGCTGCGGCAAAAACCGTTTTTTCAGTGGCAAATTGGGCACTGTTTTTCCACCACAACTGCTCTTAAAGTGGAGTGGGATGGCATCTACCACCCACAGCAAATTGGACACTGGTAGACAAGTGATTGGCAAATTGGGTCCGGACCAGAAAAACCCTTGCCTTTCCTGAGCGCATCCAAAATGGCGCTGGACCCAGCAGTTGCGCTTCGTGCAAACGCACAGACATCAGAGTCAGGTCTGAGTGCTAGAGAGTGTGGCCCTCTGGAGTCAAGGGGCTGACAGAAATGATAGCAAGCCTTCAGGCCGACATGCTTACTATCAGCGCTGATATTAAACAGGCGGTAGTGGACATTACCAAGGAGTTACAGGATGTTGTACACCAGCAGGAGGAACTGGAGACTAGAGTGAATGCGGTGGCTGAGGATTTAATCGACATGCAGAGCGATGTGGCAGCACTGCAGAAAGATGGGGCAGACATCTGGGAGAAGTTGGAGGATATTGAAAATCGCACTCGCAGATGTAATTTGCGTCTGCGTGGTGTCCCAGAGGAGGAGAAATATAAAGATGTGAGGAAAGGTGCGCAAGACATCTGCGAGGACTTGTGGCACCTGGCTCAGGAGGAGTCTGTTGGAGGCCCTGGGGTGCATATTGAACGTGCACATAGAGCATTGGGTCAGGCACAGGGGAATCTTCCCAGAGATATAGTGATCTGTTTGTCTTCATATGGAGTGAAAGAAACCATTTTGCAAACAGCTCGCCGCTGCAGTGACTATACGTTGAATGGGCTGCCCCTTGTGGTTTATCATGATCTGGCAGTGCTGACCCTGAAGAAGTGGAGGGACTTTCAAGCAGTCACCCGGTATCTGCGGCAGGCTGGCTATAAATATCGCTGGCAATTCCCTTTTACCATGTTGATGACCATCAGGATGGTGAATAAGCAGGTCAAAACCACAGAGGAGGCATGGCGAGTTTTGAAAGAATTGTTGGGAGACACTGCCGACAGCGGTATACAGTGAGGCTGGTGGGAGCATTGCTGGAGATCACAGCACTTGGTGGCAGAGAGTGCACAAGCAGAGCAAGCAGAGTAGAGTGCCACCCGGGTCTGCAGCTGGCCACCCACCATGATGCTGCAGTTTGGACTGGTTGCTTGCTTCATATTTCTTGACCCCTGTTGGGGAGAGCAGTTTTTAGCTCTTGGGGAGGGGGAGTTGTGGCAGTTGTTGATTGGTTGAATGTGGGGTGGTAAGGTTGTGGGGTTACATGCATGGGGTACATTACATTACATTAGTGATTTCTATTCCGCTATTACCTTGCAGTTCAAGGCGGATTGCATAAGAGTTGTCATGAAGTTACAAGATATATAGGCGGATTACATAAGAATTGTTGTGAAATTAGGTAAAACATGTTGGGTAATTTGAACATTTTAGATTTGATAAGGTGTAGACAATGTAGTAGGTGGAGCTTGGGAAGGAACTGGTCATGTTTAATAGGTTTTATGTATTTATTGAAGAGAAGAGTTTTAGTTTCATTTTTGAAGGTTTTGTAGTCTGTGGTCGAAGACAGCAGATTGGTGAGTTGTCTGTCTAGTTTTGCTGCTCTGGTGGCCATTAGGTTGTCATATAGTGGGATTCATGTAGTCAGAGGATAGTTTTGCTGCTCTGGTGTAATGTAGTAGGAGTCATATAGTGCTCTGGTGTCATGTAGTGGGAGTCTAGTTTTGCTGCTCTGGTGGCCATTAGGTTGTCATATAGTGAAAGTCATTAGGTTGTCATGTAGTGGGAGTTCCTACGTTTTGTTTTAGGTTGGGGCATGCGGGAGTGGGGGGGAATGGGGCAGTCTGTGAGGGGCTAACCTGTTGATTTCCTGTTGCGGCCCTGTTGTTGGTGGGCCATCCATGGGGTTGGAGTGAGACATGGGGGGTTGGGGGAGAGGGAGGGGGGAGGGGTTGGGATAGATGGGTGGGGGACTGGAACCTTGGAGTTTGGACGTATCTCATCCTATGGGTGGTAAGGTAGGTCATGGGGGAACAGAAGGCTGGGCTGGCCAGGTTCGGGATTCGAGTGGGGATGTTTAGAGTGTGGGTGGAATGGGATAGACCTGCTTAAGGCTGTAAAGTCCTTCCAATGGGTTAATATTGTTTTTAGTGCAATTAGCAATAGACATTTAAGGAGTCCAGCTTCCCCTTTATCTAAGTTCATAGTATGAGAAAATCCAAACAGTACTAATGAGAAGGATAAGGTATCAGTAATAGGCAATAGTTTACATATCATAGACCATACCTCAGACCAGTATGATTTTAGTAGGGAACAATTATAGAACATGTGGTCAAAGGTACCTATCTCTGATTTACATGACCAACACAAATTAGAGACAGAATTTGGAAGTTTTGAAAGTTTATATGGGGTCCAGTTTGCTTTGTGGTATAGAAATAGGATCATTTGTTTGATTGCTGCTGATTTTAAGGAGCTGAATGAGGAGAGCCATACCTTCTTCCAATCACATACTGAAAGGGTGGTATGGGTGTCATTCGTCCATATTTCATATAAGTTTAAAGGTGGAGGAAATTTGAGATTCTTTATGGTCTTATACCAGGCTGAGGCCTCTCCTCATTTCAATTGAAATATAGAAGAGTGATGCAGTATCAAAGGATTATCTGCAGATAGTAGTGCGTATATCAGGAGAGTATGATGTCTTCAACCATTGAGAACCCTGTCGGATTAGGAAAGCTATGTGATAATCATAAGTACTGGGGAAGTTGACGCCTCCATTGTCCTTGGAGCATTTAAGTTTTTTTTAGAGATATACGAGGAGTTTTATTGTTCCATAGAAATTTAGCCAGCATAGCATTAATTTTCTGGTATGTTTTGGATGTCAGCAGAAAAGGTATCATTGAAAGAATATAAGTGATCTTGGGAGTTAAAGTCATCTTTATTGAGTCAAGATAGCCCCACCATGATAATTTTAATGGTGACCATTGTTCTGAAAGAGATTTTATGATATTCAGAATTCTTTCTGTATTGAAGTCTCTAATTTCCTCTAAAGAGTTACTAAATAGTACTCCCAAATATTTCAACTTGTTTGGTGAGTATTTTAGGTTATGAGTAGCAATAATATCACTGCATGGCAATCCATTAAGAGACATTACTTCAGTTTTTGTAGCATTAAGTTTATATCCAGAGACTTGGGCATAATCTTTAATAGTTTCCAATATGGGAGTTAATGAATCTAGAGCTGAATAGATCAAAACATCATCAGCATATCCTAGTACTTTTATTGACAATTCTTCTAATTGTAAACCTGAGATTGCATTGTTAGAACGGATTGCTTTTAGTAAGGGCTCCAAAGCGATATTGAAGAGTAAAGGTGATAATGGACATCCTTGTCTAGTGCCTCGTGTTGGTCTGAAGGAGTCTGATAGTATACCATTTATTCTTAGTTTAGTTGATGGATTGGAGTATAATGCTGAGATCATTGTTATAAATTGTTCAGGGAAATTGAACCATCTCAATACGTGAAAAAGAAAGGACTATTCTATGCGGTCAAATGCTTTTTCTGCATCCAATGCTGTAGCTATCATTGGTGAGGATGAGCGCTGAGCTTGAATAATAAGGTGAGTGAAAAATCTGGTATTATCTGATGAGAGCCTACCACACATAAAACCATTCTGATTTCTATTAATTATTGTAGGTAGGATAATATTGATTCTTGACGTAAGGAGTTTGGCATATAGTTTGGCGTCCACATTTATTAGGGACAACGGTCTATAATTCTGAACCTGTAAAGGATCTTTATCGGGTTTGAGGAGAACAATGGTTAATGCTTCTGTAATCGACCCTTGAGCGATTCCTTAATGTGCTATGTGTTGAAAGTATTGAGTTAAAAAGGGTAGGATATATTCTTGAAAGGTCATATAAAACTCCACAGTGAGACCATCCGGGCCTGGGGATTTTCTTTTTGCCATAGTTGAAAGAGCTTCAGATATCTGTTCTTGGAGAATAGTAGTAATAATGGCATTTCCCTCATCTATATCTAGAGTTTTATGAGGAAGGTCGTGAAGGAAGGGATCAAAAAGTTGAGTTGCCGGATTGTTAGATGAATACAATTTTTTTAATAATAATTAAGGAAGTGAGAACAAATATCCTCAGTGTTCCGCAGAGTATTCATATTATCATTTTTAATTGCTGGGATGGAAGTTCTTTCCGATCTTATTTTTAAATAACTGGCTAATTGGTGACCACTCTTGTTCATTTCTGAATAGTAATGTGAAGCAGACATGAAAATTTATTTTGCAGCTGAGGTGCAAATTATATTCAAATCTCAATTTCTGTAGTTTGGAAAGGAGTGTGGTATTAGTAAGATCTGCCACATGTGCTAGTTCTGTAGACTTCAGTTGTTGTTCCAAAGAGTTTAATTTCATTTTATTCTCTTTTTTGGTTTTTGACTAAGCTATTATTTCACCTCTTATATATGCTTTGAAAGCATTCCAGGTGATATACCAGGAGGTGTCAGTGGGATTATTTACTGCAAAGAAATCTCTGATGTTTTTTGATATAGAATTTATGACTGCGGGGTCTGACAGCAAAGTGGAGTTGAATCTCTAGAGGCCCCTATTGTTCATTGTGCCGACGTCATTAAAGGAGATCAGTATCGAGGCATTATCAGAGACTGATATAGAGTGAATTTCTGTCTTATCCAGTTTAGCAGACAATGCATATCTAGTCAGAAAGTAATCTATTCTGGAGTAAGATGAGTGTGGTGGAGAATAAAAAGTGTATTTTTTTCATTTTCATGCATCAATCTCCAAGGATCTATTAATTTCATTTGATATAATAAGTGTTACAAGCAATGCCAAGATTTTGTTTTTTTATATGAGACCGAAGATTTTCTATCTTTTGTCGGATATAAAGGCAGATTAAAATCACCATCAATGATGCAGGGGATGTTTCCAAGAGATGTGATCTCCTCAGCTAAGGCATCAAAAAACACTGGATCGTCTAGATTCGGAGCATATATATTAAATATGGATATAGTCGTAGATCCTATAGACAAGATTGTTTTGACCCATCTGCCACAATTATCAGAGACAGTAGAGAGGATTTTAATATCAGAGCGGTTTCTGACCAAGGTTAGGACCTCATTCTTTTTCCTTCTATGGCTGATGAAAAGAGGGGTGGATAGGACAATTTCGGAGAGCATTTTTGAGACTCCACTATAGATAGATGAGTTTCCTGAAACAGTACTACATCAGGATGGCATTGTTCAGTGTAGCGCAATAGTTTTTTTTATGTTTGATGGGGTTATTTAACCCTTTTACATTAAGGGAAAGACAGGTTAATGGCATAGATAGATAGACAGCATAATACAGAATCAAGCAATAACTGAGTAGCGTATGATATCTTAAGCAATGCAGTTAATAGGAAATGATTGTTGTAAACTATAATATCTGGTAGCCAGTTTGTTATTTGAATGGACGGCATATAGATAATGTACTTTACATTCAAAAATATAGAGTGGGAGTGTATATTAGAGGCAAAAATAGCTAACACAGTACTCATGATCTGAATCTGTATATTGGAAATAATGCAATAGAACATGGCTACATATTGTGATGGTGTATATGCAGTAGTTATACACAAGTTAATTGAAGTATGCCAAGAGTGAACATTAAACAGTATATATATAGAAGGCAATATATAATACTGTAAAGCATAAATTTGATATGTAAAATAAAACAAAATCCAAATATTCATAACACATATAAGTAAGAAATACCACAAACAAGAATCTGATGAGACTCCCTGATATTGTCGTATAAGGAAAACAGGAATGTATGAATTCCATAGGAGATATATTGTTGTGGTCACTGGTGGCCAACATATTGCCTACCGAAACCTCTGTGACACTATCTCCGTTGGTGAGTACTAGGTCCAGTATTGCCTGATCCCTAGTGGGCTCCAATATCATTTGTTTGAGTTGTGCTCCCCTTATGGAGGTTAATAGCCTTCTGCTGCTGCTTGTCGTAGCGGAAAGTT
This sequence comes from Geotrypetes seraphini, assembly GCF_902459505.1. Taxonomy (NCBI): domain Eukaryota; kingdom Metazoa; phylum Chordata; class Amphibia; order Gymnophiona; family Dermophiidae; genus Geotrypetes; species Geotrypetes seraphini. The sequence goes on from NC_047085.1 coordinate 370,852,492, forward strand.
TGTTCCAGTCTGCATCAGGCATATTGAAGTCCCCCAACAGTACCGTGTCTCCATGTATAGTGATGGTCTTGATGTCTTCGATTAATTCTATGTCTATGTCTTCCTGTTGTCTTGGAAGTCTGTAAACAACACCAAGATACAGGCATTTGTCATTTCCCCTGTCCAGGTTCACCCAGTGTACTTGACATCTGCGATTCTGGTAACTTTGATGTTCTCTTTAGTGTATAGTGCTACCCCTCCTCCTGTTTTGCCCTCTCTGTCTCGACAGAGTAAGTTATATCCTGGTATGGCCATATCCCACCCATGGGAATCATTGAACTAGGTTTCAGATATTACCACCACATCAAGGTCGATGTTCCTCATTTCCGTCTCTAATTCCAGAATTTTATTGCCTAAACTGTGGGCATTAACATACAAAGCCCTCCAAACTTTATGTTTGCTAGGTCTCCGTGGAGATTTTCATGTTTGAGTTAGTGTGACTCCTACAGCACTGTTTGCAACTTACCACGCCAGGATGGTTACTTACCACACCAGTATGAGAGTGGGTACCCTCCCCCAACTTACCTAGTTTAAAACCCTTCGAAGCAGGCGAGCTAGTCGGTGTCCAAAGACGTTCTTACCCCTTCTGGTCAGTTACTCATAAGGGAGTAATCCTGACTCCTGGCAGCTGGTTACCTCCTCTACAGGCAAACAGCCCATCTGGTCCCTGTAGTCCTAGTAGTGCCTCTCCATGGTCCAGGAATCCGAAGTTCATCTCTTTGGACCATCTGTGTAGCCACTCGTTTGTCCTCTGGATATGATCTTCCCTGGCTCTTCCCTTACCTCTCACTGGAAGGATCGAAAAGAAGACCACCTGCGCTTCTATCCTCCTAAGCTTCTCACACAGGGCTCCAAAGTCTTCAGGTATTTTCTCTGGGGTGTTCCTGGCTGTGTCGTTCATCCCGACATGGATGATAAGCATAGGGAAGTGGTCATGGGGCTTGATAAGTCTTTCTAAGCAGGCAGTCACATCCCGGATCCTGGTCCTTTTCAGACAAAAAACCTCTCTTGATTAAGTATCTGGTCTGCATATTGGTCCCTCGGTGCCCCGCAGCAGGGAGTCCCCAATGACTACCTCTCTGCGCTTCTTCGGGGGGAGCTGATCCTTTGCCCCAGAACCGGAGTCATTTGCTGGACATCTTCCTGTACTTCATTGGTAGGTCCTTCCTGTAGAAGCTGGAACCTATTCCTCAAGGTGATTTGTGGGGGTTGATGTAAAGCTGCTCTGTTTGCAAGAAGAAGAAGAGGAAGGTCTTCTGTGTTTGCCTGTAGAGGAGGTAACCAGCTGCCAGGAGTCAGGATTACTCCCTTATGAGTAAATTCTATATATGACACCTAAACAGAAAAGCTGAGAGGTATTCTATAACCCCCATCTAAAGTTAGGCATTGTTTATAGAATAACACTTATGCTCAGGACCTGCACTTAACTTTAGACACAACCATTTTCACCAACTGAAATGTGGTGTAAATCCTCATGCTTAGCTTAGGCGTGGATGCCTCTTATTCTCTAATTACACAAGTAAATATGAGGAATGTCCCCAATCTGCCCATGACCCTCCCATTTCCATGCTCTCTTTTTGGTGCCACGTGTAAATTTTAGGTACAGATTCCATGCTTAAATTTACATGCATAAACTTAAATCTAAAGAACACTAATAATTGTTCAAGCCAATTATCAGTGCTAATTGGATCAATATACCATATTTACACTCGCAACTCAAAATGCCATGTATAGAATTAGGTGGGCTAGTGCAGTGTTCTTCAACCTTTTGACACCTCTGGACCGGCAGAAATAAAATAATTATTTTGTGGACCGGCAGTTGAAGAAAACTGGGTTAAGGTGTGGGCCAGACTCCATCCATCTCCACCTAATCTCCGCCCCAGACCCCGTCCCCATAATAGTACTAATTGTAACACCATTTTTTCCATTCATTTTTCATATATACTGTACACACACACAATATAATCGTATTAACAACACATAATGGTTAACCACAAAATTAAACTACACAAATCACAAACAGAAAGATGAAAATCAATCACTAAATTCAAAAATAGAATCATTCTCTCTACTGTTGTTGCCTCCCTCCATGCTGTGCCTTGCCTTCTGGCCTTTCCCGCCTGGCCATTTTATGCCGCCCCTCGGTGTTATCTTTGGGCCAGCTTCCTCTTTCTTACTAACGCAGTGCACAAAGCTGTGGGCAGCAGCTCCTCGTGCATCCCGCGCCTCATCTGAAAGCCTTCCATCTGACGTTGTGATGTCACAGAGAAGGCGTCTGGTTCAGGCGCGGGAAGCACGTAGGAGCTGCTGCCCGTATCTTTGTGCACTGCAGCACTGAGGAAGAGGGAGCCGGCACGAAGACAATGCCGCATCGATCGCACCATGGACCGGCGGCTAAAGAGCACTGTCTGGGGCCCGATGCATGTGCCGACCCTGTGGACCAGCAGGAAATTTCTGCGGACCAGCACTGGTCCACGGACTGGTGGTTGAAAAACACTGGGCTAATGTATAGATTTTAAACCTCTTACATGCCCACAACCTTCATTTGCATATGAAACTTTGTGCATGGGTCTGTGAAATCTTCAATCAGTGTTTTCAACTCTCTCAGTTGAAAAAGTAGTTTAAATCCTCTTCACAGGAAGCACTGTTGAGTTTATGGGAAAAAAAAGATCCCCCAGTGAGTCTTTAAAATACAGTGAACTCTGTGTTTTCTTTGGGGCTTGAAATCCTAAGTTTTAATAAAATATGTTCTTTTAGACCACATACCGTACTGAAGAAAAGGTAGTCAGAGCCCATTAAATATTGACAGCTGAGGTGCTACCTTTTAGTCTCGGTCCCTGCAGTGACAATTTTTGTTTTGATGAGCCTTTACCATATGCTTTTTTTCCAGAAACTAAGTAATTTAGAGCAGGATGCTTGTTCTGAAAGAAACTCAAAGGCTTAACTGCATCATTTTTCTCTCTTTTTTATAGAAGTATTATAACCATCTGTCTCAATGAAATGGTTATTGAACAGACAGTTTTGTTTTTCTTATTTTTAAATGAACATTTTGAGGGTAATTATAAGATTGGTCAGATAGGCAAAAAAGTATATGCTTACTTTTTCTCTGTGCAGACTTGATAAATTTTCAAAGCAAAAGTCTGTGCAGAGGAAAGCTAGGGGGCCTGATATAGGCCCTGCTCTGCACGGTTGTCAATCAACCGCTAGGCATCATATCTAGAATCATAGTAACATAGTAAATGACAGCAGATAAATACCAGAGTGGCCCATCCAGTCTGCCCAATAGCTATATGCATTACAAATATATGATTTTTTTAAAATAAATTTATTCATTATTAAAACAAATAACAATAGGAATGCACACTAATGTAAAACAGAAATAATTACAATAAAGAAAATAAATCTTTCAATTCCAAGTCCACATTATTGGGCCTGTAACATCACCCGATAGATCACATACATAAAAGAAAATTCAAATTATAACTTCAGACAAGCAGACAGCATATCTATATTCGTTTCTTTACTTTATCACTTCTTATCGACCTCTGCAATAGTCTCAGGTAATTTATCTACTTTAGGTTTATCGTGTAAGAAACTTTCCAACTGAGATGGATCAACAAAACTGTACTTATTACTCTCATATGTAATCAAACATTCACAAGGAAATTTAAGGAAGAATAAAGCTCCTATTGCCAAGACTCGTGTCTTGAGTTGTAGGAACTGTCTTCTCCTATAAGTTCAATTTTCTTTGCTATTTCTGGGTCATAAACTGTAGAAGTCTGCCCATTAATGTGCTTAGGCTCAACTACTGGAGTTCCCATTAAAGCCCTCCCCAGCCCATCCTAAGCTGAATAGCCATATACAGGACACAAACCAAGTCTTCCCAGTATTGGCCTTGGTTCTTCCAATTATACCCTTCATTTTCTGATTGGAGATCCTCCGTGTTTGTCCCATGTTCTTTCGAATTCCGACACTGTTTTCTTCACTACCACCTCCCTCAGGAGAGCATGCCAGGCATCCACCACTCTCTCCGTGAAAAAAGAATGTCCTAATATTGCTCCTAAAAATCACCACCTAGTGACGCCTAAGCAGATTTGTGTTTCGCTAGACGTTGTAAAGGTAGGCGCCAATATATTAGGCTAGCTTTTACCTGGCCTAATTTACCGGCGCTTAATTAGAACACCTAGTAACACCTAAATTTACAATGCCTATTCTCTGCCTTGACTTAGGCATCATCAGCCGCTGCATGGGTATACATGCAGAATCTTAGGCTGGGTTTTACTAAACCATGGAAGAGCTTCTTACCATGGGCTGGCAAGGTAAGTGTTCTGACATTTATAGGAATTGAATGAGCATCGGAGCATTTACCTTGCCGGCCCACACTATTTAACCCGATAAAATTTGACTAGGTTGCGTGTGAATTTTTGTTAGGTGTCACCAGGTGCCTGCGGAAAAGGTACCTAGCAGCGCTTAACATAGGCGCCATTTATTGAATCAGGTCCTAGGTGCTTACCATGACACCTTCTATTTAGAGTACACTTCTCCCTCCGGATTTGCGGGGGATAGGGGCAGAGCCGGACCGCGAATGGTGAAATACCGCGAATATCTTCTGGTCTGGCTCTGACCCACCCCCACCTCCCTCCCGCATTTCCCCCAGCATCCCGGCCTTACCTGGTGGTCTAGCGGGCTTTCGGGGTAGGAACGATCTTCCTACGCTCCTGCCCCGTGCAGATCACCAATAGGAAATAGGTGTGCATTAGGGGTGTGCATAGAAATGTCAACAATGGGGTCATTTTACTAAACCCGCAGCAAAAATGGCTTTAGAGCAGAGGTGTCAAAGCCCCTCTTGAGGGCCACAATCCAGTCGGGTTTTCAGGATTCCCCCAATGAATATGCATGAGATCTATTAGTATACAATGAAAGCAGTGTATGCAAATAGATCTCATGCATATTCATTGTGGAAATCCTGAAAACCCGAATGGATTGCAGCCTCGAGGAGGGACTTTGACACCTCTGCTTTAGAGTATCCCTTATGGGGTCTTTCCCAAATGCTAAGTCCACTCGTGCCACACCTGTAAATTAGCCAATTGTCCTATTTTTGAAATAAACTAAACATAAATAAATGTGTAAGAGAACACAGTGGCATAGTCTAGATGAGGGCACAGGCACCCAACCTCCTTTCCACCCTCCTGCTCCTTCCCCCCCCCCCACACATACACTGCTGTTCGTGCGCATCGCTTCCCTTCCCCTATACCTCTGTAACATTCCTTTCGCAAAAAGCAACCCCCAAACCTGCTGTCACGCCAGCATCAGCTCTTCCTCTGACATCATTTCCTGAACCCACGCCTAGGAAGTGATGTCAGAGGAGGAGCCAATGCTGGCGCACAGCATCTTGGGGGTTGCTGTTTGCGAAAAGAATGTTACAAGAGGTATAGGGGAATGGAAGCAGTGCCCACTCAGCAGGAGGGGGAGAGCGTATGGAGGTGGGGGCAGAGAAGAGGGTGGGAGAGGGGCACCACTGCCCCAGGTGCCTCTCACCCTCTCTACACCACTGAGAGAACTTATTCAATAAAATGAACTACCCTGTGGTTGTGGGAACTATATGCATGAAATGTCACAATCAAGTGACTCATTCATAATGGTTCCATGAGATATCATTATAGTTCTCAGTGCAATAACATCAATTTTTATTGTGCATAATTTTTGCTTGTGCAATATTTAACTTATTACAAGCGCTGAAATCTTAGGTTGGAGAATTAAGCTGAGTATATTTGCTTTCTCCAATTTATGAGACCATCACCGCCAAAGGACAGAAATTTGGCAATAACGGTCTCATAAATTGGAGGACGTTCCTTGACACAGTGAGATGAGAAACATGGATTTATGTCAGAGCCCCAAATACAGATTTTAAGGAGAGTACCAAATCAATTGATTTACCTGCTGGTGACAGCAGACAATGTTAAAAAATATAAATTAAATTGATGTGATAGAAAGCTTTGAAAAACTAAAGTGTAATAACTGATTAAGACTGATGAGGAGGCTAGTGGTGTTTATCTCAAACCTTAAAGCTATTATTGTTTTGAGTGTAGCCGCTGAGATCGCTGTGATATCTATTTAAAGAAGAACTCAAGTATTAACATAGGAAATATTGTGTGAAGAGAAGAAACTTTTGATTATTAAGAGTGAAGTTTACTGGTGATATATTTGATATTATTAGCTTTACCTATCTGCTTAATTCTAGGGAGTGATATACAATGAAAATTTAAATTATTACACTAAGAACTAGAGCAATGTTTCATGAAAACATTATGAATTAGTCACTTGATTGTGACGGTCTCATGCATATAGTTCTCAGACTTCAGGGTGGTTCATTTACTGAATACGTTCTGTTACACATTTATTTATATAGACTTGAATAAGCCCTGACTTCTGAGTCTATATTTTTTGACAGGAGTAGTTTAGCATTTCTTGTCTTGATCTTATAGACAGTCTCAAATACAATATATTAAGGAATTCCAATTGGGACTAAATTAAAGCTTGTACTCCTAAAATGGGGAGTCTATGATGGCTGCTTGAGCACAACTTGAGGCTGAGTGCTCCGTGCTCTGCCTATGAATTTTTTTACCTGCTCGGTTCCCGAGATAACGAAATGGAGGGGGAAAGTTAGAGCAGCAGTTGACATTATATTACATTACATTTATTGCCTTCTATTCCGCCTTAACCTTTCTGTTCTAGGCGGATTACAATACGAGGTATCTGGACATTTCCAGGAAATTACATGTCAAAGCTTATTATTAGACAAATATTGGATTAGCATGGCAGGACATATTTCCTAAATAACATTGTTTTGATTTCTTTCCAGAAGATTCTATAATCCGATATGGCAGCTAAGATGCTGACAACAACTTTATCTAATTTTGCTGCTTGGAATGACAGTAGGCCTTCTGCCTTTTTTAGCCTTTTTGTTTTATTGATTGAGAGGTAAGTAAAGTTTCTATGTTTAACTGAGGCCTTTTTGCTTCTTATAGTGTAAGTCTATTGTTCAGGTAAATTGGGACATAACCCTGTAGTGTTGTAAAGTACAGGCAATAGAATTTGAATAAGATTCAGCCTTTCACTGACAGCCAGTGTGTTTTTTAGGTAGGCTGGTGTTATGTGGTCATATTTGTTCATGGAAAACATTAATTTTAGTGCTGTAAGTGCTGCTGTCTGGACAAACTTCTTTGATTCAGTTTAGACTCACTACCCAGGTGCTGGCAGGGGGAATCTTGCATGCCAACCTTGAGAAAGTGAGTTCTTATGACCCTGTGTGTTCCATGTTGAAGTTCAAGTAGCAACTGGTTTGGGGAAAATTAAAGCTGAAAATACGGTGAAAGATATTCATGATAACCAGTTGAAGGTGCTTCAAGTAAGTACTAGCTTGCAGCACAAGCTAGAACCAACTGAAAATTCTTTAAGAAGTTGCAACTTGTGAGTCTTGAACTTTCCAAAACTGGATTTGATGTCAGTTAGAGGACTGCTTAAAAATGTATGATTGACGTTTTAAAGCTTCTGGATGAGAAATTGCCTTCAATAAATAAAATCTATTATTTATCATTTAGGAAAAGGCAGCCTGAGACTTCCCAGGTGCAGGTCAGAAATTAGTGATGTATCCAAAATATCAGAGATGTTCAACTTGCCTGGAGAGACATCTTTGGAGAAGGTGGACACATGGGCTACACTATTTATATCCTTTGTTTTTGGAAGTGAACAAAAATAATTTGTGCTTAAAATGTATTTCAAACAGTGAATGGTGTTTATTGGCCATAGAATATGGTGTTTTTCTGTTCTGTACAGAGAAACCCAGGAGAGGCCTAAGTCTTCCTGGAGTTACGCACAAGAGTGCTTCAAGCAGGTGGCGGCAGCAGATGCTGTTCACTCGAGCTGCAGTTTTTATAGAATGTGTGGAAAATTTTGTACGGTTTGATTACCACAAGGCTCCTGAGGCAGGCCCTTGTGGGCCGAAACATGATGTGTCGAGTCCATCATAATAAAAGAGACTGAACACCAATTGGTCACCTTTGTTGTTTTGTTTGCTGTTCCCCTTAATATTGACACATTCATCTACTTTCGTGCTCACTCACTGCATAAATAGAATGCCATAAATGGTTGATGATCCAAGGTGGAAAAAGGGTTGGAGTGGCCCAAAGGCCACAAAAAGAAAAACTTAACAAAAATAAACCAGTCAGGTGAAATACTAGAACACGATATCAATGTATTGTAACAAATAATTAAATAAAGAATAATAATTAAAAAAGAACATGATAAAAACAACAAATAATGAGGAAAACAGTAAAAAAAATAAGTATGGGAAAGCACAGAAAAAGAGCAAAAGTTTGACACGCTAAAGAGAATATTGAAGACACAGCTTCTCAGCTTCATGGAAAATAAAGAACTGATGATTCCACAAGGAAGGTGCTGGCACACACACGGTATGGACACTGCCTAAAGATTTAAAGTGACAATGCACTTGATTCATGACTTCTGGTTGCACTGAAGAATGGAGTGGCAGCATGCTTGCTGAGCTCCTCTGCATTCTTGCCTTAAACAGCTTAATGCTGGTTTCCCTCTGCCATTAAGCTGTTTAGGGCAAGCTAGGCATCACTATCTGCTCAGGGTCGGCAGTAGTGTCTAAGAACTATTCAAAGTTATATGGTGACAAAATTCCTATGCAAAGAAAAGACACGGGTGGCAGAGACTAAAATGGCAGAGCTAAAACAACCACCATGCCCTTTGGTAGGTTCATTTTGGACAGCAGAGCTGGTGGCAGAGATCATGGCAGCGGATGAGGCAACTCTTGACAAGAAACTACAACAGCTAGTTGACAGAATGGAAAAAGCCATGAACACCTAGACAGTGCGGGACTTGAAATAGATGCTCACCAACACTGTACAAGTGCACTAGAAGACCGGTTATATGTAATAGAACAGGCCCAGGAAGCCCTTGGAAAATGGATGGCAGCCTTAGAATACAAGATAGAGAATCTTGAAAATTATTTGAGGAGAAACAATATATGTTTACTGGGCTTACCGGAGTCGGTCCTTGAAGTAAATTTGCGAGGCTTCCTGGAGGACTGGTTACCGAAGATATTAAATTTAGAGGACCGGTTGGCTGAACTGCGCGCATCAAGCAAGCGCATCAGTTGGGGCCTAAAAAAGAGGATTTCCTGAGGCCATGTGTGATGATCCAGCGAATTCTGAACTTCATACATAAGCAACTTATTCTGCAGGGACTCCGTAATTTCCCACAACTGGAATATGAAAATAGTAATGCTTTATGCTTCCAAGATTATTTCCTGGCAGTACAAATATGCAGGAGTGCCTTTTCTCCCATATGTACGGCACTATTCAAACAAAAGATTAAATTCACTCTACTATCCCCTGGAAAATTGAAGATTCAACATGGGGGATCCATGAACTATTATGAGACTATGTCAGACACGAGAGCCTTTTTGGAGAAGCTTAAAGAGAGTCATACGACCCGAGAGTCTTGAGAGAATATAAATCAAGAGGTTTGGCATTGCTAGGATGGAATCTCTACTACATTATAAATTAGGATGAGGGCTGCCATGGGTTGATGCATGGTACCCCATACCCCATTGTTGTCTTATATACTGTAGCAGCAGAGTGGAATGTCATCATTTTGCAAGTACCCTTATAAACTATGTGGAGGACTTTCCATGGTATCTTCTTTTAACACGGTTCCCATGGAGCCCTAAGAGGGCAGATTAACTCTCATTACAGACTCACATCGGCTTGCTGCCGGGAACCATAAGATTGAAAAGACAGGTCCTTCAAAGTTCGATCAGCCAGTTATTGTACATGTAGAATCGGACTGATGGATATATTTTGTTTGTTATTTTACTTTTACTGTTTCTGTTGAGGGCCCCATATGAAGGATTACTATATGAAGGGAAATGTTGAATTGTTTGATAAGTGGGACGTGTGAATGGCAATGGGGTGAGAATGGGTGTTGTGTGGAAGGACCGTGGATGCATGGGATGAATGTGTGGGGCTGGGGGAGTTGAGGTAATGAGTGTTTGGTGAAACAGGTGTGATGGGAGGAGGTATCGGGGGAGGAATGTGACTAGGATGGGGATCATGGGTATGGCATGGCATATACTGTTTTGATTTTCAGGGCTGAGTCAGTGGTATGTTGAAAATCTTCCAAAGTTTGGGGGAGGTGCTCAAACTTCTTGGAGGAGGGGGTTAGAGGCTGGGATGCCCCCCTCCCCCTACATTTAACTTTGTAATTTTGTTGGGGCCTGTGCTGAACAGAGATTATGGTTAAAATATTGACCTAGAATATAGATGGCATAACTTCTCCCATTAAACGTAGGAAGCTGCAGGTCAATATTGCTCTTCTACAAGAAACCCACTTACTATCAGAGGAACACCAGAAACTTCACACATGGTAGGTGGGGGACATTATAGAAGCCCCGGCAGTAGGGAGGAAGGCAGGGGTGCTTGTTCTTTTTCACAAGTGCTTTACAATAGAGAAACACCAGGTTATTGTTGACCCCCATGGGCAGGTATGTAATAGCGAAGGTCACAGTAGACAGAACTCCTTACTTACTGTGTAATTTATATGCACCTATCATGGCTGGCACCTGGGGGAACATTACTAAAAATATTTTTTTACATGAAGGGGGTCAAAAATAATGGCAGGGGGTGTCAAAAAACAATGGGCCCTGGGTGTCACATACCCTAAGTATGCCTCTGGTTATTGTTGGGAACTTTAACTGTGTGGCAGACCCAGAGTTGGATAAATCAGGCCACCACTTCTGGAACATATGCTTGGGGGGGGTCTCTTTAGTGTTCAAAGCTCTAGAGGTGATAGACGTGTGGAGAGTATTACACCCTTTGGTCTGCGACTGTATACCCATCTCTCTAGAGCGCATGGGACCCAATCTAGATTGGATTATTTGTTAATAGACCATGACACTTTTGGTAGAATGGTGGAAATCAATATAGGCCCAATGATTATTTCAGACCATGCTCCTGTTTGACTTGACTTCCGTGACTCACAGAGAGGCAGTAGTGTCTCATGGCAGTTTCCTATGGAGTTTTACTGGGACTTAGATTTTCACAAGTTTCTTCAAAAAATGATTGGATTTCAGAAATTCAATGCAGCCCATAGGTTCCAAATTACTCTTTATTGGGATACTGCCAAAGCTGTTTTGAGGGGAGAAATCCTGGCATATTCTAGTGCAAAGTGCAAGTTGAGAGAGAGAGCAATCTTAAGACTAGAATAGTGGTTGATTTGCTTGTGCAGAGCATATGGGCGAATGCCGAAAAGGGAACTTAAACAAAATTTGCTTACACACAGGCAGAACTAAATAAACTCTTGCATCAGAGAGCCAAGAAATCCTCGCTGTATTACCAGTATCAATTACACAGGTATAGCAATAAGCCCAGAAGATTATTGGCTCATTTGATTCGAAGAGGTAGGGGTCCACTAAGGGTTCGGCCCCTATGGGGTGGGAATGGTCAGCTGATGCATGATGATTCTCAAATTTCCAGAGAATTTTGTTTTGGGGTTTTTTTTAATCTCTGTATGGAAAGGAAGAGAATGCACTGTCACCAGAGATGTATTTGGATAGTTGGACCTTTCTGTGATCTAGCCACAAACCTTGAAAGCCCTGAATGTCCTTATTATTCCTAAGGAAGTTGCATGGGCCATGCAGAGAAGTAAATTGGAGAAAACCCCAAGACCTGATGTTCTTAGAGCAGAATTTTACAGAATAGTATAATTTTACAGGATAGTATAATGCCTGTTCTCAAGGAGATGTTTAATGACATCATTTATAACCAAAAGATGCCAGACTTATTGTGTGTGTCTCACATGATTGTCCTGCCAAAGCCAGGGAAAGACTTAACTGCTCTGGGGTCCTACAGAGCTATCTCTTTAACCTGTTATGAATCCAAGTTGTTGGCTATCATTTTAGCACATCAGCTAGCTAACATATTGCCAGACTTACTGGCTTCCCCTCAGGTTGGGTTTGTTCAGGGCCGTAGAGCAGTTAAAAATATTAGGACCATTTTGGCATCTCTGGTGCAGGTTTGTAGCTCGGCCACTCTTTCATTGTTGATTAATTTTGATGCTGAAAAAGCTTTCGACCAGGTGCACTGGACATTTATGTATGCGGTACTGGAAAAATATGGCATTAATGGGAGAATAAGTGATGCTATTAGGGTGTTTTACGAGAGACCTCTGGCATGTCTGAGAGTGAATGGTATTATCATGGATGCTTTCGAGATCATTTGAGAAACCAGACAGGGTTGCCCTTTGTCACCTTTATTATTTGTCTTGACGTTGGACCCTTTGATAAGGGAGATAGAATGGAACCTGGAAATCAAAGGGGTTAGATTGGGTGGGGGGACTTTAAGATATCAGCATTCGCTGATGATCTCTTGGTGCATATTACCAAACTAGTCTCCTCCTTGTCAGTATTAATGGAGAGCATGTGAGGATATAGTGACTTCTCAGGATTCAGATTAAATACCACAAAATCTGAGGCATTGGCTCCTATGGAGGGCACCCAAGAAACATGGCCGGAAAACCTCCCTTTGCGATGGTGTGGGAGGAATTTACTTATTTGGGAGTGTGTTTGCTAGCGGATCTGAGGAGGTTATATCTCAGTAATATTTTGAGTCTCATGACCAGTACGCTACGGCAGTTAAATCTTTGGAGTTCCCTTCCACTCTAGTTGAGTGGCCGAATTGCACTTTTTAATAAGGTTCTCATCCCCTGTCGGCTAAATGCCTTGCAATAACTACCTCTATGGATTTTATGGAAGGACCTTCATAAACTAGATTCTGCTTTGCAGAAATTTTTGGGGAAGGGAAAAAGCCCAAGCTATGCTTCAGGTTCCTGATTGGTTCTTGAAAACAAAGAGGGATAGGGGTGCCTAATTTGGCCCTTTATCCCAGGACAAGCAGGCATGATATTCTCACATGTGGGTGACGTCATCTACGGAGCCCCGATGCGGAAGCATTTTCAAGCAAACTTGATTGAAGATTTAAGTTTGCTCTGCTGCTCCACGCATGCGTGCCTTCCTGCTCCACTAGGGGGTGCATCCCCTCGTGGTCTCCAGTTCAAAATTTTCCGCTGAGCCTAGAAGTCGTGTTTTTCAGGCTCTGCCCCAACTGCCTTCTAGCACCGCAATTTTTTTCTTGTTTTTTCACGATTAAGTCGCTGTGCGCGAATTCTTACCTTTTAACTTGATTCCTGCTTCGTTTTTGACGACCCGGAGGCTTCCGGGTCCCCGTGGCCACGTGGCTAATCGAGCCGCGGCTACTTTCGATTTAATGTCCCGGCCTTTGACCGGCTTTAAAAAGTGCACCCGGTGTGAGCGGCTTCTTTCCCTCACAGATCCGCATCGCCGGTGCATTCTCTGCCTGGGAGCGGCTCATCCAACCGACTCCTGCCCCCAGTGCGCTACTTTCCAAAACCGGGCCCTCCGTTGAAGAAAAGCCCGCATGGCTGACCTCTTCACCCCGGACCAACCCTCCACCTCAGCCTCGAGGTCGGCCCCGGCCTCGGCCCCGGCCTTGACCTCGGCCCCGGATACCTCGGCACCACCTCGAGACTCGACTCCGAAGTCCTCGGGACAACAGAAAGCCTCGGCCCCGGGTAAGTCCCCTCTTCCCTCTTCAGGTTCCGTAACATCGAAGAAGCCAGCCTCGGGGACAACGTCGACGCATGGCGGAAACCCCATGCTTACAGCCCCGGCTAAGCCCTCCAAGCCTTCGGGCCGTGCCTCCACCACACGGGAATACTCTGATACGAGGTCGCCCCCGGTGGAGTGCACCGAGGCAGTGGACATGCCTTCGATGCTGTCCGTGCCCGTCTTCCAGGACCTACTCCGAGCGATGATCACGTCGGAGCTGTCCGCGGCAATGGCCCAGTTTCAATCGGCCTCGACCTCGACCCCGAATGTGCCAGACCAGCCGGAGCCTCGCATCGAACAACCTAGAGGAAAGGTGCGCAATCCTCGCCGCATCCCATCCTCCTCTGACTCCTCGCTGAGGCGCCCGAGACGTTCTCCCTCCGCAGACTGCCGAGGGGCAAAACGTCGGGCTAAAACGACAGAAACCTCGAACCTCCGTACCTCCAAGAAGGCCCGAGGTTCACCAACCCTACGAGGCCGTTCTCCCACACCTCGTACGGGACCACTAAGGGTGGCTGAGTTATCACTCTCCAACCCGCGCATCCTCCGAACTCCCCCTCGGACCGGGACCCCGACCCGAGGTCGCAGGTACTCTCCGAGGGAGTCCGGATCGAGGTCACTGATCCGACATCGATCGGTACCCCGAACCCCGGCATCGTCTCCGAGGGGCTCCTCGAGACGCCGAAGATCGACAACCCCGGAACACTCTCACAGTGCTTCCCCGGCCTCGGAGCAGGGATCGGAGCAGGAACCTCGATACTCGAGGGAAGCCTGCCCATCCTTCTCCACCCGACGAAGGTCTCGTTCACCGACCCCGCACGGGGCTCTGGGAACATCTCGCCCATCCTTCACTCGCTTTGTCCAGGACATGGGCCACGCCTTGGACTTAGATCTCCAGTCCGACTCCAGATACTCTAAGGAGTACCTGGCGGAGCTGGATATGCCATCACTGCCCAGAGAGTCCCTTCGCTTACCACCTAACCCGGTACTCCAACAGGCCTTCTTCAGGAACCTGGAGACCCCCTACATGGTCACAGCCGTACCCTCCAAAATAGAGGCCAAGTACCGCACAGTACCTTACCCGGGATTCGAGCAACCACAGCTCTCCCACCAATCGCTGCTAGTAGAATCCTCCTTGAAAAAGGCTCACCCATCCCGGGTCTTAGCAGCGGTCCCCCCAGGCCGAGAAGGCCGAACCCTGGACAAGTTCGGCAGGAGACTATATCAAAACGCAATGATGGCCTCTAGGGTGCAAAGCTACACTTTCACCTTCACATCCTACCTCAAACACCTCATTGGACTATTGAGAGCCTTTGATACGGACCTACCGGCCTCCCGGCAAGGAACGTTCGGCCTGCTTTTAGAGTCCCTCTCCAACCTGCGCCTTCATCTATTCCACGCGGCCTACGATGGCTTCGAACTCTCCTCCAGAGAGGCAGCCTTTGCTATCGCCATGCGCCGACTAGCTTGGCTGCGCCTGGTCGACATGGACCCCAACTTACAGGACCGGTTGGCTAACCTCCCCTGCGTGGGAAAAGAACTGTTCGATGACACTATCGAGGCGGCTACAAAACGCCTCTCCGAACATGAACGCTCGTTTGCCTCCCTTGTCCGACAAAAGCCCAAACCGCCCGCGTCCAGGCCGTACAGGGCCCCTCCGCGCCGCTACCCATAAAAGTCCACCCCTGTCTTCTCGCGGCCCCCACCCAGGCGTCCGCAAGCCCACCACAGGGCCATGCCCAAGTCCCAACCGCCTGCGACCACGCGGAAGGGGGCGGGCCCCCTCCGCCATAGTCCCAGGCCTCCTTCCCATCGGGGGTCAGCTCAAAGCCTTTTACCCTCGCTGGGAACAAGTCACGTCGGACACATGGGTCCTTGGCGTGATCTCATCAGGGTACTCTCTCAACTTTCGGGCCATTCCTCCAGACAACCCCCCAAGGAATTGCCCTCCCAACCGGACTCAGCTACCCCTACTCCTCTCCGAAGCTCGAGACCTGCTTCGCCTGAGAGCAGTGGAGAAGGTTCCCCCCGACCAACGGGGGAAGGGCTTCTACTCCCGTTACTTCCTGGTACCGAAAAAAACGGGAGACCTACGCCCAATACTAGACTTGAGACGCCTCAACAAATTCCTGGTACGGGAAAAATTTCGGATGCTCTCATTACCGACACTTTACCCCCTGATCGACGAGGGCGACTGGCTCTGCTACCTCGATCTCAAGGAGGCGTACACACATGTCCCAGTGCACCCCGCGCACTGCAATTTCTTGCGTTTTCAGGTAGGGGACTGGCACCTACAATACCGAGTCCTCCCCTTCGGCCTAGCATCATCACCTCGGGTCTTCACCAAGTGCCTCGTGGTGGTAGCAGCAACCTTACGTTCCCAGGGCCTCCAGGTATTCCCCTACCTGGATGACTGGCTAATCAAAGCCCCGTCCAGGGAAGGGGTTATCTCAGCGACCCAACAGACTATTACCTACCTACAAAGTCTGGGGTTCGAAATAAACTTCCCAAAATCCCAACTACGCCCCTCGCAGTCCCTACAGTTCATTGGGGCCAGGCTGGACACAGTTCGCCTCCGTTCCTTCCTCCCCCCTCCGCGCCTAGAGGCGTTAGTAAGTCTGAGTCGAAGGATCTCCCTGCTGACCTCGGTATCAGCTCGACAGATGATGACTCTCCTGGGCCACATGGCCTCCACCGTCCATGTCACACCCTTCGCCCGCCTCCATCTGAGAATCCCTCAATGGACCCTGGCGTCTCAATGGCGTCAAGACCGGGACCCGATCGACCGTCCCGTGACAGTGACTCCTTCATTGCAACGATCGCTCCACTGGTGGGCCGACTCTTCAAATCTTTCCAAAGGTTTGCTCTTCCTCACCCCACCCCACGGACTCGTCGGAGTACGCTTGGGGAGCCCATCTGGACGGCCTACGCACCCAAGGAATGTGGTCAGCACAAGACCGTCACTGCCACATCAACGTACTAGAGCTTCGGGCCATCTATCTCGCAGCTGTAGCCTTCCAACATCTGCTCCACGACCGAGTGGTTCTCATCCGAACCGACAACCAGGTAGCGATGTACTACGTAAACAAACAGGGGGGGACAGGGTCTTGGTCCCTTTGTCGGGAAGCCCTGCGCCTCTGGAAATGGGCAATCTCCAACAACACCTTCCTTCGAGCGGTGTACATACAAGGAGAACAAAACTGTCTGGCGGACAGACTCAGCCGCCTCCTCCAGCCACACGAGTGGTCACTACACTCTCAGACCCTACGAGGGGTGTTCGAGCGGTGGGGGACGCCTCAAATAGACCTGTTCGCATCCCCTCACAACCACAAGCTGCCTCTCTTCTGCTCCCGGATATACTCCCCGGACCGGCTCGAGGCCGACGCCTTCCTCCTCGACTGGGAGGGAAGGTTCCTGTACGCGTTCCCGCCGTTTCCTCTGATACTGCGGACGCTTGTCCACCTGAAAACAGTACAAGCCACCCTGATCCTGATTGCCCCTTGCTGGCCACGCCAGCCGTGGTTTTCCCTTCTACTTCAACTCAGTGTCAGAGATCCACTGCCTCTGCCTCTGTTTCCCTCTCTACTATCACAAGGCCAGGGTTCACTGTTACATCCCAATCTTCAATCTCTTCATCTGAATGCTTGGTTTCTCTCCCCCTGACTGCTCTCCCCGTGTCTCAATCAGTCAAGGAGATATTGGAGGCCTCCAGAAAAACCTCGACGAGAACCTGCTACTCTCAAAAGTGGACCAGATTCTCAACCTGGTGCTCCTCCCACAGCCAGGACCCGGTGTCGGTCCCCGTCCCTCTGGTCCTTGACTATTTACTTCAATTATCTCATTCCGGCCTAAAGACCAACTCCATTCGAGTACACCTCAGTGCAATTGCGGCTTTTCATCAGCCCCTGGAAGGGAAAGCCCTCTCGCTCCATCCCTTAGTCTCTCGCTTCATGAAGGGCCTGCTAAATGTCCACCCCCCTCTCAAACCTCCCCCGGTGGTTTGGGACCTTAACGTGGTTCTGGCTCAACTAATGAAACCTCCATTCGAGCCCCTAGACAAATGCCATCCAAAATTCCTCACTTGGAAGGTAATTTTCCTACTCGCGCTCACGTCCGCCCGGCGGGTTAGTGAGCTACAAGCTCTGGTAGCGGACCCACCCTTCACGGTATTCCACCACGACAAAGTGGTACTCCGCACCCATCCAAAATTCTTACCTAAAGTAGTGTCTGATTTCCATCTCAATCAGTCCATTGTCTTACCTGTGTTTTTCCCCAAGCCCCACTCTCACCCCGGAGAAGTGGCGCTCCACACTCTTGACTGCAAGAGAGCGTTGGCCTTTTACCTCCAACGCACTCAGTCACACCGGAAAGTCCCACAACTGTTTTTGTCCTTTGACCCAAACCGGTTAGGTCACCCAGTTTCCAAACGCACCTTGTCCAACTGGTTGGCCGATTGCATCTCCTTTTGCTACGCTCAGGCTGGTCTCGCGCTGCATGGTCGAGTAACGGGACACAAAGTCCGAGCGATGGCAGCCTCCGTAGCGTTCCTCAGGTCCACACCCATTGAGGAAATCTGCAAGGCTGCCACGTGGTCTTCGGTTCATACCTTCACCTCCCACTACTGTCTGGACTCACTGTCCAGAAGCGATGGCCAGTTCGGCCGATCGGTACTGCGAAATCTATTTGCTTAAATTGCCAACTTCCCTCCATCCCTTTTCAGTTAGCTTGGAGGTCACCCACATGTGAGAATATCATGCCTGCTTGTCCTGGGATAAAGCACAGTTACTTACCGTAACAGGTGTTATCCAGGGACAGCAGGCATATATTCTCACAACCCGCCCACCTCCCCGAGGTTGGCTTCTTGGCTAGTTAAGTGAACTGGAGACCACGAGGGGATGCACCCCCTTGTGGAGCAGGAAGGCACGCATGCGTGGAGCAGCAGAGCAAACTTAAATCTTCAATCAAGTTTGCTTGAAAATGCTTCCGCATCGGGGCTCCGTAGATGACGTCACCCACATGTGAGAATATATGCCTGCTGTCCCTGGATAACACCTGTTACGGTAAGTAACTGTGCTTTACAATTTGACCTGTGCTTTTTGATATTTAAGGGATTGGATAATGGGCACTTCAGACTATACCCCAGGAGCCTTAGAAGGTTTTTTGTTTAACCTCTTCATCAGCATTATCTATTACAAGTAGAAGGAAGACTACCTTCACATTTGAAGAGACACCCTATTCTTACTTATATACGCACTGTGTGGCATACTCTGATGAAATCGTGGAACATCAAATACTCATCCACAGATGTGCACCCCATTGTGGGTAACTTAGACTTTCCCCCAGGCTTAGATAGAGTAATTATTAGGTGGGACGATTCAAACTTAGAACATGTGCTCTCATTTATGGATGATGAAAGTGGCATAGTTGAAAGGTCACTTTGGGCAGCAAAAAAACTTAGAGACTTGAAGAAAGCACAGATAGTTTATTCAGCATATGCGGACCCCTGAGCTCCAAGCTGGCTCAGAAGTGCCGAAACCAGGAAGTTACAGAGATATTTATTCATTTTTCTGGCTATATAACTGAATTCTAGAAAAAGCTTTTCACGTGTTATTTTTCTTAATACTCATTGGTTCTAAGCTCACACTAGCAGGACACTAGCAGGTCACTTATCTAACTCTGCAGTCTTTCTGTTACATGTTCAGGAGGGCGTAATACCATATTGTGTATGCCCAAGCTAACACCCAGTGCAAGCAGGCTAGAACATCAGATAAGTTAGGTCTGCAGCTAAATATAATTCAGCATTTTATTAAAGAGAAAACTCAGTTCAACTCTTGGAAAACCAGTCCCAGACTCCTTCATAGTGACGTTTGAAGCTCTCATGGAAAATCCTGCAGTGCAGCACAATGACCATTATGCATATCTGTAGTTAACACACTATCTTAGTCATTTAAAAAGAGAAGGCCTAGTAGTGGGAATGGGACACAAGCAAAGGGACTTGTTTACGCCTGTTGAGGATTGGGTGCCCTCACTCACACTACCATAAAAGCTTATGGACAATATCTCTGAGGCGGAGTTATGCACAGATGGGAGAAGGACTTGGGCTTCCCTATTGGGTCTGAAAAGCTTGAGAGGGTGTTTAGTTTCATAGATGCAACAATTTCCAGTGCATACTATTGAGAAAGTACCTTTAGGGTGGTCTCCCGAGTATATGTTTTACATGTTCAAGCCTTTCACTGTGGGCTCAATATTACTGATATTTGTATTAAATGTAAGCAGGAGAATAATACCTTAGGGCAGGGGTAGGGAACTCTGGTACTCGACAGCAATATTCCAGTCAGGTTTTCAGGATTTTCCCAATGAATATGCACGAGATCTATTTGCATGCACTGCTTTCAATGCATATTCATTGGGGAAATCCTGAAAACCCGACTGGAATATGGCTCTCGAGGACTGGAGTTCCCTACCCCTGCCTTAGGGCATGCGTTTTGGTTGTGCCCCCTCATACAGGCTTATTGAAAGGAGATCTTTTCCTATTTGGGAGCTCTTCTACATACAGTTCTGTCCCCCTCCTACTAGACTGTACTTTTCCTTCAATGGGGGAGGGATTTACAAGAAAGGGAGTAGAGGGTTGATCTGAAAGATGATTATTGGGGGTCAGAAATGTATTTTACAAACCTGAATTGCTAATTTCCCTCTTTCATTTTGGCATTGGAGGGCAGCCTTTCATGTGCTTATGTTTTTAGAGGCTAGAGCTACATCCCCCAAGTACAAACAAGCAAACATATTTTGGCAAATCTGGGAATCATATATTCAGAACTTGTCTCGAAGTTCAGTTCTAAATTTGTTGCTTCTGTAGGAAAGGGGATAGGGCAATCACAATGGTTTCTGGGTCTTCTGAGGGGAGATTGAGGATTTTTGACTCCAGCTCTAAATCCTTTGCATATCTCTCATAAATGTGATCTCCTTGCTTATTACCACTGACTCAAGGAATAAGGAATTAGGGGAGGGGGAAGATAATGAATTGGTTTATATTAGGTATACCCTCTTCATTATTGCACAAGGTCTTAAAAGCTGATCAAGTTGTTATGATTATTACCTATTATGTGCTGCTAAGGGATTTGTTAATTAGATAGGAGAGTCTGAGTGAGTTTCAAGCCACTGGAACACAGGTCTGCATGTATTGATACTTAACTTGTATTATGTAAGTGGATTATTTTAACAACCTCTTCTTTAGGTTCTTTAGGAAGTGAGGGATGGTGGAGCAGGTTGGGTAGGGTTAAGGATACCTTCATATATGCTGAGTCACCATAAGAGTCCAGGTGCCTCAGGTCTATTGCTGTAGTTGATTGGGATAGGGGGGAGGGGAAAGGGGGGTGGGGAGGAAGGGGATTCTTGAAAATTGTTGTTCATTGGTTGATATTTCGTGTAAGATAGCGTTTGTAAAATGTCTATTATATTACTGAAATATTAATAAAAAAGATTTTGACTAAAGAGAAAGGGCACTTGATAGTGTCTGTATTGGGTTCCATGGATGAAGTCACCCATATGTGAAAATATTATGCTTTTTTTGTCCTTAGAGAACTGGCACTCTCCCACTTAGGATTCTGCCACATTCCCTGAAGGCTCTTGAACGCTACCCTGAGCATCCGTCACCTTCTGGGCTTCAGTGTTATATAGGAGCAGCTTTCAAGGAGTGTCTAAAAAGCAGCTTTGTCCTCTCTACTACAACAGCTGTAAAGACCTTTGAAGACACTTAGGCAAACAGTAAGAAATGGGGAAATCTTTAGAAGCTTATTGCTATAATTTTGACCTATTTAAGGATACAATACTTGTGACACAACATTTTTGTGTTTAGCAATGAACATTCAAAGATAAAGTGTAAGAGAATTCTACACCGCCAGCAATGGCTATGGATTAACTGAAAAGAAGTACAGGCTCAGCCTTTTTATTCTCTGTAAAAATAATATCTGCTTGAGGCAGATGAACAATAGTTGAGTTTGGAAGTCTTTGTCTGTGGTCACATTCTAAAGCTCTATGCTGTACACTGAATGCCAAGTGCTATATTTCTCTTAATAAAAGTTGTCAGCTTAAAAGTGACATTCAAACTTGAGAAGGCATGAGATTTTCAAACGGCTGTAGCTGAAACCAAACTGAAAAATAATTGTCAGTACAGTTGTGAACAAAAGCATGAGGACTTGCTAGTGGGTTAATCTTTTAAGCCGTGCCATCAATTTGTCATTTGATTTGGAATTCAGTAAAGGTGTCAGTAAGTAATTATGAAAAATAAGCAATAAACTGCACTCTCAAAAGGCTAGGCCAGATTTTTAACAGATTAAGAAGCAAAAGCTACATTGTTGGTGTCAAAGCAGTATGACCTGAAAATTAATATGCATGAAGTCTCCATTTCCTGCTGAAAGAAGAACAGAGAGGTGAGAGAGCAATGAAGATGGATAATACATGTCTGTCTCTTGGGCACAACTAAATGTCTTTGTAAAACTTTAAGATAACTGAGCTCTTCAGAGCAAAAGTGTACAATGTCTATTTTTTGCACTATTTTAGATATGCCCTGATTCATAGCCTCTATGGCCTAAAGATTTAGAAGACAATTGGGCCATGTCCATATCTACATGCGATATAACATATATAATCCAGCGCCAAAATATCCACCAAAATGGCATACTTGTACAATTTATGATTAATATTTATTTGTTTAGTATGAGGAGGACCCTCAAAGAGTTAATATTGCTCCTCTCAATATGTATGCAAACATGGTCCAATTATAGCTTACAAAGATGCCATTCTAAGAGACCATCATAGATAGCAACTGGGACATCTTCCTAATCACCGAAACCTGGCTTAAAGACAACAGAGCCACTCTTGGCAAGCTCTGCTCCCCCCCTGCCCCAGCTATCAGAATCTAGCCTGCTCACTCTCTGACACTAGAGGAGGAGGTTTAGCCACCATCATTAAATCCAACCTCCACCTAAGAATAATAGACGCGATCACAATAAATGCACTAGAATTCCTCATCTTTTCAATGGGGCACATCAGAGATCTTACCATTGTCCTGGTATACAGGGCTCCCTATTCCTCCATGACCACCTTAGATGACCTGTTATCCGTTCTTGGTAAAGTGGTTATCACTTATAATCAGATCGCCATCCTAGTAGATTTTAATTTCACAGACTACCCAAACAAGACCAGATCCCCAGCAGACTTTATCATGTCATTATCAGACCTGGGCTTCTATCAAATAGTCTCCTCAACACACTCAGCGGACCATGTCCTAGACCTAATATTCATCCATAAAGATTCATCCACCAATGCAGTACCTCCAGACTGATCCATCAAACCAGTACCTTGGTCCAACCATCATCTAATCACGTTTAACCACATCTACATAGCAAAACAATCGCCAACCATGAAACAAACCCAACACAAAACAAATCTACAACAATGACACAATTGACATAGGTTGAACAGACCTGTGGAGAGATCCCCTAATGAGACCATTACATCCAAATCCAAACCCGCAATGACTTGACACACCAAAGTAAAAACTTTCTATGAAGGCTTAGCTTCAGTCAAAGAAATCAAGTACCATCCCCACAATCTCTCCTCCCCCTGGTTTACTGACAACCTAAGATCCAAGAAAAGAAAACTAAGAAGAGCAGAAAGGGAATGGTACAAATCCAGGCCGAATGGTGACAATTCCAGCTGGAGAAAACTACATGGAGATTTCAAACAGGCTATCCTCGATGCCAAAAGATCTTATTATTCCCAACAACTTCTAAAGACCTCCATCAGGCAAAAAATGTTTTTATACTAACCAAAAAAATATTCACAGCATCACAGGGAGATAACCATATCCTAAATACTATCCTTAACTGCGAAACACTCTCCGCCTTCTTTGCTATCCTTAACAGCGAAACACTCTCCGCTTTCTTTGCTAACAAAATATGCGTAATATGGGCTCATCTTGACAATGCCACACATCAAATGACAACCCCCCACTACCCAAAGAGGATACTTGAACAAACAGCTGAAACTCTAAACCATTTTGAAACTATTTCACATGGGGATCTTACCAAGATTCTAGACTCCATTTACCCTTCCAGCTCCATCCTAAATCACTGCCCATTACACCTCCAAGTTGATGTGAAGGACACATTTGTATGTTAATCTAATCTAATCTTCAGTTTATCTCTCGTCGGAGCTGGACTGTTTACAAATAGTCAGAAGACTAGAATGTACATATAAGATAAGGAATAAAGCAAAGTTTAAAATTAGAGATTTATCATAAAAAGGTCTTGCATTGTTATTGGTTAGTGGACTCTGCAGATAATTTTTTTAGATATTGTGAAAATAGCAAGGTTTTTAAGGTTTTCCGGAATAGTTGCAGTTGGCCTATCATTCTAATAAGATCCAATTATCAATGCCTTTTTACAAATAGGCTCAGTACCCACAAACTGGAAATTATCAATTGTCAGACTACTGTTAAAGAAACCTACACTCAACCTGGATGTGCTCAGCAACTTTAGGTCTATCTCTAACCTACATTTTATCTCCAAGATTCTGGAAAAAACTTCTCAACCAACTACTTCACTCCTTAATCAACAATAGGAAAGCCCTTTCTACCTTCCAGTCGGGATTCAGAAAATTTCATAGCACAAAAACTGTCCTTCTTGACATCATCAATGACTGCTGGAAACTTATGGATAAGGGAAGTGATGTCCTACTGGTGCTATTAGACAGCACAGTATTCAACACCATCTACCACCCTCTCCTTATCACATGCCTCATAGAGCTTGGCATTAATGATACTGAACTACAATGGTTCACATCCTTCCTTAGCAACAGATCCTAAAGCGTACTACTTGGCATTACCCTATCAAAACCAAAACCAATCAAATATGTCATGCCAAAGGGGGCTCTTCTTTTCCCACTCTTGTTCAATCTCTACATCTAACTATATCTTCCACTAGGAAAAAGCTATGACTCCCAGACTACTAAACTATTTAACTGTCTCTCTGAAATCAAAAACTGGATGTCCACTCATAAACTACAACTAAACACCTCCAAAACAGAACTCCTTCGGATCTGCAAGGAGCACTGCACCTACACCTGACCCTCTCTCCTCTGGGAATCAACTACCATAACCACAAAAGATCAAGCACACAGCTTAGGTACCTGTCACTCTCTAACTATCTCTCCCAAGTGGTCTCCTCTTCATTCTATTATCTCCAACAACTCAGGGAAATAAGGAACTACTTCTTCAAACCCAACTTTACCCAACTTCTCTATGCCTATGTCCTATCCCGCTGGACTATTGCAATGTACTGTTCAATGGACTGACAGCTAAAAAAATCTTAATCATCTCCATATACAAAACACAACAATTAGACTTCTAAAGAACCTTCACACCTATGATCCTGTATCCCAAGCAATATCAGTGACACATTGGCTACCCAGAGCCAAATATTGCATCTTTAAAGGCTTAGTACTAGCGTATAAGTCCTTATACAGTATGGCGCCTGACTACATATCAGCTAAACTTCCACCTTAGGTCCCAAACAGACTGTTCTGCTCCCAAGAAGAAACACATCTACAATTTGGTTGTGGCCTCCAACTCCAACTCCAACTCCAACTCCAAAGTGCCAGACACAGATTCTACTCCTATTTCCTACCAAATTATTGGAATAAACTGCCTCTACATATCAGATCCATCGAAGGGCTTTTAAGCTTTAGAAAAGCAATACAAATGCACCTCTTTACCTAATTCCCTTGCTTGTATCCCAGACTCAATTTCCCTCTGTAAATGTAAATTTGAAATGAACAAACCGTATTATATGTGAATGTTATTTTAGGATGAGCAAATTGTATTATATAAATGGCAGGCACCTGTCAGCTAATTATTATGTAACTGTAATGTTAATCTAGAATGATCAAATCATGTTATCTGTGAATGTTAATTTAAGATTTGAATGTTAATTTAGGATATGCAATTGTTAATTTAGGAAGTTAAACTGTACTATACAATTGTCACTGTAACACATTTCATAATTACCATTATGTAACTTGTTTGTCCAAATATTATGTTCTCAGTTCTCCGGGGAGAATGGGATATAAAACAAATTAAATAAATAAATTATAGGAGACCCTTTATATCTTTCATTGGGCTCCTCCTCATGTGCACCAAACTAAAGTGAATGTACCACAACTGTAATTTAAAGTGTAGGACAGGAATTAATATCAAGTGAAATGTTGTCTCATTCACAAATTAACTCATTCTATTTCAAAGACATAGGAGTCTGTATGCTATGTGAATGTCTCCTGGTCACGAGTTGCTTGGAGAAGAATGTCAATCACATCTTTCAGCTTCTCCTCCTTCACCAGTGGAGTATAGTGCCCTCTTCAGTTTTTCCTTCTGGAAGCAAGTTGAGAAGGTATGTTCTGATCTGACCCTTCAATTTAGTTCAAAATCAACTGGGATGAACTCATCAGCCTGTTCTACCCCTATATCATGCAAGTTTTGTGCTGGATGGTCAGCTGAGGAGTTTCTGTGTACCACGTACTGCAGGGGGTATGCAAGAGAGGATCGAGAGCCTCAGGCTTAGCCTCCTCTGAGTCCTCTAGGGTACACACAACATTGTCAGGAGGTACACATCACTGCGCTGTAAGTCTCCCACTCTCCTTCTGTTGTCCCATAGCTTCCTTTTACCACCATCATTTTCTCTCCCCAGCCCTCCCATACTAGCAGTGGCAGCTCACTGTGCTTTTAACTTATACACACAGCTTGTGCTAGCGTTATTTAGGCAATTCCATCAGTCAGCCTCGGGACCTTTGCTAGGCTAGCCCGCTTCTGATGATGCAACTTCCTCTTTCCTCGGAGGTGGCCGACCTAGTAAAGGCCTCGGGGTTGTCTGATGGAATCACTCTCCAGGACCCAACCCTTTAATCTCCCTCCCCTAGGGCCTACCGAGGGACCTGGTAGTTCAGCGAGGATCTTTGTGGCAGAAGTGCAGCCCTCTCACTCCTGTCACTTCAAAGCTGCCTTCTAAAACATAGCTGCCATGATCTTTCACACCTGCTCATGGCATTTCCTGTAGTACCAAGAGCTGCCATAAGAGGTCACAGCAGCCATGAGGAGGCAGGAGCAAGAGGACCATGCTCCTGCCACAAAGAATCCTGCTGGATCTCCAGGTACCTCAGTAGGCCCAGGATGGGGAATTGTGGGATTAGAGAGGGGAGAGAACCTTGGCTATGGGTTGGGAGGAAGGGCAGGGGAGGGAGAGAGGGAGGGAGGAATGAGAAGTACAGAGGCCTGCGAGGGGTTGAAGGGGAGAGAGATGTAAGACCAGTGGAAGGGAAGGAGGGAAGAGAGAGAAATGCCAGACTACAGGAAGGATAGGAGAGATTTCAGACTGTGGGAAGAAGAGGAAAGAGATGCCAGACTATTGGAAGGATGGAAAGTAAGGAGAGAGATGTCTGACCACTGGGAGGAAGGAGGGAAGGAGAGAGATGTCAGATTAAGGAAACATGGAGGGAAGGATAGAAAGATACCAGACCATGGGAGATGAGAGAGATAGGAAGGGAAAGGAAGACATAGAAAAGTAGATTTTGAGAAGAAAGCAGAAAAATGGAACAAAGTTGAATGCCAAAGATGGATGCATGGCAGAAAGTGAAGAAGGAGAGAAAACCAGTAAATAGATATGAAGGTCATGGAAACACAGTTAAGATCATAGTCATAAGGAAGTGCAACCAGAGACTGGAAAAGGATGATTGGAAAATAAAATCACCAGATAACAAAGATAGGGAAAACAGATAACAAAAACATAAAAACAAACAACAAAAAACAGACAAGACAAACAGACAACAGATACAGACAACAAACTGAAAAAACACAAACAGCAACTGCAAAAAATACTTAATACAGAAGTACGAAACCAAAAGAAGCCCAATAGCCACCCCATACAAACACAGCTGCACACTCACCTTACAAACCATCGGATCCACAACTACATTCATTAACCAAACCCACACCTACAGAGTATCAAATATCACAAGATATGAGCCACACAACGCCTTAAGTCTCACCCAATCAGCAACACTCACTCCTACCCTCATGCTGAAGCCCCCTCTTATTCCGATACTACCTCTTCTATGTCTTTCCACCCTCACAGCCTTACACAACATATCCCCCCAACAATAACATTAATCCCCCATGGAACTACAAGCAACGAAGACCCAGCCCTCCAGAAACTCAAAACCAATCGACGGAATAAATTGGACAATCTCGGCATATCCTCCCCATACTCTGGAACAACAACAATCACAACAAACACAGAAAACAAATGAATCCTAAACCCTTCAACAACCCACTACCTAAAAAATGTTCAACAAACCCAAACAAAATCACTATCCCCTGCATATATGTTAATGCTCGATCAGTGGTAAACAAGCTTTTCATCCTAAATGACCTAATCACATCCAATGACATTGCTCTGACATTCATCACAGAAACATGGCTGAAAGACCTTGAAAGCCCTGAACTCCCACACCTCTGCTCACAGCATCACAATATTCTTTATTTCCCCAGAAATCTCAAACGAGGAGGTGGCTTAGCAATAATCTACAAAAACTCATACACCATCGCCGAAACAGACTCAAGCTCCCAATCCGATCTAGAATACATCACCTGCAAGCTCGAAAGTGAGCACAACCCCGCACACAAGAATGTCAGAATCCTCCTACTCTACAGACCCCCCTAGCGCTTATTCAGACTCCACAAAAACAATGGAAATAATAACAAACCTCACTTGCCAACATGACAAACTAATCATACTCAGTGATATCAACCTACCCCTTGAATCTGCAGAAAATAAAGAAGTCACTAAACTCAAGAATCTACTTGAGGACTGCCAAATCACAATCATACCCTCAGGCCCCACCCATGAAAAAGGCCATACCCTAGACCTATTTGCCTCCTATCCCCCTAACATAGTCAACAGAGCCAAATGGTCCCCTGTCCCATGGACAGATCACTTTCTCCTAGAATTCTGCCTGGACCTAACTGACATAGACCTGAACTCCAAAGCCACCAAAGACCATAAACTAGTTCGCAGGAAAACAAGACCGAATTTCTTCTGGAACACAGTGTCAAAATCACTCCCTTCCCCCTCAAATAACACCATCTCAATGATAACCAACTGGAACACAATCGTAGTCAAAACTATAACCCTCCTCCACCCACACATAATAAAATCAAACCAAACTTTGTCCTGGTTTACGGAGTCCTTAAGACTAGACAAACAACTATGCAGATGTCTAGAGAGGAAATGGAGGAAAATCAAGACACCAGAACACAGAACACAATGGAGAGCAGCCATAAATAAATATAAGGACAACATATCCGAAACAAAGAAAAATTACTATGTGAGTAAAACAGGAGGCAACACTACCGACAGCCAAAAACTGTTCCGCCTAGTATGACAACTGACATCTCCCTCAAACCAAGAATCTGCAACCTTCTCTAATGAAATCTCAGCCCAAGAACTTGCAGATTTCTTCCTCAACAAAGTCAAGTTGGTCCAATCGGAAGTTGCAAAGACAGTCTCATCAAACACTTCCCAACACAACTATACGTAACACACTGAACCCATAAAAGCAGACCAGATCTGGTCTTCATTCACTAACCTATCTATCTCCGATATCAATAAGCTAATATCAAAACTAGCCTTACAAAGCAGCCCCCTAGACAACTGTCCTCCATACCTTCTTTCTGCAGCTCCACAACATATCTGGTTCATCAACCTGCTAAATAGTTCCCTGAACCAAGGGCACCTACCCAAAGAAATAGGTAAAATAGCCTTAACCCCTATACTAAAAACAGTTCAAGTAGACCTCTCCATAACATCTAACTACAGACCAATTGCTGGCATTCCGATCCTCACTAAAATCCTTGAGTCCCATGTCAGCAAGCAGCTAACCTCATACATAAAGCAACACTCCTGCCTTCATACATCCCAATATGGCTTCCAAAAACAGCACAGCACCGAGCTCCTCATCATCACTCAAATCACTAAAATTAAACAGTTGCTAAGCTCGGGTCATCAGGCCATATTACTCCAATTTGATATATCCACAGCCTTCGACTCAGTGTACCACCAATTACTCCTAACCAAACTCTCGGAAATCGGAAACACAGGAACTGTACTGAAATGGTTCGCCAACTTCCTACAAATCCGCAAATACATAGTCAAAAGGAAGAATTATACTCCAACCCTTGGAAGGCATTCTGTGGCATCCCACAAGGCTCCCCATTATCCCCAATCCTATTCAATTTATTCATGAGCTCGCTGGGACATATCAAAATGGAAGATGAAACTGTACTATCGTATGCCGACGACATCCTATTCCTCATCCCCATAACCAATAACCATCCTAATATTGCAGAAAAATCTCAAACAATATAGATAAAATTCAAACCTGAAACCTGAAACTGAACACTGCAAAGACCAAAGCAATTGGTTTCCGCACCGCACAACAAAATGCCATACCTAACCTCACTCTTTCATCAGGCATCACTCTCATAATGAAAAGATCCACCAAAGTATTAGGCTGCATCTTAGACGACATTCTCACAATGGAACCACAAATATCTAATCTTCGGAAAAAGACCATCTACACTATGCATCAACTGCGACTCACTAGACCATTCTTCCATCCACACCACTTTGCTCTGATCGTTCAGATGATGGTCCTACCTCAATTGGACTATTGCATCTCCGCCTACCTTGGCATCAACACCACTCTTATCCACAAACTACAACTCATCCAGAACACAGCCATTAGACTAATCTACAATTTATAGAAATTTGACACAATCATAACCTTTATCAGGCAACTTCACTGGCTAACATTATCATCCTGAATAATTTTCAAATCATCATGTATCCTACACCAGATTCTATATGGAAGCTCAGCAGTCCCTCTCATCCAATTATTCTCTAATGTTTGGTCGAAATCAAAAAGAATCCTTAACAGAATTCAGCTAAACCTGCCATCTATAAAATACCTCCACTATAAGCAAATTTTCCATTCTATGCTAACTTATCTGGGTGTAAAAACCAGGAATGACCTACTAGAAGTTATCAGGAAAGAGACAAACTACACTTCATTCAGAAAAAACCTGAAGACTCACCTCTTTGGCAACTAACTGTCTCAATTTCTGTATAGCACCCCCTTCTTCTAGTCCCCTCTCTTGTTTCTCCATGCCCCCTTCCCCTACTACTCTCCCCTTCCTCTTTGATCTGTCGCCTTGAGCCTGTATAGGTATATGCGACTCACATGGAAGATTAGATTAGAAAATGATTTTATTTCCAATTTAGTGATCAAAATGTGTCAGTTTTGAGAATTTATATCTGCTATCTATATTTTGCACTATATTTGTCTATTTTTCTGTAGCTTTATTGCATATTTGACCTTGACCTCTTTGAGAAAACAGAATATAAATGATAATTAACATTTTCTCTGCATACAGAGTGCTTTGTGTAGTTTAATTTTGTGGTTACTATTATGTATTGTTAAAAAGATTATATTGTGTGTATATTAAAAATGAATGGAAGAAATTGCATTACAATTAGTATTATTATTATGGAATTATGGGGACGTGGTCAGGGGCAGAGCTTGGGCAGGTCTATGGTGGATCTTGGGTGGGTCTAGGGTGGAGCTTGGTTGGTTCTGGGGCGGAACTTGAAATGTAGGTGAAGGTTTTAAAGGCCTACATTTCAGGCATCTGCGTTTTTGGAGAATTGGACTTAGCAGTGTCTAAGTCATACTCTATCTATAGAAATACCCACTTAGATGCTAGGTGCCGCTAAGCGCCATGCAATATGCACCTATCTTATATATCATCTAATTTTTTTGTAGCAATTATTGAGCCTATTAAGGGTATTAGGCACCCTTTATAGAATCAGCTACTTAGTGCGCACTAATCGTTAGAATGCACTAAATCAGTTAGCACCCCTTGATGAATTCCCCTCTGTTTTCAAGCAGATCTGCAAAGGGGACATAACAATGGGAAGGACATGACCAAGTCGTGGGCGTTCCCTTAAGATGCGCACAGTGTTATAAAATAGTGCAGATCTGCACCCAACTTCTGCACCAGGATTTACACCTGCTTTCATTTGAACATGGTTTCCAGTGCTATATGTTGTTCTCAGCTCAACTGGTAAGATGAGCCCTCCTATCTGTGCCCTTCTCTTCAACTGCCAGCTCCAGACTCCATCCCTTCTACTTTGTTGTGCCATATGCTTGGAACAAGCTGCTCGAATCCCTATGGCGGGCTCTGTCTCTGCAGTGTTGAAGGCCCAGTTAAAAGTCCACCTCTTCGAGAGTGCTTTTGACTCTTAACTCCTCTCACCTTGGGATGTGCATTCCCACCCCTATATGTCATGTCTGTCTGTCCAAGTTAGACTGTAAGTAGAGAATGACACGGGGAAAAATTCTATCTCCATTACTGCCCCATCCCCGGACCACCATCCCCTTCACCGCCCTGTCCCCATCTCCGCTGTCCCCTTCACCACCCCGTCCCCGTCCCTGAAGCATCCTACAAGCCTCAGTACTGCAATATTTAGTTTATTCCTTTCTTATAAATCAAAGTATAATAATATTGTGTAAGAATGTCAAGTGAGTTATGTGAATTAATTGTAATAATATTGTACACTTGTTGAGAGAAATAAAAAGGAATAAAGATTAAAAAAAAAATAAAATAAAATAAATAAATCAAAGTTCTGGCTGCTGAACAAGAGAAAGAGATGTTCAGCTGGCAGGGCTTTGTTTATAAATTTTTATAAACACAATTAATATACTACTTTATCCTAAAGCAAAATAAATAAATAGAATTTTTTTTCTACCTTTGTTGTCTGGTTTCTGCTTCCCTCATTTTCTCATTCAATTCCTTCCATCCATTGTCTGCCGTCTCTCTGGGTCTTCCATTTGCTCTGTTACTGTGCCTCTCCCTTCACCCCTCTCCCCCAATTGGTCTGGCACCCATCTTCTTCCCTCCGCTCCCCCATAGTCTGGCATCTCTGTCTTCTTCCCTTCCAGCATCTTCTCCCCACTCTCTGTTCCCCATTTCCCTTCAGCGTCTTCTCCCTACTCTTTCTTCCCCATTTCCCAGCGTCTTCTTCCTATTCTCTGTTCTCCATTTCCCAGCATCTTCTTCCTACTCTCCCTTCCACATTTCCCACCATCTTCTTCCTACTCTCTCTTCCCCATTTCCCAGCATATTCTTCCTACTCTCTCTTCCCTATTTCCCAGCGTCTTCTCCCCTCTCTTTCTTCCCCAGTTCCCTTCAGGCTACTTCAGTAACTTCTCCGCTACATCCCCCACCCCGAGCACCTTTGCGCGGTCCAGCAGCTCCCTCCCACCATCCAGCCATGCTTCTCCCTCCCTCCCTTTCCCTTACCTTCTCTTTGTGGCGAAACTGGCAATTTCTATAAGGCTATGCTCTGTATTGCTATTTACAGAATGTCCCCCTTTGGGCTGGATTCAGAAAATGGCACTCAAATTTTGGCACCAAAAATATCAGTGTTGAATGGTATTCTATAATGGGCTTTCCAGAATGAGTGCCCTTTATAGAATTGCTACTACATTTTGACTTTTATAGACTGTCTCTGTTTGGAACAGCTTACAATTAGAGAATGACACGGTAGTTGTTACCTGTGGCTAGCTGCGGCTAGCCGCGGGTAACAAAATGGTGACTTCTATAAAGCTATGCGCTGTATTGTAGCCGAAGCCTTGAAGTCGCATCGCGTTGGCTGTTGGAAAAGCCTCCTCCGATGCAACCGGAAAGAGAAAGTTGCGTCAGAGGAGACTTTTCGAGCAGCCACATGTGACGCAACTTCAAAGCTCCGGCTGCAATACAGCACATAGCCTTATAGAAATCGCCAGTTTTGTCACAAAGAGATGGTAAGGGGGAGGGAGGGAGATGCATGGCCGGACGGCCAGCGGGAGAGAGGGGGCTGCCGGACCGCACGCTTGTTCACTGTGTGTGCTCACCATTCACCACTCCACGGGGCAGTGAATGACCTTGTCCCTGTACTCACGTTGACCTTTTTTGTCACCGTTTTGTTACCCGCGACTAGCCGCAGCTAGCCACAAGTAACAACCACCGTGTCATTCTCTAATTGTAAGCTTTTCCAAACAGAGACAGTCTATAAAAGTCAAAATGTAGTAGCAGTTCTATAAAGAGCACTCATTCTGGAATGCCTGTTATAGAATACCGTTCAGCACTGATATTTTTGGCGCCAAATTTTGAGTGACATTTTCTGAATCCAGCCCAAAGGGGGAAATTCTGTAAATGGCATCTAAAAAGACAGGCACCTACTTCTTGTCAATTACACATAGGCGCCTATTACAAAATTGAACATAACAAAACTTAGGGTTTTAAAGGGCTACGTTATAGGCACTGAGGCACGGATTCTGTAAACTGCATCCTGATTGTAGGCAGCTATAGGCGTCCTACAGCTGTCTAGTCAGCCAATCGAGACACATGTTTTTTTAAATAAATGCTCCCCAGGCAGGTCGCCTATATTGAAGACGCCTCCTGGAGCCTAGGGAGGCCTGCAAGCCTGCCTAAGCTTGCCTAAGACTAGGCAGTAGCCTTAGGCGAACCTAGGCGGCCCTACGAGTCTCCCTAGTAGAGTGGGAGATACTTACAATGTAGGCCAGAAGACGGAGGGACCTTAGACCTTAGGCACCTGGGCCAATCAGGCCTTAGGATGCTGTGGGATGGGCCGGAGAGGGGTGGGCCTGCTGGACGGACGGTGGGAAGACCATCCGGCCAACTTTTTAAAGTTAGTGGGGGGTACGAGTGGGGGATAGTCTAGTGGCAGGAGGGGTTGAGTACCCTCCTGCTGGCGATCATGGGGGTGGGGGGCTCCATCCTGCCGTGATCGTTTGGGGAGACTGGTAGCTGCTATACTTATCACAGTAGGGAGATCCCTTGCCATGATAAGTGTAGCGGCCACATTTACAGTAACCCGGTTTTGTAACTGGCATCTGTAACATGGACATCAGTTACAGAATTGAGTTTACTTTGGGCAGGTGTAGGTCCGATTCTGTATAGGATGCTTGTCCCGGGTGTCCTATACAGAATCCAGGCCTGAGTCCCTTAGAGAATCACACCTAGGGGCACCTAAGTCCTTCTCCACCCCTAAACATGTCTACTTTGGAGTTAGGCGCTGTTAGGCGCATTGTGATGGGTGCCTATCTTTTGAAGAATCGTGCCTAAGAAGATAGGTACCTATGACCCAATTATTTATTTTTTTCAGTTATGGTTGGCATGCTGTTATACAGCTGCACTAATCAATTAGCACAGGGCATTCCTACTCTCAGCCTACAAAAATGTCCCCATGCTAAAAAATAAAATCTATTTTTTAGTTCATAGACAGCGTGCACCAATTTCAAAAGTACTGTGGGATGTCTGAGTGCATCCCATAGTAATACCATTTTAACCTGTGGTAACATGTATTAGTTCTTATCGCAGTTTAGTAAAAGAGCCTCTTTGTGTACAACTGGGAGACATGCCTTTGGCCTGCCCATGTTCCAACCATGTGTACATGCCCCTTAGTAGTTAGGCACTTAGATACACAGAGGAGTATTTTCAAAAGGAAGTCCAAGTCAGAATAGAGACATCCTGATCATAAAGTCCAAAAGGGTCATCCATCTCACAGGAATTTCCGAACAGGAAATACATCAAAGATTTCCTGTTTGAAAATAAATGAGATGGATGTTCGTGTACTGGAGACTTCCAGCATCAACAGCCATTTTACAAACTGGAACGTCCAAATTATGAACAGTAAGAAACATGAGCATGGACTTATGGCATCATTCTTAGCAAATGGCCACACAGGTGTCCATGTAGAGTAGAAGGACAGCTTAGTGCTTCATACAGTAGACTGTGAACCAAGGGACTTGAAATCTCACTTTAACTCCTTTTTTTATTTTTTATTGTGAGCTCTCCAGGAAAAGAAAAACACCTAGTATACCTGAATGTACACCACTTTAATAGCCTTTGGATTTGGAGATGCTGGTGACCTGGATTGGTCACTGTAAGGACAGGCTACTGGGCTGGATGGACCATTGGTCTGACTCAGTAAAGCTATTCTTGTGTATGTTGTAGGTACTCAGAAAAATTTTCATAGAGTACGCATAATTCAGAATGCAGCAGTTAGATTGATTTTCAATTTAAAGAAGTATGACCGTGTTACTGATTTTTATCGTCGACTGCATTGGCTTTCAGTTGAGGCATGGGTTAAATTTAAGCTGGGCTGTATTTGTTTTAAGGCACTAACAGGCTCAATTCCTGAGTATCTTATGGAATCTTTTATTATCACAAATTCTAAACATCCTAGGAAAACTCACTCATTGTTTTCTTTCCGGAACGACTACTATCTTTTCAGGCAGCCTAATGGACTAAGGATTTAACTTATATATTTACATTCCCAACATCATATCAACAATTTCAACGTACCTTAAAAACCGTATCTTTATAGTGAGCCCTTCGGAAGTTAGAAATCGGATGTCTATCCATTTGTATTACTAGTCTTTGTGAACCGCATGGAACTTAATGGTATGTGCGGTATACAAGTGAGTTTTATGTTATGCTTTGATGTTATGTTCTTATATTCAGGTACAGTAAGTATGTTTCTGTTCCTGGTGGGCTAACAGTAAAAAAAAAATAAAATAAGAGTTAAAGTGGGATTTAAACCTGTGCCCCTTGGTTCACAGCCCACTACACTAAGCTACTCCTCAGACTTGCATTCAGATTTGTTAAGAATGCCTATAATACCTGAAGCAATAAGGGTCTGGTATTTACTTTCAGTTTCACTTTCAGAGGAAAGGAGGAGGACTGCAACCTCTGGTTAATTAAGGAGGTGTCTTGCCTTATTCCTTCTAGTGGTCACCTGCTCAAACAGAGCATGTTTTTGTACTCTGGACAAAAATGAAATAGGTTTAACTCAGGACATCCTTTCTAGGCTTGGATGTTTCTTCCCATTCGGTAATCTCTATTGGACGTTCTGATTTTGGGCCCTCCTTAGTCACACCCAAAACACCCCGCCTTGCAATTTGTATATACTGCAGTGTTGGATATCTCTTAAATGCCTTTGCAAAATTGGGATTTGGACTTTTCAAGCACACGGAGGTCCATTTGTGCATTTTGAGACCTTCATATGCTTCAAAAATAAGTGCCTTATATACTACTTTAAAGAATAATACATAGTGCACATAGGTGCTTGATTGTCAGTTATTAACTTTCTCAATGAATACTGGATTTTTGTAATATCAATATACAGTTTTCAAAAAGACGCCTCAGCCCCACCTCTCCACCACTGTAGTAATTTTATACTGTGGGAAGTTCACTGTGGCTTCTCATCATTGGCTGTCTATTTGATGTGTTTTTGTGTTCATTTTAGTTTATCCTTTAATGTTGTAACGTATATGTTGTCTTCTTGAATAAATAATTCTTTTAATAAATAGTTTTTTGAATAATTTTAGATTTTATGTTGTTATAAAGTATATACATCTACATAGCTGTTCAATACTTATCTCAGCTGAACCCGGGAGTCAGACCCGACATGTTTCGCACAAGAAGTGCTTTATCAAGGGTCTCCCTGTGTGAGAATAGAAAAAAAGTTATAGTATATGCTTACACTAAACCCTTTTGAGCCTGTTTGTCTTTAACCATGCTGTACTACTTAAAAATTATGTTGCAAACTTACCAAGGCTGCCGCTGTCATCCGACTCCAACTAAATTGTGAGCAAAGATGGCGGCGGCGACCTCGGGCTCCAGGTTTAAATTTCGAGCCCGAGGTCGCCGCCGCCATCTTTGCTCACAATTTAGTTGGAGTCGGATGACAGCGGCAGCCTTGGTAAGTTTGCAACATAATTTTTAAGTAGTACAGCATGGTTAAAGACAAACAGGCTCAAAAGGGTTTAGTGTAAGCATATACTATAACTTTTTTTCTATTCTCACACAGGGAGACCCTTGATAAAGCACTTCTTGTGCGAAACATGTCGGGTCTGACTCCCGGGTTCAGCTGAGATAAGTATTGAACAGCTATGTAGATGTATATACTTTATAACAACATAAAATCTAAAATTATTCAAAAAACTATTTATTAAAAGAATTATTTATTCAAGAAGACAACATATACGTTACAACATTAAAGGATAAACTAAAATGAACACAAAAACACATCAAATAGACAGCCAATGATGAGAAGCCACAGTGAACTTCCCACAGTATAAAATTACTACAGTGGTGGAGAGGTGGGGCTGAGGCGTCTTTTTGAAAACTGTATATTGATATTACAAAAATCCAGTATTCATTGAGAAAGTTTATATCAATCTCTGGATTTGAAGATTAGTGCCATTTGTATTGAGCTTTGATTGTCAGTTATTGGCATTTTTGATACATGTAAATTCCAGTTTATACAATTTCCCCATTGGTCTTTTTTCTACCTTCATCTCCTATGTTAATCTAACATGTTATCTGGCTTTTCCTGATTTAGAACAGTGTTTCTCAACCCAGTCCTGGAGCACCGCCTTGCCAGTCAGGTTTTCATAATATTCACAATAAATATGCATAAGCTTGTTTTGCATATACTGCCTCCATGATATGCAAATTTCATTCATGCATATTCATTGTAGATATCCTGAAAACCTGACTGGCAAGGGGGTTCTTCAGGACTGGGTTGAGAAACACTGATTTAAAATAGTCTAATATCACAGTCTAATAACTGTCTAGTGCAGTGGCTCTTAAACTTGTCCTGGGGGACCACCAGCCAGTCGGGTTTTCAAGATATCCCTAATGAATAGCACAAGTGAGATATGCCTATAAGGTAGGTAGTAGGCATGCAACTTTCATGCATATTCATTAGGGACATCTTGAAAACCCAATTAGCTGGAAACCCCAGAACAAGTTTAAGAATCTAATGTATTGCTAAAGACCTTTCCAACAACCAACATTATTTTAAGCAGGTCACAATATATTACAGTGTACAAATGATTTTTCCTTATGGAATTGTTTAGTATAGATAGTAAGAATTTTAATCTGGGTTTAGAGGGTGGGGGTTGGAGGAATACCTACAAATGTCATATGGGGAAAAGCCTTTTTAACACACAAGTATATAATAACTTTGAAAATTAGTCCTGAAAACTATTTTTTATCATCTGGAAATAAAGGAAAGCATTATTTTTCTATATCACATCACTTACCTTGAAAATCATTGAAGCATAAAGTTAGAGAAAAGGAGAAAATTAAGGATGCTGTCAACTGCTAAGCACTATGCTAATGAAATCACTGCTTTCTGCTAATCCTTTTTGCATAAAATTGCCTTCAGGCCCTAAAATAGCTCTTCCGCCACAGTTCTGCCAACATCATTCTTTCATTAAATCATCACCTAGTTAATTGCATCCTATTGGTGATAGCAAAGTATTGATGCTCTGTTTTCTTTCTATCACACAAAAGGTCACATCAACTGAAACCTGCTATTAAGTAAATAGCAAAGAAATTGAAAGCAGTAATAAGTCTTTGAGTTCATGCACAAGGTTGATGCCAGGAAGAGCTTAACAGATTTAAAATCAGCATACATCAAAATATAAATGATTCCACTGTATGAACTGAAATTGCACCTATCTGTACTATTTGATGCACAAAAATGAGATTACCATCAATTTTCAGCAATGTACAAGGAATAATTTGAAATGTGTAATCTAGATGTTTGAAATTATTTCTGCATTCAGGAACAGCGGCAGTCTCCAAATGGGTTATTTTTATAGGTGCTATGAAAGCATTTAGCATTATAGCTATGTTTTTCTCTGTTATTCAAATGTTTTCTAACGCATGCTTATAAGGTGTTTCATAGGTATTATGCTGACATTGTACCATGGGCTCCTGTTACAAAGGTACGCTAAGCGTTTTAGCGCACGCACTGGATTAGCGCGTGCTATAGCGCAAGCTAGTTGAAAATCTACTGCCTGCTCAAAAGGAGGCGGTAGCGGCTAGCATGTGCCGCAATTTAGCGTGTGCTATTCCGCACGTTAAGGCCCTAACACGCCTTTCAGTGCTGTTAAAAGTATACCACCAGATCCTCTCACAAATTAAAACTATCCTTCCCCTCGCTAAAAGGCATTTCCCACACTGGAAAGCTAGGGACCTCCCTTCTCTTCAAAATCAATGAGCTTTGGAACAACCTTACCTCCCCTCTTCGGAACTTGAGCTCTCTCCAAGTTTTTCGCAAACATCTGAAAACCTAGCTTTTCTCAAATATGTAAGTCTCCCTCCAACTTAGGAATCAAGGATACTCTTATATCTTGGCATCCCAAGTCCTCTAAATTTTCTTCAAACTTCTATCTCTAACCCTCTGTTGTAGTTCCTATTTCTTCTAATGTAAACCGCGCCGAGCTCTACGAATGTGGAGATGATGCGGTATACAAACCTAAGGATTAGATTAGATTAGATTAGATGTTTTTTAATACTTTTTCATGGTAGTCTGTTTTAATTTGCTGATTTCGAGTTTACCTCATTTAGGCCCCCTTTTATCTAGGCGCATTAAGGTTTTTTATTGCTGGCAGTTGCAAAGCTCTGACGCTCATAGAATTCTATGAGCGTCGTAGCTTATACCGCAGCAGTCGGCAATAAAAAACCCTACTAATGTGGCTTTATAAAAGGGGGCCTTATTGCAATTATGTTTATACATGATAATTTTGCTGTTGGTGTGCTGTTAACAAAATTGCAAGTTTTATATTCAACTATACAATACATATTCTACACTGAATTAGGTCAAATTTTTTCATAAAGGTTATGAATAAATCCCAATAAATGACCTAGCAGGGCTCTTTTCTTACAGAGGTATTCATTGGTACTGAGTATCAGCACCTTTTCCATTGCCTGCTAAAGGTAACCCCTGGTCCACAAAATAGCTCTTCTTAATGAAAGACTCTGAACACCAGTTCTGCCTTTTCATAGATTCTCTAGTTGGCTGCAAGGGGTCTGGCTCTTGTGTGGTGGTCCAAAAAAAATTTCTTGCCATATAAAATAGCAAAGAACTGCGAATTAATGTTAACACACTGGGGATATCTCAGA
Organism: Geotrypetes seraphini; assembly: GCF_902459505.1. NCBI lineage: Eukaryota > Metazoa > Chordata > Amphibia > Gymnophiona > Dermophiidae > Geotrypetes > Geotrypetes seraphini. Next base: position 370,893,399 of record NC_047085.1, read on the forward strand.
ACGCTACTCTGATAATTTGATGTCAGGGTAGCAGCACTCCTCACCAACTTTACCCTGTGCGTGTATTAGCTTTATGTCTCACTTATTTTAAAGCAATCTTTAATTTGTATTAAATCTCATTTTAATTTAATTTAGCTTTTTATGAAACTTTTTTTTATATACTGTGTATATATATCCATTCTTCACATTTATTCCACATTCATGTGTCTTCATAAACTATTTCTTTTAAACTTTTCAATCCTTAAAGGTCATAAATGCACTTAGCTTTTATGCAGCTTTTGTTCAACTGTATATTGTACTGCCTCCCATCAGGGAAGTCGGTGAGGAGTGTTGCTACCCTGACATAAAATTATCAGAGTAGCGTTCTGAGATATCCCCAGTGTGTTAACATTAATACCAGTTCTTCGCTATTTTATATGGCAAGAAAATTTTTGTTGGACTTTTAATAGTGCTTGACATTAGTCTTGTGTGGTGGGTCATTCAGTGGTTACTCCAACCCTGAATAGTGCTGTTCGATTGAAGAAAATATTTTTTTCAATTTGATCCAGTTTTGCCAACTGAATCAATTTTTTTGATTCAATACAAATCGATTTGCTTCTATTACATAGCTTTTTTTGGCGAGCAAAGGATTGAGTTGATATGAGCAAAACTTCTCTGTTACATTACTCCGATGGTATTATATGCATTGTACATTATAATCAAGAATTACAAATACAAATTTAAAAACGGAAAATAAGCTATGTATTTTATTGAAAGAACTTAAAACATTTTAGCTATCAGAGGCCACCTCCTTCCCCATATCAAGACAGTAAGCTGTCCTGACCTGAGAAAGAAAGTTTTGGTCTCTGAAGGTTGGTCATAAAATATATTAAAATTAGTCTAATGAAAAGATATCATCTTAATTCTATTTTCTATTTATGCAGTATTTATTAACCATTATAAACATGAGAACCATGCTACTTTATCCTGAATTAAAAATAAAATCATATTTTCTTCCTTTGTTTTCTGGCCATATACTTCTCTGGTCTGCTTTCCTCCATCTTAAGTCTCTTGCCAGGATTTTTCTCTCCTCATTCTCCTTTTAGCTTTCTTCAATTTATTTTTCTACCTCCTGCCTCTACCCCCTTCAATATAGTCTGCCCCCCTCTCTCCCCTTTTAGTTCCCCCATCCATTATCTCCCTCTTATCTCCCCCCTCTTCTATCCAGGCTTCTGTCTCCCTCCTTCTATACAGCTTATTCCCCCTCACCTTCCATCCAGCATCTTACCATTTCTATACAGAATCTGACCTTTCTTTATTTCCCACCCATTGCATTTCCCTTTCCACCGGTATCTTCCTCCCCTGCCTCTTCCCCCCTTCCATATAATCTGCCCCTCTCCCTTTTTACTTCTTCCATCCTTCATTTATCTCCTATCTTCCCCGTTCCATCCAGGCTTCTGTCTCCCTCCTTCTATACAGCTTATTCCCTCACCTTCCATCCAACATCTTCTCACTTCTATACAGAGTCTGCCCTCTCTCTCCTCCCACCCATTACCCCCTCTCTCTGCCTCACCCCAGTGCCTGTCCCTCTCTCTCCCCCACCCCATATCCACCAGTGACTGCCTCCTAGCATCCCCAATGCTGTGCTGCTTTCCTGAAGCAGCACCAGCAAACTGAAACAGACCGGCTATAAGACTTTCCTGTACATATCTGTGGCTGCTGGCTCTGCCTCAGAAGAAGTGACGTTAGAGAGGGCGGGCCAACAGCCGTGTGTACAGCCGTGAAGGTCTCACAGCCCTTTTGTTTTACCATGTCACCACTGATGCTGTGCCTCAGGAAAGTCCCTAATGTAGCAGAAGAAGAAAGTGGAGGAGTGGTGCAGGAGGGAAATGATGATGCTCCTGAACCCCACAGGCTGCACGGCCTGAATCAGTAAGTCCATTTTTTTTGTAAATGAATTGATTCAACAAAACTGAATTGATGAATAGATTCAAATCGTGAATCAAACAGCACTACCCCTGAAAGATGATCTAGCACTTGAGTACCAGCAACTTTGTTGCTAGAAAAACTGCGCTGTAAAGTAGTTACCTGGCAGGACCCCATTCTATAAAGGAACATATGTGCTTGCTCTCTTTTATAGCAAAACCTGGGGTCCATGGACTGGAAAAAAAACAGCAACTTTATTTTCACTGACCTCTAACTGAAATTGAGATTTTCATTCAGTAATGAATAGAAGTACCAAAGTAATTTATGGCCTGTAGACTCAAACAATATTTGTTGTCTTCAATAAATCTATCTGAAATGATTATATCCTAAAAAAAAAAGGAAAACCAGAATACATTTGGTTGTGTGAAATTCCTTCTTTTAATATGTTGATAACTGTACTTGAGCATAATTGGTTTGCTTTGTAATCAAATTTAACCCCCTCTTTTACGAAACTGCGATAGCAGTTTCTAGCATGGGGAGCCGCGCTGAATGGCCCATGCTGCTACCGATGCTCATAGGAACTCAATGAGCATCGGGAGCCGCGTGGGCCCCTACCCTGCAGCAAGGGCGGCAACACATGACCACGCTACTGAAAATGGAACACACCCAGCTCCGCTCCCTGGATTCTCTACCTGGCCGACGTACCCGGTTCCTGCGTACGTGGGGGCTCTTTTGGAACTCCTTTTCCCCCACTGCAAGAAGTAGACTTATGAACTTTTAAGATTATGTGATTTCTTCTTGTCCTCTCTTTTTCCTTTTCTTCTCGTTTCTTTCTTTGGCTCCCTTGCACATGGTTTGGTCTTGGGAGGGTGGATAGACAGATGGGAGGAGGGTTGGTGGGGGTGGGGGGGAGTGGGGAGGGGGGGACGGGCTTATTGGTGGTTTATGCAAACTGTTTGAGCCCTGCATTTGCAGTTACAGTTGGTGTTACTATTACGTTGCCTGTTCTTGTATTGGTACTCTCTGTTTCTTGTGCTCAATAAAAATGATTTTAACCATAATTCACATTGTAGTATGCTGAGCTATCCTCTGAAGTAGGATGTTTTAGGTACTGTACAGGTCATATATTAATAATAAAAATAATACATTACATTACATTAGGGACTTCTATTCCACCTATACCTTGCAGTTCAAGGCGGATTACAAAAGAGCTAACTGGACATTTCTAGTGAAGTTACAACAGTTTAGTTTTTTGTTTTTTTTTGGTTACAAGGGAGGAGAGGTACCTGGATTAATTCCGGAAGAACTTGCAAATTGGATATTAAATTGACTGTACGTTACTGTGTGATATAACAAATAGATTACAGTTAGAGTACAAATAAGATTACGTTACATTTCAGGGATCTGAATACTTGGTTGGTGTTTTGGGGAGGAAGAGATTATTTAAGTGGAGGTTTTGGGGGACAATTTATCTAGGAGTTGGGGGAAGGGTTGGGTTAAGATATCTGGATAAATTTTTTGAAAAGTAGGGTTTTGATTTCTTTTCGAAAAGTTTTGATATCGCCCGTTGCCGTCAACAGATTGGAGATGGAGTGGTTAAGTTTTGCTGCTTGCGTCACAATACCACAAACAGTTCAGAGCAGTTTACAGAGGAAGAGACTGTATACAGACAGTGATATTACAAAAAACTTTCAAAATTACATTAGCATGTTAAAATTATTCAAATTTATCTGGAAGTGTTTTAAAAATATATCAAGGCAGAAATGGAGTCAGAGAAATTTATCAAAGAGATAAGTTTTCATTGACTTCCTAAAAGTTTGATAAGAAAGTGTGTTTGAAATAAAGTTGGTTAAACATTTATTCCATTTGCCTGCTTGGAATGATAATGTTCTATCAAGGAAGCTCTTGTAGATACAGCCCTTCAAGGATGGAAAATCGAATAAGTAAGCACTACGTGTACGAGTTGTGCCTGGATATTCGAAATAATGAGATAGATAGATTGGGGATGAATCTGTTATGTTTTTGAAGCAAAGGCAAGCAAACTTAAAAATGACCCTTGCTTCCACAGGCAGCCAGTGTAGCTTTCTGTAATATGAGCTTAAGGCATGCTTGCAACTGAGATGACATCAGAACTGGGATGTTTTGTAGTGTTCTGACATGCTTCATGGATTTGGGATACATTTCTGGGATCTTTTGTTTGTTATTTACAGTAGTCAGTTGCCACTCCGTGTCTGCCGTTTGCTATATGTTGTACAAGTCTGTATGGTTTTAGGGAATCAAACCTTTGGTCCTTTGGAACTGAAATGCTACTGATGCCTTAAACCAGGGGTAGGCAATCCTGGTCCTCGAGTGCTGGAGACAGATCAGGTTTTCAGGATATCCACAATAAATATGCATGAGATAGATTTGCATCTCAAGGAGGCAGTTTATGCAAATCAATCTCATACATATTCATTGTATTATGTAAAAACTAGTCTTCCAATATCAGCAAAATGATGTGCTGGCCTGATATCAACAGTGTGTCACTGGTATCTGCCAAAAAGGATTACCTTTGCCAAGTCAGTGGTGCATATCAAATCTGCGACTCTGCAACAATTTATTGCAGAGGTATCTGTGACTCATTTTGTCTGCTGGCCAACATTTTTTCTGTTGGCACTATCCATCTCTCACCCTTTGAGGTTATGTCTCCTTTTCTGTCATTGAAGGAAAGGATTTCACTCAGGCTTTCGAATGTGTCAGCCAGGTATGGATGCCAGGAGTTTCCTGCTGCAAGCCATGCTCCGCAGGATTGACAAAGTAAAGAAAACCCAACAAAACATTAACAGTATCCCACAATTTTTTTTTTTAAAAAGAGAAAATAATGAAAGATATTAACATTGTCTGTAAGCGATCTACATTAATGCATTAGATAGATTGTGAGCCATAAACAAACTTAACATAAACTATCCACTGCATTTCTATTACAAACCCACCCACAAACTATCAGCAAGAACCAGATAATTTTTTTCTCCATTTCAAATGGCCTTATTAAAATTCTTAAACCTTAACAAATGGTACAAAGAAACCTGCAAACTGAGCTGTGTATCTGAGCATTTAAAAAGGAGGGAGGAAAAAAACAACAACCATGAAGATACAGGCTATGCCATCTTTGTTGGGACTCAAATTAATGGTTCTGCTTCCCAGCTGCTACAGGTTTGCACTTCTTATAGAGGCAAACAGTGAACCACCATATGTTCAAGTATCGTATCAATTTAAATAGTAGGAGATAGGAGGTAATCTAGAGATGCAAGTTCTTTTTAGAGAGATTCGTAGTAAGTGAATCTGATAAATGTGATCCTCCTGTATGTTACAAATAAAGCAAATATTGACCCAAATGGCTGTCCAGAAATTTTAATGCTTGGGGCAGCAGTTGAGCATGTGGGAAAAAGATGCCTATTTCTGCATTATAGGACCATGAATTATTCAAATGAGCTCCTGGGAGCTGAGAAACCTTCACTGGGAGCCTTACAGCCCAGTGTTCCACAAAATATAGTATGGCAGATGGTCCCAATATTTTATTTATTCAGTTATCTATACTGTTCTCCTAGGGGAGCTCAGAATGGTTTACATGAATTTATTCAGGTACTCAAGCAATTTTCCCTTTCTGTCCTGGTGGGCTCACAATCTATCTAATGTAGCTGGGGCAAAGGGGGGGGATTAAGGGCTCCTTTTACTAAGCTGCAATAGTGGTTTTAGCGGGCGCTAGACACTAATGCCACCATTGAGCTGGCAATAGTTCTAGCCGTGTAGCGCGGGGTTAGCGTGTGGTAATATTCTGTGCGTGCTAAAAACGCTGTCGCAGCTTAGTAAAAGGAGCCCTAAGTGACTTGTCCAATGTCAAAAGGAGCAGCGTGGGTTTGAACCCACAACCTCAAGGTGCTAAGGCTGTGCCAGTGGTGAGGTTGTAGCATTTAATCACTGTGCCACACTCTCCCCTTATGAAATATGAAATCGATCAACCTAAAAACTGCCATAAAACTCATATCTAAAGCCAAGAAATTCAATCATGTGGCCGCCCCCCCCCCCCCCTTCTTATGTAAAGTTCACTGGTTACCCATCAAACAGAGGATTTCTTATAAAATCGCTTTATTAACTTTTAAAACACTGCAATCAAAATCTCCCCAATTTATAGAAAAATACTTAGGGCTCCTTTTACAAAGGCACACTAAAATGCCACGCACGCTAGCTGCTACCGCCTCCTTTTAAGCAGGTGGTAATTTTTCAGCTAGCGTGCACTAATCTTGTGCTAAAAACGCTAGTGCACCTTAGTAAAAGGAGCCCTTAATTCCCTTCTAAGATCTGCAGGCCATAGATTACTAACTGTAACATCTCTACGTATTATAGGCACCAAGCTTCAAGATATCTTCTCAGTGGTAGCCCCCCTGCTTTGGAACATTCTTCCAACCCCTGTCAGAGAAGAAAACAACTTAGATCGCTTTGAAGTCTAATCTAATCTAATCTAATCTAATCCTTAGGTTTGTATACCGCATCATCTCCACGTTCGTAGAGCTTGACGCGGTTTACAGTAGGAGAAATAGGAAGGAACTACAACAGAGGGTTAGAGGTAGAAGTGTGAAGAAAATTAAGTCCTTCTTAAAACACACTTTTTAAAAGATGCCTTTAATACTCAATTCCCTCCTTTCAATAGACTCTCTCTCTCTTCTAAAAGAATCAGATCCTTGTACCTCCTTTCCCCGTGTTCTGCTCCTTTTTTGTTTTCTATCCTATATAAATTGTATTTCTACCCCTACTCCTGCTGTATCATGTTAGTTTTTGTTATTTGTCCTTGTATGTAACGCCATTTACTTAAGTTGAATCTTTTTTTAATTGTACTGTGACAGGCGTTTTTTTTATTTTTGATTTGTTTCCCCATTTTTATTTTCAAATTGCTTAGAATGTGTATAAGCGACAGAATCAAATTTTAATAAAAACTTGAAACTTAATATTGAGACCATCTTCTCTATATGTGAATCATATAAGATGCAATTTTAAAGACCCCTTGATGCAGGCCTTTGGCCGAAACACTGGCAGTGTCGGTACTCTGCAAATAAAGAATAGTTAGTCCCAGTTCTGTAGACTTGGATGCTTATTTGTTGTTATTTCCTTACATTTACATTTACATTACAATACATTAGGAATTTGTATTCCGCCATTACCTTGCGGTTCAAGGTGGATTACAAATGGATTGTCAGGACATTAGAGGTACTTAGGGAGTAGCTTGTACATTTCTTTGAGTTGCTAAGGATTACATCTGAATTGTCATGGTATTAGAAATACATATGGAGTAGCTGCAGGTGATGCTTGGGACATATTTGATTGAATTAGTTCGGTTTTATGTGTTTTTTGAATAGAAGGGGTGTTATTTCTTTTTTGACGGTTTTGTAGTCTGTGGTCAAGGTCAATAAATTGGAGGTCGAATGGCTAGGAGGTTGTCGTACAGTTTTTTTCTTTTGACATTTTTGGTTGGAGGGTGTGTGAATAGTGTGTGGGTTCTCCTATGTCTTGTTTTTGTATTTGTTGATCTGGTTATATGATTTGTGCATTTGTTGATCCCTTTCTCTGTGTTGTTAGTCAATTACCATGCCATTTAAGAGAATTAAAACAATTTGGGTTGCATGAGGATTTCAGTTAGGCATCACTAGGTGATTAGGGCACTTAGCGGCACTTAATATAATAATAATAATAATTATTATTTTATTTTATATACCGCCAAAGCCATAGTAGATCGAGGATGTTTACAATAAGAAGAGCTGAACAATCAGCGGAAATAATTACAATGAGTTGTCGAATACATGAAGAGAGGGAGAATACTTATAGGAAGGGAGAAAGACAGAGTAATAGTCACATTAAAGGGACATCGAGTACATTTAAGAGTTCTTGGTTACAAATCGGTTAAACAGGCATCCTTTATAGAATCTGGCCCTTGGTGAATGCAAACACAGTGGTAGAATTCAAAAACGGTTGGGATATATAAAGCAGATCTCTAAAGGGCAAAAGGAAGGAAAATGAGAGCCCGAGACCCCAGTGTCGATGGGCATAATGTAACACGGGGCTGGTAGAGCCCTTGTGTTGCCCATCGGCTGGGGTAGGTGGGGATTAGAGTAGGTGTGGGGATGGCAGAAGGGAGTAGCCTTGGGATTGGGCGGAGAGCCTGTCAGGGAAAGAAATTTAAAATGATTGGAAGAGGGGCGCAAGGGCGAGGTTTTAAAGCTGGGACCCTGGAGGATTTGACTCCTTCTGAGGTCCTCCAGGGCAGTTTTTCCTGCCCACCTGCCCTTTGTCGAGGGTGGCTGTTGTTAGCTTGGGGTGGTGGATTCCCGAGCTACTGGGTCATGAGGCTCATTAGGTGATGAGCGTTGGGACGGTGGGGAGCCATGCCTGGTGGGTCAGGTGACCCGGAAAAGGGGCATGAGGGACATGCCACCCCTCTGACTCTTGCTGTGGTGGTGGGATCGAGGGAATAAAACTAATTCATTTGGTAGCTCGGGAGGAGCTCTTTATACAATGTTAATTATGTTAATGAAGTTAAGATATGTTATGTTTATGGTTAATAAACTGAGCTGTGGCTGATTTTACCAACCAGAAGACTCCATAGTGTTTTTGGTGAGTTAAGAGGGTGGGTTAAGAAAAAGTGGTGGGTTTTTGTTATATATAGGCAGACAGCAGGGCCTATCCAGATCCCGCTGTTACAACGCATAGAGCATTTTTACTCAAAAACAGCTATGAAATGACTTTTATACTTCTAAGAAGAGAAACCTGCTCTGGATACAGCAAGGGCTATCTTCAAAATAAAGGCGTAGAGGAATTAATCTGTAGTGCACGTCAGGTACATTCCCAAAACAAAAGTTTTAGGAAAGCAGCCCAAATGGTATGGCATGTGCAACCTTTTACTGGACAGATGGAATGGGCTATGTTGGTCTTTTGCTGCCATCATTTCCTCCATGTCCATGTCTCATTCACCCATTGGAACCATCAGTTGCCACTTCACTGGCTAAAATCTCTGCCATAAATAAATATACAAGTATTTGCTATAAGACTAATAATTCAGTGAATATGATACCCTTCTTCTTTTGATACCTTCTTAATATGTACTTAAGATATTATGTCCCATAAGCAAAAATGTGGAATGAACAAAGATGATCTCTAATTAGAAAATGAATGGTGCTCATGTTTGTACGGAATCTATCCCCTTTCAACTTTAGAGAGTGCCCTCTCGTTCTCCCTACCTTGGAGAGGGTGAACAACCTGTCCTTATCTACTAAGTCTACCCCCTTCAGTACCTTGAATGTTTTGATCATGTCCCCTCTCAATCTCCTCTGTTTGAGGGAGAAGAGGCCCAGTTTCTCTAATCTTTCGCAGTATGGCAGCTCCTCCAACCCCTTAACCATCTTAGTCGCTCTTTGGACCCTTTCGAGTAGTACCGTGTCCTTCTTCATGTACGGCGACTAGCGCTGGACGCAGTACTCCAGGTGAGGGCGCACCATGGCTCGGTACAGCGGCATGATAACCTTCTTTGATCTGTTCATGATCCCCTTCTTTATCATTCCTAGCATTCTGCTTGCCCTTTTTGCTGCCGCCGCACATTGCATGGACGGCTTCATCGACTTGTTGATCAGAACTCCCAAGTCCATTTACTGGGAGGTCTCTCCAAGTATCGCCCCGGACATCCTGTATTCGTGCATGAGATTTTTGTTACCGACATGCATCACTTTACATTTATCCACGTCGAACCTCATCTGCCATGTCGATACCCATTCCTCGAGCCTGGATAGACTGAAGTGAGCTTCAACAGCAAATGCAGTAGTTGTAACCTAAGGACAATCCACCAATGAAAACCCCCCAAAAACTGTGGATACAGATGTTCTGGAGATAATTTATTAAACACCGACATATAAAACAATGAAAATTCAATTAAAAAAGTACAATGATAAAAAATACAGTGATAAAAATCCAAACGGACCCTACACGGTCCGTGTTTCGGTGAACACGCCTTCCTCAGGGGTCCAATGTTTTGCAAACTCACATATAAAGAATTGGACTGAAAACAGTCTATTGTCTTTAAACTTCTTGGTTGTTTGTTGTGCTGCACCTAAGGACAATACCAGGCAGACTTTACAGTCTATAGCCCTGAAATATAAAAGAAAAAAGATAATTTAATTTAATCATGAATTTATAATGTGTGTAACTATTGGGCAGACTGGATGGACTGCTCAGATCTTTATTCAAATTTTAAGTTTCAAGTTTATTTTAAAAATTGATTGATCACCTATCATGTTTTCTAGGCAATGTACATTAAAATATGGGAACATAGAAAACAAACATATGAAATAAATTAAATGGTCATGGACAGACTTACTATTACATAAAGGGATGGGGTTGAACTACAATAAATTCAAGAAAAGTAAATATAAAGAGGTTAAAACATGAGGGAGTGAAAAAGGGGAGGGTTGTTCTTATTCATGGCTCTGGTTTACTAAATTGAAAAAGAAGGGGAGTTATCATTACGCGTCCACCATCTCTCTCCCTCTCCTCTGTTTTTAGACCATTATTTCTTCCCCCCCAAAGTCCTGCATATGCGCATCTCTTTGAACCCCCCCCTTCCCTCCCTCCCTCCATGTACTTCTACACCAGGGCCCCCTCCCCTGAAGGTCTGTCCCCCTTGAAGGTCTGTCCCCCCTGAAGGCTTGCACCCCCCCGAAGGCCTACACCCTACCCCTGAAGGCCTGCCTGTCCCCCCCTGAAGGCCTGCACCCCTCCTGAAGGCCTGTACTACCACCCCTGAAGGTCTGCCTGTCCCTCCTGAAGACCAGCACCCCCACCCCTGAAGGCCTGTCCCTCCCGGAAGGCCTGTGTGTTCCTCCCTGGCCTCTTGCGCCTCCATTTACCTGATTCCAGCAGGGAGCAGCCTACAAAGAGGATCGCCAGTACTTTAGCAATCATTGCAGGTTGCCATAGGCCTCAGGAGCTGTCTTCCCTCTGCCGCGGTCACGCCCCTCCTCTGATGTCAGAGGCAGGATCGCGGCAGAGGGAAGACAGCTCCTGAGGCCTATGGCAACCTGCGATGATCGCTAAGGTACTGGCTATCCTCTCTGCAAACTGCTCCCTGCTGTAATCAGATAAATGGAGGTGCGGGAGGCCAGGGGGGAAGCTAGACACTGCACTTCATGACTGACCCTCCTTCCTCACCCTCTAAAAGAGGAGTGGCAGTGGCTGGCCAGAAAGAGGCAGCTCTGATGATCCTGCTTTAGGAGGCGAGGGGAGAGGGTCAGATAATGAATCGGGAGGCCGATTTTTTGGGGTTTTGAATCAATTCAAATCAATTCACCCAAAATGAATCTGTGAATCGATTCGAATCGTGAATCGGGCAGCACTACCAGCCACTAGCATGGTTTTGTAAAAGGGGTGGGAGGGGGATAGTTTGCAGCCCCCTATAATGAATCATATGATTTTCTTCCATCTCTGATTCAGAGGAGCTTAAACTACATCTGGGCTCCTACATCGATCATAATAATTGATAAAAATCTAGGTTTTTAAAAAATCCTTCACTATTAAAGGAAACATTTTAATGCATCTTTAAATGTATCTAAGCATTTTTATCTGCTGTCATTTTCTATGTTACTATGTACGTGCCTGAACTCTGCCCCTAATCATGTCTACTTTGTGTGTAGATGCTATTAGGTGCCAGTAGGCACCTTGGTGTAGATACCTACTGCAAGGTGGCAAGTGCCTACCGGCTAATTAATCAATAGTTTAAATTGTTTTTTGACCAATTTTTAATGACACTTTCAATTAACAGCATCGATTTAAGAATTTAAGTTAGTCACCGCTAATTTAGGCGCCTGACAGTGGGTGGCCTTTATAGAATCAGTTCTTACCATCTACAAAATAGATGTTACCAAGGGCTCATGCACTAGCGGTCGTGCACTAGTGGGAAAATTAGTCTGTGGTTATTAATGATGGAAATAGAAAAATAGGTCATTATGCTCCTATAGAAAAAAAATGGCCTTATCACATGGGAATGATCTGCATAAGAATGTGGTAAGACTACTTTTTACTGCAGTTTGGTAAAATACCCCCTTAAGGCTCCTTTTACTAAGCTGCAGTAGTGATTTCCCCGCGGCAAATGCCCCAAAGCCCTTTCAATTCCTATGGGCTTCAATGCATTTGCTGCAGGAGAATTACTACCCTGGCTTTGTAAAAGGGGCCCTTAGTGCAGTAAGTATTAAAACTATCTTATATGAAATAGTCACACTTAGGGCTACTTTTACAAAGCCGCGCTAAGGCCTTAACACGTGGAATAGCGCACGCTAAATTACCCCACGCGCTAGCCGCTACCACCTCTTTTTGAGCAGGCGGTAGATTTTTGGCTAGCACGTACTAATCCGGTGCGCGCGTTAAAAACGCTAGCGCACCTTTGTAAAAGGAGCCCTTAGAGACGGTCTGGATAACTTTAAATAACCTGCTTAAAGCTACAATTTTAAAGTCAAGCAAATTTATTGTTTCTGAAATAATCATTTTGTCTGCTCATCTCAGCAATAAACTGAAATTGTTCCCAGATAATTAAAGAGAAACTGCAGTGCGGCTTTAAGATAGTTATTCAATTTCAAATCCATTTAGTTCAACTTATATCACTGCCAGAGAAATTAAACTTTTAATATATTACTGCATAAATATAACAAGTGAGTGCATTAATATAATCTATTAATTCAGAGGATTCTAGAAACTGCGGATGGACAAACTGTTTTACATTAGATGTAAAACTCATCTGTAATATTAAAGGAGCACAGGGTGTGAATATTTGTAAAGTCGTTGCATGTTTTTCCCATTTTAAAAGCCACAACACTCATACAAACTGTTTCCGCCTCCTCCGAACCAGTCATTCCTTTATTCTCTCTCTCTCTCTTCAATATTCCCTTTAATGCTCTCATTCCGCCTACCTTCATCGTCTCACTTTTGCTTCAATCCACCCACTCATCCCCAGCAATCATTTTGTCTCTGTCTCAATCACTGTCATCATCCCAAGGAGTCGCAATCTTGCTTTGAGGCAGCATAGTATCTGTGTTGGGTTGGAGGAGCTAAATAAAACAATTTCTGATCTTTCACCAAAGTTCTATAAATATTGGTTGGGCCATGGTCCAAATAGCCCGTTCCATTCCTTGGCCTTCTCCTTATGTCCCCAGCTATCCTTTAATCACTTCCTTGTGAGAAGAAACCTCTACTATTTTCAATTACATGCTTTGCCCTGGATCAGTGATGGAATGATGCTACTATTTGGGATTTTATCATTACAATATCTAGGGTTAAAGGATATTTCATAAATTACAATGTACTGTGTAAAATTTAATAATATTTCTTAACTTTTTATATATATATACTAGCTGATGACCCGGCGTTGCACGGGTATTTAATTATAGCAATAATACAGTAAATGGATTGAAATAAAGATACTTTATAGTGGTGAATGAAATTATTTTTTTACAGCTTTATAAAAAGTACAATAATCAAATTATAATGTGAAATATTTGACAAAATGAATACAATACAACTAACACAAAACTTGATTATAACAACAATTTTAGTTTCACCTCCAGGAGCAAGAACATATAAATTCTTGGGTGAACCCACCCTTGATCAAGCAACATAGAGTTGTCCATGGGAAAAACAGGGGGATCTTAAATCCACTCCACAGTATGTAATAGTCTGTCCCTGTGATTTGTTGATTGTGATAGAGAATGCAAGTCTCACTGGAATTTGCAATCTCTTAAACTGAAAAGGAAGATCTGTTGGAATAAGTGGCATCCAAAAGTTTCAGTATTGATTTAAACAACTCAATATGTGGAAACTCAGGTTGAAAAGAAACTCCATGTAGTTTGTTCCCTGTTCAGATTGGAACCTGTGTTCCTAGTTCAGGATATGTGAGTTCTCATGTAATGTAATAACATTATGAACTGGGGTGCATGAAGGAAACAGTTACAAACACAGTTAGAACATACAAACTCTATATGTATGGTGTCCGTGGTAGACTAGAAACGATGTCCCTAGTGGTTATAGTGTCATAGAAAGTGTTTTATAGTTGGAATTACAGTGAGAATGGCAGCTTTTTACATTTTTTTCCATTGACATGAATGGGTGAAATCTGATTTTCTGTTTGTAGCTCCGCCCACGTGTGCAGGTGGGCAGCGAGACCCCCAGAACATATCACCCCAAGTAGTGAGGGATCTGCATACCAAGTTTTGTTCAAATCGGTCAAGCCGGTTTTGAATTACAGTGAGAATGGCAGGTTTTTATATTTTTTCCATTGACATGAATGGGTGAAATAAGATTTTCTGTTTGTAGCTCCGCCCACATGTGCAGGTGGGCCGCGAGACCCCCAGAACATATCACCCCAGGTAGTGAGGGATCTGCATACCAAGTTACGTTCAAATTGGGCAAGTCGTTTTTGAATTACTGTGAGAATGGCAGCTTTTTACATTTTTTCCATTGACATGAATGGGTGAAATGTGAATTTCTGTTTGTAGCTCCGCCCACGTGTGCAGGTGGGCCACGAGACCCCCAGAACATATCACCCCAGGTAGTGAGGGATCTGCATACCAAGTTTCGTTCAAATCGGTCAAGCCGTTTTTGAATTACTGTGAGAATGGCAGCTTTTTACATTTTTTCCATTGACATGAATGGGTGAAATCTGATTTTCTGTTTGTAGCTCCGCCCACGTGTGTAGGTGGGCCGCGAGACCCCCAGAACATATCATCCCAGGTAGTGAGGGATCAGCATACCAAGTTTCGTTCAAATCGGTCAAGCCGTTTTTGCGTGATCGCGGCACATACACACACACATACATACACACATACATACCTCCGATTTTATATATATAGATATCTTTTGTTACACCCAATTACTAAACCCTCAAACAATAAGCTAGAAGGATGGTATATCATACAATGTAAACCGTTTTCAGTGCATAGGACCTCACATAAAATACGTTACTCCAAGTCCACATTCTGTTCAATTTTCAAATAATCATTTATACCATTACCGCCTTCCTTTCCCTTAATTGATTGTTTTTATATTTCATTTCAATTAGTGATGTGTGGTGCAGTGGTTAGGGCTACAGCCTCAGCACCTTGAGGTTATGGGTTCAAACCCCGTGCTGCTGCTTGTGACCCTGGGCAAGTCACTTAATCTTCCACAGTCCCAGGTACATTAGATAGACTGTGAGCTTACCAGGACAGATAGGGAAAAATGCTTGAAGTACCTGCATATAAACCGCTTTGAGTGTGGTTGTAAAACTACAAAAATGTGGTATACAAGTCCCAATCCCTTCCTTCCCTTCCTAATGTGCAATTTCATAAATTTAATTGCATCAAAATTGCCAATTGGGATTTTGCAAGGTACTTGTGACTTGGCTTGGCCTCTTTGAAGACGAGATACTGGGCTGGATGGACCATTGGGCTGACCCAATAAGGCTATAATTTTGCTCCTCCAGTCTCCATCCTTAGCAGCACTCTTTTTCACATTGTCCGAAGACAAAGGCACATAAGATGTTGACTTATGGTACCATGTCATAGAAGAGTTTGTAGGCCATTACTAGGCTTTGAATATGCATTGCTTGTCGATCGGCAGCCAGTGGGCAGCTCACAATGACAGGATAATCGGGTCTCATAAGCAGAGATTCTTTGGGAGTCGAATGTGGCATTTTGTACTCATTAAAGTCGATGGATGGTTTTTGCTGTGAGCTCATTTAGGAGCATTTTGCAGTATTCCATATGGGAGAGGACAAATGTATAGAGTAGCTGTGAGATGTCCAGTTCCGAGAAGTACCATCTGATTTTCCGTAGCTAATGTAGGCATCCTATACTGAATCTGGCCATGAGTGTCCCCATGATCATTTTTTTTTTCAATGTTCTTGTATTAATTTTAACATGTACACCACCTAGGTTATAAGTGGTATATAAATTCTAAAAATAAATAAATAAATAAATAAACATTAGCATATGCCATATATTCAAAAAAATGAAAAAAGGCCTTTTTTGAAGGCTGCACTAAAAATAGGCTTAGAATGTGCTACAAAGGAATGTCTCATTTATATGCTGCTCATATGCCCCAAGAGGATCCTAAGCAGGTCAGGTGCTCTACTGGCCTGTTTCTAAAAATGGTGTCCCGATTGTAGGTGGTGGTGGGCATCCTACCACCATCTAACGGACCAATCGGAATGCACATTTTTTTAAAAAGTCAATGGGGCGGACGCCTACAATGTACACATTGTTTGCATGTGTATGGAGATGTCTAGACATGCCTACAGACACCTAAAGCTGGTGTGGGCATGGTTTATGCCACAAGTGGCTTTAGGAGTCCGTAGGTGTGCCTAGGTTAGGGTAACCAGATGTTACGCTAGTAAAATCTGGACCCCCTAGACCTGCCCCCAGGCCCACCCAATTCTACTTGTCCCCGCCCAGTTATATCCCAGCTTCGCCTCCCGCTGTCTGTTCATTGGGCAGGAAGATGTCTGTGCATGTGCGGACGCGACATGATGATGTCACACGCATTTGCGCGTGCATGTGATATCACCACATTGCATCCGCGTATGCGCGGTGCCCCCTCCTGACGCAATTTCTTTTCAAAGTGCCGGGTTTTGAAAAGCCGTCCAGACCCCCAGACATATTCTTAAAAGGAGGACATTTCCTGGGAAATCCGGATGCCTGGTAACCCTAGCTTAGGTGCTTCTCGTAGGCCTGAGTCAGAGGCCTTAAATGTAGGCCTATAAAATGCTGGCCTATATTTTATATATATATATATATATATATATACACGCCTCAGTTGTGCCTTCAATAAAATCATATACTATGTCTAAGTTGATTTCACATTAAGGACTCACACTCCATAGTATAGTAAACATTCAAACATTCTCACGTTGATTATATTAAATACTTATATCATACTGAATTGTATGGACCTTCAGACCACCATCGGGGTATAAACCTCCGACTGTATACTATGGAATGTGAGTCCTTAATGTGAAATCAACTTAGACAATCATAGTATATGATGGGCCTATATTTAAGGCATCTGTAGATGAAAATAGACATGATTCTGGAAACGGTGCCTATTGGTGATTGACACGCAGTAGGCGTCCATTTTGCAGGTGCCTGCCACGGCAGGTGCTGTTTCCAGAATCAGGCCCTAAGTGTTTTCCCTATCTGCCTGGTGGGCTTACAATCTAACTATGGTATTTGGGGCAATAGAGGATTAAGTAACTTCTCCAGAGTCACAGGGAGCAATGCTGGGATTGAACCTGCAACCACAGGGTACTGAGGTAGCAACTCTAACCACTAGGCCACTCCAGCTAGTAAAAAGGCTAAATATACCTATGTGCCCATTTACACATGCGAGCTAGTTTATCACATATGAGGGAGTGCTGAAAAGTTCTCAGCCCAACCAACCAGTTTCCTAAATTCTGAGTGTTATTTTGCCACTGTAGCTGAAAAAAATTGTTACCTTATGTCGTTAAGTGCCAATTTGCAAAAATGAAAATCTCTATTTTGATATTGTTTCAGATCATTGATTGAACCATATCCATGTCATTCGCTTTTTGGTTGGGCTGAGAACCTTTCAGCCCCCCTCGTATGTAAATGTTACCAACGAGTAGGCCTTCTGAAATGATATCCAATATATCATTTTTATTAGGGAAAAAAATCAACAAAATCAAATAGATTTTCCAATGTATTACTGTAGTACTGTGCTTACCAATCGGAAAAGCCAGACTCTTGATGCTTGCTATACAATCACAGTAATCCTTAATCATTTCATAAGAACATAAGCGTTACCCTATTAGAACAGACTGAAGGTCCATCAAGTTCAGCATCCTATTTCCAATAGGAGCTAATATAGGTCACAAATGCCTGACAAGAGCCCAAAAGAGTAAAACAGATTTTATTCTTCTTATCGTAGAAATAAGCAGTGGATTTTCTCAAGTCCATTTTAAAACTATCTTATGGACTTTTCGTTTGGAAATTATCCAAGCCTTTTTTAAACCTTGTTAAGCTAACTGCTTTTACCATATTCTCTGGCAATGGATGTCAGAGTTTAATTACACATTAGAGAATGACATGGGAAAAAAATCTGTTCCCGTCAATGCCCCATCACCGGACCACCATCCCCTTCGCCGCCCCATCCCCAAACCCACCGTCCCCTTCACCACCCCGTCCCCGCCATCCCCTTCACCCTGCAGCATCCACCCTTCCCTCTCACCACCCTTCTCTCCCTTCAGCGGCCCAAGAATCTCCCTCCCTCCTCCTTACCTTCGCGGTGTAAAGAAACTTAAGTGAGGGAAGGCATACGGTCACCGATCATGCGTGCGGCCCCTTCCTTCCCTCCCTACCTCCGGCCAAATCTATCTCCCTCCCTCCCTCTCCCTTACCTTCGCGGTGCTTTAGAAAATAAACTGATGCCGGCGAAGCCTGCCTATGCCGCCCTGCAGTCGCGTGTGTGTGGGCTGAAGCTTCTTCTCTGACAATTGTCATTTTATAAACGCAAATAAAACAGAACAAGGTTCAACCAAACCCATCTCCCCTCCCTTTCACAAATATCCCCTTCACTATTGTGAAAACTGAACAAACCAAATTACTACAGAATGCTACATAGAAAAATCAAGCTAACAGAATACTTTAGTCACATATGGCAAGAATAATGTTAGGGGAGTGCAACTAGGGCAACTGCCACCTGATCAGAGAGAAAGCCCTAAGCCAGCTGGAAGCTAAAGAATCACAGCCTGTCCTTTGCGGTCCCCAGTTATGTCTAATACCAGCTCTAGCAGGATATATATTTCAAATCTGAAATATTCTAATCACAAAATATAAAATAAATTTATTTTTTTTCTTTTTGTTGTCTGGTAATTTTATTCTTCACATCACATTGGTCTCAGGCTTTGGTTTTAGGTTCCTTCTGTCTTCATCGTGGCATGGCTAGCTCCTGAAGGTAAAATAGGCGCAAGAGGAGCTGGGGAGAAGATGCCGAGTCTCACATGGGCGCAATTTTTTTTTTAACACAGGAGTATGACTTTCACCGCTCCCACAGGGTGGTAAAAGGTCTTGTCCCCATTCCCGTGGGGCGGTGAAAGGTCTTGTCCCCATTCCTGCGATAAACCAGTTGCATATATCTCCATTCCTGTGGATTTACTGCGGTAACCCGTGGTTTTCTGCGGTAAACAGTCCCCGTGTCATTCTCTGTTACACACCGAGTGAAGAAATATTTTTTCCATTTTATTTTAAATTACTACAGTTTACTAGCAATTCACATCTACCTCTTCTGCTCCACTCAGTATTTCAAATGAGCATATTATATATATATGATATACTGAAATACCCAGGTGATGACATGGTTTGTTTGACATAAGAACATAAGAATTGCCGCTGCTGGATCAGACCAGTGGTCCATCGTGCCCAGCAGTCCGCTCACGCGGCGGCCCTCTGGTCAGAGACCAGCGCCCTAACTGAGACTAGCCTTACCTGCGGACGTTCTGGTTCAGCAGGAACCTGTCTAACTTTGGAGGGTGTTTTCCCCTATGACAGACTCCGGAAGAGCGTTCCAGTTTTCTACCGCTCTCTGGGTGAAGAAGAACTTCCTTACGTTCATACGGAATCTATCCCCTTTCAATTTTAGAGAATGCCCTCTCGTTCTCCCTACCTTGGAGAGGCTGAATAACCTGTCCTTATCTACTATGTCTATTCCCTTCAGTACCTTGAATGTTTCGATCATGACTTTCTAACAGTGCTTCTAGTTTTATATAAAGCGTACACTGACACCTATCACATCCCTATGTTTGGAGACACTAATGAATAATGAGAGGATTTAAAAGTTTCAGAAATGTAGTTCTTGTTTAAACAAGATGCAGTTGGATTAACCCAACAATTTCACAGCATGGGTTATTTCTAGATGAAACACCTGCTCTATTAAGAAGCTCATCCGTTTTCATAGAGCTTTAATAAATAATTATGACCAAGTGATAATTTATCCTTAAAATGAGGTGCTTCAGTAAACAATTTTGCTATGTGTTTCTATTTTCTATAGAATTTAAAGGGAATGTTTATCATGTTCTCTGTCTCTTCACATGTGTTTCTGAGGGTTTTTCACAATCTGCCCTCTTAATTGAAAAGATATCAGAAACCATAATGAGATGCAGACAAGCAAGCCAAGTTGCATCTAAAATGTTATTTTTCTGATATGAATAGCAACAAGAATTGTAGGCTAAGAAGGAGTATAAAAAGTGGGCCGAATTGTTCCAAATATGTGCTCACACAGTACACATGAAATGAAGTGAACGGTGTAAGGTAAAGTGTAAAGGGAGGTCAGGAATTTTGTGAGCATGGTGTTGCAGTTCTAAATACCAGAAGTCCTGGAAAATGTCAAGTCTTTCAATGTCATCTTTCAGTCAATTACTGTCAAATATCCGTCTGTCCTTTCTGATAAAAACCTTTATCCTGAAAGCAAATTTGAATTGAATACTTATAAAGGTTAAAACTAATAAGAGTGCTGGCTTTTGATTGCTAAAGAACAGAGGACATCAACTACTGTAAAATAGTTGAATCTTTTTGGAGAGTTTGATTTTATTGAAAGTTCTTCTTCACCCAGAGAGTGGTAGCAAACTGGAACGCTCTTCCGGAGTCTGTCATAGGGGAAAACACCCTCTAGGGATTCAAGACAAAGTTAGACAAGTTCCTGCGGAACCAGAACGTATGCAGGTAGGGCTAGTCTAGGTTAGGGCGCTGGTCTTTGACCAGAGGGCCGACATGTGTGCGGACTGCTGGGCACGATGGACCATGGGTCTGACCCAGTAGCGGCAATTCTTATGTTCTTATGTACAAGATTCACGGCTATACTTCATAATCTTTAGATGCTGATTCACATGTCCACAGTAACTGGCAAGGTGGTGGGTGAGCTCAGTATTTTGATTGAAAATCAGGTTCATTGCCTTATCTGAACATAACTTGCCTTGAACTAATAAGAAAAGCGTGAGCTAAATTCAAATCCCATAGGCTCTGATTCTATAAATGGCACCTGCTTGTAGGTGTCTAAATCAGAGTGCCTACTGATTTAGGCACATAACTTATTTTTTTTTTTCGATTGGTTTAACTGGCGTGGTAATTTTTAGACCCACGGTTAAGGGTGGAGTTTGCGCATAGATTCCCTTAGATGTCGGTAGGTATCGATGTTAGGTGCAAGAGAGACAGTCTCACCAATCCAGAGCCCTGAAGAAAAGATCTTTGTATCGTGAAACGTTGGCCACCATCGGTATTTCATCGCAGTGGCTATGGGGCCCATAATCAAAAAAAAAAAAAAAAAAGTCTAAAAAGTTGCCTAAATGGCTACTTGGACAATCAAAAAGCCTGATCGTCCAAGTACCCATAATCAAAGTTGGTTTTAGACGTATCTAAAACCAGCTTAGGCCTTTCCCCTGCCTCTAAACGCATAGAGCGAAAAGAGGCATTTTTAGAGGTGGGGAAAGGATGGGGGGTGGGTGGGAGGTGGGCCGACCTACACCTAGGCGTACTACAGGTATAACCAAATGTTTTGACAGGTTGCCTAGTCGGCACTTATAAGTTTTGACTTAGACCAAGTTAAAACATGTATAAGTGCCGAAAAAGGGGCCGCTGAGTTGATGGCAGCTGGCGCGATCAGATCAGCGGCCCTGCAACCTACCCACCTCTCCACCGCAACCATCGGGGCAGGAGAGATGACTCATCTTCCCTACCACGATGGCGATATCACCAAGTTCCGTCAAATGCGGCTCTTGGGATAGCTAAAGCGGCAGGAGAGATGACCCATCTTTCCTGCAGCAATCCACCCCTCCCCCTGATATAATCGGGCCAGGAGAGAGCCCAAGCCCTCATGGCCCCGCCGACAATGATCGGGCAAGAGGGAGCCAAAGCCCTCTTGCCCCAGCGGCACCCCCGACTCGATCGAGCCAGGAGGGAGCCGAAGCCCTCCTGGCCATGCGACCCCATCCCCTACAAGTTTGGGCAGGAGGGAGCCCAACCTCTCCTACCCAGGCAAACCCCCTACCCCCAACCCCACTAAAATACGGGCAGGAGGGATCCCAGATCCTCCTGCCCTTGAAGCATCCCCCCTTACACGCTTGCCTCGAACCCTTGATCGGCCCCCCCCCCGCCGACCTGTGAGTCCCCCCTGCTGACCTACGATCCCCCCATACCTTGAAATTGTTGGCCGGATGGACAGGTGCCAAGCCCGTCTGTCCGGCAGGCCAGCCATCTCAGGAATGGGGCCGGATTGGCCCAGGCGGCTCAAACCCGCCCTCAGGTGGGGTCTGAGGCGCCTGGGCCAATTGGAATAGGTCCAGGAGCCTTAGGCTCCTCCTCTGGGTGGGACCTTAGACACAAGGGCTGGGTTGGGTCCATGTACCTAAGGCCTCGCCCACAGGAGGGGCCTAAGGCTCCTGGGCCTATTCCGGTTGGCCCAGGTACCTCAGGCCCCACCTGTGGGCAGGGTTTGAGCTGCCTGGGCCAATCTGGCCCCATTTCTGGGATGGCTGGCCTGCCGGACTGGTGGGCTTAGCACCCGTCTGTCCGGCCAATGATTTCAAAGTACGGGGGTGGGATTGGGGGTGGGTGGATCGCGGGTCAGCAGGGGGGTCTCGCGGGTTGGCAGGGGGGCCGATAGGGGGTTCAGGGGGCGAGCGTGTAAGGGGGGGTGCATCGAGGGCAGGAGGGCCTGGGATCCTTCCTGCCCATATTTTAGTGGGGGTGAGAGGTAAAGGGTTCACCTGGGCAGGAGGGGTTGGGCTCCCTCCTGCCCAATCTTGTAGGGGGTGGGGTTGCGTGGCCAGGAGGGCTTGGACTCCCTCCTGGCTCGATCGAGTCAGGGGTGCCGCTGGGGCAAGAGGGCTTGGGCTCCTTCTTGCCTAAATCGTGTCGGGGAATATCGGGGTGTTGCCGGGGCAAGAGGACTTGGGCTCCCTCTTGCCCCGATCGTAGTCGGGGTGCTGCCGGGCAAGAGGGCTTGGGTTCCCTCTTGCCCAATTATTGTCGGCGGGGCCAGGAGGGCTTGTGTTTTTTTCCTGGCCCGATCGTTGTGTGTGTGTGTGTGGGGGGGGGGGAGGGTGGATTCTGTAACCGGTGTTGTTTTTGACAGACACCGGTTACAGAATCCAGCTTTTAGGCGAAGGACTGGCTCCTCCTTCGCCTAAAAGCCCTTGTTTTGGACGTTTGGGGCATAGACTCTTTTTAGGTTGATTATATGGTATAAGTTTAGACATTGTGGTGGTCTGGGCGTTTAAACAGCTGAACGTAGAGGCAGGCCATTATCAAAAAAAACATCCTTTTGGATGTTTTTTTTTATAATGGACATTTTCCCTGCTTCTACTTTCAACGTTTAAGGCCTTAGGCCAAAAGGGGACTTAGATGTGTTGTTTTTTTTTGTTGTTATGCATCTCTATGCATACACAGCAGCACAGTTGTGCTGTCATGTCCAAAGCAGCTGAAGTAATTGGCAGTATCGAAGACCTTGAAAGTTAAGTCCAGCTTGCTTTTTTCTATAGAGACTGTTTACAGTACTTATTATAGTTGTTAAGAAACAATTACAACAAAGAAAAGAGTTTGGGTGATGATTGAAGCATGAGAGAGAGCCGATAGTTCTATGTAGCTCTCTCTCTCTCAGCCTTAGTACAGCATCTGCACTCTATGGCTTTCTGCAGCCTTTCCCTTCACTAACATTTACTTTTATTGAGTTATGTTAGGTGAAATTGTGGCAAAGTACTTAGTATAAAACCCCATAATTCACCCTATTCCTATCTCCTAAAGACTTCTACTTCCCGTTGGTAACTCTTTTACCCGACATTCTTATTACCTTAAAAAATTTTAAGTCATCGCTTATTTTATTCCTTCAAATGTTGAATTAATTCTTGTTTTAGTTTGGATGTAATCCGCCTTGAACCGCAAGGTAATGGCGGAATAGAAATCACTAATGTAATGTATAAGAATTACTGGAGGTTGTCTTTGAATTTGTGAAATGTAAACCGCATAGAGCATAACATAAGAACATAAGAACATAAGAACATAAGAAATGCCTCCACTGGGTCAGACCAGATGTCCATCGTGCCCAGCAGTCCGCCCATGCGGTGGCTCAACAGGTCTAGGACTGTGCAGTAGCCCTCTATCTATACCCCTCTACAGGGCTGCCATCAGGGCAGTACTACCAGTCCTGCATTCAGGGGCCCGGAGCTGACAGGGGGCCCGGGCTCCCCCAGGGTCCTAGGCCACAGTCTAGGGAGGGGGCGGTCTGCCCCAGATGCACAGGAGAGAGCTGGACGGGGCATCCTCGGAGTTCAATACATCTCGAGTCGCGAGGCTCGTCTTCTGTTCCTACCTGCCCTGCCGCTCACATTTAGCCGATCGGAAGTGTTCCCCAATGTCAGCGCTGATGTCGGAGGGAGGGCTTAAGCAAAGCCTGCCCTCCGACGTCAGCGCTGACGTCGGAGAATACTTCCGGTCGGCTATTTGTGCATGGCAGGACAGGCAGGAAACAGGAAACAAGCCTCTCGGCTCGAGCTCCGTTTTGCTGAGAAAGTTGCAAAGATGGGCTGGGAGGCAAACGCGGAACACAAAAGGGGGGAGGGAGTGCGTTTTGGACACAAGGCATGAACTTGGGAGAGAGGAAGGGAGGGAAAGAGATGCTGAGGTGGGGGAGGGAATGGGTTTTTGGACACAGTAGGCATGGACTTGGGAGAGAGGAAGGGAGGGAAAGAGATGCTGAGGTGGGGGAGGGAATGGGTTTTTGGACACAGAAGGCTTGAACTTGGGAGAGAGGAAGGGAGGGAAAGAGATGCTGAGGTGGGGGAGGGAATGGGTTTTTGGACATAGAAGGCATGGACTTGGGAGAGAAGAAGGGAGGGAATGGGTTTTTGGACACAGAAGGCATGGACTTGGGAGAGAGGAAGGGAGGGAAAGAGATGCTGAGGTGGGGGAGAGAATGAGTTTTTGGACACAGAAGGCATGGACTTGGGAGAGAGGAAGGAAGGGAAAGAGATGGTTGTGTATACGGGGAATAGAAGAAAGGAGAATTTTTGGTCATAGGGAGGGAATGAGGTACAGACAGTGGCATACCAAGTGGGGGAGGGTGGAGGGGAGGGCGGTCCGCCCCACCCCCAGTTTACGTCCCAAGGGGGTGCACAGCTGGCCACCCTCCAGTGTTCTCCCTAGGCCGGCAAACTGCGGCTCTTTAGCCACTTGAGTGCCACCGCCGCCATCGAGAACAGGCCGGCGCCAAGTTCTCCCTGCTTTTCCCTGTGGGGCCGACCAACTCTCGCCACTCGCGTCAATTCTGACGTCGGAGAAGACGTTCTGTGCCAGCCAATCGCTACCTGGCTGGCCTAGAACGTCCTCTCTGACGTTAGAATTGACGTCGGGTGGCGAAAGTTGGTCGGCCCTGCAGGGAAGAAAAGCAGGGCAAACTTAGCACCGGCCTGTTCCCAATGGCGGCAGTGGCAGCCTATTCCCCAGTGGCAGTGGCAGCATTTTTCCAATGGTGGTGGCATAGGGGAGGGCAGGGAGAAAGAAAGAAAGGGGGGACAGGAAGCCAGAAAGAAAGAAAGAAAGGGGGCAGGGTGAAACAAAGAAAAATGGGGCACGGAGAGAGAGAGAAAGACAGACATACAGAACGAAAGAGGGTGTGGGGAGAGAAAGAAAGAAGGGGGCAGGGTGAGAGAAAGAGAAAAACAGACATACAGAAAGAAAGGGGGTATGGAGAGAGAGAAAAAGAAGGGGCAGGGTGAAACAAAGAAAAAGTTTGGGGAGGGAATGAGGTCTTGAGGAGAGGAAGCTTACAGGAGGCTGAAAGAAGGGAAGAAATATTGGATGCACAGTCAGAAGAATAAAGTGCAACCAGAGACTGATAAAATTACCAAAGGTAGGAAAATGATTTTATTTTCAATTTAATGATCAAAATGTGTCTGCTTTGAGAATTTATATATGCTGTCTATATTTTGCACTATGGCCCCCTTTTACTAAAACGCAATAGTGTTTTTTAGCATAGGGAGCCTATGAGTGTTGAGAGCAGCGTGGGGCATTCAGCGCAGCTCCCTGCACTAAAAACCGCTATCGCGATTTAGTAAAAAGGGAGGGGGAATATTTGTCTATTTTTGTATAGTTGTTACTGAGGTGACATTGCATAAAGTCATCTTGACCTCTTTGAAAACCCGCGGAATATAAATGATAATTAACATTTTCTCTGCGTACAACGTGCTTTGTGTTTTTAAAATTTTATTGTTGGTAGATCATTTTGACTTGGCCACAAAGGTAAGGGGGAGGGAGGGAGGGGAGCTGCTGAAAGACATCTAGTAATCCTTGCAGGCTTGACTGTGCAGGGAATTATTTTTGTAAAATCATGTTTTGTTATGTGACTGGCATTATTTAGACTTTAATTTCTATGAATGAATAGAATGAAAATGATATAAATTACTTGCTTGTTTTTATGTGTGTGCGCTGAAGGAAAGTGGAGAGAGAGTGGGCTGAGGACGCTGAAGGGAAATGGGGAAGAGAGAGTGGGGAGAAGACGCTGATTTATAAATTGACAATTGTACAGAATATTGTTTCTTTTTTATATTCATCTATAGCTGCATGTTAATGATGTGCTCATATGCACTTATTTATCATCATAACATATACATCATCATTAACATGCAGCTGTGGATGTGTAAGGACAGGCTGAGGAGAATGGATGGGAAGGAAGGAAGGTGCACATATTAACATATCGTACATTTTTAACATGCATGATGCAGCTATAGGCAAGCTGAAGAGGATGGGATCATACAGATGTGTATGTTCAGATATGCGCTCAGATGTGTAGTTTTTTCTGATATATTTATTAAGCTTACAGTATTTATAAAAACACATTTAATATTTGTTACAAAAAATATTGTGCAATTGTGATCTACTTCTGGCCTACAAAGGTCAAAAGCAATCCTTAACTGAGATTTTACATTCAAAAGTGAATTATAGCTACTAGCACTATTATTTATTAGTTATTTATTATGCAGATGTTTGTTAGTTTGCTATTAGTTCAGTATTAAACATAGGTTAGTTTAGAATAGATAGGTATAGATTAGTTTAGTTTAGGTTAGGTTAGGGCCCTGCTGAAAGAGTCTACCTTGACGTGGTTGCAGGCTTACAAATCTTTTGGTCAAAGAGTGCGGCGACAAAGAAAAGTATGTGTGTATTCGGCCCATGGAAGAAGGGGGGGTCGGGGGGAAGGGGTGCGTGGGGGGCCCAATAGGATTGCTCAGTAAGGGGCCCAGAAATTTCTGATGGCGGCCCTGCC
Source organism: Geotrypetes seraphini (assembly GCF_902459505.1). Lineage (NCBI taxonomy): Eukaryota > Metazoa > Chordata > Amphibia > Gymnophiona > Dermophiidae > Geotrypetes > Geotrypetes seraphini. Next base: position 370,920,666 of record NC_047085.1, read on the forward strand.
CCTCTATCCCTTTTTCCAGTAGGAAATTGTCCAATCCTTTCTTGAACCCCTGCGCCGTACTCTGCCCTATTACGCCCTCTGGAAGCGCATTCCAGATGTCCACAACACGCTGGGTAAAGAAAAACTTCCTAGCATTCGTTTTGAATCTGTCCCCTTTCAGCTTTTCTGAATGCCCTCTTGTTCTTTTATGTTCTGAAAGTTTGAAGAATCTGTCCCTCTCTACTCTCTCTATGCCCTTCATGATCTTGTAGGTTTCTATCATGTCCCCTCTAAGTCTCCGCTTTTCCAGGGAGAAGAGCCCCAGTCTCTCCAATCTTTCAGTTATATATGGTATATACATTTTTTAAATAAATAAATCCCTATTATTTTCTGGATAAAGATATGTTTTTAAAGCTTTGAATAGATGGTAACAATCTAATTTATGTGAGGCTATATTATGTGCAATCTTAAATCATGCCAATTCCTCATAGAGTTCTAGGTGAGTTACAAGCAACATATTGTTACATAGGATTCTGCATAGAGTTAAGAACATAATAGTCTTACTGGGTCAAACCAGTGGTCCATCTAGCCCAGTAGCCCGTCCTCACGGTGACCAATCCAGGTCACTAGTACCTGGACAAAACCCAAATGGTAGCAACATTCCATGCCACTGATCCAGGGCAAGCAGTGGCTTCCCCATATCTTTCACAATAACAGATTATAGACTTTTCCTCCAGGAAATTGTCCAAACCTTTCTTAAAATCAGCTACACTATCCACTCTTACCACAACCTCTGGCAACATGTTCCAGAGTTTAACTATTCTCTGAGTGAAAAAAATATTTCCTCCTATTGGTTTTAAAATTGCCCCAGGTACATTAGATAGATTTTGAGCCCACCAGGACAGACAGGGAAACATGCTTGAGTACCTAAATAAATTCATGTTAACTGTTCTGAGCTCCCATGGGAGAACGGTATAGAAAATTGAATAAATAAAAGTATTTTCTAGTAACTTCATAGAGTGTCCCCTAGTCTATGTAAATTTTGACGGAGTAAAAATTTGATCCACTTGTACCCATTTTACACCACTCAGGATTTTGTAGACTTCAATCATATCTGCCCTCAGCCGTCTCTTTTCCAAGCTGAAGAGCTCTAACCTTTTTAGTCTTTCTTCATACAAGAGGAGCTCCATCCCCTTTATCATCTTGGTCGCTCTTCTTTGAACCTTTTCTAGTGCCGCTATATCCTACTTGAGATGAGGAGACCAGAATTGAATCCAATACTCTAGATCAGTGTTTTTCAACCTTTTTTAGGCAAAGGCACACTTGTTTCATGAAAAAAATCACGAGGCACACCACCATTAGAAAATGTAAAAAATTTAACTCTGTGCCTATATTGACTATATATAAAGTAATTCTCTTGAATAGGAATCAAATAAACACAAAGAAAGTATTTTATAATTACTTTATTATGAAATATTAAGTAAACAGAATAGTGAAAAATTATAAAATACTTTATTCAGTGCGAAACCTGGGCCTGTTTGGCTGAACACAAAGCTGATATTCTGGTTGGAATCGAAGAAAGACACACACGTAGCTCTTCGTCAACAGCTCTCAGTCTCTCTCTGTATTTGGTTTTTATAGCATACAAAAATAGACAAATATACCCTCTATCCTTTTTATTAAACCACAATAGCAGTTTTTAGCGCAGGGAGCTGCGCTGAATGCCCAGCGCTGCTCTTGACGCTCATAGGCTCCCTGCGCTAAAAACCACTATTGCGGTTTAGTAAAAGGTGACCATATTGTAAAATATAGACAGCAGATATAAATTCAGAACTGTGCATAGTAAGTGAAGGAAAGTTTTCATCTCTGGGAATTTACCCAGTTAACTATTAAGTTATTTGGGCAAATTCCTTTGAAAACTGTGGTAATACTGCCTCCACTTTGCTAAATTTAAAATAAAATCATTTTTTCTACCTTGTCTGGTGATTTCTGGTTGCACTTTCTTCTTCTGACTGTGCATCCAATCTTTCTTCCCTTCTATCAGCCTGTATGCTTTCTCTCCTCCACACCTCATTCCCTCCCCCAACTTTTTCTTCCTCTCTCCCTGACCTTTCTTTCTTTTTTTCTGTTTCTCTTCTTTCCTTCTGTTTCCCTGCCTGCCCCCTTTCTTTCTTTCTCCCTGCCATTCCCCAAGCCACTGTCACTGCCGCTGCCATCGGGGAACAGGACCCACCAATGGATAACAGGCCCCAAAGCCGACGCCAACGCATGCTCTCCCTGACGTCAATTCTGCAATCGGAGAGGAAGTTCCGCCCAGCCAGGCAGCGATTGGCTGACCCGAACTTCCTCTCCGACTGCAGAATTGACGTCGGGGAGAAGAAGACTTATCGGCTCGATAGATTAGATCGCCAAGACAAAGTGAGTCCTGTGTGATCGACTCACTTTGCCTTGGCGAGCTACTGGCGCCCCTGCCTCGGGCCCCCTGTCAGCTCCGGGCCCCTGAATGCAGGACTGGTAGTACTGCCCTGATGGCGGCCCTGCGGCACACCAGGCAACATCTCGCGGCACACTAGTGTGCCGCGGAACAGCGGTTGAAAAACACTGCTCTAGATAAGGTCACGCCATGGAGCGATACAGAGGCATTATAATATTTTTAGGGCTCATTTTACAAAGTCGCGCTAGTGATTTTAACACACGCACCGGATTAACGCGCGCTAGCCAGAAATCTACCGCCTGCTCCAAAGGAGGCAGTAGCGGCTAGCACGTACGGCAATTTAGCGCGTGCTATTCCCCGCGTTAAGGCCCTAGCGTGGCTTTGTAAAAGGAGCCCCTAGTCTTGTTAATCATCCCTTTATAAAAATAATTCCTAGCATCTTGTTTGCTTTTTTTGGCTACCGCCCCACATTGGGTGGAAGGTTTTATATTCTCTTCAATGATACCCAGATCCTTTTCTTGGGAGCTAACCCCCAGCATCTGGTAACTGTGATTTGGGTTATACTTCCCAATGTGCATCATTTTGCATTTGTCCACATTAAATTTCATCTACCATTTAGGTGCCCAGTCTTCCAGTTTCCTAAGGTCTGCCTGCAGTTTTTCACAACTTCTGCATGCGTTTTAACAACTTTGAACAGCTTACAAAGAATTATACGTGCTGAAAATTTTCTATAATGTTTCTTTTTGAAAGATAACAAAAGGCCCTATACCTTGTATCGTCTATGTGTGTGTGGAGGGGGAGGGGACCAGGGGAAGAGGCAAAATAGAACAGATGCTTTTTAAAATTTGTCTTATATTCCTCCCCCAAATAAATTTATTTATTTATTAAAAAATGTATATACCGCATACAACTATGCGGTTTCTATATCACATATATAAAATCTTGTTTCCCTACAATTATCACATATAACATAGACATGTTGACAAGTAAAACCCTAACTACCTTGCAAGGCAGACTTGATGAGCCATTTTGGTCTTTATATGTCATCTACTACATTGCTAAATTATGATGTTGCTTACCGTATATTGTCAGTGAATGGTGTTATCCACCTTAGTGCTTTTGTCTCTTTCTGACAAATCCACATATTCACAACCAACAAAATTAGCCATTGGAGAGGTACACCAAGAAAAAATTATTCATTCTTTTTTCATTCACTCGGTCTTTTTTCCTCAATTTTAGATTTTTTTTATGTCATCAATTTCTTTCAATACACCCAAACAGGAGATTCTACCTTGTCACGGTAGAACAAAAGAAGACAGAAAAAAACAGTTTAGCAGTGGTATGTGATCTATACATCTCTCTACTAAGCGACTAAGCTCCCATGATGGATTACCATACTGTGTTCTTAAGGCCATGCAGCTTGCTCAAAATGCCGCTGCCGTCTGGTGGCTAATGTTTCACAGTTTGAGCATATTACGCCTGTTTTTTTTTTTTTAATCTTTATTGATTTTCCAAACAACAGTGCAAAACACAAATATATATACCAAGAAAAGCACATTCATCTTACAGACATACAAGAGCAATCATTTTAACCCTCCAACCCACCCAATAATTAATAAAAAAACACAAAGCCATAGAACCTTTCAATAACCTTTCCCAATTTGAAATAATAGTGCAATTTCCCCCTCCACCCACTCACCCTGGATGTGTATGTTGAAAGGGCCAAAAATAAGATCAATTGTCATTCCTTACAGAATATTGTCAATGGTTCCCAAACATCCATAAATTTCCTATAATGTCCCTGTTGTATGGCCATCATACGTTCCATTTTAAAAGTGTGGCATAGAGATTCCCACCAGAAAGTATAATTTAACCGATCCCAGTTTTTCCAGTTCTTCAAAATAAGTTGTATGGCAACCCCTGTTATTATGAGAAGATATTGGGCTTTTAGCCCTCATTAACGTGCCAAATAGCACAGTATCGTACATTAATGCCACTGGATTTTCCAATATTTTATTCACTTGACCGCAAATGGATCTCCAAAATTTAAGTATCAAGGGACAATAGAACAGTAGATGATCCAATGTCCCTACATCGAGATGACAGTGCCAGCATCTGTTAGACTTGGAACTATATAATTTCTGTAATCAAATAGGGGTCCAAAAAGCTCTATGTAACAAGAAAAAACATGTTTGTCTCATATATGCAGACGCCGTATATCTCATCCTCCAAGTTCAAATTCGTGGCCATTGAGACACAGAAATCTACTGCTTTATCTCAATGCTGCAAATGTCATGAAGACCAAGTCTTTGGTTTCGTATTTAAAAATTCAGATATTAATTTGTACCACTGAGAGGCCTGATGCTCCAGGAAATCTGTCTAGAATCATAGGACCAACAAACTATACTGATTTTTAAGATTTTGCCAATCAGGGAACCCATTCTGAATGGCTTGCTTCAACTGCAACCACCTATAATTTTGAGACATAGCAATACCAAATGTTTGTTGCAGTTGTGAAAAGTCAAGCAGCTTTCCATCTGATACTACATCATCCAGAGTACGTATGCCCGCCTTCATCCAAAGCTTCCAGATGATCTTAAACCCACCAATTTGAATCTTGGAGTTCAGCCAAAGGGACTGACACGTGGATTTATGAATCGGAATAGGTGTTAAATTATTAATAAATTTTAATGTCTGCCAAGTGTCTAATAAAATTCTATTGTCCTTATACAACCTAGGTAACTTGATACTCAAAACGTGACACAATCTCAGTGGAGACAGGAGTTGCCATTTCAACCGTAACCAGTCTGGAAGATTTTCCATGAGCTCGGGGAGAATCCAATACATACCCTGATGCATTATATAAGCTTGAAGGCACCTATAAAAATTGGGAAAATGTACCCCCTCCCCCGCCACAATTGGTTTTTGTAAAGATACTAAAGCAATTCTCGCAGCTTTCCCTATCCAAATAAATTTAGTAAGAATACTATTTAATTTCTTGTAAAAGGACCCCTGAAAATAAACTGGCAACATACCCATTTGGTAGCAAACCACAGGCAAAATCATCATCTTAACCGTTTGAACTCTTCCCTACCAAGACAGATGTAAAGGGTTCCATTGCTCACACATTTCTATGACCTTCAGCAGTAAAGAGCTTTCATTTACTTTCATCGTCTCTTCCAGCGTTTTATGAATCCAAATACCTAAATATTTTATACCCTCTTCCTCCCAAAGAAAGGGGAATGAATCAAATAATCCTTTAGGACAATGTACATTTAGCGGAAGAACCTCTGATTTACTCCAATTTATTTTATACCCTGAAAATTTCCCAAATCTATCAATCAATCTAGTAAATGTGGAATGGTAGTTTCAGGATTCCTCAAATGAAGCAAAATATCATCTGCATACGCAGAGACTTTATGTTCCTGACCTGCATATGGAATACCCTGAATCTCCTTTGCCTGTTGAATAACCAATAACAAGGGTTCCAAAACAATATCAAACAGTAAAGGAGATAATGGATACCTGTTTTGAAAAACCTATATTGTCTGCCAATCAGTGCTCATATTGAATGTAAGACACTGTGCTTAATTTTTAAACTTTTGAATGTTGGTGGTCCTGAGTTGCTGCGGTCAGTGGTGCACTTTTACGTGCCGTCACGGCGTTTGCATTCTAAAGATAAGCTTTCTCTTGATGTGCCTTCCCTGTCTGTAGTTAAACTTCTGAGTTACTGGAAAATGACGTTTTCTGTTCAGGGTCCTATTTGTTAGAACAGGCTGCCTATGGATCTTAGACAAGCATCATCGGTATTACAGTTTAGAAAACAGTTGAAAACTTATCTATTTCTGTGTGCTTTCTTAATCTGTAGCAGTGAGTAACGAGCCAGCAGTGAAGTATAAGCGATGAGTTGTTGGTCTTTTGTTTTGTGGCTGTTTATGTTTGTCTGTCGTATTGCAATTTGTCTATTGTATTATGATGTTCTGTTGCATGAGAAGGTTATAATTTGTGTTTTTTATTTAGATGTTCTATTGTACACCACATAGAATTTGCAGAACACGCAGAATATAAATTTTTAAAATCAATCAATCAATTTCGCTTAATCTAAACTAAAATAAAACTTAACTTTATATACCGGGTCTTCAACCAGAGGAAGCTCGACGCGGTTAACAATAAGTTAAAAAATAAGCTAAAATAGAAGAGGATTAATTTTCAAAATGTTTAGCAAATAGAAAAGTTTTTAAAGATTTACAGAAAGATTGGAAAGAGCTGGGTCACCTCAACATTAAAGGAAGTTTATTCCATAATTGGGGAAATTTAAAAGCCAGAGAAAGGCTAAAATTTTTGACTCCTTGAATTCCTTTCCTAGAAGGGACGGAAAGTTTAAATCGTTGAGTGCCTCTCGCATATGAAAATCTATAAACATTCCATAGAAGAGGAACAACAGGAATAAAAATACCATATAAAATTTTTTAAATAATGCATAAACATTTAAACTGGATTCTGAGATAAACCGGGAGCCAATGGAGACTCAAAAGCGAAGGAGTCACGTGGTCGAATTTGCTTTTTCCATACATCAACTTCGCAGCGGTATTCTGAATCAATTGTAGTCTTTGGAGGCAGATCTTTGTGATGCCAAGATAAATGGCATTACAATAATCTAGCCGAGATAGTATAATTGATTGGACCAAGATAGAAAAATGACGTTGATGGAAAAGAGATCTAACCTTCCTCAGCATTCGTAAACTAACAAAACATTTCTGACTATTGGTTTGCACATTTTGGATTATAAGAAGTCATTTGTGATACAGTGTTCCACAATGTGAATCAGACCCCTGAGGCAGGCCTCACGGCCAAAACACGTACGTGTTGGGTCTTAATTGTGAATAAAGACACTGAGCACCACAGGTTGCCTTTTCCGTCTTCTCTTCTTCTACTCCTTTCCTTTCATCAATTTGTTTCAAACATCCATTTTAATGCAAATTTTTTAAAGCACTTCCGACTTTTTATCAAACATAAATTGTCTTTCATTGTTTAATCAATTTTGCATATACTTATGTTTTAAAGTGCACTAATGTCCTGAAAGTGCACACATGAATGCTCATCCCTACCAGCCGTGCTGCAGCTTGCACTCATCCACAAAGAAGACATCTTTTTTGGAGCATGACACTTTTCCTAAATCCAGCCTTAGGGACTCCTTTTGCCAGAATTGTCTGATGATTTTACCATCCACACACACTTTGTTATATAGTTCTTTTCCTAAAACCTTTGATGTTTTCTTCTTTTTCTTTAAATGAAGGCTGTTCACAACACGCACACTCCTTATATCTCTTTCTGCATACACACAGGCTTCTGTCCTCCTTTCACCGCAGGGGTACAAAGTAAAAGAAAACAAACACTAAATTGTGTTTTGGAGTTTCTGATCAGAGCAAGGAAATAGTCTGTCAACATTACAAGTAGCTAGCAGTGTGCTAGGAATAACGGTCTCTTTCAGCTACAAATCTTCGTGAGGTATGGGTTTGAAAATGACTGCAGAAGAGGACAAACTTTAGAATTCGCCTACATAAAAGACCACCGCTGTCTCTGCTCTCATAAGAACATAAGAATTGTCGCTGCTGGGTCAGACCAGTGGTCCATCGTGAACAGCAGTCTGCTCACGCGGCTGCTCCTAGGTCAAAGACCAGTGCCCTAAATGAGTCTAGCCTTACCTGCGTACGTTCTGGTTCAGCAGGAACTTGTCTAACTTTGTCTTGAATCCCTGGAGGGTGTTTTCCCCTATTACTGCCTCCGGAAGAGTGTTCCAGTTTTCTACCACTCTCTGGGTAAAGAAGAACTTCCTTACATTTGTACGGAATCTATCCCCTTTTAACTTTAGCGAGTGCCTGCTCGTTCTCTCTACCTTGGAGAGGGTGAACAACCTGTCTCTATCTACTAAGTCTATTCCCTTCATTATCTTGAATGTTTCTATCATGTCCTCTCTCAGCCTCTTCTTTTCAAGGGAGAGGAGGTCCAGTTTCTCTAATCTCTCACTGTATGGCAACTCCTCCAGCCCCTTAACCATTTTATTATTTGGACCCTTTAGAGTAGTACTTCTTTGGACCCTTTAGAGTAGTATTGTGTCCTTCTTCATGTACGGCGACCTCTGCTGGACACAGTATTCCACATGGGGGTGTGCCATGGCCCGGTATAGCGGCATGATAACCTTCTGCGATCTGTTTGTGATCCCCTTCTTAATCATTCCTAGCATTCTGTTCGCCTTTTTTGCCGCCGCCACACATTGCGCAGACGGCTTCATTGATTTGTCAACCAGAACTCCCAAGTCTCTTTCCTGGTGGGGTCTCTCCGAGTACTGCACCGGACATCATGTATTCGTGTATAAGATTTTTGTTACCGACATGCATCACCTTACATTTATCCACATTAAACAACATTTGCCATGTCGCAGCCCATTTCTCGAGCGTGTTTATGTCATGTTGCAGGTCTTCACAACCTAGCCTATGCAGACCATGCAAAAGCTGTCACAAGGCAAGCCTTTTGCTTTCTGAACTCAATGGAAATGAATCTTAATTTAGAAGTCAAGCATGCAGATTATGTGAAATGACAATACATTTATTTGTGTTATTTTATGGATAAAGTGGTAGTCTACTTTTAAATGTATTAAACGGAAATAAAAACAAAAATAATATTATATCTTTTATATTGGACCGTTCCAGGAACCTCCAAGAATGTTGGAAAAGCACAAATATGGTTTTTAACAGGGAGACAGGAGAGGGCAGCAGGACCGCTGGCGAGTGAAGGAAATCACATGCCTCTTCCTGTACTAAAATTGGGCCTCACCAATAAGGAGCTACGTGTCAAAGCAGCTCCTGATTGATGAGACCCAGCTGACACGTGCCTCATATTTCACCAGGGTCATTTTACCCACATTATTCCTCTTCTAAGGTCGCTTCACTGGCTCCCAGTTTGTCTCCACATACGATTCAAACTCCTCTTACTGACATTCAAATATACAGTATTTGCTGTGCAGCTCTGCAGCTCCTCAGTATCTCTCTCCTCTTGTTACTCCCTATACTCCCCTCCGGGAACTCTGCTCATCAGACAAGTCCCTCAACTCTGTACCCTTCTCCTCTACTGCCAACTGTCAACTTCCATTTCCATCCTTTCTACCTTGCTGTGCCTCATGCTTGTAACAACCTGTTTGGCTCGCTACATCAGGCTCTGTCTCTTGCAGTATTCCAAGCCAGACTAAAAACCCACTTATTTGAAGCTGCGTTTAAATAATGACTCAACCGTCATATCTGCTTGTCATTCACTTAATAGTCCCCTACCACCTTTAGCCCTCTCTGTGTGTCTGTCACAATTAGAATGTAAGCTCTTCTGAGAAGGGGCCATCTCTTGCGTGTACAATCTACAGTGCTGCGTGGGCCTGTTAGCGCTATAAAAATAATAAATTGCTGTTGTTGTTGGGTGTTGAAATATCAGCAACAAAACAGTAGAGATTATAAAACAACAACAACAAAACAGTGAAAATGTTTACAATAGACCATAAGGATAACCTTTTGGCTTTATCATCTCCACTGTTTTGTTGCTGTTCTTCGTGTGGTGTGTGGAAGTCCGATCTTCTGTTTGGGTGTCAAAATATTTCACCATTTCAAAGGTCTTATCTCCCTGGATTGTCTTAAAATATCCATAGAACTGACTTTCTGGTTTCCAGATGTTGAAGGCCTCCTTGAACTGTAAAGCTTGGTGAAGTGTGTTGTCCTGACTGCAGATAGTTGAATAAAAAGCTGTAAACAATTGCTTTGCCTTGTTCCTTACTGAAGAGGATGTTGGGGTCAAACTATCACCAGAAACCTTTTTTGATGCTGAAGATTCAGGGCAATTAAAGCATATCACTGTACATCTAGAATAGGGGTAGGGAACTCCGGTCCTCGAGAGCCGTATTCCAGTAGGGTTTTCAGGATTTCCCCAATGAATATGCATTGAAAGCAGTGCATACAAATAGATCTCATGCATATTCATTGGGGAAATCCTGAAAACCCGACTGGAATACGGCTCTCGAGGACCGGAGTTCCCTACCCCTGATCTAGAGATGTAACAGAACAAATTAACAAGCTCAAGAGCAACAACTCACCAGGACCGGACAGTTTGAGTTTTTCCATGTTTGAGATTGTTAAGCAGTTACTAGTAATTTCTAACTTATCATTCAAAATAGTCATGATAACACTTCAGCTAAGGGAGCTCTGACGGACCCTAATGCTTCTCCCTACCTATGCTGAGACTAAAAGTGGCAAAACTTTTGCCCTGAGGTCCGTGCCACTTTTAGTCTCAGCATAGAGAGGGAGAAGGATTAGGATCTGTCAGCTGAAGTGGGGTCAGAAACGGCAACAGATACAGTGGTGGAATGAGGGGCTAAAACACAGACCTGCACACATGAAAAATGAAACCCCCAGTTGTCAATAAATGAAGATTTTTAAGGACCTGCAATTGAGATAGAAGATGTCTGCATTTTACCCCTTCCCTGCTTTTAACCATAGAGATAGACTCGGTTTAATAGGAATGAGTCAGCATGGGTTCAGGAGAGGGAAGTCTTGCCTTTCCAATTTATTAGATTTGCTTTTGAAGCTGTAAACAAGCAAGTAGATAATGCTTCTTAATGCATCTGGATTTTTAAAAGGCATTTGACTGAGTTCCTGAGTTGTTGAATCCCTGCTGTGGACTGAAAGCTGGCTAAAGGACACGAACTAGAGAACAGGTCAAATATCTGCAAGGAAAAGGGTCACTACCAAGTTTTATTTGTATTTGATATGCTGCCCTTCGGTGAAGCCATCTGAGCAGTTCACAATCAATTCACAATCTAATCAGGTAATCTTAAGTATTTTCCCTATCTGTCCTGGCAGGCTAACAATCTAGCTATGGTACCTAGTGGAATACAACAAAGTCAAAACAATTAAATGTTTTTCATGGACGGCTCGTTGTTAGTGACACCATAGCACACTATATACGTGGAGAAAAAAGCCTCAAAGTTACTTCGGCAGCACTTCGCTTCAAGTAAAACAAGGATACACTTTTACTATCATAGGCAAAAAAAGACCCCTCTACAGTGTCTATAAAGGTCACAAAACAAAAACAGCCAGCCACCCATGTGCACAAGCAAGGCACCTCCATTTATGTTGCTAGATTCCACTATAGAATGCTGGCATAACGTTGTATTGACATGCCTAACATTTAGCACTTGTGGTTACACTAGCCATGGAGCTGGTATGATTGTGAGCACCTAAATATAGCAGCAATTCTTTTCCTGAGCTCATGTTCACTTGAATCCATCTTCCCATAGGATCTACTGAGATTACACTAATGGTAGCTGAGCATTTTCTATGTACTAGGAAAGCCACCCCAGCCTTTATTCCCACCATGGGAGCAAAAAAAACTATGCTTAACCCACCCACTTCCAACTTGGCTGCTTCAGTAGCGGGTAAGTGAGTTTCCTGAATAAAATAAATATCCACCTCTTGCTGCTTTAAAAAGTTGAGTGTTTTTTCCTCTTAATAGGATGATTAAGTACATTGACATTCAATGAAAATATTTTTAGTAACATTTGAAATGATTTACAATAAAATTCAAATTATTTCCCTTCCAACCATAAAGAACTTTATTAAGCAATCCCCTATACACGTCCAGGACCCCTTGAAAATCACTTCCCTCCCTAACCTACCCCCTGAAATAAATCATGTGAACTTGGATATGAATTGAATAGACATGTAAAACCACTACCCCTGCCTTGCAACTTGTAGTATACCATTCATCCCCTATCTCTCATTTCATCTTAAATTAATCAAGTTATAATTTCACCAAAAAAACCATTTCCATTTGCAATATTCAGGAATACACAAAATAATTTAATAAATTAAACAAGTATATAAATAACAATGTATCAATGTACACATTTTTTGAAGAAATACATATATATTTCATACTTTACACTTATACTACACTCCCCAATTGTAATTAAAATCTGTCCATCCCCAATTTATGGTAAAAGTTCATGAAAGCCTCAGTGTTGTCACTAACCAATTGATAATATCAGACTTATTAATCTGAACCAACATGAAATCTAATATAAGTAATTTTGAAATGGAAGCTTATCCCTAAATAAGTCACCCCAAAAAGAAAGCTTCCCAACTTATCCCCATTTAGTCATATAACCTTAATAACATGTAAAGTACCCTCATCTATTTCCTCACGCTATCTTCCAGACTTTACTTAAACTCCCTTAATAACTATACCAAGCTCCAGACCCAATCCACATCATCTTCTCTTGTACAAAAAAACAACAACATTGAAATAAAATAATTATGTATTTAGAACCCCAGATTAAAAACAATCCTAAAAAGGTACCCAAAGTTCCTACCTATATGACCCCTATGCTATTAATGATGAATTCATACAAAATTTCATACTAAAGTTTTCTAAGTGATAACTAACAAAAAAAGAGGAAAAAACAAAAGTTCTAATGCAGTGTTTTTCAACCTTTTTTGGGCAAAGGCACACTTGTTTCATGAAAAAAATCACGAGGCACACCACCATTAGAAAATGTTAAAAAATTTAACTCTGTGCCTATATTGACTATATATAAAGTAATTCTCTTGAATAGGAATCAAATAAACACAAAGAAAGTATTTTATAATTACTTTATTATGAAATATTAAGTAAACAGATTAGTGAAAAATTATAAAATACTTTATTCAGTGCGAAACCTGGGCCTGTTTGGCTGAACACAAAGCTGATATTCTGGCTGGAATCGAAGAAAGACACACACGTAGCTCTTCGTCAACAGCCGTTCCCGTCACCACCATTCCTTTCACCGCCCCGTCACCGCCACTGCCATCCCATTCACCGCCCCGTCACCGTCCCCGCTGCATCCATATAAGCCTTAGTACTGTAATATTTAGCTTATTCCTTTCTTATAAATCAAAGTTCCTGCTGCTGAACTATAGAAAGAGATGTTCAGCTGGCAGGGCTTTATTTATAAATTTTTATCAACACAACTAATATACTATTTTATCCTAAAGCAAAAAATAAATAAATAAATATAATTTTTTTTTCTACCTTTGTTGTCTGGTTTCTGCTTTCCACATCTTCTCATTCAATTCCTTCCATCCACTGTGTGTCTTCTCTCTACGTCTTCCATTTGCTGTTACTGTGCCTCTCCCTTCACCCCCTCCAATTGGTCTAGCACCCATCTTCTTCCCTCCGCTCCCCCATAGTCTGGCATCTGTCTTCTTCCCACTCTGTCTTCCACATTTCCCTTCGGGGTCTGTTCCTCTCCACCCTCCTTCAATGTCTGTCCTATTCCTTTCCACCACCACCCTTCCCTCCCTCCTTTACCATCTGTTCCTTTCTACTACCCTTCAGCTCCTCTCACGTGGCTTATCTATCTACCTTCCTCCCTCTTATTTTCATGGCACGTTACAATGTAATTTGTGCAAGCCACTGGAGCCTGCGAGCTCGGTCCCTGTCCCATCCCCACAAACCATCTCGCTTCTGTGCTCCTATTTTCTCCATTTCTAATATCTCCCCTATGTATCTGTCATTGCCCCCCCCCCCCCTGTGTCCATATACCATCCCCATGACATGTCCCCTTTATGTCTCTGTCCCTATGCCCCATGCACATAATTTCCCCTCTTTCTGTTACCTTCCTGTGTCCAGATTTCCCCTATCTTCCTCTTCCATACCAGTGTGTCTCTTCTTTTCAACCCCATCTAGCTTTTTTCCCTCTTTCTTCCCCCCCCCCTGCTTCTAGCATCTGGCTCACCTGCCTGTCCTTCCCTTTCTTTCCTGCTGTGGGTTTTTCTTTCCGTCTTCATCCCCTTGACCCAGAATCCTTTTCCCTTTCACTCCCTCCTTCCAATTTGAGCCGGGAACACGAGCGATCGCACGGTCCCCGCAGCCACCACTCGCCTGCCCAATCGATCCTACTGTTTAGCCAGCTCTCTCCCTTCGCCTCACCTTAGTTTGTAGGTTTTGTTTTTCGGCGACATGCACGCTTTCCCAAAGAGCCGCGCACGCGCGGCTGCTCAGTGTTCAATCTTCTGCTCTGCTGCAACTTCCTGTTTCCGGTTGCGTCAGAGCAGAAGATCGAAACTGAACAGCAGCGGGGACCGGGGGAGTCTCATGGGAGCGCGTGCGGGACCCGGCCTGAGGCCTAATCAGTGTTTGCAGCGGTTGAAAAACACTGTTCTAATGTAATACACCCCCCTATATATAATTAAAAGCCTTGTTATATCACCCATCCCCATTACCTCTACATTGTAAGGAATATCCACTACCTCAATTTATATCAATATTATGGATATAATCAACCAGCATCCCCCCTCTTAATTTCATTATCCCTAAATTAATTAAATTCATCTATAGTTAAATAAGATCCTTACTAATCCTGAAAATTAATTAAAACTACAATTAAATTAAATATTATTAAATATTATGGTTATTATAAATAAAATAATATAGAATATAGTGTAACTAGAAAAGGTGAACTCATAAACCTTTCTTTGATTCATGGTGCTATGTCCATACTGAGACAATAACTGAGGGTGAATTTCCACAGGTTTCACTCCCTCTGCCCAAAGAAAGCGCACTACTGCATGTTGTTATTTGATGGTGCAATCTTGCAATGGAACGTCCATGTTTGTGACCTTAGTAGAAGGGCAGGCTGTGAAGTTGTAAATAATAAACAAATTGATTTTCTTAAGTCTCTTTTTACAACAGCAAGTTTATAAGGTGTCTTAAAGAAATATTATTACTACTGCAAGAAACTATTCCCCAATTACGGTACATGTGCTGATTATTTGCCTACAACAAAGAAACTTTCATCCCAAGCTCAGTCTGCTGCGAATCAAGCACCAGAGGCAGAGGAAGACATTCTGAATATTTTTGATATTTTGGAGACCTTGGAGTCAGACTCAATAATTACAGCAACCAGGGCCGGATTTAGATGAAAAGAGGCCCTAGGCTATTCCACTTATGAGGCCCTTTCACGTCCCATTTTTAAGTTTGTAAATTACATGAGAGATAATAAAATACATCATTACTGTGATATATATCAAAATGTTGAATGAAACATGTTGTTATTGGTACTAACCTTTATAAAAAAATGTGACACGGATAATAAATAAAAAAAGTCGAGAACACTTATTTGGACATTTATTCTCAGCACCATATATAGTACTTGTAACAATAACTAATCAAACATAACACACAACATTGCCCCTTCCTATGTCCGTAGTGCCCCCAGTGTGTCCTTCCTCACCTCACCCCCCCTCCGATGCCCGCCTGCCTCCCATCCCCCTTCCATTGAACACCCCCATGCCACCCTGCCTGCTTCCCTTCCATTAAAACTCCCACCCCCCCTCCGATGCCAGCCTGCCTGCCTCCCATCCTCCTTCCACTGAAACCCCCCACCCCAACCCCCTATCCCCGATGCCAATCTGGGCCGCCCTGTCCTGACGGATCCACATTTTGCCTCTCTCCCCGCGGGGCTGGGCTTTGCCCAGCTGTTTCCGGACTGACGTCTTTCCCTCCCCGATCCTCCTCCCAGGGCGAGAAAAAGAAAGGGAGAAGCCGAATTGGCGCCCCGTTGCGGCTGGAGCCAGTTCCGATCTCGAAGCGTAGAATTTCTCCTTAATTTCGGTTCAGTGTTTTAGTGTTCACTGTTTTTAGAATAGTGTAATTTTAATTTTGCTAACAATTTGAATGTAGGCCCCTCTTGATCTTGAGGCCCTAGGCTGAAGCCTAGTTAGCCTATAAGAAAATCCGGCCCTGACAGCAACATTGGTTGTATCTCTGGCACTAGCATCAGATCGAGAATGGCTATTGTGAGTTTTCTTTAAAAAGAGGGATCTGCCCTTCCTTGGACTGCAGGTCAGGTTGCTTCCTGATTTAACTAAAAAAAGACTCAAAAAAAAAGGAAAAGTTTTATCTAATATAATAAAATGCTAGGCCGCGCATGCACACTCAAAAGTCATGTTCCCTGATCTGTCGCGGAAACACGAGGGCGCATGCGCGGCCCCAGCTGCGGCGGCGGCTTTCAAATTAAAAAAAAAAAGTTACACAGCTGACTTAGGGGAAGGAGAGCAGGCCCAGGATTCGGTCGGCCCTGCTCAGACAAGACCCCCCCCCCTTCCTCGCCGCACCCAGGCCCCAGCGGTCCCCGCCGGCAGAGGCGGAAAGACAGTGGTCGCTGGCTGTGCGGACATGTTTCCTTAAATCCCGATCCTTTCCGTGTAAGGCAGATCGTCGTCATCGCACCCTTCCCCTACGGGTCACCCGAACTCCCGTCCGACCCTCCCTTCACACGGTCTGGTCGCTACCCTTAGTCCCTTGCCGCCCTCCCTTCCCGCGAACCCGACAAACCTCTCGCCTCTAGCAGCAGCCACAGCACTCTAAACACGCTGCTTCGCGGCCTTCTACTGCCCTGATTTGCTCTGCCGCATCCATGATAACATCATCAGACACTCGGCAGATCACTGCCTCGATCACACTGCGGGTGATCGAGGCAGACAGCGTGTCAGACTTTAAGAATAAATGGGATACCCATGTGGGATCCCTACGAGGGTCAAGATAAGGAAATTGGGTCATAGACAGAGGGTGGGTAAGCAGAGTGGGCAGACTTGATGGGCTGTAGCCCTTTTCTGCCGTCATCTTCTATGTTTCTATGTTTCCATGAAGTGGGAGGCGGCAAGGGACTAAGGGACCCAGAGTGCAAGGAGGATAGTGATCGTCTGCTTCAGCAACATCTTCTGCAACAAAATCCGGCAAGCCAGCAATTTTTGCCTTCACAACCCACCACCTATCCATCCACACCATACCAAGCCCAGCTTCCACAGGTGATAGCTACCCCACTGCAACCTCTCCATGTCACTGTGCCTGTGCAGGCACAAACTCAAGTAGCTCCCCCATAGGAATCTACAGTACAAGAAAACCAGCAGACACAAATGCAGAGCTGTGATAGTTACTTTGCTGCAGATTCTGCTTCAGCAAAAGACCTAAGTGATGGCTATGAAGAAAGTAATGTAGTTGAATTTGACGGGGAAAGACCCTCCCCGAGTTGAGTTTGCTGATGACACAATAAAAAGCTTGGATGAGAAGTTACGCACTTTACTGTACGGGATGCGGCAGAGGGAACTTTCCCAATGGGTGCAACTGGGTGGGCCTTGAGGTGGCTGTCGCCGTGGGAACCTCTGATCAGGGGCAGAGCAAGGTAAGTGTATCATAGGGATAAGAAGGAGGGGGGGAAGAAAAAAGAAGGTAGGCCTACTGCTGGTCAGGGGGAGCAGGAAAGAGGTGCTGATGGACAGGGGGGGTGAAGAAAAAGGAAGAAGGCCAGACCGCGGGAAGAGTAGGGGGGGCGGTGGGGGGAAATGATGCTGCTGCTGCACAGGGGGCAGGGAAAGACACAGAAAGACAGACAAAGAAAGGGGGCCAGAGAGAGAGAAATACAGAGAGAGAGAGACAGAAAGAAAGAAAGACAGACAGACATATATTCTAGCACCCGTTAATGTAATGGGCTAAAAGACTAGTTTTATATAAACCAGCAGTCTTGCAGATGAGCATACTATATAAATGTATAATTAAGTGGAAATCAATTAAGTAATTTATTTTTTTACCTTCCCAACTTCCTATGTTTTTGAGTAACAAGAGCATAGACATGAGCTCACCAGTAAGATTAGCTGTGAAAAATCCTCATTAGTAATTTTGGTATGTTCCTATGCTGTTCAGCTGCCTCTAATTTGCATTAATAGATATTGGATATTGTATTTCCTTTGATCTTCTAAAGGTTCTTTCCCCCCATGGTGTCAGGGACTTGGAAATGAAAATGTTATATTTTCTTACTCATTGGAAATTTTTATTTTACTTTGTGTATTTCTTTAATATATTTCTATATTTATGTACAAGTTAATATTCCTTAGACTATTGTTTAAAATTGCCATAAAAAGAAAAGAAAAATTAAAAAATTAAACAAATTGAATATGTTGGTACATCATAGAAACATATAAAACGATGGCAGATAATGACAATCCATTACCATCTACTCTCTTCCTCTCTCTAAGAGATCCCATGTGTTTCTTCCACACTTCCTTTCATTCATGCTTCAGTTGCATAACTGTGAGAAAAGCACAAACGGGACATAATAATGAAAATAAAGATTTTCTAAGGAATCAAGAGGACAAACGAATGTCTATTTGGATTAATAGTAATAGAACTAAGGGCTCCTTTTACTAAGCTGTGCTAGCGGTTTTAGCGCGTGCTACAATGCCCCGCGCACTAGGCGCTAATACCTCCATTGAGCTGGCATTAGTTTTTCAGTGTAGCTTGAGGTTTAGCGCGCGCTAATCTGCAGCGCACGCTAAAAACACTACCGCAGCTTAGTAAAAGGAGTCCTAAGTGGTAGGATATACATCCCACACAAACAAAATCAAGTAAGAGAGAACCAGTGAGGTCAACCAGGGACACATATGAAGGACATTAGAAACTGCAAAGAAACAAGAAGGCAAACAGTCCACAAATGCTAAGGTGAATATTGGTAAATTTTGTTATTGATTGTGCAGGAAATTAGAAGTTAGTGCCTTGTTTTGCCTTCAAACGGGTTCCATCAGACTGATAATACAGATAACTACATAAAAATTCAAGTTAATAAAACTAAAAGACATGGACATATCTAATTTCAGTAAATAGATAGCATCAAAACTTAAATGAAACCAATTTTTTTAAAATATAATAAGTAACTGGGTATATATTGTTATTGTTAGGTGCCATCGGCTTTTATTCAAGTCCTAGCAACTTGATGAATTGTGAATCTAAAAAGAAATTGGTTTTGTGCTAGTCTGGAAAGATCGTCCAGCGTCATCCCCATGGTTGCTTTAAACGTGTCCAGCCATCTGATTGCAGTGTACTATATGTGTGAAAAATTTAGGCACAACCACTTATATAAGCCATAGAGTTGGTATAATTATTCCCTTAAATGCCAGAGATAGGGTAAATCAAAAAGTAAAGGCAAAATACATTTAATAACTTTAATAGACATAACTGGGAGCAATTAAAAATATCACTTTTCCACATCGTCCCCATGCAAGATGATGCATTTGTTGTATCGTTCAACTTGCTTCTGCATTCCTGCAGAGAAGTTTTTCGGCTGCTCCTGAAGCCAGGTGAGCACCACTTCCTTTACTTCATCATGGTTTGTATTTTGCTCTTCAAGTCACAGTGATTCACCCATGTCTCGGCACCAGTGACAATTCTTTCCAGAATACTTAGATCTTCTTCATAACATCTCAGGAACTGGTTCGCATCCTCCACGCACTGTTGCTTGTGTAGATCTGTGAACTATTTGGGAACCTATCGTGTGCAGACTTTCCTGTATCCCAAGTCATCATGCAATATGGCAAATGCTGTCAGTCTTCTCTAATCAAAACATCCGCCATGTCAATGTGCTCTTGTGCGCGCAATGTTGATAGGTCACCAGAACGAGGCAAGCAGCATGCCAGATTTTAAAAAAAGATGGGATTGGCATGTGGGATCTCTTCATGGAGGTAGTTAGGGGATGGGCCATTAGTGTGGGCAGACTAGATGGGCCGTGGCCCTTTTCTGCCGTCATGTTCTATGTTTCTATGTGACTTTTGTCAGTTACACCTGTTCTTGCTTTAAATCTTTTTACCCACTCATAAACCTTTCATTGATTCATGGTGCTATGTCCATACTGAGTCAATATCTGATGGTGAATTTCCACAGGTTTCACTCCCTCTGCCCAAAGAAAGCACACTACTAAATTAACTAAATTAATCTATAGTTACATAAGATCCTTACTAATCCTGAAAATTAATTAAAACTAAAATTAAATTAAATTTTATTAAATATTATGGTTTTTATAAATAAAATAATATAGAATATAGTGTAACTAGAAAAGGTGAACTCATAAACCTTTCTTTGATTCATGGTGCTACGTCCATACTGAGACAATTCCTGAGAGTGAATTTCCACAGGTTTCACTCCCTCTGCCCAAAGAAAGTGCACTACTGCATGTTGTTCTTCGATGGTGCAATCTTGCAATAGAGCGTCCATGTTTCTGACCTCATGCCTAGGTCCAAAAAATAGGGCAGAGAGAGGCCTGGTCTTCAAACCACTTTAATAGCAAGAGTACTATTTATTATTCTTTTTTATCTGTTATTTATGTCTTATGGCATTTTTTATATTTCTCATTTTGTTATAGACGCTGTAGCTGAAACACGGTCCATGTTGAGTCCATGATTAGACTGTTTCATGTATGATTTTGTTTGGTTGCTATTAAAGTGGTTTGAAGACCAAGCCTCTCTCGACCCTATTTCTTGGATCTTGCTGTGACTTTTGCAGAGGCGACTGCCTCTTTTGTGGTTTCTTACCTCATGGCTGCCACACGAGTAAAGGCTGAGTTTTTTTTTAATTTTCTTTTAGGTATAAGTTGTTCTGTACCACAGTATGCCTGGGAAACATCGTATCACCAAAGCTGCTTAGGCTACAACTACTGTCTCTGTGCAGACATAAAATGTTACCCAGGCACTGCTATCAAAGCATTAGCAAAAGATAACCGGATGACAGATTATTATAAAATATAAAATATAGAAGGCATGGGAACACCATTAGGACATCTCACCTGCATATGGTTAGAAACAGTGTGATCATGAACAGAAAGGAAGATGTTTCAAAAGACGCCCTGTTGATGCAAAATAATTGAAATACCTGCTGTAAAGTGAAATGAAATAAAGGATCTTGTCCGCCACACTCTAACTGCCTAAAGTTCTTTCATTAAGTACATATACTATTCATAGCCATTATTTTTGTGCATGATTATTATTTAGATGAACCTTGTAAATTTTCTGTTTTCTGTATCTTGTGCCTCTGAGGACTTTCTTAAGAGATCAGACTCCACAGGTGACCCTTGAGGGGAGGAGTGCTGGCCTAGTGCCAAACCCTCAGTAAGCCTGGTTCTAAGAGAGAAGTTGTAGAGGATCAGCCCTATCTCATTTCTTTACTTATAGCAACCTGTAAACTACTGTCTACCTCTGGAACAGGGCATTAATTTGGTAGGATTTTTCTACCCTAATTTTTTTTTTCTAGGTGTAAGTTCTCTGCACCACAGTATGGCTGGGAAACATCATATCACCAAAGCTGCTCAGGTTACAACTTCTGTCTCTGTGCAGACAGAAAATGTTACCCAGGCAGAGGGAGTAGTTCCCTGTACAAGCTTTCTTCAGCTTGAATCCCTCATGAAGGAAGTAAAATAACTGAGAGAGGAGGTGGCAAGATTGAGAAACATCCATGAGAATGAGATGTACATCAATGAAATGGTTCATGAGGTGTCAAATATTTCCAGTAGTGGGGAAGAATAGGCTGTGCTGAAGGAAGACAGCTGGACTCAGATTACGGAACACTGCAAGATCGGTACTATGACTACCCCCGCCCTTGAAATTAAGAACTGGTATACTGTCCTGGAAGGGGAGATGATGAGAGCAACCCAAGGAGAGGATGGACCAGAGCTTGAAATTCCAAAAAATACTAGATCTAGGAGTGATTATTGGCGGTAATTGTAGTGGTAATTGGCGATTCCCTTCTGAAGGGTACAGAAGCGTCCATCCGCAGATCAGACATGATGTCACGAGAGGTATGTTGTTTGCCAAGATTTTACAGAGAGCTTGCTGAGACTCATCAAGCCTGATAACTACTATCCGATGCTGCTCATCCACATTGGCATTAAAGATACTGCCAGGTACGCCTGAGAACGTGTCAAAAGTGACTTTGTGGCTCTGGGAGAGAAGATGAAGCAGTCAGGTGTGCAGGTGGAATTCTTGTCCATCCTCCCTGTCGAGGGTAAAGGCCAGGGCAGAGAAGCTAGCATCCTAGAGATGAATGCCTGGCTACATCGTCGAGAGCGTTTTGGCTTCCTAGACCATGGGATGATCTTCCAAGGGTTGCTGAGCAGGGATAGTTTGCATCTATCAAAGAAAGGAAGAAGTGTCTTTGCCAGCAGGCTGGCTAATCTACTAAAGAGGGTTTTAAACTAGAAGTAATGGGGCAAGGTGATCAAAGCTCCCGGGTCAGTATAAGCCCTCAGGTAAGTAAATCACTTAATACTGCTACACGGATGGGAAAAGGGGGCAATGTCTAGAAAGCAATATGCTCGAAGTATAGGAAACAAGATTCTGGATCTAGAAGCTGTGATGGAAGATGATGAGTTGGATATAGTGGCGATCACAGAGACATAGTTCACCGGGATGTAGTTATACTGAGCTATAATCTGTTCAGGAAAGACAGGATAGGAAGAAAAGGAAGAGAAGTAGCGTTATATGTTAAATAACATAATAAAACTACACAATTGCAGGATATGCAGGACAAGGAAGATGAACTGTGGATCAATTTGGGAAGAGGGAATGGTGAATATATTTACATTGATGTGATATACAGGCCTCCTTCATAGATGGAAGAAGTAGTTAGAGATTTAAAAGTAGATATTCAGAATATATCTGAAAAAGGGGAAGTCTTGCTAATGGGTGATTTTAACATGCCAGATGTTGATTGGGGTATCCCTATTGCAGGGTCTTCTAGAAGTAGGAAGATTCTGGATTCTCTACAAGGAGAACTGTTCCAGCAGTTGGTAATGGAACCCACACGGATTGGGTCATATTGGACTTAGGTCCAGATTCTGTATAGGACGCTCATTCCAGGCATTCTATACAGAATCGGGCCTACACCTGCCCAAAGTAAACCCGATTCTGTAACCGACATCCATGTTGCAAATGCCGGTTATAGAATCAGTTTTGTTTAGATGCGGCCGCTATACTTAATCATGGCAAGCAGAGCCGGATTTAGATGAATAGAGGCCCTAGGCTATTCCACTTATGAGGCCCTTTCACCTCCCATTTTTAAGTTTGTAAATTACATGACAGATAATAAAATACATCATTACTGTGATATATATCAATATGTTAAATGAAACATGTTGTTATTGGTACTAACCTTTATAAAAAATGTGACATGGATAATAAATAAAAAAAAGTCGAGAACACTTATTTGGACATTTATTCTCAGCACCATATATAGTACTTGTAACAATAACTAATCAAACATAACACACAACATTGCCCCTTCCTATGTCCATAGTGCCCCCAGTGCGTCCTTCCTCACCTCACCCCCCCTCCAATGCCCGCCTGCCTCCCATCCCCCTTACATTGAACACCCCCCATGCCATCCTGTCTGCCTGCCTTCCATTAAAACCCCCACCCCCCCCTCCGATGCCAGCCTGCCTGCCTCCCATCCTCCTTCCACTGAAACCCCCCACCCCAACCCCCTACCCCCGATGCCAATCTGGGCCGCCCTGTCCTGACGGATCCACATTTTGCCTCTCTCCCCGCGGGGCTGGGCTTTGCCCAGCTGTTTCCGGACTGACGTGTTTCCCTCCCCGATCCTCCTAACAGGGCGAGAAAAAGAAAGGGAGAAGCCGAGTCGGTGCACCATTGCGGCCGGAGCCGGTTCCGATCCCGAAGCGTAGAATTTCTCCTTATTTTCGGTTCAGTGTTTTAGTGTTCACTGTTTTTAGAATAGTGTAATTTTAATTTTGCTAACAATTTGAATGTAGGCCCCTCTTGATCTTGAGGCCCTAGGCTGAAGCCTAGTTAGCCTATAAGAAAATCCGGCCCTGACGGCAAGGGATCTCCCTGCCACGATTAGTATAGTGGCCCTGGCTATAGTCACCAGTCTCCCCTCCCCAATCCCCCCCGATGATCGCAGCAGGATGGTGCCCAACCCCTCCTGCCAACAGAACCCACCCCTCTGAAGATCGCTAGCAGGAGGGTACCCAACCCCTCCTGCTGGACCCCTCCAACGACCCCCCCAAACAAAATGCCCAAACCCCCCTCCTTGGACCCCCCCAACAGCCCCCCTGAAGATTGCCAGCAGGAGGGTTCCCAACCCCTCCTGCCAGACCCCCCCAATGAAACCCCCATCCCAGAACCCCCCTCGGGCTTACCTGCAAGTTGGCCGGACAAGTCCTCTCACTGTCCGGCCAGCAGGCCCACTTCCATCCATATGAGGTGGCCCGCCTCCTCACCTCCCCAACCTACAGGATCCTAGGGCACCCTTCTGCCGGCGATTGCGGGTTTTGTCGGCAGTAGGGATTGGGCACCCTCCTGCCGCAATCGTCGGGGGGGTTGGGGAGGGGAAACTGGCGGCCGTATCCCCAGCTGCTATACTGATCACGGCAGGGAGATTCCTTGCCACAATTAAGTATAGTGGCCGCATCTACTTACCATGTAGGCCAGAATTTTGCTAGCCTACATTGTAAGCATCTTCCACTCTGCTAGGGAGACGTGTAGGGCCGCCTAGGTTCGCCAAAGGCTACTGCCTAGTCTTAGGCGAGCTTAGGCGGGCTTGTGGGCCTCCCTAAGCTCCCGGAGGTATCTTCAATATAGGCTGCCTGCCTGGGGAGCATTTTTTTAGAAAACGTGCCTCCCGATTAGCTGATTAGACAGCTGTAGGATGCCTACAGCTGCCTACAATCGGGACACACTTTGCAGAATCAGGGCCTTAGTGCTTACAAACAGGGAAAGTGTTTCTGATCTTACAGTGGGTGATCATCTGGCATCTAGTGATCACTGCATGGTATGATTTAATATTAAGATGGGTATAGAGAGGGATCATTCAAAAGCAAAGGTTCTAGACTTTAAAAAAAACTAACTTTGTTTGGCTGGGGGTTTACATCAAGGAATTATTGTCTGGATGGGAACGTATGGAAGGAGTGGAAATGCGGTGGGTAAAATTGAAAGAAGCGATTGTAAGGGCGACAAACCTTTTTGTGAGGCAAGTAAGTAAAAGTAAGAGGAAAAGGCCATTTTGGTTCTCAAAGTAGTAGCTGAGAAGGTAAGGAATAAGAGGTTAGCTTTCATAAACTACAAAAGATTGCAGAAATAGGAAGACAGGCAAAAATATCTGGAAAAGTTAAGAAAGGCTAGTCATGCAGTCAGGAAAGCAAAGATGCAAATGGAAGAAAATAATAGCTGACATGGTAAAACAGGGACATGGTAAAACATTTTTTAGATATATTAGTGATAGGAAGAAGTGCAAAAGTGGCATTGTGAGATTCAAAGGTAATGAAAAGGCCGAATTTCTATTCTGTGTTCATGGCTGAAGCGCCGGGAGTGGGACCGCAGAAGATAAACGTGAATAGGGATGGAGGAGTAATAGACCCTGATCGATTTTCAGAGGGTTGTGTTCATGAGGAGCTAGCTAAAATAAAGGTAGACAAAGAAATGGGTTCATAGTCTGTCGCGCGCAAGACACCAGTATGCCGACAATCCAGCGCTGACAATTCGGTGCATGAAAGAAGCGCGCCATGGAAAAACTTAATTTTAAAGAGCTCCAAGTGGGGTGTGAGTGGGGACTACCCCCCCCCCCACACACACACACACACACTTTACTGCATAGTGTTTGCGCTGCTGTTGGAGGGGGTTTGGGGGGTTGGAACCCTGCATTATAGAGAAAATGGAACATTTTCTGATTTTTTTCTGGAAAAGTTCCGTTTTCTCTATAATGTGGGGGGTTGCATCCCCACACCCCCCCCAACAGCAGCGCGAACATGATGCAGTAAAGTAGGGGGGTTCCCCACTCACACCCCGCTTCGGAGCTCTTTAAAATGAAGTTTTTCCGTGGCGCGCTTCTTTCTTGCGCCGAATTATCAGCGCTGGCTTGTCAGCACGCTGGTGTCTGGCGTGCGATTATCCCATCACCAAGAAATGGGGCTGGATGGTGTACATCCTAGGGTGCTGAAGGAACTTAAGGAAGTTCTGGTAGCTCCGCTGACTGACTTTTTCAATGAGTCTCTAGAGCTCTCAGGAGTGGTACTGGAGGACTGGCAAAGGGTAGATGTAGTCCCTCTCCACAAAAGTGGAAGTAAGAAAAAAGTAGGGAATTACAGGCTGGTAAGTCTGACTTCTGTGGTAAGCAAATTAATGAAAATACTTTTAAAACAGAGAATGGTCAAATTTCTGGAATCCTTCTGGTGATTTGTTTGTGCTTAGCCATCTAGGCACCATTAACTATCTGAAATACCTGAATAACTCTGCTCCCAAACTTCCCAAGCACTAACTAGATAGTATGGATGCAGTCAGAGCACATATTCAGCAGCACTATCCAGTTAAATGCCAATGAATTAGCAAAATTAAAAAAGGTACAGAGAACAGCATCAAAAACAGTAAAAGGGATGGAACAACTTCCCTATGAGGAAAAACTAAAGCAGCTAGGGCTCTTCAGCATGGAGAAGAAATGGCTAAGGGATGATATGATAGAGGTCTATAAAATACTGAGTGGAGTGGAGTAGGTAGATGTGAGTCGCTTGTTTACTCTTTCCAAAAATGCTAGGACTAGTGGGCATGAAATGAAACTACTATGTAATAGATTTAAAACAAATAGGAGAAAATATTTCTTCACTCAATGTGTAATTAATCTCTAGAATTCATTGTCAGAGAATGTGGTGAAAGCAGTTAGCTTAGCAGGGTTTAAAAAAGATTTGGATAACTTCCTAAAAGAGAAGTCCATAAGACATTGTTAAGACGGATGTAGGGAAATCCACTGCTTATTATTAGAATAAGCGGCATAAAATATGTTTTACTTTTTGAGAAGTTGCCAGGTAGTTATGACTATCCCACTCCAAGGGAAAACCTTCAGGGTGGATTACAATATAAAATACACTAAAAGTAAATACAGTTGGCTCTGTTGGAAACAGGATATTGGACTTTTTGGACCTGCAGTCTGCCCAGTGTGGCCGCTCTTATGTTCTTATGAATGTCTGCTCCAGCGCTGTCCAGCACAATCAAATCAGGCAAGAATCTGAATTTTTAGTAAACTCTAACACTGCTCCTACCTACCTACCCCCACTCCCCATAGGAACATGGCCAAATATCATATAGCCAGCTATCCTTCAATATTCAGAGGGAAATGGCCAGTTATCTCCTGCTGAATATCCTGTTTGGCAGATTGGCAGGTGACTGGCTATGTCATGCAATTTAGCCACTTAGGGCCTTATGCTTGAAATTCATTTCCAAATTACAGGTGGCAGTAGGTGTACTACCACTATCTGGCAGCCAATTGGGATGCAGGTTTAAAAAAAAAAAGTTTGAGAAAGGACTTAGGAGGTACTTGTCCATTTAGGGCAACCCTTGCTTTCCACCAGGGCTAGATTTGGGAGTGTTTCTTCGATGGAACCACTTGGGAATTTATTTATTTATTTATTTATAATTTCAACTTAATACACAAAGCATTCAATATCTTAGACAGAAAGTTAGATTAAGAAATGAAATAATCTAATTCAACATAAATCAAATAAAGGTTGCAAGAAAATAAAATGTTCTTAATCTATCTCAAATCCTCAACAAATAGGATCTAAGATTAAATTGAGTGACAAAATGATTATGTAATAAAGAATATAAGAAATCCTGAAGTTGCAGCTGGTTGAGAATCTTTCATTCTTTTGAGGCTGTTACACTTTCTTCTTTTCTAAGGCATTTAAGGGACAAAAAACTGGATAAATGAGAAGGTTCTATGAAAACATATTTAATGGACTGATATCTTATTATGCACTTGCATGGAAATCTAAGGTAAATTATACCACCTATTTCAGTTACTGCTTGTCTCAAAATCAAGGATTGTCACCTCCTTTTTTGTGTTTCCTTAGGAACATCTGGAAATATCTGAATTTTATATCCCAGGAACTCTTTAAATCTATTCTGAAAAAACATTCTGAGGATCCATTCCTTGTCTGGTAGCAAAGCTATCATTAGCAATAATATTGATGGAGTAGCTACTGTCATGTCAGAAACTTCTAGAAGGTTTGTAACATCACGTGGTGTCTGCTGTTAATTTTTACTTTCCAACTGTTTTTCTTGACTTTGTTGATTTTGTGCGAAC
This sequence comes from Geotrypetes seraphini, assembly GCF_902459505.1. Classification (NCBI taxonomy): domain Eukaryota; kingdom Metazoa; phylum Chordata; class Amphibia; order Gymnophiona; family Dermophiidae; genus Geotrypetes; species Geotrypetes seraphini. Next base: position 370,949,065 of record NC_047085.1, read on the forward strand.
AGACTGTTCAGGTACCTTTAGCACTTCTATGAAGTACCTTTTCAACATGTCTATTGGAGTAATCGTGGAAATTTTGAGAAAGTTCAACAGACGAAGATTATTTGCTCGAGTTTGGTTTTCCAGTGTTTCTAGCTTTCTTCTTATAGTGTTGTCAGTAATCATAGCTTCCTATATCTTTTTAATTGAAACTACTGTACTTCTGTTTTGCTGAGATTCTTTTTTGACTGAAGATATATCTTGTTTTAAAGTAGAAATTTCCTCTCTTTGTACATTTATCTTCTCTCCCAAATCCTTTACTTGTGAGGTTAAAGATTTTCCCAGATTTGCAACCAGGTCCCACAGTGCAGTCAAAATAACCTCAGGAGGTTTATTTAATACAGGGAAAACTCCAAGTGCAAAAGATGTCTCAGATTCCAATCGTGCCCCTTGTAGGCCTTGGTCTGTCTCCTTGGATGTTCCTGCCACAGGCTGTTCTGCGGGGTTAGTAAGGTCCCCTTCGGAACTTAATAGCAAGCTCTTACTAGCCTCCCGTGGGGAGAACACTGCCTCTTTGGATGTGTCCAACTCAAGCGGAGACTTGCTCTCTGGAGTTGTGGAGGTGGCGCTCTAATGTCGGGGATCAAGGTGGTATCCAGCCCTAGGACTTCCGCCTTAGTGTCACTCCCCAGTGGCCTCTACATCAGGTTATTCCCCGGCGTAGTTTGTTCTTGTTGAAGTCGCTGCAAAAGTTCATCAATTGTGCCGAGTGAGGGTACTTCCGAGTGGTGGGAGGCTCCACCAAAACTCTTTCCCCTTCTTTTCGGCATTGTAACATGTAAATCTCGAGAAGTAGAGGTAAACGTTCGCAGCATCTCAGCAGCTACAGACTGCAGCAGCCATCTTGGATCCTCATGACTTGGGAATTTATTACCCATTGCAAATCCTAACAGATGAAGGTAAGAGAAAATCCATTTTGGACCTGCAACAAGAGTTCTCCATTTCTGTCTTTGCTTACATTCAATTAAAACATTCTGGGCTCCTTTTAACGTGTGGAATAGCGCACGCTAAAATGCCGCTACCACCTCCTCTTGAGCAGGTGGTAGTTTTTCGGCTAGCGCACCTTTGTAAAAGGAGCCCTATTTCTTGAGTTTGCCATGGGATGATCTCAGTGAAGATGTTCAAGAGACTCTGGTAGAAGCTTTACTATAAGCTTTCAAATGAAGGTGCCATTTATGTTTTCATCACCAATATTTGTAAGATACCACAGAAGAGATTGACTTCACAGCCTTAGCTTCCATTTGGAGCAATGACCTGCGCACTAACATAGACACAGCTCTTGTGTGCACCTTTGTAAGGTCAATTTGGTCCAGCTTGGTGCACATCCCCTATTATATAATTTTGCCTTACAACTATATATATATATATATCCATACAGAGCTTACAGAGTGGGATTAGCTTCATCCAATTCCTTCCCTAAGTATGGGACTATAAGTGCCTTATTGGGACATATGTTCTGATCTTGTATACGAGCCTTTTGGAAGACTTAATTGACCAACATCTCCAGGCTTTGGAACTGTACAATACAATATGAATCTAAGATGCTATTTGATTCATACTTATTGTAACCACTAACTCATAGAGGACTGAAACATTTTCTCCATCTGGCAATATTATTTGCTATCAAATCAATTTGAGCGCATGGTTATCTACTTCTCCTCCTATGCGCCAACACTGGAGAACATACATGATTCAGCAATTGCGCATGGACAGGATTTCTATACAAGACTTTAATCCTCATTTTGTAATATTGTTTCAATAAACATAGTCTCATTTGTTGAACACATTGACACCTGTAACACAGAGTCACATTTTTAATTTGGATGTGCATTAACTGTCAGTTTTGTAATCTGCCCTATGGGTAGGTTGGGGTGGGGTCTTGGATATGGGGTAATAGTTTTATAGCTAACATATACTGTTTAAAATATTCAAAGTGCACTTAGTCATAGGTTCCTTGTGTGGTATTGGTATTTATTTATTTATTTAGATTTCTATCCCATTCTCCCGGGAGCTCAAAATGGGTTACAGTAGGGTAACAAGGCGTTAGAGGAAGGGGAGCAGGGAACAAGAGAGGGAAGAGATAGGAGAAAGGAAGGGGAGCTAGGAGGAGGTAGTCCATTAACACTGTTCAATTGAAGAGATGGGTCTTCAGAATTTTCTGAAAGGTCACCAGTGAGTCTTGTGATCTTATCTGGGCAGACTATTGGTTCCAAAGACGGGGATGAAGTGGCTGTATGAGCGTTTCCATTTGGAGGGATCTTCCTTGAGGGATGTATAGTCATTTCTCTGCTTGAGAGCGAAGTGGGCGAGCGGGAGTGTATTGAGGGAGTTTGGATGTGATGTAGGTAGGGGTAATGAGATGGAATCTCTTGTAGGCTATTACAAGGCTTTGAACACACAGCATTTGTTAACTGGAAGCCAGTGTTCTGCACAGAGGGCTGGGGCGATGGGATTTTGGTAATCCAGGTCATGTAGGAGGTGGATCGCAGAGTTCTGGACTCGCTGGAGGCACTTGAATTCTCTGACAGTGATTTCATTGAAGATGGAGTTACAATAGTCCATTCTGGAGAGTACATAGGCAAAGAGGAGTTGGGCTAGGTCAGGTTTAGTAATATAAGTTTTGATCCTTTGTAGCTGACACAGATAGTAGAAGGAGATAGAGACCACTTGTGAGATTTGGGCTGAGAGGGACAGGTGATCATCCAGTACCACCCCAAGGCTGTGCACTTGGTCTTTTGCTGACAAGAGTGTGGAATCCCAAGATAGTATTGGGCAGGTGAAATTAGTGTTCTTCTTTCTGTTCCATAGAAGTTCAGTTTTGGCAGTATTCAGCTGGAGTTTGTTGTCTATCATCCAATTCTTCATGTCAGTGGGGCAGTGTTGAAGGTTGGTGAGTTGGATAGCTCAGTCTTTACCTAGCGGGAGGAGAAGCTGAATGTCATCCGCATAGGAGTGGGTTTTAATGTTGTATTTTTGGGTGATATCAATGACTTGTCTGATGTACTGTATAGGTTGAAGAGGAGTGGGGACAGCAGGGCACCCTGGGGGATTTCATATTTGATGGGTTTGGGTTCTGATTTGTTTGGGCCTAGTAGTACTGACTTCTCTGTTGAAGGAAGGAAGGAAGTGACTATAGCAAAATATCCTTAAATATCCTTAAAAGACACCAAAATATAAGTTGGGCATGCCCTAGGGCACACCCAACTTATATTTTGGTGTCTTTGAAGGAAGGAAGTGAACCATTGAAGTGCAGAGTTCTTGATTCCTAGGTCAGTGAGCCTGTGCAGTAGGAGTTGGTGGTCAATAATGTCAAAGGCAGCACTTAGGTCTAGCAGTACTAGCAGGGCATCACTACCTTTGTCTAGTATTTACCAATTGTCATCAATGATGTCTAGAAGAACTGCTTCTGTGCTGTGGCCAGCTCGGAAGCCAGATTGAAAAGGGGAAAGGGCATTAAAACATAGGAATTGCCATACTGGGACAGACTGAAGGTCGATCAAGCCCAGTATCTTTTTTCCAACAGGTTCCAAGTACCTAGCTAGATCCCAAGTAGTAAAACAGATTCTATGCTCCTTATCCTAGAAATAAGCAATAGATTTCCCCAAGCCATCTCAATAATGGCCTATGGACTTCTCTTTTAGGAAATTATCCAAACCTATAACTGATACCCAACTTTGTTATGCAGATCACTTTGAATAAATATGATTTAAACATTTAAAAAAGTGCCTTTTACTATCCAACATATTGCTGGTATCCTTAAGAAAAGCTCCCAGCTTCGACACACTCCTGGTTCTTACTAGAGATTTCCATGTTGTCTAGCAGGAAGTAGTCATGATCACTAGTCACTCTTGTTCCATTGAGTGTCTGCAATTAAAAATGGTACCTTCTGCCCCTATCAGTAGTCTTATGTTACTACCAATAGGGGTCAAGCTTCCAAATAAGGGTACCAAGGAAACTCTCGGTCAGAGCTTGTAGCCAGGTGAGGTTTATTTCTTAAGGATTGTATGGCTACAAACAAGCTATTGAGATATGATAATGCACTTTTATAGTCGTTTTTTCCTTTCTGGGCAGAAACTGCCTCAACAACTACCCCATGGGCTTTACAGTTACTGTGCCTAACAAAGAAAAACCTTCAAAGACTTCAGCGGATTCAGAATGCCGCGACTAAGCTTATCTTCACAAAAAGCAAATTTGACCATGTCTCACCGCTCCTGTCCAAGCTTCACTGGTTTCCAATAATCTCCAGGGTCCACTTTAAATGTGCCTGTCTAACTTTCAAGATCCTACACGGTATCCTTCTTCCCTTTATTGTACTTTCTTGGAATTCCTCAAATCCTAATTCTACCAGATCCACCCCAAAATTAAAACTATCCTTCCCCTCATTAAAAGGCATTTTCCATGCAGCAAAACTAGGGACCTCCCTCCCCTTCAGAATCACTGAGCTCTGGAACAACCTTACCTCCCCACTTTGGAATCTGAGCTCCCTCCAACTTTTCCGTAAACATCTGAAAACCTGGCTAGTCTCAAAAATGTAATACTTCCTCCCTCTCTGGTATACTAAACCCTCTAAACATTCTTTATACTATGGCCTTTAACCCTTCATTGGAGTCCCTTTCTATCCCAACTCCTGTAAACCGTGCCGAGCTCTGTGATGTGGAGAGGATGCAGTATACAAACCTAAGGTTTAGTTTAGTTTAGTTTAGTATGGTCTGATGTGGAAGAAAATATTTACAGCGCCATAAAACAGATTTGGGATCTCTCCCTTGCAAAGAGCCTGATTTTATATATACTTAAAATGTGAACATCCTTTCGTCCTTACATCTTCAGATGTGCTAGTGACAATAACATACAGCCAGTGCTGTTTTGGTTATAAAGCTGTCTTCAAAACTGATGTTATTTTCTCTAGTAGCCGTCAGGTGTGTTTTATGTTTACTGTGTGAAAACAAGCCTCAAGGAAATAATCTTGAAACATATTACAAATCTCTAGGGCGAAAAGCAGAAGTCATCAATGTCAGTATATTTTGAAGACCCCTAGTTAGCTTAAAATTCATTGTTGTATAAAACAGTTCAAATGTGTCCCAGGGAGTGAGAAATGTGTTAAATTTTTCATAATGTGAAATTTGAGGAACACAGACTCTTCAGTGTTTGTATAATATGAACGGTAAGTAGAAGACTGTGGAGGAAAAAAATTGAATGAAAAGATCTTATGCCTGGTGTAGGTGGATTCGTTTTTAATAAGTGGATGTTTACCATGCAACACAGATGTTCAAGATATAATGAGCAGAAATACGAGTGGTGCCTCCTAAACAATTCACACATGGAATTTCTTGATCTTCTCAAAGTATAGGGACTATTTTAAACCCTAATTCCAAATAACAATAATACACAAGATTATTTCCTCACTTACAAATGCCAACATCCATTTGATATTTCTGAGAGGATACATTGAATCTTTTGGTTAATAAGTACTGTATAACAAAATACAATGGTACCTTGGTTTACGAGCATAATTTGTTCCAGAAGCATGCTCGTAAACCAAAATACTCGTATATCAAAGTGAGTTTCCCCATAGAAAATAATGGAAACTCGCTTTGATACGTTCCCCCTGAAGGCCCCCACTGTGATCCGCAACCCCCCTGCGATTCAGCACCTCCCCACTCTGCGATTCAGCACCCCCCCCCCTCTTCTTACCATCATCTGGGCCTCGGCACCGGCACTGGCATGTTCTGTGCGTTGGTGCCAGTGCCCAAAGATCGACCTCTTCTTCTTGCTGGGCCTTGAGCATCGCGGGGGGGGAGGGTGCCGGATCACGGGGGGGGGGGGGGGGAGGGTGCCGGATCATGGGGAGCACCGCTCGCAAATTGAGGCACGCTCGGTTTCCGAGGCACCAGTTTTGCAAATGTTTTGCTTGTCTTGCAAAACACTCGCAAACCGGTGCACTTGTAAACCGAGGTACCACTGTAATCTCATTTTTATGATACAGTTCATTCAGATACAATTAAATGCAGCCTTCATAGGGCAAGTCATGCGGAGGTGGCCACCTCATCTATTTGTCTGGCACTTGTTTCAAATATGAGAATGGGCTATAAGGCTTGATGGGCCATTGGTCTGACCCAGTAAGGCTTTTCTTATGTTCTTATGTCTGAATCCCTAGAATTCCTTGTGCACAACCTTGGTCTCTCTGGCTCTCTCACCCCTCTTAAAAATTTTAGCACTATCAGGGATATTCTATACACTCAGAAAGAATGCTGGAAGAGAGAAGGTGGGAAGAGGACATTCTCTTTCTAAGAGGAGAAGAGTAGAAGACATATCTTTGGGACCTCGGAAGAAGATTGTTTTACAACCAAAACATGGCCCATGTCGGGTCTATGCCATAATTCATATACTGTGGTTTTTTTTGTATTATTGAACAATTAATTGTGTCAATTTCTGCACCTTATTCAAATTAAGGTTCATATCAAGATCATCAGTTTCACATTTTTTTGTGTGTTCTGTTCTAGTTTTGGCCTTGTGGAACTTCTTTGGTAGACATTTTTTGTTTCTCCCCCACATGTGTGAATTTGCATGCGCAAATTCCAATGAGTGTCGGAGCAGCTTTGGCGCATTTAGTGCCCAGGTCCAAGGTGGAAACCTCTACTGCGGCTTAGTAAAAGAGAGCCTTATTTTGTACCTGGGGCAATGGAGGGTTAAGTGGCTTGTCCAGAGTCACAAGGAACTGCAGTGGAAATCAAACACAGTTCCCTGGGTTTTCAGGTTGTTGCGCTAATCACTAAACTACTCTTCCACCCTGCTTTCTGAAACTGATATTTGTATGTAAAAGCCTCTATTTACATATGGCTATGTTTCTAAAATAATGACCATATCTACCGTATTTTCACGCATATAATGCGTGCGTTATACGCGTTTTTACCTACCGCGCATACCCCTCACGCGTTATACGCGTGAGCGCGGTATACAAAATTTTTTTTACATAGTTCCCACCCCGCCCGACGCCCGATTCACCCCCCCCAGCAGGACCGCTCGCACCCCCATCCCGAACGACCGCTCGCACGCGCTCCCACCCGCCCCCGCATCCACGATCGGAGCAAGAGGGAGCCCAAGCCCTCTTGCCCGGCCGACTCCCCAACTCCCCGACAATATCGGGCCAGGAGGGAGCCCAAACCCTCCTGGCCACGGCGACCCCCTACCCCCACCCCGCACTACATTACGGGCAGGAGGGATCCCAGGCCCTCCTGCCCTTGACGCAAACCCCCCTCCCTCCAACGACCGCCCCCCCCAAGAACCTCCAACCGCCCCCCCAGCCGACCCGCGACCCCCCTGGCCGACCCCCACGACACCCCCACCCCCCTTCCCCGTACCTTTGGTAGTTGGCCGGACAGACGGGAGCCAAACCCGCCTGTCCGGCAGGCAGCCAACGACGGAATGAGGCCGGATTGGCCCATCTGTCCCAAAGCTCCGCCTACTGGTGGGGCCTAAGGCGCGTGGGCCAATCAGAATAGGCCCTGGAGCCTTAGGTCCCACCTGGGGGCGCGGCCTGAGGCACATGGGCCCAACCCGACCACGGAAAGTCAGGGAGGGTGAACGGAGAGTCGGGACAGCGCACGGAGAGGCGGGGCAGTGCACGGAAAGTCAGGGAGGGTGAACGGATAGTTAGGACAGCGCACGGAGAGTCGGGGAGGGCGAAAGGAGTGTCGGGGTGGCCAGAGGAGAGTCGGGGCGGGCGAAAGGACAGTCGGGCAGCATGCGCGGTATACCCGTGAGCGCGGTATACAAAAGTTTTTGTACATAAAATTGTGGTTTCTGCACGCTATACCCGTGTGCGCGTTTTACACGGGTGTGCGTTATCTGCGTGAAAATACGGTACTTTATTATGGTTTCCATATGGCTCTGGAAAAAGGAGGACGGATTGAGACATCCAGGTTTTACTTCCTTTGCTCCAGACGTCTCAATCCATCCGCCTTTTTCTGGAGCCACATGGTAGCCCTAAAATTCATCTGTAAGGATGAAAGAACAAGCCATGCTGTAGTCTGGATGCTAATTCAGATTAGATTGGCAAACCTTGCTGTTTGTCTCTTTATCTGAGTTTATAGACCTGTTTATAATGAAAAACAAAATTTGCTGCGCTGGCTCTGATTTCCTCATTTTACTTTGGCTAAGTTTTTTTCCAACGGGTCATCTAGGATTCTAATGTAAGCAGGTTTGTACTTTCAATGTGATCTGATACATGCCTCCCCAGCAAAATTTATAATTGTGGTCAAGAATGTGCGCAGTATAATACAAGTTGGGTATTCATTTCACGAGTCTTATTTACTCAGATTTGTGAGCCCAGTCAGAAATGGAAAGCAGAGCTAATCTCTGCCTTTGCCTGTTTCAATTCATTAAGAGAGCAGTTTTTCAAAGGGATTTGTTCAGTTGACTAAGCAATTACCATTCAAATTCTCCAGACTGAAAAATTACCCACATCCTCAGCAGCTGAAAGGACAATTTTGAAAAGGATTTCTGGGGATAAAAGTGGGGTATACTCCAGGGAAGTGCCTTTGTTTGAAATCAAGCAAAAACACCAGAGTATGGCAAATGTCAGCACATAGCACAAATGATTAATATTTGCCAGAAAAGAACTTAAAACAATTACTATTACAACCGTGTTTATATTTCTCTACATCCTAAGAACTGTCGTAGCTTTTTGCTACTAAAACAGTGTAGCTATGAGCTATCACTTAAATTCACAATCTCAGGTAAAAAAAAACAACAACTCCTCCCACACTTATCATCATAAGTCATAGTTCAAAGTTGCACTGTTAGTAGCTAACATGAAAGCTCTGAGGTCTTTTTTTTCTCTTTGTATTGTTTAAAGTTATTCACTTACGCAGGCTTATATCAAACCACGGTAGAGCTTTTTACCATGGGCTGGTGAGGTAAATGCTCTGATGCTCATAGGAATTGAATGAGCATCAGAGCATTTTCCTCGACTTCCCACAATAAAAAGCTCTATCACAGTTTGATAAAAGTAGCCCTTAGTTAGTACAGAGGTGTCCTCAAAGGCTACAGCCCAGTCGAGTTTTTAAGATGTCTGTAATGAATATGCATGAGATTGATTTGCATGCATTCCTTTAATTGTATGCAAATAGATCTCATGCATATTCATTATAGAAATCTTGAAAGCCCAACTAGGTTGTGGCCCTTGAAAACAGTGGTTGCCCACCCCCACTAAGTTAGAGTAAGGGAAATGTATTTTTGTCCTTCTTTTGAAATGACATGGGAAATGCCTCAGTGTTTGTGGATCATTGGGGGTGTAGCTCAAAGTTTGGAAAAGCAGCAAAGAAGTTGGGAGCTAACGGGAAGGGTTGGAGTTTGAAGGGGGAAGTAAGATGGAAAATTTCTACTGCTAGTCTCTTTAAGAAGCAGCCCGGGAGCTTCAAGTAGAAGCTTTGTGGCCCAATAATGTGAGAAGAGAAAAATACCAGCAATATTTTTCAAGGAATAATTTAGCGTACGGTATTCACTGAACACTGCATTATTTGATTTACATCTTATTACATGTACTATATATACTATGGTACTTCATATTAATGTGTGTATGAGGAAGTGCCTAGGCTAATCCTAGTTCCCTTTAAGAGCACTCCCTTACCAGGTCACATCAAGAATAGCTAAGAAAGCAGGACTCAGGCAGAGAGTAAGTTAAAACCCCAGAGTGGGAAGAGAACATAAAAACCCCCTCAGAATGAATCCTCCAAGATGGCTGCAGTACCAGGAAGAGGAGCATTAGGAAGAGAGGAGCAGCCTCAAGCTTAGATCTATAGGTAAAATAATGCCAAGGTAGGAAATTTGCCTTGATTTATTTGTGAAGAACCTGTTCCTGGGGGTCCAAGAATGAACCAGGCCTAGGTATGTTTGTGAGTGGTTTGGAACTTCAGTACACTATATTTGGATCTGACCATAAGCCAGCCCTAGTAAGGCTTTTCCCGTCGTTTTGCAAGAGACCTCATTGGGATAGTATTATGTCTGTGAAGCAACAGGCTGTTATATATCTGATTGCATTGATTTATATGCATAAATACCATCCTATGTATTTGTGCTACGAACCTGGACTTTGTATGTTACTCTGGTTTGAAAAGGAAGCCTCAGCCCCACCACTCCACCGCAAAATATTAGCTCATTGCGAGAAGATTTATGTGGCGCTTCATCATTGGCCGTCCTTATTTTGTAGTATTCAACTATATTATATTATCATTCAAATAAATACTTCAATAAATATAAAGTGCTGGTGTTTGTGCATTTGTTTGTATATTACTTAGCTTGTGTTATTCAGCTTGAATCACAGCCAAAAACTCAGGAGTCTGACCCGACATGTTTCGCATGAAATGCTTTATCAAGGGTTCCCCTGCAATAAAACAATATGAGGAAAAGTGCTATGAAAACCCCTTCATACACAGCTACTTGTCCTACACATTTCAAAAGTTGTTATAAGGTAACTCACCGAGTGTGCTGTCGTCATCCGACTCCAAAATGTAAGAGAAAGATGGCGGCAGCCCAAACCCCGGCGTCTTTATACTCCTCCCATTCAACTGTTTAAACAGTTCCCTCCCCCTTTGTCCTCATTGGCTATAATATTAACCTATCAATGTCATCCACTCGATTTCCCCATTCAATCCTCTAGGTGTTACCGTGTCCAATAAATAAATATACTTCTGTTCATTCCAATTTAATCTTTTTTGATCTTTCCCTCCGTCCCTTCCCATGATCCTACTAATAACCCGCCATCTGATAACATCCACAACATGCCCCTGTGAAATCCAATGTTGCACTAAAGGTGCCTGTATGACCTGATTTACAATTCGTGATTTGTGTTCTGTAAGTCTAGTTTTTATCTTTCTGTTGGTCCATCCGACATATATGGTGGAAGCTATGATAAAGGACGGCATTTGCGAGCACATTGAGAGAAATGGCCTACTGAGAACAAGCCAGCACGGATTCTGTAAGGGAAGGTCATGCTTAACGAACCTTCTGTACTTCTTTGAGGGAATAAGCAGTCGGGTGGACAATGGGGAACCCATCGACATCATTTACCTCGATTTTCAAAAGGCTTTCGACAAGGTGCCTCATGAAAGGCTGCTTAGGAAGCTGTGGAACCACGGGGTGGGAGGGGATGTGCACCGATGGATAGAGCACTGGTTGTCGGGTAGACTGCAGAGGGTCGGAGTGAAGGGCCAATATTCTGACTGGCGGGGAGTCACGAGCGGTGTGCCGCAGGGATCGGTGCTGGGGCCGTTACTCTTCAACATATTTATCAATGATCTGGAAAAGGAGGCAAAGTGCGAGGTCATAAAATTTGCAGACGATACCAAACTGTGCGGCAGGGTTAGCTCCAGGGAGGAGTGTGAGGACCTGCAAAGGGACCTAAACAAGCTGGAAGACTGGGCGAACAAATGGCAAATGCGCTTTAACGTGGAAAAATGCAAGGTCATGCATATAGGGAAAAAAAAACCCGTTGTTCAACTACAAATTGGGGGGGGGCATTGTTGGGAGAAAGCAGTCTTGAGAGAGACTTGGGAGTGCTGGTGGATGCATCACTGAAGCCATCTGCACAGTGCGCAGCGGCCTCAAAAAAAGCCAACAGGATGCTGGGCATCATAAAAAGGGGCATAACAACCAGGACGAGGGAAGTCATCTTGCCACTGTATCGAGCGATGGTGCGTCCGCATCTGGAATATTGCGTTCAATATTGGTCGCCGTACCTCAAGAAGGACATGGCGGTACTCGAGAGAGTCCAAAGGAGAGCAACGAAACTGGTAAGAGGGCTGGAACACTGCCCATATGCCGAGAGGTTGGATAGGCTGGGGCTCTTCTCTCTGGAAAAAAGGAGGCTCAGGGGTGATATGATAGAGACCTTCAAGATCATGAGGGGCATAGAGAGGGTGGATAGGGACAGATTCTTCAGGCTGAAGGGGACAACAGGTACGAGGGGGCATTCGGAGAAACTGAAGGGAGATAGGTTCAAAACGAATGCAAGGAAGTTTTTTTTCACCCAAAGGGTCGTGGACACTTGGAATGCGCTACCAGAGGACGTGATTGGGCAGAGTACGGTACAAGGATTCAAACAGAGACTGGACGGATTCCTGAGGGATAAAGGGATCGTGGGATACTGAGAAAGCTAACCAGAAAATAAGTTTAGAAACCCGACCAGGTCGTGCATGTGCAAGACCGGAGGGCTAGGACTTTGATGGGAAGATAGGACGCAATAGGAAACCAAGGTGGCATGGGGGCCCCTTCTGGTGATTTGGACAGGTCGTGACCTGTTTGGGCCGCCGCGGGAGCGGACTGCTGGGCAGGATGGACCTATGGTCTGACCCGGCGGAGGCACTGCTTATGTTCTTATGTTCTTATATAAGGTCGCACGGGCAAACTATTATATAGACCACATCTTCAGAATTGCAATCAGTATCCACCTTAGCCCGTAGTGTGATGTTTCTGCCCGGTGCCTTCCACTGTTCACCTTGTATCGTGGAAGAGCACCATTGACACTTCCCGCATTGGTGGTGTTGCCCCCTTGATTGTTTAGGCCTAACACCATATTTTTGAAAACTACATCTTTGCCTAAGGGTTTGACCCCTAGAACACGCTATCCGTGGGAATTGCTGGAGCGATTCATGCATCTGAATTATATGCCAGTGCTGTCTCATTAGATCTACTACCGTCTTAGTGACTTTCGAAAAGGGCAATACACAGGTCAGGACCTGATCCTCTCTCTCACTTACTGTCCCATGTCCCTGTAAGAGAAGTTCCCTTTAGGCAAATTTAGCTCGTAGGTATCCCAATCTAATGGCTCTCTCTGGGTAGCCCCTATTTCTCAATCTCTCAGACTTAGCCTGGCTTTTATATTCCTTCAGAGTAGAACACACTCTCCGGATCCACAAGAATTGGCTTATTGGTAAATTAAAACGTAGTTTATACGGGTGAAAACTATGGTAGTGTAATATTGTATTCTCATATTGTTTTATTGCAAGGGGACCCTTGATAAAGCATTTCATGCGAAACATGTCGGGTCAGACTCCTGAGTTTTTGGCTGTGATTCAAGCTGAATAACACAAGCTAAGTAATATACAAACAAATGCACAAACACCAGCACTTTATATTTATTGAATTATTTATTGAAGTATTTATTTGAATGATAATATAATATAGTTGAATACTAAAAATAAGGACGGCCAATGATGAAGCGCCACATAAATCTTCTCGCAATGAGCTAATATTTTGCGGTGGAGTGGTGGGGCTGAGGCTTCCTTTTCAAACCAGAGTAACATACATAGTCCAGGTTCGTAGCACAAATACATAGGATGGTATTTATGCATATAAATCAACACTAAGTTATATTTTTTCTGGACATTTAAATTATATTGGCCTTAAAAACTATAATATATCTGATTGCAGACATGTTTTGTTATACCTACAAACTAGGGTTACTAGATATCCGGGAAAACCCGGACATATCCTCTTTTTAGAGGAATGTCCAGGTTCCTGGATGGACATTCCAAACCCCGGCAGGTTATCCAAATTTTTGAAAGCCCTGACGAGCTCAGCTGCATCTGGAGGGCCTCTGCACATGCACAGATAATGTCACACACATTCTGCATGCTCCAGGCCCTCCAGATGCAGCTGGAGCTCGTCAGAGAAAAGAGGAGGCTATGTGGGGGTGGGGCTGGGGCAGAACAGGGCAAGGTCATGTGTCTGGGGTTTAGCGGAAGAAGATATGGTAACCTTTGTGCATCTGTGTTTGTTGAGGCACTGTACCAGGCCACTAGCACACACTACCACAGTATGCTATGGTAGTGTGACACCTGCTGGCATCCCTTAACATGTGTAAAGGGGCAAATGGCACATGTTAGGATTGTAACACATCATAATAGCTACTCTACTTAATCTAATCCTAATGAAAACATTATACAAATTTAACTGTTGAAGGGCAATTACAAGCCATATAGATTATTGATAATGAATCTATGGAGAAGGAACAACCTTAGACAAAAAAGTAAGGTTAGCCAAAAAATGTAAGATGGAAGTGCTTACAGCCAAGCTGATGTTCTTAAATCCAAGAGATCAACCAAGCACAACTTCCAATGGAATTAAATCACTTTATTGTACATATCATAACTCAGTCCAAGGACTCGACATGGATCGTGTTTCAGTGATGCCGTCAGGAGTCCAGGATTCTGGTCATTAGCTCCAAACAGCACAGTCACATGTAGCGTAAATAAACATGACAATCACTGTTGCCACTAGAGTTGTGTGTCATTTATAGCACCAGACACAGTACTGTTAGAGAAAACGATAGAAAATTATTTTATAGGTAATGGAGATGTTTCTTGATAATTATGTTTCTGTCTCAAACATAAGTTATATGGCATTTCTAAGAACCAATTTGGGTGTTCACATGTTAAATCACTTTCCTCCTCTTTTACTAAGGTGCGCTAATTGAATCAGCATGTGCTAAACGCTAATGCGTCCATAGACTAACATGCACATGTTAGCGTTTAGCGTGCGCTAAATCGATTAGTGCACCTCAGTAAAAGAGGGCCCTTCTGATTTGTTGTAAAAGGCACAATAGTTAAGAAGATGGATCTGTCTGACAAAATCTCCTTTAAAGCCCTCATTCATTGGAATGACTTATTTATTAGAGAAACTCACTACTGAGCTGAGAGTGGACACCCCAGCTGATGGTCTAGCTTAGGAGCTTCTTATAATATGCTTTTAATATGAAAGTACATATTTCAATCACTGACAGCCACAATGCAGTTACCTTTAACTCCATTTGTTTAAATTATCTTTTAGAAACTGGATCATCAGCAGTACATAAGATCATAAGAAGTTGCCTCCACTGGGTCAGACCAGAGGTCCATCGCGCCCAGCGGTCCGCTCCTGCAGCGGCCCATCAGGTCTGTGACCTGTGAAGTGGTTTCTGACCACTTTTATAACCTACCTCTAGTTCTATCTGTACCCCTCAATCCCCTTATCCTCCAGGAACCTATCCAAACCTTCCTTGAACCCCTGTAATGTGCTCTGGCCTATCCTCCGGAAGTACATCTTATGAAATTCCATATTTCATTTCCACTCATAAGAATTTCTTGCACTTCAATCATTGGTCTCTGCTTTTTTTATTTTCATTAAATGTATAATTCTGTTTCATTACTGTATCTTCTGTTAACCAACATATCTTCTGTTAACCATAGTTTTTATGAACTTTACTTATCTGATGTAATTGAGTGGGGATACAACGCCAACATGTTTCACCTTCTGGCTTTTTCAAGACATCCTCATTTATTCCCGTAGCTAGTCATCCAGATATGTGCATTTATGTCTTTGCAGTTTAAACTGTTGATAAACTGAAAAGACAAAAATACACATTCAGTCCTGGTGATCAGCGTAGACAGATGGCTATACCTAAATGATTCAGCAGACATCAGTAAATGAGGAACGACCTAATGAAGCAATACTTCCACATGCTTTGAAATCTTTTACATTTGCAGTGATGGAATATGCTTCCGAGATCTTTTCAAACCTTGATTCATATTTGATGGTAGCCAAAGTAGTGCAACATTATCATTATTATAATTATTCTTTTGGTACTGCCTTTCTGTGATACAATCAATGTGGTTTACATATTGCATTTCAGCTGTAGATGGAAATTCTGAATAGTTGAGTGACATTCAACGATAGCTTGAAAAACACATTGAAATAGCTTTGTAGTGTATTAATAACGTGGAGATCAATGTGTACAGATATTCATGCTTAGATCATGATACCCTGGAAGTGTACAGATGAAAACATAAAAACTGGATGGTGGAGTTCTCTGAAAGGACTGACGGAACCAACTCAGTCATTAATTTTTCTAACGTTTCCAAAATTTGCACCTAGGATGAATTTATTAAGCCTTTCTCCATTCTGTGTTTATGGAAAAGATGCAGTCCTGGCTAGAATTAATCTAGAACCAAAGGATTCCTGATCCTCTGCCTTTTCCTGAGTGAACCAGGTCACCAATAACTTAGTTGCTTTGTAATTTTTAACTGTGCATATGTTATTTTCTTTGATTCATTGCCAGCTGTAAGATTTTGCCAAACCTACTTCCTGTTCCCGGACTAATCCAGCTGCAGAGAATTGCTGTCATTTCAAATGGAATAGCAAATGCCAAACAAACAAAAAAATATCCTATTTTATTTTGTTTCATTTTTGTAAATGAAACAAGAAAAATAAAACACATTTCTTGCATGTTATCTCGCACTTAGGGGGTAACATTGTACTTTCAGTTATTAATGATGAGAAATCCAGGAAATACATAATTTTAAATGTTTTCATTTTAGTTCTTTATTTCTATTCAAATATCCTTGGACTTACTACCTAGGTGACCTGTTATAAAACTACCCTTCCAATATATTCTTGGATTTCCTAACAAGTTCTTCCAAATATCCTGAGACCCGACTGTCTTCTTATTTCTTGTCTTGTTCCTGAAGAACCTACCAAGTTTTTGCACCTACCATATTTTCTTTTTATTTCATATATGTAAAAAATTGCAAATAAGTAGCATTTATGCATAAGCATGTCCTGGAAGACATCAAATTTTTCGTTGCATAAGAACATAAGAATTGCCGCTGCTGGGTCAGACCAGTGGTCAATCATGCCCAGCAGTCCGCTCACGCGGCGGCCCCTAGGTCAAAGACCAGTTGCTCTAAATGAGCCCAGCCTCACCTGCGTACTTTCCAGTTGAGCAAGAACTTGTCCAACTTTGCCTTGAATCCCTGGAGGGTGTTTTCCCCTACAACAGACTCTGGGAGAGTGTTCCAGTTTTCTTCCACTCTCTGGGTGAAGAACTTTCTAATGTTCGTACGGAATCTATCCCCTTTGCATCATACAGAGGCTGTGTCAACTTTGGTTTACTTAGAGATTCAGTTCAATCGTCTTTATTAGCATTTTGAAAATATAACAGTCAATGACAATAGAACAAGTCATTTGCTCAAGAATGCCTAATCATTTGTACAAAAATGATATCTTTTAATGTCAAATAATTAACTGTTGACTTTAGTTTCTCCTGCTAATACAATACATTATGATTTAATGCAGACCTGCTAGCTACATTATGTAGAATGCCTATGCTCTTCCATAGATTAGAATTTCATTTCCAAACAACTAATTTGCATGTGTATTGAAAATTTACACAAAATGTATCTAATGTCATGTAATAGATTACATTAGCATATTAATTGACTATCCCGATTTCTTTTTTTCTTTTTTTGGCCTAGGTTTCCCAAGGACTATTGTTGGGATGTCCTGGTTTTAAAAAGCAAAAGAAGCCTATTGAATACACGCATACATAAAAGAGATTGCTAAATAACTATCCAGTCATTTCATTTA
Source organism: Geotrypetes seraphini (assembly GCF_902459505.1). Lineage (NCBI taxonomy): Eukaryota > Metazoa > Chordata > Amphibia > Gymnophiona > Dermophiidae > Geotrypetes > Geotrypetes seraphini. The sequence continues at coordinate 370,966,501 of NC_047085.1, forward strand.
CAGAAGGTATTAAAAATTAGATTATAGAACTGCAACAATGGTTAGGGGTAGGGGCCCTTTTACTAAGAGGTGCTAAGAAATGAGCTTGGTGTGTATTAATATAGAACTTTCCTACGTGCTTAACTGATTTCTAGTGCATCACTAAGGGGTCCTTTTACTAAGGCGTGTTAACTGATTTAGCTCGCACTAAATGCTAACGTGCCCATTATATTCTATGGACGTGTTAACATTTAACATACGCTAATCGTTTGCATGAGCTATATTAGTTAGCGCGCACTAAATCAGTTAACACGCCTTAGTAAAAGGACTCCTAAATTAGGGGTTTTCTTTTTTTCTTTTTGAGGTCCCATGATAATATTTCCATTAGTATGGAAGAACTGCAAAAATATTAGGACCCTTTTTAGAAAGCTGTGGTAGTAATTATCCCTTAGCAAATGCAACAAAACACATAGAAATTGAATGAACTTAAGAACATAAGAAGTTGCCTCCGCTGAGTCAGACCAGAGGTCCATCCTGCCCAGCGGTCCGCTCCCGCAGCGGCCCATCAGGCCTAATTGCCTGAACAGTGTCCCTGACTAATTTTGTAACTGCCTCAAATCCTCTAATCCTATCCCTATTATCTACCTTTACTCCTATCTGTACCCCTCAATCTCTTTGTCCTCCAAGTACCTGTCCAGACCCTCTTTGAAGCCCTGTAGCGTGCTCCTGCTTATCACATCCTCCGGTAGCGCATTCCATGTATCCACCACCCTCTGAGTGAAAAAGAACTTCCTGGCGTTTGTTCTAAACCTTTCCCCTTTCAATTTCTCTGAGTGCCCCCTCGTACTTGTGGTTCCCCGTAATTTGAAAAATCTGTCCCTGTCTACTCTTTCTATACCCTTCATGATCTTGAAGGTTTCTATCATGTCTCCTCTAAGTCTCCGCTTTTCCAGGGAGAAAAGCCCCAGCTTCTTCAGTCTGTCAGTATATGAGAGGTCTTCCATACCCTTTATTAGCTTAGTTGCTCTTCTCTGGACTCTCTCAAGTACCGCCATGTCCTTCTTGAGGTACGGCGACCAGTACTGGACACAGTACTCCAGGTGCGGGCGCACCATTGCACGATACAGTGGCAGGATGACTTCCTTCGTCCTGGTCGTGATACCCTTCTTAATGATACCCAACATTCTGTTTGCCTTCCTTGAGGCTGTGGCGCACTGCGCCGACGCCTTCAATGATGTGTCTACCATCACTCCCAGGTCTCTTTCAAGGTTACTCACCCCTAGCGGTGATCCCCCCATTTTGTAAGTGAACATCGGGTTCTTTTTCCCTACATGCATGACCTTGCATTTCCCTATGTTGAAGCTCATTTGCCACTTTTTGGCCCACTCTTCCAGCGCTGTCAGATCTTTTTGGAGATTTTTGCAGTCCTCCTTGCTTTCAACCCTGCTGTATAATTTGGTGTCAAACGCAAATTTAATAACCTCACATTTTGTTCCTGCTTCCAGGTCGTTAATAAATATATTGAACAGGAGCGGTCCCAGCACCGACCCCTGCGGAACTCCACTCGTGACCCATTGCCAGTCTGAATAATGGCCCTTTATACCAACCCTCTGTTTCCTGTCCACCAGCCAGTTTTTGATCCATCGGTGGACCTCCCCTTGCACCCCGTGGTTCCATAGCTTCCTTAGCAGTCTTTCATGTGGTACCTTGTCGAAGGCTTTTTGGAAGTCAAGGTAAATGATGTCTATAGATTCCCCTTTATCCACCTGGTTGTTTACCCCCTCAAGGAAGTATAATAAGTTAGTGAGGCATGACCTGCCCTTGCAGAAGCCATGCTGGCTCGGGTTTGGTGCATTTGCTTTGGGGGGAATTGCTACCGCAAATTTGTAAAAGGAGCCCTTAAAGATGGAACACTTACTTCCTGTTACTTAGGAGGTGCTAATAAGTAAATTGATGCAAAAAAAATCAATTTTACGAGGGCGAATCAAAAATTAAAGGCAATTGTTAAATTATGTGATAACCAGAACAGAGTTATCGAAATGCAACATATGTACCTGTACATTGCCTGTTGGATAGTTTGTACACACACAGTGCAGCCTTTAGTTGTGTGGCAGCTGTGAATCAGAAACATGGATGCTCCATTGCAAGATTGCATCATCGAAGAAAAACATGCCATGGTGCACTTTCTTTGGGCAGAGGGAGTGAAATCTGTGGAAGTTCACTGCTGGATATTGACTCAGTACGGACATAGCACCTTGAATCAACAAAAGGTTTGGGGGGGGTAAAAAAGGTTTAAAGCGGGAAGAACACGTGTAACTGATGAAGGTCTTTCTGGTCACCGATCAACAAGAGCACACTGACAGGGCCAATGCCTTGATTAGATTAGACTGATGGATAACGGTGGCTGCAAATTTGGATATCAACTATGGATCTGCATATGCCATAATGCATGATGACTTGGGATACAGGAGAGTCTGCACACAATGAGTTTCCAAACAACTTTCTGATCTGCACAAGCAACAGCATGTGGAGGTTGGAAAAAGATCCGAGTATTCTAGAGAGAACTGTCACCAGCAACGAGACATGGGTGCATCACTGTGACCCGGAGAGCAAAAGACAAAGCATGATGAAGTCAAGGAAGCGGTGCTCGCCTGACTTTGGGAGCGGCCAAAAATCTTCTCTGCAGGAATGCAGAAGCTAGTTGAACTGGAGAAATGCAGTTAAATTAGTGCTATAAAAGTCAAGCATATCTCCACTTTTTAGCAGGAAGAAGGTAATGGGGTTTAGTAATTGATGGAGATGCTTGAAAATAAATTTCCATTCTTTCAAAAATACTTCTTAACCCATAGATAAAATTCTGTCAGACTTAAGAACACTAATATAGTTCAGATTCCAATTCCTCCTTTTTATTTTATACTTTTTTCCCAAATTTCCCACATTATGTTTATATTTTTACAGCACTACGTATGTCTGGTAGCACTATAGAAATAATTAATAGTAGTAGTAGTATATTAATATTTAATATACTGCCTACCCATAACAAATCAAAGCATTTAACATAAAAATAATGAAAGTAATTCAAATCAGAAAAGAGGGGAGACCTATCACATAACATTATCATTTACCAATATATCCATATTAGTTTTTTAATGCTGTAATCATACCTTCAATAGGGGACACTTTATTATCACATACCAGGATTTGCTTGCCATGTTCCTTAAGGGGTTCTTTTAAGCTGTAGTAAGCATTAATGCTTAGCACAGGTTAAAATGTAGTATCACGGAGTGTACTTAGGTATCTCACAATAGTTTTTGCATGTGTGTATGCTATCCAAGTGGCATACCAAGGGGGGGGGAGGTCCACCCCAGGTGCAGCCCATAAGGCAGCATCATGGTCCAAATCCAGAAACTTCTTCCGGCAATGGCAGCATTCAGAATTCACTGCTCTGCCGGTGTGAGGCCTTCCTCTCTGCCGGGTCGTGCCTTTGCGGAAACAGGAAGTAAGCTGGACCCAGCAGAGAGGAAGGCCTGATGCTAGCAAGAGCAGCAAGTTCTGAATATTGTGCTGCTGATTGGGAGGGGTGATAAAGAGAGGGAGGGGGAGAGAAATGCTGCATGTGATTGGGTAGAGGGAGGGAAAAGGAAGACAAGGGAAGGGAGAGGAAAAAGAGATGCTATACCAAAGGGGAAGGAAGGGGAGGAGGCAAAGGAAGGAAAGAAAAGAGAAGCAATACCATGGAGGAGGAAGAAGAGATGCCATGGCATGGGGGTAGGGAAGAGAAGGAAAGAGAGATGCCAGACCAGGGAGGGAAAGGAAAGAGAGGAGATACCAGAGATGGAAGTGCTAGTGCATGTGGGAAGGGAAGGAGACAGAGATGCCAGACCGTGGGGTGGGGTGGGAAGGAAGGAAAGGAGAAGAGAGAGATGCCAGATCATAGGGGAGGAAGTGGAGACAGAGAAAAAATAGAGAGGGGGTGAAGCTAAAATGTATCATGTACAAAGAAAAGCTACAGAGTAGACAGTTTATTTATTTAAAACATTTTTAATCTGCCTTTATCCAAAGCGGCTCACATATACATTTCAGGATTTAAACATCTTAAAAATCATATACATCATCTAAAGTCTAACTCAATTTCTAAATTACATCTCAACCACTCATCTCAACTTTTAAATTACATCTTTATGGAAAGAAGATGCCATAGAGAGAAGATGTCATATGGAAGGGGGGAGGGTGGATACTGGATGGAAGGAACAGTGACAGAAGACAGACGCTGGATGGAAAGAAGTGAAGAAGATGATTAAAGCAGAAATGACAAAAGGTAGAAAACACTTTTTTTTTTTTTTTTTTGCTTTAGTATTGTAGCTGTATTGATAAATGTTTATAAATAGAAAATGGAAATAAGGTAATCTTTCTATTAGACTCATTTTAATATATTTTTTACTAACTTTTGGAGACCAAAATCTCTTTCCTCAGGCAGTGGCGTACCAAAGTGTGTGTGTGTGTGGGGGGTCTGCCGATCCATTTTTGTATGGGGGGGGTGTTATAAAATGAATGACCCTGGGCGTCACATACCTTAGGTATGCCACTGGCTATCCATGTGCTAAAAATTACAATTTTCATTTTTTTGCATTGGGGTTGTGTTTAGGGGTGGAGAGTAGGTGTGGCTAAGCTAATCAGTTAATGCATAGGCATTGCTGCATGATGATTAGTGCAGGATTAGTGTGCAAGCCCTTACCATCTAAAAAAATAGGTGCCAGTAAGTGCTCATGCAATAATGGTCATGTGCTAATTGGAAGATTAGCATGTGACCATTATTGCAGAAATGGGAAATTTGGCCATTTACTGGCAGCGCTAAAAGTGGCCTTAGAACACAGGACACCTTTTTTAGTGCTGCTTAGAATAACCTTGTACTTGCTATAATATCTGTAACAACTGCCCACTGATGGGCAAATGAAATGGATTCCAAAGAGCATATTCATAACACCTAATCTCCTCTTCCACATACACCGACCAGGTTACCCACTCCCTGACACCAAATCCTCAACCGACCAAAAAAAAAAAAAAAAAAACAAACCTAATTCTTCCTACCGATTCATATTACCTACCAACGCCTGGAAAAAGATTTGATATGTAATGTAACATAACTGCTCTCATCCAATGTTACCAAGTCTATACTCATTCTGTAACTATGTCTTACCCTAAATGTCACGTACCCTCCTGGAAATGTCCAGCTTCTTCTTATGTAATCCGCTTTGAACCACAAGGTACAAGCGGAATAGAAATCACTAATGTAATGTAATGTAATGTAATCAAAGATATACCAATGTACAGGAACAGGAACATCACCACTTATCCATGTGCACCAACTCCTCCCTCTCTCTGCCCTTCCCCTCCCCCCATCACGATCCATGGTGCCTGATCCCGACAGGGGGATGACATTCTGTACAAGCTCCACGGGTTACCATAGAGGTCTCAGAGGGTCGCAATATGCAATAATAACCTTTCGGATTGGGACAACAGAGCTCTCGTTATTAGTAGACCCAATGCCGGTTTTGGAGCAAATGCCTACATTAGGGATCTATACAAACTAGCAACATATAAATAAATAAGGGATAACCCAAACATTCTTGGGTCACCAGGCCGCCAAGTGGTATAAAATATTAAGTGGATTTACTAAAAAGAAATTAAAAACTGGTTTAAGAGATATTTGGAGCATTGAGATTAAGCATGAAATTACTGCATCTCAATGGCCAAGAATTTGGTCTTGGAGGATGAAATGTACGGTGTCTGCATCTATGAGACAAACTTGGTTTTTTCTGTTACATAGAGCGTTATGGACCCCTGTTAGGTTGCAAAAATTAGATAGTTCTTTGTCTAATAGATGCTGGCATTGTCATCTGGAAGCAGGAACTTTAGATCATTTACTGTTTCATTGCCCATTTATTATGAATTTTTGGAAATCAATTTGGGACCAAATTAATAATTTATTAGATAACCCAGTGGCATTATCCTATGATACTGTGATATTTGGTATGGAAATGAGAGCAAAAAGTTAGATTTCTGCTAACAACAATAAATTACTACTAATAATGACTGGGGTTGCCATTCAGCAAATTACATATAATTGGAAAGATTGGAGGAGATTAAATTATAGCTTTTGGTGGAATTCTTTATGCCATATCTATAAAATGGAAAGATTTATTGCTTTACAAAGGGGATACTTTAAGAAGTTTCAGGATGTGTGGAAACCATTAACAAAATATTGTAAGGATTAAGTAAAATTATTTCCCTTTTAATTATCAGTTCAGGATATAGGGAAGGGGGTATTTTTATTATTACATATATTATATAATAATGGAAGATATGGATGGGAGGGATGGGAAAGGGGAAGGGATAAAAATTTATATAATGTACCAATGATTGTTTATAAGTGATATATTTATTGTTACTGTGAATGAATATATTTTACACTTAATGTAATTTTGAAAATGAATAAAGAATATTAAAAAAAAAATAAAAAATAATATGGCACCCAGTTCCACAACTCAAGGTTTCAAGGCTAAAAAGCCCTTCCTTCTGAGTTGGGTCGATCTTGCCACATCAGGGAACATCTGAACCTTAGCTCCACAAAATAAAGCATTTTTGTTTTTAAAATAACGTTTCATCGTCAATGTCTTATCGCTCTCAGTCAAGAAAGTTACAAGTAAAGTAGCTCTCATCTGTATTAGAATCTATTGATATAGATCTAACAGATGTAATACAGATGAGAGTTACCTTTTCAAAGTACAGATTATATTTTTTTGGGATCCGGCTCAGTTGATACAATTTCTTGATCAAAAATATATTTTGTTGGTTGAGATAGCCATTTTCAAATCGAGGAGCCTGATTTGAAAAAGATGCTTATATAAAAAGGAAGATGTTTTCTTCCTTTAATTTTCTTTTGAAATAGATTTCTGTTATTAAATAGTGCACCTCTTCTTTTAATGAGGGCTAGATGGAATTTCTGATTTTGTAATGATAATAATTATGTAAAATGATTTGTTATGTTTCCATATCCTGTTATGTTTCTTTGCACCTAAATCAAGGCAGTATCAAACTTAGGTGCCAGTGTAATAGGCCAGGGTTTTCTTGGCCTAAAATACTGGCACCTAACTCAATCCACACCCAAATTCCACCCTCTAATCATGCCCATTTTTCAGGTAGGCACCTCGGTGTAGACACCAATTAATTTAAAATTCTTTTTAATGGCACTGTCAATTATCAGTGCCAATTAAAGGAAAGTGAATGGGGACTTCTATACTGCCTTTTTGTGGCTTTGGCATGTCAAAGCTGACATTCGAAGCGGTGGGCACTGGAGGATTAAGGACTAGGTGCGCTAAAGTCAGTGATCATCACAGCTTTAGCGACAATCGCTTTTATCGACCCGATGCACAAAACGGCTCATCGCGTGTTTTTCCCCTCAATCACCTATTTCCCGAACCGGCCATGCAAGTTATCTAAAACCCCATGCAAAGTTGCCAAGCGACTGATACACTAAAATTGCTTGGCTATGCAAAAAAACAACAACAAAAAAAACACCCACAGATGTTTTAGCAATCTGAAAAAAACGACCTTTTAGTAACCCTTCCTTTTGTAATTTTCCTTGATTATCTCATTTGCCTCCAATTATTGTATTTCTCTCCCATTTCCCGCCTGGTCCTATCTGTCTTGTAAGTCATGTATTTGCTTTATGAACTTTTTGTTTCCCTGTACTGTATAATGTTATAAACTGTTTTTAGAATTGTGCATCGCCTTGAATATATGATTAGGCGATTAATCAAATTTTAAATAAACTTGTTACTTAGGTCTGCCTTTTTGGGTTGTTGTTTTTTTCATTGGTACAGATATTTTGTATGAAAACTTGGTAGTGCATTGATTGCTCCTCCACAATTAGCAACCAGCGATCCAGTACTGACTGATTTTAGTGCATCTAGCTCTAAGTGACTTGCCCAGGGTCACAAGGAGCTGCACCAGGATTTGATCTCACAGCCTCTGGGTGCAAAGGCAGCAGCTCAACCAGTGAGCCACAGGTGCCAAACTTGGTAGGCATCATTTATAGAATCAGGGCCTTGGAGCTAAGTATGAAAACAACTGCACACGCTGGCCAGAAAAGAAGATCTAGACTAGAGTGGCATCGCTGCAATTTCCATAGGCAGGGAGTCAAATTAGAATGAAGCAGAGGAGATAAATTGGCATTTGCAGAGGCAAGACTTTGGGTAGAATGTCAGGTGAAATGTGATAAACAATCGTCATCATAAAATACATGACCGACAAAACAAGCCAGGGCTGAAATCAAAGGTTCAGTGCTCCCCGGTGGATGCAATAGTTATGTTTTCTGACAAGCAAAACCATGAACTGCCGTCTACAGCAGACAATGCATCATCAGACATTTATGCGCTCCATCTATGGAAAACGGTCTAATGCGATGTGAAGTTCAGATAATTGCAGTCCATTAAACCACTTAACTTATTGCTTCTTTCTCAAATGTGAATCACTGTTGGCTTTCATTTACCACAGATGCCAGGAAAAAGCAGTGCAGTTTTCATACTTCTGCTTAATTACCTACTCTGTAAAAATATGTAATTGCTAAACAAACCCTTTTCCACATATTATATGTATACAGAAATAACTCTTGAAAATACTTACTCACTGGAATAAGAGTAACTTTGCTGTTCTCTCAGGGTTTTCGCAATTGGCATGCTTGTTGCAGGTTTCTGGGTCTCGCTGCATCATGCTGTGGCTTTCTTCAGAGTATGCTGTAAGGCAGTGTATCGCAAATTGCGTACCTCCTGAGATTTCAGGTCTGCTATGGCACATTGGGGAGGAGGAGAGGCACTAACACTGGCTGACTGCCTACAGGATGTGCCTCTCACTGCGAGAAGCACGTCCTGTAGGCAATGAGCCACCGTCAGCACCTCGCCTTCACTCTGACTCTCTTCCCTGTTGACCCCCACACACATACACATACACACACTGGTAGCTCAAGGCCTCTCTGACGGCCCATCATGCAAGCGAGTGATATCAACATGATGACATAGCACATGATGACATCACACATGCACATAATGTCATCATGGCGACATCACACGCTTCCGGTTGCCTCAAGCCACGACCACTACGGTTAGTGTGACGCAGCTTGAGAAAGATTGCGAGACACTGCTGTAAGGTCTGCAGTTTGTCTTTGTAAATAGTGGGTCCACTGACCTGATTGGGAATAGGGCAGTCAGTTGATTACAAATTTGAATTTTGGTGGAAAAATTATTTACTGTATGTTTTATTTCATTAGACGCACCTGACCATAAGACGCACCCTAAATTTAGAGGAGGGAAACGAGAAAAAAAACCATTCTGAACCAAATTCTCCCTGCCAGGCTCTGCATCCAACTCCACACTCCTTGCCAAGCACTGCATCCTGTCCCCTCTCCCTGCCAGGCTCTGTACCCTGTCCCCCCTCTGGTGGTCTAGTGGTAGGCTGGGACAGGGCAGGCACAGACAGGGCACAGGGCAGGCAGGCCTAGTGGCTGGCAGACAGATATGGAGAGGGCAGTAGGGACAGGGGACAGGGCGGGTAGGTAGGTAGGTAGATAGGGAGGCAGGCCTCTCTCCCCCCCAGGCAGGCAACAGGAAAGCTCCGGCCTCTCCCTCCAGGCAGGCAGCAGGCAGGCCCCGGCCTTTCCCTCCTCACTCCCCAGGCAGGCGGCAGGCAGGCAGCAAGCAGCAGGCATGCGCTAGCCCTCTTCCTCCCATCACGTGTACCTTTTTTAAAACTTCTGGCACCTTTCTCGCTGAGAGCAGCACACAAGAGTTGCTGGTTGCCTGGTCCACGCCACTTCCGCTGAGAACGGCAGACGCGACTGCCTCCTTTTCTGTTCACAGCATAGCAGCGCAACAGGCTGCCTGCCTGGTCCCGCGCGAGTTCTCATGGGAAGTGGCGCGGGACCAGACAGGCAGCCTGGTGCGCCGCTATGCCATGAGAGAACATGCAGCTCATGATTGGTAAGGCCCGACTTTAGTACAGGAAGAGGTGGCCGGAGCATACCACGAGTGATTTCCTTCACTCGCTGGCACTCCAGCTTCCCTCTTCTGCCTCCACTTCTAAAAACCGTATTCGTGGCTTTTCAACATTCGCGGGGGCTCCTAGAACGGAACCCCTTCGAATATCGGGGGAATACTGTATATGGAAATAGACTTCAAGTTCTCAATATATACTATACTTTGAAGGAAAGGCAGGAGAGGGGAAATATGAAAGAGATGTTTAAATACCTACGTGGCATAAATGCACATGAGGTAAGACTCTTGTCAACTAAAAGAAAACTCCGGAATGAGTGAACAAAAGGGGAAAGACTCAAAAGAAAACTCAGAAAATACTTTTCACGGAAAAGGTGGTGAATGTGTGGCTTGAAGAAAACTTGTTACAAGTATTTTAGATCTCTAAGGGAGAAAAGGGGGATAGTATATGGCAGTGTATTGCAAACTGTGTACCGCAGCGAGATTCCGGGTGTGCTGTGAGACGCTGGCAAGGAGGAGAGGTGCCGGCTGATTGCCTACAGCATGTGCCTCTAACGGCAAGAGGCACGTCCTGTAGGCAGTCAACCGGTACCCGTGACTCTTTTCCTCTCCGGTGCCTCTCTTGCTCCAGAACCCCCCACTTGAAGGTCTTTGCACATGCACAGATGTTGTCGTGATGACATCTTGTCAACATCCAGGCATTTACAGGTGCTCTCTAGCCACGGCACAGAGTTTACTTTGCCGCCGAGTAAAAATGTGTGTGGGACACTGGAAAGACAGATTAGTTAGGTCATGTGATCTTTATCTACCTATATTTTTCTTTGTTTCACATCTGAGCATAGTGAAAGAAAAAGCTCTTTATTATGCAGCTAGAAAGCTTTTTTCAGATGGGCCAATTTATCCAGGTAACTTGGTGCCCTCATAAATGGTAAAGAAACTGAAATTGCCCAGTCTTTCCCTGGCTATGGTGCATAGTTCGGTTTATGATTTATTAGTATTTTCTAAATCACTTTCCGCGAGTCACATCACAGCAGTTTACAAAAGCCAAAAAAAAAAAAAAAAACAGCATAATTTTTAAGGCAATGGAAGTCCAGTTTTAGAGAGGGCAGAAAAGCACTAGGTGAGACAACCTCAAGAAGCAGAAAGAGACAAGACAAAGCAGGTTTTTATCAGATGCATACCCATGCTCCACCAAGTCATCTGCAGACCTATAGCATTGAGTTGAAAAAAGCCACTCAAATAGATGTACTGTGGTGTAAGAGCTTTTAAATTTTACCCTTAAAGCTTTAACATCACAGAATGTCAGGCAGAGAATTTCAAGCCAGGCTTGGGACAGCAAAAGGAGAGTAAGAAGGAGCTCAGCTGATAAGTGTATCAAACTAGTCTAAACAAATAAAATGTTAGGAATTATTAAGAAAACAGACGAGAATGTGGTTAAAAAAAAAATCTTTATTGATTTTCATACTTTAATAGTGCAATACATGAAAATATAATATATAATACATCGACATAAGCACCTTCAACTTACAATTATACTTAAGTACTTATTTTCTCCCACCCAACCCCCCACCCATCCAATCAACAATTATACCATAAAACACAGCAACATAGAGTTCCCCAATAATCATACCCTAAACATTCTCCCACCCAGACGAGAATGTTATAATGCCCATGTATTGCTCCATGGTGTAGCTGCACTTCAAATACTGTGTGCAATTCTGGTTTGTCACATCTCAAAAAAGATATAGCAGAATTAGGAAAGGTACAGAGAAGGGCAACAAAAATGATAAAAGGGATGGGACAACTTCCCTGTGAAGAAAGTAGTAAATTTAAAACAAACCAGAGAAAATATTTCTTCACTCACTGTGCAATTAAACTCTGGAATTTGGTGCCAGATAATGGGGTAAAAACAGTTAGATTGGCAAGGTTTAAAAAAGGTTTTGAATAATTTCCTAAAAGAAAAGTCCATAAACCATTATTAAGATAGATTGGGAAAATCCACTGCTTATTTCTAGGAAAAAAACAGCATACAATCTGTTTTATTCTTTTGAGATTTTGCCAGGTATTTGTGACCTGGATTGGCCACTGTTGAAAATAGGATATTGAGTTTGGTGGACCTTCGGCCTGTCCCGGTATGGCATCGTTTATGTTCTATGTAGTATTTGTTATTCTTTTTTCACAGACCTCAGATTATCTTGCCTCATGCCAGATATTGGATCCTTGTCAATCTGGCTGTTGGTCAGGATTTAGTAGCGAAACAGCTCATGGTCCTGACTGAAATGATAAAGCAGATAACAGACACTTCTCCTTGATGAATCTTCCTTCACTGTTGTGTAATCATTAACAACAGTGGCCCGCCAAGTTCCTTTGAAAAGACTTGCAGAGGCTGGTCTCGAAAAAAGAGCAGTTCACATGTTTAAATCCTTTTTAGTGTACTGCTATCAGAGAATTTGTTTGAATGAAAATGTTTTAACCTCTAAAAGATAACATTATGGATTCCAGTAAAGCTGTTTTCTTTCTGTTGTGTATTTACAATACTCAACAAAACAAAATTAGAACACATGCAATTTAACAACCATTAAACTGACTGGCAGAGCTCAAAACCATAGGAGGTGTAGAAATCACAAACAGGGACAGGTCCTAAAATGTGCTTCCATGATATCTATCATTGTTCCATCTCTAGTCAGTTAGGAGGTTTTTCATGTGATTTCCTATAATTTCAAGTAACTTAATTGCTCAAATGTGCATATTCAAAATCGTGAAGATTAAAGAAACTTTTAAACTTAAATTGGTGAAAAAACATGCCCGAAGTTATCTCACTGCAGCGGGTTCTGACGCGTTTTGCCAGAACAGCTTCCTCAGAGAACCCACTCTCTCTGGATGGCAATCAGGAGAAAAACTTCATCCTTACGTATCTCTCTTGACTCTCTGTCTTCCGGTTACAAAACGCAGAGTATCAACTGCATGTTTTCTGAATATCCACAGGAGGCAAATTCTGGGCCACAGCAAAGCTTAAAAAGTGTCCTGAAATCCAATGCATTTTAAACCTGCTGCCTTTAACTATGAGGGAAAAAATATGCCCTAATTACCATGACCCCATATCAATCAAGTCAGTGTAAAGTACCATTAGCAAAACAAAAAACCTGGTGCATTTGCCATCCAGAAAAAGGTTAGGAGCCAATCTTACAAATATTGATATTAAGGAGCATGAAGGGGAATGATGTTACTAATGTTAATTACTAGTTAGCCAGGTATAATCAAGTCTTCTTAAATTCTAACAGTGGCTTCCAAGTTGACTATAGTAGGTTAGGCTGGATAATCTGTTATAATGAGTTTGGATTTACGATCTCTTTAATTTTGGTATATTGCATCTATTACTTTGGAGTATGTCAAAAATAATACAAATAAAGCTATAAAAATCACCCTGCTGCCCTCAAACAGCATCTCAGAACAGCAGCAAACGGATGGCATGCCAATGCAGCCATATCAACATGCATCAATCATTAATTAAAGATTAAATGATTTGTTTCTGACTGACTCATCCGAAGCACACCTTTCTTTTCATAAAGCCAAACATCTCCAACCAAAAGACCTATTTAACCATTTTGTAACCTAAGACCTCTATGACCAACCCTTTGTTTCCCAAGATCTCTTAAGCCCTACCCTTGTTTCCTGCTCCCCTTTACATATGGCCCCTATATATTGTAAACCAAATACAAAAAATTGGTAATATCTTATATGAGCACCAAAATCTGAACCTTCAATGGCATGAACCAAGCACCACCAACAGGTCTTTAAATAAGGCCACAAATAATAATGCAAACCACAACGCACTAGTCAGTACGGGCTTGATTTTCCCTCGTGATGACCAATAGCCCCAGGCAGGTATTTATTAAGTGATACACACTTAGACCGAAGTCTAAATAAATCCTGCCCATCGGAGCAGAGATACAACGCGGACGAGTATCCGCATTGACTGAGCGGAGATACAACACGGACGAGTATCCGCATTGACTGTTTAACTCCAGCTGTTTGAGCTAAGTACCTTAATTTTTACTGGTTTCGTGAGGTGGATTGGTTCTACCCCACGTTTTATTTTATCATTACTGAATCATTCTACAAGTGGTCGAGCCAGCTGGAAGTTATAGTGACTCTTTTAGTATTAAGTTTTGCTCACGGACATCTTTTTGTCTTTATTATTTTTTTGATTTTGTTATTCACATTTTGTTTTTGTCATTGTGGACACACATTCATCTTCACCAAGGAAGGATATTCAGTATAAAGACTCACTTATTGCTTTTCACTATTGGTATTTGGAATGTGACAATAATTTGGACTATTTTGTGATTTCTATTTATTGAGTTGTCTTAGCGCTTTTTGATTTTTTGATTGATTTTTTGATTTTCTTCCCTTTTATTTAGGAGTTTGTGGGGGGTTTTTTGAGGGTTGATTTATCTTCCCTGTTTCTTATTTTGGCTCCTACTGTCTCTTCTTTGGATTTGTTTATGCACTTGATTGTTCCACCAGCTCATCAATATATAATTTATAAAAGCACGATGATGTACTGGGCAGGATTTATTTAGACTTCGATCTAAGTGTGTATCACTTAATAAATACCTGCCTGGGGCTATTGGTCATCACGAGGGAAAATCAAGCCCGTACTGACTAGTGTGTTGTGGTTTGCATTATTATTTGTGGCCTTATTTAAGGACCTGTTGGTGGTGCATGGTTCATGTCATTGAAGATTCAGATTTTGGTGCTCATATAAGATATTACCAATTTTTTGTATTTGGATTATTTGTTATTATTGGTAATTTTTGATTTTTTTCTGGCCCTATATATTGTACCTGTATCCTGCTCACCTTTATAATTTGTATCTATATTCGCAGATTGTACATATACATTGTACCTGTATCCTGCTTACCTATTTAAATTGTATCTGGGGAGCTGCTTACTCTTTGTTGGTACGCCGGAGGAGATCCTTATCGCTGCCCCGTGTTACCCGCAGCAGCGGCAGAGCCCGGAGGTGGAATTCGGGCAGGCACTGTGGAAGACGGACCCTTGACGTCATTGGGTCCATCTTTCCTAGCTGGGATTTACTTTAAATTGGAGCCTGCTGCTGCGGTGCAGCCGCAGGGCGTGGCCAAAGGGGCGTGCCCTAAGGGGCAGATCTCGCCCCTTGGGAGCCCCTTGGAGCAACGTGGAGCCGGGGAGTGGGAGCTCAGGTTGTATAACTTTAATTAGTTATTATGGGTAAAAGAAAAATTAAGCCTAAGAGCTCAACACCTGCTGTTTCTGGTCCTATGGACAGACATTTGACATTTCCTACAGAAATTCCATCACAACCTTACTTGATATGAACTCTCCCACATCAGGCGCATCGTTGAGCCCCCTCGAAAGGACACCCCCCCTTCATCCAGTATCTGGTGTTAGCGGGAATATTATTCCCGCTATTTCTACTGGATTAGTGGTATCATCTACTCAGACAAGTAAATTAGCTTTTACTGAAATACCTAAACCACCTGAATTTTCAGGTGTAGTAGAGGATCAACCACAAGCAGTGGAAAAACAAGATATTACCCTTAAAGATTTGTGGTTAGGTATATCTAGAGTTGAAGGGTTTCTCAGAGAATCAGTGAAACAAACATTGAACTATTCACATTCTGTGTCTCAAAAGTTTGAGAATGTGGATTCTAACTTAAGTTGTTTGGATAAAAGATTAAGTGTGGTTGAAACTCAAACTAATACATTGCAAGCTGTCTCAGGATTCTACGATGTTACATTCTAAAATGGAAATGTTGGAAAATATGCATAGAGCGAGGAATCTCCGCTTGGTTAATTTCCCAGTGACTCATTTGTTATCTTCTGAAATATTGTTAAGAAAATTTTTTAAAGAAATACTGGGATTATCCAACACGGAAAATTTCCCAATAAATAATTGTTATTATATTCCGCAAAAGAAAATACAATCTGATCAGGGGTAGGACCAACTGGTATCAGACAAAATAAATCTGACAGAGTTTTTGGAGGACACTCAGGATGTGATCCAGAATAGGTCCACCATGGTAATAACATGCATGAGTGAGATAGATAAAATGCTAATAATGAAACTTTACTTTAAAAATAGGTTGACTAAATTTTGTGGAGATTTAGTTAGGATTTTTCCTGATGTCTCAAGAGCAACGCAGTTAAGAAGGAAAGAATTTCTAAAATTGAGAACAAGAGTTTTAGCACTTGAGGCATCTTTTTACTTAAAATTTCCATGTAAATGTCTTGTTAAAGTACAAAACAAGAAAACTCCAAAAGGACTGCCAAAGAAACTTAGCAAGATACCAAATAAAGAGGCAGTAAAGATCAATAGGTTCTCGAAGAGACTGTTGACTGTCTAAAGTTTCAAGTTTATTAGGATTTGATATATCGCTTATCAAGGTTATCTAAGCGGTTTTTACAATCAGGTACTCAAGCATTTTCCCTATCTGTCCCGGTGGGCTCCCAATCTATGTAACGTACCTGGGGCTATAGAGGACTGAGTGACTTGCCCAGAGTCACAAGGAGCAGCGCGGGGTTTGAACCCACAACCCCAGGGTGCTGAGGCTGTAGATCCAACCACTGCGCCACACACTCCTCCAATACCCGCAGCACACAACAGTGAGCTCCACAAGAGTATTAAAGGAATCAATAATTTAATTTAATTAGGAAGTGCCTTCAGTGTGATAAGGCAGCGAAAGGAGCAATGCTCCTGCGCTCAAATCATGAGACAAGGACAACCAGTCCCTGCCCCCACACCATCATAGGGCTCTTCCAGTGTGTGTGAAATAAATCAATCAATAAGTGCAAAAAGTGCAAAAATAAAGCACAAAGCAACACACACGAGTAAAGACAGGCAACAGTCTCTAAGAGAACCTCCCCCAAAAAACAAGAATCACACAATGCCGACTTTGCTGGAATAAGGTGAAGAACGAACTCCCCAAAAGCAAAGAAGATCGCGAAAAGATGGGTCAACCAGGCATGGTTTCGGGAAAACTCCCGAAACCGTCAGGCCGGCTGTTGCTTTGTGCTTTATTTTTGCACTTATTGATTGATTTATTTCACACACACTGGAAGAGCCCTATGATGGTGTGGGGGCAGGGACTGGTTGTCCTTGTCTCATGATTTGAGCGCAGGAGCATTGCTCCTTTCGCTGCCTTATCACACTGAGGGCACTTCCTAATTAAATTAAATTATTGATTCCTTTAATACTCTTGTGGAGCTCACTGTTGTTTGCTGCGGGTATTTAGACAGTCAACAATCTCTTCGAGAACCTATTGATCTTTACTGCCTCTTTATTTGGTATCTTGTTAAAGTACAAGACATTGAATATGTATTTTGGGATCCTATTCAATTGCAACAATTTCTAATAGCTCGAGAACAGAAATGAGTTTTTTCTTTTGCCTTTAAATGATTCATTACTGAGAAAATGGTAGGATGTTAGAGTCCCAAATAGTAGGAAATGGTTAAGATTCATATGAATCAAGAACAATTTCTTAGTTCTCCTTTTATTTTTGTTAGTTGTAAAGTAGCATGTCTCCCCATTATTGTGGGCTTGAAAAGGATTTTTGT
This sequence comes from Geotrypetes seraphini, assembly GCF_902459505.1. Classification (NCBI taxonomy): domain Eukaryota; kingdom Metazoa; phylum Chordata; class Amphibia; order Gymnophiona; family Dermophiidae; genus Geotrypetes; species Geotrypetes seraphini. The sequence continues at coordinate 370,984,125 of NC_047085.1, forward strand.
GTTATATAAGTATTGTTAAATTTTGTGTTAGAAATCTTTTTTTCCTTGGTATCATTTGATATTGTTAATCATTAAATTTATAAATAAAATTTAAAACAAACAAAAAAAATTGTATCTATATTCGCTGATTGTCCAGCCCTTCTTTGTTGTAAACCGCCTTGAACTACTACGGCTTTGGCGGTATATAAGAAATAAAATTATTATTATTATTATTAATCACCCAAAGGCTTCTTAGAAGAAACTACTAACTCACCCAGGTGAAATCCTGCAAAATAGGCAAAAGAAAATGCCACCCAAAATAAAGCTACTTCATAAGCAGAAGGGCATATGGACCATAGGCCAGTTGTTAATGAACATATATGTAAATTTGTTATAATAGGGGGCAGATATTCAACTTGGTTTAAGCAGGCATGTCAATATATTTAGCAGTACTTAACTGGACAGAGCCACTGAATATCAACTCTAACCAGGGGCAAAGCCAGACCTGCCATTTTGTGTGAGCCCAGATTTAAGATGGATGGGCCTTCCAAAACTTGCTTCCCCTTTTTGTCCATAGCACATACTCAAGAGGCTAAATAGCTCTGTATTATATTGATGGAAAAAGGACAAATCTCAGGAAGAAAATCAGCAAAGTCCATTTCTTTATAAAAAAAAAAAAAAAGTTTATGTTTATTGGTGCTTATTATATATAGCCTTTCACATAGAACAATCAAATCAGTGTCAATAACTATAACAAATTAAACAGAAAGGGACTTCAGCAATAGTGTGAAAGAAAAGGACAGGAGGAAATAGAAAAATATTCTAGAAATAGCAGGGTATAGAGCTCTCCTGCTGCCAGGGCGTGCTCAAGCTAGTTAAAAGCTATGATGGAAAAGTAAGGGGAATAAGGTAGGTTTTTAAAGAAAATGAAATTTGAAATAACAGGGTTTTCTTAATAGAGAACTGTACTTTAGAGATTTTCTTCTAGGGATCCGTCCTCCCCCCCCCCTCCACCCCACACTCACACTTTTGCTCTGCATCTCTTTCCCACTCCTCTGCCCCCAGATCCAGCATTTGCTCCCATGGCCCAGCACCTACCCCCTCTTCTGAACCTTCCCTCCTTGCTCTACCTCAGCACCTTCACTGGTTGGCAGCAGCAATGCATCTCTGCTGCCTTTGCTGCTCTGCAGGCTTCCTTCAACTGCCTCCTGTCAGAGAAGAAACAGGAAGTAATGTCAGCGAGAGAGATGCGGCAGAGGGAAGTCTGCAGGGCCAGCACAGGCAGTAGACCAGTGAGGGAAATGTTGCTAGATCACAGGTAGGGGAGGGGAGGGGAGGGGCAATACCGGATCTGAGAACAGAAGAGAGGGAGAGAGGGGGATGAGACAGCCACCACTGACTATTTTAGGAGCTAGCCAGGGTAGTCCTGAGCCAAAAATGGGTGGACCTGTGCCTGCCCAGGTCTACCCATAACTATGCCACAGGTTCAAATTGTTCACTGCAAAAAAACAGGCTGTGGAGGAGAAGTTCAAAGGCGGGGTCAAGAAGGACCCGACACAAATGTGAGCATGGGCCATATTAAGTGCCAGTGCCAGCATAACTAATGACACCCCTATGCTGCTGAGGAAGGGTACTCAGTCTTACTTTATCAATTCTGAGTCAATTCCAGTCAAGATAACTCAGTCCAAGTGTCAGCTCAGGGTAAGAGTGGACAAAAAACATTTGGATGGGCCCAATTCCGGTTGGCTCAGAGGTCTAAGGCCCCTCCTATGGGTGGAGCCTTAGGCACCTGGGCCAATCAGGACCTAGGCCCCTCCCTGGTACATCCCACAATATACCAGGAAGGATCAGGCCCACCATTCGGAGAATGGCGGGCCTGCTGGCAGGCCAGAGGATAGACCCATCCAGCCGGCCAACTTTGCAGGTTGGGGGGGTCAGGGGGTTAGGGGGTATGTGGAGGGGGTTTCAGGGGGGGTGCCCATTTGGGGGTTTCTTGGGGGGGTTTGCCTTACATCAGGAGGACCTAGGCTTCTTCTTGCCGGGCATCAGTGGAGTTTGGGGGGGTTTGCCTTCCGGAAGGAGGGCTTGGGCTCCCTCCCGACGGTGCTGTTTGCAGGTATTGGGGATGAGATTGGCCTTCTGGCAGGAGAGCTTGGACTCCCTCCTGCCGGTGACATTCACGGGTGTTGAGGGGGGGACGTTGGCCTTCCAGCAGGAGGGCTTGGGCTCCCTCCTGCTGGTCATCGTGGCTGTTCATCGGGGTGTCGGCAGGAGAGATTGGGCATCTCCGCTGCCGGGGTGGTTAGGAAGGATCGCGGCAGGAGAGATTAGGCTTAGAAAAAGGAGCCATAAGTGTCAACCTTCATAGAAATCCTGGTGGGTGGAGGAACATGAGGGAACTGTAGGGTGGAAGAATCATTAGGGGGAGGTCTATTGGGTGGTAGAGCATATGGGAGTCTCTATTGTGTTGGAGGACCATCACATGGGCTCTCTGGTGAGTGGAAACATATCTTGGGTGCTGATTTGGGGAGGTGGGGGACCTCACAGAACCCCTTATGCAGGTGCCAGCCAATATTCAGTTGGAACCAGCATAGGTATCTTATGTGATCCTACTTGAATGTTGGCTGGGACCTACATAAATGCTGGCGGTCCACACATGCCCAGTTGTACCTGGGTATTCAATGCCAGTGCCTGGACATGGCTTGGTACTGAATATTTGAGTCTAATTTAGCTGGCAGTGATTAGCTTCTTAAAAAATGGAAGATTTACATTTGATTTTCAAATAATGTGTAATTCTTTACCAGAATCTACAGGTATATTCAATTTGTATAAGCTTCTGGAGAGTTTCCCTGTCAGCCTCTATTGCACGATTTATATTTTTTATTGCACACAGAGCAGACTGGAGACCAATAAAACCTGATAAAGTAACACAAGATAGTGATAATAAATGCAGGTTCTTTAAAATACCCCCTGGAACACTTTAACACATGTTATGTATGAGAAGGGGTAATACTTCTCTGTAATAGTACAGAGTGTTATCTTGTGTACCCTGTGTATTAAATTTGATTGTACAAGGGTAAAAAAATAAAATAAAAGCGAAATACATTTAATGGTTTTAACAGAAGTAATTGTGAGCAATTGAACATAACACTATGCAAGATGATACTCTGCGCTGCTCTCGACACTCATGTCAGGAGCAGTGCAGAGTATTTAGCACGCTGGCCTGCGCTAAAAACCGCTATTGCAGTTTTGTAAAAGGGGGTATTTATTTCTATAATATTTGGAGATAAAAAGTCCGATGTGGCTACATTTCACCCATGCAAGGACTGTGCCAAAAGTTCACTGTTAAGTAAATATAATAGCTCAATGAATACAATTAAAAACAAAGATGCAATTTATAACACATATAAATCAACATTTTTAAACATAAAAAGCAATAATGTGAATTAATATACATCACAATTCTATCAAATTAGCCCATTTAAACAATAAGGGGCTCATAATTTAAAAAAAAAACTAAAACAAAAAACGTTCAAAAAGTGGTCTAAATGGTACTTGGACGATCAAAAAGACAGATTGTTCAAGTACTGATAATCAAAGCTGGTTTTAGACATATCTAAAACCAGCTTAGGCCTTCACCCTGCCTCTGAACGCCTAGAGCGAAAAGAGGTGTTATTAGAGGAGGGGAAATGGCGGGTGGTGGGCCATAGTGAAAGTATAACCTAAAGTCTAGGGAGATGGCCCAGTAGGAACTTATATGTTTTGACTTAGACTAAGTCAAAACAGGTATAAGTTCTGAATAGGGGCCACTGAGCTAATCGCGGCTGCCGCGATTAGTTCAGCAGCCCCAGCAACCTGCCCACCCCCCACCACAGATTGCAGTAGGAGAGATGCCTAATCTCTCATGCCGCAATCGCAATTTCCCCCCCCCCCACCCCAATCTCTCCTGCCGGCACCCCCCTCAACAAACCCATACCGGCAGGAGAGATGCCCAATCTCTGCTGCCAAAGGCGTACCCCTTGCGACTACCAGCAGGAGGGAGCCCAAGCCCTCCTGCCGGCACCCCATCCCTCCCACGACAATACCGGCAGGAGGAAGCCCAAGCCCTCCTGCCGAGGTGTACCCCCACCCCCCAAACACCCCAACAACAATACTGGCATTAGGGAGCCCAAGCCCTCCTTCCAAGATGCACTCCACCCCCAGAACACCCCCCCCCCGAACTGGTAGGAGGGAGCCCAAGCCCTCCTGCCAGAAGTCGAACCCCCACTCCCTCTCAAATATGGGTAGGAGGGATCCCATGCCCTCCTGCCCACTGCATACCCCCTGAACCCCAATCTCCCCCAAAACCCCCAAACAGCCCCCCTAACCACAGCCCCCCCCTAACCCCCAACTTATTTTAACGTTGGCCGGCCAGATGGGTCCCAAGCCCAACCGGCTGGCAGGCTCGCCATCCTCAGAATGGCGGGCCTACGGTCTGATTGGGCCAGGTGCCTAAGACATCTCTCCTGCCATGATCGTTTCGGGGGGGGGGGAATTCTGTAACCAGTGTTGTTTTTGACAGACGCTGGTTACAGAATCCAGCTTTTAGGCAAAGGAATGGCCCCTCCTTCGCCTAAAAGGTCTGGGTTTGGGCGTTTGGGACTTGGGTGATTTTTTGGTTGGTAATGTGTTTTGATTTTAGACATTGTGGTAGTCTGGGCAATTAAACTGCTGAACGTAGAGTTAGGCCATTCTAAAAAAAACAAACGTATTTTTTTTTTTTTTTTAGAATGGACATTTTCTCTGCTGCTACTTTCAGCGTTTAGGGGCTTAGGCCAAAAGGGGACTTAGACTTTTTATTATTATTATTATTATTATGCCCCTCGTGTAAATGAATGGAAAAATAAATGAACAAATAAAAAAAAAAATGTAAACCTTCCATATAAAATAATGAAAGATGATAAACACTATGGGGCTCATAATCAAAAAGAAAAAAACATCTAAAAAGTGGCCTAAATGGCTACTTGGACGATCAAAAAGCCTGATTGTCCAAATACCCATAATCAAAGCTGGTTTTAGACATATCTAAAACCAGCTTAGGTCTTTCCCCTGCCTCTAAATGCACAGAGAGAAAAGAGGCATTTTTAGAGGAGGGGAAAGGGCGGGCGGTGGACGGGAGGTGGGCCGACCTACACCTAGGCGTACAACACGTATAACCAAAGATTTTGACAGGTTGCCTAGTCGGCACATACGTTTTGACTTAGACCAAGTCAAAACAGGTATAAGTGCCAAAAAAGGGGCCGCTGAGCTTATCGTGGCTGCTGCCTCGATGTCGGGGGGGGGGGGGGGTGGATTCTGTAACCGGTATTGTTTTTGACAGACACCGGTTACAGAATCCAGCTTTTAGGCGAAGGACTGGCTCCTCCTTCACCTAAAAACTCTTGTTTTGGACGTTTTGGACTTAGGCTTTTTTTTAAGTTGATTATAGGGTATAAGTTTAGACGTAGTGGTGGTCTGGGCGTTTAAACAGCTGAACGTAGAGTCAGGCCATTATTTTTTTTAAAACCCTCCTTTTGGACTTTTTTTATGGACATTTTCCCTGCTTCTACTTTCAACGTTTAAGGCCTTAGGCCAAAAGGGGACTTAGACGTTTGTTTTTATTATGCCCCTCCATGAGTATGAAGTTATTTTTGGCACATACCAAGAAGGAAATTAAACACAGCACTTCCTTCAGTTGAAACACTTGGTCCATATCAATCTGAAAAGGTATAGATCACAATCATAAGAACATAAGAAGTGCCTCTGCTGGGTCAGACCAGAGGTCCATTGCACCCAGCTATCAGATCGCGCGGCGGCCCAACAGATACAGGACCTGTGTAGTAGTCCTCTATCTAAACCCCTCTATCCCCTTTTCCTTCAGAAAATTGTCCAATCCCTTCTTAAACCCTAATACCGTACTCTGTCCTATCACGCCCTCTGGAAGCGCATTCCAGTTGTCCACCACCCGTTGGGTGAAGAAAAACTTACTAGCATTGGTTTTGAATCTGCCCCCTTTCACTTTTCCGAATGCCCTCTCGTTCTTGTAGTTTTCAAAAGTTTGAAGAATCTGTCCCTCTCTACTTTCTCTATGCCCTTCATGATCTTGTAAGTCTCTATCATATCCCCTCTAAGTCTCCTCTTCTCCAGGGAAAAGAGCCCCAGTTTCTCCAGTCTCTCAGTGTGTGAAAGGTTCTCCATACCCTTTATCAAACGTGTCGCTCTCCTCTGAAGCCTCTCAAGTATCGCCATATCCTTCTTAATGTACGGTGACCAGTATTGGACGCAGTACTCCAGATGTGGACGCACCATCGCCCGATACAACGGCAGGATAACTTTTTAGTTCTGGCTGTAATACCCTTCAATCATTACAAAAAAGTAGCTCAAATAAGGTTTTAATAGTTTTTTTAATCAACTGGGAAAGTGCTGTATTAATTTCCTTCCGTATGTGCCAAAAATATCATCATGTTTATCAAATTAATGCAGATAATATTTGGATGGGGAAGAACTGGCATAAACATAAAGGCTCGAGAGAGACTTGGGTGTGCTGGTGGATGCATCACTGAAGCCATCTGCACAGTGCGCAGCAGCCTCGAAAAAAGCCAACAGGATGCTGGGCATCATAAAGAAGGGCATAACAACCAGAACACGGGAAGTCATCATGCCATTGTATCGAGCGATGGTACGTCCGCATCTGGAATACTACGTCCAGTATTGGTCACCGCACCTCAAGAAGGACATGGCGGTACTTGAGAGAGTCCAAAGGAGAGCAACAAAAATGGTAAAAGGGCTGGAACACTGCTCGTACGCCGAGAGGCTGGATAGGCTGGGGCTCTTCTCTCTGGAGAAAAGGAGACTCAGGGGAGATATGATAGAGACCTTCAAGATCATGAGGGGCATAGAGAGGGTGGATAGGGACAGATTCTTCAGACTGAAGGGGACAGCAAATACGAGGGGGCATTCTGAGAAACTGAAGGGAGACAGGTTCAAAACAAATGCAAGGAAGTTCTTTTTCACCCAAAGGGTAGTGGACACTTGGAATGCGCTACCGGAGGAAGTGATCAGGCAGAGTACGGTACAGGGATTCAAGCAGGGATTGGATGGATTCCTGAGGGATAGAGGGATCGTGGGGTACTGAGTAAACAAACCTGGTCGTGCATGTGCAAGACCGGAGGGCTAGAACTTCGATAGGAGGGCAGAACTTAAATGGGAAACCAAGGTGGCAGGGGAGCCCTTCTGATGATTCAGACAGGCCTTGACCTGTTTTTGGCCACCGCGGGAGCGGACTGCTGGGCAGGATGGACCTGTGATCTGACCCAGCAGAGGCACTGCTTATGTTCTTATGTTCTTATGCTACTAGCTGCTTGTACTTTAGTTTCCAATGTACTGATTTGATTGCAGTTGTTTTCCTTTTCAGATGGAGGCACAGAACATAAGTGTCAGTCTTTATTCCAAGCTTTTGCTTAAAACTGAAATTAATTCTTGGCCTGTTCCATTTTAGGGTAAGATTTGTAAGGAGGTAAACACATTTTCTCTAGCCTTCTAATATGAAATCAGTTATACAGGTAGTGATAATAACTGAGCTTCACTACTGTAATTCCATTTTTTTTGGGGGGATGGGGGTTGTATGCATTATCATACCTTGTTAGTAGCACAATCACATCAATGGCTGTGCCTATTGCCCTGCCATTACAATTAAAATTATTATGCTGTTTTTATCATCAGTGGCATGTGGCCAGGGCCTTCAGGGAATTTGCCTCACCCACTAAAGGCCCTGCTCTGAATTTTATTGGTTGGGCAGGTAACAGGTAACTGCTGCTCAGCCAATCAAATTCAGATCAGTACTGTCAGGGCCTTCAAGGGCGTTCGGAGAATCCCCAGTCCAAGAGCCCTGCTTCTTCTTATTTTGTGGTTTAGTTTTTTTGTTTGATGCAGGTTTGACTTGTTGAGAAGACTGCCTACTCGACAAATCAAGCTGCATCAAACAAAAAGTAAACCAAAAAATAAAAAAGCATGGCTGTAGAGCTAGGGATTCACTGAATCCCCTGAAAACCCCCAGAGCACACCACTGCAATTCATTTATGGTTAGGCCCTACAATATTTAAAAACACTATTGGGATATATTTCTTCTTGTCATTTGTGGTCATTGGGGAGCCTCTTCTTTCTTTCGTTCTCATAAAAAATCCCATTTTACAGAGGCACATTACAGGTCTGTTCTATGACTCCTATAGGAGAAAAAAATCTTGCCCTGGCTGGCTGTTCTTTTCCTGGTAGTCAAACGTATGCAAAGACTGTAGAAGAGAAAGGCTTTTAAATATTTTTAGAAAGATTCCTGGAAGAAAAGTCCATAACAATTATTAAGGTAGACCTGGAGAAAGCTACTCTTTATCCTTAGGATTAAGTAGCATGGGATCTTGCTACTTTTTAGAACTCCGACAGGTACTTGTAACCTGGACTGGCCACTGCTCACAATCTAATCTACTGAGGCAATGGAGGACTGAGTGACTTGCTCAGGATCATAAGGAGCAATTTGGGGTTTGACCACCACAACTGCAGGGTGTCGAGGCTGTTGTTCTAACTACTACACCACACTTACCAACGTGTTGTAAAATGTACAGTATTAAGATACCTTCCTCCCCAGTTCTCCTACTTTTACCTAAAAACCATTCTATAAGTGGGAAGGAATCAATGCTGAAATAGGTTGTCTGTCAATTGCAATAAATACATAACTGAAAATATAGAAATGTTCTTTCTTAACAATAATTCATGGTTAACAGTCTGCACAGTAGTGAATTTTATTAATGTTTTCCTACACTGTATCCTAAAAGTTGTATTTTATTATCTTTTTAGGTTTATTTCTAGCACTGCACTGGATATTATTATTTGGTTGTTAAAGTTAATAGAATGTCCCAAGGCTAATTTGTGAGCTGTGATTTGTGAGTACCATCCTAAACTTCATCGCCTTCCAGTCAATACGTTCGTATTCATCTCCAAAACAGTGAGACAAAATTCAATTTGAGTGCAATTTGATTTTTCTTTTAAATGATGCTGTTTGAAACCACATTTTGTATGTTTGATCTTTCTGTTTTCCAAATAAATATATCCATTTTCCTTAATGTCTATCAATGGTATATTAATCTTCATTTATTCTCTGTAGTTTATATGTTTGTATCTACAATGTTTAGCACTCTTTCTGGGACACAGAGGGATTCTTTCAATGAGTAATGCAGGCTTGATTAATATGTCCAAGGTACCAATAAAACAAGTTTATATTTTCTGGGGCCTGCTTACTGGGAGATCAATATTTAGCAAGGAAGAAAGTATTTAGGAAAAAGTTTATTTGGATACATTTTACTGGATTTTCAGTAGAGGGAATTGGTTAAACCTCACTGCTAAAGATAACAAGGTCTAGTTATCTGGATAGGCTTAGCTTATCTGGAGAAATTGCAACACTAGAGGACTTGAGATGAGATGTTGGGGGGGGGGGGGGGAGAATAGACTCAGGAAGAATGTCAGGAAATACTTTTTCACAGAGAGGGTGGTGGATGCCTGTAATACCCTCCCTGGAAAGGTGGTAGAGACAAAAACAGTGTTGGAGTTAAAAAATGCTTGGCATAGACACAAAGGAACCCGGAATAAAAAGAGGTCAATAACAACGCAAAACTCTACAGAACTAGAGCTATAACTTCATTATGATGAGCAGGAGGGTGCAAAATGGCAGCCCCAGCAGTGAAGCCGATGTCAGATGGGTCCAGTGTATGGTAAGACAGATTGGGATAGGCTGAAGTTAGCTTGGACGGCAATTCTAGCCGTGGTGGCAATATGGAACAGGATCAAGAATGTACATTTATATGGCACTAGTCTTATAGCCCATTACATTAACGGGTGCTAGAATATATGTGTGTGTGTCTGTCTTTATTTCTTTCTCTCTCTCTCCTTAGCCACTTTCTTTCTTTCTTTTTCCTTGGCTGTCCATCACCACCCCTTGCCTGCTCCCCCTGTCCATTCTCCCTTCCTTTTACCTCCCCTGTGTCCACCACCACCCCTTCACTGCTCTCCTTATGCAGCAGCAGCCCTTCTCCCTTTGTTTTACCTCCCCCCTTCCAGCAGCACCTCTTTCCTTCTCCCCCTGTCCAACATTAGGCCTCTGTTCCTTTTTCTTCAGCCCCCCTGTCCATCACCACCTCTTTCCTTCTCTCCCTATCCAGCAGTAGACGACCCTTCCTTTTTCTCCCACCCCCTCCTTCTTATCCCTATGATACACTTACCTTGCTCTGCCCCTGATCAGAGGTTCCCGACAGCCGCCCAGTTGCACCCATTGGAAAAGTTTCCTCTGCCGCATCCCGCACCCCTCCTGACATGACTCCCGCTGTCTTTCTTTCTGTCTGTCTCTGGCCCCCTCTGCCTTTCTGTGTATCTCCCTGCCCTGTGTCTTTCTTCTTTTCTTTCTGTCTCCCTTCCTCCCTCTGTCTGTCAGTCCAAAGCAGCATTCCCTCCCCCTCCATTTCCCTCCCCCCACACCAGTTCCCTACAGCAGTATTAGCGTTTCCTCTACCCCCCTTTCCCTTCCCGCGGTACAGACTACGAACCTGGCGATTCCAGCGTGTGCAGCAGTCTTCACATGCTGCTTCGGGTCCTTCTACTGGCCTGATTTACTCTGGCACGTCACTGATGACATCATCAGAGACGTGGCAGAGCAAATCAGGGCAGTAGAAGGGCCCGAACCAACGTGTGAAGACTGCTGCACACGCTGCTTGAATCGCCAAGGTAGATGGATCCGCGGAAGGGGGGGCAAAGGACTCGGGTCCCGATCCAGGGCGGAAAGCTGCTGGGCTCCTCGGTGGGGGTGCTGAGCGGCCGCGATCCCTCTCCTCCGAGACACCCCCCCCCCGCCCGCCCGCTCGCCCACCCGCCCGCTGGAAGAACAGAGATCGGTGGTTGGCTGCGGTCCCGGCTTGTGGAGGCATCGGCGGCTGGTGACATAAGCGCGCATGCGCACTCCTACCTAAGGTGCCCTACATCTCACGGAAAACGGACGCACGCAGATGGGAGTGCGCATGCGCGGCCTAGCATTTTATTATATTAGATTCATATAGTTAAAGGGTCTTGCCAATCTCATGGGAGAGGGGAAAGACTTCTTGTGGTGGAACTTAGCAAGAAAAATAGATAAATACTGGATTGTTGGTTTAACATTGCCTCAGAAATGAATTTGACTATTGGGCAAACTGGATAGACCACAAAGGTCTTTATCTGCTATCATTTACTTTGTTACTATAATGTAGCTAACATGTATTTTAATATGTTAATGTTGATTAATTCCTATTAATATGCATTAATGTAACTTAAGGTAGAAGACAGTATTGATCACATTTTTTTTTTATGCTGGCCTTTGTAGTCAATCTGGGCCTTCTTTTTGCAACCAGTTATCAGAGGTCCATAGTTTTATCGGCTTCTTTTGCACAGACAGCTTTTACTGTTGTTGGATGTTTGATCAATTCTCACTCCTATTGCATTTGTTTGAAATGATCTTTCCTATGCTGTCATAATGAGTCTCAGTTTCTTTTTTTTTCATCAAATTTAATCTAGTCTTCTATTTCTGCATCGCACATGCCTAAGCAGATTTTCAGAATTCCTTTCTTCAGCCATTGCCACACGTTGGATTTCTCAACATTCTTATCACTTATTTCACAGATTGTCCATGAGTAATTGCTATGCTGCTTCTCTCCTTGATTTCTCTGTAGCTTTTGCCTGTATACCTGCTTGATTTCCTTGGTCTTATGCAAGCCTTGTTTATTTGCTTGTTTCAGTGCATCTTCTTTGTCGTTTGTAATGCCAGGTGTTTCTTCTCCCACTAAGCTGCAGTAAAGCATAGTAACATAGTAGATGACGGCAGATAAAGACCCAAATGGTCCATCCAGTCTGCCCAACCTGATTCAATTTAAATTTTTAAAAATTTTTTTCTTCTTAGCTATTTCTGGGCAAGAATCCAAAGCTCTACCCGGTACTGTGCTTGGGTTCCAACTGCTGAAATCTCCGTCAAAACCTACTCCATCCCATCTAAACCCTCCCAGCCATTGAAGCCCTCTCCAGCCCAGCCTCCCCCAAACAGCCATATACAGACACAGTCCGTGCAAGTCTGCCCAGTACTGGCCTTAGTTTAATATTTAATATTATTTTCTGATTCTAGATCCTCTGTGTTAATCCCACGCTTCTTTAAATTCAGTCACCGTTTTCCTCTCCACCACCTCTCTTGGAAGCGCATTCCAGGCATCTACCACCCTCTCCGTAAAGCAGAATTTCCTAACATTGCTCTTGAATCTACCACCCCTCAACCTCAAATTATGTCCTCTGGTTTTACCATTTTACTTTCACTGGAAAATATTTTGTTCTACGTTAATACCCTTCAAGTATTTGAACGTCTGAATCATATCTCCCCTGTCCCTCCTTTCCTCTAGGGCAGGGCTGCCCAAGTCCGGTCCTTGAGATCTATTGGCAGGCCAGGTTTTCAGGATATCCACAATGAACATGCATGAGAGAGATTTGCCTGCACTGCCTTCTTGGTATGCAAATCTCTCTCATGCATGTTCATTGTGGATATCCTGAAAACCTGACCTGCCAGTAGATCTTGAGGACCGGACATGGGCAGCCCTGCTCTAGGGTATACATATTCAGGGCTTCAAGTCTCTCCTTATACGTCTTCTATCATTTTTGTCGCTCTCCTCTAGACTGCTTCAAGTCTTCTTACGTCCTTTGCCAGATACGATCTCCAAAACTGAACACAATACTCTAAGTGGGGCCTTACCAATGACCTGTACAGGGGCATCAATACCTTCTTCCTTCTACTGGCTATGCCTCTCTTTATACAGCCCAGCATCCTTCTGGCAGCAGCCACTGCCTTGTCACACTGTTTTTTCGCCTTTAGATCTTCGGACACTATAACCCCAAGGTCCCTCTCCCCGTCCGTGCTTATCAGCTTCTCACCTCCCAGCATATACAGTTCCTTCCGATTATTAATCCCCAAATGCATTACTCTGCATTTCTTTGCATTGAATTTTAGTTGCCAGGCATTAGACCATTCCTCTAACTTTTGCAGATCCTTTTTCATATTTTCCACTCCCTCTTCTCTATTACAATCTTGGTATCATCTGCAAAAAGGCACACTTTTCCTTCTAACCCTTCAGCAAAGTCATTCACAATGTCACTCACAAAAACATGGCCTTAGTGGACCCTTATGTAATTTTTTTCCTGTGCTAAAGTTGTTTTTTTTGTTTTACCACAGCTGGAAAATGGTCAATATTGCCATTAGTGCATGGCCATTTCAAAAAGAAAAAGTACTTTTGACTTTTACATGCAGCTTAGGGGTCCTGCTGCTAGCCACTCTGCCGTATCGCATGACTGGATCTTTAACATTTTATTATAGGTAGTAACTTTCTACCAAGTATTTTGGAGGATATCCTCTAATTTCTTGTAGAAATCATTTAGGAGTTTAATTATTTTTAGCTGAATAAACATTTCCTTGTTCTTCCTCTGTGTCAGATGCTGCATTTCAATTACTGGAACTTCATGTTCATTGTCAACATGAGTACCATTCTTACCTATAAACACTTATAGCATACTTTTGTTTCACCATCATCATCTTCTACATCTGACGTATCAGGTAAGTCTGGGGTAAAGTTTTCACTGTGCATAGAACTTGGTAATATTTTAATATGGTTCCAATAAACTATTTTGATTTGACCACCCTCCTCAAGTATCCCTCCGGTTCATTTCCTTGGTCAACTATACAGTATACTGTATATCTTTCTCTCCATTGGGTCTTGGATTTTGTGACAAAAGACAAACCTTTGAATCTTGTGTAGCACCCAGTCTCCTCATCAATAAGATTCCTTTTGCCCATTGGTCAATAGCACCACTTTTTATCAGTAGTCTTATTTATCACATCCCAAATCAGCAACATCCTATCATGGTGCTTCTTCACAAATTCATCTAGAATAGTTATTTCACAGACACTTTCTTATTGATTGCATATGTTTGCCAGCATTCAAGGGTCTCTCCCAAACATTAGGTAAAAGGAACCATACCCTGTAGATAGAAATATCTGACTATTATAGGCACACATTAACTCTGGCAAATAATCCTCCCATTTCTTTTTATAAGATGGCAGAGCTCTCAGTATCTCCTACACAGCTCAAATTGACTATTGCTATTTGGGTATTTTACAACTTTTCTGGATCCCATATATTTTACACAGATTCTTGATAGTGTCAGACTTCAATGCTCATCCCTGGTCTAAATCTATTCTCTTTGACACTCCATAGTGGAGTATCCAGCTATCAATGCTTTTGAGGTGGTCAAGACTGTCTGGTCTTTTGTGGAAATGATAACTGTGTATTGGATAACAATAACTGCTGCTCTCCGGCCTAGAAGCCTACAGACTATCAGGAAATGTACTGAACTGGTTCAAAGGCTTCCTGAAATCTCAAAGCTACCAAGTCAAGATTGGGGACACACTATCTACACAGCATGGACCAGTGACTGTGGTGTCCCTCAAGGTTTCCCATTATCACCCTTGCTTTTCAATGTCTACCTTGCTTCCCTAGGAGAGCAGCTCAGTAGTCTAAACGTCTCCCATTACATATATGCTGACGATATTACAATCATCCTCCCTGTCACATGCCTGACGCCCACAGAAATACACAGGATAGACACCATCCTGTCTACAATAGAAAATTGGATGACCCTCTTCAAATTAAAAACTGAAAACTGAGAAAAAAAAAATTTTCATAGCCACAGCCATAAACCTAAGAGGAACCAACTTCCCCATCTCTTCCTCAATCAGAATCCTGGGCGTGCATCTAAATAGACAAATGTCCATGTATGCCCGAGTCAACCATGTCACACGCAAAGGATTCTTAACAAAAACATTAATGCCTGTATTTATATAAAAATATATAGTACCAAACACTATGGGCTCCTTTTACAAAGGTGCGCTAGCGTTATTAGCACACGCACATGATTAGCACGTGCACTAGCTGATAAATTACTGCCTGCTTAAAAGGAGGCGGTAGGGGCTAGCACGTGTGGCTAAAACCGCTAGCGCACCTTTGTAAAAGGAGCCCTAAGAATATACCAAACTGACTAATGTAATAGTGCTAAATGAATGTGCTCAGTACCACCACTCACACCGGTCATTTGGACTAAGACCAATGGAACAGAGAACCATCATTGTTTAATACAAGTTTTTGTGACTAATGTATGCTGACCACGACTAGTGGATTAATAATTTCAAATAAGAAAGACCAAAGACCACTTATCTCTATATAGATAAAACTTGTATAGTTGTTGACTTTTTATGATGATCTCATATGCTGCAATTGCTTCTGTCCAAAAGGTGTGTCCCAAACACCAATTGTGTCAATCACCAACAAATATAAAGTAAATAAAAATTATCAAAAAATATTGTCATCCGTTGTAGATTTTCAAGTCCAAACAAAATCCTCATACTCCAAAACAGGTTACAGTACAAACCCGACTCTGCTCAAACAAAAATGAAACATTAAGTAGAACTCAGTTCACCCCTCAACTCCGGCCGAGTTTCAAGTCTCTTCATCATGAGGAATGACATAATTCACTGAAACAATGCATTCGTCTACAAATGTAGCAGCCGAACGCGACCGTGTAGCTCTGAAAACATGAATAAACAAAATGTGAGGACACTGCAAACTCCAACTGACAAAAACGAAAAAAGGAAAAGGAAACAAGCCTAAAATATGCACACTATTAATGTGACTAAACTCTACTCAACATAATATAATCCAATGAAAGGTAATTTTAAAGTTCTTACTTAACAGCTCTCACGCCAGTGACCTGCCAGGACGCCAACAGAACGCAGAGAAATTCCTTGATTAATTAAAGTCAGCTGCACTCCAGTTTACAAATGGAGACCAGGAGGCTGACATCCACAGTGTAATGACATTGACTGGGGGGAAAAAAATCTGCCCATTGGCCATTCTATTTCATTTTTAAGACCACTCGGGGCCATGGTGCCCCATTCATAAATAAACTTTTGTTCTTTATACAAAAGAGTATTACCAATATTACCTCGGCTTTGAGCGGACTCCCTGAGTAAAACTGCGAATTTCAAATCTTGCAGTGTATGATGGCCTTGCAACCAATGAGCAGTAAGAGGAGCATCAATTTTACAAGTGCGTATGGTGCTGAGATGTTCAGTAATGTGCGTCTTAATATGTCACTGCGTGTGACCAATGTGCATCTTGTCACACGGACATATTATACAATAAATGACTACTTTGGAACTGAAAAAGTTGAGAACGGTGAAGTTTTTTTTAATGAATGAGATTTCTAGAGTGTGCTACTTACCACATTTATAATGACCTGGGTTAGAATCTTGCTGGTACCCAGATTTATTAGCTAATAACACAGTTAAAGCAAGTTTGGGACTTTTAGTAAATACATCATTAATGCTCAAAACATGCCAATATTTGAGTATTATGACTCTAATATAACGGGCATGGGATGAGTAAGGAAGGACATATACCACAGGGGCCGTCCATCATCTACATGATTTAAAGTAGTGCTCTTAGGACCCACTCTCGATGTGTATTAAGGGCCCGCTTGTAAGCCCTTTTTATGACTTTAGTGGGATAGGCCCTCTGAGTAATCTATCCTGTAAAAGAGCTGCATATTGTTTAAAGGCAGTGGTGTCAGAACATAACTGCCGGTCTCGCAAAAACTGGCCCGAGGGTATGTTGTCCCTTAATTGTTTTGGATGGTAACTAGAATAGTGGAGTAGCATATTCCGGTCCGTAGTTTTCCTATATAGACTGGTGGAGAAACCTGTGGTAGGAGAAAACAAAATCTGAATGTCCCTGTGTATAAGACAGTGTTACCAGTTCAAATGAGCAACATGAAAGAAAAGGACAATCCTAAATGGAAACCGATATGTCTGAATTAAAATGTTGGTCAAAAGAACATAGAACTGACATTTGCAAAGGTTATGTTTGACTGGAATAAAATAAATAGCAGATCTTTATGTACACAGCTGTCAATTAGTATTGCAAATATGCCTCTCTTGGATACATTTATTTTTGCTTAACAGTTCTATACTCCAGATGCAGAAATTTATTAAAATGCTTGATAAGTACTCCCTACTGAGGTAAATAGCTAAGAAAAATAGTCTGCTATCCATATTTGTAATTGCTTTATGCACCAGCTTGTCATTAATATTGACAAAGAATGTGAGATAAAACCTGTTAGAATGTAGAACTAAGGGATGACTCCTATTTGAGAGGAAAATACGTATTATCAGCCGTCTGAAGCTCAAGGTACTCAGACTATGTTTTACCCACAGACCTGGTAAGTAATTATCAATATGTGTATCATACTTCTTTTTGACAATTTAGCAAGGCAGTTATCTAGTAACAAATGTATTTACAGACTTTGCACCTTCTTTTCCTGTCAATGGGAAAAATTTGCTTTGAAAATGTTCAGAAATTTCAATCTGCTCAGGTACTGTTAGAACACACTACCTAAGCACACCCCATGGAATATGCAAAACGTAGCTTCAATAATCTAATGGGCAAGGGTTCTTCTGTACAGGGGGATGGGAGGGAGGGAAGGTTAGAAGCAGGGCAAAGGGTTCTGCTGCACAGGGGGATGGGAGGGAGGGTTGGAAGCTGGGCAAAGGGTTCTCTTGCACAGGTGGATGGGAGGGAGGGAAGGATGGAAGCTGGGCAAAGGGTTCTGCTGCACAGGGGGGATGGGAAGGATGGAGGAATAAAAAAATGCTGCAGAGGGAAGGCACAAGGGGATGGTTGAGAGGGGAGGAAAGATATTGCACATGTGGGGGGAAAGCAAAGAGGAAGAATTGGGGTGAAGGAGAGGAAGGGAGAGATGATGTACATGAAAAAAATTAAGCCCTACCTGAAAATAAGGCCTAGTGCCTTTTTTGAGCCCTAAATTAATATAAGACTGTCTTATTTTGGGAGAAACACAGTAAGTAGTAGATTTAAAATAGACTTGAGAAAATATTTCTTCATACAATGTGCAATTAAACTCTGGAATTTGTTGCCAGGGAATGTGATGAAATCAGTTATTTTAGCAGGGTTTTTAAAAGGTTTGGATAATTTCCTAAAAGAGAAGTCCACAGTGTGCCAGGCGCGGCCAAGCTGGACTCAGCAAGTGGCCTAACCCAGTGCACACAAACCTTGGCCTAGCGGTTTGCGAGTTGTTTTGGTAGCTTGGTACTGCCTTAATAAAGTGTTCAAAACTTTGGGTGCAATTTTCTTAGGTACTGTTTATTGTTTTACCAGCATAAACAAGTGTCAAATAAATTCTCAGGTTTGTATCACCTTGTGCATAAGTCCAGCATTCACAGACCAAACAAAACAATTGGAGGGGCATAATCGAAAGGGACGTCTAAGTCCGTTTACGTCCATCTCGCAAGTCATCCAAAGTTAAAAAGAGCTTAACACACACTTTCGAAAGATACGTCCAAATTTTTTTTTCGTTTCGAAAATCGTCTAATTATACGTCCTGCCGATCTGATCGTCCAAGCCACTAAATCGTCCATCTTTATACCACATTTTCATCCAACTTTCCGTCCAAGTCCAAAATGCCTAGAACAAGCCCTGTGGACGTGGGAAGGGTCTGCAAAGTGATGGACTGCACACCCAGACATACCACCTAAACAGTGGGGTGCCATGGCTTATCCTCCCTACAACTCCCTTATAGGTCACGAAGAGCCCCCAAACCACCTCCAGAATCCCCTAGACCCACTTATCTACCACCCCAATAACCCTTATGGCTGCAGAAGCCACTTATATGCCAGTACAAAAGGATTTGGGGGTGTATAGGGGAGTGCACATGTTTTAATATCAATGCAGTGATTACAGGGGCTTATGGGCATGGGTCCTTCCCTCCATGGGTCCCTAACCCACCCCCAAGATGGTTTAAGACGCCTCTGTGCAGCACAACTAGGCTTTCCTATGCCAGGTGATGATGGTCTGGTGGCTAAATTTAAAAGTTGTGATTAAAATTTTTATGGGGGTGGGAGGGTCAATGATCACTGGGGTAGTGTGTGGGGGTCTGTTTTAGGAGTTTGCAGTGCTTATCTGGTGACTTTAGGTGGGTTTTTGTGATTTAGACCATGTTTTACATGGTCTAAGTCCCCATGTCCAAGTTCCGTCGATCGTGGGCTGTATAACTTTCGGTTATACATGCTGTACGACTAAGTCTAAGCCGGCCCACATCCCACCCAACTCCCACCCTCAACATGCCCCCCGAAACGCTCTGTTTAGCTTTGGTCATTCAGCGGCACTATGAAGGCCTAGGTCGTTTAGAAATACATCCAAAACCCGTTTTTATTATCAGCACTTGGACGTTTTTGAGAAATGTTCATCCAAGTGCCGACTTAGGCTGGTTTTTGGACATTTTTCTCTTTTTATTATGAGCCCCTTGCTGTCCAAGCCTAAAATATGCTGGAATATAAAAGCCTTATTCCATCAAAATGAAAGTTTTTCTTCTGCCAGGCAAAACTCCCTTGGGGTTAGGCTTAATGCCCCAAGGATGGTATCCATTCCAATAATTTTTCCAATGGATCAGCTTGAAAAGATCCCCTCCGCAGATCCCAAAAATAATGGCTGCCTGTGGCTTGTATTTAAAGTTCAAAAACAAAACTTCAGCATTTTCAATAATCTTGAGCCAACTCCCTTTCATGGAACCCCCTTGTATCAATGGCCTTCAGCTTACTTCCATGCCTTCTAGGCTAAGCAAACCAGTTCCTTCTGTTTCCATGTCAGAGGAACTTTCACTATCAGCCATTTCAAAATCTGGCACAAAAATAGCATTATCATTAGCATTGCTCTCTTCCTTACAAACTTCTACCTTAGTTTGCTGCCACGGTGAGGACTGCTGCTTTGTAACTCTCATAGGCTGTATGCTGCCTTCAGGGCAGGATTAATTCTTCAAATGCCCCTAGGCACACAAGTACACTGGGGTCCCCCTGGGCCTGCCCTCCCCCCACGCCCCGCCCATGCCCCACCCATACCACACCCCATTTATCTGTTTTCTTATTTACTTTTTTATTTCCACTTATATTTCTTATTTTTTAAATTCAAAACAAAGAAAGATTAGCATACCAGTGCACAGTTTTTCTTTTATGCCACCTCCCAAACATCTCTGAACAAATCCCCCTTCCTTCCCTTCCCATCTACTTACCCAGGACATTAACTCTGAACCCTTTCAATACGTATATAAAAGTATTCAAATATATTGTAAAGCAGTAATATTATCCAAAATATAAGTCTATATTAATAGCCAAGTTTACATCAGGGGTGTCAAACTCAATCACATAAGGGGCCGAAATCTGAAAAAAAGGCTAAGTCGTGGGTCAAATTTTTAATGAAGATACGTAGGGGTCCTTTTATTAAGGTACGCTAACTGATTTTGCGCACGCTAAATGTGCACCTTAATAAAAGGACCCCTAAGTGACTAAGGCTTAGTCTTAGCAGACATATAGGGTTACAACATCTCCAACCCCACACCAAAATAAACACTGTAATCACAAAACAGAAAATAAAATTATTTTTCTACCTTTTGTTGGCCCTAGGCTCTGGTTGTCTTCTGATAACTTACTTGCCAGGGTCTCCTGCCAATTTGTCGTTTTCTTCTTTCTCCGTGCTAACCATCCATCTTCCATCTCTGTCCTCCCCTTCCATTTCCCTTCCCTCCCTCAGTCTGGCATCTTCCCTTTTTTTCGTGTCCATATCCGCAGCTTCGTGTCCATCTCTAGATCCACCATCTGTCCTTTTCTCAATACCCTTTCATCCAGCATCTCTCCCTCCTTCCCCACCACCCCTGGATTCATCATCCATATGCCACTTCCAGAAACTGTATGCCTCCCCATTCCATCTTTCCCTTCACCCCCATTGGTCTGGCATCCATCTTCTTCCATTCCCTCCTCCA
The DNA here is from genome assembly GCF_902459505.1 of Geotrypetes seraphini. NCBI lineage: Eukaryota > Metazoa > Chordata > Amphibia > Gymnophiona > Dermophiidae > Geotrypetes > Geotrypetes seraphini. The sequence continues at coordinate 371,005,104 of NC_047085.1, forward strand.
ATGATCTGGCATCTCTCTCCTCTCCTCTTCTTCCCTTCCCTCTCCCACACCCTCATGGTCTGGCATTTCACTCTCTTCTCTCTCTTGCCCTCCCCCACTTCCATCAGCATCTGCCCCCTTTCTTTCCCTCCAGCCTAAATCCATCCAGTATCCTTCCTCCTTGTTTTCCCCCTTTCCCTGCACACCAATTCCATCAGCATATGCCCCCTTTCTCTCCCTCCACCTCCCTTTCCACACAGCAATGGCAATGTGCCCCCCCCCTTAAGGCAAAGGGCCCCCACCCGGCATCGACAATGACAACAACACGCCCTCCCCCACATCCACGGCAATGCAGCCAACGCAGCCATGTTCTTTTTCAGATGGCAACAGGCCCCCCCTTCCCTCCCTGCACGGCAACAGGCCCCCACCAAATGACAACATCAACGCCGCCCCCTCCCCCGGTATTGATGGATGGCAATGCAGTCATCGAAGCTCAAAGAAAGTCCTGCGATGACTGCGTCTGCCGGAAGAAGTGACGTTGGAGGGAGGTGGACCAGCAGACGCAGTCATCGCAGGACCTTCTTCGAGCTTCATTGGCTGAATTGCCATCCGTCGATGCGGGGGGAGGCCGATGTTGTTATCGTCGGATGGGGGCCCGTTGCTGATGGGGCCGGCATTGTTGTCATTGGGTGGGGGCCGTTGCCATGCAGGGAGGGAAGGGGGGGCCCGTTGCTGTCTGAAAAAAAATGGTAAGTCGTCCTTCAGCGGGCCCCCCCTGACTATTTCGGGCCCTAGGTACGTGCCTAGTTGGCCTATTGGGTAATCCAGCCCTGGCTGCCTTCCTTCTGCTGTGTGGCTTTGGGTTGCTGTTGCTGGAGCTCGAGCTGTTTCTGTATGAAAGTTACTCCCTTTTCTTTCACTACAGTGTGCTGATTAGTCCTTACTGCAGGTATGTTAGAGTAGCCTGCCCTCTGAAGCCTTCTAATATGGCCTGAACCAGTATCAGCCTGATTGGCTGTGGCTTGTATTCCATCCCTGCTTTTCCCCTTCCCTGGCCCTGTGGCTGCTAGGACATGTAGTCTTCCTGGCTATTTCCTTACAGTTGGCTTGGGGAAAACTAAACCAGTGCTGGATGCTTTAGGCATGGCTTGAGGAGGTTTAACTATGGGAAGGCTTGGCTTTTGAATATTCCTAGGGGCTGCTTTGGGAGTTAAATTAGCAGGTTTAGGAATACTTTTAATGTTTTTAACTTTACCTTCCTCTTTTGGCAAGGCTTCCTCACTAGGAACAGGGGCAGGTCTTTATTGAGATGGCTTGGGTAAATCCACTGCTTATTCCTAGGATAAGCAGCATAAAATCTGTTTTATTACTTGGGATCTAGCTAGGTACTTGGGACCTGGGTTGATGAACCTTCACTCTGTCCCAGTATGGCATTTCTTAAGTTCTCTTGGAAAGAGATAACAAGTCACAGTAAAATAGAGCAACCTCAAATTAACTGCCCTAGAAACATTCGCAAGAATCTGCATTTGAACATGAATCATCAAATTATCTTTTATAGCAGCTGCCACAGCAGTGACAGGATTTAAGCTGTAGTTCAACTTTTCCAAGATTCTCTTCCACAGAAACTAATCTAATGTCTTGATCAGCAAATTTAGGAGACACCTCCTCAGTAAACTTACTATAAAGCAGCAAATTATCTTGTAAATTTGTAACCATCTTTGTTATAGCTACTACATAATATATTTTTAGGGGAAACATCCTGTGATATGGAGGCAGTTTCATTTATAGATGAATGAGTAACAGGAAGAGGTACCTTAATCATTCCCAATTGCATTTGCTCCTTGTAATTGAGAGATAGAGGAATCCCCACCTATTAATGACTTCTGGGGGGATTATGCACTCTGTTTTCTGGGAGTGCAAGACTTCTTTCGCGCAAGCACAGGCTGTGGCAGCGAGAAACAAACCACTGAAAAAAGGGAAACTACAGAAGGAGAATGTTCTGTACCTGACATTAAGGAAGATATTATATGGTTGTCCATTGGACATCATACTACAATCAGAGCAGAATTTTTCTCTGTTCCCCATTGGAGTGGAGCAGAGTCCAATGCTCCACGATGCTCAGTTGCTCTGAAAGAACTCCAAAGGGCATGTACCCATGGATAAGTGCCCACAACCACATTCCATGGGACTGGCGCTCAGATGAAGGACATTACAAGGGCCTCCTCTGAAGCTGGGAGAATGGAGGGGAATCCCAAGATATGCTTATTCCAACCGGTCGACCTCTCAGTTTTCCCAAGCATTCCACGGGACTGATGCCCAGATTAAGAATGGTACAAGGGCCTCCTCTGACACTAGGAGGGTGCCAGGGCATATTTGTCTTGTTTTAGAGAACAATAATACTATTATAATAATATTTGGCGAATCAGAGTAAATGAAAAGTTTTAATAGTAACAATCGAAGTTTCCACTGAATTTCCAGTAGTTTTTTTTTTACCGTCTGCTGTGTGTATTTTTAAGGGTTGTTGAAGTTGCTAATAATCACAATTGAACGCACTGGACTGGCACTTTAATTAAACAAAAGCATGAGAACAAAATCGACAAGCCATCAGCAGTTGTTGGATCAGTGGACAATGGACATTGATGTTGGTTCACAAGGGTAGCTGATGAATTACATTTATGAGCGTTTCACTGAGAAACAACAGTGCTGGCAGTTTTGAGTTATATTCTACAAGCACAGCAGTTCAACCACATAAATTCAACTGTGAATAGTAAGGACAAAATGTCATCAAAGTATAAAGAACAGTAGTCTTCTATTGCTTGAGGAAGCTGTGTTTGTTCGGGGAAGGTTACATAAGGGGGAAGGGGAGGAGAGTAATCATGATTAATTAGAACTCATCACTCAGTAAGTGCATTTCTTTTTTTTCCTTTTTGTTTAATACTAATGGGAACAGCACCTCAAGGTATAATTACCCTCCTTTTTTTTTAAATGGATTTTTAATAGTGACACAATCAGCCAAGTCAGTCAAAAGAAACTTCTTCAGATGCAAATATAGCTTATTGAAGGGCTTGAATACAGTGACAGTGGGTCATAACATCTACTGTACATACAAAATATCTCCATTTATCTATCTATAGATATATCTTGCAGATCTAAAGCTGCTATGAATGGCATCATGGATCATTGTGTAATGACTAACATGGGTTGTGATGGGGGGGGGTTGGTTTTTTTTTTTTTTAATTCTTTAATGAGTTTCCAAACATCAATAGTGCAAGACACAAGTATATAACATATAATAAGTCAATAAAAGCACATACACCTTACAAATATACATGACCAACCATTTTATCCCACCCACCCACCCAATGATTAATCAATAAAATACAGAAACTTAGATTTTTCCAATAACCTTTCCCTATTCAGATTAATAATATCCTCCCACCCCAGGTGTGAATACTAAAAGGGAAACCAAAAAAGCACTGTGGAGAAACGATCCTGAAATGGACTTGAATTTTTATTGCATATTTGGAACTTTGTTTCTCTATTAAAGTTCCAAATATACAATAAAATAATCCACATGTATGATAAAAATCCACATACAAATCAAAGGACCTAGTTTGAGAACGGTATAGGACCCAAAATGGTCCGCATTTTGACAAAATGTCTTCTTCAGGGATCCCTAAGAGTCCAATGTTGATCAATACGCAGAAAAAAAACCTAATATGGGTCCTGTGCCATTATCAAACTAGGTCCTTTGATTTGTATGTGGATTATTTTATTGTATATTTGGAACTTGAATTTTTATTGCATATGTGGAACTTTGTTTCTCTATTAAAGTCCATTTCAGGATCATCATCTCTCCACAGTGCTTTTTTTGGTTTCTCTTGCACTTTCTTCGCTATGGATCTTTTGGGGGTCATTCCCCTTTGTTTGTGGTGAATACTCAAAGGACAAAATTAGAACAGAAATAGAACATGGGTTGTGATTGTTAATGGATTACTGTCACACGCAAATTTTTTGTAACAAAGTCAAAGATTAAGATGAAATTGGCAGTCAATATTCCAGTTGTACATGTTGATAAACTGAAGTGGCTTATCTGAAAATGTGTCCTCCATAGAGCAGGTATAGAAAGTTTTGGCCTCCATACTATGCATAATGTTACCCAACAGAAACTTGGGGCTCCTTTTACAAAGGCGTGCTAGCGGTTTAACGCGCATAATAGCGTGCGCTAAATTGCGGACGCACTAGCCGCTACCGCCTCCTCTTGAGCAGGCGATAGTTTTTGGCCAGCGCGGGAGGGTTAGCACGTGATGAAAACTCATGCGCGTTAACCCCGCTAGTGTGCCTTTGTAAAAGGAGCCCTTAGTTTTTGGATTGAAAAACATCACACACACAGAATAATATTGTAATGGCTTTTTCACATACTTGTATAATTTGTAATTTGCCTTTTAAAAAATCAGTCTGTGCATACTATATTTGTGTATACAATGACATATATATGATAAACACAAAAAGACTGTGGATATAGATGTTCTGGAAATGATTTATTATATGCTATTTCACAATAAAACTATAAAAATACAAATATATTAGTCCAACCAGACCCTACAAATAAAGAAATGGACTAAAAACAGTCTCCAGTCATTTCTGGCTATCTACTCAAAGACAAGCACACTGTTTTTAGTCCATTTCTTTATTTGTGTACTTTACATCAATTGGACCCCTGAGGAAGGTGTGTTCGCCAAAACATTGACCGTGTAGGGTCCAGTTGGACTATTATATTTGTATTTTTATGGCTTTATTGTGAAAGCGCTTATAATAAATCATTTCCAGAACATCTATATCCACAGTCTTTTTGTGTTTATCGTTAGATTGATTCTACTGTGGATTATTGGGCCTTCTTTACATTTACATGACTTTGGTATAGGGCTTTTTGGTAGAGATGAGCATTCCTAAGCATGAATTCTGTTTGTATGGGCATCTAAACATTTAAAGCACGTACAAGTCACTTGTGCATATCTAAACCTGTGTTCCTTCCCTAATATATATTTGCTGTTTTGGCCACTGCTGCGCACTAAGAAAATTTTAACATGTTGTTTATGGTTTAAGATTTTTATCTGGAAAATACCACTAAACAGTTTGTGAGTGGTCTGTGACCAGAATTAGAGCAGAGCAGAAACTTAGCCGTATAAGTAACAGCATTAAGGGCCCCTTTTACAAGTTTGTAGAAGTGACGTGGCGGCAGTAAATGAATGGGCTTGGTCAGTGTTGTAGTAAGGGCGGTCCACCCCAGGCACCATCTTTGTAGGGGCGTGGAACCCAACCTCCTCTCCACCCTCCCACTCCTTCCCCCACCCCCCACCGCTGCATGCCGCTTCCCTTCCCCCAACCTGCAGTCGCGCCTGCATTGGCTCTTCTGATGTCACTTCCTGGACCCACACCTAGGAGGTGGCGTTAGAGGGAGAGCCCACACAGGCATGACAGCAGGTTGGGGGGATGCTTCTCACACCTGGAACATTACAGAGACACGGGGGAAGGTAAGTAGCGCTTTCACATGGTAGTGGGGGGGCAGGGAAGGAATGAATAGGGGTGGGGGGGCAGAGAAGAGGGCAGGGGAGGGGGCACCACCACCACAGGCGCATCTCACCCTTGATACGCCACTGGGCTTGGGGCATTTATTGCGGCAGCATCACTATTGCAACTTAGTAAAAGAAGCTCAACCAGATGTGCTAACTTTATGCAACAAGTTAACTAGGCACCTCAGCTCCTTGTGACTCTGGGTAAGTCATTTAACACTTTATTTCCCCAGGTACAGAATAAATACCTGTCTAAAAAATATATAAACCGCTTTGATTGCAACCATACAGAAAAAGCGGTATGTCAAGTCCCTTCCCCTTTGACTACTATAAGTGAGACTGGGAGACTGGGCGTCAAAATGGCAGATGATGTTTAATGTGAGCAAGTGCAAAGTGATGCATGTGGGAAACAGGAACCCAAACTATAGCTATGTGATGCTGGATTCTGTATTAGGAGTCACTGCCCAGGAAAAGGATCTAGGTGTCATTGTTGAGGATACGTTGAAACCCTTAGCTCAATGTGCATCTGCGGCTAAGAAAACAAATAGAATGTTAGGAATTATCAAGAAAGGAATGGAAAACAAAGATGAAAATGTTATAATGCCCTTGTATCAATTTATGGCACAGCCACACCTCGAATACTGTGTGCAATTCTGGTAGCCATATCTCAAAAAAGATATAGTGGAATTAGAAAAGGTACAGAGAAGCGCAACAGAAATTATAAAAGGGATGGGGACGACTTCCCTATGAGGAAAGATTAAAGCAACTAGGGCTCTTCAGCTTGGAGAAGAAATGGCTTCGGGGTGATATGATAGAGGTCTATAAAATAATGAGTAGAGTGGAAAGGATAGATGTGAACTGCTTGTTCACACTTTCCAAAAATACTAGGACTATGGGACATACGATGAAGCTACTAAGTAGTAGATTTAAAACAACCGGAGAAAATATTTCTTCATAAAACATGTAATTAACATATGAACATCACTTAACATACGAATAGCCTTACTGGGTCAGATCAATGCTCCATCAAGCCCAGTATACTGTTCTCATGGTGGCCAATCCAAGTCCCTTGTTCCTGGCCAAAACCCAAGGAGTAGCAACATTCCATGCTTCCGATCCAGGGCAAGCAGTGGCTTCCCCATGTCTTTCTCAATAACAGACTCTGGAATTTGTTGTCAGAGAATTAGGTGAAATCAGTTAACTTAGCGGTGTTTAAAAAAGGTTTGGCTCATTTCCTAAAAGAGAAGTCCATAGGCCATTATTGAGATGGCTTGGGGAAATCCACTACTTATTCCTAGGATAAGCAGCTTAGAATCTGTTTTGTTATTTGGGATCTAGCTAGGTGCTTGGGACCTGGGTTGGCCACTGATGGAAACAGGATACTGGGTTTGACGGACCTTTGGTCTGTCTCAGTATGGCAGTTCTTATAATAATGGTCGTGCAGATCAGATAGAATATGGATTTCATATGTTAACATCTGTCTGCAAGCCAACTTTATATGTCAGCACTTCATCGTGTACTGTAGACTGAAAAATTATTAATGAAATTTTCAGCCCAGTTTGTTGTGTCTGCCAAAAATGCAAATATAGTGTTAGGTATTACTTTAAAAGAAATGAAAAACTACACTGAAAATATTATTAAACTTTAGTATATGGCCATGGTGCAACCACACCATGGGTATTACGTGCAGTTCTCGATCTCACATCTTAATAAGGATATAACAGAACTAGCAAAGGTTAAGAAAAAGGTGATACATGTGTATGATAATAGGGGTGGAATAGGTTTCTTGTGAAGAATTGTTAAACAGGTTAGGGCTCTACAGTTTGGAAAAGAGACATTGACAGGGGATATAATAGAAGTTTATAAAAGCCCCTATCTACTCAAGTGTGTTAGCTGTTTAACACGGCAATTACCACAGGCCAACACTGACAACATAATGTCTTTACAGAAATAAATATTTTTGTGCACTATTAAGCACCTAATGTGGAGCGGGGTAGAGCCAAGATTGCGGAAGTAGCATAGTGTTAAGCTCTGCTCACTGATTTTCCTGATGATGAAGAAGAAATAGAAGCTGAGGGTATATCCCTCAGAACCTCAGCAACAACACTCCACTACTGTTGGACCTATGGATTCTTTCCTACAATTAGAGAGACCTTTACCGCCAGTATCCGAGTCTTGACATCACTATCAGGAAGTACATCTTCAGACTTTATCATAGAGTTACCATTGCCGCTCCCACCCCAAAAAAAAAAAAAAATTGTGTTTGTCTCTACCCCAGCCATCACTGGTTAGCACGCTGGATCCTGATGGTTTAACTCAGCACTTGATGCTGGAGACATCACCACTTCAAGCGTTTGGTTTTGGCATTCGATAGGAAATTATTCTTTCCCCTCCAGGTCAACAGAGCTTGGTGGTGTCTCTTGGGAGGAGCACAGTGAGTTTGGTTTTGGAGACACAATCTGCTACAGATCAAGGTCTAGCTGAATCAATGGCTGTTAAATCTGCACAGTTCTTGGAGACTGTGTTACAGAAACCTGCATATTTTATGAATGAGGAAATATGGACTGCTGTTTCTGAGCTCAGGGAAGCTATATCATTACAATTTGCTACAGTGAATGGTAATGTGGTTTCTATTAATGCTTTTCAAGAGCAATTTACACAGACTAATCACACTTTGGAAGATCATGCCTTGCAAATTAAAAATGTTCAGGTTATTAACTCTACTCTAATGAAAGATAATACTAATTTAAGATGGAGAATAGAAAACTTAGGAGAATAAAGTGAGCTTTTCTAACCTCTGTATAGTAAATTTTCCTAAATTACCATTTGAAGAACACCATGTGATATGCATAAGTATTATTTAAAAGTGATTCTTTAGATTCTGGAAGAATCTACTCCATCATTTTCACAAAAATATTAACTGCCATCAGCAAAAAAAAAAAAAAAAAGCTTTACTTAAAAATCAGGGTGAGACTCTGAGACAGATGTCCAAAATATATTCAAGATTCTGGAAACTTTTGAAACTCATTTGGCGATTTTGGCTACTTTGATTGCGACTTTTGCACTTCTCTCAGATAGAGATTGACTTCCTATGTTTTTCAAGAAACATGATATTCTTTGTCTGGGAAGTTTAATTAGGACTTTGCCTGACTTAACCAAAGAAACTCAAAGAAGAAGAAAAAGGTTTCTTGCTTCTTAAACCTGGAATGCTTCAATAAGAAACACTCTTTTTCCTAAAATATCCTTGCAAATGTAATGTAAAACTAAAGTAAGTCAAATATGTACTTCTGAACCATCTCAGCTCTCCTGTTTCATTAGGAAGATAATCAATCTCCAGTTATCCAAAGAAATATGCTGTATGAATATGCATATGAGATCATTTTCTGGAATGACCAGTGCTACTTACATGCCTTATTTTTTTGAGCATCTCTTGAATTTTTCTCTTGTATTTTAACCCCAAAGAGTTGTGGATGTGATGTTATATGATATTTTTTTTTTCACTTAGACCCTCTTGTATCATATCATATTAGAGATTCTTTTAACACCGGCTACTGCGGTATAAGCTCCAACGCTTATAGAATTCCTTTGAGCATCAGAGCATTTACTGCAGCGGCCGGCGATAAAAACCCCTAATGTGGCTTGATAAAAGGGGGCATTTTCTTTGTTTAATATTTCTTCTTGATTTCTGTACAGGTGGTTTAATGCTTAATTATGTTCTTAAAATGCAAATAAAATTAAAGAAAAAACAAAAAAGTACCTAATAAGGAAAGGGGTGTGGAATTTGTGGAGAATGGGCCTTACATTTCACATGAAGGTAATTATTACACATGAGCTGCTATGGAGGCAGATAACTCTGCGGTTAATATTAGGAGCATCCCAGGCTGGAAACATGCCTCCCAGTGTTCCCACTCTGCCTACTGCATTATGGCCAAGCAGGGGAGGCAATGAAAGGGGGGGTCAATTTTGGTGCCCCTGCTTCCCTTGTGTCCTCTGTGGTCACACCACCCACACATAGGCCCTCTTTTAGTAAGGTGTGCTAAGCGTTTTAGAGCACGTTTATCACGCACGAAATCAACGTGCGCGCCAAACGCTAACGTGTCCATAGGATAACATGCGCGCGTTAGCATTTAGCACGTGTTTAGCATGCGCTAATATTTAGTGTGCGCTAAAAGCATAGCACACCTTAGTAAAAGAGGTGGATAGTTTGCTACATTCCTGGTTAACACTACCTCAAAAGGTGTATCTAACTGTTTTATGTTATTTTTCTTGAACCCCCCTCCCCGTTTACCAAACCGTGGTTTTTAGCGCAGGACACAGCTCATAGAATTCCTATGAGCGGCAGAGCTGTTACCGCCATGGCCTGCGCTAAAAACCACGCTACAGTTTGGTAAAAGGTGGGGTAAGTTAATACAGCTTTACAGATTATTCAGAGTACATTGCAATCATGTATGGATGATCATCCATAGTCATTTGAAAACTCATTTTTTTCTTGAAAACATTTTTAATATGACGAGATCTACTGTACATTTTACAATCTGAAAGATTTTGTTTGCTGGCTGTTCTGAATTTTGTTTCGTTAGGTTTGCTATCTTGCTACCCACTTAGGTTAAATCAGGATATCAATTTGAAAATAAATAAATAAAAAAAGCAATGCGTTAAATGCTGGAAATGCTCTCAGCATTCATAGGCACCTACATTTCAGAATGACTGGAGGTGCCAAACACAATACAATGACTGGAGGTGCCAAACACAATACAAAGCACCCCTCCCTGAACACAGTGATGGAACATGCTCAGTATTGGGGATGTTCAGCAAGGACTGGCACCAACATACAGTAGCTGACTCCTATGCCAACAGCTAACATAGAGGTTGTGCAGTTGGGATGCACTAAGGGCTCCTTTTGCTAAGGTGCGCTAGCGTTTTTAGCGCGCGCTAAAGATTAGTGCGCGCTAAATGAAAAATACTAATGCAAGCTCTATGGAGGAGTTAGCGTTTAGCATGCTCGACATTGTAGCGCGTGCTAAAACCGCTAGCGTACCTTAGTAAAAGGAGCCCTAAGTTTGGCAATTAGTACTTGGTAACTGTATAGCCTTACCGCACTGGAGTAAACAGTCATTTGCGATAACATGAGAAATGTCATTCCGTGTTGTTAACAAATGAAAATGAGCAGAAAACCCCCCCCCCCACCACCACCACCACAATTTTGTGTTTCTTTATGTGCCATTAATAACATGCACTCTGCAAATAGGCCCAGATTCTCGAACCGGCGCTGATTTTATGGGCGCCGGTAGGCAGCCATGCCTCTGTTAAAAATGTCTTGTTTTTAACCAAGATATGAGGCGCATACCAGTGTCTAGAAAATTGGCGCCTGAATCGCGCCTACATAGGTGCTTTAGACCACTGAATACCTAAGTAGGCGTGGCCAATGTCGGAAGTGGCATTAGATGACCTAAAGCACCTACGTAGGTGTGATTCACATGAAGATAGGCGCCAGAAATGTAGGCCCAAAAAACCCTGGCCTACGTTTCCAGCACCTATCTTTCGCATCGGCATGATTCTGAAACCGGTGCCGATTCGTGATTGACATGCGATTGGCCTCTGCTGATATTGGCGCCGGTTTGAGAATCTGAGTCATAGTGCATACTGTTTGAAAGAGTGCACACTCTTTCCTGATAATGTGGGCATGTGCAGACCATCATGCATGCACTCTCTCCCAAAATGGTTCACTCATTGCAAATAGTATGCACTATTTGCAAAGAAGGTGCATTCTTAATATCACTGCTCATCATCCACTGGCCATCCTGCCAGATCCTATGCCCTGACAACATGACTACGGTGGCTAATATAGCAGGCTTCAAAGACTGAAGAAGTTCCTGGAGGAAAAGCCCATTTAAAGTGTCTTAGGTGGGCAGACCCATGTATCATTACAAATAGTTCATAAGAAATCAATCTTCTTTTTGAGATATTTTTATGACTGTGACCTATCATTGTTGCAAACAAAAGGCAGGGTTTCAAGATTAAGGTTTCAACTCTATTTGATATACTGCCTATTAACAGATATCTAAATGGTTTCCATTAAATTAAAATCAAAAGTAATAAACACTACCAATATCATCTATGATGGAATTTGGTCTGGCATTGTGCTCCAAGTATCATCCCATCACTAATTCGTCCTTTGTGGCAAAGCTCACTGAAAACATCATTCTCCTTCGGCTTGGTGGTTTTATTGAAAAAACTAATGTGCTTCACCCAAACCAGATGGACTTCAGGCAATATCACAACATAGACTATAATAAGCATCACCACTTTTATTCATTATTATTTAGATCAATCTAAAGCAGTGCTCTTCAACGTTTTTACACCTATGGACCAGCAGAAATAACATAATTATTTTGTGGACCGGCAGTTGAAGAACACTGGGCTATGTCGTGGGCCAGACCCGCCCATCTCTACCCAGTCTCAACCCCAGACCCTGCCCCCATAGTAATACTAATTGTAACACTATTTTTTTCCATTCATTTTTCACAAATACACAATATAATCTTATTAACAAGACAACGTGAGAAAGAAGGCTTCCGGTTCAGGCGCAGGATGCGCGTAGGAGCCACTGCCTGTGGATTTGTGCGCTGAATCAGTGAGGAAGAGGGAGCTGGCTTGAAGATAACACCGCATCGATCGCACCGTGGACCGGCGGTTGAAGAACACTGTTTTGGGCCTGATGCATGTGCCGGCCCTGTGGACTGGCAGGAAATTTCTGTGGACCGGCACTGGTCCACGGACCGGTGGTTGAAGAACACTGATCTAAAGCAGTACTTTTTCACTCATTTTATCTTTCTGCCGCATTTGACCTCGTAGATCACTCCATTTTGCTGCAACAATTATGGCTAATTGATATTACAGGTCTTATACTTGACTAATTTCTACTCATACTTAACTACTAGGGAATATGCTGTATAGTAAACAATCAGAACACACTCTCCAAATCATTCTCTACCATATGTGGTGTACCCCAGGGGTCCATGTTGGCACCCACCCTTTTCAACATTTTTATGATACCACTTTAACCCTCATCACATTTGCTGATGATATCCTAACCTGAGTCTTTTTGGACTCAGTTGAAGCGGTTGTTTTCGCTCTTTCAAGACTGATCGGTCGGGTCACACCCTGATGCAGCTAGTCGGTGAAACGCTGGCCTCCGTCGGTGTGCCGATCAGTTGAAGATAAATGGTTTTTCCTCTATCCACAATTGTATATATGTGAAGCATAAGTTTCTTTGCTCAAATCACTCATTTTAATGAAGGTTTTGCCTGTGAGGTTACCGTCTAACCACCTTGATATCCACCTTTGTGGCGGTGGGAGGGCCTTTTTCTGAGGCTTTTTTCCTTCTTTTTGAGTGAAATTAGAGTTGGCACCTGTTTCACATAGTTTCTGCAAAACGATACTATTCCATTGTCCTATAACCATAGCAGTCGCCAATTGAAAGTGTTGTTTTACATACATTGGTTTTTCAATATATCTGTGTTTCTATAGGTACCTAGCATATGTGACACCCGGGGCCCATCATTTTTTGGCACCTCCCCATCTGTACGAAAAACATGATTTTTAGTAACAAGCCACATGTCACACATGAGTACCTAGGAAAAGGCAGCATCTTACATATGCAGTTAGCAGTACAACATCAATAAACCCATTGTAAAACTAAACAAGCCAGACTAGTACAGATCAATCCTACACCGTCAATCCTAACAGAAAACCATGTCTTTCGAACATACAGAACACAGAAAATACCTTCGCCTAGTATGGAATATGTAATCACAAACTAACCCCTCCCTCTTTTACAAAACTGTAGTGTGGATTTTAGCCACGGTGGTAACAGCTCTGACGCTCATAGAATTCTGAGCATCAGAGCTGCTACCACCACGGCTGGCGCTATAAAACGCTCCACAGTTTTATAAAAGGGGGGATAAAATAGAAATACATAGACAAAGGTTAAATTGAACCAGCAAGAAGCTGGACTCTGCATACAATGCAACACCACAGAAACAGTGACACATGTCTCCTAAAGCAACAAATAAATAGAAAATTTTTGTTCTACCTTTGTCTTCTCTGGTTTCTGCTTTCTTCATCTTCTTGTTACTCTCTTCCTTCCATCCACTGTCTGCCATCTCTCTGCCCCTATATGGCATCTTCTCTCCTTCTATGCCCCTTCCAGAAACTGTATGCCTCCCCCTTCCATCTCTTCTTTTACCCCCATTGGTCTGGCACCTCTCTCCTCTCCTTCCCTCTCCCACACCTCTCTTCTGCAATCCCTTTCTTCCCTCATTTCCCTTTTCAATTTATTTTCTGCATCCATCTAGATTACGTTCTTACTACCCTCTCATCAATTTCCTTTTTTACTGTCTACCTACAGCTCGCCACCTCTTTCCGTCACCCCCTCCAGTATTTCCCTAACTCAATCCTTTTCCCCCATCATGTGCCCTCCTTTTATTTATCCCCTCCTTCCATCCTCTGCCCTCTTCTCTCTATCCCTTCTCTCCACTTCTATCATCTGCCCCTTCTCTCTCTTCCCCCCCACTTCCATCATCTGCCCTCTTCTCTCTCCCCCTTCTCTCCACTTCCATCATCTGCCCCTTCTCTCTCTTTCTCCCTCCTTCCATCATCTGCCCTCTTCTCTCTCCCCACTTCCATCATCTGCCCCTTCTCCCCACTTCCATCATCTGCCCTCTTCTCTCTCCCCTTCTCTCCACTTCCATCATCTGCCCCTTCTCTCTCTTTCCCCCTCCTTCCATCATCTGTCCCCTTCTTTCAATCTCTCCATCTATCACAGGCCCATCTTTCTCCCTCACCTTTCCGATTTTGGCAACAAGATCGGCAAGCCCCCCCCCCCCCGCAACGGCACTGAGCGGCACTGGCGCCCCCCCTCTGCGACGGCACTCAACGGCATCGGCACCCCCCCTGCCCCACCACAGCACTCAAGCTCGGCCTCCATCTCCCGGCATCAGCAGAACTTCAGATCGGCAACAGGTGCTCAGTCAAAAGCTTCCCCTGACTGAACTGCCTGGGCGGAAACAGAAAGCTGAGTCAGGGGAAGCTTTTGACTGAGCACCTGTTGCCGATCTGAAGTTCTGCTGATGCCTGGAGAAGGAGGCCGAACTTGAGTGCTGTCGCGGGGCAGGGGGGGCGCCGATGCTGCTGAGTGCTGTCGCGGAGGAGGGGCTCCGATGCTGCTGAGTGCCTTCGCGGGGGGGGGGGGGCGCCGATGCCGCTGAGTGCCATCACAGCCCATGAATTTTCTGGACCTGTCCGGCTGTGCCGCCCCCCCCTTGGTACGCCACTGGCTATGCATGATCAGATCAACTAAATCACTTCACCAGCCATCTTCTCTTCAAACACTGGTCCACTCTCGCACTTAATCAAATAGATTACTGCAATACACCATATAAAGGCCTCTGATATAAAGACATGTACAAACTAATTTAAAACACTTCTATCAAACTAATTACAGGTTCAAGGACATTTGACCACATTAACCCCCCTCCCCCCATTCTTAAAAGCACACATTTGTTGCAGCTCTCACACAGAATCACCTACAAGATCCTTCTCCTAGTTTTTCAAAATTCGGACCACAGGCTTCATGCCCTTCCCAGCCTGTCTTTTTGTACCATACTTCCCATCAAGTACTCTTTAATCATCACAACAGCACCTCCTAGTCATGCTCTCTTTCAGACAAATTAGGATGCAAGTTTGTGGCACAGTGGTTAGAGCTACAGCCTCAGCACTTTGAGGTTGCTGGTGCAAATTCCATATTGTTTCTTGTGACCCTGAGCAAGTCACTTAATCCTCCCATTGCCCCAGGTATATTAGGTAGAGAATGAGCCCATCAAATACTCCATTTTCTCTGTCATCGGTTTTTGGAATGTGTTGCCTCTCCATCTATGACTTCAGATTTCCCTGGAGAAAATCAAATCTGATTTGAAAACATATCTTCTTGAAAAACATATCTTCTTGAAAACAACTACGCTTAATTCACATTGTTCATATCTATTATTGTCTCTCCTATCTTTTATTTATTTATTTGCTTCGATTTCTATCCTGTCCTCCCAGGAGCTCAAAACGGGGTACAAAAGGACATTCACAATATATTACAATACAATACAAAGACATGTTCGAGATAATCATAATCACATGGAAGATGCAGAAGGAAAACCACAGTAGAATAAAGGAAATCACAGTAGATTAAGAGAAGGGAGTTTCACAGGAAGAAGGAGATGAGGATGAGACTGTTTGTTGGTGGCTGTTCAGTTGAAGAGGAGGGTCTTCACTGCCTTTTGGAAGGTGATCAACGAGTCCTAAGATCTTATTTGTGCAGGCAGTTGGTTCCAAAGCCAAGGGATGAAGTGGCTGTACGAGTGCTTATGTGCAGCTTGCATTTGGAGAGATCTTCTTGGGGGGATAAATAGTTGCCTTTCTGCTTCAGAGCAGAGGGAGCGGGTGGGGGTGCACTGTGTACAACATTTTTGAATTGCCTAACATTCCTTCAGTGGAAATTTCAACACCTAAGATCTTAAACTGTGACCATCACAGTGTGAGCACTTTAAATGTAACCAAAAGCTTCAGTTCTAAAACTCCTTCTTACAGCTTCAAATCTCTATATTTCTGTGCAAACAAGACTTCAATGTGAATTTCCACACTCAAGCTTCTGCAATGCGCTCTATCATATATTGTGGTTCTTTCTTCCACCAACCCTTTTTGCCTTCCATTCCCTGTAACCACTCTGTCACTCTGTTATTTTCATATGTGCCCCATGTTAGAATTGCAAACCGCTCAGATAACCTCCTTGATGTGCGGGATAGCAAGTACTGAATAAACTTGGAAACTTGTGACACTGAAAGGTTTATCTTATGTTCTTATGAATTATCTGACCACAAAAAGTGTGTGCATGTGTTGGTGGGTTCATCGTGTGCAGTGCAAGGGTTTTCATCATAAGAACATAAGAGCTGACATACTGGGATAGACCAAAGGTCCATCAAGCCCAGTTTCCTGTTTTCGATAGTGGTATACCCATTTCATAAGTACCTGGCAAGATCTCAAGGAGTAAAACAGATTTTATTCTGTTTATACTAGGAATAAGCAGTAGATTTTCCGAAGTCAATCTTAATGGCTTATGTGATTTTATTTTAGTAAATTAGCCAAACTTCTTTTAAACCCTGCTAAGCTAACTGCTTTCACCACATTCTCTTAGCCCTCGTTCTTTTGAACTCTCAGCTTTTTTAGTGCTTACAACCTCACACTAAGGATACACCTCACTAATTATAGTTATAGTAATTTGTTAGAACCTTGAGGTTTTTGAAATGCTCATCCCCTTATATTTTGGCGATTGCTGCTCTTGAGTGTAACCTTTAAATTTCTATAGCAGCCTATAAGGTTGTTTTCTTGCATTCACCACAGTCTCTGGCAATGAATTCCAGAGTTTAACTACACATTGTGTGAAGAAATATTTTGTACAATTTGTTTTAAATTTACCTCTTAGTAGCTTCATTGCATGCCTTCCAATCCTATTATTTTTGGAAAGAGTAAACAAGCAATTCACATCTACCTATTCCACTCCACTCAGTATTTTATAGACCTTTATAGACCTCATCACTGAATTCTATGGGGTTGAGCTATATAACTGTTTCATAGAGCATGCATGTTTGGCAACATAGAATTTAGATTGTTGGCAAAGCAATTTTAGTTAACATCCTTAGCTTGCACTGTCACCATACACACAGTATCAGTAGTTTTCCCACATTTATGGGGACCAACATCGCCTGAATAACTTTGTATGCCTGTAAAAGGATAATCAGACTCATGCATAGTGTATGCAATAAGCAGGCTAATACACTGTGCAGCTCAGAGGCAGATGGACCTCAAATACTTCATTATACACTCATTATAATCTAATCCACAGTTATTAAGCTTTCCACACTAACCCTGTGCCAGCTTTGAATAGCAATAGTTTTTTATTCTGAAGTCTGAAAAAAATCACCAAAAATTCCTTTCATAGTGGATGAATCAAGTGTAACTTTAGTATATATTTTTTTTCTTTGTATACTCTCCTCCTGGCACAGAACCTGTAGACAAGCTACTCATTACCACTAGATAAACGCCAACAAAGCTTCCCGTTCCATATTATGTCCTCAAAACATATCAGAGAACCCTAAAGCTACTCAGATAAGAAAGATATTCAAAATAAAGAGCTCACGTTCACTTTTGGTTATTAATTTAGAGCATATGATCAAATACAAAAAGATGTGAAGAATGCAACATCAGAGAAACAAGTAAAAAGTTGAGTTGTTTAACCCATCTTCCCCCCCCCAAAAAAAAAATTTGCTTTCTTGCTATGGTACTAAACATATGCAGAGAGCTTAAAATCCTAGATGTGTCTCTATTATTTAAACTTCAGCGTAATAGTATTATTTCTTTACTGAGCTGATGCAGAGAGGATAACGCTTAAAAGCTTGCCAAAGACACATTGGGTCCCTTTTACAAAGCCGCAGTAGTGAATCTCTCAGGGCAAATTTGATAGAGTCACTCCCATTTAGCTACAATACCATTGGTTACCTGTATGTTACAGAATTAGGTTCAAGGTATTGCTTTTAACGCACAAGGCGTTACTTACTTCTGAACCCTGTTACTTACAATCATTGACCATCCCTTATACATCAGGTCGGACATTAAGATCCTTACAAGTTAATTGATTAGTTACCCTATCAGTACATAGGACAAAATGGAAATCAATACACAATAAAGCATTTTTCTATTTAGCCCCTAGTCAATGGAATCAACTTCCACAAGACATTCGAATCGAACTAAATTATAAGGTATTTACAAAATTACCGAAAACGTATTTCTTTCAAGAGGCTTTTTTGAGTTGATTCAACTCCAAATGAACATATTCATTAATTTGAAGGGTGAATGGGCAACTGACATATATTTATAATTTTTGTTTTGTGTGTGTGTGTGAGTGAGATAGGATGATGAGTATGAGATAAGATTATGAATGTACAGTATCTTGAATGTGAATGAGTTTAGGTCTTTATGTACATAATGGAGTTCCTTATATTTTATTTTCATTTATATGTAATTGTAAAATGCAATTTGTATTTTATGTAATCCATTGAGAACTTGTGAAAGATTTAGTGTAATATCAAATTTGAATAAAAACATAAACATTTTCCATGGGGGAATTGCTATCGCAGCTTTGTAAAAGGAGCCCATTGTTAGTCTAATAAAAATGTCTCACAAACAACTTAGTTGTTCGCCCTTTTTTCTTTTCCACATATCTAAGTGGACTAACACGGCAATCACAATTCTATCTCCACAAAAAAAATGTTCTACACAGTTTAGATTGAATTCCTGAGCACATTTGTGATTTTTATAGCTTTGGCACTTAAGGTATGCACTGTATGTGCTCGATTGATGTATTTTGGCACATTGTTAGATGTTTGTTTCCAAATTCATGCAGCTACTGGCATTCCCTTGCCACTTCAAGACCTGGTAAAAATGTATTTTCTAGCAGGTGCAGGAATGATAGTCAGTACATGAGTTTCAGGTGGGTTATTTTTCTGGATTAAGTCAAAATAGTTTTCTTAGGTTTTTTGAGTTGCAGTCTTTCATAAACTTGAAGAAAACTGTCTTTTATTTGTGGTTGGAAGGTCAGCTCCTTGACATCATAGGTCAGGATTCAACAGCAGCAATGGAAGGATATTTTTAAACGCCAGTTGCTGTGTTTTAAAATATATGTTCTGAACATCTATAGTATATTTACTGATAAGAACTGGCAGTTATCTACAGTATATAGCAATGATACTCAGCCATTACGGGGCAATTGTATAACAGGGTACCTCCATTTAGATACCTCAAGGATATGTGGTGGGATCCTACTCTTTAAGAGAAGCTAGGGGCTGGATTCTACAAATAGCACCGGTATCGGTGGCTGCCTAAAAAATGGCCACCGATCGCATGTCATTCATACAACAGCGTCATTTGTAGAATTGTGGCCATCTCAAGCATAGGTACCAGCCAGAGAATGCCTAAGGTCATTCCCTTTAGTTTTAGCACTGCCCTGTGTTATCGCACAGAACTAGAAAATATGTCACAATGGTGTTAAAATTCCTAAGAC
The DNA here is from genome assembly GCF_902459505.1 of Geotrypetes seraphini. Taxonomy (NCBI): domain Eukaryota; kingdom Metazoa; phylum Chordata; class Amphibia; order Gymnophiona; family Dermophiidae; genus Geotrypetes; species Geotrypetes seraphini. The sequence goes on from NC_047085.1 coordinate 371,024,820, forward strand.
AAGGCTCACTTCCACCAAATTGCCACAGAGGTATTAGGAACTTCAGGGTACATATAGTCTCCCGCAAAATACCAGCAAGGAAAGAGACCAATACTTTGAAAAACAGATATAAACTAACAGTTTATTGTAGAAAATAAAATTAAGCATATAAATTATTCAAGTAAACATTCAGGAGTATTCCTCTAGCCATATCTACAGCAATTGCATTGGCTTCCAGTCGCCTTCAGAATATAATATAAAACAGTAATGATCTGCCATCAATTCTTGTATGGAAACATCCCAGAATTGTTTAAAACTAATATGTCCAACTACACACCAAACAGATCATTATGTTCTGAAAATTTAGCTTTACTGAAGACGAATGTAAAACCAAGGCTTGTTGAGACTGGCAAAATGACTTTTTGCTGTGCAGGAGTCAAAAAATTGAACTCCCTTGTAGGCCAAATACGAAAATGCCATGGTAATGGTGAATGTTTAGGAAATTACTCATGACACAGCTATTTCTAGATGCTTTCTTCTAGTTAATAATCGCTGATGAACTGTTCACGATTATTCTTATGATTTTAGTTTTTAATAATGTTTTAACATGACTTTTTAGAATTATTTGTATATAATGATGATTTTGTTTTTAAATTATGTATGTAACTCTGTGAACCGTTTAGTTATAAACGGTATAGAAATTTTAAAAATAAATAAATAAATAACTATTTCTCTTCTTAGAGGTCTCTACTGAAAATGTCTCAGGTAAGGATTATAACGAAAAATCAAATTAACCCACTATGTACACAGAAAAGTAAAAGTAAACCTCTCCTTGGGTTGCAGGCTTTCTTGCATTAGTTAGCATATGTTGTGTCATTAGACACCGGAAGCAGCTGACAATGGAAGCAGTTGACATTGGAACTGTAATCTTCACTGGAACACCGCTGGAACTGCAGCAGGAACCTCAGGATCCAGTTTGACTACTACGCTGTCTTAGGAAGTCTGCTGGCTGCTGCACTGGAACTGCTCCTGATGAAGCAGGAACCTCAGGATCCAGTTTACCTACTATTCTGTCCTAAAATAAATAAAAGGAGGCAAGTCTCTCACTCCCTTTGTGTGTGTTACTTCATCAGTGTCTTCTTAGGCAGACAGGCCATGTACTTCTAACCAATAAAATAAACTGTTCCTCACATTCAAGCATTTCCTGTTCAACACAACAGCCAGCAATCCCACTAGTCTTCCAGACTATCAATATATATTAAACTGAGTGCAGTCCAATTTCTTTATGCTACTAGTGCAGCTCTGGAACACTGGCACTCAGATGCGTAGAGCCACTGCAGCCAACTCAACATTGCAGCAGTGCTCTTCAGAATTCTGTTGAAGCAAACAAATCACTCTAGATCAGTGGTTCCCAAACCTATCCTGGGGGACCCCCAGCCAGTCAGGTTTTTAAGATATCCCTAATGAATATGCATGAGAGAGATTTGCATACCTGACACTTCGATTATATGCAAATCTCTCTCATGCATATTCATTAGGGGTATCTTGAAAACCTGACTGGCTGGGGGTCCCCCAGGACAGGTTTGGGAACCACTGCTCTAGATGATACTTATAAGTATGCTGTATAGATGATATAATAGATGTGCAAAAAAGTTTTATATGCTCAGAATCATGGAGGTAGTAACTGGGGGAGACCCCAACCCTACCGCCTCACCGCCCAATATAATCTGTTGCTCATTTTTTCATATGCGATGATTGGGCAGTGAGGTGGTAGGGTTGGGGTCTCCCCCAGTTACCACCTCCATGATTCTGAGCATATAAAACTTTTTTGCACACCTATTATATCATCTATACCAGTGTTCTTCAACCACCGGTCCATGGACCAGTGCCGGTCCACAGAAATTTCTGCCGGTCCACAGGGCCAGCACGTGCATCAGGCCCAAAACAGTGTTCTTCAACCGCCGGTCCACGGTGCGATCGATGTGACATTATCTTCGAGCCAGCTCCCTCTTCCTAACTGATTCAGTAAACAAAGACGCGGGCAGTGGCTTCTATGGGTATCCTGCGCCTGAACCGGAAGCCTTCTCTCTGACGTTGCAACGTCAGAGAGAAGGTTTCCAGATGAGGCACGGGACGTGCAAAGTGCAATTAGTACTATTATGGTGGCGGGGTCTGGCCCATGACTTAGCCCAGTGTTCTTCAACTGCCGGTCCACGGACCGATGCTGGTCCACAGAATAATTATTTTATTTCTGCCGGTCCATAGGTGTAAAAAGGTTGAAAAAGACTGATCTATACAGCATACTTATAAGTATCACCTAGAGTGATTTGTTTTCTTCAATATATACCCTTTATCACTCTTTTTTGTTGATTTTTCTAAGTTTATCCTCCTCTATATATTTGCCTCAGAATTCTGTGGCAGCTCTATATTTAAAACTTTTCTCCTAATGGATTACTTCTCCCCAGTCACACCAGAATAAGTCTAATAACTCCTCCTTTAACAAACCCTTAAGTATTTCAGCTTTTCCACAAAGGGCTCCTTTTACTAAGGTGCGCTAGCTAAACCGCGAGGTATGCTTCTAGAATAATGCCAGCTCAATGCTGCCGTTAAGGTCTAGCGCGCGGCAATTTTGCGCGTGCTATTCCGCGCGTTAATGCCCTAACGCACCTTAGTAAAAGGAGCCCAAAGTTTCAAGCCTGAATTAATACCATGTGGAAATATAACTCTTCCCTTTGATCTAATACAATACTAGAGAAGAAGCTGTTAATCTATATTAATTCCCTACAAGAACTGTCTTTGAATCACCTCTTTTCAGTTCAGTTAGTTTTATAATCAAAATTTTCCCTTTCACAAACCCCTTTTCACAGAAAAATAAAATTATCCTTCAAACTTCTTTTCACCATAGGATTTCACAATGGTCAAGCTTTTTAAAATTATTTTTGCTCATACTTCTCCTGGAGCAGTCTCTTGAGTATTTTGGCCTTCAGACTGCTCAGTGACATAAATCAATTCCAGCAATTTAATCTAAAATCATTCAAAACTTTCACCAATTAGCTCAAACTAAAATTCTTGCTCAAATAAATTCCCAATCAATCCTTTCCTTAAGAAATCAGAAAATTATACTCACTATATTAGTATTACCAGCAGCAGCTACCTTCTTCTGAAGCCAGCACTCCACAGTTTAAAATTAACTTTAAAATTCCATTTACTGCCCATTAATCCTCAAACAGTCAAATCCTTATCAGCCACCTAGCTCTAAGGAAAGATCTCAACTGTCTCTTCTTAACTGACTCTCCAGAACAGTTAGGAATGCCCACATGCACACTCTCATTCAGAATTTCTATACTTTCCCCCTCTTCTACAAAACCGCGCTTGCGTTTTTTAGCGCAGAGTCGCGCTGAATGGAGTCTGCTGAGTTTGTATGCTAACACATTCTGCTTCCCTGCCAGATAAACTGCTCTGAGAAGAATGCTATAAGGAGTTGCTCAAGTTCAAATTTAGATTGCTTCCATGCAGAGGGTGAGATGTGTGCCCCCTTGGTTATCGATCCAAATGAGGAATATTTGGTGGAGAAGACAGTCTTAGAAAAAAAAAAAAAAATGAATGTATAGTATTTACACACTATCTTCACCCTATAGGTGTGTATTTTAGATTGCTATATTTACTCTATATCCACATTTGTTGTTGTTAGGTGTCATCAACTTGTGTTTGAGTCTTAGTGACTTGGTGAATTGCGGATCTAAAAGAAATCAGTTTTGTGCTAGTCCAGAAAGGCCCTCCAGCGTCATCCTGTAGGGTCATGAAATGGTTAACTGTTGTTTAAAATATTGCTCTGGTCTACATAGCTGAAGAAAGTGTACAATCTATTGACTTCATCTGCCTGAAATATATGTCCCTACCTTACCACATTGTAAGCTGAATAGATAAGAGTTTGAGCCATTATGTACCCTGCCCTTCTGTACATTTAACATTTCTAACTGTAAGAGTTAGATAAGTGACCTGCTAGTGTGAGCTTAGGACCAATAATAATTGTAGAAAAGTTATAGAAGTAACAAATGAAAATTGTAGTTTTTGCATATATTAGTTTGCAAAAAGGGCATAAAAGTCCGTGCATTTCCTGTTTCTGACACTCTAGTAGGCAGGCTATTAACTGCACTAGAGTCCGGTATACCGTAATAAATTTCTTGTACTTTCTTCACGCCTCTGACTTTGTGTGTCCAAGTAACCTTTCAATCCCCATGGTTGTTTTCAACATGTCCATCTATCTGATTGCAGGTTGCCCTCTTTACCTGGTTCCTTGAATCTTCTCAAACATGATGTCCTTCTCCAGTTATCTCTCTCTTCTGATGGTGTGACCAAAATAAAAGAGTCATAATTTCATCATTTGGGCTTTGAGTGACATTGCTGGTTTGATCTCTTCCACAATCAATTTGTTAGTTCATCTGGCGGTCCATGGGACACCTAAAATCCTTCTCCAGCACAAAATCTTCTTTCTGTCTTCTTTCCAGACCAAGCTATATGATCCATTTTAGATAGGTCATAGAGAGGGGAACTGGGACATCCAGACTGAAACATACACAATTCCATGTGTTCTTTGCAACATGCTCTGCATGGGTATTTGTGTTCAACAGAGGCAAGCTGATTTTTGCTTCCTAAACCATTGAAAGTTTACAGCTATTTAACCCAGCAGTCTGTTGTATTATTGAAGATGCAATCACCTAGTTAATCTAGGAAAAAAATAAAAATCTTAATCATCTGCCTCCCTCACTATTGTTGTATGCATTCTTTATATTCAAAAAAAGGTCCATGCAGTAGTGATAACTTTGGAGGATTGGATAAAGGCGATAGCATCGAAATGCGACTGACTAAATCATGTCTCAGAAAATAGGCTCTTGCCTTAATTCCTTCAGAAGTGGAATGGAAAATTAAACTGACTGGACTTGCTGAAACGTGACTGTCAAATATACTTAAAATGTGCATGTGGGTTTTAATTTGGAGCTTTTTGTGCAGGCTTTTGTCCCTCTCCAATCAAGGTGAGAACAGATGAATTTTAAACAGTGATTGCTTTGAGGTCAGGACAAGACTGGGTCCCCTTTAAGCTGTTCAGCTGAAAGTAATTTACTTGAGAGGCTTAATCAATTCTCATTTTGAATGTGTCCACCTGTAAGGCTGGCTTTGCATCTGTGCAGCATTTCAATGAATGAACCTGAGAAGACATACCCTGAAAAAGTTGATTTTCACTTGAAAAATTTTCCTACTAGAGTTTTAAAAATGCTATTCAATCAATTTGACAGTTTTCTTGTTTATTTCCAGTACCTAAGTTTATGATAAGCATGTGCAAGCTGTAGCCTGTGCTAAATTTTCCTTGACCAGTATTGGTAAAGAAACTATTCTGTGATATTCACTTCTTAATATTTCCTACAAATTATGGTGTGCCAAACTGTCCTTTTTTTCCCTAGGGAAAAAGGTACCAGTAGTGACACACACAATAAAATCTAAGGGTCAGGTGGCTGTCCTTAGCTCCTCCCCTATAGTAACCATGTACCTTGCAACCATAACTGGATATTGTACACTGGTTATAATGTAATACTTTAAATTCATATTTCTGCTCTCTACTCAGTAACTGCTACACAAAAGTCCATTCAGTGCTAAATGCCTGGTACATCATGAAGCAAGACCCTGCAAAGAGCACATTCAGAGCTTGTATCAAATCTGCTATACCATAATAGCACTTCTAGACTCAAACAGCACCAACCCTATGAAAAAGCAGCACTGGAAGCATTAACCCCACCTTTTTACAAAACCAACACTAGCAGCTGCCACATGGCAAAAGCCCTGAAGCCCTTTAAATTTCTATGGGCTTCGGGGCAGTTACTACAGTGGCAGCTGCTAGCACGACTTTGTAAAAAAAAAAAAAAAAAAAGGAGGGGGAGGTTAAGTTAGGATTTAATACTAATGCATTACCTACTGAGAAAACAGAACAAGCTGGACTATCACAATTTTCTACACAGAGATTACACACTAGCACCTTGGTCACAATGCAGAACACTGACAGACTTTCATCAAACAGAACAAGGGATCATAAATTTAGAAATACTGTAAATTTCTTCACAAAATGCAAAGACATAAGCGATGCATATTTTCCAAATAAATATAAAGTAAAATAAAATGGTGGGGTTTTTTTTTTAACCTTGGGATAGCATTTTATTTTTCATTTGTGGATTACAATTTCACCTGGCTGACTGATGTCTGTGAAGCAGGAAGCTGTGAAGTGTTTTTTTTTTTCCTTTTGAAGATAAGTACTGTTTGGTGAGTGTTATTGATTGGTTTTTTCAACTACAGTTTTTTTGGGGGGGTTTTGCTGATACTGCCTCAAGGAACCTTTTTCTATTTTTCTTTATATTTAGCAGGTCTGGGTTTTTGAAGAAGAGCCATTTTCTCAGTTTGAGTTTTTCTCTGTTCTGTTTTTCCCGTTCTGCTATTCAGCCGATGATAATAAGTGGGGCTTTATTGAGTACTAAGTTACATTTGAAGTCTGTACTGGAAGCTTTGAGGCTCAGTTTACTTATCTAATTGATGTTGGCTCCTTGTGACACAAACAGCAAATTATTTATTATTAATATTTTGTGAGTTTAATATACTGTATTGATTTTCCTTTTATCACTTTTAAGAATAATTTTATTTTTCCAATAGCAGAGCAAGGCAGTCAATAATTTATAATATAAAATACAGAAAGGAACCACAAATATTGATAGGATAGTATCAGCCTATCACGTGAGATGCAGAAGCGAAGGCGTGAATTTCTTTTACTTAAGCCAGGAGTGTTAGCTTTAGGGGCTACTTTTTACTTGCGACATCCTTGCAAGTGTATTGTGCATCACCAAATGAATAAGTATTTTTTCTTTGAACCTATTCAAGCCCTCCAGATGCAGGTGGAGCTTATCAGGGAAGAAGACTTTGAGGGGCAGGGCTGGAGGCTGGGTGGGGACAGAATGGGTCAGAGCAGAAGGTAGAACTGGGCGGGCCCGGGGCATAACAGGGCAGGGTTGGAGGCAAAACAGGGCGGGGCCATGTTTCCAGAGTTTTGCAGCCCGAAAAATGGTAACCCTATCTATGCCTGGTCCTTTAAGAAACCATTATCAGCCTTAACCTTGGATGCAGAGAAGATGTTTGATAGAATAGAATGGGCCAACCTTTTTATGGGGGGAGGGGTTAAAAACTTTATTTAAAGCAACTCAAACTAGAATACAACCCAATGGCAAAAGACAGAGTGAGGTGATAACAGGATCAACAAAATAATACATATCAGCCTTCCTAACTATGCAGAGAGCCAGCATATTCTACAGATGGACAAAGATGGACAAAGAAAACTGGACATTGGATATGAACATCAACTTGCACAATTTGTCGTCCCCCCCCCCTTTCCGGTTTGGTTTTACTGAATCATTTATCAAACAAATTAACTTTTTATATGACTCCTCTATTGCCTCTATCATAATTAACAGTGTTCTATCTGAAAAATTCCAGCTACATCAGGGTACCAAGCAAGGCTGTCCCCTTTCACCCCTTTTATTTAACCTAGTTTCAAGTTTCAAGTTTATTTTTAACTTATTGAATCGCTTATTTAATTTACTAAGCGATTTACATAATAAAATAAAAAAGGTATACACATATGCTAATTTTTACAATATACTAATTTTTACAGTATATTACATATATTTGACAGATTGACATACAAACTAACAGATACATAAGGAAAAGAGGGCAGAACTACAATAGTATTTATTAGAAAAGAATACATGAATGGTAAGAACAATGGGAAGGGGGAATAAAATATAAAAAAGACGATTATCATTAGATGTGATTATAAATTAAAAGCGTCTTTAAAAAGGAAGCTCTTCAGAAAGTGTTTAAAATGATTCAAGTCATTTTCTTCTCTTAAATGCTGAGGTAAGATGTTCCATAATTGTGGGGCTATCACAGAAAAAATATCATAACGGCGCGTTCCAATAACTTTCAGTGATTGAACTGCTAAAAGTTTTTGATTAATGGACCTTAAGGAGCGTGATGAGCTATGGGGAATAAGTAATTTATTACTAAATTGGGGTTCGTTCAAAGATAGGGTTTTGAAGACTAAAAGTAAGATTTTAAAGGTGATACGGTGAGTGATAGGTAGCCAGTGTGATTCGATCAGGAGTGGAGTAATATGATCAAATTTTTTGCGATTATGTATCAGTTTGATGGCAGTATTTTGAACAATCTGAAGACGTCTCTTTTCTTTTTGGGTAACATTTATTAATAGAGAATTACCTAGCACTTGAACCTCTTGCCCTAGTTATCAGAGCCAATCCTACAATTCCCTTTCACCATGGTACTCAGCACAAATAGCATGCTATATATTATTTGCATGCTATCTGTGCTGAGGATAGCCCGGCAAACATAAATCGCTCTCAACATTGTGTTTCCCATCGGGTTGCTGGAGCTCTGTGCATCTTGCCCCTAGTTCACCACTTTGGGGCCCATCCCAAGGGCACTCAGGGGTAAATTCTCTATTAGTACGTCTAACATAGGCGTGCTTTAGACGTCCGGGAAACGCAAGTGTCAATCAAACGGTACTTAGGCGTGCGGTAGACGTCCCTACAATCTCTTCGCGCAAAATAGACGCAGGTTTCTGAAACGTCATTAAGACGTCTCCAATGGACCCATGATAGACGTGGGTACGGTTTTGTTTTTTTGTTTTTTTTTAAATGATACTTTATTTATACTCTTTATTATCACTCATTCAGCATTGTAAGTATAGGATGATGAAAAAGATAACTAAAACACAGTATACCATTTTGTAAACTATATATTAGTTGATCTAGCAATATCAGTGAGGTAGGGAATGGCAGACAGAGAACACTGCTGTGTTGTATCTTTTTCCTCTAGGATATCAGAATTGTACAGTTTACCATTAATACAAGGAAAAAAAATATGTTATGTTTCAAAGGAGAACTAGAAGATGAAACGTACCGAGTGGGTGTTGAACTTACATTATCAGTATGGAAGGTGGGAACCGGTAGATGTATGCTACACAGAAAGCTGTACAGAAATGTCATACTCACCTCCTATTAGAAGTGGAAAGGATAGGACTTTGAACACCATATAAACTTCGTGTAGCCCTTTCAGGACCAAGGGACATATTTGTCCCATAACTTTAAAATCCTATAAATTTTGATTGGGATAGTCTACAGTTCTAAATTTGATATGTACGGATTCCATATGATACTGCCTTTATGTAAACAAACTGGTTCCGACATTCATTCATTAGCGTCGTTGCTAGATTGACGAGAAGATTCACTTGCCACACTGTCCATAAGCCAGAAGTGTGATTTTTTTAAATAAAAATAATGATATTTCACAAAAAAAATCAATTTTTTGGCATCTGCAAGCCCTTTTTACCATAAAAATGTCGTCAAAACCACAAAAATTGGCCTACGATCCTTATGGTCCTGAAAGGGCTAAGTTCCACAAAGACTGGCAGGAAAGGCACCCTAAGTCATCCAATAAGCTTTCTCTCGATTTCCCAGAGACATTATTTCAGAGAGGATAGTTTAGAAGTGATATCTTGCTCGAAAGAACACTCTCCTGGTCTTAAAACATTGCAACAATCAGCTCATTCTTCAGAACAAAGGTAAATCCCATAACTTACACTGGCCCAACTTAGAAACAGAATCAAAACACAGATTAGACCTGAATGTGGCTTCTAGTTCACAGGAAGAGGAAGTAGCAAGCAGCACAATGCTGATCTCATTGTGACATCATCAAGGTGCACCTGGAAGGTAGATATGCCACAAGTAAAAGAGAAGCCGGGAGTTGAACTCACAACCTACAGATGATCGATATAGTGCTTTTACTCACTGACCTACACCTGTGTCTCTGGTTCCCTTGTCATAGCATACCTTAGTGATGTGCTAAAGTATACTCTACTTAGCTATCATATCACAGTCAGTTGAGGCAAGACTGGCAGCTCAGTGGTGTAAAGCACCGTTGTCACGGATGCAACACCCATATTCTTAAGTATGGTTCAATAAATGTAATACAGAGTCAAAATTATGCTGTTTATTTTATCAAACCCAAGCTCAACTTTGTAATGTATTGTGTATAGTCTCGCTAATGTGTTTGTGATGAAAATGAGATGCAATAGGTGTATATCCTATATAATAAAACCCTAGCCGCGCATGCGCACATACCTGCGTGCTTCTGTGATCTCTGCTCTGTGATCAGTAGGTCTGTGGCCAGCAGGAGTGCAGATGCAGCAGCCAGGCGACTCCCCCCTCCCGCCCTCACTCACCACCAAAACCACCACCGCCAAAGCCTCCTCCTTCTGCCCAGCCGGGAGGAGGGCTCCGAGTCGCTGAAGACTGTCCCAGATCAGCTTACACAGTCCCTAAAAAATGAACCTTTTCATCTGAGGCGCGAGGCTGCGGTGACCTTCCTCCCCCGGCTCACTAAGGTTTCATCTTAAGAAATTCAAATGCATTGATGAAAATGCAAGTGACTATTCTCTGTCATCCTAGACACCCCTGCAACACCCCAACAACACACTCCTGCAGCATAATCAAGTAAAAGTTATAATCAAGTAAAAGACAAGCCGGGAGTTGAACTCACAACCTATGGATGATTGGTACAGCGTGTTTACTCACTGAGCTATCGAGCTACTTAACTGTAGCCCTAACCCTAACCATAAAGTAGCATCTGACATCATAGAAGCCGTTAGAATTTTGAAATCGTTTTGGACGTTCATTAGGTGTTCTCAGATCAAATACACCTGTAGATACTTGCAATGATTACCCCTTGTCAAAGCTTGTACCTAAAGCCATTTCTGGAGACTCCCATTCCCAAGTCCCCAACATAGCTCAGTGCTTAAAAGCACTGCATGTATCTTCCAAAGGTCAGGGGTTCAAGTCCTGATTAAGGTTACCAAAGATATAATATTCTTTTTATTTTCCACCCACCCAAACATGCATAGCTAAGCTAAAATATGTGAACCTCACTTCCCAATCTTCATTTATTTAATTTATAACTTGTCATTGTGTTTGGGGGAGGTGAAGTTTCATTAGGTTTATATGGTAAGCTTCTAAGCTTGTACCTAAAGTCATTTCTGGAGACTCACATTCCCAAATCCCCAACATAGCTCAAGTGCTTAAAAGCACTGCATGTATCTTCCAAAGGGCAGGGGTTCAAGTCCTGACTAAGGTTACCAAAGACATAATATTAATTTTTTTTTTCACCCACCCTAACATGCATAGCTAAGCTAAAATATGTGAACCTCACTTCCCAATCTTCATTTATTTAATTTATAACTTGTCATTGTGTTTGGGGGAGGTGAAGTTTCATTAGGTTTACATGGTAAGCTTCTAAGCGTTCTGCTATACTTTTTTGTATAACAGGGTCTACATGGTGGACTTTGCCATTTGTAAGGTGCACATTTCCCTTTCCAGGCAAACCTATTTTCAACTTACCATGGCTCGGACATCCTAAGCATTGATGAGAGGAAACCTTTCCTCTGACAGCAAGATGACATTTGTGGATCGCCTGGTTAATGTGCTCTCATCAATGCTTAGGATGTCCGAGCCATGGTAAGTTGAAAATAGGTTTGCCTGGAAAGGGAAATGTGCACCTTACAAATGGCAAAGTCCACCATGTAGACCCTGTTATAAGAGCTAATAGGAAAAAACTAGGACCTTATTAAAATGAGCAAAGGTGGGAGTCGAACCAGGGAGTTTCAGAGGTCAGAGCTCAGAACATGAGCATTACCGTGTTGAGCTAGAAATGCTTTCTTGTGCTCATAGCAGTTTGGATTTGCTTATACCGCTTCTTATAGGTCGTTAATTCTGCTAAGAGACAAAACACTGCAGTTGTATATTATTGTTTCTTCACCATTTCAGAAATGTATACTTTACCATGATAAAAACTAACAAAGTATGCCATGTTTAAAAGGAGAAATATAAGATGAGTTGAACTCAAATTCTTAGCATGGAAGGGGGAAAAGTTTATTTTTCTGCTACACAGCAAAGTTGTACAGTAATGTTATATTCAACTCCTATAAGAAGTGGAAAGCATCATCAAAGTGCACCTGGAAGGTAGATATGCCACAAGTAAAATACAGGCTGGGATTTGAACCCTCAAAGCCCAGAAGATTGGGAAAGAGTGCCTTTCCTCACTGAGCTACAGCAACTTTTGCTCCAATGGTTCTGGCTCCCTTGTCATATCATATCTTACTGAAGTGCTAAGGGAAAAGGAGTTTAGCTATAATGTCATAGTAGGCTGAAACAAAAGAGTGGTAGATCAATGGTTAAAAGCGCTGCTTTCACTGAGCCCCAAGCCCATATTCCCAAGTGTGCTTGAATGCATGTGAGGTGGAGCTCCATTTTTCTCACACGCTAATCTTCATTCTAAGCACTATACTAATGGATATATGACTGTAAGTAATCTGTTCCGTTTAGGCGTCATACCCGGAAAAGTGGTGTTTTTTTGCCCTTACCGATCAGCGTCATTTGTGCTGCAATTCTTTAATACATATTTGATATTTGTTTTCTACTTGAAAACCTTCCAAATCTTTAGGCATTCCTTTGCTTAAACTTATTTGAGTTCATCCTGATATGATAGCTAATGAGCATAGACAGCTCAGTCAAGTATGATATGAAAGGGTGGTGAGATGGCCCTAAGTAGAAGCAGCTGTAGCTCTATGTGTTAGGAGCCAGCCTGTGCTCCTAACATCCAGAGGTTGTGAGTTCTACACCCAGCACATCTTTTAATTGTGGCATACTACTTTGAAGGTGCAGATTGATGAGGTCACAATGAGGTCAGTTTTGTGCAACTGAAGACCTCCATTTTGCAATAAGGGAAGCTGAATGTTAAGGTGTGTATCTGTTTATTCTCTTTTTAAGTGCTGATAATGTGTGCTGATTTTTCTTTGCTTTCAAAAGAGAGCCGATTGCAGTGCTGTTTGTTGAGAAAAAAAAGGGGGTTGTAAAAGCCATGTGTAAATTATATTATTGTTCGGGCAGAAATGTGGTTTGTTATCCATGCAATATAATGTGTTCCATTGACATTATATTTATTAGGACAGAGAAAAGATGAAAATTACTTATTCAAATTCACTATTGGAATTATTGATGAAAAACACAGTGAATGTCTGCCTCGCGTCTAACAAAGAGCCGCAATTACGAAAGTTGAAACGGCATTGAATTCCAAGTTAGACCAGGGTTTCTTACGTCTACATAATACACGATATTTAGACGCAGGCGTTCGCTCAGGTAGCGCCTATCTAGCGTCCCCATTTGGCACGCCCACGGAATGCCCACGGAACGCCCACGTCCAGAGCTGGAGATGGGACTATGCTTTCTGTAGACGTCAGTCCGTCAACTACCTCTTAGGGACGTCTATGTGTCGTTTATTTCCCAATTAACATTAATTAAGACCCTTAACTCCGTAATTATTCACTTACATCGGACGTCCAAAGCACGCCTAAGTTAAACGCAGTAATAGAGAATTTACTCCTCAGTGTTCCACACAGGCATCTAATATATAAACTGTCAAAGTCTTTGCTAAAATCTAAATACATCACATCTACTATTCTCCCCCTATCCTACTCTCTAATCACCCAGTCAAAGAAATTGATCAAATTTGTCTGATAAGAAACTGCCTCTAGTGAATCCATGTTGCCTTGGATCCTGTAATCCACTAGATTTCAGAAACTTCACTATTCTCTGTTTCAAAAGAGTTTCCATTAATATACTTACCATAGAAATCAGACTTACGGACCTGTTGTTCCCTACCTATTCCTTACTTCCACTTTTGTAGAGAGGGACCACATCCACCCTTCTCTGGTCCTCTGGTACCACTCCCAACTCTAGAGAAGCATTGCAAAAGTCAGCCAGAGGAGTCATCAGAACTTTCCAAAGGCTCTATTTAAAGCATATCTTATTTCAGCAAAGTCTGATCCTTTTGATAATATCCTACCAAAACAGCTTTGTCACCGCTGAATTGATAACTATTGAAAACTTTTTTAAATTTTAAAACAAACAAGATGGCCACGGTACAGATGTTCTGAGAGCGTCGCTCCAGAACACTCCAGACATCCGACCTTTTCTTAGAGATTCGGTGGCAGGCGGCCCGATTTTCTGACTGGGATGCCAAAGAGAAGGGGCAGGAGTACAGCTGGTGCCTCGCGGTGCTCTGATATGCCCTCCCTCAGCAAACTCGATGATCTGTTGTGGCAGATGCAGGGTGCAGTGTTGTCCATGTCAGAGAGCAGCCCGTTGGGAGCACCCAGGCGGAGCGAGGCAGGGGTTGTCTCTCCCGGGCTTGAAACCACCCAAAGCCCTGACGTGAGAGCCCCACCTTCGTGACCTCGGTCTACCAGTTCTCCAGGGGTAGAGGAAACCCCGGAGAAGAGGGAGGTCCTTTCCCCAGAGGCAGTAAGACCAGTATTGGAGACTGTGAAAGCTGCAGAAGAAACCGAGGTAGGACAAGCAGATGGAGGTTGATTCCAGCCAGAATCAGACCAGGACAGCTTTTCTTCTCAGGACGGTGAGCATTTCTACACCCAGCAAAGGTTACCAATATGGGAGAAACCAGCACAAGTAACTTTAGACTCATTATGGGATTTGATTGCAAATTTTACTAAAACTATCAGTCCCAATTTCCAATATATTGAAGGGAAATTGATCCAACATACTAGAGAGCTGAAAGATTTAACAGTGGATTTGACTGTCTCAAAGGCTTCAATTCAAAAGCTTGATCAAGATATGCTTACAGTTAAACAAGTGCAGGAGTCCCTAATTAAAGATAATATTAATCTCAGGAAGAAATTGGAAACACTTGAAAATAATTCCCGGAATAATAACTTGAGACTTATTAACTTCCCTAGATTAACTACGGTTACTCCTAGGGAAATGCTTAGGAGATACCTGACTGAAATATTGCAAGTTTCTGAGGAAACTTTACCACCATTTACTCAAGTGTATTACTTGCCAAATAAAGATGGGGCTCAATTGCAGTCTAAAATTTTGATTCAAACACCTTTGAATGTTTCTGAAATTTTAGAAACATCAGCTAGAGAGACAGCTGTACCTTCTACAATGGTTGTGACATTAGCTCTCGCGATAGATAAAGTATGGTTATTGAGACTTTTCTTTAAAAACAAACAGAAAGAGTTTCTTGGATGCAAATTACAAATGCTTCAAAATTCTTCTAGAGAAACTCAAAAGCGTTGTAGAGAATTTTTACTTTTGAAACCTGGAGTTACTTCGCTGGGAGCAATGTTTTACTTAAGATATCCTTGCAAGTGTATTATTTGCTACCGTTCAGTTAAATATGTTTTTTTTTAACCTCATCAGTTAACAGCTTTTCTGGCTTTGTCTCAACTGGATAAAGAGGAGTCAACAATAGCTCAATAGTTTATATAAGCTGTTCATCACGTCTCAGTCCTGTCTGTAATTTGTCCTTTATAACAATTGTTTTTTTCCCTTTTTTTCTCACTTGATGTAATGTTGGATCACATTTTGAGGACTTGAGTTGGGATAGTGACAAGAATTTCCTTTTATGTTGATTGTGATTCATATTGGATATAAGTTATATCTCTACTGACCAATGTACTTGAATGTAATTTTAAAAATCTATAATAAATAAATAATAACTAAATTTTAAAACAAGTTTCAAGTTTATTAGGTTTTTATTTACCATCTATCAAGTTTTTCTAAGCAGTTTTACAATCAGGTACTCAAATATTTTCCCTATCTGTCCCGGTGGGCTCACAATCTATCTAATGTACCTGAGGCTATGGAGGACTGAGTGACTTGTCCAAGGTCACAAAGAGTAGCGTGGGGTTTAAACCCACAACCCCATGGTGCTGAGGCTGTAGCTTCAACCACTGCGCTACATACTCCTCCCACTGCATTTAAATAACAGAAATACATTTGCTACTAGTTTGATAGACTAGCTGAAATAAATGCTAATGCAACTTTTGTTCTGAGGAGGGAGGGGGTTTTGCAAGGTGATTAAAACTCTGAACTTTGATTCATGAGAAAACAAATCAGACTTACGGCCTCTTTTACAAAACCGCACTAGCGGCTGCTGCGCGGCAACGGCCCCAAAGCCCTTTAAATCTCTATGGGCTTCGGGGCCATTAGTGCAGCGCAGCCCCTAGCGCGACTTTGTAAAAGAGGCAGTTGGATCTGAGAACAAGAAGTCAGAAGGGTCCCTCCACCTTAGCCTCATGCTTACACAGCATGATTGTTAATTATGGCCTATATTACTCGTAGCCTCCATTTATAAGCTAATCTTTCACAGTGGAATATATTTTAGTTGTGGTAGTTTTTCCACACTATGAAGGTAGAAAAACTTGCAGAATGAACAAAAAGTCATAAAATTCATATTGCCCAGAGCAATAAAAGATTGGAATATAACATCTTCACTCCAGTAATAAGTGTACCGTCTTAATCTTTCCATTTTCTTCAAGGCTACTGACAGCTAGATTTAATCAATCCATTGTACTGTACATTGTATTATAAATCCGTTATGTCAGATTACTGCAGACATGGTATTGTAAGTGTTTGACATAAGAGAGCTGGAGAGATTTGGTTTAACTTTTCATTTAATTACACTGCACAACAATTTTTTGGTTAAGTCTTGATTCCTGAAAAGTTTTTGGTGATTATGACAGGTACCAACTTGGTATGCTCAAATATGGTTTTGGTTTTACTGCATCACGTAAGAACTATGAGAAATAGACATTTTTATGTTTACTGACAATAAAATATATAGTCAAGTTTACGTTTCGCACAAGCGACTAAATGAAACAGAATTAAAAGTGTTTTGCTCCCGAGTTTCTTTTATATTCAGTGTCTGGTGCATCACGTTGTAGCATCCAACAATAGTCGGCAAGCATTGACGGATTCCAATTGCCCTGGTATCGTTTCTCCATCGTAGCTATGTCTTGATGAAACCTTTCACCGTGCTCGTCACTCACAGCACCGAGATTTGCGGGGAAGAAGTCCAAGTGTGAATGGAGGAAATGAATCTTGAGTGACATATTGCACTTCATTCTCTTGTATGCTTTGAGAAGTTTGTCTACCAGCTGAATGTAGTTTGGGGCTCTGTAATTGCCCAGAAAATTGTCAACAACGTCTTTCAAGGCTTTCCAGCCAATTTTTTCCGGCCCAACTAACAGATCTTCAAATCGCTTGTCACTCATAACATGTCTGATCTGGGGGCCAACAAAAATACCCTCTTTGATCTTGGCATCAGTTATTCTTGGGAACATCTGTCTTAAATAACGAAAACCTTCCCCTTCCTTGTTCATTGCTTTCACAAAATTCTTCATGAGTCCCAGTTTAATGTGAAGAGGAGGCAAAAATATCTTTGTCGGGTCAACAAGCGATTCATGTGCTACATTTTTCTGTCCTGGAACTAACTTTTTACGGAGGTGGCCAGTTCTTTCTAGAATAGTGCGACTCTCTGTCTCGGCTGTCCCATTCGCAGATGAAACAGCAGTACTTTGTATAGCCAAGCTGCAGTCCTAGTAACAGAGCAACGACTTTGAGGTCTCCACAGATATTCCAGTTATACCTGGTATACTGGACATACTTTAGTAACATTTCCATATTCTCATATGTTTCTTTCATATGTGCTGCATAGCCAACAGGTACTGAAGGATAAACGTTGCCATTGTGCAACAGAACAGCTTTCAGGCTTAACATTGACGAATCAATGAAAAGACGCCACTCTTCCGGGTTGTGATCACAACCAAAGACCGAGAACAATCCTTCAATGTCACAACAGAAACAGAGACTGTCGACTTGTGCAAAAAATTTGGTTATATCATGATGCCGGTCTCGAAACACAGAAATTTTCGTACCTGGTGATAGCAAACACCATTCCTGCAGTCTCGAACCTAGCAGCTCAGCTTTTGCTTTTGACAGACCCAAATCTCTGACCAAATCGTTCAATTCGGACTGTGTTATCAGATGTGGATCGCCTGATGAGGATGGTTCAAAATCCGGGTCAATGTCACTGTTAGAACCCTGCACTGCAGTTTCTTCATCTGGTTCGTCTAAGGTCCAATCCTCTGGTGGTTTCGGAACTGGAAGACTGTCATCATGTGGCATGGGTCTCATTGCTGAAGGCAGATTAGGATATTCAATTGACTTCTTGTTTTTGGCAGAGAAACCAGACACATTAGTCAAACAGAAATAACAGTCCGTCACATGGTCTTTCTGTTCTCGCCATATCATCGGAACAGCAAATGGCATCGTCTTTCGAGTACCTCTGAGCCAGGCTCTCAGACTAACAGCACATGTCGCACAGCAAATGTGAGGCGCCCATTGCTTGTCTTGATCACCTATTTTGCAGCCAAAATACAGATGATAGGCTTTCTTTACAAGGGCAGTCATCGAACGTCTCTGAGGCGTAAGTGTATATTCCCCACAGATATAGCAGAATGTGTCGCGGCTGTTACGACACCGACGAGACATATTGCCCGACACCAAAACGTCTATAGCATCAAGCTTACTTACTGTTATATTGCTACAGCTACTATACTACTATACTTTACTATACTGATACTATATACACACACGGACTATCTATATTAACCAAATGAGCAGGATCGGTGTATGGAAGCCACCATTATAGCATGGTGAGACAGCGCAAGCTCGTTCAGACCTGCCCAGACATGCCCAGGATGTCATCTTCCATAAAACAGCTTCCAACCTGGCTAGATTTTATGCATGGACATACCCAGGCGGCACAAACCGTTGTTGATAAGACACTTATGGGAGAAAAAATTGTTTGCATCCAAATATAAGAAAAAATCACGACAAAATTGAAGATTTCTCTGAAATGGTACGTGATGGGTAATTTTTGATGTAATATTCATGATCAGCACCCAAAATTCTATAAGAAACACCCAGCAGTGTTCAGGAAGCAAAAACTTTGTTGTGCAGTGTTACTTATTGCAATACTTAGCTATCAGTATGTCTGCTAAGAATATATATTTTATGCACGAGCTAGAAGAATCCCATTTTTGTAATGTCTAATTGAAGCCCTGTCAGTCACACTTCTCAATTTTCTGAAAGTAAAGGTTTTCTGAAATAAAAAAATGATTCAATGTAGCTACTTAATGATATGAATTGTAGAGAGTATGAAGATAGCACAGTTAACATAACAGACAGTGAGAGAAAAGGGCCAAAGTGCCTGTCTTGTCTTGACACTTGTGGATAATATAAGTATATTTGTCTCTATACTTAAACAACCACCAACCCCTACCATCCCAACCCATCTTTTTTTTTCCAAACTCTGAACACTTTCCTACTATTGCTCTTTAGATCTGTTTTAGCCATATCTACATTTTGTTACAGTGCTGCCTTGCCTTGCAAGGCCTGCATTAGTGTATCGTAGGCCTATTAATCACCCTATTTCTACATCATCCTGAGCTCTGACAACTTCCAAGGACGCACTGTGAGTGAATGGACTGTTTGCAGTCTTCGTCCCCCTGTTTAGGGGAGAGAGGTTCACAGAGATGCAGGTGCTGAGGTAACCTTGTGTAACCCCTTCCTTTTCAGACTGAGGTAAAAGGTATCCCTTCTAGAAATAAAATTTGTTTGTAGTCGTGAGTGTCCGAGGGTTCAACGTATACCTTTCTCCAGGAGAAGGAGTGATTTACATAAAAAAATTATAAATATATAATGCAACCTTGAAATAAAAATATATTATTAAACATATAATAAAGAAATATAAAGAAATACTAAAGATTCTAAGTTGAGAAAAGAAATAGAATTTAATAAACATACTGTAAAACAACTCTAGGTAATGCCATTCAGCTTCACTTCTGCACAGTTCTCTTAATGTCTAATCAAAATCTCCTTTGATCCTATTAATAGATATCAACATCCGCTGTTACCATGAAGGCTTGCCAGATAAGTATCTTTAATTCTTCAGAATCTTTTTTCCAGAAATGACTAACTGATGTGTCTAAGAAACTGATTCTTTAAATAATTTGTCTTACAGCCGCCAGCTTCACAGACTTTTCCTTCTTCCTCAGGAAAGTATATATTTGATGTTTTTCCGTCTTTTCTGTGTAGGGGTATCATGTTTGCGCACTGTTGCTTGTAGATTCTCGCTCTCTGGAACCAACCTACTATACTACCTTAAACCAAATCAATAAGAAAAACCTATAACCTAATCTATTTCAAAAATAAAAAGGAAACAGTACCTTTCCCTATCTAAGGTAAATCAAAAGATAATTCGGTAAATTCCCTTTCCCAAAATTTTCTATTCTACAACAACCAAAATCATCATACAACAACCACAATAATCTCACTCAATATCTCACAGAATACTTTACAGAATATGTTCACCAAAAAATTTCACAGGATGTCTCTCAGATTGTTTTTACAGAATAGCTCTCAGATCTGCTTCACAGAATCTCTCAGAGAAAAATCTCATAGAATACCTCCAGCATCAAATAGTTTCACAGAATGGCTCTCAGCAGTCTCACAGAATAATTCCACCATCAATACCAAACTTCAAAACTTAACCAGAATTTCACAATCCTTATCAAATTTCAATAGAACCACCATAATTACCTTCTAACAAGGCACAGACACAAACCACCTCCACACAGATCCAAGTCACCCTCCCAACTGTCAAATCTGACAGTTGGACTCTTCAAACAGCTGATGCTGATCCCTGCATGAGGACAGTAGACCTGTGCAACAGATCAGCAAGAGAATACCATAAAATGGCAAAAAAGCATACAAAAATCAAGCCAAACTTCACAAAAAATAAAATAAACCAGTACACTTACCTGAAAGATTTTCTTTACTTTAACACTTCAGTAAAACTTCTTAAATCTTCTTAAAAATCAGGGCTGAAGTCCATGCACGAGACAACTTATAGCACGAGCCAGCTGACAGCATGAGCCGTCACCAGGGCATCAATGACGCTGTCAGCTGCCCATGTTCCACTCATGAATAAAATAACAAACTGCAGATACAAATCTTCAGGGGAGGCTCTCCGGAAATCTATTCCACTGTCCCTGCACTTCCCCTGGTCTTCGGCAGCACTGCCGCTAAACTTTAAAAATCTAAATAAAAAAAAATAAACTGCCTGGGAGCTCCCATGCCAATCGCTGCACTGCGCATGCACCAGCACCCAGGACATCATCACCACGAAAGCATGATGACGTCCCCTGCGTGCACAGTGCCAGCAATCTGGCCCAACCCCAGCTGGGACATCTTCAAAGCCCACACCGGCCCCAAACCACCATGCAGCCTGAAACGCTGTAAAAATAGGAGCACTATTTAAAAACCCCAGGCCTTCCTCCAACTTTGGGCCAACTCCAGGCCACCGCGCATGCGCGAATTACATGATGTCATCACACATGAACGTGATGACATTATGCGCCCCAGGCCTCCGATTCCAGATGCGACTCTCCCTTCCTCTTTGGCCAGAAAAAAACCAGAACCACAAAACCTGTGGCCAGAACCAGGCCCAAAACCATGCCACGACCACTCTCCCGTGGTCCAGACACAAACACCCAGAAATGACCCTACTAGACTTTTTGATCCGGCGGAAACCCGGATCCTCACCCAGATTCAACTTCCCGATCCCTTAGCGGACCCGGATCCCACGCACGAAGTTCAAGCTGGGATGTCTATGCTTCAAAGTACTATCAGGTCTAGCCCCTAAATACATAACAGACCTCTTCTCATACCCAACCAACAGACATGAGAGAAGATTACACCTAAAATTTGTCTCCCCACCAGCCAGAGGATGCAAATATAAGAGATACCATCAACAACTTCTATCCTATCAAGCAGCCTTATGGGGCAAAGACTTAGATAAACTAATTACACACACAAACAACTATGGAGAATTCAGGAAACACCTGAAAACATACCTGTTCACAAAATACCTAGGCAACGAACAAGGACAATAACCCCCCTCGTAATCACTCCCCAAATCTGTTCTTGTAAACTGATAACCCCAATCACTAACTTCCAACCCTGTGCAAACCGCAAGGTACTTCACGACCCTACAATACATAACTGTTGTTATTATCATTAATGCTGTTACTATCAGATGTACATTGCAATATTCTTTGCTGTAAACCGCCTAGAAGTCGCAAGATTGTTGGCGGTATATAAGAATAAAGTTATTAAAGTAACTGGATTTTATTTTTTACCCTGGTTACACTTGGTTAGCTACCTTGTTAGCGAACCATCCTGTACTACCAGGACTTTTCAACCAAGTCCTAGAGGTACACTCCACCACACGGTCCAAGGACTGGATTAAAAACCTCTGCAGTACCAGTTAGATTACAGTGCCATCTTGTTACCTCAGTGGCTCTCATTATCCAAGTCCTTACCACATCCACTATTCACATTATATACCTGGTGCAAGCCAGACTATCTAATCGAAAAACAGTTTTACATGTGATACATAGTAACATAATAACATAGTAAATGACAGCAGATAAAGACCTGAATGGTCCATCCAGTTTGCCCATTAGTTATTCTCATAAAAAAAATACATGATTAAATTAACTTGTCTCTTCTTTGATATTTCTGGGCCATAGACTAAAGTCCACCTGGTATTGTCCTAGGTCCCAACTGCTGAAGTTGCCATCTAAGCTCTTTCCAGCCTATCCAACCATCCTGTTTGTTCCAGATACATTAGATAGAGTGTGAGTCCACCGGAACAGATAGGGAAAAATACTTGAGTACCTGAATGTAAACCACCATGGCTATAAGTGATATATAAATAATTGATATGGAATGTATCTTAGAAATGGATGACCATACTTTATTTTAGTAATCAGCCACATAAGGACATGTGAAAAACATGTGTTCCAGAGTACCAACTGCCAAATTACAAGACCAACAAACATTCCTTTGATTGTTATCAATTTTAGACAATTTCAGTGGCATCTATGAAGTTTCAGGCATAAGCAAAAAGAGAGATTGCATTATGCTAGCTGAGTGTAAAGAGGATATAATTGACATCCAAATCTTTTCCCAGTGTGCTTCACCTGGTTGAAAACCCAACTCGAATTCCCAAGTGCTTTGCAGACCAAAAGGACGCTTACAAGTGGCCAATTTTAAATATTGATACCATTTAGAGGATGCTCCTCTACAGCTATTTAAAGAAGAGAATAAGGAAATACAGTCTCATTCTTAGATTTTTATGATGTAAGTGAGCCAGTTTGATACAGTGCAAAAGTTGAATCCATCTATATTGTTGGTTTCCAGGTAACCCATATTTACCTACTAATTTATGAAATTAGACCCAATCTTTATTCTTTAAGGGGTCCTTTAGCATTTAACACACATGTGTCAAACACAAGGCCCACGGGCTGAATCCCGCCCACCTGGCTGTTTTATGTGGCCCGCAGCAGTGCTCCTGAACTTCCCCTTCTCACAGCCCAGCATGTCTTCCCTCCCGTGCCGGTCCGATGTCGCCATCACGCTGAAATCTGCCGGCCTCAGCAGCAATTTAGCAATGTTGTCCGTGGCTCCTCTTACTGCTTTCCATCTGCTGTGGTCCATCCGGACGGAAACAGGAAGTTGCACATCATTGGAGACTGACTGCGGCAGAGAGAAAGCAGGAAGGGGAGCCGTGGACAACGTTGCTGAATCACTTCCGAGACCGGCATATTTTTCAGCATGACGGCGACATCGGACCGGTGCGGGAAAGAACACATGCTGGGCTGTGAGGAGAGAGGGACCAGTGCAGAAGGGAAGATATGCAGGGCTATGAAGAGAGAGAGACCAGCCCGGGAGGGAAGACATGCTGGGCTGTGAAGAGAGAGGGACCGATGTGGGAGGGAAGAAATGCTGAGCTGTGAAGAGAAAAAGAATGAGATGAAGAAAGAGAGAGGTTGGACCTGGGGTGGTGTGGAGGAAGAGGGAAAGAGATACTTGAAGGGAGAACTGTTGGGAAGAGAAATGGAGAAATTATGGACCTGGGGGAGGGAGAGATAGAGGCAGGCAGATAGGGGAGAGAGATGGGATGGAGGCTGTTGGGAAGAGAAAGGGAAAGAAGTTGGATTTGGGGATGGAGGGGAGGGAGAAATTTTAGGCCTGGGGGTGGAAGGGAGAGAGAGAGATGCAGCATCTCTTTTTTTTTTCCTTCCATCTCATTGTTCAGCATCAAGGGGGGGCAGGGAAAAAGAACAACAGAAAAGAGAGGGAGCAAAATGTTGGACCAAGAGGAGAGAAGAGGAGAGATAGAAGGAAATAGGAAGCAGGGAAAGGAGTGAGACGGGAAATGGGAGAGCTAGGGACTGAGAGGAGATGGAGAATTGAGAGGTAGCTGAAAATTTAAAGGGTGAGGAAGAGGGCAAGATTTGAGTGGAGAGAGGCAAAAAAGAAAAGAAAAAGTTAAGAAAGCTGAATGGGAAAAATCAATATGTAGGGAATGGAACAAGAGAGAAGAGGAGAAAAAATGGACAGCAGACACTGGAAAGAAAATTAGTAGAAGATAGACAAAAAGCAGAAAGTGAAACTGGGACTAAGATGATGGAAAAACAAAATGACCAGACATCGAAAGGTAGAAAAAATAATTTTATTTTTTATTTTGTGATTGCATATGCTGATACCATATGGTGCAAAAATTTAGTCAGCTTTTAGAAGTGACCCAAGCCCATTCTGTCACCTATATATCTCCTGCTCCTCTGCTCAAAAACTGCATGTCCAAAGCTTTTGTGAAGTGCCTGGGCTTTGGGTGAAGGATTCATGGTTTGGAAGGAAGTGTTCAACTGTACTTTCTTACCACAGCAAGAGGACAAAAGTTTTCACTCCCATAAGAACTGCCTCTTATGGGAGTCGTTTGGGAATAATGATAATTTTTTATTGAGGTAGGAGTGTTTGGTGGCCAGAGGTTGCTCTAAGTATTTTTAGAACTTTTTCAGGAATTCCTTTTGTCCCTCAGCCTGGAAGATTCAATACCAACATGGCAGGTATCTGGAGAAGGTATGGATACCCAGCAAGTGCCACCTTGTGAGGAAAGAAGAGCCACCAGCTTGATAACTGCCCAGCACAGAAAGTTAAGGAGGTGCTTACAAAGCACAAGAGGAGAGAATTAGTGGATTGCTAAAGATAAATCACTGGATCTCAGCAACAAAGGGGGCCCCTTATTAAATAGGACCCCCGATTTCCAAGAGGAATAAGAGTCATTTTACAAGGCAAAGAAATATGGGAAAAGGTTAACTAATGTACACTTTAAATAGCAATATAAGAGACCCCAAAATACAAGAATGAAAACTAAAGTTAACTGAAAAATGCCTCTTAAATGCAAATGGATCGAGAGAGTTATCCTCTATAATAAAATCCTAAGCGCGTATACACACTTAGGACGGCGTGCTACCTGCCAGCATGCTATGTCCCTCCGTGCCGAATTCCATTTTTGAACACGGAGGCAGGGAACACCCCGGCGACTCCCCCCTGTAGGGGTGTTTCCTTCTTCATACCTGAAGGTTAGGCCTTTATGACGTCACTAAGCCTGAACTATATTTCCAGCATGCACCATTGTTTGCAAGAGAAAGAAGAAATAATCTTTGCTGTTTATGCCTGCTTGATGCCTGATGCATTCTGGGTATGTACCAGAATTGTATTCTACTCAAGGACATTTGACTATGCCTACATGCTCAGCCTGTGTGAATCTTGGGGGAGGATTTGCGCCTGTGCTGTGCTTATCTTCGAAAGGTGCCTCTTTTGCCCAGCCTGTGTGAGACTCTGTACAGAAAGACTATTCATCCAAGTTCTGTTTCTGGATTGGTCCTGAGAGGTCATCTGACGATAACCAAGGGGAAGGTGACTAATTAATTAATTATTCTATGCTGAGGTGTAAGAAAACTTGCATCTTAACATTGGATTCTCTGCACATCTTCCATAATAATTAAGACCTGAAAAGTACCTCTTGTGATTAGCTCTCTTCCAGGGAGTGAAGGAACAGGACTTTTATCCAGACCTGGTTTTTCATCACATAAGGAAACTGTTGCTGACAACCTAATTTACAGCTGTTCCAGTGACTGATGGACTTTTATTCCTAATCAAGAGAATTCATATCCTCCGCGCTGAGAAGAAGAAGATGACTTCCATCTCCCTGAGTTTGCTAAGGCCTAATCTGATGGTGAGAACAAAAGAAATTATCTATATTTTCAGCTGGGGTTAGATAAAAGAATTCTATTGTTGTATGGGATAAGGAAGTGAAGTTCCTGGGGTGATAAGCTATTTTTAGATTGCTGCCAATCAAGAATTATTATTCTAAGGAATTATCTAGTTTGTGTAAGAATTAGTTACTCATTTATCTAGCAAAACTTGTGTGATAATTATGTACTAAGATTCATTATGTATTTGGATATTTTGTGAACAATAATTAGTTATTTGCTGCTGGCTTATGAATTATATTTTTCTATTTCTATAATAAAATATTTAATATAGCCTTGGTCTCTGTTTCGTATAAGTAGGCAAAGATTGCTGAATCCGGAAAGCTGTTTATGGTGTATCCTAGATACGAGATATGTACATGTGACTTCTTTACGTTACACTAACTTTGTCATACCCATAAATCTACCTACATCCCTCCCACCCTCACTCACTGTAAGGCCCGTTGGGAGAGCGTGCGGGTCTCCCTGCTTTCCAGCTCCTCCAGGCATCGTCTTCCACCTAAGCGGCAGACCTCTCCACAGCAACCAGGGAGCAGTGTAAGGCTGCTGCTGCTCTTCTGTCTTCCCTCCTCTTCAAAGCAGCCTGCTGAGGATCGCAGCCAGCTTTAGCAAACCTTGCAGGCCGCTCTGCACCTCGCGTCAGAGGGAACGTGCTACCGATGTGCAGAGCAGCCTGCGAGGTTCCCTACAGCTGGCTGCAATCCTCAGCAGGCTGCTTTGAAGAGGAGGACAGATGCGAATGACCAGGAAGCTGGATGCTGGACAGGGGGAGTAGGGAGGAGATGCTGCTGGACAGGGGGGGAGGTAACAGGAAGGGAGGCCTACTGCTGGACAGGGGGAGCAGGGAAGAGGTGCTGCTGGACAGGGGGGAGTTAAAAGGAAGGGAGAAGGCCTACTGCTAGACAGGGAGAGCAGGGAAAAGGTGCTGTTAGACGGGGGAGGTAAAAGGAAGGGAGAAGGCCTACTGCTGGACAGGGGGAGCAGGGAAGAGGTGCTGCTAGACAGGGGGGAGGTAAAAGGAAGGGAGAAGGCTTACTGCTGGACAGGGGGAGCAGTGAAGAGGTGCTGCTGGACAAGGGGAGATGTAAAACGAAGGGAGAAGGGCTGCTGCTGCACAGGAGGAGCAGGGAAGCGATGCTGCTGAACACGGGGGAGGTAAAAGGAAGGGAGAAGGGCTACTGCTGGACAGGGGGAGCAGGCAAGGAGTGGTGGTGGACAGCCGAGGAAAGAGAGAGAGAGAGACAGAAAGAAAGAAAAAAAGACAGACAGACAAAAAGCGGCCAAGGAGAGAGAAAGAGAAAGAAAGAAAGACAGACACACACATCTATTCTAGCACCCATTAATGTAACGGGCTTAAAGACTAGTGCAATATAACTCACTATTTATTCAGACCTCATACACCCAGAACATTACTCAAATTGCTTTCATGCCCTTACTGGGGTGGTGCATTCATCATTGGTCTGATTTCATTTTAACATGGATAAGTGTAAGGTGAGGCATGTCGGTAAAAAAAATCTTATACACGAATACAGGATGTCCGGTGCAGTACTCGGAGAGACCCCCCAGGAAAGATACTTTGGACTACTGGTCGACAAGTCAATAATGCAGTCTGCGCAATGCACGGTGGCGGCAAAAAGGGCGAACAGAATGCTAGGAATGATTAAGAAGGGGGATCATGAACAGATCGGAGAATGTTATCATGCCACTGTACCGGGGCATGGTACGCCCCCACCTGGAATACTGCATCCAGCACTGGTCGCCATACATGAAGAAGGACACTGTACTTCTCGAAAGGATCCAGAGAAGAGTGACTAAAATGGTTAAGGGGATGGAGGAGTTGCCGTACAGTGAGAGATTGGAGAAGCTGGGCCTCTTCTCCCTTGAAAAGAGGAGACTGCGAGGGGACATGATCGAAACATTCAAATTACTGAAGGGAATAGACATAGTAGAGAAAGTCAGACTGTTCACCATCTCCAAGGTAGGGAGAATGAGAGCACACTCTTTAAAGTTGAAAGGGGATAGATTCCGTATAAACGTAAGGAAATTCTTCACCCAGAGAGTGGTAGAAAACTGGAATGCTCTTCCAGTGTCTGTTATAGGGGAAAACACCCTCCAGGGTTTCAAGACAAAGTTGGACAAGTTCATGTTAAATTGGTGAGACTGAACTCATTTGGAGCACTGGTCTTGACCTTGGGGCCGCCGCGTAAGCGGACTGCTTGCTGGGTAGGATGGACCATTGGTCTGACCCAGCAGCGGCAATTCTTATGTTCTTATGTTATTTTGCTTTACTCATAAGAAATAGCACTCCCACCACTGTTATTTGACAAAAGTGGATTTATTAGTGGCTGCAGCCATAGATGCTGTATACCATAACTTGCAAGGATTAGAGCAATAAAAACTCAATATAGCCAAACATTCTCTTGTAACAGATAACTCAACATCTGGTCTGAAATTTGTCAGCTAAAATTTAATGCTAAAAAATACAAGGTCACGCATTTGGGCTGCAAAAACCCGAGAGAACAGTATAGTTTAAGGGGTGAAGAACTTATATGCACGACAGAGGAGCGGGACTTGGGTGTGATTGTATGTGATGATCTTAAGATGGCCAAACATGTTGAAAAGGTGACGGCGAAACATAGAAGCAGTAGGAAAAAGGAGGTATTGATGTCCCTATATAATACTTTGGTGAGACCTCATTCAAGCTGTTCAGCCACAGGATGTTCAAGAAAAAAATCCATCTCTGCTCATGCTGATAATGGATCTGTTTTATATTTCCCCTTCTATCTGTGGCTGAAATATGTTCCAGAACACTGCATTTTAAATCACCGAACACATGCTTGTTCTCCATACTATGTCGTATAAGAACATTAATCTCTTTCTTATGGTGAATATTGGACCGGTGTTAAAACAGCTGTGTTTTAAGTTTCCTGGCTGTATGCCCAATATATGCCAACCCGCAGGAGCAGATCATCATATTCACCACCCCTGCGGATTTGCATGTGGACATGGCACTATGCCTGTTTCTAGAGAGGTGTTGATGAGAGGAAAGGCAGAGTCTACGAAGGTATCTATCACAGCCACTAGGAGGCATGGTGGATAGGGGTCTAGGTTTAAGCTGGAAGAGCGAATAGTGTTTATTATCTTGGTGATGTTGGCATGGGACCTTTTACCCACTGTGCATCCAGATAGAAATGGGCATGTTGGTAGGCATGCCATGGGCAGGGAATGGTTAGGTTTTGAGTGGGCTTAGACTTGGACATCCTGCAGCTATAATCAAACTTTTCCCAGGACATCCTAGATGGAACTCAGACATTTTCAAGTAGACCTGTTTGAGATGCATCTGGGTGTCAAAAGGGTACCCAAACTGACCAGATGACCACTGGAAGGATTAAGTACTGAGCCCACACACTCTCACAGTGGTCAATGACCCCCTCCCACCTCCCAAAAAAAATTTGTATGAAACAGTACATACTGATCCTAGAACAGCAGCACTTGGTATGGGAAGGCCTAGTAAGAGCATCACATAAGTATCTTAAGTAGTCAGGTGGGTGGGCTAGTGAACCATAGAGAGGAGGAGCCAAGCTCAAAAGCACTCTAACCACTACATTTATGGTGGAAAGAGTGAGCCCACAAAGGCCCATCAAAATCCTACTATACTGCCGTATAGGTGCTACTTGCAGCCATAAGGGCTATTGGGGTGGTGGACAAGTGGGTATAGCAGGTTTTGGTGGAGATATGGAGGGCTCACCATATATTATAAAGGGGTTATGGTGAGATATACTTCTGGAACTATTTATGTGAAGTTCACCACAGTGCCTTCTAATGTGCTTAAAATGTTCTTTTTGCATGTCTGTGTGGCTAGTCCATTAGAAAGCTGGCACCTCCCGTATCCAAATGAGATTCATTTAGATGTTTTCAACTAGACAATATTGTGGTCAAAAATGGGGAATAAAGTTAGACGTCCTGAGGTTACATATCTAGTTAGATATCCTGGTGGCAAAGATGTCCAACTAGATTATTAAAAAAAAAAAAAAAAATTGGACATGCAGCATTTTTGAAAATGGACCCTTCTGGAAGTTTTATTTTAGGGCCTAATATGGTCCAGGGATGGAGGCTTTAGTTGCTATGAAGTCTCTCAGATACTGATATCCTTTTTCTCCGTTTTTATTAGGGTGTTGAGTCCTAGTATATCTGGTGTACTGTATAGATGAAGATTATTCTACTTTTGATTATTATTTTTAAACTTTTCATGACAGTTTACATACTGACTGAACTGATTTTTTTTTTCTATTGTATTCACAGGCACAGCACGGCAGTCTTGCAGCTGTAGACAAGAAAAGAAATCTCACCTTATTCTTCCAGTTGTTTGATTTTAAAAAAATAAAAAAATAAATTTAATAATAGGTATGTAATATAAAACACAGTACAAATTTGCCATTTTAGATTACAGCATCCAAGCATAAAAGAACCAGCTGGCAGACTCTCAAAGGCCTTGTGTCACCGTGTGCCTCTGGAATATATGAATGAGCTTGAAATGTTGGAAAATTAATCAGGAACTGCACAGGCAGCAGGTGCAAGACTACACGAAGCATGGCAATCAATGACAAGTTGTCAGGTTCCATAAAGCAAAGGATATTGAGTCCTCAAATTATTTTCTGAACCAAGTATTATGGCAACAGGAATTGTAGAGGCTGCTTTAAAAGTGAGGCAGTCAAGGTTAAAAGTAATCATTACCAAGCAGTTTGGGATTTCAACAATGTTAACTTGATTAATGTGGCATCAGTGGCGTATTGAGGGAGATCAGCACCCGGGGCAGTAGCACCCAGCATCGCCGCACCGTGCACTCCCCAACTCTTCCCAACTTCTCAGGCACCCCCTCGCACCTCTTGAATTGTTTGCCGGTGCGAACATCTTCTATCTGCTGCTCATGCAGGCATCAGCACCCTTCCGTCACGTACTGATTCCGCAACAAGGAAGTGAAGTCAGAAGGGAGCTGACTCCAGCACGAGCAACAAATAGAAGATGCTACTCGCACCAACAAACATTTTAAAGAAGTATGCAAGGGGCGGTGGAAAGGAGGAGAGGCACTGGTGCCAGCACCCCCTCGTAGATGGTGCCCGGGGCAGTCCTCCTCATGCCCTCCCTTACTATGCCACTGTGTGGCATACCTGATCACCTGAAGTAGCGTTCATTGCTATCCAAGCATCATGCCACCTTCTTGATCATACATAAGAATAGCCTTACTGGGTCAGACCAATGGTCCATCCAGCCCAGTACCCCGTATTCACGAAGGCTAATCCAAGTCACAAGTACCTGGCAAAAACCCAATTAGTAGCAACATTCCATGCTACTGATCCAGGGCAAGAAGTGGTTTCTCCCATGTTTGTCTCAACAGCAGACTATGGACTTTTCCTCCAGGAACTTGTCCAAACCTATTTTAAAACTAGCTACATAAACTAGCTACATCAATGCATTCCAGAGCTTAACTATTCTCTGAGTGAAAAAAATATTTCATCCAATTGGTTTTAAAAGTATTACTCTGTAGGGGCCCCTAGTCTTTGCAGATCTTGATACAATAAAAATTCAATCTACTTGTGCCTGTTCTACACTACTCAAGACTTTGTAGATTTCAATCATATCTCCCCTCAGTTGTCTCTTTTCCATGCTGTAGCACCATAACATCTTTAGTCTTTCCCCTTTATCATCTTGGTCACTCTTCTTTGAACCTTTTCTAGTTTTGCTATATCTTTTATGAGATAAAGATACCAGAACTGAACTCAGTGCTCAAGCTGAGGTCACACCAGGGATAGATAGAGAGGCATTATAACATTCTTAGTCTTGCTTGCCATCCCTTATCTAATAATTCCTAACATCTTGTTTGCTTTTCTTGGCCACCACCACACATTGTGCAGGAAGTTTCAGTGTATTGTCTATGAGGACACCCAGATCTTTCTCTTGAGCACTGATCCCTAAGGTGTCATTGCATAGTAGTTATCAGTGCTATCTGTGTATAAGGACAGGTTGACTCTTCCTGATGTGTCAGCATAGATTCTGTTCCGTTTCAAGTTTATTTAAAATTTGATATACCGCTTATCAAATATCTAAGCGGTGTACATAGTTAAAAAAAATAATATAAATAGAGGTTCACAATATATATGTAGACAGACACCAAGACATACTTATGAGATAAGAGGAAGAGGGGTGTGAAATACAATAATCAATAAAAAAAAGTAATACTTTAAATGGGAAACACAAAGGAGAGGGTAATAAGATCTGAAAGGGAATAATTTGGTAGTGTGGTGAGAGTATGTAAATTTAGTTAAAGATCAAAGGCATCTTTAAATAAGAAAGTTTTTAACTTGGATTTAAATTTGTTTAAAAGAGGGTTCTTCAGAAAGGTATATGGGCATTGTGTTCCATAGTGACGGAGAAGTCACAAAGATTGATTTCCTTGTATCATATACTATATGACATGATGTTGAGACAGCTAATAAGTTTTGATTGCTTGAACATAATGATCTAGTAGGGGTATATGGAGTGATTAATCTGTCAATAAATTCAGGGGATTGTGCCATTCTTGATTTGTATATTAGAAGTAATATTTTGTAAGTCAGTCTATGTGAGAGAGGTAGCCAAAGAGTATGAATTAGGAAGGGAGGTTATATGGTCAAATTTTGGGGCTTTGAATAAAAGTTTAATGGCTGTATTTTGAATGATTTGTAATCTTCTAAATTCTTTTTGGCCTATTCCTTAATCTAGCTGAGAGATGACTAGAGAATGTGTTAGGATATTTAAAGAAGAGATTTCTAAGAGATTAGAGATAGAGGGCTCCTTTTATCAAGCCGCGCTAACGGGGTTAACACACGCAACTTTTCATCACGGGTTAACCCCTGCGCTGGCCAAAAACTACTGCCTGCTCAAGAGGCTAGCGTGGCCGGCGGTTTAGCGCGCGCTATTACACCCGTTAAACCGCTAGCGCAGCTTGATAAAAGGAGCCCCGAGTTAATCATACAAAGTCTGTAGAAACACTTTTGTGCAACTGAGCTGATTTGTTGGAGACAGGATAATTTATTATCTAAAGTCACACAGAGTAGTTTAATTGTAGTCATTAATTGAATTGGTATGGTATTTAAAGAGCTAGGAGAGATTAGATTATCTGTATTGTTACAGTGCAATAGCATTGCTTTTGATTTGGGGATGTTTAAATAAAGCATATTGTCTTTTAGCCAGTTAGTTATTTGTTCAAGTTTTTTATTGATCTCTTGAATAGCTGATGGATTTTGAGGATTTATTGGGTGATGCAGTCGAATATCATCTGCATAAATAGTGAATCCTATAGACTGACTCAGGGTCATTAGGGGAGCTAGAAAGATATTAAATAAAAGTGGGGAAAGAACTGATCCTTGAGGTACATCCATATCCATGTGAATAGGAGTCAGGTGAGCCTTCGTTTCTTATCACCTTGTAAAAGCATTCTGAGAAGTAAGAGGAAAACCAATCTAAGACATTTCCTGAAAGTCCTATAGATTTCAGTCTGTGAAGTAACAGATAATGATCAATAGTATTGGAAGCTGCTGAAAGATTAGTATCATTGATTTCCTGTGATCTAACCTTGGCAGGGGTTCCGGCACATCTCCTTCTCTCCGCCCACCCATATCTTCAAATCTACACCGGCAGCCAGCAACATCTCCAACCTGCTGCTTGTGCTGGCCTCAGCTCTCTTTCCAACATCACTGATCTAAGTTACAGTGTACTGTAAGTAACAAGCTAGTCCAGATGCAGAACGAGTGTATAGTCAGTCACTCTATGTATTGAAGACTTGGGAGAAGAGCCAGGCTATTGCCTACTTACTGAAGTAGAGGTAGTCTTCTTGAGTTAGATGTAGCTCCTCTAGGAGTAAATTCCAGAGCATTGGGGCTACTCCTGAGAAGGCTTATTGGTGGGTATCATATTGTACAATTTCTTTTGATGAAGGTACAGTTAGTGATGCTCCTTCAGAGGACTTCAGAGGTTTCAAAGGTGTGTAAAGGGCTTATTCTACAAGTATTTTTGCCCATTTTGTTTGAGGACCTTGAAAATCAAAGAGCTTTACATTTAAATTTAGTGTGGTTTTTGCAGTAAGGATATGATGGGATCACACCACTTATAGCTTTATATCATCCATGCTTCAGCATTCTAAATTACTTGGAGCTGATGCAAACTCTTTTTAGTTTGACTATTGTACAGGGTATTACAGTAGTCTAATCATGATGTTATCTGGTATATTTAATATACCACTAGAGACCAAGGTGTTATAGTGGTTTACAATCTCAATAGCATCATATTATAAAATAGCAATAACTATTACAGTAGTATACCATCATAAGCATATGAAAGTAATCATATGCTTGTGTTACAACCACATTCTCAAAACCATTCATTAATAAATTACAACCACATTCTCAAAACCATTCATTAATAATATAACAAAAAATTTCAATAGATAGCTGTTACCCATAACGTTCTAAAACACTGACTGGCCTTAATATGTAATTCATTTTACAATACATAAATTTTCAGTGAAAAGCCACGATTTCAATAACTTATGAAAACCCAAGTAATTTTATATAGATTGCAATTCAGTTGGCAACTTATTCCACATACTAGGCCCGCATAACAAAATGCTTTCTTCCTTGTTCCAGTCAATCTCACTTTATCCAATGATGGTAAATAGAGCACTTCTTTTTTTTTTTTTTTTTAAGATGAGCACAATACAAAGGTTGGAACATATATACTCAATTTATCTGACCAATACTCTGGAACATTCCACTTCAAAGCTTTAAACACCAGACATAAAACTTTAAAAGCAATTTGTCATGCAATGGATCAATTAATATAGGCATTATAGTTAGACTCATTTTTTCAATATATAGAAAGAGATTTTGTAACTGTCATAGGTGATAGAGACAATTTTTAGTTTGAATTTGCAGAATCAGAATGAGTGATGAGCCTGGCAGTATCCTAAGATTCCTGACCTGTGATTTTAGGAGGATGTCATACTTTCCAAAAGGTATTTTGAAGTTAGGAATTTCTCCACTTGTTTTAGGTATGCAAAGAATATCTGTTTTGCTTAGGTTTGTTGTCGTTTGCCTAGATAGGCAGTCAGTTTACTCAAAGCAGTGGGTAGATCTGATTCAATGAGTATGAGTAACTGCACATCATCAGCATATAGAATTTTCTATTCATTTACCAAAGCAGCTCAGCTAGAGGCAGTGGCGTAGAAAGGATAGGAGACACCCAGGGTGGTGGCGTCCTCTCCACACCTCCTCACCTTCGCTCCATCCTGCTCCCCACCGGTGCTCACCCTTCCCCCTCCCCCATACCTCTAAATCTTTGCTGAAGTGAGTGGCTTCTCCAGCATGCTTCTCGCCCCAGCATTGGATTTCCCTCTGACATCACTTCCTGGCCCCATGACCCGGAAGTGATTCAGAGGAGAACCAGCTTGTGCGAGCAACAGGCAGGAGAAGTTTGCTCACGCTAGTCTTTGCACTACCCTATTTGGGTAGTACAAATATTTGGGTTTATGGAGCTAGCTAAAGCATAGTCAGCTAAGGGGAGAATTCATCAAGAAGTGCTAATGGATTTAGCGTACTCATGCTAGCGAAGATCGACAGAGGTACGGGGTGGGGGAAAGTGATGGTGCAAGCGTGGCATGGTGTGGCGGAGAGATGCTGGTGCCCCCACTGACATGGTGCCCAGGGTGGTCTTCACCCCCTTAATACGCCACTGGTCAGAGGCTTAAGGCAGATCTTAAATAAAAATGGGATCCTTGTGGCACCCCACAGTTCAGTGCCCAAGATAATGATGTGCCGTTGCTAATTGTTGTCTGTATGACAAATAGGATTTGAACCATGTAAATACTAATGCTAATGATACCTGTTTCTGCTAGTCTTGGTAACATGATATTATGATCCATGGTATCAAAGGCTGCTGAGAAATCCAGGAACACTAGTATCAAGGCAGATCCCCTGACATGGTTTCTGTGCAAATCATCAAGAAGGGACAGAAAAACTGTTTCTGTTCCATAACCAGGTCTGAAGCCAGACTGACAAGGGTCTAGCCAATTACTTTGAACTAGCCAGTCGAGTTGAATGCAGACTGTTCGTTCTATAAGTTTTGCCAGGAAAGGAATGTTAGAGACTGGTTGGTAACAGTGCTAATTAGCTTATTATTCAATCAAACAACGGACTACAAAGCGTTTCGAAAAGATATAAAAACCATACTATTCAAAAAACACATCCCAATATTATAATCTACCATCATCTTCTCTCCCTTCATAACCTACTGCAACTCACAACCAACTGCAACTTCGTCCCCATAGGCAACATCTAATCTAGCTGCATCGGGCGTAAAGCCAATTCATATCTAGAAACACAGTCTCCCCAAATACCGAAAAAATCAGATATAGCAACCTAGGAACAGACGATTTTTTGGTAACATAAGAATATGCGTTGTAATATTATGTAAAGTAACATAAGGTTATGCGTTGTAATATAACATAAGGTTATGCTTTGTAATATCATGTAATGTAAGTTATGCAATGTACTGGAATAATAAGGTAAAATAACATAAAATAACTCTACGTAAAGTCTTGTAAAGTTATGTAAGATAAATTATGTAAGATAAATTATGTAAACTTAATGCAAGTTATGCAAGCACGGTAAGGATAATGTAAAGTAACACAAAGTAACTCCACGTAAAGTTATGTAAAGTTATGTACGTAAAGTTATGTAAAGTTATGTACGAAAAGTTAAGTAAAGTTAGGTTTGCAAAGTTTGTAAAGTTATACAAATAATTGTATTGTCATCGCCTGGAAATGTCCAGCCATCTTCTAATGTAATCCGCTTAGAACCGCAAGGCACAAGCGGAATAGAAATCACTAATGTAATGTAATATGCAGTTTGGGTACACAAACAAAATTGTGCATGCAATTTTGACGCTTTTTATAGTAAGAGGTTCCACTAATTTGCACCTACCCACATAGGTGCTAGCTGTGATTCTATAAAATATGCATGCATTCATTTCAGTGTATATGTGATAGGAATCATTTGCCTAGATGGAGCATAGGCGAGCAATGGGTGGCATTTCTGGATCCGTGCATAGCTTACAAATATGGTCAGTTATGCGTAAATGTGGTCCCATATAGCTGCAAACTTTAAAGCTAATTATTGACATTGCATAGAGTGTTTATTGTTATATGTTTGTGTGTAAGTGATATCTTATGATTGTATCAAGGGTCATGGATTTGGTGTACTGCTTTTCTTTGGTTCAACCAAAGCAGTTTACACTTATATGCAGGTACTTTCTCTAACACTAAGGGCCTGATTCTCTTTAGGACGCCAATCTCGGCGGATGCCTAAAATGCGTCCACCAATCGCCTGTGAATGATGAATTGGCGCCCTACAGAGAATTGTGTCTGCATTGCTGAACAGATGCCTTAAATGTAGACCAGCATTTTCCAGGCCTACATTTAAGGCGTCTGTCTCACACCTATGGAGACGCGTAGGGACACTTAAGCACACTAAAGGCCACTTTTGTGTGAAACAATGCCTAAGCCCTGCCTTTGGCATGCTTAAGTGTCCCTACACATTTCTGTAGATGTGCAACACAAGCCTACAAAGTGGCATCCTTCCCTTTTTACTTTTTTAAACTTGCATCCCATTTGGCTGAGGAAGCCTACCACCGCCTACCATCGGGATGCGCATTTGCGGAATCAGGCCCTAAGTGTGCTTATAATTTAAGATTTTGGACCCGAGGCAATGGAAAGTTAGGTGATGTGCCCAGGGTCATAAGGAGCCACAGATGGAATTGAACCCAGTTTGCCAGGTTCACTGTGCACTAACCGTTAGACAGCTCCACTCTGTTCCATAACAGCACTTGCCTGCATAGCAATACTGCTTGGTGCCATGATTTTTGGCATTCATTTCATGGTGCCCTGTTGAGCACCCTTTGGGACTCATACATCAGCCATTCTTTACATACATTCTGCTACTTTATAACAAATAAATATACCACACTATAAAGTTGGGAAAAAAAAAAATTGGCCGCATCTTTATTAAACACCTTTTATAATTATCAATTTGCTTGAAACACATTATGAATACAACTAATACCAACAAAATTGTAACATTTTAAATTTCACAATTTTGGCAGATTAACTTCCCGGAGCTATTCGGTTCCATAACTAGCTCTAATATCCATCTCCAGATTTTCCTTCTACCCTCCGGTAATTTACAGTGTCGTCAAGCCACCTGCACTCGTGGCGGTGCCACCCACAATGACATATTTTAAGCTCCCATATCATATATCTTAAATTTCGATCCACCTCTGACAAATGCTGTCCTCCAGGCCATCCCACTGACCAGCTGCAACCTCCCTCCCCTCCCCATCCATACCCCAGAAAACCAACTCACCACCCACAATGCCCGAGCGTAATCTACCCTGAATGGGGGCGGGAGGGGAAATAAAATCCCTCTCAAACCTCGCTTGCCTTCCCTCACAGATCTTAATCTGTTGCCTGCTAATTCTCTACCTGTTCCCAATGCTCTTCCCCACCTCTGCACCAATCCCACTCTTCAGTTTACCCAGAAATCAGGATTTTACCCTCACTCTTACTACCTAATCCTTCATTCTTTCCCCATCCCCCATACCTTTCTCTTTTCCTTCCCTGGCTTTGACTTGTCCAATGTTATTAGCCACACAGATTAAACTGTGTGGCCACTTTTACTCAGTTGCTCTTTTATCCAGGTATAGGGTGGGGAAAAAAATAAAAGACCTGATTCTTTGAGTTAAGCATTATTTTTAGCCATTGTAAAAAGCTTTGATTACTGCCCTCATATTAGGCAAATATTCCCTGTTATATGAAGAATGATGATAAAAAGAAACATGCTTCATGACAAAGCAATATTTTTCAGTCTTTTATAAACAATAAAATCTTAACCTCTTAGATTAAGTATATTGAAACTCAGTTTAGAAGAGCTGCAGAATGACTCTATTCAGAACTGGGAGTAATTCTGATATAGCCTCTTCAAATCACTCCAATCAGGCAAGTTGTCAAGAGGATTTAGAAAAGAAGAGCATTGCT
This sequence comes from Geotrypetes seraphini, assembly GCF_902459505.1. Taxonomy (NCBI): domain Eukaryota; kingdom Metazoa; phylum Chordata; class Amphibia; order Gymnophiona; family Dermophiidae; genus Geotrypetes; species Geotrypetes seraphini. The sequence continues at coordinate 371,064,140 of NC_047085.1, forward strand.
ACTTTCATGTCTAATTGTTCTTAGATTATACCGTACAATTTGATTTTGGCATTGAGAAGTTGAAATTTGCTCGGTGTTCGCAGTGTTTGTAAGGTCTAGTGCTTGCTGAATTTACTGTTATTTTTTTTTTCAGGTTTAGATTTTACTTGTGAATAAGCTTGAATTCTTTTCAGAATAAAAACTGTGACATCTGCAACTGACCAAAAGTCACTGTGGCACCCTTTTACCAAACTGCAGTGAAGAGTGGTCTTAGTGCATCTTTATATGGAACATTCCAACGTGCTAATGCCATTTTTACTTCCTGGATAAAATGGCAGATTTTTCTGTTTTCCCCACCTGTAATGGAATAGACTAATGGTTAGTGCAGTAGACTGAGATCCTGTGGAGCTGGGTTCAATTTCCATTGCAGCTCCTTGTGACCCTGGGCAAGTCACTTAACCCTCCATTGCCTCAGGTACAAAAACATAGATTGTGAGTCCACAAGGAACAGAAAAAGTACCTGCAAATACTCCATCTTTGATGGGTTGGAGTCGCTATCACCCCAATTACCTCTGAGAGAAAGCTGCATGGAGAAGCCCTATGCTAAAACCTGCTGGGTATAAGCTGTTCCCAGTAGACCAAGCGAAGCAAGCTCATTTGCATGTTGAGTCACGATCTCACCCTAAGAGAAATAGGAACTTGCAGACAAGACCTGGAGCCCAGAAAGACAAGAGAGGGAGAGTTCCTGTCAACAGTATCTCCTAAGAGCAACCCTTGAGGAAATGTATCCTGGCATCTGCCTAATGCCTGTAAGCTCAAACCTGAATTGTCTGGTGACCAATGGTGAACTGGAAAAGTCTCAAGTGACCAGAGTGACCACTCAATACTCTTTTATCAAGCTATGCTGCCGAGCAGCGCAAGCTAAATGCTGAGCCACCCATTCTATTCCTATGCTTAGCAGTGTGGCTTAATAAAAGGGGGGGATAATATATATGTTTAGCAGCACTATAGAAATGATTAGTAGTAATTGTTAATGGCTAATTTTCCCATTATCGTGTAAGCCCCAACCGCCACTCATTCTGTAAGTGGTAAGAGCTCTCATGCTAACCACATGCTAATCAGCTAATGCATGCCAATAAAGCTAGCTAACCAATTAGTGCAGAACACATTCACTCCAGAACCACCCCCAGTTCTAAAAAATAAAATAAAAATTTTTACATAAGCAAATACAAAGAAATTACAACAAAATCAGTGATGTAAGAGAAAATGTAAAGTCATCCGTGTGGTTTCTTCATGAAGACTTTTAAAGATTTAAATTATGATCAAAACAGAATAAACAACCCCCCATGTTCTAAATATTAAGTTTAATATTTTAGCGTGTACACATGCAAAAATTATTGCATGCCCCATGGTAAGCCCTTTTTTTGCTGTAGTAAACATGCATTGGTGCTTACTGCAGTTTTAGTAAAAGTTCCACATCTGTTGTTTTTTCTCTCCAGATCTTTAGTGGGTAATATTAAAGGCTATTACTGCATTTAAAACAGGGTTTTTTGCTATGCTATGCTATGTTGTTATGTTGCTATGCTATGCTATGATTGTTTTTGAATGCTTAGACTTTAATATACAGTTTATTTATTTTGATTTATTTATTTATTTATTTATTTATTTTGATGTCTATCCCGTTGTCCCCAAAGAGCTCAGAATCTAGAAAACTTATACAAAATTTTAAAAAATTTTAAAAAACTCAAAATTTCTCAAAGAGAATCATTTTGTATAGGTTTTCTAGATTCTGAGCTCTTTGGGGACAATGGGATAGAAATCAAAATAAATAAACTATATATTAAAATCCAACCATTCAAAAACAACCACAACTATAACAGCAAAGCATTAGCTGGTCGATATTCAGCCAATGGTGCTCAGCTTTTTGATGCCTGAAAATTCAATACTGGGCCATGTCTGAGTTTTGGCGCTGAATATTTGGGTTTATGGAGCTAGCTAAAGCATAGCCAGCTAAGGGGGGAATTCATCAAGAAGTGCTAATGGATTTAGTGTGCTCTAACTGCGTTAGTACACATTAATGATTAGTGCATGCTAAAACTTAAGGTGCCCATAGGAATATAATGGGTGCCTTAGTGCTTAGTGTGTGCTAATCATTAGCGTATGCTCATGCAGTTAGTCTGCGCTAAATCGGTTGATGCCCCTTGATGAATTCTCCCTTAAATGTGATATTCAGCTATGGTGCACTGCATAAAAACAGGACTGACTCTTATGTGGTTCTAGTTATGCAGTGACTTTGGCCAGTTCAGTGCTGAATATCAGCACTTCATCGGCCAAGTGCTGATTCTGCTCCTGGAATCGCCCCAAAAGAGCTGTTTTTGAGTTTTGTGCTAACCAGATATTTTCATCAGCACCGATCAGTTCAATGTCACTGAAAATGAACGTTTAGCCCTGAATAAGTGATTTCACCAGCCAGGAGCTTTCTGGCTGGTTAAATTGCTTTGAATATCGAGCACTAGCATTTTAGAAGAGACTCAAACACAGGATCTTTTCTTTAAAACCATACAAAGCTGCATATATTTGTTGGCATGCACAACGTGTGAAGCCATTTTATAATGGACCATGTTTAAAGAAAGACTGGTTTGCATCTATAAAGTTTCACTACATGCACTCGTATAAGACAATTTTCGTAGTTATGGATAATTCTTTTGTTCTTGTATTTGAAAAGTTTGAAAAACTGACTAAAAATGACAACTTAAAAATAATAGATGTAGAGAAAATGGGATGGGATTTGATCTACTGCCTTTCTAAGGTTTCAATCAAAGCGACTTTCAGAGGCTGTGTTGTTGGGAGGAAGGAGGAGTTGGAGTGGCCTAAAGCTTTAAATGTTGGTGAGATATCATTACTTGAGAAAACCTCAAAAATTCTGGAGGAGGTTAAAATACCAATCTCACAAAGAAATAAACCCATTCCTGGTTTCCAAATTAACACACAATACCATAAGGGTTGTGTAAACCAGCTTAAAATTCAGGTAATATCTTATTTGTTTATGGTGAATAATCAGTTTTTTGGGGACAATCTTTTCACATAGTAAATTGAGTCTCCACCCGGGTATATCCCACAGAGTATATGCACCAAAGCGCACTGTGGGTATTACCCCAAAATATCATTTTTATTCACCTTAATTTTTATGTCACGCAACTCAGAGATGTGATGATTTATCAGCAGCAGATTGTGCTCCAGAGTTTGCCCCGAAGAAGGTTACGAAATAGGGTGCTCTGTAGGGCAATCAGCCAAGGCACCCCCTTGATGAGATATGGACAGCTGCGTGCATCTCTAGATAAGTTGGTTTCTTTGTGAATTTGCATTTTGTTGAGATTTATACATTTTTTGACACAATTATGGGAACAAGTGACACATGAATTTTAATATTTGAAGTTTCCTATTCATTACCCTACTCAACATGGCACATCAGGGTTGCCTCCCCACCCAAGAAAGCTATCTTATTTTATTTATGTTTAGTATTTATATATCAGTTATAGCCTACGTGGTTCATATTCAGGTACTCAAGCATTTTTCCCTTTCTGTCCTCATAAGCTCAAACTCTACCTAAAGTACCTGGGGCATTAAACTATCCCCCCCACCCCCTTCCTTCCTTCTTTCTCTCCTTTCTTTATCAAGCCGTTAGGCTTTTTTATTGCCGGCCATAGTGGTAAAAATTCCAGTGCTTATAGAGTTTGTATGATTGTTGATGTTTTTACTGCCAAGGGCCTTAATGACTTGCCCAGAGTCATAAGGATCTAGGGAGGATTTGAACCCACAACCTCAGAGGGCTAAGGCTTCACATTTCCAATAATCTTCCACCATTTATTTGGGTTTACACCATAACCAACATAGATTTGAACATTTAAGAATTTAATAAATTATATACCTTTTCATTTCAGCCCAAACTAGTTGGAAAATCATAGCTAACTAGTTTCAACCTGATATGCAATTAATTGTTCATCTGAAACAGCTTTTCGTTGACAATATAGTGCCAGTGTAGTTTTTAAAAGTCCATTTTGTCTAAAAAGGTCCAGTTCCTCTTTAAATTAAAATATTCATATTATTGATTTGCTTCCCTTGAGGTAATCTGCAGTACAGCTATGGCGCTAAAGCAGTATTACATTCATAATCTTCCTTATTCATGAGTAATGCTTCATTAGTCCAGGATTCACCTATGAACTGATTCTCCAAACAGTTCACTAACAACAGACTCCCCTGTTATGATAGAAGCACTATCAAATAACCTTTATATATTCTTCCTGTTAGAAAGATTATAAATTTAACTCGGCTTCCATGCTGCTAATCATTTCCAATTGTAAATGTTCTAGAAGGTCATTTTGCATATTATGAACTCCATATTCAAAAATGATAGGAAAAAAAAGGAGAAAGTTACTTTACATTCTATTTTTACAATAGAAATTCAAGCCCCTGCCATTAAAAATTTACTGAATAGTTCAGTTTAAATGCAATGTGAGATTTCTTGTGGGATAATTTCACATCTAAAGCATATTTTAACTGAAATTAATTGTTCAATAATTTACAACTATAAAAGATGATTTTAATTGGTTAACTCATTGTATATTTTTTGGTTGTGAATAATTTAATGGTCAAAGTAGCAATGGCCTTAAAGTTACATTACATTAGGGACTTCTATTCCGCCTATACCTTGCAGTTCAAGGCGGATTACAAAAGAGCTAACTGGACATGTCCAGTGAAGTTACAACAGTTTTGGGGGTTTTTTGTTTTTTTTTTTTGGTTACAAGGGAGGAGAGGTAGCTGGATTAATTCCGGAAGAACTTGCAAATTGGATATTAAATTGACTGTACGTTACTGTGTGATATAACAAATAGATTACAGTTAGAGTACAAATAAGATTACGTTACATTTCAGGGATCTGAATACTTGGTTGGTGTTTTGGGGAGGAAGCAGTGGCGTACCAAGGGGGGGGCGGGAGGGGCGGTCTGCCCCGGGTGCCAGCCCTGAGGGGGTGCTCCCGGCCTTGCCATTCAGTCCCCCCCACCCCCGAAGGACCGCTCGCCCCACTGACCTTCCTGCACCACCTGTGAAGCAGCCCGCAGCGTCAGCGATCTCTGAACTGCTTGGGTGCTGCTTCCTGCGCCGCGGTCCCGCCCCTCCTCTGGCGTCAGAGGAGGGGCAGGACCGCGGCGCAGGAAGCAGCGCCTAAGCAGCGCAGGGATCGTGTCGCGATCCTGCTGCGGCTGCTTCATAGGTGGTGCAGGAAGGTCAGTGGGGCGAACGGTCCTTCGGGGGTGGTGGGGGGGACTGAACGGCAAGGCCGGGAGCATAGGTAGTGCTGCTTCATAGGTGGTGCGGGGAAGCCAGGGGGGCGAGCGGTCCTTCGGGGTGGGGCGGGCGGGCAGGCAGGCAGACTTTCAAGGGGGAGGGGGGTGACAGGCAGGCAGGCAGGCCTTCAAGGGGGGACAGGCCTTCAAGGGGGGCAGGCAGGCCTTCAAGGGGAGGGACAGGCCTTCGGGGGGGGTGCAGACCTTCAAGGGGGAGGGACAGGCCTTCAAGGGGGGGGCAGGCAGGCCTTCAAGGGGGAGACAGGTCTACAAGGGGATGGGACAGGCCTACAAGGGGGTGGGACAGGCCTTCAAGGGGGGGACAGGCCTTTGGGGGGGTGCAGGCCTTCAGGGGGGTACAGGCCTTCGGGGGGGTGCAGGACTTCGGGGGGGTGCAGGCCTTCAAGGGGGGGACAGGCCTTCAAGGGGGGGACAGGCCTTCAAGGGGGGACAGGCAGGCAGGCCTTCAAGGGGGGGGACAGGCCTACAAGGGGGTGAAACAGGCCTTCAAAGGGGGTGCAGGCCTTCAGGGGGGGTGCAGACCTTCAAGGGGGTGCAGGCCTTCAAGGGGGGGGACAGGCCTTCGGGGGGTGCAGGCCTTTGGGGGGGTGCAGACCTTCAAGGGGGGGACAGGCAGGCAGGCCTACAAGGGGGGGACAGGCCTACAAGGGGGTGGGACAGGCCTACAAGGGGGTGAGACAGGCCTTCAAGGGGGGTGCAGGCCTTTAAGGGGGGACAGACCTTTGTGGGGGACCCTGGTTTAGAAGTACACGGAGGGAAGGGGGTTTGCATATGCCAAACTTTGGGGGGGGAGGAAGAAATAATGGGTCTGAAAATAGAGGAGAGGGAGAGAGATGATGGACCATGGGATTTAGGGAGGGAAGGAACAGAAAGGGAGGGAAATTGGACACAAGGGATGGTGTGGAGGATTGATAGAGATACTGGATAGGAGGGTAATTGGGAAAAGAAAGGGAGAGATGGTGGACTCTGGGGTGGTGGGGAAGGAGGGAGAGATGCCGGATGAAAGGGTAGTTAAGAAAAGGTGGATCTGTGGAGGGAGATGAAAAAAAGGAAAGATACCAGACTTCCTGGGGAGGGAAGGGAAATGGAAAGGGAGGACAGAGTTGGCAGATGGATGGTTAGCATGCAGAAAGAAGAAAGAAGGAGACCCTGGCAAGCAAGTTATCAGAAGAAAACCAGAGCCTTGGACCAACAAGATTTGAAATATAACCAGAAAACAAAAGGTAGAAAAATTAATTTTATTTTCTGTTTTGTGATTATAATATGTCAGATTTGAAATGTGTATCCTGCCAGAGCTGGTGTTGGACTGCAAACGTGAGCTAGGATTTAACAGAGAGAGGAAAAGTCCTTTTTGTTTCTTTATTTTATTTACACCACAGCGCCAGTGTGGTTAGGAGAAGCCAAAGGGGGTGAAAAAGCTATAAAACCCACCAGGAGTTTTGAAAAAAATCACCCAACTGGGCAGGAAAATCGAATTGAAAAACCAATTCAATAGGCTGAATCGAATCAAAATTTTTTTTCCTGAATCTGGCAGCATTAGTTTGCGCTACTGTCTTAGACTTTAGGACCTGGGATTGGGGAGAGATGGCATCCTCAGTACTTTATAATGCAAGTGAAACGAGGATTTGGTCAGACTTTTGAAGGGTCTGCAGAAAAAAAATATTGTATAGGCCGGGGACATGAGACAGCAGGAAATGGGAACTTTTTTTCCTTCTATTTTTGTGAATGGAAAGGCTGAGGATGTCAGAGGATGAGGATGAGGAAAGGCTGAGGATGTCAGTTAAAATATGTGCTTTATAAGAAAATATAATAACGTGTTTTATAAAGTTTATAGCATAGCTGGCCTACCCAGTGAAATGTTCCTAGTGGTGGTGGTGGCAGCGTATCAATGTGTTGAGAGGAAGAGGTGGTCTGGGAAATTCTGCTGAGCAAACTCCGGGCCCATTTCCACCCCCCAGTTAGTCCACTCCACTCAACTGGTTCACACACTGAGTGGGTCTTTGGGTGTTGTTTTGGGATCTCTTCCAGTGGTTTATCAGTATCTCCTTCTGGTCCAAGGAAGGAAACTTTGTTATCCTTAGCATTGACCTACAGAATATGTTTGTAATAGCGCTGCTTGTGTGGCATTAGGCTATGTAGTGATCGAAAGAAAAAAACAGACCTTTGCACATTTTTGCACTATATGGTGGGTGTATGAGGAGATTCACATTTCCTGCACAGCTAAGTCCATGTGAAGTTACCTTGTGCTGTATTTGACTTCTAGCAAGGTCTCTGTTTGAAAGGAAAGATCTAAACTTAAAAATGAAGTGGCCAGAAGTTATGGTAAAAGCAGATAGTGTAGCTGGTTTTAAGAAAGATTTGGACAAATTCCTGGAGGAAAAGTCCATAATCTGTTATTAAGACATGGGGAAAGTGTCTGCTTGCCCTGGATCGGTAGCATGGAATGTTGCTACTCTTTGGGTTTTGACCAGGTATTAGTGTCCTGGATTGGCTACCATGAGAATGGGCTACTGGGCATGATGGACCATTGGTCTGACCCAGTTAGGCTATTCTTATGTTATGTTCTCATCTGTAGGGGCCTTTGTTTTCACTTCTTATTTTAATGTATTTTTTTTCTGGGAACTTATCAGTGTTTTTTATAATGGGAACAAAAATGGAAGAGAATTAATGTATGTGGGATGAGGGGGTAACTAATTTCTTCAGCTAAATAATTAAATCCACTTCAAACAGACATAGGAGAACTCACGCACCATTCACACACCCTCCAACCAAAAACGTCAAAAGAAAAAAACTGTTCGACAACCTCCTAGCCATTCGAGCTGCAACACTCGACCCCCAACTCTACAACCAATTGACATCGACCACAGACTGCAAAACCTTCAAAAAGAAATAAAAACCCTTCTATTCAAAAAACACATAAAGCCGAACTAACACAATCAGAACTGTCCCAAGCATCACCTGCAACTACTCCATATGTACTTCTGATGTCATGACAATTCAGACATAATTTATGTTATGTTATGTTTGGAATATAAGAAAATTTTCACTGCCTGTTTCTATTCTGACCATTTATTCCGTTTCATGGTCATTACAAAAAATATTTTTTTACATGGGGGGGGTGTCAAAAAATGATGGGCCCCGGGTGCCACATACCCTAGGTACGCCACTGGGAGGAAGAGATTATTTAAGAGGAGGTTTTGGGGGAGAATTTATCTAGGAGGAGGGGGAAGGGTTGGGTTAAGATATCTGGATAAATTTTTTAAAAAGTAGAATATACTAATAGAAAGAGAGGCAAAAAAATAGAAACAGAAAAATGAAGGCAGATAAAGAGCATCTGACCTTTCCAGTTTGCCCGTCCATGTCATCTTCTCCACCTTAGAAACATAGAAACATAGAAAGATGACGGCAGAAAAGGGCCACAGCCCATCAAGTCTGCCCACTCTATTGACCCACCCCATTAAGTCTGAATGCTAATGACCTAGTTCCTTTACTCGACCCTCGTAGGGATCCCACGTGGATATCCCATTTATTCTTGAAGTCGAGCACGCTGGTGGCCTTGATCACCTGCACCGGAAGTCTGTTCCAGTGATCTACCACCCTTTCTGTGAAGAAATACTTCCTGGTGTCACCACTAAATTTTCCTCCTCTGAGTTTGAGCGGGTGCCCCCTTGTGACCGAGGGTCCCTTGGGAAAGAATATATCGTTTTCCACCTCGACACGACCCGTGACGTACTTAAATGTCTCAATCATGTCACCCCTTTCCCTGCGCTCCTCTAGGGTATAGAGCTGCAGTTTGCCCAGTCTTTCTTCGTATGAGAGACCCTTGAGCCCCGAGACCATCCTAGTGGCCATCCTCTGGACCGACTCAGCTCGAAGCACATCTTTCCGGTAATGTGGCCTCCAGAATTGCACACAGTATTCCAGATGGGGTCTCACCATGGTTCTATAGAGTGGCATAATGACTTCAGGTTTACGGCTGACGAAGCTTCTATTGATACATCCCATCATTTGCCTTGCCTTTGATGAGGCCTTCTCTACTTGTTTGGCAGCCTTCATGTCTGCACTGATGATTACCCCCAAGTCTCGTTCCTCTGAAGTCCTAGCTAGCGTTTCTCCATTCAAGGAGTATGTTCTGCATGGATTTCCTCTGCCGAGATGCATGACCTTACATTTTTTAGCGTTGAAGCCTAGCTGCCATGTCGAGGACCAGTTTTCTAACGTGATCAGATCTTGTGTCATACTATCCTGGAGGTTACTTTCACTTACTATGTTACACAGTTTGGCATCGTCGGCGAACAGTGCTACTTTACCCTGAAGCCCCCGGGTCAGGTTCCCTATGAATATGTTGAAAAGGGATGGTCCCAGGACTGAGCCCTGCGGCACTCCACTAGTCACCTCCGATGTCTCAGAGAGGGTGCCGTTGACCACCACCCTCTGAAGTCTTCCACTCAGCCAATCCCTGACCCATGCAGTTAGTTTCTCACCCAAACCCATCGATTTCATCTTGTTTAATAGTCTACGGTGTGGGACACTGTCGAAAGCTTTACTGAAATCCAAGTACACTATGTCCAGAGACTCTCCCAGGTCTAGCTTTCCTGTCACCCAATCGAAGAAGCTTATAAGATTGGATTGGCATGACCTGCCTCTGGTGAATCCATGTTGACAGGGATCCCTTAGATTCCCTTCATCCATTATCGTGTCTAATTTACCTTTAAGTAGAGTTTCCATGAGTTTACACACTATTGATGTGAGACTCACTGGTCTGTAATTCGCAGCCTCTGCTCTGCAACCCTTTTTGTGCAGAGGAACGACATTAGCTGTTTTCCAGTCCAGGGGGACTCTCCCCGTACTTAGGGAGAGATTGAAGAGCATGGCTAACGGTTCCGCCAGAACATCGCACAGCTCTCTGAGCACTCTTGGGTGCAAATTGTCCGGTCCCATGGCTTTGTTCACCTTGAGTCTTGAAAGTTCTCTGTAAACATCAGCTGGTGTGAACTCAAAATTCAGAAATGGGTCTTCCTTGCTTTCCTTTGCTTCCAGCTGTGGCCCTTGCCCTGGCGCCTCGCAGGTAAAGACTGAACAGAAGTAATCGTTCAGTAGTTTGGCTTTTTCAGAATCTGTTTCCACATAATTCCCGTCTGGCGTTCTAAGGCGTACTATCCCGTCTGCGTTCTTTTTCCTGTCGCTAATGTACCTGAAGAAGGTTTTGTCCCCTTTTTTAATGTTCTTCGCTAGTATTTCTTCCATTCGAAGTTTGGCCTCCCTGACTGCTGTTTTGACCGCTGCAGACTTTGTCCTGTATTCAATGTTTGCTTCTTTTTCCCCCGTGCGTTTGTACAAGAGAAACGCTCTTTTCTTATCCTTGACGAGGTACGAGACCTCATCAGTGAACCATTGGGGTTTCTTTTTTCTTTGTTGTTTAGTTACTGATTTTATGTAGCGGATAGTTGCCTCATGAAGGGTTGATTTCAAGGTTGACCACATAACCTCCACATTATCCGTCACTTCTTGAACCTGAAGCGTCTGATGGACGAAGTCTCCCATGCGTGTGAAGTCAGTGCCCCGGAAATTGAGTACCCTTGTTTTTGTTTGTGTTCTAGGGAAGCCTTTCCTAAGGTTGAACCATACCATGTTATGGTCACTGGTGGCTAGCGGTTCTCCCACCGAGATCTCTGAGACGCTTTCCCCGTTCGTAAGTACCAGGTCCAGGATGGCCTGGGACCTAGTGGGCTCTAATACCAATTGTTTGAGCCGTACTCCCTTCATGGACGTTAATATCCTCCTGCTATCATAAGTATTCGCTGAGAGTGTGTTCCAATCTACATCAGGCATGTTAAAGTCTCCCAACAGAACAACGTCTCCCCGTAAGGTGATATTCTCAATGTCTTCAATTAATTCAATGTCCTTGTGCTCCGATTGTCTTGGAGGTCTGTACACCACACCAAGATACAGGCATTTTTCTCCGCCTCTGGCCAGGTTTACCCAGATGGATTCCCCAGTATACTTGATATCCGTGATTCTGGTTGTTTTGATGTTTTCTTTGATGTAAAGTGCTACCCCTCCTCCTAACTTACCCTCTCTGTCTTGGCGAAGCAGGTTGTATCCTGGTATAGTTATATCCCACCCATGAGAGTCTGTGAACCATGTTTCTGAAATTGCTACTACGTCTAGGTCTGCATTAACTATTTCTGTTTCCAGTTCTAGAAATTTATTCCCTAGGCTGTGTGCGTTAACATACATAGCTCTCCACTCTTTTTGTTTACTAAGCTCATGCAGAGAGCCACCTATTTGAGTTAAAGTGTCTCCTAGCAATTCTTTTGCAGTAAGGGTACTTACCTTAGACTTAGAAGCGGAGTTTTGGTTCGCCACATCAGGATTGTTACTTACTGCTCTGGTGTAAAAGTGGGTACCCACCCCCGACTTACCTAGTTTAAAGCCTTTCGAAGTAGGTGGGCTAGTCGGTGTCCGAAGACGTTCTTACCTCTGTTGGTCAGGTGGAGTCCGTCTGGTCCCTGTAGTCCCTGTAGTGTCTCTCCGTGATTCAGGAATCCGAAGTTCATCTCCCGGCACCATCGTTGTAGCCACTCATTCGTCTTCAGGATACGTTCGTCCCTGTCCCTTCCTCTGCCCCTAACAGGAAGAATTGAAGAGAATACTACCTGTGCTCCTGTCTGCTTCAGCCTCTTTCCCAGAGCTCCGAAGTCTCTGGCTATGTCCTCCAGGGTGTTCTTGGCAGTGTCATTCGTTCCGACGTGGATGAGCAGCATGGGGAAGTAGTCCTGGGGCTTGAGAAGTCTATCAAGACAGGTGGTCACATCTCGTATTCTGGCTCCAGGAATACAGCAGACTTCCCTCGACTGCATATCTGGTCTGCATATTGGTCCCTCAGTGCTCCTCAACATGGAGTCCCCAATGGCTATGACTCTACGCTTCTTTTGGGTGTATCGATCCATTGTCCCCGGAGAAGGAGATATGTGTTGATCCTGGTCTTGCTCCACGTCGGTAGTCTCCTCCTGCAAGACCTGGAATCTGTTCTTCAGGTTCAGATGTGGAGTCGATGTGGAGCTGTCCTGGTGAGAGAAAGAGTAAGAAGGTGAAGAGTTTGTAAATGGGGTGCGGGATCTCCTATATTTACCTGTGGATGAGGTCACCAACTGCCAGGAGTCAGTGTCTCCATCCATCTCCTGAACTCCAACAGTTGGTTTCTGTGGTGACGGCCTTGGCGTCACCATGGGAGATCCGTCACGGGCCCGTTCTGTGATTTGGGACAGTTCCTGCACTATCCCATCGATATAGGCCTCATCCTCTCTAATGCCTCTCAGACGTTTCACCTCCTCCCTGAGGCTCCTGAGTTCCTGCATGATGTCGTCATCCTGCTGGCTGACCTCCTCTGTCTGTGTGGAGGCCGTAATGTACTGCTGTGGGATGGTCTCGGTCTGCACGGAGACGTCCTTTCCTGTTGCTGTGTTCTCCTCCGTCTGTACGTAGGTTGAGGTCATCTCCCGGATCACCTCAGTGCAGGGGATGCCGACCTTGCTTGTAGGTTTCACACTCCTTGTCCGCCCTGCCATAACAACAAAAAGGGAGAGAGTAAATGTGAGAGTATAAGAGATAGTATGAGAGTATGAGAGATAGTATGAGAAAGTAAATGTGAGAGAGAGAAATGGTATGAGAGATAGTATGGGAGTATGAGAGATAGTATGAGAGTATGTGAGGTTAGGGCCTCTGAGGAGTAAAGTTGAAGAGTTAGGTGTTAGAGAGATCTGAGCAATAGGGTGTGTAGAATGAAGGATGTGCCCTACGGTGTTCTGTTTGGCTCTTCTTAAGGCTCTTCGCAAAGGCGCTCTCGCTAAGGCGAGCGCCTTTGCCGCTCGCCTTCGCCGCGCGCCGAACGGCCGCACGCCGTTGGCTCCTCCCCTTTTAAGGGGGAGATCGGCTGCCGGGTGCTGCTGATGTCAGAGGGGTGGGCGGAGCTATCTCTCGCCTCTGCCCCTCTCTCTGCCTTGCCTCAGCTCTGCCTGCCTTGGCTTTCTCCCTCCTCCGTTCTCCCTCAGCTCACCACGTGTGCCTGCTTCTTCAGCCCAGCCGCCCCCCGACTCTCCTGGCTGCCTCCAAAGTTGAACACAGTGATCTCCGCGCCGTTGGCTCCTCCCCTTTTAAGGGGGAGATCGGCTGCCGGGTGCTGCTGATGTCAGAGGGGTGGGCGGAGCTATCTCTCGCCTCTGCCCCTCTCTCTGCCTTGCCTCAGCTCTGCCTGCCTTGGCTTTCTCCCTCCTCCGTTCTCCCTCAGCTCACCACGTGTGCCTGCTTCTTCAGCCCAGCCGCCCCCCGACTCTCCTGGCTGCCTCCAAAGCTGAACACAGTGATCTCCGCGCCGTTGGCTCCTCCCCTTTTAAGGGGGAGATCGGCTGCCAGGTGCTGCTGATGTCAGAGGGGTGGGCGGAGCTATCTCTCGCCTCTGCCCCTCTCTCTGCCTTGCCTCAGCTCTGCCTGCCTTGGCTTTCTCCCTCCTCCGTTCTCCCTCAGCTCACCACGTGTGCCTGCTTCTTCAGCCCAGCCGCCCCCCGACTCTCCTGGCTGCCTCCAAAGCTGAACACAGTGATCTCCGCGCTGTTGGCTCCTCCCCTTTTAAGGGGGAGATCGGCTGCCAGGTGCTGCTGATGTCAGAGGGGTGGGCGGAGCTATCTCTCGCCTCTGCCCCTCTCTCTGCCTTGCCTCAGCTCTGCCTGCCTTGGCTTTCTCCCTCCTCCGTTCTCCCTCAGCTCACCACGTGTGCCTGCTTCTTCAGCCCAGCCGCCCCCCGACTCTCCTGGCTGCCTCCAAAGCTGAACACAGTGATCTCCGCGCCGTTGGCTCCTCCCCTTTTAAGGGGGAGATCGGCTGCCGGGTGCTGCTGATGTCAGAGGGGTGGGCGGAGCTATCTCTCGCCTCTGCCCCTCTCTCTGCCTTGCCTCAGCTCTGCCTGCCTTGGCTTTCTCCCTCCTCCGTTCTCCCTCAGCTCACCACGTGTGCCTGCTTCTTCAGCCCAGCCGCCCCCCGACTCTCCTGGCTGCCTCCAAAGCTGAACACAGTGATCTCCGCGCTGTTGGCTCCTCCCCTTTTAAGGGGGAGATCGGCTGCCAGGTGCTGCTGATGTCAGAGGGGTGGGCGGAGCTATCTCTCGCCTCTGCCCCTCTCTCTGCCTTGCCTCAGCTCTGCCTGCCTTGGCTTTCTCCCTCCTCCGTTCTCCCTCAGCTCACCACGTGTGCCTGCTTCTTCAGCCCAGCCGCCCCCCGACTCTCCTGGCTGCCTCCAAAGCTGAACACAGTGATCTCCGCGCCGTTGGCTCCTCCCCTTTTAAGGGGGAGATCGGCTGCCGGGTGCTGCTGATGTCAGAGGGGTGGGCGGAGCTATCTCTCGCCTCTGCCCCTCTCTCTGCCTTGCCTCAGCTCTGCCTGCCTTGGCTTTCTCCCTCCTCCGTTCTCCCTCAGCTCACCACGTGTGCCTGCTTCTTCAGCCCAGCCGCCCCCCGACTCTCCTGGCTGCCTCCAAAGCTGAACACAGTGATCTCCGCGCCGTTGGCTCCTCCCCTTTTAAGGGGGAGATCGGCTGCCGGGTGCTGCTGATGTCAGAGGGGTGGGCGGAGCTATCTCTCGCCTCTGCCCCTCTCTCTGCCTTGCCTCAGCTCTGCCTGCCTTGGCTTTCTCCCTCCTCCGTTCTCCCTCAGCTCACCACGTGTGCCTGCTTCTTCAGCCCAGCCGCCCCCCGACTCTCCTGGCTGCCTCCAAAGCTGAACACAGTGATCTCCGCGCCGTTGGCTCCTCCCCTTTTAAGGGGGAGATCGGCTGCCGGGTGCTGCTGATGTCAGAGGGGTGGGCGGAGCTATCTCTCGCCTCTGCCCCTCTCTCTGCCTTGCCTCAGCTCTGCCTGCCTTGGCTTTCTCCCTCCTCCGTTCTCCCTCAGCTCACCACGTGTGCCTGCTTCTTCAGCCCAGCCGCCCCCCGACTCTCCTGGCTGCCTCCAAAGCTGAACACAGTGATCTCCGCGCTGTTGGCTCCTCCCCTTTTAAGGGGGAGATCGGCTGCCAGGTGCTGCTGATGTCAGAGGGGTGGGCGGAGCTATCTCTCGCCTCTGCCCCTCTCTCTGCCTTGCCTCAGCTCTGCCTGCCTTGGCTTTCTCCCTCCTCCGTTCTTCCTCAGCTCACCACGTGTGCCTGCTTCTTCAGCCCAGCCGCCCCCCGTCTCTCCTGGCTGCCTCCAAAGCTGAACACAGTGATCTCCGCGCCGTTGGCTCCTCCCCTTTTAAGGGGGAGATCGGCTGCCGGGTGCTGCTGATGTCAGAGGGGTGGGCGGAGCTATCTCTCACCTCTGCCCCTCTCTCTGCCTTGCCTCAGCTCTGCCTGCCTTGGCTTTCTCCCTCCTCCGTTCTCCCTCAGCTCACCACGTGTGCCTGCTTCTTCAGCCCAGCCGCCCCCCGACTCTCCTGGCTGCCTCCAAAGCTGAACACAGTGATCTCCGCGCCGTTGGCTCCTCCCCTTTTAAGGGGGAGATCGGCTGCCGGGTGCTGCTGATGTCAGAGGGGTGGGCGGAGCTATCTCTCGCCTCTGCCCCTCTCTCTGCCTTGCCTCAGCTCTGCCTGCCTTGGCTTTCTCCCTCCTCCGTTCTTCCTCAGCTCACCACGTGTGCCTGCTTCTTCAGCCCAGCCGCCCCCCGACTCTCCTGGCTGCCTCCAAAGCTGAACACCCCTTTAGAGATCATAGGTACTGTACTTGTTCCAAGTTTCTTTGAAGTCAGATACAGTTTTCATCTCACCACCTCCACCGGAAGACTATTCCACAAATTCATCACCCTTTCCATGAAGAAGTATTTCCTCAGGTTACGTCTGAGTCTGTCCTCTTTCATCTTTATCCTGTGCAACCTCATTCTAGAGCTTCCTTTCAACTGAGACTTGCCTCCTGCGTATTAACACAAATGTAGGTACAGGCAGTCCCCGGGTTAAGAACAAATTTAATTTTTTTAAATCGTTCTTAAGTTGAATTTATATTTAACAGATCCTGTACAGTACACAGTCTATAAAAATATGAAACATTAAAGAAACAGTCCTCAAAATAAAGTACTATAGTTTAAATAGAAAGAAAAAATAGGTTTACACTTACTTTTGTTCTTCATCCGTCCCACTGTTCCTTCTCCACCACATCCAACATTTCTCCCTCTCATCTCTCTCTTCCCCATGCATCTGTACCTAACCCCTCTCCCACCACCATGTCCAATATTTCTCTCTCCCTCCCTATGCCCAACAACTCACCACTCTCTTCATTTTCCCATGTGCACCATCTCTCTTTCCCTCTAACTCAGATACCCATGCCAAACAATTCTCCCTTTCTATTCCGTCCCCATCAATCCTAAAAAACTTTCAAATCAATTGAAGTGCAAACTCACCCAGCAATTCTTTTTTTATCCAATCTTTTCATATAATTTAACACTTTCTTGTTTTTCTTTAATAGAATTTAATTAATTTTTCTTGTTTTTGTTGTTAACTTTTTCTTTGATACTTTCAAGAAAAAGTTAATTACCACAAGATGTCTCAGCTCATGTTAAGCATATGTTAGCATGTAGCCAAAAAAGTGGGAGGCCAAAATATATCAACAAAATTGTAGATTTTTCAATCGGATAATATCAAAACTTAATAAAAATCTCACTATAAACAAAAAAATATTATGTGAAGTGCTCAGTATGATATACCAGCCAGGAAAACAGCGGTATAATTAGAACATTATAGCACCAGCCCAACCTGACTAACCCAATAGTCAGGAAAAAATGAAAAAAAAAAGCATATCAACCAAGGAAAGATAAAGAGAAAAACTTATCTCAGTCTTGTTGAAATTTTTCAGTTCTCTCCTGGTTGGAAACAGCTGGTGATCAACGTTGCTGATTCTGACATCTCAAGCCCCAAGTGACAAACAGAAACGTGAAAAATGTGAACAAACTAAAAAGTCCAAAAGTATTTAAATAATTTTTCCTCTTCCTCTACACGACCTCGTGTTTCACTCGTAGCTTCTTCAAGAGGAGGGATCTTATCTGTGTAGGAAAAAGCAGGAGTTCCACATCCACTGAGTCTCCAACTGATGAGCTGAACTGCATATGTTAGTGCCTAGCAAAGAATAGTAAAATGACCCCCCCCAAATCTTGAACTACCAGCTAAAAATGATCATAATCCAAATATGACTTCAATCTACAGTGATGTGATAACGATTTTGCTTCCTCCTGATTTCCCCTATTATTGCCTGTATGTCACAATGAATGGTTTCTGACCTTTAAATAAAATATATTAGACACAGAGAACTTGAGTAAACACACACGTTTTTACATTAGTACAAGAAACAAAATTATCCGACACCCATATCACCCAATGATATTTTATAAAAATGCCCCTCTCTCTGCCTTGCCTCAGCTCTGCCTGCCTTGGCTTTCTCCCTCCTCCGTTCTCCCTCAGCTCACCACGTGTGCCTGCTTCTTCAGCCCAGCCGCCCCCCGACTCTCCTGGCTGCCTCCAAAGCTGAACACAGTGATCTCCGCGCCGTTGGCTCCTCCCCTTTTAAGGGGGAGATCGGCTGCCGGGTGCTGCTGATGTCAGAGGGGTGGGCGGAGCTATCTCTCGCCTCTGCCCCTCTCTCTGCCTTGCCTCAGCTCTGCCTGCCTTGGCTTTCTCCCTCCTCCGTTCTCCCTCAGCTCACCACGTGTGCCTGCTTCTTCAGCCCAGCCGCCCCCCGACTCTCCTGGCTGCCTCCAAAGCTGAACACAGTGATCTCCGCGCTGTTGGCTCCTCCCCTTTTAAGGGGGAGATCGGCTGCCAGGTGCTGCTGATGTCAGAGGGGTGGGCGGAGCTATCTCTCGCCTCTGCCCCTCTCTCTGCCTTGCCTCAGCTCTGCCTGCCTTGGCTTTCTCCCTCCTCCGTTCTCCCTCAGCTCACCACGTGTGCCTGCTTCTTCAGCCCAGCCGCCCCCCCGACTCTCCTGGCTGCCTCCAAAGCTGAACACAGTGATCTCCGCGCCGTTGGCTCCTCCCCTTTTAAGGGGGAGATCGGCTGCCGGGTGCTGCTGATGTCAGAGGGGTGGGCGGAGCTATCTCTCGCCTCTGCCCCTCTCTCTGCCTTGCCTCAGCTCTGCCTGCCTTGGCTTTCTCCCTCCTCCGTTCTCCCTCAGCTCACCACGTGTGCCTGCTTCTTCAGCCCAGCCGCCCCCCGACTCTCCTGGCTGCCTCCAAAGCTGAACACAGTGATCTCCGCGCCGTTGGCTCCTCCCCTTTTAAGGGGGAGATCGGCTGCCGGGTGCTGCTGATGTCAGAGGGGTGGGCGGAGCTATCTCTCGCCTCTGCCCCTCTCTCTGCCTTGCCTCAGCTCTGCCTGCCTTGGCTTTCTCCCTCCTCCGTTCTCCCTCAGCTCACCACGTGTGCCTGCTTCTTCAGCCCAGCCGCCCCCCGACTCTCCTGGCTGCCTCCAAAGCTGAACACAGTGATCTCCGCGCTGTTGGCTCCTCCCCTTTTAAGGGGGAGATCGGCTGCCAGGTGCTGCTGATGTCAGAGGGGTGGGCGGAGCTATCTCTCGCCTCTGCCCCTCTCTCTGCCTTGCCTCAGCTCTGCCTGCCTTGGCTTTCTCCCTCCTCCGTTCTCCCTCAGCTCACCACGTGTGCCTGCTTCTTCAGCCCAGCCGCCCCCCGACTCTCCTGGCTGCCTCCAAAGCTGAACACAGTGATCTCCGCGCCGTTGGCTCCTCCCCTTTTAAGGGGGAGATCGGCTGCCGGGTGCTGCTGATGTCAGAGGGGTGGGCGGAGCTATCTCTCGCCTCTGCCCCTCTCTCTGCCTTGCCTCAGCTCTGCCTGCCTTGGCTTTCTCCCTCCTCCGTTCTCCCTCAGCTCACCACGTGTGCCTGCTTCTTCAGCCCAGCCGCCCCCCGACTCTCCTGGCTGCCTCCAAAGCTGAACACAGTGATCTCCGCGCCGTTGGCTCCTCCCCTTTTAAGGGGGAGATCGGCTGCCGGGTGCTGCTGATGTCAGAGGGGTGGGCGGAGCTATCTCTCGCCTCTGCCCCTCTCTCTGCCTTGCCTCAGCTCTGCCTGCCTTGGCTTTCTCCCTCCTCCGTTCTTCCTCAGCTCACCACGTGTGCCTGCTTCTTCAGCCCAGCCGCCCCCCGACTCTCCTGGCTGCCTCCAAAGCTGAACACCCCTTTAGAGATCATAGGTACTGTACTTGTTCCAAGTTTCTTTGAAGTCAGATACAGTTTTCATCTCACCACCTCCACCGGAAGACTATTCCACAAATTCATCACCCTTTCCATGAAGAAGTATTTCCTCAGGTTACGTCTGAGTCTGTCCTCTTTCATCTTTATCCTGTGCAACCTCATTCTAGAGCTTCCTTTCAACTGAGACTTGCCTCCTGCGTATTAACACAAATGTAGGTACAGGCAGTCCCCGGGTTAAGAACAAATTTAATTTTTTTAAATCGTTCTTAAGTTGAATTTATATTTAACAGATCCTGTACAGTACACAGTCTATAAAAATATGAAACATTAAAGAAACAGTCCTCAAAATAAAGTACTATAGTTTAAATAGAAAGAAAAAATAGGTTTACACTTACTTTTGTTCTTCATCCGTCCCACTGTTCCTTCTCCACCACATCCAACATTTCTCCCTCTCATCTCTCTCTTCCCCATGCATCTGTACCTAACCCCTCTCCCACCACCATGTCCAATATTTCTCTCTCCCTCCCTATGCCCAACAACTCACCACTCTCTTCATTTTCCCATGTGCACCATCTCTCTTTCCCTCTAACTCAGATACCCATGCCAAACAATTCTCCCTTTCTATTCCGTCCCCATCAATCCTAAAAAACTTTCAAATCAATTGAAGTGCAAACTCACCCAGCAATTCTTTTTTTATCCAATCTTTTCATATAATTTAACACTTTCTTGTTTTTCTTTAATAGAATTTAATTAATTTTTCTTGTTTTTGTTGTTAACTTTTTCTTTGATACTTTCAAGAAAAAGTTAATTACCACAAGATGTCTCAGCTCATGTTAAGCATATGTTAGCATGTAGCCAAAAAAGTGGGAGGCCAAAATATATCAACAAAATTGTAGATTTTTCAATCGGATAATATCAAAACTTAATAAAAATCTCACTATAAACAAAAAAATATTATGTGAAGTGCTCAGTATGATATACCAGCCAGGAAAACAGCGGTATAATTAGAACATTATAGCACCAGCCCAACCTGACTAACCCAATAGTCAGGAAAAAATGAAAAAAAAAGCATATCAACCAAGGAAAGATAAAGAGAAAAACTTATCTCAGTCTTGTTGAAATTTTTCAGTTCTCTCCTGGTTGGAAACAGCTGGTGATCAACGTTGCTGATTCTGACATCTCAAGCCCCAAGTGACAAACAGAAACGTGAAAAATGTGAACAAACTAAAAAGTCCAAAAGTATTTAAATAATTTTTCCTCTTCCTCTACACGACCTCGTGTTTCACTCGTAGCTTCTTCAAGAGGAGGGATCTTATCTGTGTAGGAAAAAGCAGGAGTTCCACATCCACTGAGTCTCCAACTGATGAGCTGAACTGCATATGTTAGTGCCTAGCAAAGAATAGTAAAATGACCCCCCCCAAATCTTGAACTACCAGCTAAAAATGATCATAATCCAAATATGACTTCAATCTACAGTGATGTGATAACGATTTTGCTTCCTCCTGATTTCCCCTATTATTGCCTGTATGTCACAATGAATGGTTTCTGACCTTTAAATAAAATATATTAGACACAGAGAACTTGAGTAAACACACACGTTTTTACATTAGTACAAGAAACAAAATTATCCGACACCCATATCACCCAATGATATTTTATAAAAATGCCCCTCTCTCTGCCTTGCCTCAGCTCTGCCTGCCTTGGCTTTCTCCCTCCTCCGTTCTCCCTCAGCTCACCACGTGTGCCTGCTTCTTCAGCCCAGCCGCCCCCCGACTCTCCTGGCTGCCTCCAAAGCTGAACACAGTGATCTCCGCGCCGTTGGCTCCTCCCCTTTTAAGGGGGAGATCGGCTGCCGGGTGCTGCTGATGTCAGAGGGGTGGGCGGAGCTATCTCTCGCCTCTGCCCCTCTCTCTGCCTTGCCTCAGCTCTGCCTGCCTTGGCTTTCTCCCTCCTCCGTTCTCCCTCAGCTCACCACGTGTGCCTGCTTCTTCAGCCCAGCCGCCCCCCGACTCTCCTGGCTGCCTCCAAAGCTGAACACAGTGATCTCCGCGCTGTTGGCTCCTCCCCTTTTAAGGGGGAGATCGGCTGCCAGGTGCTGCTGATGTCAGAGGGGTGGGCGGAGCTATCTCTCGCCTCTGCCCCTCTCTCTGCCTTGCCTCAGCTCTGCCTGCCTTGGCTTTCTCCCTCCTCCGTTCTCCCTCAGCTCACCACGTGTGCCTGCTTCTTCAGCCCAGCCGCCCCCCGACTCTCCTGGCTGCCTCCAAAGCTGAACACAGTGATCTCCGCGCCGTTGGCTCCTCCCCTTTTAAGGGGGAGATCGGCTGCCGGGTGCTGCTGATGTCAGAGGGGTGGGCGGAGCTATCTCTCGCCTCTGCCCCTCTCTCTGCCTTGCCTCAGCTCTGCCTGCCTTGGCTTTCTCCCTCCTCCGTTCTCCCTCAGCTCACCACGTGTGCCTGCTTCTTCAGCCCAGCCGCCCCCCGACTCTCCTGGCTGCCTCCAAAGCTGAACACAGTGATCTCCGCGCCGTTGGCTCCTCCCCTTTTAAGGGGGAGATCGGCTGCCGGGTGCTGCTGATGTCAGAGGGGTGGGCGGAGCTATCTCTCGCCTCTGCCCCTCTCTCTGCCTTGCCTCAGCTCTGCCTGCCTTGGCTTTCTCCCTCCTCCGTTCTTCCTCAGCTCACCACGTGTGCCTGCTTCTTCAGCCCAGCCGCCCCCCGACTCTCCTGGCTGCCTCCAAAGCTGAACACCCCTTTAGAGATCATAGGTACTGTACTTGTTCCAAGTTTCTTTGAAGTCAGATACAGTTTTCATCTCACCACCTCCACCGGAAGACTATTCCACAAATTCATCACCCTTTCCATGAAGAAGTATTTCCTCAGGTTACGTCTGAGTCTGTCCTCTTTCATCTTTATCCTGTGCAACCTCATTCTAGAGCTTCCTTTCAACTGAGACTTGCCTCCTGCGTATTAACACAAATGTAGGTACAGGCAGTCCCCGGGTTAAGAACAAATTTAATTTTTTTAAATCGTTCTTAAGTTGAATTTATATTTAACAGATCCTGTACAGTACACAGTCTATAAAAATATGAAACATTAAAGAAACAGTCCTCAAAATAAAGTACTATAGTTTAAATAGAAAGAAAAAATAGGTTTACACTTACTTTTGTTCTTCATCCGTCCCACTGTTCCTTCTCCACCACATCCAACATTTCTCCCTCTCATCTCTCTCTTCCCCATGCATCTGTACCTAACCCCTCTCCCACCACCATGTCCAATATTTCTCTCTCCCTCCCTATGCCCAACAACTCACCACTCTCTTCATTTTCCCATGTGCACCATCTCTCTTTCCCTCTAACTCAGATACCCATGCCAAACAATTCTCCCTTTCTATTCCGTCCCCATCAATCCTAAAAAACTTTCAAATCAATTGAAGTGCAAACTCACCCAGCAATTCTTTTTTTATCCAATCTTTTCATATAATTTAACACTTTCTTGTTTTTCTTTAATAGAATTTAATTAATTTTTCTTGTTTTTGTTGTTAACTTTTTCTTTGATACTTTCAAGAAAAAGTTAATTACCACAAGATGTCTCAGCTCATGTTAAGCATATGTTAGCATGTAGCCAAAAAAGTGGGAGGCCAAAATATATCAACAAAATTGTAGATTTTTCAATCGGATAATATCAAAACTTAATAAAAATCTCACTATAAACAAAAAAATATTATGTGAAGTGCTCAGTATGATATACCAGCCAGGAAAACAGCGGTATAATTAGAACATTATAGCACCAGCCCAACCTGACTAACCCAATAGTCAGGAAAAAAAGAAAAAAAAAGCATATCAACCAAGGAAAGATAAAGAGAAAAACTTATCTCAGTCTTGTTGAAATTTTTCAGTTCTCTCCTGGTTGGAAACAGCTGGTGATCAACGTTGCTGATTCTGACATCTCAAGCCCCAAGTGACAAACAGAAACGTGAAAAATGTGAACAAACTAAAAAGTCCAAAAGTATTTAAATAATTTTTCCTCTTCCTCTACACGACCTCGTGTTTCACTCGTAGCTTCTTCAAGAGGAGGGATCTTATCTGTGTAGGAAAAAGCAGGAGTTCCACATCCACTGAGTCTCCAACTGATGAGCTGAACTGCATATGTTAGTGCCTAGCAAAGAATAGTAAAATGACCCCCCCCAAATCTTGAACTACCAGCTAAAAATGATCATAATCCAAATATGACTTCAATCTACAGTGATGTGATAACGATTTTGCTTCCTCCTGATTTCCCCTATTATTGCCTGTATGTCACAATGAATGGTTTCTGACCTTTAAATAAAATATATTAGACACAGAGAACTTGAGTAAACACACACGTTTTTACATTAGTACAAGAAACAAAATTATCCGACACCCATATCACCCAATGATATTTTATAAAAATGCCCCTCTCTCTGCCTTGCCTCAGCTCTGCCTGCCTTGGCTTTCTCCCTCCTCCGTTCTCCCTCAGCTCACCACGTGTGCCTGCTTCTTCAGCCCAGCCGCCCCCCGACTCTCCTGGCTGCCTCCAAAGCTGAACACAGTGATCTCCGCGCCGTTGGCTCCTCCCCTTTTAAGGGGGAGATCGGCTGCCGGGTGCTGCTGATGTCAGAGGGGTGGGCGGAGCTATCTCTCGCCTCTGCCCCTCTCTCTGCCTTGCCTCAGCTCTGCCTGCCTTGGCTTTCTCCCTCCTCCGTTCTCCCTCAGCTCACCACGTGTGCCTGCTTCTTCAGCCCAGCCGCCCCCCCGACTCTCCTGGCTGCCTCCAAAGCTGAACACAGTGATCTCCGCGCTGTTGGCTCCTCCCCTTTTAAGGGGGAGATCGGCTGCCAGGTGCTGCTGATGTCAGAGGGGTGGGCGGAGCTATCTCTCGCCTCTGCCCCTCTCTCTGCCTTGCCTCAGCTCTGCCTGCCTTGGCTTTCTCCCTCCTCCGTTCTCCCTCAGCTCACCACGTGTGCCTGCTTCTTCAGCCCAGCCGCCCCCGACTCTCCTGGCTGCCTCCAAAGCTGAACACAGTGATCTCCGCGCCGTTGGCTCCTCCCCTTTTAAGGGGGAGATCGGCTGCCGGGTGCTGCTGATGTCAGAGGGGTGGGCGGAGCTATCTCTCGCCTCTGCCCCTCTCTCTGCCTTGCCTCAGCTCTGCCTGCCTTGGCTTTCTCCCTCCTCCGTTCTCCCTCAGCTCACCACGTGTGCCTGCTTCTTCAGCCCAGCCGCCCCCCGACTCTCCTGGCTGCCTCCAAAGCTGAACACAGTGATCTCCGCGCCGTTGGCTCCTCCCCTTTTAAGGGGGAGATCGGCTGCCGGGTGCTGCTGATGTCAGAGGGGTGGGCGGAGCTATCTCTCGCCTCTGCCCCTCTCTCTGCCTTGCCTCAGCTCTGCCTGCCTTGGCTTTCTCCCTCCTCCGTTCTCCCTCAGCTCACCACGTGTGCCTGCTTCTTCAGCCCAGCCGCCCCCCGACTCTCCTGGCTGCCTCCAAAGCTGAACACAGTGATCTCCGCGCCGTTGGCTCCTCCCCTTTTAAGGGGGAGATCGGCTGCCGGGTGCTGCTGATGTCAGAGGGGTGGGCGGAGCTATCTCTCGCCTCTGCCCCTCTCTCTGCCTTGCCTCAGCTCTGCCTGCCTTGGCTTTCTCCCTCCTCCGTTCTCCCTCAGCTCACCACGTGTGCCTGCTTCTTCAGCCCAGCCGCCCCCCGACTCTCCTGGCTGCCTCCAAAGCTGAACACAGTGATCTCCGCGCTGTTGGCTCCTCCCCTTTTAAGGGGGAGATCGGCTGCCAGGTGCTGCTGATGTCAGAGGGGTGGGCGGAGCTATCTCTCGCCTCTGCCCCTCTCTCTGCCTTGCCTCAGCTCTGCCTGCCTTGGCTTTCTCCCTCCTCCGTTCTCCCTCAGCTCACCACGTGTGCCTGCTTCTTCAGCCCAGCCGCCCCCCGACTCTCCTGGCTGCCTCCAAAGCTGAACACAGTGATCTCCGCGCCGTTGGCTCCTCCCCTTTTAAGGGGGAGATCGGCTGCCGGGTGCTGCTGATGTCAGAGGGGTGGGCGGAGCTATCTCTCGCCTCTGCCCCTCTCTCTGCCTTGCCTCAGCTCTGCCTGCCTTGGCTTTCTCCCTCCTCCGTTCTCCCTCAGCTCACCACGTGTGCCTGCTTCTTCAGCCCAGCCGCCCCCCGACTCTCCTGGCTGCCTCCAAAGCTGAACACAGTGATCTCCGCGCCGTTGGCTCCTCCCCTTTTAAGGGGGAGATCGGCTGCCGGGTGCTGCTGATGTCAGAGGGGTGGGCGGAGCTATCTCTCGCCTCTGCCCCTCTCTCTGCCTTGCCTCAGCTCTGCCTGCCTTGGCTTTCTCCCTCCTCCGTTCTTCCTCAGCTCACCACGTGTGCCTGCTTCTTCAGCCCAGCCGCCCCCCGACTCTCCTGGCTGCCTCCAAAGCTGAACACCCCTTTAGAGATCATAGGTACTGTACTTGTTCCAAGTTTCTTTGAAGTCAGATACAGTTTTCATCTCACCACCTCCACCGGAAGACTATTCCACAAATTCATCACCCTTTCCATGAAGAAGTATTTCCTCAGGTTACGTCTGAGTCTGTCCTCTTTCATCTTTATCCTGTGCAACCTCATTCTAGAGCTTCCTTTCAACTGAGACTTGCCTCCTGCGTATTAACACAAATGTAGGTACAGGCAGTCCCCGGGTTAAGAACAAATTTAATTTTTTTAAATCGTTCTTAAGTTGAATTTATATTTAACAGATCCTGTACAGTACACAGTCTATAAAAATATGAAACATTAAAGAAACAGTCCTCAAAATAAAGTACTATAGTTTAAATAGAAAGAAAAAATAGGTTTACACTTACTTTTGTTCTTCATCCGTCCCACTGTTCCTTCTCCACCACATCCAACATTTCTCCCTCTCATCTCTCTCTTCCCCATGCATCTGTACCTAACCCCTCTCCCACCACCATGTCCAATATTTCTCTCTCCCTCCCTATGCCCAACAACTCACCACTCTCTTCATTTTCCCATGTGCACCATCTCTCTTTCCCTCTAACTCAGATACCCATGCCAAACAATTCTCCCTTTCTATTCCGTCCCCATCAATCCTAAAAAACTTTCAAATCAATTGAAGTGCAAACTCACCCAGCAATTCTTTTTTTATCCAATCTTTTCATATAATTTAACACTTTCTTGTTTTTCTTTAATAGAATTTAATTAATTTTTCTTGTTTTTGTTGTTAACTTTTTCTTTGATACTTTCAAGAAAAAGTTAATTACCACAAGATGTCTCAGCTCATGTTAAGCATATGTTAGCATGTAGCCAAAAAAGTGGGAGGCCAAAATATATCAACAAAATTGTAGATTTTTCAATCGGATAATATCAAAACTTAATAAAAATCTCACTATAAACAAAAAAATATTATGTGAAGTGCTCAGTATGATATACCAGCCAGGAAAACAGCGGTATAATTAGAACATTATAGCACCAGCCCAACCTGACTAACCCAATAGTCAGGAAAAAATGAAAAAAAAAGCATATCAACCAAGGAAAGATAAAGAGAAAAACTTATCTCAGTCTTGTTGAAATTTTTCAGTTCTCTCCTGGTTGGAAACAGCTGGTGATCAACGTTGCTGATTCTGACATCTCAAGCCCCAAGTGACAAACAGAAACGTGAAAAATGTGAACAAACTAAAAAGTCCAAAAGTATTTAAATAATTTTTCCTCTTCCTCTACACGACCTCGTGTTTCACTCGTAGCTTCTTCAAGAGGAGGGATCTTATCTGTGTAGGAAAAAGCAGGAGTTCCACATCCACTGAGTCTCCAACTGATGAGCTGAACTGCATATGTTAGTGCCTAGCAAAGAATAGTAAAATGACCCCCCCCAAATCTTGAACTACCAGCTAAAAATGATCATAATCCAAATATGACTTCAATCTACAGTGATGTGATAACGATTTTGCTTCCTCCTGATTTCCCCTATTATTGCCTGTATGTCACAATGAATGGTTTCTGACCTTTAAATAAAATATATTAGACACAGAGAACTTGAGTAAACACACACGTTTTTACATTAGTACAAGAAACAAAATTATCCGACACCCATATCACCCAATGATATTTTATAAAAATGGCAGAAATGATATACAGTAGGACAATAATGAAGTGGATTTATAGTATCTAAATTTTCATTTTTCCAAAACTAGACAAACTTTTAATTAATCAGGCAATGTTCCTGAATTTTAGTGATTTATAAACAATCTGCTTCACTGGCTCTGTAATTCATTTCTTTAGTTGTTTTAGTCATTTGTCTCAAAGAGATTTAGCGAAGATCTGGAATCATTCAAACATTTTAAAATTACCAATTTGTTCTTTTGCAAAACTGTAAATTAAAAACTAGTATGAAACCCATCCTTTTTTTTGTATATCTTTATTGAATTTTCAAACTACAATTGTGCAACAAGTAATTCATATACATCAAATATTACAACACTAGCACAATAAACTTTCAGACATTAATGCACAATTATATTTCCCCCCACCCTCCCACCTAATCTATATATATAAAATCGGAGGTATGTATGTGTGTATGTATGTGTGTGTGTTTGTGCCGCAATCACGCAAAAACGGCTTGACCGATTTGAACGAAACTTGGTATGCTGATCCCTCACTATCTGGGATGATATGTTCTGGGGGTCTCGCGGCCCACCTGCACACATGGGCGGAGCTACAAACAGAAATTCACATTTCACCCATTCATGTCAATGGAAAAAAATGTAAAAAGCTGCCATTCTCACAGTAATTCAAAAACGACTTGCCCGATTTGAACGTAACTTGGTATGCAGATCCCTCACTACCTGGGGTGATATGTTCTGGGGGTCTCGCGGCCCACCTGCACACGTGGGCGGAGCTACAAACAGAAAATCAGATTTCACCCATTCATGTCAATGGAAAAAAATGTAAAAAGCTGCCATTCTCACTGTAATTCCAACTATAAAACACTTTCTATGACACTATAACCACTAGGGACATCGTTTCTATTCTACCACGGACACCATACATATAGAGTTTGTATGTTCTAACTGTGTTTGTAACTGTTTCCTTCATGCACCCCAGTTCATAATGTTATTACATTACATGAGTACTCACATATCCTGAACTAGGAACACAGGTTCCAATCTGAACCGGGAACAAACTACATGGAGTTTCTTTTCAACCTGAGTTTCCACATATTGAGTTGTTTAAATCAATACTGAAACTTTTGGATGCCACTTATTCCAACAGATCTTCCTTTTCAGTTTAAGAGATTGCAAATTCCAGTGAGACTTGCATTCTCTATCACAATCAACAAATCACAGGGACAGACTATTACATACTGTGGAGTGGATTTAAGATCCCCCTGTTTTTCCCATGGACAACTCTATGTTGCTTGATCAAGGGTGGGTTCACCCAAGAATTTATATGTTCTTGCTCCTGGAGGTGAAACTAAAATTGTTGTTTATAATCAAGTTTTGTGTTAGTTGTATTGTATTCATTTTGTCAAATATTTCACATTATAATTTGATTATTGTACTTTTTATAAAGCTGTAAAAAAATAATTTCATTCACCACTATAAAGTATCTTTATTTCAATCCATATACTGTGTTATTGCTATAATTAAATACCCGTGCAACGCCGGGTCATCAGCTAGTACTCAAATAAAATAAAACCTTTTGTAACTCTTATAACTATCCCAGTAAGATTAATACACTAAAGGAATGACTGTGCCCTGTCCCAGCCTACCACTAGATCACCAGAGGGGGGACAGGGTACAGGGCAAGGCGGTAGGATAGGGTATACCATTTGGTTCAGAATTTTTTTTCTTGGTTTTTCCTGGGGCAGTGGAGGATTTAGTGACTTGCCCAACTGTGGATTTTCCCAAGTCCATCTTAATAAAGAAGAACACCAGATTCATCTGGTGTGATATAACATTAGCTGAGCTGATGTCACCGGCTGATAATATTTATTGAATGATGGGGGGAGGGGGGACAGAGGGTAAGGGGAATATATGAGGTGTTATCAAGGGTCTGTAGAATAAGGATTGACAATTTTATAAGAGGAAGTAAGAAAGGGTTAATAGACAGAGCTTGTAAGAAAGAAAAATGATTAGGGAGGTTTCTAAGGTGATGGGGTGGAGCAGTCACGTGATTGGTTGGATGTTGTGGCAGGCTGGAGTGAACTCTGTGAGGAAAGGGGAACAGTAGAGTAGTCTGTTTAGGAAAAGATTATCCCTCCCTCCCTCCCTCCCATTTGTGCTGGTGTTATGTTTTGTGTTAGTGTTGTGGGGTGGGGTGGGGAGTGTCAACTTGGGTGGATTTGGTGGAGCTTATGGGGTTGGGGGGAGGTGGTCGCAGCTTTGGGTGGGGCGGAAAATGGGGTTTGGCCCAGTTGGATCTGGGAGATGAGCAGTTAATAAATAAATAAATGTAACACTCGTATGCGATACCGCTGCGAGGGGAAGCATGGCCTTGCGTCACCGTGGATCATGTTTGGGGGGAGCGGAAGCATGATCTTGCATCACCGTGGGCCATGTTTGGGGGGAGGGGAGGGGAAGTAAGGCCTTGCGTCACCGTGGGCCATGTTTGGGGGAATGTTATAAATTTAAAGACTTAACGGGAGCTAGTTTCGACACCGAATAGCTCCCTGGAGATGTGTGAAATATGCATTGGGGGTTTGTTGGTTTTTGGACACAGATTGTATTGTAAGTGAAGATAATATTCAGATAGATAATAAAGCTGCGGCCAAATATTTATTCCAATAAAACTGAGTTGTGTGATTATTGATTGATGTTGATTAGCTTTCAGTTGCAGGTGACGGGAATGCGAATGCTAATGTTATAGTTTATGGAATTTTTTTGTAGGAATTTGTCCAAATGTTTTTGAAACCCTGCTAAGCTAACCACTTTTACCACACTGTCTGAGAAGAAATGTCAGAATTTAATTATACATTGTCTGAAGAAATATTTTCTCTGGTTTATTTTAAATTTACTACTTAGTAAGCTTCATTGCATGTCCTCTTGACCTTGTATTTTTGGAAAGAGTGAATAAGTAATTCACTTCTACCTGTTCCGCTTCATCCAGTATTTTATAGGCCTATCTTATCTCCCCTCAACCATCTATTCTCCAAGCCTCAGCATCTTTAGCCTTTCCTTTTAGGGAAGTTGTCCCATCCCCTTTATCATTTTTGTTGCCCTTCTCAGTAAAGTTTCTAATTTTGCTATATCTTTTTTGAGCTACAGTAGCCAGTGACAATATTCGAGGTATAGTCGCACAAAAGGAGCAATAGAAAGGCATTATACAGTAATATTCTCAGTTTTGTCTCCATTTCTTCCCTAATAGTTTCTAGCATTCTGTTTGCTTTGTAAGCACCACTTCACACTGAGCAGATGATGTCAACCTATCATCAACAATGATACCTAAATCTTTTTCCTGGGTGGTGATTCTTAATGTGGAACATTGCATCATGTCACTGGTTTGGGTTCTTCTTCCCTACATGCATCACTTTTCACCCGCTCATATTAAATGTCATCTGCCATTTGAATACCCAGTCTTCCAGTCGCATGGGGTCCTTCTTCAGTCTTTCATAATTCTCTTGTGATTTAGCAACTTTGTGTCAACAAAATCGATCACCTCAATCATTATTTCAAGTGAAAGGAAACTCTGGAATGAAGGAGCATAGAATGAAGATGAAGGGATACCATACTATATCATACAGTTTCTTAAATCTCACAGAGTTCAACTAGGATTCATTGCAGTTTACAATACGAATTTGAGATAGAAGTAAGTCCACAATTATGGAATTCTTTACTGGACTCAATTCATCAGATTCCTGCTTTTTTAACTTTTTGTAAGAGTTTGAAAGCCTATCTTTCCAGTAAGGCTTTTCAGAATTTGTGATGGGAAACTGTTCTTTTTGTTGTTTTTTATTTCAATAGTTCTTGTTTTGATGTTTATGTTTTAAAGGAACTGTTTTGTGTTTTCAAAGGACTGCATGATGTACGTTTTAGGATGTTCAAAGTATTTACTAAGGGCTCCTTTTACGAAGCCGTGTTAGCAGTTTAACACATGTAATAGCGCGCACTAATTTGCCAGCCACGCTAGCCGCTACCGCCTCTTCATGAGCAGGCGGTAGTTTTTCGGCTAGCGTGGGGGTTAGCACGCACTAAAAAGTTGCATGCGATAGAGCCGCTAATGCGGCTTCGTAAAAGGAGCCCTAAGTTGTAAAGTGATTGTTTTATTTGAATTATGAATGTGAATATGTAAACCGCATAGAATATGGATATGTGGGATATAAATGTTTAAATAAATAAATTCAGGATGCAGGTAGGCATACGCACATTATATGATGTTATATCAAATGGGAAAATGCTTGATTTTTCACAACTGGAACAATCTTTTGGTATAAATTAATATCTGAATTCTTGAATAAAAAGCCAAAAATTTGTCTTAGAGACATTTGGAGCATTGAGATAAAGCAGCATATTTCTGCATCTCAATGGCCACAAATTTGGACTTGGAGGATGAGATGCACAGCATCAGCATCTATGAGATAAACGTGGGGTTTTTTTTGTTACATAGAAGTTTCTGGACCCCTGTTCATTTACAAAAATTAGACAGTTCTAAATCTAATAGATGCTGGCAATGTCATCTTGATGTAGGGACACTGGATCATCTGCTGTTCTATTGTCCTTTGATACTTAACTTTTGGAAGTCAATATGAGGACAGATTAATACCATACTGGAGGCATCAATTCCATTGATATATGAGGTAGTTATATGTGGAACATTATTTCATATTAAGCCCCCCATGGACCGCTATAAATGCCAACTTTTCCTAATTATGACCGGGATAGCCATGCAAATGATTACTCGCAACCGGAAGAATTGGGAGCACCTTAGTTTTCCTTTCTGGTGGGTGAGCTTCTGCTTAACTTATAAGTATGAAAAAACGAATTCTGACTTGCTGGGGCATAATAAGATAATCATATTGGTTTGGGGTCCATTACGTCTTTTGTAGATTTGTTATAGTTGCCCTTTATCTTTATCTTTACTTTCCGTTGTTTTGCACCCACACATTCGTGGGGGGGAGGAACAGGAGTCTTTTGTTTTGGTATTATTCCTGATGGTAATATTGGATGGGGGAGGGAATTTTATTTTTTGTATAGATTTTGATTGTTTATAAGTGCTTATTTGATTATTATTATTTGAATGTAAATTGTATTGCACTTTTTGTTGGCATTAAAAACTAAATAAAGTTTTTTAAAAAATAATAAATTCAGTTACAATCAGATTCCAGAAGACATAACTGGAGAAAAATCATGAGAGTTACAAGGAGAACAGATATGTCGTTAACATTTTCCTAAGCAAAGACTTCTTTACAGATATGATGATGGATATGCAAAACAGCTTCCTGGTGGAGGTAGCAGAGACAACCGCCTCACCCCCCCCCCCCTTTTTTACCAAACCATAGGACAGATTTTAGCACCAGCCTGGGTGGTAACAGCTCCAACTCTCATAGAATTCCTGTAAGCATTGGAGCTGTTACCGCCACAGCCAGCACTATAAACCGCGCAATGGTTTAGTAAAAGGGGGAAAGACTGTATATGAATTAAAGAAACATTGGGACAGTCACATAGGACCTCTAAAGGAGAAGATACTAGATGGTATGGATGGGTAGAATGGATCATTCATATGGTCTTTACTGGCCATCATTTTGCATTTTTTCTCTGTTTCTATGTGTGTTTCTAAAATAATGTGAAATGACATAGGACATGATATTGACGTGTGCTGTTCCATTTAAAAATGAATGCATACCCCTAGTAATCAACCTCAAAAGTTCATTCTCAGAATTTGGTGAGAATGACTCAATTTTCTTATACTTAATTTACTTTCAAATGATTCCTCAAGTTCTGCAATCTCACAATTTCTTATTCAACAGTACTTGCAATGATGGCACTTTATTTTTGCATCAGTGCATGGTCACACCCTGTGACCACCTCTGCAGCCAAATCACGTAGATATTTTGACACTGCAAGAGTCTCATACAGAAAAACATAATTCCTGCACATGTCTTCCAGTCTGAGTTGGACCAAATAACTGCTGAATCATACCAAAGCTTTGCTTGCTATAATAAACTCTGGAGTTTTTGAGGAATGAGCCCTTGCATTTTGTAATTTGCTGTTATCTCTCTTGGTTGAGTTTTGTATTCTCTCTTATGCAATGATCCTTTAATAAACATATATAAAAAAAAAAAAAAGAAGGGGAATCAAATGCAACAACTCATGAAGTCACATTACCATCATGTTTACTAAAATAAATTTAATGAAACCACAGTAGATAAGGAAGAGAATATCATTTTCTCTCTTTTTAAACTATAACACCACATCTTCTAGAATCATCCCATGATCACTTCATGAAACCTGGGACTAGTCAACCAAAGCCTCTCATAAGGGAAAAACCATAGCAAAATGTATTACAGCATACCAGATTCAAATTGTCTTTCTATACAAAGGTGCCAGTACTTTAAATGCTATGGGTGGTTAAGCACCCCAACAATTGATCAGATCCCTTCTCTTTGACTAATGAGGAGTCATTTATGATGGATGTAGAACTCCAAATCTTTGTTTCTCTGGGAAAGACATGGTACCTGGTATGGGTCCATAGAACCCTTACTGCCTCAATTATTTTTCGATATATGCCATTTTGATGGATCCATGTGTACTGGTGATGTTTGTGGTACTAGAAATTTGTGGTACTGCATCTTCAGGTGTACTTCCTACTTTTGCACTGAAGTCCCACAGAGTGATCAGTAGATCTTCTTTCAGCATTTGATCTATTACATTTTGTTGTTCATAGAACAATTCTACATCCTCATCTTCTATGTCTGTCATTGAACTAGACAACAGATGTGCCTTTGTTGATATAGGAGATAGAGAGCCCAAATAGAATGACATCAAAACTGTGATTAGTGATGAAACTAAAAAAAAAACACTCCAGAAAAGAAAGAAAGCCAAGAAATCCCTTGGATCTCAGAAGAAACCAGAAAAGTAGCTGAACAAAGAAGACAAGCAAAATTTTCCAGTTACAAAGAAAAAATATCACAAATGAACCAAATGTTTCAACATCAAGTTCAGCAAGACAAATAACAATATCTCAAAGGATATTTGTCAGTAAAATAAATCAGAAAATGTAGACAGAAAACCCAGATTAGCGTATCAGGATGTTAAGAGATTGCAGCAGAAATTCCAACCTCGATTGAGGATGCTTAAATATGCTAATGGAATGATATTGAATGATCCAGAATTCATTAAAAAGAGATGGAAAGAATATTTGGAAAATTTATACAAAAAAGGCAATGAAGATAACATTGGGGAAATTGAACTGGAAACTGATACCGAAGAAGAACCAATTATTTTAAAAGAAGAAATCATAGCATCAATTAAAGCTTTATTGAAAAACAAGTCACCTGGTATCAATGGTATTCCAGTTGAATTAATCAAAGGGTCAGAAGATGCTATGATGGCCCTCACTCAACTGTGTCAACAGATTTGGAAGGAAAAACACATTGCCAACTGATTGGAGATCACTGTTCATACCTATACTGAATTATGGTGACACCAAGGGCTCCTTTTACTAAGCTGCGTTAGTGTTTTTAGCACATGCAGCATTTTAGCGCTAGAACTAACGCCAACTCAATACTGGCGTTAAGGTCTAGCATGGGCGACAATTTAGTGTGCGCTATTCCGTGCGTTAAAGCCCTTACGCGGCTTAGTAAAAGGAGCCCAAAGGGTTGTAATAACTATAGAATGATTGCTTTAATTCCATACGCCAGCAAAATATTGCTGAAAATAATATAACAAAGGGTACAATCATATGATGAGCAAGAACTACCCAAAATTTAGGCTGGTTTCAGAATATTGGAGAAAAGCAAAGAATACCAAAAGCTCCTATGCTTTTGCTTCATCACCTAAAGCAAAGCTTTGACTTTGTGGATCACGACAAACTATGGAGAACTGTAGCGCAAATGGGAATACCCAAATACATAACTCAACTGGTAAAGAGCCTCTATGAAAATCAAGAAGCTGCAGTGTGAACTGAATATAGCATCACTGAT
Source organism: Geotrypetes seraphini (assembly GCF_902459505.1). Lineage (NCBI taxonomy): Eukaryota > Metazoa > Chordata > Amphibia > Gymnophiona > Dermophiidae > Geotrypetes > Geotrypetes seraphini. The sequence goes on from NC_047085.1 coordinate 371,099,855, forward strand.
CGGTGTCCAATAAAATGTGGCATCGGGGAAGGATACATTTTGTCACCTTACCTGTTCAACCTTTATAGTGAAGCCATATTCAGAATTGCAAATTTGGAAGAAGAGAGCATTGGTTTCAAAGTTGGTGGCCGAAATATAAACACAGATAATACAACAGAACAGAAACAAGATGAACATCACGAACACAGAAAATTATGAAGATTTTGAGCTTGAAGGTGACAGAATAGATGTAAAGGATTTCAATCTCCTGAGCTCTTTTGTAAACAAAGAAGCAACTAGCAGGGAAGAAATACTCCACAGAATAACACTTGGTCACTCTTCAATGATAACTCTCAACAAAGTATTCAAAGGCAAGGAAATAACACTCTAAATAAAGATCAGACTTGTCCATGCACTCATTTTCTCAGTAGTCAATTACAGATGCTAAAGCTGGATACCACGGAAACAAAACAGAAAGAAGATTGACTCATTTGAGCTTTGGTGCTGGAGAAGGATTTTATGCATGTCATGGACTGCCAAAAGAGCTAACAAATCGATTCTGGAAGAGATCAATTCCCAAATAATGAAGTTATGACTGTCTTATTTTTGTCACATCGTCAGAAGAGAGAGATCACTGGAGAAGGACATCATATTTGGGAAGATCCTGCAATCAGATGGCTAAACATATTAAAAACAACCATGGAGATGATACTTGAGGACCTTACTGTACTAACACAAAACCAATTTCTTTTTAGATCTGTAATTCATCAAATCGCTAGGACTCGAACACGAGTCAATGGCAACTAACAACAAAATTATTTTTACCATGGTCTAAAGATATAAATGCAAGATCACAACCTAGTACAGATTCAGATCTCTCCAGGACAAACCCAACTACCAAAGTTGTACACAAGAAAAAGAAACTTTGTATGCTACTAAGTTTAAGGCTTAAAGGTTGACATACTGCCTTTCCCCTATGATAAAAATCACCTCTAAAAATTGCATTCAGTGTCCCTGAAACTTAATTAGCAGCCAAGGATTAATTTCACTATAGATTTAGTAAATTTTCTGCAATAATTAATCCCTAACAGCCATCTCATTTTCTATCCTGCTATTATGTATGCCTTAAATAGCTTTTTCAAATTGGTGTGTCATGTTCCTTCTCTAGCTATATTTAAATCATACCCATGAATATATTTTTAAGGGTTTTTTTTAACATTAGATCTTTGATCTATTTGATCATAGCCTTGTTGATTTTTAACTATGATTACTATAATAAATCTAGTAAAAATGACATACTTAAGATTCATGGAGGTGTGCCATGAGACTGTAACTAAGGGGTCCTTTTACTAAGGTGCGCTAACCAATTTATACTCTATGAGCACCTTAGCATTTAGCGCAAGCTAAATTGATTAGTGCTCCTTAGTAAAAGGACCCCTAAGGGTCAGCCCATATTATTCTAAATAAAACAGCTATTGGAGCAGGAGCAAGTGGTATCACTCCTTTCCTGTATCACATTTCCACCCAACCCTCAGAGGTGAATCAGAGCCTGGGGTGAGGGAAGAATTGATCCTTCTGGTTCACCAGGAAGTAGGGATCCTTTCCCAAGGGAGGGGATCCAGAAGGCCTCTAATTTGTGCTGGCAGGCTCTTTAATTTGATAGTACCGCCACTCGAATAGTCTTATTTATTATTTCCCATATATTGCCATTGGCCAGCATGTGTGGATTCCTGGCAGTGGTGTGGATGTGTGAAATTTCAGGCATATTTTTTTTTTGCTTGTTTTGGGTTTTTTTTAAATCTGCATTTATTTATGAAAGTATAAAACATAAATACAACAATCACCAAAACAAAGCACAATTGCTTAATAGAACAAAACAGGAAAAGCACAACAGTGCCAGGCTCATAATTATCGACAATTATCACCAGATCAGTTCTTTATCAATAAGTAGACAATTCACTCTTTCAACTGTTTCCTATTCTTATGAGAGGAAAAAGACCTCAGAAATCCAGCAAAACACCAAACTCAAATTGTTAATATGTTTGCAATACAGGGTTCCTGGCTTCAATGTTCAGTCCTCAAAAACCCCTCTTTATATATTTTTTATGTAATTTAAAACATAGCCATACATTTTCAATAAGCTTTCAATAGGCCCAACTTAATAATAATAATTAAAGCCACCCAGTTACCAGACAGGACCTGTTTTGTCAAACTTTACTGGCTTCTTCAGGGATAGGGTTACCATCTACCTTGCCCCATTGGGAAATCTACTGCAAAGCTTAAATGTCAAATTCTACATCTACGTAGATGACATCACCATAATTCTTTCCCTCACAAACCTAACCTCCAAGACAAAGAATCACCTGGCATTCATCCTAAAACAAATCAAATTATGGACGACAGAATTCAAACTGAAACTCAACACAAAGAAAACCAAGTTTTTTCTCGCGAGCCCAAAAGATAAAATCAAAGATTAATATTTACCTCTGTGTCATATAGTTTCATGATGCAAATGATCTCTTGGCTTTGAATGTCTAATCCCAAGTATGACGCACTATGCAAAACATTTTTGATATCACAATGCTGCTATCATACTCTATTATAATTTTTAAATCATTGATATTGACAAATGTTATATTCGATAGGAAATCTCCCTTATTCAATTTACTGTTAACTTTAGAAATTAAAGTTATTTTGTCCTATTAGAAATGTTCATGATTAACTTGGTTGGCATTATATGGATATGGTTTATTTTCCAGCTTATCATTGTACTACCCATATTTAATTTGAGGCCTCTGAATAGGGTATAGATAGAGGGTTAAATACAGGTTTCTGGACCTGATGGGCCGCTGCGTGAGCGGACTGCTGGGCATGATGGACCTCTGGTCTGACCCAGCAGAGGCACTGTTTATGTTCTTATGTTCCATGTAATTTCATTGAGTGTCCCCTACTCTTAGTAATTTTTGAAAGAGCATTCCACTCAGGATTTTGTAGAGCTCAAAGATATCACTCCTCAGTCTTCTCTTTTGTAAGCTAAAGAGCCCTAAGCTCTTTAGCCTTTTCTTATATAACAGGACTTTCATCTCCCCCCTTGTCATTTTGGTCACTGTAGGTTGACATCTCTGGTCAGTCCAGCTCCTCAGGTCACTCTGGTCATTTCCAGCCTTCCAGACACTCTAGTCACCTCTGGTCATTCTGTCACTCTGGCCTCAATGGTGAATCTGGATCCCTGAGAGAGTCACCTTGAGAGCTCAGGTAGCTCTCACTGACACAAGGGCATCAAGTGTCTTTAATGCCCTTCTTGCCTCCGAGGGGCAAGGTCATCTCATTTCTTTTAGTGTTTCAGAATCCGTTCTGTTAGATAATTCCTCTCATTTCCTCATTTGGTGTTGTTTCTTAGCCTTAGTTGTGCTGGTTCTCTTTCTTGCAAATAAATATGCAAATAAGCTATGTTAGTGTTCCCAGGTAATCATTCATTGCAGCTATATCCATATAGTCTTTTGATAAGGTCTGGTAGAAAGGGGTTCCTTCTGTGTTTCTCATGATAGGATATATATCCCATCATAGTGGATGCTTGAATCTTTTCTAATTCAGCTATATCTTTTTTAAGATATGGTGACCAGAAATGAAAGCAATACTCAAGGTAAAGTCACACCATGAAGCAATATAGAGGCATTATAATATTCTTAGTCTTAGTTACTATCCATTTCCTAATAATTCCTAGCATCCAGTTTGTTTGTTTTTTTGGTTGCTGCTGCTGCATACTGAACAGATGATTTCAGCATTTTCTCTGCAAGGACACCTAGATCTTTTTTTTGGGTGCTGATTCCTAAGGTGGAACCTAGCATCTGGTAACTATGATTTGGATTTAAGAACATAAGAATTGCCATACTGGGACAGCATCGAGCCCAGTATCCTGATTCCAAAAGTGTCCAACCCAGATCCCAAGTTCCTAGCTAGATCTCAAATAATAAAATAGATTCTAAACTGCATATCCTAGGAATAAACAGTGGATTTCTCCAAGCCATCTCAATAATGGCTTATGGACTTCTCTTTTAGGAAATTATCCAAGCCTTTTTGAAATCCCACTAAGCTAACTGATTTCACCACATTCTCCAGCATCAAATTCCAGAGTTTAATTACTCATGTGAATAAATATTTTCTCAAACATGACCCTCCACATCTTTTTTTAAATGGAATGACCAGAATTGCACAGAGTATTCAAGGCCTCATAACCTCTCCTCTTTATGAATCTTCCTCCAAAGAACATAAGAATTGCCGCTGCTGGGTCAGACCAGTGGTCCATCATGCCCAGCAGTCCGCTCATGTGGCGGCCCTCCGGCCAAAGGCCAGTGCCCTCACCGAAACTAGCCCTATCAGCGTACGTCCTTGTTCATCAGGAATTTGTCTAACTTTGTCTTGAATCCCTGGAGGGTATTTTCCCCTATGACAGACTCCGGAAGAGCGTTCCAGTTTTCTACCACTCTCTGGGTGAAGAAGACCTTCCTTACGTTTGTACGGAATCTATCCCCTTTCAACTTTAGAGAGGGCCCTCTCGTTCTCCCTACCTTGGAGAGGGTGAAAAACCTGTCCTTATCTACTAAGTCTATCCCCTTCAGTACCTTGAATGTTTTGATCATGTACCCTCTCAATCTCCTCTGTTCAAGGGAGAAGAGGCCCAGTTTCTCTAATCTTTCGCTGTACGGCAGTTCCTCCAACCCCTTAACCATCTTAGTTGCTCTTCTCTGGACCCTTTCGAGTAGTACCGTGTCCTTCTTCATGTATGGTGAGCAGTGCTAGACGCAGTACTCCAGGTGAGGACCCGGTACAGCGGCATGATAACCTTCTCCGATCTGTTCGTGATCCCCTTCTTTATTATTCCTAGCATTCTGTTTGCCCTTTTCGCCACCGCCGCACATTGCGTGGACGGCTTCATCAATTTGTCGATCAGAATGCCCAAGTCCCTTTCCTGGGAGGTCTCGCCAAGTACCGCCCTGGACATCCTATATTCATGCATGAGATTTTTGTTACCAAAACTAATTAAGCCATAAGAAACTAAGAACTTAGTGGATTATTTAACCTGGATTGGCCACTCTTGGAAACAGGTTACTGGGCTCTATGGACCTTTTCTTTGTCTCAATATGACAATACTTATATTTTTACCTTTAGTTCTACTGATGTACAAAATCATTGCTCTCTCGCAATCCAAGGTATGGAAGGCCAATTCAGCATGATATCTGTGAAAGAACGGCAGAAGAACAAAAGACTAATTTGAGTTGAATAAAGAATTTACTTTTGGAAAAAAAATCGGGGAGGGGGGAGGGGGCTATGCAAAATTATTCTAATCATAAGAATTTTGTGTACAGCACATATGTCATTATTCTTTGTAAGTGAGTGGTTCATTTCCACAGTAGCAACTACAATAAGGAATATTGCTTTTCTGGTGAAATACTTGAACAAATAAATATTTATAGCCTCAAAATTGGCATAATCGGCTATGAGGACCTCATCAAGAACCCAGTACAATGTAATTTAGTTTATTAACTTGAGATATTGCCTTTCACTGATATGGCAAAATTGTTTATAAAACATTTAAACAAGAAAGCAGAGAGAAAATTGGAGATAATAACCCAGGCACGAAAAGGACATTTATAGCAGGCTTAGGTTGAAATAGCCTTCCATAAAACAAAGTATTAGAGGATGGGAAGAAACTGGCTATCTTTTCTAATGAACTTAGCTCAGTAGATGTTTATCTTTGAATTTTTTTCAAGCCAGCTCATAGAGGGCAAGAAAAAAGATGTATTTGATTATGTGCTCTATATACCATAAGATAAACATGCCATTTGATAATAATATAATATGACCTGGTTAACTTGAGAAACATGGAGGGCCATTTTCAAAAAGAGTATTTAAGTCCAACTTGGATGTCCAAAGTCGGAAGCAAAGAAATGCTCATTTTCAAAAGCCGAACTGTTAGATGCCTAAATTATTTGTTTGAATTACCTACTTGCACATTTAAGCCAACAGGATGTCTAACCTTAGGACGCCTAATTTTATATCCCATTTTTTTTTTTAACAAGGCAAGATACAGACAAGCTGTACAAAGCAAAGAATCATAAAATATTATCTATGCAATACAAGTTGACCCCTGCTAAGCAGGGTAAATTGGCACTAGCGCACTCTAAAGCGACAGTCCTCTCTGGGGTGCCAATTTGAGCAGCCAGGTTTGCTCATAGGTGGGTAAAAAGTACATGGAAAATGACACATGATGCAAATTTTATTAAAATAGTTATTTCATTTATTAATTGCCATAATGATCCTCAAAAGATTGTGTCACCAGGAGATCTTTACAGATGCCAAACACTGACATTCTGACAAAGAATCTCAACCCCTTAATTGTCGTTCACCAATATATATCTTCAGTCCAGTTTGACATCATTGGCTGTCAGCCAATCCACTAACATAGGCTGTTCTTAGCTTTGGGCAAAGGAAATTCCTTTACATAGTTTTTCCAACTCAAAGTCAAAGTTTTAAAGTCATATTTTTGTTTACATTAATTTCTGAATATGCATAAACATATTATAACATATCCAATACTCTTTTTATCATTCTAAAAAAGGTGAAATCAAAGCCCCTTGTCTGTGTCAGATGACACACTTGCTTTGGAAAACTGACAGTTTCAAGTTTCACTGACACACAGACTCAGAAGCCCCAGACCCCTTCCTATGCTGGTGGGCTTCTCTAAGACTGGTACAGCATTTCTGATTCTAACTGTTTCCAGATGTTGCCTCTTATTCCTCCTTATAGTTTCTTCAGGGTTAAAATATAGAAAAGATGTTTTTCAAAACCCACTCTCATGTTTAGTATACCTTCATACATCATTCATACATCATTCATTCGGGGCCCCATTCACACACAACACGGTATAATGCATTCATACTTAGTACAAGAAGGCTTTCTTACACATGGTAGAAAGTCCATTTGAAATCTTAGCTACCTTAATTGAAGTCCAGTGTACTCTATGCATAAGGAAGAACAGAGATTGAAGAACGCCAGCAGAGCAAGAAGATCTAAACATATTTTTCTAAACTTCCTGCCACGTCTCTTCCTCAGGCGAAAGTCCCAAATCTCCATGCCAAACGTTCATCATGCTCGTTAATGAAGAAGTTGAAAACCTCCTCATAAGGTCATACCATCTGGAGGCAACTCCTTTTTTTATTAGTATTGATTAATGAAATGTAAGAAAGTAGTTCTGGGATATTCTTTAATTGCCCTGCATTAGGAAAAAGAGCATTCAAGCAATGTCTCAATATCCAATGATACTGCTGATGGAGTGACAAGTTATAACAAGTTTGTAATTCTTCATAGGACATCCATTGAGAGTTCTTTATTAAATCTTGGAGAGTCCAGATACCACAATTCTGTCATAATATCTAGTTAATTGATCTATCCTGAATCTTTTATGATCAGTATGCCACAACAATATTTGTGCCATTTAATTTCCATCAAGTTATCGTAAGCCTTGAGTACTACATGAGTGGAATAGTAGATTGGTTGTTTTTTTATCTTTAGAGTGTAGTGGGATGGAAAGTGTAAAAGCGAGGCGAGTATTTCCATATATACTTTTTTCCAATTGCAGCCATGTAAGGGAATTAGCAGCAGAATCAACATTCAGCCATATCAATCCATGTCTCATGATGAAAGCCTGGTGATAGTGTAAGAAGTCAGGAAAATTTACCCCTCCCTATAGATTTGGCTTGTTTTAATTTATGCAACGCAATATAGGGTTGTTTAGTCTGCCATAAAAATGTACTTAGACAATTTTCAATGTCTTGATATGTGCATTGTTTAAGCAAAAATGGTATCATGCTGAAAATATAATTTATTTTGGAAAGTATCATCATCTTAATGGTGTCCAGGCGGCCCCACCAAGTTAGTTTAAGAGGGAACCATTTCAGTGTAGAATCTTTGATGATATTTAAAATAAAATCTATGTTATACTGCTCCATATCCTTCAGCGTGAGTCCCACATATATACCTAGGTATTTAATTTTGGTCGGGTTCCAAATAAAGCCATAAGAGTCCATTTCATGCCTACCTTCAATACTATAAAGCGGCATTAACTCAGGCTTAGTTATATTTAGCCTATATCCAGAAACCGATGCATAATTGTCTATCACATTCAAAACAAAGGGAATTGATTCTGGAGAGTACAAAAGGAAGTGGGAATGGACAATGAACACTCCACTGAAGATCACTGATGTAAAACCAACTTGTTTATTTCATAAAAGGACACAAGCAGAAGCTATGGACCCGACACAGCACTGTGTTTCGGCGTCTGAGGAACACCTGCATCAGGGGTCACTGTGACTTATATGTTCACATATGACAGGTCTGGGATAAAACAAAGCTCGGTCCAACTAACATGCCAGAGTAACCAAAATCACTGAAAAGCTATGGAGACACATAGAGGGGCAAAATCGAAAGGGACGTCTAAGTCTGTTTGCGTCTAAGCCGCAAGTTGTCCAAAGTAAAAAAGTTGTCCAAAGTAAAAATACATCCAAAATTTTTTTTGTTTCGAAAATCATCTAATTATATGTCCTGCCGTTCTGATTGTCCAAGCCACTAAATCATCCATCTTTATACCACATTTCCGTCCAACTTTTCATCCAAGTCAAAAACGCCTAGAACAAGCCCTGTTGGATGTGGGAGGGGTCTGCAAAGTGATGGACTGAACACCCAGACATGCCACCTAAATAGTGGGGTACCTTACAGGGCACTGCTGTGAACTCCACAAAAAGGGTGCCATGGCTTCTCCTCACTACAGCTCCCTTATAGGTCATGATGAGCCCCCAAAACCACCTCCAGAATCCCCTAGACCCACTTATCTACCACCCCAAAAGCCCTTATGGCTGCAGGAGCCACTTATATGCCAGAAATAAAGGGTTGTGGGGTGTATAGGGCAGTGCACATGTTTCAATATCAATTCAGTGATTACAGGGGCTTATGGGCATGGGTCCTCCTCTGTATAGGTCCCTAACTCACCCCCAAGATGACATAAGCTGCCTCTGTGCTGGACGACTAGGCTTTCCTATGCCAGGCGGCCAGGTGATGATGGTCTGGAGACTGAATTTTAAAGGTGTGATTAATATTTTTATGGGGGTGGGGGGTCAGTGATCACTGGGGTAGTATGTGGGGGTCTGTGTTATATGTTTTCAGTGCTTATCTGGTGACTTTAGGTGGGTTTTTGTGACTTAGACCATGTTTTACATGGTCTAAGTCAGTGTTTTTCAACCTTTTTATACCTATGGACCGGCAGAATTATTCTGTGGACCGGCATCGGTCTGTGGACCGGCAGTTGAAGAACACTGGACTAAGTTGTGGGCCAGACCCCACCCATCTCTACCCAATCTCCACCCCAGACCCCACCCCCATAATAGTACTAATTGCACCTTGCACGTCCTGTACCTCATATGGAAGCCTTCCCTCTGACGTTGCAACATCAGAGAGAAGGCTTCCGGTTCAGGCGCAGGATGCCCATAGGAGCCACTGCCCGTGGCTTTGTGCGCTGAATCAGTTAGGAAGAGGGAGCTGGCTCGAAGATAAAGCCGCATCAATCGCACAGTGGACCGGCTGCTGAAGAACACTGTTTTGGGCCTGATGCATGTGCTGGCCCTGTGGACCGGCAGAAAATTTTTGTGGACTGGCACTGGTCCATGGACTGGTGGTTGAAGAACACTGGTCTAAGTCACAATGTTCAGGTTTCGTCGATTGTGGGCTGTATACCTGTTGGTTATACATGCTATACGACTAAGTCTAAGCCGGCCCACGTCCCGCCCAATTCCCACCCTCGACACTCCTCCCGAAATGCCCCGTTTAGCTTTGGATGTTCAGCAGCACTATGAAGGCCTAGGTCATTTAGAAATACATCCAACACCCATTTTTATTATCAGCACTTGGACATATTTGGGAAATGTTCGTCCAACTGCCAACTTAGGTTGGTTTTTGGACGTTTTTCTCTTTCGATTATGAGCCCCATAAAGTATGACAAACAATAACTATTCACAAGCAAAATATCAAAAATAATATGTAGCCACTAAAAGATATTCATATACTAGATCCCCCTGCTAGAGACTTTAATTTAGCAGGTATCAGCAAAATAAGGAGAAAAGACCTCAGTGTTCCTAGAGAAAAACTCAGGGAACCACTATGACAACTACAAAATTGTCATAGAAAACGCATCCTTGGTCTAATAAAAACTCCATTCAATAAATCTAATATCACAAAAACATATTTCCAAAATTATTGTAAGTAAAAAACCTGCACTTATCTTTAAATGATGTCTTTCTGTCCTCTAGTATGGGCAAGATCACTGTAGCACAGTGAAAAAAAATCACCCGGTGCTGTTTCAGTCACTCTAACATTGCACAGGAAATAATCATGAAATTCCCCACAGAAGATAATCATCCTGTGCAATGTTAGAGTGACCGAAACAGCACTGGGTGATTTTTTTTCACTGTGTTTCAGTGATCTTGCCCATACCAGTATGGCATAAACTATGACGTCATTGGCATATGCAGATAATTTAACCTCCATGGTTTCATGGACAAATTCTGTAATAGAGTCATTCGCACTGATAGCAGACATAATCGGTTCCAGTGCCAAGTTAAATAATAATGATAAGAGTAGACATCCCTGATGAGTTCCTCACAGTGGTCTAAAAACATCAAAAAGATGTCCGTTGATGCAAATTTTTGTAGTAGGGGCATATTATAAGACTAATCATTTGTATAAATTTCATGGGAAAGCTGAATTTTGTGAGAGTTGCAAACAGGAAGGGCCATTCTACTCTATCGAAAGCCTTTTCAGCATCTAGTGCTAAAAAGCTAAAAAGGCAAGTTTATAAGACTTAGATTGACACTCGGATATAATATTAGATAGAGTACACATATTGTTGGAGAAATGTCGCCCATACATGAATCCAGTTTGATCCTCAGTAATCAATAAAGGCAGAACATCCTGAAACCTAGAAGCTAATAATTTGGCGTAGATCTTACCATCTACATTTATTATCGAGAGTGGTCTATGATTGCCAACATGTTTAGGATCTTTGCCATGTTTAGGTATCAAAATTATTGTTGCTTCGGTGAATTTCCCATCAGCCTTCGCTTGTGATGCCATATGGGCAAAAAGCTTTTGTAGAAATGGAGTCAGCAATGACTTAAAAGCTTGATAGAATTCAATAGTAATGCCATCTGGCCTTGGTGCTTTATTTGTTGCCATGCTGTTGATAGCGTCAATAATTTCTGTAGTTGACATGGGAGACATCAATTTATCATGTTACAAATCAGGCAGAAGAGGTAGAGAGATTTCCTCAAGAAATGTACGTGGATCATCATCATTATGCAATTCTGTCACTAGCCCATCCACCAGATTACTTAAGACATCTGTATGATGCTCTATTAGGCTTTCCCATACCAAGAGTTGCTGTTCTAGAGATAGGTATGTACTCTTTCATTCAGATTTTTGGGGGTGGGACAGAGTCAGTGAACATTGGGGGAGTGTGGAGGGTCATACCTTAATGTATCCAGTGGTCATCTAGTCAGTTTGGGTACCATTGTGGCCCTTTAGACGCTTCTAAAACAGGTCTAGCTCCAAATGTCTAAGTTCCATACAGTAATAATACAGATGGATTCAAACTTCCAGATCCACCTCTATGAATGTTATATTGATCCTCAGATGCACCACTCCACGTTCAAACTTTATCACCACGCTAAGCTTGATGTGCAAAATCTTCCCTGGATCAATTTTACTAATGTAATATTAACATGATTTTATGTTCATTTTAAATACATTTTTAAATATATATTCATTTTTTATAATTATACTATTTATAAAGAAGAACTTATATAAATCAGTAAAGCAAGGTTACAAAAGATTTATAAATAAATAAATAATATGTAGAGAGATAACACAACTAAAAATGTGCATTCATAAAAAGTTAAATATAGCATTATGTAAAACTTAAAAAGATATATGTACCTAATAATACAAATATAGTATAAAAACATAGCAACACAAGAACATATAGTAAATGTACTGTTTTCTGCTTTCACAATAGCTGGGGTTATTTCACTGTTAGTATCCTTTGCTTTCTTTCAGTACCCATGGAATGTTCATGAGACCATTCGGAAACTTAGGGTTCCGTTGCCTCTGTAGCCAAAGCCTGCCAGCATGTTTTGAACCAAGATTCAAAAAAGTGGATGGAAAATGTCACTCTTAGTAGCCTAATGTTTAGGAAACCAGGATTCAGATTCCAATGGCACCCCTTATGGTCTTCTGCTAAGTCATAACTCTCCTTTACCTCTGGTAAAAACTTAAGATTATACGTAGAAAGAACAATACCCATTGAACCTGAATGTAACTCACCTTGAACTACAGAAGAGTCCCAATTATCTAAAATACATGGATATGATAGATGGTCAGATAAATGAAAATGGCAGTTAATATAGAAAGCATGATGAAAGAAGCACACATAGACTGGAAATCCAGTATAATTTTGAACTTTTGTTTTTAATTAAACAACACCACAATTGAAATTGGATGTAATAACATTGGAACTCATACATCAGCCATTCTCATATACACTTCTCCTATTCACATTAATAATACCATTACATCTTTCAGTTGGGCAAAGATTGGCCACAGCTTTATTTAGTATTATTTTCAAACAATAATTTTCATAACATTCTTGTAAACAGAACCAAACCCCACACTTAACCATTTGGGATTTACCTCCAAGAGCTAATCAGTATTGAAACTAGATCACTTATCCCCAACTTCCCATAACACCTAGTGACTTACAGTGTCATCAAGCCACCTCAACTCGTGGCGGTGTCGCCCACGAGGACATATTTACAATTCACATATCATAGGTCTTCCAATTCAATCTGCCTCTGATAAATGCTCTGCCCTTAGCCCCCCCCCCCAACCCACTAGCTGCAACCGACATCCCCCAAATTCCCAACCACGCCACCCTAATTCACCCCTCCCACACCCATACATCCATCAGAGGTAGGAGGGAGGGAAAGTCAAATCCCTTTTGATTTACTTTGCCCGCCAATTCACTTCTGTTCCTTTGCCCAGCTACAACTCCTCCCCTTTTCTTTTTCCCCCAATCCCATGCTCACAACACTCACCAATCAGACCTCTCTTCTTGTTACTATCTAATTTTACTCCCTTCCGCCTCCCCCCTATTTCTTACAATTTATTTACCCCCTCCTCCCTGGCTTCGATGTCACCCAATGTTAGTTGCCATCCAGGTTAATTGAGTGGCCTCTTTTATTGTTTAAAGCTTCTATACCAGTAGTTAATGACTATGAAGTTAATTCAAAGCTGTTTAGAAGAGCAGCTTTGATGGAAATATGAACATTAACTTCAGTAATGATGGTACAATGCTTGAGCTATAATATATGAACCATAGTCAAATTACAGCAAATGCGTACATATACATTATAAATGAAAAAGTTAATGAAAAAAATGTAATGGAAAAGTTATTAATATGGCCTACTGCTAAGTTAGGTTATTATATGACAAGCCAGATTATTGTACCACAAAACAGGTTATTTTAACAAAGGGTCTCATTGTATAATATGAGACACTGTGCTAAAAGAACCCTTGTAGTAAAATTAGAAGATAAGAATTGCCATACTGGGACGAACTGAAGGTCCATCAAGCCTAGTATCCTGTTTCCCAAAAAATCTAAACCGGGTCCCAAGTACCTAGCTAGTAGTAAAATAGATTTTATGCTGCTTATCCCAGGAATAAGCAGTGGATTTCCCTAAACTATCTCAATCATGGCCTATGGACTTCTCTTTTAAAACCCGCTAAGCTAACTGATTTTACCACATTCTCTAGCAATGAATTCTATAGTTTAATTACACATTGTGTGAAGAGATATTTTCTCTAGTTTGCTTTAAATCTACTACTAAGTAGCTTCATCACATGCCCCCCCTAGTCCTAGTATTTTTGGAAATAGTGAACAAGTGATTCATATCTACCCTTTCCACTCCACTCAGTATTTTATAGACCATTATCATATCATCTCTGAGCCATTTCTGACTTTCCAGTGAATGTGAGCTGTAATCTCAGTATCTCTCCTCTCTTATCTCTCCTTATACGCCTCCCTGAGAACTCTGTTTCTCAGATAATCTGCTTTTATCTTTACCCTTCTCCTTCACTACCAGTTCCAGACTTTGTTCATCTAGCTGCCCCATAAGCCTAGAATAAAGTACCTGAGTTCATTCATCATGCCCTTCCCTTACCTTGTTAAAAAACAGACTAAGAACTCACCTTTTTTATTTAGCCTTCAATCCATAACCCTATTCCCCTCTGCCTGCTGCTCACCACCCTAGTTAACAGTTTAACCATCCCCCTAACTGTATCCTCACCCTGGCATCTGTTTGCCTTGTCTGTTATATTGTAAGTTCTTTGAGCAGGGACTTTCTCCTTTGTGACTCTGTACAGTGCTGCATACATCTGGTAGCACTATAGAAATAATTAATAGCAGTAGTAGTAATTTATGGTTACCAGTAAGTAGTATTGCTATAAGTGAAAATAGTCACTTTTTCTTCATTTATACTCAGGAGCAAAAACTTCAAGATAGGAAGCTAAAGATTTTCAAGGTACAAGTAACATGTTATAATTTAATCCAGTTTCACTGCACCTATATAACTTCTCCTTTGGATACTCCTTCATTCTCGATAAGATGGTGAAATTTTGTTTTAAATTTCAGAAATTCCTCAAAATTTCTTTTCATGGACTCACGTTGCCTAGTCTTTTCAGAGGGGAAGTTATCAATGTGGGCTACTGTTATTTTACCACAGCTTGGGTAATTTTAGCACAGGGACTCATTGCATAAAATGGAGACCTGTGCTATAATAATCCAATTTATGATTTAAAAAATCTCAATTCAACAGTATCCCACGTTGATAACTTCCTCCCTTAATGCTTCAAGTTTTTTGGTTAATTGAAAGAACTTGCCTTTTCAGTTTGTATGACACAAATTGGTAGCACAGATTGAAACAGACAAAGAAACCTGAGCACATCTCAGTGAAGACACCTCAGACAGTTATGTTGCATCTTGATGACAACACCTCATGTGGTATGCTGGATAAACCAGAATATCAGATACAGAGACTCTGATAATCGAGATTCTACTGTTCCACTGAAATGGGATGAGCTATATCCAAAATTTCTTCCCTCACTGGCTTTAATGGAAATGAGTACAAATATATAAACAAGTTTCAGTGCTCCAAAAGCAAAGGAACCAATTGAAATGAAAATGGATCCAAACATAAACCAAACAATTTTTTCAATGTACACCCATATGAAGTATACTCTGACTACAATTATAGCCCTATGGAATATGGGCTGATTCTTTAAAGGGTGCCTAACTTAATTGGAAAAATACCCTTAATAGCCTCAATAATTGGTAAAATAATAATAATAATAAATAATAATTTGGTGATAGGCATCTATTCGATTCTATATAAGATAGGCACCTATTTCATGGCGCTCAGCAGCACCTAATGTCTAAGTGGGCATTTCTATGGGCTGAGTGTGATTTAGGCACCGCTAAGCACGATTCACCAAAATCTTAGGCACCTGAAATGTAGGCCCTTAACATTCTGGCCTAAATTTTAGGTGCCTAAGGGGCTCATAATCGAAATGAAAATATGTCTAAAAACTTGCCTAAATCGACACTTGGACGACTTTAAAGACAGGTCGTCCATGTGCCGATAACATAAATGGGTTTTAGACGTATCTAAAAGCAGCTTAGGTCTTTTTACTGCTGCTGTATGCCCAGAGCTGAAAGGAGCATTTTAGGAGGAATGGTGAGGGCAGAATTTGGGCAGGACGTGGGCTGACCTAGACTTGGAGCCCCTTCTATCAAACTGCGCTGAATGGCCCGCCCTGCTCCCGACACTCATAGAAACTCTATGAGCATGGGGAGCAACATGGGCCATTCAGCGCGGTTAACTGCGCTACAAACTGCTAGCGCAGTTTGATAGAAGAGGCCCTTAGTCGTACTGCAAGTATAATGAGACTGCCTAGATGGAACTTATATGTAGTGACTTAGGCAATCAAAAAACAGGTCTAAATGCCCAGAAGGTATCCAAAGTGACCAGATAACCACTGCAGAAACAAAGTACAGACCCACACACACTCCCCCAGTGAACACTGACACCCCCCTCCTCCCACACTGCCATACAAATCAGAATAAAAACGTACATACCTGTCTCCAGAATATCAGCACCTGGCATAGGAAAGCCTAGGAGAGCTGCACAGAGGTGGCTTAAGTAGTGTGGGGGGTGGGCTAGTGAACCATAGAGAGGAGGACCCAGGCCCATAAGTCACTCTAACAACTGCATTCATGGCGAGACATGTGCACCCACCAAACCTCTCCAAAACCCTATTGTACTGCCATATAGGTGGCACCTGCAGCCATAAGGGCTATTGGGGTAGTAGACAGGTGGGTCTAGTATGTTTTGGGGGTGTTTTGGTGGGCTCACCATGACCTATAAAGGAGTTATGGAGAGATGTTTATGTGACACACTTTTTGTGAAGTTCGTAACAGTGTCCTGTAAAGGTGCCCCATCACTCTTGCCATGTCTGGGTGTCCAGTCCATCACTTTGATGACCCCTCCCATGTCCAAAAGGTCTTGTTTTTGACTTGGACACATTTTGGGATGAAAATGGGGTATAATGATAGATGACTTAACGGTCTGGAGAATCAAACAACGTAGACGATTCTCGGAAAAAATATATATATTTTGGACGTATTTTTCGAGAATAGACTTTGGACATATCTGACTTTGGGCGACTAGCAACTTAGGCCTAAAACGAACTTAGACATATTTTTTGATTATGCCCCTCCACGTTTTTACATAGGTGCCGCTAGCCATGATTCTGTAAATGGCGCCTAAGTGTAACTGACATGTGGCTGTTACCATTTTTTTTAAAGTACTGGCCAATTTTAGCACTGATTAAAGAATCAGCCCCTATGACGCTGATTTTATAAAGGGCGCCTAACTTAATTGAAAACATACCCTTAATAGCCTCAATAATAAAAAAATTAATTGGGTGAAAGCGCCTAACCGATTCTATAAAAGATAGGCGCATGGTGCTTAGCAGTGCCTAATGCCTAAGTGGGTGTTTCTATGGGCGGAGCATGACTTAGGTGCCACAAAGTGTGATTCTCCCAAAACATAGGTGCCTGAAATGTAGGCCTTTAAAACCCTGGCCTACATTTCAGTCACCTAAGATTTACATAGGTGCCACTAGCCACAATTCTGTAAACAGGTGCCTAAGTGTGATTGACACGTGCCCAGAAACATTATTTTTAGTCATCGTCCAATTTAGGCACCGCTTCAGCTCTCTAAGCATTTTCTTGTTAGGAAAAGGTGCTCATCCACAAAGCTTCAAAATTATAGCCATATTCTATTAACGTTATCTCCCTCCTCCCTAAGAGCTACAATATGGTTCCAAGGTGCGTGTTATTAGGGAAGCAGGTCAGACCCCTGATGGTTAAAATATGTACATTATCACACTTCGGGAAACTGGTAATGCAATCTTCATATTTCATTTGTATTTCTTCATATTATTTGCCTATTAATATCAAGCAAAATTAACAGTGCAAACTTTAGGATGCTAATTTTCTGTCACATAGATTAATTAAAGGCTCCTAAATGAATATTTCATCAGTACCCCTGCAGTAGAATGACAGCATGGTAATAAATGCAGTAATATCAATTAGATTTATATTGGTGTTAAAATACTGTGCTCATTATCTGCAGGCACTAGAATTCTACATTTCTAAGTTACCTAATGGCCTATACTGTCATTGAAACTCAGAGGGGTGTATGCTACCCTAAACAATGTAATTACTCAAGACAGTCATTGTTAAAAAAAAGTGAAGACACAGAACAGGCTAAAGCAGAAGCTAGGAATTTACAGAAGTCCAATGTTTTGTTTTTTTTAAATAATTCACAACTGCTCAGAATGCTAGCTATGCTATAGCTTTTCCAAGAAGGAGAGAATTCCTAAAATATAAAACAGAAGAAGTGTTTAAGGGGTCTTCATTTGAACTACGGTGATGCTTTATAAGACATAGTAACATAGTAAATGATGGCAGATAAAAACCTGAACGGTCCATTCAGTCTGCCCGTTAGTTATATCCATTAAAAATACATGATTAAATTAATTTGTCTCTTCTTTGATATTTCTGGGTAACAGACTGTAAAGTCCACCCGGTATTGTCGTAGGTTCCAAATGTTGAAGTTGGCATCCAAGCTCATTCCAGTCTATCCAACCATCCTGTTTGCAGGATATCTACCATAAAGTCTGGCCAGTAACATCCTCATGTTCCAAGTTAGTGGAGTTCGCATTGATGCCCTCCTCAGCCCATCCTACACCAAATCACCACATATGGGACACAGACTGTGCAAGTCTGTCCGGTACTGGCCTTAGCTTACATCCTTCATTTTCTAATTAGAGATCCTAAACTAAACTAAACTAAACTAAACCTTAAGTTTATATACCGCATCATCTCCACAGAAGTGGAGCTCGACACGGTTTACAGGAATTAAAAACAAAGAAAGGAACTCCAATGGAAGGAAGGAGGGCTTGGTAAACAGGAAGGAGAGGGGGGGAGGGAGGGGGTAGTTACATTTTGGAGAAAAGCCAGGTTTTCAGATGTTTTCTGAAGTGTTGGAGGGAGGTCGAACTCCGAAGATGGGCAGTAAAGCTCTTCCACAGCTCAGTGATCCTGAAGAGGAGGGATGTTCCAAGTTTTCCTGTATGGGAAATGCCATTTAGAGAAGGGAAGGATAGTTTGAATTTCTGAGTGGATCTGGTGGAATGAGTACTCGAGAGCCAAGATAGAGGAAAGAGGGGAGGAAGGATGCCGTGAAGAGATTTGAAGGTAAGACAGGCGCATTTGTAGCGAACCCTGAGGAAGACTGGGAGCCAGTGAAGCTTAGACAGAAGCGGGGAGATATGGTCGAATTTGCCTTTTGCGAAGATTAGTTTAGCTGCGGTGTTCTGAATCCATTGAAGTCTGATAAGACTTTTCTTTGTTAGGCTAAGGTAGATGGAGTTGCAGTAATCAAGTCTGGAAAGAATGATGGATTGGACAAGGACAGCGAAATGTTGCTGGTGGAAGCAGGATCTGACTTTCCTTAGTATATGAAGATTGAAAAAGCATTTTTTTACTAGGGAGTTGATGTGGTCGTTAAAGGACAATGTAGAGTCAATGATGATACCCAGAACTTTGCTAGAGTGCTCAAGCTGCTGATTGGTGCCAGAGGAAAGTGGGATGAGGGAGGGTAGCTGATCCAATTTCGGGCCAAGCCAAAGAAGTTTTGTTTTGGTCTCATTTAGTTTCATTTGAACGGTGAGAGCCCAGGATTGGAGATTTGTTATGCAAGTTGAGATGTTATCAGAGAGGTTGGTGAGGTTAGAGTCAGTTTCAAGAAGGACAAGGATGTCGTCGGCGTAGGTGTAAAGTGTCTCAGAGGTAGATAGTTGGAGGAGTTTCAGGGAGGACATATAAACATTGAAAAGAATCGGGGATAGAGGTGAACCCTGGGGGACTCCGCAGAGCGGTTTCCAAGGGGAGGATGAGGTACCATTCATGTTAACGAAGTAGGAGCGGGAACGTAAGAATTTTGAGAACCAATCTAGGACTGTGGAATTTATGCCAATTTCGGAAAGTTGGAGGATTAGTATGTCGTGGTGGACAATGTCGAAAGCTGCAGAGAGGTCGAATTGAAGAAGGACAGCGAACTTGTTGCAGGAGTGGAGTTGTTGGACCTTTGAAATTAAAGAGGCTAAAAGAGATTCAGTGCTTTAGTTGGGTCTGAATCCATGTTGGTAGGGTAGGAGAATGGAGAATCTCTCAAGATAGGATGAGAGTTGGGTGGCTATGATAGATTCCAGCATTTTGGTCAGGAGAGGGATGTTGGCTATTGGGCGATAGCTGGAAAGAGTGGAGGGGTCCAGATCAGCTTTTTTCAAGAGAGGGGATAAGGAAATGTGTCCCATTTCTGTCGAAAATAGGCCTGAGAGCAGGGCGGAGTTTAAGAGTTTGGTGAGAGATGAGATAGCCTGTACTGGAATGTTATCGTATAAGTAGGAGGGGAAAGGATCCAAGGTGCAGTTGCAAGATTTTAACTTGAGGCAGAGTTTAGAGACTTGGGAGTCGGAAACGAGCTCAAAAGCGGTCCAGGATCTATCGGCTGGGATATGGTTGGCCTCGGTTAGATTAGGGGAGGAGGTAGTGAGCACCAGAGAGTTGTAAGCGGGGGTTGGGGGAAAGGAGATCCTCTATGTTTATCCCACACAAAGCCAAATTTCAAAGCTACTCAAGTGAAAAAAAACCCACATGTTTTATCAAAAGCATTCAGAACCATATGGAATAGGCTGAGGAGAGAGCTAGAGGACTGCGGGAGGAGTTAGATGAGTATTTAGGGAAAGAGACATGAAAAGAATTATCACTCAGTATCTGGAAGTGTTCACTAAATATGACAATTATGGGACAACAATATAAATTATTATTATTATTTTTTAAGTCTTTATTCATTTTTAAACTTTCAATAAGTGTAACATAAGATACAATCATTTTTACTTTGACATCACTTAATATACCATCAAAGTATAACTCACATCAAATATCCCCCCTCCCTTATACCCACTACTAATTTTTAGTTAAGAGGCGATCTTAAACAGTCGTCACATTAAATCATCACCGCTCTTACTGCTGCAAAGGGAGCTGGTCAATATTGTGTATCTGGATTTTCAAGAGGAATTTGACAAAGCACTTCATGAAAGACTCCTCAGGAAATTAGAAAGACATGGGATGGGAGCTAACTTCCAAATGTGGATTAAGAACTGGTTAAAAGATTTTAAAAAACAGAGTTTGGTGAAATAGCCAGTATTCTATATTAGGAGCCACTGCCCAGGAAAAGGATCTAGGTGTCATCATTGATGATATGTTGCGTGCAGTTCTAGTCACCTCATCTCAAAAAAAGATATAGGTGAATTAGAATAGGTACAGAAAAGGGCAATGAAAATGATAATGAGATAGGATGACTTCCCTATGAAGAAAGGCTAAAGCAGCTAGAGCTCTTCAGCATGGAGAAGAGACTGCTGAGGGGAGTTATGAGGGGGTCTATATAATACTGAGTGAAATAAAACAGGTAGACGTGAATCAAATATTTACCCTTTCCAAAAATTCTTGAACCAGGGGGCACATAATGTTATTAAGTAGTACATTTAAAACAAACAGAAAAAAATATTTCTTTACCCAACATGTAATTAAACTTTAGAATTTGTGGCCAGAGAATGTGGTGAAAGCAGTTAGCTTTGCAGGATTTAAAAAGGTTTGGATAATTTTCTAAAAGAAAAGTCCATAAGCCATTATTATAATGGACTTTAAGAAATCTACTGCTTATGAGGGGCATTCAATAATTTATCTACCTGAGTATGAAAGAAAGTAGCAAGCATGTTGAAACAAATCTGTGAATGTTGTGATATGTCTCAAAGTTACTCATGCACAGCTGCAGCTCAGTGTAAGTCTAACATTCCAAAAGACAAGATGTTAGGACAGTCCTCATGTGAATCAAGCAATAAACTGCTAGATTTGGAGCACAGTTCAGTATCCGCGTTGATAGAATCTTCCTTTCATTACTCTAGCTTGTACCCGAAAGTCATCTATATTATGGCAAATTCTTCTCAGCCTCAAAAATTGGCTGATCGGTAAGCTTTTCTTCAAAGTCCAGAGTCCAGAGTGTGAACGCGGCGGCTTGTCTGTTGATAAGCTGAGTAGTGGTATGCAGAGTATATTATCCTTAGTAGGTAAGCTATGATATTGAAATGTTAGTAGGGCTGTTGTTTAAGTAGTGATAACTTTTTAGCGGTTTGCTAATTACGTTATGTTTTGAATTTCAGCTTTCCCCATGTCGCCTTGACAAAGAACTCGAAACGCGTTGGCGTTCAGGGGATTGGTAACAAGGCTGAAAGCTAAGTATTTATTAAATCAGCTCCAGCAGTTACAATGTTTGTAGAAAAACAAAAATTATAAAAATTATAACATAAGTAGTATAATAAGAAACTTACTAGAAAAAGCATAAATACGGAGGAGGAGGAATCGTGGGGTATATGAGGAACTTTTCCCTTCAAACTATATTAGTTTGTAGGGCTATCTGATACCCCTTGCGAACCTCAAAATAAACCTCAAAATAAACCTATTATCCTGGGTTGAATACTCTGGTGACTCTGTGACATATAGTTGCAAGATTCTTCCAACGAGTAGCAAGAGGAATTGGTGTATCTATATCCTAGAAATAAGCAGTGGAATTTCTGAAGTCCATCTTAATAATGGCATGTGCACCTTGATTACTGTGTGCAGTTTTTGTTGCCTCATCTCAAAAAGGATATACAGTAGAATTGGCACAATTTGGAAAGGTTTTGAAACTTGAAAAGGGTTGGACCACCTCCCTTATGCAGAGAGGCTATGCAGGTTAGGGCTTTTCAGCTTTGGAGAAGTACGACTGAGAGGAGATATAATATACAGTAAATATGCATAAATGGAGAACAGCTGTTTAATTTTTCAAACAGCACTAAAACAACAGGATACTCCATAAGGCTAAAATAAATTAAAGACCGTATTTTTTTATCATGCAGTGCACAATTAAGCTGTGAAATTTCTTGCTCGGGGACTTGGTCAAGGTGACTCTCATAGTGGGATTTCAAAAAGGTTTGGACAGGTTCCTAGAGGAAAAGTTCATAAAAATTATTAGCCACATAGATTTGGGAAAGCCATTGCTTAATCTTGGAGAAATTAATTTGCTACTTTGAACTGCAAGGTAATTATGACCCCAGCTGGATGCTGCTGGACCCTGCTAGAGACAGAAGATTAGGTTCAGTGAACCTTGCTTTGACTCAGCATAGTTTATCTTATGTTATTGTGTGAAAGAACATATAGAAAGATTCTCAAAAATAACAGATATGTTGGGTCTGTGAGACAAATTTAATTGTTAAAAATATTGGCAGTGGTATTTAGAAAGGATGATCCAGACTAATCAGCCTTAGTTTGTACGCAGTTGACGAGAAGTAACAGTTCATGGATCTGGAGGTATTTACATTATGAACACAAGTATCGCTAAACTTATTAAACTTTACAAACAGATGTATTCTTAAAATTAGAATGTAATTCACATATTCAAGAATAATTTATGCAACAATAAAATGCTTCTTTCATACTAAAGCTAATAAGAATGTCATGGATGGAGGGAAATCTTGCAGATGGTCACAGTACATAGTTGGCAGTTGAGAAATATTCTTCTTGATGGGACACAATAACTGGGTGAAATGGATGGACCCAATGCACCTACTCTCTGCTGACATTTACATTACTACTATATAAAGTTTCCTTTTTTTAAAAATGAGGTATATTTGTTGCTTCTGCAAGAGCTTTGATGTTTTTTTTCACCATGTTTGTAGAAAGCACTGCCTGAAGATCCAAGAGCCCAGACTAATCTGGACTTTAATGAGTCTTTGAAGGCCCACTTGTCTAGGAAGGCATTCAAAGGGCAATTCTATAACCTGAGTCTCCATCCACATTTACACACCTGAATCATTTGGGGACATAAGAGAACTGCTGAAACATAAGAATATGCTACCTTCTGTTAAAAAAGGAATCATATAAAGACTATTGTATGGCTCATGTTAATAAACTTTCTTTGTCTTTATCATATTTTCTTTTACTCTTTCCCTACAAAATTTGATATGCCTTTATGAAAATGAATGTTTCCTGTAGAAATAAAAGCAAGACATTAGGGGCCTCTTCTATCAAACTGCGCTAGCCGCACTGAATGGCCCACGCTGCTCCCGATGCTCATAGACTTCCTATGAGTGTCGGGAACAGCACAGTCCATTCAGCGCGGTTCTCTGCACTAAAAACTGCTAGCAAAGTTTGATAGAAGAGGCTTTAAGGGGCCCTTTTACTTAAAAACAGCGCTAGTGGGCTGCGCTCAGGAGCCGTGCCATAAATCCAGGCTCAGTCACAAAACAGGAGGGGAAAAGACTTCTTAAATCAAAGGGAGAACAAATCCCAATAATCAAAAATATGTATGAAGCTCCCCTATATGTTGCTTCTTATATTATTTTTATTCTCCAAGAGTACTAAATTACTGCTCTCTTATTGCATATTCTATAGCTATATGTAGACTACCAAACGTATAGTAGCTACATACGTAAGAAATTTTTGTATGGACCTTCAGGTTGCAATTGGGTACCGAATCCTTCCAACTGCTAAACTCAATGAGCGTTGGGAACAGCACGGGCCATTCAGTGTGGCTCCCCGCGCTAAAACCGCTAGCGCGGTTTAGTAGAAAAGGGATTTATGTGCTCATTTGTATTATTTGTACTTAGAAAATAAAGGGAGACCTCCCCGATCACAGCTCCTGATGACGCATAATTATGAAACACAGTTCTGTGGCAAGCTGGACTGATTGGTAACGTGTTAAAGACAATTCAGACAGTATAAAACATCACAAGGAGAGATAATAAGGAATGTTTGAAATGAGACTTTGAAATTTGGGTCCAGATGTTTTCTGGCTAGCAACAATATTGTGACTGCAATATTTGGCAAGAAGAAGGATTTTATCAAAAGACTCTTTGAATGTTGGGGTGAATGAACTGGGGGGGGGGGGTTCCCCACATATGGCAGCTTGGGATTTATTTATCATTGAGTATGCTATTATGTGTAGCTGGTTTTCAATATAAGATAAATATACCGTATTTTTCGCTCCATGAGATGCACTTTTTTCCACCCAAAAGTGGGTGGAAATGTCGCTGTGCGTTATGCAGCGAAGATACTTTAAAAAAAAAAAAACACCTCACCCCTTCCCCGATGTACCATTTCAAAGTCCGTGCCCAATATGCCTCTCCCTAGCGTCGGTGAGGTCCATTGTAAGCCTCCTCGCTCTCTCCCTCCCACCCCTGTGTCCAGATCCAGCATCCCACCTGGGCCCTCATGACGGGCGGGGCCTTACCTCCAAGTCCCTTGCTGCACTCAGTGAAAGATCGTCTTCTGCGCTGTGACTGCCACTGAGATAATTACAGCAGCCTGCTGAGCTAACGTAGCAGGCTGCCATTGGCCACCGAAGCACGTTGCCTCTGCCGCGGTCCAGCCTGCTATGTTTGCTAAGCAGGCTGCTATAATTATCTCAGCGGCGGTCACAGGGCGGATGACAATCTTTCCTCTCAGCAAGTGGCTTGGAGGTAAGGCCCTGTCCGTCATGAGGGCCTGGGCGGGACGCTGGTTCTGAACACTGAGGGGGGGGGGGGGGAAGAGAGAAGCATATCAGTGCAACTGCAGGACTTTACTCATAGGCTCGCTTTCAGCATATGGGGATAGGCCTGTGGTTAAGAACACATGCGGGTGCTTAGTCTACATGTCCCTTGCACCTGGAAGAGGGAGTGTGGAGCAGTAGTGGATTTGGAGCAAAGGAAA
This sequence comes from Geotrypetes seraphini, assembly GCF_902459505.1. NCBI lineage: Eukaryota > Metazoa > Chordata > Amphibia > Gymnophiona > Dermophiidae > Geotrypetes > Geotrypetes seraphini. The sequence goes on from NC_047085.1 coordinate 371,125,413, forward strand.
AGGGGATAGGAAAAGTGAGATGTTCTCTAACCCCCACCCCTTGGCCAGCGTCTTTGCTCCAGCTTCTTTCCTCCAAACAGGTCAACAGGGGAGGGTGGTAGTTAAGGACAAGGGGAAAGACTGGACAGAAGGAAGAATGGAAAATGCTGGACTTACAGGATTGTAGGACCTTGAAATGCCGTTTTGGAGCTGAGGTTCATCTAGGGCGCTACACTGTGTATTCTCATTGCATTGAGGACGGGCAGGAAAACCGATTTGAAGACAGGGCAGATGCTGGACTAGAGGGCGTAGAGAGGGGAAACAAAATATTAGCAGAAGAAAGATAGAGAGGGAGAAACCTGAAACAAAGGGGGAGGCAGAAGAAAGGGGGGCAGATGTACTTGGGGGTGAATAGAGGGAAGAGAGAGAGAGAGGTGGAAAGATGCTGGACAAGAGAGGGAAGAAGGAAGGAAGGAGGAAGAAAGAAGCAGAGAAAGACATGGAAGAAAGGAGGACAAATGCTGGGGATGGGATGGGGGGTTGTAAGCAAAAGAGAGAGAGAGGCCTGGAGCAAAGAGGAAAGACAGGAGGCAGATGTTGGACTATGGGAGGTACATACAGAAGAGATAGAGGGGGAGAGACCCTGAGGAAAAACATAGAGATGCAAGATTATAACAGAGGAGGGAGAGAGAGGGAGACCTGGAACAAAGGTGGTGGTAGGTACAAAGGAGAATTTACACTGGAGGGTAAGCAGAGGGAAAAGAGATAGAGACCTGGTCAAAGGGGATGGGGCTGGATTGTGAAAGAAATGTTGGGTGCACAGTCAGAAGGAAGTCCAACAAGAAATTAATTAAATCACCAGACAACAAAGGTAGGAAAAATGATTTTATTTTCAATTTAGTGATCGAAATGTGTCAGTTTTGAGAATTTATATCTGCTGTGTTTATATGAAAAATGAAAGGAAAAAATTGCATTACAATTAGTAGGGGAGGTGCAGAGCCTGGCAAGGAGAGTGGGGTTGGGTGCAGAGCCTGGCAGGCAGTGAGTGAGGGGGGATGGATGCAGAGCCTGGTATATGTTAGTACACAATTTTGTTCAGAATGTTTTTTTTTTCTTGTTTTCCTACTCTAAATCTAGGGTGCGTCTTATGGTCAGGTGCGTCTTATGGAGCGAAAAATACGGTAATAAAAATCATGAATTTTGAAAGTGAAGTATTGTAGTAAATAGTTTCCTGAGATATAGGAGTATATTTAATTAATTGAAGCTGTTCTTTGAACGAATTGTGGGCTCCGTGTTTTATAAATGTTTATTTATCAGAGAAATCCTGAAAATGCGACTGGATTGTGGCCCTTAAGAACTGCGGTTGAAAATTACTGCATTATACATTAGGTTCCTACCAGCAACTTTGGACTGCCTCCCCCCTCCCCTCCCCCCCCCACACACTTTTACTAAGCTGCAGTCGAGGTTTCTGCCGTGGCCCAGAGTGCTAAATGCTTCGATACTGCTCCAGCGCTCATAGAATTACTATGAGTGTCAGAGCAGCATCGGAGCTTTAACACTCCACTGTGGCTTAGTAAAAGGGGAGGGGTAAATGGAGGTGCTCAGTTAAATAATTCACCCCTTTCTGCCTAACACACTTTAGTATAACTCCCGAGTCCAGAAGTTAGCAGAACATATAAAAAAAAAGCCCAGTATTAGCTATGAAACAATTTCAGGGTAAGAATATGTGTTCACTTATCTTTTCAAAGAGAGACCACCTTAGCATTCATTGTGTATCCTGGCCTCTTGGAATCAAAGATATGGTACAGCAGGTGTAACAGATGCATCCTTTCAAACATAAGACAGTCATGATATACATAAATCTGATCATTGTGAATGCTCATCAAGAGACAGAATCATCCTATGGTGGTGCCTCTGAGCTATCTATACAATAGAAAATGCAAATTCAAATGTTTCTCTGGCTTTATACTATCAATCTCAAATGTATTCTTCAATAAGACTGTAGTTTGACTCCCACTGACTGTTCAAACAAAAATGACTAAAACTTATTCAGAGAAATGAATTGTAAATTGAAGGGACAGATGGTTTCAAATCAAGAAGTTAGCAGTGCACAAAAACAGCACTACTAAATAGCCAATATGATTTATGTTCTCTCTTCAGTGCTGTGTGCCAGAAGTTAGGTTTTCAAGTACAACTTTTCATTGTCCCCAGCTTTGCTGTAACATTTTATACTGTATAATGCAGCTATATTGTATATGGCAAATGCATACAAAAACCCATCTTTAGAGACTATGTATTGCTCTCATTCCATGTTCTCTATCTCCCAAACCCCAGTCACTGCCTCCACCCTCTGTGTGGCTACTACTTATCATTTCCAAGAGCTACTGGTCATAATCAGTGCTTCAGTACGGTATATGAAATGATCTCTAAATCACCGAGTTTATAATCTATTCAGGGCAAATATATTTGGCAAAGGTTTACGGCCAAGTTTAAAAGCAAGCATTAAAAAAAAATTGAGGGCAATCTATCACAGAACCTAGGTATCTTTTAAGTTGCTGATTGCCGTGGGCTGAATTACCCCTGGATTTTCAAAGTTGGGCCTTGTCTAAGCTCTGACATTGAGAATCTGGGTCACTGCAGTCACCTGGAAGTAAAGTGAGCACTGGATGATATTCAGACCAGTATCTTCTTCGATTGGGGAATAAAGTTAGCACAGCTGGTAAGCCATACTGTTTCTGCCCAAGCTCCATTCCTGAATCAAACAAAGAGTAGAAAGGTCTACAGAATCAGGACACAAATATTCTTTATTCACAAAAGATCCAACACTACCAGTATTTCAGCTACAAACCTGCATCATGGGTCTGTATAGTTGTCTGACATATATTCATCAACTCAAACAAGTCCCAAATTAGGCACTCCAAATTATTAAATGCCAACATAAAGAGCGCTCTTAACTCCACGATTTTAGCTTTGGGAATCTGCCCCTCAGTGCTTGGAATATCTGGTAATTTGTCTCATCATGACACAGGGCCATGCTTTTCTTCCCAAGCCATGCACACAGAAGCTCAGGAAGCAGATCCTGGAGATCTTGGCTCTTCTGAGTCTCGTGGCCTGGCATTATCTGCAGGTGTTGGCCTCCTTGGAAGTGGTTACCTGGGCAAGGGTTCATATGCACCCACTCCCTTCTGTCCAAATGGTCTTAATGTCACTTCCTGCAGACATAGCTCCCCTGGATGGTGGAGGCAAAGCGCAACCTGCATTGATGTCTCCAAGTGCAGATCTTGGCGAGAGGTATGTCTCTCAGAATTGGCACATAGGTGATCCTGATAATGGACACCAGCCTCAGCAGGGGGGGGAGGCTCTCTGCTGCGGTTGCCCCCATCAGGGGCCCCATCGTAAAGCAAGTGGACCCTATTGGAAAGCAAGTGGTCCATAAATCATTTAGCTAGCCTTGTTGCGTTGCAATCTTTCCTGACAGGTAAGACTGTCAGGGTGTTTTCAGACAGTGCCACTGTGGTGGCTTATGTGAACAGACAGGGAGGTACCAGACGTGCTTCCCTTCGCTTGGAGGCATAGATGCTATTCCAGTAGGTGGAAATTCACTTGCAGGCTCTCTCAGCTACCTACTTAGCAGGGGTAGAGAACGTCTAGGCTGATTTTCTCAGCAGACAGAGTCTGGATTCTGGAGAGTGGTCACTGTCCCAGAGGGCATTTTCCCTCATTGTTCAGACTTGGGGCAGACCGGACATGGATCTCATGGCCACATCCAAGAATGCAAAGGCAGTCCATTTCTACAGTCGAAGAGCCAAACAGGGAAGTACAGGGCTAGACGCCCTAGTTCAGCCCTGGCCCACAAAGCAACTCCTTTATGTATTTCCATCGGGGGCCAAGGTGGATCAAACCATCCACAGGATAGCGAACCATCATGGACTGGTAATCCTTGTGGCCCCAGACTAGCCCCACAAGGCCTTGGTATGCGGACCTGGTGCATCTGCAGACAGACAGGTTCCTGAAACACCGTTCTGATGGAGAAGCCAGAACACTTTGATATTATGACATGGCTCTTATACATGCAGCCTTGATTCGGAAGGGTTATTCAGAGGTTGCGGTTACAATTTTCCTTAGGGCAAAGAAGTCTGTGATGATTGCGGCTTACGTTAAGACCTGGAAGAACTTCCAGTTATCATGCGCCAAGGAGCTAGAACCTCCAACGTCACCCACTTAAAGAGTTCTTACATACACATCTCTTAGTGGCTCCCCCTAAAATTTTCCACCCCCCTACTCTGCAGCAGAGGCATTCTTCTAGGAGATCACGCAACAAAACATATATACTGTATACAGTATTCAGTACTCAGATTCTTGAGTCACATCAATAACAGCAACATAAAATCCCTCCACTGTCAGATACTGTGACGCAGCACAGTATCTGCAAATATGCTACTCAAACTATATAGCAACATTTTCAGTTGGGGTTGGAGGCAGTAATTATTACTGGGAGTAGCGGGGAAGAAACAAAGTCCCTTATTGATCACAGTGGTGGTTTGACGGCAGAGATCAGGCAACAATTAGCACTGAGGCATGCAGCCATGTTATTCATGGACCAAATATGGAAGTTCAAGGACATTTCAGTCACCATCAAACAAAGACTGATCACTGCCATTGTGTTTCCAAATGCAATATATGGATGCAAGACATGGACACTCACAAAAGCAGATAAAAGAAAAACTGACGCCTTTGACCTGTGGTGCGGGAGAAGATTTCTAGGAATCCCATGGACAGCCAAGATCCCCAACAAAAATGTTCTTGATCATGTAAACCCAGAATTGTCCCTGGAAGGCAAGTTTACCAGACAGAAACTGACCTATTTTGGACATGTGATAAGGGCAAATTCACTAGAAAAGAAGGTTCTACTCAGAAAAGTCAGTGCTAAAAGGAAGTAGGGGAGACCAAAGACCCCTTGGCTGGATACCATCAAGAGTGATACGGGAATGAACATCAAGCAATTGAAAGAAGCCGTGAAAAACAGGGAAGCATGGCAAGGACTGGCCTACAGAGTATCCAAGGGTTGGACACGACTGAATGAATAGTAGTAGTAGTAGTAGTAGTAGTAGTAGAGGGGAAGCAGAAATAGGGACCAGTTACAGGGAATTTAAGAACTTGGCTCTCAGAATTGCTGGTCTTCCCAGCGTGCAGGCTTTGATGGTTGTATGGGAAATGTGGGTTTGCTGTCTATACTGAAGCCCAGATTAAGAACATAAAAATAGTCTTACTGGGTCAATCAAGCCCAGTAGCCCATTCTCAGGGAGGCCAATCCAGGTCACTAGTACCTGGCCAAAACCCAAAGAGTAGCAACATTCCATGCTACCGATCCAGGGCAAGCAATGGCTTCCACCATGTCTTTCTCAATAACAGACTATGGACTTTTCCTCCAAGAACTTGTCCAAACCTTTCTTAAAACCAGCTACGCTATCTGCTTTTACCACAACCTCTGGCAATGCATTCCAGAGCTTAACTATTCTCCGAGTGAAAAATGTTTTCCTCCTATTGGTTTTAAAAATATTTCCCTGTAACTTCTCTGAGTCTTTATTTTTTTTGACAGCCACCAATCGCGGAAATGTAGGAAAGGTTTTTCCGGACCTACATTTCTGGCACCTATCGTCACGTGAATCGTGCCTACGTAGGTACTTTAGGCTGCCTAACACCACTTCTGGCATTGGCCAAGCCTACTATGGCATTCGATGGCCTAAAGCACTTAGGTAGGTGTGATTTTGGCTTAAAAACGCTATTTGTATGGCATTTTAATATAGTTATGGGCACCTACTGGCGCCTAGAAAATCGATGCCGGTTTGAGAATTTAGGTCTAATGTTTTGTGATACACCAGTGTGTCCAAGCACAGTGGTTGAGAACCACTGGTATAGACTGATGTGATGAAACTGACAGTAACTGTAATATGTTCTTAAAGCTCACAACTAAAATCTACAAATTGTTAAAGGTAACAGGACATGCATTGTCTAGAAAAACAAGTCAATTGTTTTGATCAATGCAGTGGGAAAACATTGGATGTCATTGCAGTGCCATCATTGGTCATGATCCTGCTAATAATTAGCTCAAGTTTGTAGGTTCCCAAGCTATTTAAAAATAGATTTAATTAACAGCATGTTTCCTCCAGCAAATTAATCATTTCTTGAAATGACTTTCAAACAACTTTTTATTTTAATTGAAAATAAGCTCTTAGTTACTGTACTTTTTATAATTCATACATATTTATGTGCGTTACTCCTATCAAATTTGTACAGCTCTGGATACAGTGAGAGGAGCAATATAATCAAGGGCATTTTTAATTCCTGGATCAATCCTTTACTCATGCAGATTTTATTTCACTTTTTAGGGAAAGTTAAATACAAGTAGGGCTGCATGTCAATTAACATTTTTAATCATGATTAATCACGAGAATAAAAGATGCTTACCAGCATCTTATTTCTGCCCAGTGTCCATCTCTCCCACTCTCTCCTCTGCCCCCTCAGTCCATCTTTCCCTCTCTCCTCCCCCACCCAGTAGGCACAGGGGAAAAAACCCTCCATAAACCTTTCCCTTTATCTCTCCCAGTGCATACATATCCCAAACCAATCTCCCCCCCCCAAAAAAAAGACACCCAGAGCTTCCTTTCATACCTCCCCCTACTATACATGCAGTTCTTCAGGATATACTCCCCCCAAGCTGTCAGTCAATCTTTGTGTCCCCCACCGTTTTTCAACCTTCCCAGTATTCACAGCATCTTAATTCTGAAACCCATCTCCGCTCAACTCACACACTCTCCCCACAGCTATTTGTGAATCCCCAATACACATTCATAGCCTTTTTCCCCTACCCATTTATAAATACATACATTTACCCACTCCACCCCCCCTTAGTATCGACATATTTCACCTGTGGCACCTTGGACTTGTTCTCCTTCTTGCCTCCTTAACATAAGAATTGACATACTGGGACAGACCAAAACTCCATCAAGCCAGTAAGAATTGGTTATCAAATAGAAATCAGAGGGTAGGGTTAAATGGTCATTTTTCTCAATGGAGGAGAGTAAACAGTGGAGTGCCAAAGGGATCTGTAATGGGGCCGGTGCTATTTAACTTATTCATAAATGATCTGGAAATTGGAACAACGAGCGAGGTGATTAACTTTGCAGATGACACTAAACTGTTCAAAGATATTAAAACGCATGCAGAGCAGCCTCTGTCTTGCTCTCTTGTAATGAAGGTAGTACTTCATCGAAAGGTATCTTCCTCACTGAAGTTGGGTTGCTTCTGTTCAGTTACTATTTGCATTATGCCCAAACAATGGCACAGAAATAATGACACAATGACCAAGTTGATTGCATCCAAGTTAGGCCTGGATATTTATGATGGTATTCAATAAAAGGCACTCTGCCCTTTATTGAAAATAGCCATAAATATCTGTGCATATAGATGGGCATATGCTTATTTCTTTGGGTGTCCTTTACTGAATTTAGTCCAATTTGTTTCCATATTGGCTTTGAAATGAACTGTCAGCTCCTGATTGGTGAGGCCCAACTTTAGTACAGGAAGAGACGGATGGAACATACTGCGAGTGATTTCCTTCACTCGCCAGCGCTCCAGCTACCCTCTCCTGCCTCTCCAACTGCCTTATCCTGTCTCCTCTTCACAGTCATAAAATACCGCGAATGACCGGGACAGCGAACTGCGGACCGCAAATTCGTGCGGGAGCACTGTACTCGTAAATTTAGGGCACTAATGCTCAAAAGCTTGCCACGTCTTACTTGTAAGGTAGCTTGGCCTCCGATGCACAAAAGGGTTCTCGGGGATTTTTGTGAATCACAGCAGCAGCCACCGATAGCCCTATGCAAATACATTACAAGCAGGTCTTTAGTATTAAAATGAGCACTCCTTGTAATGCAGAGCAGGGATCGTCAACTCTTACCATGCAAAAATTTCCAACAGATTTGGAGCTGCTGGTAGCTGTTTGGGCTCAGTGGCATAGTAATGGGGGGGATAGCATCTTGGTTGAACTATGGCACCTCTCCTCCTCTCTTCCCCTCCTCATACCTCTTTGGCTCCAGCCTCGGCTGTCCCTCTAATGTTACTTCCTGGTCACAGGACCAGGAAGTGACATCAGAGGGAGAGCAAAGGCTGGCATGGGCAATAGGTTGAAGATGCTGCATATGCTGACGAAGGGTTAAAGAGATACGGGGGAAGGGAAGGCGTGCATGAAGCAGGAGTGGAGAAGAAATTAAGAGCAAAGAAGAGGGTGGGGGAGCGCCACCACCTCCGGCACCTCCTACACCTGCTAAGCCACAGTTTGTGCTTGTTGTGCGTGTGTCCCTTGCCTAAAAGCTGGGTTATGACAAGCGCAGGGCACACGCGTACATAAAAGCACAAATAGCTGCTAGCACACAGAACTTTCTGGGAAATTTAAAAGTTCAAGAAAGAGCCTGTAAATTACTTTTTGGGAGAGGGGCTCCACACAAGGATTATACTGCCATTCCTCTGGATAGGACTTGGCTCTTCTACTCATGCGAGTGAGCTGGACAGCAGCCTCCGGTTTCACTCAGGACCCACACTGACCCGATACCTCTTACCGGAGTGCTGCATGAAAAGATTGCTGACTTGCAGCTGCGGCTCTGGTGATCATCAGGAACTGTGCTGGGCCTGCATCCAAGAGCTGTGCATAGTTCTTCCCTCTTTCATCAGGATACTCAGCACAAATAGCGAGCATGTGATTTGCATGCTATTTGTGCTGAGCATAGTCCGGCAAATCAAAATCACTCCCAACCCAGTGTTTTGGGGTTTTATACCGGGTTGCTAATGCTGTGTGCATCCTGCCCTACTTGCCTCACTGTTCCCAGAGGATTTAAAATCTAAGGGGACAATTCAGTAAAGGGTGCCCTATAGGGTGAAATGAGAAATTAGCACCAACAATTATGGTGCCAGTTGGTATTTTCTAAGGGCACTTACAGGGGTAGGTGCCGTTGTAGAATATGGGAATGAGATATCTCTTACACACAGACATGGTTACTTATGCCAGATCAATAGCTGGCATAAGTGTTTGCAGCTTATGACAGCACATTCATACATAATTTGGAGTGTTCTGTAAGTTACATGCATATACAGTAGAGTTATTCACTGCCTGCTCATGCCCTGCCCAAGTGAATGCTTCCTTTTACATATGCACTAAAGTGAATATGTCCATATGTTATAGAATCACAGCCAGCACATGTGTGGGTAACTGCCAATCAGTGGCATCTCTTACCTCCAAATGTGCTATTATTCTGTATGTGATTGCGTGAGCAACAGGAATGCCTAGACAGCAAGTAGTGGGAAAAAAGTCAAAAGAAAAACTTTATTTCTGGACAAAAAGGGAAAAATAAGAACATAAGAATAGCATACTGGGTCAGACCAAAGGTTCATCTAGCCCAGTATCCTGTTTCCAGAGTGGCCAATCCAGGTCAGAAGTACCTGGCAAAACCCAAATAGTAGCAACATTCGTTGCTACTGATCTTCCCCCATGTCTGTCTCAATAGCAGACTATGGACTTTTCCTCCTGGAACTCCTTTTTTTTAAACCAGCTACGTTATCCGCTCTTACCACATACTCTGGCAACGTGTTCCAGAGATTAACTATTCTCTGAGTAAAAAAAAAATATTTCCTCCTACTGGTTTTATCAAGTATACCCTAGTCTTTGTAATTTTTGATGGAGTAAAAAACAAACAAACAACAAATCGATGCACTTGTACCCCATCTACAGCACTCAGGATTTTGTAAGCTTCAGTCGTATCTCCCCTCAGGCTTACATCGTTACAGCAGTTTCTCAAACACAATCCTTGTAATCCTTGTACTCTGTTCCCGACAGGTTTCGCACTTTACTATATTCTGTTTTTCCCCATGGGCAAGGGGGTATTCCAGGGCTCAGCTGAGAAACACTGCTGTAGATGACAACAGAAGGGGGCTGGCCTCGAAAATAGAACAGTACAACAAAAGAGGCTAGAAAGATGTCAAAACCAACCAAGTTTCATTTATTAAAACCTAGGTTATAACATTAAAATAGGCCTAGGTCTTAAAAAGACAGTATGAAGTCCCAAAACTGGAATCCTAGAAAAGTCCCAACCAGGATCCGGGTTTCGGCAACTAGAGTTGCTTTCCTCAGGGGACAATACATAAGCAATGTGGATGTGATCAGCAAAACTGCTGTGGGCTGAAGAGACAAAAAATATGTAGAAATCATTAATCTATTTAAAGCTTGAACACTGAAAACCACCAATATGAAAAACTGCAGCCTTTTAAGTTTGTACCTGAGGCAATGAAGGGTTAAGTGATTTGCCATAGATTACAAGGAGCAATGTTATTTTTAGTACCCTTAAAATGTTATTTATGAACATATTAATTTTCTTGTTGGTGATGATTTTGGGGGGTTTTTTCAGTCAGTAAATCTAGGTACTGATAGTTGGCAACTCTAATTGTCATGGTGCTTGGGCACTGTCTCCCAGATGATAATTTCTAGTAGTATACACCCATAAATTATTATTATTATTATTATTTTGGAGAAAACAAAGCAATGGAGTTCTACCTAAAACTAACAAAGGCTTGATATTTGCATTCTGTCACCATTCTCCCATCCCTGTCTCTCTCTCTCTCTCTCTCTCAGTGGCTTAGAAAATTAAAACCACCTGTCAAGCCTCACATTAGTAAATTAATTACGGCTGGGAGCCAGGAACAGAGAATAGTAACAGAAGTTATATTGGACATGAACATTCATAAGCATATTAACCACCATTCATAGGAAGGCGTATTAGTAATGCTGCCTATGACATGCAAGAAGGTTGGTGATTATAATCCTCGATCATAGTTCAACATTTGCCTTTTAGGGAAGTGGAATGACCTACCTTGTGAAGCTATTTGTCAACAGGAGATAGTGATAAGTATTTTAGCCATATGTTTAGGTCTGCCAGTCATCACTTGGTATTCTAAACCAGTGGTTTCCCACCCTTTCCTGAGGGACCACTAGCCAGTCGGGTTTTCAAGATATCCCTAATGAATATGCATGAGAGCGATTTGCATGTAATGGTAGTGACAGGTATGCAAATCTCTCATGCATATTCATTAGGGATATCCTGAAAACTCGATTGACTGGTGGTTCCCCAGGACAGAGTTGGGAATCACTGTTCTAAACTGGATCGAGATGTGCTTGCTTTTTCTTTTTTTTTTTTCTGCAATAGGAACAATGTTTTAATATTTTTAAATGTGTAATGTGTTTGAAAACAAACAGGACCGGCTCAAGGGACTGTGGTGCCCTGAGTCAATTTTTGCATTAGCACCCACTACCCCTGCAATCTGGTATCACTCTTCTTCCCCACCCCTACCTATAATCCAGTATCTCTCCCTCTCTCTCTTATTTTACCCTCTTGCTAAACCAGGAGAGACACTGGCTGAGGGCACTGATGATAAAGAGTGCCAAAATCCAAGTCTGGCATCTATCCCTCTATAAGTTTGAAGGTAGAACGGACCTCACTTGGTCCATTGGTTGAACTGTCCCTGAAAACAAGGATTAACTGCTGAGGAGAAAAAGAAAGGAAACGTGTTAAATTAAATAATAAAAATAAAAATATTTTTAGAATGCATATAATGAGAGTTTATTGAATCTGAAAAAAAATATGGGTAATATGTGACCCTCTTTGGGAAAACATAACTAAAAATCACCAGAAGCAAAAAAAATGAGGTTTAAATGAATTCTGTTAGAGCTATTTGTAATACAACAATCCAAATGCATCCGTTTATGTGAAAAAATAAAAATGCTATAGAAGTTCAAACGTAACATTTTCATTCTCAACATTTTATGCATATTGCTTCTGTAGTCACCTTTTCCCAGAGAGGGTCACGTATAGTTAATATTTTTCTTATTACAATAAATCAAATAACTCTACAAAGGGCCACTGAAAGGTTCGCAGTCCAACCCAAAAAACTGGGACAGTCTCCATCGAGAGCTATACACTTAGGGGGAAATTCTGTATAGGATGCTGAGAATCGCATACCGGTGTCCTATACAGAATTGTATCTGTCCTAACGGACAGACACCTAACCCCACCTAACCACCCCGATTCTCTAACCGGCACCAATGTCACAGGTGCCGGTTAGAGAATCATGCTTGATGGATCATTTGCCATCATCTGATTGCGGCAAGGAAATCCCCCTGCCATGATTAGCTGAGTGGCTGTAGCAGGGAACCGCACCCCTACAAAGTCCACTGGAAAGAGATATGCCTACTCCCTCTTGTCAGAATCACTGACCACGCCCCCCTCTGAGAAATCCCCGAGCAGAAGGGATGCCCCCTCTCTCCTGCCACCAATCTCCCGGAAGTTCCCAACCCCCCAACCAGTGATACCCCCCTCCAGACTCCCCCCCCACACTCCCCCAAACCTATGGGCCCACCGGTACCCCAGTACCCCCAACACCCCCACTCCCATACCTGGGATACACAAGGGAGGGGCCTAAGGCCCTGATTGGCTCACATGCCTAAGGGGCCTTAGGCACCTGGGCCAATCAGAATCTTAGGCATCCTTCCCATACCCCACTTTAACTGCTACACTTGTGGTAGAGCGTGTGAGCCCACCTAAACCCACTGGACCATCATATGGGTGTCACCTACAGGCATAAGGGCTATTGTTGTGGTGTACAGTTGGGTCCAGTAGGTTTTGGGTGAGTTTTGGAGAGCTGAATATACATTATAAGGGGGTTATGGTGATACCTTTTATGTTAAGACCTTTTATGTTCAGTATAGTGCCCTCTGAGGTGCCCCACTGCTTTACTGGTGCATTTTTCTTTTGGACGTGCTTTTTTCAAAAATGGTTCAAAAAGATAGATCTCTTGGAATACGAACAGTTGAATCTGCCTTCACACCAGTGAATAGCATAGAGCAACAACAAAGGTGACCAATTGGTGTTCAGTCTCTTTTTATTATAATTGACTCGACACGATCGTGTTTCGGCCCAAGAGGGGCCTGCCTCAGGAGTCTTGTAGTTAAATCGTGATAGAAAAAATCACAATGCTCTTTTACTCATCGTGGAAAGTACCACTCCGTGTGAAACCTGCATATGTGGCTGAACTGCTAGCTTGAAGAACCAGCATATGCTACTGTCCGTGCCAAAATTTCAGCATGGATAGTATATTCAAATCTCTCTCATGCATATTCATTATGGATATCCTGAAAACCTGGCCTGCCTGTGAATCTCAAGGACCAGAACTGAGTAACCCTGCAGTTTACTGTGGTGCTTGTTTTCAAGAGAAAAATGTCTCAAAAGAGTGGTGCAAAGCAGCAGATAAGACTTTTTTCCACCAAAACATCTACATCGCGATTTTCGAAAAGGCAGAATTGGGACATTTTTCAATGAGCATGTCCAAACAGCAAGGGGGCATGTTGGGGGGGTGTTTTGGGTGGGACTTGGGCGGGACTTGAGCAGGCTTACAATCTGAAATTCTTTCTGCAATAATAGATCAGAAAAAGGGTCCAGGATAGAAATGAAGTACATTTTTTCTAAACCTCTTTCAGTCATTGTTAATTCTGTAAAAAGTCTCTAACTGACCAGCTAAACCCTGGAGGGATGAAGTCATGACCCCCCCCCCTTAATACTCCAGTGGTCACTGACCCCCTCCAACATTCCAAGGGAATCACAAGTAGATCGGAAGAAGTTATAATGCCACTTTATAGAGCTATGGTTAGACCACACTTAGAATACTGTGTCCAACACTGGTCTCCATACCTTAAGAAGGATATAACTCTGCTGGAGAGGGTGCAGAGGCGAGCCACGAAACTAGTCAAAGGTATGGAGAATTTGAGCTACAGAGAACGCCTCAAGAAACTGGGACTGTTCACCCTCGAGAAGAGAAGACTGTGAGGAGATATGATAGAGACTTTTAAAATATTAAAAGGATTTGACAAAATAGATCAGGAAACCTCATTACTAACATTTTCAGATGTGACACGGACAAGAGGTCATAGCCTGAAACTGAGCGGCAGCAGGTTCAGGACTAACATTGGAAAGTTCTGTTTCGTACATCGAGTGGTGGGCACTTGGAATGCTCTCCCGAAGGAGGTTGTGATGGAGACTACTGTTCTGGGTTTCAAACGCAAGTTGGATGCATACCTTCTTGCTAATCATATTGAGGGTTATGGGAAAACCGGGTCTCCATAAAGGAGTACCTAAATGGGCCTCCGCGTGTGCGGATCGCCGGACTAGATGGACCTAGGTCTGATCCGGAGAAGGCATTTCTTATGTTCTTATGTTCACCCCTCTTTCAATTGTGCTCCACCCGTGCTTTACCCATTCTCCACTTGTGCTTCACTTATGCTCCATCCAGGCTTCAGTAATTTTCAGGGACACCATCCGGATGATGCCACAGAAAATCGCTGAATAGCTCCAGCAAGCGACAGTTCCATATAAAAGGTATTGCTTTCTAAATAACTACTTCTGAATGTTGCCCTGATATGATTCTAGGTACCACTTGATAGACTGGGCAAATGTTGCATTCATATGAAATATGAAAAGTTCAGAACTGAGATTTTGAATTAAAAGTTCCAGTTTCAGTGCTGCTTCACGCTTTTTTTAGATAGGCTGACAAGCATGATGCTTATCTTTTAAAAAGCAGTTTACCAGACTCTTTATTATTACAAATGCATTAATTAGTTAATTAGTTTATTTATTTATTATACATATAACCCACCTATTAACTAGGCAGGGAATAATAAAACTTCCATAATAATAATAAAAATAAAAAATACATAGAACCAATTACACATAAAAAACCAGACAAGATTTTTTTAAAAAAATACAGTTTATAAACTAACGGCTAAATTCTGTATACGGCACCTAAAAAAAATTAGCATTGAATAAAGTGTCTTTCTATAAGCCATGCTTAAAGTTAGGAGCCATTTATAGAATAACACTTACACTTGGGAACCAAACTAAGGCCCCTTTTTATGAAGCTGTTTTAAGTTTTTTTTATCACCGGCTGCAGCAGTACAGCAGATCCTCAATATTTGAGGGGGTTAGGAGCAGAACTGGCCCACAAATATTGAAATATCAAGGATAACTTTCAGGGCCGGCTCTGACCTACCCCCGCCTCCCTCCTGTGTCCTGGACCTTCCTCAGACCTTACCTAATGGTCTAGTGGTGATGCTGGGCAGGATCAATCGTCCTACGCTCCTGCCTCGTGCAGAGCCATCATCAAAATGGCTGCCATGAGTTCCCGTTGTAGTCTCGAGACTACAACGGGAACTCACGGCAGCCATTTTGATGACGGCTCTGCATAGGGGGCAGGAGCTTAGGACGATCGATCCTGTCCCGTGTAACCGCTAGACCAACATGTAAGGTTTGAGGAAGGTCCAGGATGCAGCGTTTCTTAAAAAAAAAAAAAAAATCATGAATAATCAAATCTGCGGGTACTGAAACCACAGATTCAGAGGGGGTACTGTATTAGCTCTGATGCTCATAGGAATTCTGTGAACGTCACCGTGGCCAGGAATAAAAAAGCCTAACGAAGCTTTATAAAAGGGGGATACACTTAAGCGTATCAATTTTCACTAAGGAAAACGTGGTGCAAATGCCTGTGCCTAAATTTAGGGGTGTATGTCTGTATTCTATAATTATGCACGTAACTGAAAGTAATGCCCTCATCCACCCCCATTTTGACTCATGCATAAAATTTAGGTGCAACTCACCTGCCTAAATATATATATATAACTTGTAAATGATTTTTAATTAGCAACAATAATTGCTTGTAAAACGTCAAAAATTGGCACTAATTGGCTTGTTATTCAATTAAATTGTATGTACAATTTTTAGTGCTTTTTATAGGATTTGAGGGCAAATATAAGGCTAAATAAGCATCGGAGATTTTACCATCACAGCTTGTGATAAAACACCATAATGCAGATTCATAAAAGTGTGTGTGTTGGGGGGGGAGGAATTCTGATAGTATACAAATAGTTTGGACAGTTTATTGCATAAAAGCTTGGATGAGCAAATGTGTTTTCACCCTTTTCTCAAATTTGGAAATGGCTGACAGTATATGAATAGTCCCAGGTAGTTTATTCCATAAGAATGGGCCAACAGGGGACATGGCACTATCGCATACAATGCTCACTGTATATTCAGGCTATCAGTCATGCATACAGCCATTTTGCAGAGCACCACTTTAAAAAGCTGAGGGACATCTTTGAGTCACAGAGTTAAGAAAAGCTAGCTGCAGGTTCACAACATGGGGAAAGTTATATCCGAAAGGGCCAGATGATCATGCACATGAAGGGCCATTATCGATATGACATCCAAGTCCAAGTTTGGACATTTTGGGCTCCTATTACTAAGCTGCGATAGCGTTTTTAGTGCGCGCAGAATTTTAGCGTGCGCTAAACCCACGCTACGCGGCTAGAACTAACGCCAGCTCAATGCTGGCATTAGCGTCTAGCGTGAAGTGGCAATTCTGCATGCGTTAAAACTGCTTTCGCAGCTTAGTAAAAGGAGCCCCTTGTGGATGATGAACAAAAATCCAGCAAAAACACATGTCCATTATCAAACCGTAAAATGTCTATCTTGTTTTTTAAAAAATGGCAATTTTCAGATGTAGGTTTGTCTTTTTGAACAACAACAAAGGTGACCAATTGGCGTTCAGTCTCTTTTTATTGTAATTGACTCGACACGATCGTGTTTCGGCCCAAGAGGAGCCTGTCTCAAGAGTCTTTTTGGTGGGCAACTGTATGCGCAACATATAAATATGAAAAGATTATGGCAGAGCGTTTAGGGTTTGTTAAATCCTTTAAGGGGATTTGGGGTCCATTAACTAATTTTGTCACATTATAATTAAAGTGATTCCTTTTTCTTTATGTTAGATTCCTTTGCACATCCAGGGTGGGGGAGTGTATTATTTATTTAGAGGTATAAATTTCATAATATTCTATAATATTGATGAGTATAATATAATATCATTACTGTTATAGGTTAAGAAGGGATTTAAAATTTTTATTGTAATATTTCTGATGTTAATAGTGTATTTTCATATAGTTGGGGTTTTTTTTTTCGATTTTTCAAATGTATACATTGTCAAGTTCAAAATATCAATAAAGAAATTAAAAAAAAAAAAAGAGTCTTTCAGTTAAATTGTGATAGACAAAATCACAATGTTCTTTTACTCATCGTGGAAAGTACCACTCTGTGTGAAACCTGCATATGTGGCTGAACTGCTAGCTTGAAGAACCAGTGTGTGCTACTGTCTGTGCTGAAATTTCAGCATGGACAGTACATGCCCCCTTGCTGTTTGGACATGCTCATTGAAAAATGTTCCAATTCTGCCTTTTATGAAAATCACAATTTAGACATTTTTGTGGAAAAAAACATCTTCTCTGCTGCTTTGCACTACTCTTTTGAGACATTTTTCTCTTGAAAACAAGCACCATAGTAAACTGCAGGGTTACTCAGTTCTGGTCCTTGAGGTTCACAGGCAGGCCAGGTTTTCAGGATATCCATAATGAATATGCATGAGAGAGATTTGAATGTACTGCCCCCTTGGTATGCAAATCTCTCTCATCTCTTATTGTGGAAATCCTGAAAAATTGGCCTGTCTGTGACCTCATGGACTGGAACTGAGTAGCCCTAGTGTATTGAATATTGCCATTATCAAATAACCTCGAAAAATATGTGAAACACACAAAAAGACCTTTAGCAGGCAAAAATACAAGTCAAAAATGATTCCCAACTGGGACTATGAGAGAGAAAGTGAAGGAATCTCAAGCGCTCACAGCTAAAAGCTCAATGTATCTTGAGAGCTGATAACCATAGGGTGAGCTATCATTGATCCTTATGAATTCTCTCTAATTCTGTTGAGTTCAGTTCTATGTGATACTAAAGCCTGAATACGTTGAACTTGAAGCTTATTATAGAGTTACTGAACGGTTAAATAAATAAGTTTTTTCCAACGCGTTTCTGCTAGTAGAAACTTAATATATATAGTAAGTTTAAAACAACAGCAGTTATAATAATTTTTTAACTTTTATAGGCATGTCCAGATTAGATTAAGTAGCTCTAAAGTACAACCAAAAGAGATATCCTAGAGCGTTCTTTAATGCAAGTATGTAAAAATTTGAATTTTGATATCATTTATCACACTATATAAAAATATATATACATTTTTTTAAAGGGATATTTTGTTTTTCTTCTTTTTTGTAGTGATAAGGTCAGTTTCACCTGATGAAGCTCTTATAAAATCAATTAGAGCGAAACGGAGATCTTCCGTAGCCAGTCATTGCTATTATGTCACTACATTATTGAGATAAGTACTTGAAGACTCATAGAAGGAAATGTAAAAGTACTAATAAGTATTTTATGAGAAGAAAATGCATATATATATATATATTTAAAAACTTTTTTGTGAAAAACATTTATATTTATAAAAAAATACAAAAAAAATACAAAAAATACACAGAGTGGTTTTGATAAATAATTTGAGAGAATTCATAAGGATCAATGATAGCTCACCCTATGGTTATCAGCTCTTAAGATACATTGAGCTTTTAGCTGTGAGCGCTTGAGATTCCTTCACTTTCTCTCTCATAGTCCCAGTTGGGAATCATTTTTGACTTGTATTTTTGCCTGCTAAAGGTCTTTTTGTGCATTATCAAATAACTACAGCATCGATTGCTCTATCCAGATATTCAGCACCTCCCACTTTCTATCCATTGACTATCCAGACTAACTTTGACTGCTGCAGCTAGCATTTTAAAAAAATAGCTGACTGCAGTAGCCAAATAGTATTTATTTATTTAAAAACTTAATATACCACTTGGAGTCACAGTGGTTTCCAAATAAACATACATAGATCAAAAACAATACAAAACATTCTTGAAAATAATATCAATACATATGAAAGCAAGACCTACATATTAATTGAATATGTTTTCTCAGGTATATGAATGAAATGTTCGACGTCACACCCAGTAATTAAAATTTTGAATGAATTAATTTTACTATAAATTAGCACAGAATTTCCCCAAATCATGGCTGTTTGACTTCTAAGATCTATGTACGGTCTCAAGGTAGATAACATTTGAATTATACGTCAGTCTTTCCATCACCTATAGACTTTTAGCCACAAGCACAATTATACATGAGGGTTGTGTGGTTTGAATATTGAAACACATAGCACAGGTTAGTATGTAATTTTGTGACAGACTCCAAACCTATGCATTTGTTGTAGTTTTCAAGCTGATACATACAGCTATTTGTCTATTAACTAGAACATTTTAAAATGAGATTTTAAAAGAGAAATAAATCACTTGGTGATTTTCTTGGAAAACTGCAAGAAAAAGATGTTTCCAGGTTCCTAAATTAATATTGATGCAAAACATGCAATATAATATAGCAATAGCTACAGGCAAATGAGAAAGTGAGCCTTAATTGTCCAGGAATGTAGTAGAAATGTTAAATAGTGTTAGAAAATTTTGCTAAATGGTAACTCCTGTGTAATTACAGACCGTTCCAATTTTTCAGTATAATTATATAACTACACTTGCCTACAAGGGCATGAAAACCTAATACATGGACATGTGCTCACGCATGCTTCATTCGTTCCATATTAAATCTGATATTAAAGCAATTAGGTGCATGACCCACTCAAATGAATTAACTAAAGGAGTGGACATGGGCAGTAAATCTACAGCTGGTCGGTTTGTACAACTCTACCCTTGGACTGTAATTGCTAATGTTTAATTAAATAGCAACCTAAAAAAAGATCCATGATATTCTCATTGCATTTAAAACGGAAGTTTGTACTTTTGGACTTGCCATATTTAACAGCTTTAGAATCTCAGTGACGATAAATAGATTTCATTAATTATAACATGAGATAACGGGTATACTAAATTATATTTAAGAAGCATCTCTCGATTTTTCTCTCTTGATAAATATGTACCACAGAGCGTCCATATAGAAACCAGTTTTGTCACTTCTGTAGTATGCTGTTAGCTTGAAATTTTCTTTATCAATATTGATTGTATTGTGAATGTGGTTTTTTAGTGCATTTTTTTTTTATAAAGAGATCCCACCGTTTTCTCCACTGTGGATGCAAATGCCTCGTAGTTTAGAATGAAATTGATTAATTTTGCTAGTGAAAATGCAGGTGAACCAATGCATGTTGATGACAGTTTCTTTTTGCAGAACTCATGCTAAATTTGTTCTTTCCTTTTCTGTTCCTCGCCATTCATCAATTTCCTTATTTCTTTCTCACTGACTTATAAATGGAGATTTTTGGACATTTGGAAGGTAATTTTAGATCGGGTAAGGTTTTTTTTTTTTCTATGTATGTTTCACTGTATCATGCTCTACTACTTTGGGCAGTACTGTATCAGTGCTGGGGAAGGTGGCCTACAAGTTTTTTAAATACACCCATGGCGATTGGTAGATGCCAGATAAATGTAGTTTCTGGTTGCTTGAGAGTTACTATTAAAAATAGAACTACTGCAACTAGTACTATACCCCATACTATACCATACCATAAACTGTTTCAGACAAACTACTGGACATGTGGTAGGCAAAATATGGGCGTACTCAGGTGTGGTGTGCCAAGTTTATACTTAAGCTTCCATCAAAAACTGATTTTATTTTCATTTAAAGTGTTACAGTATTTCTTTAATTTTTTTTGCTGGTTACTTGAGAGTTCTGATTGCTTGGGTTCCGGTTAACAGAGAGTGTACTCTAATTACTTTAAGCATGTAATAAATGTTCTGATTTAAATGTTCCTGGGCCTACTTCCCAGAGGTGCAACACAAAAACAGGTTATTAACATTAAAATAAAACCTTATATTGCAAAGTAACTTGGTATGCAAGTGTTTTGCAAGACAAGCAAAACATTTTATTACATTTTAACTTGATAAACAAGCAACGTCTTGCAATACAAGTACATACAGCATACACACATCACAAATGAGCCGATGGTTCTTCGCTCTCCCATGGAAGGTGGCCAGACTGCATCCCATGGGCTGAATATTGGGCCCCGAAATGCACAGTTCTTACATAATTTCATATTATTATCATTCCTATAGATTAGTTTGCCTGTTATTAAGTTTACTTCTCTATTCTAATTGTGTATTGTGCTAACATTTGACAATTTCACTGTAGTTATGATGTTATTGCAATATCCAGTAAGTTACCTTTGTCAAGCTATACAGTACCTTGGGTAAATTTCCTCATAAAGGTTAATAAATCTTAATAAATCAATCAAATGTGATAGTCACCCATGCTGACATGAGCACTGTTTTAATGTTTTTTTTGTGAAGTTTTGGTTTTTTTTTACTCCACATACAATCATAGATCATTTGAAAGGTGAAATCAGAGTCAGAACCCTTAAACCTGCAACAGGCAAAGACATCTTAGTTGGTGCTTAAAAACAACAAAGGCCCTTCTGTGTGCCTCATACAACAAAGTAGGGGAGGATAGATGCTTCTATT
This sequence comes from Geotrypetes seraphini, assembly GCF_902459505.1. NCBI lineage: Eukaryota > Metazoa > Chordata > Amphibia > Gymnophiona > Dermophiidae > Geotrypetes > Geotrypetes seraphini. The sequence continues at coordinate 371,146,915 of NC_047085.1, forward strand.
CAGGATCTCAGGGTGCAAGTTTAGTATGAATGTAACAACATAACAGACCCTACACGGCCAGTGCCTTACTCGGGATAAACACAGCAGTTCTCTTCTATGATGCATACCAAAATTCTGAATAAGATCCTTTTTCTTCCATCTTTTAATTACTCAAAATAACCGCTTATATGAAGCGACCTCCCTCCCCTCTCCTTTTTGTTCTCCCCCTTCCCCTTCCTACCTCCCTTTTATTTTCATTTTGACTTCGATGCAATTTTAAATCTTCCCCTCCCTCAGTGCCTATCGTACCTACACTGTCCGTACCTTTTTCTTTGTCTGGTTTTTATATTCCCATTTTTTTTTTTTTCTTATTTCTATTATTGCATTTTTTTAAACTCTAATTTTAGGAACTGTAAACTGTCCAGATATTTGTTTGATAGTAGGTATATCAAATTGTAAATAAACTTGGAAACTTTTGCAGAATTATTCTGCTATGTGGTAGAGCTATTTGCTGCATTGAAGAGAACTGCTACGTTACCCCTGAGGAAGGCATTTTTGTAGCGAAACACTGGCCATGTAGGGTTTGTTTTGTTGTTATATCCATACATGAATAAACATTTGTCTTGCATCCTGAGATCCCAAGTGAAAGCATCTATCTGCCCCGACTTTGTTGTCTGATTGACCTTCTATGTGCCTGTCCCAAGGATATTCACAACACTGGAAAACCGCCAGATGTGACAGCCAGACAAATATGTCCAGATGACTGCCTGGGTTTTGGTTTTTTTATATAACAGCCATTAAAAAGTTAGGGGAGAAAAAAAAAACAACTATTAATCAAATGAACCAACTTAGACATACAATATCAATCATCAAGCTTAATTCATTTATGGATGAGAAAGGAGAATGCCAGGAATATAAAGCATACTGCTAAATTTCCAGTAAAAGTTCACCCTGGCCTTAAGCAAAACAAATGCAGAAAGGACAATGTAAAGTCACCCAGTAGCAAATCTTTTGAAGAATGACAAATTTATCTTATTTTATCTATATCTTTTTCTTTCTTTTTTTATATTAAAGGCACACAGCTATCTTTTGAAGTAACTTTTTACCCAATGAATTTTAGGAGCATAAACTTAAAAAAAAAATAGTGCTACTAGATACTTATTTCATGCAACATGCGCCTGCCGTTCTTTTGCCTTCAGAGGCCAAATGCAATCCGATATTACTTAGTACTTGGCAGGCGCTCCATCATATTGATTCCATCTCCGAGAACAAGTTAGCTGATTCAATATCAGCACCGATTTGGCATAATCCCAAACTCAAAATTGACAATACAGTGATAAGTTGGAAATCCTGGCAACAACATGGCATCTGGACTATTGCCCATCTTATCAATGCGGATGAATGGATTACCTTTTCTGACATCATGGCCAAATTCCATATCCCTCCCACTCAATATTTCAATTGGATACAACTGCATCATTGTCTTACTGCGAGGTTCCCATCTCCTGCATCATTACATAATATCCCAGACTTACATTCCAAGATACAATTATTCGCTATTTCCAAAGGTCAATGTTCCAATTGGTACAAATATATGCAGGAAAAATCCCATCCTTTCCTTATCGAATCCATATCTAAATGGGATTTGTTGTTACAATCCCCTCTCACCGAGCATACATGGTTGGCGTTATGGCCCAGAGTATTTAAATCCCTCCATTCAGCCTCCCATAGACAAACGGCTCTTTTCCTTTATCATAGAGCCTTCTGGACTCCTGTTAAAACTGCTAAAATAACGAAGTCCTCAGATAATTCATGCTGGACTTGTAAATCTTCTGAGGGATCTTTGCGGCATATGATTTTTGAATGCCCTCAATTGCAGAGCTTTTGGAATCCGATTTGGCACACGATTGCCAAAATGTTCTCTCTCACTGATCCCCTCTCGTTTGATATTTTAATTCTGGGACCCACTGCACTCACTGCTCATCTTTCTATGTATCATGACCGCCTTTTGACACTCCTATTGATTCTTGCCATCCAACTCATTTTACATAATTGGAAAGATTTTACAAAATTAGATTTCAATCAATGGTGGAACTCCGTTTGTCTCCACAGTAAATTTGAACGACATATGGCTGAACGCCATAACTCAATAACAACGTTTGACAAAACTTGGTCGATTTTGGCAAATCTCAGCACTTAGACCCTTGACCAACATACAGATCTTTACTTATAGTTTTCTGGTTGACATATGTGTTTACTCTGTCCTCTATATCATATTATATTGGCATTTTAATGTCTGCTAACACTATAACATACCTACATGTACTGTTATTAGTACTGAATGTATAATACCATTCTCTTTCTCAACATACTTTCCTCATTCCTCTTAGTTATTTGTATATTTCATTTCCTTATGTATTTATGATTTGCATACATTGATAATTGTTATGTTTTCTGCTCTTATAATTTCTGCTACTACCACCTCTACTTTGTAATTAGATATACATGATGGGTGTCTTCACCCGGCTTAACCTGTGCTTCATTTGAAACTCTCTTTTTGGTTTTGTATTGTTATGCTTTCTAAAACCAATAAAATTTTCTTGAACTAAAAAAAAAAAAAAAAATAGTGCTTCAGATGTGAACATCTTTTGTAGCTATAATATTATTCATTGTCTGTCCACAGTCAACCAAATACCATAAACTGTAGTAATCAAGTCCTGCTGCAGGTACCTTTCATATAGATCGCAATGGCTTTTGTTCCTTATCACTTCCCCCAAAAATGAAAATCCCTGGAAGGGTATGTGGGGAAGGGGGGATTTTTATCAAGACTGTTTACACAGGGATAGGACCTTTCATAAAACTGGCTATTAGTATACTCATAATACTACCTCTGGGGACTAACTGTCCAATTCAGCGGGAGACAGCTGGCTATCTCTCACTGAATATCCCAGTTGGTGACTAGCCCAGTGGCCAGCTATGTTACCACCTCCAACACTCAGTGGCTGCATAAGTTCAGCAGACAGACAGACAGACCTGCCTAAAAAGCGGTTCTATCTTTGGCCGTTATGACTTAGCCAGCCAGTTGATGAATATCAGTGTAGCCAGCTAAGTCTTGGTTGATCATAAATACCCCAGAAATTCAGTGCCTGTTTTACGGGTGACTGCAGGAGACTTCTGGCTGTCACTTGTGGTTGAATATTAGCCCCTTACAAATCTAATTGGGTGCCTGAAAGAATGGGAGAAAAAAAGGAGCTAGGTATGCAGGAGAGGTTCCTGCTCAGTTACATCACATGAGCAGAGTTTTGGTTCTACCCTGCTCATTAGGTGCACTGAAATGATGATAATTGTACAAATATTTCTGATAAAATATTGTTTATTAAAATTTAACAGACATCCTGTTTTAAGGCATTTATTTGTACAATGGAGGAGCATTGCAAGTCAGAGAGCATAAATGCAACTTCCCTGACTTAATGCCCTCAAAATTCCATTCTGCTAGGTTCACTTAAATATACCTAATACATGATGACATTTTACTGCCTGCATATAATTGGTCAAGAATACTTGATACCATTTAAGGCGCTTGCATGCATATTGGGGGAGTATCTGTCCCACTCACACAAGAATTCCTAAAAGTTACATTTTAATACTAGCTTATCTGATAAAGAAAGATACAGAAGAAACCAAGAAATATACTTACAGAGGAAAATTTATCCATACACACAGCTTTAAATCATTTCTCATTAACAGTCAAACTGCTGCTCCCATGTTACTGAGTCACTTAAGAGCATGCACTGAAAACCCTGTGTCTCAGTGAAAGAGAAGGGGAGTGGCCAATCCACTCCCACAAACCCTATGTTTTCCTATATGAATCCTCCAGTATAATTTTTAGAGGTAATTATATTTCAATCTGAACCCTTGAATATGAAAGTTCCTACATTAATAGTTTACTAAAATTTTATTAATTGTATATGCATTTTGTATATCCAATTAGAATTTCTAACTTTACCCTGCAAAAAAGGAGAAGGAACCCCCTCCCCTTGAATGTAATCTCTGTAGTATGAAGAAAAGTCCATTTCTATAGCAACCAGGTCAAAAGCCAAGCCTTATCTGCCACAGGTCTTTGGAGACCAGACTGGGCACACATTGAAACAATGGAACTTCATAAAACTAAGCTACAGCCTGGGTGTATCTGCTCTGGTCTTCAACAGAGCTTATATATTAATTCTAGTGACCTGAGAGAAGGCCTACTCCTGTTTCCAGTGACCTCAGCACAAAACACATATTTAGGTCAATATATTATCCCATGTTTGTCTTATCTGGTTTGTGTTCTGGCTTATCCAATTGTAATTTTATATAGCCATTCATAAACCCTTCTCCTCTGCCCTTGGATTAGGTCCTTATCTTATAAATCAAACCCTGACTAGTAAATCCACAGCAATGGGAGGAAAATATAATGGCTATTTTATTTGCATTGCTTGCCCATTCTACCACACATCCATCCAATTTTAATAGGCTGCCACACCCAGGTTCAAAAGGGCCACATCACATACTGAGAGGGTCAAGAAGGATCTTGAGCCCCACTTAACTGGGCATTGCCACTGAATATCTGTTAAGCTGTCTTACCCTGAAGTGGTATCAACACTCTTTTAAAGTGGCAAGTGTTCTGATGCCAATATTGCAATTGCTTGAAATAGCATCTGAAGAAGTCAGGTATTCAGGGCATTCACATTTTGGTGTTCATAGACAATTTGCCACACATTTCATTTTAGATTATCTGTTGATGCAATTTTTTTAATGATTATTTTGACTAAAACACGAATCATGTTGAGTTTTCTATCAAGTAATAAAATTTATCTGATTTAATGACATCCATTGTTTTGCGTTTTTGTCTCCTCTGCTGTTTTATGGTTACTTTTGGACTTGTGGTGGATTGGGCTTCTGTTCTTTGACCTCCTGTGAAACAACCAGCACTTAAAGTTGTCTGCATCCCCTGCCTATGTTTTTCCCTAATATTTATGGGGCTGCCAGGTAGGTTCAGTTTCTAAACTAAGCCATCAATGATATGAAATGAATGTGAACCTTATAAGCTTCCAACAAGCTCTCTCCTACTAAAATAAAATGTTATGTAGTAGTCTTTTCTAAGAGAAGCCTCTCCAGCCACCATAATATAACCGCTATCCAATATACTGTATATAATTGATATGATGTTGCCTCTCCATTAACCATGCTGATAACCTCAACTTTCTCACACGATTGGGTGGGTCACGATATTATAGTGAAAAATCATTTAACAAAAGTGTCTTTTGAGTAACAACAAAAAGACACAAGAAGTCCCACAAGACACAAAACTATTTAAATTTCCTAAAAGTATGATTTGGTCAGATGATGCCATTTTAGATGGTGGCACTAGGGCAGGAGTGAATGCTGACGGTTTCTGCCCTCTTATATGTTCATCAGCTTTGAGGTGAGTCAGAGATAGTGAGGATCCTTGAGGTCATGATAAAGTTAGATACACGGGATGTGTACATTTGATAGGGAGCCACAACTTTTATACACATTTAGCCTCAGACTGGAGCTAGAAAGTTGCTGCCAACATTATGCAAAATTCCTTTTTGGGGAATTTTTTCATATGTTCATGACAATGAACACACATACCCCTTCCTTTACTAACGCATAGCACGAGTTGTAGCACTGACAGCAGCAGTAACTGCTCCAACACTCATAGGAATTCTGCCGGTGCTAAAACCCATGCTACGCATTAGTAAGGGAGGGGGATAGTTTATATTCTTTTGAAATTTAGATTAAGTTTTGCAAATGAGTCAGCATCTTATGCAAATAATGAACTTGTAGCTCTTGTGACATCAAGAACCAGCTTAAACTAAACTAAGCCTTAAGCTTATATACCGCATCTTTTCTATAAGAATAGAGCTCGACACAGTTTACAGTAAATTTAAAAAAAAAATACAATAAGGATAGGGATAATATAGAAGGAAACGAAGATCACAATTTTGAAAAAAGCCAAGTTTTCAGATGTTTACGGAATGATTGGAGAGAGCCCAGATCACGCAAATGGACAGAAAACAATGAAAAGAGTACAATCCAGAAATAAAAAGAGATGAGTCCCTGTAACAAATTAAGTAATGGGACTCCCTCCCCCCTTTTTATTTCTGGATTGTACTCATTTCATCATTTAAGCTGACTGTTGATGTCACAAGAGCGCCACCTAATGGATGTCAATTATACCCTTGAAGTAGGCTGCCTAGCTGACATATGAACCGTGTCAGGTCCACGACACACAGTGAATACATGTCAGAAACTTTTATTTTAATATCCCAATAAAGATTTACTTGCTTGACATATCCCTGGTTGATGTGTACAGTTCCAACCTCACTTGCCCGATCTCTAGTGTTTCTCCATGGGGTTCTTTTCCCTGTTTTCTGCATCACATTTTTCTTTAACCACTGTGCCATACTCTCCCTTGAACCCCCATCTTCCTCCCATGGGAACACTGAAAGGCCGGCTGCTTAGCCCTTCACAAAATGACCTCGGCTGTTTCATATAATTATTTAGATTTAATGAATAATAAAGCAAATAGCAGCTTACATGAAATGCATCAGAAAGACAGTTACACAGCAACTGTGGGATCAGAAACAACACCCTCAAATGCATGCTTGATTGGGAGCCCCGAGTCTGCTCTCCCTCTTTTACAACTACTTTTATCCTTTTACAAATGCATTACAGTGTTGTATGATTGGAAGCTACTCTGGTATCTTAATTGATATATTAATTAATTAATTAATTAATTGGCTATAGATATATCTTTATTCTCTTAATTGGCTATTTCCCTTTGATGACATATATCTTTAGCATTTACGCATGCTATTTCCAAACTTGGGGTGGTGGCTGAAAACCACCTGCCTTATCTGTTCCCAACACTCTATCTTTGGGGGCTTTGTACTAAAGTCATCTGAGCATGACCTCTGTCTTTCCCATGTGCCCCCCCCAACACACTCTCATGGTTCCTCATTCTTCTGTGCGTACGTGCTGGACAGCTAGTGTTCATGTTTCCATGGGCCAAGGCAAATGCAGTTATTTCTGCCTCTCTGTGCTGGTCTCAAGTGTTATCTGATGCCCACTGATGTTGTACCAATGTCCTCCAGCGCTTATTCTGAAATTGGCCATTCTGTGGCTTGGAAACTGTCAATAAAACAAGAATGCTAGAAGTTTGCAGATGCACAGAGTCTATGTTGTGCATAGTCCTTATGCTTGGCCTGCTTTTCCTTGCTTGACCAAGCCTGATTCTTTACAAGGAATTTAGGGTCCAGTGCTGGAGGGTCCCACATCTGCATCCCATAGCTGCTGGTCCATCTCAGCCTTTCTGCGGGGCAATAGTATTATAACTTTCTTTCCCTGCAAATTTGCAGATTGCTCTGTTTCTTGTATGCCTGCTTATCTCGATGGTCAGTCCAGTCTTGTAGGAAATTGGTACATAATTCGCAGAAACAGCATCTGAACTTTAAGTTTCACAGTACATGAGAAAAAGTCTGTTAAAGTTGTATAGTTGGAGCTACATAAAAATCAATTTCATTGCTTGGCCTGCTTCTCTCTGTCCTTTGACCCCATGCCAGGGCCTGATGATATGGGGTTTTCCTCAACACCCCCTTTACAATTGCGCATGGAAGCACTTAGGTGTTATCCTATAACAGATCATATAAATATTTTTCCACCTGATCTGTCATTTTATCCCCAGTTTGATGTCTTACATCCAATGGAACATGTTTTCATACCAAAATTTGGGCTCAGAATGAACACCTAACTTTAGGCATCATTTATAGAATTCCACAATACATACGTAAATTTTTAGAATACTAGCAAATAAGCACTTATATGCTAGTTGCCACCTAAGCACTATTTTGAAAATACCCACTTAACTTCCAATGCACATATTTGTAAGGTGAGTGCACACAGAGGCGGATCACCAACTTTATGACTGGTCTAAGTGTGACTGACTGTTAGCCACCTATATACGAGATTAGTGATTTTCAACCTTTTTCATTTCGTAGCAGACATACAAAAATGTGATGGCACACCATCAGTATTTTATGGACTTGTATATATTTTATCATTTAACAAACAAGCATTAAGAGTCCTTGCCCAAAATACTTAGGAATGCCAGAATTCTCATCTTCTGGGAACACCTGAAGGAAACAGGAGCTAGGTCAAATCTGCTCCCTATATATTTTGTACCGTTCAGGAAAAAAATGTATTTCTTTCTATTTCGCTGGCGCCAGGAGCTATTTCTGGCCAATTAAATCGCTTTGAGTACCAACCCCAAAGTGGCTTGGTTGAATTAGGAAGGTGAGGGGAAGAAAGTGTTTGGATCACACTAGAGGCAAAATAGTGAGTTAAGCTTTTTGTTGATAAACTATAGCCCTTCATTTATTTATTCAATTTTCTTTAAAAAAAAAAAAAAATTATTATTATTTATTCATTTTCAAAACTTCAATTGTGCACAAAAGATGATGCATTTATATAAAATATTATCATTACAGCACAATATACTTAATAGAATAAAGACAAGACTTATTTTCCCCCAACCACTTTCCAATTAACCAACACCTCATAAAAAAAACCTGTAAACAACCCATCTATACCTCTTAACCAATGCCAAAACATACCCCCCTCCCCGGATGTGCATGTTTTCCTCAGTTATATAAATAAATCAATCCTTACAATATTTAGTTAATGGTTCCCAAATTTCCATAAATTTTTTTACAATATCCCTTCTGAATGGTCATAAACTTTTCCATTTTAAAGACATGAACTTAGTCAGATACTCAAGCATTTTTCCCTGTCTGTCCCGGTGGGCTCACAATCTGTCTAATGTACCTGGGGCAATGGGGGGATTTAAGGGAAAATTCTATAAGAAGCACCCAAACGTTAGGCGCCGACATAAGCACTGTTCAGCGCGATTTAAGTAAAATTGGGTGCTGTTTAATGAATCACGCTGAGCAGCACCTATTTTGGAGGCGCCCAATATATAGGCCAGCTCTAGGCACAACTAAAAGATAGGCGCCTATATGAGCATTTAAGCACATGTAAGGGCAGCGATTCTGCAACAAGGCACCTAACACAAAGCCATGCCCATGCCTAACGTGCATAGCGCCTATATTTTTTAAGGCCGCCTAAATTTTTAGAGGCGCCATATTGCAGAATTGCTTTCTTGATAGGCACCTAAGTTTCAATTATTGCTGATTAAAAAAGCTTAATTGCACTTGTTAATCAATGTAGATAGGCACCTATCTAGTGGGGCGCCTCCAAAATAGAAGCCTAACATTAGGCGCCGGTTACAGAATTTGGGCTTAAGCGACTTGCTCAGGGTCACAAGGAGCAGCGCGGGTTTGAGCCCACAACCTCAGGGTGCTGAAGCTGTAGCTTTAACCACCATTGCCACCATTTCACAACAATAGTACTAAAGATTCATATGACTATGCAATCAGCTTGCTTTGGGACTCTAGGCATAGGATTTAGCATCAAGAGCAGGTAATGAGCAATCTTTGTTGACTACTTCTACAACTTCCTGACAAGAATAGGTATTGCTAGGTATTAGGTCTAAGGTGAAATTCTTTATTCTATTTATATAAGGGCATGCTAATGAGAATTTCATTTTTCTCTGCATCTTTTGTATATTGTATAATGTTTCACAGTTTGGGTAATAATATCTCTGCAATTGTTTAAACTTAATTCACACATTAAGTAACTGAACAGATAGCAGAGAATTGCAATATTGGGATAATTTCCCACTTGTGAATCCAGGAGCTTCTTGGTCACATGAGAACTTGCTAGTCACATTCAGAGGGCACGCAGGTGCTTTCATTGTTTCACTAACAGCCAAGAAAGAGCAGGATCTTGGTGAGATTATAAAAAGCCCTCAGAGTAAATGCTGTCCAGGCTAATAGATAAGCTCTGCAAACTGAAGGAAACAGCTGGTCTGGTAAACCGGAACAGCGGGAAAGCTACAGTCTCTAATAGTTCTCTCAAATTTCACCAGCAAAAATCCTCGCTTTTGGAAAGCAGTCTGTAAGGAAGATAACTTCAACCCCAGCAGAAACTGAGAATAAACACAGCGATTAATAAACACTTGAAGGATGATTTTTGTATTTAGAATATTGTGCCCAAAGAATTTCTGTGGGCTAATATCTAGCAGGGTGATCAAAGCCTCCAGGTGCATATAAGCCCTCAGGTATGTGAATCACTAGATAGCTATAAACAAAAGGGAGCAATGTCTGGAAAGCAGTATACAGTATATTAATGCTCAAAGTATCAACAAGGTTCTGGATCTAGAGGTTGTGAAAGAAAAGGCTGAGTTGGATTTAGTGGTGATCACAGAGACGTGGTTCACAGAGAACCATGACTGGGATAAAGTTATACAGGACTATAATCTGTTCATGTAAGACAAGGTAGGAAGAAAAGGAAGGGGTGTGGTGTTATATCTTAAAGATCATATTAAAGTCACACAATTGCAGAATCTGCAGGGTAAGGAAGAGGCACTGTGGGTCAATCTGAAAAGAGAGAAATGGAAAATGTATCCACGACAAGATTCACAAGATCCACCTTGAATTCTCAACCGTCACCTCTCCCACCACCCCTTTCAGCTAGCCACTCTGCCAACCTCCCTTCAACAACCCCAGCCACCTTTCCTCCTTTTCTGAAGTTACAGAAGAGGAAACTGCTCACCTTCTCTCCTCCTCCAAACCCACCACCTGTTCCTTTGATCCAAATCCCACCTGCCTACATGGAGCTATCACTCCCACTATCATCTCTCCCAGATGTCACATCATCAACCTATCACTCTCCACTGCAACAGTTCCTGGTGTCTTCAAACATGCCATAGCTACACCTCTCCTCAAAAAACCCTCATTAGACCCTGCATCCCCTTCCAACTATCACCCCATCTAACTCGAACATTCTGTTCACCACCGTTGCCTGGATTTCCTTTCTTCTCAAGATATTCTTGACCTACTTCAATTGGGCTTTTGCCCTCTCCATTCTATGGAAACTGCCCTTGCTAAAGTCTCTAATGACCTGTTCCTGGCCAGATCCAATGACAACTACTCTATCCTCATCCTTCTTGATCTGTCTGTTGCCTTTGATACTGTTGATCACCACCTACTCCTTGATACGCTGTCCTCGCTAGAATTCAAGGGTTCTGTTCTCTCCTGGTTTTCTTCCCATCTTTCCCATCGTACTTTCAGCATATATTATGGTAGATACTCCTCCTCTGCCATCCCATTGGTGTACTTTAAGATTGTGTCTTGGGCCCTCTCCTATCCTCCATATAAACCCACTCTCTTAGTATATTGATTTCCTCCCATGGTTTTCAATATCAACTCTATGTTGACAACTCCCAGATCTACCTCACAAATACCAGATATCATTACAGAAATTCAGGCCCAAATCTCAACCTGCCTGTGTGGCATTGCTGCTTGGATGTCTCACCACCATCTAAAACTGAATATGGCTAAAACTAAACTCCTTATCTTTTCACCTAAACTCACTTCCCCTCTCGCCATGCTCTATTTCTGTGGATAATACTTTCCTCCTCCCTGTCTTGTCAGCTCGCTACCATCCTTGATTCCTCTCTTTCTTTCTCCACACATCCAACAAACCGCTTAAACCTGTCACTTCCTCCTCTATAATAGTACCAAAATCTGACCTTTCCTCTCTAAGCACACTACCAAAACTCTTATCCATGCTCTCATCACTCTCGCTTAGACTACTGTAATGTACTTCTATCAGGTTTTCCGCTCAATCGTCTCTCTCCCCTTCAATCCATTCAAAATGCTGCTGTATAACTCATATTCCATGAGAGCAGCCATGTTTACATTACCCCTCTCCTCAAGTCACTTCATTGGTTCCTCTTCCATTTCCAAATACAGTTCAAACTCCTCTTACTGACTTACAAGTGCATTTACTCTATACCCTCTCAATATCTCTCCTCACTTATCTCCCCCTATGCTCCCCCCATGACCTCCGTTCATCAGGTAAATCCCTCCTATCTGTACCCTTCTCCTCCACTGCCAACTCTAGACTCCATCCCCTTCTTTCTTGCTGCACCGTATGCCTGGAACAGGATGCTAGAGTCTATACGTCAAGCTCTGTCTCTACCAGTATTCAAATCCAAGCCAAAAGCCCACTTCTGAAGCTGCTTTCAACTCATTGTCAGATACCTATACCCATTGTATCATTTCTTCTGCCAGAAACTCCCCCTACCCCGAGATGTCCTGTCTGTCTGTCCAAATTCAATTGTAAGCTCTTCTGAGAAGGGACCGTTTATTGAATGTTAAAATGTACCGCACTGCCAGTTGGGTTTTCAGAATATTTCTAATGAATATGCATTCTATTGCACTTATAATTTTTATTTTTTATTACCACATAATAAATATATTTATATCACACTGGTTTAAATAATATATTACCAAACCACACTCTCTGTGAACAAATCACTCTACACAACTGTCTCCTCCATTATATAAAAATCCCTCTCATGCATATTCATTAGGTATATCCTGAAAACCCAACTGTCTCTTACCCACCATACCCTTTTTGACTTATACTTCACTCAAACCCCCCTCCTCCTGTGAGACTAATCACTGAAACACTTTGAGGTGTCACTTATATATACTGACAGTCGTCAACATTTGCCTATTTCCGATCTGAGGAAGAAGGGTCACCTTCGAAAGCTAATCAAACAATGCACTAAGTCCAACAACAAAAGGTATTACCTTTATTCTTTTTGTTTTATTTATTTTAATTCTATATATTATCTCAAACAGCGGACTAACACAGCTTCCTCAGCATTCTACATTTAGGAACCTAAAACAGCAGTTTGAGCAATTTACAGCACTTGATGTGGGATGTAGACACTCTTAGGTTTTCCTATGCCTTGCATAACCTTAAAGGCATTGCCTTCAGGTTTATAAGATGAAATGTAGGAACCTATTTCAGTCAGAAATTTAGGATTCTAATTTTGGCTGAAATGAGGAACCTGAATTTGGTTTTTAAAGTAAGGTGGTCATGCTCTCAGATTCTTCTTGAGTTTTTCAATATCATTCCCTTACTGGGGACATGCTTCTGGAGCTTATCTTTGAGTTTGCTGCTTCAGACTTTGCAGCAGGTGCTTTAAGTTAATAACCCCTTGCCACCAAATGATTAATTACCCAATTAACTACAAACATAATTGCAGTTGCTTTCAAGACAGGAGAAAGAAATATTCTGTTTAAGTCTACACATCCACACTCAGCCAGCACAGTGGCTGAGGGAGTTAAGACAAATACTCTATGATACCATGCATCTCAATATTTGTTTCTATGACGAATATATGAGGGCTGATTGAAAAGTAATGAAACTGCCTCTGTTTTTCTTTCCAAGAAGTAGACATGGCAATGCTGTGCTGATTCTTGTGAAACTCATACATCGACATTTCTGAACCTGTAGTTGAACTGCTGTAGTCTTTGTTCTTGGGTCACAGCGAGAGGAAGAACTTCATACGTTTCATCATAGCAGATGAGTACGCTAGAGGTGTGTGATTGAATTTTGTGTTAAACTTGGAAAGAACGGTAAAGAAACTCTTGAAACAATGAAACCTTTAAAAAAACCAACTGTGCGAAAAAAAAATTATCTGCAGATTATGAAGTGAAAAACGTCACAGTCGCAGTGCTAAAAGTGAAGTTGCAAAACAGTCTACTGCATATCTTCAAATTATTTTTGAAACACCACATAAATGTACTGAATGTGAAGGACACTATTTTGAAAAAGAAAAATATTCAGATCCTGTGGAGCCATGTGATTCTGAATAAAACAAATCAATCTTGTTACTTTTCAATCAGCCCTCATACATATGAGATCAAGTCACTAAGGGGTCCTTTTACTAAAGGATGTTAAAGCCCTTAACTTATGCACCTACTGTTTTTTTCAATAATTTTTTTGGGAGGGAACATGACATGGGCAGAGAATGAGAAAGTGCCCATTCTCTGGGGAGTGTGTGGCACAGTGGTTAGAGCCGTGGAGCGGCATAATCAAAAGATACGTCTAAGTCTATTTTGGGCCTAAATTGCTAGTCGCCCAAAGTCTAAAGTCCATTCCCGAAAAATACGTCCAAAATATTTCTTTTTTCGAAAATCGTCTAATTATACGTCCAGCCATTTGATCAGCCATACTGCTAAGTCGTCTATCTTTATACCCCATTCTCATCCAAAAATCAGTCCAAGTCAAAAACGCCTAGAACAAGAACTTTTGGACGTGGAAGGGGCCAGCAAAGTGATGGACTGGACACCGAGACATGGCAACACAGTAGTGGGGCACCTTACAGGGCACTGCTGTGAACTTCACAAAAAGGGTGCCATATAAACATCTCACCACAACTCCCTTATAGGTCATGGTGAGCCCCACCAAACACCCACAAAACCTACTAGACCCACCTGTCTACAACCCCAATAGCCCCAGGCTTCGTGAGCCACCTCTGTGCTGCTCTACTAGGCTTTCCTATGCCAAGTGCTGATGTTCTGGAGGCAAGCATGTATATTTTTATTCCGATGTTTATGGTGTTGTGGGGGAGTCAGTGATTACTGGGGGAGTGTGTGGAGGTCTGTACTTTGTGTCTGCAGTAGTTATTTGGCCACTTTGGATACCTTATGGGCACTTAGACATGCTTTTACATCACCTAAGTAACAACGTACAAGTTCCGTCCAGGCAGCCTCATTATACAATACAATTAAGTCTAGGTCAGCCCACATCCCGTCCAGATCCCGCTCTGACCACTCCTCCTACAATGCCCCTTTCAGATCTGGGTGTACAGCAGCACTGAAGAGGCTTAAGCTGTTTTTAAATACATCTAAAACCCATTTTGGTTATCGGCAGTTGGACGACTTATCTTATTAATCGTCCAAGTGCCGATTTAGATGTGATTTTAGATGTATTTTTGTTTTGATTATGAGCCCCATAGCCTCACATCCTCAGGTTGTGGGTTCAAATCCTATACTGCTCCTTGTGACCCTGGGCAAGTCACTTAATCCCCCATTGCCCCAGGTATATTAGATAGAGTATGAGCCCACCAAGTCAGAAAGGGAAAGAATGCTTGAGTATCTGAATGCAAACCACTTAGGCTATAAGTGGTATATAAATTAAAAAAAATAATTCCAGAGATTTCTATATAAATAGGTGACAGTAAGGTCACCTGCATTAACTTTTTCTTTTTTTTATTTTTTACAGCATTAGCAAATGACCTGAAAAAAAAAAAGTTTAAAAAGCTTGTCGACCTTCCTCAATCGTGTAGATAGATTCCACAGCTCACAATATTGCTTCAGGGCAATACACAGCACTGAATTGTTACTACTGGAGCTAACTTCAAAAGCAAAATCTTATCTGAGCAAAAGCAAGCAGTTTGCCTTACTATAGTTTGACATCTCCGCTGCATTCGATGCAGTAGACCACTCACTCTTGCTTCTAAAGCTAAACAAACTAGGCATGGATGGTTTAGTTCTTAACTGGTTCTCCCATTTCTTAAAAAACAAGTCATATGAAGTTTGGAGAGGTGGTAAAAAAATCCCCAAATTGGAAAACTTCCTGTGGGGTACCCCAAGGCTCTCCCCTATCACTTTCCCTGTTCAATGTCTAAGAGCAGTGGGTAGAAGTCTTTCTCTCCTTCAGGTTCACATCCTCTCCTATACTGACGATATCTTCCTACTCTGTGCAGCCAATGAATCATTGGAGACCACATTATATCTCCTATACGTAATCATTGATAACCTAAGTGCATGGACACAGACAAACTTTCTCAAACTTTTTTTTTAATTATTCTTTATTTATCACATTTCTTATTTACCATCAAGTATAATAATTACAACTTGAAACAGATCCATAATTTCCAAAAAGAAAAGGAAAAATAAATATCCATTCATTTATATAGACCACGATAATTTGAGAGAGGACAATAGGAAAAAAAATTAAAAGGAAAATTTAATAATCAAACAAGAGAACAGCAATGCCCCATTAATCCTTCAGCCGGTATTATGACAAGTTACATATCCTAAGTTACAGATGCTGCACCCTCCCTAGATTCTACAAATTCAAACAGCTGTTTAGGCTCCAAACACTGCACAACAAAGTTTTTGCTTCCTGAACACTGCTGGGTGTTTCTTATAGAATTTTGGGTGCTGATCATGAATATTACATCAAAAATTACCCATCACGTACCATTTCAGAGAAATCTTCAATTTTGTCGTGATTTTTTCTTATATTTGGATGCAAACAATTTTTTCTCCCATAAGTGTCTTATCAACAACGGTTTGTGCCGCCTGGGTATGTCCATGCATAAAATCTAGCCAGGTTGGAAGCTGTTTTATGGAAGATGACATCCTGGGCATGTCTGGGCAGGTCTGAACGAGCTTGCGCTGTCTCACCATGCTATAATGGTGGCTTCCATACACCGATCCTGCTCATTTGGTTAATATAGATAGTCCGTGTGTGTATATAGTATCAGTATAGTAAAGTATAGTAGTATAGTAGCTGTAGCAATATAACAGTAAGTAAGCTTGATGCTATAGACGTTTTGGTGTCGGGCAATATGTCTCGTCGGTGTCGTAACAGCCGCGACACATTCTGCTATATCTGTGGGGAATATACACTTACGCCTCAGAGACGTTCGATGACTGCCCTTGTAAAGAAAGCCTATCATCTGTATTTTGGCTGCAAAATAGGTGATCAAGACAAGCAATGGGCGCCTCACATTTGCTGTGCGACATGTGCTGTTAGTCTGAGAGCCTGGCTCAGAGGTACTCGAAAGACGATGCCATTTGCTGTTCCGATGATATGGCGAGAACAGAAAGACCATGTGACGGACTGTTATTTCTGTTTGACTAATGTGTCTGGTTTCTCTGCCAAAAACAAGAAGTCAATTGAATATCCTAATCTGCCTTCAGCAATGAGACCCATGCCACATGATGACAGTCTTCCAGTTCCGAAACCACCAGAGGATTGGACCTTAGACGAACCAGATGAAGAAACTGCAGTGCAGGGTTCTAACAGTGACATTGACCCGGATTTTGAACCATCCTCATCAGGCGATCCACATCTGATAACACAGTCCGAATTGAACGATTTGGTCAGAGATTTGGGTCTGTCAAAAGCAAAAGCTGAGCTGCTAGGTTCGAGACTGCAGGAATGGTGTTTGCTATCACCAGGTACGAAAATTTCTGTGTTTCGAGACCGGCATCATGATATAACCAAATTTTTTGCACAAGTCGACAGTCTCTGTTTCTGTTGTGACATTGAAGGATTGTTCTCGGTCTTTGGTTGTGATCACAACCCGGAAGAGTGGCGTCTTTTCATTGATTCGTCAATGTTAAGCCTGAAAGCTGTTCTGTTGCACAATGGCAACGTTTATCCTTCAGTACCTGTTGGCTATGCAGCACATATGAAAGAAACATATGAGAATATGGAAATGTTACTAAAGTATGTCCAGTATACCAGGTATAACTGGAATATCTGTGGAGACCTCAAAGTCGTTGCTCTGTTACTAGGACTGCAGCTTGGCTATACAAAGTACTGCTGTTTCATCTGCGAATGGGACAGCCGAGACAGAGAGTCGCACTATTCTAGAAAGAACTGGCCACTCCGTAAAAAGTTAGTTCCAGGACAGAAAAATGTAGCACATGAATCGCTTGTTGACCCAACAAAGATATTTTTGCCTCCTCTTCACATTAAACTGGGACTCATGAAGAATTTTGTGAAAGCAATGAACAAGGAAGGGGAAGGTTTTCGTTATTTAAGACAGATGTTCCCAAGAATAACTGATGCCAAGATCAAAGAGGGTATTTTTGTTGGCCCCCAGATCAGACATGTTATGAGTGACAAGCGATTTGAAGATCTGTTAGTTGGGCTGGAAAAAATTGGCTGGAAAGCCTTGAAAGACGTTGTTGACAATTTTCTGGGCAATTACAGAGCCCCAAACTACATTCAGCTGGTAGACAAACTTCTCAAAGCATACAAGAGAATGAAGTGCAATATGTCACTCAAGATTCATTTCCTCCATTCACACTTGGACTTCTTCCCCGCAAATCTCGGTGCTGTGAGTGACGAGCACGGTGAAAGGTTTCATCAAGACATAGCTACGATGGAGAAACGATACCAGGGCAATTGGAATCCGTCAATGCTTGCCGACTATTGTTGGATGCTACAACGTGATGCACCAGACACTGAATATAAAAGAAACTCGGGAGCAAAACACTTTTAATTCTGTTTCATTTAGTCGCTTGTGCGAAACGTAAACTTGACTATATATTTTATTGTCAGTAAACATAAAAATGTCTATTTCTCATAGTTCTTACGTGATGCAGTAAAACCAAAACCATATTTGAGCATACCAAGTTGGTACCTGTCATAATCACCAAAAACTTTTCAGGAATCAAGACTTAACCAAAAAATTGTTGTGCAGTGAAATAAGAAATTCTTTGTTTGATATGTACTAAAACATTCACAGGAAACTTCAACAAAAAAATTCCTCCCAGGGCTAGGACTCTTGGACTTAATGCCAGGAATTCCTTTCTTCGCCTCAAGGACCTCTGAGACATGTCAGGAAATAATACTTTCTCAAACTTAACAATCTAAAGACCAAGGTTATCTGGTTTGGGGACTATGATTCCCTGCTTTGGGAGAAACCAAAGTTGTCCACAGGTGATAAACTTGCAATAGATAAATCCTCCAAGGTGCTAGGAGTTACATTAGATTCTACTCTACCTTTCAGTGACCAAATAAGAACATAAGAATTGCCGCTGCTGGGTCAGACCGGTGGTCCATCGTGCCAAGCAGTCCCCTCACACGGTGGCCCTCTGGTTAAAGACCAACGCCATGAGACTAGCCCTACCTGAGTATATTCTGGTTCAGCAGGAACTTGTCTAACTTTGTCTTGAATCCCTGAAGGGTGTTCTCCCCTATGACAGACTCCGGAAGAGAGTTCCAGTTTTCTACCACTCTCTGGGTGAAAAAGAACTTTATTATGTTCGTACGGAATCTATCCCCTTTTAACTTTAGAGAGTGTCCTCTCATTCTCCCTACCTTGGAGAGGGTGAACAACCTGTCCATATCTACTAAGTCTATCCCCTTCAGTACCTTGAATGTTTCGATCATGTCCCCTCTCAATCTCCTCTGTTCGAGGGAGAAGAGGCCCAGTTTCTCTAATCTTTCGCTGTACAACTCCTCCAGTCCCTTAACCATCTTAGTCGCTCTTCTCTGGACCCTTTTGAGTCGTACCGTGTCCTTCTTCATGTACGGCAACCAATCCTGGATGTGGTACTCCAGTACTCCAGGTGAGGTCCTTGGTCAAGAAATTCTTTTTCAGAGTAAGGCAACTGAGAGTGATTAGACCGGGCATGACCCATATAACTTTAGGCTGGTGGCACAGGCAATTCTACTACCATACCTAGACTACTGCAACTCCCTGTACTACAACATTACAGAGATAAAGCTAAAGTGACTACAACTACTCCAAAACACCGCAGCTAGACTAATTTTCTTCTCATCTGGTTGAAAGGGTCAGTCCATTGCTGGAAAAATTACATTCTGTACCAGTGAAGAAGAGAATACACTACAAGATAGCTTGTATGGTTTACAAAGCCATCTATGGAGAGAATTCTAATGGATTAGTGTCTAATATTAAGGTCTTGCACACCTTCCTTAATTCAAGACATACTTTACAGTACACAGCACTTCAAGATATCCTTTCTGTCTTCTCAACAGGTACACCAAAAAAGACCTTTGAATCTACCTTTGAGTTTCAAGGACCATACATCTAATATAATAAAACCCTAAGCCGCGCATGCGCACTCCCACCTGCGTGAGCCCGTTTTCCATGAGCTGTAGGGACCCGCAGGTAGGAGTGCGCATGCGGCCGTGGCGGCTCTTGCCATCGGAAGGAAGGAAGGAGGAAACGGGACGCGATTCCTCACCTGCGTCTGAAGTCTGATGCAGTCGGGGATCTTGAGAGGATCCACCGCTGCGTCTTTAGAGAGACAGCCGGGACCGAGGGAGCCAACGGCAGAAATCGTAGCTCGGGGAGCTGCAGCTCCGCCTCTTCCGACCCCGCTGCTCCTCCTCTTCGGGCAGCATCAGCGTTTAAAATTTGCTGCTGTTGCCGGCTTCATGCCTTCCTCTCTGGTGGGTCCTGCCTACTTCATGTTTTCATGAAGACAGGACCTGCCAGAGAGGTAGACCTGAAGCCGGCAACAGCAATTAATTGTACATGCTGCTGCTGCTGCCCGATGAAGTTCAAGGAGGAAAGGGAGCAGAGGGGGAGAGAATGGTAGGGCATGGAGGTAAGGAGGAAGGTATGGGGAGGGGGAGGAAAATGCTGCACAGGGAAGTGGGGTGGGAGAGAAATGTTGCAGCACAGGGAAATGGAGGGGCAGAAAAAGGAAGAGAGGCATACTGCTGGACAGGGGATGCAGGAAAAAGGGGTTGATGGACAGGGGAAGAGGTGCTGATGGACAGGGGGGGCAGAAAAAGGAAGGGAGGCATACTGCTGGACAGGGGGAGCAGGAAAAAGGGGTTGATGGACAGGGGAAGAGGTGCTGATGGACGGGGGGCAGAAAAATGAAGTGAGGCCTACTGTTGGACAAGGGGAGCAGGAAGGAGGTGATGATGGACAGGGGGGAGGTAAAACAAAGGGGGGAGGTAAAACAAAGGGAGAAGGGCTGCTGCTGGATAAGGTGAGCAGTGATGAGGTGGTGGAGGACACAGGGGAGGTAAAAGGAAGAGAGAATGGACATGGGGAGCAGGCAAGGGGTGGTGGTGGACAGCCAAGGAAAAAAAAAAAAAAGAAAGACAGAAATACAGAAAGCGGCTAAGGAGAGAGAAAAAGAAATAAAGACAAATTAACACACATATATTCTAGCACCCGTTAATGTAACGGGCAATAAGACTAGTTTGGAATAATTTCCCAACATATCTAAGACATATACTGTCACTTCAGGAAGAGGTTAACGACACATCTATTCTCCTTGTAGACCCATACACGGTCCGGGTCTTTCATCCCAGTTGAGTCCTATTCACTCACCTCTATGTCTTGAGTTCAATGTAAAGATTCTCTTCCTGTGAGCCACATTGATTCCTTGTAGAAAATTGTGGGTTTTAAGAGGCTGTTTTGTATTCAATCAACTCCTCCTCCCCCTCCATGTGTATGTGTCTACAATAAAAATACCTTTGCTGATGGGGATCCTGAAGCTCCGCCAGCAACTTTCTGAAGTGCTTCCCTCTTACTGCCACTATTTCTTTACTGTAGAAGTCAGTGGTCTGCCTTCAGCCAGCAACTGGATTCTCACTCATGCTCAGCGTATGTGCAAGAGGAGGCTGGAGGCATGCCAACTTCTACATTAATGAAACAGTGCCAGGAGGGAAGGGGATGGCTCAGGAACTGGCTGGCAGGGCTTTAGCAATTCCACCAGCCATTTAAATGTACTTACAGAGGGGGCCCAAGCCCAAAGTATGTGTGTGTGTGGGGGGGGGGAACAGGCCCCCAAAGCTCCCCCATGGCTATGCCACTGCACAAAACACTTGAGCATGTCCCACATTTGGTCATTTTTACTGCACTAAGGATGTTTTAACTTCTAATTCAGCTTAGTAAAGGGGCCTGTATTTGATAGTGTGTGGTGGTTCATCTATCAAACACCTTATACGCTTAGGGCTGGATTCAGTAAATAGGGCCAACAAAGAGGTGCTGGGAAAAATCAGCACTCAGCGCCAGTGGCGTAGCAAGCGTGGGAGGTACCTAGGGCAGTGGCAACCCCCTTGTCTTCTTCTCCACCTCCCTCTCCTTCCCCACCCCCTGCTGCAAAGTGCACTCCCCTTCCCTTCCCCCATATCTGTTTAGCTCATTGGCGTGAGCAGCAACTCTAACTTGCTGCCTGTGCCAGAGTTGGCTCTCCCTCTGACATCACTTCCTAATCACGGGACCCGGCACTAATTGCCAGAGGGGAGCATCGAGGCCGACACGAGCAGCAGGTTGGAGCTGCTGCTTGTGCTGGCAAGAGTTATTTCAAGTTTTTATTAAAAATTTGATAGGTTGTCTATACAACGTTTCAAGGCGGTGTACATTAAAAAAAAAAAGTTGTGGGTTTTTTTTCACAAAGACCTACACATAAAGGGTCACAAATAGGACATATAAACTTACAGATACAATAGGAAAGAAAAAGGGGAAGAACTACAATATCAAACTAGGAAAGAGAACATAAAAGGTAAGAACAGAACGAAGGGGGTGTTAAAAACCTATCAAGATAACAAGCTAGAGGTATGGTGGCGGGAATTGAAGTGTGCGTGTGGTGGGGGAGGAGTGGGGGCGGACAGAGAGGAGGAGAGGTGCTGGCGCCTCCACTAAGATGGCACCCAGGGTGGTCCACCCTTACTAGGCCACTGCTCAGTGCTGTTCTATAAAGGGCACTCCGGGATGAGCACCCTTTATAGAATAGCTCCTAGCAGAGATTCCCACACCAAACTTTGAGCACAAAGACTTACACTAGTCAAAACTTGATGTAAATCCTGGCATGCAACTTGGACGTACCTCCCCCCAGTTCTATAACACTGAATCTAATTCTTTGGAACATCCGTGTCACATCCTTGCCACTCCTGTGGCCATGCCCCTTTTGGGTTGTGTGCGAGAGGTTTGGGCACAGACTGTGTTAGAATTGGGCACAGCCGGATCAGTGTGCAAATCCATAGCAGCAGCAATTAACGTCAATTTTAAATAGGCCGATTTTAAAGGCCTTTAAAACACTTCTGAAAACGTACTTTTTTTAAAAAAAAAATTGACTTTTGGACATGATATTCCTCAAAATGATCATATTTACTGATCTTCTTTGAGTGACTTTCAAGGATTAACCTGCAAATACAGCAAGATAGAATTGTATTTTTTTTTTGTTTGTTTTAGTTAGGTCTGTCCTATATTTAATGGAGTTCCTTTTAACATCAGCTCTCACATTGAGGAAATACATTTGATGTATTTTATTGTAAACCACTGAGAACTTTGTATGCTGAGGTGGTATATCAAATTTTAATAAACATAAATAATTGTTAGCAGCTAGTTATTGATTGTTAATATGAGTTATTGATCGATGTGGGAGCGTGTGGTGCAATGGTTAGAGCTACAGCCTTAGCACCCTGCGGTTGTGGGTTCAAATCCTGCACTGCTCCTTGTGACACTGGGCAAGTCACTTAATCCCCAATGCCCCAGGTACATTAGATAGAGTGGGAGCCCGCCAGGACAGTTAGGGAATAATGCTTGAGTACCTGAATAAGTTGTAATCCGCATAGAATTATAGAATATAAAATAAATAAATAAAGCCTCGTTAACAAATGTATTTGTGTATGGATCTCAGGATCATGAGCAAACATAGGCATGTTTTGGTCTTGTTCATCTCTATACAGACCTTTTGGGATGCTATTTTTCTTTTTGTGGATGACATCTGGAGTATTACAATTCAGAGATCAGCCCTGGTGTTATTTGGAGCCTCTTTACATTTTCATCCTCGTAAACCTGGAGCTTCTGCATTTCTTCGTTGGATGGCTGCGGTTGCTATAAAGTGCATCTTGCTTAAGTGAATGGAAGTGGAGGCTCCTGACTATTCCCTTTGGCGTAGTTATATGATTACATTGCTTTCTTGGGAGCGAAGAGGTATTCAGGACATTTCTTCATTGCCTGGACGAGCCTTCCAAAGAATTTGGGAGCCTTTTTGGTCTACACTATCTCCGGTGGCTCATAGTCGCCTTTTGAACTGTTAGGGTATTATTCTCTTATGTACCTCATTTTGTTTGGCATCAGTGAGAGGGTAGGGTGGGTTTTTGTATATAATTTTGAGCTACCTTGTTGTTCTTTCTTTGTTCTTGATTTTGTATTTGCTCAATAAAATATATTTAATGATAGAATCCCGGGGTTAGTTATTGTTACAAGTAGAGGAACGCCCTAGCTGCCTCAGCACTCTGACATTGAGGGTTCAATACTCCGGTGCTCCTTTTGACCTTGGGCAAATCACTTAACACTCTATTGCCCAGGTACTGTAGGTAGATTGTGAGCCAGAATGCAAAAACCACCTTGATGGTCTTGCAAAGGATGGTATTTAAGTATCTTAATAAACGTAATATACAAATATAAAACAAGTTATAGATTCGGTAGGAAATCAAACCTTTACATATTAATAGCTGGATTATATAAAGAATAGGAAAGGCCTGTAAAACAAAACTTTTTCTGTTACTACCCCCTTCCTCCATGCTTTTTTTTTCAGATGGGATTGTATATTAAGGTTTTGTTAAGGAAGGTGAGTGAGACACATACATTATGATGGCCAGCTAGCTATATATAGCGATCATCTCAGATAAAGATATAATGAAAAGTAATGGTGCAAAACAAAGTATTAATTGGGTGCCCTGAAGTCAGCTTTCACATTAAAGAAAAAGCTTTGGCAGGGTTAATTGTTATCAGAAGGTTACAAGTGGAAAATATGAGTGTTGCTCCGTTCGCTAAGCAAATGGCTTGGTTCTCCATCCATCCAGGGAATCACTTCACTAAGGTAGACTTTAGATAATGCTTTCTGCATTACATTTTAAAGTATTCTGTCTCACATTTAATCCTCATAAAGCATCCTTTAAAAGAGTATGAAAAGCATTTCCATTTGACTTATAAAGATATAAGTTTTTTTTAAAATCTGGTTTATATACTGTAATGTTATATGCTGGGTTGTTATTTATTTTATTTTTTTTAAATATGTGCTACTTAACAGTGTTTTTTGATTAATGTTAGTAATTTGTTTTGTTTGCTCTAGTGCCAAGTTGTGGTATAGCAAGTTAATACATCAAATTCTACAGTAATATCCAGATAGCAACCAAGGGGTGGGAGGTAGGGCTTGCAGACGCTTAAGAATTTTGGGAGCTCATTTTCAAATAAGAAACATCTAAAATGTGGCATAAACGGGCAGATGGACATTTTGCTCACCAAACCCTTCCAAATTGCATTTTCGAGACTCATTTTGTAGACGGATATCCATATTAGATGACACACATGTCCCAGAAGTAAGGTGTTTCTCAGGCTAAAAATCCTTAGGAAGCAATTGGCCTAAAGCAGGGGTGTCCAACCTGCGGCCCGAGGGCCGCATACGGCCCCGTGAAGTATTTTGTGTGGCCCCTGTCGAGGGCGATGCAGTGTTTTCCTCAGCTGCCCCCAGGTGTTTACCGTCTTGCCAGCTCCCTCCTCTGTCTTGCTGCAGCATTTGTACGTTTGTGCGGCCCCAGAAACTTTTTTTTTTTGCCAAAAGGTTGGACACCCCTGGCCTAAAGCAATGCGTAGATCTGGAAGGTAAAGTTTGTGAGAAGTTTAAATGTTTGTTACAGCCACTGAAGTATGGGCGACATTTCTGGTAAACTAAGGACTGCTGCTGCCTGGAAGAAAAGTCTAGAAGGTTTGGATGGATGAAGGATAGCTGTTTTTGAGAAATAGAGATCCCAGTCATAAAAAGATAGGCAGGAGTACAGGCTAGGAAGGTATGTGCAATGAAATTTGTTCACATGGTGAAGGGTTACAGCAGTGGAAATTAAAGAGCACTTTATGCTGATGGAGAAGGGGGGGATAGAGAAGCCTCCTTGTGCAGTGCTTTGCAATCTAAGGGAAGCAGCACTGGTAGGCTGAACCAGGAAAAGGTTTTTTGAGCCGCCCTAGACCATGGTTGTCCAACGTCAGTCCTCAAGTGCTGCAATCCAGTTGGGTTTTCAGGATTTCCCCCAATGAATTTGCATGAGACCTATTTGCATGGAATGCTTCCATTATATGCAAGTAGATCTCATGCATATTCATTGGGGGAAATCCTGAAAACCCAACCTGGCGATGGCAGAGGTTGGACGCTCTTGGCCTTGAAGTAGCACATGTATGCAGTGAAAGGAGGAAGGGCTAGACCTTCCTTGTGCAGACTGTACAAATCAGAAAGGCAGCAGTACTGGCAGGCTCAGCCTGGCAAAGAGAGTGAGTGACTGAGAACAACTAGTGCTGTAGAACCAGAGAGGGATTATGGAAGGAGAAAATCTTTATTAGTACATATTTTATGCTCTACTGTTTGCAATGACAAGGGAAACATTTTGTAACTTGTGTTTTATGAAGCCTATGAAAAGATGCCAAGAATAATGGCTTATATTTTCTGTTTGCTGTAATCATAATAAAAGATTGCCTTTTGGAGAAACACTGAGTATTGTGGTTATTGTAGGAAAAGACTCCCAGGAGACCAGGTTGGGCTAGTTCTGGGAAGCAGAGGGACTAGCAGGAAGGTTTCAATTCTCTCCCAGTATCTGCCATACCTGTGCGAGAATCCTTCAGGGCCCACTCCTTCAGCTTGCCCCTCACTGGGGTCCAACGCACATCCTAGAGTGCCCCAGTGGTGACAGTATAAAAAAAATATCTAAAACATGCCTTCAAATCTATTTGCAGATTCTCTGCTTTCTAAATGTATGCTGGCTTTTCTGCATTAAATCATGCTCACTGGTCTACTAAATTCTTATGTGGATTACTCCTGGAGCCTTTATATATATATATATATATATATATATATAAATCAGCCTTCCATTGGTTATTCTCCAGTTTTCAGTTACAGATATAAATTTGATAATAGGCAGATTGCTAGTAGCAGAACTGTACTTTTATATTTGAGCTCCTTTAGAATTTTGGAGTGAATACCACCAGGTCCCAATGATTTGCTAATATTTAGTTTATAAGTTTGCTCTAGAACAGGGGTGACCAACCTTTTGGCTTCCCTGGGCCACATTAGCTGAAAAAAATATTTCTGGGGCCGCACAAACGCTGCAGCAAGACAGAGGAGGGAGCCGGCAAGACAGTAAACACCCGGGGGCAGCAGAGGAAAATACTGTATCGCCCTTGACCGGGACCGCACAAAATACTTCACGGGGCCGCAGGTTGGACACCCCTGCTCTAGAACTTATTTCAGATTCACACTGATTTGCTTCACATTGATTTGCTTCAGTTCCTCTAAATTATCAACTTAAAAATTGTTGAGGCTTGGATATCTCCTTAACCTGTTCTAAAGAATATAGCAATATATATACAGTAGTAACTTGGATTACGAGTATAATCCGTTCCAGGAGCATGCTCATAATCCAAAATGCTCGTTTATCAAAGCGAGTTTCCCCATAGGAAATAATGGAAACTCGCTTTGATGCGTTCCCCCCCCCCCCCGAGAACCGGCATTGCTCCCCTCGAAGCCCCCCCTGTGATCAGCCCCCCCCTGCGATCCGGCACCCCCCCTGCCTCGAACCGGCACCCCCCACCACCACGATCCGACCCCCCCCTGACACGATTGGGCACCCCCCGACACGATCGGACCCCCCCTCAACACAATTGGGCACCCCCCGACATGATCCGACATCCCCACCGACACAATTGGGCACCCCCCCGCCACTTCTTACCCTCATCCGGGCACTCTAGAAGATCGGACTCCTCGTCTGCTGGGCCTTGAGCATGCTCAGATGCTCAAGGCCCAGCAGACAAGGGCCGATCTTCAAGAGTGCCCAGATGAGGGTAAGAAGCGGCAGGGGGGTGCCCAATTGTGTCGGGGGGGGTCGGATCGTGTCGGGGGGGTGCCCAATCGTGTCGGGGGGGTGTCGGATCATGGGGGGGTGCCGGTTCGAGGCAGGGGGGGTGCCGGATTGCGGGGGGCTGCTCATAAATTGAGCCATGCTCGGTTTCTGAGGCACCGATTTTGCAAATGTTTTGCTCGTCTTGCAAAACACTCGCAAACCGGTGCACTCGTAAACCGAGGTACCACTGTGTATATATATATATATATATATATATATATAGTAGTCTTAAAGCCCGTTACATTAACGGGTGCTAGAATAGATGTGTGTGTCTGTTTGTCTTTCTTTCTTTCTCTCTCTCTCCTTGGCCGCTTTCTTTCTGTCTTCCTTACTGTCTCTCTCTCTCTTTCCTCGGCTGTCCACCACCACCTCTTCCCTGCTCCTCACTGTCCAGCAGCACCTCTTCCCTGATCCCCCTGTCCAGCAGCAGCCCTTCTCCCTTCCTTTTACCTCCCCACTGTCCAGCAGCACCCCTTCCATGCTCCCCCTGTCCAGCAGCAGCCCTTCTCCCTTCGTTTTACCTCTCCCCTGTCCAGCAGCACCTCTTCCCTGCTCCCCCTGTCCAGCAGTAGGCCTTCTCCCTTCATTTTATCTCCCCCTATCCAGCAGCACCTCTTCCCTGCTCCCCCTATCCAGCATTAGGCCTTCTCCCTTCCTTTTACTGCCCACCCCCCATCCCCGTCCAACAGCACCTCTTACCTGATCCCCCTATCCAGCAGTAGGCCTTCTCCTTTCCCTGCTCCCCCTGTCCAGCATCCACTAGCCAGGGCAGCCTCGGGGCTTTTGCTAGGCCGGCCCACCTCGCATTATCGAAGTGAGCCGGCCTAGCAAATGCCCCGCAGCTGCTGTGTTTGCTGGTCGGGGGTTAGAAGAGGTGTCCCGGCAGCGCAGGAGTCAAACTTCCGCTGAAATTGCCATCGCAAGCTGCCCCACATGCCGAAAATGGAATTTGGCATGGAGGAACACAGCACGGTGGCAGGGATCACAAAACCCTAAATGCGCATGCGTGCTTAGGGTTTTATTATAGAGGATACTGTATAGATAGATAGATAGATATTGGACCTAATATTCAAAGAATTTATTTCCTTAATTTTTAGTAAACTGCAGCAAAACATGGCCTTAGCACACCCCTTATGCATGCCTTTCCCGCAGCTAGAAAATGGCCACACACTAATTTTACAATTAGTGTGCAACCATTAAAAAATTAGTAAGTGATTCTCTACTGCCTCCTATTTTTTAGATGGTAAGGGCCCCCACCAATCAATTAATGAATGGCATCATCCCATGCACTAACTGATTAATACTGTCATTCTTACTATCTGCCCTCCAGACATGTTCCCTTGCCAAAAAACAAAACATATTTTTCCATGCACTATGCATAAGCAAAAGTACCCATTTACTATGGGATCCCAGAGCTTGTCCTACAGTAAGCAAGTGCTAGCAAAAATAACCTGTAGTAAGCAAGTGCTAGCAAAAATACTGGGCTAACCCCTATTTAGGAAAGACAGAGATAGGCAGAAAGGTGAAGGGTTAGCTTTATATGTGAACAACAATATTAAAGCAGTTGAGATGAAGGAATCTTAGGGAGAGGAAGAAGTGCTATAGATTTATTTAGATAGAGAAGATGGAACTTCCATCCACATTGGTGTTCTCTACAGACCTCCATCACATACTGAATTTAGACAAAAATTTGGTTATAGATTCTGTATCTATAAATTGGAAATGAAGGGTAAGGTGCTGTTGCTGGGGGATTTCAACCTGCCAGATGTAGATTGGAAGGTCTCAGATTCCATCTGAAAATCAGAGATCAACGTTTAAAAAAGACCATTTGGTCATGAGCAGTCTTGAGAAAGAAGTGGAAGATCTAAACAACCGCAGTAAAAAAAAAAAAAAAAAAAGATTGGAAGGTCTCATCTGCAGAATCAGAAAAAAGCCAAAAGATTATACAGTAGATATTTTTCAAAGTGAGACAAATGGTAATGGAACCCACCGAAGGAGAGGCGATGCTGGAGACAGTCCCCCTGATATCTAGACTACAAAGGATCACTGGCAATCTCCCTTGGTCTGAGGCAAACCCAGAAATTCAATGCCAGCGCCCTGTCCAGCAGCCGGCACTGAATTTCTGGTCTATTTCTAGCCATCTGAAACATAGCTAGCTAGGCCAGTATTAAGTGGTTCAATGGCTAAGTTTCAACAGCCAAAGATAGATCACCCTTTTAGGTGACTATCTAGCTTGAAAAACTTTACCGGTGAGCTACTGCATATTGGCAGTGATTGGCTATGTCACATGACAACCGGTCACCAGCCAATCAGCTAAGCTGGATATTCAGCAGGAGACAGCCAGCTATAGCTTAAACAACATAAAACTTATTTATATACCGCAATACCTCTCAGTTCAGTGAGGTTACCAAAAAAGAAAAATACTGGACATACATAGTGAATTATATTCCCATTTTAAAAAATTGTCAAATAGATAAGTCTTTAACAATTTTCTAAAAGCATGATAAAAACTAGAACTTGCTATCAAATTACAAAAACTCTTGTCCCAAGTACCAACCTGATAGGATAGAATTCTATGAAAAATCGCTTATAAACACAGTGGGAAATGCAAATAATCTAAAATGATGAGAAAGGCGCTTTCTGTCTGAAAATTTAAAATGATCAACAAGATAGTTTGGTACAAGACCATACAATGTCTTATAACATATGCAGCCAAGCTTGAATAATATGCTTGCTTGACTGGAAGCCAATATAATATCCAATAGAATTTCATCACATGATCAAATTTTTTCAAATTAAAAATTAGCCAAACAGCTGTGTTCTGAATAATTTGCATCCTTTTAATATTCTTTTTACAAGAGGCTAGATAGATAATATTGCAATAATCTAAAGAACTTAAAACCAATGACTGGACCAAAAGTCTGAAGTAGGATGATATGATTGTTCGAAGTTTGCATAACATGAAATAACTTTTCCTGACTAGGACATTAATTTGAGCATCTAATGAAAGATTTTGATGTAAACGAATCCCTAGAATTTTAATAACTGGCATAATAGGATATGTAATCCTCTTTAATCTTGTTTGATTGTGAAGCTAAGAATAATTTTGTTTTGTCTGGGTTAAGTTTTAGTTTGAAATCTTTCATCCATAATTCTACCATCTGAACTATCTATATATATAAAATCGGAGGTATGCATGTGTGTATGTGTGTGTGTATGTGTGTATGTGCCGCGATCACGCAAAAACGGCTTGACCGATTTGAACGAAACTTGGTATGCATATCCCTCACTACCTGGGATGATATGTTCTGGGGGTCTCGCGGCCCACCTGCACACGTGGGCGGAGCTACAAACAGAAAATCAGATTTCACCCATTCATGTCAATGGAAAAAATGTAAAAAGCTGCCAACGCAAAAACGGCTTGCCCGATTTGAACGAAACTTGCTATGCTGATCCCTCACTACCTGGGGTGATATGTTCTGTGGGTCTCGCGGCCCACCTGCACACGTGGGCGGAGCTACAAACAGAAAATCAGATTTCACCCATTCATGTCAATGGAAAAAATGTAAAAAGCTGCCAACGCAAAAACGGCTTGCCCGATTTGAACGAAACTTGGTATGCAGATCC
Source organism: Geotrypetes seraphini (assembly GCF_902459505.1). NCBI lineage: Eukaryota > Metazoa > Chordata > Amphibia > Gymnophiona > Dermophiidae > Geotrypetes > Geotrypetes seraphini. The sequence continues at coordinate 371,178,196 of NC_047085.1, forward strand.
CTCACTACCTGGGGTGATATGTTCTGGGGGTCTCGCGGCCCACCTGCACACGTGGGCGGAGCTATAAACAGAAAATCAGATTTCACCCATTCATGTCAATGGAAAAAATGTAAAAAGCTGTGGGACCGATTTGAACGAAACTTGGTATGCATATCCCTCACTACCTGGGGTGATATGTTCTGGGGGTCTCGCGGCCCACCTGCACACATGGGCGGAGCTACAAACAGAAAATCATATTTCACCCATTCAAGTCAATGGAAAAAATGTAAAAAGCTGTGGGACCGATTTCAACGAAACTTGGTATGCAGATCCCTCACTACCTGGGGTGATATGTTCTGGGGGTCTCGCAGCCCACCTGCACACATGGGCGGAGCTACAAACAGAAAATCTGATTTCACCCATTCAAGTCAATGGGAAAAATGTAAAAAGCTGTGGGACCGATTTGAACGAAACTTGATATGCAGATCCCTCACTACCTGGGGTGATATGTTCTGGGGGTCTCACGGCCCACCTGCACACGTGGGTGGAGCTACAAACAGAAAATCAGATTTCACCCATTCATGTCAATGGAAAAAATGTAAAGAGCTGCCATTCTCACAGTAATTAAAAAACGGCTTGACCGATTTGACCGAAACTTGGTATGCAGATCCCTCACTACCTGGGGTGATATGTTCTGGGGGTCTCGCGGCCCACCTGCACACATGGGCAGATCTACAAACAGAAAATCAGATTTCACCCATTCATGTCAATGGAAAAAATGTAAAAAGCTGCCATTCTCACAGTAATTCCAACTACCTGGGGTGATATGTTCTGAGGGTCTCGCGGCCCACCTGCACACGTGGGTGGAGCTACAAACAGAAAATCATATTTCACCCATTCAAGTCAATGGAAAAAATGTAAAAAGCTGTGGGACCGATTTGAACGAAATTTGGTATGCAGATCCCTCACTACCTGGGGTGATATGTTCTGGGGGTCTCGCGGCCCACCTGCACACATGGGCGGAGCTACAAACAGAAAATCTGATTTCACCCATTCAAGTCAATGGGAAAAATGTAAAAAGCTGTGGGACCGATTTGAACGAAACTTGATATGCAGATCCCTCACTAACTGGGGTGATATGTTCTGGGGGTCTCTTCACCCAAGAATTTATATGTTCTTGCTCCTGGAGGTGAAACTAAAAATGTTGTTTATAATCAAGTTTTGTGTTAGTTGTATTGTATTCATTTTGTCAAATATTTCACATTATAATTTGAATATTGTACTTTTTATAAAGCTGTAAAAAAATAATTTTATTCACCACTATAAAGTATCTTTATTTGAATCCATTTACAGTGTTATTGCTATAATTAAATACCCGTGCAACGCCGGGGCATCAGCTAGTAGAAGATATAAATTGTAAAGCATCAGATGATAGAAACGAAACAGCAACAACAATAGTTATGTCATCCACATAGCTGTCGAGTTTAATTCTAAAGGAAGCTAACCTAGTTCCTAAGGAGGATAAATAAAGATTGAATAGTGTACGGGAAAGAGGGGAACCTTGAGGCATGCAACATGAATTTTTCCATTTGTATGGACCTGAGAAGTGCGATGTTCCAGGAAATCTCTAAACCATTGGAAAACTTGGCCTGATATACCAATTGCATCAAAGCATCTTAGTAGAATCTCATGGTCAAGGTCAAATGCACTACTGAGATCAAATTGTAAGACCAAAGCACTCATACCTACACTAAACAGCTTATAGAGGTGATCTAATAATGATGCTAATACAATCTCTGTACTGTGGAAAGAACAAAATCCTGATTGAGAGATGTGCAGAATGGAAAATTGCTCAAGATAATTTCTTAATTCAATACTCACTAGTCCTTTCATTAGTTTGACAATAAAAGCGATAGCCACAATTGGTCTATAATTACTAGCAAGAGCTAAAGGATACTTTGGATTCTTAATTATTGGTGTGATTAAAATATGTCCTAAATTCATTGGAAATTTACCATTCTGCAATAATAATGTAATCCAGTTAAACACTTCTTTTCTAAATTTTAACAGAACTCATTTTACTGGAGGGCAATTGACTAAGAGACAATAAGATTTTACATATTTATTGTATAACTTATCAAATTCATCCCAATCCGGAATGCAGTGCTGATAGACAGAAATTGCACCTTGCAGCCACAAATCAACAAAACAATAAAAAAAAATCATTCGCAGTCATGAGAAAACTAAGGCAAGTTCAAAAATTATTTGAAAAAAACCTGTTCCAACTTATAGTACAATCCCTAATCCTAGTTCTAATGGACTACTGCAACATACTATATCTACCCTGCCCAACAACCATGATGAAGCAACTACAAACAGTACAAAACACAGCCCTAAGAATTATCTACTCACTGAAGAAATATGACCACATTACAGAGGTATATCACGACTCACACTAGCTCCCAATACAAGCGAGAGTACTCATCAAATTCTACTGCCTACTATTCAAAGCCATAAACGGAGACAGCCTAGCCTACTGGAACAACAGACTATATCAATCAACCTCAACCAGACACAGGAGAACCCATGCACTATTCACGCACCCTCCAACCAAAAACGTGAAACGAAAAAAGCTGTATGACAACCTCCTAGCCACTCGAGCAGCAAAGCTGGACCACCAACTCTCCAATCTACTGACTTCGACCACAGACTACAAAACCTTCAAAGAAGAAACAAAAACCCTACTATTCAAAAAATACCAAACTAACACACCTAGATCTACCTCAAACATCACCTGCAATACACTCCACTCCTTAGCAAATTAGAAAATATCCAGACCACTCCTCATGTACTTCTAAATGTCCTGACAATTTATATGTAATCCGCCTTGAACCGCAAGGTAACGGCGGAATAGAAATCACTAATATAATATAATGTAATATTAAATATGTTCCAGCTATCTCCTGTTGAATATCTCCAGATAGCCGGCTATGTGATATTTAGTCAGCTGGAAGCCCAAAGCATCCAAGATGGTATTTTCTCTAAGCCAAAGGTGCAATGGGCCTCATAGAAATGGATTATGCCAACTGAGCTACTATCATAGGCCTCCAGGCTTACTTACTCGTAACAGTTTCATCAGATCTAAATATGCAATAGATGTTAAAATATGAAAGTAAATGTCCAGAATTTGTCTCCATCATTAAACTTGGACAAACACTCAAATGGATAGAAGGTATGGCGAGAATCCATCAGAATATACATGGAAGGAATCAACAGAATTTATAAAAGAAGAGAAAAAAAATCCTTCCAAGAATTCATCACCAAGTGAAGAAAAACAAGTGGCAAACATATAAGTACAGCAGGAAATACAAAAGTGTTATTCCATGAACCATTTATTGCTTGAAACCAAATACATAAATAGTTAAGAGGTAAATTGAAACCTAAGGATGAGCAACTGATAGGTGCATTCTAGGACAATAGTTTACAGATTAGATGATTCACAGCAAGCACTCAAGAAACCTGGCAAAACAGGCATTTGTAGATTCTGTAAAGAAGAAAAGTTACTCATCCTGTAGCTGGCTCTGAAGTTCTCATGACAGAACATTTCAATAAGAAAGGTCATGTCTCATCATTAGAAACTTTGTAAAACATTATTGTACTGGAAAAGCATTGGGATCATGACACAACGAGAATCATGGAGAATAAAGAGGTTATAATCACTTGAGACATTTTCAATGGAAAGCTGGCTGCAAGAAAACCATAGCAATGAAGGAGAAACGTACAAGAACTACATTGATAATACAGGTGCCAATGCTATGTGATTATTCTGTGAATATGGAGAAAGAGAAGAACCTGAAGTACCAAGAAATTCAGCCTGAGACCAAGAAAATGTAGAAGAAAGCTATAGAAATATTTTCCATTGTTTTGGATCCACAGGCTTGATTAAAAGGAATTTTTAAGCACACTTTGATAGGTTGCCTGTATATGATACACTGTCTGAACTCCAGAAGGAAACTCTTTAGACTAGAGTGAGGCAAAGCATCAGCAGCAAATTTGAGAGACTGAAATTAGAGAATGACACAGTGACAGAATTCATCACCGTTCCCGTCCCTGCAGATAACCACAGGAAACCATCCCCATGTCATTCTTTAAGGAGAGAGGGAAGAATCAGAGTATGAATGAGCACAACCACTGACCCTCAAGCTTTGCATTGAAGACTGCTGGTGTAGAAGGACTGAGGCTGGGATAGACACTAAAGAATGAGATGGGATGGTTTCCCGCAGTTATCCACAGGGGTGGGAATGGTGATGAATTCTGTCAGAAAATGCATAACCCATGAAAGCAGAAAAAAAACCAACAAAGGTGACCATCGCGTTTATTAAATCTCAAGACTCGATACGATCGTGTTTCGGCCCCAACTGGGCCCACCTCAGGAGTCTGATTGGGTGACAAGATGATGTTTAAGTGGGTACTCAGACTACAACTGATAAACTGTGTTTCCATATATATATGTATGGCTGCCTACAGTGTGTGCCGCTCTCGGTGTAGCAGCAAACAAAAGTGGAAACACAGTTTATCAATTGAAGTCTGAGTACCCACTTAAATATCATCTCGTCACACAATCAGACTCCCAAGGCGGGCCCAGTTGGGGCTGAAACATGATCGGGTCGAGTCTTAAGATTTAATAAATGAGATTGAGCACCATCAGTCGCCTTTGTTGTTTTTTTCCTGATGAATTCTATCACCAAGTCATACTCTAACTGAAATCATGCTCCACATACCCCAGCTGACATGGTATGTGCAAAACTAACAAAAAAAATAATGCAATACAAGCAGAATATAAAAAAAATATATAAACACCTAAAGATATTCAAATATAAATAGCGTTATCAGAGACTAACTAAGGCAGGTTCCTAACACGGAAAAAAAAGACCTCAGTGTTTCCTGGGGATCAATCCGGGAAACTACTATGACAAATACTAAGTTGTCATTGAAAACACATCCTTGGTCATAAAAAACTCGGTGAAATTACTGGCAGTATTATTATATTGATAGAATCTTTCAAAAATAAATTATTCAAAAATACTTTAAAACAAACATGTAGGAAACCCGCATGTATCTTCAATATATTCTCTGATAAGGAAAAGATCACCACAGCTCCGTTGTCAATTTTAAATATACTCTCCCGGTGCAATTTTCAATTGAGTTTAAAAACTCATCTCATTATTCCCGACAGGCCCTGTTTCGCCAATACGCTGCATCAGGGGAATTTTTTTGAACAAGAGCTACTGCTTCAAAGTCTTCCGATAGAAGATTCTATCAATATAATAATACTGCTAGTAATTTCACGGAGTTTTTTATGACCAAGGATGTGTTTTCTATGACAACTTAGTATTTGTCATAGTAATTTCCCGGATTGACCCCCAGGAAACACTGAGATCTTTCTCTCCATGTTAGGAACCTGCCTTAGTGAGTCTGATTTATATTTGAATATCTTTAGGTGTTTACATACGTGTACCACTAATCCATTTAGAGACATCAGCAATGAATTCAGGGGAGGGGTGAATGGAATCTTTCATTTTTGTTTCCTATTCATGCAAATCTTTCATATAGACGTCACCTTCCAGATACTCTAATTTCCCTGTTTTAACTGTTTTGTTAGAGATTTCTATCCATGAGAAATTCTGATCTAATTTTTTTTAATAGTGCTGTCAGAAATATTTTATAGAGAAAGATAAAATTCAGAGCTCAATTCATAGATAGAAAATTATTATTGGATAGATTCAATCCCTCAAAGAGGAGAAATATTCTAAATGAGTATTCCCTACTCTTGTTTACAGCTATTTATTTGCTTATTTATTTATTATTTTGATTCCTAAGCTGTCTGTCCATTTAAAGGCTCTAAACTATCAGGCACTGTACAATTTGCCATCTGCCAGGCTCCAATCTTTGTCTATCTCTGCGCCTAAGGGATACATAATGAAAGATTTTTTTTTCTAGTGGAAAAGTCTTTTGAGATGGGAATATCATGCCCAGAAAGACATATTCTTGGCAACAGCAGCCAGATGTTAGAATAAACAAATAATCAGGGCATAAAATCAATTATGAACAATTGCAAACTACCAGAATATTAACCTCAATAGCACATTTCAGGGACAACTAAATCTCAGGGATAACACCACTATCCTAAATATGTTGACCATGTTTATTCAAAAGCATCCAACTGGCATTTAAATATATCAGATCATCATCTTATTTAATTGGCAATTTTTGGCATAATATTTAGATGTGATTAACATGCACTGGAATATCTCTTTGCATTCTATAGTGAAAATCACATAAATATTTTATCACATAATGCCAACTGAAACTGTGAGCCGACAGAGGGAGGAAGCAACAGAGAGGAAAATAGCAAGCTCTCCCTCCCCCCACCCAGTAGGAGCACGATAAGAGAACAGGACATGACATGTATGTACATGGTAGATCTTTCCAGAAATGTCTAAGATATGGTGAATATAGTAAATGGAACTAAAATAAACTAGGATGAGTGTAACTAGAATCACCTAGGATGAGAGTAAATAGGACGGATACAGTACACATTGCTAGAGCTATTTAGGATGCATGTAAATATAGATTACTTCGCTATAATGATTAACCTATTTAGGAGGATGTAAATATAGCATACTTAGAATTAGAATGGTTACCTGTAATCTTATGTAAACATAGGGCTCCTTTTACAAAGGTACGCTAGCAGTTTTAGTGCGTGCTTAGCACGCGCTATAATGCCGCACGCTCTAATCATGTGCATGCGCTAAAAACGCTAGCGCACCTTAGTAAAAGGAGCCCATAGTATGCATATGATACATACGTATATAATCTGAAATAATAAAATGCTAGCTGCGCATGCGCACTCAACTGTGTGATTCCGTTTTCCCTGATCCGACATGTAGGTCCGTGGCCTTGCAGGAGTGTGCATGCGCGACTCCCCAGCCTTACTTGGCCAGCAAGAGTGCGGATGCGGCGGCAACACAAATCGGAAGACGCTGGACTGACAACCCCTGCCCTCTCCAAGCCGGGACCGCAGCCAGCCAACGATCGCCTCCACAGCCCGACGACTCCCCCCTCCCGCACCAACCGCTGCCGCTCCTGTTTGAAGTGGCCTGATGAGGTTCGCGGCCGGCTGTATTGAACCTCGCAGGCCGCTCTCCACATGAAGCGCGTTCCCTCTGACATGATCGCGTCAGAAGGAACATGCAACCATTTGGAGAGCGGCCTGCGAGGTTCAATACAGCCGGCCGCGAAACTCATCAGGCTGCTTTGAACAGGAACAGGAGCGGCAGCGGCGGCAGGAACCATGGATGGATAGACGGAGGTAAGAACGGGAGGGGAAGCCCAAAAAGGGCTATGGAGCAGGCAGAAAAGGGAGCTATTCTGGTGGGAGGGTTGTGCTGAGTGCACGAAGCAGGCAGGCAGGCATTGCACAAGAGGGGGAGAGGCAAAGGGGGCTGCTTTGGGGGGATGGTTGTGCTGGGGGCCGACAGCAATCATGGGGGGAACAGAAAAGGGCCACGGATCAGGCAGGCATGCCACAACAGGGGGCCAGAGGGAGAGCGAAAGGGGGCTACTTTGGGCGGAGGGGTATGCTGGGGGCAGATAGCCATCAGGGAGGGGGGAGGAACAGAAGGGGGGCCACGAAGCAGGCAGCCATTGCACAACAGGGGGAGAGAGAAAAGGGGCTGATTTGGGGGGATGGTTGTTCTGGGGGCAGAAAGCAATCATGGGGGGGAAATAAGGGGGCCACAGAGCAGGCAGGCATGGCACAACTGGGGGCCAGGGGGGGAGGGAAAGGGGGCTGCTTTGGGGGATGGTTGTTCTGGGGGCAGAGAGCAATCATGGAGGGGAACAGAAGGGGGCCAAGAAGCAAGCAGGCATTGCACAACAGGGGGAGAGGGAAAGGAGGCTGCTTTGGCAAGCAGGGGGGCCAGGGAGACAGACAGAAAGAAAGACGCACAGACAGGGGACCAGGGAGAGACACAGACACAAAGAATGACAGACAGACAGCGTCCAGGGAGAGAGAGAGAGAGACAAATAAAAAACAAAAAAAGACATACAGACATCTAACCTTAATCTTCTTCTTTATTTTTCACTTCTTTATCAACTTTCAGGTGCTTTAGTTAGATTGTGAGCCTTCGGGACAGTAAGGGAATTTATTAAGCACCTTTCTTACTTCTTATTTTCAATCTTAAATGTATTTTTTCTTAAAACCGCTTAGAACCTAACGGATGTAGCGGTATACAAGAAATAAATTACATTACATTACTCTAGCACCCGTTATTATAACGGGCTTAAACACTATAGTGTAATAATACAAATGCAAACATTATACTCTAGCCAAGCAGCTAGGAGGCCGACAACAATCACAGTGGAATCCATTTGAATCTATATTTAAAATTCATTACAGATGTCTTTGAAAACCGCTCTGAATTGACTTCTCAGTCCTTAGAAGCGGTATAGAAGCTTCCAATAAAGATGAAGATAGTTTTGTCTTCTTTTCATGCTTGTACATAGTACAATTCTGGTTAAGCCCTGGGCCATGTGCTTGTTCTACCATGATGCACAAATAACTGGTAAAGCTGTCATTAGTTTGCTCTTAACTTACCTCAACAGTTTGATCTAGGACTACTGCAGATAATAGTAGCAAGAAATGTCAAAATCGATCTTACTTTTCTACTGAAAAATTCTTGCTAGAGTCCACCAAATGATAGGACAGCATCACTCATTCTCTAAGTTGCATAAAATAAGACAGCAGTGTTCCTTAATGCAAGGCCCATGAGCTGAAGGACAATTTAAGTTTCAAAGGAGCCTTTTTACTAAACTGCAGTAACACTATAATTGCTGTATAAAAAGACCCTCACAGTCCAGTCTGCCTAACAAGATGTCCAGAGCCACACCTGTCACTCTGTGCAAGCCTTCGGCACCAATATTTAAATGCTGGTTGTGCAGTCACCTCCATTGTAGCCACATAGGCAGCCAAACATGACGGGGATGATTTGTGGTTATAACCAAGACTCCAAGTATTGCTGACAGTGTTCATTTTACCTGTCAAGATGCCTCCTCTTTCCCCCTAAACTGCACAGCACCCCACACTTGAGTTGTTAAAACTTCACCTGTCTTACACTATTTGCAGGACACAGACTGTAGAAGTCTGTCCGGCATCAGCCTCAGTTTCCCCATGCTGGATTTGGCTAATCTTCCTCATGCTGGATTTGGCTAACCTTCTTTCAGTCTCCTGCCATTCGTAGGACATAGACCATAGAAGTCTATTTGGCATCAGCCTCAGTTTCCACTGCCCAAGATAACATCTCTACAGCCATGTTACATTTCCATTCTCTATCTATTGTGGCATACCCTGTGTCTATCTCATGCATTTTTTTAATTTGTTCATTATTTTTGACTCTACCACCTCTTTCAAAAAGGTGCCCAAGCATCCACCATCCTCTCTGTGAAAAAGTATTTCCTGTCATTACTCTTAATTCTACCTCCCTGCAACCTCAATTCATATCCTATAGTTCTACCACCCCTACATCTCTGGAAGAGGTTTGTTTGAATATTAATACCTTTCAAGTACTTATATGTCTGTGTCATAGTCCCGTGTCTCTCCTTTTCTCTAGCATATGCAGTACACATTCATTTATAATGTCCAACCAAAGACTTTCTGACAGATGTTCTTTCTATGTTCTCTCTATGCAGCAATATTGCTGGACTTAAAACTTCTTTCCAATTTTTTAAAATCTGAAATGCTACTCAAACCACTGTTCTTGAATACAGCGTCTGCGGTCTCGTGGATATCCACAGTCAGTTTTGAAGAGGGCTTATAAACGTGGTAAATATGCTGACAGGGATTTATTATTCATGCCTACAGAACGCACTCCAGACTTACTTGCATACTTGAATTTTCACCTGCCATAAACCGTGTTGCCCGGTCTATACGCCATCATTGGAACATTTTAAGGAATGATCCAGCTTTATCTAATTGCCATCTACGAATGGCTTTTTCGAGACAAAAGAACTTTAAGGAACTGTTTAGCCCCTCTGACTGCTCTATTCGTAGACAACATCATCAATCTTTAGGCAGTCATTCTAAATGCCATACATGTCAAATATGCGCCATTACAATTGAATTATCTGAAAATTTTATACATCCAATTACAGGTAAAAATTTTTTCATTCAACATAACACTACCTGTTTAACAGATCATGTAGTATACCTAATAATATGTCCCTGTCCGATGATTTATGTGAGTCAGACAACACGATCCCTTAAAGTTAGGATTACAGAACATAAGAGCTGTTTGAATACAACCTACTGTGGCTCACTGCATTGAATTCGATCACACTTTTCAAGATCTTAAATGTTGTGTAATAGATCATGTTCCGGTTAACTATCGTAACAGACAACGGTTACTTTTGCAGAGAGAGCTTTTTTGGATCTCTACCCTGGAGACAGAAAACCCGGTAGGATTAAATTCCAGAATGGAATGGCACCACCTGATGTAAACTATAACAGTTACTATGGACACATCCAACTAGCATTGTGGGTTTAGAATTTAAAAGGCATGGCGTGTTCCACTTCCTGTGTCTGAGAAGCCACCATTTTTTTTGATTCGGAGCTTCACTAAGAGTACTGCTTTTGTAAGAAGAGAAAGAGGATTTTTCTCTAAAGATAAGTTGTGTGTTTAATTCAATCTTACTTGTTTTATAGGATTGGTTACCTGTACGTTCTGAGGCAGCTTTTTTGAAGCGAAACGCTGGCCATCGTTGATGGGTGGTATATCTCTTCCAGATTTATTTAGTATCGCTCTGATGACGCATTAGTTGCTTTATTATTCTGTAGTCTCTCAATATAGTATAAACAACTTAGGGATTTCATTGCATTGCACAAGGCTTTCATTTAGTGAAAAATTATAGAGGAGGTTTTTTATGCCAGTGATTATATTAACCCCTATAAAGCCTCCTATTTATCTACAATTGTTATATATTGTTGGGATGGAGGAGGGGATATGAGGCTTTTTCCTACCTCATGATAATTTTCACAATACCAAGCCGGTTTGTTAGTGCTTGCTAATCCCTATTTTGTTTCTATTTAGAGTTTTGAGATACTCCTTAGCATTCACGTGGCGTGTGTGTTTACTGTGCTGCAAACATTTTGAGAGTTTGGTTGTTTGTGATCATCTTCAAATTTAGACATATACAGATTTGCAATGGAGAGAGCAAAAGTGGCTCCTATGGCCAAGGGGTAATTTCTACATTAAATAAACTTTAATCACATCTCTTGTTCTACGGATTCGTGGTGGTCTCTTTTTGTTGCTGCTGCTGCCTCTGTCTTTTGTGTGTGTAATCTGCTAACAGAGGGGTAACATTTAGGGCTCCTTTTACTACAGTGCGCTAGTGTTTTTAGCGCATGCAGGAAATTACCGCGTGCTACGCTTCTAGAACTAACGCCAGCTCTATGCTGGCATTAAGGTCTAGCGCACGTGGCAATGTAGCATGTGCTATTCTGCGCGTTAAAGCCCTAGCACACCTTAGTAAAAGGAGCCCTTAGTCTGCAGACTTAACTGAGCCTGGATATTCAATGACAGACCATATCTGGACTCTGGTACTGGATACCTGATTATGGCATCAGCTGGAAGATAACTATGTACCAACCAACATCCACATTAGTAGATAAAGTTAGAACAGCTTTTTTGCTCTTCCGGCCAGTACGGGGTGGTTATTGCTGATATTCAGTGGTGCTGTCCAGTTAAATGCTGCTTAACATTAGAGAATGACACAGTGACAAAATTCATCACCATTCCCGTCCCCGCGGATAACCACGGGAAATAATCCCATGTCATTTTCTAGTATCTATTTCAACCTCAGTCCTTCTACACCAGCATTCTTCAAAGCAAAGCTTGTGGGTCAGTGGTTGTGGCCATTCATACTCTGATTCTTCCCTCTCTCCTTAAAGAATGACATGAAGATGGTTTCCCGCGGTTATCCGCGGGGACGGGAACAGTGATGAATTTTGTCACCGTGTCATTCTCTACTTAACATTAGTGTTAGGTAGGCACAAGTGATTTAACCAGGCAGGAGGCTCTTCAGCCCAGTTCAGTTGTTTTGAACATTGACCCCCCCCCCCCAACACTGTCCAAAATGTTAAAATTAACAACAAAGGGTTTATACTCCCTTGTCTGTATACTTTTATTTGCTTTCCTTAAGATAGGCGCCTCTTTCTGTATCTCTTTCTGAAGGATATATACAATCTGATACATGCTGTAAACCCTCTTTGCTTCAGTCTAAATTGTCTTCCAGATACCTGTAGTCAATGAGCCTGAGGTGACACAGAGCAGAGTGAAATGATTGTCCCAATTATGATCAGGCCATTAATCCCTGCAGGATGGTTATAAAACAATGTTAAAAAAAAAAGGAAATAGCAGGGGAAGGAAAAGTACCTTAGCTTGACATTTACTGTCCCTTTTCATTGTGTGCATTCCTGAAGATTTTAATGATATTTTTCTTTGTTTAAAGGCTCTAAATCAAATTTATTTTCACTCAATTAAGACTGAAGGTAAAACGAAGAAGTACCTGTTTAAATGAGTTTATTCTCTTTAACCCCCCCCCCCCCTTTTACTGAACCACGATAGCAGTTATTAGCGCAGGGAGCTGCACTAAATGCTCCGCACTGTTTCTATGAGTGTCCGGAGTACCGCAGAGCATTCAGCGCAGCTCCCTGCACTAATAACCGCTATCACGGTTCAGTAAAAGGGGGGGTAAATGTTTTACTGTAACTGCAAAATTTAAAGCCAGATTTACTAAAGGATTTTCCTCATTTGCTTAGTGCTCCTGGTTCTTATTTCAGAAGGAAAAATACATTATGAAATGTAGGTACAAGATCCTTTATCCGAAATTCCAAAAACCAAAATGCTTAGAAACCAAAATTTGATGCAAACCGGAAATAGTCAATTTCCTCAACGTGACACTTGCTGGCACCAATGCAGGCGCATGCATTTTTCCTGTTCTCTGCGCAGTTCAGATCAGAGGCATGGAAAATGTTAAAAAGAGCTGCAGACTCAACTCAGAGTAGTGAGAAGCAGAAAAGGAAGCAATTATCTTTGTCAATAGCACAGACGTTTGAGGTATTGAAGAAGCTTAATCACGGTGTGTCTGTACAACAACTGATTGAACAATATGGTCTGGGAACAGCAATCATATATGGCTTAAAGAAACAGAAAGATAAGTTGTTGAAGTTTTACAGTGAATGATGAAAATTTAGATTGTGTGCTGATTGAATAGTTTCAGCAAAGAAGGCATTAATGCATGCTATTGACTGGTTTGATGGTAATGAAGCAAGCCAAAAAAATACCATCAAGGACTGAACATTATAAGCACATAAGCAATGCCTCTGCTGGGTCAGACCTGAGGTCCATTGTGCCCAGCAGTCCGCTCACGCGGTGGCCCAACAGGTCCAGGACCTGTGCAGTAATCCTCTATCTATACCCCTCTCTCCCCTTTTCCAGCAGGAAACTGTCCAATCCTTACTTGAACCCCAGTACCGTACTCTGCCCTATTATGCCCTCTGGAAGCGCATTCCAGGTGTTCCTAGTATTTGTTTTGAATCTGTCCCCTTTCAACTTTTCTGAATGCCCTCTTGTTCTTTTATTATTCGAAAGTTTGAAGAATCTGTCCCTCTCTACTCTCTCTATGCCCTTCATGATCTTGTAACTCTGAAGGGCATAGAGAGAGTGTGAATATTCAGAAGGTTGGCTACAGAAATTTATGAAGCTCCATGTATTAAATGTCTCAAAACCCATGGTGAAAAAGATTCTGCTGAGTACGAGGCAGCTGAAAGTTATATTGCTGAATATGCTAAAAGTATATCTGATGGAAACCTTGGTCCTGAACAAACTTGCAGTGCTGATGAAACAGCTCTCAACTGGCTCTAGGTTCCTAGAAAAGCACTGACAACAGCTGATGAGCAAGTACCATCTGGTTTTAAGAACACAAAAGACAGAGTTACTATTCTTACATGTACCAATGCTGCAGGCACACGCAAATTAAAGTTGGCAGTGATTCAAAAAATCCAACATCCCAAATGTTTCAAGGATGTATATTTTTTACGGTTTGTTTTAAATCTACTACTTAGTAATTTCATCACATGCCCCCTAGTCCTAGTATTTTTGGAAAAAGTAACCAAGTGATTCATATCTACTCTTTCCACTTCACTCATTATTTTATAGATCTCTATCATATCACTCCTGAGCCATCTCTTCTACAAGCTGAAGAGCACTAGCTGCTTTAGCTTTCCTCATAGAGAAGTCATCCCATCCCTTTTATAATTTTTGTCACCTTCTCTGTACCTTTTCTAATTCCGCTATATCGTTTTTGAGATATGGTGACCAGAATTGCAAGCGATATTTGAGGTGCAGCCATACCAGAGCGATACAAGGGCATTATAACATTTTCATCTTTGTTTTACATTATTTTCCTAATAATTTCTAGCATTCTATTTGCTTTCTTAGCTGCTGCCGCACATTGAACTGAGGGTTTCAATGTATCCTCAGCAATGACGCTTAGATACTTTTCCTGGGCAGTTACTCCTGAAGTGGAACCCTGCATCATGTAACTATAGTTTGGGTTCCTCTTTACCACATGTATCATTTTGCATTTCCTCATATTAAACATCATCTGCCATTTTGATGACCAGTCTTAAAAGGTCCTTTTGCAATTTTTCACAATCCTCTTGTGATTTAACAACTTTATGTCATGAGCAAATTAAATTATCCCACTATCTTTGATTCGTATAAATCTTTGATTGAATATATTGGAAGAGATAGGGGGAGGATATATTCTTATGTATGGTTATTGAATGAACATAAGTGCTTACTTTATGATTCATATTTATATACTGTTCTGTACTTTTTGCTATCTTTGAAAATTAATAAAGAATTTAAAAAAATTATCCCACTAGTTATTCCCATCTCTAAATCATTGATAAATATGTTAAAGAACAGTGATTCCAGCAGAGACCCCTGAGTATCCCCACTATTTACCCTTCTCCATTGAGAATATTGACCATTTAAACCTGTTTTCTGTTTTTCAACCAGTTCTTAATCCATAATAGGACATTACATCCTATCCCATGATTTTCTAATTTCCTCAAAAGTCTTTCATTAGGTACTTTAACAAATGCCTTTTGAAAATCCAAATATGCAATATCAACCATCTCAACTTTATCCACATTTTCCTTCACCCCTTCAAATCAAATAATCTACCCATCCCACTTTTTTCAGAAAATTTCATGCTGAAAATAATATTTGGATGATATACTGTTTATTTGGAATGGAACTATGGATGAGCTTGTTGAATTTCATACTTGGTTGAATATATAGAACTCTAACTTGAAGTTTGAAATGAAGTTTGATTACTCCTCCATTGAATTTCTGGATCTTCTTATTATGAAAAGTCATAACAAACTATGCACAAATCTAAATAGGAAACCCATGGAGAGGAATACTTTGTTATCATTCCACAGTTTTCATCCATATCATCTTAAATATAATCTTCCAGTAAGCCAGTTTCTTCAAATACGTAGGACCAGTTTTTTATCCCATGGGTATCCTAGAAGTTCCATCAGGAAAGCTTACTTAAGAGCTAGATTTGCCCAAAGACATCTCCTTCTTCAATACTGTAATGTGGAAGAAACTGATAGAATAGTCTGTGTTACTCCTTTTTCTACTATATCTAAGGCATTTAGTTTAATCTTTAAAAAACACTGGCATGTAGTACAACTGCATCAAGGGCTTAGTGATACCCCTATATTTGCTTACAAGAGATCTAAAAATTTAGGGGAGCTTCTTCGGAACACCAAAAAGATTAACACAGTTGTGAATGAAGATGGTTTTGGTATGCATGGATATTGTGGGGGTTGTCAATGGTGCGACCTGTCTATTCAAGGGCCGATCTGGACCGCTCCGGGTTTGGATCGGGAGATATTTGCTAGGGAATACACTGACTGCAACAGCAGTTTTGTTATTTACATATTGATGTGCCTGTGCGATATGATATATGTAGATAGATGTAAGTAGCTCTATTAAACTTAGGTTGAACGAGCATAAATCTCGTATTGTAACTAGGAATGACCAGGCTCCTTTTGTATCTCATTGGTTGGAGAAGTAACATTCAGTGACTGAGCTGCAATGGTGGATTATTGATCAGATCAAAGTTGGGTGGGAGGGTGGTGATTAAAATAAACTCTTGAATTATAGAGAGCAAAAATGGATTTATGAATTGAACTCCGTTGCTCCGAGGGGACTGAATGCTGAACTCGAATGGATGACACTTGTGTGAAAGTGTGAGTGGCTGTGCTGTATGTTTGGTGATTGGTTGACTTGACACTGACTCTGTTTAAATGAAGCAAAAAAGACGACGCCGCCATATTGAGACCAACATGGAGATAGTGATGTGATGGCTTAAATGGTGAGAAGCTCTGTTGAGCTAGCACTTCAAATCTTTAACTTTTTATAGTTAAGCTTTCTCTTAGTTAATTATGACTATGCTGGAAATTATAACATGCTTTACTATTTTAGGGGATGCTCCTTGAGACAGCTCTCTGGCGAAACGCTAAATTCACATCGAAGCTCCAAGCTTTTTGTACAAGATAAGTCACTTTTGGCTTTAAGATTTAGAAACATAGAAAATGATGGCAGAAAAGGGCCATGGCCCATCTAGTCTGCCCACACTAATGACCCACCCCCTAACTTCCTCGATGAAGAGATCCCATCCCAATCCCATATTTTCTTAAAATCTGGCACGCTGCTGGCCTCAATTACCTGTAGTGGAAGATTATTCCAGTGATAACCACCCTTTCGGTGAAGAAATATTTTCTGGTGTCACCATGAAATTTCCCTCCCCTGATTTTCAACGGATGCCCTCTTGTTGCCATAGGTCCTTTAAGAAAAAAGAGATCTTTTTCTACCTCGATACGGCCCGTGACATATTTGAACATCTCTATCATGTCTACCCTCTCTCTGCGTTCCTCGAGTGAGTATAGCTGCAACTTACCCAGCCGTTCCTCATACGGGAGATCCTTGAGTCCTGAGACCATCCTGGTGGCCATTCGCTGAACCGACTCAACTCTCAGCACGTCTTTTTGATAATGTGGCCTCCAGAATTGTACACAATATTCCAGATGGGGTCTCACCATGGATCTGTACAATGGAATTATGACCCCGGCCTTACGGCTGACGAAGCTTCTACGGATACAACCCATGATTTGTCTGGCCTTGGATGAAGCTTTCTCCACTTGATTGGCAGTCTTCAAGTCTTCGCTAATGATCACCTCCAAGTCACGTTCTGCTACAGTCCTTGCTAGGATCTCACCATTTAGGGTGTAAGTCCTGCATGGATTTTTGCTGCCAAGGTGCATGACCTTGCATTTTTTGGCATTGAAACTTAGTTGCCAAGTCTTTGACCAATGCTTAGAGGATGAGGAGGCTGGCTACGGTATAACTCCAGCTTTACATGAAATATAACGCTGTAGTGTAGCCGCTGAGGTCATTAAAAATTGAAAAGTATTTTGCACTTTAGATACTTACTCACTATATTCTAAGGGGCTCATAACTGAAAGAGAAAAACGTCTAAAAACCGGCCTAAGTCGGCACTTGGACGAACATTGTCCAAATACGTCCAAGTGCCGATAATAAAAACGGGTTTTGGACGTATTTCTAAATGACCTAGGCCTTCATAGTGCCGCTGAACGACCAAAGCTAAATGGGGCGTTTCAGGAGGAGTGTCAAGGGCGGGAGGTGGCCAGCTTAGACTTAGTTGTACAGCATGTATAACCGAAAGTTGTACAACAGAGCCTAGATGGAACTTTGACATTGTGACTTAGACCATTTAAAACATGGTCTGTCACAAAACCCACCTAAAGTCACCAGATAAGCACTGCAAACACATAAAACAGACCCCCCACACACTACCCCAGTGATCACCGACCCCCACAACCCCATAAAAATCGTAATCACACCTTTAAAATTCAGCCTCCAGCCCATCATTGCCTGGCGTAGGAAAGCCTAATTGTCCAGCACAGAGGCAGCTTAAGCCGTCTTGGGTTTGGGTTAGGGACTCATGGAGAGGAGGACCCATGCCCATAAGCCCCTATAATTACTGCATTGATACTGAAACATGTGCACTCCCCTATACACCCCAAAACCCTTTTTTACTGGCATATAAGTGGCTCCTGCAGCCATAAGAGCTATTAGGGTGGTAGATAAGTGGGTCTAGGGGATTCTGGAGGTGGTTTGGGGGCTCACCATGACCTATAAGGGAGCTGTAGTGAGGAGAAGACATGGTACCCTTTTTGTGAAGTTCATTGCAGTGCCCTGTAAGGTACCCCACTATTTAGGTGCCATGTCTGGGTGTTCAGTCCATCACTTTGCAGACCCCTCCCACGTCCAACAGGGCTTGTTCTAGGCGTTTTTGACTTGGACAAAAAGTTGGACAAAAATGTGGTATAAAGATGGAATATTTAGCAACTTGGACGATCAGATCGACAGGACGTATAGTTAGATGATTTTCGAAAGAAAAAATAATTTTGGAGGTATTTTTCGAAAATGTGTCCTAGGCTGTTTTTTACTTTGGACGACTTGCGACTTAGACGAAAACAGACTTAGACGTTCCTTTAGATTATGTCCCTCTAAGTGTTTATTGATGAATTATATGAGAGAGAACTTTTTTGATGGTGTGAAAGGGTGCAACATTGATCAACTTTAGTTATTTATTAGCTCCACTCAGAAAGAATTTTTCTATATTTTTGAAGGCCAATATAGACTGTGTTTTCATTTTGTTATCAGCATATATAATTTTATATAACCAAGAAATATACCCTTTCACTACTGGGTTCCCTAACCCCTTTTCAAATTCAGATTTCCTTAAAATTTCTATTCCCATCCCCTTGCATGTCATAATATAATTTTTTACCTGTAAATAGGGAAAAAGATCTCTTGCTTTCAATTCATATTGGTCCTGAAGATCTACAAAAGCTTTAACTACCCCTCCTCAATAAATTGACCAAAACACCTCAAATCTTTTGCCTCCCACCTCTTAAAAATCCCCCCCCCCCCCTCTTTCTACCAGGTATAAAATCTTGCACATATAACATAGGAGAGAAATATATACTTTTTTCTCTTCCCAAAATATTTTTTCCCGCACTTTTCCATATTTCCAAAGAACTTCTACTAAAAGGATTACTTATGTTTTGTATCTCTTTTTCTCCCAACCATGGTAAATATTTCAAGTCTCTAATACCTTCTAACCCTTCTAACATTTCTTGTTCTACCCTCACCCATAATTTGAGTGGATATGAATGCCATTCAATTATCGTTCTCAACTGAGCAGCTCTATAATAAGGGGGTAATAATAAAAAAAAACGTCTAAAAAGTGTCCTAAATGGCTACTTGGACGATCAAAAAGCCTCATCCTCCAAGTACCCATAACCAAAGCTGTTTTTTAGACGTATCTAAAAACAGCTTAGGCCTTTCCCCTGCCACTAAACGCACAGAGAGAAAAGAGGTGTGTTTAGAGGAGGGGAAAGGGCGGGTAGTGGGTGGGAGGTGGGCAGACCTACACCTAGGCGTACAACAGGTATAACCAAAACATTTACAGGTTGCCTAGTCGGCACTTAGACCTTTTTGACTTAGATGTAGTCAAACTAGGTCTACGTGCCATCAGTTCAGCGGCCCGGCAACCTACCCACTGCAACCATCGCAGCAGGAGAGATGCCTCATCTCCCCTACCATGATACCATCACTCCTCTACCCGAACTGCCGCCCCGCGGCATGAGAGATGCCCTCCTACCCTCGACGCAACTCCCCCTCCCCCAATGACCGCCCCCCCCAGAACCCCCGATCGCCCCCCCAGCCGACCCGTGACCCCCGGCTGACCCCACAACCCCCCCACCCCCACCCGCTTCCCCGTACCTTGTTTCAAGTTGGCCGGACAGACGGGTGCCAAACCCGCCTGTCCGGCAGGCAGCCAACGGCAAAATGGGGCCGGATTTGGCCAGCCGTCCCAAAGCCCTGCCCACAGGTGGGTCCTAAGGCACCTGGGTCAATCAGAATAGGCCCGGGAGCCTTAGGCCCCTCCTGGGGGCGGGGCCTGAAGCACATGGGCTGGGTTGTTTTGTGACTTAGACCATGTTTTAAATGGTCTAAGTCACAACGTTCAAGTTCCATCTAGGCTCTGTCGTATAACTTTCGGTTATACATGCTGTACTACTAAGTCTAAGCCTGCCCACGTCCCGCTCAAATTCTGCCCTCGACACTCCTCCTGAAATGCCCTGTTTAGCTATGGTCATTCAGCGGCACTATGAAGGCCTAGGTCGTTTAGAAATATGTCCAAAGCCCGGTTTGATCATCAGCACTTGGACGTCTTTTGTTTATGATCGTCCAAGTGCCGACTTAGGCCGTTTTTTGGACATTTTTCTCTTTTGATTATGAGCCCCATAATGTTTAAGTCTAAGGCAGTCTAAATTAAATTGAGCTTCATCTTCCATTTTTCCCAGGACCATATAGATCTCTTTTACTTGAGTCCTAAGCTGTTCACCCCCCCCCCTCACCCACACACACACACCCTGTTTATGTTATATT
Source organism: Geotrypetes seraphini (assembly GCF_902459505.1). Lineage (NCBI taxonomy): Eukaryota > Metazoa > Chordata > Amphibia > Gymnophiona > Dermophiidae > Geotrypetes > Geotrypetes seraphini. The sequence goes on from NC_047085.1 coordinate 371,198,859, forward strand.
ACCAATCCCATCAATTTGTCTCTCAAACTTTTTTCCTCCTTTTCCTGAGTTTTTATCTAATAAGAGGCTATAGAGATTAGCTCTCCCCTTAAAACAGTTTTTAATGATTCCCAAATCGTAACAGGTGAATATTGATCCAGACTATTATTTTCCCCAAAATTTCTGATTATCTGTTCTATCTTCTGAACTACCTTAGAATCCTTTAACAGATTATCATTTAATTTCCAGTACCGTATCCCTATCTTTGAGTGTCCCCATGTTAAGTCCACCCATATTGGGGCATGATCTGCTCAGCTGGTTTCTTCTATTTTGGCATCTATTAATTTACCTCCCAAAACTATATCCAAACATATCATATCAATGTGGGAATAAACTTTATGAGGGGAAGAATAATAAATATAATCTCTTCCTAGTGTATGTAACTCCTGCCACCCATCTAATAAGTTTAATATTTCTAAAAAAAATTTTAATTGTTTCCTATCTTTTTTAGATCTATTACCTTTATTACTCATAGAGTCCCAGCGAGGATCCAAAACCAAATTAAAATCCCCTCCCACCAATGATTTTCCAAAATTTTACTTAAAAGTTCTTCAAAGAATTTGCCTTGATTAATATTAGGAGCATACACATTCACCAAGGTCACCTTTTCCCCATTTAACTCCCCTACCCATATAATCCATCTCCCTGCAACATCCTTCCATTCAGCATTTGTAAGGACTTTCAATTTTTTATCAAATAATATCCCACCTGCTTTCTTTTTCTCCTTCCTATTAGAAGCCCAAATTCTCACTGGATAATCTTTAAATTGAATCATCCTTTCTCCCCCTTTTTGTAAATGTGTTCTTGTACATAGCAAATATCATAATTCAACCTTTTCATTTCTTTTAAAAACAATTGGTGTTTTCAAGGTATATTATGTCCATTCACATTTAAGCTCCATAATCTTATCTTACTTCCATTCATTCTTTCGATAATTCTTTCATTTCATTCTCTTCACCTTCCTATCCTTACAGATCTTACAATTTTTTTTCCAGGCCCCCCTTAAATCTCTAAGCCCTCCCCTCCATCCATTCCCATTTTTCCTCCCCTACCCCCCCCCCCCACTTCCCTTTCCCCTGTTCATCCCCTTCTCCAAGACTTCGTGTGATTCTCTCACCCACCTCAATTTAACTTATCAAACTTCAAGCTTCTTCCCCCTCCCTCTCAACATTCATACATTCCAATCACTTTCTTCACAATTATACCTAATCATATTTATTACTTCATCTAAATCATTTAGATGAAGAACTTATCATTAACCTTCAAACTGCTTCATATCATAGTCATTAATCTTGCTTCAATCTATCCATCAAGAAGAGGCCAAAGCGCCCTTAGTTTCCTGCGAATCCTGTCCTGGATCCTGTTGCTGTTCCTTGGATCTGCCTTGGATCCTGTTGCTGTTCCTTGGATCTAGCAGTAGACTCCAGCCAATGATACTTTTCTAATTTTTGTAATGCTGTTGAACCAGTAACCGACCCAGACAATTCCATCAGGCCCTCCTTACATAGATAATCCTCTGCTTCAGACACGGTTATAAACTTCTTATGAGCACCATTGATTATTATCAAAAGGAGGAGTGTGTGGCGCAGTGGTTGGAGCTACAGCCTCAGCACCTTGGGGTTGTGGGTTCAAACCGTGCGCTGCTCCTTGTGACCCTGGGCAAGTCACTCAGTCCTCCATAGCCCCAGGTACGTTAGTCAGATTGTTAGCCCACCGGGACAGATAGGGAAAATGCTTGAGTACCTGATTGTAAAACCGCTTAACCTTGATATGCGGTATATAAAGACCTAATAAACTTGAAACTTCATCCATTTATAACGCAAATTCTTCTGTTTCACAATTGTATGAATTGTGTGAAATTCCCTCCTCTTTTGCAAAGTAATAGCAGATAAATCCTGAAATATTTCAATATTATAAGTCTGTCATGTTACCATACCTAGTTCTCTGGCCTTATGTATCAGTCTCTCTTTATCCACAAAATTATGCAGGCATATAATTATATCCCGAGGCTTTTCAAACATTCTGGAACCTGCCAGTTTGTGAGCCCTGTCTATTTTCATTGTGGCTAAGGGGAATTCTTCTGCACTCTCAGATGTTAACATAATAGCAAATATTTCCTGCACCACCTTCGCAGCACCTTTATATGCCTCGGTGTCAGGGACCCCTCGTATCCATAAATTCTGCTGTCGAGATCTATTCTCCAAATCTTCTATACAATTCACACAGTCTTTCAATTGCTTTTGGGTATCCACCACCTGGCCTCCCGTTGTCTTCAACACCATATCTTGCTCACCAACTCTCCGCTCAGTCTCTTCGACCTGTCCCAACAGGTCTGCCAAATCTTGTCTTATTTCTTTCACAGTGCCTTTAATTTTCCACTTCAAAGCAGCCACTTCACTCTTTATTTTCAGGGCCCATTGTAGAAGTTCTTCCTTTATGGCCATAACTGCTGGATCTCCATGTCTCCTCCGGAGCAGAGCCGTTTGTTCTATCTCCTCCTCTGACACACTCTCCCTCGACTCACATGGCATCTCCTGGGCGGTTCCCAAACCATGCCAGAGGCCACCTTTCTCCTGGCCTCCCTCCCAATTGCAGCTCTCCTCATGTTTCTTTTTCGCCAGCATCTCCTCTCCAAAAAGTCAAGCATCGCTCCCTTTCTCCTTCTCTTCTCTTTTTTCTTTTCACTTAGAGGGGGGTTTGGAGCTGCCAAGGGTAGCGCTCCCTCCTCAACCCGCCATCAAGGTCAGTGATGTCACCGGACCCATCCAGTCTTCCAGTACTATGCTAGATTTTAAAGAAAAATTATAATTACTAACAATAGCTCTGCAAGTTCATTTTTCAATTTTATCAGCACTCTGGGATGTATACTATCTGGTCCAGGTGATTTGCTACTGTTCAATTTGTCAAATTGACCCATTACATCTTCCAGTTTTACAGAGATTTGTTTGAGTTTCTCTGGTTCATCAGAATTGAATACCATCTATGACACAGGGTGAATGGGGCCATTATCAGCAGCCCTGTGGTCCTGTGCACATCAGGCCCTGATGCTTCTGGGCACAAATAATAGCATTGATTCTGAAGTGGTTGGCAAGTAGCGTTATTTTTGTACCATAGTCTTCAGCAGCCTACAGTTCGGAGATCCTAGAGGTTGCTGAATCTCGTGGGAAATAAAGATGCGATAAAACAAAAGTGAGCTTTCACCATACCTTGATGAATTCCCCCCTAAGTCTAATTACATGAAACATGACCTGTGCTAAAATACCATAATTTAGTGGTATAATAGCACATCTTTATGGTAGCCCATGTTGATAACCACATCCCTTTAAATCTTTCTCATCAACTGCACAAAATTTATCCAGACAAAAAGTTGCCAGCAAGAGGTGTCCCTAGTCAGTTAGGGTTACCAAATTTCTAAGTTTCTTTATTTTTGATATACCATTTATCATACAGGTTAACATATAGCTCCAGAAAAAGGAGGATGGATTGAGACATCTGGGTTTTACTTTCATCGTTTTCAAAATTTATCAGATCCTAAGGGGTGGGTGATATGGATACTTTTTTTTTTTTTTTTTACATTATCAGAGCGATATGATAGAGGGAATGTTGAAACCTTGCTTTTTAAAATTAGAACTTAGCTAGAGATCAACAAATTTCTGTATTGATCAGTTAGATTTGAGTAAAAGGGAATGGGACTTGATATACTGCTTTTTTCTGTGTGGTTACAAACAAGACAATTTACATATTTTATACAGGAACTTATTTCGTACCTGAGGTAATGAAATGTTAAATGACTTGCCCAGAGTCACAAGTAGCTGTAGGGGGGGGGGGGGGGACCAAACACACAACCACAGGGTGCTGAGTCAATTGCTCTAACCACTAGGCCACTCCTCCACTCTGGACAGGAAACAAGCAGATTACCCAGCCATACTGAGCTTGCAAAATCTAAGAAGTCACATTTTTGCTGGCTCAATTTAGCTGAAAATTTAGCTTAAAACCCAACAGGTTAGGTTTGGATGAAAATTCTTCCAAATAAAGGATTCCTTTTAGAAAGCTGTGCTACTGATTAGCAGCAGGCTGACTACGAAGAAGCCCGTGGGAATACAATGGGCTTCTTCAAATGGGCAGTGCAGCTTTGTAAAAGGAACCTATAATCTGTTAATAAATCTCTCAGTGTTTTTCACTCCTAACTTGTTTTTTTGGTTTTTATCCAATGAGTGAATAAAATTGCTTTTTTTAAAAAAAAAAATAAAAGTAAATAAATCTTGGTTTATTTGCTTCATTCTTTCTTCTTATTCATTGAACTAAGCTACTGGCAATTGCCTTTCAAAAGTGAATTTTCTATCCAACTTTACTGGGGATTCTAGTTTTCAGGTTTTGAACTTACAGGCATATATGTAGGAAACAGTTGAATGTAAGGGGAAAGGAGCGCACATTTGCTGCTACTGCTTGACACTAAGGGCTCCTTTTATCAAGCCGCGCTAGCGGGGTTAACGCGTGTGACGTTTCATCACGCGCTAACCCTCGCGCTGGCCATAAACTACCGCCTGCTCAAGAGGAGGGGGTAGCGGCTAAAGCGGCCGGCGGTTTAACCCACGCTATTACGTGCGTTAAACCGCTAGCGCAGCTTGATAAAAGGAGCCCTAAGGCAGAGTCTGTTTTCTGTATTCTGTTGTTAGCGATACAAACTGTAAAATGATAAAAAATAAAAATAATGCCACTAGCCAGTATTACCCGAAGGCAAGTGGCTGCACACAAGAAAATGGAACAAAGATTTGATGTCTTGGGAAATAAAAAAAAGTACTGACAGATTCAACATGAAATAAAGTCAAAATAAATAGGACAGCACAGCTTGCCAGTGCTGGCTGCTTCCTACGCAATATTTTGCCCATTGCCCAGCAGAGTCACATAGAAGAGGTTTTGATTGGCAATGTATAAGAATGAAAATGTAAAGCCTCACTTCTAACAAAAAAAATAGCTTGAATGCAACATGTTTCTCATTAATATATTTGGACAAAGTCTACAATTAAAAGTAGACCTTCAGATGGTAACATGCTTATCTTGTGTAGGCTTACATTTAAAGGCTAAAGAAACCTCAGGAATGAATTAGAATTTCATCTAAAATGTACCGTATATACTCGAATATAAGCCCATCTGAATATAAACCGAAGTAACCTTTTTTCCCCCCCGAAAAAGGTAAAAAAATGACTTGAATATAAACCTAACTTGCTGCAGCCTTGCAAGGTTACTGTGGGAACCCCCATCAGCCATTTTGAGCAGGAGCATAGGAGGATCACTCTTACCCTGGCTCACCATTGCACCAACAGGACTTATAGTAGGCCCAGGGAGAGGCCTGCATGGGTCCATGTCTGTTTTATCATTCCCTATTTGAGAAATGCCCTAACCCTTATTTGTCCTGTTTGCTTTTAATTAGATTGTAAGCTCTATTGAGCAGAGATTGTCTCTTACATGATTAGCACTGCATAAGTCTAGCAGCGCTATAGAAATGATAAGTAGTAGTAGTAGCAGTGGTAGTAGTAAGATTCAAATATAAACTGAGCCCCATTTTTGGCCCATTTTTTTGGCCCAAAAATCTAGGGACCTCTTTTATTAAACCTCGCTAGCAGTTTCTAGTGCAGGGAGCTGCGCTGAATGGCCCATGCTGCTCCCGATGCTCATAGAGTTCCTATGAGAGTCAGGAGAAGCGCGGACCATTCAGTGCAGCTCTCTGCGCTAAAAACTGCTAGTGCAGTTTAATAGAAGAGGGGTAGGTTTATATTCGACTATATAGAGTAATTAACATACCCTGTGTTCTCAGGAGGCCATTTTAATATAGCTTACTTAATTATGTCAATGCTATTAAGAATCATACTTTAGGAACATTTTCAAAGGAAATTTTTTTCTTTGAAATATAGCACAGGGGGCAATTATATAACGAGTTGCCTCCATATAGGTGCTCAGAGACTGTGCCAAGTTTCAAGTTAATTTAGGTTTTGATATTCTGCTCATTATAAAACTGAGCGGTGTACAATAATTTGGGGAAAAAGAAGAGAAGTTATAAGAAAAGCAGGAAAACATACATTATAATAATATACATATATACATAATAAAATTAGACATAAAATACATTAGGATAAGTAATGGGAGCAGGAGATTCCAGAAATGGAGCCAACTTGGGATACCTAGCTCACCTGGACATTCCCTGTTTAAGTGTTATAAAATTGCTATTTGGACATTTGAGGCAGATGACCATCTTTTTCAGCTCTTTGAGATTTCCATCTTCTTCGTAAATTAGCACTTTTGTGAAAACTATGTAATTACTGCCTCTTTCAAAGTTACTGCTTCTGCTATTCTACTGTCCCAATTAATTGCCTAAAAACACTTTTATGTAAACACATTTGATCAGACCAGCGTGGTTTGCTTTATTGACTGTGTGTATGGACTGTCTGCAGCTTCACTGAATTTGTTGGTCCCAGCCCTGCTCCCAAATGAAATTCTTTACATGAGGGGTCCCACCATTCATTTCTGGGCATACAAAGGAATCTACTTACAGGGCTCCTTTTATGAAGGTGCGCTAGCGTTTTTAGCTAATCCCGCACTACATGGAAAATACTAACGCCAGCTCTATGGAGGCTTCGCATCTAGCGCGAGCTAAAACCGCTAGCACACCTTCGTAAAAGGAGCCCACAGTTAGATCTACCACCACTACTACCATGAGACCATTTTCTTTACAAATTAAATGCTAAACTTTCAAATTTCAGTAATAAAGAGGCCAAGGTAATCATTGGAACTCTCAGCACATTCAGAATTAATTAGTAATTTCATTTTAGTCCTTTAAGCATCATTAATTAACTTATTAGGAAACATAATTCTGTCCTAGCTTCTTGGAATATATTACCTAACCTAACCTAGGAGATGCATAATCTCCTTGAGAGGAGGATTTTAAGAACAGATAAGGCACCCATTTGTTCTGTGGTGTCATAGATGGAAAGTGCACTGTTAGAAGACAGGGAGATAGACTAAGTAACCTTTTGTGGTCTATTCCCTCTCTGGTTTTCTACAATATTATTGCTTATATAGTTTCATTGCAAAATATAAAACATTGGAAATTATCATTTTAAAATAAAACTAATATAAATAACTGACTAAAAAGAGGCAATCATAAAAAGATTATGCCCACTATACTTAAACTGTGATAACTTACTGGTAACCTGTATATCAGTGTTCCTCAAGACAGTCTTGAGTATCCCTAGTCAGTCAGGTTTTCAGAATATCAACAATGAACTCACGAGAGCGATCGGCATGCATTGGAGGCTAATCATGCAAATCTATCTCATGCATATGCATTGCAGAACTCCTGAACATCAAAGTAGGTAGGGAATACTCCAGGACAGAGTTTGGACCTTTTTTTATCAAGTCGAATAGCATGAGCTGATGCGGTAAATGCACCGAAGCTCATAGGGATTGAATGGGCTATGGTGTATTTCCTGTGCAACACTCGCTACTGCGGAATAATAAAAGAGGCCCTTTAGAAATACTGCTGTAAATCACAGAAAAAAGTTGATGGCAGATAAAGACCATATAACCTATCCACTCTATCTAAGCTCTATAGCCATTTCTTCTCTATCAAATATTTTCTGTGCTTGTCTCACACTTTCTTGAATTTTAATACTATCCTTGTCTCCACTACTTTCACTGGAGGCCATTCCACAAACCCATTGCCATATGAAATATTTCTTATTCTTTCCCTTTTCTCTCTTAACCCTTGACCCCTCAGTTTTAGAGCCTCCTTTCTGTGCATTAATAGCTTGGGAGTATCACGTCCATATTTCCCATGTAGAGCCTTTTCTTCAGATTATGCATATTGAGATAATTTGATCCTAGATGCTTTATGGCAAAAATCACATGCGGACAGTAAACCAGTTTTCTATAGCCTAGTGAGACAGGAGTAACTCTGAGACAATATGTAACAGGGAGTTAATGTTCAGAAGTATGAAGGGGAGTCACTTAATCATATGTTTTGTACCATAAAAATGTCTACAGAAATATTCTGAATTATTGGAAATCACTAAAGTTGGGTGTAGGATTTGCAGGACAGGTTTTGGGTGGTTCTAACCTAAAAGTTGTTTGAATCTTCTATGACATTGCAAAAGTGCCATGATATAAGATTTTTATTAACCCATAAATTGAACAACATTTTGAGGCTCATGTTTCAAAGCACATAGACTTCCAAAGTTCCATATGTTACAAGTGAAACTATGTAAGTCTAAGGGCTCATTTTACTAAGCTGCGCTAGTGGTTTTAGCGCACGCTTAGTGTGCGCTACAATGCCCCACACGCTAGACGCTAACGCCTCCATTGAGCTGGCGTTAGTTTTTCCACATAGCGCGGGGGTTAGCGCATGCTACCGCAGCTTAGTAAAAGGAGCCCTAAGTGATTTGAAAATGAACACCTTTATGTTCCATCAATACCTTGGACTTGATTTATATTCTATTTCTATGAACCAAAAGGTTAACAATCAGTAGTTCAAGAGATCCAGATGGTTAGACCAACGCCTTCGAAAAATAAGCTAACCATCCAAATTTAGCTATCTAAAGGCTAAATTTACTAAGGGGAGAATTCTGTATGGATTGCCCAAAGTAAGGTGGTGGAATGATCTGCACTAATATAGTGGTCTATAAAGGCCTTTATAGAATACTAGCTTAGTGTACATTTTGGCCCGATTCTATAAAATACGCCTAAAGTTAGGCACCTAGATCAGCGTTCCTAGTCAATCTAGGTGCCTAACTTAGGGCTCCTTTAGTCAAATCACAGTTGCGTTCTTTACTGTGGGTCAAGATAAATGCTCTGACACTCATTCAATTACTATGAACACTGGAGCATTTACCTCGCCAGCCCATGGTACAAAGATCTACCGCAGTTTGATAAAAGCCAGCGTTAATTATTTAAAAGCCTTAATTAGTGCCGATAATTTAAAATTAGCATCTTGTAATTTGATTAAATTGCAGTTAATTGGGTAATAGGCATCTAACCTGGTAGGTGCCAACCACTGAGGTAAGCACCTAGTCCAAGGCGCCCACCAGAAAGGCATGGTTTGAGGCAGATCGTGGGCATGTTTGCCATGTAGACACCTGTTTTTGACTTAGAAGCACTCTATGCCAGGGTTTACTTGGCCTAAATGAGTGCACCTAAGTTAGACACCTTTCAGAACCTAAGTCCACATCAGACTTTCAGAAGGTTTAGGTTGTCCGTTTCAGTGTTCAAGTTTCAGCATCCATTATTGAGCACCCTTAATCTATTTGGATGAATTTTAACTAGTAAGCTATAGGACATCTTTAGCTAAACATAGCTGATTGATTTCTGCTAATTAACTGGTTAAATATCCCCCTAATAACAATAAGTTTCTACTCATTATGACAGGGGTTGCCATACAACAGATTACAAATAATTGGAAAAATTGGGATAGGCTGAATTATAGCTTTTGGCGGAACTCTTTGTGTCACATTTTCAAAATGGAAAGGATAATTGTCATGTAGCAAAGAAATTTTAAGAAATTTCAGTTTATTTGGCAGCCATTAACAAGATACTGTAAAGATTGAAATTATTGCATAGAATAAATATTAATTCCCTTTTGTTCATACACGTCTAGGGTGGGTTAGGGGGTGGGAATATTTTATGATTTCTTCTGCTTATGATTAATTGTTGGATATAAGGGAGGTGGATATTTGATGAAAGCTATAATTTGATGATATAATAAGTAATGTTAAAGTATAAAATGATTGTATTTGTGTTATACTTATTGTGAGTTTAAAAAATGAATAAAGATTTATTTTAAAAAAAACTTGACTAATCAGCAGGATTTATTTTTTATATATACTTACCTTGTTCTGAATCTGGCTCTTATGTCAGATTCTTATGAGAATTAGGTTAAAAAAAACAATTATTTCTATCAGATCATATTAAAAAGTTGTCATTATACAATTGTATCATTTTCACTCAAAACTGCTATAGTTGGTACTGGTTTTTGACATATGAAAATTGTCTTGTAAATAATTCAGAAATATGATATTTTAGTGTTGTATAATAACTAGCAAAGAAAAACTTGACATTCTTGTACAGTTTTACCAATTTCATTGCTGTGCATACAGTAATATCAATACCCCATTTCTCAGGTAAGGTGCTTGGTTTTGAAATTCTTTTAGCTAAACTCTTTTTAGCTAAAGGTTTCTTGCATCCCTTTCCACTTTTTCTCATTGCCACTTTGGTGCAGATTTCCTTTGAATGGAATAAAGGTGGTATTTTTTGTTATTCAAATGTAATAGGACACCAGTTCTCTTATATTTAGAAAGCACTGGGGACAGAAAGTTCAAAAGTAAGTTGCTAAACATGCAAACATATTATTTGCACAAGGTGAATTTCAATAACATGGCAGAAATCATCCAGTTAAACAAAGTATTCATTCTGCTCCATTACACATACACACTGCTTTATTATGCATGAGACATTTGGCCGGTAATCATCACCTAGCAGAAAAATAGAATACCATATGGCCCAATTTTATGTAGAAGCATTCATAATTTCAGACATTTCAAGTGAAACTTTACCAGTATGAGTTACATAATGCAGCATATATCAGATTATAAGAAAGGAGAACTTCTTCTTAGGAAACATGACGACTTGTACTTTTTATGGGTTTGCACAGCTGAAAAATTATTTTAAAAAATTATATGTTTGGCTTTTATTAATTTTAAATGATTTTTTCCTGATTTGTGGGTATTTGTCTTGGTTCATTCCTTAGATTGTTTTTTTGTACACACATCATCCCCCTGGATTCTATATATGGCACCCAAATTTCGGCATCAACATTTGGGCATGATCCCAAGATGTGTGCACAATCTAATAGGCTATGAAGCCTTTAAAGAGTAATAATTGGCCTCCAACAACCAATTCTTACACATTAATGACACCAATTAGGATTTACATGCATATCTGGCTATGGACTATTCTATTATGCTTGACAGCAAAATCTTCTAGCGTGCAACTCCCAAAGGGCATGTAGACATGGGAGGGGCAAAGATGTGTCTGGGGCATTTCAAAAGGTTGTGTGTGTTACAGAATAATGGATCAGTGTGACCTACTTGGGTGTCAGCATTTACACCAGGTCTTAGCAGTCATAAGTGTGGCGCTCAAAGTTAGGGCTTGGGAATTGGAGCCGTGTGATTCTATAAAGATCATGCAGCCTTTATAGAATCACACTTTTAGTGCTGATCTTTTCTGGTGCCCATTTTTGAGCACTGTTTATAGAATCTGGCCCTATATAACACGTGCCTAACATAGCAAAAATGGCCTAATGCAAGAAGAGGTATAATTTTCCATGTTAGTTTTGCCATCTACCTGTACTAACTATACTGTAATTATTATTATTTTTTTTTTTAGATAGGGGTATGGAAACACTAATAAATTAAGGCGTGCCTGCACACAGCCGGATGCACAAATTCTAATGGGTGACAATTAACCTCAATAATTGGTTATTAGCACTTTTTTTTGTTGTTGGTCAATAATTTTTATTGGCATTTAAAGAAATCATAGATATATGAATCTCAACACAATATAAAATAACATGAGTCATATAAGTAAAGGTATTAAAAAATAAAGCAGAACAATATAAACAATAAACAATTACTCATCGATGCTAACATAGATACATCAAAACGGGTAGTATGGATGTACAGCTTATTCAGACAAATCATCATGAATTATAACAGGAGCATGACTATAGGTTTCTAATGACTCCCATATTTTATTAAATTTATTTAAAGCATTTAATCTTCCTGCAGTAACCCGTTCAAATTTAGCAGTTATACAAACATTATTCCACCAAGTAATTATGTATTTTACCATTGACACATCCTTCCAATGTTTCAAGATAATATTAAAGGCCAAATTTAGCAAGATTCTTAATAATTTCTAATGGTTATCAGACAATGGCTGCTGAAGTCCAAAATGGCCCAAAACAATGACATTTAGGGCGCGTTTTACAAAGGTGTGCTAGCGTTTTTAGTGCATGCACTGGATTAGCACGCGCTATAGCACGTACTAGCTGAAAAACTACCGCCTGCTCAAGAGAAGGTGGTAGCGGCTAGCATGTGCTATTCCACGTGTTAAGTCCCTAATTCGCCTTCGTAAAAGGAGCCCTTAATGTTAGTGATTCCTTGATTCTCAGCAGGGTACAGATGGTATCCCATACTCATGGCCAATAATCACGTAGGTGCTCACAATAGTATAACGAATAGGTTAAAGTGTCAACCTCTTTTAAACATGACCAGCGTTTATTTGATTTATCAGTTTTAATTTTGAACAATTTATATGGAGTCCAAATGACTTTGTGTAATACAAAAAAAATGTGTTCAATTGCAGCCTATCTTAATTATTTATGAATGGAAATACAGATTTGCTCCCAACATTGCTCAGAAACATTCTTCTTAATGTCCAATTGCCATGTAGATTCCATTTATTAGCACTTGTTTTTTTTGATGTTTAGAGCTCGCTCTTCAATTAATTTGCACATACATCTCAGGAGCATGTGCCAATCTGGGCGCCATATACAGAATGTCGAGGGAGGGGGAGGGATTACAAAGAAACCGCATGCATTTTTTGAAAATGCTAAAGATGTGGGGGAGTTTTGTCCTGCATTGTGTTCCAACTGGAGATGTTTACACATATACTGCAAATTAAAATAGCTTTATATGAAATACGAATGTTAAAATAGCTGTATACGAATGTTAACATACACTTCAAAAGAACAGGAAGAACAAATTCAATACAAGTACCTTCCTACACTTAATTCCACTTAATTCCAAGTCAGTGCTGGAAATGAGAAGAATCTGTTTCTAATCAATTACCATATTTAATTGGTGTTAAGTGCTATCATTTTTCCACACCTGAACTCCTTGAATGTCAATCAGAATGAAAAGACACTTGCCAGTTTTGAAAGTTGTACTTCCTAGAGAAGGTTTTGACTTTGTCCTCATCAGAAGAGCACATTTTGAAGAAAGATACTGCTTGGGAAACTTCCATTGACAACGGATCTCCTTTCCAAAGACATTAGTCCTTTACACTAGCTGTGTGTATTTTGTGACTATCGCTTCTGGGTCAGATAAAGTTCCAGTTAGACATATCTCATAGGTGCTAATTAGTACAGTTGAAATATGGCAAATTCAACCCTCTTCCAATTACCAAGACCATAGTAATGTATAAATAATATAAAGGATGGCAAAAAATCCTGCACTCCTCTACCAAAAGAGGATTATTTACTGTAGGCAATTTTCCAGCAGCCAAATTTAGTTACTATTTGTATATTCTGAAAAATATGTGTATAAATTTAATCAAACTGGGAATGAGGTTATATAACCAGGTTTGCTGATGTGTTTACCAAATAAATAACACGTATAGCACTAGTTTCTAAGCTACACTAGTTATCCATATAAAGTTCCATTTTTTAATACATAATAGGTTATAAGAAAATTAAAATGATTAGGTTAACAAACTGTACAGTTTATCAGTAAGTAAAATAGTGTAGTAGCTGTTAGCCCACTTTTAAAGGTAATACAGTGGAACCTCGGTTTGCAAGTAACCCGGTTTGCGAGTGTTTTGCAAGACAAGCAAAACACTTAGCAAACTTTTGCCTCGCAAAACGAGCATGTTCTGATAAGCGAGCACCTCCCCTCCCCCCGCTCTAACTGGCATCGCACCCCCCGAACCGGCATCGCAACCCCTCCCCTCCGCGAATGCCCCCCCCTGCAAGAACCGCATCGCACCCCCGTGCTGAAAGCGGCATCCACCCGCCCTTCCTCTCAAACACACTCCTTACCCCTTCTGCTGGTTGTGAGAGTGAAAGCAAGTTCCCGCCTCTTGCCTGGGCCGGGCCTTGAGCATCTGCGCATGCTCAAGGCCTTCTGGCTCTTGAGATGCCACTTTCAGCAAAAAAGATAATGAATCAATCACTGTTTCAATATCGGCCAGTAATCGGCCAACAGCGATTGAATTGCTACCTTTAGTGAATCTGGGCCTTAGACTGTAGGTTTAGGAGGAAAGGGACATTCCATATTTTACCTGAATACTTATCCATATTACACAGTTTGTTATACATCCAAGAGAATTCTAAACATATTAAATATTGCAATTAGAAATAGGAAGAAAAAAAAACCCCTAAATTTTTCCAACAGACTCTCAAAAATATTTTGTTTACCTAATCTTCCATAAACAGATGGTATGATTAAATGTTTTGATTGAACTCAGAGGGTCAGCTTGCTGAATGCCTTATTTGAATTTGGACAAGAGTTAGAATATTAAATGAATCTGAAATATGAATGTTTACTGAAGCATGGGGTAAGCACAGTTTTGTTAGCACATGGCGAGGAATGTTAGTTTATCCAAATGGGTCAGCCCTTGCCAAGTTCAGGGTTTCAGAGAAATTAGGCATTGGATCTTAAGTAAAGCCTCTAGTTAGGCATATAAAACATGGAATACCACATACAATGTAAACTTCAATTCGTAAGGAACACAAAAGTCATTGAGTTGTCAACAGATTGGTAAAATCTGCTGAAATCTAAAAAGTTACTCGTACATGTAAAGCATGTTATGTTATGTTTTGAATGTGTTAATTGGCTTTTTTGTCATCATCTACTATTCTTTAACTGGGATAATAAATAAATAAAAGGAAAATGGAATATTACATTTAAAAATTTTCCATGAAGTCTTCAGCATGGTCATTTACAGGAAACTCAAAGTAAAAAAAAACTAGGATACTGCTGAGGACCCTATTTATGAAGCACATACAAATAGCATATTAAAATGCATTTCTAACTGGAGCTATAGCTTAGGTGTCAGAATGGTGAGGAGGGATCATGTGAGCACTGGCCCCACCCAAATTTCCCACCATCTGCCCACTTCTTCTACCTGCAGAGTGATGAAAGCTTGTCTTTCTGTTGCTGTCGATCTACCTATCATTAGCCTGTTCTGACTGCCAGCAACGCTCAGTTGTTCAGATCAGAGCAACTACTTCCTGTCACTGTACAGGTGATTTAGGAGAAGGAGCTGGTGCTGGGTATGGGAAAGAGAAGCTGACAAGGGTATAAGTGGAAGACAGGAGCTCTGGCTTGGGAGCTGGAGCTTGATGCAAGGCTAGGGATGACAAAAAGAGGCTTATACTAGCAGATGGGAAGAAGGGGGGTCTGATGCTTGGGAGATAATACCATACAGATAGTAGGGATGATTTTTTTTTTATTAATTCTTTATTCATTTTCAAAAATACATTAAGTGTTAAATATATTCATTCATATTAACAATAAATACATCACTTACAAACAATCATTGATATATTTCATAAATTCTTATCCCTTCCCCTTTCCCATCCCTCCCTCCCATATATTCCATTATCATATAAAACATATAATAATAAACTTCCCCCCTCCCTATACCTTAAGTTGATAAATATAAGGGAAATAAATTCAAATTAATCTTTACAATACTTTGTCAATGGTTTCCACACATCCTGAAACTTCTTAAAATATCCCCGTTGTAATGCAATAAACCTTTCCATTTTATAGATATGGCATAAAGAATTCCACCAGAAGTTGTAATTTAATCTCCTCCAATCCTTCCAATTATATGTAATTTGCTGAATGGCAACACCAGTCATTATAAGTAGTAATTTATTGTTATTCGCAGAAATCTGACTTTTTGCTCTCATTTCCATACCAAATATCACAGTATCATAGGATAATGCCACTGGGTTATCTAATAAATTATTAATTTGGTCCCAAATTAATTTCCAAAAATTCATAATACATGGGCAATGAAACAATAAATGATCTAAAGTTCCTACTTCCAGATGCCCGGAAATAAATGGCAGAGTTTGAATGGCAGATGCTTTCTTTGGCTGTTTTTTAACTCGAGTACAAAATCATTTCAGGAAAAATTAGGTGGCAGTAGTAGTGAAAGTAGGGATGATTAAGAACTTAATATTAAAAAAATTACCCTCTCGAGGTGAGATAACCATTCAATGTCAAGAAGCTTCCTAATCTGAGTCTGAATGGCTGCAAAAACCTGAGGGAATGGTAGAGTTTAAGGGATGAAGAACTTTTGTGCATGACAGAAGAGCAGGACTTTGATTGTGATTGTATGTGATGATCTTAAGGTGGCCAAACAGGTTGAAAAGGTGATGGTGAAAGCTAGAAGGATGCTAGGGTACAAAGGGAGATGTATGGCCAATAGGAAAAAGGAGGTATTGATGTCCCTGTATGAAACTCTGGTGAGACCTCATTTATAATATTGTGTACAATTCTGGAGGCTGCACCTTCAAAAAGACTACTAAAATGGTGTGTGGTCTTCGTCATAAGGCGTATGGGGATAGACTTAAAGAACTTAATCTGTATACTTTGAAGGAAAGGCGTGATGTACATGCACATGAGATGAGTCTCATTTGAAAGGAAGCTCTAGAATGAGAGGGCATAGGATGAAGTTAAGAGGTGATAAGCTCTGGAGTAATCGGAGGAAATACTTTTTATGGAAAGGGTGGTAAATGAGTGGAACGGTCTCCCGGAAGAGTTGGTGGAAACAGAGACTGTGTCTGAATTCAAGAGAGCCTGGGATAGGCACATGGGATCTCTGAGAGAGAGAGAAAGAGATAATGGTTACTGTGGATGGGCAGACTTTAATTTGAAAGGACGCTCAAGAATGAGAGGGCATAGGATGAAGTTAAGAGGTGATAGTCTCAGGAGTAATCTAAGGAAATACTTTTTTGCTGAAAGGGTGGTAGATGCGTGATGGAGGTGATGGAGACAAAGACAGGCACATTGGATCTCATAGAGAAAGGAGGAGCTAGTGTATGCTACAGATTGGGAGACTAAATGGGCCATTTGGCTTTAATCCTAACTAGTTTTGTATATAGTCAAATCTTTTAAGAAATGCGTCCTCTCTAAATCTTATGCTTTGATAAGTATACTGTTCTTCAGAAGGTTACTGATGACTTTGTATTCTTTGCTATTACATTTTTATGTTTTTTAGAAAATGAAAAATATGAAAGTTAGCATGGGGGAGGAAGGGGGGGGGGCAGTGTCCTCAGAATGTACCCTATCTAAATAAGGAGATTCACTGTAGTAAAGTAGCAATTAAGATCTCTGGAGAATAAAACTAAATAGTGAAATATTAGATTTTTGGAATATTTTTAAAAAAGCTATTTTATTATTTTTGCAAGCATAATAAAACAGGAAAAAGATTGGAATAATTCAAGACAAGTGAACAATAATGCACCTAGGGAAGAATAATCCAAAGTGTAGCTACACAATGCTAGATTACACATTAGAAATCATGACTTAGGAAAAAGATTTAGGTGACAATGTAGACAATACATTGAAATCCTCTGCTCAGTATGTAGTAATAGCCAAAAAAGGAACAAAATGTTAGGAATTGTTGGGAAAGTAATGGAGAATGAAACAGATAATGCCCCAAAGTCTCTGTATTTTTCAGTCAATGCAGCTCTACCTTGCGTATTGTGTGCAATTGTAGTCACTGCATAACAAAAAATACTGTATAGGCGGCAGTTCTATACATTGGCACCAAGATTTAGGGCTCCTTTTACTAAGGTGCGCTCGCGTTTTTAGCGCATGCACATGATTAGCACACGCTATAGCGCATGCTAGCTGAAAAATTACCACCTGCTTAAAAGGAGGCGGTAGCGGTTAGTGTGCGCGAAATTGTAGCGCACGCTAAAACTGCTAACGCGCCTTTGTAAAAGGAGCCCTTAGGTGCCCCATGCACTAATTCTTTAATGGCATCTTTGCACCAAGATTCTGTTTTAGAATACTAATGTAAGTCAACTTGAAGCACCTAAAGTTAGGTGTCAACAATATGACAAGTCAATGGCAGTTGCATCTATTGGCTCCTAATTGTGCCCAATAGTGAGTGTAACTTATAGTATGCTATAAGTTATGTGTGTATCTCAAAGACATGTACTTGACCCTCCCATAATCCACCCAAGTTTATACCTCTCTCACACTTATGTGCTTTGGGGCTCATAATCAAAACTTAAACACATCTAAAAACCCACTCAAGTCGGCACTTGGACGACCTAAAAGACAGGTCGTCCAAATGCCGATAATCAAACCGACGTTCTGGACGTGTCGCAGGACTTTTTATGCCTCTGAATGCCGCTGTGCACCCAGAGCTGAAAGGGGCATATCTGGAGGAGAGGTTAGGGCAGTATGTGGATGGGATGGGGGCTGACCTAGACTTAGTTGTCCTTTAAGGATAATCAAATGTTTTACTAGATATCCTGGATGAAACTTAAATGTGAGTTAGACGATGTAAAAACAGGTATAAGTGCCAAAAAGGTATCCAAAGTGACCCGATAACCACTGCAGAGACAAAGTAAAGACCCATACAAACTCCCCCAGTGTTCACTGACCCCCTCACACCCTCACAAAGATCAGAATAAAAAAGTATATACCTGTCTCCAGAACCTTAGCATCTGGTATAGGAAAGCCTAGTAGAGCTGCACACAGGTGTCTTAAATAACCTGGGGGGTGGGCCAGGCCCATAAGCCACTCTAACCACTACATTTATGTAGGAACATGTGCGCCCACCAAAAAAAACCCAAACCCTACTCTTCTGCCATATACAGTATGTGCCACCTGCAGCCATAAGAGCTATTGGGGTTGTAGACAGGTAGGTATAGTGGGTTTTTGGGGATGTTTTGTGGGGGTCCCTATAATCTATAAGGGTGTTCTGGTAAGATGTTTATCTGGCACCCTTTTTGTGAAGTTCACAGCAGTACCCTGTAAGATGCCCTGCTACTCTGTTGCCATGTTCTGGGCACTTGGGACTTGGACAAAATGTTGGTAGAAAATGTGGTATAAAGATAGACATTCTGGCAGTCTGGATAAACAAAAGTTTCCACTCAAAAGTACTCTCATAAAACTCATGCTTTATTTGTTTATCCATCAGTGAAGATTTGCAAGTATAAAAGATATCGCGAACGTATGCTCTCATATTAGGCTGCCATTTGGGACAATGATTTTAAGCAGCTGCTTACCGTTTCATTTTCCTTTTTAGAATTTAGGAGACACTTGAAAACGTACTTGTTCTTCAGGTTCTTAGGCAATTCATTTTCATCTACATTCTTTAATTGATATATTTTATTAGTCTTTTGTAAACCGCATAGAACTATGTGATCTAGAAATTTATTTGTATGTTTATGTTAAAAGCCTGGACGTCCAGATAGATGATTTTCAGAAAAAAAAAAATTCTAGACATATTTTTCGAAAATGGGCATTCAACTTTGGGCGTCTAGCTTAGACATATGTTACGATTATGCCCCTCCATGTGTCTGAATTCAAGAAAGTGTGGGACAGGCACGTGGGATCTCTTAGGGAGAGGAGGAGATAGTGGATGCTGTGAATGGGCCGCCTGAAATGTCTAGTACTTAGGCACATAGTTGTCAGTATTGCACGCAGTGATTCTATAACTTGTACGCACAATTGACACTTATTTTTAGGTGCCAACATATAGAATTGCCCTGATAATGAAATTATAGAGAGAGAAGAGTGACCAAAACTTGAGTAGAGAAAATATGACAGAGCTCTATAAAATGGTGAATGTACTGGAACAGGTACTCATGAATTGGCGTGCTTTTTTAAAAAAGTATAAAGGCTAGGAGACCTGTCCTGAAGTTACTAAGGGGTCCTTTTATCAAGCCGCGCTAGCGGGGTTAGCGCGTCGGACATTTCATCACGCGCTGACCCCCGTGGCCGGCTAAAACACTAACATCTGCTCAATGCAGGCGTTAGCAGCTAGCGCAGCAGGTGGTTTAACGCACGGAATTACGCGCATTAAACCCCGCCGCAGCTTGATAAAAGGACCCCTAAGGGCAGAAGTTATCAATGTGAGCTACCATTAAGTCATTTTACTGTTAACCCCAGTTAATAATCACTAGGGGCTGGATTCAGTAAACAGCGCTCAAAATTCAGTGTCATATAAATTGACACTAAACACAATTCTGCTGTATAAAGGGTGTATGTCTTTTATAGAATCGTGCTTAGCACTGACTCCCACACCCATTCTTAGTCACCAGACATGTCTTCTGAAACCTAGTGCCCAAGTTAGGTGTGCTGAGGCAATATTCTAGAACTGCATGGGCAACTTTTCAGAACACCCCTGACACACCCATGGCTATGCCTCCTTTATGAATTGCGCACTAGTAGAATTTGGTGCCATGCTTTATAGAATAGCATGCAGCCAGATGTGCATGTGAATTTTAATGAGTGCC
Source organism: Geotrypetes seraphini (assembly GCF_902459505.1). Taxonomy (NCBI): domain Eukaryota; kingdom Metazoa; phylum Chordata; class Amphibia; order Gymnophiona; family Dermophiidae; genus Geotrypetes; species Geotrypetes seraphini. Next base: position 371,219,221 of record NC_047085.1, read on the forward strand.
AGTCAACATCAATAGCTGGCAGAGCTGGATTAAAGGGTAGGCCCAGGAGGCACGTGCCTAGGGCCCGATATTGTCAAGGGTGCCCTAGGGCTGGCATTATAGAGAGCAAACAGGGCAGCTGCTCTGGGCCCCACAGATCCAGGGGGCCCCGCGGTCATAATTGCTTTATTAAAAAACTAAATTGTCCTTTTCAGAGGGGCCCCAACACAGCAGCCATTCTCGCAAACTGCCAGCGGCCTCACTGCATACGAGGGGCTGCTGAAAATTTCTCAGCCCAACCAACAAAGTTAGGGCAGTCTCCATCAAGGGCTATAGAATTACCCCCTCTTCTATTAAACTGCGCTAGCAGTTTTTTAGCGCAGAGAACCGTACTGAATGGCCCGCGCTGCTCCCGATGCTCATAGGAACTCTATGAGCGTCGGGAGCAGCGCGGGCCAATCAGCACGGCCCCCCGCGTTAGAAACTGCTAGCACAGTTTAATAGAAGAGGCCCTTAGTTCAGTAATATTCCATTTTCTTTGTTCCATAATCTATTGCTAGAAAATATGGCATAAGTAAAGTAGCTGGGTTTTAAAAGATTTTGGCAAATTTTTGGAGAAAACGTCCATTTATCATTATTACAAAGGTAAACCTGAGGAAATTCACTGCCTAATCTTCAGGTAAGCAGCATGGGATCTATGTACCTTTGGTCTGGCTCAGGTTGACAGTTTTTATGTTCTATTTTCTCCTTTGATTGCCCAAGTCTAAATGCCTATTGGAAAAATTGCCAAGAAAAGAAATGAATACCATAACTCAATAGAATCCTTCATATTCTAGCAGTATCAAAATACTGTTTCATTTTTTGTTCACTTATTATAGAAATGTTTTCTTTCTGCAACAAAAAATCTGAGTTTGCCCAGATTTATGTAAATTTATACAAGACAGAAGGAGGAAAAACACATCCTATATGCCAGGAAGCATTAGCAATTGGCAGAGAGATGTTTATTCATTTTTCTTTCAAATACCTTGTGAGGCTTTGCAATGATCTTTATATCTTCCTGAGCTCTCACAATCACAGATTTTCTTGGATTCAAAAAGCTACTCACACTCGAGGGGGTTCCTCAACACAATTATTTTTTCCCCACATACACGGTGAGCATTTATCGATGTGATAACAAAAGGCAATAAATGTAATTTTTCTATGGATCATAAAACCCTATTGCATTCAAATACCTACTGTACCTGAATGTAACTTACTTTGAACTACTTCTGAAAAGTGAGAGCTAAATCCAAATTCCTTTCCTATTTAAAGTATTATTCCATAAACATAGTTATTTAACTGATAAAGGGGATATTCTATAGGCAAGCACCTCCATTAAGGTGCCTCAATGCTGCATGATGTAAATCTATTCTATGACCACTCAGATTCTGTTCAAGTATACTAGTATAACCCGGCATATGTCTGCCTTTAATTTAATCCAATGTACAATTGGCTAACACACTTAATCCCTCGGAAAAAAGGTCTGAACTGGGAAAAAGTGAATAAAGTAGAAAAAAGTAGAATTATTTAAATAATGGACATCAGTATGAGCCCTTAGTAAATAAACGGGAAATTGTGGCTCAGGCCGTATCTCATAGTTGACCAGCACCAGACCAGAGTCTAAATGAGAACTGCCTCATACATCATTTAGTCCTTTGCAAAATTATCAAACATGTGAATGAAATCATACTCCCAGAAAAAAAATTTTAAATCAGACTTACACACCGAGGGAGAAAGGGTGGAAAACACACAATAAATATATACACTCCCTAGAAACCAATCCAAGAATTAATATAATATAATATAATTACATTACATTACATTACATTAGGGATTTCTATTCCGCCATTACCTTGCAGTTCAAGGCGGATTACAAAAGGTTAATAAAAAACAGAGTTACAATGATTAGCTAGAGAGGTAAGTTGTAGATCTTTTAAACATTTAACGGGTAGTTGAGGGTGAGGTGGTTTGTAAAAGAATTAATAGGTGGTCATAGTGGAGGTTCTTTTGTTATTATTAGTGCAGTGATGGGTAGATCAGATGTCAGTTTTAGAGTTATAAAGAGGTCGTGATGTTATTGCTGCTTCAGGAATTTCTTGAAAAGTGTGGTTTTTATTTCTTTTCTGAACGTCCTATAGTCTGGGGTGGTCATCAGAAGGTTGGAGATCTGGTTGTCCAGCCTTGCGGCTTGAGTGGCTAGGAGGCCGTCGTGTAGTTTTGTCCTTTTTACATCTTTGATTGGGGGTGGTATGAATGGGGAGTGCGTTTTTCTATGTTTGGTAGTGGGTGCTTGGATGACGCGATTGTTCAAGTATGAGGGGCTGTCTCCGTGTAGGGTTTTAAATAATATGCAGTAGAATTTGAATTGGATTCTTTCTTGGATTGGAAGCCAATGTGAGTTGATGAAGGCTTCAGTGATGTGGTCATGTTTTCTCAATGAGTAGATGAGTCTCAAAGCTGTGTTTTGGATTGTTTGGAGTTGTCTAATTGTGGTTGCAGGGCAAGGAAGGAGGAGGATGTTACAGTAGTCCAATATACCTAGTATTAGGGATTGTACTATGAGTTGGAATTGTGTTCTTTCAAAGAATTTTCGGACTTGTCTCAGATTTCTCATGATTGCGAATGATTTCTGAATTGTTTTATTTATTTGCGGTTGCATAGTGCAGCATCTGTCTATGGTCATGCCAAGCAGTTTTATGGTGGTTTGGATGGGATACTTGATTGTGTTTATCTCTAAGTTGGTTGTGGTTTGGAACTTGTCATTTTCGAGAAGGATGAATTTGGTTTTGTCTTGGTTGAGTTTAAGTTTGTGGTTTTTCATCCAGGTTGTGACTGTTTCAAGTGTTTGGTGAAGTTTGTCTGTCATGGTAGGTGTAGAATGATCGTATGGGATGAGGATGGTGATGTCATCAGCATAACTATAGGTGGTTATGCCCAGGTTGTCCAGATGCGTTCCTAGAGAAGCGGTGTAGAGATTGAAGAGGGTAGGGGATAGTGGAGATCCTTGTGGTACGCCGCAGGGGTTTGACCAGGATTCTGACTTTTCTTTGTTTGATTTTACACTGTAGGTTCTGAGTTTTAGGAATCCTTCAAACCAAGAGTATACTTTATCTGAGATGCCTATTGCGTCTAAGATCTGTAGAAGGATGTTGTGATCCACTAAATCGAATGCCGCAGTTAGGTCCAGTTGTATGAGAAGCATTTTTTTCCCTGTACTAAGGTGTTGTCTTACGGTATCCATAAGGGAGCCTAGTAGTGTCTCTGTACTGAAGTTTGTTCTGAAGCCTGATTGCATGGGGTGGAGTAGGTTGTGGTCGTCTAAGTAATTGGTGAGGAGTTTGGCTACTAGGCCTTCTATAATTTTGACATATAGCGGAATGGAGGCTATAGGTCTAAAGTTAGATGGGTGGTTTTGTGGTGCTTTTGGGTCTTTTTGGATTGGGGTGATGACGATTTCACTGAGGTCAGCAGGGAATGTGCCTTCTGTGAGCGTGAATTGAATCCATTGTAGAATTTTACACTAGAGGTGGTAAGGAGATATGAGGGGCAATGGTTGAGGTCACAGGAGGCATGACTGTATTTTTTGTAGAATTTGTTGAATTCTGGCCATTGTATGATGGGGAATTGAGTCCAAATTCTGTCTGCTGCAGTTGCCTCTTTTCCTGAAGGGTGGATTGTGATAGTGTTTTGATGGGATGGGTTAAGGATGAGAGTGGCTCTGGTGTTGGTAATTTTGTTCTTGAAGTGTTCTGCTAAGAGGGTGGGTGATGGTGGAGGGGTGTTCGTGGTGGTTGTGTATGGTTTGGTGTCTGTTAATTCTTTCAGGATTTGGAATATTTTTTTGGAATCTTGGGTTTCCGTGCCTATGAGATTGGTATAGTAGCTTTTCCTCTTATCCCTTAGTAGATTTTTGTATTGTTTGTTGATTTTTTTCCAGTCGGTTTTTGTTTGATCTTGGTTCTTTTTTCTCCATTTTCTTTCTAATCTTCTACACTGTCTTTTGAGTTGGAGTAATTCATTATCAAACCATTGGTCTGATTTCCTGCTTATTCTGGTTTTGGTTTGTAGGGGGGCCAGATCATCAAGGATGTTGGTGGACACATTTTTCCAGTGGGAGATGAAGTTTTTTGGGTCGCAGTCTTGGATAGTTTCGTCTACATTTGACCAAAAAATGGTTGGGTCGATATGTTTGCGTGTGGTATATGTATATAATAAGATCTAAATTTAATGTAAAGTGCAAGGTAATAAATAATGAGAAAGAATTCTAATATAATATAATATAAAGTGCAAAGTGCAAGTGCTCACACACAATTCATACTATTCTAAGAAGTGCTGACTTATTAAAGCACTACTAGCTAAGATGGAAAACAAAAATGCTAAAACCTATAAAATGAATTCTGGGGGCGGGGCCTGAGGCACATGGGCCTAAGGCTCCCGGGCTTATTCTGATTGGCCCAGATGCCTTAGGCCCCACCTGTGGGCGGGGCTTTGGGACAGCTGGGCCAATCCGGCCCCATTCTGGAGTCGGCTGCCTGCCGGATGGGCGGGTTTGGCACCCGTCTGTCCGGCCAACTTAGATAAGGTACGGAGAAGGGGGGTGGGGGGGTCATGGGGTCAGCCGGGGGGGGTCATGGGTCGGCAGGGGGGGCAATCAGGGGTTCTGGGGGGGCAATCGTTGGGGGGACGGGGGTTCCGTCGAGGGCAGGAGGGCCTGGGATTCCTCCTGCCCGTATTGTAGTGGAGGGTGGGGGGAAGGGGGTCGCCGGGGCCAGGAGGGTTTGGGCTCCCTCCTGGCCCATTCAAGTAGCGGCGGGGGGGTCGCTGGGGCCAGGAGGGTTTGGGCTCCCTCCTGGCCCATTCAAGTAGTGGCGGGGGGGTCGCAGGGGCCAGGAGGGCTTGAAAGTTCCAAAGTCAACGTAACAATCCACATAAAAACAGGATAATTCACATAAAAATCTTAAGGACTTAGGGCTCCTTTTACAAAGCCGTGCAATCAACATGGATTCACCAAGGGTAGGTCCTGCCAATCAAACTTCATCAACTTCTTTGACTGGGTAACAAAAAGACTGGACGAAGGAGATTCACTGGACATAGTGTACCTAGACTTCAGTAAAGCTTTTGACAGCGTCCCACACCACAGACTGTTAAACAAGATGAAATCGATGGGGTTAGGAGAGACTCTAACGGCATGGGTCAATGATTGGCTGAGTGGCAGACTTCAGAGGGTGATGGTTAATGGTACTTTCTCTGAGACATCGGAGGTGACCAGCGGGGTGCCGCAGGGCTCGGTCTTGGGTCCGCTCCTCTTCAACATATTCATAGGAGATCTGACTCAAGGGCTTCAAGGTAAAGTAACATTATTCGCCGACGACGCCAAACTATGTAATATGGTAAGCAAGAGCAATTTACAAGATAGTATGGCACAGGACCTGCGTACATTGGAATGCTGGTCCTCAACCTGGCAGCTGGGCTTCAATGCTGGGAAGTGTAAGGTCATGCACCTAGGTAGCAGAAACCCGTGCAGAACTTATACCTTGAACGGGGAGACCTTGACCAGGACTTCAGCGGAACGAGATTTAGGAGTAATCATTAGTGCAGACATGAAATCTGCCAATCAGGTGGAGAACGCTTCCTCAAGGGCAAGGCAGATGCTGGATTGCATCCGTAGAAGTTTCGTCAGCAGAAAGCCTGCTGTCATAATGCCATTGTACAGGGCCATGGTGAGACCTCATCTGGAATACTGCGTGCAATTCTGGAAGCCATATTACCGCAAAGACGTGCAGAGGGTCGAGTCGGTCCAAAGGATGGCCACCAGAATGGTCTCAGGGCTTAAAGGTCTCTCGTACGAAGCAAGACTAAACAATTTGCAGCTCTACACTCTCAAGGAACGCAGGGAGAGGGGAGACATGATTGAGACGTTTAAATATGTCACCGGACGTATAGAAGTGGAAGATAACATTTTCCTTCTCAGAGGCCCCTCAACCACAAGGGGGCACCCGCTCAAACTCAAGGGCGGGAAATTTCATGGCGACACCAGGAAGTATTTCTTCACGGAGTGAGTGATTGATCAATGGAACAAGCTTCCAGTACAGGTAATCGAGGCCAGCAGCGTGCCAGATTTTAAGAATAAATGGGACGCCCATGTGGGATCCCTACGTGGGTCAGGGCAAAACATTGGCTAATCTTAAGGGGAGGGTCTATAGAGTGGGCAGACTTGATGGGCCTTGGCCCTTTTCTGCCGTCATCTTTCTATGTTTCTATGTTTCTAAGATTGCCACACGCGCTAGCCGCTACCGCCTCCTTTTGAGCAGGCGGTAAATTTCTTAACCACTGTAAAGATGTATGCCTTCTATCCATATGCTGTGCTTACCTGCCACTACCCGTGATAGCGAAACCTCGCTAATCGCGGGTTCCCCCCAAGTGTCATGGCTGCGGCCCCGCACGCATTCACATAGCCTCAATGCCATCCTGTAGAGACTACAATAAGGTACTGTGGGGAAGCCTGCTGGCACAGGATAAACAATCGGTCTGTTGCGAGTTATCTCCACTGCTGTGTGAGATCTCGCAGATTTCCATACTAACTGGGTATAAACTGGGTATAATATGTGACAAGGTAAGGTAGCATGGGGAAGCCTGCTGACTGAGGATAAAGAATCGGACCAGATAAGGTAGTGTGGGAGCCAGCTGGATAAGGATAAAACAATCGGACCAGATAAGGTAGTGTGGGTAGATAAGGTAGTGTGGGGAAGCCTGCTGGCTGAGGATAAACAATCGGACCACATAAGGTAGCATGGGGAAGCCTGCTGGCTTAGGATAAACAATCGGACCAGATAAGGTAGTGTGGGAGCCAGCTGATTGAGGATAAAACAATCGGACCAGATAAGGTAGTGTGGGTAGATAAGGTAGTGTGGGGAAGCCTGCTGGCTGAGGATAAACAATCGGACCACATAAGGTAGCGTGGGGAAGCCTGCTGGCTAAGGATCAACAATCGGACCAGCTAAGGTAGTGTGGGGAAGCCTGCTGGCTGAGGATAAACAATATGGTAGCGTGTGGAAGCCTGCTGGCTGAGGAGAAACCATCGGACCACATAAGGTAGCGTGGGGAAGACTGCTGGCTAAGGATAAACAGTCGGACCAGATAAGGTAGTGTGGGGAAGTCTGCTGGCTGAGGGTAAACAATCGGACCACATAAGGTAGCGTGGGGGAGACTGCAGGTTGAGGATAAACAATGATAGGCATTCTGATGAACATATGGAACGTCCACAAGTAATATACCAAATAGCATAATGGACTGATAAGCATATACTGATGAACTTCCCCAAACCAAGCATTCTGATGAACATATCCAACGTACAGATGAGCATATCCACAGCAGTGTACTGAGGAACCTCCGCAGGCAATGTACTGAAGAGCATAATGGACTGTTGAACTCATACCCAAGGTGCCTTGTAGTCTTGTACCTATAACCCTGCACCTATAACCAGTGTTCCCTCTAAGCGGGCGGGTGTTGTGAGCAAACTTTTTTCACCGTGAGCCAAAAATATCGGGCGCCAGCAAGTTATGAGCCAACTCGCCCGATTCTCCTCTCGCCGCCCTGCCATCTGCCGTACGCCTCTTCCGATCGTGCGCTGTGACGAGAAACGTGTGCGCTGCGATGTAATATTTTGTGCGCCAGCGCACGCCAGCGCAGCTTAGCGGGAACACTGGTTCAAATGGTTTTATTTATTTCCCCAAATTTATTTTTGTTATACGCATTGAAAATATTTGATATTGCGTTTAAATCAAAATCTCAATAAACTTGAAACGAGTGCCCGTGAGATTGTGGGAGGGTTAAATACTCAAAACTTAGAAGTTTTTGCTACGCCAGCTTTCTGGTATCTTTACATACAGTGGCGTACCTAGCATATGTAACATCCGGGGCCCATCATTTTTTGGCACCCCCCCCCATCTGTAAGAAAAACATGATTTTTAGTAACAAACCACACGTCACACATGAGTACCTAGGAAAAGGCAGCATCTTACATATTGCAGTGAGCAGTACATCAATACACCCATTGTAAAACTAAACAAGCCAGACCAGCACAGATCAATCCTACACCGTCAATCCTAACAGAAAACCATGTCTTTCGAACACACAGAACACAGAAAACACCTTCGCCTAGTAAGGAATATGTAATCACAAACTAACCCCTCCCTCTTTTACAAAACTGTAGTGTGGATTTTAGCTACGGAGGTAACAGCTCTGATGCTCATAAAATTCTGAGCATCAGAGCTGCTACCACCAAGGCTGGTGCTAAAAACGTTTCACAGTTTTGTAAAAGGGGGGATAAAATAAAAATACATAGACAAAGGTTAAATTGAACCAGCAAGAAGCTGGACTCTGCATACAATGCTTCACAGAAACAGTGACACATGTCTCCTAAAGCAATAAATAAATAGAAATTTTTTTCTACCTTTGTCTTCTGTGGTTTCTCCTTTCCTCATCTTCTTGTAACTCTCTTCCTTCCATCCACTGTCTGCCGTCTCTCTTCCCCTATATGGCATCTTCTCTCCTTCTATGCCCCTTCCAGAAACTGTATGCCTCCCCCTTCCATCTCTCCTTTCACCCCATTGGTCTGGCATCTCTCTCCTCGCCTTCCCTCTCCCACACCTCTCCTCATAGTCTGGTATCTCCCCTTCCCTGATTCTCTGGCATCTCTCTCCTTTCCTTTTCTTCCATCTTTCGTTCCCCCTCCATGCTCTCACATCTCCCCCTTCCTTTTCCCTTAGACTGGCATACCTTCCTCCTATGCTCCAAGCCCTGGCATCTCCTTTAATTCCCTCCCTCATCTTCCTTCTCCCTCCAGCTGGGTACCGCAACACTCTTCCCTGCAGCTCTGCACTTCCCCACAATTGCCATGCTTCGGTTCCTCTTCTTCCTTCCTTCCTCCCCCCCCCCCCCGCGGGACCCTGCGGCACCATCAACTCTTACTCCCTCTAATGTCGGCCCTGCAGCTCCAGACTTCCTCGCACCTTCTCCCCTCCCCCTTTGGATCGCTATTATTTTAAATGTTATAGCCGCGGAGCTGTATCCATCAGTGGAGATGTCTAACCTCGGCCTGCCCCGGAACTCTTACTGCAGCAGCCGCCCGTCTAGGCAGGAACAGGAAGTCACTGTTGCAGTAAGAGTTCCGGGGCAGGCCGAGGTTAGACATCTCCACTGATGGATACAGCTCCGCGGCTATAACATTTAAAATAATAGCGATCCAAAGGGGGAGGGGAGAAGGTGCGAGGAAGTCTGGAGCTGCAGGGCCGACATTAGAGGGAGTAAGAGTTGATGGTGCCGCAGGGTCCCGCGGGGGGGGGGAGGAAGGAAGGAAGAAGAGGAACCGAAGCATGGCAATTGTGGGGAAGTGCAATCCCCCCAATGCGTCCCCTTACCTTACCTCCCCTTACCTTTGCGACGCGTGTGTGCGCTGTGAAGAGAAACTTTGCGCTGCGATGTAATATTTTGTGCGCGCGCGCAGGCCAGCGCACCCTAGCGGGAACACTGCCTATAACCCTCATTATCCATCAACCCAATAATCCAGGAATATGGGACCAGTAAATACTGGGACCTAATGTCGCAAGCCATCAGGGACTTGAGGAAATGCAAACCCTAATTGTGAAGGTCATTTAGCATCTCTTGAAGTGTTGTAAACCCTAAGGTAAACCCCGTAATGTAAAACGTAAGTATGAAGATCCTTCAGCATTCCATGCGGTACTGTCGACTCAAATCGAGGCAGCATCCTTCCCTATCCCAGATGTATAAACCGAATGTAGATCCCTGGTTTTGCCCGAATATTAACATCCATAAACCGAATGTAGATCCCTGATTTTGCTACAACTCTAAGGTAAGGACGCTCTTGAGCAGTGGTCTCAAGAGGCCCTCAGTATGTTTATCAAAATCACAAAAGTACAATAAAACAGTTTCTTGATTAAATGTCTATTTAGCTATAACTTACAATATTATTGAGACTTAGCCAAAAGGAAAGATTTATAAACTATAAAGTTTTACATCATGCAAACTTGTCATTTCTTTAATTAGACATAATTTGTTTTATTTATTTATTTATTTTTTAGGCCCTCCAAGTGCCTACAAATCCAAAATGCGGCCCCGCAAAGGGTCTGAGCCTGAGACCACTGCTCTTGAGGTAATGTAATAATGATGAAGGTCCTTCAGCCTCTAAACCATAAGGACAACGATGTAAAACCGCATTGTAACATCAACAACCCAAATTTAGACCCTGACATGTTTGTGCTCCCTCCATAAACACAAGGCCTCATCCCTCCGAATCGTACTGTACAGCCTGTGATATAACTCCATTCAGTATCGTTCTGTATCCTTAAATCCGGTGTAAACCCAGATAAGAACCCTTATGTCGCTCCCCGATTATAGACTCACTCTATGTGTTGAGCTGCTTACGTGGCATTCGATCTCACCTCCCAGATGTTGACTCTCCTTCTGAGTGCGGGATTCTTCACATTCATATCTCCCTGATGCTTGTGAGTAATGTTAGATGGTCGCAAGGCTAAGGTATCCGGTAATAAGGTCGTCAGCAAGGTGGTAAGTGATGAAGAGTGAGTGAGGCAAGAACACAGTTAATACACGAGGTGCGCCCAAATCTGTTGTCAGTAGCATCCCCCGTATAAGGGCCTGGTTGGTCGAGGAGAAAGCTCAAGGAAGGCAAATGAGGACTCAAGGGCTACATCTTCCGTCCCGTTCTGCCTGGCAACTTGCGAAGGAGGAAATCATACTCAGGTAATAAGGTCGTACGCAAGGTGGGAAAATGATGGTATCATGGCCGTGTCGCTGCTGGAGAGAGTAAGTGAGGCACGGAAACAGTTAATATGTGAAGTACGTATGAAGTGAGATCAACACATCCCTTGTCCGTAGCTTCACCCCGTCATAAGGGACTGCCATGGTCAAGGAGAAACCTCGAGGAAGCCCAATATGAGGGCTCAAAGCTGTAAAGTCTACATCTTACTCCAGCTCACTGGCTAAGGAGGAATGCATAAATGAATGGAGGAGAAAATTGATACCATGGATACGAAGAGTACGACTCCTGAAGCGAGCGTGGTTACCCCACATGTGATATCATCTGTTCCTCTGCTAACCAGGGGGTCAGTTTGGACTAGTGGCCATGTGTTATTTGCTTCAGAAGGAGGTTGAGCCCTAGACTGTTCAAAGAGCGACAGTGCCTCCCATTTACTTCGGGCTAGTGTAACATGGTCCCCCGCTCGCCCACTAGCAGAGGGCATGGTCTCCCCCGTGAGAGGTGAGGGCGTATTATGTGATGAGAGAGCATCCCGTAGTGTAGCGGTAGCAATCTCAGGTGCTGGAGGTGGGTGTGTCTGTGTTGGAGCAGCTAGTGGTGGCTCACCTGGGATGAACATCGACCGCCCTTCTAGGAGGCGTTGGTGCATTGTTTGAAGCCCGTGTTGCTCTATCTGCCTCTGGAATTCAGCCAATAAGTCGGCCAGTTCTTGTTGAGGCTGTGCGGCCGTAGAAGCTGGTGCCGCTGTTGAGGCCGTAGAAGCCGCCGTAGAGGCCACCGCTGTTGTTGTGGCGCGTGTGTTCCTGGTCTTTCTTTGACACTTAGCCGTGGGCTTTTTCTGCACTGCTGGTTTTGATCGTGGCTTACGTAGAGCAGGCATGGCTATAATAAGTACTAAAAGAATAAAGACTGTCAGTACCGGCATACGTGGATTGGAACCCGAGACAGGCCCTAGAATTAGTAAAGCCCCCTTTCTGGGATCACGCATAAAATGCAATATAGGACTCAAGCCATCAGAAACTCCAGCTGGAGAAAGAGCGCATTGTTGCTAAGTTGTAGGTATCGCATATGATGGGAACAGAATAGCATATAATGGCAGCTAATAGCAGATAATAGCCTTAAATAGCATATAAGAGCCTTTAAATAGCATATAATCGTCTTAGATAGCATATAAGAGCCTTTAAATAGCATATAAGAGCCTTTGAATAGCATATAAGAGCCTTTAATATAATAGCCTTTAAATAGCATATAATAACCTTTAAATAGCCTATCATAGCCTTACATAGCATATAATAGCCTAATAGCATAGCATTTAATAGCATTTAATTAAATAGCATATAATAGCCGTAGAGCATATAATAGCCCAATAGCATAGCATTTAATAGCATTTAATTAAATAGCATATAATAGCCGTAGATAGCATATAATAATAGCCTAATAGCAGAGCATTTAATTAAATAGCCTATAATAGCCGTAAATAGCATATAATAGCCTAATAGCATAGCATTTAATAGCATTTAATTAAATAGCCTATAATAGCCGTAGATAGCATATAATTGCCTAATAGCATAGCATTCAATAGCATTTGATGGCATCTAATAGCAAGGAAGCTCACCAGCATGAATAGCATAGCATTTATACAAAACTAAGTTCATTTATATGAATAGCACAGCCTCTACACAAAGCAGAGAGGGGCCACGTGGGTGGGCAACTCTCTCTCTGTCGGCCCCTGTAGAGCTGCAGAAGCTCCGTGCCGGATCCATAGGGAGGACCAGGGCATACCCACATGCCCCAAGTGGCCACAGTCCTGCCGGGGCCATGTGGGGGAGGGGCGCCAACCTCTCCAAGCGAGCAGCAGCCCCCCCAACAGGATCGGCTCCCTCCCCCAGCGGTCGAGCGGAACGCGAGGGTCTAGGTTTTGTTTTTAGATTTAATTCTAATTCTAATTTAATTTTAATTTTTTTTTTTTATTTGTAGAGGAAGGCGGTACGGCAAACGGCAAGAAGTGGAGAGGAGGCGAAGGCACGTGGCGCCCAGGGCGGCGGACAAACAGCCAGGGCGGGCCACCCCCCCCCCAGCGGAAATCAGACAGAGGGACTCGAGTGTGGCCGGCCGCGTTGGACGCTGATGCGGAGGTCAGCTTCGGGTCGGTGTGTGCCGACGGTGCCGGCTGAATCGGCGTACGTGGCTGGCTGCCGCATGGATTTTTGATGATCGCTGCAGAACACCATCGGGCCCCAATTGGCTTTTGCAGCATAGAAATTGGGGGAGCTTGCGGCCCGCTGCCGTGTGGCTGCACACCACTGAAGGCACTCCCACCCGGCAATGAAGGCCACCAAAACCCTCATCCATTTTCTCCTTTCCCTTTTGTAGTGGCCACAGGACACCCCGGACCGTGAAGGCGGCATAGACAGCACCCGTACGGCTATCCGGGCCGGCGACTTCCTCCCCCCTTGGCCGCGGGCCACGTTGGGGCCAGCGGCTCGCGGCACAGACTGCACCTCTCCGCATGGACTCACCTATCGGGGCATGCAGGCACCCCTCTGGCAGCTGCATCAGCGTCCCGGTGGGGAAACCGACACCGGTCCCCGACACTCCGGTGTGCAGCCATCGGAGAGAGGACGCAGGAGAGGAAAGTTTGCAGCTGGGAACAGACCGCAGTCGAGGGAGGGAGGAAGAGAAGCAGCGTCCCACTGCAGCCGGATCTCTCCCATCCAAGTGGCCGCGTGCAGTGCAGCTCAAACCAGGCCACCCACCACCCAGCGCGCCGAGTAGCCAGAGACGGCGGCGGCACCGCGAAGCCGCCGGAGACGGGCCGCCAAAGAAATCGCCAGCAGGCGCGACCCGCCTCCCAACCTCGTTGGGGCAAGCAGGCCCGCAGCACAGACTGCACTGGCTGGTGATCCTGGCCGGCGACTCCCCACCTGACCGCGTGTGCAGCGGCCCAACCCCGACCCTCCTCATGCAGGCACCCCGCGGGCGGCGGTCCCCATATACCGGCATGCAGCCGTCGGAGTGAGGACACCGGAGATGTTCGCCTCAGGAGCCGGAGGCGGCCGCAAAGGTGAAGGAACAGTCGAGGGTGGGAGGAAGGGAAGCCGCGTCTCTCGCTCGGGATCGCCGTATCGAAAGGACGACCTCCCTTCCGCTCACCCCTATCCCCTAACCCACCCCCCCTTCCGTCGATTGGCCCTTCCTTCTCCTCCCTTCCCCCTCCCCCCTCCCATCCTTTCGGCCGATTTGTCCGCGCTCCTTCCTAGACGGGATCGGAGCTTGCTCTTTCTCATAGTTCGGCTGCCATGCTTTGCACAGTTCTGGGCAGCATTCTGGTTTCAAGAACTTATATACAAGAGTTTAGCTGCACTCATTTTAGGCTTGGCACAATTATTGTATTGAGCTCACTGTTTCTTCAGGAAGTTCTCTTCACCTGACTGCATGAAGTATGAATATCCCACTGACCCTTCTTATTTCTGGGCAGTGGGCTGGGAACTACCCACCCTTGTTTTAATTGTCTAAGATTCCCCTCTCAAAAGTTCCTACTCTCAGGGATGTGCAATGTCAGGTCACTGAAACAACTCAGGGCTTTATTTCTCCTTCTAACATTAGTTAGCATTAACCCATCCCCCACTCCTAATGCTTTGTTTGCATACAGGGAGTCTGGTTTCATTTCTGTTGCTAACCAATCCTCACATTCACACATCAAACTCTCATTCATTAAATAGTCCCTCATAAGGAAAAAAATGTTTATTTAAAGTACTTTAGACCATTGTTATAGAACAAACTTTCATTCCCTTCCCCAACACAGTACCTTACTGACTCATGTTGCATTCAGACATATAGGGCTCCTTTTACTAAGCTGCGATAGCGTTTTTAGCACGCGCAGAATTTTAGCGCACGCTAAACCCATGCTACATGGCTAGAACTAATGCCAGCTCAATGCTGGCGTTAGCATCTAGCGCACGTGCTAAAACCGCTATCACAGCTTAGTAAAAGGAGCCCATAGTCTAAGGCTTTTGGGTGGCAGTCCATTTCATTCCCCTCAGAGACATATCCCTCTACTTCCATAAGAGATTCCTCACTCTCTGAAGCTGGAAGGGAGCTATCCTCTGGAGTAGCATTTGGCCAGCCCTGCTCATGGAGCTTTTCCCTTCCAATTATCCTCTGCTTGGAAAGCAAAGTTTTGTCAGCATGGCAGTGCTGTGGGACAGGAGGTTTCTTAGCAGAAGGCAGAAAGACAGAGCTTCTAGCCTTCAGTTCTCTGTTCTGTGAGGAACATCCTTCCCTCCATTTCCTGATTGCCTCTGTGTTTTCTCAGCTGGCCTTGATTTATCCTGCTGTGGAACTTTCACTTGTGCTCTAGCCGCGTTCTACCTGTCAGCTTGGCTTAGGAATAGGCACTTTTGCTTTAGTGGCAGGGTTTAAAGCATGTTTTAAACCAGTGACAGGGACTTCCCTGTCACACTATTTAGTGTATCTGGGGTAATGAGGAGATTAAGTGACTTGCCCAGGGTCACAAGAAGCTGCGAGGGATTTGAACCCACAGCCTCAGAGTGCTGAGGCTGTAGCTCTAACCCCTGTGCCACACACTCCCACAAGAGACACCTGAGCAGTAAGGCATTTTTAGCTGCAGATTAGCGCTTACTGCACTTCAGTAAAAGGACGCCTTAAAGATTAAGGCCTAGATTCACAAAATGTCACCGAATTGGCCGTGCCTAAAAAAATGGTGCCAATCTCACACACCTCAAACTACGATACTGTTTTGATAATCAGGCCCTACGTCAAAGATAGGCCAGGGTTTTAAAGGCCTACATTTCTGGTGCCTTTTGTCAAAGTAGAATCATGCTTAGTGGTGCTGAATGTCAACCCCGCCCATAACCCTGCCTCTTTTGACATTTGGCACCAGTAAGCATCTGTGTAGATGTGATTCAGGTGCCTTTTTTGTAGGCACCTCATGGTGCCTACTTTTTTTTTCTTAACTGTTTTTTAATGGCGCGGCCAATTATCGCACTGTTAATAGTCAATTAAAATACTTAGCCATTTGGGCGATGACTGGCACCTTCTGAACAGTGCCGTTTTGAGAATCCAGGCCTAACTCTATATATGATAGAGATACAAATACATATGTCTAACAGAAACATCAAGATTGTCTCAGTTTGCTGCAAAACAGCTAATCAAATATGGGACACCTACCCATTCATTATCTCGCTCTTTTAAACAATTTTTAAAGTGATAACTTGTTTCCATGTGTTCACAACAAATGTTTCTCATCTTCCTGTCAAATTCTCAAAACATATCTTCTAAATGAACAGTCAAAACAGTTTCTTATATAAATGCATAGAAAAGGTGCTTAGCTCAACCACTCTTCTTCATAATATATTGATAAAATACCTAGTGGGGAAGTTGTCAGCTTGGACTACTTTTGAAACATGTTATTTTACTGTTAACCCCAGCTATTAGTAATTAGATTTCAATGCATAAAATTGGACTTGTGTTAAAATAGCATGATTTAATGGTAATGTAGCATACTTTTAAAGTAGCCCATATTGATAGCTATGCCTCTGAATGCCAATCACTGCTTTATCCGGCAGTAGGATTCAAAAATCAACAACACATGTTGTAATTCTCAAAGTGACCCAACATTGATGTTTTGGCCACAAAAGCTTTTCTTGGGGGGTCTCCATTCCCATGCCATAACAAAATACAGAATAGATTACTCCAGCCTGACATAGGACCAAACTCTGAGTTCTCTAATAAAAACGCAGCATGCCATGCCCAGCCCTAAATGTCACTTGGGGGGACTTTAATGCATATTAAACACTAGGAACCTGATTCTATAAAGGGCACCTAACTTCTAGGCGCTGAGGAGTGCAATTGTCAATCATTTACTAGATGCCATTTATAGAAACAAACCTAGTGGTGCCTAAGTGGTCTTAGACGGCTGTAGGCAATGAGACCTTAGGTACACTCCCATTTATGCCAGGGCTTTCTTGGCCTAAATGAGTGCTCCTAAAGCAAGAGTGTTGTTCAAATTTGCCTGCCTTTGCTTCAAATCTATTCTTGGTTTGGCCCCCTTATACCTGGTCTCCCATTTTAAACTGGATTGTTCCACCAGGCTTACACGCAGAATACATATGTTTAGTCACCCAATAATAAAAACCTGCTGATACAAAAGATTCCTGGACAGAACTCTAGCTTTCCAAGCAAGTCAACAGAATGGTTGGCTAGGTAACATCATTAAGCACTCCTCATCCTATCTTAACTTCAGAAAACTAGTTAAAACTAACCTGTTTAACCGATTTGTAACCAAGAACTCTTAAAGCCTTACCTCTGTACTCTACTTACATGTACTCGATGTCCCTACATTGTGACTTTACTCTGTCTCTCTCCCTCCCTATAAGTATTCATGTATTCGAAGACTTCATTGTAATTTTTCACTGACTGTCCAGCTCTTTTTGTTGTAAACCACCTCGAACTACTATGGCTTTGGCGGTATATAAAAATAAAATTATTATTAAGTCAAACCACATCCAAAATCCATCCAGAATCTGCCCCTAGCCATGCCTACTTTGAGGTAGGCGCCTTGATATAGCCACCTACCTCAAACTGATAGGAACCTACTGAGTTAGGTAGCTATTAGCTAATTAAACCCCCCCCCCTCCCTTTTACAAAACCGCGGAAGCAGTTTTTAGTGCAGGCTGGCGTGCTAAATGTTCAGCGCTGCTCCCAACACTCATAGGAACTCAATGAGTGTTGGGAGCAGTGCAGAGCATTCAGCATGCCAGCCGGCAATAAAAACCACTTCCACGGTTTTAGAAAAGGGGGTAATTGCTTAAATTTTTAATGGTGTTTTTCAATTAATAATATTATTTGATGATCCTCTGAGTTTAACTTTCTCTTTACAGCTTTACCAAATGTATCTCTTTCACTCTAATTAAGGCCTCCCAGGTCGTAAATCAATGGTAGAAACAAAGTTACAACTGAGATAAGTACATTGATATTATTAAACGTATTTGAATTCAGTTCTGTCCTAAGAATGCTACTAATGCATTGAACATCAACTGGGCTCAATGCAATTATAAACATAAACCTCACAAATCCCCCATCAAAACCCAACCAAAAATCGAACCAACCACATTCTGGGACAAAGCAGACCCCGCAATCGAATCCATAGACCCCAAAGAATTCAAACCCCAATGGCGAACATTAAGCGAAACAATCCTGAATGAGCTAGCACCAATAAAATCTAAACACAAAATCTGCAGACAATCTGACAAATGGTTCGACTCCGAACTTCTCCAATTCAAAAGGCACTGCAGACAACTGGAAAGAAATTGGAAAAGAAATAACCAAGATCAATCCAAAATAACATGGAGAAGCCTAATCAAACAATACAAGATCAAGCTCAAGGAAAAAAGAAAAGTTTACTACTCCAAAATGGTAGGCTTGGAGTCTCTTGACTCTAAAAAAACTATTCAATCTAGTAAAAAACCTCATTGACACCAAACCTTGCCTAGCAGCTCAAGGAAAGCATCCACCAACAGCTACCCAACTCGCAGACTACTTCAAAAACAAGATTACAATGATCAGGACTACCTTCAATAACACACGCACCCACCTCGACGAAATAATAACAAACCCCTCAATAGGAGAAGCTATTGCAGCAGACAGGATCTGGACCGACTTTCCAGCAGTACACTGGACTGACATGAATTGACTCTACAAAAAATACAGCCAAGCCTCATGCGACCTGAACAACTGTCCCACTTATCTGATAACAAACGCCACCCCCAAATTTAGAGCTAGCCTCATGCAATGGATCCAAATTACACTCACAGAAGGTCAATTTTTTATCCTGATATTTGTTTGGTACAAAGAGCAATATAGGCTCATAGTCCAATCCCTAGTCCTAGGTCTATTGGACTACTGCAACATCCTCTATCTATCATGCCCTGCAACCATGATAAAACAACTATAGACAGTCCAAAACACTGCACTCAGATTGATCTACTTGCTTAGTAAATTTGACCACATCACCACACTGGTTACCAATACAAGCACAAATTAAATTCAAATTATACTGTCTATTATTCAAAGCAATAAATGACATAGCCCCCATTTACATAAACAACCGCCTGAACCAAAACCTCACTACTAGACAAAGAAGAACCCAGACCCCAAAGGCACTCAGCGCAAGAAGATGTTTGACAGCCTACTAGCGACGTAAGCAGTGAAACTTGACCATACCATCTGTAACTTGCTGATATCAACGAGCGACCTCAAATCTTTTCGAAAAGAAATCAAAACCTTGCTATTCAAAAAATCTATCCAGATGTCTTAATTCTAACCCTGGTTTTACCCTCCGTGTATTCCCTCCCCTAACCTCTCCTCATCTCCAGTTATTCTTTCTCTTCAAAGCCTCAAGCATGTCTACTGCTTCCCAAATTGTATATTTACTGGAATTGCACTATCTCCTATTTGTATAACTCCCCAAATTGTAAATCTACTGGAATAGCCCAGTCATATTTTCTGCATCCTAAACCCTAAATTGTAATTCTCCAATCTTCTTGTAATCCTCCTGGAAATGTCCAGCTGTTTCTTTTGTAATCCGCCCAGAACTGCAAGGTACGGGTGGAATAGAAGTCATTAATGTAATGTAAAGGTACGGGCGGAATAGAAGTCATTAATGTAATGTAATGTAATGTAGTAGTAGTAGTAGGGTTGTCCAAAGTTGGTCCTCAAAGGTTGCAATCCAGTCGGCTTCTCAGGATTTCCCAAATGAATTTGCATGAGATTTATTTGCATATACTGCTTCCACTGTATGTAAATAGATATCATGCATATTCATTTGGGAAATTCTGAAAACCCAACCTGATGAAGAATGAGGTTAGACTGCTTTTTTGCAGTTCAACCCTCTCCCCCAACACTACCTTCCTATTGCAACCACCTAATCTTGTCCAGAGTTAAACCAGCTCTCCATCCACCCTGCCAGCATCAGAAGGCTGCAGGAGTGTTCAGGCATCTTCCTCCCACCATCTGGAACCAGCAATTAGATCCTGGATTTGTTGGTAAGTGGTATCTGAACAGACCCTAATCAGCAGCTGTGCCTCCACAAGCATATGTTGCCTGTGCCTATGTAATCCGGCAATTTTGCATGAAATTTAAACTTTAATAACCAATAAAAAGTGATAACATCTGCCATTTTTTTCCAGCTAGTAATAAGCTTGTTTGCAAGTACAGAAGGCTCATTGCTGAATATTTTTTTTTTTTTACAGAGATTAGTACTTATTCATCATACCCTTGTTCCATACGCATTGATTATCACATCTTATTTAGAAAGTTTAATCACTGGATTTATATTTTATAGCTGCTTAAGCTCTGAAATAACAATGATCTCATTACCACTTAAATTATATAATCAAATTCTTATGTGTACTTGCCTGTGCTTAGCTTGGGGATGTAATGCATGCTTTCCTTAAATTGCCTTTTCCCCAAGTCACTTTTAATTTCGTTTGGCAGAATACACAATGTAAACTGCTGAGAATTCAAGATTAAGAGTCTACACTTGCAGTTTCTGTAGTCTACTTAGCTATGTTTTTGTTCTGTTTCTTCAGGCAGTGTTAGATTAGTCATGAAAGGCCTTGACTTCAGCAACGGAACAAGGACAGCAATGTTTTTTTTAAAAAAAGGGAATTTTGGTACAACAATTTAGGAGGATATATTGTGACAAACCTAGCACCAGCACTAGTTTTGCCCCCAATAGGATCCGGTGTAGAAGAGCTGACCAGATTGATTCTGGGCACCAACTTGAGGCTGACCTCGCTTGCCCCTATGTTCAGAGCAATAGTGATCTGGAGCAGAGGCAGGCAGACTGGCAACAGTAGCCTCCAGTCTATAAGGTAGCTAGAAAAGCCACGGAGAAACTAGCTGCACCTAGAAAACCCAGGCAGGGAAAGGCTGCTTTGGAACCAAAGCCCATCCCCATCTACAGGCTAAAGGGGATTGGTTCTGAGCTGTTTAAGAGCAGGCTGAAGCAATCAGCAGGAAGAGGAGCAAATGACCAAGGGGAGTCACTTCTGCAGCCCAAGGCAGTGCAGGAGCCGTGGAGCCAGGAAGCAGAGCCAGAAGTGCCAGATTGGCCCATGCAGGAGGTGAAAGAAATCCTCCCCACCTCAGACTTCCATATTCCTGATTGTATGGAAAGTATGGAGGTACAAGTTGCTGGTCCTATACTTGAGAACCAGACAGATCTTATGGACACAAACTGAATCAGGCAGTGAGTAGCTGGAAAGCAGTGAGTGCGGGTTTTTTTGCCTTTACTTTTGTGCAAGAAATGTCTGAAGAATTTACTGTTTGCCTTTGGAGCTAACTATTAGTTTGGTTTCAGAAATTTACTTACCTGAATGCTGGCAACTGTTTTTTCCTAAAAGTACAAGTTGACGTTATAGAACCTGAGAATTGTGTGAATGAGTTTGTGTGGAGTTTTGCAACCATACTGTGGCTACCGTTTGTTGGCAGCTAATCACCTAATTTCACACAGCTGCCTTGCCTTCCTGGAGGTAGCTGAAGAGACCGGGGTTCTTTGCAAGGCTGTGCTGTGGCTTGCTGCCAAAGTTTCTAACATTGTCTGTGACACAAGTTTGTTTGGACCTTTACCTGACTGCTGGAAGTTATCTATGTTTCATGCCTCTAACAAATACTGCTGAGAGGAAGTTTGAGTTATGTTTGAAATTTTGAATACCATTATAAAATATATTGCTGAATCAAAGTGCAAGAACTCTGGCAAGATAACCTGTATGGGATTTTTTGCTTGTGTATTTTGATTTTTCCTTTTACAACTGAATTTGTTTTGCCAATATTTGCCTTTTATGTTTCACCTTTTTGGGACCACCAAGGTCAGAATAAAACTTTGATTCTTTATTGAAGAACGCTGTCTGAGTGGTAATAACTTGGAGCCAATATTTACCCTTGCTTCCCAAGCCTAGGCATTCACCTAGGGCTAACTAAAAGACCTGAAGATACCCCTTGTTCTAGGTGAAACGCCAGAATCTCAGTTGTTGTCGCTGTGGAGCTACGCTCCGAGGAGTGTTTGTGACAAAATCCTATCCTTCATAAGTGCCATATTATGAGAGACTTTTGCAAACTGTTGAAACTCGGGAACATGTGTCCTTGGATGGCATTTCAGTTTCATAATTTGATGAGTGTGCTTACATCCTTTGCTATTCGTTAAATAGAAATTGAATAACTCGTCTTTCAGGATTCATGAAACTCACTTTACAATCCCCAGGTCTGATACTTTTAGGAAGAGCATAATAGGATATAAATAAACTAAGGGCCGATGCCCAGAAAGCTAGACTGAGGAAGATAATACTTCAAAGATAAAATAAAACACAATAAAGATACAAGTACAGTATGTACGGTTCCATGAATTCTATTCAGGTGTTTGCTGTAGAACTTTACTGAATAGCATTGATAGAACCTGCATAACTAAGGGGAAATACCTTGATAAAGCCCCCTGGGCGAAACATAGCCTATGTTGGATGAAGATCCCCTGCTATGCTTCCCAAAGAGATGAGTATTTGAAGAATAATAATAACATCGTCCTAATGAAAACTAAAATAAATAATTAAAATAAAATAAAAATAGACCAATGAAGATTCTGGTACTAGTGAATCTGTGTATGAAAACTGACACACAGTTTGCACCGCTAAGGTCTTTAAACGGGTTATTACCTGAATACCTAGTCCTTTTTGTCTATATGCTATTGTGATTAGAAAACCTTAGTAAAAAATAGATTAGATTGTGTGCCTGATATATTTGTGCATTGATTGATCATGCCATAGGCTGGTATTAATAACTCTGTATTGTAACACTGCTACAGCAGCCCCTGTAACATAACATAACATCGGCTTCTTAACCGCAAAACCGTAAGTTCAATGCGGTTTACAAAAGATTATAAACAATATCATGAAAAACAAAAAGAGTTATTTAGCCAAGTATTTTGAGAAAAGATAGTTTTTCAACTGAGTTCTAAAATGTTTATAAGAACAAGCTGTAAGCAATAACGATCAAAATTCTTTATCGTGGGAAGCTGCTTGAAATGCTAAAGTATGATCAAGAAATTTCTTGCTTTTACAACCCTGTACGGATGGAAAAGTGAACAGGGCATGAGATCTACTATGTTTACATGGAGCAGTGCCACACATAACCTTATAACAGAGACAGCCCAACTTAAACAAGACACGAGTCTCCATCGGGAGCCAATGCAACTCGCAATAGAACGGCGCCTTCAAACCATAGATTAATATGACCGCCGTATTCTGAATCAATATGAGTCTGGCCATGTCTTTCTTAGTACTTGTCAGGTAGACAATGTTGCAGTAATCAAGAGGACTCAGCAACAGAGATTGAACCAGGAGTTTGAAAGCAGAAAACTCAAAATACGGTTTGACGGTGCGTAGTTTCCAAGCTCTTTGTAACTGTATTATAACACCTCCACAGAAGCTCAAGTATTGTAAAACCTTTTACAGAAGCTCATGCAAACCGCTCTGAATTGACATCCCAGTCATTAGGAGCGATATAGAAGCTAACAATAAACAATACTTTTTAACTTAAATTTTAAATAGAATCAATCCAGTTTACAGCACATGATGCTCTGCCTACTTTGCAAAGCATTGTGTATATGGGAAAATGTTATTTTGTTTTCTGAGGTATCAAAAGGTTAAACTGAAGACAACTATTTCCATGGAGATAGATATTCTTTGGCATAGATTTGCATCTTCAGTACTTAATTATTTTTCACAAAAACGTACCTTCTAAAAAAAAAATCTGCTGCACATGTCTGCTGACACATTTCCTAGGACAATTTTTCAAGGGAATGGATGTATACATTTCCCCTTTGAAAACTAGTGCAGAATCTCAGAGGAAAACTGCGTGTTGGCTTTACATCAACAAAAGATTTTGAAAATTGCTCTCTTTGTTGGGGAAGGTGCCATCAAGTTGGCATGAATGCTTGTATGCTCTGGCCTTCTTTTACTTATCATGTGTTCTGTTATTCTTTGGCTAGTCCCTTACAAAATAAAAAGAGGAGGAAATAATGTTCTCTCAGGGTTTCCGCAGCTGGCATTGTGCTTGTTGCAGGTTTCTGGGTCTCGCTGCGTCTTCTCAGGTAGAAACCGACGTTTCAGCCACCATGATGTGGCTTTCTTTAGGGTATAGAAGATAGTCTTTGTACCAAACAAATATCAGGATAAAAAAAGAGCAGAGGACATAATTTGAGGTTGAGGGGTGGTAGATTCAGGGGCAATGTTGGGAAATTCTACTTTACGGAGAGGGTAGTGGATGCCTGGAATGCGCTCCCGAGAGAGGTGGTGGAGAGTAAAACTGTGACTGAGTTCAAAGAAGCGTGGGATGAACACAGAAGATTTAGAATCAGAAAATTAATATTAAATATTGAACTAGGCCAGTTACTGGGCAGACTTGCACGGTCTGTGTCTGTATATGGCCGTTTGGTGGAGGATGGGCTGGGGAGGGCTTCAATGGCTGGGAGAGTGTAGATGGGCTGGAGTAAGTCTTAACAGAGATTTTGGCAGTTGGAACCCAAGTACAGTACCGGGTAAAGCTTTGGATTCTTGCCCAGAAATAGCTAAGGAGAAAAAAAATAAAAAAATTGAATCAGGTTGGGCAGACTGGATGGACCATTCGGGTCTTTATCTGCCGTCATCTACTATGTTACTATGTTACTATATTACTATGTTAGGTGGACAAAGAAATCAAACCAACAAAAATACCTCCTATAAATGGTATTTATATACATATAAATGGTATTTAATAAGAGTCCAACATATACCGTATATACTCGAATATAAGTCGATCCGAATATAAGTTGAGACCCCTTTTTTCCCCAATAGAAGTCGGGCAGCTTAATATTCAAGTGTCCTGCCCCGTCAGGCTCTGCACTCAGCACCCTTCCTTCCTCCCCTCACCTGTCAGGCAATGCGCCCAGCACCCTTCCATCCTCCCCTGTCAGGCTCTGCACTCTCCCTCCCAGGCTCTGCCCTCTGTCCCCCCTCCCTGCCCTATCTTCCTACATCTGCCGATCTGGTGGAGGTGCAGCGAGTCCTCTGCCGATCGTTGGTGGAGGTGCAGCAGGCAGGAGCAAGCTTTCTGAACTCCTGCCCCGCTGCTAACCGGCTGCGTGGATCCACTTAGTCCAAATCAGTGGCACAAGTAGCAGCGCGATTTGGCTTCCTTACTAGCTCCCGTGAATTGGAGGAGGAAATTTCACACAATTGCAAAAACCCAACGGGGAATACCAACAATGATGTAAATATCAAAATCACCAGATAAAAATTCAGAGAAGTTGGTAGAACCACTCTAAATTGAACAAAATTATAACAAAATTAGTTATATATTGTCACAGG
Source organism: Geotrypetes seraphini (assembly GCF_902459505.1). Taxonomy (NCBI): domain Eukaryota; kingdom Metazoa; phylum Chordata; class Amphibia; order Gymnophiona; family Dermophiidae; genus Geotrypetes; species Geotrypetes seraphini. The sequence continues at coordinate 371,244,454 of NC_047085.1, forward strand.
GTAGGCCCTGTGACTGAGCCGGGTAGTGAAAGGATGCCAATGCCTAGGGCTAGGCAGGGGAAAACGCTCTCCCAAAGAGATAAAATACTACCCACACCAACACCTCAGTCCAGAACTACAGCCAGACAAGGAAGGTTCAGTGAGGAGCAAGGAAGTACCTATTTGTTTTCGCCAGAATTAGAGAAGGAAGAACAGTGGGTAAAGGGAACTAAAAGTACTCAGGATATCATTCCTAGGGGGAGGATGCACCACACATCTCCTAACATTTATGGTGGACACAATTCCAGGCAACATCAGGAACATTCCAGTCCTCAATTTAGGCAGGAACAAGGCACACCTGTTGTTCATTATCCTGAGGCTTATAGGGACCAGCAGCAGTACTCAGAGAGGAGCCAGCCACTAAACCAACCCACAATGGAGAGGAGACAGAAGGGAGACAGGAGACCAGTTCCAAGAGCACGCAGCAGTATACCTCAGCCTAACACCCAGGTCAGAGCGAACTTTATGGAAGCTGAAATGTTAAATGAATTCATGAGGGAAGCTTCTGATAATGAAGACTTTTCAGACCAGGAAGAATCCATGGACTTTAAAGAGGGAAATGGTGTTTCTGACCTGAGGGATATGGAAACCGATGGGGTTTAAAGGAAGTTAGGATGAGACTGGTTGTGCTTGTTAAGGGGCTTGCTATCTCTGTAACCTTAAGGCAAAAGAAAGGTTACTGAAAGCCTTAGTGGCTTGTGAGGGGTCCTTGCATTCCTTTGAGCAAGAACCACAAAGTTTCTAGGCTGTGGCAATTAGTACTGCCCAGCCTTAGCAGTAGTTGGAGACCTTTTTCCTTTAGGGGTTTTTCCATAGACTGGATTGTGGGTCCTAGTTGGGAGGGACCACATCCAATGGTCATTGTGGGAGGAGGTCCCTTCTGCCCTGAGCTCTGCATCCAAAGAGTTCAGAGGCGGATCCAGTCTAAAGCTGCCAGAAGTGATTGCCATCAAAAAACTGTATCCAACTGCCAGAAAGCATTTTGAAAGTAGTTTGGAATCTATGGACTATTTAATTGATGTAAAGAAGAGTCATTTTTGGACTATTTCTGGGAAAGACCAGTTTATTTTCCTTTTGAACTGTGAATGCAATTGTGGGTTTTGAAAGCTGAAGTTCCTATTGGAATAAAGAATTTTGTTTTGGAAGCAGAACTGGGTGTTTTTACTTGATCCACCAACTCCAATTAGTACTGATACATCCGCTCGGTCAGCACCTTGTGCTCCGGGTTCTCTCGGCCATTCCCTCTTTGGCACGGCCCTGCCTGGTGATACACGGTGACAATATATATCTATATATATATCTATATCTATATATATATACTAGTCTTTTAGCCCGTTACATTAACAGGTGCTAGAATATATGCCTGTCTGTTCTTCTTTCTTTCTTTCTTTCTTTCTGTCTCTACCTCCCGCTGTCTGTCATTCTTTCTATCTGTCTCTCTCCCTGGCCCCCTTTGTCAGTCTGCCTTTCTGTCTCTCTCCCTGCCCCTTAGTCTTTCTTCCTTAGTCTTGTCTCCTCCCGCTGTCTGTCTGTCTTTCTTTCTATCTGTCTCTCTCCCTGCCCCCTATGCAGCAGCAGCAGCATTTCTCTCCCCCCCCACTTCCCTGTGCAGCAGCCACAGCAGCATTCCCTCCCCCTCCATTTCCCTGTGCAGCAGCATTTTCCCCCAACCCCAACCCCCTGTACAGCAGCAGCATTTCCCTTTCCCTCCACTTCCCTGTGCATCAGCAGCATTTCCCTCCCCCCCCCACTTCCCTGTGCAGCAGCAGCAGCATTCCCTTTCCCTCCATTTCCCTGTGCAGCAGCATTTCCCTCCCCCCATCCTAGTTCCCTGTGCAACTTTTCAAGAAATCCCTGAAAATGACTTAATACTGCAATTACCTTCCCACTTCCCAATATCTTCCCAATTCCCCAAAGCAAACTGATCTACTCTTTATCTCTCCTGGAAATTGCCAGATATCTTCTTTTGTAATCCGCCTTGAACCGCAAGGTAATGGCAGAATAGAAATCTCTAATGTAATGTAATATAATTTCTAAAAGCTGATGTATTCCTATGCATAAGCAAAATAAAATACTTTTTTTTACTTTTGTTGTCTGAGCATTTTGGTTCTCTTTTCTGTATAGGAGACACAGAAATGGGCCTTAGGGAAGGAAGGAGGAAGAAGACTGTGTCTGAATTCAAGAGGGCCTGGGATAGACACGTGGGATCTCTCAGAGAGAGAAAGAGATAATGGTTACTGCAGATGGGTAGACTAGATGAGCCATTTGGCCTTTATCTGCCGTCATGTTTCTATGTTTAAGATCACTGGTCAAGTAATACCTGTGACAACACAGGTAAGCTAAACTAAACTAAACCTTAAGTTTATATACCGCATCATCTCCATAAAGATAGAGATCGACACGGTTTACAGGTGTTCCGCCACTTATTTCTGTCAAATGGGATGATCAGTGACACTCAGAAAAGCACACAGACAATATAAAGCATAAACAATAACACTTTATTATACTTATATATATATATATAGACGAATATAAGAATAAAATAGCATCACCGTATCTCAGGCAAACACTCTTCCTTCACAATTGGGAATCCCTCAATTGATAGGCGAGTAGACACGGGAGACTGCCCCTTTAGACATCTTTGGATTCTGTTCCTGGAGACGTCTTGGATTCTAATGTTAGGAGCAGAATCCCGTCCTTATAAAAGGGTGAAAGCTGTTGAGTTCAAAAAGCATAAACAGCTGGTCCTGCTATTACGATTAGTAAAACAGCTGGTCCTGGTCTTTTGTTCCTTGTTTTGACAACACCTAGGTCAAGGAGATGTTGCAGAGACCGGCCCATCTGGCTTTATTGTCCTTTTGATGTTATCAAGGAGGTGTTTGCAGAGACTGGTTTCCCATGAGACTGGTTTCCCATGAGACTGGTTTCCCATCTGGCTTTACTGATGTTATTTGAGCGACATGTAGGTGAAGGAAGTCAGGATGTCAGTTAAGCTGGGAGGTGTTGAAGAAATCAGCTTCCCATCCTTTTGATGCTGTTTGGGCAACTCCCAGGTCAAAAAGGTAAAGATAGCAGATACTTGTTGTGGAAACCTTTGATGTTGTCTTGGCAACACCCAGATCAGATAAGTAGACTTGAGGAGACATGTTACGTAGTATTTTGAATTTCAATTACCCCCTGGTCATAGGCATAACAGTCCACCCCTGGATCCTCAAGTCTGCACCTCCCAATAAGAAATCATCCGCATAAAGGGAGAGAGTGTCCGTTTGTATACACAATAGGTAAACCCACAATTAAGAAATGTTAACATAAGGATAGTTAAACAAAAATATAGAGTAAGGAATGAAGAAACACCTTTTGTGCCGTAGCCCTCCCTCTAGTAAAAGCATCCCACCAAGGGTGTGCAGTGGTAGCTTCACTGTGAGCTGTCACAGAATGCAAGTGCATTGCTGATTTGCTTTATTTAGGATTGCTATATTTTGCATGGTTTTCTTTATAGATGGCAATAAACTACATCGGCAAAAGAATAATTAATATTTACATTTGATATACACATACTGAAAAGGGAGCTTGAATAGCATGAATCACAAGTTTAACAGTACTGCTAGCAACAAAAACATTTTTATGTGATATTTCTTGTATAAAGGTTCATTTCAAAATTACACCATTTTCTATCTAAGGGTACAGAATGTGATGTGGTTTTAAATCAATGAGATAAAGTTAATTCTTTGTGATATCATTGACGACATGTAACATTAACTGATCATATCGTAGTGTTAGTTCATGATTATGTATAGTATTTGGCACCCATTCACCTTCCCATCAAAATACATCTGCTACTCTGGAGCCAAAATATGCTTGTTTGCCAGCCAGTATTTCAGAAACAATAGTATTTACTATACCTCAGGTTCTACATTTAGGTAAAGGTAAAATGGGAAAATTAATTTTCCCTTCATAAATTATTTCCTTATGTTCTAAACCTGGTATTCTTGCATTCCCTAATATTTCTTGCTAATTAGGCATTTTACTTGAAGTATCACGTATAGGGAATCATGGAAATTAATAATCTTATTAATATTATATTTGTGCTCTTACTCATGGCTTACATACTTTTAGGGTAGCTTCATATTCACCATCGCTCACTGCAGTTATCTGGTATCCCATTTTTCTTAGCAGCTTTGGTTAGGGTCTGGCTATGCTCCAGTTTCAATAGGCTTGCTATGCCACTCATATGCCTTCACTCACGTAAGAGTCAAGTGCACCACCCCCAGAGATCAGCCCTAATGTGAAGTGGCAGGATATAGGCTCACTTCTATTCCCAAGTCGGTGCCACATAATAGCGTCATGGCACGCACTGTATGTCTGGTTGCGTGTCATCATCTTCTCGATCTGGTGAAATTTTCTCTTAACCCAGCATGTTAGCCAAATCATCAGAATAAGAGAGCAGAGCTGACCAATTTTATCACAAAAGGATGAAAGTCTATATGGAATAACATTTCCCAGTGCATGATTTTCCAAGGAAAATATTTCATCATGACTGTTTAGCTTCAATGCTTTAGTTACAATAAGCACCCCTAGTGGTATACGAGAAGATAAAAAAAGAAAAAGAAGAAAAACCACTTTATGTACAGAATGTGATATCATGTGACACAATGCTGGTGTGTAAGGTAGTATTTGTTTGAGATAAGAGAAACAACACTAATGCACTTAAAGGTATTCTGTAGGACATTCAGAAAATACACCTTTTTATGTTCTGGACCTAATTATTATGTCACTTAAAAGAGACCATAAACACGTACTGATGGTAATACCAAAATAACTTATTTCAGAGATGTGCACTGCACTGCTTATACCTGGTAAGTTAAATAAAGAGAGACCATTTTTTATTTTATTTAGCAAATATCAAATACCAATGAACACCATTTTACCAGGTATAAAGCTTTCTAATTTTTCTCTTCAGATATCCTCTTATAATATAACCCCTAACTAAATTATCATTGGGCTGTATGAGCCATAGCATAAAATCATTGTGAGCATGGTTTTCATAAGAAACTTTCTTGTATGTGGGGGAATCTTTTTTTTTTTTTTTTTTGGAAAGGGATATGGTACCATTTGGACTAATAGAAGGGGTGGAATAAACTCTGGAAATGGCCAATGTGCGATGTTGGGGTACCCCATAAGCTAAAACAGACAACACATAACAGAAACAGACAAACACCGAGCTCCGGCATGCTTTCTTCCATCGGTAATGATTCAGGGTTGAATTTAATCTGTAAATAAGCACACTATTAATCAAAAGAGTCATAAACAAATTTGGTATCCATTGGATTCCCACTATCAGGTCACAGTGCTGGAAGTATTTTAAATATGGCACAGTGAAATTGGTTCTCCTGACCATGTCTGGATACTAAGCTTCTAAAAGAAAGAGAGATAGAAACTTAAGTTCTTGCTGGTCTCCTTTCTTTCTTCTTCCATTTCAAAGCTCTGTCACACACTCATAAGAGAATGCATGCAGGGACGTTTTCATCTATAAAACATACAAGAGAAGTTTACGTGCAGGTACAGTGGTTCACAATGTTAGTGTTTGAGGTAAAAGACACATTTGCAAAATCACTTGGAGTGCAACTTCCTTATATTATCTAACAAAACTTTATACTTTATAAAGGTCACTTAGCAATATTTCTACTTTTTTATTGTCCAACCTACCCCATATGTTACCCCAGATGTGAAATATGTTGCCTCCAGAATCCAAAAAGGCCCAAGTCTGTTTTTTACTTTGGGGAGAAGGGAAGTTTACAATTTTCTGTTTAACTTTCTCTATCACCTCTCGGCATCCTTTTGTCCACTTTCTGCTATAATCTTGTGATAGAAAGTGGGACTATGTAAGTATTTTTGTGGTAGTCTGGTAGATGTATATTGCCTCCCTTGCCAAGTGAATGCAAATTGTTCTGAACATTGCTCCACTATAGGAATAGTAAAAAATGCATTGGTTCATGTTTACAATTTTAGTGGAGATCGGTACTACTATTGATTTAGATAATTTCCCCACCACTACTGATCTCATAGGAATGTCTGGCAATTTACCAAAACTATATATTCCATCGGAAAGCTGTAATGTTAACCCTTTTAGGATATCTAGCCCTATTATATTTTAAGGAATCCCATAGATTAATACAGTATATTCCCAAATTGGTAATTGTCCAATTTTAAAATTTGTAATTCTTTTTTCTTCCTGCTTGTATAATTTTCCCCCAAATCCTGATATTTATATTCCTCCACTCCAGTGTCCACTACAGCTTGTACCTTTTGCTCCCCAGATTTCTACTAAATATTTATCTCTACCTGCGGACGCTGTTCTAATTTGGTCCAGGCAAACACTGAGGCTCGGCATTCACATTATTGATTCTCCCAACACTTCCACCCTTTTAAATCAGGATAAAGAATGGAAGCAGTTTCCTCAGGGGGAGCCGTTGGCACCAAAATATCCTCCCTCTCTCCTTTGTTCATTTGTGCTTGAGACATAGATTTCTTTCCCAGTCCTCTACTTTTGTACATTTCCCATAATGTCCTTGTATTTTTCCCATCTATTTCTTCCCCCTTTACACCATCTTTTATTAATTTCAAAAATATATTCCTCCGAGACACCCGATTAGCCCTGTTTGAATTGGATTGTCCTTTTCTCTTTCTGTCAAAAGTATTTTGAGGTCCCCAGTCCCCCGATCTCCTAACTGTCGGACCGCTTCTAAGACTTCCAAAATAGTCCTGTCTATTTGATTGATCAACAAAGTTATCATTACCTGTTTGTATGCCGGTGCAGCATACTTAATAATTTTATTTCTCATGGACACAGTAAAAGGTAATGACATATATGTGTCAGCGTGACCTATTACTAAGGCTGCCTTCATAGCCTCCTCCTTAATTCTCATTTGAGCATCTTTTAATGTATACCAAATTTTATCATTTGAGGGCCAATCAGATTCAAGTGGATATCGCCTCTTGACACCCCTACTAATTATCTCTAATAAAGACCATTGGGCATATTTTGCAGGATAAGGATCCTCCCGCAACGCATTTTGCACTGCTACTTCTTGACTAATTTGAACAAATTTAGGGGCATCTGTGGCATCCAACATAATCCCTGCTGCGCCCAGCTCCTGCACCCGAATTACCCATTGTATTAGTGGTTCCCCAGGCTGCTGTGTAAAGCGTGCCATCGTATCCATGATTTCATGTGGAGTAACATCCTCCATAACATTATTTCTAGTTAGATTTTCACCTGTTTGCAGATTTCCCTGTAATCTTTGTCTCCTCACAGGCTCTGCTTCTAAACTTTCTGCCTGTTCTCCTTCAACACATATATCCTCCTCACTGTTATTAGAATTTGAATCCCAAATATCCCCATCCCATTTGTTTGGATTCCAATCATCCGGCAGATGATAAATTAAGATTTTAACTTTTCTGTAACTCACTTTCCGCCTCCGTTTCTTATATTTATATTGTGCACATTGCACAGCTGCCTTTCCTGTTACATTTTGATAGGTGTCTACCTTATCCATTAACAACTTATTCTGACATTGTAGCATTTTAATGGCATGCTGTTGATTTTACCTTTTCTTTTCCAGCTCTCCTAATTTCAATTGTAATTCCTGTTTAGCTTCATGCAAATTCCTCCAGTCTGACAAAATCATCCTTCTTTGTCTAGAAATTCCTTCTTGCTATTCTCCTTTTGAGATTTTTACCTTTTGTAAGGAGGCACATAATTCATGTGGATCCCCACTTCCAAAAGTACAGGATTCACATAATCCTGCTTCTACAGACCACTCAGTGGCCATTAATTTACCTATACTGTCATTCCCATTCGGAATGGAGGGATTGGGAGCCTGCTCCTCAACCCCTTGTTTTCTAGGTAGCTTTTCTGACCACATTGATCACCCCACTTCTGGTACCAATTTGTTCCACCACTTATTTCTGTCAAAAGGGATGATCAGTGACACTCAGAAAAGCACACAGACAATATAAAGCATAAACAATAACACTTTATTATACTTATATATATATATAGACGAATATAAGAATAAAATAGCATCACCGTATCTCAGGCAAACATTCTTCCTTCACAATTGGGAATCCTTCAATTGATAGGTGAGTAGACATGGGAGACTACCCCTTTAGACATCTTTGGATTCTGTTCCTGGAGACGTCTTGGATTCTAATGTTAGGAGCAGAATCCCGTCCTTATAAAAGGGTGAAAGCTGTTGAGTTCAAAAAGCATAAACAGCTGGTCCTGCTATTACGATTAGTAAAACAGCTGGTCCTGGTCTTTTGTTCCTTGTTTTGACAACACCTATGTCAAGGAGGTGTTGCAGAGACCGGCCCATCTGGCTTTATTGTCCTTTTGATGTTATCAAGGAGGTGTTTGCAGAGACTGGTTTCCCATGAGACTGGTTTCCCATGAGACTGGTTTCCCATCTGGCTTTACTGATGTTATTTGAGTGACACGTAGGTGAAGGAAGTCAGGATGTCAGTTAAGCTGGGAGGTGTTGAAGAAATCAGCTTCCCATCCTTTTGATGCTGTTTGAGCAACTCCCAGGTCAAAAAGGTCAAGATAGCAGATACTTGTTGTGGAAACCTTTGATGTTGTCTTGGCAACACCCAGATCAGATAAGCAGACTTGAGGAGACATGTTACGTAGTATTTTGAATTTCAATTACCCTCTGGTCATAGGCATAACAACAGGTAATTCAATAAATAAGGGAAGGACATAATAAGAAATTAGAGGTTATGAAGAGGATAGCTAGCTTTACATTTTAAATAGATAACTTTATGTTTTGGAGAAAATCCAGGTTTTCAGATGCTTTCGGAATAATTGGTACAAATGAGAAGAATAAGAGGGGAAGTTATCAAGCAGTGTTAAGGTAATAACTCATGTTATTTGCCTCTAAAGGTGGCTTAAAGGGCACTAATGTTGGTTAAAGTGCCCTAAAGCAAGGCTAAAAAAGTCACACCAAGATATACGGTTTAGTATTGAGATCTAAAACATGCAAATCAATATGCAGCATCTCTATGTAAATAGCACACTGTGATTTGCACCAGGTGCACACCAGAAATCACGGTATAGCCACTAAAATAACCTAAGTTTAAAGCTGGGGTTATTTTACCATCCAGGAGCATCAGGCCACCAAGCTGTGCCCCAATTCTCCAGGCCCGCATTGAACAAGAATCGGCAAGTAACTTACTTCTGGGTGGGATAAAGTAACCTGGCTTGGCCACTGTCTGAGACAAGATGCTGGTTCGATGAGCCACTGGTTTGACCCAGCATGGCATCTATCTTGTGCTGACAGTAACATTTCAGCTACATCTCTTCGCACTTGCTTAATGAGCTTTCCTTGGTAACTCCTATGTTAAATAAAGGTATATTAAAGGCTTGCTTTTTACCATACCTTGATAACTTTCTCTCTGGATGAATCTCAGTCCTTTTATTCTAACTTCTCTGTTCCTATATAAGGATGAAGTCAAATATCAAAAATAAATGTTTGATCTAAAAGATGAACTAAATGCTGTTTAAATAACTATCCAGTCAATATTCAGTGCTTATTCAAAATGTGCTAGCCAGTGAGTCTTATGCAGATCCCAGCTATATTCATCTGGGACCTACAAAAACATTTATGATAGCCCCAGCTGAATATTGGCCAGGACCTGCATAAGGATACGCGGGTGTTCCGATTCCCTCCCACCTCCTGATCCTGATTTTTCCCCCTCTTCCCCAAAGAAAAATTAAGTCCTAGCACAAGCCCCTACCTTCTATACTTCATCCCAGTAGGTGCCCTTGGACCTACATCTTCTCAGTGGTCTATGGAGTTTGTACAGGCAGGAGCAATGCTCAATCGCTCCTACCTGTTGAAGATCTAATCTTATGACCCCTAGTGGCAATCTTGAGGATGGGTTTGTTAGGATTATATGATCTTAATTTTATTATTCTATTTCTCTGATTTTGATTTTTATGATCTGCTTATTTTATACTGACTGATTTGATTTGAGTATTGATGGTAGAATTTTAATATATCAGTGTTTTATGTTAGATGTTATCTACAAAGAGAACTACCATAAGAACAGTCTTACTGGGTCAGACCAATGATCCATCAAGCCCAGTAGCCCGTTCTCACAGTGGCCAATCTAGGTCACTAGTACCTGGCAACTAAGTACTTTTGCATATGAAGAAAATAAAAATTGACATTATTATTGTAGTTCTAGCACTGATAACATAAAGAAAATGGTGGAAAAATCCAGCAGTTTTATAAATGTTGTATATCAATGTAGTTTTCCATTCTGTAATATGTTCAATTGAACAGTGCACCTACACCTGCCAGTAAAGATGTAGGATATTCCTGATGCATGTCACATAAAGGGAAATAAAGATAAATACTTCAGTATATGAATATTTTGAGAAAAATTCTAATGCACAATTAAAAACTATATCCACAGAAAGAAAGGAACTAGATTTAGATCAGGTGCTTAAGACCATATTGGATAATGCTGGGTACCATCCAAAACTCTGAGTTCCACTAAGTATTACTAATTGCTAACCTGAAGAAAGAAGTAAGTTTTAAGTTTAAATGAAAGGAATTTCATGATAAAGAATTACAGAAAAATGTTTCCTTACTCTATTGGTTTGCATAAGCTGTGCACTAGAGCCATCTAGTGGTACCCTGTAAGTCTTTTACCAGAGAAAACAATGTCATTGTTAAGTGGTTGATTTTACTTTGAATTGGAAAAGAGACATGAAACCATTTTATTCTCCATTCCAAATATAAGTTATATATTTATTCTTTGTAAATATCTCCAAGGCAAGAAAATGATAAAGTGATTGTCCAAAGGAGTATGGGAGAGGGAGGAACATGTTTGGTCAATGAACCTAAATGCTAAGAACTATGGGCCTCAAACTATAAAGTGCACTTCAAATTTTATCCCAAGATTCAGTGTTCATTGTTGTCCAAAACTCTCAGGATGTCATATAAAACTTTTTTACTCCTTTACATTTTTCTGGACTTCAGCGGTGCCACGTAGAGCTCAATTACTCTCACTGCTCTAAGGTTTATACACCCACTTTGTCATTCGCCCTTTTATTTCAAAATATTACACATACTTTCTTTCACTTTGCATATATTTTCAATAAATACTTCAACTTTTGTTGAAACAATTTACTTATCTTAGAAAGCTGACTTAGTCCATTGGCCAAGGAGAGCATGTCCAACAGTTTTTCTATAGTCAGTTAACCAGGTCTGGCCCTAGCCAGAACCTAGAACATGACTCACAGTACTTCAGCAAAAGGAGTTGACTTACCTCAGCCAAACAGGATATCTAGTGCTTGCAATTAAGGCATATGTTGGAATCACTCTTCTCCTTTTCTCCCCTGGGCTCTCTAAACCTTGCTCTGGCCCTGCCTCATACTTCCTGGCAGCTGCTTTATGGGCTCCTCCCCTCCAATGTCACTTCCTCCTAGGGAAGAGCCATATATGTTAAGGTGGCTCTGACACTGTGAGGGAGTATCCAGAAGGGGGCGTTGTAGCGTCATATAGATTCCTTCAAACAGATAGTACTATAGTTGGTACTTTGTATGTCTAATGAGCCCCTAAGTGTGACATTCAGCACTTAACAGGCTAAGAAAAACTGCATAAAGTTAGGACTGCATTTTATCCCTATGCTTGGAATCTCTATACCAGTGTTGGTTCTTCTTTCTCCTCTCTGGTATCTTTGCATTGTCATGCATTGCCTTCTTAGGGTGGTTTTGAGTCTTCATGTCCTTTACCATTCTTTTTGGCAGCCAAATTGATTTTGGGTAAAAGGAAATTTAATCATGTACTTCCATTACTGAGAAATCTTCACTGGCTCCCTATTCATCTTAGAATTTGATTTAAATGTGCTTGTATGATATTCAAAATTATGTATGGTCTATTTTTGCCTATAGTTCCTCTAACATAGAATTCTCTTGGGTCTGATGTTTCAAGGAATTCTCAGAAGTAAAAACTTTCATTTCCTTCAGTGAAAGGGATAAAACTTGATAATATCTCTCATTCCTTTTCGTATAGGTTTACAATGATTTGGAAAGAAATTCCTAGTTATATTAGTTAAATTGATGAAAACAATGCTATTTCAACAGTTCTGGGGAAATGGTACTAAGGAATATTAATTGTCTTTTGTTTAGTAATTCACGTTAGTTAAACTGATTCCCGGTTTATTGAAGTCTAATGTAAACCGAGTCGAGCCCCTACTTCAGGAGATGATACAGTATATAAATCTAAGGCTTAGGGCTCCTTTTACTAAGGCACGCTAGCGTTTTTAGCGCACACGGGATTTTAGTGCGCGCTGAACCCGCGCTATGCTTCTAGAACTAACACCAGCTCAATGATGGCGTTAAGGTCTAGCACGAACGGCAAGTCAGCACACGCTATTCCGCACGTTAAAGCCCTAACGCACCTTTGTAAAAGGAGCCCTTAGATTAGATTAGACCCAGTATGTGAAGAAGTAGCAGGAGGCAAAAGGGGGAGTTGACGGGTCAACTGGCTGCAGGGTCCAGGAGTGAGAGCTGGGATTGAAGAGAACCTGGACGTCTTTGGCAGCTACGTTTTTCTGTTTTATTCTGCCTCCTATGCAATAGTAGTGACTGCAGTGCTGAAGTGCTCATTTATCCACAACATCACGGTTTGGGGTTTTGTTCCCTGTAAGACATTACTCTACAGGCTATTACAGTGCTTTTTTCACTTTTTGTGTTCACATGTGCAAATGGTTATCTTATGAAGTGGAGTTTTTTTTGCCAGATGAAGCAGAACTGAGGCTTTTTCTCCACTTCTTTCTTTTTTTTTCTTTCTTGCTTATCTTTTGCCTTTTCCACTTGTGGGTGTGTGAATGTATGGTGTGTTTGATTGAGGCCTTTTAGTGTTGCAGAGTTTTTTGTCAGTTCCATATAGGGTATTGATTTGAGTAAAAAAGTAGAATTTACAGACCCCGATCCCTAGGCGAGTGTGGAGTTGATAAATCCAAGACAGAGCAAAGAATGGAATCTCAAATAAAAACTAACTCCTGTAAAGACCAGGAGCCAAAGTCCTTGGAAAAAGAGACCAGAAAGGAGAAAGTACTGTAAGATAGGATCAATTAGTTTCAGATTCCTAACTGAAGAATGGAGAACTGGGTATGTCAGAGTGGTCCATGACACAGTAAGGCAGAAAAAAACTACGGGTTCCTTTTACAAAGGTGCACTAGCGTTTTTAGGCACACATGATATTACCACATACTACGCAGCTAGAACTAATGCAAGCTCAATGCTGGTGTTAAGGTCTAGTATGCGCGCACTATTTCGCGCGTTAATGCCCTAACACAGCTTAGTAAAAGGAGCCCTAAGTAATGTTCCAACCAGTAAACTGGCAGGAAGGAGAAATGAGAAGGTGTTAGTTTTTAACAAAGTCAGGTATCCTAACTTCTCAGCCCAACCAAGAAGAGGATGACACGGATATGGTTCAATCAATGACTTGAAACAATGTCAAAACAGAATTTTGTTTCTTCAAATTGGTACTTAATGAAATAAGATAATACTCTTTTCAGCTATAGTAGCAAAATAATGTTCAGAATTTAGGAAGTTGGTTGGTTGGGATGAGAACTTTTCAGCCCCTTCCCCCCCCCTCCCCCAAATAAAGTATATTCAGCACTCTGGCTTGGGAAGAGAAACTGCTACTGGAGATTCAAATCAGAGAGGAGTGAGAAAAATTATTCATCCTACAATCTTGATGGGTTGTCTATGTGAAAATTGAAGCTGTCAAGAATCAAAACATTGTTGTTATGTACAACTTTCTGAGAGTATTAATGAAAGAGAATCCTAAATTGCATGATCAAGAGAGGAAAGATGGTAACACTGGACAACAAATTTTTCCAAAAGGTTTTGCTTCCTTAAAACAAACTAGAAATTGGAAAAAACTATCAAGATTAAATGGAAGGATTCATCTTGGGCTTCCATGTGGAATTATCCTATGTATAAGATACAAGGATCAATGATCAATTGGGGGATTTGGAAAAAAACTGGTATTTGGCAGATTAGGCAATTGATTCAACAACAAAGTTGGATACCGTTTTTTGATATTGTGGAAAATATAAAATTACTCTCTGCGTCAATAATTGTAGGAAGCACATCTGTCCCCCCCCCCCCCCCCCCAGTATAGGGTTACCAGATTCCGGATTTCCTCAGACATGTCCTCTTTTTGACAATTCTGTCCGAAGTCCGGGCGGATTTTCAATTTAATAACTTGTGTCCAGGGAAACCGGACATCTAGTAAACCTACAGCATCTCAACCTATCTGGAGTAGTCCTCCTCCTCCCCATGCGCACCTATCCAGAGTCCTGTTGCCTATCCCCCACCTCCCACACACCTATCCTGAGCCCTGTTGCCTCTCCAAACCCCTCCCCCCCATGCCGCACACCTATCCGGAGCCTCTTCCTTCTCCAGCCCCCTCCACCATCACGTACCTATCTGGAGTAGAGTGTTGCGCGGGGACAGAAATCCCACCCATCCCCGCCAGGATCCTCTCCTTCCCCCACCCATCCCCGCAAGGAATTACCTCCATCCCCGCCCGTCCCCATAAAAAGCAGCAATTACTTCTGACAGGATCATCAATTCCACAGTTTCTTTTGTGTTTGCACTGCTGTTTTCCTTGTGGAATCTCTTTGGAACCCTTTTTTTGTTTTCTGTTCAGGTAATTAACTTTTAAACCCCTTCTTTTACTAAGGCTGACGTGTCCATTATATATTATGGATGAACCCTGCTTCCAAAGCCTTCATCCCCGTGGGAGTCCCTTTGGCTAGAGGAGGGAACCCATGGGAATCCCGTGGGCCAGAGGGGGTCCCCGTGGGAGTCCCATGGGTTAGGGGGGATTCCTGTGGGACCCCCGCAGGACCCGCGGGATTCCCGTGATCCCCGTTCCCGTGCAGACCCCTAATCTGGAGTCCTCCTCTCTCCCTCCTCCACCTCCCCCCCCCTTGTGATCCTGTGCTTGCTCACCTGGCGCTTTTGTAACTCTTCAGCCATTGTCAGCATGAGAGGAAAAACTTACGGATTGCCAAAGGTAGCGTATTTAGTTCAGCTGATGACAGCCGAAGTATTACAAAAGCACTGGGTGAGCAAGCATGGGGGAGGGGGGTATGAAAGATGCTGGACTACGGGGAAGGGGAGGAAAGGGAAGGAAAGATGTCCTAGATCTCTAGGGAAAGAAAGGGAAGGGGCAGATAGAGATCTCAGACCATGGGAGGAAGGGAAGAGAAGGAGAAAGATGTCAGATCACTGGATGGGGAAGGAGATGAGGGGGGGGGGAGAGAAGAGATGTCAGACCAGGGAAAGGAAGGAGGAGAGAGGGTAAGAAGGGAGAGACAGAAAGATGCCAGACCACAAAGGGAGGAGAAGGGAAAGGAAGGAGGGGAGAGAGATGCCAGAGGATAAAGAGCATTTGGGAAGGAGAGGATAAAGATCCCAGACCATAAGAGAGGGAAAGGAGAAGTCATATGTCAGACCATAGGAGAGGGAAAGAGAGGGAGGAGATGGTACACAGGGATAGTTAGGAAGGGGGAGAGGGAGGGGGGAGATGGTGCATAGGGATGAGAAGAGTAGAGAAGGGAAGAAAATGGAAGAAATGCTGTTTATAAGTAGATGGGAATGGGGAGAAGATGGTACACATAGATAGATGGGAAGGTAAGACATGGAAAAGTAAATAGATTTGAGGAGAAAGTAAAGAAATAGAAGAAAGTTGAATGTTAACAGTGTTAACTGACTAAAATGAACAATTATCTCAAGAGAGTGATCCTATATTTTGAATGTGCTCAGAGAAATGAAACTCTGAAGAGGGGGAGGTGACTCCCTCTTGGAACAAGAGTTTACCATCCAGTCATAGCGTGCTTGATATTTAAGAATCACTCTCTGAGATATAATAGGCACTTTTATATTCTTAAATGTTTGTGAAAATCCAATCTTGTGGATTTTTTATAAATATATTTGCATTTGAAAAATCACTGGAACATTGATTAAACCTCACTTATCTTTTGAGGAATAATTCCTTAGGGTCCCAACACGGCCCCGTTTCGACATCTGCTTCAGGAGACCCAGTTGAAGATTTACTTAGCTCTCATTCGACAATTAAAGGCTGATAAAAGCTTAGGTGTCCGTGAATGTTGATCAAAGTTCGCTCAATGAATCAAATCACCAGACAACAAAGTTAAGAAAAGTGATTTTAATTTCGATTTAGGGCTCCTTTTACGAAGCTGCGTTAGCGGCTTTATCGTACGTGACCTTTTTATCATGCGCTAGCCAAAAAACTACCGCCTGCTCAAGAGGAGGCAGTAGCGGCTAGTGCAGCTGGCAGTTTAGAGCACGCTATTACATGCGTTAAACTTCTAACGCGGCTTCGTAAAAGGAGCCTTTAGTGATTGAAATGTGTCAGTTTTCAGAATTTACATCTGTTGTCTATATTTTGCACTGTTCAGGAAGAAATGTATTTCTTTCTATTTCTCTGGTGTTGTACTGCATGCAGAACAATCAAATTCAATAGACAGTATAACTACTCAAGACCCTTGAAAAAAGGCCAACATAAGATCAAAAAGATCCCAACGTGCTCATAAATAGAGACGAAGACTATATCTCAAGTGCCCAAAGCCGGTGACCAGAGCTAATCGTAGTTACCAGCCTTATAAAAGGGCTATCATTGATAAACGTCTTATTTTCTCCTCATTTTCTCCTCAATGGCAGTATATATATAAAGCTATTGCACGTTGGGATCTTTTTGATCTTATGTTGGCCTTTTTTCAAGGGTACTGCATGCAGAACCTGGCATCTTAGGGTTCCGTTTGTGTATATAAGGATGTTTAGTTTGTGGTACTCTATTTGCATAGGGTTTATCTGTGACCAAGGCCAGGTGTTCTGGAAGGAATGAATGAATGTTGTGAAGCATTATTGGTGTCATGGCCCTAAGTATGAGAATATTTGTTGTCAGTTTGTCCGGGTTATGGAAGGCCCCGAGCTCAGGGCCGCATCTGGAGGGCCTCTGCACATGTGCAGATGTGGACGTGATGACATCACATGCATGTGTGGTGTCATCGCATCAACCTTCATGCATGCGTTGAGGCCCTATAGACACAGCCCAGAGCTCGGGGAAGGAAGCATGAGGTTTGTGTGGAGGTGGGGTTGGGGGCAGAATGGGGTGGGGTTGGGGGTGGAAAAGGGCAGGGCCAAGTGTCCTCTTTTAAAAAAGAGGCAATGTGGTAACCCTACCCTAGTATATAGTAGGTATACATACTACTCATAATTATTCCAGCACAAGCTGTACTGTATTTTGCTTCAATGATTATCTTGCCACAGACTGTGAGTGAAGTCTTGAAAAGCCATGCAAGGCGGTAGAATAACTGTGTTCTTTCCTGATTGTTAATCCCTGAGGTTTTGTAAAAGCCAGGTTAATTGAGCAATTATATATACCATTTTTACTGACTTTCTGGTTGAATAACACATTCAGAACTGACAAGCGGTTGACCACTTTTGCCAACTGAATGCAAAGTATATCTTTGAAAACGGTGACAGTATAAAATTCAAAAGGTTTTATTTCTTAAAATATCAGTGCATTTATTTAATGTATGCCATTAAGAGAGCAAGTTTTCAACAGAGGACTCACATGCACACATCCCTTTATGCATCTAAATGTATAGAGCAGTGTTCTTCAACTGCCGGTCCGTGGACCGGTGCCGGTTCGTAGAAATTTCCTGCCGGTCCACAGGGCCGGTACGTGCATCGGGCCTGAGACAATGTTATCTTCGGGCCGGCTCCCTCTTCTTCACTGCTGCAGTGCACAAAGCCGCGGGCAGCAGCTCCTACGGGTATCCTATGCCTGAACTGGAAGCCTTCTCTCTGATGTCGCAACATCAGAGTGAAGGCTTCCAGATGAGGCGCGGGACACGCGAGGAATCGCTGCCCACGGCTTTGTGCACTGCAGCAGTGAAGAAGAGGGAGCCGGTCCAAAGATAACATAAAACGACCAGGCGGTAGCAGGCTAGAAGGTAAGCATGGAGGGAGGGAGACAACAAATTTCCCTAGCACACACATGCATAAAGTAGGTGCTTGAACAAGGCTGTGCCTATTTCTTTGTAATACCTCCTAAATTTATGCCAAACTGAATTTAGAAGCTTAAAAGTTATCCTTATAAACTGAGACCTGACATCCCATTTGCCTAGATTTATTAATTTAGTGATTAAATTGTGTCCGTTTTGAGAATTTACATCTGCTGTCTGTATTTTGCACTGTTCAGAAAGAAATGCATTTGTTTCTATTTCTCTGGGGTTGTACTGCATGTAGAGTCCTGCATCTTAGGGTTTGTTTGTATATATTAGTACTTTTAGTTTTTGGTCCCATATTTGCATAGGGGTTATCTGTGTTCTGGTAGGAATGAATGTTGAGACGCATACAGTGTGCTTTGTGTAGTTTAATTTTGTGGTTAACCATTATGTGTTGTTAATATGATTATATTGTGTGTATATATGAATTTGAATGGAAGAAATAGTGTTATAATTAGTACTATTATGGTGGTGGAGTCTGGGGCAGAGATGGGGGGACTTAGCCCAGTGTTCTTTAACCGCCGGTCTGCAGACCGGTTCCGGTCCACAAAATAATTATTTTATTTCTGATGGGACTTAGCCCAGTGTTCTTTAACCGCCGGTCTGCAGACCGGTGCCGATCCACAAAATAATTATTTTATTTCTGATGGTCCATAGGTGTAAAAAGATTGAAGAACACTGGTATAGAGCATAAGCACTTTCAAAGGTAAGTACAGACTTAGGGCTAAACTGTATATACTGTATGATGTCGAAAAACTTAGCACCAAAAAGAGCGTTAATCTATAAGCTGCGTGGTTTATACAATACAATTTATGCCCAGGAATCATGACTAAGGGGTCTTTTTACTAAGGCATTCTAGCTGTTTTAGCGTGCACTAAACGCTAACGCGTCCATAGACTATAAAGCGTTAGCATTTAGCACACCCTAATATTTAGCATGCACTAAAATGGCTACTGCGCCTTAGTAAAAGGACCCCCAAATTTAAATGTGGTCATTTGTCATTTGCAAAAATGTGCAATAAAAATGTGGTGCAAATGCCTGGGCCTGAATTTAGGTGCATCTACCTTTATTCTATAATTACACTTTTAACTGCTCAATTCTCCCATTTTTGCGCCCTCTTTCCTGAGCTGCGTGGATCCCGTACCTAAATTTACCCACATAGCTTGTAATTGGTTTTAATTAGTGCCAATAATTGCTCATTAATTATCGCTGCTAATTAACTTGTTGTTCAATTAAATTGTGTGCGCACAATTTTTAGTGCTTTTTAAGAATTTGGGAGTTAATGGTCTAGGTTCGGTAAATTGTGCCCAAATTTGGGCACTGAAAAATCTGCACGGAATGAGCTTGCCTCAGGAGTCTGAACACATACAAAATAAAAATAAAACAGCAAATAAATCCAAACTAAGGGATAGGGCCTCTTCTATCAAACTGCGCTAGCAGAGAGCCACGCAAAATGGCCCGTGCTGCTCCCGAAGCTCATGTGTGTACAGAGAACCACTAGTTACAAGTTTATAAAGCCTGAGAACACGGGGCAGTGCGGTAAATGCTGATGCTCATAGGAACTGAATGGGCGTCACGGTGTTTGCTGTGCAGCACTCACCTGTGTGGCTTTGTAAAAGGCAGCCAAAGTGTATATAATAATTAATTTAAAAATTACCCAAAAATCAAAAACACATAATATGGCCATACATCAGGGATATTATAAGAAGTTTCTGAAGATTTGGGAGCCATTGACAAAATTTTGCAAAGAGTGATTGTTGATTATGCCCTTTGGTCATACACGTCCAAGGCGGGTTGGAATGTATTTTTAAATTCTTAATTTGAGTGTAGTTCTTACATATAATTATGGGGCAGGGGTGATAATCTTTTTGTCATAGATTATAATTGTATTTAAGTGCTTTTATAGAATTATATGATTGCATTTTATTTTGCACTTACTTATGGCTTTAAAATAAAGAGATTATAAAAAAAATTACACAAAAATAGTTGTTCCATGGTAGTGATCTCAATGAGTGAGATCAATAACCTAAAAGACACTCTTAGAAAAATAATATAAATATTAAATCAATATATTTAATTGCACTAATCAATGAAAGTATACTTTAAGCTACCCAAATCACTAACTAAAATGTCATGAACAAATAAGCTCAAAAGTAAAATTTATAATTGGAGGTTACATCAACATATATGATTTGTGCAAAAGTAAAATGAGACATTAACCTTCCAAAAAGGAAAAAGAAGAGAAAAGGGGAAGAAAAAGAAAAGATGGAAAAGGAAGGGGTAAAAACCTGAGAAAATGCAGTCAGAATGGCAATAAAAACAAATGAAGTATTAACACTATACAAGTGCAAAGCAACAACAAAAAAAGTGGTCTTCAACTAGGGTATTGTCAAACTTAGGTTTCTTTTTTACAAAGCCACAGTAGAGGTTTCTACCTTGGGCCGGCGAGATAAATGCTCAACTGTCATAGGATTTCTATGAGTGTCAGAGTATTTTTCCTCACCTGCCTGCATAAAAACTAGCGTTAAATTCTAAAAGCAAAACTGAATGCAGTGACTGGCTGTGCAAAAGCGAAATGAAAAAGTTATTTTCCAAGTAGAAAAATATCCTCACTAATCCCAGAAGCCTGCATCCAAACTTAAGAATAAAACCACACATGCTCTACGATAGTGTTAAATAGTCAGTAAATCAGAAACACTCAAAATCTAATATTATAACGGTTAAAAATGTGCAGTAAACTGAACCAAAGAAAGGACTGAGAACATGAAACTAGAAACAGGCGGGTAGTGTGTGATAACATCAAAATAAATCATACGAGGGGCCGCTGAAAATTCTCAGCTCTTCCAAGAGGTAGAATGTTGTGGAGCCATGAAACTTACCAGTTATTCCACATTTTTCTTGACACTTTTTGTTTCAATGAGGAAAATGCATCTAGTAAAGGGGCTTAAGTATACGGAAACCAAGCCGTTGTGACATCAACAATGAGGCTGGCTTTTAGGCATTGGTGGAATGAGGCATTATGACATCACAGTACAAGGGGCCGCTGAAAAGTTCTCAGCCCAACTAAGAAGAGAATGTTGTGGAGTCATGACACTTACTTTTCCGGACACTTTTCATTTCATATCATTGACATGAAAAATGTCAAGAAAAGTGTGGAATAACTTGTAAGTTTCATGGCTCCACAAAAGACATTAGCATTCACACATTTGGTCATCTTTATATCCTCAATCATACCAATAAAGACACCATCAAAATATTGTGGATCAAACAGTTTGGCCACAGCTTTATTTCTATCCCCAAAATCTTTCAAATGTAGTCCAATCTCAATAAACCCCCAATAACATTTCACCCTCATAGTGCCAAAACTAGCTCCCCATTAACATGTATCTCTCAACGACCCCCTATTTATTTATTTAAAATTTCATATACCACCTATACTCTAAGCAGTTTCCATTAAAATAATATTCATAAGTACATTTTAATGCCTAACAAATTTCAACTCAGTTTCAACATACAGTCTTCATTACATAAATATAGAACTGCTCATTATGAACTTCAACAAACACTACAGGTGTATCATAGAATTCATGCATGTCTGAGGTTGTAATTGCTTTTTCATATAGGTATCTACAAACAACTTGGTTTTTAACAATTTTTTGAAATTTAAATGGTCAGAGCATAGTTTCAGGTGTCCTGACAAATTATTCCACAGAGACACCCCTGCAATGGAAAACATTCTTGATTTTGTGGTCACGTACTTCACTCCCTCTTCCATTCTTGCTATTAGTTTCATGCCACTTTCTGATCTCAAGACTCTGTAGTATTCAGAATCTATAGACTTCCCACAGAGCTTCAAACCATAAAAGGACCAATTGATACAATGTCTGGTATAGCAATGGTAGCACCTTGTAGTGTACTCGTTGTTGCATAGGTAACCAGTGAAGTTGTTTCAGAATAGGAGTGATGTGCGTCATTCTTGGAACACCACTAATCAATCTAGCTGCCGAGTTCATTAGCACCTGTAAGGTCTTGAGTTTTGATTTTGTCACGTCCAAATAGAGAGAACTGCAATAGTCCAGTTTGGGTAGAATTAAGCCTTGTACCACCATTTTAAAATCATATGGTGTTAACAATGATTTTAACCTATATAAGGTACATAATTGTGCATATTCTCTCTGGATAGTATTCAGGATCTGTTTTCCCATGGTGAGTGATGAATTTAAACAGATCCCCAAAATGTTCATCTCTTTTCTCACTTCTATCTGAGACCCCAACACGTCTAAGTATCCCATTTCATTCTGGGATGCATTGGGAATAGCCAAAAACCCCGATTGGCCAGATCCCTATGGCCACTCCAATGGGAGGAGCCTCAGGGATCTGGCCAATCAGAGTCTTAGGCCCCTCCCTGGTGCATCAGGGGAGGTACCAGTAGGAGGGACTGGGCATCCTTTCTGCCGGGGATATTAGAGGGGGTTGTCGGCAGGAGGGATTGGGCTGGGGATGTTAGAAGGAGGAGGGAGTGCCGGCAGAGGGGAGTTGGAATCTCTCCTGCCAGCTGACTTGCGGTGAGGTCTGGGGCTTCCCTTCCATGGCCGCTCTAAGCCGATTGCAGCAGTGGAATTCCTCCCTCCTAAAACTAATGAATTATGCCCTATTGGAAACCATAGGAGGGACCTACCTAGACACTACCAGGTCTACCCACTGCACTCATACAAAGACCCGCTCATTCACTTAACATACAATCAACAAGAAAAAAGAAAAAAAGTGGAGAAAAAGCTTCAATTCATCTTCATATGGCAAAAAACTCCACTTATAAACAACCATTAAGCAAGGTCCAAAATGTATCAGTTCACTCAGCAGTGAGAAACACTATAGTAGCCCTCGTAGGAACCACCTCAAAAAAATCTAGCACGTCAAATAACAAAACTTCAAAAAAAAATGTGAGTAAAGCAAGCAGCACATATGAGTCTCAAACACAGTCAAGGGTAAGCAGGAAAAAACAAACAAACACTTAGCTGCAGACGGTGTCCAGGCTGTCTTCCATGCATCCAAAAAGTGAAAGCCTGCCTTGCCCGCAGCCATAATATAACAACCCCCCTCCCACCTCTTGTCATGTGGTTGAGACATTCTTCACTGACCATGCAATAACTAAAATGAATTTAAAAGATTGGTATTGAGTTATTATTTTTAAATCATCAATAGGTCTTTTCCTTAAATATCTCCTCTCTCTTGGTCTACAAACAAAAAAGATAACTCCCTGTAATGACCCGACAGATCTAGACCAACTTGGGATTGAACAAATTGTCATTCAAAAAATTTCACAATTTAATAATTTTAAAGATATAACTTACTTATAAGCAATATCCTAGAGTCTTCCCATTCCTTCCACAGTCTGCATGAAGAAGCACACAAAGGAGCGGTCTGTCGTTAGAAGGTCGAGGAGGTGCTTTTTACTCTGGCACTGGCCTAGGCTTATTACACCTACACATTCCAGTGAAGTCACTGGGGGTAGAGCAAGCTTTTTTCCAGGTCCAGACTTCAGGCAGAATGCAGCTGTTCCAGGACAAGAACCTGGCTGGGTGTAAACCTAGTGCTCAAATAGAAAGAACAATTGGAGCCTTTGCCTTCAAGTTGGTACAGAGTTCTCTCTTGGGTGCTGGGCCCAGGCTTATATCCAACTGCACACTTCAATGACATCACCAGGAGTGGAGCAAACTCTGTTCTGATTCTGGCCTTAAGACACAGAACAGCTGTCTCAGGAGGAGAACCTGACTGGGTGGAAATCTGGCGCTTAAATGGTAGGGAGTTCAATTGGACCATTGCCTTCAAGTTGGTACACATAGTTTCCCATTTCTAACCTCTCAGTAGATATGCATAACAGGCTCACAGTATGTCAGGGTCAAACTACCTGGCTACTTTAGCACTTTGTGACCCCTTTTCCAGTGTTCTGTTCTTAGGATGCTCAACAACTGAAGCAAAATTAGGTTTCATGGCAAGACCCATTAGAGATAATATTGAAATTTTGTAACCTATACAACGCATCTCAAATTCAGTTTTTGTTTTAGTGCATTTATGAACAGACAGATTGGATGCTCAGGTAAGCTCTTGCATTTTTATGAGGTCTAGAACTGTCCAATTTTCACTGTAAATCTTTCCAGGCAACAATCAGTATGTACAATGGATAATACGCTTTGGGGATTTGTTTATTCATGATCCCTAACATGACTGTGTCAGCAGTTGGTGGTACTGCATAAGTATTAATAAATCTGTCTTGATAACAATTTGATGTAAATACATGAACAGTTCAAACAACAAATCAGCACAAAAGACTGCTTGGTGAAAGATTTTTGAGGCCCCTGTAATAAAATGCCCAATAGATTTCCATGCTTCATGAAAGCAAATCACATTTTCCTCAACTGTAATTTAGATTTTTGATCTTTAAAAATAGAAAAAATAAAAATGAATTCCTTTACTTTCTTTTATCTCCTTGTTTTTTCTCTCGACGTAAAAGGTATAGAGTACAGATGAGCATTTATGCCCTAATTCTGTATCTGGTGCTTATAATTGTGTGTGCAAATACGGGCATGTATCCAGTTCGCGCGTACAATTTAATTGATAAATGAGCTAATTAGTGCCAATAATTGGGAGCTAATTGACATGAATTAAAATTTGTACATCAGGAAAATGCAAGTACATTTTTATGTACAGATTCAAAGAGGGGGTCACATAGGAGGGGCATGGGTGGATCAAGGCATTCCTGGAATTTATGAATAATGAAGATCTGCACCTAATTTAGGGGTGAGAATTTACAGCAGGTTTTAGTTGGTGTAAATTTGGGCACCATTTATAGAATTGAGTCCTTAGCATGTTATTAATGTGATTAATGCGCTAAAATTGTAAAGCAAACACATTTTTAAAATCACACAATTAATTGAGGGGAGTACCTGAGCCCAAAAGTTCTCCTACATACCTCGCCTTGATGTTTCCCCTAATTGGCCGTTAATGCAGTGATTCAGCCCACTCACCCAACCTTACAACAAACAGTAGAGAACAACATTTAAACCTTCCATTACTCCAATCTGTACTTGGCCTGCCCTGCACACCAACCAGTCAGACACATACTTTATTTTATTTATTTATTACACTATTTACTATACTGCTAAAAATGACAAGTGGTTAATAAACTGGTAAGTGGTTAATAAAACTAAAAAAAATTAGGTGGGAAAAGGAACTCCAATTGGGAAACAGGAAGGACACTCTAGTCATACAAGAGATACAAGAAAACAGTCTCAACCTCACAGGGGTTGAAGATCACCAAGAGAGAGACCCGGGGTCAGAATCAGGAGGAACAGGCAAGCAAATCAAGTAGCATACTATTCCAAGGGAAATGGGCTACAAAGAAAAAAAAACACATTCACACATGGACTCTAAGCCACATG
Source organism: Geotrypetes seraphini (assembly GCF_902459505.1). Classification (NCBI taxonomy): domain Eukaryota; kingdom Metazoa; phylum Chordata; class Amphibia; order Gymnophiona; family Dermophiidae; genus Geotrypetes; species Geotrypetes seraphini. Next base: position 371,270,061 of record NC_047085.1, read on the forward strand.
GAGACCTGATACGACCATCCTATGATCATTTACGGATCTAAGAATGTAGACAGGTAAATATGATATAATCAAAGAGGATAATCTGAAGAACCTTGGCGAAAGGCTTGAATGCAAGCAGAAGCACCTTATACTGGATGCAGTAGGTCACAGGGGGCCAATGGTACTGCTTAATAAAGGTGTGACGTGAGCCCAAGAAGTAGTACTGCCCGATTCACGATTCGAATCGGTTCACCGATTCTCTTTGGGTGAATTGATTCAAATCAATTTAAAAAAAAAAAAAATTGGCCTCCCGATTCAGTAACTGACATTCCCCCCTCGTTCCCTAAAGCAGGAGCGTCAGTGCTGCCTCTTGCTGGCCGGCCGTTGCCGCACCTACTTTAGAGGGCGAGTGGGGGGAGGGTCAGTCGGGAAGTGCTGGTGTCCGGCTTCCCCCCTGGCCTCCTGCGCACCATTTACCTAATATCAGCAGCCTGCAGAAAAGATCGCGGTGATAGCGATCACTGCAAGCTGCCATAGGTCTTCGGAGCTGTGTCCTCTGCTGCGATCCTGCCTCTATTGTCCATTGACACTTACATTTTGGAAATCCATTTGGGATCAAGTGAATAAATTATTGGAAAATCCAGTGGCATTGACATATGATCAAAAGTCAAATATCTTCCCATAATAATAAACTTCTCTGAATTATGACAGGGGTTGCCATACAGCTTATTTTGAGGAATTGGAAAAACTGGGATCGGTTAAATTATACTTTCTGGTGGGAATCTCTATGCTACATTTTTAAAATGGAGCGTATGATGGCTATACAACAGGGATGTTTGGGAGCCATTGACAGAATTCTGTAAGGAATGATTGTTGATTTTGCCCTTTGATCATACACATCCAGGGATGGGGGGTGGGGAGTTACTTTTAATTAGAGGGCAATTGTTGGACATGTATAAATGGGGGGGTGATATATGTATTTTGTCATAAATATAATTTGATAGAATTTAAGTGTTGTTAAAGTTTAAAATGTCTGTTGCACTTATTTTTGGCTTTAAAATGAATAAAGATATTAAAAAAAAAGAAACAGATCTATCAAAAAGAAATGGAACTATATTAAGTGGTGAGGTAGTCCCAGTTGACCAGCATGCAACAGTCTTTTCAGGGTTTAGCATTAATAATTTTTTCAGTAGCTAAGCTGTTACTTCCCAAGACAATGTTGCAGGATAGCGAGATCAATGGATTCCATAGTAGTATAATGAATAAGAAGAAAGTCATATGAATATGAACTAATACCAAGAGTCTGAGGGCTAAATGCATTAAACACGGTCAGTAAGACCGTGTGGCTCACTGTGGGCCAATTTTATGGGCCAATTCTGAAACAGCAACAATGCTCAAACAAATTGCATGCAAATGATTTGAACCTAGGTTGCCGTAATCTCTGTTCACTCCTGTCCGATCAATCGCTTTGAGAGCGACTCTCATATACGCACAGAATAGTCCAGTTGATATAGCAACATTGTTTGTATGCGCCAGATTCCCTACTTCAGACTCCTCCTTCCTTCTTCGATTGCCATCATCGTTTCTCCCTCCCAGGGCAAGTCTGCATAAATCAGAGCCTACAACTGCCATCCATGTTGACCAACTGATCACAAACACACACATCTCGTGGAGCACAAAGCACATGTGGTTAACAAACGCTGGTATTTCACACACTTTTAAATAGTACAGTGAGGGCAATGCCTTGATGCTTTGTGGTGAGGTAGACTATGCAAATGCAGGGCATAAACGAGGGTGGTGCTGTAAAGTTCTGGACCAGCTTGTACATAATTTAATCATGAGGAATGAAAATTTTAGCCTTCTTTTCGCTGCCCTCTCTTTTATATTTTATGCTAACAGGCATGCATAAGACACACCTTCAACACATGTGCTCACAACGCACATATACTATAATACACATGTATATGTCGCTGCTGTGGTAAAAACTGTATTTATGGTATCAGTATTATAAATATTATATCAATTTCAGGGTTGAACTATCGGTAAGACACGTAAGTGACTGGTCTTGACTAGTCACTTTTTTCAGATCGCTAAAAGCAACCACTATTTTTTGTACGTCACAAAGCAGTTAGAGCATCAATTGTTTGGCTAGTTTACTTGCCCTTTCAATATTAATGACCATAATTGCATGGTCGGATCGGAGAATGAGGGATCATGCAGAAAACTACGCAGTGAGTAGTTTTGTGCATCGAGTTGGCAAATCTGATCATCGCTAAACCAGTCAAAACCTGTTTAGTGATGATTGTTAGATGATCGCTGACTTTAGTGCATCTGGACCTGAATTAGTAAACAGTAGGCTCACAAAAAAAAGATTAAAAAGCAGAGGGGAGAGAATTGACCCCCTGAGGCATTCCACACTTTAATAGAATAGATGGGTAATACTGAAGATGATTGAGTTATCTGAAAAGTGTAGATTTGAAGAAAGGAAGAGAACCATTTCAGAACCCCAACTACCAAGAGAAACCAACCTGTCAAGTGGTAAAGTATAATTAACTAGGTCAAAGGTCAGAGAAAGACCTATCGAGACTGCCAATCTTGACCAACATAGAGTAGTGATCCTATCATTAGATCCCCTCTCCTCCACCTTTGATTAGGTAGACTACTCTCTTTTGATAGCTTATGTGACATTGGCATTTCAGGGGTGGCATTTGATTGAATCCATTTTTATTTGCAAGGCAGATGTTATAAAACACTCTGGAATAAAGTGCTATCTACTCCATATGCCTATTCCTGCAGCATACCACAAGATTCTATATTAGCACCAACCTTATTCAATTTCTTTTTTAACGCCTTTGGTAGTATTGATCCAATAGCTATGATTTGTATTGTTCATCTATGCAGATGACATCCAGCTACTGTATGTTTTGGAACCAACTTTCCTTCATTCAATTGAAGTTTTAAATGAGAAGCTAAACACCACTGCACACTGGTTAAACAGTATATCAATAAGTTGAGATTAAATACAGGAAAGACAAAAGCATTAATCTTTTCCCATAATGCTGACATGGAGTGGCCAAAAACATTGAGTATTGCTGATGCTAGCATACAAGCCGTGCATACTTCAAAACTCCTTGGAGATTTTACTTGATGAACGTCTAGACCTTACAACAGCATATCACATCCGTGGTTCAAAAGATTTTCTTTAAACTAAAGAAACTTTGATCACTAAGGTCTTGTTTTGATACAAGCACATTTTACATCCTCCTTTATTTGTTTTCTTTGGGTCTTCAACAAACTGACCTTAGAAGACTGAAACGTATTCCGAACACTGTGGTTAAGCTGATTATAGAAACATAGTAACATAAAGTATGACGGTAGAAATGGGCCGACGGCCCATCAAGTCTGCCCACTCAAGAACCCTCCCTCCACGAGAAACCATCTTTTAAGCATTCCTCTGGAGCAACCCCACCTGACGGTCCTATCGTCCCTTGAAGTCGAGCGTTGTACTGGCCTCAACTACCTGGCGTGTAAGACCATTCCATTTATCAATTATCCTTTCAGTGAAGAAGTATTTCAAGGTGTCCCCATGAAATCTTCCCCCCTCTGAGTTTTAGCGGGTGCCCTCTTGTCGCCGTGGGACCCGTAAGATAAAAGATTTCTTTTTCCACTTCAATGCGGCCCGTGATGTTATAGGCATAACACATAGAAACTGCATTACACCACTACTCAAATCAGAAGGTTGCCCATAACTACCGGAATCCCATAGCCCTGGTACATAATGTCAACCATACTGGGCTCCCATGATTCCTTTCCCAACTGCTCACACTCTTTATATCTGATCGTGCTTTATGCTCCAGCTAAGAACCACTTGGTAGTCCCTTTGTATCATACCATTAGACTTACCCATTTCTAGTCATCCAAGTTAACAATTTTGCACCCACACTTTGAAAAACTCTCCCACAATATCTTTAACTTGAATGTTCCTGTCAACAATTCAAAAACATGACTCAAAACTTACTTTTTTGAGAAGATCTTTGGAATTTAAAGCCCGATAAAACACTTGAGCTTGTAGCGCTGTCTGATCTGGAATACCTGTGACTGCAAACTAAAGCGTGTGGTTTTCTTTCTGTCCTATCATAAATATAGCATTCCTTACCTATATGAATATTATTGTATTTTAGCAAGTCCTTGTAAACTGCATAGACGGTTATGATATGTTGAATAGCAAGCTTTAATAACATTTGAAAACTTAAATCTATTTGTCTGGTTTGGTAGCTTTCCCAGTTCATCAAAGCTCGTCCTGTTTTAAAAACACTCATCTGCTATGCTGCCCTTCTATAAAGGGAATTAAACCCGTGTTTACTGTTAACCTCAGTTATTAGTTCCTAGGTCTTATTGCATAAAATGGAACGTTTGATAAAAAAGCATGAGTTGATGGTAAAATAACCCATCTTAACTGCAACCTATGTTGATGAGCGCGTTTTAGAATTTTCTTTTTCTTTCCAGGCAATTTTCATAGGTAACAAGCTGCTACTTAACACAAGGCTTACAATCTAATCAAAAGTTTTGGAAACCTATTTATTTAATAAGTATAGTAGACGTTCTTGATTTGTGTAAACTCCAATGTTAAGATGCTAAAGAATTGTTTAAGAATTGTTGTTTGTTTTTATTTATTAGCATTTAATCAAGAACAGACTTGTTTAAGAAATACAGAAAGAAATAATTGTATTAACTCTACTAGTAATATAAATAAAATATATAAATCTTCCTTAGACCCCTATAACTCAATAAGGATCCAGGTATCCATCATAGAAGAGAATTATTGCAAAAATCAATTATACAAGCAAGGCTTGAGGGTCACGTGACGCTAGCGCGCTGAACGGACGCGAGTAGATCGGGCTCCGCTCCTTCCCCCAGAAACCGCCGCACATCTTGCTGCTAGCCGGCACGTACCGAGCTGAATCCCTATCGTTCCACCCTGGGCTTTCTCCTGCTTCCGTGTGGGCGCTCAGAGACGCGCTGAACGGCCGCGAACGGCCGGCATGCCGATACGGACCCCGAGGCCTGGAAAAGAGAGGTCAGTCAAGCCAGACAAAATGGCGGCCCCCAGCCCGATCTCGGCAGCTGCATCCCAGCACGAGGCAGACATGCAAGTCTCAGTCTGCCACCTTTCTAAACTGCTGGATGAAAAGCTGTCTAAACTGCATGCTGTGCTGGAAGAAGTAAAAGACAGCATTGCAGGACACGCTGCGCGTATACAGCAGGCTGAGGAGCGAATCTCGGCTCAAGAAGATCGGGCGGACACGGCGGATGGGCGTCTGGCGGCCTTGGAAACAAAACTCCAGCAGCTGGATGATCGGGCTGAGGAGGCTGAAAACCGCAGCCGTCGAAATAACTTACGGCTCATAGGGGTGCCGGAGTCGGTCCGGGACACTGAGCTAGGAGAACTGGTGGCCACGTGGTTGCCTCAAGCTCTGGGACTCACGGCTTCCTTGGGCCCGGTGCATGTGGAGAGGGTACACCGCATAGGAGCGCCTCGTGCCGAGGGGGCCAGACCACGTCCTGTCATAGCTCGATTTCTCAACTATGCGATCAAGGCCCGTATTTTGGAGGCATTTCGACGAGCCCGCTCCCTGGATTACAACGGCACCAAGCTTCTACTCTTTCAGGACTTTTCCATCCGGCTCTCGGAGAAACGAAGGGCTTTGGCGCCCTACTGCACGCAGCTTCACGCCAGAGGGATTAAATTCACCCTTCAATATCCTGCTAAGGTGCGCGTCCAAACCAACACCGGCGTGGTCATGATGGATACTCCAGCAGCGCTTCGTTCATACCTGGAGGGACTGCCGGCTCCTTGAGGGATCTGAAGCCGGTGCGGGCCTGATTGACGCATCGTTTCGCCCACCAGGGAGGTAGCGGGCTTTCTCTCTGCTGTCGGGGCAGGGATGGTATCCTTTGGCCGGGGCCCATAGAGAGATGGAAGCTGGCGGCCTCTGGACTGTGGCTCCTGGACTCCCACATCCCATGGCTATATTCTTTCCACCTGCACCCGTTGATCCCCTTCTGGGGGATCCGGGTCCGTTTCATCGTGCAGGGGACATGACTCTCTTCCTCAGCAGCCTGCTGTGAAGACCCGGGATGACCTTTCTGTTTATTGCCACATTTGCTGAGCGTATTTGTTTACTCTTGTTATTCTTATGCTGACTAGATAGATATCATGCTGCACTTTGTTTTCTGGGGGGGGGGGGTGCGGGACACTGGTTCTACACTGGTTCCGGGATGGGTAGAGTGATGGAAGGTGGGTTAGTTCGGAGGGGGGGGTGGCTGGGAAGTGGGTGGGTGGGGGGGAGTGTATCGGGGGGGGAGTATGATTGGGGATGTATGTGTGGAGTCTCGAGAGCGCGGGTAGTTATGTATTTCTTTCCTTTGCTACCATATGATCCCTTTGCTGCTGAACGGGGGGAGGGCCTTGCTGGGGGGTTCTTCTACCTCTGTCATTATCAGACTGTCTTTTCTGCTCCTATCGTTCCAGGTCGGGTGGATAATGGTTAATCTAAAATTTTCATCCCTTAATGCGGATGGGATCCACTCCCCGGTCAAACGGAAAAAAATACTTTCCTGGTTCCGCAGGGAACGTATCGATATTGCTTTCCTACAAGAGACCCATCTCACAAATGTAGAACACGAGAAACTTAGGAGGGATTGGGTGGGTGAGGTGTACTACTCTTCTTACAACACTCGTCAGAGGGGGGTAGCCATATTGGTCCATAAACAACTCCCGTTCCAATTGCATAAGGTTATCCAGGATAAAGAGGGCCGATATGTCATAGTGCTGGGCGAGCTCTGGGGACGGCAATACTTATTTTGTAATGTATATGCCCCTAACATATATAATCACTGTTTCTTCTCGGGGTTGATGTCGCGGCTGACACAGTACCCGGGTTACCAAATCCTCATGGGGGGCGATTTTAACATTACAGCGGATCCTTCCCAAGATTGTGCGCCAGCTAAACGCCTCCCTAAGGACTACATGGGTAAAGGAGTTAACTTTTTGACCACGCAGTTAGGACTATTAGATATTTGGCGCCTCTTCCACCCCACGGAGCGTACCTATACGTTTTATTCCAATCCTCACAATCTTTACACTCGTCTTGACTACTTCTTGCTCTCTCCCACGCTGCTGCCCACTGTTTGTGCTGTGGAGATAGAGGACGTTCCTCTTTCCGACCACTCCCCAGTGACGCTCTCTATTCAAATTACAGCCGACCCTTCGGATCGGACGTGGCGTTTCCCGGGACACCTCTTTAAAGATCTTGATTTTCGTAGATACCTTAGGGAAAAATGGCTGGACTACCACAATACCAATTCTGATCCTGACATTGATCCTGGGTTGTTCTGGGAGGCTTCCAAGGCAGTGTTACGGGGATTCGTTATCGCATATGTCGCGGGGAGAAAAAAGAAATTGGAAGCGGAACTATTGTTGCTGTCGGGCGAGTTCCAACAGCTGCGGAGACGCCACCAGGGGACTCTGCAGGAGGCTGATCGCATCCGCATACGTACACTTAGACAGCAGATAGACACGATTCTCTCGAGGCGAGCGGAGAGGGATCTGTATTTTCGTCGTTATAATTTACATCGGTGGGGGGGAAGAGCTGGGAGGCTGATGGCGCGTTTGGTTCGCCCCTATCGTAAGCGACAAGTCATCACCGCTATTACTGACACGCAGGGGACCACTCATACGACTGAAGCACACATACATCAGCAATTTGTATCGTATTACAAAAATCTGTATGCTGAGCAACCCTCGACGGACGCGGATAGAGACCGCTTTTTCGGTGATATCGTACTTCCCCGGCTCCAACCGACTCAAGTTCAGGCTCTGAATGCTCCCATAACTCGTCTTGAGGTGGAATTGGGTATTAAAGACCTTAAATTGACTAAATCACCCGGGCCGGATGGTTACGGACCGGAATACTACAAGATTCTGTCTGACGTTATATCTGACCCTCTTGCGGCTGCTTTTAATTCATTGCACTCCCAAAAAGGTGTGGACCGCTACAATCTGGCACATGTAGTTTTGTTACCCAAGCCGGGTAAAGACCCGTCCCAGGTGGGCTCTTATAGGCCCATATCGCTACTTAATCAAGATGCAAAATTGCTAGCTGCGTTACTTGCTAAACGCCTAAACGTCTATCTCCACCTCCTTATCCATGAAGATCAGGTGGGCTTCGTGCCTGGCAGATATGCCTCCATGAATCTCACGAGAGCTTTGATGGCCATTTACTCTCGTAGAGGGGGAAACAACCAGGCGGCTATAGTGAGCCTCGATATGGGGAAGGCGTTTGACAGCATATCTTGGTCGTACCTCTTCTGGGTTATGGAGCACTATGGTTTGGAAGGCATGTTTGTGGACTGGGTACGTGGTCTTTATTTTTTGCCTCAGGCTAAGCTTTTTATTAATGGACAACTTACTTCCTCTTTTCCGCTTGCGCGAGGTACTCGCCAGGGATGCCCTCTGTCCCCGCTACTTTTTCTTCTGGCTATTGAACCATTAGCGGTTAAGATTCGATCTCATCCTTCTCTTCTTGGTATTAAGGTTGGAGCCAAGGAAAGTCGCATCAATCTATTTGCGGACGATATTCTGTTATATTTGGAAAACACACCTTCACACTTACCGGAGGCTCTTTCTCTTGTTCAAGATTTTGGGAAAGTCTCGGGACTTAGGGTTAATTGTGCCAAATCGGAACTCCTGCCTCTGGCTTCTCATAGACATGAGCAATGGCATGACGCTTTACCAATTCTGCCGGTTCGGAAACCCATGCGATACCTTGGCGTTTATTTGAGCACCCAATCTCATCTCCTTTATCAATACAATGTTCTCCATCATATTGAGGCTATCCGTGCTCTATGCGAGAAGTGGAAGGATTTACCCCTCTCCCTGTGGGGCCGCACGGCGTTATTCAAAATGGTGCTCCTGCCGAAGCTTTTATATCCGCTTCAAACGATTCCGCTTTGGATCCTGAACAAGGATGTCCAAGTCTTTCGGTCTATTCTTCTTTCTTTCCTGTGGCGCAAGCGACGGGCTCGCATCAGTTTTGCTACTCTATCCCTAGACTCTGGGCAAGGAGGACTAAATCTCCCTGATATTCGCAGGTACAACGTTGCTTCTTTAATGCGCTTCGTCCATGAGGGTATCTCTGGCCACTATAGGTATTCGCCATCGGGATGGATCCAGGCATGGTGCGCTCCTCATTCCTTTGTATCTTTATTGCATTTGTCCCCCCGGTCTCTCCCGGGGGTGGATTCCCGATTCCCTCTCCTGAAACCGCTACGCCGGGCGTGGTGGTGGTGGCGGAAGGAGCAGGGGCGGGCACCACAGGCTTCTCCTTTCTTGCCCCTGGTGGGTAACGTAGACTTCCTCCCGGGGATGGGCACCACGGGGTTTCAATTGTGGGACTCCCGGGGCTGTGTCAGCTTGCGACATCTCTCTGATGACACCTCGGGGACTTTCCCCGCGTTCTCACTCCTCCAGACCCGATGGGATCTCCCGGCTTCGCATTTCTGGGCCTACTTGCAAGTCAGACATTACTATTTTTCCCTTACTCGACAGTGGGGAGAGACCTGGGCACTGGGAAAATTGGACTCTTACTTGGCACTCTTACCTTCTCAGACTAATACTTTATCCACTTGGTACAGGCTACTCAAGAATGCGCTTCCCCCCTCTTATCTGCCTAGGATTGTGGCCCAGTGGTCTCGAGATTTAGCTCTTGATTACACCGAGACTCAATTTCTGGAACTTTTTACTAACCTTATTCAATTCACGGGATCAATGGACCTTAGGGAAATGCAATTTAAGATATTACATCGGACTTACATCTCTAGGGCTCGGGGACTTGCCATGGGTTTATGGGATGATGATATTTGCTCTCATTGTAAGAGAGTGAGGGGCACCCTACTGCACATGTTTTTGGAGTGCCCTCATGCAGCCCTGTGGCTCCAGGTCCTCCCTTTTCTTGAGGGCCTCATCGGTCGGACCATTCCCCGGTCTTATGGCCTCTTACTGTTGGGTGACATGGAGGATGTATCCGCCGCAGGCTTTACCAAACCGTATCAGAAGTTTTTGTACACTGCACTCTTAATGGTGAAGAAGCTGTTGCTTTTACATTGGGTGGGGCCTGAGTCCGCATCCTTCACCCAATGGCTCCACCGCATGCGGGAGCTCGCTGCTTTTGAAATCCAATCCCATGCGGCATCTACTGGACGTGATAGAGTAGTATATGTTTCCCTATGGAGAGCATTTCAAGTTGCGGCTGACTCCACCACTCCCAGAGCCCTGCCTTAAATTTAATATGGTATGGACGACTCCTTGATTGGGGCTTGCATTGGCCTATTTGCCCGCGACTCTCGAGATCGGTTGATTGTGGTATGTTTGTGGAGTGTTAGACGCATGGCTGTTGTGAAACGTGTGGATTGTTTGTGCTGGATAGTTATGGCTGCTGGATGGATGGATGAGTGAGGGGTGCGGGGTTTCTAATAATGACAAAAATGTTTTTGCAGTCTTTCTTATCTTGAGGAGGGCCCTTTCGGGGGCGCCTTTGAGACTCATTGTGGCGAGACTCCTCCTTTTCATTCCTTCGATTGTATGTTCAATCATGACGGATGTTATGAACACGCCTTTTCTGCTATGCAGCTTCTGTATTTCCTATTGTTTTACTTTGTTGTTATACCTGTTATGTGGTCGTCTGCCAGACCACGGATGTGTGTTTTTGACTGCTTTTACAATAAAAATTATATTAAAAAAAAAAAAAAACAAGCAAGGCTTAACAGCATTCCCACAACAATATATTAGCTGTTCCCATACTAAACATTACCAGTTACCAGCTTTTTCATATCTATAAATGCTTTTAGTTGTTCCAGGGTAAAGAAGACATATTTTAACCCCAGATATTTAATCATGCATCTACAAGGGTAGGATAAAAGAAAAGAGGCACCCAGGGATATCACTTCTGATTGGTGACAGGTCAAAAACGCGCAAGACAATCGCGCGCAGACAATCGCGCGCAGACAAATAAGCGCAAAGACAATTGCGCGCAAGACAATTCAGCGCAGCGACAACTCCGCGCAAGACAATTCAGCGCAGCGACAACTCCGCGCAAGACAATTGAGCGCAAGACAAGTCAGCGCAAGACAACTCAGCGCAAGACAACTGAGCGCGCCACTAGAGGCCGCTTGACCATCGGAGGACACGCGCACGTACAGCACGTGAACACGTCATCACGTCAACGTTGACTCTTTGCGTTTTCAACATAAATCACGTGAATGCATTTTCGTTACCATGGTTACGTTATCTCATGATATATATTCTCCGAACACGTCATCACGTCAACGTTGACTCTTTGCGTTTTCAACATAAATCACGTGAATGCATTTTCGTTACCATGGTTACGTTATCTCATGATATATATTCTCCGAACAGCATTTAAATACAAGTCACGTGAATGCATTTTCGTTACTATGGTTACGTTTCTACATTATATATGTCCTCCTTCCTTTCCCGCCTTCCTTTCGCTGCCTGACCGTGTCCGTTATAGGTAAAGATCTGGTTTTGCTGGTACTTGATCTATAACGAATATTTGTCTTGCGCGGATTTATCTCGCCTCTGGTGAGAGCGAACGTCCACATTTCTTCATTTACAGGTATGTTTATATTTACGCTTCACGCGCAAGAAAAGGGAGGGGGGGTATGGTTCATAGACAATTGCGCGCAAGACAATCGCGATCATAAAACTCAGCGCAATTGATCCTCAAGTTTATATAGGTATGTTGATATTTACATTTTCAGTTCTTGTATTGCGCGCAATTGTCTATGAACCAGTGATATTTACGCGCAATTGTCTATGAACCGCGATTTGGTCCCGTATTGTCTATGAACCGCGATTTGGTCCCGTATCTAAACGCACAGGTCCTTAAAAATCTTGTCTTGCGCGCAATTGTCTATGAACCAGTTTATATTTACGCGCAATTGTCTATGAACCGCGATTTGGTCCCGTATCTAAACGCACAGGTCCTTAAAAATCCGCGTTCTGCGCCACTTTTCGGGTCCCTGCCACATTTAGTCTCTGGCTCTGACAGAGTTGTATGATAATTTAACTCTGAAGGATCCTAATGCTTTCCCTTCCCCATGCTAGGATCCGTCAGAGTTAAATTCCCATACGGTGCCGGGTCAAAAGCGCGCCGGCGCGCCGGGTCAAAGGCGTGCCCACCCTATTGAGCGTAGCGCGCGACGCCGCGCCTTTCTAAATTACTGTTTTTAGGGCTCCGACGGGTTCATAGACGATTGCGCGCAAGCCGCGCCGCTCTAAATGACCGTTTTTAGGGCTCCGACGGAGGGCGAGGGGGGGAGAACCCCCCACTTTACTATAATGTGGAGGGTTACGACCCCCAAACCCCCGATAACGCCGGCGCGATGTCTATTAAGTAAACAGAAGGGGGTTCCCGAACAAAACCCCCCATCGGAGCCCCTAAAAACTGTAATTTGTTGCGGTTCGGCGGCGCGCCTTGCCTTAAATTGGCTTTCGTCTTTCGCGCCGTTGTCTATGAACCTTCTCATCCAGCCCTGTCAGGGGCAGGGACCTGAAAAGGGGCACGGAACGCGGATTTTTAAGGACACCCCGTCTTGCGCTTAGTTTTCCCGCATGTTAAAAGAGCGAGAAGGTTGAGGTATGGTATTAAGATTATGTATAATGTGATGATGGATATTAATTGGAAGCATAATTGGATGGAGTTATAGATTTTAAAAGTAATAAATATCTAAAAAAACTTGTTGGCATGAGGTAAAAACTCTTATGCCAGCAACACTAGTATCTGAATATGTTTAATTTGAGGATTGTATCATGATGTAATGATGCAATATTATTGGGTAAGTGCATGAGAAAAAAAAAAGGAAAATATCAGCACAGGAGTCACCATTCAACATATAAGTAATAATTTTAAAGTATCTAGTTTTGGGTACAATTCATTATGTCACATTATCAAAATGGAAAGAACAGTAACAATAAAAAAGGGAGACATTAACATCTTACTGTAATGAATATACACTATTTTCTATTTAAAGATACACTGTCTTATTGTTGGGAGGGTGTCTAAATTATACTATTATCATTCATATTGGGAAAAGTAAGAGTGGGGAAGTGGGTTGGGAAGGGAGGTACTTGATTGACATGTGATGTATTTCATTTTAATGTTTTGATTCTTGTACACATGATGTGTCATTTAAAATGAATAAAGATTTTTTAAAAAACCGAGTGTGCTCACGGTTTATAGTTTTATAAAGGCATTGGGTACCATTTTCTTTTGCAGGTATCATACATAAGAGGATATTCACATTTACAGGTATATGCATAGCTTCATTTTTTGGTTTTGCTAAATTGGAACAATAGGATAGGATAAATAGTCTGATGGTAGGGCTTATTGGGGTACACTTTTAGCCTTGGGTGTGTAGTGAGGGTGATTGTATACAATTGTTGTGGGTCCTTGTTTTGGGCCTCTCTGCCTTCCTTCTGTCTGCGATTAGGTATAATGACGTTCTTAATCCATGATGGTTGGCAAGCCAGATTTTAACTATTACAGGTATGATTGCAAAGGTAAGTACAGACATAGTGGGTGTTGTTTGTTATATCTATGTGCTAACCTTATAAATTTTAGTCTTGCAGTCATGTGCTGAGGGATATGAATTTGCTGAAACCCTAGTGTTGTCTAGAAGTTCAATCTTGGAGGCAACGTAAGTACAGAGGTATAGGGATTTGTATGTCCTATGTATATAATAACCTTATCTAATCTACTACTGAAGGTGACTACAATCAACAGAGGACATTCAAGAGACCACGATCAACAGAGGACACACATCTTCAGTGTTTTGCTGACAGGAATCGCACCCTTGCAGGTATATGGTGTTGTGCCATAGCACTGAACTTTACATATAGGGATTTGTATGTCCTATGTATATAATAACCTTATCTAATCTACTACTGAAGGTGACTACAATCAACAGAGGACATTCAAGAGACCACGATCAACAGAGGACACACATCTTCAGTGTTTTGCTGACAGGAATCGCACCCTTGCAGGTATATGGTGTTGTGCCATAGCACTGAACTTTACATATAGGGATTTGTATGTCCTATGTATATAATAACCTTATCTAATCTACTACTGAAGGTGACTACAATCAACAGACTACAATCAAGACACCACAGTCAACAGAGGACAGACATCTTCAGTGTTTTGCTGACAGGAATCGCACCCTTGCAGGTATATGGTGTTGTGCCATAGCACTAAACTCTACATATGTATGGCCTAACCTCACCTATTTGACCTTTGCATGTTTTTTTGTGTGCTGGAGATTGGTGGGGGGTGAACATTAAGTTTACATGCATGTTATAATTCTTGCAGGTACTGGTTCAGGGTTGAAGGTCGACTACAGTTCCTGAGGGTTTCATCGATATACTTCCAGTCTTACAGGTATGATGTTCTTTTGAGTAGTGCATTCATGATATAGGCAATTGTATATCAATTGCAAGTCAAAATAGGATAATGTTATTAATTGTATGGTTTCAGGAGTGATTTGACATAGACATGGAAGTAATAACTTCACAGCGTGGGAGAGAGCACTGGGTTAATGAGGGCTATCGATATCGGCGTGACCGAGTGATGGCAGACGGATCCACGTCCTGGAGGTGTGTGCGCCGTGACTGTGTGGGAAGAAGAAAGAGGCTCGTTGATGGATCTTCTGTTGAGATAACGGCGCATGTGCATGCACCCAACAATGCTAGAATTGAAGCTGATCGAATGATGGGAGACATACGTGAAAGAGCTGTGGCTACGGTTGAAAGGCCACGTCAGATCATTCATGGCACAACAGCTGGGACAAGTTTAGAAGCAGCTACATTATTGCCTGCATACACCTCCATGCAGAGAACAGTTAATAGAAAGAGAAATGCAGGCCATCTAGCAATGGGTAATCCCAGGTGCATAAGAGACATACAAATTCCTGAGCCGCTACAAAGAAGCACACGTGGTGAACAATTACTGTTGTGGGATTCAGGTGAAAATGATGAAAGACGCATATTCATTTTCACTACAGAATCTAATCTTGAGGTGTTGGAGCAACATGGACATTGGTTCATGGATGGGACATTCAAAGTTGCCCCCCATTTGTTTGTCCAAGTCTTTACCATCCATGCATTTGTAGACAATCGTGCACTTCCCATGGTCTACGTGTTGTTGAACAGTAAAAGGGAGGAGGACTATGAACGTGTGTTGAGGAAACTGCTGGAAACCAGAAACACGTTGGCACCATTGACAATCTTGATGGACTTTGAGAGAGCAAGTCTGCAAGCTGCCCGCACTGTATTTCCCAATGCTACAGTTTCTGGCTGCCTGTTCCATCTGGGTCAATCATTGTGGCGCAGAATTCAACATGAGGGACTGACCGCCAGCTATAGAGATGAGGAGAGAGTAAGAATGTTCACCAAAATGCTGTTAGCATTAAGTTTTGTTCCTGTGGATGATGTTGCTGAGTGTTTCCAGACCTTGGAGGAGAGTCGACCAGATGAACTGACCCTGGTGTATGACTATTGGGAAGACAATTACATCGGGAGATTGCGGCCAAATGGGAGACGGGTGCCACCTTTTCCTATTCATCTGTGGAATATGCGCTCCCGTGTGGAAGATGGACTGCCTCGGACCAATAATTCCGTTGAAGGTTGGCACCATGCATTTCAATCCTCTGTTGCATGCCACCATCCAACCATCTTTAAACTCCTTGAACATATACAGCGTGAGCAAGATCACACAGAACAGTTGCTTGCTCGATTCCAGGCTGGTAACCGCGCACCACCCAGCAGTAAGAGCACGTATGTGAGAGTGACGCAAAGACTAACAACGCTGCTGCCAACATATGGTCAAACACCTCTCTTTCAATATCTCCGTGGTATAGCACATAATCTGGAACTGTAGAGTTTGATGTTGAAGTTCAGGTTTTCCTGTTGCTATGCTACAATTGTGTGCACTTTGAGATTTGAAATTTGCTTTGACATGTCCATATGGTCTCCCAAGCACATATGCTGCAGGAACAGGAGAGACACTTTGAAATGTCTATGTCCCCCTCTCCTTTTGGTGGCCCGAAAGCTACAGGCCTGCAAACTGTTGTGCTCAGGATCTCTCCCCCAGGAGTTTCTCTGAAGCCCTCCTCTGACCCCTACCTATCCTAGTATCCACTGCTCTGACATGTGCCAAGCGTGAAGGTTTTTTATGCCGAGCAAGGTAACCCACTCAAGCATACTGTACTCGCTTTGACATTTTCAAGGTGTTGTGGGTGGTGTTCAAAGGCTTTTTCCTTCACGTAGGGAAGGTCAGATGGTGTCTTGGATGGAGCGGCTTCAGGGAAAGCGTCTGTGTTAAGGAAAATTTGAAAAACTTGAAATTGTACATTTCCTCCCTTGTTTTTGGTGGCCTAGAAAGTACATAAGCAGAAATGTCAGTCAGGTGCTGTCATGAGATTCAGAAAAAGACGAGGACCCAGAATGGGTTGACAGGGGTGCAAACCTGATGGTGGCAGTCATGTGTTGGCCTTTGCAGGACCCAGAATGGGTTGACAAGGGTGCAAACGTGATGGTGGCAGTCAGGTGTTGGCCTTTGCAGGACCCAGAAGCAGAGTCCCCCCCCCCAGCAGAATGTCAGTCAGGTGCTGTCTCTGAAGCCATGAGATTCAGAAAAAGATGAGGACCCAGAATGGGTTGACAGGGGTGCAAACCTGATGGTGGCAGTCATGTGTTGGCCTTTGCAGGACCCAGAATGGGTTGACAAGGGTGCAAACGTGATGGTGGCAGTCAGGTGTTGGCCTTTGCAGGACCCAGAAGCAGAGTCCCCCCCCCCAGCAGAATGTCAGTCAGGTGCTGTCTCTGAAACCACTGCTCTCACTCTCACAGATGTTGGTTAACTGCTCTGCCAATATCTCACTCTCTCCCACTGTTGCTCATTTAATTTGAAGGGTGTGTATGGTCTTTCTTTTTCAAAGGTCGTATAGCAAAATGTGTGATTTCCACACATGGTGCATGAACAGATGATACACTTTAAATTGTCTATGTCCCCCACTCCTTTTGGTGGTCCAGACTGTTGTTTCTACTGTTTCACTTAAACTGTCTGTTAATTTGCTCCTGATGTTTTTTCACTGCTATAACCACATCCTTACTCACTGTCACTGATGTTTAACTGCTGTGCCACCTTTAATGGATATATTATTGCACACTTGTTTATGATTTAAAACGAATAAAGATATAATTCAGTATGTTGTACATAAAAGATCATGAATGGTGAACTGAAAGATTTTGTGTTGTTGACACTGCATTTGAACATATGTGTATTACATGTTTATCACATATGCAATATTTTAATAAACATTTACCAATGTTTAAAACATTTTGTTGTTTCTTTATGTTAGTATGACATTAATAACTATGCCATTAAATGTAAATTTGTATTGTACTATCCAACTAAGTAACACGTAAGGACACAATGGAAACAATTAAGTGTTAGAAAGAATTGCAAGTGCTGCATTTAAATTAAAATTTGTTTTTTTTTTTAACACTTGATGTAAGATTAAAACATGAATAACATTTCCTGAAATCATATTTATTCCGACATAATTAAATACATAATTTGCCATAATACAATAATAAGTCAAGGCTACTGGATTGTCCTTCATCCTATTTATTTGAGGCAACATTGATTTCTAAACTAATAATATATATGGACAATACAATAAAAGATGATCTAATGTCCCAGCCTCAAGATGATAGTGGCAATATTTTTTAGGCCAAAGTTGTGGCCATTGAGATGCATCAATTGAATGCTTAATCTCAATGCTCCAAATGTCTCTTAGACCATGTTTTGTTGTTTTATTTACAAGTCCAGCTATTAAGTTATACCACCTGAAAGCATAAAATATTGTGATTTATTTAGACCAAATATATGTTGCAATTGTGAAAGGTCAAGCAGTTTACTATTAGTTATTACATCCTCTAAAGAACATATCCCTGCCAACATCCAATGCTTCCAAATGAATACATCTGAAGTTCTTCCACTAAATGTACATTTTCTAAAAGGTTTATTTCATCCATTTTCAAGTTCACAATTCCAATAGAAAAATATAATTTTCAATTCCTTCATTTATGTAGGTTAAATCATCTCCTGTACAATTGACCTGGTGGCATATTATCAGTGCAGAGTGACTTAGATTCCATTTTCATGTTAACATTAGGTCACTTAACTTTAGGACAAAGATAAGAATGAACAAACGACCCGATACACACCTTAGGATAATGATACCTACTTTCTGCATTGAGCAGTAAAGCACAGTTACTTACCGTAACAGGTGTTATCCAGGGACAGCAGGCAGATATTCTTAACGCATGGGTGATGTTACACACTACTCACTAGATATTCTTACGTCCCACCCTCCTCCCCGGGTTGGCTTCTTAGCTGGCTTATCCTAACTGGGGACCACGCTCTCCTCCGTCGGGCGTGAAGGCACTCGCGCATGGTGCGGCCAACTAGAACTTTCTAGTTAAAAAGGTCTGTACCGGGGCTCCGTCAGTGACGTCACCCATGCGTTAAGAATATGCCCGACGGAGGAGTGCGTGGTCCCCAGTTTCTTCGTTTCCTCTGATGTTGCGGACCTTGTCCAAACTCCGCAAGGACAACGCCACCATGATTCTTATCGCACCTCGGTGGCCTCGCCAACACTGGTTCTCACTCCTGCTCCAACTCAGCTCCAGGGAACCCATTCTCCTTCCTGTGTTTCCTACTGTACTTACGCAGCAGCATCAGTCTCTACTGCATCCCAATCTGTCTTCGCTCCACCTGACAGCTTGGTTTCTCTCGGGCTGACCTCTCCAGAGAACCTATCTCAGCCGGTCCGCCTCATCTTGGACGCCTCCAGGAAGCCGGCCACCCTCCAATGTTACCATCAGAAATGGACCAGATTCTCCTCGTGGTGTCTCCGGCATCATCAGGAACCCACCTCCTTAGCGGTGGAAACCGTATTGGAATATTTGCTCTCGCTGTCCAATGCTGGCCTCAAAACTACCTCCATCAGAGTCCACCTCAGTGCCATCACTGCGTTTCATGAGCCCATTCTCGGAAAACCCCTCACGGCTCATCCTCTGGTTTCCAGATTTATGCGAGGGCTCTTCAATATCAAACCACCCCTCAAGCCTCCTCCAGTTGTCTGGGACCTGAATGTGGTACTCTCAGCTCTCATGAAACCTCCATTCGAGCCTCTTGCCACAACTTCACTTAGACTCCTTACCTGGAAGGTGCTTTTCCTGATTGCCATCACCTCTGCCAGGAGGGTTAGCGAACTGCATGCACTGGTTGACGACCCACCGTTCACTGTTTTTCACCATGACAAGGTTGTTCTGCGCACCCACCCTAAATTCCTTCCCAAGGTGGTCTCAGCTTTTCACCTCAACCAGTCCATTGTGCTGCCCGTCTTCTTCCCTAAGCCTCACTCGCATCCTGGGGAACAGGCGTTGCACACGCTGGATTGTAAGCGTGCCCTTGCTTACTATCTTGATCGTACCAGAGCTCACCGAACATCCCCTCAGCTATTTTTGTCTTTCGATCCCAACCGTTTGGGTCATCCTGTCTCCAAACGGACACTTTCCAATTGGCTTGCTGCCTGTATTGCATTCTGCTATGCTCGGGCCGGTCTCTCACTGGAAGGAACTGTCACGGCCCACAGAGTCCGAGCTATGGCTGCTTCTGTAGCTTTCCTCCGTTCCACGCCCATCGAGGAAATCTGCAAGGCGGCCACTTGGTCCTCAGTTCACACATTCACTACTCACTACTGTCTGGATGCGTTCTCCAGACGGGATGGACACTTCGGCCAATCTGTGTTACAAAATTTATTTTCCTAATGGCCAACCATCCCACCTCCCTCTTTGTTAGCTTGGAGGTCACCCATGTGTTAAGAATATGCTGCCTGCTTGTCCTGGGATAAAGCACAGTTACTTACCGTAACAGGTGTTATCCAGGGACAGCAGGCAGATATTCTTACGTACCACCCACCTCCCCGGGTTGGCTTCTTAGCTGGCTTATCCTAACTGGGGACCACGCACTCCTCCGTCGGGCGGGAAGGCACTCGCGCACGCGCGGTGCGGCCAACTAGAAACTTCTAGTTAAAAAGGTCCGTACCGAGGGCTCCGTCGGTGACGTCACCCATGTGTTAAGAATATCTGCCTGCTGTCCCTGGATAACACCTGTTACGGTAAGTAACTGTGCTTTCTCTGCATCCCTCTTCACAAACATATGTGATGTATGACTGTATTAATATATTAGGAGTGGAAAATGATGTGTAATAATTACAATAATTTACTCATGACTCCCTGATCTTTTTAAAATTAATAGAATTTTATTGTTCTTATGTGTTTCCCATATTCAAACACTGTAATAGCTTATTTATTTATTTATTTATTCAGATTTCCCATTAACGCTAATTGTGTTTCAATCAATTACTACAAAACTATATACTATAAAATACACACATACTCAATTAATATGTGCATTTCATCACTACAATGTAGTAAAATCTGTTTGACTATTGACCATTTAACACGTGTTTTAGATAACCAATAGCAGCGCTGAAAAGGGGAAATCTCACGATATTCACACAACATCGGTCATGTGACTGGTATTTAAGCTTTGCAATTAGGCCCCCCACCCGCATTTACAAATATCACCATTTATTCAGATTTCCCATTAACTCTGTTCGTCCGCATTTTTAACTTGCGCTCATTATACTAAAACCCGTCAATTGCGCACTGGGAAACTAATCCGTCAATTGCGCGAAAAAGTACTATAACTTTAGTATGATGATATACGTCATCATTATGCACTAATGGAGACAAGCTGATGTCATCACGCGTTTCAACACATATGCGCGCCATGCTAACGCTAATTGTGTTTCAATCAATTACTACAAAACTTTATATTATAAAATACACACATACTCAATTAATATGTGCATTTCATCACTACAATGTAGTAAAATCTGTTTGACTATTGACCATTTAACACGTGTTTTAGATAACCAATAGCAGCGCTGAAAAGGGGAAATCTCACGATATTCACACAACATCGGTCATGTGACTGGTATTTAAGCTTTGCAAAAACGTCATAGATTCACAGAGAAGATGGCATCCTATGTGGGTTTCCGTGGACGTAAGCCCAATTTCTCCGAGCGTGAAGTACTCATATTAACTGAGTACTTCACGCTCAATGCTAAACTGCTTTTCCCCGTTAAGGGGAAAAGACGCAATATAGGTGAAATGGACAGGGCCTGGGGAGAACTTGCGCAGCTGTTCAACGCCCGCGCTATCACACCGCGCTCCGTAAGTATTTATCAAATACATGTTGTTCATAGACAATTGCGCGCTGACAAATTGGCGCGGATAAAGAATTTATTTTTTTGCGCGGAAGGCAAAAATGGATACGCATCTCCTGAAATCGCGCACTGCGTCATCATACATCTGCTGAAAAATTTTGCAGTTGATAATGGTGTCTCTCATGTACTTATTTGATTTAATTAGCTGTATTCCAGTCGGGTTTTCAAAATTTACATAATTATTATGCTTGCAATCTATTTCCATGCACTGCTTTCAATGCATATATATATATCATGTCTGCGCGATTTGTCCACGTGCTATTCTCTATGAACCATATATCATGGCTCACTCATGTCTCTCCATTATGTAATAGGTTGAGGATTTGAAGAAAAAAGCCCGCGAGCTCAGGCTACATCACCCTGCATGGGTCCGGGCTGTCCGCCGCAATCTGTACAACACCCCAGGTATGTTACAGTAAAATATCGGGTGGGTATAAGGTGTGCAGTCATAATATCTGTGTTGAACAATCATGTATTTTAAACATTGACAGGTCAAAAACTCGAAAGACAATCGCGCGCAGACAAACATTTTAAACATTAACAGTTTTTCATATACTTCTGACACTACATGCATTTATGTCTTCAGATGCGAGTGAGGAGGAAGAGGAGGAGGAGGATCAGGAAGAGGAGGAGGAGGAGGAGGAGGAGGAGGAGGAGGAAGACACCCCTATCCCTGACCGGCCGTTCCTTATCCCCCGCAGACGCCCCACCTCCCAATCCCCTTCCACCTCCGCCCAGTCCCATCCAACGTCCCAACCCCCTTCCACCTCCGCCCAGTCCCATCCAACGTCCCAACCCCCTTCCACCTCCGCCCAGTCCCATCCAACGTCCCAACCCCCTTCCACCTCCGCCCAGTCCCATCCAACGTCCCAACCCCCTTCCACCTCCGCCCAGTCTCATCCAACTTCCCCCCACCGACGCCCTAGACCACCCTCTAGGATCCCCCTAAAAAAACGCCCCAAACCCTGCCCTGCCCCTTCATTCCCAATGCCCTGTTCCCCCTCCCTCCCACCCCCTAAACCCAAGTTCTGCCTTAAACTTTTCCCTGAAATTCGACCCTCTGTCATCACCTCTCCCCCAGCCCTCCCACGTACCTCAATGAGTACTGCCTCAACCCCCATCCTGGACAGATTTAGCGACCTCTCTGTCCAGTCCGGTAAGTGTTATGATATTTTTATTCTGTAATTTTTGTACTGTAAAAGCTTTTATTCATTTTTACAACGTACATCAAGTGTACAATTAATAAACACATTTATGATTTAAGACATCACTTGAATTTTAATAATATAATATAAAATGCTTAGGTTTGTTCATATGTAACAAAAACAACCAAGTTTGTCTCATAGATGCTTCCACTGTACATAATTGTCTTTTCAATGTCCACCTGCTTTTCATGCTCTTTTTCATTACAGATATATTGGCATCCCCCTCCTCTTCGCCGCCTTTGTCAACATCCCCACTCCCCATTCAAAGCCCCAACCGTTGTTCCACCTGTTTTGCCCCCCTCCGACCCTCAACCAGAGATTGTGGGACCAACCCTGCAACGGCCACCACCCCTGTTGCAGCGACCACTATTGTGGCTCACGCTGCCACAAACACAGATCCTCCGCCCAGTTCTGTAACAGTGGAGGACATTTACACGGCGGTGGTTACCATCTTAGCAGGGGTGGAGCACATGAACGACTGTGCTGAAGAATCCGTTCGACACATTCGTCACGTGACAGGGGCACTGCAGGTCTTGCTAGAAGCACTTCGCGGTACCCCTCCCACCCCGTGAATGGCTCCACTGTTAACGAGGGAGCTGCACCCTCTTGTCACCACTCCTCCCTCCCCTTCTTCCCCCCCTGCCTCACTCCCTCCCCCTCCTGCCCTTCGCCCTCCCAGAAAAAATACAAAAAAAGTATAAAAACAACTCCCTCCCCTTCTTCCCCCCCTGCCTCACTCCCTCCCCCTCCTGCCCTTCGCCCTCCCAGAAAAAATACAAAAAAAGTATAAAAACAACTCCCTCCCCTTCTTCCCCCTCTGCCTCACTCCCTCCCCCTCCTGCCCTTCGCCCTCCCAGGAAAAATACAAAAAAAGTATAAAAACAACTCCCTCTCCTTCTTCCCTCCCTTTCCATCCACCCCCCTCCACACTCCCACCCCTTCACATCCATTCACACCATACCCACCCCACTCCACCCACAGTCTCCAGCATCATGACTCGCCTGCCTCCTACCGTCTCGTGGGATCTTCAGTCCTCCTGTGAGTGTCTCTCTATCTCTCTCTCACTCTCTCCCTCCCTTCCTCCCTCCCTCTCTCTCCCTTACCACAGTGTTTTCTTTGCCCTCCAGCCTCCTGTGTCGCAGCAGTGGTGACTACAACTTCACAATTCATGTCTCCAGCATCATGACTCGCCTGCCTCCTACCGTCTCGTGGGATCTTCAGTCCTCCTGTGAGTGTCTCTCTATCTCTCTCTCACTCTCTCCCTCCCTTCCTCCCTCCCTCTCTCTCCCTTACCACAGTGTTTTCTTTGCCCTCCAGCCTCCTGTGTCGCAGCAGTGGTGACTACAACTTCACAATTCATGTCTCCAGCATCATGACTCGCCTGCCTCCTACCGTCTCAGCTCCCACATCTGGACTTGGCTTGCCAGCTCTCCTTCGATGATCAGAAAAATCTGACATCATATCTATGATACTTTTAAAAATACATTTTAATATACAACTTATTGAAAATAAAGGACAACTGCGTACTGGATAAATGCAAAACCTTATCAAACATAAGTGTTAATTTACATGGCTGTGTCAACTAGGTAGAATTTGTAATGCTACATGATTGACACCTTATCTTGTTTAGAGATGTTCTTAATAGAGTATAACACTTATCATGCTTAATCCTTTAAGTATAAATTAGATGAAATGCATTGAGGTGATATGTTAACATCTTTCCTTTCGTGCACACAAAATGTGATAGATGTATAAGGTGTACACCTGACATAATTTTAGTCACCCATCTCCCTGTATGCCTCTTGTAAGGAGATGCACATTTAGTTTGCTTTAAATCCTGAACTACTTACCATCAATAAAACAGGGGCACTGGTCTCCTGACGTAATAGCATGTATTTAATACGTACTTCCTGAGTGCTGTGTCAAAGCACTAGCATTGAACAGGTGCGCCAGTTTCCCCCAGACCCAATCGATTTCACCTATATTTCTAACTTTCCTCTTGATGGGGAATAGCAGTTTAGCATTGAGCGACATGTACTCAGTTAATCAGAGTACTTCACGCTTGGACAATTTGTGTTTCTGCACACAAAATCCATAATAGGAAGTCATCTTCTCTGTGTATCTATGACATTTTTGCAAAGTACTCAGTTAATCTAAGTACTTCCTGAGTGCAGTGTCAAAACACTAGCATTGAACAGGTGCGCCAGTTTGGCCCAGGCCCAGTCCATTTCACCTATATTTCTAACTTTCCTCTTGATGGGGAATAGCAGTTTAGCATTGAGCGACATGTACTCAGTTAATCAGAGTACTTCACGCTTGGACAATTTGTGTTTCTGCACACAAAATCCATAATAGGAAGTCATCTTCTCTGTGTATCTATGACATTTTTGCAAAGTACTCAGTTAATCTAAGTACTTCCTGAGTGCAGGGCCAAAACACTAGCATTGAACAGGTGCGCCAGTTTGGCCCAGGCCCAGTCCATTTCACCTATATTTCTAACTTTCCTCTTGATGGGGAATAGCAGTTTAGCATTGAGCGACATGTACTCAGTTAATCAGAGTACTTCACGCTTGGAGAACTTGTGTTTTGGCACACAAAATCCATAATAGGAAGCCATCTTCTCTGTGAATCTATGACATTTTTGCAAAGTACTCAGTTATTCTAAGTACCTCACCACAATTGTGGCTCACACTGCACACAGACACACACACACTGACTGAATGAGAGCCAAAGAGTCAGTTTTCTCCACACTATGTCCATTTTTCAAATGTTCCTGTGCTTGATGGGGAAACAATACTTTAGCATTGCACAAAACATACTCTATCTGGACTAAATTTATGTATGTTTCTCTATATATGATCTTTTAAAGTTCATAGCCTTTTACATCCTCCAGTTCAAACACTGAATCTCAAGCATACAGAATACTTTTCTTTCTGTGAATTTATGCTTTCGCCCTCATCATCATCCTATTTTTAGACCAATTTCAAAATCTTTTCAATTTCAATATTCTTATAATAATCTTTATCATTCAATGTTATTATTTGCTGTTCACATCATGTTTACTTGTGTTCAATAATACTTACTTTGCATTTAACTTTGCCCTGGGAGATCTATGTTATCCATTCTATATGTTCACTGTATTATGCTTTCTTCAATAATACAGTTACTCAGAAATAAAAACATTATAACACAACTATTGATTCCAGAATTTATTTTACACTCACAAACTCCAATGACATTATGAACTTATAATGACTAACGTCATTTAACAAATTGTTTATTATTGTCTTTTAACATATTAAAACACTTCATAAAATCAATAACTAGAAAGCTGCAAACAAATTGTGGACAGTTTTGTTTGGGTTTTATTCGGTGGGGAGGGGCAGTGAAGCTTGTCTTTAATCTTTGAAATCTGTTGGGCCTGAAGACAACTCAGCGTGAAGACGACAGAGCATGAAGACACTTGTAAGTTTGAACATGAATAACGATTTAAACAAACAAAGAAAATGACATAATGATCGTCATAAACACTTAAAACATATATTATGTCATATAACGATTATTAAGCTAATTCAGCTTTACAAATTTTTACAATTCATACAACAAACATATCATGCAAGACAAACAGAAATAATGAAACTTAGCATTTGACAGATGGATCAGATGAATAGACACTGCAGGCATCAGACTATGGGCATTTCATTATGACCCCAATGCAAACACCCACTATGCCCATTTACCTTCCACTATTACAGGTCTCACAGTCCACAATTAATGTGTCTGGTAACGGGACAAAAACACCTGGGGAAAAAATTTGGAACTATCCCAAAATCTGCAGCCTGGAACTGGGTAACCTGGCCACCCTGTTACTTTGATTTATTAAACTCTTTTTTCCAATATGAGAATGACACGAACTAAATTCACCATCCTGTCCATATGAGTTATGTAGCTGTCCTTGTCCCTCTCCCATTCCTATCATCTCTGCTTTAACAGTGTCAGGTCAAGACCACACCAAGACAAAGGCCGCTGAGCGCAGGGCAGAGGCATGTGCCTAACAAAATTAATAATGCATTTTTAAGGTCTCCAAAATAATGAGGGAAGTTGCCTTGCCTCGCGCTGAGTTGCTCGCGCTCAGTTGTCAGTTGTCTCGCGCTCGATTGTCTGCGCGATTTTGTCCGCGCGCGATTGTCTGCGCGATTTTGTCCGCGCGCGATTGTCTTGCGCGCAATTGTCTATGAACCGTTTTGAGCTCAGTTGCTCGCGCTCAGTTGCTCGCGCTCAGTTGTTTTGAGCTCAGTTGTCTTGCGCTCAGTTGTTTTTGAGCTCAGTTGTCTTGCGCTCAGTTGTCTTGCGCTCAGTTGTTTTTGAGCTCAGTTGCTCGCGCTCAGTTGTCTTGCGCTCAGTTGTCTTGAGCTCAGTTGTCTTGCGCTCAGTTGTCTTGCGCTCAGTTGTTTTTGAGCTCAGTTGTCTTGCGCTCAGTTGTCTTGCGCTCAGTTGTCTTGCGCTCAGTTGTTTTTGAGCTCAGTTGTCTTGCGCTCAGTTGTCTTGCGCTCAGTTGTCTTGCGCTCAGTTGTTTTTGAGCTCAGTTGTCTTGCGCTCAGTTGTCTTGCGCTCAGTTGTTTTTGAGCTCAGTTGCTCGCGCTCAGTTGTCTTGCGCTCAGTTGTCTTGCGCTCAGTTGTCTTGCGCTCAGTTGTCTTGCGCTCAGTTGTCTTGCGCTCAGTTGTCTCGCTCGTGCACATTCATGAAAATAATTTGCGCTCAATTGTCTTGCGCTCAATTGTCTTGCGCTCAGTTGTCTTGCGCTCAGTTGTCTTCACGCTCATTTGTCTTGCGCTCAGTTGTCTCGCGCTCGATTGTCTGCGCGATTTTGTCCGCGCGCGATTGTCTTGCGCGAAATTGTCTTGCGCGCAATTGTCTATGAACCCTTCTGATTTCCTATTGATTTTGAAGTTCTTTTCTTTTTGTTATGTACCATGTAAACTGCTATGATGATGTATCGAACAGCAGTCTATAAATACCAATAAACATAAACATACTAGGCCTGGTTAAGAGGCAGATCGTGGGTGTGTTTTTTTATGTAGGTGCCTGTTTTTGACTTAAGCACACTCATTTAGGCCAAGAAAACCCTGGAACAATTATGGTGCACCTGAGGTTAGGGTACCTATCAACACTTAAGCCCACTTTAGGTGCTGCCAAGAATGATTCTATAAAGTGTTCCTAGATTTTATAGAATCATGCTTAAGAATGGCGCCAAAGTTTTAGACATCATTTATAGAACTGGGACAAAAATGTGCACGAGGGAATGGTTTTGGAGGGTGAAGATCCTAATGTTTCTGACTTGACTGTTTTTCTGGAAGTCTCTTAAGACTTCATCTCCTCTGGAGCAACTTTCGTAGTTTCTTTTGGCTCAGAAGGGAAGGAAAATAATAGTTTTGAAAGCTTATTTCTCTCTAAAAAAAAAAAAAAAGATGTTCTGCACTGTGGACAAAAGATCTTAGTTTTTCCTCATGTTTCTAGAGCAAAACAGGCCTAAAGGCATTCATTTCTTCAATTGAAATCTCGAGTATTGTCAATAGGGGCATCTTTCTTTTTAAGTTATCCTTGTAAATGTTATATTAGCTATCAGAACCAGAGTTATGCCTCCTATGATCCTGTTCACCTTGAAGTGTTTCTGTCAGATAAACTGGCTAAAGTAATAGTTTTATAATTTATTTCCTTATGATAGATATATTGTGGTAATTGATGTTTTGAATGATTTTGCTGTACCACTGTAGAACACCAGATTCACCTGGTGTGATATAACATTAGCTGAGCTGATGTCACCTGCTGGTAATATTTATTGGATAGTAGTGTGGGTGAAAGGGAGGGGGCAGAGGGTGAGGGGAATATATGAGGTGATGTCAAGGGTTTGTAGAATAAGGATTGACAAGTTTATAAGAAGAGGTAAGAAAGGGTTAATAAACAGAGTTTGTAAGAAAGAAAAAAGATTGGGGAGGTTTTTCAGATGATGGGGGTGGAGCAGTCACTGGATGGTTTGGATGTTGTGGCAGGTTGGAGGGAGTTCTGTGAGGAAAGTGGAAGAGTAGAGTAGTCTCTTCAGGAAAAAACTATCCCTCCCTCCCTTGTGTGCTGGTGGTATGTTTTTTGGGGGGGCGGGTTACAGATTTTATGTGGACTTGGGTAGAGGTGGTCGTAGCTTTAGGTGGGGCAGAAAATGAGGTCTGGCCCAGTTGGAGCTGGGAGATAAGCAGTTAATAAATAAATAAATGCAACACTCGTAGGCGACACCACTGCAAGGGAAAGCATGGCCTGGCGTCACCTTGGGTCATGTTTGGGGGGATGTTATAAGTTTAAGGACTTAACAGGAGCTAGTTTTGACACTGAATAGCTCACTGGGGGGGGGGGGGGGGTGTATGTGTGTGTGTGAAATATGCATTGGGGGTTTGTTGGTTTTGGGCATGGATTGTGTGGAGGCGTATTGTGTTCCGAATAGCTCACTGGCGGGGGGGGGGGGAGGGGGCTGATGGTTTGTTGGTTTTGGACACGGACTGGACACGGATTGTGTGGACACAGATTGTAAGTGGAGATAATATTAAGATATATAATAAAGCTGCGGCCAAATATTTTTTCCAATAAAATTGAGTTGTGTAATTATTGTTTGATGGTGTTTATCTTTCAGTTGCAGGTGACGGAGTGTGAATGCTAATTTTAAGGTTTTGGGGTGGGAACATTTCTATAATAGGGTAAGAGGTGCTTCTGGTTTTTTTTTTTATTATTTCTTGCATTTCTTTATTGTAATACTTTTTGAAAGCTGAAGTACAGACCACGCAGCCAGTTAAGCAAGACTCATTATTAATGTTTTGTTCCACTACCATTAATTATGTCTGGCTCTCTTCCCTCTTTTACAGTTTCAGGTACGGATCGACAAGGCTGATATGTCACAGTTCATATCCCAGCTCAGATCAGGTGTTTGTAAAACAGATTTCTGTCCTATTTGCCAAGCTGGTTCCGATCCAGCTCATGTGATGAATTAGATTTGCATTGCCAGCATCGATTCCCTTGGTTGTACTTTGCCCATTAAAGGCTGAAGGACAGTCAGGAGGCTGTTACTTGAAAGCAGTGGGAAGGAGAGATTTAGCAGACACAGACAAAAAAGAGATTAATAGTCTAGCCACACAAATAATTAAGCAAAAGCCGTACAATCTTATTCCTCTTCCCATTACCCCGTCCCCCTAAAACTGAGAATATGACAGGAAAGTGCTATGAGTGGGACACTCTGGCTGATTTATTGGTCAGAGGTACACCAGACTGCAGTATTAACACTAACATTTTGTCCTTGAGTGAAAGACAGTTGTTGATAGACCCTACAGCCAAGAGTTACACCTTGGCAAATGAGATGTTCAAAGTTCATAAGCTTTCTTACAGAGTTTTAAAAATAGGGAGATTTTATTTCTTTCCACTGCAACTTCTGTAAAAAAAAAAAAACAAAAAAAAACCCAACTGTGTAAGCACACACCTGAACGGAAAGCACTATGGAATTTTTGCCTCACTCTAAAATTTAAGATTTGAAACATGTCACAATGCTTGATGGGCATTCATTATAAAAGAGAAACAGAGAAATGGCTTCAGGGCAGATCATCTACATCTGTCTAGCTAGGAGTCCATCTGTGCCCTAATGTAAGCAACGAATCTGTGAATTGATTTAGATGAGACTTGATTTTTGAGTACTGTATGTTGACAGACTTTATAGGCAGACTGGGTGTACGAACAAGTAGGGGCAGAAAAACAATGCAATGGTTTCAGATGGAATTGCATCCCCTCGAGAATAAACCTTTTGGTTGCCAGCAACTTTCATCCCTCAATGTTTTTCCCATTGTCATTCTTTCCTTTAATGAAATTGTAGTTCTTCCCTTTTACCCCACCTTCTAGTTTGTGATGTTTAAAGTCTGTCTATTATATGTTTTTATATACATTGCTTTGAAAATATTATATAAGCGTTTTATCAAATTTTAAATAAAACTTGGAATAAGACTAATTGAACTATGTAGCACAAAGCATAGATCATATACTTGTGTTGATATATGTACCTTGGGTATAAAAGACAACCTCCTCCCCCATTCTGCAAGCTGGAATCTAAGTTTATGCCCTGAGGCACAAATTCTGCAAAGGGCGTCCCAATTGTAGGCAGTTGTAGGTATCCTACGGCTGTCTAACCAGCCAATCAGGACACATGTTTTCTAAACAAATGCTCCCCGGGCAGGTTGCCTACATTGGAGGTGCAAATGCTGGCCTACATTGTAAGTAGACACGGCCGCTATAATTATCGTGGTAAGGGAAACGAGGCAGGAGGAATGCTCAATCTCTCCTGCCCGGATGATCGCCCCCCTACCCCGATGATCGCCCTGCAGCTGCCAGTCTCTCCCTCCCCCCCTCCCCCTGAACGAACGAGACAGGAGGGATGCCCAATCCCTCCGGCCCGGAAGACCCCCCATCTCCGAAGTTCACCAGCAGGAGGGTGCCCAACCACTCCTGCTGGAAGACCCCCCTACCCCCCGGTGATCACCAGCAGGAACGTGCCCAACCCCTCCTGCCAGAAGACCACCCATGCAAAGAAATCTCCCCAACTATCACCCCCCACACTCTTAACACCCCCCAAGCAAAGAACTCCCACCCGCTAATACCCCAACTAACCTTAAAAGTTGGCCAGCCGGGGAGGGCAGGACCTTAGGCACATGGGCCAATCAGGCCTAGGCCCATCCCCAGTGCATCCCACAATGCACTGGGAAGGGGCAGGCCTGCCTCATTTCAATGGAGGTGGGCTTGCCTGCCGGCTGATAGGAAGATCCAGCCAGCCGACTTTTAAGGTTAGTGGGGGATGTTAGCAGGTGGGAGGTCTTTGTGTGGGGGGTGTTAGCGTAGAGGGGTGTTAGAGGGGGGTATTAGTGGGGATTCTTCTGGCATGGGGGGTTTGGCACCCTCCTACCAGCAAACTTCAGGGATGGGAGGTCTTCCAGCAGGAGGGGTTAGGCACCCTCCTGAAGACAATCATTGGGAGGGTCTTCCAGCAGGAGGGGTTGGGCATCCTCCAGCTGGCGATCATCAGGGGTGGGGGGGGGTCTTCCGGTAGGAGGGGTTGGGCATCCTTCTGCTGGTGAACTTTGGGGGGAATCTTCTGGGCAAGAGGGATTGAGCATCCCTCCCACCTCGTTCATTCGGGGGGAGGGAAGAGACTGGCAGCTGCATCTATTATACTTATCACGGCAGGGAGATCCCTTGCCGCAATAAGTGTAGCGGCCACGTCTGCAATAACCCTGTTCTGTAACCAGCGTCTGTAACATGGATGTTGATTACAGAATCGGGTTTATTTTAGGCCTGATTCTGTATAGGACACCCGTCAGCTTTTGAGATGGGCATCTTATACAAAATCCGGGCTTTTTTTAAAAGTACATAAATGCTAACAAGACAGGATATGGACAAGCCATACATTATCATCATAAATCTTGAATAGCAATAAACTAAACATAGTACAACTAGTCAAACCATGTCGAATTTAGAATATAAATCCAGCGCTTATCATTGACTGCAAAGGATATGTATAGGTACAGAGAAAGAGATAGAAGAGAGAAAGAGAGATAGAGTTCCCAGTGAGTGCTACATCAACCAGTTGGTTCAAATATACAAAGTATAATAGAGACATTAGGTTATATACAGACAAAATGACCTCAAAGTAAGAATATCATTGGTCTGTATTACAGTAGGACTGTATAGGTCCCCACACCTTGAGGAACGTACTAGTAGAATCTGGGCTTGATAGTATACGCAGTGATATAGTAAGGAGGAGCGGACAGCAGAGGCACTACCCTGCAGTAGCATAGCATTTCTTCACACTTCCCCTCCCTAGTGATGAGAGGATCTCTTAAATGCATCTACCCTCCATACCTCTTAAACTTTGTTCTGAGCTGGCAGAGAGCAAAGACTCCTACTTGCTGCTCTTGCCAGCCCTAAGTCCTCCATCTGATGTAACTTCCTGTTCATGGGACCAGGAAGTTACATCAGGGGACAGGCTTAAGCCAGCACAAGCAGCGGATAGGAGACCCTATTCATTGCTAATAAAGAACAGAAAACTTTAAGTAATGCCGGGGGATAGTGCATTTTAGAATCCCCCTATCACCGGTTGCCGTCTTATCTTCCCTTTGCCCCAGGCACTACCTTCTCTCACTACACCACTGAGTGTATGTATATTTTAAAATACAAGCACTTACAGTGTGATTGGTGCCAATAATTGAAAGTTACACATGTAAGTAGTAAAGCAGAGGTCTCAAACTTGCTGGTGCTATTTTGCGGCCCGCAGTCTTGTACCCAATTTCATACTCTGAGCAGGAAGAGAGGCACCAGTGTCAGCTGACTTGCAACTTCCTGGACTCCTGTCTTCATGTATCTGCCAGATATGCAAAGGCAGGAGTCCTGGCATACGCGACGGCAGCAGGAAGTTGCAAGTCAGCTGACGCTGGCACGATCTCGCACACTGGCTCTGGCGTTGGCATCAGCTGACTTCCAACTTCTTGCTGCCGTCGCGTATGCTAGGACTCCTGCCTTCGCATATCCAGCAGATACGCGAATGGCTGCAGGAAGCTGCAAGTCAGCTTACACTGGCACCGGAACCTCTCTTCCTGCCCAGTGTGTGAGATTGTGTACAAGACCATGGCTGTAAAATACAGGTATTTCTGGACAGGAGTGGAGGAAGGAAGGGAGAAGGGATATTGCTGGACAAGGGGAGAAGGGAAGGGAGAAGGGGTACTGCTGGACAAGGGAAGCAGGGAAGGAAGAAGGGGTATTGCTGGTAAAAGGAAGGGAGAAGAGGTGCTGCTGGACCTGGCAGAAAGGGAGGGAAAGGAAAGGTGCTACACACTGGAGGGGAGGGTGAGATGGTGCATGGGGAGGGACAATATTGGGTTGGAGGGTGGGATGCCACTGAGGGAAGAGGCAAGGACAGAGAGAGAAAGTGTGCAGGAGGCAGAAAGTGGACTCATGGAGAGGGCAACATGGATGGGAAGGGCAGAAATGAGGGAAGGAGAAATATTACACTGGGGAAGGGGGAGAGGGCATAGAGTGAAAAGTTGGACTAATGGAGGGAGGGAGAGAGAGAGATGTTGTTTGGTTGAGGGAAGGAGGACCAGAGGAGAAGCATGCAGGAGGAAGAGAGAAAAAAATGTTGGACTGGTAGAAAGGAGGGAGAAATGTTGGACTGGAAGGAGGGTCAGAAAGGAGGAAGGGAAGGGAGATGGACTGCAGGGGGCAGAAAAGAGGAAGGGAAAGAGAAATCTTACACTGGAGGGAAGGAGAGAGATGTCAGATCATGGAAATAGGGAGGGAAGGAAAGAGAGGAAGGGAAGATAAGACATGTAGAAGAAAGCAGAAAAATGGAAAAATTGAATGTTAAGTTAATACCAAAGATAGATGCAAGGCAGAAAGTGAAGACAGAGAGAACATAAGAATTGCTGCTGCTGGGTCAGACCAGTGGTCCATCGTGCCCAGCAATCCGCTCATGTGGCGGCCCTTAGATCAAAGACCAGTGCCCTAACTGAGACTAGCCTTACCTACGTACGTTCTGGTTCAGCAGGAACTTGTCTAACTTTGTCTTGAATCCCTGGAGGGTGTTTTCCCCTATAACAGCCTCTGGAAGAGCGTTTCAGTTTTCTACCACTCTCTGGGTGAAGAAGAACTTCCTTACGTTTGTACGGAATTTATCCCCTTTTAACTTTAGAGAATGCCCTCTCGTTCTCTCTACCTTGGAGACGGTGAACAACCTGTCTTTATCTACTAAGTCTATTCTTTTCATTATCTTAGAATAGAATAGAATATGACGGCAGAAAAGGGCCATCGGCCAAACATGTATGCCCACTCGAAGAACCCTCCCCCCTAAGCACTTCCTCGAAGTGAACCCACATGTTTATCCCATTTTTTCTTAAAATCGAGCACGTTGCTGGCCTCAGTTACCTGAAGTGGAAGATCATTCCAACGATCAACCACCCTTTCGGTGAAGAAATACTTCCTAATGTCACTGTGAACTCTCCCACCCTTGATTTTTAATGGATGCCCTCTTGTTGCCTTAGGTCCTGTAAGGAAAAAGATATCTTTTTCCATCTCAATACGGCCAGTAACATATTTGAACGTCTCTATCATGTCTCCCCTCTCTCTGCATTCCTTGAATGTTTTGATCATGTCCCCTCTCAGTCTCCCCTTTTCAAGGGAGAAGAGGCCCAGTTTTTCTAAATCTCTCACTGTACGGCAACTCCTCCAGCCTCTTAACCATTTTAGTCACTCTTCTTTGGACCCTTTCGAGTAGTACTGAGTCCTTCTTCATGTACAGCAACCAGTGCTGGCGCAGTATTCCAGGTGAGGGCGTACCATGGCCTGGTACAGCGGTATGATAACCTTCTCCGATCTGTTCATGATCCCCTTCTTAATCATTCCTAGATTTTGTTCGCCCTTTTCGCCGCCGCCGCACATTGCGCGGATGGCTTCATTGATTTGTTCACCAGTACTCCCAAGTCTATTTCCTGAGGGGTCTCTCCAAGTACTGCACCGGACATCCTGTATTCGTGTATAAGAGTTTTGTTACCGACATGCATCACCTTACACTTATCCATGTTAAACCTCATTTGCCATGTCGCAGCCCATTTCTCGAACGTGTTTATGTCACATTGTAGGTCTTCGCAATTCTCCTGCGTCTTCACTAATCTGAATAACTTCAATCTGCAAATTTAATCACCTCACTCATCATACTAATTTCCAGGTCGTTTATAAATATGTTGAAGAGCACGGGTCCAAGTACTGAACTCTGCGGCACTCTACTCGTGATGCTTTTCCAATCTGAGTATTGTCCACGTACTCCCCACTCTCTGTTTCCTATCCGCCAGCCAGTTTTTAATCCATGTATTTCACCCTCGATTCCATGGCTCGCAATTTTTTGAAGTAGTCGTTCATGCGGAACCTTGTCGAACACTTTCTGAAAATCCAGATATACAATGTAGACCAAGTCACCCTTGTCTATCTGCTTGTTTACTCCCTCGAAGAAGTGCATGGACAAGAAGGCCCTGGAAAAATAGTTTAAAAAACAGAAAAATAAAGTCACCAGACAACAAAGGTAGGGAAAATGATTTTATTTTCAATATAGTGATTAAAATGTGTCAGTTCTGAGAAAGGAAAGATGTTAAACTTTAACTATGAGGGCCGCAGAAAAAATAGGGTACTTGGAAGGCCGCAGAAAAAATAGTTAATGTCTTATTAAAGAAATGACAATTTTGCATGATTTAGGAACTATAAAGAGTTTTACCTCATGAAAAATTGTCATTTCTTTAATATGACATTAACTATTTTTTCTGCGGCCCTTCAAGTACCTACAAATCCAAAATGTTGCCTTGCAAAGCCAAAAAAAAACAAGAGAGGGAATTACCCATCAAATGCAACAAAGTAGTAGGCAATTGAGGTAAAAAAAAAAATGAAACAAATATAGTCTTCTAGTCAGTGGTGTTTATTTCTTCATTCCGTATGAAGACTCGACATGGTTGTGTTTCGACAAAACAATGTCTGTGTCAGGGGTACAATCACTCAGGAAATGGAACAATGAGTACAAAGGTTGGATAAATGAAATGAAAAACCCCAAAACTATTGATTTGAGTAAATCGAGCAGACAAGTGTTTTTCCCCCGACACTGTTTTATTTTACTTGAATTTTTGCAGGTTCTGCCCCAGCAGAAATATGCTTTTCTGCTCATTTTTTTATTTCTATTGTAGTAAGGATAAAATTCCCTAGAATTGAAAAAATTAGATTGTTTCATTTTGTTTGGTTTGTTGTTGTTTTTTTTTAGCAAACTCAGTTCATTTAGAGTTGGCAGGGCATGTGTTATCATATATCTCAGCCTATCAGGGCAATTGCTTATGACTAATTACTATGAGTGTGAAGTGATCAAAGACCTGGAAAACAAGGTTTGCTCTATGCTAATTATATTGAAAAAGGAATAAACATTATCTTGCACAGTTACTTAGTAGAAAGTAAAAAATATATTTTATCTTAATGAATCAACTTGGAAGACCTTTCATCTGCTCAGTATAATGCCTTCAGATAGTTATTCTGGATATCTTATTCCGACCTATATTTAAACAACCACCTTGTCATGTGCTAGATTTCTCTTTCTAATTCTGTTATATCTAAGACCTAAAGCACCTGCTGGTAATCGACTGAATTATAAGCAGAGAAGGAGAAGAAAATTGTCCATAATTTAATTGTAAAAGACATTGGATTACATGAAATAACTGTAGACTCTAGATCAACATAGGTTCAGGTTAATTTTAAATGAAATAAGCATTACCATGAATGTTTAGTTGTTTCTGACAAGTCTTTCAGCAACGTCCTTTTACCAAGCTGCGGTAAGCGCTAGTGTGTGCTTACTAAACTTGAAAGGGCTTACGAGATTGTCCCACAGTAATTTTGAAATATGCACATGCACACCATGCAGTACCAATATATTTTTTTTCTGTTTGTGGAGAGGGTGTGTCTGGGAGTAGAGAATGGGTGTTTCTATGCTAATCAGTTAGTGTATTGGCAATGATTAGCATGTGATTGGCACGTGACCCCTTATCCCCAAATTCTATATATTGGGCCTAAATGTCAGCACCTGAATTGTGTGTGCAATGGGCATGTTCTCTAACAATGTGTATAACTTTTAGGAATGCCAACAAACTGCCCACGATTCACCCCTGGCCATGCCCCCTTGTTAGATTCACTCACTGCAACTGGCACATACTTTTTATAGAATCATGCTTTCCGAGTAGAGAATGACAGGTGACCGCAGGTAGCCGCCAAAACAGGGATGGAAAAAACCTAGTCACCTTGGGTACAGAGACACTGTCCCATGGAATGAGCACAAAATACTTAAATCCGATCATGCGGTCAAGGAACCCCCTCCCTCCTTCCTCCCAATCGCCGTGGTCTGGGCATCTCCCTCCCTTCTCCGTACCTTCGCTGGTGATTTTTCTCTTAACAAGCAGCCGGAGCCTTTTCTGAAGTCACGTGCGGCTGGCTGCCTGAAACTTCTCTGATGCAACCAGAAACAGAAAGTTGCGTCAGAGGAGAAGTTTGAGGCAGCCAGCTGCAAGCAACTTCAGAAAAGGCTCCGGCTGCTTATTAAGAGAAAAATCGCCAGTGAAGATAAGGGCAAGGGAGGGAGGTAGATGCTCGGACGGTCCGCAGCGAATGGGAGGGAGGGGCCTGCTGGTGTGTAAGAGCAAATTAGTGCTGCCTCTACTCTCAATTTCTTCTTAGCTACCTTGGAAGAGGTAAATGTGGGAGGTCTTACCTAGTGAGGAGATAAATGGGGAATGGTGGTCCCCTGTGACTGCCTTGGGGAAAGAGGACTGAATTCCCCTCCCCCAAATCGGGGGCCTATGTTAAATTTAGGAAACTGTAAACACTTAAAGTCTTTTTTCCCCTGGGCTGCTAATATTGATAACAGGATTGTAAATTAGACATTTTTTTGACAAAAAAATGCATTTTGAGATGATGATGGTGGTTGAAAGGACTATCGCGACTTGAAATATAGCTGCTGATCCCATGAAATGTTTCTGCAGGAGGAATAAGGTGCACTAGTTTTTAGCAAGGCATAGCTCCTTCATATGTCTGCAATATGTATATACAGTATATGTAACCCGAGGCCATTGACTTTAGACAACTTTATCAGATTAGCTCTAACGTGTTTCTTTCATACCTTACACCAGTAGGTCTGCTTTTAAGTTGTAGGATTCCCTTTTAAATTTGTCTTGTTGGATCACAGCAACCAGAATTGCAAAGTCTTCCCAGTAAACAATGGCACTTTTATCTATCAGGTACTTTTATTTGTAATGCTTTGATTATATGAGGTTAAAGTATTAACCCTGGAAGGCCTGGAAACTTTTGCAACCACTGAGTCCCACTGGGGTCATTTTGACTCCACATGCTAAATCCATACTTTATTAGTGGTTTATTAGAGGCTTGTGTGGATGGGATCAGATGGTTTGTGGGGACGGGACAGGGATGGGGATCAAGCTCGTGGGGAGGTGGACAAATTTTTTCTCCGTGTCATT
The DNA here is from genome assembly GCF_902459505.1 of Geotrypetes seraphini. Lineage (NCBI taxonomy): Eukaryota > Metazoa > Chordata > Amphibia > Gymnophiona > Dermophiidae > Geotrypetes > Geotrypetes seraphini. The sequence goes on from NC_047085.1 coordinate 371,308,871, forward strand.
CTCTCTTTCCAAGTTCAGCAATTCAGTTTCACGCCGCCATCTTATCTTCTCCACTTCCCAGGGCTTGTATTTCCCCTGGTACATAACATATTTTTGATTCAGTCCCAAATCATTAGAAACCATCAAGCAAAAGCAAAATTTCCAGAAAATGCTAAATCATTAAACCCCCCCCCCTTTACAACACCGTAGTGCAGGGGTGTCCAATGTCGGTCCTCAAGGGCCGCAATCCAGTCGGGTTTTCAGGATTTCCCCAATGAATATGCATTGAAAGCAGTGCATGCACATAGATCTCATGCATATTCATTGGGGAAATCCTGAAAACCCGACTGGATTGCGGCCCTCGAGGACCGACATTGGACACCCCTGCCGTAGTGTAATTTTTAGTGCCAGCCACTGCGGTAACAGCTCCAGTGCTCATAAGAATTCTATGAGCATCAGAGCTGTTACCGCCATAGCTGGCGCTAAAAACTGCTATGGTTTTATAAAAGGGGGAGTTAATGTATTATTTACTATCTTTAAGAAATGAAGAAAAATCAGGTTTCTGATCCATAGTCCATCAAAGATGAACTCCTGCAGTTTGAGCTCCACTGAGCTTTGACCTTGGAAGTTATTAATATATGCCCCTTCATTTTATTAAGATATAGGATTAGCATTTAGATTGTTCTCTGCCTGTAGCTAGAATAAGTCAGGAATCTTGTGATTTCTTTTAACCTTGATGCAGCAACAATCATAGTGATTGCCTGTGGCCAAAAATCATTTAGCATATCAAAGAGCTTTTCATTTTTTTCTCCCTTGAGCCAATCCACTCTCTTTTCAAAGAGGTAACAGGCTGATAGGAGCCAAGGTCCAGCATTGCATTTGAAAATTAAGTTCATCAATATTTACTTGAAATAAAGGGCACTCAATCAGATTCTGTGCATATGTTGAAATAGCATTTCATATACACGTATCACTAATAGTTCAAGGTTTATCTTTTTTTTTTTTCCTGTCTCATGTCCCTTTTTCTTTTGAGAACTCTCTTGATTTATCTTATCTAAAACTGTTAAACTTTTTCTTATGTACCGTGTTTCCCCGAAAATAAGACATACCCCGAAAATAAGCCCTAGCATGATTTTTGGGTAGGTCTTAATATAAGTCCTACCTCCGAAAATAAGCCCTAGTTGCCGGCAGAAACAGCAGCACTTCCCCCGCCACCCCCATGCCCCATCTATCCCTCCCATCCAATCCGCAAGACAGAAATAAATACCTTATAACAAACCAGCAGTGTCGGCAGCAATCTAGGCAGGCTGCTTTGCGGCCTGGGCCATTCTTCTGCCGCATTTCTGATGATGTCATCAGTGATGCGGTAGAGGAACAGCCCAGGCCATGAAGTAGCCTGTCTAGATTGCTGCCAACGCTGCCGGTTTGTTATAAGGTATTTATTTCTGTCTCATGGTTCGAATGGGATGGAGAGATAGGTTGGCAAAGCTACAGTGAGAGGGCAAATAATTTTGTATTCAGCGTATATTAGGAAATTGCTTAAATTAGAATTTTCCAATTTGGAGCAAACTATTCAGACTTTAGAGTCACAGTTAGACTCAAAATGGGAACAAAATACTTTGAAAGCCTTGATGAAAGCTAAATACAAATATAATGAGATTTCCTCACAATTAGCTAGGAAAGAATTGTTTTCTCAGCAGGCTCTATATTATGGAAACTCGAATAAAGCAGGAAGATTATACTTCTCCCTCATCATTCGCGGGGGATACAGGCAGAGCCGGACCATGAATGCCGAAAAACCGCGATTATCCGGCTCTGACCCACCCCCACCTCCCTGCCGCCTTCCTGGCCTTACCTGGTGGTCTAGAGGGCTTTCGGGGCAGGAGCGATCTTCCTATGCTCCTGCCCCGTGCAGATCACCATCAGGAAATGGCTGTAGAGAGTTCCCAACATAGTCTCGAGAGACTACGGGAACTCCCAGCAGCCATTTCCTCATGGCGATCTGCATGGGGCAGGAGCGTAGGAAGATCGCTCCTGCCCCGAAAGCCCTCTAGACCACCAGGTAAGGCTGGGAAGGTGTCAGGGAGGAAAAAAAGATAGATTTTTGTTACATTTTTTTTATTTTCCCCCTCCCCAGAAAAAAATCGCGATTATATGAAACCGCGAGTGCAGGAACCGCGAATGGGGAGGGGGAAGTGTATTGGCTAATTACCTTAAAGCAAAAAAGAGAAAAGTTATAATTGTGACCATTAAAGATGAAAAAGGTAAAATTCATTATTCTATTGGAGATGTTTTAAAACAATTTTTGGATTATTATAAAGCTTTATATTCTGAGCTTTATTCAAATAAAGAAGCTGAAGGTAGAGATTTTTTATGCTTAATTAATGGGCCCAAAATTCCTATTTCAATTAGGGAACTCCAGGCAGCACTGAAGTCTCTCAGAGCTGGATCCGCTCCAGGTAGTGATAGTTTAACAGTGGAATTTTTCAAATCTTTTCAAAATTTACTACTACCTCATCTTTTAAATTTATATCAATTGCAACTGACTAAGGGTTGTATATCAGGTACTGTGGCGGAATCGTTAACCATTGTTTTGCCAAAGCCAAATAAAGATCCCCTGTTGGTTTCAAACTACAGGCCTTTAATGTGGATGGAAAAATCATAGCAAAATTATTGGCTCTAAGACTAGCCAAGGCTCTCCCTTATATGACTGGTATGTACCAGATGGGTTTTGTTGCTCAAAGACATTCTTCAAATAATAGCATATTGCCATTTCATATGCTAAATTTAGCAAAAACAATGGATGATCCGTCCTTCTCTGTTTCTTTGGATGCAGAGAAGGTCTTTGATTGTGTAGAATGGACTTTCATGTATCAAGCAATGGATTGGTTTGGAATAGGATCCGGATTTATTCAAATGATTCAAACCTTGTATAGTTCCCCTTTGGCCAGATTATATATTAATAATACATTTTCGGAGCGTTTTTGTCTGAAGAGGGGAGTTAGACAAGGGTGTCCATTATCTCCTTTGCTATTTGATATTGTTTTGGAACCCTTGTTTGCCATTCAGCAGGCAAACGAGATACAGGGAATTCCATATGCAGGCTGAGATTATAAGGTTTTAACCTATGCAGTTGATATTTTGCTTTATTTGAAGAATCCTGAGTCTACCATACCGTATTTAAGAAGAACACCAGATTTATCTGGTGTGATACAACATTAGCTGAGCTGATGTCACCGGCTGGTAATATTTATTGAATGATGGTGTGGGTAAAATGGTAAGGGGGCAGAGGGTGAGGGGAATATATGAGGTGTTGTCAAGGGTCTGTAGAATAAGGATTGACAAGTTTATAAGAGGAGGTAAGAAAGGGTTAATAGACAGAGCTTGTAAGAAAGAAAAAATGATTAGGGAGGTTTCTAAGGTGAGGTGGGTGGTGTACATGTTATATGTCGACTTGGGTGGGTTTGGTGGAGCTTATAGGGTTGGGGGAGTTGGTCACAGCTTTGGGTGGGGCGGAAAATGGGGTTTGGCCCAGTTGGATCTGGGAGATGAGCACTCATATACGATACCACTGCGAGGGGAAGCATAGCCTTGCGTCACCATGGATCATGTTTGGGGGGAGGGGAAGCATGGCCTTGCGTCACCTTAGGTCATGTTTGGGGGAATGTTATAAATTTAAAGACTTAACGGGAGCTAGTTTCAACACCGAATAGCTCCCTGGGGGTGTGTGAAATATGCATATGACACAGATTGTATTGTAAATGGAGATAATATTCAGATAGATAATAAAGCTGCGACCAAATATTTATTCCAATAAAACTGAGTTGTGTGATTATTGATTGATGATGATTAGCTTTCAGTTGCAGGTAACAGGAATGCGAATGCTAATGTTACTGGAATTGATTGATAGATTTGGCAAATTCTCTGGTTACAAAATAAACTGGAGTAAATCAGAGGTTCTTCCACTAAATGTGCATTGTGTAAAAGGCCTATTTGCTCATTCCCATTCCTTTAGAAGGAAAAGGGAATAAAATATTTGGGTATTATGATTCAAAGAACTTTGGAAGACACAATGACAGTACAATAAATGAAAAATCTTTATTGCTGAAAGTCAAAGAAATGTGTGAGTATTGGAACCCACTACATCTTTCTTGGTGGGGGAGAGTCCAAACCATCAAAATGATGATTTTGCCTATGGTTTGTTACCAAATGAGTATGTTACCGGTTTATTTTCAAAGTTCCTTTTATAAGAAATTAAATGGGATTCTTACAAAATTTATTTGGCTTGGCAAAACTGCTAAAATAGCCTTAGTATCTTTACAAAAACCACAATCGGCGTGGGATGGGGGGAGGTAAATTTAAATATGAAACCAAAGACTGGTCTGTGTGACATTTGGAGCATTGAGATAAAGCATCAAATTATTGCATCTCAATGGCCATGAATTTGGGCTTGGAAGATGAGATGTACGGCGTCGGCATCTACTTTAGCCCAGAGAGCCCGTGGTTTTAACTCGCTTAAACCCGTGGGTTAAAACCAAGGGCTCGCTGTGCGAGGAAGGGTAGGAGAGATTCCGGGCGGCAGGCAGGAGAGATTCGAAGGAAAGCAGGGCAGCAGACAGGAGAGATTCGGGGGAGAGCAGGGCGGCAGGCAGGAGAGATTCAGGGGAGAGCAGGGCAGCGATTTGGGGTGGCAGGCAAGAGAGATTCGGGGTAGCAGAGAGCAGGGCTGAGAGCAGGGCGGCAATGGAGCTGGAGAGTCGGAAAGGACATTTGTGACTGGTCCCCAGCAGTTGCTTCTTGGGTTGTTCGGCCAGCCCGGTCGGTTTGCAAGATTTCATTAGTGAATCGGGTCCCTGCCTACTTTGCATGCCATTCCAGATCGGAAGCGGATCGCGGGAGTGGTTAGTGAATCAGGTCGGAGAGAAATCGGGTTGCAAAGGGGTCGCAAACTGATCAGTACATGATCGGTTTGCTTAGTGAATCTAGCCCGTAATCAGCTAGTGCCAGATCCACTTCCAGAATGCCCATAAAGTATTGGGCATTTTCAGTATCACCATATGGTTAAATGCCACTGAATATTTTGTTCTGGATTAAGAAATGGTTATTGGATAGAAAACAGAGGATAGGGTTAAATGACCTTTTTTTCTCAATGGAGGAGATTAAATGGTGGAGTGCAACATTGATCTCTACTGGGACCGGTGCAATTTAACATATTTATAAATGATCTGGAAACTGGAATGACAAGTGAGGTGATTAAATTTGCAGACGACACTATACTGTTCAAAGTTGTTAAAATGCAGGCAGACCTTAGGAAATTGGAAGATTGGGCATCTAATTGCTAGATGAAATTTAATGTAGACAAATACAAAGAGATGAATATTGGAATAATAACCTGAATCATAGTAATCAAATGCTAGGGTCCACTTTAGGGGGTCAGCACCCAAGAAAAAAATCTAGGTGTCATCATAGACAATACACTGAAACCTTCTGCCCAATGTGCAGCAGCAGCCAAAAAAGCAAACAAGATGCTACGAATTAGAAAAGGGATGATAAATAAGACAGAATGTTATATAAAGCCTCTATATTGCTCCATGGTGTGACCTTACCCTGAGTATTACATTCAATTCTTGTCGCTGTATCTCAAAAAAAGATATAGTGGAATTAGAAAAGGTTCAAAGAAAAGTGACCATGATGACAAAGGTGATGGAACTCCTCTGGTATGAGGGAAGACTAAAGAGGTTAGGGCTCTTCAGCTTGGAAAAGAACCAGCTTAGGGGAGATATGATTGAAGTCTCCAAAATCCTGAGTGATGTAGAATGGGTAAAAGTGAATTGTGTTTTTACTCCATTAAATATTATAAAGACTAGGACACACTCAATGAAATTACAGGGAAATACTTTTAAAACCAATAGGAAGAAATATAGTTAACATAACTGGTTTAAAAAAAAAGGTTTGGATGAGTTCCTGGAGGAAAAGTCCTTAGTCTGCTATTGAGACCGACATAGGGGATGCCACTTCCTGCCCTAGGATCCGTAGCATGGAATGTTGTTACCATTTGGGTTTTTGCCAGGTACTAGTGACCTGGATTGGCCACTGTGGAAACATAATACTGGGCTAGATGGACCATTGGTCTGACTTAGTATGGCTGTTCTTATGTAATATGCCAGGTTAGCCCTAGCCACACAATTTAAATGGCCAGGAACCATTTCTGGCTATTTAACTCACTTTGAATATTGACCCCCCCCACCCCTCCTTGGTCTCATCTAATTAAAAAGCTGAATATTGATGGCATGTTCCAAATTTCTAATGGCAGAGCAAATCAGTTTTGTTTTGCCATTTGCATATTGCTTATTTCCAGACCAACAAGAGTAGACCTGTGACTGTGATTTTAATGACCAGTGACTTCAAAGACATAATGGGGGTCAAAGTATCCCTCTTTGTACCAAAGCAAGGACACCTTTTATGCAGTCCTTTCTAGCTACTTAAGTGTGCAAATACCAGCACAGTATATGTAATGTAATGTAATGTAATTTATTTCTTATATACCGCTACATCCGTTAGGTTCTAAGCGGTTTGAAGAAAATATACATTAAGATTATAAATGAGAAGTAAGAAGGTACTTAAAAAATTCCCTTACTGTCCCGAAGGCTCACAATCTAACTAAAGTACCTGGAAATTAATAAAGAAGAGAAAATAAAGATGGTTGAAAAAAGAAAAAATTCTATGTGAATTTATAGGATGGAAATTAAACTGACAGTGAAGAACTGTATGAAAAATACATATGGAATGCAGTTAGAGAGGGTAGGTTACAATCTATTTATGGTATTTGTTTAATTGGAAGGTGTTAAGGTGGGTAATTTGGGGGAAGGTTATCTGAAGGTAGGTGAATCTTCTGGAGGTAAAAGAGGAGGGGTTAAGATATTTGGATGAATTTTTTGAAGAGCAGGGTTTTGATTTCTTTTCTGAATGTTTTGAAGTTGTCTGATATTGTCATAAGATTGGAGATGGAATGGTTGATTTTTGCTGCTTGTGTTGCCTTACATAGGTGACAGCTTCCCTTTACTCTGTCCCTGACTTCTCATCACTTGCAGTATGCCGTTATAAACTATAATATGCACAGTCAACATATCACGGGGCTTGGAAATTCTCTCTTATCAGGTCAGAAGTGCTCAACATAATTGGAATAATTTCTGGACCTCTCTACCCTATTTTCTTGGTTGCACAATAGTTTGGTATCTTTTTTTTCCCCACATGTAGTACAGAATAGTCACATGATACAGACACTTCTATGACTAATGCCTTTCTTGTACTTCAAATATTTTTAACTATCAGAATAGGAATGTCTCGGGTGATCGAAACTTCCTCATTTTAGATAATTCTGTCTGGGGTGACTGTCATCTCGGTATTTTCCTGGCACAGCAGTTATAATGTTAACAGAGCAGAGGAAGGAGGTGCTATCTTATTAAGCCTTTCTGCATACAAACTTCAGCATCCGCACATCACACCCAGCGATGTGTGACCATTTATTGTAATGTGTGACCATTTACGGTTCAGTGTTACAAAATCAGCATTTCACTGTTTTACTATTTTTTTTTCTGTGCTGGCTGTGAACTATCTTGTCCATAATCCACTAATTTGAGCTGCAAATTATAAATCCCTCATCTTCAGTTTTAAAATCACCTCTCCATTCCTGTGCCAATTTTTTATCTACTTGTGATTGCTTAAGTAACTCTTTTCACTTCTCTGCATATTTATGATTTTTAGCAAGTTGTATTTCTTTGCTGGTTCACTTCTTTAAAGAGTTTTTTTCCTTGTGTTTTGCAAATTCTATTTCTTTCTATACCGTACCATACATTTTTCTTCTATACTGCAAATTTCAGCTAGGTCTGAATGCAGTTTACAAAAGATTTAAGACCAGGACATGAACTTTGAATGAAGGATAGGAGGTAGGCTCCTGAGATTTCATCATAGGTCCAAGGAAAAAAAGATAGGTCTTAAGGTTCTTTCTGAAGATGTAATATTGGCATGGTTGTCATAGGTAGATAGGGAGGCCATTCCATATTTTGCATTGGTAGATTCTCATTCATTCTTTTTATTCATCAGAATATTTGTTAAAGCTTACAAATGTAGTGCAAGTTCTGCCTAGGATATCCTGGGGAAGCTTTGATTATTGCTTCAGGACGTCCAGGTTGAAGCCCGCCTGATGCCTGCCTATAGCACACCTCCCAAAATGCCTCTTGAGCTCTGGACACACAGCAGCTTAGAAGTGCTGCTGAACATCAAGAAAATTGGTTTTGATTATCAGCACTTGGACGTCCCTGTGCTGATAATCAAAACCAATTTTCTTGACGTTCAGCAGCACTTCTAAGCTGCTGTGTGTCCAGAGCTCAAGAGGCATTTTGGGAGGTGTGCTATGGGCAGGCATCAGGCGGGCTTCAACCTGGACGTCCTGAAGCAGTCAAGGACTTATCTGCATATATTGTCTGGGACGGTATTTACAGCCAATGAACTGCCACTATCTTCTCTTACTGATATCACAAAGAAAATAAAGAACTGACAGACATAACAGTGATCATCAGCGCAGACATGAAAACTGCTGATCATGTGGAGAAGGCTTCATCTAAGGCAAGACAATTGTTAGATTGCATCCGCAGGAGTTTCGTCAGCTGGAAGCCTGAAGTCATAATGCCATTATACAGAACCATGGTGAGACCTCATTTGGAATACTGTGTGCAATTCTGGAGGCCACACTACTGAAAAGATGTGATGAGAGTAGAGTCGGTGCAACGGATGGCCACCAGGATGGTCTCGGGGCTCAAGGATCTATCGTACGAGGAAAGGCTGAAAAATTTGCGGCTGTACTCACACGAGGAACATAGGGAAAGAGGAGACATGATCGAGACATTTAAGTATATTACCAGCCGTATCGAGATGGAAGAAGAGATTCTCTTTCTCAAAGGACCCTCAGCCACAAGAGGGCATCCATTCAAACTCAGGGGCGGGAAATTTCATGGCGACACCAGGAAATATTTCTTCACCGAGAGAATGGTTGATCCTTGGAACAAGCTCCCAGTGCAGGTGATCGAGGCAAACAGCGTGCAAGAATTTAAGAGCAAATGGGATGCCCAGTGGGATCCCTTAGAGGGTTAAGCCAAGGGAACCTGCCACCAGGAGTGGGATCCCTAAGATAGTAGACTTGGGGGTGGGTCAGTAGAGTGGGCAAACCTGATGGGCTATGGCCCTTATCTGCCGTCATCTTCTATGTTTCTATGTTTCTACAGTGGCCTTGTTTCACATTCAGCTATATCAAGGGCGCTGGCTATAGTTTCTCACAAACATAGTGAATATCAGTCCAAAGTGAATATAGATATGGCAACTTATAGAAAAGCAGCAATAAAGTCCCGTTAAAGACTCACTGGCACCGTGGAGATTGTTTCCAAAAGACAGCGTTTAAATCCAAACTCTCATGTTCTCTGTTCTGTAGCTCCACCCCACTTCTGCTTCAACGTTGCTTATGATGTAAACAATTAACAGATGATCACTGATTCAAGCTTTTAATTTCTCAGCAGTCCAAAAAAAACCAAAAGCTGTCAAACTTCAAAAAACAGAAAAAGTAACGGCCTCTTTTACAAAGCCGCGCTAGTGGCTGCACTGTGCTAACGGCCCCGAAGCCCATAGAGATTTAAAGGGCTTCGGGGCTGTTGCTGCGCGACTTTGTAAAAGAGGCCTTAAAAGAAAAAAATACATACAAACCATATTAAAAAGGTCACCTACATGCAGTCAAGGCATAAACATATGGCTGGTATCATCAGTGCTTGACGTTGTCTCACACTTGAAAAATGAAAAATTATAAATAAAACTCAAATTGCTACCATAACCAAATCTACCAAAGGATCAAATTTCAAAAACAAAATAGATAAAAGGCTGTAAAAATAAGAAACAGCCATTCAATTGACAATGTAAGTGCCAAAATATATAATGAAGTCATCAAAAATCGGCATGATAATTCAGCATAGTATAATTAACCCCCTCTTTTACAAAGGTACGCAAAGCTTTTTCGTGCACGCTAAATATTAGCATGCACTAAACAAGCGCTAAATGCTAATGCGTGCATGTTATCCTATGGACGCGTTAATTTAGCGTGCGCTAAATCTGTGCTAAAATGCTTAGCGTGCCTTTTTAAAAGAGGGCCTAAATATCAGGCTGGAATTATTATTCTCCATGTCCAATAACAATATGATCTTCAAATAACTATCGCAAAATTCAAAATGATTTGAAATTCAATGTCCATTAGAAATTTAGAAAAATGCATTCCAGTCTATACTCACATTTAAACCATGTGGAGCAACAGTGTTCCAGTCATATATCCACTATTATTCAAATTGCCACAATATCTTCTGAAAACTTCTTCTTCTAATACACTTCCCCTTCCGTATTCTCGGGGGCTAGGGGCAGAACCGGCCCGCAAATATTAAAAAACTGCGAATAATATTTGGGCCGGTTCTGCCCCTAATCCCCGCTTCCCCCGGCTAATTTAAGCCCTGAAAGCTCCCCCTTAAGCCTTACTTGGTGGTCTAGCGGGTTTTCAGGCAGGAGCAATCTTCCCACGCTCCTGCCCCATGCAGATTGCTCACAGGAAATGGCTGCCTTGAGCTCCCATAGTCTTTCGAGCCATTTCCTGTGAGCGATCTGCACAGGGCAGGAGCATGGGAAGATCATTCCTGCCCTGAAAACCCGCTCGACCACCAGGCAAGGCTTAAGGGGGGGGGGGGCTTACAGGGCTTAAAATAGCCTGAAAAATTAAAATGGGTTCTTAGGTTTAAAAAAATCCAAACACACAAGAAAGGATGTCCAAAAAATCCAAAATTCACAAAAACACCCCCCAAAAACCAGGGCTACGCATCAGAAGTTATAGCAAAAAAAGGAGAAAAGACTTCATTGTCTAATAGGGGCTCTAAAAAGCTTCCCACATAGACAAGCCGGTTTCAGACAAAGTTTGAAACCAGCAGACACATCCTTGGTCAAAAAACTCCTTCAAACTCTCTTAGCAAATTCAGAGTCACACATCTCGTTTTATAAATTTTTTAAATAATTTTTCATGAGTATTGTCATTAAAGTCACTTATCTGAACAAATAGCTGTTTAAACGTAGTCCTGGGGTTAGAAAGCAGGAACAAAAATGCTCCGTGGGAAGTCAATTGAAAGCTTATTCAAGCATGTCCATTTTAACACTGGATGTGGAAGGGTTACAATGGACATGTTTGAATAAGCTTTCAATTGACGTCCCACGGAGCATTTTTGTTCCTGCTTTCTAATCCCAGGACTACGTTTAAACAGCTATTTGTTCAGATAAGTGACTTTAATGACAAAACTCATGAAAAATTCTTTAAAAAATTTATAAAACGAGATGTGTGACTCTGAATTTGCTAAGAGAGTTTGAAGGAGTTTTTTGACCAAGGATGTGTAATGTAATGTAATGTAATTTATTTCTTATATACCGCTACATCCGTTAGGTTCTAAGCGGTTTGAAGAAAATATACATTAAGATTATAAATGAGAAGTAAGAAGGTACTTAAAAAATTCCCTTACTGTCCCGAAGGCTCACAAACTAACTAAAGTACCTGGAAATTAATAAAGAAGAGAAAATAAAGATGGTTGAAAAAAGAAAAATTCTATGTGAACTTATAGGATGGAAATTAAACTGACAGTGAAGAACTGTATGAAAAATACATATGGAATGCAGTTAGAGAGGGTAGGTTACAATCTATTTATGGTATTTGTTTAATTGGAAGGTGTTAAGGTGGGTAATTTGGGGGAAGGTTATCTGAAGGTAGGTGAATCTTCTAGAGGTAAAAGATGTGTCTGCTGGTTTCAAACTTTGTCTGAAACCGGCTTGTCTATGTGGGAAGCTTTTTAAGAGTCCCTATTAGACACTGAGGTCTTTTCTCCTTTTTTTGCTATAACTTCTGATGTGTAGCCCTGGTCTTTGGAGGGTGTTTTTGTGAATTTTGGATTTCTTAGGTTTAAAACCATGAATAAGCAAATATGTAGATACGGAATTTGCAAATACGGAGGGGGAAGTGTATGTCCGGGTATATGGTCTAATATCCAACACCAAAGATCACTGAATTTATGTTGAACTGCTACACAGTGAGAAACTAAAGGAGCAGTCATCCTTTTAGATCTCAGACAACTTCTATGGTCTACTAATTTCATTTTTAATGCTCTATAAGTTTGCCCTATGTATAGAATATGACAGGGCATTCTATCAAATAAATAACATGAGTGGATATGCAGTCTGTGATCTGTTTAGAAAAAGCAGTAAATTTCAATGTAGGATGTTGGTATGTATTACGCTGTAGCATAATATCACAGACCGAATAGGATCCAAATCTTTTATGTCCCATGTCATCTACATTCTTACTCACTGGCAACGTCTACACATCTGGTTTACAGAGTATATCTCGGATTACAATTACTTGAATAGGAAAAAATCCAATCTATTTTCTGAAAGCATGGATTCATATGTAATATATCTAAATGTCTTTTAACACTTTTAGACAGACAGAAGGAATTAGAAGAATATCGCATTCCATATGTCAAAACTGAAGCATTATACTTATGTCTAGCTTCTGCAATAAAGTGTCCCTAGGACTATATAATGCCCATTTTCTAGCTTGGTCAACAATCTTTCTTGGGTAACCTCTTGCAACAAATTTTTTCCGTAATATCCTAGAAGTCTTCAAAGGTTTATCATTAGAGTGACAAATGCGTCTATGATGCAAAAATTGAGAAAATGGAAGACTAGAGCCCTTTTGTATCAAACTGCGATAGCAGTTTTTAGCACGAGGAACCGCGCTGAATGGCCCACGTTGCTCCTGATGCTCATAGGAACTCAATGAGCATTGGGAGCAGTGTGGGCCATTTAGCGCAGCCCTCTATGCTAAAAATTGCAAGCGCAGTTTGATAGAAGAGGCCCTAGATTTTAAATGGGGGGGGGGGTGCATGCTGTTATAGTGTAGAAATGTATTACGATGCGTAGGTTTCGTGTAAATACATGTAGAAAGTTTCAAGATTATTAAGTTTCAAGTTCAAGTTTATTAAAATTTGTTATCCAGCCTTTTCTGTAATCAAAGCGGCTTTACACAATAAAAATTGTAGGGTGCAGGGAACAAATAAACATCAGATACATTTTGTTATGGAAACATCAAGAGACAAACTTTCAAGGCTAACATGACTAACCGTAACTAAAGAAACAGGCACACGAGGAAAGGAAAGAACTACAATTGTTGAGAGGAAAGAACAAAAATAGGGGAATGCGAGAGGGTGGGGAAACCGTAAATTAAAATTATAACCCGGTAAAGGATACTGGGTACTGAAAAGATTTAAAAAATTAAAATTATTAACACTTTCACAGAACTCAAATGACATGTATATATATATATTTTTAATATCTTTATCCATTTTGAAGCCAAAAATAAGTGCAACATATTATACAATCATATTACACTATAATAGCACCTAAATTCAATCAAAATTTTAATCTATGACAAATACATATATCACCCCCATCTTCATATTCAAAAATTGCACTCAAATTAAAAATATTTTCCAACCCCCCCTCACCCACCCTGGACGTGCATGATCAAGGGGCAAAATCAACAATCACTCTTTGCAAAATTTTGTCAATGGCTCCCAAATATCCAGAAACTTCTTATAATGCCCCCGTTGTAAAGCCATAATATGTTCCATTTTAAAGACGTGACATAGAGACTCCCAAGGTATAGTTTAACCGATCCCAGTTTTTCCAATTCCTTAAAATAAGCTGTATGGCAACCCCTGTCATAATAAAGAGAAGTTTGTTATTGTGAGATGATATTTGACTTTTAGCTCTCATTAAAGTGCCAAATAGCACAGTGTTGTATGTTAGTGCCACTGGATTTTCCAGTACTTTGTTCACTTGATCCCAAATGGATCTCCAAAATTGAAGTATCAAGGGACGATAATATAATAGATGATCTAACGTCCCAGGTTCAAGATAGCAGTGCCAGCATCTATTAGACTTGGAACTATCTAATTTCTGTAATCTAACCAGAGTCTAACATTGTCTATGTAACAAGAAAAAACATGTTTGTCTCATAGATGCAGACACCGTACATCTCATCCTCCACGTCCAGATTTGTTGCCATTGAAACGCAGTAATCTGATGCTTTATCTCAATGCTCCAAATGTCACGCAGACCAGTTTTTGGTTTCTTATTCCAAAAATCCAGATATTAATTTATACCACTGAGCGGCCTGGTGATACAGGAATGACATAAATTTAGGTATTTAAAGAACTGCATAAATATCCCTTTCTGTCCTTTCTAGATCAAAAAGATGTCATCAATGTAACGCCACCAACAAATTAAATTTTCTGCCCATTTAGTGGGATACACCCACTTTTCCTCAAAAGATGTCATAAACAAGTTTGCTCTTCTCAGCCCAACCAAGAAGAGAATGATGTGGAGCCATTAAACCTACAAGTTTTTCCACACTGTTCTTGACACTTTTTGTTTCACTGATATGAAATGAAAGGAAAAGTGTCAAGAAAAATGTGTTATAACTTGTACATTTCATGGCTCCATAACATTTTCTTCTAGGGCTTAGCACTTTTCAGCAGCCCCTCGTTACCTCATAGTGTTAACAGAAATTTCTCTTACCATAGAATTGTTTGATATCTAACATACAAAAAATAACATAAAGAGTAAACTTGTACAATATTAACCTGATTTTAGGACCTCATACACCCAGGAGATTACTCAAATTTCTTTCATGCCCTTACTGGGGTGGTGTATTCATTATCGGCCCTTCTTTATAAAAAATTCCATTTATTTCTTTCTGATTTCACTATACTACCAACATGATGTGTGTATCAAGAAAAATAGAAGAAGCACTTAACTTTAGCCAGACAGTTACTCAACCGTTTCACACCTTGGTTTCCTCCGAGGCCGTGCTACTTCTTCTATATATGTACTCTATACCACACCATTAAAGCCAAACTTCAAGGTTTCATGCTATTTTTTTGGGGGGGGAGAGGGAACCGCACAGGTTCATGCTTTCTCTGCTGATCAATGCTGATAATGTGACTATTGCTAAAAGGTATAGGGTAGGAAAAATATCTGAGGTTTGGCATTTTGAACTGACAACTACTCACCTCTTTGAAATATGCATAAACAAACATTTGTGTCGAAAGCAGGAAGCATCAGGGTTTCCCCAGCAGTATACTGATGCTGAACAAGAAAATGGGTACCTCAATGATTTTATCAGAAAGGAGGCGTGCTTTTAAGTACTGATCAGATAAGTGTGAACCCTGCAAAATGACAAATTGCAGAACTATTCTTAAACTCTTTGTGAGGAGCATTTGGTCAGAGAAGAAATCTACCTATCACAAGCTTTGTGAGAAACCCTGATGAGTTGTACATGTATCTGTTTTTTTCTGAATATGCCTTGTTTTCATGCGATCTTACAGATGATGGCATCTTTTGCATCACCTGGAAGCGCATGAAGGAGCTCTGGGCACTATAAGGCATTACTGTCATCTTCGTAGCCTTTTTTTATTTTTTTTTCAACAGTGCATGCCTGTATAAGCTTCATGATGTGTTACAAAAATGCAGTCTTTATCATAACACAGACTCTGAAAACAGTGAGAAACTGCATTTTTTGCAGTCTAAAGGAGTTAGTTTTGGATTATGACCTGAGGGTACCAGTGGCTGAACAAACAAAAATATCCATCCATCAAAAGAGGATCAAATTCTCATAGAAAGCCACATGCTTAAAATGATTCATATGAGTTTTGGTTTAAAATTTTAGTGCGTTGCCATACAGCTACTGATCATAACTTGTACATTGTACTTATTAAAAACTGCTAATCTTGTATGAAGTATTGTTCTGTAATTATTTTCTTCTTTTTTTTAATACTTTATTCATTTAAAATCTGAAATCAAGTACAATAAATACATATAACAATTAAGCTTACAAATACACCTGACATCTTAGAATTGAACCTTATAAAATAGAATAATATCACCCTCCCTTATATATTTATGAAAATGATTTATTTTAATTACAATCAAAAATACCCACCCCCCTACCCCCCTTACTGTATTAAATTTTTTTAACCTGGGAAGAATAATTTTCAATCTTTACAATAATCCATCAATGGCCTCCACACATCTTGAAAATTGTTATAATTCCCTTTTTGGACAGCTAATGCCCTTTCTATTTTATATATATGACAAACAGAATTCCACCAGAAAAAATAATTAAGACCCTTCCAATTTTTCCAATTGTAAGTGATTTGTTGAATGGCAATCCCAGTTAAAATTAACAACAATTTGTTATTATTAGATGATATTTGTTTCTTTTTCCTCATTTCTATACCAAGTTCTATAATTATTTTCATTTTTTTGGGTGTGTGCTTACCTGTAATTTTTTTTCCAGTCAATACACACATTCAATAGTAGTGACTTCCAGTATGCCAAGTAGCTGAATGGATGCGTATGCTTGAAGCTCTTCTCTTCCCCCTCCCCCCAACAACTAACCTTTTAAAACATAAGAACGGCCTTACTGGATCAGACCAATGGTCCATCTAGCCATATCCTGTCTTCATGGAGGCCAATCCAGGTCACAAATACCTGGCTAAAACCCAAATAGTAGCAGCATTTCATGCCACCGACCCAGGGCAGGCAGCGGCTTCCCCCATGTCTGTCTCAACAGTAGTTTATGGACTTTTCCTCCAAGAACTTGCTTTCTCACATCTTGTTCAGTTCCCATGGTAAGCACTGGTGCTGCAGTTTCCTGACATGGAAATCCTATTGAAAAATCCATAGATGTAGAACGACCACCACAGAGCTGAGATGAGAATGGTGACCAGGATAGAAAGCCCTGCAGGTCCACTCACTGGCCATTTCACCAAAGAAATTTTAAGTTTGATGTCTGCCCAACTCGAAGAACAACTAAGCTAATGCAGATATCCAGGAGAGATATTATCTGGATTGATACACAATGCTTAGCACGTATTTTGGCCTATGGCCTGCCTCAGGAGCCTTCATTGAATAAACCAAATATGAGCGATGTTATCTGGCTTGATACACAATGCTCGACAATGTGGAATCGTAAAGCACACTAACAGCACACCCCAAAAAATGAAAGATTTTTATGGGTGTACTGTTAGTGTACATTACAATTCCACATTGTCGAGCATTGTGTATCAAGCCAGATAACATCGCTCATATTTGGTTTATTCAATGAAGGCTCCTGAGGCAGGCCATAGGCCAAAATACGTGCGCGTCGAGCCATTGCACAAGATTTTATGATTTGTTGTATAAAATTGCACACCAACATCTTCTCCACTGTGTTGGTTTGTTTGATTTGGATTGTGGAGTTGTTGGTTTAAAAAAAAATAATAATAATTCTTTATTCATTTTATAACTTATATCAAGTGCATCAAAAAGTATCAACCATTTTGACTTAAATACATCACTTGAATTCTACAATTCTTCATATTAAATAAAATTATCTCCTTCCCTTCCATTCTTTTAACATTTCATAACCCTTACACCATATAATAAAGTCCCCCCTCTCCCCACTCCATTCTTTCATTTGTACAAATCAGGGAAAATAATACTTATTCATTGCAATAATTTGTTAATGGCCCCCACACATCTTGAAATTTATTAAAATTTCCTTTCTGAATAGCTAAAGTTCTTTCTATTTTAATAAATCTGACACAATGAATTCCACCAAAAACTATAATTTAATCAATTCCAATTTTTCCATTTGCATGTTATTTGTTGTATGGCAACTCCAGTTAAAATAAGTAAGAGCTTATTATTTTTGGATGATATTTGGCTCTTAGCCCTCATAGACATTCAAAATAGTACTATATCATACAATAATGCCACATGATTTTCTAATAAACTATTAATTTGGCCCCAAATTGATTTCCAATACATACCCTGGTGCATAATATAGGCTTTATGATACGTATAAAAATTTGGAAAATTTACCCCACCCTCTGTAATCGGTTTTTGTAGAGATACTAAAGCAATTCTAGCCTTTTTACCCAGCCAAACAAATTTTGTAAGAATAAAATTTAACTTTTTATAGAAGGACCCCTGAAAAAAAAAAAAACTGGTATCATACCCATTTGGTAACAAACCACAGGGGAAATCATCATTTTAATAGTTTGGACTCCCCCCCACCAAGACAGATGTAAAGGATTCCATTGCTCACACATCTCCGTTACCTTCTGTAATAAAGATTTTTCATTTGCCTTCATTGTTTCTTCCAGCGTATTTTTTATCCAAATGCCTAAATACTTTATTCCATCCTCTTTCCATAGAAAGGGAAATTAATCAAATAAACCTTTTGTACAATGGACATTAAGTGGAAGAACTTCTGATTTGCTCAAATTTATTTTATATCCTGAAAATTTTCCAAATTTCTCTATCAATTCAAGCAAACATGGAATGGTTGTTTCAGGACTTCTCAAATAAAGCAAAATATCATCTACATAAGCAGAGACTTTATATTCCTGATCTGAATAAGGAATACCCTGTATCTCCTTCTCTTGCTGAATTGTTAATAACAAGGGTTCTAATACAATATCAAAAAGCAAAGGAGACAAGAGACAACCTTTTCTAACCCCTCTTTGCAGACTAAAACTCTCTGAGAAATTATTATTAATATATAATCTAGCAACAGGGGAGCTATACAATGTTTGAATCATTTGTATAAATCCTGACCCTATACCAAACCACTCCAATGCTTGATACATGAAGGTCCATTCTACTCGATCAAAGGCCTTCTCTGCATCTAAGGATACAGAAAAGGCCGGATCATTTATGGATTTTCACAAATTTTACATATTTAAAGCCTAATTGTGGATTTTTTCTGCTGGTCTTCTTTTGTCATATCAGTATGAACCTCAATTTATGCAACAATTGAATACTGTGTGTATGTATTTTTCCCTCTGTGCTTGGTATGTATTTTTCTTACTTGGGCAAGTATATTTTTCCTTTTTTCATCCTGTCTATGACCTATAGTGATTCCTTTAGCCTATAACTAATATAATATTTATTTTGTTTGCATATTTTTTATATGAAACATTGTTCTCTTTGTACGTGTGGGATATTCAGAGCTTCTGTAAAATAAAGTTTTTCAGAGAGAAAGGAATGTGGTTATTGTCTATGCATAGCCAATCAATGATCAGGTACTGAACAGAAAGTAAGGCTACGACAGCTCAGACATGATGGAAAATTTTGCCTGCAAATGTACGACAGCAATATTAGGGAATCACCCGACGATAATAGAGAATTGCCAGGAGTGTTCATTTAAATATTAATAACCTAATTGTAATACATTTGCATAGCAGAGTTGGCCAGGAAGCTCGGAGAAGACCACAGTGAGCCATTTTGAGAATTGACTGGCAGAATACTTCCACACTAAACTGGCTGGAACCGGTTTAGCGACCATCATTAAAAGCACAGTCAGTTTTGAGAATCTTCCCCTATGTTTGCAAAGGACTATAGGGGTGGGATAGAGGGGGAAGGGAATTGAGAGGATGAAATGTTTATTGTCTTAAAATTGTGTAAGCTTAGGGTTACCATATTTTTCTCAGGGGAACCCCGGACACATGACCCTGCTCCATTCCATCTCCAGCTCCACCCCACAAAACCTCCTATCTTCTTCTGGATGAGCCCCAGCCTTGTCTGGAGGGCCTGGGGCATACGTAGATGTGTGACATCATCCACACATGCTCAGAGGCCCTCCAGATGTGGCCAGAGCTCGTTGGGGCTTTCCAAAACCTGGACAAATGCCAGGTTTTGGAAATTCCGTCCAGGAGCCTGTACAGTCCTCTAAAAGAGGACATATCTGGGTTTTCCCAGACATCTGGTAACCCTATGTAAGCCAGAAATGGTGGCTCCACTATTTTATACTGTTACATTATATAAATGTGTTGGGTTTTGTTTCTAGTCCTGATCCGTGTGTTATGGTTTAGCTGAACAATAAAAAATATTTTTTATATAAACACATTCAGTAATGGTGAAATGCTTTTTCCAAATGCCCGGAAGCTGCCATTTATTTCTTTCATGTAACCTACCTTTTTTTTCTTTCTGTGTGAGGACGGGGAGGAGGAGGAGGGGGGTAAGGACATTTGTGTGTGTGTGTGTGTGTGGTAAATGAAAAGTTCAATCTGCACTTTGATTTGATTCCCTTCCTTCTCATTAGATACTGCCTTCAATACCAGTTTTTAAATTGGTTTTGAAAATGTTGGAAAGAATGTTGAGACAGAGGAAGAGGGCTTCAAATAAGCTGAAATAGCTGTTAGGGACTGTCAGGTTGGGGGAAGGGAGGGAAGCATGTGTATGTGTGCTTGCTTTGGTTTAAAAAAACAGCTTTTTTTCTGTGTGATGTCTTCAAAAGGCAGAATTCACTATGCTGAAGAGAGTGAACGTTATTTTTTCTTTTTTTAAAAAAGGAGAGAGGAGGCGGGGGTGTATGGAGAGAGGTTATAGATATAGGGGGCATGAGAATATAGATGTAGGGAGCATTTGTCCAGTATTTAGCTCCTGGTGGACAGCTTGTTGAGCTGGGGAAGCACTTCTTAGATAAATGGTTCAAAGGTGTTCCAGTTCTGGTCTACTGTGCAGGGGTCAGTGGTAAAGAGGTCAGGTTGAACCTCTAGGTTTGTGGTGTGTACTATGTTTCTGATTTCTGTTTGTACATTTTTAATCTTATCTAGGAAGTAGTCTGCTAATTCTTGGGTGTTGGGTTGGGAGTTAATGATTGCTAGGTCTGGTTTAGGGGGGGCAATAGCTGTACGTACAAGTTGAAATAGTTTCTTGATATCAAAGGTGTGGTTGTTTATTTCAGAAGCATAATAGGTTTTCTTGGCTTCAGATACGAGGTGTTTATAGGACTTTATGGCTGGTTGCCATGTTTGTTTATGATTGTAGGAGCAGGTTTTAAGCCATTGGCTTTCTAGACAGTGGCAAGCTTGGTTTTCAGCTTTTAGGGAGTCAGTGTACCATGGGGAATGTTTAGAGGTCCTTAAACTGCGGGTGCGTAAAGGTGCAATAGCGTCTAAAGATTGCAGAATTGCATTGTTCCAGGCATTTAGTTGTTCTGTGCCTTTAGCCTTTGAAGAGTTAAGCTGGTCAGTAACTTTGGACCAGAACTGATAGAATTTTGCCTCTACTTAATATTTTCTGTTTTGCTGGTATATTGGTAACACTGCCCATATAGAGGGAAAAAGTATAGGACAGCAGAGATTGATCAGACCAGGGGACCGCAGACCAGACTGGGTCCTTGCCTGGGTAAGAATTGCTGGTTGCTATAAAGTGCATGGTATGCCTTTATCATATGTCAGGCCAGAAGGAATCAGCTCTAGGTGACTGTCTGATAGGAATGTTTTGAAGTCTCGTACTATAGAATTGTCTTAGCATTCTAAGGGTATGTTTATGTTTTCTAGGATGAGAGTTCTGGTAAATAGGCATGAGATGTTTGAGATAATTTCCTGCAGTTTATGGTATGTTGAGGACCACATCCCCAGAGAGTGGTATACTACTTGATTGCCAGCAGTGCTGGAGTAGTTGTCAGTTTCATCTTGCAGGATGCATAACATATATTCTAAGCCTGGCAGGATAGCTGCGTCTGTTATGGTTATATTAAAGAAGCTCTTGTAAATCAGTGCAAGGCTGCCTTCTTTCTTGCCTGGCCTTGTAGCCTAGGAGGTAGAGATGGTATAATTCTGGACTGTTTGCCTCTTAGAGCCAGGTTTTCGTAAGAAAGATGAAGCCTACATCATTAGAGGAGATCAATTCGTTGAGCAATAAGAGTGTTCGTTACAGATCTGCTGTTGATGTAAATACATGGGACTAGAGTGGTGGATCTCTCTTGAGTGTGTAGATGAGATATTGGAGTCTGCAGAAGGTTTATGTGCTTAGTGAAGTTTCTGTTTTGTTCTTTTTAATGGCAGGCGATGGCAGGGCAATTACTGCAGATGATAGGTATTTGATAGGATGGGCAATAAGAGCAGATATTGGGGGTATGGGTTGGTAGTTGAATATGTTTGTGTGGTTTGGAATTCTTGTAGGCTATCCTGTGGGAGGGAAGAAGATTTAACAGTATAGGGGGAGAGTTCCCTGGGTTGGTGAAGCCTAGAGAAACTAGGTATGTCAGGTAAAGCCAATTCATTGTCATTAACCTGCACAACAGAGTTTGGTTTGAAGTTTCCTCAGCAGAAGTGGCTGCACGCTGTTGGGTTGCAAGTTTTTCAGGCTGTTTCAATTTCTTGGAGGATTTTTGCAGAGATTCCTACTTGGTTCTTCTTGGTCCACACGAAGAGCCACACCCTTCGGCGGTCAACCTAGGGCCAACCTAGGATCAACCTAGGGCCAACTTGAAATTCAAGTTAAATTTTACAATACATTAAATACTAATCAGGTACTCTTAAGTATTTTCCCTATATGGCCCAGTAGGCTCACAATCTAACTGTGGTACTTGGGGCAATAGAGTAAGAACATAAGAATTGCCGCTGCTGAGTTAGATCAGTGGTCCATCGTGTCCAGTAGTTCGTTCACGCGGTGATCCTTAGGTCAAATACCAGTGCCCTAACTGAGACTAGCCTTACCTGCGTACATTATGATTCAGAGGGAATTTGTCTAACTTTGTCTTGAATCCCTGGAGGGTGTTTCCCCTATAACAGCCCCCGGGAGAGCGTTCCAGTTTTCTACCACTCTCTGGGTGAAGAAGAACTTCCTTACGTTTGTACGGAATCTATCCCTTTTCAACTTTAGAGAGTGCCCTCTCGTTCTCTCCACCTCAGAGAGGGTGAACAACTTCTCTTTATATACTAAGTCTATTCCCTTCATTATCTTGAATGTTTCGATCATGTCCCCTCTCAGTCTCCTCTTTTCAAGGGAGAAGTGGCTCAGTTTCTCTAATCTCTCACTGTACGGCAACTCCTCCAGCCCGTTAACCATCTTAGTCGCTCTTCTCTGATGCCCAGATTCACAAGGAACAGGCTGGGACTGAATTCACAACCTTAGGGTGCTGAGACAGCAGCTCTAACCACTAGGACATTCCTCCACTCCATTTGGTGGTGGGGATGGGGTTTCTTTCTAGTGAGCCCAAACAAGATGGCTCTGATCCTCTTGCTCCATACATAGTTCCTCAGGGCTAGATTCTCTAATATTCATGGTAAAATCTGATGGGATGCTATTAAGACCGCTATTGTAACAATTTCAAAAAGCCAAGTCATTCTCAAAAGACCCTGCAAGCAAATGAGGTTTACGGATATTTCTGTAGGCTTGCTAAATTTAAATGAGATAAGTAGCGATCAGCACATGCGCAGATAAACCCTGCAAATTAAAAAAAAGAAGAGATCCCTGAATCAAAAATCGGAAGGAGGGATGCCCGCACCCTCCCCCTTCTGCCACTGGGGGTCCCCCGCCAACTAAAACCTGACACCCCTGGCAACAGGAGGGATACCTACTCCCTCCCACCGCTGCTGCAGGCTACCCCCCCAGGCAACCAAGCACCTACCCTTACCCACAGCAGCAAGAGAGATGCCCCTCTCCCCAACAATCAAGCACATGCCCTCCCAGACAGCAGGAGAAAAGCTCACTTCCTCCCCACTGCTGTTGCCCAACTCCCTACCAATCCTCTTTTAAGTCATCAAAGTGTCGATTTAGGTGGGTTTTTAGACATATTTCTATTTCGATTATGAACCTCTTATTGTTTAACAAAGCACTGAACAACTTTGTGTTTTGCATAGAGAGAGCGTGAACTCGAAGGCCTTGAGCATGCGCAGATACTCAAAGCCCAGCAAACAAGAAGACTCATATCTTCGGGCACCGGCATGTCTTGTGCATTGGTGCCGGTGCCAGATGGTGGTAAGCAGTGTGTTCGGGTGAGTGCTGGGGGTTGCCAGATCACGGCGGGGGGATGCGATGCGAGCAGGGGAAACTGATTATGAGCTATCCCTTACTTTCCAGAAGTTCCTATAAATGTATAAAATAAGAAAATGTCACAGCATGGAGATCTACTGCTTTTACACCTAAGCAGCAACGAGACCAGCCACAACCACCGAGAGCACACAGACCCGATCCTACCAAGAGTGTGAACTCTTCCCCCCATGCAATCCGCTAAGAAGATCGACTGTCAGCTCCGGGCGGCTTTCCCGCAGAGGAGAGAATCCTGCATTCACCGTGGGCCTCATCTGGGGCAGCCTTCTTGGAGCGGCTGGGGCACGGGCAGTGTGTCTGGGAGGGAATGCATGGATGGGAGAACATCGCAGGGGAGGAGACATAGGCATCCTGGGACTGTCTGCCAAGTCTCTTCCCTGAAGAAGCCCTTTCTGGAAACGTCAATCGCTCCTCCTAAACTTACTTGCTCCACTTCATCACTGACGCTGAAACCGTGGATTGAAGACAAAGTTTTATTTTATTTTTCTTTCCAGCTTATGATTTATCTTTAATCTTATCTATTGTTTTGCCTTTTGTCTTTGTTTTGTTCTATTTCTATCATTTAAATTTCTCCAGAATTCTACTGTTCAATGGCTCCCCCTTCTGCTTCTATTCCTTTCTCTCCTCTCTTCTACCTTCCAAAGTATTTAGATCAATGCTGTCTTGTTAAAATGTTTATTTTATTTTTATTTTTCCTCTAACTCTACTTTTCACTTCTCTATTACCCTCCAGGTACTTTAGTTAGATTGTGAGCCTTCGGGACAGTAAGGGAATTTTTCAAGTACCTTTCTTATTTCTAATCTTAATGTATATTTTCTGTAAACCGCTTAGAACCTTACGGATGTAGCGGTATATAAGAAATAAATTACATTACATTACATTACATTACAGCAGTATTTTTATAAGGGAGGTGGCTTATGAAAAAAAAAATAAAAATAGAGGAATCTAAATAGGAGATTGAAGCTTGCCTATACTATCCTCCACTTGCAATTCAATCTTTCCAGTGCATTTGACTTGGTCGATCATGAAATATTAATGGCAAGTCTAAACTTGTTTGGGATTGAGAGCAAAGTAACCAGCTGGCTTAAAGATTTTGACCCCAATTCTAAAAAGACACCTAAAGTTAGGCGCCTAGATCAGTGTGCCTAACCAATCTTGGTGTCTAACTTAATTTTCTTAATTGGTTTCATTGGTGCCGATAATTGAAAGTGTCATTTAAAAAACAATTTAAAATGATTTTTAAAAATTAATTAGCTGGTAGGCACCTAACTCAGTAGGCACTTACCAGCTAGTTGGCATGGTTAGGGATGGATTCAGGGTAGATTTGGGGTGAGATGACTTAGGCGTGGTAGGCACCAACCTTAGGCACATTCATTTAGGTCCCAGTAAGCAATAAATCCTTAGGTGCACTGCCTAAATGGCAGTGTGCCTAAAAATGCAACGCCTACTAGCACCTAAGACTGCTTAGGTACCACTAGTCATGATTCGATAAATGGCACCTAGCGGGTGATTGATAATTGTGCCTAATGGTGCCTATGAGTTAGGCAACATTTATAGAATCAAGGCCTTTACATCTAATAGAACATATAGAATTAAAATGGCTGGTAATTTTTAAGCTCACTAGAAGGCTGAATGTGGAGTGTCAAATTGTTTACCGATCTTCTGGTATCTTTTATATGAAGTTCACAGCAGTAACTTCTAAGGTGTCCCACTGCTGCTGGCATGTCTGCGTGGCCAATCCATCACCATGCTGGCCTCTCCCATGCTCTAAATATTCTAGATTGTCAACTTGGACATTTCCTTGGTCAAATATGGGGTATAAAGCTAGGTGTCCTAAGAGTTTGACGTCCCTTTGGCCTAGACATCAAAGTGGATGATTTTCAAAAACAATTTTGGACATATAGTGGTTTGACTTTTGAAAATAGACATTTCTGTGCTTCTGACTTTGAACGTTTAGCAGGAAACATCCAAGTTAGATGTCCTTTTCAAAAATGGCCTTCAATATTCCTGTGCTAGTTAGTGCACAGTAATGTAGATGCACTAACTGATTAGTGCAGGAATGCCCACTCTCTATTACTCCATGCACACTCTCAAAATAATTTTAAAATATTTTTAGCGTACATATTAATCACTTACCAAAAGACACCTGAGCGTGTCCCACTGTATATCATTTTAAGCTGCATTAAATATAGTTAGTGCCTAACACAGATTAGAAAAGGGCCACTTAAATAGGAACATTTCCCATCTTTCAGTATCTGTTGTTATATTTGTAGCTCTCCAGTGTTTGGTGTAAGCATTTAGAGTAATTCCAGTAGTGCCTTCAGGGAAGGTTTATTTGTTTTTAGCTTTCCATTTCAAACACATACAGAAAGAAGGCCTTGAGCCATTTCTTCAAGATAATATAGCTAAAAACTCAGTTCCAGTTTTCAGCAATGTGACAGGGCAGCACAATAACAGTGTTACAGTGTATTTACCCTTTGCTTCAAAAGAAGAAAACGTCAACACAGCCAAAATGAAATAATCCATAGGATGGCTTCAAATCTGAAGTGACTATTTTATGGCACAGAACTCTCCAAGGTGCTGAATTGGTAACCCAGCATAGAATTCAGACATCTCAGTACATCATACATTTTAGTCCGTCTTTGTGTATCTGTTATAACAGTTGTAGTACTACAGTATGAGCGCAGGGGTGCCTTTGGGTAGTATTCTTTATTTGTAACACATACTGTACAGTCTAATCTCAAAAAGATTTACTATACTAATTTTCAAACACAAGTGGGGAAATCTGTGGGCACCTGCAGCAATACAGGTTATATTTATGTTTCTTTCCAGTAGGTATTTTGGGCTGTTGGAAATGTTGGCACAAATTTATGTCTTTGAATTAAAATAGTCTCCTATTTTCCTTTTATTGGTTTCTTGTCTCAGTATAGAAGATTTGTTATTAGCTGCTGCACTCAAATTCTGAAATTTTTTTAAATTTATTCACCTAATAAATGTACAGTTATGTTGGCTAGTAACTAATATATCATATCTTTATAAGAAGTCTCTGCTCCTTGATAAAAATAACAAGCAGGTGGCTATATATGTAGGGTTGAATTTTTTAGCCTTCAAATAAAGGTGTTGTGTATTTGCATTTTACTTTAATCTTCTATCATCTTAGTTGGGAGCACTTCCATTGTAGCAAGTACCCCATTTGACCCCAACTGACAGAGTAAAATGGGGAAAACTGTTGAGGGACTGTTTACAAAGAGGTTTTAGGTTTAACTAGCTGATGCCCCGGCGTTGCACGGGTATTTAATTATAGCAATAACACTGTAAATGGATTCAAATAAAGATACTTTATAGTGGTGAATGAAATTAATTTTTAACAGCTTTATAAAAAGTACAATATTCAAATTATAATGTGAAATATTTGACAAAATGAATACAATACAACTAACACAAAACTTGATTATAAACAACATTTTTAGTTTCACCTCCAGGAGCAAGAACATATAAATTATTGGGTGAACCCACCCTTGAGCAAGCAACATAGAGTTGTCCATGGGAAAAACAGGGGGATCTTAAATCCACTCCACAGTATGTAATAGTCTGTCCCTGTGATTTGTTGATTGTGATAGAGAATGCAAGTCTCACAGAAATTTGCAATCTCTTAAACTGAAAAGGAAGATCTGTTAGAATAAGTGGCATCCAAAAGTTTCAGTATTGATTTAAACAACTCAATATGTGGAAACTCAGGTTGAAAAGAAACTCCATGCAGTATTTTCCCGGTTCAGAATGGAACCTGTGTTCCTAGTTCAGCATATGTGAGTACTCATGTAATGTAATAACATTATGAACTGGGGTGCATGAAGGAAACAGTTACAAACACAGTTAGAACATACAAACTCTATATGTATGGTGTCCGTGGTAGAATAGAAACGATGTCCCTAGTGGTTATAGTGTCATAGAAAGTGTTTTATAGTTGGAATTACTGTAGAATGGCAGCTTTTTACATCCTTTCCATTGACATGAATGGGTGAAATCTGATTTTCTGTTTGTAGCTCCGCCCACGTGTGCAGGTGGGCCGTGAGACCCCCAGAACATATCACCCCAGGTAGTGAGGGATCTGCATACCAAGTTTCGTTCAAATCGGTCAAGCCATTTTTGAATTACTGTGAGAATGGCAGCATTTTACATTTTTTCCATTGACATGAATGGGTGAAATCTGATGTTCTGTTTGTAGCTCCGCCCACGTGTGGTGGCGGGCCATGAGACCCCCAGAACATATCACCCCAGGTAGTTGGAATTACTGTGAGAATGGCAGCTTTTTACATTTTTTCCATTGACATGAATGGGAGAAATCTGATTTTCTGTTTGTAGCTCCGCCCACGTGTGCAGGTGGGCCGCGAGACCCCCAGAACATATCACCCCAGGTAGTGAGGGATCTGCATACTAAGTTTCGTTCAAATCGGTCATGCCGTTTTTGAATTACTGTGAGAATGGCAGCTTTTTACATTTTTTCCATTGACATGAATGGGTGAAATCTGATTTTCTGTTTGTAGCTCCGCCCACGTGTGCAGGTGGGCCGCGAGACCCCCAGAACATATCACCCCAGGTAGTGAGGGATCTGCATACCAAGTTTCGTTCAAATCGGTCAAGCCGTTTTTGAATTACTGTGAGAATGGCAGCTTTTTACATTTTTTCCATTGACATGAATGGGTGAAATCTGATGTTCTCTTTGTAGCTCCGTCCACGTGTGCAGGTGGGCCACGAGACCCCCAGAACATATCACCCCAGGTAGTGAGGGATCTGCATACCAAGTTTCGTTCAAATCGGTCAAGCCGTTTTTGCGTGATCGCGGCACATACACACACACACACACACACATATACATACTTCCGATTTTATATATATAGATTGGTTGGATACTCTAAGGTCTCCTTTTACTAAGCTGCGCTAGCGTTTTTAGCACGCGCTAACCCTGTGCTACACAAAAAATACTAACGGCAGCTCTATGGAGGCATTAGCGAGTAGCATGCGCGGCAATGTAGCGTGCACTAAAACCGCTAGTGCACCTTAGTAAAAGGAACCCTAAGGGATAATGCTGTAAACAAGATACTAACATTTATTCAATGATTATGCATGTAAATGCATATTGTGACCAGGCAGACAAGAAGCATGCCAAGGTCCCAGCTAAGCCCGGAGAAATAGTTAAAAAGAAAACCCGGATGGGATTTTATAAAGGGTATCCTAAGGGAAATAGGGATGATTCTCAGGTTGACCACCAGGGGGAGCCTGAAATCTCCAAGGACCTCCTGGATGAACAGTATCTAGGCCACCACAGGAGGAGCCCTAGAGCTAAGTTTTTCCCTGCTGAGTCAGCCAGGTTAGGGTGTGGCCCTAGAATATATAAACCAGCAGCTGAGAGCAAACAAGGAGGCAGGCTAGGGAGAAGGTTTCGGCCTTTCCTCCCTGAGAGTCTCCTTGGACCAAGCAAGGGTGATACAGCCTCACCTATGGAGGTGCAGGAAGCCGGAAAAATGTTGGAGGAAGTCTTTTCAGATTCTGATCTACCCATGGAATTGGACAACCTGCCTGAGGAAATAAGTTCTGGTGAAGAAGCCATGGAGGTTGGTCTTTCCACCAGCTGCAATTGAAACAGTGAGTGTGTTTTCAGCTTGCTTTGTTTGAGAGACTGTTTATTGAAGCTGAACCTCTTGGGATTTTGCTTTTCTTTTCTTTTGCTGTTTTTGCCTTTTTGTGAAGCTGATAAGTGTCTGTTAATTGGGAGAGGTTTGCTATTACCTGGGAGGGCATTTTGAGGCTATTGGTAGCTAAGATAGAAAGCAAACCTGAGGCACTCTCCTTTTCCTGGCAGTGAAATGCATGGCTGCCAGAGGCTTCAGTTTGGAGTACTGTGAATAGGGTATCCAGTGCCTTAAACCATATTGTTGTTTTTTTGGGGGCTTTTTTTTAACTGAATATCCTGCTTAGGAGCAGGCTGATTTAAATTCTGAAGTGAGCACAAACCTCAGAGGTGTGAAAGAAGAAAAACACTTTGGACTTTATATTTTGAACTGTTTATTGCTCTTACCTTTTGAGTTTGGACTGTTTGAAGTTTGATGGCCTTCTTACCTGTTCTGTGGAACTCATAATTATCCTGACTTTTGTGTTTTGGAAAGAATAAATCTGAGACATTTTGATTTATTACCTTTTTGGAACAGTGTGATTTTTGTTTTCTAATTGGTGTCAGTTCAGGCCTGCAGAGTGACTCCAGGCCGGGTCACACGCCATTGCTCTTTGTTATTGTAACCACTAGAGGTGCTGTGGAGTCCCGTGCGGACCACAGTGGTGGTCACAATATCTGTGGAACACAAATAGCAAAAAAGAGGAATGGAGGGAAAATATACAGTATATTAGAAAACAAATCACTCCATTTGATCTGTACACACCAACACCAGAAAAAGTATTTTAAGGCGAAAGAAGAGCCTCAGACACGGAGAGGTGTTCCCACTCTCTTCTACCCAAGCATTACTGGCAAAAAACTTTCACATATAACTTAATACTGGCAAGTGAGAGCCTAAAAATAGTCAAAACTAACTAGAAAAACAAGCTAGTTAGGAAAGAGCCAGGCTGACGATCGTTTTGTGGCTTTTAAGCCATTGCTTCAGGGCCGTGACACCAACGCTCCAAACTATCGATTCGCAGAGTCAAACTCCTGGTTTCTGAGTGGGGAAAGTGCAGGGAAGACACCAACAACGTCAAACAAGCAATGGAATACCAGCAGAGCCAGACAAATCAGGAAAGGGATAGGAGGAATCTACTACATGGGGAAGTCAACAAGGGGCAAGAAGAAGAAAATGAACGTAATGAAGAAACACACCACGCCCCACAGGAGGAAGACAAGAGAGACAATAAACAAAAGTCTGCAGAACAAGAAGGGGACGGAAAGGAAAATGGATCGCAAGGGAAACCAACAAGAAAACAAATCCATCGAGACTTAAACTGTATGTACACTAATGCAAGAAGCCTGACGAACAAAATGGGGGAACTAGAAACCAGGGCCAAAGATGAGAACCTAGACATCATAGCAATCACGGAAACATGGTGGAAAGAGGACAACAAATGGGACACAGCACTACCGGGGTACAAGCTCTACCGAAGAGACAGGACACATCAGAAAGGAGGAGGAATAGCACTTTATGTAACGGATACAATTCAATCGATCGGAGTGGACACACCAACAATTAATGACCAACTGGAATCAATATGGGTTAAAATACCAGGAAGAAAGGGAACCGAGATAAAGATGGGGCTGTACTACCGCCCGCCCGGACAAACAGAAGCAATAGATGAAGAACTGAGAGCTGAGTTAAGGCGAGAATGTAAAAACGCAAACACCATAGTTATGGGAGATTTCAACTACCCAGGGATAGACTGGAGCCATGGAGTTTCCAATTGTTCAAAGGAATTGGAGTTCCTAGAGGCTGTAGGGGACTGTTACTTGGAACAGCTCGTCAAAGAACCAACGAGAGGGGCAGCTATTCTGGATTTAATCCTTAATGGGCTGAGAGGACCTGCCCAAGAAGTGGAAGTAGCGGGACCTTTAGGGAACAGTGACCACAACACGATCCAATTCAAAGTGGAACTAAGTATGCCAAAGGGGAGGAGAACCACTGTAACAACGTTCAGCTTCAAGAAAGGGAACTATGATGCCATGAGACACATGGTAAAGAGAAAACTCAAGAACAGCACCAGAAAGGCACTGACGGTGGACCAAGCCTGGACCCTTTTTAAGGACACGGTGAACGAGGCACAATGCCGATATATACCCAGATTTAGAAAAGGGGGCAGAAAGAATCAAGTAAAGGACCCAGCATGGTTAACAAGAGAAGCTAAGAAGGTGGTAGGAGATAAGAAAAAATCCTTCAAGACATGGAAAAAGGATAAAACTGAGGAAAATTGGAAAAAGCACAGGAAGCACCAAAAAGAATGCCACCGCGTAGTCAGAACAGCAAAGAGAGAATATGAAGAGAAACTTGCAAAGGAGGCACGGAACTTTAAACCTTTCTTTCGATATGTGAAAGGGAAACAGCCGGCGAGGGAGGAAGTGGGACCCCTGGATGAGGGGGATAGGAAAGGAGTGGTAAAGGAGGAAAAGGAAGTGGCGGACAGATTAAACACGTTCTTCTTGTCGGTCTTCACAAAAGAGGACACATCCAATGTTCCGGAACCGGAAAAATTCTTCAAGGGGGACCAAGAGGAAAAATTATCGTGCATGGAGGTAAGCCTCGAAGACGTACTCAAACAGATAGATAGGCTAAAAACTGACAAATCGCCAGGCCCGGACGGAATTCACCCAAGAATACTAAGAGAACTTAGAAACGAAATAGCGGAGTTACTGCAGCAGATTTGTAACCTATCCCTGAAAACAGGGGTAATACCGGAAGACTGGAGGATAGCAAATGTTACACCTATCTTCAAGAAAGAAACCAGAGGTGACCCGGGGAATTATAGACCGGTCAGCTTGACCTCAGTTCCGGGGAAGATGGCCGAATCATTGATCAAGAACAGTATCAGTGAGCACATAGAAAAAAATAAGCTGATGAGAACAAGCCAGCATGGTTTCTGTACTGGAAGATCCTGCCAAACAAACCTACTGCACTTCTTCGAGGGGATAAGCGGACATTTGGACAAAGGTGACCCCATAGATATAGTATACCTAGACTTCCAGAAAGCCTTCGACAAGGTACCTCATGAGCGCCTTCTAAGGAAACTGTGGAACTACGGGGTGGAAGGGGACATACACAGATGGATCAAAAACTGGTTGGCAAACAGGAAACAGAGGGTAGGAGTAAAGGGACACTATTCTGACTGGAAAGGGGTCACAAGTGGCGTCCCACAAGGGTCAGTGCTGGGACCGCTGCTATTCAATATATTTATTAATGACTTGGAAACAGGGACAAAGTGTGAAGTTATAAAATTTGCGGATGACACAAAACTCTCTGGTAAGGTTAGATCTGTAGAGGAATGTAAAAAACTCCAAAGGGATCTGGACAAACTGAGTGAGTGGGCAGATAAATGGCAGATGAGTTTTAATGTGGAGAAATGTAAAGTTATGCACATAGGGAAAGGGAACCTGATGTACAACTACACGATGGGGGGGATGACATTGGGAAAAGGCAACCTAGAAAAGGATTGGGGGTTTTGGTGGATAAAACAATGAAACCGGCAGCACAATGCGCAGCGGCCTCAAAAAAGCTGAACAGAATGTTGGGCATTATCAAAAAAGGTATCACTACCAGAACCAAGAAAGTTATCCTCCCGCTGTACAGGGCAATGGTGCAACCGCATCTGGAGTACTGCGTCCAGTACTGGTCGCCGTACCTAAAGAAAGATATGGCGATACTCGAGAGGGTCCAGAGAAGAGCAACAAAAATGATAAAGGGCATGGAAAACCTCTCGTATGCTGAGAGGCTGGAGAAGTTGGGGCTCTTTTCCCTGGAAAAGAGGAGACTTAGAGGGGATATGATAGAAACTTATAAGATCATGAAGGGTATAGTGAAGGTAGAGAGAGACAGATTCTTCAGACTGGCGGGGGCAACAAGAACTAGAGGACACTTAAAAAAATTGAAGGGAGATAGGTTTAGAACAAATGCTAGGAAGTTCTTCTTCACCCAGAGGGTGGTGGACACCTGGAATGCGCTTCCAGAGGGGGTGGTTGAGCAGAGTACGGTTTTGGGTTTCAAAAAGGGATTGGACGAATTCCTGAAGGGTAAGGGAATCCAGGGGTACAATTAGAGGGTTACTATACAAGACAAAATGCTCTTGAGTAATAGATCACTACAGGTCATTGACCTGGGGGGCCGCCGCGGGAGCGGACTGCTGGGCATGATGAACCTA
This sequence comes from Geotrypetes seraphini, assembly GCF_902459505.1. Lineage (NCBI taxonomy): Eukaryota > Metazoa > Chordata > Amphibia > Gymnophiona > Dermophiidae > Geotrypetes > Geotrypetes seraphini. The sequence goes on from NC_047085.1 coordinate 371,342,747, forward strand.
TGGTCTGACTCGGCAGAGGCCATGCTTATGTGCTTATGTACCAGTTATGCCAGTAATAGTTGTAGTTCTCTCCCTGCTGATAAGGAACTGTGAATTGCTGCTTGAAAGCTTTAGTTGTAAAGCTAGCAAATGTGTTGGCATTTTTTTTGTTCTCTCTGCTAGCAGCCAAGCTGAGCCCAGAGCGTTCTTTCTCACAGCTGTGCATAATTAATTACTTGCAAGTCACAGCAGGGAGCTGTGCTGAGAGCCTGCACGGACCTTGTGAATTCTGTGCTAAAGAAGAGAATACGTTTCACAGAACTACAGTATGTGATAAGCCACGTTAGACTGTGAAAACCAGGTGACATGCTGGCCAGGTTTTTGTTGCACAATTTTTGGGTTAAAGTTTGTTTCTGTTCTGAATGTTTCATGCCTGTGAAATGACACAGCTGCTGGAGCTGAAGCAGCTCAGTGAAAGTTTCTAAATCCAAATTGCTCTGGTGAACAGGACTGTTTATAGGGGTGCTAACAAAGTCCAGAGGCTGTGGAACTGTAGGTTAAGATGGGACACGCCCAAAAACCTGGACACTGGATTTCTTTAAAAGTTATGCTCTGTTTGAACAGCTTGTGTTTTGCCTCATAGTTTTGAGTGCTTGTTTTGAGGTCTGCTAAGCTGAAGCATTTTTCCTTTTGTTCAATGCAACCAGTGAACATAATAAAACCTTTGTTTGATTATTCTACTATACTGGATTTTGAGGTGTGTGAGTTTCTTTTCCCTTGCCTGTTTTTCTTTTGGTAATGTCAGGGAATCTGATATTATACCTTAGGCAGATGCCTAAGAAGGCCTGAAGGGTATCCTGGTTAAAGGGTACACGTATGGACAGGAACAGTCAGTGTTCCAGCTCGCTGCCGTGAACAGGAGCTGGGCAGGTGTGACACCTTGTATTGCTCTATGGTACGGCAATACCTTGAATACTATGTGCAATTCTGGTTGCCTTATCTCAAAAAAAGATAAAGCGGAATTATAAAAGGTCCAGAGAAGGACAACAAAAATGATAAAAGGGATGGACGACTTTCCTATGAGGAAAGGCTAAAGTGGCTAGGGCTGCTTCTTGGAGAAGAAATGGATCGGGGTAATATAATAGAGGTCTATAAAATACTGAGTGGTGTGGAAAGGGTAGATGTGAATCACTTGTTTACTCTTTCTAAAAATACTAGGATAAGGAGGCATGTGATGAAGTTACTAAGTAGTAGATTTAAAACAAACCAGAGAAAACATTTCTTCATTCAACGTGTAATTCAATTCAGAAATTCATTGCCAAAGAATGTGATGAAATCAGTTAGCTTAGCAGGATTTAAAAAAATGTTTGAATAATTTCCTAAAAGAGAAGTTCATAGGCCATTATTCAGATGGCTTGGGGAAATCCACTACTTAGTCCTAGGATAAGCAGCGTAAAATGTTTTTACTACTTGGGATCTAGCTAGGTACCTGGGACTTGGGTTGGCCACTATTGGAAACAGGATACTGGGCTTGATGGACCTTTGGTCTGTCCCAGAATGGCAATTCACAGGGGATTCCCTTCATGCTGAGACTTTGAATATGTGATCGCTTGCTTTATCATCCAAAAAAGTTTAGACACATGAAAATGGTTCCCATATTTAATAATGGTGGTTGTATAGCTATGATAAAGCTCAGTACTGGACTTATACCAGGCTAAGACAGAAGTTCATCCATTTGGATTCATCATCTCTTGGATAGGACTACAAGACATATGTATCTTGGTCAATTAGTATTTGCAGGCTGATCTGTGAGAAGTATAAAGGGAGTTTATGGCATTTCAGTGGTGACAGCTCTTCTGCATAGTTTGAATATCTTTTTGACAATGCCAAATATCTCCTAACTAAATAGTTTTTGCAATGACAGCTGAATGTCTGCTCACCTTCCGGAAGCCAAAATAATTTGTGGCTAATTTACCTTCCATATGGATGCCATTTTCAGAAAGAGAATATAAGTGAAATATTTAAGGCATTTTACTATCTACACCTGTTTCCTCATTTTTAAAAATCTCAAATGTAACTTAACAGAACCGTGGGAGAACACAATATTTTTACCAACAGATGTTAGATAGATAGTCTTTGTTTTAAAGTAAGATACCAGCTGCTACTTATGGGTTCTATTATACTCTTTTGTATACTGGAGTAAATTTGTTTGATGGTAAATAGTGCAACAGTATGCCGCTACAGATTTATAGACCTATTTCTTATGTTAGTGTTCAGTGTGTCCCTGGATATCTAAACTCGAAAGGCATATGGTATCCAATAAAAGAAAATCAAGGCGATATTAAGGGCTCCTTTTACAAAGCTGCGAAAGAGTTTTTAGCGCACGTAGAATTTTAGCACGCGCTAAACCTGCGCTACGCAGTTAGAACTAACGTCAGCTAACAAAGCTAAGCGCACGCTAAAACCGCTAGCGCAGATTTGTAAAAGGAGCCCTAAATTTTACCAAGTTGATATTCTTGTCTAGTCCCATTTTGAAGTATGTACAATTCTAGTATGCCTTTTACACAAGAAACTTCCAGAAGAAATTTTTTTAAATAAAAACTAGAGGTTACACATTAACAAGTAAGAATTTGCCAAAATCTCAAATACTGTTTAAAAAATGGATTATGGGTGGATTAGTGGCATTCCTCACATTTACATGTGCAATTATAGACTCAGGGGCATCCATGCCTAAATTAAGGCATGGAGATTTGCGCCATGTTTCCATTGGTGCAACTAACCATGCCTAAAATGAGGTGTAGATCCTAGACATAAGCGCTGTTTTATAAAAACCACGCCTAATTACAGGCACTGTTTATAGAAGAGTGCTACAGTGGGAGGGTTGGCGCTGATTTTTTAAGGCACCAAAAACAGTGGGAACAGTCACGATGCCTTCTTAATGGGAAATTTTATTGATAATAATTGACACAACGCTGCAAGCATTTTGACACCAAAGAGGTGCCTTCCTCAGGAGTCTAAAAACAATAAAAATATACAATCATAATGACATACAATCTAAACATTCATAAATAATACATATATATCACAAATAATAAAACCCTAAGCGCGCATGCGCACTTAGGGTTTCGTGCTCCCTGCCGCCATGTTCTCTGATCCATGGCCGGATTCTATTTTAGAACCCAGCGGCAGGGAACATGCCGGTGACTCCCCCCTCCCGCCCTCACTCACCACCAGAGAAACCACTGCCGCCACTGATTCGGAATGGGGGGGCACAGGCACCCCTGCCGGCATCTATTTCTCCCCTCCTCCCTCTCACCTGCTCACTCACTTGCAGCGTTTAATTGAGAAGCGCTGCCACTGGCCTCGCCGTCTTCTCTCCACTGCGGCCCACCCGCTGACAACTTCCTGTTTCTGCTAGGGCGGGCCGCAGTGGAGAGAGGACACCGAGGCCAGCAACAGTGCGGCGCAGCGCTTTTCTTTGAGGCAAGTAGATTTCTGTGGGGCGTATGCACAGGGAGAGCAGGAAAGGGGTGCTGCTGGACGGGGGGAGGGAAAAGGAAGGGAACAGGGGGAAAAAGCAAGGGGTGGGTGCACAGAGAAGTGGGGGGAATGCTGATGCTGCACGGGGAAGGGGGTAATGCTGCTGCTACACAGGGAAAGGGGGAATGCTGTTGCTGCTACACCGGGAAGGAGGGGAATGCTGCTGCTTTACAGGTAAAGGGGGAATGCTGCTGCACAGGGAAGGGAGTAATGCTGCTGCTGCACAGGGAAGTGGGGGGAGGGTGGCGTGCTGGCATTAGCGTCTAGTGTGCGTGGCAATTCTTCACGCGCTAAGCGCGCGCTAAAACCACTATCGCAGCTTAGTAAAAGGAGCCCTAAGGTGCACTAGCTGATTTAGCACACGCTACATGCTAACGTGTCCATAGAATATAATGGACGCATTAGCATTTAGCACGCGCTAAATCAGCTAGTGCTCCTTAGTAAAAGGACCCCAAACTGAAGTAATATTGTAAAACATTCTTCTTGACTAAATGAAGAAGAAGGATAAAATAAGGGACTGTAACCAAACTGTAAACACAAGAAAAACAAAATCAAGTACAGTATGTACTAAGGGCATAAAATTTAACCATAAAGTTGTGCAATAGAGCATAAGGAGATAAGATACTATAACATTCCAGATTAAAGAAGCATCGCCAGAACCAAACACCGTCTGCAAGGAAAAGCACTCAAAAACCAAAATGATAAAAACATTCTAAAAATAAGTGCCAACTAGTAGACAAAAGGCTCCTTTTACTAAACTCTGATAGCGTTTTTAGCGCACGCAGCATTTTAACATGCGCTAAACCCGCACTATGCGGCTAAAACTAACGCCAGCTCAATGCTGGCATTAGCGTCTAGCGTTAGCGCACGCAATTCCGCATGTTAATGCCTTAACGCAGCTTAGTAAAAGGAGCTCAAAGTGTGGGGACAACAGCTAGAACAAAAATAAGTAGAACTGTATTCAAGTTTCTTTATTTTTGATATATTATTTATCATACAAGTATCTAAACGGTTAACAATAAAATAGAATATAAAAATTAAAAAACAAAATAAAAACATAGCTAAGCTAAAAGAGAGGAAGCACTTACTCATTGATGTACATGATACAAAAGGGAAACAATGGGGAGAAGAGAGTTATTAAATACATCAAAATGGAAAATAAAAATAAAGGGAGGCAAAATGGAAAGGGAAGTACAATTGGATGGGGGGGGGCACTTCAAAAAAAGCATTTTGATTGTCAAAGAGGTTTTACAAAAGAAGACAAATAGTTGTGGAAATCAGGGTTTACAAGGTATAGGCGTCTTTAAAAAGGAAAGTTTTGAGTTTGATTTTAAATTTATCTAAAGTTTTCTAAATGAAGATCAGCAGGAAGGGCATTCCACAAGGTGGGAGCTGTAACAAAGAAGATGGATATGCGAGTAGTGTCGTAGACGAGTTCTCTTATCAAAAGGATGATGAGTAGATACTCTGAAAGATAAAGCTCTATCAAATGATACAAATACACGCATAAGACAAATGAGGTACCAGCGTAAAATAAATAAACTGAAACTTACGATAAGAATACAAGCCGCCATAGTCTCTACGAATGTGAGTCAAAAAACTTACATAAGTGAAAATACGTGCATTCTCGCTCACGTGCATATAAACAGTGTGTTAATGAATATGCAAATAAAAGTCTGACTTAAGGAAAAGGCACTTGAAGACATTTGTAAACCCAGTCTCTCTTTCAGTAGAAATTCACAGGGTTTTGTTCTCTTAATAGTCATGATGCTGAGGGCTCTTTAATGAGCATTCCCCTTAAGAGGAGACCAAATTAACATTAAAATTTACCTCACCCAAACAATTGCTCACCTGGATAAAATAAAATTAAAGAGGGTGACCTCTGTCAGGTAAGTATCAGCAATTAACATAATTTTATCTGCACTGAAATATATGACACATAAATTTATAATTTATTTTTCTTATCAAATGTTTTTTAACATAAAATTGTTTCTCAATTTTTTTTTTTCAAAGACAATGAAGCCTATGAAAATTAACTAATTAACCATGCTTTTTGTTCTTCACAAAATAAATGTCACTATTCCTCCCTTTCTTAACAAAACCGTGATAGCGTTTTTTATCACAGGCCAGAGCACTGAATGCTCTGTGCTGCTCCTAACACACATAGAGTTCCTATGAACATCAGGAGCAGTGCAGAGCATTCAGCGCACTGACCTGCGCTAAAAACCGCTATCGTGGTTTTATAAAAGGGGAGGTATATTTGGTTACCCATCAAACTTCCTAGAGGACTTAGATAAGTATTTCCCCTCCTTCATTAATCAATGAGTGTTGTGTTATTAAAACAAGAATGCATTGCTTTGTGAATAAATTGCTTTACCCTGTTTTTCTTTTCAGGTAAACCAGGTGTGGACCAAAGGAATTACTGCATCTTCAACATAAATAAGTATAGCTTCTTTTGGAAAAATTGAGTGCTTAGTCTTTTCTTTAAAACACTGCCCTTCAAAAATTAAATTAAAATGAAAATATAAGTGTGCACACTAAAATAATGAATAATAGTAAAAAAAACCCACAAAAACAAAAAAAACAACCAAAAAACAACAAGCCCTCTCTCTTCTTTCTTCAGGCCCACTCTGCAAGAGCTGCATCTGCTGAGATCCAACAACAGGAAAATTGAACCAGGACCAGGACCAAACTTCAGGAACCAGGAACAATTTCTCCTCCAGGTAAGTATTAGTGATTGTCTCCATCTACTACCTATCTTAAATAAAATAAAACTAATAAAGCCCTTTCTCTCTTGGTTTTGTGAGAACTTAGAGTTACCTCCTCCAGCAAGAACCTTGATGGCATTAACTTTTGTTTCCCCAGAAAATACAATTTTAAAATTGCCCTATTTAGTACCCTTCTCCATTCTGGCAGCACATTTTCTTACAGCAGGCAAGCCTCACACACAGAATCCAGCACAGCTTGGCACAGCCCTACTCAAAGCTCACACTGTTCAAAAAATATATCACTCTGCCAGTCTTATAGCTCAGTAACTGTTTTTCTAACTGTTCAGAACTGCAGTCAATCTTAATAAAAAAGGAAGAAAATTTTTTTAGAAATCATTTCATAATAATTTCTGTCAGTTCACTTTCAAACTCAATAGAAGCCTCATGCAGAAACCTATTCTTTTATTACTAAAACTCTAATTCCTTGTTTCTAACCTCTTTGAAAAACTGACCAAAATAAGTTCTGTAAAACATTTTAAAACTAGAGATCCCAGCTTCCACTATGAGTCTACAGTCACAAACTAACTCAAATAATCCTTCTCAGGCCCTTAAGGAAAAAACCTGAGGAAAATATAATGGCATGTGTGGCATGTGTTTGAGTTAATATTGCCCCGGCATTTCTTCAGGCTACTACCGCCTTCAGATAAGTGGCGTTTTTTTGAAATTAAAAGCTGTTTTTCTAAAAATAATCTCAGAGTCACTTTTCTCAGTGTCATGGATTAGTGCGCTGAAATTGAAGAAAATATATATGAGATATTCTTAGCCTTAAGAGGGGTTGTTGGTTTAAAAAAAGCCATAAAAACAAAATAATAAAAATTTAAATAAATCTTTAAAAAAAAATGTTTTATAAAAAAAGTTTGTTGTTGAGTTTCAATAAATAAGTTTAACAGGTTTTTGGCCAATGATTGGAGCAAGGAGCTGAGAAGCTACGCTGATTCATTCAGTCTATGACTGTGCGTAGGCTCCATCTCTGAGGCCTTTTCCTGGATTAGTTTGTAGAGTGTTTACACTTTTCCTAGTGAGTGGAGTTAGTCACTTAAATTTGGTATTGAAAATATAATTTAAACATTTTTCCTTCATCCACTTTCACTTTTCTCTAATCAATCTCCTAAAACTTCTCAAATCTAAACTTTTTTCTATCTCAAATTAACCCCAAACAACTCTCTTTCATACCCACTCACTCAGCAACATCTACTTTCTGTCAGAGACCAGTCCCAACTACCAATGCCAGACAACTGCAGCAACCAGAATGCTTACCCTGGTTACCAGGGCAACCAGCAGTCAAATGTATGCCTGTGCTATGTCTTGGATTAGAGCAGTGTTTTTCAACCGCTGTTCCGCGGCACACTAGTGTGCCGCGAGATGTTGCCTGGTGTGCCGCAGGGCCGCCATCAGGGCAGTACTACCAGTCCTGCATTCAGGGGCCCGGAGCTGACAGGGGGCCCGAGGCAGGGGCGCCAGTAGCTCGCCAAGGCAAAGTGAGTCGATCACCCAGGACTCACTTTGTCTTGGCGATCTAATCTATCGAGCCGATAAGTCTTCTTCTCCCCAACGTCAATTCTGCAGTCGGAGAGGAAGTTCGGGCCAGCCAATCGCTGCTTGGCTGGGCGGAACTTCCTCTCCGATTGCAGAATTGACGTCAGGGAGAGCATGCGTCGGCGTCGGCTTTGGGGCCTGTTATCCATTGGTGGGTCCTGTTCCCCGATGGCAGCGGCAGTGGCAGTGGCTTGGGGAACGGCAGGGAGAAAGAAAGAAAGGGGGCAGGCAGGGAAACAGAAGGAAAGAAGAGAACCAGAAAAAAAGAAAGAAAGGTCAGGGAGAGAGGAAGAAAAAGTTGGGGGAGGGAATGAGGTGTGGAGGAGAGAAAGCATACAGGCTGATAGAAGGGAAGAAAGATTGGATGCACAGTCAGAAGAAGAAAGTGCAACCAGAAATCACCAGACAAGGTAGGAAAAATGATTTTATTTTAAATTTAGCAAAGTGGAGGCAGTATTACCACAGTTTTCAAAGGAATTTGCCCAAATAACTTAATAGTTAACTGGGTAAATTCCCAGAGATGAAAACTTCCCTTCACTTACTATGCACAGTTCTGAATTTATATCTGCTGTCTATATTTTACAATATGGTCACCTTTTACTAAACCGCAATAGTGGTTTTTAGCGCAGGGAGCCTATGAGCGTCAAGAGCAGCGCTGGACATTCAGCGCAGCTCCCTGCGCTAAAAACTGCTATTGTGGTTTAATAAAAAGGATGGAGGGTATATTTGTCTATTTTTGTATGCTATAAAAACCAAATACAGAGAGAGACTGAGAGCTGTTGACGAAGAGCTACGTGTGTGTCTTTCTTCGATTCCAGCCAGAATATCAGCTTTGTGTTCAGCCAAACAGGCCCAGGTTTTGCACTGAATAAAGTATTTTATAATTTTTCACTATTCTGTTTACTTAATATTTCATAATAAAGTAATTATAAAATACTTTCTTTGTGTTTATTTGATTCCTATTCAAGAGAATTACTTTATATATAGTCAATATAGGCACAGAGTTAAATTTTTTAACATTTTCTAATGGTGGTGTGCCTCGTGATTTTTTTCATGAAACAAGTGTGCCTTTGCCCAAAAAAGGTTGAAAAACACTGGATTAGAGAATGACATGGGAACAAATTTTTCCCCGTCACCGCTGGAACTCATTTTCCCTTCCCGCCCCACAAGTTCTTTTCCTGTCCCTGCCCCATTCCTACAAGCTCTGTCCTCAACTTCATAAGCCTCAAACACTTTAAAAGCATAAGTATTTGAGGCTTATGTGGTTAAGGCAGAGCCTACAGGAATGGGGCAGGGACAGCGACAAAACTCAAAGGGATGGAGAAACTGAGTTCCTGTAGGGACAGGGAAAAATTTGTCCCCGTGTCATTCTCTACTATGGGCTCCTTTTATCAAGGCGCGCTACGGGGGGTTAGCGCGTCGGACATTTCATCGCGTGATAACCCCCGTGGCAGCCTAAAATCGTCAATGGAGGCGTTAGGTACTAGCGCGGCAGGTGATTTAACGCGCGGTATTCTGCACATTAAACCGTTACCGCGCCTTTGTAAAATGAACCCTGTGTCTCTCATAAGTCTGCATCCATTAATTTCCTCATGAGACCAGAGCCCTCACAGCCTCAGAAAAAAAGTTTTTTTAACCCCACAGGGTTATATATTGAAAGGAGCGACATCTAATAGACTCCGGAGGAAGGCACCTCTTTGGTGCCGAAACACTTGCAGCATTGAATCAATTATTATCAATAAAAGTTCCCTTTAAGAAGACTGTTCCCGTTGCTTTTTGTGTCTGTGATTTCTGTTTTCATAGGACTTGTTTATCGCTTTTTTGTGTGGCTGATTTTTTTAGGTGTCATATATAACATTCAGTCCCATATATAGAATATGGCCCTAAATACAATGTTGAAGTCCATGCCCAATCTCTGCTCATTTCTGTATGGTCACTGTCCTATTCTGCATTAAGCAGGTAGCTTGGGATTTTTACCACACTGGCTTTTATTAGCACACAGGTAATAATTATACAGATAATGCCATTGAAAATCTGTGAGCCTTTCCGGTGAGTGGCACATATCCAAATGGGAGTCATTCCTACCCCAATAACTGTCAATAAATATCTATGCCTTAGATAGTACACACTTTTAGGCAGCAAAATACCTTCTGTATCTGACTGTAACATGCCTTGAGATATAGCGGAAAAATTGTGGGCTAGATTTCTAAATCTGTTTCCTTAGATCTTAATTTTTCTTTCAGCTATAATTTTTCTTTCAGCTATCGGCAGTTGGCATAAAGGAAAAATAAACACTCCCAATACACAAGCCCAGCTCTTTCTTCCTCAGCTGAAAGTAAATATCCAGTGCATTTTTGTCTCCATTAACCTTAATCAGCCCTCAGACAGCATGCCATCGGAACATAAAAATTGTCATACTGGAACAGACTAAGGGCCCGGATTCTGTATAGGACACCTGGTCTCAGAAGCCGCTCAAGTGGTGTTTGAGAATCACACATGGGCATCCTATACAGAATTACACCTAAGCCCGCCTAAAAAAAAAACCTGTTTCTCTAACTGACGTCCATGTTATAGAAGGTTAGAGAATCGGGTTGCCGCTGAGCTTATCGCGGCAATGGATCTCCCTGCCACGATAAGTTTAGCGGCAACCCGTCCCCATCCCCTGCGAGGATGGCAAGGATGGCAAGCGTGGGTGTTTTTGATTGTATTATAGCACCGATAAAAGAAGACTACATACCGTACCTTTATATTTATTGATCCTTCATTGAGAATCCAGACTCCTGAGGCATGCCCCTTGGGGCTGAAACATGATCGTATCGAGTCATAGCACAATCTCCATGTCAGCCTCTTTCTCTGTCTTTATCTCTCATCATGCTTTCCTCAATGAAGAAGCATTTTTTAAATGTTTGCTTTCATAGCCACATGCAGTATATAAGGGAATGACGCCCATGTAACTCTATACCAGCATTCATTCCTGGCTTCTTCAGCCCCATAGCAGTGTCACTATTTTTTTTACTTCCTTACACTAAGCACGATAAAAAGTATAGATGCAAAGTCCAGTTCATGTCAGATTTCAGTCTTTGTTCTGTACCCAGAATGCAATTTTACCTGCTCCCAGGTTCTATCAAGATGGTCAATAAAATATAGCAGGACAGGGACAAATGCACACCAGCTGAAAAGAACTTTATGTCAGAAGTGCTTAGGCTCATCTTCTCTCCCCAACAAAATCAATTTTGTCAGACAATCCATCACCATTTCTCACTAATCCACACCATGATGGTTGGTGCTCCTATAGCTCAATCTCTGGTTCAATAAACATGTCATTCTCTGTAAAATAACCCAATCCATCCTGAAGACCAGGGATCACGTTTTCGGTGTAGTAAATGATAGTATTTTCTGTGTTTGGGCACACATGTTTGTGAAAGCTCCTAAAATGTTTGTAAAAGGACTGGCCTTCTAGCAATCTGCTGTAATATACTAGGCTAACAGTGCTGGGCACTAACAAATGTCTGGAAATTCATTAACAATTCCATAACTCATATAGCTCTACTGTGATTGATAGGCCTGTAGATGCAGCTCTGGATTAACCATTAAGCAAAATAAGCATCTGCTTAGGGCACCGCAGTTTTTTTCCCCTTAGTTATTATGCCTGTGAATCGCAAGCTGTGTGCCGTGGCGAGATTCCAGGTGTGCCACCAGGGATTAAAGGACACATGACTATACCAACTGTTACTTCCGGCATCGGTGCCTCTCTTCCTCTCTTCCCCCACATGAACTTTGTCTTGCTTTCCCTGAGCTCATGGCTGTGTCTGGAGCACCTCCGAGCATGCACGGACATCGAAGTGATAACACTGTGCGCATGCGTGCAATGAGAGGGCATAGGATGAAGTTACGAGGTGATAGGCACAGGAGTAATCTAAGGAAATACTTTTTTACAGAAAGGGTGATAGATGCGTGGAACAGTCTCCCGGAAGAGGTGGTGGAGACAGAGACTGTCTGAATTCAAGAAAGAATGGGATAGGCATGTGGGATCTCTTACAGAGAGGAAGAGCTAATGGTTACTGGGTGTCAGGTCAAAAGCGCGCCGGGACAAAGGCGCGCCCAGACAATTGAGCGCAGCGCGGAGGTGCGCGCCGCTCAAAATTACTGTTTTTAGGGCTCCGACGGGGTGGCGTGGGTGGGGGGGAACTCCCCCACTTTACTTAATAGACATCGCGCCGCGTTGTGGGGGGTTTGGGGGGTTGTAACCCCCCACATTTTACTGAAAACTTCACTTTTTCCCTGTTTTTAGGGAAAAAGTTAAGTTTACAGTAAAATGTGGAAGGTTACAACCCCCCAAACCCCCCATAACGCCAGTGCCATGTCTATTAAGTAAAGTGGGGGGGTTCCCCAACAAAACCCCCGGTCGGAGCCCCTAAAAACAGTAATTTTGAGTGGCGCGCGCCTCCGCGCTGCGCTCAATTGTCCGGGCGCGCCTTTGTCTTTCGCGCCGTTGTCTATGAACCTGGTTACTGTGGCTGGGCAGACTGGATGGGCCACTTGGCCTTTATCTGCCATCATGTTTCTGTGTTTCTATGTCATCGCGTCAACGTCCACACATGCTTAGAGGCCCTCCAGACACGACCCCAAATTCAGGGAAAATGAGACGAAGTTTGTGTGGGGTGGGGCAGAGAGTAGAGCGGGGTATGGCTGGGGGGTGGAACAAAGCGGGGCTGTAGGCGTGCCACAGAAAAATTTGCTCCGGTAGAGTGCCGAAGCAAAAAAAGATTGCGGGACACTGTATTATGCCCTTAATGCTTTCGCTGCTGTCTGACACAACTATTATCCATATGAATTTCAGTGTTTTTCAAATCATTATAAATATATATAATGTTTTGTTTTATACAATAATGAAATTTCTTAGCACTTATTGAGCCTTAGAGCCCCTTTTACAAAGCCACAGTAGCGATTTCCCTGTGGCAAATGCATCAAAGCCCATTCAATTTTCTATGGGCTTTGGTGCATTTGCCGTGGGAGAATCGCTACTGCATCTTTGTAAAAGTGGCCCTTATGCCCAAATCCTATAAATGTTGCCAATAGTTCTTTTTTGCCAAGAAGTTGAAAAGAACTTTTGTATCATGAATTATAGATTTTTAGATTAGCCCACAGGGTGTTTCAAAGTGATGTGAGTGGGTAATATCTGCTAGGCACGTTTGTGCATTTGGCGGTATTGAACCCTGGTGAACTCAGATAAATCTTCCATATGAGCTCCCACTTACTGATTTAACACCCTGTATGTAACACTCTAGTAATATTTTATACAAGGGGTTCAGTCAGCCCGAAACCCTACAAGTGTCTGGAGAATAGAGAGCAGGTCTCATTTTGCAGCCAATAGTTAGGAGCCATTTTTAATTGATTTAATTGCCTTTAATCGACATGATAATTGTTGTGTCTTTTAAAAGCAATTAAAATCTCATATAAAAAAAGACGGCACCTCCACAAACAGCACCGGAATCGTGATTATGGAGCCACCTGCCAGTGCCTAAAAGTAAAATAGGGTTAGTTAAAGCCGGAAGTACCCTTAGGCGCTGGTAGCCACTTCTGTAGTCACCATTCTCATCACAGGCGCTGGAAATGCAGGCCTTGAAAAATTTGCCTACATTTCCAGCGCCTATCTGTAAATGACACCATCATGTGATTGGCATGCGATCGGCACTGTTTATAGAATCCAAGCCTTAATGTCTTTTCAGTTCAGCAAAGGAAGAGCCGAGGGGCACCATTATTGTACTTAGGGCATCAGTTGGCCTTAAACCAGCCCTGAGTGCGTGAATATCGAACATCTGGCCACAGAGGATGGCAAGGCAGTATTTTACCTAGTGCTGCTTTTCTTTTAATGTATAGTTGAGAAAGACTGAATTGTAACCTAGAAGTGCTTTCTACTGATTTTTAAGGAATAATATGAAATTATCCAATTTTACTCTTACCACGTATTGGTCTGTTGCTATTCTGGTTTTATAATATTTCAGATCTCTTACTAATCACATTTTTATTTTGGAATGATTCGCATTTCATTATTCCTTTTCTTAATTTTTAGCCTATATTCTGAAGGGATGGAGGCATATGTGCAGTGTTGTTAAAAGTACTAGGTCAAAATACTTAAGTAAAAATAAATGTATATTTTAATATTTAAGTAAAAGTACAGTGAAAATACAGGAAAAAATTTGCTTAAATAAAAGTAAGAAAGTTATCACCTAATATAGGCCTACTTTTATCAAGCCACATTAGGGTTTTTTCATCGCTGGTCGCTGTGGTAAAAGCTCCGACGCTCATAGGAGTTGTATGAGCATTGGAGCTTTTACCACAGTGGCCGGTAGTAAAGAAAACCCCTTAAAATAGCTTGATAAAAGAGGCAATTTTTTTTTTTTTTTTTAAAGTACCACAACTACAATGAATGCAATTATTTTTATCCCAACAACTTTATTGTTCTGCAGTTCAAACCACTTTGCCTTTAGTAAAACTACATTTTTTAGAGTGACTGTCGCTTCTGTAAGTATGCTTGTGACTCATTAATCCAGCATAGCTATAAAGGTGTTCAACAACTGCACTAGCACAATGTGGATTGTTAAATCAGATTTTTTTTTTTTTTTAATAAAAAAGTTCCTTCATAGGTGAGAATGCCCCCAGGTATTAATCAAGGGAATCTCTGTCTGAAACACTTGACTTCCATATAGCAAAGAGTATTATCATTATTGGCATTTATCATCTGCATTAAAAGTAGTGCTGACTAATTCATCACTTGCATCATCATCCTTATCTCCATGATGATTGTCATGCTGGCCAATTACAAAGAAAGCTTTCATAAAGTTGGAATAATTGCCTGTTCTAACAGGGTTGTAATTGTGGAATAACTTGGTTGGACAGCTGAGATTGATTAATTATGTACAACAATTCTAGAACTTCTAAAAACATCTCTTTTTGTAGAAGATTTTTTTAAAAAGTTCTATAAGGAGCAGTAGTTATGAGATGAAAAAGATGTAGGATATATATTTTAAATGTTTTCCATGTGTTGTATTTTATGGATTTTAATGATATTTTGTGATAATTTTGTATGTGCTTAGAATGCGCCTAGGTTTAAGCGGGCTATAAGTTTTTTAAATAAATAAATAAAATTAAAGATTTTTTGGCTGCTGGTAAACTCTGTTTGAATATCATCAAGAACTGATGTAAGAAGATCAAATGTGTGGGAATCCTTCAGTTTTAAGGGCAGACAAGCAGATTTCCCCTCTAAAGACTCAACCAATCCAGTGGACTGTCACCCCAAAATAAAATTTTCCATGGGATGACCAGAAGTCTGTTGTGATAGAGACATGTTTGTTCACCACTTCAAAATGACCCAACTCATTACTTTTATATTTGGCTGGAGACCAGTAACCAGTACAACAAACACAGGCAACTCCAGTGTTCTTATAGGCTACACGCACTGAAATCAAAATGTGGTCTTTTACAAAGCTGTGGTAATAGCTGCCACTGCAATAATCACTCCAACACCCTTAGAGACTTAATGGAGAATCAGGGGATTTGTGGGATGGTGGTATTTAATTTTGAATGTTGGAAATAGAAGAATCGAGAGATTTGGTGCTAGGTATGTCTTGGGGGAGGGGAGTTGGATTTATGCATCTCACCACAGACCCAACTATCTGTGATATTGCATCCGGGATCATATGATGTTCCTGGCTGTAGCAATACAAATTTCTGTTACCAGGGTAGTTACCAAACTGTGTTACTGAAGTGCCATAGTTTTGATTCCCATTGTAAATATTGCTGCAGTAAAATGCTTTATTTTACCCCAACTTAGTAACTATGTCTTATGAAGGCTATTTGACACATGCTTTTTCAGGGGTTTTTTAATCTTTAACACTTTTTTGCAATATTTGCTCTGTAAATTGCCTATTTGGCCCATTTCATAGTTTTTTGAACTTATATAGTGTTTTCCTACAGTATAGGTCGCTCCATTCTGTATGGTCTGTTTCAGTATAAGTGACCCCTGATGTAGGCACATCTCACGCTGAAACACAGTACTGTCTCAATAAACTGTTTTATATATATCCTTCTCTACCGTCTTCATTGGAGAGTCCATTGTCCCATCCCCACTGACTTTTTTGCTTCGCTTACTTCATGGAACTGTGGACTTTTTTCTGTTGTTTTTTTTCATCCTTTGAGGATAGCTTCTTCTTTACTTAAACTCTTGCACTGGCTTATAATGGAGGTCTGGGTAAACTTTAATGTTCTTTGCTTAACCTTCAAGGTGCTGTATGGAATCTGACCTTTCTACTTAGAAAAGCTTACAGTTTACTGATGCTGGGACTTTGGGATTTGGGAGAATAGAGAAATCTTCCACCTAGAATGGTAAAGAAGTTTGTTCTTACTGCATTTATCCTAGTGCATAAAGTGAAACATCAGTGGTGGATTTGAGAAGAAACACTTCTGGTCACCGTGTAATTGCATCTTATGAGACAAATGGTGGTACTGGAGCGCTGAACTGCTAAAACAACCAAGGGCTCCTTTTACTAAGCTGCGCTAGCGTTTTTAGCACTTGCTGAAGATTAGCGCACGCTAACCCTCACGCTACGTGGAAAAACTAACGCCAGCTCAATGGAAGCGTTAGTATCTAGCGCACTAAAACCGCTAGCGCAGCTTAGTAAAAGGAGCCCCAAGTCTAGGACTGTATTGTGTTTGACACACTTGTGGACTACTTTTCAGAGACTATTTCCTTTGCTGGTCTTGGCTCCCTTTGAAGACATTCTGGCTGATATTCAGACCACGGATTACTAGCGATCTCCCATGGTCTGCAGCAATACCGGAAATTCAATGCTGGCACTGTATCTTAACAGCCAATATTGAATTTCTGGTTTATTTTTGGCAAGCCAAGATATAGCCAGCTAGGCCAATATTCAGCAGCTCACTGGCTAAGTATTAACAGCGAAACCACCTTTTAGGTGGTTCTATCTGGCCATCGACTTAACTGGCGAGCCACTGAATATTAGTGGTGACTGGCTAGGTCAAGCAACATAGTCAGCCACCGGCCAATCCACTAAGCTGGATATTAAGCAGGTGATAGCCGCCTATTTCCTACTGAATATCACCAGATAGCCAGCTATAGTAATCCTTTAAGAGTTGGCATTTTGTAGCAGTTGGGCTGAGCAGTGATCACTCGAGGTTTGATTCTCGAATCCAGCATACCTGAGCTTAGAAATGTTATATAGCGTAGTTCATTTTTGTTTTTCTAGTATCTGTGAACAATATTGAGTAATAGTGTTATTACTTTTTCAAAAATACTGTACTAGGAATAGGAGGCATGCGATGAAGCTACTAAGTAGTAGATTTAAAACAAACCAGATAAAATATTTCTTCACACAACGTGTAATTAAACTCTGGAATTTGTTGCTGGAGGAATGTGGTGAAATCGTTTAGCTTAGTGGGGTTTAAAAAAAAAGCTTGGATAGTTTCCTAAAAGAGAAGTCCATAGGCCATAATTGAGATAGCTTGGGGAAAGCCACTGCTTATTTCTAGGATAAGCAGCATAAAATCTGTTTTACTATTTGGGATCTAACTAGAGACTTGGGACCTGGGTTATCCACTGTTGGAAACAGGATACTGGGTTTGAATTTCATATTTCATAAGATAACAGTACATAAAAGCCATGATTATTATTAAATTTATGGCTTCCTTTTACGAAACTGCGATAGCAGTTTCTCGTCTGGGGAGCCATGCTGAATGGCCCGCGCTGCTCCCGATGCTCATTGAGTTCCTATGAGCGTCGGGAGCAGCGTGGGCCATTCAGTGCAGCTCCCCGCGCTAGAAACTGCTATTGCAGTTTCGTAAAAGAGAAGGTATATTTTATGTCAATATTTCAGCCACCTACAGGAGACATCCTATGGACTACCAATCTCAAAAGCAAAAAATTACAGAAGCAATGTGTTTTGTGATTTTGAATGGAGGTGAGGGTTGTTTTTGAGATTGCAATATGTCAGAGAGGTGAAAAACCCCATGAACCACTCCAGAAGTGAGAAATCACAGTAGGGATGGACTAGTGGGCTTTAACCAAGAATCAAAGGTATCCAGGAGTCAGAGTATAGATTAAACATTTATTAAATATATATGAAGAGGTCTGATACAGTAAAACAGGCTCAATATGGAGCCATGTTATAGCAAATGAATGCCTGTATCAGGAACCATTATTTCTGATTGGTGCTTAAAGTCCATCTTGATTGATCTCTGTAACTTTGGTAGGTTGCAAATATACTATCAAAAGCCATAAACCACAAGGCTTAGCTTAATGCATACAGCCTGCAGTATCTTGAACACTGATGCTGAAGATTTGCAGGAAAACACATTTTCAATCTAAGCTAGCTCTGATTCCTGGCTGCATTGGATTCTTGGTTGAAGCTCACTAGTCCATCCCTACTGTGATTTCTTGCTCCTGGAGTGGTTCTTAGGGTTTTTCACCTCCCTGACTTCTTGCAACCTCAAATGAAACCATCACCTCCATGTAAAATCACATAACACAACCTAACTACTCTAGAATTTAACTACAGTGAGTCTAGCTGTTTGCATCTCTACACAATCTTACAACTCAAGTGCACACGTCTCCTAAGCCTCCATATCTACTGTGCATTTTTTGGAGAAAAC
Organism: Geotrypetes seraphini; assembly: GCF_902459505.1. Taxonomy (NCBI): domain Eukaryota; kingdom Metazoa; phylum Chordata; class Amphibia; order Gymnophiona; family Dermophiidae; genus Geotrypetes; species Geotrypetes seraphini. The sequence continues at coordinate 371,361,238 of NC_047085.1, forward strand.
AACAGCCCATTGAAGAGACTGCAGGGAAATTGTAGCAACATATCAAACTTCACTTCTACTGCTATATTGCTAAAACAATTTAATACTAAACAATGTACCGCATTCATCTTAAAAAATGCTGAACAGATTTGTTCCAGACAGCACACTGAATTGAATTTAAGAATCTCTGCTGAGCAGAAATGGAGATTTAGAAGGAATAAAAGCACCAGACGAGCAAGAAAAGAATTGCAGAGCAATTCATACAGTAACAGTGCATATGTCTACCAAAAAATCTATCATGGTTGTAAATCATGCTTTTATCTGGCTTAACCCCAATACCGTCACTAATTCCGAGCAAGTCCATTTTGCTGGGAGGCAATCAGAGTCTGAGGGACCTCTGTTGCTACAGTAGACCCTCCTCCCCAACACACAGACACACATGTTTAATAATACTTTCTATTTCTTCATAGTTCGGTGAGACAGAAGTTGCAGCAGTATAGGTGTCTTGGACCTGAAGTTGCGGATATAAATATACACTAGCCTTTAATCTGTTTAATATCAATGTATTGCTATATGAGGACATAAAAGTGCAGACAATGTATATTCTAAATTCTGGATAGAAGCCTGAATCTTATATAGGGAATTTGGCATCTTAAACACAAAAGGGTCATAAGGACTACATAAAAAGAGATCAGTTTTTACAGGTGCATGATACTCTCCTTTACCTCCTTGACCATCTGGATGCCTAGTATTTATTAGGATTACAAACTGGTCACGACCCCTAGATACTAAAGATTTACAAAGTTTTTTTCTTTTCAGAAGGGCAATGAGGTAATGCTTATTCAGCAAAGGGGTCATACATAGGGCTCCTTTTACAAAGGTGCGCTAGCGGTTTTAGTGCACGCTTAGCGCGTGCTAAAATGCCGCATGCGCTAGCCGCTACCGCTTCCTTTTAAGTTTTTCAGCTAGTAAGTGACCTACTAGTTCCAGAAGAATCCTATCCCAATACGAATACCACATTAATAAGTATACAGTGGTACCTTGGATTACGAGCATAATCCGTTCCAGGAGCATGCTCGTAATCCAAAATGCTTGTTTATCAAAGCAAGTTTCCCCATAGGAAATAATGGAAACTCGCTTTGATACGTTCCCCCCCTCCCCCCCCCCACGAGAACCGGCATTGCTTCCCCCGAAGGCCCCCCCCTGTGATCCGGCACCCCCCCCCCCGGCGATCCGGCACCCTCCCCCCGCGATCCGGCATCCCCCGTCGTGATTTGGCACTCCCCTGCTGCGATCGGGCACCCTCCCGCCGCAATTGGACACACCCCCCGCCGCTTCTTACAGTCATCTGGACACTGGCACCGGCATGTCCTGTGCTTGGTGCCGGTGCCCGAAGATCGTCCTCCTCCTCTGCTGGGCCTTGAGCATCTGCGCATGCTCAAGGCCTGCGAGTTCACGTTCAGGGTGGTGCCGGATCGCATTGGGAGGGGTGCCGGATCGCGGGGGGAGGGTGCCGGATCGCAGGGGGCGCTCGTAAATTGAGTCATGCTCGGTTTCTGAGGCACCGATTTTGCAAATGTTTTGCTCGCCTTGCAAAACACTTGCAAACCGGTGCACTCGTAAACCGAGGTACCACTGTATTTCTAAGGTGGAATTTTTCCAGTTCCACAAAGTTACAGCACCCTCTGCTTCTGACTTACCAAGCTCTGCTCTTCTATGCCTCAAGGGGGAGGGGGTACTGGGGTTGAATTGCCCTGAATCCTGCACCCCTCTAGGATCTGTCCTTTCCCATTTCTCTTCTGTTCATTACTAAAGTGTGACAGATTATGTAAGAACCTTTATGAATGATCTTCTTAGCCATAATCTAAACACCTCAAACTCACCAGGTATAGACTGTTCAGAGGTTTCCAGTTTTTACTACCATTTTGTAACATCACAGAAACAGCAATTCTAGTCAAGGGAAGTAGTAGGGGAGAGGAGTAGCTGCCACTGAAAAAAAAAAAAAATCCCCTATCCCCAACACTCAAAATTAAGGGAATATTAGGTCCTTTTACTATACCACATTAAGCACTTGGGACTAAATTCTAGATACTTGAGAGAGTCCAAAGGAGAGCAACGAAACTGGTAAAAGGGCTGGAACACTGCCCATACGCCGAGAGGTTGGATAGGCTGGGGCTCTTCTCTCTGGAAAAAAGGAGGCTCAGGGGAGATATGATAGAGACCTTCAAGATCATGAGGGGCATAGAGAGGGTGGATAGGGACAGATTCTTCAGACTGAAGGGGACAACAAGCACGAGGGGGCATTCGGAGAAACTGAAGGGAGATAGGTTCAAAACAAATGCAAGGAAGTTATTTTTCACCCAAAGGGTCATGGACACTTGGAATGCGCTACCGGAGGAAGTGATCAGGCAGAGTACGGTACAGGGATTGGACGGATTCCTGAGGGATAAAGGGATCGTGGGATACTGAGGGAGGAGCTGGGATGTAACACAAGTATAGAAAGCTAACCAGGTAATAAGTATAGAAACCCAATCAGGTCGTGCATGTGCAAGACCGGAGGGTTAGGACTTCAATGGGAAGATAGGACTTCAATGAGAAACCAAGGTGGCAAGGGAGCCCCTTCTGGTGATTCAGACAGGTTGTGACCTGTTTGGGCCACCGCGGGAGCGGACTGCCGGGCAGGATGGACCTATGGTCTGACCCGGCGGAGGCACTGCTTATGTTCTTATGTTCTTATATGACACCCACATTTGGGCAGCACAATTGAGAAGTTATGAGGATGAGATGTCAATAATTCAGCCACGGGTGTAAAGTTCAAAGTTTACTTTATTAGTAATAGCACAGTGAAGACTTGAAGGCTTGACACTGACAATGTTTCGGCGACTATGCCTTTGTCAAGAGTCTCAAAGGCTGATTTCTCTATCACATGAATAGAACATTAAGCCCAGGTCAATGTTTGGAGCTAGCAGAGAAAAAACTGGTGTCCAAAGCAAAGCTAATGGTCACGAAACACTGTCAGTGTCGAGTCTTCGCAGTGCTACTTTTAATAAAGTGAACTTTGAACTTTACACTTATTGTGCTGTGCTTCCCTTGTCATCAAGGCCTTTCTGGCCTTTCTCTTCAGTACCCAAATTTGGGTACCAATACAAAAAGAACACTAAGCACGATTCTATAAATGGTGCTTAATGTTGGACCCATTTATAGAATAGCATTTGCATTGGGATTCGTGCCCAATTTTAGGCCCAAGGATTAACATCAACTGAAACCTGGTGCAAATCCTCATGCCTAAAATAGGCGCAAATCTGCCTTATTCTATGACACAATACACAGATAGGAGTGGAGGAACTACACTATTACTACTATTACACTATAATAACTTCACTCACGGCACTGCTAACAAGCATTGGAAAAACTTTTATGGAGGAAAAAGCCTTAGAATAAGAGAAAGCCACACAATCAGCTCAACTTCTCACAAATCATAGGCACAAAAAACCTCTGGAACACTGAATATATTACAAACAAAAGGATATGCAACCATGTGAGCACCTCTTTCGCAAAAAGACAACCCCCTATGTGGACCCGCGTTTCGTGGCTTGATTGCTACTTCTTCAGGGTAATGAGGCAATAAGTGTGCGATATTGCTGCTTTCTTCAGTCAGCGGTACCTAGAAATTTTACTGCCCTTTAGTAGTGGAGCCCCTATATGTAAATTAAATTTAGACAGGTCATTTAGGGCATCTTTTACAAAGCCATGGTAGTGATGTTGCCATGGTAAATGCACCGAAGCTCATTCAATTATGGGCATTGGTGCATTTAATGTGGCAGCATCACTGCTGCGACTTTGTAAAAGAGACATTTACTTAACTATCAAGAATGTATTATAAGTTGCAAATACATTCTAGAAGTTTCACAGAGAAACCATATATTTATTTCTTTAAAAACATTACTGTCCACAAATCAAACATTACTGTCCCTTACTGTCCACAAATCTAGCCAGAATACAGTATTATATCTGTATTTTCTGAGACACATAATAAATTCCCCCCATGCACTAAAGTCAGCGATCGTCGCTAAATCTGTTTTCACAGCTTTAGCGACGATTACTTTTACTGGCCTGATGCACAAAACGGCCCACCTTATGTTTTTCCCCGCGATTGACTATTTTCCAGTCAGGCCATGCAAATTAGCTAAAACCCCATGCAAAGTAGCTAAACGATTGATGCACTAAAATTGCTTGGCTATTTCTCCCCTCCCCCCCAAAAAAAGAGGTTTTAGCAATCGTAAAAACAGACTGGTCTAGACCAGTTGGTAACTGTGTTACCGACAGGTCTGCCTGTTTGTTTGTTTTGGGGGAGTCAGTTTTTTCAATGGCACAGATATTTTGTGTGTGTTACACATGCAAAATATCTGACCCATTAAAAAAATATGAAAAATGTCCCGCACCACCAATGGCGACCCTTCTTAATTACCCCAACAAGTGTGGCATGAGAGAAAATTGGCAGGAGGGATGCCCACTCCCTCCTGCCACGCAGAACACCCCCATGCCATGCCCCCCTGTACCAGGCAACCCGAGCCATTGTCCCCCCTGAACCCCTCAAAAATAGCAGGAGAGATGCCCACTTCTTCCTGCCACTGGACGCCCCCCCACTCCTCCAAACCTCCCCCCGAATGTCCCCCATACCTTTTTTTAAAAAAAGTTGGAAGCAGGAAACCTGCTCTGAGTCATAAATGATGGGCCTTCCCCTCCCCTTGGGAGGGGCCTTAGGCATCTGAACCAGTCAAGGCCTTTGGCCCCTCCCCATGCATCACATGATGCACTGAAGAGGGGAAGGCCCGTCATTTATGACTGGTGGGCCTGAAGATGCCTCAGAGCAGGTTTTCTGCTTCCAACTTTTTAAAAAGGTGCGAGGAGTTTTGGGGTGAGGTTCGGGGGGGGGGGGCGTCTGGTAAAAGGAGGGAGTGGCATCCCTTCAGCCATTTTTTGGGGGGGTTCAGGGCAGTGGCGAAGGGGTGCCTGGCAATGGGGGGCATGGTGCGGGGGTGTTCTGCGTGGCAGGAGGGATTAGGCATCCCTTCTGCAATTTTTTTAGGGTTCGGAAAGACAGTGGCTCGGAGGTGCCTGGCGCAGAGGGGGCTATGGTGTGGAGGTGTTCTGCATGGAAGGAGGGATTGGGCATTCCTCCTGCCATTTTTGTGGGGTTCAGGTTGGGGAGATAATGGTTCGGGGCTACCTGGTGCGGGAGGGCTATTTTCTTTTTAATGGGACAGATAGTGTATGTGTAACACACACACATCTGTACCATTAAAAAAAGAAGCCCTAACAGCAGTGACAGGAAGGTGCTTCCCCTGTCACTGCTGTTAGGGCTCTGCACATGTGTTAATTGCTCACTGAGCGATTGATCAGTCATGTCTGCATGCAAATGATTTGCACCTCCATGCAAATCATTTGCATGCAAACTTGATAGCACATTGTTCGCTGCTGGAGAATCAGCCAACAGTGATCCAGTCGGTATCTTTAGTGCATCTAGCCCTACGTCACATGTATTCATTGACTGACCAGCTAGATTTAGTGGCCAGACAGACCTACTTAAATAGCAGGTCTATCTTTGGCCGCTATGATCCAGCCAAATATCAGCTTGGCGGGCTATATCAAACACAGCTGCACATAGACCAGAAATTCAATGCTGGCCTCGGTACTGAATTTACAAATTCACTGCTGACCTCGAGAGATAGCTGGGCTACCTCCTGCAGCCTGAAAATCAGGCTCAAGCTATCACATAAATAGGATCAAAAGATGGGAAAGGAGGGTATAAATTCTTGTTCTGTTAGCAATGTGTTAATGACCAAAAATCAAAAGATCATAATGTTGTTACACCATATGAGCATTTCGTAATCATCACTATATTAAACATTTTTTTCTAGCATATTCTATAGTGTTGATCAATGATAGTCTGATCAACAAACTTTCTTACTACCTGAATCAATCAGGCTATTTAGATAGCAAGTTAATTTATCTCAACTCTTTGCTGGAATCAATATCTCAGGACCTAATGGTTTTACTGGCATGTTATACAAGAGTTAAACACAGAGGAAACTTTAATGTTGCTGGGATAATTAATATGACAAGTACAGCATATACAAAAATCAATTTCCCCCATTAGCTTTCCCATTGAACCACTGTGTACTGAAAGGACTCTTACACACCTTTATCTACTTTAAGCCCTAGAAGAGCTCACATTGAACAGAATTGGTTCCAGCACTGATCCTTGAGGCACTCCACTACTCACCCTTCCCTCCTTCGAGCAAATTCTATTAACCACCACCCTCTGGTGTCTGTCCGTAAACCAGGTTCTAATCCAGTTCACCACTTTGGGCCCTAACTTTAGCCTGTGAAGTTTATTTAAGAGTCTCCAATGAGAAACCATGTCAAAGGCTTTGCTGAAATCTAATTATATCTAGTGCAGGTCGTCAATCCAATTCTTTGGTTGCCCAGTCAAAGAATTCAATCAGATTCGTTTGGCACGATTTACCATTAGTAAACCCATGTTGCCTTGGATCTTGTGACCAATTAGATTCTAAGAATTTCACTATCCTTTCCTTCAGCAATGTTTCCATTATTTTTTCAGTAACCAAAGTGAGGCTTACTGGCCTGTAGTTTCCTGCTTTTCTCCAGTCCCATGGAACCTCTCCCATCTCTAAGGATTTATTGAACAGAACCTTTCAGAGCTCCCTCAATATCCTGGGATCGATCCCGTCTGGTCCACTTCCAGGGGAAGAAATGGAACTGGGGCTGAGGTAGGAAAGACAATGAAGAGCAGGAGCCAGTTTTTAAGATTAAAGAGATTATGTTCTGATCCTGCATTGTTTCTGAAAAGACCTATTGAAATGACAAATAAATTTAGAGACAGAGGTTTTCCTTTCTCCTGCATTGAGAGAGGCTACTGTAAGGCATTATAGAGTGATAGAGCATCACTGTTGAAAACAACTAGAAAAGAATGACAAAGTTGTTTGTACTTTGCCATTTACAAACTTGTCAAACCAGATGGGATCCTAAAGAAAGACTGGCACATTGCGCAAAGGTTACAGCCCTTCAAAGATAAAAATTTGTTGGTAGCATATAAAAGAAAAAGGAACCTTAGGAATATGCTAGTGCTTTAAAAATGCATCTTTTTATGGAATCTTTTGGAAATTAGATATCTAGTTGCTGTATTCATCTGTATTCTCTATGTTTTGTGAACTGCATAGATCTTAGCGGTATACAAGTGAGATTTATGTTATATCATGTTCCATCTGCACTACCACCTTCAAGATCTACAATTAGAAATCCCCTAGAGGGACTTACCCATGTGGTAATTGCAGTTAATATGAAGACCAAAACATTCAGTGCAACCTTGTTTTTGAAACACTTTTCTAACTGCAGAACAGAAGGAGTTGTATGTGCTGCTATTTGTCCTTGTGGGCTGATTTCTATTGGAAAAACTAAGGGCTCTTTTTACTAAGCTGCGCTAGCGGTTTTAGCACACGTGCTAGACGTTAACGCCACCACTGAGCTGGCATTAGTTTTTACGCATAGCGCAGGGGGTGTGTGCTAATCTGCAGCGCGCGCTAAAAACGCTAGCACACCTTAGTAAAAGGAGCCCTAAGGAGTCCTTTTACTAAGGTGCACTAGTGCGTCTTAGCATGCACTAAAAATTAGCGCGCACTAAATGCTAATGTGTGCTAACCCGTCCATAGGATATAATGGACACATTAGCATGCATTAGCATTTAGCATGCGCTAAGACGCACTAGCGCACCTTAGTAAAAGGACCCTTAGGACAAGATTTGATATCCGTATTTTGGAACATAAGAATGCCATGAAACGTCACATTAAAGATAAATCGTTGGTTGAACATAGTTTAGAAGTTGGTCATATTTTTTAAGACTTCAGATTTGGTGCCATCACTGTACCAAAGAAGTCCTGGAGAGGTGGCTCCATCGATGATCTTCTTTTGAAGATTGAACAGAGATTTATTTTTCAGTTTAGAACACTATCTCCAGATGGCATTAACAATGAAATTGATTTATCTGGGTTTTTTTTAAATGATTGTCTATATGGCTATTTAGGTTAAATGAAGGTACCCTAAAAAATATTTTAATTGATCATATACTCTTGTCAGACAGCATTAGTTGTCCTCTTTAGTTTTTATGTAGTCTCATTATATGCAAAGTAGACTATGATATCATGTTGCTTTTTGTAGGGGGGGGAGTTATGTTATTGTGTTCTAATTGAATTAGAAATTTGATATTCAGATTCTCCAGAGCATAATCCATTAGAATATATGGGTTTAATTAATTTTTGACCATGCTATTTAATCACGATTTTGTGCAATATTTTTGATATTTTTTTAATAGCACTTCATAACATCCTTAGCCACATTTGAAGGCATTATGATTTTTAAAAGATTTTTAAAGATCTTTTTAATACTCCCCCCCCTTTACAAAGCCACGTTAGGCTTTTTTATTGCTGGCTGTGGCAATAATAGCTCCGACACTCATAGGAATTCTATCACTGAGTGGTGATGTGTGATTCATGGTGAATTTTAATTAAATCAATGTAGCCTATTGAATCTATGTGTAAAACAATCAAACCAAACACTTACCAAATATGCAATCTGTGTGCTGAGGTAGAAGTTTTGCAAAAAATGAGTCTATTGGGAAAAATGTGCATAACCTATGAAAGTTCCTCCATAATCCAGAATGCATAAATTAGCAGCTATATATCCATCTCCTTTCTTCCAGAGTTGGCACTTAAGAGAGAATGGGAGAGACAATGAACAGCAAGCATGTTTTTCTTTCTTCTTAATTTAGCAGTTTGAATGGTGACAGACAAGATAATTGACTAATTGAAATGTGCCTACGTGCCATCATCTGGAATATTTGATATTCTGCTCGAAAAGTAACATATAGCCAACGAATGGAACAGTCTAAATGCTCTTTGGGGTCCTCAGTTCAGACATTTCCATTACCAGTGATGGAATTAATTATACTTATGAGACAAGAGCTAAAAAATAAACACTCACAGCTTGGTGTTATTCAGACTTAAATAACAATGGATAGCACTTGGTTTTGTTGATCACCTCTAAACTACTCATTTTCTCTTTCTCTGGCGCCATTATCAAGGCTGCAACTTTAAATCTCGCTTGCTGTAGGAAATTAGCATTATAATTGAAATGTCCTTAACTATTGCATTAGTTATGCATTATTTCGTTGGTACATTCAGGGTCTGATTCACAACAGGCTTTTTTCCTCCCCCCCCCCATACACTGTTTGAAGGGGGGGGAGAAGAAAATTTATTGATTAGACCCTTAAAGCAATAGCAAGGACAATGTCATTTTATTATGATGAATGACTGTATAAGTGCTATAACGTAAAAGAAAAAGGGAAAATTTACCAATGTTTTCTCCATGTGGGTTTAATTTTATAAAGAGCTGCCTCATTTTTGGCATTAAAAGAACACACATAAATGCTGATATTTTAGTGGCTGATATTCAAAGCTATTTACTCAGCCAGAAATGGCTGCTGATCAGTTAAATAGCTTGTTTGTGGCTAACTGTGAATATTCAGCGAGACTTAAGCGATTATCTGTGCTGAATATTCATGGTTAGCGCCTACTGCAAAATTGGCTAACTCATGGGATTTATACAGTTAGGCACAGAAATTCAGTACCTAACTGCACACTGGTTAAATCGGGCCACACTGGTTAAATCGGGCCACATAAACAGCAGTCCTATCTTTCACCCATTTAACTTAAGCAGTCAGGTGCCGAATATTGCCGTGACTGATTAAACCCCGCCCCTTCCCTTTTATGAAGCTAAAGGCTTTTTTCATTGCCGGCCGCAGCAGTAAAAACTCTTGACACTCATAGAATTCCTATGAGTGTCGGAGCTATTACTGCCGCAGCCAGCGATAAAAAAAAGCCTAACACGCCTTCATAGAAGGGGGCCTAAGATAGATTTAAAGGTAAACTGAAATGATTTCTTTTTAAAGATGCATTCGAACAGTAAAAGCTACAAGGTCTACAAATTACAAGTGCTTTAACCTACTGTTAGTTCCTTATATGTTTTTCCTTCCTTATGCATTGTATTTCCACCCCCTTTCCTCTGTTCCTCTTGTTATAGTCCACGAGTCTACATTTTAGTATTTTCCCCCAAATACTATGTTTTATATTTTGTACTTCGCATTGAATATATGATCATGCATTTTAATCAAAATTGTATTAAACTTGAAACTTGATATTCAGTGCTGGTGGCCAGATATAGCCCGGTATTGAATATTCAGATTTAATGCCAGCAGCAGACATTAAAAGTGCTGCCCTCTGCCAGCTGAATGTTGAGGCGGTTAGTCATTTACATGTGTAAATGACTACTTAATCATATAAATAACCTCTGATCAAATAAAAACAACTAGTGTCAAAGAACATTTAGCTCACTCTATCAGTTGAAGTATGGTTGGGACCATTCACACAAACATAACTGAGACTTGATAGATCATAATAAAAATAGTGGAGAATAACCGATCTCAATTTGGTTCTTGCACAAGGTGTCTTTAAAACCCATCTCATCACAGGTCTGTGGAAAAAAACCTCCACATAACACAAATAATAATCAAACACACTGATATTTCTTTGTCTCTTCCTTTTTTTTCTTCAATCTATAGTCTTGTGCATCAATAGTCCACAACGATAAACTTGAAAAAAACAATGGCAACAAAAGTGTATAAGTGTAAAGGGATGTAAAAAACGCTGCTATCGCAACTTAATTAGTTTCATACAGGCAAAATCCCAGACAGAGTGAACACCCAGTTCACTTATCTTTCAGAAGTAAATCCAATTTTCTTCAAAAACTCTGGGACAAGCCAGCCAGAACATTCTCCCACATTCTCCCTCAGAGGAATACTTCAGTTTTTCATCCGTATAACACCACCAGAAAACGGAGCAGAGTTTTCAAAAATGGCCGCGGCGTGAGATCAAATGCCCAGCCTTTTAAAGCAGAACGTGCTGATGCCATCTGCAACGCAACACTCCATTAGATCCAATTTCAAGTAGAAAAATTTAAAATAGAAAACATGAAAACACAATAAATTCTAGGAAGAGAGACTCTCACTGGTAAAGAACATTTAGGCCCTAATCTATAAATGACTAAACACTGCTTATAGAATCATGCCTAGCCATGCTTAAGCATTCTTAGGTGTCAGAAGGCATTGAATCCTTAGGCGTACTACCATTTATGCCAGGGTTTTCTTGGTCAAAATGAGTGCAACTAAGGTAGGCATTAGGATAGCCCAAAAAATTAACACATTTCGTTTGTCCACAAGGCTAATTTTATTCCTTTATATAAAAATGAAACTCACACAAAATTTTACTTAAAACAAAGTTTAGGGGTCACCCTACCTCGCTGTCTTTTTAAAACTACCACTATGCTTAACAGTATATTGTAATTCTTGTGAACTCAACAAATAATCATCGGTATATGATATATGAACTACTATTGATGCAGAAGGAAACTTCTTTCGGTGGCTGGCCACTAGCCGAAGAACGTTCTTCATCTTTTGTCAAAGAATTGTTGTATTTTTCAACAAAGCTTATCCCTCTTGTTCTGATGCATCATTAACAACAGTCAGTTTGGATGCCTGATTCCAAAGTTCGTTAAAAATTGGATTGTCAGTCCACTCTATGGGATGTTTCTTCAGGAATATTTTCACTTTTGTTGATCCTCCTTCAATCAAGGGATCAATAAATGACTGTGCTCTCTGTTACAAGACTTTCAAAGGTCACAGGTTCCATTTCATTTGTACGCCTGAGACATCGTGGAATGTCTGGCAATGGTGGACGCTGTAAGTTTTGCACCACTCATAGCTTTGTTTCTGGTGCGATTCTGTCATTAAAAAAGGCAAGTGCTGCAACTTGGACAGAAACCATAGATGTCTGGAAATGGCTGTGAGCGTCTTATTTGCAACAGTTTATTCCTGTAGTTTCTTTACCTTCCTAATCCATGAGTCTAAATATTGTGTCGATATCCTGGCTTGATCCCATACCACCATCGTTGACTCAAACATCAACTTAATAGCTTTCCGGTAAAGGTTTTCCTTCATCATAGTGATAAAAATTGATCAGTCGATGAACATCCGGTACACATGACAGTCTAGCAGTTGACAGCTGACAGACTGACTTCCCAAGGAGCCAGCTTTTGTGCAGACCGTAAACTAGACGATGCCATACAAACTAATTATGTGCAATCACCTACATACACAACACACAAGCATATAGTACATGCTGGGGTCACCTTTAAATGTGTCTAATCAAGCTGAAATTTGACACATGAATAAGACATACCAAGAGGACAAAAATAAGCCTTGTGCAGACAAAATTGACAAGGTTGATTTTTTTGCATACTACTGTGGACTACCCCTAATAGACACCTACCATCACCTAAGTCAATGCATGCCCAAGCTCCACCCCAAATCTGCCCCTAACCATGTCTACCTGCAGGCAAATTATTATATTTTTTTTATTGATTTTTAATGGCACTTTCAATTATCAGCACTGATTAAGCCAATTTTAAAAAATAATTTAGACGTCTAGAACAGCTAAGCACACTGATCCTAACTGTAGGTGACTTTTATAGAACCAGGGCTTTAGTGTATACTTACATTATAGACTTGCACAGGGGCAGAATTTGGGCAGAAGTGGAGCCCGCACTTACGCAAGTACAATTATACAAGTCCTTAATTTACATTGCATATTTGCAAAAACTACACGCTAACACCAGCCCTCATGCAAGCATATGTGCTTGAACATGTATGTACACTTGTTCTTTAATGCCTAATTTAGGCCTTCTTTTATTGACGGCCACTGCAGTAAAAGCTCTGATGCTTATAGAATTTCTATGAGCGTCAGAGCTTTTACCGCAGTGGCCGGTGATTTAAAAAAAGCCCTAACGCGGCTTGATAAAAGGAACATTAGTATTTTATGAGCTCAAATAGGCACATGCTTGACTCTGAAAAAATACCAAGCTCATGGAACAGATCTTGTCTTTGGCTGTTTGCTCTCTGGCCACTGCACTATTAAGTATGAGGAAGTTGTGACTGACTAACACAACCAGGGCACAGTATGAGTTCTTTGGACCACCCCAGAACCACAACTAGTTTGCAAGTGTCACAAAGCTCCTCACATCAGCCTTAGCCCCCCCCACCCCCCAAAAATCCCAAAGTACACACCACATATATGCACATATACAATTCTCATTTCTTTTTATCTCTGTTTATTCTTATAGTCTCATATATACATAGAAAGAAAGAAGGTTACACATGAAAACAATATTCTTATAGTCCAAATTCCCACACAAAGCACTAAGGAAAGCTAGCACACACTTTTATAAAGACACTGTCCTTCTGATTGGGTAGAACACCCTGTGAAACCAGAATGGGAACAGAGTCCAATTTACTGGACCCAGAGCCAGTCTTTATAGTATTCTATTGCTTATTTATTAGCTTGTATGACCTACACGTCAAGTAATAAACTTTGTTTTGTGCTTTTCATGTCTTTCATGTGTTTCTTTCCCACCTGGAGTAAGTCATATCTTTTAGAAATAACAGCCTATTTAATTGGATGATAGGAAATCATTGGCAAGGAAATGTATAGTCAGAATATCAGTATAAAGAAAATATTATTGTTCACATGTTGCTGACCAAATATTAATTGGAAGGCAAGTATTTAATTGGAAAACTATAATTGATTTTTGGCTATTGCATCTCTTTATAGAAACATGATGGCAGATAAAGGCCAAATGGCCCATCTAGTTGGCCCATCTGCAGTAATCATTATCTCTTTCTCTCTCTAAGAGATCCCAAATGCCTATCCCATACCTTCTTGAATTCAGACACAGTCTCTGTCTCTATCACTTCTTCTGGGAAACTGTTCCACGCATCTACCACCCTTTCTGTAAAAAAAGTATTTCCTTTGATTACTCCTGAGCCTATAATCTCTTAACTTCGTCCTTTGCCCTCTCATTCCAGTGCTTCCTTTCAATTGAAAGACTCGGCTAATGTGCATTTATACCACATAGGTATTTAAACATCTCTATCATATGTCCCCTTTCCTGCCTTTCCTCTAAAGTAAACATATTGAGATCTTCATGTCTGTCCTGATACACCTTATGATGAAGACCACACACCATTTTAGTACCCTTCCTCTGGAATGACTCCATCCTTTTTATATCTTTTTGAAGATACAGTCTCCAGAATTGTACACAATATTCTAAATGAGGGAGGGAAGTAAGGAAGGGGGCTGGTGCAATGCCCGACAGGGGAAGAGAGGGAAGGGCGCTGGGAGCAGTGCCTAACAGGAAGAGAGCTGGGTGAAGTGCCTGACAGGGGGGAGGGGGCTGGGTGCAGAAGTTGGCAGGAAGGGGTGCAGAGCCTGACAGGGCAGGTCACTTGAATATTAAGCTGCCCAACTTATTTTCGAGTTAACCATTTTTTCTCCTTTTTTGGGGGGGAAGGGGGTCTCGACTTATATTCGGATCGACTTATATTCGAGTATATACAGTAATACCTCAGCTCGAATAAAAAAATATTCTAAACCAAAACAGTTACCAAAGTGAAAATTTATCTTTTCAGACAAATTTTACATGGACATCAAACAACAGACACCTGTCTCTAACAAAACCAATCCAACAGCTCTCCTTGGAGAGAGCTGTGCTGTTCAGAATTCTAAAGGTGTCACATGCAGCTCTGAATTCTTAAAGCTACAGACCCTCAAATACCCTAAACATCTTTTTTTTCTCTTGGGTTACATTAAACTGGGGCATACTCTCTATCTAATTCTGAAGCACACTGCAGAAGTCTGCCCTGCACCAGTCCTACTTCCCATTTACTGGAGTTGCTGTCAAAGCCCACCCCAGCCTTGATCCTGGTCTGTTTTAGCCATTTATAGAAGTTTATAGAATGAAGGAGTTTACCATGGGTCTGCATTAATAGCTATCACCTAATAAAATCCACACAAGCTGTTTAACCCAGCTTACAGTTGAAGGTCCCCTTTTATCTCTGAGAGTATTACAGAAAAGAAAATCCTGCTGACTGTTACTGATTAAGCAGCATTTCTGACCTGCTGCATGAAAACCTCCCACCACACCATCTCAACAACCAGAGTTCAAACCTCCTCTCTCAGTATGCACGAGAGGCAATCTTCATGCTATTACATTTATGCTTATTCAGCACTGAAATCCTAAAAAAACAGATACGTTTGCAGCCACTTGGTTAGATTAAAGGGCTCATGATATATAAAGTATCCCACCAACACACACAGTTTATTTATATCTGATAAGACTGCAGAACGTTTTGGGTTTTTTTTCCTAACTTTCTTTCATTTTCTCTGTGTACGCTATTTATATTTTTCCTGGCAGCGGTGTTGACACTAGAAGACATCAGTGCCATGTAATGTCCTGATTCAGTTCCTTTTGCATCTGCACAAATGAAATATTAATTAGACTGTGTTTCATCTCATTAACTGCAAGTCTTTCTCATTAAACATTGTACAAGTAAATGTTAGAGAAGCAGCAATATTTACATGTGTGCTTAACATGCATTATTCTCCTGAACTTTTGTATCGTGGGTCATTTGTTTATTTACATAAAACTATGTTAACTAAAGAGACAGCCTCTGACTTATTAGGGCTATCCTCCCATTCTGGGACTGCGGGGGGATATCCTTAGTAGATCAAGCTCTGAAAGACAGTGTGTGGTAAAAATATATATTAGATAAGGTAGAGACCCCTTGATGGTATGGTTAGTATGAGGAGGGACCTAGCAAAGCTTCAAGAATGGTCCAGAATTTGACAGTGGAAAAGGGATTGGGACTAGTATACCAACTTTTTGTAGTTTTATAATCATACTCTAAAGCGGTTTACATACAGCTACTTCTAGCATTTTCCCTATCTGTCTCACAATATGTCGAATGTACCTGGGACAGTGGAGGATTAAGTGACTTGCCCAGGGTTAAAAGGAGCAGCCTAGGGTTTGAGCCCACAACCTCAGGGTGCTGAGGCTTTAGCTCTAACCACCACACCACACACTCCTCCAGCTAAGCTTTAATACTAAAAAAAAATTCAGGGCAATACATTAGGGCTGCAAAAACCTGAGGGAGTGGTACAGTTTAGAGGGCGAGATACTTATGTACATGAAAGAGGAGCAGCACACGGGAGCGATCATATTTGATGATATTATGGTGACCAAAAGCTAGAAGGATGCTTGAGTGCATAAGGAGCGGAATGGTGAGCAGGAAAAAGGAGGTGATAATGATTCTGTTTAAGAATGGTGAGGCAAGTCTCTTTCATTTGAAAGGAAGCTCTGGAATGAGAGCGCATAGGATGAAGTTAAGAGGTGATAGGCTCAGGTGTAACATAATAACATAGTAGATGACGGCAGATAAAGACCCGAATGATCCATCCAGTCTGCCCAACCTGATTCAATTTAAACTTTTTTAATTTTTTCTTCTTAGCTATTTCTAGGCAAGAATCCAAAGCTCTACCTGGTACTGTGCTTGGGTTCCAACTGCCGAAATCTCCGTCAAAACTCAATCCAGCCCAACTATACCCTCCCAGCCATTGAAGCCCTTCCCAGCCCATCCTCAACCAAGAGGCCATATACAAACACATGCTGTGCAAGTCTGTCCAGTACTGGCCTTAGTTCAATATTTACTATTATTTTCTGATTCTAGATCCTCTGTGTTCATCCCACGCTTCTTTGAACTCCGTCACCGTTTTCCTCTCCACCACCTCTCTCGGGAGCGCATTACAGGCATCCTCCACCCTCTCCGTAAAGTAATCTAAGGAAATACTTTTTTTTACAGAAAAGGATATTAGATGTGTGAAATAGTCTCCTGGTAGAGGTGGTGGAGACCAAGACTGTGTCTGAATTCAAGAAAGCGTGGGACAGGCACATGGGATTTCTTAGGGAGAGGAGGAGATAGTGGCGGCTGCGGATGGGCCGACTGGATGGGCCATTTGGCCTTTATCTGCCATCGTGTTTCTGTGGCATGAATGGGAAGACTGGATAGTCTATATGGGCTTTGCCTTCATGTTTCCATTTTTCTATGTCTCTCTAGTTTTTGATACAGTCATTAATTGCTTAATGCATCCATACCGTTTCCCCTTTTCATGTGCAGTATGGACTTGATTTTCAGCAGCAGTAGCATTTTTTTTTTGTATTTAGTGGTGCTGGTTTCTTGAATGGTGCCATTGAATATATACATTTGGGGAAGATACGAGTTATTATGCTATGGTAAAGTACTGTATTTTACAGAATCCCTATTTGCTGCAGGAGTCACTAACCTGTAGTAACTCAGAACTGAAGATTTGTGACTCTCTCAGTAAATGAATAATGCAACATTAACCTTATGAGCTGCAAGATTCATGGGAGCAGGGGACTAGTAGTAGGGGAAGTCTTTTTGCAGAGGCTGGTTCTTTTCAAAATGAATAGTGCTCTTTTCCCCGCCAATGAATGCATCCAAAGAGATATCCTCAATGATTTCCCACAGAAAGCCAACCAAGGATTCAGCCACCAGAGATGATTCCCCTTATATGGTGGCTTGGCTTATAGTGATAGTTTTTCTAGGGTTTATTGGTGTCATTCTGAACCTCACAAGGCAGGGAAAGGAAGAACTGTGGATCACTCCTGTCCTGGATCATCTAGAGGATGTCCTGGATCATTTAGAGGATGGGTGGTTCTCTTTGTAGGTTCACTGGGAAAATCTCTTTGGATGAGGCCTTGGGGGGAGGATGGGGGAGCAGAACACTATTCATTTTGAAAAGAACCAGCCCTTTTAAAAGGTTCCCCAGGAGTTTTGGTCTATACACAGTATCTAAAATCTTAGGAGGTAACAAATAAAACACTGACTGTTGCTGGCTATATATCGGCTGGTTTGTTCCTATTACCTTGGGGGTCTTTCAATGTTGGTTTCAATTTACCCCTTCATGCCACTATTTATTTGCCTATTGATTTCACTGGTTAAAACCCTATTGTCCCAGAAGTTTTTTTTGGAACTGGTCAATGGTAGCTTCTTTGTGATTACCTGGAGAACAATACAGATGAAGGTTTGAGCTGCATTTCAGTGTTCTTTTCAGAGAAGAGGGCCTTATGTTCTTTCATGTGATCTTTCTGACAAAGTGTCAGAAAGTAGTCTTTTGCCATCAACTTCTTCCAGGTAAACCTGTCTAGAGACACTCAGTTACTTGGTCATGCACCCCTGAAACAAGCTTAATCCCCACAAACATCTGACCTTGACCTAACCCTCTAGGTTTATTTATTTATTTATTCAGTTTTCTATACCATTCTCTCAGGGGAGCTCAGAATGATTTACATGAATTTATTCAGGTACTCAAGCATTTTTCCCTGTCTGTCCTGACAGGCTCACAATCGATCTAATGTAACTGGGGCAATGGGGGGATTAAGTGACTTGCCCAGGGTCACAGAGAGCAGCATGGGTTTAAACCCACAACCTCAGGGTTCTGAGGCTGTACTTTAACCAGTCACTAAACTCTTTGCCTTATGCTCAGAAGATTTGGGTTCCTTGTGTCAATATTGGTATCATTTTACCCCCTCCCCTTGGTGCTTTGGGGACTCTATGTAATCTTGGTACTATTTTACCACTCTCCCAGTTCCTTGGGGGTCTTCCTGTCATAGAGATGCTGATTTTACCCTCTACTGGGAAGGAAGAGGGGTGAGGAAGAGCAAGAACAAGAGACAGGGTCAGTGATAGGACAAAAAGGGGAACTAAAGAGTGATGGGGAAATGAATGGGAAGACTGGATGTGGATTCAAGACAAAGTTAGACAAGTTCCTGCTGAACAAGGACGTATGCTGACAGGGCTAGTCTCAGTTAGGGCACTGGTCTTTGACCAGAGGGCCACCGCGTGAGCGGACTGCTGGGCATGACCCAGCAGCGGCAATTCTTATATTCTTATGAAATGAAACAGACGAGTAAAGGAGTAAGTGGAATAAGTGAATAGAGATTAAAAGAGGGAAATATAAAAAAGTAAGAACAGGGTCAGAGTGCAGAACTGAGTAGAGTGTGGGAGAGTGAATGAGAGACATAAATAGAGGGGGTGAGAGAGTAAGTGGGTCATATGGAATAAATGTATTGAGATTGTGGGTGAGTGTGCAGGGTGGGCACAAGAAGGGGAAAGAGATATGTAGGAGAGGGGTAAGATATGCGGAAATAGATTAGAGGGAAGTGGGGCGAGTGAAAAATGAGCATGGAGAGAGTGAAGTAAATAGAGCAGTGAGGTTAGAGGCAGAGTATGAAAGAAGTAAATGAGGAAGGAAGAGTGAGGTCATGATGAATAGGGTGTGGGGACTTGAAGGGATAATGGGGGAACTCAATAGGCTGGATGAGAGAGTAAGAGAGGAAAAGAAAGCACTGATATAGGAAGGATAATGAAATAGAGTGGAAGAAGAGGAGAGAGAAAGATAGGGAGGTTATATATGTGTTCCCCACTCCCCCCCCCCCCCCCGAAGAATGCCACTGCTGAAGAGTAGTGGCACAGGATTCCTCAGGGAGTCACTGAGTGTTTGTGTGGATAGAACTATGTGGGAGAAGTTGGAGGCGCCTAACCAGAGTGGAAGGGGGGGGAGTAGTATAAAAGGGAGAAGAGGAAAGCAATTAGGGCTTTTAGTCATCCTGATTCTCCCGCTAGAGCCCTAGTACTGAGAGAGACTCCTGAAAGTGCTGACATTTTGTGAAGGGAATGTCCGTGTGGGTTTGCCAGAAGAGCAGATATCAGCTTGGGGAGAAGATAGCGTGATCCCGGGCTGAAGAGTGGCTTGCTGAGAGTAAACTGGGATTTTGCCCTCCCAAGGGTATCATCAGAAGCAGACAGAACAAGGATTATGTGGAGACTCATCTCTAGGGGTAACTGTGAGTGAGAGACCCCACTTATCGCAGAGCCTGAGTGGGGTGTTTCAGCTGCCAGGAAAGATAGAGTAGTCCTAGGCTGAGGGAAGAGGGTAAGACCCAGAGTGGCTCACTGCGTGTACAAAAGGAGTTGTATGAAGGTACTGGGAGCATAATGAAAGAGTTCTTGATCTGACTTTATCACAAACAGCTCTGAAATCAGTTTCAGTGTTCTGAGAAAGTGAATTATAAATAGTTGCGAGTTAAAATCTACAATCAAGTTTCAAGTAATGTTTGTTATCAATTGCACTTTGGTCTCTGATGATTCCCTCTAAGCACTCCAGCACTACGGTCCTGATTCTATAAATAGCGCCTAGGTAAGGTGCCAATAGGTGCCTAGATCGCAGGCACCTACTAGATTTCCATACAGAAGTCAATTTAGTTAATAGGGCTTTAATGGCGTGATAATTGGAAACGCCATTAAAACTCCATTAAATTTAAATTTTTTAAAAAAATTGGAGTTCCACGTGGAACTCTGCACAGCGCCTAGCGACGCCTACTAACACCTACCTCAAAAGTGGGCGTGATTAAGGGCTGAGTCTGGACATAGAAAGAGTTAGGTGCCAGTAGGCATCTGTGTTAGGAAACCCTGGCCTAATATACAGGCACCTCTTGGCGCAATTCTACAAATGGTGTCTAACTCCCTCACCCTTTTATTAAACCATGCTAGCATTTTTTTTATCATTGTCCATAGTGGTACAATTTCTGATGCTCGTAAGAATCCTATGAGCATCGGAGCTTTTACCACTGCAGCCAGCAAGAAAAAATGGTGACGGGATAATCATGCACGAGACACCAGCGCGCCGACAATCCAGTGCTGACAATTCAGCGCAAGACAGAAGTGCGCTGCCAAAAAACTTATTTTTTAAGAGCTCCGACGGGGGTGTGTGTGTGGGGAACCCCCCCCACTTTAATGCATAGTGTTTGTGCTGCTGTTGGGGGTGTGTGGGGGGTGCAACCCCCCACATTAGAGACAAAACGGAACTTTTCCTGAAAAAATCTGAAACTGTTCCGTTTTCTCTATAATGTGTGTGGGGGGGGTTGTACCCCCCCCCCACACCCCCAACGGCAGCACAAACACTATGCATTAAAGTGGGGGGGGGGTTCCTCCCCCACACCCCCATCGGAGCTCTTAAAAAATAAGTTTTTCAGCGGCTTTCGGCAGCGCGCTTCTGTCTTGCGCTGAATTGTCAGCGCTGGATTGTCGGCGTGCTGGCGTCTTGCGTGCCACTGACTATGAACCTAAAAAACACTAACGCAGCTTCATAAAAGGTGGGAGGGGGTTGATTGACACACGGTAGGTACTGTTTATAGAATCAGGTCCTCTCTGTATAGTGCCAGGTCAAAACAAAGACTTTTCACCCAGCTGTATCTGTGGCAAATTCTATAAAGGTCCCACAATTTGAATATTCACCCTGAAGTGGAACCTATCGGCTTGAAATCATTCGTCACTGTAGCACAAACCCAGGAAAAGTTGATGAAAGGAAATGCAACATCATCAATTTTTACAATGGAAGATTTACCCACAGTAGTTAAGTATATAATATCAAGACTGGTCAAGCCTATTGCCAGGCTGCCCTGAGTAGGCCTGCTCTTACTACTGGAAGCCAAGCAGGGTCAGGCTTCCAGTACCTAGATGGGGACTAATGGGGAATACCAGGTGCTACCAGGCTGAGAGGCCCTATGTTGGGCAGCAGCAACATAATGGAGCCGCAAAATGTGAAGAAGGCAATGGCAAACCACTCCTGTACTCTGCCATGAAACATCACAGGATGGATTCCTCAATGCGCATATTGCCTTGAGTTGGTGGCCACCTCAGTGGCATGATCCATCCATCCATCAAGGCTGGTCATTATGACACAAGAAGCACCATTAATGGGTGAACACTAAGACTGCTAACAGAGTGTTAGAATTGTAATAGCCAACTGTGATCGATTCATCTCTTAATCCCTTACAAAGAATGCCTTTAACGAGCCACCTCTGATACGGATCTTTAACAATACAGCTCTGCTAACATCTGTGAAAACAACAGGACAGTTCTAAAAGACAGCTGCAGGACAGTGTTTCATTGTGCTACTTTAAAAACCTATTTATTTATTTTTTGCAAGTTTCCAAAGTTTAAATGTAGCCTTCGTTAATTCTACAATGATGGACTAGAGGTTGCCAAATAGATGTTACCCAACACAGATGTTGTTTCTCAGGTGCTCTATACGCCTGAGCGACCGCAAGGAAGCCATGCTAGTCCCAGATATTTTCCAAACACTCTAAGGAATGTACAGCAGGTCTTTTGGTGTCATCTGCTGCTCTGAACATTTTTAGAATGCAACATGTACTGTAGTTCCAGTGAGTGCCTCAGTTTCTTTAAATGCCAGGCTGCAGATAAAGATAAATCCCAACAGGCTCCTTGTTTGGCAGGTTGACAAACCCTCAGGAACGTTAGATGTGGTGCATCTGTGAAACAGAATGGGAAACCTGCTGGTAAACAGGTGGGTGGTAGGTGGAGAAAGCATCACAGAATCTTCCCTGTCAGCTTGCCATTTAGAAGATTAGCGGCAAGTGTTGTATCTGCAGCTGGATCAGGCTCATCTCAAGGTTGTCATGTTCCTGCTTTTGGTTCATTGCCCTTTAAGACTGATGAACACCACTAAGTTGCTTTTTCTGTGCATTATCAACATGCCAAAGAGTTTCACTCTCTGACATATTCATCTTAATCAAGGTAATTGAGTATGATTGCCTGCCAGCTACTGGCAAATAAGACACCCTGGCTCAGAAACCAGAAAATAATCAGCCACTCTTTAAATACAATACCGACAACCCTCCCAAGCAAATCCAAGGCAACAATGGACGGCATCTTATACTCGAGAAAAAAAAAAGGTCATGATATAATAGCTAGAATTTCATTGAGGAACACTGACTGCTGCAGTTTATAGATCTCTTTATGCTTTTACACCGTCTGTTTCACAACAAAATGTTATCTGTGTTATTCTAAGTATTATGGACATAGAACTAATTAACCCCACCCCCTTTTACAAAACCATAGCGTGGTTTTTAGTGCCGGCCGCCGCTGAGGTAACAGCTTCAACGCTCATAGAATTCTTATGAGAGTCGGCGTTGTTACCGCTGCAACCAGCGCTAAAAACCACAGCACAGTTTTGTAAAAGGGAGATAAAAGTCTTATTTACTAACTTGCATTAGCAGGTAAATGTGTGTTTATAGTTTATTACTTTTAGTCCACCTTTAACAAGGTGAATTACAATAATATATTTATAATAAATGCACAATACAAACACATAAAATGACAAATTAAATCTTCTATAACAAATATATTAATGTTCATATTTCATTTTACAGAACAAATGCCGTTTTAGCAGTTTTTTAAGTGCATGTATTTCTTTCTGCTGTCTAACTGGTAATTTATTCCATTCAACAGGTCCCATGCGTGTAGAAACACCAGATCTTACTGCTTCTAAATGCAATTTTTTTTTCGCGTCGGAATGATTAGATCAATGTGACCTGCAGATTGTAATGTACGAGAGGGCATATAGTATGAAATACTATCTTTGAAATATTTAAGTGTTAACTAATGCAGGCTTAAATAAGCCAACAGTATCTTATATTGGATTATATTATATTTGAGTTAGTGATTAGGCTGCATTGAAAATAACAGGGTATTAATTATTTAGGGAGAAATTCTATAAATGGCACTCAAAATTCACCGGTATAAAAAAATTGGCGCTGCATGGTGTTCTTTAATGGGTGTTCCGGAATTAGCAACCTTTATAGAATAGCTGGTAGTTGCAGGATTCGTGCTCAACTTTGGGTGTGAGGAGTTACACCAACTGAAACCAGATGTAAATCTCGGCGCGCAAGTAGAATACGGATCCTCTGAATTCTTTAACACTGCATGCATTTTAAAGAACCGCTCCTGGCTCACCCAAGCTCATGACTCCACCCCCTTTGTAGACCCACACAAAAACACCTATACAGTGCTCTCCCGAGATTCGCGGGGGTTCCATTCCAGGAACCCCTGCGAATCTTGAAAAACTGTAAATACGTTTTTTTCATGGGGGAGCCTGAAGAGGGCAGCGGGAGAAGGCAGCAAGAGAGCAGCCGGAGCGCCGCGAGTGCAGGAAATCACTTAAAGTTCGCTCTGACCACCTCTTCCTGCAAAAAGTCGGGCCTTATCCAATCAGGAGCTGCGTGTCAAAGTGCAGGAAGAGGCGGTCAGAGCGAATCGTGAGTGATTTCCTGCACTCGCAGCACTCCGGCTGCTCTCTCCTGCCTCTCCCGCTGCCCTCTCCTTGTCGGTGGTTCGTGGTCCGAAAATACTGCAAATGACCGGGACCGCGAACAGCCGACCGCGAACAACCGGGGGAACACTGTACACTATTCTTTAAATGGGTGCATAAGTGTGTTTTTGTGTGGATCTGCCAGTTCTGCCCCATTTCGGTGTCTTACAGCTGTTAGAATACTTTTTCATGCCAAAATTAGGGTATAGAAGTAGCACATCATTTTGGTGCCATATATAGAATTTACCCCTTAATGTGCATTAAATCAAAACACCATAATAATCAAGACCCTAAATTTATTACTGTTTAATAGACTCTTGCTGGGGTAATTCTACATATAAAGAAAGCACCAACATTTAGGCATCACATATGCATATAAATGATCAACATTCTGATATATAGAAGTATAAGTGTGTTCCCATCTGCGCAAACACCAGTAATTCACTCTGAATTACTGGTATTCTATATCTGAACTCCAAAAATGATAGAGCAATGACTTACTCACGAATGTATTCCAACAAAAACCCAGAAATGTAAGTCAAATACCTATCCTGAACTATTAGAATAGGCTGCTACGTGCATCAAGGAGGAAAAAGACATCAGTGGCCCTCTATCAGCATAATGCAAGATGATAGAGACCTTACAACATGTCGATCAGCAGTCAAAAAACATCCTTAAATTGCTTGCAAAACTAGCTGTAGAAGCCCACTGTAGAAAACCATTTTTTAAGCAGTGGCATAGTAAGGGGGGACCGAGGGGGGGAGCAGACTGCCTTGGGTGCCATCTTGGTGGGGACGCTGGCACCTCTCCTCCTTTACTCCCCCCCGGTCCTTCCCACTCCTCCCCTACCACGCATATGCCTTCAGTTCCTCACCACCGTACCTCTAGTGCTTTGCCAGTGAACAGCAGCTCCGACCTGCTGCTCGCAGTGGCCTCGATGCTCCCCTCTGACATTACTTCCAGGTCCCATGACTAGGAAGTGACATCATAGGGAGAGCAGACAGTACACGGGTAGCAAATTAGAGATGCTGCTTGCGCCGGGGGAGCTAAAGAGGTACAGGGAAGGGGAGTGCGCACGGCAGGGGGGATGGAGAAGAGGGTGGGGGGGGCACCATTCCTGGGTTCCTTCCACCCTTGCTATGCTACTGCATGTTACAGCTCTATGGATCTATCCATTTTCCTTTTTTGCTTCAAAGGAGCAATCCGATTGAACATCTTCAGCCCAGCTAGCTTAATCTCTTGGCAGTATCTTGCAGTCCAACAAAGGTATTTTTCCTCCACCTAGCTGTTTATTCTTTTTTTTTTTTTTGTAATAGTTTTTATTGAAAGAGCAACCAGCACCATAACAAGGAAACATAGGCTAAAGCACAACAGTAGGAATGAACAAATAATAATGTTCCTTTGTGGATTACTGTTAAAGAGGAAAGAGCTGTTTATTCTAATAGTGAAGTGTGGTTGTTTAACTGACACTTCATTTCTGTAACTTCTATTACTTCTTTGATAGCTGGTAGTTTACAGATGGGCATTCACATGGGCAGAAAAATTGTATTTTTATTTTTGGACTCCTTTTAAAGAATTGACTCCTATCCAGGTAGTGCTGGGAAAGCCCAGAGTTGAAGGTTCCAGTAACCTGGTTAACAGCAATATTCAGTCCCACTAAGTAGGTAATTATCTAGTCAAAATTAAGAGATTAGGGGATGAAAATAAACTGCCCTGACTTTATCTGGGCACTAGTCTGAATATTGGCAGTCCCTGGCTA
This sequence comes from Geotrypetes seraphini, assembly GCF_902459505.1. Lineage (NCBI taxonomy): Eukaryota > Metazoa > Chordata > Amphibia > Gymnophiona > Dermophiidae > Geotrypetes > Geotrypetes seraphini. The sequence continues at coordinate 371,387,251 of NC_047085.1, forward strand.
ACTGCTGACAGGCAGCTCACGCCTAGCTAGTCATTTCTAACATCTAGGTACCATTTCCAGCCTCTGGGTACAAATATGTAAACACCGCAACCTGCATTTTAAAGCAACAAGTGTGAAATAAAAATATCGAGGGGGGGGGATACTTTACAAGCAGCGCTATGAAACCACAAGGTTGATACATAAGCAATAGATAATGCACCATACTCTTGACAGGTTTAAAACAAAAATGGGGAATTTGCAATGTTCAAAACTTGTATTGCAACACTTGAAAAATTGAAAATAGCAGTAGGAAATTCAAATACGCAAACTTAAGTTTTAAGAGTCAAAAGATGCTTGATGCAATACATACAAAGTTACATAATCTGAGGAAGCTAATCATAAACTATAGTGTTAGTCCACTAAAAAAAAGATATGATTTTTTTTCTTTACCTCATACTAGAGGAGCTCCATACCCTTTATCATCTTGGTTGCTCTTCTTTGAACCTTTTCTAATTCCGCTATATCTTTTTGGAGATGTGGTGACCAGAATTGAATGCAATACTCAAGTTGTGGTTGTACCATGGAGCAATAAAGAGGCATTATAGCATTCTTAGGGGTCCTTTTATTAAGGTGCGCTAACTGATTTAGCAGGGATCTGGAACAACACCATAAGCGACCTAATCCTGAACGCACCCACATACCATTCATCAGAAAATCACTAAAACCCCACTTATTCGGCAAATTTATCTGATCCTTCAATTCCCGCTCTTCTCTTACTTCTTCTTACTCACCATCCCGGTCACTCAGCTGTCTCTCACTCCTTCCCAACTCTTTCTGATCTGATGTAACCTCGCTGTCCTTACAGAATCTCTTGTTGTATACCATCTTGAATTGAAAATGTATGACAGGATATAAATAAAGCTATATTATTATTGTTATTATTATTATTATTAAAGATTAGTGTGCACTAAATGCTAAGATGCCCAAAGGAATATAATGGATGTCTTAGCATTTAGCGTGCACTAACCTTTAGCGCAGGAGTAGGGAACACCGGTCCTCGAGAGCCGTATTCCAGTCGGGTTTTCAGGGTTCCCCCAATGAATATGCATTGAAAGCAGTGCATGCAAATAGATCTCATGCATATTCATTGGGGAAATCCTGAAAACCCGACTGGAATACGGCTCTCGAGGACTGGAATTCCCTACCCCTGCTTTAGCGTGATCTAAATCGCTTAGTGTACCTTAATAAAAGGACCTCTTAGTCCTGTTTACCATCCCATTTCTAATAATTCCTAGCATCTTGTTTGCTTTTTTGGCCACTATCGCACATTAGGCAGAAGATTTCATCATATTTTCTACAATGACACCCAGATCTTTTGCTTGGGTGCAGATCCCAAAGGTGGACCCTAGTATCTGATAACTATGATTTGGGTTATTCTTCCTGATGTGCATCATTTTGCATTTGTCTTCATTAAATTTCATCTGCCATTTGGACACACAGATGCTACACTTGTTCTATGGATAAGGTTACCATTCAATGATGTAATTTCAGTAGAAGAGCAAATATCAAGGGAGTAGAGAATTTGGATATCGTCAGCATATGCAAACATAATGAGATCTAATGATTGTGCCAGCATTAAAATTGGGGTGAAGAACAGATTAAATAAGAGTGGCAATAAGATTGATCCGGAAAGAAGGAAGTAGATCATCCTCGATGGGTAATAACTGTGTACAGACAATTTACTGGATATGAAGTGAATCATTCTAGAATAGTTTCAGTGATACCAATTTCTTGAAGGTATATGAGCAGTATCGAACGATCATTTGTATCAAAGACTGAAGATAAATCAAGGCAAATCACAAGGACATTCTTAAATCCGTCCAATGCTTTATGCACATAAGAAGTAATACTCATTAGGGCCGTTTCTGTACTATGATGATGGCGGAAAGCTGTTTGGTGTGGATGAAGAGCATTTGTCTTAGCTATAAAATATAATAACTGAGTGTGTATTGTAGCCTCTTCAATTTTGGACACAAATGGTATATTAGCTATAGGGCAGTAGTTACTTGGTATGGAGGGATCTTAAGTGTTATTTTTAATTTTAGGTTGAAGAAAGGTATGTTTCCATAGGTCTACGATATGACCTGTCATAAGGCTACACATCATCATGGAATGAGCAAAAGGAAGTAATGATGAAAGGGAACTTTTGAACAATGAGAATGGAATTGGATCAGCTGGAGAAGTAGTGGTGTGCAGCCTGGAAAGAGTTGATTAAGGCATAGGCAAACTAGGCATGGGTCTCAAGCCCAAAAGTTTAGGGGGGTGGGGGGCCCTGTCAAATGTGCTCAGGATTTAGGAGGCTAGGATTGTTAACTGTCTGAATTTTTTTTCAAGATTCTAAAAAGTTGAGCATTAGTTCTCTTTAAACTCTGATAAATATCCATACATTTAGCTTTCCTTCTGGTTTTGTCTACTATAGGGTTACTAGACATCCAGGAAAACCCAGGCATGTCCTCTTTTTAGAGGTCTGTCTGGGCTTCCAGATAGACTTTTCAAATCCCGGCATTTTGGAAAGCCCTGACAAGCTCCGGCCGCATCTGGAGGGCCTCTAAGCATGTGTGTATGACATCACACACATCCGCGCATGCTCCAGGCCCTCCAGATGCAGCTAGAGCTAGTCTGGAAGAAAAGAGGAGGCTTTGTGGGGGCGGGGTTTGGGGCAGGGCTGGAGGTAGAATGGGGCAGGGCTGGGCAGAATGAGGTGGGGCTGGAGGCAGAACAGGGCAGGGTCATGTGTCTGGGTTTCCCAACTCTTCGTGCTCCCTCATTCCACTGCAGAGGCTATGATAGGCTTCAGCTAATAGGAAGGCTGCTCTAGTCATAGGAGGAAGCAGAGGCTGAGCTGCAAGGGCTGTGCGGGAGGCTGAGCTCTGCACAAGGTCTTTGGAGAGAATCAGTGGAACTAGTGAGTGATCTGTGAGAAGGGGTTTGTTGAAAAGGATTGGTAATGAAGAAATGGGGGGAGGGAAATGGTCTGCTGTCAGCTGAGGAAAAGAACTGGCAGCAAATTCCAAAATTTACATCTCTGTCCTACTACTGCCTCCGCTCTGCCTATATCCTTGTAGAAGCATTAAAAAAAACAAAAACCAAAACCTTAAGGGGCTTATAATCGAAAGAGAAATACATCCAAAAACCGGCCTAAGTCGGCACTTGGACAAACATTTCTCAAAAACGTCCAAGTGCTGATACTAAAAATGGGTTTTGGATGTATTTCTAAACGACCTAGGCCTTCATAGTGCCGCTGAACAACAAAAGCTAAACGGGGCGTTTCGGGAGGAGTGTCAAGGGTGGGGGATGGGCGGCATGTGGGCCGGCTTAGTCTTAGTCATACAGCATGTATAACTGAAAGTTATACAGCCCAGGATCGACGGAACTTGGACGTTGTGACTTAGACCAATAAAACATGGTCTAAGTCACAAAACCTACCTAAAGTCACCAGATAAGCACTGTAAATACATAAAACAAACCCCCACACACTACCCCAGTGATCACTGACCTCCCCCACCCCATAAAAAGATTAATCACACCTTTAAAATTCAGCCTCCAGACCATCATCACCTGGCAGCCGGGCATAGGAAAGCCTAGTCATCCAGTACAGAGGCAGCTTAAGTCATCTTGGGGGTGGGTTAGGGACCTATAGAGAGGAGGACCCATGCCCATAAGCCCTTGTAATCACTGCATTGATACTTAAACATGTGCACTCCCCTATACACCCCCAAAACCCTTTTGTACTGGCATATAAGTGGCTCCTGCAGCCATAAGGGCTATTGGGATGGTAGATAAGTGGGTCTAGGGGATTCTGGAGGTGGTTTGGGGGGCTCACCGTAACCTATAAGGGAGCTGTAGGGAGGAGAAGACATGGCACCCTTTTTGTGAAATTCACAGCAGTGCCCTGTAAGGTACCCCACTATTTAGGTGGCATGTCTGGGTGTACAGTCCATCACTTTGTACCCCTAGCCGTGTTGATAAGATGAGTATTTATTTATTTAAAATCTAATTAAAATGAAATAAAAAACCAGAATAAATTATTAAGCACTAGCACTTTAAAAAGGGACCGATGAAGAAGTTGGTGTGGTTAATCTGTGCGTGGAACTTTTTATGCACACAGTGGCACCGTTGAGGTCCATAAAATAGTGTATTTAAGGTGATTGCTTATGGCATCTTGTGAATAGAGATAAACCTTAAATTTATAACTGGAAGTAGTGAAGCTGTTGGAAGTTTTTGTGCAGACTTCTGGAAAGGTGACATAATGGTGGGAGAGTGGGTCCCTAGAAGGGGGGGCCCCACAAATATATGTTTGTCTAGGATCCAATATAATGTTAATCTGGCCCTGCTCCTGGAATTCATTCCCATTTCCTCCTCTCCCTTGCACTTTTCCCTGCTCCATGTAATTTATCATTTCCCTCCCCTCCTCTCCTCATTGCATTCTCCCCTTCTCTCTCCCCCTTCTACTCTGACCCACTTCTGCCACCCTTGCTTTCATTCCATTTTTCTCCCCTCCAAGTTTGCTTTCACTTTTGTGATAGCTGGCTCCTCCACCACCACTAAGGAGAACCTCTTCTTATGCTGGCGAGGCGAGGGTTACCCGACGTCCGTATTCACTAAGACATGTCCTCTTTTTAGAGGACTGTCCAGGCGTCTGGATGGCTTTTCAAAACTTGACACTTGAAAACTGTTGGGATTGGGGGCCGCGTCTACAGGGCATCTGTGCATGTGCGGATGCGAGGCATGCAAGGATGTGTGTGGCATCATTGCGCCACATCTGCACATGCGCATATGCCCTCCAGACGCAGCCCCGAAGAGGTGAGGTTTGTGTGGGGTCAGGGTCACACTTCCTCTTTTTTTCTGCAAAAATTTTGGGGTACACTGCTGTTCCCCTACTCTAATGCTGCAGAGGCTTTGGGTGGGGGAGGGGCAGAGAGAAAGAGAGGAAAATTTCATTATTCGAAAATACTAATAGACTACTTTAAAGTAAACTGTCTTTATTCTCTTCATTTAATATTCAACAGGCTAGATTGTTGTTGATGGCGAAATTCACTGATTTAATCTTAAATTCTTCCAGCTTAGTTCTACCACGTCAGTTGAAAGCATATTAATGATGCAGCACAAGGAAGTTGGTAAGGGATGTGTCTTCTTTACGCTGTATAGTACACGGATCGTTTCTTTTCATTTCTGTGGTGCTCAATCATTCTGTTTTCATGAATGCCAGTAAATTTATCATTTACATTTCATAATGGAGCTGATTTATTTCACCAGCACCACTACCCTGGTTCTCATTTGTTCTTCCTCACACAGTGAGAACTAAGAGCTTCATATGCAATTAACAATCCAGAATTATAAATGTCACAACAAGCACATATGCCATTTATCTACAGCTTTTGCATTAAGCAGTACTTTCATATTTTACAAATTTTCTGCTGAATATAAAGAATTAGAAATGCAAAAATGCAAAATTACTTTCGGGACTATGAGGCGATTCCTATGGGGAACTTAGATTTATAGGTTAAGAGAAGACTCCTTCAGGCATTCTTTTTATGCAAAAGTAAATTCTTTTATTTATTTATTTATCAATTTTCAAATAAACAATCAAGTATACACCTGTACAGAAAGGAGAGGCATTAAAGAAAAATACACATTCCAAGTAAAACAGCAATTATAATCAAAGCAAAAATATTCATAATCTCCTCCTCAAATCCTCAATTAATGGATCCAAGATGTAAAGCAGTGAGCCTAACAAGAAAATCTTAGTAATATAACAAAAAAGGAAAAACAGGGACACTATTAACTGAAGGAAGTGACCAAATCAAACAATGAACACTCATGTTATTGTTGTCCCAGCTTTCAGGTGTGCAGCTGACAGAAACGTTGTCAGTTGTATTGGGTCAAAGAAAACATATTTTTGCTTTTGATGCATTATCACACATTTGCATGGGTGTCTTAGAAAGAAGGAGGCTCCAAGAGCGATAACTCCTGGCTTCAAAATCAAAATTCACGACGATGCTTCTGGGTATCTCGTGCCAGATCCGGAAATATTTGTATTTTAAATCCCAAAAATTCTTTTAACTTATTTTTGAAGTAAAGTCTCAGTTTCCTTAGTAAAGTAAAGTTTGAAGTAAAGTAAAGTTTCCTTAGCACCAGTTTTTATCTGGTGCTAAGGAAACAGTAAGAAGTAAGGTTGCAGGTGCCGCAATTTCCTTATCCGACTGTTCCAATATCAATGAAACATTTAAATTCTGTTGGACCTCTATAGGTAATTGTGGTTCTTGATGTTGTTGTTGTCTTTCAATCTTTCGTATAGGCAGGTAATAAACCTGAGTTAAAAGGTGGAAGCAATTCTTCTGATATATCCAATATTTCTATCATATATCTTTTTATCATTTCTCTCGGAGATATTATTGCCACTCTAGGAAAATTAATTAGCCTGAGATTGTTATTATGAGAAAGATTATCCAAAGCTTCCAATTTTCTTCTCATATTCATATTGTCTCTCATTAATGTTTCATTAAGTTGTGGCAGCATTTAAATCTTTAAGGTCCTGCATATCAGTTTGTAAACCTTTAATATTTATTTCATGGGTATTTAACTTTACCCTCACCATCACTGCGTCCCCCCTGGCAGCGGCTCGCGGCACAGACTGCGCCCGTACGGCGATCCGGGCCGGCGACTCCCCTCCTTGGCCGTGGGCCACGTTGGGGCCAGCGGCTCGTGGCACAGACAGCACCCGACCGGCGCTCAGGGCCGGCGATTCCCCTCCTTGGCCGCGGGCCGCGTTGTGGCCAGCGGCTCGCGCCACAGACTGCACCCGACCGGCGCTCTGGGACGGTGCGCCCCCTGGCCGCGTGTGCAGCGGCCCAACCTCCTCTCCGCCTGGACTCACCTATCTGGCAGCTGCCTCAGCGTCCCAGTGGGGAAACCGACACCGGTCCCAGACACTCCGGTGTGCAGCCGTCGGAGAGAGGACGCAGGAGAGGAAAGTTTGCCTGCACAGGTGAGGGAACAGACAGCAATCGAAGGTGGGAGGAAGGGAAGCCGCGTCTATCTCCTGGGATCACCGATTCGAAAGGGCGACCTCCCTTCCGCTCACCACTATCCCCCTAAACCCCCCCCCCCGCTTCTTCGTTGATTGGCCCTTCCTTCTCCTCCCTTCCCCCTCCCCCCTCCCATCCTTTTCGCTGCGGCTTCGGACGATTTGGCCGCGCTCCTTCCTATACGGGATCGGAGCTTGTTCTTAATATTTGTTTCATGGGTATTTAACTTTAGTTCAATTTGGGAAATTTGAGGTTTAATTGATTTTGCCAAATCTGGCAAAAGTAAATTCTATACGTACTGAGGTGAAATTACATAAGGAGCAACCAAAGTTAAAACCAGAATGATTTGTACTAAGATAGTATTCTGCAAAGGATGTTCTGTGCAGAAAAACATTTACAGAATACTATTTTATCGCACATTTCCTTTAGATTATATATATGGCACGCAAAGATAGACACATATCCAATTTGCATACACAATTTAATTAAGTAAAAAAACAACTAACACAAACTGGTCACTAATGATAAATTATCAGTGCTACTTAGCAATAATTAGAATTTATGCACACACCTTCCTAGGTATCTATATACAGTATATAAAATCGGATGTATCTGTGTATGTGCGTCTACTGTATGTATGTTTCAGCATAACAATGAAACGCATGGACAGATTTCAACCAAACTTTGTATACATATGACTTACTATCTGAGAACAAGTACTGTGGGGGTGGGAAGGGGGTGACGTAAACATTTTTGAAAACAACAGATATTAGCGTCTACCATATAGTTTTCGGGCTCACTGACACTGATGAATACTGACACTCCCGATGCTGTTTAAGTCCAAGTTCAGCCCCATAGAGAGGGACATTCCTATGGGACATATGGGGGGAGGGGGAAGACATGAGGGGCATGTGGGGGGGTGGGACATTTTGGGATAAATAAATATTTGGGTAACGCCGGGTAATCAGCTAGAATTCTATACAAGGGTACTTGTAAATTCTTGTGTGCAGATCTCGAAAAGGGGCCTGACCATGGCAGGGGCATTGGTGGGTCATGGGCATTCAAAGAATTTAAGTGCAGTGTTACAGAAGACTGCAGATCCATGCTTAATTTAGGTGTAGAGATTTACACCAGGTTTCAGGTAGTGTAAATCCGTGCACCAAAATGTTAGGCGTGGATCTTGGAGCTAAAAGCTTGTATAATTGCATACTGGACCAGGATTGTCCTGCTTATTTTGTATCCTATATTTTGTATCCAGAGCTACACATCTCTGAGCATATGGGAGCAACATCAATCAATAAGCTGCTTTTCATGAATTGACCATGGATACTAGTGGCCCAGGGGTAGGAGCACATGTTGTAAGCCACTGGAGGCTCATTTTGTGCTGGTTGGAGGTGGCAAAAAAGTCCCTGGCTCTGCCTGAGCTCAGGGCCGCATCTGGAGGGTGTCGCACAAGCATGTGACATCATTGCATCCGTGCATGCTGTGACAAACCCATTGCCAGCCCTGGCTTTGTCTCAGGGGTTAGTAGAAACATAACACGGTTCCTAGTCAGAAGACCAGGTTAAGAGTAAAGATATGGAAGCAGAGCAAGAAAGTTATGAGCATAGTGTCACCCAGCAGAATGTGCCATACCAGTTTAAAATTATTAAAAAGCCTGTTAGGGTTATCTCAGCACAAGCAGCCCAGGAGAAGCCAGCTTCAACTCCCGAGAGAGATTCAGCTCATTCCCCTTCCTAGGAGAGAGGGGTGGGACTTTGACATGCCTAAGAACAGAGCTCTGAATCAAAGCAAGGAGGACAGGCGGGAGGCAAGACAGGAGAACAGGCAGGAAGGTGAAGGGAGGAGACATTCCTTTCAGCCACACAACAGCCAAGACGTTGAGAGGGCTGAAGAACTGCCAAGCTTGTTACTAGCTGCTGAGAGCTGTGTTATGGAAGAGGCATTTCTGAACTGCCAATAGAATCAATTACTTCACAGGAATGTATGGAGGTTAGTCCCTAAGTTAAAGGGAGGAAAAGAACCTGACTTTTTGAAGGTAAGAACTGTTTGTTTTATTATTTATAACCCGCTTTTCCCAAAGCAGCTCACATTATAAACATACATAATAAAAATACATATAAAAACACAAACAAAAATAAGCGACCCATGCTTACCCATAGCAACTGCCTTACTGCCCATATTTCATGTTGCAAAATAAATGTCTCTTCGATAACTTCTTGAACCCTTCAAGATTACATTGCTTTCTAATATACATGAGTAATAAATTCCATTCCTCTGGTCCTCTACAGGAAAACATAATTACACGAGAGGTATTCATTCTCGAGTTCCTTACAGAATGCCAGCACAAGTGAACTGTGTTTATATTTGCTGGTTCTCTGAACGCAGAGGGCAGGTGCCTTCAATCAAGTAGGGAGAAAAGCCTCTCTGTTTAAACTGTGCTTCTTTTTGCTAAGAACCTGAGATACTGAGACCAGGATTTTCAAAAACCCGCATTAAAAAACGACGGTCTGCTAACGCAGTCATTTCGATGCCAAATCTAAAAACCCGAGACATTCTTAAAAAGATTTCCTACATTTGCATGTGCCCTTCGCTGATGGGTACATGCACAGAAAAAACCCGTAAAAAAAGCAAAAACACACTCAGCCGCTGCCCCTGTGTTGTGATGCAGCGGGAGAGATGCCCATTCTTTCTGCTGCATCACAACACTCTCTTCCCTAAAATCCTGGCTGCGACCCACCCTGCAGCAGGAAAGATGCTCACTTTCTCCTGCTGCACTAAATAAAAAAATAATAAAATCCTGCCATGACCTGACACGAACGTGTGTCCCCAACCCAGCAGCAGGAGAGATGCCCACTCTCTCCTGCTGCATTAAACTACCCACTGTGACTAGTAGTGATACCCCTCCCCCGTCTCCACCGCACTCCTCCCCCTTACCTGAACACGGAGATGGATATTCTCACTGCAGCTAAACTGGGTATTCCCCTACCGATGCCTGAAGTTCTGATTGGCCCAGGGTGTTTAAGGCCCTTCCTATGGGAGAGGCCTTAAACAACTTGGACCAATCAGAGCCTCAGGCCCCTCTCCAGATGTATCAGGAAGGGTCCTTGGGCTCTGATTGGCCCAGATGCCTAAGGCCCCACCTATGGGGTGTCTGGGCCAATCAGGGCCGTAGGACCCTTCCTGATGCATCCGGGGAGGGGCCTGAGGCCCTGACTGTACCATACCATACCATAGTGGCATACCTACCATATGTGACACCCAGGGCCCATCATTTCTTGACGCCCCCTCATCTATATGAAAAACATGATTTCTAGTTAACAATCCACATGTCACACAACAAGAATCACACAAGAGTGTACCTAAGAAAAGGCAGCATCTTATATACTCACCCACTGCAAAACTAAACAAGTGGGGAAGAAGATTAAGAAGAGGATAAGCACTTTAAAAATGCTAGAGCAAGCTTGGTCCCTTTTTAAGGACACAGTCACCGAGGTGCAAAATCTATATACAGTACTCCTCCGAAATTCATGGGGTTTCCCTTTTACAAAACCATAATGCGATTCTAAACACTGGGCACGGCAGTAACAGCTGCAATGCTCATAGAATTCATATGAGTGTCGGAGCTGTTACCACCATAACCAGCGCTAAAAACCATGCTATGGTTTTATAAAAGGGTGGGGGATGGTAAAATAGAAATACGTAGACAAAAATTAAACAACCACCAAGGAGCACCACAGAAACAGAAACAGTGATGCTTGTCCCCTAATATTGTGTATAGCAGTCCGAGGCTTGTTCTCTTCTTTCCTTTCATCTCTAATATTATGCAAAATATAAAGATAGCAGATGTATGAGTGAAAAAAACAGAGAAATAGCAATCATCACTTTACAAATTAATAAATAACACCCCCCACACACACCTTTTATGAAGCTGTGTTAGGGTTTTTTTTATTATGAGCATAGTGTCACCAAGCAGAATGTGCCATACCAGTTTCAAATTATTATAAAGCCTGTTAGGGTTTTTTCTGATAATTGGAAGCATGGCCCTTTAAGGAATTTTCAGCACAAGCAGCCCAGGGTTTTTTATTGCAGGCCGTGGTGGTAAAAGCTCCGACACTCATATGAATTCTATGAGCATCTGAGCTTTTACCACCACAGCCGGCAATAAAAAACCTTACGAAGATGCGCTAGGGTTTTTAGTGCACGCACAAAATTACAGAAATCTACCCTAGCGCACCTTTGTAAAAGGAGCCCTTAATGTGGCTTCATAAATCCCCCCTTTTATGAAAATGCGTTAGCCTTTTTTATTGCCAGCCTTGGCAATAAAAGTTCCGGCGCTCATAGAATTCCTATGAGTGTCAGAGCTAATATTGTTGCGGCTTCATAAAAGGAGGGGGGAGGGGAGAATAAAACAAAAATGGAAAATAAGATAATACTATTTTATTGGACTAATACATGTTTCAATTAGCTTTCAGAGGTCAAACCTCTTTTCTCAGGTCAATAAAGTATACTGCTGTTACGGTATGGTGTCCTGACCTGAGGAAAGGGGTTTTGGTCTCTGAATTAATAAAAAAATGTATTACAATTAGTCCAATAAATAGATAACCTTGCTTCCATTTTCTATATAAATATTATCAACACAGCTACAATACTACTTTATCCTAAAGCAAAAAAAAAATAATATAATTTTTTTTCTACCTTTGTCTTCTCTGGTTTCTGCTTTCCTCATCTTCTCTTCACTTTCTTCCTTACATCTACTATCTGCCCTCATCTACGTATAAGGCAGCTTCTATGCCCCTTCCAGAAACTGTCTGCCTCCTTCTTCCATCTCTCCCTCCAGCCCCATTGATCTGGTATCCATCTTCTTCCCTTCCCTCCCCAATGGTCTGGCATTTCTCTCCTTCCTTCTCCCCATACCCCCATGGTCTGGCATTTAACTCTCTCTTTTCCTTCCGTTTCATTTTCTTCCCTCGTCTTCCTTCTCAATTTATTTTCTGCATCTGTCTAAATTCTTATTACCCAGTCCTCAATTTCCCTTTTCACTGTGTCTACCTACAGCTTGTCATCTCTTTCCCTCATCCCCTCCAGTATTTCACTAACTTTATCTTCCCCAAATCCAGCATGTGCCCTTTTTTATTTATCCCCTCTTTCCACACTTGTCCTCTTTCTCTACCCCTTCCATCCAGCATCTTCTCCTCTTTGTCCACTTCCATCCAGCATTTGCCCCCTCTCTCCACTTCAATTGTCTGCTCCCCTCTTTCACTCTCTCCTCCCCACTTCCATCCAGCATAAGCTCCCCTTCCCACTAACATCCAATGCCTGCCCTTTCTCTCTCTCCATCCACCCCTCTTCCATCAGCATCTGCCCCTTCTCTCTCTCCAACTCAATTTCATTCAGTATCCTTCCCCCTTCTGTCTCTCTATCCCTCTCCCTGCACCTATTCCATCAGCATTTGCTCCCTTTATCTCCCTCCACTACCCTTCTTCCTCTCTCCACCCCAATGCCATCCAGTATCTTGCCCCCTCACCTCCCCACCACCACTGTATGCTTCTCGAACCAATTGCAGCAGCTGTAAACTTAAATTCAGTCTTCGCAGGACCGTCCTGCACCTTCCCATGGCTGCCGGCTCTACTCCGGAACTTCAGAAGGGATGTACCGGCAACTGCGAGGAGGTGCTGGAAGGTCCCGCAGGTGACTGATTTTAAAATTTACTGCCGCTGCTGCTGGTTCAGTAAAGCAGCAGTGGCAGAGTAGAGTGGGAAGTTCCGTACTCAATGTGATGGCTATGCACCCCCTTAGAGCGTGCACCGGGGACAGACCATTCCGCCCTTGGTACACCACTGCCATACCATATTGTTTCTTATACCCCACAAATGTCAACTGGCAAAAGGTTTCACCAGGAAATTGACACTATGGAAAAAAGATATCAGGACAACTGGAATCCATCAATGATGGCTAACTATTGTTGAACACTGCAACGAACACTGAGTACAAATGAAAATAAGCAGGAAAACACTTTTAGCCAAGGTGAACTATCACAGCTTATCAGAAACTTTGTGCATTAAAACATTATAGTCAATTAAAGATACCATCATGTTTCTAAAAATTCCTACATGATACAGTCAGTGGGAAATTATGCTTGAGGGGTCTATCATAATCACCAGTTTGTTTTAAGGAAGCAAAACTTTTGGAAAAATTTGTTGTCCAGTGTTATGTTAAATACCATAGCCAGAATTTAACTTGAGTTCATGGCCATGCCTGCTGGAAACTGACCTAATGTTTTTAATATCACTTAAAAAGATGTGAACTTTTCAAAACTGAAAGAGACAATTGTACCCCAAGACCTTGTTCAGTGCTCTATGGGAAACCAAGACCTACACCAGGGGTGTCCAACCTTTTGGCTTCCCTGGGCCGCATTGTCTGAAAAATTTGTTTCTGGGGCCGCACAAACACTAACACTAGCCAATGAACAAAAAAAAGGTTGAGCAGGTCCCAAATCTGCAATCACTAATATAGAATATATATATATCTAATAATAAACCTTCATTAAAGGGACACTGTGGAGAGGAACCAAAAAAAGCTGTAATACTTACCCTGACTGAGTGATCCCTCCATGTGCACCGCTGACAGTGGGAGCAGCCTAAGGCTTCCACATCCCCGCTCTGATGAGCAGGGATGTGCACTCCTGGTTCTCCCATTCACTTCTAGTACAGCTACGGTGAGCCTTTTCAGAGGTGAGCCTCATCAGAGCGGGGATGCTGAATCAGCTGTCAGCAGCGCACGTGGAGGATCGTTTAATCAGTGTAAATATTACTGCTTTTTTGGGCCTCCCACTTTGAGCTTAGACTCCCTCAAAATGAATATCTCCCCTGCTGTAGCTAGTAGGGATCCCCAAGCCTCACCAATTGACAGCCACCTCCAACTTCCCAAGTTCTGCAGCTGGCAGCAATATTGCAGAGCTGCTGCCTTCCCTCCTCCCTCCCCCTCCCCCTTGGCTTTCATGCATGCATGAAAGCAGTGACAGCTTGAGGATATTGCCATTGGCTGCAAAGCTTGGAGAATTTGAGTTGCCAGACTGGAGGAAGATGTCTTCAGTTGGTAGGGCTTGGGAATCCCCACTAACTCAAGTATTTATAAATTGCACTCAGGCGGGTAGAAACTTTGGTGCCCATCCTATAATTTTGGGCTCCAGTCCCTCCCCAAATCAGCTGTATATGACTACACCACTAAATACAAAAATAATTGTGATGCACTTATTCCAGTTAATAAATTCAAAATAAAACAATTTTTTCTACCTTGTTGTCTGGATGTTTTGTTTTTCCATCATCTTGGTCAGTTTCTCTTTCTGCTTTTTGTCTATCTTCAGCTAATTCTCTTTCCAGTGTCTGCTGTCTATTTTTTTCTCCTCTTTTGTCGTTCCATTTCCTTCTTATGCCTATCTCCAACATATTGATTTTTCCCTTTCAGCTTTCTTAACTTTTTCTTTTCTGCCTCTGTCCACTCAAATCTTGCCTTCTTTCTCACCCTTCTTCTTTTTAAATGTTCAGCTACCTCTCAATTCTCCATCTTCTCTCAGTCCCTAGCTCTCCTATTTCCCATCTCACTCCTTTCCCAGCCTCCTATTCCCTTCTATCTACTACCCAAACTACATCAACCCCAAACTACATCAACCCACACTTCTTCCTGAATCACAGAAACAAGAACTCCCGCAGAATCTAGCTATTCTCCTTCCCCTCCCTAAAACTCTGTCACTCCAATAAATTCCTCGACAAAACCTTTGCCTTCCAGGCCGCCAAATTAAACCTATGGATAGCCCAATTAATCCTCGAGGCTCCCACCTACCTCAGTTTTAATAAATTACTCAAAACACACCTCTTCCAAGGCCAGGACACTTAATTGCCCCCTCCTCAAAGAACCTAAACCTCCTCCCTCCCCCTTTATTAGCCCCCACCCCCACCCCCCCTTGATCCACTCTATCCTGCTCCCCAATTCCATCTATTTCGTTGCCTGCAACTCTGATCAATTAATACTTAACTGTATGTAACTATGTTTAATTAATGTGAACCTCTGTTCAATTAATTCTTAACTGTATGTAACTATGTTTAATTAATGTGAACCGCCTAGAACTCACTGGGTATGGCGGTATACAAAAATAAAGTTATTATTTTTTTATTATTACCACATTTCTACCACTGTACTCACTGCTCTCTCACTCGTCATCTCCCTTTTGACCTCATCCACATGGCTCACCACTTTCAGAATCCCCCTCCCTCTCTCCACTGGTCAGGCTATAACTCCCTGCCCCTCTCTCCACTGGTCAGGCTATAATTTCCTGTCCCTTTCTTTCCATCCCTAGCATCATCTTATCCCAGCTCTCTTCCCTCCTGCCCTCTCATGGTTCCATCACTCCTCCTCTATCTCCATGGTCCAACATTTTGCTCCCTCGTTTTTCTTCTTCTCTCCCCCCTTGATACTGAACAATGAAATGGAGAAAAAAAGAGATGCTGCTTCTCTCTGCCTCCTATCCTCTGCCTGCCATCCACAGGCCTAACATTTCTCCCTCCCTCCCATCCCTAGATCCAACTTCTCTCCCCCATCCCATGTCTCCCCCCTGTCTGCCTGCCTCCCTTCCCCAGGTCCACCATTTCTTCCTTTCTCTTGCCAACAGTTCTCCTTTCAAGTATCTCTTTTCCTCTTCCTCCACACCACTCCAGGTCCAACTTCTCTCCCTTCAGACCATTGCCCACCATCTCTTTCTCTGTCCTCTGTTTCTGGCCCCATAAGCTCTCCCCCCAGGCCCAATCTGGCACTTCTTTAAATACCCTCCCCCCTCAAAAAAAACCTCAACATCCAGGAGGCTTCCTTGGCCCAGAATGTTCTCCCCTTACTTTTTGCGCCCATGCATCTCTACCTCACTCCTCTCCCACCACTATGTCCAATAATTCTCTCGCTGTCTCTGTCCCTCCTCTCTCTGCCCAACAGTTCTCCTCTTTCTTTATCTCCCCAATTGCACCATCTCTTTCCCTCTCTCAGACACCTAATTCTCCCTTTCTATTATCTCCCTCACCTCTGCATCTCTTTCCCTCACTCCCTCCATTCTTCCATCTTATGGCTCATGCTTCCCTCTATCTTTCCCTTCATTCTGTGTCCTAAGTTCATGCCCCTCCCTCCTTCCTTCCATCATTTTTCCTAAGTTTGTGCTCCCTCCCTCTCAAGTCTTCTCAAGTCTCACGCCCATCTCCCTTTCTCCCTTCTGGGCCGCAGGTGTTTACCTTTTTCCTGCTACCTCCTCTGTCTTGCAGCGTTCACTCAAAGCCGCGGGCAGCGGCTCCCATGCGCCTCCCACGGCTGATCTAGAAGCGTTCCCTCAACATGCCATCTCCCTTTCTCCCTTCTGGGCTGCAGATGTTTACCTTTTTCCTGCTCCCTCCTCCGTCTTGCAGCGTTCACTCAAAGTCGCAGGCAGCGGCTTCTACATGCCTCCTGTGGCTGATCTGGAAGCGTTCCCTCTGACGTCACGACATCAGAGGGATTGCTTCCAGGTCAGCCACAGGAGGCATGTAGAAGCCACTGCTCGCAGCTTTGAGTGAACGCTGCAAGACGAAGGAGGGAGCCGGCAAGACGTTAAACAGCTGTAAGCGGCAGAAGGAAAACACTGCATTGTCCTCGAGCGCAAGTGGGGCCAAACAAAATTCTTCACGGGGCCGCGGGTTTGACACCCCTGACCTACACTGTTAAAATGCTTGAGAACGAGTACAGCAAGCCCAAAAGTAATCAGAAAACATGACATGGAATAAACGTAGACCCAACAAAAGATGGTTTCCTCCCAATAACCACCAAAATAAACCAAAATTACACTGAAAATAATTTATTTTCTCTTATATCCAGTGTCATTTTGGATTATTTTGGTGGTTCTATATATTGTATTTAATTGATAGGTAACCATCAAGTTTTTTTCTACTTTCCTCCCAATAACAACATTTAAGAAATCCTAAGAGAAAAAAAAAATCTTTATGAATTGCAGAACACTTTCAACTGAAGAGGAAATGTTTCTGAAGAAACTTTTCCTGAACTAGAGCTTTCTTTCCATGGATTCTTTTTCTCAGTTGGGCAGAGGTGGTTCTAGGAGACAGAAAAGGAGGTTTGCTGTGATATGTAAGGGCTCTAATTCCAGGAAAAACTCAAAATGAAAGCTCAGAGGAAAATAGGTAACAGTGCTCTCTTTTCTGAGAGCATAATTTTGTTTCACTTTAATCGTTTTTTGTAAGTGAAACTTCAATAGCAAAAATTAGATGAATGGTATTAGAAAGGGAGAAGTTTAAAGTGAATATGATTTTATTAGCAATAGGGAAATTTTACTTTTTCTTTCTTTCCTTAGCATAGCCTATCATTATTCCATCTTACTTAGTTCCTTTGTTCCCCCTCATTTATAATGGAATCAAAGGGAGGGTGGGAGGTAAGCATGGAAACAAAGAAGCTGGTTTTTATCACTATAACTTTTGCACTTTGTTGGGGTTTAAAAAAAAAATTCTACTTTTAGCTTTCTAAAATAAAACTTTCTAAGGTTTTATAATGAGTGGAGGACTGATTGTTAGTATATGATTATTGTAGACATCCCAAGCAAGTGCACGTGAAAGATTTTAAAAGGAAACCTGCACTGCACTGAAGAGACACGTTACATAGATTACACTCAAGTGTATGTAGGGAGGTAGAGAGTTGCATGAGCCGTGGCAACTCTAGCAAGACCACTTTATAAGTAAGCTTTATTTTTTCTTTTAGTTTAGAAGGAAGATGAAATGCAGGCTGTAACCAGGGCAGCAATCCAGCCCTTTTAAACTTATACCCCCTTTTATTAAGTGCTAGCAGTTTTTAGCGCAGGAAGCCGCGCTGAATACCCCGTGCTGCTCCCGACACTCATAAAGGTCCTATGGACGTCGAGAGCAGCGCGAGGCATTCAGCGCGGCTCCCCGTGCTAAAAACTGCTAGCGCAGTTTAATAAAAGGAGGCCTAAGTGAAATAAATCAGATTAAGGAAATATACTTTATCTACCCCATATTGACTTGTTTATTCAATAAATTTTTGGGGGGTGGGGGAAATGGATTAAAGTCAATCATTTATTACTACTATGACAGAAAGAGAGAGAAAGAGGGTTTCCTCTGACAATATAGTTGTTTTTTCTGCCAAACATGCAAGGAGAATATTTATTTGGGGATAACTTATGTTGCTTATATATTTAATCATTGTAGGGAAGCAAGTTTCTCAAAAGACTGTAGAACATAAAGGTAATGCTGAACATTTTATATTGTATAATCTGACCCGTATAAACAATGTACAAAGATCATGAACTTAATAGGAAGAGATTGAATAAACTGTGAAGTTAAATGTATACCCTAAATATATGGAGCTTAGTTGATTGATGTTAGGGATAGGTACAAAATCAAAAAAGACAAAAAAAAAAAAAAAACACTTCACTGAAAAATCAAAAATGACAAGCAACAAAAATATGGGGTGAAATAATTATTGCCAAAGATCATAAATAATTCATTAATCAATCCTGAAAAGAGTGGTAAGGCTGAGCTTTCATTCAAAATATAAAACTCATTTGTGGTGAGACCTCAGAAATTCATTCCTCAACTCACTATAGGGCAGCCTAAGCTGATCCATTCGGGGGATTAATTTATCAATCACCGGTCAGTCACCACTCATCAACCTTAATGCAAAATCTTATTGTGTTAAAACAATAAATAATATAAATATAATTTATATAAATAAGAGAGTCATAACTTCATCATTTCGGCTTCAAATGACATAGCCGATTCGTTAGTTCTTATGTCATTCTAGATGAAACTAGACAACAGATTTGTCTGTCTTGATACAGGAGATAGAGAGTAGAGAATGACACGGTGACAAAATTCGTCACCGTTCCCGTCCTCGCGGATAACCGCGGGAAATAATCCCATGTCATTTTCTAGTGTCTATTTCAACCGCATTCCTTCTATACCAGCATTCTTCAAAGCAAAGCTTGCGGGTCAGTGGTTGTGGCCATTCATACTCTGATTCTTCCCTCTCTCCTTAAAGAATGACATGAAGATGGTTTCCCGCGGTTATCCGCAGGGACGGGAACGGATCCCATGATGGGAAATAATCCATGTCATTCTCTAATAGAGAGCTCAATGAATTATGGAATGACATCAAAACCGTAATTAGCGATGAACCTAAAAAAACCAAAACTCCAGAAAAGAAAGAAAGCCAAGAAATTGCCTCAGACCTCAGAAAAAAACAGAAAAGTAGCAGAACAAAGACAAGCAAAATTTTCCGATGACAGAGAAAAAAAGGTATGTATTAACTTAATTTATCTAGCTTTAGCTTATATCTTTTTCACCAGTACCTCAGGGTGAGTTACATTCAGGTGCACTAGATTTACCCCTATTTAGGATTTCCACAAATGCTTAACAATGAATTAAATCATAGACTGCAAACAAACACCTTGCAGCTATATTCAAGGCTTAAGTTGGTGGAGCACAGTGTATTATTAGCTTCATTACAAAATGCATGAAGCTGATTATCCCTTTTCAGACACGATGTTCTGCTGATCTTGGTAAACATCTGCTTTTATGGAAAAGGAGGCAGGCAGGGCATAAGTATACTGTGACAATGTATCAGTGAGAAAACAAATGAAAGAACAAGCTCCGAACCAATAGGGAGGAGCGATGACAAATCGGCCGAAGCCTTGGGGCCAATCGGCTAGGTGTAGAGGGGGGGGGGGGAAGGGGGGTAGGATAGATTAGGGGTGAGCGGAGGGGAGATCGCCCCTTTCGATCCGGCTTCACACGAGGCGGACGCGGCTTCCCTCCCGCTCACCCTCGACTAAAAAAAAAAAAAAAAAAAATAGAAATGGAATCTCTTCACCTCTTGGTTCCCTCTCTGGCTCTGTGCCTGGAGGTGAGCGGGAGACAGCCGCGTCTTCGTGGTCCCAGCAGCCCAAACGCTGTAGGGGATCTGCGGGTAAGAGCGCTGGGGGGCTTGGACGGGGTTGGGCCACTGCACAGGCGGCCTGGAGGCGTTGCTGGCCCGTCTGTGCCGCGAACCTCTGTGGCCAGGAGTGCTGTTGCAGCGTGCACTCTCAGTCGGCTCGAAGGGTGGTCTTCAGCCTGGTAGCACCAGCCGACTACTCCTATGTGACCATCTCCTGCTGTGGCGAGGGCGGTTCGTAAGGTTGTGTGGATATGAATGTCTAACACATGCTTCTGTTTCATAGAACACAAGGGGCAAAAGCAAATCATATTTTAGACAGTATCTCCCTGATTCTGTAACTAAGGGCCTGTATTCTCGTAAATGTATAGAAAACTGGCACTTTTGTAAGTGTACACTTATCTTCAAAAGTATCAGTAGGGTGCCTATGTACTATTCTTAAGAGCACATTCATTGGTATAGCATGCAACTGCAAGGGGGCGGAACATGGGAGAGGCTCCCACTTATACATGTAAATTACTGCTTATGCATGTCTTTGTACATTTAGCAACCTAGAGTTACGCATATATCAGGTCTATGCCTGCTTTAGCTGTGGGCATATGGTACCTTAAGTTGCACGTGCAAATCAATACACACAGCTGATTTGTGCACACAAATTTATCATTTAACAAGCCTAACTGGCAGCAATAATTGGCAATTAATGCCTTGTAATTGAAATTAATTGGCACTAACTATAAAAAAAAATGGCTGCCTCAAGTTTCCACAGCAGTCTCACAAGACCATGGAAATTCACGAGACCGAAGTGGGAACTTGCATAAATCTTTTTCGATCATGGATCTGCATGGGGTAGGAGCGTAGGAAGATCGCTTCTGCCCCAATTCACCGCTACACCACCACAGCTTTAAAGGTAAGCTGCTTGTTTGGAGACTTGCGAAGAGCCGAATTTGTGAATCTCAAAACCGTGACTATGGAGGGAGACTTGCACATGTAAACTGCTTCAATTCTACCCATAGAAAGGCAATATATCAAATCCGTGACCTTTTACCATTTAAATCTAAAATTCACCAAAACCCTCTCTGATCCAAACTAGAGCCGGTGTGGCTTTAAGCAGCAAACTTGCAGCTCGTGACTTTAACCATATATTTATAGCCTGTAGCTTTAAACAGCAAACTTATATTTAACTTTCGCCATAATCTTAACGCTTAACTTTCCCCAGTACATTTCTCAGACAAGCAATAATAACATTTCCTTTATTGGATTCTTCCCTTTAGCTTATCTTAGCTTATACGCCTTTTCCTTGTACTGCTTGGAGCTATAGTGTTTATTATAATTACAAGGTTATTCCACCTGGGCCCCCAGTCAGTGATATTTCTTAATCCACACACAGCATTTTTGGCACCACTCTAAACTAGAATGCATTTTCTGTGACACTACTGTATAATGACTTATCCCAGCCTGTCTGTCTCTCTAAGCACCAGATAAATGTTTCCCTCTGGTTTCCAGTCAGAACACACCATACAGCAAATGTATTGCTTCTTGGACACAACTGCAGTACACTGACAGTTTCTAGATTCCCTAAACATAAGTTCCTACTTTAATCCAGATACTGACATTTAGGAGGGAAGATATCAATATAGGATCCTGTGCTACGAGGGTAAATCAAAAAACATAAAGGCAAAATAAATTTTACAGCCTTAACAGAAGTAACTGTGAGCAACTGAACATTTCACTTTTCCACATAATCCCCATGCAAGATGATGCATTTGTTGTATTGTTCAACTAGCTTCTGCATTCCTGCAGAGATGTTTTTCAGCTGCTTCCGAAGCCAGGTGAGCACCGCTTCCTTTACTTCATCATCAAAAGTGAATCTGTGACCTCACAGTGTCTCCTTCAGTGGGCGGAAGATGTGAAAATTGCTAGATGCCGGATCCGGGCTGTAAGGAGGATGTGGAACACATTTGAACCCAAGCTGTTGCATGGTCTCTTCTGTCACTGCTGCTGTATGAGGTCATGCATTGTCATAGTGCAGCAAAACTGTTTTGGACAACATTCCTCTTCTTTTGCTGCAAATTGCAGGTCTAAGTTCATTTCGCAGCAATATATGGTAATTTTCATTGTTTATTATTTGCCCATGCGCTTGGAAATTCACCAGAATAGGCCCCTTCATGTCCCAAAAGAAGGTTAACATGATTTTCTTGGATGAGGGCTGACGGTTGAATTTCTTCTTTGCTGGAGAAAATGGATGTCTCCACTCCATGCTTTGTCTTTTGCTCTCTGGGTCACAGTAATACACCCATGTCTCGTTGCAGGTGACAATTCTCTCCAGAACACTTAGATCTTCTTCATACCATCTCAGGAACTGGGTCGCAACCTCCAGTTGCTTGTGCAGATCAGTAAGCTGTTTGGTAACCCTTCGGGCGTAGACTTTCCTGTATCCCAAATTATCATGCAAATGCAGAGACATAGCTGATATCCAAATTTGCAGCCAATTGAGACACAATTATCCGTCAGTTTTCTCTGATCAAGACATCTGCCCTGTCAATGTGCTCTTGTATGTGTGATGTTGATGGGCGACCAGAACGACCTTCATTGGTTACACCCGTTCTTCCTGCTTTAAACCTTTTTACCCACTCATAAACCTTTCATTGATTCATTCAGCTATGACCAAACCGAGTCAATATCCGACAGTGAATTTCCACAGGTTTCACTCCATCTGCCCAAAGAAAGCATACTATTGCTCGTTGTTCTTTGATGGTGCAATCTTGCAATGGAGTGTCCATGTTTCTGACTTCATAGCTGCCACATGACTAAAGGCTGAGTGCTACTCTGTGCGTGGATGAACTATCCAACAGGCAATGTACAAGTATATATGTTGCATTTTGCTAGCTCTGTTCCGGTTATTGCGTAATTTAACAATTGCCTTTAATTTTTGATTCACCTTTGTAAAATAGTATGATTTAATAAAGTAATCATATTACCGGTAATTCATGTTGACAACTTCCCCCTTAAGCCTTAAGCATTCCCGCATAAGGTTTTTCCTCTTCTTCATCTATTTGGCTTGGTTGGTGGAGCTCCCAAATCTGGTGTTCTCTGCCTCTCTCTCTGAAAAAAAGAAATCAGACTTCTTGCATTCACTAGCAAACTGTCTAATTAGTTGTTACCTAGTTGCCTTAACTTGTTAGCTGAGATTGCTTTTTTCTCTGTAAGCTCACTTCCTGTCAGTTTAGGTCTGAAGAACTACAACTCTCAATTCTCTTTCAAACCTCCGCTACATGCTCTGGAGCTAATCTAATACTTGGCAATATATACCGAGTTTTCATTCTAAGAAAGCTCAACTCAGTTTACAGTAGTTAACTTAAAAAATAAGAACCATAAAAGAAAGATATCGAAAAAAATTAATTTCCAAAGTGTTTGGTGAATAAAGTAGTTTTCAAAAACTTACGAAACAATAAGAGAACCAGAACTTCTTAAAAGAAGCGGAAGATCGTTCCAAAGTTGAGAGAATTTAAAAATCAAAGATTGGCCAAAAATCTTAACTCCTCTAGCCCCTTTTCTGTAAGGGAGAGATAATTTGTATTGTTGATTGCTCCTTGCAAAAGAGAATCTGTAAAGATTCCAGGATAAAAGAACTAGAGGAGTGAAGATACCATAAAGAATTTTAAAAATAACACAAGTACATTTAAACTGAACTCTAAAAAAGACAGGAAGCCAATGAAGACTCTGAAGCAACGGTGTCACGTGATCAAACTTACATTTCCCGAAAATCAGTTTCGCTGCAGTATTCTGGACCAGTTATAATCTATAAAGGCAGATTTTTGTAATACTGAGGTAGATGACATTACAATAATTAAGCTGTGATAATATGATTGACTGAACTAAAATAGAAAAGTGACGATGATGAAAGAGATGTCTGACCTTCCTCAGCATACGCAGATTAAAAAAGCATTTCTTAATCACAGAATTAATTTGTTCCTTGAAAGAAAGTGAGGAGTCGAAGAGGACTCCCAGAATCTTGGCAGAAAACTCAATTTGTAAAGAAGATCCAGAAGCCAATGTTACAGAACTAGGAAGATAATCCAAATTTGGGCCTAGCCATAATAATTTGGTTTTGGATGTGTTAAGTTTCATCCGGACAGACTGGGCCCACGCTTGAAGTTTACAGATACAAAGATTTACTTTAGATACTAAATCAAAAGTGTCCAGATCTATCTCTATCAATATGAAAATGTCATCCGCGTAAGTAAATAAAGTTTCCCAAGTAGACAGCTTAAAAATATTAAGGGTGGTCATATAAAGATTAAATAGAACTAGAGAGAATGGAGAATTCTGAGGAACTCACCAAGAAGGCTGCTAAGAGTCAGAAGTATTACCTTCAAAATTCACTGAGTAAGAGCGATATGTAAGGAATTTAGAAAACCAGTCCAAAACTACATGGTGAAGACCTATATCTGAAAGTAACTGGAGAATATCGTGATGAACCACATCAAATGCTGAAGATAGATCGAACTGAAGTAAAATAGAATAGTTATCTTGAAGATGAATTTGTTGAATTTTTGAGAGAAGAGAGATCAGTAGGGTACTAAAATTAGAACGAAACCCATGTTGCAATGGCTGAAGCAGAGAGAATTTCTCTAAGTAGTCGGTGAGTTGACTAGCTACAATTGATTCTAACATTTTCATCAAAAGAGGTGTATTAGCAATTGGACGGTAATGAGAAGGAACAGTAGGATCTAAATCTTCCTTTTTTAAAAGAGGAGAAAGTGTTATTTGTCCCATAGAATGGGAAAAATAACCATTTTCCAAAGAAAAGTTCAGTAAAGCAGTTAACCACATAATAGCTTGGGGAGGAATATTGAGAAATAAATAAGATGGGAAGGGATCCAGTAAGCATTTGCATTTTCTCATCCTTTCGCATAGTCTGAGAACTTGAAGTGTGTAGGAGTGTGTAGCGCAGTGTGTAGCGCAGTGGTTGCATCTACAGCCTCAGCACCCTGGGGTTGTGGGTTCAAACCCCGCGCTGCTCCTTGTGACCCTGGGCAAGTCACTTAATCCTCCATAGCCCCAGGTACGTTAGATAGATTGTGAGCCCACCGGGACAGAGAGGGAAAATGCTTGAGTACCTGATTGTAAAAAACCGCTTAGATAACCTTGATAGGCGGTATATAAAATCCTAATAAACTTGAAACTTGAAGTCCAGAAACTGAAGCAAATGAGTGCCAAAAGCGATCAGTTGGTATTTCTTCTGTAGAATGTTTGGGGTGTATGGAAAAATATTCAATTTCATTTGTAGGAAAACATTGCCTGATAAGAGAGAGTTTATCTTGAAAGAAAGAAGCTAAAGTTTCAGCGGAAGGAGATGAGAGATGGTCAGTTTTAGATACAGTTGGTCAGAGAACACCAAAGCTTAAAAAGAGTGCTACTTTGATTAGTGGACTTGACTATTTTATAGCCATAGTAGGGTTTTCTCACTTTCTGCAATTCATCTCGCTTTCTGCAATTCTTCCAAAATAAATATAGTACATGTTGCACAGTTGTCTCGAGATAATTTTGTGAAGGTTTTATTTTGTGTGTATATAGACTAGAAATTTGGCATACATCGGGTGTATTCCATAATTGTGCATGCAACTTAATTGACAGATGAGCGGTCAATTGGTATTAAGTGGGCACCAGCAATCAATTATTGGAACTAACTGACAACAATAAATATTGGCATGCTCATCTTCCTAGTTGGGTTTCTATAAAGATGCATACATAAATTTTTCACGTGATCCCTAAAGGGACATGGCCATGGAAGGATCAAGGGCATTCCTAGAAATTGCATGCACTTATAGAATATAGCAGATCTATACCTAATTTAGGTGTGAGGATATAAACCAGGTTTCAGTTGGTGTAAATCTTCACACCCAAAATAGGGTGTGGATCCTGGCACTAACTGCCGGATTCTCTAAACTGTGCCGATGTTGGTGGCCGCCTCAAAAATGGCCACCGATTGCATGTCAATCACGCGACAGCATCATTTAGAGAATCGCGCCTCCAGGAAAGACAGGTGCTGGAAACGTAGGCCAGAGTTTTCAAGGCCTATATTTGCCACACCTACCTTTGATGTGACTTGCACCTACGTAGGAACTTTCTGGCTTTGTTGGGTTGAGGTATTGGGGTGAAGTGTCAGGTGTTCAAGGGGGCCTGGTGACAGGAGGGAGTAGACATCCTTCCTGCCGATTTTGGATGTGGGTGTGTATTGGGGGTGTCAGACTGGAAGAAGTAGGCATCTCTCCTGCCAGTGTCAGGGGGTGTTGTTCAAGCAGGAGGGAGTGTGCATCCCTCCTGCTGATTGGGGGGTCCTCTGCATGCCGCAGCTGGCTCAGCTGATCACAGCAG
This sequence comes from Geotrypetes seraphini, assembly GCF_902459505.1. Taxonomy (NCBI): domain Eukaryota; kingdom Metazoa; phylum Chordata; class Amphibia; order Gymnophiona; family Dermophiidae; genus Geotrypetes; species Geotrypetes seraphini. Next base: position 371,413,668 of record NC_047085.1, read on the forward strand.
GCAAATTTCCTCTGATCAGCTGAGTCAGCAGGACTCCCCGAAGCCATTTTTCCTCGTCTTACATCTTTCTTGGAGGCTTGGATCTTCATTTTGCTGTTGCTAGAACTGCTGTTCTCTTTCTATGGTGCCTTGTGAATTCTCCTCCCTCATGGTCTGGAGAGAAAATGACTGCTACACCTCCTAGCTCTCATTTACTTTCCTATTATTTGATTATAGTTCTTTTTCCTTGATTATAAACCTCTAAGCTACAAAAAATTTTGCACCCAATTACCTCGGGAGATGTTGAGTGTTGATACAATGTTGACCTCAACCCTGATGGCCAAATCTTTCAGGGTTAGCACCTTCACCACTGAACCCCAGTGCTAAAACTTCATTTGGAGTCTTGCTATGAATTTTGGAGCCACTCTACCCCTGTTCCACTGCTTTGAGACCTACAATACATGCCAATATTGGTTCTGCTATACTCCTTTTCAGGTGCTTTACCCTTCTCCCAGTGTCTTGGGATCTCCATGATCATGTTGGTTCTGCTTTGTCCATCCCCTTACTTTGCTGTCTTAGTTGCACTGTTTGTGCATTTTTTTGTGCAGATTTCATACCACTACTACACTTCTCCCTCCACCTTCGTGATGATGCGTGCGGGACATAGCCGTGAATATGGAAAAACTGCGAATAACTTTTTATATGCTATTCGCGATTTTCAGGCTGATAGCAGGCAAGCAGCAATTTTCTCCTTGCATGCTGGGAAGCAGCGTTTCTCTCTATGGATGCTGGGTTTTTCTCTGTGCACACTGGGAAGCTGGGAAACAGCGATTTTGAGGGTGAAAGATTTGAAGCAGTGATTTTGTGGGAGAAAGCATGGAAGCAGCGATTTTCAGAGTGAATGTTGGTAAGCGCTAAACTTTTCTATCGGTACAGTAAAGGAAAAGGAACTTTACTCATGATGTAATTTTGGGGGGCGGAGTCAGCATATGAAAAATCGCAAATAAGCGAAATCGCGAGTGCAGAAACCGTGAATATGGAGGGAGAAGTGTAGTACCTTTTGCCCCTTTTTTGGTTTAATGGGGTCTCTATGCCACTGTTAATGACTTGGTATGCTGCTGCCTCAGTGGTGGATGCAGCATACCAAGCTGCAGCAAGAGGTGGAGGCAGCAATATTGAAGCAAGTCTCATTAAAAATGGATGGAAAACTCCACTGTTACTGTGGAATACAAGAAACTAACATTTTTGGAATCTAAAAATGAATCACAACAGACCTGAAAATGGACACCACCAAAATGTTTTGTTGTGTGCACTTTCCTAGCAGGTAGATGTATTCATGTTCACAAATGTCTTTTTATAAGCACAAAGAGTTATTTGAAATCATAGTCTGCATAAGTACTGTATAATCATTTGTATCAAAAAGATATATAGTCAATCCTATGAAAACTGGTTTGATTTTCAGTGGAAAGTTTGGATATGATCTGTGAAGATTTTTTCTGTTTTTCATGTTTAGGTCGACAAAGTACTAAGGATAAGTATATCACTGAAAATCTGGCCCAGAGTACTTTCAGTACACACAAAGCAACTGAGTTTAGAAGTCGAAATTAGTTTTCAAGAACAAAATGGAAGATAACAAATAGTAATAGGCAAAAAGAACACTTTATAGCATATTACAGAGGATGAGTTTGAGGGTGAAAGAGAACTTAGAAGAAGAAAGGGTACAGAGAGAAAAAGAATTTGGCAAGGGACAAGGGAGTATGTCTCCCACCTAATATCTAATGCAATCAAAAAGAATGATCAACAGCAAGACTATGAAATGTATTAGTACTAAAATGTTATGAAGCCACAAAGAATGTACAGTTTAAAGGAAAGAAATTGGTCAGGATGATAAGATTCTATTGCTTAGGGAAATAAACAATATGATTTTCTAATCATAAATCTGCTATCTTTTCTCATTATTTCTCATTCAAGAGCTGCTCTTTTATAAAATAGTACGTACCTTCTTGAGCAAAATTTGTACAGTTTAGATATTACATTTGGATACAGATTTTAGTATTATTTCAATGAATGCCAGCATAGCAAAGATTGCTTATTTTAGAGCTCCATCTGCTGGTTGTTAGATAAGAAATATTTTCTACAAGAAGTTACAAATTATATGGGTGAATTATCTACTAATCCTTACGCTGGAATTTCAGTTAGGAAAGTGATTTGTGCGGTCCCACTAAATCATTGATAAATTATCAGAATAGTGCTGAATTTTGGCAACACTATCCTTGAATCTGTTTTCTTATCCTCGCCCCCTAGAAATGCCTCCCTCACCCTTCTAAACATAATACTTTTAGCTAAAGATTGAAATTACCAGCCAACAGTTAGGGGTCAGATAGCCCTGAATTTTGAAAAAGAATGTATGGTAATAGAGGAAAACATACCTCTATGGGTCTGGGGAGGAAGTGACATCACAGCCCCGAATGGCAGTTGAAGACAAAGCTCCTGAGCCACCAATTTTATTGCTTTTGAATCAGGCTATAATTTTGGTATCTAGCTCCAATAGCTAACCTTTGGAACATTGTCAAACCTTGCAAGATGTCTCAGAAGGTCAAATTGACTGAATCCAAGGATCCACCTACGATGATTGAGCAGGTCAGTAAGGTCACATCCTGCCATGTAACCCCAGATCCACAACTACAGTAGCTTCTGATTTTGACTCAGTATTTTCAGCAAATGATCACTCTGAACCCAGTAAGCTGCTACTGCATAGGTGTGATTTAAGGCACTACTCCACGGATGCCCTCACTGCAAATCTGGAGATCTCACATGATTCCATTGTTAAAGAAGAAGCGTAGTAAGGAAGATAGCTTCAATGGACATGGATTGTAATTTGGAACACATTTTCTCTAGCAGCAAGAAGCCACTGTTTGAATATCTAATTGATAGTCACTTTATTTTTTACTGATTAGACTTCAACCTGATTTGAGACGAGGGGATGAAGGGTGGGGGTGGAGGGGTTATATTCAGTATTTGCACTGTCTTATAATTTAAGATTATATTGTTGTATGATGCTTGCAATGGTTGTTTTTGTTTTTTATTATCAAAATAAAAAAGATTTCAACATAAATGGTTCAAAAGGAAAAATGTTCTTTCTAAGAGTTATCGTACTATCTCCTACGGCCTCTTTTACAAAGCCGCACAAGTGGCTGCGCTGTGCTAACGGCCCCGAAGCCCATAGAGATTTAAAGGGCTTCAGGGATGTTGCCGCACGGCTTTGTAAAAGAGGCCGCTAGTGTCAAATATTCCAACAAGCCTACCACTATCAATTTTGTTTTACTCAGGTTAGGTTTAAATTGACTTTCATGGGCACAAGATTCAATTAAAGCAATACATGCCTGAATTGGTATTAATTTTCCAGTGTTATAGGAATAACATCATAAAATAATTTTAAAGATATCCCATATGATATAATAAAAATTCCATTAAGCTAAGAATTATTTCCATAAATCTGTGGTAATACAGTGCAGACATAGAACAGACCAAAGTACACCAATCGAATCAAATCTAATCTCACACACAATTTCTTAATCATAATAATACCAATAAGGTTCAAGATGATTTACAATAAGAGTAAAAATAATAAGGGGATTATACAAATCAAATTTCAAGCCATACCATGTCGGCCATACTTTGATCTCTCATGCCTTGTGTGCCGTTCCATGACTTCCATACTATGCTTCATCATGAACGCTGGCCTAACCATTTTTTCTAGCCGTGTCATACTATCTTAGCCATGCCTGTAAAACTATGTTTACCAGGCTTTGTTTTGCTGAACTATGCTCACCATGCTATGTCTCACCATTACCATGTTTCATCACATTTTTACCATGCTTTGTTAGCATTGGTTTGCCATCTTTGTCAGACAATATTTGCCATGCTATCTTTTACTATACTATGTCTGAAAATGTGGCGCAATGGTTAGAACTGCGGGCTGTAGATTCCAACTCACACTGCTCTTTGTAACCATGGGCAAGTCACCAGATCCCCCATTGCCCCAGGCACATTAGACAGATAGAGTGTGCCGGAACAGATGGGGAAAAATGCTTGAGTACCTGAATAAATTCATATAAACCTTTTGAGCTTCCCTGGGAGAATGGTATAGAAAATTGAATGAATAAATAAATTATGAAGTAGACAAACATTTCCTTCACCAGCAGAAAAACCTCTTTTAAATAAGCTAGCACGACATTCTGCATAGCTCTAAAATGTTATTGCTCAGTCAGTAGGGCTACTTTTAAACAGCCTGGAATATAAAATCATTTAGAATTTTTGAACATGAGTGTTCTCCTTTAAGAATGATGACTATAACGAAGAATATTTATTGCTGTAATAAATGAGGTTTTCATGGTGAAATGTTATTCCCATTAGAAATGGAAGGTTATCCCTATGAGGTCTGCAGCATCATAACTCATAAAACAGCATTGTCTGTATTTTCATTGTTAAAGATGATTAATGATTTCAACTGTTGATAGTTTATTGCCCAATAGAATATAACATGACATAAATAGAGCATTATTTTTCCTTTGTAATACTTTTTTAAACACTATATACACAAGCTTAAAAGACATTTGGAGCATTTCGATAAAGCAGCAAATTTCTTCTACTCAATGGCCACGGATTTGGACTTGGAGGATGAGGTGTACAGCGGCAGCATCTATGAGACAAACCTGTTTTTTTTTTCTGTTATATTGAATCTTTAGGACCCCTGTTCATTTGCAAAAGTTAGACTGTTCAAAATGTAATAGTTTCTGGCATTGTCATCTTGAAGTAGGGACACTGGATCACTTGTTGTTCTATTGTCCCTTGATACTCAACTTCTGGAAGTCTATCTGGGGGAAAATTAAAATACTAGAAACTTCTATCTCATTGTCATATGACATTATTTTATTCGGGACCTTGTTACAGACTAAGGGGCTCATAATCAAAAGTGAAGAATGTCTAAAAAACAGCCTAAGTTGGCACTTGGATGAACATTGTCAAAATACGTCCAAGTGCCGATAGTAAAATTGGATTTTGGACGTATTTAAAAACAACCTAGGCCTTCACAGTGACGCTGAACGACCAGAGCTAAACGGGGCTTTTCAGAAGGAGTGTCAGGAATTGGGGCAGGAATTGGGCAGGAATTGGGTGGGACATGGGCCAGCTTAGTCGTACTGCATATATAACAAAACACATGCATAGATGAAATTTGGAGGTTGTGACTTAGACTATTTAAAACAGGGTCAAAGTCCCTCCTCGAGGGCCGCAATCCAGTCGGGTTTTCAGTATTTCCCCAATGAATATGCATGAGATCTATTAGCAATGAAAACAGTGAATGAAAATAGATCTCATGCATATTCATTGGGGAAATCCTGAAAGCCCGACTGGATTGCGGCCCTCGAGGAGGGACTTTGACATCCCTGGTCTAAGTCACAAAATCCAACCTAAAGTGACCAGATAAGCACTGCAAACACATAGTACAGACCTCAACCACTACCCCAGTGATCACCGACCCCCACCCCCACCCCCACCCCCCTAAAAATCGTAAGGTAGCCTTTATCTGTTTTCTTATTTACTTCTTTATTTCCACTTGTATTTATTTATTTTTTTAATTCAAACAAACAAAGATTAGCATACCAGTGCACAGTTTTTCTTTTATGCAACCCCCAAACATCTCTGAACAAATCCCCCTTCCTTCACTTCCCACCTACTTACCCAGGACTTTAACTCTGAACCCTTTCCATGTATATATAAAAGTGTTCAAATATTTGCAAAGCAGTAATACTATCTGAAATATAAGTCTATATTAATAACCAAGTTTACAATGCCTCTCAACTGCCTCCATATGTATAAACAACCAAATCTGTAACTCCTCTAGTGCGTTCCACACCATGTATATTAACTTGCAATGAAACAACAAGGTAAGCAGTCCACCAAAGAATCCAACATGAAACAAAAGAAGATTGGCAGAAAATAAGGAGATTCAAATCAGGTTAATTCAAGGTGCCCCCAAGAACCATGCCTGATGCATTTCGCCAAACAAGGCTAGTCAACGCTAACAAAAAACCATGTCTTTCATACAAACAGAACACAGAAAACAACTTCGCCTAGTATGGAATATGTAATCACAAACTAACCTCTCCCCCTTTTACAAAACTGTAGTATGGTTTTTAGCCAGGGCCATCTTCTTGTCACTCTCTTCCTTTCATCTTCTGTCCTTCTTTGCCTCTTCCAGAAATTGTCTGCCTCTCCCTTCCATCTTTTCTTCCCCCCCCCCATTGGTATGGCATCCATCATCTTCCCTTCCCTCCTCCAATGGTCTGGCATCTCTCTCCTCTCCTCCCCTTCCCTCTCCCACACCCCCATGGTCAGGCATTTCACTCTCTCCTCTCCCTTCCTCCCACTTCAATCAGCATCTGCCCCTTTCTCTCCTTCCAACCCAATTCCATCCAGGATCCTTCCGCCTTATGTCTCTCTCCCCTTTCTTTGCACCCCAATTCCATCAGCATCTGCCCCCTTTCTTTCCCTTCAACCCAATTCCATCCAGTATCCTTCCCCTTATATCTCTCCCCTTCCCCTGTATACCAATTCCATCAGCCCCTTTCTCTCCTTCCATCACCCTTCCATACCACCCTGCCCCCTTTCTCTTCCTCCACCGCCTTTCCATACCACCCTGCCCCCTTTCTCTCCCTTCACCACCCTTCCATGCTCCTTTCTCTCTCCCCCTCCAAACATTGCAACTGCTGGCTCTGCCCGCTGAGCTCCTTTGCCTGAAAGCAGCATTATAACAGCTGATGGCAACACCTCCCCCAGCAATGGCAACAGGCCCCCCCGCAGCAACGGCAACGGGTCCCCCCGCAGCAACAGCAACACAGCCAAATCTGTTACAGAAAGGTCCCGCGATGACTGCTTCTGCCGGTCCATCCCTTCCGGAGTAAGTAAGTGATTTTGGAGGGGGATGGACCAGCAAAAGCAGTCATCAAGGGACCTTCCTGTAACAGATTGAGCCACGTTGCCATGGCTGTGGTGGGGGGGGAGGCATCCATTGCCGTTGCTGCAGGGGTGGGCCATTGCTTAGGGGAGGGGGGCGTTGCCATTGATGCCGGGAGGTCGATTAATCCGGCCCTGTTTGCAGAAACAAAATTTTCTGTTTTGCTATTGTTTCAGATCCTTGTTTGAACTATATCCATGCCATTCTCTTCTCGGCTGGGCTGAGAACTTTTCAGCACCCCCCTCATACATAGTATGTGGTGGTGTCAGCTGTTGCCTTTGCTGTTAGAATCTTCTTGCTCCTCTATTCTTGAGTGTATTATCCATTTCAGAGGAAACAATATCTGCACAATTAAAGGGACCAGGCTCATCTGTCAGCTAAAACAGAATATTTTTTTCTCATGCATTGCCATTTTCCTCACAAGATTATCATATTCCCTGGAAAGCATGGCATGAGACCATTTGTCTAAATTTGTTGTTCTATTACATGGTTTAGTTATCTACTGATTGCCCCAGGTTGTACTGCCCAGGTGGCGTACATCAGGATATATTTCTAAGTACTATTCAACATATGTTGAGACTTTAAAGTGTTTTGTTTTGGACTTGGTACCCGCAGGATGTAGAGGTGGAGACAGAATTAGAACATTGTCACAGTGTGAAACAGCGCTGGATCTATAGTCTGAAGTGCATCGAACCATTAGGATTAAATGCTAATGTAGATTGGAATTTTCTATGAGACTAATGTTTGTCAGAAAATATAGCTTAGGGGTTAGAGCACTGGCTTGGAAAACCAAGGGTTGTGTTCAGTTCTCTACAGGGTTTCAGTGCCAGTTATAGAATTTTCCCGATGGTGTAAAAAATAGAAAGCGGGATAGAAGAAAAAAAAAGCTCTGATCAAGTTCTATAGCAGTGCCAACCGATGGCGTAGTAAGGGTAAGAGGCGCCCGGGGCAGTGGTGCCCCTCCACTGCCCCCTGGCACACATACACCCCCCTTCCCTTTTCCCGGTACCTTTCTAACTTCTCCGGTGCAAACCAGCATGCCCATGTTGGTGTCAGCTCGCCCTTTGATGTCACTTGCTAGGTGCGGCTCCCGGAAGTGACATCAGAGAGCGCGCCAATGCCGATGTGGACAGCAACCTTGCGCCGGGGAAGTAAAAAAGGTACAGGGGAAGGCAAGGGGTGCCGTACCCTCAGCAAAAACGACACACGGGGCGGATCCCCCCTCCCCTTACTACGCCACTGGTGCCAACAAAATTTGGTAATTCCTGATGCAATTAAAGGTAATATTCTTTGAATTAGAATAAGAAAGAATAGATAAAATTTATATGGTAAACAATATACCTTCCATTGATGTGTTATAGACTTTTGGAAAAGAGATGTTTTCTGAGATTTTCTAAATAATCTATAATTTGTAATGGATCTTAATTGAGATGGGAGAGATCTCCACAGTTTTGCTACTTGAAATGAAAAACGTAGAAATACCGTGTTTCCCAGAAAATAAGACAGTATCGTATATTAATTTGGGGTCCAAAAATGCACTAGGGCTTATTTTCGGGGCTGTCTTATTTTTTTCATGTACAACAATCATATCCTCCACCTCAGTTCTTCCTCTTTCCTTCCTCCCCCCCATGTGCAGCATCATTCCTCCCCTCTCACCCATCCCCTTGTGTAGCAGAACCCCACCCCATTTTTTAATTGGCTCAATTGGTGCTTGTAATTGAACAGCATCATTAAAAACCCATGTAAAAAAATTTATTTTCAGGTAGGCATCTAACTCGGTAGATGCCATGTAGGCATCTACACCAAGGCACCTATATGAAAAGTAGGCATGGTTAAGGGTCGAGTGTGGGCATAGAATGAGTTAGGCACCAGTATTTTAGGCCAAGAAAACCCTGATCTAATATGCAGATGCCTAAGTTTCTGATGTCTACTGGTGTCTATCTTGAGTTAAATGCCGCTAGGCGCAATTCTATAAATGGTGCCTAACTTTAACTGACACACAGTAAGTGCTGTTTCCCTAGGCGCTTACCGATTTAGGCACTGTTTATAGAATCAGGCCCTAAGGGGGTAATAATAATAAAAATTAAAAAAACGTCTAAAAAGTGTCCTAAATGGCTACTTGGACGATCAAAAAGCCTGATCGTCCAAGTACCCATAACCAAAGCTGGTTTTTAGACGCATCTAAAAACAGCTTAGGCCTTTCCCCTGCCACTAAACGCACAGAGAGAAAAGAGGTGTGTTTAGAGAAGGGGAAAGGGCGGGTAGTGGGCGGGAGGTGGGCCGACCTACACTTAGACGTACAACAGGTATAACTAAAACATTAACAGCTTGCCTAGTTGGCACTTAGACATTTTTGACTTAGACGTAGTCAAACCAGGTCTAAGTGCCGAAAAAGGGGCCGCTGAGCTGATGGCTGCTGGTGCGATCAGCTCAGCAGCCCGGCAACTGACCTACTGCAACCATCGTGGCAGGAGAGATGCCTCATCTCTCCTACAGCGATGCCATCACTCCTCGACCCGAAATGCCGCGAGTCGCGGCAGTTCCGATAGAGGAGTGATGGCATCGCGGTAGGGGAGATGAGGCATCTCTCCTGCCACGATGCATCACTCCCCCACACACATACAACATCGGACACACATACAACATCGGGGCAAGAGGGAGCCCAAGCCCTCTTGTCCCACGGCATCTGCGACCCCCCCCCCCGACGACATCGGGGCAAGAGGGAGCCCAAGCCCTCTTGCCCCGCCGACTCCCCGACTCCCCGCCGATATCGGAGCAAGAGGGAGCCGGGCCATGTACCTAAGGCCCCCCCACAGGAGGGCCCTAAGGCTCCTGGGCCTATTCTGATTGGCCCAGGCGCCTTAGGCCCCACCTGTAGGCGGGGCTTTGGGAGGGCTGGGCCAATCCGGCCCCATTCTGCTGTGGGCTGCCTGCCGGATGGGTTTGGCACCCGTCTTTCCCGCCAACGTTAAAGAGGTACGGGGAAGGGGGTGATGGGGTCGGCCGGGGGGGGGCCGATTGGGGGTTCTTGGGGGGGGGGCAGACGTTGGGGGGAGGGGAGTTTGGCGAGGGCAGGAGGGCCTGGGATCCCTCCTGCCCATAATGTAGTGGGGGGTGGGGGTAGGGGGTCGCCTGGGCCAGGAGGGCTTGGGCTCCCTCCTGGCCCGATCGAGTCGGGGGGTGGGGTGGGATGGATGCCGGGGTCAGGAGGGTTTGGGCTCCCTCCTGGCCTGATCGAGTAGCGGCGGGGTGGTCGCCGGGGCCAGGAGGGCTTGGGCTCTCTCCTGGCACCATGTTAATCGGCGGGGCAAGAGGGTTTGGGCTCCCTCTTGCCCCGATATCGTCGGGGGTGCTGGGGCAAGAGGGCTTGAGCTCCCTCTTGCCCCGATGTTGTCGGGAGGGGGGGGGGTCGTGTTTGACATGGCAGGAGGGCTTGGGCACCCTCCTGCCTGGATGGTTGTGGGGGGGGGGATTCTGTAACCGGTATTGTTTTTGACAGACACCGGTTACAGAATCCAGCTTTTAGGCAAAGGACTGGCTCCTCCTTCGCCTAAAAGCCCTTCTGTTGGACGTTTGTGGCTTAGGTGTTTTTTTGTTTCATTATGGTTCTTTTATTAAAGTGCACTATTAGTGTGCATTAAGGGTGACGAGATAATTGCGTGCCAGACACCAGTGCGCCGACAATCCAGCGCTGGCAATTCAGCGCTAGAAAGAAGCGTGCCACGGCAAAACTTTGTTTTAAAGAGCTCTGACAGGGGTGTGTGGGGGGAACCCCCCACTTTACTGCATTGTGTTCGCGCTGCCATTGGGGGGGGTGTGGGGGGTGCAACCACCCACATTATAGAGAAAATGGAACTTTTCCCCCCCAAAAAATCGGAAAAGTTGTTTTCTCTATAATGGAGGGTTCCAATCCCCCAACCTCCCCCCAACAGCAGCGCGAACGCTATGCAGTAAAGTGGGGGAGGGGGTTTCTCCACTCACACCCCGCTTCGGAGCTCTTCGAAGTCATAATGCCGTTGTACAGGGCCATGGTGAGACCTCATCTGTAGTACTGTGTGCAATTCTGGAGGCCACATTACAGTAAAGATGTGCGCAGAATTGAATCGGTTCAACGGACAGCCACCAGGATGATCTCGGGGCTCAAGGGTCTCTCGTACGAAGAGAGACTGAACAAATTGCAGCTCTACACTCTTGAGGAACGTAGGGAGAGGGGAGACATGATCGAAACATTTAAGTACCTCACGGGACGTGTCGAAGTGGAAGATGATATTTTCTTTCTCAAGGGACCCTCGGCCACAAGAGGGCACCCGCTCAAACTCAGGGGCGGAAAATTTCACGGCAACACCAGAAAGTATTTCTTCACAGAGAGAGTGGTTGATCATTGGAACAAGCTTCCAGTGCAGGTGATCGAGGCAGACAGCGTGCCAGACTTTAAGAATAAATGGGATACCCATGTGGGATCCCTACGAGGGTCAAGATAAGGAAATTGGGTCATTAGGGCATAGACAGGGGGTGGGTAAGCAGAGTGGGCAGACTTGATGGGCTGTAGCCCTTTTCTGCCGTCATCTTCTATGTTTCTATGTTTCTATGTTTTAATATCAAGTTTTTCCGCGGCGTGCTTCTTTCTTGCGCCGAATTGTTAGTGCACTGGTGTCTCACGTGCGACAGACTAAAGTGCTATGCAGTCCATAGATATACAGTGAGCTGTTCAGCATTCCGTGTGACTTACTAAAAGGACCCCTATTTAACAGAGATTACAAATTAAAAGTCATGGAGGACTTGTTTGAGACTCTTGGTCAATATGGAGCACCTTATTTGCTTACGGCAACAGCAAGCTTCTAAGCCAGCTATTGATTTGGGCTATATTCTTCAGTTATTGGACTAATTTGGAGATAATTAATCTGTAAGGGTGGGGGGAGTTAGGGGTATTTTATAGCTATGTCCTGAAGAAACAAGAGTAGCAGGTTTCAGTGGGTTGTTTAATTGTGGAAAGGGTTTGAGTGGGTTATATAAAAGCAAAAACTTTTACATGGGGGATTTTTCAAGGAGGCAAAGTACTGCTTTCTGTATACATTTTGTGGATGCCAATAAAAATTCATTAAAGTTAAACAAACAAAAAAGTAATAAATAGAAATAAGACAAAATCAATAAAATAATAACTTTTTTATTGGACTAACAATATATTTTGTGATGAACTTTCAAAGGTAACCCTTCTTCTTCAGACCAGAAAATCAGAAAAAATAAAACCCCTTATATGGCCATCTTGCTATACTCCTGCTTCAGTGAAGCCTGTAGAGATTTTTCACTGCATTCTGAAGATAAGACCTCCAAACTTTTTCCTGTAATCTGTTGTTTTTTCCATACAACTACTAGGAAGATGTATCAGGATAGCTATAGTAGCCAAATTGATACATATAACAATTTCATCTTTACCACATGGAATTAGTCCTATTTTACCTAAAAACAATAAAAAAAAGTTATAAAATCAGTTATTCAGCTGTTCTTATGAAACCATCACTAGAACTCTTGACTCAAGATAACTATAAACCCAAACAGACTTTTACTCCAAGATTGTTTTAGAAGCTCTGGCTGATAAATTAAGTGCTGCACAAATCATGAACCATAATTGCAATCCCACTCCCCCCACACACACACTAAATGTCAGAGGCCAGGGAGAATGTAGAAAGTAAAAAACAAAGGTTTCAGTATTAAGATACTCTTTTATAATTCGGAGAGGGTCCTGTTGCCACCAGTTCCTCCTAGTGATTGTAATAGATTATCCCATTTCCCCTTAGTTTATCTCGATTTCTCTCCCCTTTTGGGAAAGGCTACAGTGTTCACTGGACACACTAAGATCTGCCTGCCCTGAAGTCAGACAAGTAATATTATTCTACTGGTTTTAAGTGGTGGCACTGTGAATTCAAGCTGGCATCCTTCATTGTGATATTTTCAGCTGTCCTACGTCAACACAAAAATCTAAGATAATAATACCCTTAGCGCACATGCGCACTTCAATTTTTGTGGCTCCGTGCTCCGTCGCTCTGTGGTCGGCAGAGAAATGTTGCAGAGTGTGGCGCGTGCGCGGCACGTGCGCACATTGGGAGCCGACATCGGGGAGAGGAGGCGGCTGCGGCGACCGAGCTAAGGAGCTAGGGGAGGGAAGGCCACAACTACTGCCGCTCCGTGGTCGCACAGCCTTCTCCTCTGCCTCCACTCTCCCCTCTGGGTGAATTTCCGGGTCGAGGATGAGGATTTGTTGGAGGCTGGTGGCGCTGCTGCAGAGGGGGGTGGTATGGTGCTGGTGGGGCGGTCAAAGGAAGGGGAGTGGGGCGCAGGCAGGGAACGGGAGAGAGGGAAGGAAAGAGATAGAAAGACACACAGGTAGCGGCCAAGGAAAGAGAGAGAAAAAGAGACAGAAAGGCACATAAACAGCGGCCAAGGAAAGAGAGAGAGAGAAAAAGAGACAGAAAGGCACATAAACAGCGGCCAAGGAAAGAGAGCGAGAAAAAGACAGAAACATACACAGACAGCAGCCAAGGAGAGAAAGAGATAGAAAGACAGACAGATACACAGACAGCGGCCAAGGAGAGAGAAAGAGACAGAAAGACAGACAGACACACAGCGGACAATGAGAGAGAGAGAAAGAGACAGAAAGGCACATAAACAGCGGCCAAGGAGAAAGAGACAGAAAGAGACAGAAACATACACAGACAGCGGCCAAGGAGAGAGAGAGAGAGAGAGAGAGAGAGAGAGAAAGACAGACACACAGCGGCCAATGAGAGAGAGAAAGAGACAGAAAGGCACATAAACAGCAGCAAAGGAGAAAGAGACAGAAAGACAGACAGACACACAGCTGCCAATGAGAAAGAGACAGAAAGACACACAGACAGCGGCCAAGGAGAGAGACAGACAGACAGCGACCAAGGAGAGAGAGAGAGAGACAGAAAGACAGACAGTCACACAGAAAGACAGACAGCGGCCAAGGAGAGGGAGAGACAGAAAGACAGGCAGACAGAAGCCAAGGAGAGAGAGAGAAAGAGACAGAAAGATAGACACACACAGAGAGCGACAGAAGAAGACACACAGAAAGACAGCGGCCAAGGAGAGAGACAGAAAGAAAGAAAGACAGACAGAGACAGCGGGCAAACAGAGAGAGAGAGAGAGACAGAAAGAAAGACAGCGGCCAATGAGAGAGAGAGACAAAGAAAGACAGACAGACACATCTATTCTAGCACCCGTTAATGTAATGGGCTTAAAGACTAGTAACTTTATAATACCTTAATTTAGCTTGATGTCAGAAAAGAAAAATCTTGTAAAGTAGCAGTGACTGGGAATGTAAAAGTTTAGATCTCAAATTTAAAACAAACAAAGTACAAAAAAAACAACCTGCAAATCAAGAGTTCACAGAGGCCCTTTACGGAAAGAATTAAAGGGCATTTCAAGAGAGGTAGAATAGGTGTTGGCTTCACTAATCAGAAGAGGGAAAGCACATCAATAGAGCATTGGCATCCTAGTGAGCCTTTTTTTAGGGGAAATTGACAATTCAACATGTCTATTATTTTGTTGACATGATTTTCAATAGCTTGTCCAATTTCCTTTTAATTGCACATTCTGTTTATCTGCATTGCGATCTCCCTTTTTAATTAATAAAACAAATGGGTGCATCGGTCTGCGATGCAATATTCTCCAAAGAGGCATTAGGCTCTCTGTTTTCTTCCCACTTATATTGATTCATTTTACACAAGCTGCTGCCTCCTATGAGGCTTTTATTCTCAACAGTGCTTTTTATAATTCAGCTACCATGAAAAGGGACGTTTTGAGCACTGAACTGTAATGGGAATTACAATAAGGTGTATCAGTTTTGAAAATGTCATAATTTTAAAATGCACTAGTCTGCTAATAATAACCCTACCACAGCTACTAATTATATCAGAAAAAAAATAAGCTGTGAATGTCTCTTTTGAACCAAATATTGCTGCAAGTAAACAGGTTTTTTAGAGGGAACCATTTTTTTTAGAGGAGGAAAAGCCTCAGAACCTCATTAGAGAAGAACCCTTCTCTAACTAGAAAGGGCTTGGTAATGTCATTGGCAAAAAAACCTCCTCACTCCTGTGTTACAGCTGATGTTTACAATTATTGATTGCTGTTAGCAAAATCAGGAAGTTAGCACAATTTCTCCAAAACAATTTCTCAAAAAAAAAACCCACCAAACATTAAATGTTACTAGATTTGTTGCTGTTAGCAAAATACTATTAGTAACTGGTAGCAAAACGTTTAATGCTGTGAACACTGTGGCTAGAGGCAAATTGCTGTTAGCAAACATTTTAAAGCCAGAACTTAAAACAGTTAAGCAACAGGCTTCAAGCTTCTTCGGGCTAAAGTCCATGCCCCCTCCAACGATGGCCAAAAGCGTTTTGTCAAAAGGCTGCTTCAGGGATAGGAAGGGATAGCGTTTAGCACGCAACTCGTGCTCACTAACCGAACCGCAACTGTTTTCCCTGGGATCGGTTGCATGGAATATTTCTACTATTTGGGTACTTGTGACCTGGATTGGCCACTGTTGGAAGCAGGATACTGGGCTAGATGGACCATTGGTTTGACCCAGTGTGGCTATTATTATCAGCCTGATACTGAACCACAGGAGGCAGCCTGGCTGCCTCCCGTGGTTGGTGGCAATCCCAGATATTTAATGCTGGGGTTGCTGGCATTGAATATCTGGGGCAAAAGTTGGCAGCCAATGAGCCTGATATTTGTTGGGAGATAGCTGGCTATCTCCTCTTGAATATTAGCAGGTAGCCAGCCAAACAGAACTTGGCTGGCTGGGAGCCATTTCCAGTCAGCTAAGTCCCACTTAATATCAGGGGGTGTTCTTATGTTAATAATATGGAAAACATAGATTTGGATATTTTGCATCTCATTGCTACTTAACCTAGTGTCTCAGACATTTTTAGCTTTGGCATACTAAATGGAAAAAAATGTTTTTTGCAGCACATTATAATTGAAAATGATAAAATTGCAAAACCAACAAAAAATTAAATTTGAGAATTATTTAAAGTTCTTTAAGCTATGTATGGATAATTGTAACAACAGTGAAACTAAAGTAGATAGAATAGAATTGCTAATCAATGCGATGGATGTGCTTGTTTTTGAGTGCAAATTAACTCAAAACGCAGCTTGATAGTCGACAAGCAAACACACATTTCATCATCCACTATCTGCAGTCATTCTCTTTTTTTCCAATTTAATTTCTGTCAGAGCTGACAATCCAAGTTCACAAAAATAAGAAGATCCAAACGGTAACAAAACTTTGACTGCTTTGTTGCTCAAGTTAGGATAAAAAATAAAATTATTTGCTGTTAGTTTTCAAGGATCTTATGCACACAGATGCTTATAATATTGAGACTCTTGCATATGTGGCATATATGTCATCTTTTCTAGTGTACACTTATAAAAGGAAATCTAAAATTCTGGAATCTCTTGTGGCACACTTGGAATCTCTTAGGGGCACACCACTGTGCCATGGCACACAGTTTGAGAGACACTGCTTTAAGGAGTGTAGAAAGATGTATGGTGCACTAATCAGTTACATAAACAAATACGTGCCTGTTAGTATTCTAGGGAAGACCATAATATCTCATCCAGGTTCAGCTATCTTTGCCTACTTACACGACACCAGACCCAGGCTAATGAGAAATACTTTTATTATGCAAATAGAAAAATATAGTTCATAACTCAGCAGCAATAACTAATTATTGTTCACAAAATATCCGATTACATATGTGAAACTCAGTACATAATTATCACAACACACTTGCTAGATAAATAAGTAAACTAATTCTTACACTCTAAATAATTCCTTATCATAACAATTCCTGATTAGCAGCAACTATTACAGGTTATCACCAAGAGTAGCTTCACTTCTCCTTATCCTGAACCACAATAAGATTCATTTATCTAACCCCAGCTGATAAGATAATAGAATTCCGTATTCTCACCATCCAATTTGGCCTTTGCACAAAATCAGGTGTAAGGGAAGACGTCTTCTACTCAGCACTAAAGATAAGAATTATTTCGGTACAGGAACAAGAATTTGTCAGCCACTAGAGAAGCTGTAACTTATGTTGGCAGCAAAGGTTTCCTTTATGTGATATGAAAAACAGGTCTGGATAAAAGTCCAGGTCCTTCACTCCCTGGAAGAGAGCTAATCACAAGAGGTAACTTCTCAGGTCTTAATTATCATAAAAGAAGTGCATGGGAACACCTATGATAAGATGTGAGTTCACCCACATCCTAACACAGACTAAATTATAATTAGCACCTTTTCACTTGGATCTCGTCAGATGACCTCTCTGGACCAATCCAGAAACAGAACTTAGATGAATAGCCTTTCTGTATAGAGTCTCGTACAATCTGGGAGACAGAGGCGCCTTCGTTAGATAAGAAACACAGGAGCAATTCCTCCCCCAAGATTCACACAGGCTAAGCATGAAGGCATAGATGGATGTCCTTGACTAGAATACAATTCTGGTATATACCCAGAATGCATCAGGCAGAAACAGCAAAGATGTATTCTTCTTTCTCTTCTTGCTAGGTTCAGGCTGGAATGATTTCTTGCAAATAATGGTTCAGGCTTGATGATGTCAGAGAGGCCTAACCTTCAGGTGTGAATAAGGAAACACCCCTACAGGAGAGAGGGAAGAATCCGAGTATGAATGGGCAGAGCCACTGACCCTCAAGCCTTGCATTGAAGAATGCTGGTGTAGAAGGACTGAGGTTGAGAAAGACACGGGATGGTTTCCCATGGCTATTCGTGGGGACGGGGACACAAATTTGGTCACTGTGTCATTTTTTTTAGACTAGGAGCTCCTTTTACTAAGGTGTGCTAGCGTTTTAGGTGCGTGCGGTAACCCCGCGCTATGCCCCAAGAACACTAGCTCAATGCTGGCGTTAGCATCTAGAGCGCGCGCTAAAACCGCTAGCACAGCTTAGTAAAAGGAACCCTAGGTTTCTACCATGTAGCCTCTGGGTAGCTAAATGGAGGCACCTAATTACAGAATTGTTCCCTTAATATGCATTAATGCTAATTTGTTATAGTAAATACATAGCTATAACGTGTAGTTAAAAAAAATGGAAAAGAAAATGATTCGCTTAGACTAGAAATAACCTCACTGATCACAGTACTTAAAATTATATACCATTTCACTTTTTTGATGCCTAAATTAAAAAGGGCAAAGAAGAACACTGCTTTAAGAATATATAAAATTTTATAACCTATTATTTGACTTTCTTCAAGGGTAAGATTCAAGTTAAAGCAGTACTTTTTTTTTTTTTTTTAACTTTTAAGTACCATTTAAATTTACAGTACATTCAATTAATTCAGGATGTCACAGAATACTGGGAGATTGAAAGACCGCAGTTAGGTCGTGTTGAAATAAATGCTGGTGAAAGCAGCTTGCATTTGCACAATATTCAGTTAAGGTTCAGACGAGGTCCTTTCCTCGTACAGGAACAACTGGCATCATTAACAGAAACCTCCCTAGCAGCCAGACATGTGAGGAGTTCAATCATTACAATTTCCACACCAATTTTCATATCCCTAGCTGTGATATTGATCTCCAAACGACTGAAGGGCAAGTACATGAAGCAAGGGAGCTGCCTATTGATTCTGCAGAGCAGATACACAGGTTTGAAGAGTACGCATGCTGATTCCGAATACCCTCGAGAATTTTGAACACGTTGTTTTGTTCTTACCGATAGCAGATCATATGGATTCTGCAGTGCCTTTTTATATAGGATTAATAGGTCATAATGGAGAAGAGAGGTAAAGGGGCCAAATTTAGATCATTATGGGCGCCCATACAAGAGTTTGCAGATAGTAATTGAATTATAGTGAAAAGATGGAGATGTATGCATGTAGATATGGATGGATGTTGGTTTTTCACCCTCTGCAAATGGGATGGGGGGTGGGGGTGGGAGTGTCATTTCACAGATTTTGCCTTTTAATATCCTAAGGGCTCATTTTACAAAGGTGCGCTAGCGTTTTTAGCGCACGCACCGGATTAGCGCACGCTAAAGTGCACGCTACCTGAAAAACTACCACCTGCTCAAGAGGCGGTAGCGGCTAGCACGCGTTAAGGCCCTAACGCACCTTTGTAAAAGGAGCCCTAAGCATTGTGTTAATAGTTACGAGTTATTTGTTTAATATGTTTCTCCTGCTTTATTGTATGTTACTATATAAAATTTCAATAAAATTTTAGAACGGGAAAAAAAAGGATTAAATAGGGACGCATATGGGAAACATTTTTATTTTATCATTTTATTTCCTTTCCCCTTCTCAAACAGGAAAAAAAAAATACAACAACAACAAAAAAGAATAAAATCAAAATAATATTTCTTCCTATAAGAGAGCCCCCGCCCCCTCTTTTTACAAATCCATGATGGAGGTTTCTACCGCAGCCTGGAGCGGTCCAACATCTGTCCCTCTCCCTGTCTGTCCCTCCCTTCTGGTCTAGAAGAGCAGCACTTAGTTGTACCTCCCTTCACCTGCAAACCCAGCATTTCGCTCTGCCTCACACTCTAGAGGTTCAGTGGTGTTTGCTAACCTACCTCAATCGCTGTCAGCAGAGATACCACAGTAATGAAAGGAGCTGCCCTGGGGCCTCAGGCTTCCCTGTGATGCATCTTGCCTTCTCAGATGCAACTTCTTGTTCCATGTAGGCAGGACACATAACATATGTTTTACTTTATAAAAACTACCCCCTTACCCCTTGATTCTATAAATGGCTCACAATTTAGGCACATGCAGCTAAATTGTCTAATGAACCAATTAGCGCCACTGAATGCTCCTCTGATGCTCATAGAATTCCTTTGAGCATCAGAGCAACGTTGGAGCATTCAGCTTCCTGCCTTTTGGCCTGCCATAGAGAGAGGAAGAAATGCTGAGGGAAGCACTGGGAATGAAATGACAACGAGTAGGCATAGGCACTGAGAGCTAAAAGGCATGGGTTGTGGAGGGAAGAGATATAGAATGGAAAAGGGAGAACAAACCTGAAGTGAATGCAAGCTGTGGGGGTGGGGACAAGGGTGTGAAGCAAAGAGAAGTAGGTGAGGGGTAGATTGAAGAAAGAGAAACAGAGATGAGGACAGGGTGGAGGGAGAAGGGAGTAGGATACTATATGTAAGGGTGGTAGAGAGAGAGGGAAGTGGGGGTGCAAGGAGAGAGAAGAGGGGGCATGATACTAGGTGGAATTGGGGTGGAGAGAGAGAGGAGTTAGATGGAAGTGAGGTGGAGAAAGGGAGGCAGGATACTGGATGGAATTGGGGTGGAGGGAGAAAGAGGGAGCAGATGCTGATGGAAGTGCCTATTCTCTCCTTCTGCAAACAAACCCCCACCCCTAAATACGCCTACTTGGTCATGCAGCATCACTAAGCACCACTAGGCGCCCGGGCGTTAACTGTGCATAGATTTTTTAAAAATTGTTTTTAAATTGGCTTTTCGTGGCATGATCAATTATCGTGCCACTTAAAGCTGATTAAAACAATTAAGTTAGGCGCCAGCAGGTGTGATCTAGATATCTGTCGGCGCCTAGCTTTAGGTGGTCCTTACAGAATTCCCCCCAAAGTACTATTTTAAAAATGGCACCCAGTTCGAAACACTGTTTATAGAATAGCACTCTACACAGAATTTTGGGGCACCGTTTATTGAATCTAGTCCAATATGTGCATCTACCCCTGTGAATTTTTATAAAAGCCTTTTTCCACATGTAAAACAGTCTTTACATATGGAGAAAGCTTAGTAAAATTAACCCTTTGAGGGCAACTTTTAAGAGTTATTAGTATGGGTAAATAGCTGTGGGTTCAAACTCCGCGCTGCTCCTTGTGACCCTGGCAAGTCACTTAATCCTCCACTGCCCCAGGCACATTAGATAGATTGTGAGCCAAACTGGGACAGATAGGGAAAATGCTTGAAGTACCTATATGTAAACCACTTTGAGTGTAGTCATAAAACTACAAAAAGGCAGTATACAAGTCCCAATCCCCCTATTTTACTAACGCACAGTGCGGGTTTTAGCGCCAGCAGCGGCAGTAACTGCTCTGACCCTCATAGAATTCCTATGAGCATCGGAGCAGTTACCGCCGCTAAAACCCACACTCTGCATTAGCAAAAGAGGGGGTAAGTTTGCTAACTGAAAACTGCCTATCATCCCCGCAAATAAAAGTGCATGTATTGTGGAACAGGATGGGTACGTTCACACACATTGAGTAGAAGAATTCCCAAGGTTATGGTTAAGTACACACAGGGCCTGTTTTACAAAGCCGCGCTAGCGGCTGCAGCGCAGTAACGGCCCCGAAGCCCATAGAGATTTAAAGGGCTTCGGGGCTGTCGCTGCGCAGCTTTGTAAAACAAGCCCACAGTTTTGTATTTTCAGGTATATACATGTTCCTCAGAAGGTAAAGAATACCCGCAGAAGACGCAGATGCAAATTCTGGCAGTTCTCAAAAGGGAAAAATATACAGGTTGTACTTTCCCCTTTCAGAACTAATGCAAAATTCATGAATGCAGACCCAGAAACTTTGCAAAACAGTTGCATTGCTTTGGAAAAGTATCCCTTAAGGGATTACATTAGAGATGCAGTAATCCAGTGTTTTTTAATGTCCGACACCTTATCTATAGTGATAAAAAGTGGCAAATTAGATAAAATGAGATACCATATTCTGTTATGTGGTATTTATATTTAAGATTTCTCTTTCTCCTTCTCTCTTTTTTTTTTTTACAGACTTCTGTGTTAAAACTCCAGAAAAGATTTTTCAGGGGAGGAACTTTTTTTTTTTTTTTTTCCATTTTATCATGAAAATATTCACAAAGCGAGAAATTGACCTGTCACATATTCTGGCCGCTTGGGAAGATGAATGGTCTAGTGGTCGGAGCACAGGAATAAGAGTCATCATTTAGCATTCTGCAGCCCTCCGTTGAGTGTGTGATCTTAGGTAAATTACTTCATTACTTTGCAGTTCACTGTACCCATATGCAATTGCATATCTGTCCAAGTCTTGCTCTGCCAATGAAACTGTCATGATAGGTAATAACTAATCATACTAAGCTGACACTACTTCACAAAGTTGTTTTCTCTCAACTATATTCCTTTCTTATGTCAAAGCTATACTCGGCTACATAAACTTAAGATTTGTTGTCCTACTCTGAAAAACTTATTTTCTTAAGAATCGTAACATCCTCATCTCAGCTAGGTGCGCCTCCCCTAATATGATCTTCATTTCTGTTGACATAAAAGCTCATTTTAATTCTGCTACCCGTCCTCTTCTTGTATCTTTACTTTTGGTTCTCAGAGTTGAAGACCCTGCCCTGAGCTGGTTTTTCTTCTAATCCCTTCTTTGATGTTTTGTTAGGTTTGTCTACTTACAATTCTTAACTATTACCAATTTGTACCAAAGCCCTCAAGACACATTTCCCATGTGCTTTTATTTAACATCACTATGCTGCTAACGGTACACTATCAATAGCGTGCTGGACATTGGTGCACTGACAATTGCACTCTGTAAAATACGCGCACCAACAAGTGCGAACATGGAGGGGAATTGACGAGGCGGAATTCTAAGTGTAGTGTGTGTGGGGGTGTATGTGGCAATGTTGTAATTCAGAGCACGTCAGCATTGAACACCCCCCCCCCCCCCAAGTGTGTCATTATAAAAGTTCCCCTCCCTGGAGTGTTGTAAGTGCGCAGAGTGCAAGTTGTAAGTGTTGTAAGAGAGCATGAGTGTGTGTAGGGGTTCCCCCCGCACACACACACACTAGAGAATGACACGGTGACAAAAATTCATCACCGTTCCCGTCCCCGCGGTTAACCGCGGGAAACCATCTTTATGTCATTCTTTAAGGAGAGAGGGAAGAATCAGAATATGAATGGCCACAACCACTGACCCTCAAGCTTTGCGTTGAAGAATGCTGGGATAGAAGGACTGAGGTTGAAATAGACACTGCAAAATTACATGGGATTATTTCCCGCAGTTATCCACGGGGACGGGAACGGTGATGAATTTTGTCACCGTGTCATTCTCTAACACACACCCTCAGAGCACAAACGGGAAGGCATAGGGCGAAGTGCTTAGAGCGTGAGTTGTAAGTATAGTGGAGGGGAGGTTTCCCAACAAAAGCGTGAGTGTAGTGGGGGGTCCCCCCACCCCCCTCAGAGCGGAAACGGGGAGTACAAACGGGAAAGCATAGAGCGGCGTGCATTTGTCCTGTATGCAAATGTCAGGGCAGAATTGTCAGCATGCCAATGTCCTGCATGCATTTGACGGGTCACTGCTGATAACACTCAATTATTTCTTTATAAAATTCTGGTGCAGAGCAACTGGACAGAAAGAAAAAATGTAAACTGAATGAGTGATGCTGAATGAGTAGCACGGTGGTTAGAGCTATAGCCTTGACACCCTGAGGTTGTGGGTTCAAATCCCATGCTACTCCTTGTGATCCAGGGTGAGTCATTTAATCCCCATTGCCCCAAGTACATTAGATAGAGTGTGAGCCCACTGGGACTTGGACAGATAAGGAAAAATGCTTGAGTACCTGAATATAAAACATGTGGAGGGGCATAATCGAAAGGAACGTCTAAGTCCGTTTTCGTCCAAGTCGCAAGTCGTCTAAAACAGCCTAGGACACATTTTCAAAAAATACGTCCAAAATTTTTTTTGTTTCCAAAATCGTCTAACTATACATCCTGCCGATCTGATCGTCTAAGTCGCTAAATCGTCCATCTTTATATCACATTTTCGTCCAACTCTTCGTCCAAGTCAAAAACACCTAGAACAAGCCCTGTTGGACGTGGGAGGGGTCTGCAAAGTGATGAACTGAACACCCAGACATGGCACCTAAATAGTGGGGTACCTTACAGGGCACTGCTGTGAACTTCACAAAAAGGGTGCCATGTCATCATCTCACTACAGCTCCCTTATAGGTCATGATGAGTCCCCCCCAACCATCTCCAGAATCCCCTAGACCCATCTATCTACCACCCTAATAGCCCTTATGGCTGCAGGAGCCACTTATATGCCAGTAAAAAAGAGTTTGGGGGTCACATGTTTAAGTATCAATGCAGTGATTACAGGGGCTTATGGGCATGGGTCCTCCTCTCCATGAGTCCCTAACCCACCCTCAAGACGGCTTAAGCTGCCTCTGCTGGACGACTAGGCTTTCCTATGCCAGGCTGCCAGGTGATGATGGACTGGAGGCTGAATTTTAAAGGTGTGATTAATATTTTTAGGGGGGGGGGTCGGTGATCACTGGGGTAGTGTGTGGGGTCTGTTTTATGTGTTTGCAGTGCTTATCTGGTGACGTCGATCCTGTGCTGTATAACTTTCGGTTACACATGCTGTATGTCTAAGCCGGCCCACGTCCCGCCCAACTCCCACCCTCGACACTCCTCCTGAAATGCCCCGTTTAGCTTTGGTCGTTCAGCGGCACTATGAAGGCCTAGGTCGTTTAGAAATATATCCAAAACACATTTTTATTATCGGTACTTGGACATATTTTGACAATGTTTGTCCAAGTACCGACTTAGGCTGGTTTTTTGACGTTTTTCTCTTTAGATTATGAGGCCCTTAATCTATAAGTGGTATATAAATACTTAAATAAAATAAAGAGTGATAGGTGGTATATAAAACAATTAAAGAGTATATTATTGATGTACATTATTAAGAAAGTAGGTCTTGTGGCATAAAATGGAACCTATGATAAACTGGAGTGCTCTAAGGCAGTCACCAATTTCAAGTTTGTTTATGAACAGGAATGGAAGAAGGTGCATGGATGATGTCATATGTGTCCACGCATGCTCGGAGGCCCCCGGACACGGCCTAGAGGTCAGAAATTTTTTTTTTAAACCCACAGCTTTTGAGGGTGGGGCTTAGGGCAGAACAGGGCCAGGCCAGGCAGAATGGGTCAGGGTGGGGCGGAATGGGATGGGGGCCATGTGTCCTGGATTTTATTGAACAAAATACGATAACCCTAATTAAAGATAATATTAATTTATGTATTACAATGGATAATTTCAAGAATATTGTTTTGTGTTGTAATCTAGGATTCCTGAATTTTTTTCCCCAGAGTGACTCTCATTGCTCCTGGTGATATGTATAAAAATATGTAAGGAAATATTGGGAACCTCTCCAGCACTAGTCCTGCCTATTACTCAAGTATATTACCTCCTGTCTGGGAAGAAACAAACTGTTCCAGCTTTGGGAAAAGCTTCTTTGGAAATTCATATGTTAGAAGTTTCTGAATTTCTTGGAAGTGGCATCAGACTTGGTAAATGCTACCCCATCTTCTTTACTTGTTACCTCTGCATTATTTTCAGAGAAGGATTGGTTACTTAAGATGTATTTTAGACATAGTATGAACTGCGCCTCCCCCTCCCCTATGCAACACTCGCGCCCTCTCTTCTACCGTACCCCTTTAAATCTTTACCACTGTGAACAACTTCTCAGGCCTATTGCTCACACCAACCTGGCTCCCCTCTGAAATCACTTCCAGGTCCCAGGGCCAGGAAGTGACGACAGAGGGAAAGCCAAGGTCAGAGGAGCTGCTCTCACTGTCAAAGATTTAACAAGGTATGCAGAGGAAGGGAGGGTGCAAGTGTGGCGGGGAAAGAGAAGGGATGGCGGGGAAAGAGAAGGGATGCGAAGAGGAGGGTGCAGAGAGTGCCTAACACCTTTGCCATGCCACTGAGCAGTCGGTATGATTTGCATTGAAATTTTTTTATTTTTCACTAAATGGCTTTGAAAAATGGTTTCCTACTAGTTCAGCAAGCGAAATGACTTTAGCTGTCTTGGAATGCATTTCAAGGCTGTGCTAAAAACAGCAAATGGGTCTGTGAATGTGCTACTGTCATTGCTTTTGGTTTATTCATTTGCTTTCCATGCAGCCTGGAGGGTTTATTTTATTAGTTTTACATTTGATTCCAGAATAAATGCATTTAAAGTAGATACACAGTAGTTTATTTTCCCATTGTTCAAGGCAGCTAAAGTATATTAGCTCTAATGGTAATTATAGAGCTTTGCTATTTGCATAACTGCATTTCTTTGATTGAAACTTTTAACTATAACTTGGTTACTTTTAATAAACGATTTTTACAATAGTGCTTACATGAAAAGCAAAGTCACCTGGGTCTGTTCAGAATGCTGGCACTATTATAATAATTACCTATTATTAATCACAGATCCAACCTGCTCACAGCAACTTATATTAATGCATTTTGCAACATAATTGCAGAACTCTCATCATTATAACTCAACTTATCAGCTCAGGAGGATGCTCTCTTCCCCTAAAATCTATAATAGAAAAGAGAAAAATGAAAGCTGATAAAAAAACTATTTGGCTTATCAAGTTTGTCCGTCTATGCCATCTGTATCCCTGTCTTTTCCCTAAGAGATCCTATGTACTTATCCCAAGCTTGCTTGAATTCAATTACAATCTTCCTCTCCAGCACCTCCACCAGTTGGCCATTCCATGAATTTACAGCCTTTTATGTGCAGAAATTGTTTCCTTAAATTAGTCCTGAGCCTATCCCCTTTCACCTCCATTCTATGTCTTCTCATTCCAGAGCTTCCTATCAATTGAAAGAGACTCGCTCATCTCCTTTCTCTCTCCTTTCTTCCAAAGTATACATATTGAGATCTTAAGTCTATCCTCTCACACTTTGGGGTTCGTTCTCTTTTTTAAAAAATTCTTTATTGATTTTCCAAACTTCAATAGTGCAATTGGGGTTCATTCTCAAAGAGAAAACTGTCCAAAAAAATGACATAAAGTGTCATTTGGATGATTGCTAAAACGTCCAAATTGCTATTTTTGAAACATATTTTTAGATGGTTTTCTATGTTGTTTCTCTGCAGTGTGTCTAAATCTCAAGGGGACATGATGGGGTATGTTTCGGGTGGAATTAGGGCACCTCTATGTTTTAGACTTTTTTTCAGCAAAAATGGAACATTGTAGAAAATGTCCAGGGCAAAACATGGATTTTGAGACTAAACCTGTTTCAGTAACGAAAAAGTGCCAAAAAGGTAGCCAAATTAACTAGATGAGCACTGAAGACATGAAAGCATGGCCACCTCTTACTCCCCCATTGCCACTGACTACCTCTCTCCCTCCCAAAGATGTAAATGAAACAGTACATACCAGCCTGTATGACAGCTTCAGATGTTATGGCCATTCCTCTTAGAACAGCAAGTAGGGCTTTGGAGTAGTCTAGTGTTCAGTGCAGTGGACTGCAGAGAAGAGGATCCAGGCTCATATACCACTCTGATACACTTGTGCTTAGGGTTACCAAATGTCTAGCTTTCCCCAGACATGTCCTCCTTTTGAGGACATGTCAGGAGGTCCAGACGGCTTTCCAAAACCCGGCACTTTGTCCAAGTTTTGAAAAGCTATGTTGGGGAGGGAGGAAGTCCGTGCATGCAATGACATCATCACGTAGTGTCCGCGCATGCGTGGACTTCCTTCCTGTCCAACAAAAGCAGGCAGTGGGGGGCGGTGCACGGGCAGGCTTAGGGTGGGGATGGGCATAACTAGGTGGGCCTGGGGGCGGGGCTAGGAGTCCGGATTTTCAAAAAGGAAAATCTGGCAACCCTACTTGTGCTGGAATATGCGAGCCTACCTAAAGCCTCCCAAATTCTCTTCTATCAACATATAAGTGACACCTGTGGGCATAAGGGCTATTGGAGTAGTATATAGGTGTGTACAGTAGGTTTTGGGTGAGTTTTGGAGGGCTCCCCATACAATGTAAGGGGGTTATGTTGATATGTGTATCTCTGACCTTTTATGTGATGTTCACTGCGTTGCCCCTAGGCTGCCTCTCTGTTCTCCTGTGATATCTGTGTGGCCAGTTTGCTAAGAATGCTGGCCCTCTTAAGTCTCAATGGCTGTTTTTGTGCATTTTTCATTTGTACTTTTTTTTTTTTATAAATGATTCAAAAAAGATAGAAGTCTCAAGCTTATAAATGGTTGCAGTTGAAGCAAGCCATTCAGAAGGAGTTCCCTGATTGGCGTAACTAAAAAAATCAGTATAGGTTGCCTGGCCTATGTTTCCAGACAGATTTGGAAGGGCATCAGGCCGCCAAGTGGAACAAATTAATATCTGAATATTTGAATAAAAAACTTAAAACAAGCCTAAAAGACATTTGGAACATTGAAATAAAGCAGCAGATTTCTGCTACTCAATGGCCACGGATTTGGATTTGGAGGATGAGATGTACAAACCTGGTTCTTTTTGTTACATAGAATTTTTTGACCCCAGTTTGTTTACAAAAGTTGGACAGTTCAAAGTCTAATAGATGCTGGCATTGTTATCTTCAAGTAGGAACACTGGATCATTTGTTGTTTTATTGTCTTTTATACTCAATTTTTGGAAATCAATCTGGGGACATATTAATATGATACTGGAAACACCAATTCCATTGTCCTATGATATGATCATATGTGGGACATTGTTGAAAGCCAAAAATCCATTAGACAGGTATAAAAGCAGACTTTTTATAATTATGACAGGGGTTGCCATACAAATGATCACCAGGAATTGGAAGAATTGGGACAGGCTAAATTTTTCTTTTTGGTGGGGAACTTTGTGTCAATGTTATAAATATGGAAAAAATGAATTCAGAAATATTGGGACATCATAAAATATTTAGAGCAATATAGGGTCCGTTAATGGAATTTGTTAAATCTGATTAATGGTATAAGCCTCTAATTCTTACTTGTTTTTCACACACATCCAGGGAGGGGAGGTAGGTAAGGGACAAAATATGTTTTGTTTTGTATTATTTTATTAGATGTAAGTGCTGTCTTTGTATTACATGTTTGAAAAATTTTCTGCACTTTGTATTGAATTGAAAATCAATAAAGAATTACACACACACACACACAAAAGATAAAAGTATTCAGGTCAAACATATCTAGGAAATGACCCTTTTCAAAACAAAAAAATAAGAGGTTTTCATGTTTTGAAATTGGCCATGTTCACTACTGGATTTATGGATGTTTTCCTCAAAACATTTAAACTTGGTTTAAAAGTCATATTCAAAATGCCCTTCCACATGGCAAAGACTACTGACCATTGGTAGTAGCAAGGTGCAGCTTAGAGAGTTGCGCGGGGACAGAAATCCCATTCATCCCCGCCCGTCCCCGCCAGGATCCTCTCCGTCCACCCATCCCCACCAGGATCCTCTCCACCCCCACCTGTCCCCATAAAAATCAGTAATTACTTCTGATAGGATCATCAATTCCACAGTTTCTTTTGCTGTTTTCCTTGTAGAATCTCTTTGGTGGAATCCTTTTTTTGTTTTCTGTTCAGGTAATTAACTTATAAACCCCCTCTTTTACTAAGGCTGACGTGTCCATTATATTATATGGACGAACCCTGCTTCCAAAGCCTTCTATCCCCGTGGAAGTCCCATTGCCTAGAAGGGGGTCCCCGTGGGAGTCCCGTGGGCCAGAGGGGGGTCCCCTTGGGAGTCCCATGGGTTACGGTGGATTCCTGCGGGACCCCCGCAGGACCCGCGGGATTCCCACGATTCCCGTTCCCATGCAGACCTCTAGTGCAGCTGTCTGTCTGAGCTGGGCAATGTGTGCATTTGCAAACTGCCCCAAAATTTGACTTTATAGCAGTACTGAAGCTATAGATTTATAGCCTGTGATAGATGGTATGCATCAATGTACATGCGTATATTACCACAAGGATTTATTGCCAGGGCATCTCAGGAGCTGTAATTTTTGTATGTATACCATTCTAGTCATGCAGTTGAGTTAAGCAATAGAAATAAGTTTCTAATTAAGGTGTCATCATATCTGTGCTGGACTTAAAGTATCAACTATGAAAGGGGGCTTGTGAAAGTCAAGTGACTTCAGGCAAGGAACAAGGGTGACTGCTGGGCAAAGAGTGACTGTTGGGCAAAGAGGGGGAGGGAAGGTTGAGAAGTAATGAGACTGAGTGCGGGGAAATTGACAAAGACTGAGAATGTTAGGCCAGGAATGGGAAGAGGTCGAAAGAGGCAGAGAGTTATGACCAGGGAAAAAGAGGGAAGATAGAAAGAGAAGGAGAGTGATTGTTGAGGATAGAGAGGGTGGAAAGGTAGAGTGACAGAGCAAGGATGATGGTTGAAATCAGGAAGAAAGAGGGAGTAGGGAGTGATGACTGGGAACTGGAAGCTGGTTGAAGAGTGAAACTGGGAACAAGAAGAGAGTTTTAAGTGTGAAGGATAGCTGGAAAGAAAAACATAAGAATAGCTCTACTAGGTTAGAAAATTGGTCCATCTAACCTAGTACCCAGTTTCGAAATGTGGCCAATTCAGGTCAAGTACCTGGCAAAAGACCAACTATATGTGGCCAATTCAGCAACTATATGTGTTCAATTCAGGTCAAGTACCTGGTAAGAGCCCAAATAGTAGCAATATTCCATGCTACCAATCCCAGGACAAGCAGTAGCTTCCCCTCATGTCTGCTGTAATAGCAGACTATGGGCTTTTCCTCCAGGAACTTGCCCCAACTTTTTTTAAGCCAAGCTATGCTAACTGCTGTTACCACATCCTCTGGCAATGAGTTCCAAAGCTTAACTATTCTTTGAGTGAAAAAATATTTCCTCCTATTTCTTTTAAAAAGTTTTTTCATTACATTTCATTGAGTATCCCTTTACAGAAGAGACAACAAGGACTGAGGCTGGGACTGGCCTGTGGGAGCCAAAGACTTAGGACAGAGCTGATAGGGTCAGACAAGGGGAGAAGTGAGATAGCAGAGCATGAGGAGTCACCACACTCTTCTGGTGATTTTCATATTATTCTTTACTTCTGCATCTGGCTTTCTCTTGTCATCAGTTAGATTACCAACAAATGCCTGGCCTTGACTAACTTACTTTTAGCACAAATAATTTGACATTTTGGGGCTAATTTTTTAAACAGAAAAGTACAAAACTGCAGATGGATATGTTTTATTCACTAAAATGACCAAATCACTACTTTTAAAACTCTACAATACTTCTGAAACTCCACAATTCTAAACCTCAAGGAGGTGTGTTGGAAGTGTATTTTGGGAAAGATTATGGCCAGCTTATGATTTAGCAAAAAACCAATAAAGGAACAAAAAAGGACTTTTAATACCTTTTTAAGCCTGAGTGGCGCTCAGAATCCAAGAATGGAATGGAAAAACTCAATGTGGGGAACAAACCCCTATAGAATTTATCACAGAATCTATCATTGCACCAACTTTGTAGTAAAAGGTTATTAAAAATGCTTCTTGAAGAACTATAACGTGTTTTGTATATCCATAAAGTGAAATAAATGTCCAACTTCTTAATAGCTTCAAAAAAAGTGAATTCAAAAATAACTTAACTTAAATGTCCGTACAGCGATGGTCCGGCAAGGTTCTGACGCGTTTCGCCGAACTGGCTTCTTCAGAGAACCCGCTGTGCTGTACACGACCTGCAATTTCATGTGTTATTTAATAAAAATACAGTATATTTAAATAAAAAAACGGTTTAGTTATATTATATGTATTAAATACTTTTGAGATAGGTAATTTGGTTAATTGTATCCTGCTTTGTAGTATTGGTATACCAAGGAATCTAAAAACAGGAGACATTCTTAAAAAATCGTGCATGCAAATAAGATCGGCAGACAGCAGCAAGGATTTCATACATTTGCATGTGCCCAGGGCACATGCGTAGAAAAACACCGAAAAAAACAAAACAAAAACACACTCTCCTGCTGCACTATTGGACGAATGGAAGGGAGAGGAGGGGAGAAGCAACGTCGACTTTTCTCAATCGCACATAAAACATGCGTTTCTCTCCAAAAAACTACTATAATTCAGGTAAATCTTGTAATTTGTTTTTAATATAAAATTTAATCAAGACCCAGAGCCAGAAACACAAAAGCAAGAGTATCATATACACGCTCAAGAAGAAATGTTGGCTTTTAACAAGCGCACATGAAACATGCCTTTCTTTCCCAAAAACTCATAAGAAGCATGATTTTACTACCGTCCACTAACAATATACAGATACACTTTTTTATTTTCATTAGCCAAAGTCAAAACACAAGTGCTGGCATTGTAACAACACCCCCGGACCAGTTGCTACTTTTTTGTCGCCAAAAGCTGACGCTGCTCTTCGAAAATGCCTCGGCAATTTTTAAGAATCCACCGGAGGACTCATTTTAATGTTAAAAGAGCACATGCCATTGTTGGAGACTGCTAGAAAATGCTAAAGGCAGAGATAATCTGATTTGATAATCCACAGCTAAAATGCGTGCAGGCTAAACCACAGGAAAATAGTTTAGCAATGGCGTTAAAGTTTTGAGAATCTTGCCCTTAGTGTTGAAATGTTTAGAAAAGCTATTCAAAGAAAACTTATCTTTGTATCGTGTGTGGGCTTCTGGATCACTCCAACCAACGGTGGCCAGAGCATTTAGCCTCGTGGCTTCTTCAGGGAGGGGGGGATCTGCCCTGAAATAGAAACCTTCGATTAATTTGCACTGCAAAGACAAAAAACAAAAAGCTACCCTCAATGTAGAACATTAAAATTCATCACTCACACTTCACAACGGCACTCTCTAAAGTTAAAAGGGGATAGATTCCGTACAAACATAAGGAAGTTCTTCACCCAGAGAGTGGTGGAAAACTGGAACGCTCTTCCGGAGGCTGTTATAGGGGAAACACCCTCTAGGGATTCAAGACAAAGTTAGACAAGTTCCTGCTGAACCAGAACGTACGCAGGTAAGGCTAGTCTCAGTTAGGGCACTGGTCTTTGACCTAAGGGCCGCTGCGTGAGCGGACTGCTGGGCACAATGGACACTGGGCTGACCCAGCAGCGGCAATTTTTATGTTCCTAACTTGCTCAATGGGCCCATGAAAAGACAGCTGCTCAGTGTCTGACCTGTACTTATGTAACAAAGTGTAGAAATTCTGAGAGTTTGTGCATGTGAGCATTCTGAACAGTTTTCCAGAGTCAGAGTTAGAGATAGGAATTGAGAGAGTCAGGACCTGCATAAATTGAGTAAGGATAAAAGGGGATTCTGTGGGTTAAATATGGTTGTATAAGCAGCTAATTTTAGTGAAGTTGATAGGTAAAAGGTATAAGAAGACATTTAAAGTCGTTTGGAGAGACTGTGAAGCAATTTCTGAACTTTAGAAGAAGTGTTTGGTGAAGAGTAATTTTAAAAGATTTTGAAAAGCCAGAACACCTACATATTTGCCAGGAGGTCCTATGCCTGATCCTGGCTCCTGCAGTTCCTGACTTCTTGGTGGTCTGCAGAGCTGAAGACTACAGTTCCAGTTCCAGCTGCTTCGAGGGTTCCAATTTCCATGATGTTCCTTTTCAACTAATGGTATCCATAGCAAGAAAGCCTGCAAGCAGAGGAAAGGTTTTCCTTTAACTTTATTTTCCTGTGTGCACACAGTAGGTTTAATTTTGTTTAAGTGACATTTACCTGAAAAGCTTCAGTAGGTTCCTGCACAGAAAATAAACAATTATTAAAATTGCAATGTTATAGAATTTAGAGATAAGTTAAATAAAGAGGTATAAGAAATTTTATAAGAAAATATTTACCTGAATAATTTCTAAGTTAAATTTTATTTTATGTAATACACTGTTTAATTTATATCTGTTATTTAAAGTGTCAGTCTCTTTCTTATTTTGCTGGAGACTATACGTACCCTGAAGTTCCTAAAACCTTGGTAGCAATTTGGTGGAAGTGAGCCTTGTCTACTCAAAATAATAGACCATTGTGACATATTTTCTAATTCTGTGTGATAAGGCAGGGCTGCACTGAAACTAAGGGGTGCTACACTTAAATACACTTGTGACATCACAAATACCTTTCAGACCGAAAACCCCATAGTGGTTGTGGGGCAAAAAGCATTGACTGAATTAAAGCCTAAAATTTGAAACTTTAAGTACATTGAATGGTGATATCGGGAGAAAAGCTCATTACAAGAACCAGCTCAATAAAAGATGATTTGAAGGTTTAAAAGAAGTGACACCACTCGATCTTGGCATTCAAACCTGCTGGTTCCTCAGATCAGCCTAAATGTAGGCAAGTAGATGCCAACTTCCCTTAGTATTCTATAAGAACATTTACACATATACATTCCCTTATAGATTAGGTTAACAGCTCATGGGGTTTTTTTTTTTTAAATCTTTATTGATTTTTAAACTTTGATAATGTAATACAAATAAAAAAAATCATACAAACTGCATGAAAACACAAATTATACAAATATTACATTAAACAATCATTTTCTCCCCTTCTTATCTTGATTATTAAAATAATAATACAACTTATGATATGGTTTCAATATTATAATGAGATAATTTAAATCCTTAAAATACATTTCCCCTTACCCCTCTACCCACCCAAATCAGCGTGTAGAGAAAATGGAGAATCGTGTGGAAAAGTTGGAAATGGAGCAGGCACAGTGCAGGAAGAATCGCATGTCTCTTCAACATTTAGAGAGAAGACAGGAAGAGGATGAGAATCGCTCGTGTCAAAATAATTTGAGGATCCTTGGATTAGTGGAAGGCTCGAAGGGAAAGATCCCATTTCCTTTTTGGAAGCTTTTTTGCCCAAATTACTTCCACTTTCCAGTAAACATGCTTTTGAGGTAGAGCGAGCTCACAGGATCCCGATGCAGAAAGTCAACGATCAAACAAGGCCTAGATCATTGATTCTGCGGTGTGCTGCGATTTCAGCAGGTGCTGGAAATTTTGCATCTGGCAAAAGAAAATAAACAATTAAAATATCAGGGTTCAAAAATATTTATTGTACCAGATTTTGCCAGAAAGACTGCAAATACGAGAAAGCAATTCTTATTACTCCGGCCAGAATTACGATAACTTAAGCAAAATACGGCCTCTTCTATCTGGCAATCATGAGGGTCACTCATGGAAATCGTACTGGGCAGTATGATGATCCTCTTAAATTAAAGGAATATATTAATCAACAGTGAGCCTAAGTCTTGAAAGAAAAGTTTGGTTAAATGGCTTGGTTGACAGCTCATGTAATTTGGGCATCTAACATAGCACCCAGTTATAGAATTGTCCCCTTAGTATATAGTCTTAACCTTTCATCATCTGTTCCTTTGTAAAGCACAGATTACCTGCAATCACATATGCTCTGCAACTATTTCTTGATATGGTGAACTCATATTCATTCTCCTCAAGCCTAAAGGGATTGCACACATTTGAACCCAACAATTCCTTCTTATTGAAATGTAACCCTTATTTCTTTACCCCAATCCTACATCCTTTGTCTCAGGTTACCCTCTCTATCATAAGCTGGCATAGCTCTATCCCTCAGACCTCCATTATGGTCATGTATACTGAGCCCCAAAATACCCCCAATATGTTATGTCTACTGAGCTCTAAGTCCCCTCCATGAATCTTCCTGTTTATGCTAAATATGCCCTCATGCGTGTTAACTCTGGATTCTCTGCTCATCCCTGTACCAATTGCCTAAGTGCCTAAAGACTCCTTCCCCAAGGGCCACGAAGCACCGCCTGCATGCCCTGAAGGACTTCATGGCTGAGGAGCAGCCCATGAGAAAAAACAAGAAAGCGGCAGCAAAACCAATGTCCCCACTTTCCTCCGGGCCACCCACCACACTGATAGTGGAGATCGGAGCCTGCCCTGCAGCTGAAAAGCTCCCACGTGCAGACCCAGCCTACCTGGAAGGTAATGTAGCTCCCCAGATGCACCAACGGCTTCTCCTCAGCCTGCCGGCCTCTCCTGCAATACAGCAGCAACAGGAGTCTCCAGCAGCTTCAGCTCCATCGCCGGCATCGGCCCCGACTCCCCCAAGCTGTGCTGGAAGCAACGGAGGCAGCCCAGGGATCGGTGCTACTACTAGTGGGGCTGCGGCTCCGGCACAGACCACGCCCACCTGCTCAGGGGAACCGAAGAGCACCGGCACGGAATCAGCAACCACCAGCGCAGGAACTCTATACTCCACCCCCACTGGCGCAGGGATGCTAAGCTCTGCCCCTGCTGGCACAGAGCTGCTAAACTCCACCCCCTTAAAGGGCCAGTGCACTCCCCAGCACTGCTCAGCAAAAGAAAAGGGAGAAAGGCACAAGAGGTTCAGACTCCTACACCACCTCCTCACCAGCAGACAGAAGACACAGGCACAGATGCAGGAGGGAAGCACAGAGGCAGTGGCGACGACCCAGAAAAGAAGACCTAGCACCGCCCAAAACCAGCAGATACAAGACCTCTTCAACCAGCTCCTGACCCAGCTAGTGGTGCCAGGAACAACAGCTCCACCCATCTCAAAGGCTCCAGTCGTCAACCCACTTTCCTCTTCAAGGCAGCATGCAGAGTCAACACCCTCGCACTCCGCAACTCTAGATGGCTACCCCTCAGAGCAAGAAAGCGAGGCACTTATGAACATCTCAACAGCACAGACAGAGGACCCAACAGTGCAACCTCTAGTTGAGATGGGAGTACCCCAGCCACCACCCCCAGAGGAC
The DNA here is from genome assembly GCF_902459505.1 of Geotrypetes seraphini. Lineage (NCBI taxonomy): Eukaryota > Metazoa > Chordata > Amphibia > Gymnophiona > Dermophiidae > Geotrypetes > Geotrypetes seraphini. The sequence continues at coordinate 371,450,180 of NC_047085.1, forward strand.
CTGTCATATACAAAATTCCTCCAGAAAGTATCAACAGCCCTAGCCCTAGCATCGGCAGAGACTACAGTCCAAAGCAGTGGAGATCAAAGCATCATCAAGTACCTCGATGGACCCAAGCCCATCGTAGCACTACCAGTTCAAAGCACGCTGTTAGAGTGCCGCAACAAGATCTGGTAAACACCACTCTTTGGGGCAGCAATCTCAAAAAGACTTGACTCAAAATACCAGGTCCTCCAGACCCCAGGCTTCGACAAAGCCCAGCTTCCCCACAACTCTATATTTGTAGAATCTGCATTAAAAAAAGCCAGAAGCTCTCGCTCTCATGCCAATGACCCCCGGGTAAAGAACAAAAAACCCTGAATGCAGTTGGGAAAAAAGTCTACCATGAAGCGATGTTTAATGCCAGGATAGACGCCCACTTGTTCCAGTTGATCCTCTACAATGACTCACTAGCAAGGAAGATGGAAGATAACTTAGACACCCTTCCCCCAGATTCCAAAGCCTTCTTAAATCCCATTCTCAGGGATATTGAAGGTGGAAAACACATAATCAAGGCAGCCTTGGATGCCTTCAAATTCTCTGCCCGTACAGCCATGGTAGCCATCGAGGCCCGACGAATGGCATAGCTAAGAACCTCAGGGCTCCGCGAAGATACTTACAAATGCCTGGCAGACGCACCCTGCTCGGGGGAGAACCTGTTTGGTGACAAGGTGAAGGAAACAGTGAACACCTTGAAAGACCACTGTACCACCTCACAAACGCTCTCATCTGAAGGTATGATACAACCAAACACATCAAGAAAACCACCCAACCAGTATCGCAGACCCCCTCCCAGGAGGTATGAAGGAACACCGAGAGGGCCACCATACCATCAGAGGCAGCAAGCCTACTCAGCCTCTTACCAACAGAAGCAGAGGCCCAGGGATCGCAAACAGCAAAAACCCACTCCGCACGCACTGGCCAAAGCCGGACCAAGTTTTTGACTCCCCAGAATCCAACAAACCTCCTGTGGGGGGACGCATCTCCCTCTTCACCAAGACCTGGCAGGGAATAACGTCAGACAGCTGGGTCCTCAAGATCATGCACCAAGGTTACCACCTCAGATTCCGCACCAACCCCCCACACCAACCACCCCCCAAACACGTGTCTCCAGAAGAACTGACACCACTGATCCAAAGGGAAATCCAGTCGCTCCTGCGAGCAAGAGTCATAGAACCAGTCCCGCCAGAGGAACGCAACAAAGGGTTCAATTCTCGTTACTTCTTCATCCCCAAAAAGTCGGGGGGACTCAGGCCCATCTTAGATCTGTGAAATCTCAACAAGTGCCTTCTGAATGAAAAGTTCCGAATGCACTTCCTAGGAACCATCCTCCCCTTAATCCAAGAGAACAACTGGTTGGCCTCCCTGGACCTCCAGGACGCATATGCTCACATTCCCATCAACAGCAATCACAGGAAGTTCCTACGCTTCATGGCTCTCAACTAACACTACCAGTACCGAGTCCTCCCATTCGGTCTGGCCTCGGCCCCAAGAATCTTTACAAAGTGTGTGACGGTGGCGGCAGCCCATCTACAAAGATAAGGGGTCGGAGTCTTCCCATACCTGGACGACTGGCTAATAGTAGGGGCCTCAGCCCAACAGACAGCAAAGGCGGTCACAGTCACCGTGTCCACACTGCAATTGCTGGGTTTTCTGATCAATGCGAAAAAATGCCAGATACAACCTTCGCAGTCCTTAGAGTTCATCAGAGCAAGGATCTGCACAATCAGCGGCAGGGCCTTCCTACCACAGACACAGGGACAGGCCATATCACACCTAGTGGCACAGGTCACCTCATCCGACAAGACCAGAGCGAGAGTTCTCCTGCGCCTCCTAGGCCACCTCACAGCATCAGTTCATGTGGTACCACTAGCAAAACTACACATGCAAACCCTGCAGTGGTACCTCAAGAGAAGGTAGAACCAGCATACCCAACCGCTGTCACACAAGTTGAAAGTCAACCAGCCAGCACGCAACGCTCTAAGATGGTGGCAGAGTCATCACAACTTGTTCCAGGGAAAACCCCTACAGCAGCCGCAACACCAACTTGTGCTCACCACGGACGCCTCCAAAGCCGGATGGGAAGCACACCTTCTCTACCTGCGCACCAAGGGCAACTGGTCCCATTCTGAGATGAGACGTCACTCAGGACCATAGGCAATGCTCTTCAGGCCTTCGCTACCTGGGTAACCAACAGAACCATCCTGATCCAGACGGACAACCAAGTAGCAATGTTCTGTCAACAAGCAAGGGGGCGCAGGTTCACTTCCCCTCTGCAGAGAAGCGCACAGAATCTGGCTCTTTGCCCTCTACATTAACTGTTGGCTGCAAGCAACCTACCTGCCGGGAATACAAAACACCCTGGCAGACAGCCTCAGCCGGAAGCTGGACCCCCACAAATGGTCCCTACACCCGGAGGTAGCCCAGAACCTGTTCAATATGTGGAGCACTGCATCTCTGGACCTTTTTGCCAGCGACCACATGAAGTGCACACAATTCTGCTCCAAACGGCCTTCCCAGCACAGTCTGAGTGCTGACGCCTTCTCCCTGCACTGGGGCCACCACTTGCTCTATGCATGCCCACCCACCCCACTGATCCAGAGGACACTCCTGAAGGTCAAATTGTACCAGGCCAACATAATCCTCATCGCACCCTACTGGCCGAGGCAAGTTTGGTTCCCTTTCTTGAAATGACTGGCGGTGCAGCCGCCGATGCGCCTGCCAGACCGACCAGACCTCATCACCCAGGACCAGGGATCCACGCTGCACCCAAACCTACGGACCCTGACGCTCTTGGCATTGAGACTGAGTGGCTAATCCTGGCCCCTTTAGACTTGTCGCCTGAAGTCACCAACGTCCTATTGGCTGCCAGGAAGCCAGCAACCAGGAAGGCATATGCACTAAAATGGAAAAGATTCCGGGTGTGGTGCCACACCACAAACCTGAACCCCTTTTCATGCCCTATATCAGCTGTCCTCCAATACCTGTTCACCCTCACATCGGCGGGTCTAAAGACCTCCTCCATCAGGGTCCATGTAAGCGCCATCTCTGCATTCCACGAAAAGATCGACAACAGGGCACTAGCGGCCCACCCTCTGGTCTCACAATTCATGAAGGGCCTCGAGAACCTCCACCCCGCAATACAGCGACCCACACCATCCTGAGACCTCAACATCGTCTTGCAGCAGCTCATGGCGCACCCTTTCGAGCCTATGGGGTCATCCCCCTTTAAGCTAATCACCTGGAAGACTGTCTTCCTCACAGATATCACGTCCGCCAGATGGATCAGCGAGCTGCAAGCCCTCGTCACCTACCCACCTTACACCCAAATTTGGCATGTCCATGCATCACTCCAAACCCACCCGGGTTTCCTTCCAAATCAACCAAGCCATTGTACTTCCTTCCTTTTACCCATAGCCACACTCTAACCAGAGAGAACAGCTACTCCATGCCCTAGACTGCACTTGCGATCTGCACCTCTATTTGCAGGGCACCCAAACCCATAGAAAGTCATCCCAGCTCTTTGTGGCCTTTGACCCAAACAGGCCAGGAACTCCAGTCACCAAGCGCAAAATCTTGACATGGATCATGGACTGCATCACTTTATGCTATAAGAAGGCAGGTCTCAACCACGCCGACAAGGCCACAGCACATCAGTTGAGGGCCATGCCATCCACTCTGGCCAACCTACAGTCCACCTCATTGGAGGACACTTGCAAAGCGGCCACATGATCCTCCATCCACATCTTCACTAGGCACTACTGCCTTGACCGCCCACTATGGACCACAAATGAGTTTGGCTGGTCAAACTTCCAGTCAGCAGGAACACCATCAGAACACCTCGGAGACACGGACACGGGGAGTGACCAAAGCAGGACTAACATATGGCCAATGGAAGGTGAAATGGTATTACATAGCCAGTGAAAAGAAAATTATGTCATATTATACATGCATGTAGATGTATATGTACAGGCTGTGTTGTATACTACAGGCAGACTTGCCAGTTGCACTATGTCAGTTAAGTTATTTGGTTATGTTTGTCATGGTCCATTAGGTGATGACTGTTAAATTATTTAGGGTTCGAGGGAAGGGACACATGATCATTCTCGGTCCCTCCCACACCCCTCAGCTTGGGAGTCACCAATGTGTGGCTGACTGAGACTGCTTGTCCATGGAGAAAGTAAAGTTACTTATCTGTAACGTGGGTTCTCCGTGGACAGCAGAATCAGTCAGCCACACATACCCGCCCACCTCCCCTGCGGAGGAGGCCGCAATTCTTAGCTAGGGAAAACCTCTGAGGCAAGGGGCTCCTGCAGGGGGGCTAGCTCACGCCCAGGGGGAGGCTCCAAAAGCTTCCCTCTGAGCTCTGGGAGAGCAAATCCGTATTTTGGGCTCATCAAATGACGTCACCAAAGTGTGGCTGACTGATCCTGCTGTCCACGGAGAACCCACGTTACAGGTAAGTAACTTTACTTTATTCATTCACTCGTGATCTGTTCCTTGAGCAAAAATGCTCAATCGGGGAGATGTGAAAGCAAAACGTCTCCTCACTCGCCAAACAAAGCAATTCATCAGGCCTAAATTACAGTAACAAATGTCCAGGAACTGTAGTGTAGGTTCTGAACCTTCCTTTCTACCTGGCCATAGAAGAAAGTACAATTTAAAAAGATGAAAATCAGCTTAAATATAGAATTCAAGCTGAACACAGACTCTCCTAAATCACTGCCTTGGATATGCAGTTTATTGGTTAAGAACAATCAAAAGGCTTTTTGAAGTCACCTAAAATAGAGTTTTTCATGGTGATAATGTAGTTTCAGATGTTTGCTCTTGTAGTCCAAATCAATATCATCTTGTCCCTTGAATTTTGCTTAAGCCATAATTTTTCTCATTTCAACCTCATTGGTTTGCTTGTGATTTTTGTAAACCAGGTAGAAGAGGTAAAATCTTTATGCATCTGTTTACAAACGTTTCTCCTCTTCTACCTTTCTAAAAAAAAAACAAACAAACATGTTTTTCCTTCAAGGACTGAATATAATTGCTCTCCAGCATCCACTTCGAAAAGAAATGGAGGGCAAATTAATTTCTATTTTTGCAGGGTATATTTCAATAACTTGCTGTTCATACAGAACTTATTAATTGCCTCTGGTTCAGATCACAGGAAGGACTACAATGTGAATTCAAGCTCAGGGTAAGAATGCCATCTCTTAGGTAATATTGTGGAATCAGATTTTTAGGTACTAAATATAAAGGGCTAGATACACTAGGCCCACCGAACGTGTCTCGACCAATTTGCGACCACTCTGTGACCCCGACCCAATCCAAAACCAATCCGTGCATGCAAATGAGGGGGAAGGGCATCCAAAAGTAGGAAGGCAGTGATACGCAAAACAAATTAAGGAACACCAATTGGGCTGGCTGATCAAAAAATAAGCAACTGCTGAGGACCACTTGCTCACATCCTTGCTGACTGTCCTCACCCTGAAATCCCAGCCCTGCAGTCCTGAAACCATCAAAAAAGCACTCTGCTGTCTGCAATCTTCCGCCCTGTTCTTTCCCTTCCTGCAATCTTTCACCCTGTCATCCTGATCTTTGCCGCCCCGCCTCTCAGCGATCTTACGCCCTGCCTCTCTGTGAGCCCGTGTTTTTAACCTGTGGTTTTAACCCGCGGGTTAAAAGCAGGGCTGCACTAACATTTCTGCCCTGAAATCCTTGTGACCAGGCATAGGAGTGATTGCTCGCTTTACCTCTGGTCAAGCCCCCCCTTGCAGCATGTTCTGTTCCATTAAAGCCCCCCCCCCCTTGTGCAGAGAGCAAGCACATGTGTGGACTGCATCTACAGGCAAGAAGATGGTCTGCGCACGCGTCAAGATCGCTCTGCTACGATCCGTGGGGGCGGTGTGGGGTGTTCCAACAATCGGGTTAATTTGCATGAAGACTGTTAGAGAATCGGTCGCTTGGCCACAAATCGGCCACAGCTCTCCCGGGAAAGGTAAATTTAGTGAATCTAGCCCAAAGGCCCTGACTCAAACTTCAATTATCTTTGCATGTCAAAAGAATACAAAATCAAGAAATCTAGGTCATCTGTGGCTTTTTAAGATCTAAAGAAATAGAATGCCAGGTAACCTAAGTGTTTTCCCATGTACATAAAATAAGAAAATCCCATTAGCACATCTATACCATAGGTTTTGCTCCTGAGATTTGCCAAGGCAAACCAACCTATTAATCTTGTTTCATTGTCACACAAAAAAGTTTCTGAAGCATTCTATGAGAGCCATACAGGAAAGACCATTTAATATCTCAGCAATCGATAAGAGGGAACACATTTCTCAGACTGATTGCTTTCTTTTGAATGTTTATTTTTCAAGCAATCTGCTGCAAATGTATTTTTCACAGACTCTGTAGGGCAAGGATCAGTGTGAGAATTACTCAGAGCATTTCACAATGAAAGTTTACCTTGTTAATTTGTCATTGGTTTCCTTTGATAAGATGAATTTTAATCATGCTTTGATGAGCATATGCCAGCTAGGTTCTAACATTTGTGGATATTCTCTGATGTGGTATTGATAAAAAATGACCACTAATACATATGGGATTTATAATGTCAGTAGAGTAGAAAAAGATTTGAAATGATGTCTCTGGCAAAGTTTGTCCAGAAGTACAGCTTATCAAGAGCTCAAATATAAAAAAAAATGTGGTTGTTTAATACATTGCCAATTTCCCTCATCATTCTATAATCTTGTATCAAAAATTTTACTCTTAGCACTCAAGAATGTGTGCTCAGATTATGGAATTATGGGTTTGCATGCAAATGATTTGCACCTCCGTACGAAGATTAGGGGACACTCAATGAAATTACATGAAAATACTTTAAAACAAATAGGAGAAAATTTTGTTTTCAGCTCTGAAACTCGTTACCAAAAAATGTTCTAACAGTGGTTAGAGTAGCTGGGTTTAAAAAAGGTTTGAACAAGATACTGGAAAAAAAGTTCATAGTCTGCTGTTGAGACAGGCTTGGGGAAGCCTGATAGCACAGAATGTTGCTATTATTTGGGTTTCTGCCGGGTACTTACTGTATGACCTGTATTGGCCACTATTGGATATAGGATTCTGGGCTACATGGACCAATGGTCTGACACAGTATGGTTTTTTATATGTTCTTATGTAGTCTCTGTAACGAGTTCTTAATCCACAATAGGACATTATCTCATATCCCAAGACTTTCTAATTTCCTTGGTAGTCTTTCATGAGGTACTTTGTCAAAACCATTTGAAAGTCCAGATACACAATATCGACTGGCACACCTTTATCCATATGTTTATTCAGCTCTTCAAAGGAATGCTGTAGATTGCTTGGTGAGGCAAGATTTTCCTTGACTAAATTCATGTTGGCTTTGTCTCATTAATTCATGTTTATATATATGCTCTGTAATTTTGTGGTTTTAAAAAAAATACTAGTTACATCTCCTTCTGGTTGTTCTCTCCTCCCCCACTCAACCTGTCCCCCTGTGAGGAATATGATAGCCAACATTGCTTACCCCATGCCCCTGGATACAGCTGGCTGCTTTTTTCACCTTGATGGCAGCATTAGGAAACTATCCAATCAACAGTCAGACCATCTTTATTCCAAATCTCATATTAAGTGCTAGAAGATCAACAGAGTCCGAGCAAGCTTTCCAGGCAGGAGATCTCCCTCTTTCCTGAACAGAGGACAGAGCTGTGACATGGTGTCCTATGACCAGAGCCACTTTTACCAGAGTAAAAGGAGCAACTTAGGTCCCTGCATAACAGGGGCTGAGCAGAGTACAGTTTGCTTAATTGATTGGCACTCATGCTCTTCACTTGCAAGGGAGCAGATCATGGAATATTTGTTCTATTGGGCATCATTCAGGCATACATATCATTTTGATTTGACTGGCTGAGAAATCACGGCTCTGTACAAGACAAGAACAAGCTCCAGGAGAGGATAACAATGGGTGCTGCCTTTTCATGGAATTTGTGGCTAGCTGCAGTGGGTATGGCAACTGTGGGCTAGGTCCCTTAGTGATCACCCCACTCCTAAAGAACGGTCTGATATTTGAATACTAGCACCTTTTTTGCTAGAAAAAAATGCACTGGGCATGAATACCTCTTGACAGGATGAGAGGGGCAAAGTAGTCAATTGCAAGGTATCTCATGGCACAGCAAGAAGCTAAAGCAACATCAAAAGTGGCACAAAACATTTGACCTGTAAAAGCAGTGATGTTTGTTTATTTAAAATCTTAATATTCCACCTAGACCAGACATGGGCAACTCCGGTCCTCGAGGGCCGGAATCCAGTCAAGGTTTTAGGATTTCCCCAATGAAAGCAGTGCATGTAAATATATCTTATGCACATTCATTGGGGAAATCCTGAAAACCCGACTGGATTCCGGCCCTCGAGGACCAGAGTTGCCCATATCTGACCTAGACTGACTTACATTCACAGTAGTGTGCATGATAAATAAAAGGAAATACAATATTGAAAGAACAGAACCATCCACACCAAGAGAGTCTGAAACACCTAAGCTGCCAATCCTGCCTCCCATTCTATGCAAGAAGGCACTGCTTGGATACCATGAGCCTTGCATGCAAATGAAATGGCCAATTTTATAAAAGCCTATTTCTGAGCATAAAACGCTGCTGTACTTGCAGAAATGCTTTTGAAAATTACAATTTCATATGTTGAAAAGAAGGTAAGCACTTTATAAATAAATTGGGGGCGGGGAGGAGGATCTCTAGTTGTCAGCTGTTTGCAATGTAATTACGCTTTGCGGGCATTCACTGTGATGCTGGCTTAGGGTTCTGATAAAGAACAGCTAGCCCGTTGTGTGGATTACTTAATCTTACAAAGGCAGCAGCAGAAGGAGTTTTCAACTCTTTCAGTCCTACTGAAAAATCTCCTATTGGAAACTGGACAAAAACAACAAAGGAAACTGTCTAGTAATGTTGTATAGTTAGGTAGTTCACCTCTTATATTATTAGTTATGTTTTCACTTGTGCCTTGCGGTTCTAAGTGGATTACAAATTAGAAGATATCTGGACATTACCAGGAGAATTATATAACAAAGATTCATGTACATTGCATGATGCAGTTGAGAATTACAAATTAGAGGATATCAGAATTTATCCGATTGAATTACATAGTAAAGATTCAAGTACTTACAGGATACAGTGGAGAATAACGATATATTCGGATAACTGAAGAGGATTACCTAACATTGAAGGAAGAAGTTTATTGGATACATGTGGTAGATGCTTATTTAGGAGTCTGGATATTTTTGGGTAGGTATGGTTCGAGGGATTGACTAATGTGTTGTTCACGGGGGAGAAAGCATGTACGAGCGGGAGGAGATTAGTAGGTAAGGACGTGTTTTTTGAATAGAACTGTTTTGATTTCTTTTCGAAACACTTTGATGTCTGTTGTTTTGATCATCAGTTTGGTGATGGTGGGGTCAATTTTCGCTGCCTGTGTTGCTAGAAGGCTGTCGTAAAGTTTCTTACGTTGTGTACCATTATGAGGAGGGAAGGTGAATAGGTTCTGAGTTCTCCTTGATCTGGGTGAGCGGTAGCGGTATAGGCGATTGTTTAGGTAGCTGGGGGCAGTACCATGGGTTACTTTAAATAGTAGACAATAGAATTTGAATTGAGATCTTGCTTTTATCGGAAGCCAGTGAGAGTCTACATAGGTGGGAGTGATGTGGTTAAATTTGCTAAGAGAGTAGATGAGTCTGATGGCTGTGTTTTGAACGGTCTGTAGTTGTTTTATCATGTTGTTTGGGCATGGTAGGTAGAGGCTGTTGCAGTAATCTAAGGTACTAAGTGTGAGGGATTGTACAATGATTTTGTAGTGTTCTTTGGTAAAGAATTTTCTTATTTTTCTTAGGTTTCGCATGGTGAAGAATGCTTTTTGTATGATTTTGTGGATTTGTGTCTGCATTGTGCAGCATCTGTCTAATTGTATTCCCAGAATTTTGAGAGTGCTCTGTATTGGATATTTGGTTGCGTTTATTTCCAGTTCTGTTAGGGATGGTTTTTGTTCCTTCTCTAGTAGTAGGAATTTGGTTTTCTCTGCATTCAGTTTCAGCTTATGGTTCTTCATCCATTTTTCTACAGTTTCCAGTGTTGTTTTCAGGCGTCCGTTGGAGATGGGGTCTTGGGTGTCGAAGGGGAGGAGGATGGTTATGTCATCCGCGTAGCAGAAAGATGTTATATTTAGGGCGTCTAGGGCAGTGCCTAAGGAAGCTATTAAGAGGTTGAAAAGTATGGGCGAAAGAGGAGATCCTTGTGGTACTCTGTATGGGTTTGTCCAGGGGTCGGATAGAAGATCTTTTGACTTAACTCTGTATGATCTTGTTTTAAGGAATCCTTGGAACCAGTTGTGAACTTTGCCTGATATTCCTATGGCATCTAGTATCTGGAGTAGTATTGGATGGTCAACTAAGTCGAATGCTGCTGAAAGGTCGAGTTGGATGATTAGTAACTTGTTTCCTTTGCTGAGGTGCTGTCGGGTTATATCTAGTAGAGATACCAGTAGTGTTTCTGTGCTGTGATTGAAACCAATCTGAAACCAGATTGAGTTGGATGCAGAATGTGGTGGTCTTCTAGGTAATTGGTGAGATATTGTGCTACTATACCCTCTATGAGTTTGACATATAGTGGGATAGACGCGATTGGTCTATAATTTGTTGGGTTGTCTATTGAGCCTTTGGAGTCTTTTAGTATGGGAGTGATTATGATTTCGCCAAGATCCGGAGGGAACTGACCTTCCCTGAGGGTGGTTTGCAACCATAGCGTGAGACAAGCTATGAATTTAGTGGACGCTGTAGCTAGTAGATAAGGAGGACAGTTGTTCAGATCACAAGAAGATTTGCTGTATTTTTTGTACAGCCAGTCAAGGTCTGACCATTGTGTCGTTGGGAAGTTGTTCCAGATCCTATCTGCTGAGATGGCATCGTCTATTGTGGGGTTTATTAGTATCTCTTCTATGATGTTTTGAGAGTTGTTGAATGTGGATCTGATTGTGGTGATTTTATTTTTGAAGTGGTCTGCTAGTTGAGAAGCTGTTGGAGTCTGGGTTCCTTGGGTGGCGAGTAAGGGTTTGGTATCAGTGAGGTTTTTTACAATGCTGAAAAGTTTTTTGGTGTCCGGTTTTTCGGTGCCAATGAGTTTGGAATAGTAGTCTTTGCGTTTATCCTTCAGTTTGATTTTGTATTGTTTGATTTGGGATCTCCATTCTGTTTTATTGTGGTCTTGTTTCTGTTTTTTCCATGTCCTTTCTAATTGTCTGCATTGCCTTTTTAGGTGTAGGAGTTCAGCGTCAAACCATTTGTCTGATGGTCTGCATACTTTGTTTTTTGTTTTTAGTGGTGCTAGTTTGTTCAAAGTGGATTCACTTGTGGAACGCCAGGTGTTTATGAATTCTTTGGGGTTGTTTATGTCTATTGCTGGATCTACTGTGTCCCAGAATGTATTAGGTTCGATTTTCTGTCTGGACTTGAAGCTTGTTATGCATGGGGTAGGTTTGATGTTATTTTGCTCCCAGTTGATGGTGAAGGTGTACTTGTAGTGGTCAGACCATAAGGTAGGATGCCATGAGCCGTTGGTTATGTGGATATTTTGTGTGTTGAGGTTGGGAGATGTGTAAGCGGCAATATCCAGTTGATGGCCCTTTTCATGCGTGGGTTCGGGGTTGAGTATTTGGTAAGATAGGGTGTTGAGGAATGTAAGAATATCCACCACTTGTTTGGAGGTGTTGTCTTCTAAGTGGAGATTAATGTCTCCTAGGATCAGGTTGTGTGTGGACGAGAGGGAATTCTGGAAGATAAATTCTTCAAGATCTTGTTTAGAGGTATTCCATTTTCCTGGTGTGACATAGCAGAGAAGGCAGTTCAGAATTCCTGTGAGAGTGTTGTCAGAGAGTTGGCAGGCTAGAAGGTCTAGGTGAGGGGTGGAGTGCTTGGTAAGGACTTTAATGTTGAGGTTGTTCTTTACAATGATTGCTAGACTTCCTCCTCTTCTGTTTTCTCTGCATACTAGCTCTAGTTTGTATCCGTTTGGGCAGAATTCAGTAATGCGAGGGTCTGAGTCGGAAGTGAGCCAGGTTTCGGCTAGGAAGAGGCAGCTTAGGTTATCTTTGATCAGCCAGTCTTTGATTAGTTCTGTCTTTGGGCTGATGGATCGTATATTCATATATGCGCATGCTATTGCTGTGAATTTAGTGGGAGAGCTAGTAGTGAGAGTATTGATAAGTGTTCTAGATGGTGTATGAAGTTTTTGTGAGCTTGCCTTAGTTTTTGTTGGTGGTCTTTTTCCCCATATTGTGGGAATGTTTTCTTGGTTGGATGAAGGACAAGTTATTAGGGTTCTGGGGGTTTGGAGTTTCCTATTGGGTTGAACCAGTCTATGAATTGTTGTTAGGATAGGTATAGAATGTGTGTGGTATCCTGCTGTTTTCCATTTATCTATGAGAAGGGAGAGCAGTAGCAGGAACAGGATGAGTCTAGGTGTGTGTGTTGCCATTTTTTTTTGTGCGTGGAATGGGGTGTCAGTACTGAAGTTCTTTGCTCTGTTGGCGTTGGCTGTCTTTTGGAGGGCCTATGCCTATACCTATAAGTGGGGTTCGTGTAGGGATTTTTGAGAAAGTTGTGTGAGTGGGTGCTGGGACCTGTTCTTGGTGTTTATGGTTGTTTAAACAGGATGGTGCAAGATGTCTATCAACAATTAAATATTACAAGGTATTCCAACAATTGAAAATAACCAGCTATTACAAGGTATTCCAACAATTAAATATAATCAACTATTAAGTATACCGACTAATAGTTATAACAATGTTTACCAACAATTTTGTATAATAGGTATACCAACAATTTAACAAGTATAACAGGGTATACAAACCATTTAGTATAACAGGTATATCCGTAATTTTAACTATTATAACAAGGTGTACCAACAATTTTGTCTAACATTTGTGTCCAACAAAGCACCGCAACTAATTGGCAGTGGGAAAAGCCAAATAATTACTTTTACTTAGTAGATTTTTTTTTGTTTAATTTTACCACCGTTTTGTGGGCTTCGGACCCTACTGTCATCGCTGCAGGCGCCTCACCGAGGTGCGCACCTAGCTCTAGTTGTGCACCTTCGTCGGCGCGCCGAACGGCCACGGCCGTTGGTGCAGTTCCTATTGAGGAGGCTCCCCCGCTGGAAAGGGGAGGAGTGGAGCTGCTTCTGCTCCCTGCAGCACGCGCCGAGCCGCCGGAAAAACAGAGCGGCCTCGGCGCGGTTCCTTTTTTGAAGAGGCTCCCCCGCTGGAAGGGGGAGGAGTGGAGCTGCTTCTGCTCCCTGCAGCACGCGCTGAGCCGCCAGAAAAACAGAGCGGCCTCGGCGCGGTTCCTTTTTTGAAGAGGCTCCCCCGCTGGAAGGGGGAGGAGTGGAGCTGCTTCTGCTCCCTGCAGCACGCACCGAGCCGCCGGAAAAAAGAGATAGTTTAAGGGCTAGGACCTTAACACACAGAATAGCACACGCTAAAATGTCACGTGCGCTAGCTGCTACCGCCTCCTTTTGAGCAGGCAGTAGATTTTTGGCTAGCGCGCGCTAATCTGGTGCGTGCGGTAAAACCCGTAGCGCACCTTCGTAAAAGGAGTCCTAAATCTTTGCACTTCGGCTGCCTTTTCAGTGAATCTGTTCACTTTTCATCCAACCTTCCAGTCCGTTTAATGCTGTGAGTTCTTAATGATCAACACGTCTTGTTCGGTGAAGGTAGGGAAGCAGTTCTTCAAAGACCAGCCCCAGGCTACTCTAGCAGTTTTCAAATAAATCCTCTTAATGAGTTTTGGAAGCAAGACTGGTAATATGCTGGGACTGCTGATAGCAGTTAGGTTCATTTGCATAATGACAGCAGCACAGTTAAGATGGTTTCCAGCATATAGGGCAGTCCCTCACCCCATGTTTATTTTTTTACTCTTTACAGACCATATTCCATAAACAATGTTATCAATCACAGTGTCCAGCAGCCAAAGGGTGCCTCAGAAAGGGTATTTATTTTCTTCTTACAGCCTGTGTAAGTACTGTGGAACAATCTGTTGTACAGATCACCCCTGCCTTATGCTTTGTTTTTGAATAGTTTTCCCTTAATTCCACCATCACTGCGTCATATTTATAAGACTGAATAGTTTATGTACAAAAGGCTCAGTTCAGCCTAATTTGAGTGTTGGACAAATTTCTGCCAGCAAAACATTACAGAGTTTGGTGAGTGAAAATTTTCATCCTGAATTAAATAAAATGATGCTCAGAGGGCTCACGCAGATAATAAAATATGTGCAAACCCTTGATCCCCTTATGATCCTTGATCCCCATTATGATCCACACAATGAATTATCTCACTCAACATGGGACTTACACTTTTTTTGATCTGTTCATCACCTTAATAATATCAGTAGGGTTAATCCTTCAGATACAAAGGAAGCAGAACTTGAAGACAGGGAAAGGTGTGTGTCTGGGGCAGAAGCAACAGGAGAAGAAAGCCTTGCTAATGGGTTTATTGGAATTGAATTTAGATATGGGATTTTGGGGGACAGAGCAGCTAGGGAAAGGAAACTGGAAGGCCGCCAAGGAAGAGAGGGATAAAAGTTAATATACATTGTTATTTGTTTAAATGAATTAATAAAGCTGCGGCCAAATTTTCTGCCAACAAGTGTTAGTAGTTTTATTTAAAGTATTTTGTTGAGTTGTTTGCTTGGTGCGAGTCCAAATGTTATGTCCTTCCCAAATGTGAATGAGCTTTTCTTCTGTTTATTAGTATTGTGGATTAGGGAAGGAACAATTTATGATGGTATTTATTGTGCATTCTATACTCTACACAATTTTTAAAAATATTGTATATATTGTATACTTTTGTCAAATGGTCGAATCAAATACTAACATTTATTTCAATTTGGCTGTTTTTCCATGTATATTTTATTAAGCACTTTAAGAGGAATATGTCGTGATTGTGTTCTAGCCATCTAACAAATAAGCGTTTACTTTTCTCAATTTATTATAATTTAGTTCAGTATGTATAATTGTGATGTGTGATATATATGGAGTTTAAGATCTGTCTACTGAATGATAATAGCCGGTATAATCACCCATAAATAAGTCAGTATTAACAATCTATTATCTATTTAGTACTATGTTAGACAAATACTACCACTGAGGATAAATATCCCTGTAAAGAGCTACATATCTAATCATATGTTCTGATGTGTTTCCAACCCAGGAGTGGTTTGTATGCAGAGAGACATCTCTATACTCTGGTATATCGGAATAGGATGCTTGTCATTCGTACATAGTTTATTTAGTTACTCCACACTTGCCAAGTTTAGGCACAAAATATATATCGTAATTCTATGGATTGCCGCATTTTCAATGGTTACTCTGGCCTTATCTACTCGCTACCCAATGTTCTATTCTGTCCGACCCATGTTTTTGTTTTATGGGTTCGAAATTCTTTTTCTAGTAGCGAATATTGCATTTTGTATCACACCTGTAAATTGGTATGTTTTCAAGATGAATATTAACTGGTCAAGTACATATATTTACCTCTGGCATACTAGTATCTATGGCACTGAAACTTGTTTCCTTAAATGTCAAAAGATTCAATAATCCGATCAAGAGAAAAAAATCTTATCATATGTCTCAAAAAAATCACCAGATTTTGTACTATTCCAAGAAACACATCTTACAGCTTTAGAAGCTCAAAAACTGAAAACTAATTGGTCTCTTCCAGTGTTCTATTCCCCAGCTCTAAAAGGAAAGAATGGAGTAGCCATACTGGTCAGGAACAGAACTGATATTAAGATCTTGGGACAGAAAAATGACCCCAGTGGAAGATGATTATCACTTAACGTTCAAATTGGGGAAAGATCGATATTTCTAATAAATATTTATGCACCAAACATAGATGATCCCACTTTCTTTAATGAAATTATGTCTGAAGCTGTTGAACACAATTCCCAGTACTATATTATAGCAGGGGACTTCAACTTATCTCTTGAACCCTCTATTGATAGAAAATCCGCTGTAAAGTATAGGATTACCAAGTCCTGGCATAACTTGCACAATATGATTACTCAACTAAATTTGATTGACTCTTGGAGGTTAACACATTGCTCTGATAAACAATACACGTTTTATTCACCTCCACATAATTCCTATTCCAGGATTGATTATTTTTTGATCAGCAGGAATCTGATCCATAACATTTCTAAAACACTTATCAATGAAATATCTGTGTCAAATCATGCTGCTATTGAGCTACATTTATGTAATATATCTAGTCAAATAAGGTCAGCTTGCTGGAGATTTAATAATTCTTTACTAGAAGATCAACAGTTTGTTGAGCATATAAACATGGCTCTTCAAGAATATTTTACTATCAACACTCCTGATTCTGCAAATCTCACCTCTATCTGGGATGCGTGCAAAGCGTACATTGGAGGTATTATAATAGCATATCAAGCCAAAACTAAAAAAGAATGGCTGAAATCATTAACTGCCCAAGAATCTATAATAAAAAATCTTGAAATTTTACACCAACAAAATACAGATGATATTACATTACTTTAGTGATTTTTATTCCGCCATTACCTTGTGGTTCAAGGCAGATTACAGAAGAGGATTTCTGGACATGTCCAGAAGTGTTACAGAGTAGAGTGGGTTGCTTCAGAGGATGTTTCATATGGTGTTAGTTAGTCTTCATGTTGGCAGACTATTGTTGGAATCTTATACGGGATTGTCCTGGCAAATCCCACTCTCTGACGTCTTACAAAAGGAGCGTCTTGTATGTCAAATGACTGGAAAGTTTGCATCATAAACTTGTGCTTTTGGTATGAAATAAGTAGATTTTCTACATATTTTATCATCCCTGAGAGATGCTCAATTAGTTTATAATCTGCACTTAAGTCAACAGGCAAGTAATTCACTCTTCATGCAATCTGCTCACTATTATGGAAACAACAATAAAAGTGGTCACCTTTTGGCAAACTACCTAAAAATTCAAGAGGAAAATATCCCATATTCATGCCATTAAAGAAAGAACAAATTGTTTACTTACTGATCCTCAAGAAATTCTAAGTGAGAGACTTCCGGTTTGGTCTCAAGCAAGATGGCTGTGTGAGCTGTTTGCTCCCACCACCTTTTCTGATTATCGCTTAGAAACCACCTGAATTTTCAACTTTCAACTGGATTTACAGCTTTTTCATACGCTCCTTTCATACTGGCAAGCGTTATGGCCACTAAAAAAGTTAAAACAGATGCATTACCAGCGAATAAACGTCTAAAATCTGCCCCACCATCTCCTGACAAATCTGGTGCTGCTGGGATCCTGGAGGAAGATAATGACCCGATTCTTTCTGAACTACAAAGCATCAAAGCATTAATTGAAATCACATATGGAAATCTCTAAAGACATGAGAGCAGAACTGGAGTCTATACATACCCAGATTGCAGCTTCTCAGCAGCGCTTTGATCTTCTCTCTGAACGGGTTGCTACGGTTGAAAAAGACATACCTGGAATTCAAGCCAACGCGGCGGCCATCTCCAAACTCTCTGCAGACTTGGAAGATTTATCTAACCGCAATCGTAGGTCGAATTTTCGGATATTAGGCATGCCAGAAGGGGCCGAAGGGTCTGATACAATTGCCTTTTTAACAGCATGGCTCCCTAAATTCCTTGAGCTTGAATTTTCCCCGACTCTGGAACTGGAACGTGCGCACCGGTCTCCCTCTTCCTTGCCCTGTGAGAGAGAGAACGTAAAGGAAGGTTAGTTTGTATGCTTTTGTTCCTTTTTTTACTTCCGTTTTGAATGTGTGAATGTGGGTGACTAATTTAAAAATAGGTTTACATTGTTGGTTGCGATAGCAGGGTTGTTTAAGCACAAGTCTATGTTGCCGTTGAGGCAATGGATGGTAACTTATATTATTTAATTAGGTTTTTATCACTATGAGTGTTTAGTGGTGTATATTAAATATTTCAAAGTATAGGCTCAACTTTAATGGATTACTGTGCACTGATAAACATTTTGAGTACATGTTTCTTGTGCGGATGAGTTTTATGGTCAAAGGTATTTGTAGTTAAGTTTATAATTGATTATGAGGCTGTATTTGCACTTTTATGACATATTATATTCATGTTTTTGATAAGTTTTATGTGATTGTGGAAAGGTTTTGAGTGAGAACGTTGGTTGGTCCATTGATTATAAATGCATTTTGGTGGGTTCCCATATTACGATATAGGGTCCCCTTTTTATTTATTTAATTTATTAATTAGGATTTTTAATGAGTTTATTCAATCACCTATTGAATTAATAATTTAATTAAAATTACTGAAAGTTAAGCTTTGGTTGTACTGATACACCAACAGTGGGAATTATAATATGTTAATATGAATAGGTGATATGAATATCTGATAAATAAATTAAACATCATGCATTTATGAAAGAACAACTTATGTTATTGACAATATTAGGAGTGGTAATCAGTTTATATGTTTAGTTGAATTGGTGCTATGATTATGGATTGATAGATTTTGTATTAAGAAATTTATTTATGAGAGAAATATTAGAGAATGTTGTATTTATTTATGAGAGAAAGACGTTTGTATTTGGTATTGTGTTATTTGAATTGGTGCTATAAAATGGATAAATTAAGTATTATGAAATGCTATATTTATGTTTGAAAAATAATTAATGTTTATTGTTTGAATGAATGATTTATTATTTGAAGCTAATACACAGTTTTATGGGTAAAATGTAAAGAAATGTAATTAATTAAAAATTTTTATATTATATAGTGCTCTCCCTGGAACCCTTGAGAAAGCCTTTTTCTGAGGCGAAACGGGTCCCGTCGGGCCATAATGTTGGGGCAAGCAATGTCTAAGAATAATAAAGATAAAGATTAAGAATCACCTTGTGTTCTGTCTGGATTTCTGGATTTATGATAAAGAAGAAGTTTAAGTTCTGGAAGAATTTCCCTACAGAGTGAGGATTCATTTTGTTGCAAGACTAGTTACTACCTCGCTTTCCGTCTTCACTATCCTTGCTTTAGTCTTTATTCAAGACCCCAAAACACCACACATCTTGGTTTCAACAATACTCCCCCAACAATCTCACATCCCCAGCACCGCTCTCCTCCACCCACCCCCAATGGGTTTGTCCAGTGTGATACCAGTATTAACACTGAGGGGATGGTCTATTTCTCTCAAAGGTGATCATAAAGATTGTGTGATCTGTTATCAGGAAGTTAATATTATGTGAATCAGATCGGAGTGTAAATAATTTAAAAGCTTTCATAAAGGTTTTATTGGGTTTTGTTTTTTAAAGATATACAAGCAATTTCCAAAAATCATTACAATTAGAACATATGTACAATCAACATGATTATTTTTGAGGCAATATGAGTCAATATTCAAAATCATTTATATGGTTAGCTTTGTTTGAAATGGAGGGAGATACCGTCCAGACCACATTTTGCTCAGTACAGTCGTAAATACATTTTAATTTTTCCTTTTATATTGGTTACAGAGACTGATTTTTGTTATTTGTTGTACTAGACAAGAAAACTGGAGTTCAAAAACTTGTAGATTCAAACAGCAACCATATTTCATATGCAACAAATAAGGACAAGAGTGAAGTATGGAACTTTTTTAAAGTGGTAATGGTTGATGCCAAAGAAGTGCCTTTTGCACTTTGCTCAAGGTGCAAGACAGTTCTCTCTTGGAGATCACATGATGGAACCAATGGCTTATGAGCTCACAAGGACTATTGTGCAGACTGGATGCCAGCAACAAAGATTAGAGTACTACCAGGTTTTTCTCTGTCAAGTAATACCAATTAAATACCTGTTAACCTAAAATCTGAGGATGTTTTGGTTGCTATGTGTGGAACAGATGCATTGTCAGGCCTTTTTCTTTCATTGAAGGGGAAGGATTTAGGAACTTGGCAACGAAGCTCAGCTCCATAGGTGCAAAATATGGGAATGTTGACCTGGACCAATTCCTGCCCTGTAGGTCAACTATCTCTTGTCATCTTGATGGCGTTGTGGAGAAACAGAAGATCACACTCGTCGACAAGTTAGCCTCAGTGTCGCAGTTTGGGGTAACAGCTGATCTCTGGACACACAAGCAAAGCAACCACAGCTATATAACTGTGACAGTACATTATGTTAATAACTATCTAACTGAATCATGTATCTTGGCTACTTGATTACTGGATGAGCATCATACATCTGAAAATATAAAATAGACAATAAAGTCAATTCTGGATGAGGTTAGGGCGCATCATCAAGACAATGTGTTCACCACAGACAATGCCAGTAATATGAAAGTTGCCTTTCGAGAATACACGTGGATTGGATATTCAAGTCATAATCTGAATCTCATTTTGTCACATGGATTGCAGCAGACAAATTTGCAGAGAACTGGTTTGCCACATGAGGTTGCCAAATTTATTGACACCTCGAAAGAACTGGTGACATTGGCAAAACGCACAAAAATTAACAATCAGCTGTTAACAACACTTAAGCAATGTGTATCAACGTGATGGAACAGTGTGCTGTTGACACTGAAATCAGTGTGATCCAATTTTTTTAGATCTTCATGCACTGAGCACAGAGCCAAATTTTAATAGAAATGTTTTGCGTCTGCTAGCTGATATCAACAAAGACTTGTTGACTGATGTCATTCAGGTTTTGGAACCTGTTGATCTGCCCACAAAATGCCTCTCAACTGACAAGAACTCCTCATTGCATCTGGTATTACCTACAAAAATAAAGCTGCAAAAGCACTTCACTGCAAAGGCTTCTGACAGTTGCATCAGCATACAGCTGAAAACCCATCTGCTTAACATGTTGGATAAATACTTCACAGTTCATCAGTTACATTGTACTGCTGCTTTGCTGGATCCAGGCAATTTTGGAGTGTTAGCACCAACAGAATATGCACGGGCATTGTCCAGCTTGAAAGAGATGGTAGATAGACTGCCAACAGCAGATACTCAAGATGAGTCATCTGTCTTGCAGCATCCCAATAAGAAAATAAAACTAGATGAAAGTTTATTTGAAGACCCTATATTCTTCAACTTCTTCAAATACAATAATAATAACTTTATTCTTCTATACCGCCATAGTGAGTCTGACCTCGGTACCAGGAAAGATGGTAGAGGCGCTGATAAAAGACCACATCATTGATTACCTTGACGGACACAATCTGATGAGGCAAGGCTTCAGCAAAGGACGATCTTGTTTGACGAACTTGCTGCACTTCTTCGAGGGAGTCAACAGGCAGATAGACAAGGGTGACCCAGTCGACATTATATATTTGGATTTTCAGAAGGTATTTGACAAGGTTCCGCATGAACGACTTCTTCGGAAAATTGAGAGCCATGGAATAGAGGGTGAAATACTCATGTGGATTAAAAACTGGCTAGCGGATAGGAAGCAGAGAGTGGGGGTAAATGGACAATACTCGGACTGGAAGAACATCATCAGTGGGTTCCGCAGGACTCAGTGCTTGGACCCGTGCTCTTCAACATATTCATAAATGATCTGGAAATGGGTACGACGAGTGAGGTGATTAAATTTGCGGATGATACGAAGTTATTCAGAGTAGTGAAGACGCAGGGGGATTGTGAAGATCTGCAACACGACATAACCATGTTCGAGAAATGGGCAACATGGCAAATGAGATTCAACGTGGATAAGTGTAAGGTAATGCATGTCGGTATCAAAAATCCCATACATGAGTACAAGATGTCCGGGGCAGTACTTGGAGAGACCCCCCAGGAAAGAGACTTGGGGGTACTGGTTGACAAGTCGATGAAGTCGACTAGAGGAAAGAACGCTGACAGATTTTCAATGGTTGTATTCACTGTTTCAACACCGTATCATCAGCAGAGCTGATTTGGAGTCGCCATCCAGGAGGCTGTTGAACAAAGATGAAGGGCTGAAGTTAGAACCCAAAGTGGTGAACTGGGTTAGAAACTGGTTGTCGGACAGACGCCAAAGGGTGGTGGTTAATGGAAGTTGCTTGGAGGAAAGAAAGAGTTCTTCTTTCCCTGAATCGCCGCTGCCAGGTCTGCCCATGCTCTATTTAAACAGGCCATTTGCGGCGCACGCTTCACCACACTTGGAACTGCACCAGCGCACAGAAGTCACCTTTTAAAATTTTACTCTGTTATTTTACTTGTTTGCTTACGTTTACTTTTTACGGTTATACCTTTTAGAGTTCTTCTTTCCCCGAATCGCCGCCGCCAAGCGGTGGCCCGCTGGACTCCTCCCACCACCAGGTCTGCCCATGCTCTATTTAAACAGGCCATTTGCGGCGGGTTGGGCCGGGAAGGGGCGGGCCCGCCTCATTTCGACAGTGGTTTACTTCTTTTCTATCCAATCGATCATCTACGGTATACTTTAACAACACAAGTTCTAAATCATTCTCACACAACTACGGAATCCCTCAGGCCTTAGATTAAGTGGGGATGGGCGGACCCGCTATGCCTAAGGCGTGATTGGTCCAGGCTTCTAGACTTCGGCGGGATGGGCCGGCAAGACCCATCTGGCCGTAAGAACAGGTTAGTTTTGTGGGGTGGAGGTTTGGGGGTTGTTAGCGTCAGGGGGGAGGGTGCGTCTTCGGGCAGGAGGGATTAGTCACCCTCCTGCCAGCGATCAATATTGTCGGGGGGGGAGGGTGCGTCTTCGGGCAGGAGGGATTGGGCACCCTCCTGCCAGTGATCGATATTGTCGGAGGGGGGAGGGTGCGTCTTCGGGCAGGAGGGATTGGGCACCCTCCTGCCAGCGATCGGACAGGCCTCGGCCCGCTATACTTATAGCGGCAGAGAGATCCCTTGCCGAGATAAGTATAGCGGCCGCGTCTACTTACAATGTAGACCAACATTTTGCTGGCCTACATTTTAAGCTTCTCCTCTACTAGGGAGACGCGTAGGGCCGCCTAGGTTCGCCTAAGGCCCTTAGGCGAGCTTAGGCATCTTGCGGGTCTCCCTAAGCTCCCGGAGGCGTCTTCAGGCCTGCCTGGGGAGCATTTTTTTAAAAAAACGTGCATCCCGATTGGCTGATTAGACAGCTGTAGGACGCCTACAGCTGCCTAAAATCGGGACGGCACTTTGGAGAATCAGGGCTAAAATGTCCAAAATAAGCCATTGGGACATAGGAAGGGACAACATTTTTTAAAGACAGGCC
This sequence comes from Geotrypetes seraphini, assembly GCF_902459505.1. NCBI lineage: Eukaryota > Metazoa > Chordata > Amphibia > Gymnophiona > Dermophiidae > Geotrypetes > Geotrypetes seraphini. The sequence continues at coordinate 371,473,458 of NC_047085.1, forward strand.
AAACAGCAGAGCAGTGGGACACCCTAGGAGTTCTTTTTCTTTTTCTAAATCCTTTGTTATAATGATTTTATAAACTACTTTGATCTTTGATTTAGCTAAGCAATATATAAAGTGTCTAATACACATAAACAATGATTGTACCCCTTTGATGAACTGGCAGGCAGAGCTGACAAGTTTGCCATTCCAGGAAGGAGACTTTCTGATCACTCCTAGTTTCCAGATTACATCTCACAGCTATGTAGTATTTGTAGTCCATGATTATCTCCAAAGACTTCAGTGCTGCAAGGCCCATAATACACCAGGACAAGGTTTACAGAAATCCTAGACCAGCCAAAAATGTCTGCCCCCTGGAATGGGCAATTTGGCAGCTCTGGACAGGGGCATATCTGTAAAGGCAAAATGTTCATAAATGTAGCCCAAATGTTGCAGCACCCATCTCATCACGCAACTACTGTACACCAACCTAATCCAACATTTATTTGGGTTTAGGTCTTTACATAATATGCAGACCATGCAGACTGGTAATATGCAGACTGGTACATGTGCACAGCAGTTCTGAGCAAAGAGTAGATGTTCTGCATATGTATAGGAAGGGTTATCAGATGTCTGTTAAAACCCAGTGTGGTTGGTTGCTAGTCATCCTAGTCCCTTTAGGCACTTTGGTTTGGCTGGCTCTCTTTTCTTCCCACCAACTACCTGAAGGTATAGGCCAAACTTCTGTCCTTTTAAGCGATCTGGACACCCTGGAGTATCCACTCTCCTAGTCACACAGGTACACTCGCTCTGCTAGTGACTCTCCTGGTCATGCAGGCATTCTCTGAGGACTTACCAGGAGTTAGGCTTATACTTGCATTCCTCCTCCCGAGGGTCACCCTTGAGTCATGGTTCCCCAGCATACTGCAATATTCTCTTTTCCTCTGGAGGGTCTTGAATAGGGTCTCCTCTCTGACTTAGGTTGAGAGGATGCCAACTCAAGTCAAAACCCCCTTGGATTCCCTCATACCCGGATATGTTCTCTTTTTACAGGACTGTCCGGGCATCTGGATGGATTTCCAAAACCCGGCAGTTTGGGGCCGCTTCTGGAGAGCCACTGAGCATGCACAAATGCAATGCGATTATATAAAATGCATGCATACATATATGTGACATCATTGTGTCACATCCAATGCTCGGAAGCCCTCCAGACATGGCCAGGATTTGGGAAAGAGATGAGGTTTGTGTGGGGGTGGGGGCAGCTGCAGTGAAATTTAAGTGTCCTCTTTTATGCACAAATAAATCTGGTAACCCTATGTATAGGGGAACATGGAGGAGCAGCTCACCCAATTGCTACATAATCTCACTACACTTCTATATTTGGCTCCCACCATTACAGTCCACTTGAACTTACTCAAATGTATACCAGGAGACAAGTGGCAATACGTCCTTTCACAGTGGTGTTGTCTCTACTTCAACAAACATTTCACAACATGCAACTGCAATTAAAGGTAACACGTACATTACCTCACCCCAGTGTTGCAAATTGTTACTCTTCTATGGGGTGTGGTATTCATATGGTTATCTAAGCAACTATTATGTATATGCAGGTATAAGGGTATATTCCAATACAATATACCCTTCCTTTCCTTTTCTATGTTTTTTTTTCACTCAAATTCTAACATATACCACGATTATCATTCATGCAAGAAGGATAAAAGCCTCAAATCCCCATCTAAAGACAGAACAAATCTTGCTTTAGGACTAGAAAGGGTAACCAAACAGGATCTGAGGTACTTTCTAATTTAAAAAAAAACCCTTGCAGTTCATTTTCCTAACACTTTAAGCTTCTTTTGAGAACTCTACACGTGAACCCACAATGTTCCATGGAACATTCACCTTGCACACACACACACACATACACACACACACACACACATGCATGCATTTTAACATTCACACAGTTTTACTTATCTTTTCCCAGCTGCCAGCCATAGAAATGCCTCTGATTTAAAATTTAAAAAGCTGGAAACAACTTAGGAAAGCAGGCAGGGAACAGTGTGGCTCTTGTGCCCTCAGAGCATGAGCACAGCTAAACTTCACTCTTCCCCCCCCCCCCCCCCATTTGCTGTTACCAGGGCACTTCACCAATCAGGAGGCACTAAATTTATGCCTCCTGACATCCGGGTTTTTTTTTTTCCTATGACTGGGCTTTCTCAGCCCTCTCCTCAATATTTAGGCTTAGGAATTTTCTTAGACTCTGGCTTCCTAGTGCCAGGATCCCAACACACTGCTGCCACCTCATCAGCCTCTGGGGATACCCCCACACACCAATTCAAGTGCCACCCCCCCCCAAAAAAAAAAAAAAAAAAAGGCATGCCTCATTCCTCTGCCGGATCCCCCGGTCTAAGGCCTCAGTGGTCTACCTTTTCTTTTTTGGGTCCTGGCGCTTTCTGGCCAGGTCCTAAGCAGCTTCCTGCTACCTTCTGTGCCTTTCCAGAGTCTCCCAGAAGATCTCCGGCCCCTTCCCCAGGACTTTTACTCTTGCTGGCCCTCGATTCCGCCAGCACACACCTTCCTCCTAAAGGTATTTTTATATAATGATGCCTATAACCATCCTTATTAGGACAATATATCTCATTTTAATTTTTTTGTTTTTACCCTTCCTTTTGTTTTGACCTTAAAATGTCTCTTTCCTATAAAAAATGTAGTTCTTCCTTCTAATCCTATTGTACAAGTAAGTCAGTTTGTTATTTATTGTCCTTAAATGTATTTGTTATTGTAAAGCTACCCACAATTTTTAACTGTAAAACGCCTAGAAACCATGTATAGACAATTTAACAAATTTTAAATAAACTTGTAAACAACCGGGCATTCCCACCACATATGTTTAAAGTGAACGTCCCTAGCATCCCACAATTCCTCCAACATGTCCCCAGTGCTGTGGCAGAAGCCCACTGAGATCTCCGAGGTGCAAGTGTCTGTGGATATTTATTTCCTGGGAAATTTGTAATATGAAAATCCTTGCATACTTGTCGAACTCTGAAGGTAGAAAGTGTGAAAATTGTCTAATAGATAACAAAGCCTTACTAAGACTCTAGATTTCTCCATGATTAACAGAACTACTAAAACTGTATTGCTGTATATACATTGAGCAGTCTGAAATCACAACATAAGTTTTTTTCGGTAGCTAATGGTGAAAGTCAACTGAGGAAAGCTATCAGTGCTGCACCTGTATGGTTATAAGATTCTAAACTTATCTGCTTTAGCCTTTCGTGGTGGAAAACTGGAACACTCTTCCGGAGGTTGTTATAGGGGAAAACACCCTCCAGGGATTCAAGACAAAGTTAGACAAGTTCCTGCTGAACCGGAACGTAAGCAGGTAGGGCTGGTCTGTTAGAGCACTGGTCTTTGACCTAGGGGAGCAGACTGCTGGGCACAATGGACCACTGGTCTGACCCAACAGTGGCAATTCTTATGTTCTTATGACAGGAGGCAGAGGCAGGACTATGCAAGGTGCAAACAGAGGGGGAGAGACCCTTAGGAAAAGCAGAGAGATGCAAGATCATAACAGAGGAGGGAGACCTGTAACAAAGGTACAAAAAAGAACTGACACTGGATCTGGGGAGGGTAACAGAGGGAAAAGAGAGAGAGACCTGGACCCAAAGGGAATGGGGATGGATTAAGAAAGAAAGAAATATTGGATGCACAGTCAGAAGGAAGTGCAACCAAAGACTCATGAAATCACCAGACAACAAATGTAGGAAAAATGATTTTATTTTCAATTTAGTGATCAAAATGTGTCAGTTTTAAGAATTTATATCTGTTGTCTATTTTTCTATAGTTACTGAGGTGACATTGCATATTTTAAAGTCATCTGCCTTGACATTTTTGAAAACCCCCGAAATATAAATGATAATTAACATTCTCTCTGCATACAGTGTACTTTGTGGATTTTTTTAATTTTATGGTTACTATTATAAATTAATAAGATATGTGTACATGGAAAATGAATGGAAGAAATTGGGGGCAAGGCTAGGGTGGGAATGTGGATGGGACTGAAAATGAATAGATGTCCCATTTTGATGAAAATAATAAATGGTCATGTTGTTAGCCATACCCGATGTCTGATTAACGTGCTTTAGCATATTATAGTTCAAGGAATAGGGAAAGAGTTTCTATTGCATGCCTCTTATGAATTTTAAGTATTAATGGAGTCCTAGTCTTCAATTCTTCTATTTTGCGAATAGGTAGACTAATTGCTGAGAATTGCACTAAACTATTTCTGTCAATGCAAAGTTTTCTTTACTGGAACTAAAGACTAACATTGGATGTTCCAGGTTTGAGAAATGCTACTAATGTTGATGTAGGAGCCACACTTATTGTACATCAGCTATGCCCAAAGTAACCAAAGATTTAGGGATCTTTTTATCAAGCCGCGCTAGCGGGGTTAGCGCGTCGGACATTTCATCACGCGCTAACCCCCGCGGCCAGCTAAAAAACTAACGCCTGCTAGCGTGGCAGGCGGTTTAACACGCGGTATTACGCGCGTTAAACCCCTACCGCAGCTTGATAAAAGGACCCCTTAGATTACCAGAATGCATTAGCTTGATATATGCAGATTAATGATTAGAAGGCATTAAGTTGATACAAGGCGCAATCTAGTGGACTAACAGCTATATTTCTAAATTTCACTACAAGTTGCAGATAGCATTGCATAAAGGATAGTGAATGAGAAAAAACATGTTTTGCTCCATTCCTTTGTAAATATTTTATTCTGCATACATAGCTCATATGATGCTCAGTTCCTAGCATTCTGTTTTACAGAAAGCATTGTTTTATCCCTGGTAATGGGCATCTGTTCACAGCTCCTGCTGGGAATTCTGGGAAACAGGCAGCCATCTGCTCCCTTCTTGCTGTAGCAGCTCAACAACAAAGGACATTCTTACTGGCAACAAACAAAGCCTCTGCCTAATCTAAGATATTGCTTTAAGCATATGTTACCTTTTTCTTCTAATTTGAGCTGATAGCTTCCGGAATCCATTATAGCTGAGGGCTCTGGCTATTTAATACACTTGGCTGCTGTGCACTGTTTGAAGAGACAATGGGATAATTCATTTAAGGTGCAGATAGTTTTGAGATTCTATATCCAACCAAGCACAATAATCAGCATAAATTAATTTCAAGTATATTTATTCCAGGTAAATATTTTTAAAAATAGCACTATTAATATGCAAGCAAAAGTTATATTGAACGTACAGTGAAATTGTTTAGCAAAAAGAGAAGAAAGTGGAACTGGTATCTTGTACAATTCATTTGAAAAAGGGTGCAGTGGTCAACAATATAAATGTGGCATAGGCCCGACATAGGCTGTATTTCGGTCGTGACAACGAGCTTCTTCTGGGGTCCGGTTTTGCTAAGAGCCACAAATTTAAAAAATGCAAAAAAAACTTCAAGTCAACCTTTGGTAGCATGAGATAGAATCATACTGCCACCACTACATAGAAAGCTAGGCCTGATGAAACAATTTATATAGGCTTTGAATAAAGATGGATTGAAAACATAGCGCATATATTACCTGGACCTACCATGGAAAAATTGAAGGCAGGAATTTTCGATGGTCAACAGATTAGACAACTGGTACAAATTCATACATTTGGAACCTTTCCCATGGTACAAATTCATACAATGAGGTTGGACAAAATTGAGGAAGATTTGAAAGCCCAGGGGAAAAAGGTTATACACCTAGACCAAAAGGTCCAGGGGTTACAATCCTCACAATCTTCTTTAATGCAAGTTAGACTATTGTTGGTTAGGAAAATGGAGAATTTTGATAATCATATGAAACCTTTGAATCTTAGGATACTAAACTTTCCAAAATTGCTAATAATGTCGCCTAAGGACTTATTCTATAGATTCTTGAAAGAAGTATTTAAGTATCCGGAAGATGGATTTCCTCCTCTTCAAAAAATATATTTCCTACCAATGTCAAAGAAAAAAGTAGCTTCAGCCCCCACGGCTCAACTTGAGTTCTCAAGTCCTTTGAATATAACAGGAATCCTGGAAACTTTTGGGGATGAAGTTATAAGTTGTTTGACACTTCTGGTTACATTTGTTTTTTCACCAGGACAAAGAATCAATCCTTAGGCCAGTGATGGCGAACCTATGGCACGCGTGCCAGCTATTATATGTTAAGAATGTTCCATCTGAACTAATTACTCATTTATATCGTTGAATTGTACTTCAGAATTTGTATTTTATCTGATTTTCAAAACACAATAAAATATATTGAACTTTTTAAAAAAAAAGAGCAAAAATTGGTTTTTGTTCTAAATGCCCTAGCAACGGAGGGACTTAATGAAGAGATAGATTGGATGTTCTTGGTTTAGTTTTAAACTTTGTTTTAAACAGCATTTTTTGTTGCATTCAGGGTTTTATTTGTATTCAGATTTCTTTGCCATTTCTGTGCTGCTATTGGTCCCTTGGTTTTGCTTTCTGCTTGCTGTGATTGCTGAAATCAGCTGCCTGTTAAGCTCAAAAAACCGTAAGTGAAGACAGATGCCGACACTCTGACTGAAATTCACTGGAGCGCAACATGAGACCTGCCTGCTGTAAGTGCTTTTTTCATGGCTGACAGTTGTAAGTCTTTTAAATACTTTTTCTACAAAATACTTTTTCTATAAAGTTGTTTTCAATGAAGCTGTTTCTTATATATTTGAAAGAGTTCACATTACTAGTGCAACTAAGGTACTGTAGGTACTCTGATTTAAATGGGATCTTTGAACATATCTTTTGTGCTTTTAGAATGTTGGACTGGGAGCCTCAACCCTGAAGAAAATGTTGAAGCATGTCATGTCAGTGGAGATGCTCCTGCAATACACTTTAAGAATAAGATAAGTTCTTATGCATCTTCTATTTATTACTGCTAAATTTGCACAAAAAACTGCTACATTTGCACTTTATATATAAGAAGAAAAAGTTTAAAGATATACAAAAAAAAAAGGATCCATTGATGATATTGGCTCATATTATCCTTTTATGAACTCTAAATAAAGGAAAGTGAGCCCTCTGAGGATTCTTCATACTTTAGAAAAATATTCAGTTGTTTACAAGATAGTATTCTGAACATTTATGTCTTGATATGCTGGGGATATTTGGTGATCTATGAATAATTGATAAATCTAAGCACCGCTTATCTGGCCTAAACAAATAATGGTTTAAAGATTTTGACTAGCTAATGATCAAAGAAAATGGTATGTGGTGCTCATTGTGCATGAAATATTCAAACACCCCCCATGCACAAGAATTCGAAAAGAAAGCTTGCTGGACCATGAAAAAAGTAAAACACATCGAGTCCTTCTGACTTTTTAGGAAAGCATGTACTAGAGTAAACTGGAATTGGTCAAATTGAAAGATCTGTATCTGTGTTAAATAACTTACAGAGAGATGCCTTTGTGGGAGCTTTAAGATCCATGTATTGGTTGGCATACAATGAGTTGCCACATACAACATTGTTTTAAAAGCTATTGGAACACTGTAAAGAAATAGGTTGTTCCTCAATGTTGGTAAAAATGTACATTATACCTCTGAAAGAATAAAGCAAGAGCTGCAGGATGTCTTAGCATCAGAAATAAAGTCTAACATACTGAAAAATATACATGCTGAAAATTGTTTCAGTATTCTGTGTGATGAAACCACAGACATCTCAGTAGTAAAACAATCATTTACATTAACTATGTTTGCCAGGTCACTAAAGAGGTCAGAATTAGTTTTGTATCAACCCACAAAATGAGTGATGGCAAATCAGAATCTATAACCAACACACTGAGTGAGACTATGAACACACTAGTCTTGAAAATTGCTAATCTGGTTGGACTAGGGTCAGATGGAGCGGCTGTTATGATTGGGAAAAAGAAAGGTGTGGCAAAACTGCTTAAAGATAAAACATCTGGACTCTTGGTCAACTGCCACTGTGTAAACCAACAATTGGTCCTTGCAAGTGCCCAAGCAGCAGCTGCTGTACCTTATTTAACAAAACTGAACGATATCTTAAGGCAGCTGTTCTATTTCTTCCAAAATTCTTCAATTAGGATGGCTGGTTTAATGGAAATCCAAAGTATTCTGAACATTCCCCAGATTAAGCTGAAAATGGCCAGTGACACTAGATGGCTGTCTCATGACTCTGCAGTACAGTGTATGTTGAGTGTCATAGCTGCACTGGAAAAGAGAGGCCACTGAACGAAATGACAAGGATTAAGCAGATATATTAAAATGTACATTTGTTTCCTCTCTGATGATGCTTTCTGATGTATTACTTTTGTTGTCCACTCCTGGGAGATATTTTCAAAGCCTTCATCATTGGCTGGCAGAAGAATAGTCAAATCTCCACATTGTTTATACACAGTATGATATAATGTCATTCAAAACTGCAATATATGATAAATAGCTAGAGACAGTTGTCAAGCATCTAGATGCAAGATTCTCTGACATGCCAATTATTTCCAGTTTTTCAAAAGTTTTCAATGCAGAAACTCACAATTCAAGTGAGTCTGCTGAAATTCTTTTCAATCATTTCTCCAAAAATGGTAGCCCTGCAATTTTAAAATATAAAAGTAGCAGGCAAGAATGGACAGTTGCGTCAAAAATGATCAATGTTAATCATTCAAAGACTTCAGTCCAAAACAATTTTTACTAAAAATGGCAACATCAGAGCTCAAGGAGTCGTTTCCAAATTTAGCCAAACTAGCTCATATTGGGCTAGTGATCCCAGTGAGCACAGCTGAATGTGAAAGGGGGTTTCTGCCCCTAAAAGGTAGACAAGTTCTTAAACCACCAGGGCCAAATTTAATAATGCTGAGCAACGCTGTAAAGAGCTGCAGAATAATCCGAAGGTAAGTAATGAGCAACCTGCCAGTTTTGAGCAGCATTTTGGATTAGTTGATAATATTGTTTTCTGTTTAAGGCACATTTTGAAAACCTTCACTTAATGGTTCACGTATTTGATTTAGTGCATGTATGTGAGCCTATGATGGTGCACAGTGGGACTTGAAAAATAGCTCCCTCTAAGTTGTTGAAACCTGGAACCCTGGTTCGCCAGGTGTTCATTGGCTTTCACCTATGCACTGAGGCCACATACACATATATCCCTTTTGGGAACACGTCAATGCTATCAGCTTATCCAGAATTGTATTAGGGGAGTAAGTATATTATTGAATAATATTCCCACTAGGGTTTTTGCTTATTGCTTAAAAGGATCAAGACATGTTTGAGAAATCACATGAATCAAAGCATGCTAAATAATCTCATCTGATCTCCCTGGAGGGCCCAGACAACTGGGCCTCTAAGAAGAAAAGAAGAATAAATATTTAACTGAAGACACCTTCTGCATATACAAGTTGGCTATGAAATCCTGACAGCGACAATACTTGTGCCTCTTGGTCTATGTCATAACAATTGTTATTTATAATTTTTGTTAGGGTTGCAGGATCCTGAATTGGATATTTAAATTATAGTGCACATTTAATTTTCCCCACCACCAAATTTTCTGTCCCGCCCCACCCGGCACTTTTTCTGTAAATAATTTCTGGGGATAACACTGCACTGTAATTCTAGCACCTGATTCAATCGCAGCCCAAAAAGATGGCACTTTTGAAGAAGACAAAGAGCAAAGTTGTTCTGGAACAGATGAAGACAGCAATGAGAAAGAGGAAACCACAGTTATACCAGCATCAGACCTGAATAAGGGATCATGGTATGGAATATCAATGGAGGATGAGTACCATTCCCAAAATTATATACTCATGGATACTTTGAGTGACCACGACACAATGGATGAAGTAAGTGAAGAAGATGACAGGCACACTATTGACCTGGACACATCCTCTGAGGCAACAAGACATGAGGTCATGTTAGAAATGAACAAAGAAAGAATGTGTGTTAGATCAGTGTTGATTGACTCTTCAGATGTGCTATCTGACATACAGATGAAAGCAAGCAGCAGGCAATTACTCAGTGTGGAATTAAAATCAGACTCATCAGACATGTAGAAGTATTGTGCTTTTTTTCCTCCAGTAAGGAACTTGTCAATAAATAAGATGAAGAACAGCATGTTGATGTATTCTTAAACATCAAAATCATACATAGGTTTTTTTAGAACCATCACATTTGAAAAATTTTGTGGAAGCTAGGAGTGTACCAGTTCCAATTGTAATGTCCTCTCCTGTTGGTTAATTCATAATCTTTCTCGCTATAAGTGTAATATCAGCTATTCCTCTTTTTCCTTTTTTATATTTCTTCTACTTCCTTTGAATTAGAAAGAAATAACTTCTTTCATTTTCTTTCCATTATCTTAACATCTTGCTTCCCTAGTTTTGGACTCAGACAAACATCAAAGATGTATAATTTCCTTTAAAGTTGATTACTTCAGATTGCTTGATGTAATTGTCTTGTAAATCAGGTGTTCACCTGAGTATTTTCTGTTTCAAATTTGCAAAATAATAATTTAAAAAAGATGAAGAACAGCATGCCATCCGATATACAATGCACGATGACAAACCTTGGTCGAAGGGCAATCTTTGCCAAAGGGCAAAAAAGTTTTGAGAACTTGGATGTTTATTCAAAATTTAAAAAAAATTGCTTGTTTTGTTTTTGCTACAGACTATTTGCAGATAATGAGACAGAAGCTGGAACATCAATCTTTGTAACTGGCAGAAATTAAATCCTAAAGATCCTGAACAAGAGAGATCAGAACATCTCTTCTGCTAATGTAACCAGTGGGTTACAAAATAAATATGTTATAGCTGACCCAGGGCAGTAGAGACCTGACAGAGCTTTTTTCCCTAATATTCTAAAGTTAAAAGTTTTTGTTGTTGTTGTCCAGCAAAGATAATGCTGGAGATGTGCAGGATGCAGGCATTCCCATAGAATGTCAATGCATGATGGTGATTGGCTGGAACAAGCCAGGAGACTGGTTGAATGTGACAGTTAGGCTTAAGAAAAAAAAAACAAACCAACTGAAGATCTTGAAGAGAGGAGAATTTGTGAATGAATGCTCTGTGAGAGAAAGACATTTAGGGCTCCTTTTACGAAGGCGCATTAGGGCCTTAAAGTGCAGAATAACATGCACTAGTCGCTACCGTCTCCTTTTGAGCAGGCGGTAGTTTTTCAGCTAGTATGCGCTAATCCGGTGCGTGCGCTAAAAACTCTAGCGCACCTTCGTAAAAGGAGCCCTTAGAGAAAGAGTAGTGAAAATAAAGTTGTATAAGAGAGTGAGGTTTAGGTTCATTAGACAGAGAAATGCTGCACACACTGATAGGGAGATAGTTTCTCTCCTTTTTATTTATTTTATCATAAGTTTAGGAAGAACAAGTGAAAATATACAAGAAAGAAGGAGGAACGGAAATTAAAGCTGGAAGAAAAGCTAAGTGCACGAGGATTAAAGAGAGACTTTTTACAAAGACAGTACCTGTAAAACCCCCATACTAATTATTTGTGAATATACTTATAATACTGGATCCAGTTAGTTGGGTTAATAGGAGACAAATGTACACAGATTTAACTTGTTGAAATTCTTAAATTGTTTTTAAAATGTTTTAAAATATTTTATTTATTTAAAATATTTTATTTATTTATTTTATTTATTTATTTGAGCAAACTGCAAAAGAATATTTTGCAATTTAAAAAGAAAAAAAACAAACATTTGTGCTATTTGTAACATTGAGTCTGATTCTCAATTAATTTTTATATTTCACCCCAGTCAGGTTCTTCTTGACAAATAACTCAGTCAAGATTTGATTGGTGCATTTCTCTGTTCAGATCTCATTTGCACACTGTACATCTAGCCTGAGGTAACTTGGCTGTATGATTACATTAAAGATAAAATAAGGCTGGTGTTACAGAACTACAGACTGAGGCTGGTTACACAAAGAACAATAGAAGACCTTGGCAATAGGACAGGAACTCAAAAAAACTATTGATAAAATTAATCAAATGGATAAAGAGAGAAAAAAAAACTGGGAGACATTTTACATCATATTTTGCATGTATTTATGTTTTTGGCCAAATAAAACTTTCCTTTCTGTGGTCACAGAGAGGATATGTTATCAGCAAACAAAGAACCAAATAGAGAAAAGTCCACTCTCCACAAATCCAAAGGAGTCCAAAAGAAAAAGCAGAGAGGGCCTGGTCTTCAAACAAACCACACTTTATTAGCAACCAATATAGGCTAAACAAACACTGGACAACATGGGCCATGTTTTGGCGAGTGAGCCTACATCAGGAGTCCTAAAATATACATAGTAAATAAAAGCAATGGAGCAATATAGCATAAAAACAAAATGACAGAGAAGATGGCGGCAGTCCCGGGACGGCGTCTCTAATCACTATGGGGAGAAAGAAGCTAAAATTGAATACAAGACAAGGTCTGCAGCGGTCAAAACAGCAGTCAGGGAGGCCAAACTTCGAGTGGAAGAAACTCTAGCAAAGAACATTAAGAAAGGGGACAAATCCTTCTTCAGGTATATTAGTGACAGGCAGAAGAACACAAATGGGATAGTACGTCTTAGAACAGCAGATGGGATTTATGTGGAAACAGATTCCGAAAAAGCCAAACTACTGAACGATTACTTCTGCTCAGTCTTTACCTGCGAGGCACCTGGACACGGGCCACAGCTGGAAGCAAAGCCAAGCAAGGAAGACCCATTTCAGAATCTTGGGTTCTCACCAGCTGATGTTTACAGCGAACTGTCAAGACTCAAGGTAAGCAAAGCCATGGGACCAGACAAATTGCACCCACGAGTTCTCAGGGAGATGTGCGATGTCCTGGCGGAACCATTAACCATGCTCTTCAATCTCTCCCTAAGTACAGGGAGAGTCCCCCTGGACTGGAAAACAGCTAACGTCGTTCCTCTGCACAAAAAGGGTTGCAGAGCGGAGGCTGCAAATTACAGACCAGTGAGTCTCACATCAATAGTGTGTAAACTCATGGAAACACTACTTAAATGTAAATTAGACACGATTTTGGATGAGGGGAATCTAAGGGATCCTAGTCAACATGGATTCACTAAGGGTAGATCATGCCAATCCAATCTTATCAGCTTCTTTGATTGGATAACAGGAAAGCTGGACTCGGGAGAGTCTCTGGACATAGTGTACTTAGACTTCAGTAAAGCTTTCGACAGCGTCCCACACCGTAGACTATTAAACAAGATGAAATCGATGGGGTTAGGCGAGACACTAATTGCATGGGTCAAAGATTGGCTGAGTGGAAGACGTCAGAGGGTGATGGTCAACGGCACCCTCTCTGAGACATCGGAGGTGACCAGCGGAGTGCCACAGGGCTCGGTCCTGGGTCCACTCCTTTTTAACATATTCATAAGAGACTTGACCCAAGGGCTTCAGGGTAAAGTAACTCTATTCGCTGATGACGCCAAACTATGTAATATAGTAAGTGAAAGAAATCTGCAGGATAGTATGACGCAGGATCTGCTTACGTTGGAAAACTGGTCCTCGACATGGCAGCTGGGCTTCAACGCTAAGAAATGTAAGGTTATGCATCTCGGTAGCAGAAATCCATGCAAACCTTACACCTTAAATGGAGAAACACTAGCTAGGACTTCAGAAGAAAGAGACTTGGGAATAATCATCAGTGCAGACATGAAGGCCGCCAAACAAGTAGAGAAGGCCTCATCCAAAGCAAGGCAACTTATGGGATGTATCAATAGAAGCTTCGTTAGCCGCAAATCTGAAGTCATAATGCCACTGTACAGAACCATGGTGAGACCTCATCTGGAATACTGTGTGCAATTCTGGAGGCCACATTACCGTAAAGACGTGCTTAGAGTTGAGTCAGTTCAGCGGATGGCCACTAGGATGATCTCGGGGCTCAAGGGTCTCTCGTACGAAGAAAGACTAAACAAATTGCAGCTCTACACTCTAGAGGAGCGCAGGGAGAGGGGGGACATGATTGAGACATTTAAATACATCACGGGACGTGTCGAGGTGGAAGAAGACATCTTCTTTCTCAGGGGACCCTCGGTCACAAGGGGACATCCATTCAAACTCAGAGGAGGGAAATTCGATAGTGACATAAGGAAGTATTTCTTCACAGAAAGGGTTGTAGATCACTGGAACAAGCTTCCAGAGCAGGTGATCAAGGCCACCAGCGTTATTGACTTTAAGAATAAATGGGATGCCCTAGTAGGATCCTTACGAGGGTTGAGTTAAGGAACTAGGTCATTAGTACTCAGACTTAATGGGGTGGGTCAGTAGAGTGGGCAGACTTGATGGGCTATAGCCCGTTTCTGCCGTCATCTTTCTATGTTTCTATTTATAGAGCAGTCCATTCTGATTCCTAAAAACTCTAATGCCGTATTCAAAGCGTAAGGGGGGACGGTCTGGACTGATTCCCCTGCACCCTGGACCTCGAGTCCCTGAGGCGCAGGTGGCGCAGAGTCCACCGGGAGAACCCAGCCCTCATCCGGCGCACCAAACACCGCCTCCGAGCTGGATGTAAGTGGCAGCCCCCCCCCCAAACAAAAAACACTAAAGTCAGTAGCACAGTTATGACAGCTGCCTTGTAATAAATACCAGATATCCTGAAACGTGGAGGTGACTCTCAGATGCAAAAAAGCTATAATGGAGGAACGGGAGATAATGGTCAGCTCAATGAATATCTCTGCAGTTGATATCGGTGCTGATAGCATACTGAGTGCTCATTCTCTGAGGCCCCTCACCACAATCATCTGCATTGTCAAGGAGGCATACCTGAACAAGGGATATAGGCCTCAGAGGCTGCCGGCCACATGTTGCTCTGGAGGTCACCCTCATACCTCCAGACCAATGTCAGGCCTGCTGTTGTGTTTCAAGTTTCAAGTTTATTTGTTATTTGATTAATCGCCTATTACAAATACTAAGCGATGTACACATAATAAAATAAATTTCTAAAATGTACATAAAATAGAAAGTAACGTTAACAATGGTATAAAATCACCAAAACAAACTAATTAAAACAAAACAAGCAAACAATAGGACAGAAGGGGAAGAAATACAATTTTTGATAGGAAAGAATCAACAATTAAAGGTGAAACCCAATAGGAATGGGAGGACAAATAAATAATTGGAGGTAAAAATATATAAAAAGCAAATGATGAAAGAGCAATTAACATTTCAATTAGGTATTGAACGCATCTTTAAAAAGAAAGCTCTTAAGTTGGCTCTTAAATTTTTCCAAATTCTTCTCCTCTCTTAAATATAGTGGGAGTGAATTCCATGTCTGTGGCGCCATTACAGTAAAAATGAATTGCCTTTGAGTGTTAATAATTTTAAGAGTAGGAATGACCAACAAAAGTTGGTCATTAGATCTTAAAAATTTGGGAGAATTATATGGAATTAAAACTTTGTAAATAAAAGCAGGGGTTTTGTATAATAACGATTTAAATGTAAGTAAAGATAATTTGTATAAAATACGGTATGATACTGGGAGCCAATGTGCCTTTTGAAGTAATGGAGTAACATGGTCGAACTTCTTAGCCCCCATAATTAATTTAATAGAGGCATTCTGAATTATCTGCAATCTTCTAATTTCTTTTTGAGCCATTCCCTTGAATAAAGAATTGCAGTAATCAATTTTCGAAATAATCATTGAATGAATTAATATATTCAATGATTTGGGACATAGGAATTTTGAAATAGACCGTATTTGATGTAGTCTGTAAAAGGTAGCCTTAACCACATAACTAACGTGGTCATGGTAGGTTAGGTTTTCATCTAGAATAACACCTAGAATTCGAATCTTGTTTATTTGTTTAAGAATAACCTCTTGGATAGTAATGGGAACAGCAATTTTATGATTGTCTTTCCAAGGGAAGAGCAAGGTGTTAGTTTTATTAATGTTTAAAGACAGTCTATTATTATCAAGCCATAGATGAATCTGGTTTAATTTCTCATTGATAGCTGCAATTTCAGATGAACTGTTAGGGTCAAGAGGATGTAAGAGTTGTATATCATCCGCATAAGCAAATACGGAGAAGCCGATAGATTGGCAAAGAGTCATAAGAGGAGCAAGAAAAATATTAAACAGAAATGGGGACAGGATAGAACCTTGTGGAATACCATAAGAGACTGAAAAACTAGTAGAAATGTAATCATTAAAGGAAACTATAGAAGATCGATTGTCTAAATAAGATCTAAACCAGAGAAGGACTTGCTCAGTAATGCCTATGGATTGTAATCTATTCAATAAGAGATTATGATCAACTGTATCAAAAGCTGCCGAAAGGTCAAGTGAGATCAGAAGAACAGAAGAATGATGATCCAGATGGTAGAGTATTGAAGAAGTCATGCCTATCAGAGAATGTTCAGTAGAATGATGTTGCCGGAAACCTGTTTGGTTTGGGTGTAGAATATTTGTTTGTTCTATAAAGTTTGATATTTGATTGAAAACAATTTTCTCTGTTATTTTTGCAAGAAATGGGATATTTGAAATTGGCCTATAATTTGATTTCTCTTCGATACTTATTTTGTGGTCTTTAACAATAGGGTGAATAATGGAGGTTTTCCAATCCCTAGGCATAATGCTGTACTGTAAACTTTCATTGATCAGAAAAAGTATTGAGGGGGCGTGGCCTGACTACCGCGGAGCTAACACGTATGGCATAGCTGCTCCTCCTCACCCGCACTCAAACAAAGATTAAAAAGTGCTTTTCTTTGCGAAATTTTGCGAAATTTTGCGATTTTCGCCGCGATCTTGTTGCCAGGATCCCCTATGTCGCCTCCGAAACCGGCAAAAAACAACACCGCTTCACCCGCGCCCCTCGGAGGGAAACGGCTGAAACCCGATCCCAGCACGCCGGAGAAAATGGCGCCAAAATCCGACGAGGCCTCACTAGACCTGCTCCTGAAGGAAGTAAGATCGATCAGGGGCATAATACAGGAGCAGGTTGAAGAAACTAAGCTGCTAAGGGGTGAAATAGAGGCACTCAACTCACAATTTGTGGATGCCCGTCACAGATTGGATGCACTGGAAGAAAAAACGACTGCCATTTCATCCCTGCAAGAAACGGTAGCTAAACATGATAAACTGATTACTACCTTGCAGAGAGACTATGAAGATCTCTCTAATCGCAGTAGAAGATCTAATATCAGAATTATTGGGCTACCTGAATCTTCGGAGGGCTCTGATATGGCTTCCTTTCTCTCTACCTTCCTGCCTGCTGCCCTGGGGCTTGCCTTTTCACCTCCTCTAGAAATAGAGCGTGCTCACCGCGTGCCATCTCACCTCTCTCCACATGCCACTTCTCCCAGACCCATAGTGGCTAAGTTGCTCAGATTTCAGCATGCGCTGCAAATTCTCACAGCAGCAAAATCTAAATCTCAGCTCTTGCATCAAGGTAGGAAGTTTTTCATTGTGCCTGATCTTGCAAAAACCACAGCTTTGAAGAGAAAAGCATTTCTTTCCCACCGGCAGGAGCTTAAAGACATTGGAGCTAAATATGGTCTGATGTACCCTGCTAGGATGAAAGTAACTTACAATAACCGCACTACCTCCTATACTGATCCTGAGGTCCTGGCAACATTTCTGGAATCCTTGAAAATGAACTAACATGTTGGGCTGCGGATTTATTTGTTTACTTCTGTCTCTGATGTTATAAATCGCATATGCTTAATTGTACAATTCACTGTTAATTATTGTTCATGTGGATAAGCACACTACTCTCAGGTTTTTCAAAATTGAGTGGGTGTGGAGCTTTGCAAGTTGTTCCGTATGTGTTTTCTCTCCGTGCTCACAGGAGCACCCTTAAAATGTTTCATCTCATGCATGATAGTATGGTCTTTCTCTTTTCTGACCTTGCTTCATGCTTTCATTGCTAATTTACTTGTTCTTACTCTCTCTCTTATTCTCTCTTTACTTACTCTCTCTGGCAGGAGTGTCTACCTGATATTATGGTTATATTATTTATCCTTTTCCCTTGTAACAAAATATGGCTGATTTACATGTCTTTTCTTTTAATGTGAACGGTTTGAATCACCCCATTAAGAGGAAAAAGATAGCTAATTACGTATTCAATAAACATCCTGATGTGATTTATTTACAGGAGACCCACCTCCCCGCCTGCTGCCGCCTCAAAATTTAAATTGAAGGGATATTCCACTCATTTGTATTCCTCCGCAACTCAGAGGAAGAAAAATGGGACATCAATACTTCTCAGTGACAAACTATCTCCAGTTATTCACTCTGTTAAAACAGACTCTGATGGTAGATGGTGTCTGGTACACGCTGCGTTGCACTCAGTAGATTTTGTACTCCTTAATATTTACGCTCCTGTTTTAGACCACCCAGACTTTTTCAAAGATCTTCAGCTGGCGTTAGTTGAATATGGTTCTTGCTCTCTGATATTAGGAGGTGACTTCAACCAAATTCAAGATATCTATATAGATCGGTCATCCTCCTGTAAACCTTCAATGTCCAGATCTTTTTCAGCTTTACATGCTTTAATGGAAGCCTTCTCCCTAGTAGATCCGTGGCGCTTATTACACCCGAAAGGTAGAGAGTACTCTCATTTTTCACCACCACATAACACTTATTCAAGAATCGATTTCTTTCTTCTCTCCTCATCGCTTATTCAAGAAGTAGCAAACACTATCATACATCCAATATCTCTTACAGACCATGCAGCCATTTCCTTACACTTAACCGTCTCCGCCCCACGCAAAGAATCTCCCTCTTGGCGACTTAATAATGCCTTGCTTTTAGATGATGCAATAGTGGACAAAATCAAATCCTTTACCACGGAATTTTTTGAAATTAACACTAAGGATTCAGAAACCTGCCCCGCTATTGTTTGAGAAGCTTATAAAGTTTCTCTCAGAGGCGAACTGATTAAACTCGCCTCCTGGAAAAAGAAACAATCCATACAAAAAGAAAAAGAATTAGAAACTTCTATTAAAATCTTAGAATTACAACATATGTCAACTCATTTGCATGATCCCTCCATATTCCAACGCATTCAAAATCTTAAATATGAATATAATACTATGGTCTCCCATACAGCCCGGCGTGACATTTTTATCTCCTCTTCTGGTCATTATATGGGAGACAACCTTATGGGTCGCCCTTTAGCTAGATATCTTAAAACTAAATCAAAACGTTTGCACATCTCAGTTATTCAAGACTCATCAGGACGATTAGCTACAACCAGATCTCTGATTTCCTCCCAATTTGAAAAATTTTATACTGCTTTATACCAATCTGAACTTTCTACCCCTGAATCAGACATGGATTCTTTTCTTACCTCCTTAACCCACCCAACTATATCAGAAACCATTAAAGCAAAACTAGACGCTCCCATCACCACGTCTGAAATCGAAACTGCTATATCCTCTTTACCCACTGGGAAAGCCCCAGGTCCAGATGGCTTCACTAATGAGTTTTTCAAGAATTTCCGAACTCTCTTGGCGCCTCAACTCCTCACGTATTATGATTTTCTTCACTCCACTCCGGATAAACAATTCAATTTTGCTGAGGCCACTATTGTAGTTGTTCCTAAACCAGACCGAGATGCTACCTTGGTTAAAAATTTTCGTCCTATCTCTCTCCTTAATCTGGACTATAAAATTATGGCAAAATTACTAGCATTAAGACTCACCACAGTGATCCCAACCCTTATACATAAAGATCAAACAGGTTTCATCAAACAAAGATACATTGGAGATAATTTACGCTTATTTCACCACATCAATGCCCACGCCAAAACACTGTCAGATCCTGTGATTGGTCTGGCCATAGATGCTGAAAAAGCCTTCGACCGTGTGGAATGGCCATTCCTATTCCGAGTACTGAAATGGTACAATTTTGGTCCCTTCTTCACAGATTGGATAGAAACACTGTATAGACAACCCACAGCCCGTATTTTGATTAATAATTCTCTCTCCAACAAATTCCCCCTTCATAGAGGCACCCGTCAGGGCTGTCCCCTATCACCATTATTATTCGACTTAGCGTTGGAACCTCTCCTATCAGCTATCCGACAATGTCCCCTAATTAAAGGTATCCCCACGTCCAATCGAGACATTAAATTAGCAGCCTATGCCGATGATGTTCTTCTATTTCTTAGAGATCCTCTTGTTTCTTTGCCCCATCTTATTAACACTATCTCTCAATACTCTCAACTATCTGGATATTCAGTTAATTGGGAGAAATCAGAGATCTTTCCTCTTAATGACCATATTTCCTCCTCGGATCTAGCTCAATTTCCTTTTTCATGGTCACAGAAAGCTGTGAAATATTTGGGGGTCCTAATTCATAAAGATCCAACACATGCCCAGGACCTTAACATTTCCAAAATCAAATCATTAGTCTCAAACACTACAACTCGTTGGTCACCACTTTATTTGTCATGGTGGGGTAGAATAGCTTCCATTAAAATGACTCTAGCCCCACAAATTAATTATACCCTCTCCATGCTTCCTCTCTTATGCCAGAAAACATTCTTTCGCTGGCTTAATATGAAACTCTCTGAATTTATCTGGAACAAGAAAAAACCCCGTATTGCTCTCGCCAAACTGAAGGCTTCTAAAATTAATGGTGGATTAAATCTACCAGATTTTTATCACTACTATATCGCATCTCTAGCTAAATATGGAGCTCATTGGATAGTTGATTCTAATCCTCAGGATCAACCAACATGGTTCGAAATGGAACGCTTTTTATGTGCACCATTGCACACCTCCTGCTTCCTCACGGTGTCAATACCTAGACACTTGAGAAAGTATTCTTTGCTGAGTGCAACGCAGCACGCTTTTCATCTTCTAGATGCAACGGCTGAGATTTCTATTAGTGAAAGCCCATTCATGTCCCTTTGGAATAACTCTAAAATTCAAAATAAAGGCAGATCCCTCTCATGGAAGAGGTGGCAGCGGGCGGGGGTCGAGTTTGCTCATCAATTGGGCTCCTCTACTTCATTTATTCCTTTTGACATTTTTTGTTCTGCATATTCACTTCCACCCTCTATATATCCCCAATGGCTTATACTTACCGGAATACTGTCTAAAATACATATGCGTCTTGACTTTATGACCTCTATTCACACTGTTCGTCACTGGTCTACTCTGGCCTTAATAAAGGGTAGAGCGATATCTCTTTTCTATGGTATTCTAAGGGACCATTTTTTCACCTTTTCACCTCAGTTAATGAACCATTGGGACTCGAGTCTACAGACTGCGTTAACTGACATAGATTGGGAACTTTTCTGGTCTTCCACAAATCGCCCTCTTCTATCTTCCAGAGTCTCGCAATCAATGTTCTTCGTTATGTGGAAGGCAGTATGGACTCCATTTTGCATGTGGAAAGCGAAGCTACAACAAGACTCTACTTGCTGGAACTGTTTAACAGAGTCTGGGACTCTTGATCATATGCTCTTTCAATGCACTATGGTTCACTCCTTCTGGATTCATATTTGGGACACTATAAAATCTATAACTAAATGTTCAGAAGAGATTTCCTTGGACATTTTAATTCTTCGTTCTCAGCATCCTTGTTTTGCACATACAAACTGTCCGCCTAAACTCATTGATGCCATGTTTGTAACAGCTCTTATGCATATTCTTAAAAACTGGAAATCACCCTCACTACTCGACTACACCTTTTGGTGGAATTCTCTGAGCATGTATCACAAATTTGAATCTTATGCATATGAGAAAAACATGATCTCTCGACTCTCCACGAACATGGTGCGGAAAAAATCACCTTGGTCATTCTTAGATTCATATGTTCATTCTACTCCATAGACACTTCTGCCTCTCTTTCTACTTATCTATCTCTTGCTTTCTCTTTGTCCCTCCCTCTATCTCCCTTTCTCTTATTCACTCTCCTCGCTTTTCTGCTTTTCATATATCTTCTACTAGCAGTTGCACATATCTTGAATTTTTTTATTAATCTGGTTATATGTTAATGACTATAGACATGGTCTTATTTTATGTCACTGGTTCTTAGTCAGATTTTGTGTGTTTACAATGCTTTCTGTATATTTCTTGAAATATTCAATAAAAATCATTGAACAAAAAAAAAAAAAGAAAAAGTATTGAGGGTCCGAACATATCAATATACTGTTTAAGGATAAATGGGGGGATTGACTCAGTTTGCATACCCTTTATGTTAATTGTTTTGATCAGAGATTTAAGTTCTTCAATAGAAGGAAGATGAAATTGTGCGCATTTTGCAGATAGCAACGGTGAAGCTTCTGTGGCATCTTGTTCAGTCAGTATCTCTCCATTTTTACTAAACTTTTCCCTAATATTTTTAACTTTTTCCACAAAATAGGTTGCAAGCTCTTGTGCTGTTGGTAAATGGCTGGAAGATTGCTCTAGTTTTTTGGAAGATAGAGTAACTGATTTTAGAATTTTGTATAGAGAAGAAACATTTCTAGCTTTTAAAATTTGATTAGAATAATATTTCCTTTTGGTTTGTTTTATTTTTTCCTTGTAAATATTAGAATGTACTTTAAATTTTTCTAAATTAGATTGATTTTTGTTTTTCCTCCAACGGCGCTCGAGAGATCTCAATTGTTTTTTAATTAATGTAAGTTCTGCAGAAAACCAAGGATTAGAACAATTTCGGGCCGAGATATATTTAGTTTGAAATGGAGCTACTTTATCTAGTAAAAGTTGAATAGAGTCATTCCATAACGATAGAAGGTCATTTAAAGTGTGGAGGCATATATCCCTTGGTCAGGTATGCCTCCCTGACAATGCAGATGGTTGCGGTGAGGGGCTTCAGAGAGACACGATCAGAATCTAAGCATCATGTGTGCTTCATAGTTGCACCTGTCACCCTCTATTCTATGTCATCTCATGTCTGCTACCTCTCAACGCTCACCTTCTTGTAAATGTGCTCTTCTTTGGCAGCTGTTCTGGTATGCAACCTATTGGTGATGAGATGCCGGTCAAGCCACTGTGTCAACATATACATCAAGGCCACTCAGTGTCACCTGCATAAGCCTGGCCACCTTTTGTTTAGATGTATACCGGTGTCACTGAACACAGAAAGTAGTTTACATATGTGTTCGCACACTGGCCTGACCTGTCTCCCACCTAGTCGCAATGGATTGAGTGGGGGTGGGGGTATAGCTAATTGTGTATGTAGTATAAAAGCTATGCACACTATGGTTACCCTAACATCATATTCTGTCCATACACAGGTCGTGCACAGCATGCTGCGGAGGACTTAGCCCAGGAGGTGGTGCAGGATATGTGCCTCGAGACCGCCAGGGAGGCAATGGCAGAGGCAGAGGCAGCAGATGAGGAGGAAGGCTACTCTGCATTAGAGAATGACACGGTGAAAAAATTGGTCCCCGTCACCGCCCCGTCCCCGTCTCACCATCCCCGTCACCGCCCCGTCCCCGTCTCACCAACCCCGTCACCGCCCCGTCCCCGTCTCACCATCCTCTTCACCGCCCCGTCACCGCCACTGCCATCCCATTCACCGCCCCGTCACCGCCACTGCAATCCCATTCACTTTTCTTTATTTACGTATAAAGGAAACATTCTTTAAAACTTTAAAACTTAGTTAAATATTAGTTAATAACTATACAAAAACAAAACACGCAGAGAAAAAATTAATTAATAAAAATTCTCAAAACTGACACATTTTGATCACTAAATTTAAAATAGTTATTTTTCATACAGTTTTTCAATCACTAATCTTCCACCACCCCTGGGGCTAGCAATGCAAAAACAAACACGACATGTACTTTAAATGCTGCTACGGCTGCAAGTCTCCCCTCCCCCCAGCGATCACGGCAGGAGGGCACCCAACCCCTCATGTAGACCCCCCCAACGGCCCTCCCGACAATCGCAGCAGAAGGGTACCCAACCCCTCCTGCCGGTCCTCCCAATGGCCTCCCCTAAGATCGCCGGCAGGAGGGTACCCAACCCCTCCTGCTGGACCCCCCCCCAACGAACCCTCCCACCCCGGAACCCCCTTAGTCTTACTTTTCAAGTTGGACCGGACAGCTCCGCTCGTCTGGCCAGCAGGCCTGCCTCCGTCCAAATGAGGCGGGCCCGCCCCTACCCTGCCCAACCCACAGGATCCTAGGGCCTGATTGGTCTAGGCACCTAAAGCCACTCCCGCTATAGGAGGGGCCTTAGGTGCTTGGGCCAATCAGGCCCTAGGATCCTGTGGGTTAGGCAGGGGAGGGGAGGGGCGGGCCCGCCTCATTTGGACGGAGGCAGGCCTGCTGGCCAGACGAGCGAGGAGCTGTCCGGTCCAACTTGAAAAGTAAGACTAAGGGGGTTCCGGGGTGGGAGGGTTCGTTGGGGGGGGTCCAGCAGGAGGGGTTGGGTACCCTCCTGCCGGCGATCTTAGGGGAGGCCATTGGGAGGCAGGGGAGGGGAGGGGAGGGGCGGGCCCGCCTCATTTGGACGGAGGCAGGCCTGCTGGCCAGACGAGCGAGGAGCTGTCCGGTCCAACTTGAAAAGTAAGACTAAGGGGGTTCCGGGGTGGGAGGGTTCGTTGGGGGGGGGTCCAGCAGGAGGGGTTGGGTACCCTCCTGCCGGCGATCTTAGGGGAGGCCATTGGGAGGCAGGGGAGGGGAGGGGCGGGCCCGCCTCATTTGGACGGAGGCAGGCCTGCTGGCCAGACGAGCGAGGAGCGGTGAAACACAGGTAAATAGCGGTTCCTAGAAGGGGGTACATTGGCCCGCGGGGACAAACCTGTTCACCGTTTCCGCGGTCGGTGAATGGCCTTGTCCCCGTCACCGCAGCGACTGCTAGTTTTCTTCCCCGTTTTCGGCGGTGACCCGCGGCTTAAATGCGGTGGCCGCGGGTAAACCGTCACCGTGTCATTCTCTACTCTGCATCTGAAGAGAGTCTGCCACATGACAACATAGTGGAGGTGTCGGATGTGGAGGAGGAGGGCCAGGTGGCAGAGGTGCAGGATGTGGCACAGGGCGTGGTGGAGGTGGTGCCAGAGCACGTGGTGGAGGAGCAGGGAGCATGGGAGGTCCCCGATGTCTATGCAGACATGCCCCCTCTTGAAGGGGATGAGGAGGTGGCGATGGAGGCAGCAGGGCCAGCCCCAGCCCAGGATGTGCAGCCTGCGGCCCCAATTGTTCCTCCCCCTCCTGAGGCCTATGAACAGCTAATGAATGTTGTGGCCGATATGCGCGCTGAACTGCAGGAGGGGAGGCGGGAGACAATGGAGGCCCTGGGGGAGATTGTCAGGCTCCTGTGCCAGCTGGTAGGCATCTTCCAGGAGCCTGTGTAGGAGCCGAAGGGGCAGAGCTGAGGGCCATGGTGGCAATGGATCATTGAAGCCCCAATCATGTTACCAACAGTGTCCCTGACATCTCACATGTAGCTGGCAGATATCCAATGACTGAAAGGACATCACACGGGCGCTCCTTTGCATATTCATGGGACTTTACCTACTGTATCTCATTGGGACATACTTGCATGTTACAGGCTGTCGCCTGCAATGTTGTCACCATATTCTCTGCCAATGATTGCAAGTGTTGAGATGTGATGTACAGATGCAAACTGTACATTGATGGTTAAGGTGTGCAATAGTTTCACCTATGGTGTGTTTTCACCCCATGCCTAGGGTAGGAAGACATGCATATGGTGGGACAGTGTTATATGCAATATAGGGTACCTATCCCATATCAGTGGAAAAGAGGTATGCAGTGAAATGAAAAGACCCAACCATCAGATGGCATGTGGTGTGGAGGCCCAAAGAGTGACACTGAAAATGTGGGAATGGTAGGCTGCATATTTGAGGTGACAGATAGCTTGCCTAACCTATGGGCCAATGGATGATGATGTAACCAGGCCAGTGGTACAGGGAGCAGCAGTGAGATTAGAAGCCACAACCTCTGGAGACAGAGGCTGCTGCAGCAGGACAGCCCTCACAGATATTTGCTGTCCCTTACAAATGAAAAAGTATGTGAGGCTGAGAACTGCTCGATTACTTTGAACAGGTCGGAGTAGTTTCAGGCATGTTGGGCCAATCAGCCTGGCATGTGCCATGTTGTTACTATAAGTATGATATTGTGTTTTCTCATAAATTGTACATATATGTATGGTGAATGTTCTATGACAGTCTATTGTGACCAGGTGGTCTAGCATTCATGTCTACCTCAGTAATGGTGTATGCATTTATATATGAATCATGACAAAACAAAAGCAGAACTAAATAAATAACAGATATCTACCTCTAAACTGGGTGTCATGTGTGCTCCCTGATGTCATGTCACTGACCTGCACCTAGCAAAAGGTCAGACAGCCTACTGTAAGTGGGAAGGTGCCCATCTTGTAAGTGAGATGTGGATAAGACCATGTCACATGCAGGACCTGAGACAGAGGTTGTGTTAGTAAGAGGTCTAGAATGAGGGGAGAGACATAGACCTGTGGGTTCCATGATTTGCAATGCATGTACCACCTGACAGCGCAAATAGCTCCCCCTCATTCTAGAGGCCTGTGCTAACCCTAGACTGACGGGACATCCTAGGCCTGAGGAGTCATGTACAGGACAGCTGGTGACTGCTTTGCAATGCTGGGAATCATATGCAATCAGGTAGATGCCATAAGAGCATCACACGTGCAAGGTGAGGCACTAGGAAGGAGAGCTGTGAGAAATGAGAAGGTATCCCCCCCCCCATGACACCTAAGAGCTGTAACTGCATATCCACCAACACGGCCACACATACACCTGTGGCCAGGATCAGGGGTGTGTAAGGCAGGTATCCCAGTGGAGGGGAGTGGGGTGAGGTGAAGCAATCATTGGAGGAAGGAGGTGGCATTGTGGGATAAGGAAGCCTCCCCCCCCCCAGGCAGGGATGGAGGACAGGGACAGGTTAAAGGTGTGTCCCCCCAATAACGAGTGGCTCTCCCCCCCACTCTTCATCTATACGCTGTTTCACACAGCCTTTCCAGGGGGGGACCAGCAACGTGAGCCCCAGACATTACTATGAGCATTCCAAACATCATAGATGAAGCAGGAATACTTGCTTACCTGAGTACAACCACAGGCTTGAAAAGGCAGCCCATGTAATGTGTAACATTGAGCAAACGAGTGCAGATTTCAACAGTAGATAGGAAAGTGTCTCCAAACAGACAGGAGACGGAAGTTCATGGTGATGTAGACATATCACCGCCCTCAGAATTTAAACGTACCAAGGAACGTGGGCTAGACGTCTTTCGGTTTTGTCCATAACCGACCAGATGAACGTATTACGTCAGGTCGTCTAACGTACGGCTTATTGGACGTGCTTAATTGTGTATAAATACGTCTAACTTCATATTATCAAAAGTGTGGGTACTTTGATACCATGGCTCCCAAAGCACTGAAAATCATGTCGAGAAAGCCTAACTTCACCCAGGCTGAGACCGAACTGCTGATGCAGGAGGTCCACACTCACCACCAGCGCCTCTTCTCACCCCAGGGAGAAAGACTCGGGCATACTCTAAGAGCAAGCTGTGGACCAAAATTGCTCACCGCCTCAATGCAGTCCACCACCATAAGCGGGATGTGGAAGACTGCAAAAAGAAATGGCGAGCCATTAAAAGGGAGGTGCGAGCAAAGGTGGGGAACCGGCCTCCGGATGGAGACATGTCAGACCTCAGCCCCATGGAGCAGCTGGTGCTGAGCTTTGTATCAGTATCCTCCACCTATGGTATGGGCACCCAGGACACCTCAGCTGCCCCATCTGCACAGCCTTCTGGTAAGTACCTGTCCTCATCCCCAGTCTCACAGCTATGTCCCATATTCTGAGAGCCTTCTCTTTCATCCGCCTTCCTCTACCCCTCTAATGGGCCAGTGAGTACACCTGTTCAGTCCTTCACATAACACCTGTTTGGTACTGCTGATGCCACAGCATGGAATTAGAGTCCACCACCCTTATACTCACAAATTCATCCCCTTCATACTGTCACCAACACACCGCCCTATGGTTGCTGACTTTGTGGTACTACACCTTTGGGATGCATGTTACTGGCAACTCATCTCACCTACACACAGGTCGCGCACCTGTGCTATGCGGTAACATCTATATGTGCTTTTAGCTCATCCATCTAAGGTTTCTGCAACTGTCCCTCCTGGTTGTGAAGTACGTACTATGGACAAATTTGGTCATAGATTATATCAAAATTTTATGATAGCGAACAGGATCTTAAACTACAATTATGTTTTTACGTCATACTTCAACCATTTTTTGAAGATGTTGCCATCGTTTTCTCCAGACCTGTCCAAACACTGTCTGTCTGAATTTAAGCAAATCCTCCAAACTCTTTCCCAGTTGAGGCTTTTCATGTTGCAGGCATCTTATGATGCCTTTGAGCTTTCTTCGAGGGTGTCAGCTTTTGCAGTTGCCATGCGTCGCCTTGCCTGGCTCCGCATAGTCGACATGGACCCTAATTTGCAGGACCGTCTCGCCAACTTGCCTTGTCAGGGGAATGAGTTGTTCGACGACTCCATTGAAGCTGCCCATTGGAGGTCACCTTTCCCTGTTTTCATCACGTTGGGAAAGTATCACATCGGACCTCTGGGTGCTGACAACTATCCGCGAGGGATACTCTCTGCGTCTGATTCAGGTACCCCCAGATCACCCGCCAAGAGAGTGTCATTCCAGGTCCTCGCAACTCCCCCTTCTTCTTCAGGAGGCTCGGGCGCTTCTTCGCCTCGAGCGGTGGAGGAGATTCCTCTTTCCCAGCACAATCTGGGATTCTACTCCAGGTATTTCCTGGTACCCAAGAGGACGGGGGATTTGTGACCCATTCTGGATCTTCGAGCCATCAACAAATTTCTAGTCAAAGAGAAGTTTTAAATGCTCTCGCTCCCGACCTTGTACTCCCTCATGGATCAGGGGGATTGGATGTGCTCACTGGATATCAAAGAGGCTTATACTCATATCTCTGTTCATTCATACTTTCGCAAATATCTCAGATTCAAGGTGGGGGGATCTATATCTCCAATACAGAGTTCTTCCTTTCAGCCTGGCAGCCTCCCCCAGTGTGTTCACCAAGTGTCTGGTTGTGGTGGCTGCGCTCTCGAGGTCTTCAGGTGTTTCCCTACCTCGACGATTGGTTTATAAAAGCCCCTTCTCTTCAGGAGGTTATTGCAGCGACCCATCAAACTATTGCCTTTCTTCAAAGTCTGGGATTCCATATCAACTTTCCCAAATCTCAGTTGGTTCCAGCCCAGTCCCTCCAATTTATTGGTGCAACTCTGGATTCCGTCAGCATGAGGGCGTTCCTTTCACTGAATCGTCAAGAAACCCTATTTCGACTCTGCCGGCAAGTGTATTCTCTTCCGACCCTCTCTGCCCGTCAGATGATGGTCCTGTTGGTCACATGGCGTCGACGGTTCATGTGACCCCTCTTGCCAGGCTTCATCTTCGCATCCCTCAGTGGACCCTGGCGTCTCAATGGCAACAAGCTCTGGACTCGCCTTCTCGCCGTATAACGGTGACTCCTTTGTTGAAGAATTCTCTCCGCTGGTGGATGCTCTCTTCCAATCTTTCCAGATGTTTGCGGTTTCACGATCTTCCTCATTAGAAAGTGCTCACGACAGATTCGTCAACCTACGCGTGAGGAGCTCACGTAGATGGTCTCCGTACGCAAGGATTGTGGACGTCCGCTGACCGTCGATGTCATATCAATCTGTTGGAACTCAGAGCGATTTTCCTTGCCCTCAAAGCTTTTTGTCATCTTCTTCACAACCAAGTAGTGCTTGTTCGGACAGACAATCAAGTGGCCATGTATTATGTCAACAAACAGGGAAGGACGGGATCTCATTCCCTTTGTCAGGAAGCTCTCCGGTTGTGGCAGTGGGCGATTTCTCACATCTTTCTCAGAGCTGTCTATATCCAGGGTCAACAGAATTGTCTAGCAGACAAATTGAGTCGTCTGCTGCAGCCTCACGAATGGACACTCAATTCCCCCATGCTTCGCCAGGTGTTTGTTCAGTGGGGGACTCCTCAGATAGACCTGTTTGCGTCACCCAGCAACTTCAAACTCCCTCTGTTTTGCTCCCGCATTTTATCGCCTCGTCATCTCGAGGCGGATGCCTTTCTTCTGGACTGGAGGGATCAGTTTCTTTATGCCTTCCCTCTGTTTCCTCTGATTCTCAAGACTCTTGTCAAGCTGAAGGCGGAACATGCCACTATGATTCTGATAGCTCCTCGGTGGCCCAGACAACCGTGGTACTCCCTTCTACTTCAACTCAGTGTCAGGGAGCCTCTATTTCTACCAGTTTTTCCTTCTCTGCTCACTCAGAGTCAAGTGTCCTTGCTTCATCCCAACCTGCAGTCTCTACACTTGACAGCTTGGTACCTTTCTACGTAACAGATCCTTCTCAATTTTCTCGGTCTGTTCAAGATGTTTTCCTTGCTTCGAGGAAGCCGTCCACTCGTCAATGTTATGGCCAGAAGTGGACTAGATTTTCTGCTTGGAGTTCCACTCATCAGCTTCATCCGATGTCTTCCTCCTTAGCATCAGTTCTGGACTATTTGCTTCACTTGTCTCAATCGGGCCTTCAATCTACATCTATTCGAGTCCATCTCAGTGCTATTGCTGCTTTTCATCAGCCTCTGGATGGGAAACCTCTCTCTGCGCATCCCATGGTTTCCCAATTTATGAAGGGGCTTTTTAATCTTCATCCGCCTCTTAAACCGCCGCCTGTGGTTTGGGATCTTAATGTTGTTCTGGCTCAACTGATGAAACCTCCATTTGAACCTATTGACCAGGCTCACCTCAAGTACCTCACTTGGAAAGCTGTATTCTTGATTGCCCTCACGTCTGCGCGACGGGTCAGTGAGCTGCAAGCGTTGGTTTCGGACCCACCTTTTACGGTTTTTCACCATGATAAGGTGGTCCTTCATACACATCCTAAATTCTTACCTAAAGTTGTTTCAGAATTTCACCTTAACCAATCTATTGTTCTGTCGGTCTTTTTTTCCAAAGCCGCATTCTCATCCTGGAGAGGCGGCACTTCATACTTTAGACTGCAAACGTGCCTTGACGTTCTATCTTCAACGCACTCAACCTCACAGAAAATCTCCTCAACTCTTCATCTCTTTTGATCCGAATAGGTTGGGGCGCCCTATCTCGAAGCGAACCATCTCCAACTGGATGGCTGCTTGCATCTCTTTCTGCTATGCTCAGGCTGGTCTTCCTCTGCAGGGTCGAGTGACAGGCCACAAAGTTCGAGCTATGGCGGCATCTATAGCTTTCCTCAGATCAACTCCTATTGAGGAAATCTGCAAGGCTGCCACTTGGTCCTCGGTTCATACTTTCACCTCTCATTACTGTCTGGATACTTTGTCCAGGAGGGATGGCCATTTTGGCCAATCTGTTTTGCAAAATCTTTTCTTAATTGCCAACTCTCCCTCCATCCCTTTATACTTAGCTTGGAGGTCACCCATGTGTGAGAATATGCTGCCTGCTTGTCCTGGGATAAAGCACAATTACTTACCATAACAGTTGTTATCCAGGGACAGCAGGCAGATATTCTCACAACCCTCCCACTTCCCTTGGTTGGCTTCTTGGCTTGGTATCTGAACTGAGGATCTGCACAGGAGATGCACCCCCTAGTTCGGGCGGGAAGGCACGCCGCATGCGCGGTGCAGCACTCGAAAGCTCGAGATCTTCAAGCAAGTTTGCTTTCGAGGCTGTCCGCTGCGGGGCTCCGTCAGTGACGTCACCCATGTGTGAGAATATCTGCCTGCTGTCCCTGGATAACAACTGTTACGGTAAGCAACTTTGCTATATGGATAAGGCGACAAGATGAGAAACAGCATTGTTCCTTGGTGAACTCTCTTATTTGGGCATCTAAGCGGGTCTGGATTAGTTTCTCTAAATTGGTTCAGGGGAGGGATAGAGGGGGCTTATAATTGCCAGATCTTCATCTTTACATGGCCACGCTTCTGTGGTGGATTCATTAATTTCACACAGGGGGCACCCATTATGTGCCTCAAAGCCTGTTTGCTCATTGGACAGCCCATATTCTCCTCTGGCATGTTTAGGGGGCAAAAAATGGTGTCATAAACCTGCCAGGCTGCCGAATCCTTATTTTGCCACCTTGGTGCGCGCATAGAAGTGGTGGTGTCTGTCTATAGGGGTGCTGCTGACAACTGGGCTATGACTCCTATCTGCCACAACCCAAAGTTCACACTAGCAGTGGAGGGAGGTAAACACATCAAGGAACGCTTCGGCAGGGGCTTATATTTGGGACACTGTGACCAATTGGGCGAGGGCGGCTTTCCTGCTTATGAGGATCTCCGCAGGGGGTGGGAGGCAGCATATCTGCCATTTTTTTTTGCTTAACTTCAATTGCAATATTTTCATTCCCAAAAGCACCAGTCATCCCACAGGGGGATCATGTCTATGCACCGACACCATTTTTCTCCAACTCCCAATTACTCACAACTCGGTTTCTTTATGGCATGGGGTGGGGAGAGAAGAGTGCAAGATTTCTTATCTGGAACTTTTGGCTAGGCACTGGTCTGTAGATTTGGGTACTGAGGTCACAGACCAGCTACTGTGTGAGTGTTTTGCTCAGATTCCTCTTGGCTCACGAAATGCCCAATTCCAGGAATTGCAATACAAAATAATTCACAGGGCCTACATATCCAAAGTACAGGGGGCACAAGCTGGTTTATGGGAAGGGGATGAATGTGTGAAATGCAAACGTGTGAAAGGCTCCTTGCCTCATATGCTGGTGGAGTGTGATGCTCTGGGTCCTTATTGGAGGGGGTGCTAAATACATGCTTCTCAGTATCTGTCCCATGGTCATATGAGTTCCTGGTTCTTGGTCACCCCGCCATTTTGGAGCAGTGTGTATTGCCCTCTACCCATTGCAAGTTTGGTGTGGTGAGGAGAGTGAGTGACTGGGTGTAATTTTGTTTTGTAGCACCCCCCCTGATGAAGCCAACTGGTGAAACCTGGGTTGGGGGGTCGGTGAACATGCATTTTGTGCAGCAGTGGTGATTAAGAATGTACCCGGAGTAGCTGTAAAGACTACAGTACCACCTTACTAAGGTAAGTAGTTTTTGTTCCTTTTTTAGGAGCTGTGGATGTCGTTAGAACTTATGTTATATAGTAATGGTGGGTGAGACTGTGAACAAGCAATGATGGTCTCTTTATACAGCTTCTCTGTGATATTTCACTGGGATATAGTTGTGGGTCTGAGCGTTCACTATTAAGCACGTATCATATTTTGTGTGTTTATTTTTTATATATTCAAAGATTTATAGATTGCTGATGGGTGACTAATCAAAGCGATATTTTTGACCACCAGCGGGAGAAGTCAGCCCAGCAGCTTCCCCGAGGAGAGGACAGCGTGGGAGCCCTGCTCCGCCCCTCTCCCTGGCCGCGAGGGAACACATAAAAAGATTATCAGCGTTTTCTTCGGGCCCTTTTGACCACCAGCGGGAGAAGTCAGCCCAGCAGCTTCCCCGAGGAGAGGACAGCGTGGGAGCCCTGCTCCGCCCCTCTCCCTGGCCGCGAGGGAACACATAAAAAGATTAGCAGCGCCAACGGCACTCAGCCGTTTGGCGCGCCGACGAAGGCGCATGACAAAGGCGCATGCACCTTAGTGCGCGCCTTTGTGAAGCACCTCAGTGACAACCGCAGGGTTCTGAAGCTCACAAAACAGGGGGGGAAAAAAAAACCCTGCAAGTACAGGTAACCAATTAGCTTTACCCACTACCAACTTTTTGCTGTACCTTGCTAGACATAATTGATAGACACAACTGTTGGCACACCTTGTTATACTTGCTAAAATTGTACCTATACCCTGTTAAACTAAATTGTTGTTATTTATTGTTCAACATATTAGCTGAAATACTTAACTGCTGGTTTTACTTAATTGTTGGAATACCTAGTAATAGTTGGCTATATTTAATCTTATCTTTGGAATTCCTTGTAATGTTTAACTGTTGACAGACATCTTGCACCACCCAGTTTAAACATCCACAAGCACCAAGAACAATTCACATCACCCACTCGCACAACTTGCTCAAAATTTCCTACACGAACCCTACTTATAGGTCTAGGCTTAAGTAAAGGCCCTCCAAAAAGACAGCCTACACCAAAAGAGCAACAAACTTCAGCACCAACACCCCAATCCACACACACAAAAAAAAATGGCAACACGCACACCTAAACTCATCCTAGTTCTACTTCTGCTCTCCCTTCTCATAGATAAATGGAAAACAGCAGGATACCACATACATCCAATACCCATCATCACAACAACACACAGACTGGTTCAACCCAACAGGAAACTCCAAACCCCTAGAACCCTGATACCTTGTCCTTCATCCAACCAAGAAAACATTCCCACAATCTGGGGAATAAGACCACCAACCAAAATTAAGGCAAGCTCACAAAAACTTCATACACCTTCTAGAACACTTATCAATACACTCACTACTCACTCACCCACCAAATTCACATCAATAGCATGCGCATATATGAACATACAATCTATCAACCCAAAGACAGAACTAATCAAAGACTGGCTGATCAAAGATAACCTAAGCTGCCTCTTCCTAGCCGAAACCTGGCTCACTTCTGACTCAGACCCTCGCATTACGGAATTCTGCCCAAACGGTTACAAATTAGAGCTAGTATGCAGAGAAAACAGAAGAGGTGGAGGTCTTGCAATCATTGTAAAAAAACAACCTCAACATCAAACTCCTTACCAAACACTCCATCCCTCACCTTGACCTTCTAGCATGCCAACTCTCTGACAATACTCTCACAGGAACTCTGAACTGCCTTCTCTGCTATGTCACACCAGGAAAATGGAACACCTCTAAACAAGAACTTGAAGAATTTATCTTCCAGAATCCCCTCTCTTCCACACACAACCTGATCCTAGGAGACATCAATCTCCACTTAGAAGACAACACCTCCAAACAAGTTACAGCAGCCTCACTTTCTGAAATTTAACCCAGAATGCTTGATTTCACATGTGTTTATAGTCATTTTTTCAATAAATATAAACGTTGGCCCACAACTTTGTCCAAGTTTTTAATTTTGGCCAATCACAGAGCAGGCATGGGGTTGGAGAGGTTGTAACCCTATACTTCTACTAAGATTAAGGGGTGTTTTTTTTATTAAGTTGCACATTTAGAGCGCACTAAATCGGTACCTTAATAAAAGGACCTTTACGTATTGTGACCCGCACTCTCAGGGCAATGTGTCCAGGACTGCGGGAACAAGGATTTTCCCTTGTGAGCCGCGAAAGGCCACACAAGGAGGGAAAAAGCAAACCAGTTTAGAATAAGGATTTTGCCCACAAGTCAGGTAAGTTGTTCATGAAAACTAAGACTGGATTTATTTGAGTTGCCAAACAGTGAAACCAAAAACATAAATAATTTGTCAGGACTTTTCACCAAGCAATCCAGTCTTTTCAAAAAAAAACAAAACTCAATTTCAATATCATATCAATACAGTCTTTCAATCCACATGTAAAAGTGTCCTGTATTCATTAATGATCCTTAGTTTAAAGTTTTTCCCAAAATAAAAAAAAAAACTGACAAGAAGAAAATAGTATCTTCCCTTTTGAAAGTGTCTTCAGATCACCGTCAGTGACACAGCACTGCTCTTCCTCAGCAATATATCTTATGCTGACCAGGTGGTGTGCTCCACGTGTTGTAACACTGCTACAAAATAGAGCCCTCTATCCCACCTCAAAACGTGGGGCTAAATCCTCCACCACACTGGCTGGATAAAGTGTAAAACAAAGGATTAACAAATGTCAGTTTTACAGTCTCATACTATTGTGCTTCTCTGCTTCAGTTTCAGCAGGGGAAAAAACACAGCCTCAAAAGAACCAAAACAGTTCACTGTCCAAAGCATAAGTAATTGAAATACTCTTTAGGCAGATTTTGTACTTGCCTTGGAGAGACATACTTCCATGGGCTGATAATCTGATTGAACCTCTGTGCCTGGTTCTAATCCCAACTCCATAGCTTGTGAAACTTCAGAGAGGTCAGGAGTCATATCAGTGCCAGCTTCAACAATCTCCATGCATTCTGGGGTTTGTTGGTCCTGTAGAGCTCTTAGTCCTGAGCTAGGCTGCCAGTACTTTCCTTGTGACTGTTCTCCACCTCTCCAATCCTCCCTCTGCCTTTCCAACTGCTCAGACCTGAGATTAAGGAACTTGCAGCCCCGCCCAACCTTCCCAGGTGCAAAGCATTTCCGGTCACAAGACCTGGGAAGTTGAGGGGTTGGGGATGTCTGTAGCTCAACCCCCAAGCTCCCTCTGCTGGCCTTAGCGAAAATAGCAGGCAAAAAGGGAAACTGTTCTTTAGCTTGAGCAGAATGGGCACTAACTGCTCCAGGCATAGGCCTCAGACTAGGGACAGTCCTAGCAGGCCTACCTCGCATACCACAGTATCTTAATAAAAAATTCAGCCCGCGACTTAGCCTATGTTTTAGATTTCGGCACCTTATGTGATTGAGTTTGACAACCCTGCTGTAGAGGGCACTAAACTGATCAGTGAAGTACTATAGAGGCTGAGTGAAAAATCTGAGTGGAATCCTTCTACCATGCAACTAAATGAAAATAACCCTACTGTCTAGAATGTCTCACCTATCTACTGGAAAAGAGCTTACCAGGGTAAGTGAATAATCCTTTTTTCTGTCATGTTGTAATGTGACATTTATTAATTCTTCAAAATAAAAAGAACCTCATAGAGTATGGCTTCATCTTCATAATCATATTATCTTCCGAACCCTAATTAAAAACATCCTTTATTTTAAAAATCTTAGTAGGAGAACTCTCAAGGAAGATGGACGCTTGATCCACTGCTCTCCCTCCACAGCCTACTCTAATTTAATGATAAAGAAAACATTGAGATAATTCTTGGTTATAATCAGATATATAAAAGTATAAAAGATATACTTCCTTTTTATCAACTTATTTCTCCAAACAATGGCTTCTAACAAGACTGATAAGCAAAACAAGCTGGAGCCACACACTCCTTCAAAAACATCACTGTTAACGGATAACAATGCTGCTATTTTAGAAATATTTGAAGAGTTATGGGAGCTGAAAGAAATTATGTATGACACAAGAGAAGACCTCAATGAAAAGCTTACCAACCTTATCACGGAGGTACAACAATTTAAATCAAAAGTCACTACCCTTGAGACAAAAGCAACCGTTACAGAGGACAACATCATAACACTACAAAAACAAATACGGAAAATAGGTGTGCTGGAGCAGGACTTTGAAGACGTCAGAAGAAATTACATTCGCTTACTAGGAGTGCCTGAATCCCCCGAGTGCTGAGCATTACTTTTGACAGACCCTTTGAACTGGAACGGGCACACCGTATTCCTACCTCAAGACCGACCAATGCAAGGTACCCACGACCAATTGTCATCAAGGTATTAAGACACCTGCAGGTCATACAAATAATGCAGAAAACAAGAATTAAGGCTCCTTTCAAGTTAGAAGAAAGGTAATACTTTGCTCTTCTTACTTGATCTCTGTAAGCTGTACCGCCGAAGCACAGAAGAAGCTACTTATCTGTTGGCCTCAATTAAAAGATCTAGGAGCTTGGTTTGGTATGTTTTACCCTGCTAGGCTGCGGGTTACCTACAGAAACACCACTAATGACTTCACTGATCCAGTGAAATTACAGGAGTTTCTGAAGCTAAACAAACTTCATTCAGCTGACAGCGCTTGAGGCATGCGCTCTGACTCCATATTTAAGCTTGATTAGCTCAACTGTCATGTCTTTACTAGATGATCAGTTGCAGAAATTAAAATTAAAATACTCACTAAAGTTTCAATTTAATTATATAGTTCTTATCTTATCTTGTTCTCTCTATCCTTGCTGGCATTAAAATATACTATATGACTGCTTACCCTGCTATCTTAGAACACTAGGTTTGCGAGACTGAATTATCCAGCTCATATCACAGATGATTAACCTTAATTACTGGCCTATGTTCTGCTGTGTGCATTCTTGAATAATTGAGGAGTTAGTGCTCTCTTTCCATCAACTGCACTGCACAGCTGTTTGAATGACAGGCTGCACCAACCAGATCAATGCAAAATGGACTGGTACGATAAAGGCATTAGAGTTTCTGTCACTGTTTGTCTGAGGTTTGCCTTTGTTTTGTGGTGTGCTTTCTTGAATAATTGAAGAATAAACACTCTGTTTTCATCAATTGCACAGCACAGCTATTTGAATGACAGGCTGCACCAACTGGATCGATGCAAAATCAACTGGCACAATAATAGTCTGTCACTGTTTGTCTGTTGACTGTCTTAAAGACTTGACAGGATCACATATTTAAGAACTAATGGATCTGATTTATCTTGGCAATTTGATTGTCTACTACTGAGAGTGCTTCTGCTATAATTGCAAACTGTAGAGATTCTACAAGCACATCGGTTTGGAGATAAAGTTATATAGTAAACTTGATTAACTTGGGACTCCTTTTACAAAGCCGCGCTAGGGCCTTAATGCACGGAATAGCATGTGCTAATCCGGTATGTGTGTTAAAAATGCTAGCACAACTTTGTAAAAGGAACCCTTAGATTTATATACAATGACAATGATATTTAGATGTTTAGTCTAAATTAATTGATCAATTTACTCTCGGGCTCTTCATTTTGATTAGGATAATTCTTAAATTACTTACAATGCATAAAAATAATACCAACTCATAGGTTATTCAAGGATGTTTAAAATATTAATTTAGATACAGATTATATTCTCATTTAGATACTTTAGGGCTCCTTTTATCAAGGTGCGCTACGGGGGTTAGCGCGTCGGACATTTTATCACGCGCTAAGCCCCGCGGCAGCCTAAAATCCTAATGCCTCGTCAATGGAGGCGTTACGTACTAGCGCGGTATTCTACGCGTTAAACCACTACCGTGCCTTTGTAAAAGGACCCCTTAGTCTTAGATGAAGACCTTAGGTCTATATTAATTGATTGTTTTCCCTTGGACTCTGCACTTTAATTAGGATAATTTTTAAATTACCTACAGCAAAAAATTAATTATCTGCGTTCTTATTATAATAGGACTAATTCATAAATATTTATAAACAAAATCTTTATTAAAATAGCTCATAGGTTAGTCATAAATATCAAAAATATTAATTTATACACTTATTACATTCTCATTTACCCCCTCTTCTACAAAACCGCGCCAGCGTTTTTTAGCGCAGAGAGCCGCGCTGCTCCAAACACTAATTGAGTTCCTATGAGCGTAAGGAGCACCGTGGGCTATTCAGCGCAGTTCTATGAACTAAAAAATGCTAGCACAGTTTCATAGAAGAGGGGGTTAGATACTTAATCTTAGATGAAGACCTTGGGTCTATATTAATTGATTGTTTTCCCTTGAACTCTTCACTTTAATTAGGATACTTTTTTTTAAATTACCTACAGTCATTAAAATATATATGTATATATTAATTATTTGAGTTCTTATTATAATAGGACTAATTCATAAATATTTATAAACAAAATCTTATTAAAATAGTAAAACACCATAAATTATTTAGGGCTCCTTTTACTAAGTTGCAGTTTTAGTGCGCACTTAACGCACGCTACAATGCCGTGCACGCTAAACGCTAATGCCTCCATAGCGTTTGTGTTAGTATTTTTCGTTTAGCGCATGGTTAGCACATGCTAATTTTTAGCGCACGCTAAAAATGCTAGCCGCCCTTAAAGGAGCCCTTAATGTAATATTGTTAACTTATAAGCACTTATAACATAAAGCATTATTTAAATACATAAAACAATATCAATCATATTATAGCATAAATATATAATGTTATAATAACCCAAAGCATAAAACACAGTATCACCACTATAATAAGATCAAATCATAATATATTTACAAGATTATAACAGGGCTAATTCATAAATATTTTAAAACAAAAATTTATTATTGATAATATTAGCATGAAATTTAATATTGATACTCTAAACTTATAAATTAGAATAATTTTTATAGTCCTTTATTACTGCAAAGCTACTTAGGCATTCATGTTTGTTGTCACACTTATAAAATGTATATGATATATTATACACAGGTGTAGCTATATGCTCGTGTGTCATACGATATATATGACAAGTGTTTAAGCCCGTTACATTAACGGGTGCTAGAGTAGATGTGTCTGTCTTTCTTTCTTTCCGTCTCTCTCTCTTTCTCCTTGGCCGCTTTCTATACTCAGGCCCAATTGTCCCTTTCTATTCCCTCCCTCCTTCCTATGTCCTTAGTACCCCCAGTACAAAGTAGTTGAGGACAAAACTAACATCAAGTGAATTTTTTTATGCCAGACTTCAAACACCCAAGGAACTACCTTTTAGCTGTTTTTGTGACCTTACTGGGGTGGTGTTTTCATCATTGGTCTTGGCAAAGTGACATGAGCAAAAATATTTTTTTATATTAATTTTAAACAGGCTCTATATAAATTATAAAGTGCTGTAAAGGAAAGGCACTTATCTTAATGTCCGACGGCTGCCCAACCGTTTCACTCTTGGTTTCGTCAGTGGCTATGCCTCTTTAAATACAAACACCAATTTCTAAAAAAGAACCAGAAACCACTTAATACGTATTTTAAAAAGTGACAATCCTAGCATTCCCAACCTAATATTGTGACCATCAATTGATTGATAATAAATTCATAATTAATTTAATTTTTTTAATTAATATTAACCATTAATTACATTGTTTTAAACAATTATTTTATTCTAAATCACTCCTTTTACTAAGCTGCAATAGCGTTTTAAGCGCACAGAGGATTTTAGCGTGTGCTAAACCCACGCTACGCAGCTAGAACTAATGCCAGCTCAATGCTGGCGTTAAGGTCTAGTGTGTGCGGCAATACAGCGTGTGCTAAGCGTGCTAAAACCGCTATTGCAGCTTAGTAAAATGAGCCCTAAGTCCCAAAAATTCTTAATTGTATTTATTATTTATTTAATAAATTATTCTAAAACCCTAACAGTAAATAATGACAAATTGCATCTTAATAATTAATTCATTATTTCACCATAATTGTCTAATTAAATTGGCTAATTAAATGACTTCAGCACACGAGAGATTAACGGACATCTATTAAAACATATAATGGCAATTCATTATCAACATACGAATGTTGCTATTAAAACAATTCATATACTTAAAAAACTTTAAAGTTTTCAAACTATTTGCCAGACTCAACTTGAAAACAAAATGAGCTGCAAAATTTTTAAAAATAACATTGTTGTATAATATAGGATCCAATAGATTCGATTGCTCAAAACGGCTTGATGATACTGTCTTCTAAAAAAAGATTAAGCCAGCTAAGACAGAAAGATCTTACTCACTGTAATGAAAAAATCATTCGCTGAAGACCAAAAACAGCACTGCTCTCAGCATGGCACTCTGCCTGTATGACATCCTAAAGTTCTCAAAATTGTGTCGGTTTTTAAATAGAACGGTCCCACATGAGCCAATTAAAATTGAGAATGACATCACTCATGATGAAGAGCTAAAACATGGCGATCGTGTTGAAATTTTCAAAAAGATTGAATCACCAAATTTACTTAATAGCCTCATGCATTAAATGATGAATTCAATGAAAAATGCTCATCAAATACTAAAACATAGGGTCAAAAAATAAAAAAACAAAAAACAAAGAAAGGAACCAAATCATCCAGTTTGACAAAATCAAAAAAATATATTGAAGGATTGCATCATAAAAAGATTTCCATTCTATATATTCTACATTGCTTATTCTGTGTTGCATAAAAAAAAGAGAGATAGATAGATAGATAGATAAAGGAAACATAGATAGATAATGCAGGATAACAATAGTTTGGCACTGGTTCTAAAGCAAGTCAGTATGTGAGGTGATGGAAGAATGTAAGTTCTACTGGGCTCAGACTGGTTTCCGGATGTAGTTGAGACACAATACTTCCTGTGACTCTGTGGGGGTGATCTATATCATTAGATGCCCCTGTGACAAAATTTATATGGAGCAAACATCTAGATCAGGGGTGTCCAACCTGTGGCCCGAGGGCTGCATGCGGCCCTGTGAAGAATTTTGTGCGTCCCCAGTTGAGGGCGATGCAGTGTTTTCCTCTGCTGCTCCCGGGTGTTTACTGTCTTGCCGGCTCCCTCTTCTATCTTCAAGCAGCGTTTGTGCGGCCCCAGAAACATTTTTTTCGCCCAACACGGCCCAGGGAAGCCAAAAGGTTGGACACCCCTGGTCTAGATCTTTCAAAACTCTCCTCATAGAACATTAGTCTTGCGTTAACCATAAAAAAGTGAAGCTCCAATGGTGCAACATTGTATGAATGTAGGACATGGTTTTGAGGTATGAAATTTGAACAACTATTTTTGGGTAAGATAGGAGGGGGGAATTTCAAAAGAAAATTGAGACAAAGAGAACAATTCTGGATTAATACTCTGCAATGAATTGAACCCTGTGAGCTGAATAATGCCATAGAATGGCAAGCGTTATATTGAAAAATGCTGTTTCTTTAAATTCTTCACCTAGAGCTAATCACGTGCTTCTGATGATATGGTGTGTGCATCTGCAGGTGAGTTTAAATCTGCTTGCCACTCCGAAGCCAGTGCCGTGGTGATGGAAGAAATGCTCTTTATTAT
Organism: Geotrypetes seraphini; assembly: GCF_902459505.1. Classification (NCBI taxonomy): domain Eukaryota; kingdom Metazoa; phylum Chordata; class Amphibia; order Gymnophiona; family Dermophiidae; genus Geotrypetes; species Geotrypetes seraphini. The sequence goes on from NC_047085.1 coordinate 371,516,052, forward strand.
TTTGTTGTCCTTGGCCCTTTTCTCTTGAGGCAGCGTGATGAGGTGAAATAAGGCTCTTGTTGAGGAAGGGTTTTGTATTTCTTACTACTGGCCAGGAGTACTGATAGAAGCTTGTGAAGAATATGTTCGATTGTGGCGTTGAAAAAAAGGGGGTGTGATTAAATGCCGGCGTGATTGACAGCTATGCTTTCATAAATTGGTTGGCGGTTAGGAAACAGAGGGTGGGAGTGAAGGGCCACTACTCGGACTGGAGGAGGGTCACGAGTGGTATCCCACAGGGCTTGGTGCTTGGGCCGTTGCTATTTAATATATTCATAAATGATCTAGAAACAGGGACGAAGTATGAGATAATAAAATTTGCGGACGACACCAAACTATTTAGAGGAGCTCGGACTAAAGAGGACTGCGAAGAATTGCAAAGAGACTTGAACAAACTAGAGGAATGGGCGACGAGATGGCAGATGAAGTTCAACGTTGAGAAATGTAAAGTACTACATGTGGGAAGCAGAAACCCGAGGTGCAGCTATACGATGGGAGGGATATTATTGAAGGAGAGCACCCAAGAAAGGGACTTGGGGGTAATGGTGGACATGACAATGAAGCCGACGGCACAGTGCGCAGCAGCCGCTAAGAAGGCAAATAGAATGCTAGGTATAATCAAGAAGGGTATTACAACCAGAACAAAAGAAGTTATCCTGCCGTTGTATCGGGCGATGGTGCGTCCGAATCTGGAGTACTGTGTCCAATATTGGTCGCCATACCTTAAGAAAGATATGGCGTTACTAGAGAGGGTTCAGAAAAGAGCGACACGTCTGATAAAAGGGATAGAAAACCTTTCATACGCTGAGAGATTAGAAAAACTGGGACTCTTTTCCCTGGAGAAGAGGAGACTTAGAGGGGATATGATAGAGACTTACAAGATCATGAAAGGCATAGAGAGAGTAGAGAGGGACAGATTCTTCAAACTTTCGAATAATAAAAGAACAAGAGGGCACTCGGAAAAGTTGAAAGGGGACAGATTCAAAACGAATGCTAAGAAGTTCTTCTTTACCCAACGTGTGGTGGACACCTGGAATGCGCTTCCAGAGGACGTAATAGGGCAGAGTACAGTACTGGGGTTCAAGAAAGGATTGGACAATTTCCTGCTGGAATAGGGGATAGAGGGATATAGATAGAGGATTACTGCACAGGTCCTGGACCTGTTGGGCCACCGCGTGTGCGGACTGCTGGGCACGATGGACCTCTGGTCTGACCCAGCGGAGGCACTGCTTATGTTCTTATGTTATGTTCATAAGGATAGACTATCTGGAGAGAGTGCTAAAGATTCCCAGTAAGATTCTGCTGAGAAAGTACAAGTGGATCATGGACTTTGACCTGGGGACAGCGTCAATGTTATAAATTTTTTTGAACAGCTCCTTTGAATAGGCATCCTAACTTTGTGCAGCTAAGTACTTGGCTTTTTTTCTGTGTTTCTGTATATGTGGAAGTAGATTTTGTGTTTGTGGTGTTTTTTGCATTACCACGACTCTGAACACTGTTTTGCTGGAGCACTATGTTATTTAAAGCTATACAACCAGATGCAGCATGGGTTTTTTTTTTCTCATGGTTTGAGTTTTTCCCAATGATTGAAGTTTGTCACCTTGTTAGCTGAGAACTGCGGGGCTTTAGCGTTGTATGCCTTGCCTTTGGCTCTGAGGCTCATTTTCAATAATAGTGGTGACTAGGTCAAGAAGCTCTAGACAACGCAGTGTTTAAAAGTTTGTCAGAGTGTTTAAGTTATTTTCAGTAGTAGTGTTGACAAATAATACCTTGAAGGAATTTTTTTATATGTGTATGTATGACATATATTATGTATCGTATGCAAATTGAATGTATATGTGTATGAGTATGTATGTATGTGTGTATATATGTATGAGTTTTTATGTATGTATAAGTGTGTAAGTTTGTATGAGTAGGTGTTATGTATCATATGCAAATTGAATGTATATGTGTGTGTATGTACGAGTGTGTATCTAAGCGTATGTATGGATGTATGTATGAAAAAAATGTTTTCAAATGCACATGGAGGGGCATAAACGATAAGTCGTATAAAAGCTCCAGGCGTCAGCGGCGTAAAACGTCTAGGGAAATGTGTCGATAACCGAAAGACGTCCAGGCCAGTCGATTATCGGCACGTAACACGTCCACCAGAAACACGTCCACATGAGCTATACCGAAGCGTCCAACTTTACCTACCAAAATGTCACTCATCCAAACAGGACGTACAACTATTGTCGCCGCGTTCCGCTAGACGACCTGCTAGTCGTGTAGCGCTCTTTATTTATTAGTTGGCCTGGCACATGTCCCACTGATGTCACACTGTCCCCAACAACGTCCTGCATGCCCATATATAAACCACCACGTGGAAGTGCGACCCTTGTGGGTGTAATAGGAGTTTAGTGAGGAGTAGGAGAGTGGTTGGAGTTTGGTGGAGGTTAGGAGAGTTTAAATTGATTACTGGGTGGGATCGAGTGATTGGAGAGTATTTCTGTGAGTGTGTGTGTGAGAGAAAGTGAGAGAGATTGTAAGGGAGACAAACAGCAGTGACAGTGTGAGCGATTGTGGGAGTGAGAGATAGTGTAGTAAGGAAGGGCGTGCCAGGAAGAGTGTGTGGCCACAAGGGTGAGTGTGGGAGTGTGTGTGAGAGAGCTTCTGTGCGTGCGTGCAGGTGTGATGGTGGAGCGTAGGGAGCCCAACTACTCCCTAGCAGAGACAGAGTCTCTAGTGGAGCTCTGTCTCCAGTATGAGGCACGGGTGTTTGGCCACAATGGCAGGAGGCCACCCCGCAACGTCGCCATGAGGGCCTGGGCCAGAATAAAGGACACTCTGCATAGGTGAGAACCACCCCAGTACCCATCACTATGTAGCCAGTGTGTCCTAGTCACTTAACCTGTCACCTATTGCTCCCACCCCCATTTGTCAAGGACCTGCTTGCTTATTCTGTGTTGCATAAAAAAAGAGAGATAGATAGATAGATAGATAGAAAGATATATAAAGGAAACATAGATAGATAATGCAGGATAACAATAGTTTGGCAGGCAGATGTTTAATACCTGGACAGGTCCCTACCTCATCAGAATCTACATGACAGATGTGATGTGCTCAGTGCCTTCATAACGCTGCATATGTTTGAAAAGGATTTTCACCTGACCGTATTCTCCACCATATCTTTCTTCCAGGCGTTAAGGTGTGTACCCGGACCTCGAGTCCCTGAGGCGCAGGTGGCGCAGAGTTCACCGGGAGAACCCAGCCCTCATCCGGCGCACCAGACACCGCCTCCGAGCTGGACATAAGTGGCAGCCCCCCCCCCAAACAAAAAACACTAAAGTCAGTAGCACAGTTATGACAGCTGCCTTGTAATAAATACCAGATATCGTGAAACGTGGAGGTGACTCTCAGATGCAAAAAAGCTATAATGGAGGAACGGGAGCTAATGGTCAGCTCAATGAATATCTCTGCAGTTGATATCGGTGCTGATAGCATACTGAGTGCTCATTCTCTGAGGCCCCTCACCGCAATCATCTGCATTGTCAAGGAGGCATAACCGAACAAAGGATATAGGCCTCAGAGGCTGCCGGCCACATGTTGCTCTGGAGGTCACCCTCATACCTCCAGACCAATGTCAGGCCTGCTGTTGTGGAGGCATATATCCCTTGGTCAGGTATGCCTCCCTGACAATGCAGATGATTGCGGTAAGGGGCTTCAGAGAGACACGATCAGAATCTAAGCATCATGTGTGCTTCATAGTTGCACCTGTCACCCTCTATTCTATGTCATCTCATGTTTGCTACCTCTCAACGCTCACCTTCTTGTAAATGTGCTCTTCTTTGGCAGCTATTCTGGTATGCAACCTATTGGTGATGAGATGCCGGTCAGGCCACTGTGTCAACATATACATCAAGGCCACTCAGTGTCACCTGCATAAGCCTGGCCACCTTTTGTTTAGATGTATACCGGTGTCACTGAACACAGAAAGTAGTTTACATATGTGTTCACACACTGGCCTGACCTGTCTCCCAATGGGTTGGGTGGGGGTGGGGGGATAGCTAATTGTGTATGTCGTATAAAAGCTATGCACACTATGGTTACCCTAACATCATATTCTGTCCATACACAGGTCGTACACAGCATGCTGCGGAGGGCCTAGCCCAGGAGGTGGTGCAGGATATGTGCCTCGAGGCCGCCAGGGAGGCAATGGCAGAGGCAGAGGCAGCAGATGAGGAGGAAGGCTACTCTGCATCTGAAGAGAGTCTGCCACATGACAACATAGTGGAGGTGTCGGATGTGGAGGAGGAGGGCCAGGCGGCAGAGGTGCAGGATGTGGCACAGGGTGTGGCGGAGGTGGTGCCAGAGCATGTGGTGGAGGAGCAGGGAGCATGGGAGGTCCCCGATGTCTATGCAGATATGCCCCCTCTTGAAGGGAATGACGAGGTGGCGATGGAGGCAGCAGGGCCAGCCCCAGCCCAGGATGTGCAGCCAGCGGCCCCAATTGTTCCTCCCCCTCCTGAGGCCTATGAACAGCTAATGAACGTTGTGGTCGATATGCGCACTGAACTGCAGGAGGGGAGGCGGGAGACAATGGAGACCCTGGGGAAGATTGTCAGGCTCCTGCGCCAGCTGGTAGGCATCTTCCAGGAGCCTGTGTAGAAGCCGAAGGGGCAGAGCTGAGGGCCATGGTGGCAATGGACCATTGAGGCCCCAATCATGTTACCAACAGTGTCCCTGACATCTCACATGTAGCTGGCAGATATCCAATGACTGAAAGGACATCACACGGGCGCTCCTTTGCATATTCATGGGACTTTACCTACTGTATCCCATTGGGACATACTTGCTTGTTACAGGCTGTCGCCTACAATATTGTCACCATATTCTCTGCCAATGATTGCAAGTGTTGAGATGTGATGTACAGATGCAAACTGTACATTGATGGTTAAGGTGTACAATAGTTGCACCGAAGGTGTGTTTTCACCCCATGCCTAGGGTAGGAAGACATGCATATGGTGGGACAGTGTTATATGCAATATAGGGTACCTATCCCATATCAGTGGAAAAGAGGTATGCAGTGAAATGAAAAGACCCAACCATCAGATGGCATGTGGTGTGGAGGTCCAAAGAGTGACACTGAAAATGTGGGAATGGTAGGCTGCATATTTGAGGTGACAGATAGCTTGCCTAACCTATGGGCCAATGGATGATGATGTAACCAGGCCAGTGGTACAGGGAGCAGCAGTGAGATTAGAAGCCATAACCTCTGGAGACAGAGGCTGCTGCAGCAGGACAGCCCTCACAGATATTTGCTGTCCCTTACAAATGAAAAAGTATATGAGGCTGAGAACTGCTCGCTTACTTTGCACAGGTCGGAGCAGTTTCAGGCATGTTGGGCCAATCAGCCTGGCATGTGCCATGTTGTTACCATAAGTATGATATTGTGTTTTCTCATAAAGCATACATATATGTATGGTGAATGTTCTATGACAGTCTATTGTGACCAGGTGGTCTAGCATTCATGTCTACCTCAGCAATGGTGTATGCATTTATATATGAATCATGACAAAACAAAAGCAGAACTAAATAAATAACAGATATCTGCCTCTAAACTGGGTGTCATGTGTGCTCCCTGATGTCATGTCACTGACCTGCACCTAACAAAAGGTCAGGCAGCCTACTGTAAGTGGGAAGGTGCCCATCTTGTAAGTGAGATGTGGATGAGACCATGTCACATGCAGGACCTGAGACAGAGGTTGTGTTAGTAAGAGGTCTAGAATGAGGGGAGAGACATAGACCTGTGGGTTCCATGATTTGCAATGCAAATGTGAGTTTAAATGTGAGTTTAAATCTGCTTGCCACTCCGAAGCCAGTGCCGTGGTGATGGAAGAAATGCTCTTTATTATTTTGTTGTCCTTGGCCCTTTTCTCTTGAGGCAGCGTGATGAGGTGAAATAAGGCTCTTGTTGAGGAAGGGTTTTGTATTTCTTACTACTGGCCAGGAGTACTGATAGAAGCTTGTGAAGAATATGTTCGATTGTGGCGTTGAAAAAAGGGGGTGTGATTAAATGCCGGCGTGATTGACAGCTATGCTTTCATAAATTGGTTGGCGGTTAGGAAACAGAGGGTGGGAGTGAAGGGCCACTACTCGGACTGGAGGAGGGTCACGAGTGGTGTCCCACAGGGCTCGGTGCTTGGGCCGTTGCTATTTAATATATTCATAAATGATCTAGAAACAGGGACGAAGTGTGAGATAATAAAATTTGCGGACGACACCAAACTATTTAGAGGAGCTCGGACTAAAGAGGACTGCGAAGAATTGCAAAGAGACTTGAACAAACTAGAGGAATGGGCGACGAGATGGCAGATGAAGTTCAACGTTGAGAAATGTAAAGTACTACATGTGGGAAGCAGAAACCCGAGGTGCAGCTATACGATGGGAGGGATATTATTGAAGGAGAGCACCCAAGAAAGGGACTTGGGGGTAATGGTGGACATGACAATGAAGCCGACGGCACAGTGCGCAGCAGCCGCTAAGAAGGCAAATAGAATGCTAGGTATAATCAAGAAGGGTATTACAACCAGAACAAAAGAAGTTATCCTGCCGTTGTATCGGGCGATGGTGCGTCCGAATCTGGAGTACTGTGTCCAATATTGGTCGCCGTACCTTAAGAAAGATATGGCGTTACTAGAGAGGGTTCAGAAAAGAGCGACACGTCTGATAAAAGGGATAGAAAACCTTTCATACGCTGAGAGATTAGAAAAACTGGGACTCTTTTCCCTGGAGAAGAGGAGACTTAGAGGGGATATGATAGAGACTTACAAGATCATGAAAGGCATAGAGAGAGTAGAGAGGGACAGATTCTTCAAACTTTCGAATAATAAAAGAACAAGAGGGCACTCGGAAAAGTTGAAAGGGGACAGATTCAAAACGAATGCTAAGAAGTTCTTCTTTACCCAACGTGTGGTGGACACCTGGAATGCGCTTCCAGAGGACGTAATAGGGCAGAGTACAGTACTGGGGTTCAAGAAAGGATTGGACAATTTCCTGCTGGAATAGGGGATAGAGGGATATAGATAGAGGATTACTGCACAGGTCCTGGACCTGTTGGGCCACCGCGTGTGCGGACTGCTGGGCACGATGGACCTCTGGTCTGACCCAGCGGAGGCACTGCTTATGTTCTTATGTTATGTTCATAAGGATAGACTATCTGGAGAGAGTGCTAAAGATTCCCAGTAAGATTCTGCTGAGAAAGTACAAGTGGATCATGGACTTTGACCTGGGGACAGCGTCAATGTTATAAATTTTTTTGAACAGCTCCTTTGAATAGGCATCCTAACTTTGTGCAGCTAAGTACTTGGCTTTTTTTCTGTGTTTCTGTATATGTGGAAGTAGATTTTGTGTTTGTGGTGTTTTTTGCATTACCACGACTCTGAACACTGTTTTGCTGGAGCACTATGTTATTTAAAGCTATACAACCAGATGCAGCATGGGTTTTTTTTTTTCTCATGGTTTGAGTTTTTCCCAATGATTGAAGTTTGTCACCTTGTTAGCTGAGAACTGCGGGGCTTTAGCGTTGTATGCCTTGCCTTTGGCTCTGAGGCTCATTTTCAATAATAGTGGTGACTAGGTCAAGAAGCTCTAGACAACGCAGTGTTTAAAAGTTTGTCAGAGTGTTTAAGTTATTTTCAGTAGTAGTGTTGACAAATAATACCTTGAAGGAATTTTTTTATATGTGTATGTATGACATATATTATGTATCGTATGCAAATTGAATGTATATGTGTATGAGTATGTATGTATGTGTGTATATATGTATGAGTTTTTATGTATGTATAAGTGTGTAAGTTTGTATGAGTAGGTGTTATGTATCATATGCAAATTGAATGTATATGTGTGTGTATGTACGAGTGTGTATCTAAGCGTATGTATGGATGTATGTATGAAAAAAATGTTTTCAAATGCACATGGAGGGGCATAAACGATAAGTCGTATAAAAGCTCCAGGCGTCAGCGGCGTAAAACGTCTAGGGAAATGTGTCGATAACCGAAAGACGTCCAGGCCAGTCGATTATCGGCACGTAACACGTCCACCAGAAACACGTCCACATGAGCTATACCGAAGCGTCCAACTTTACCTACCAAAATGTCACTCATCCAAACAGGACGTACAACTATTGTCGCCGCGTTCCGCTAGACGACCTGCTAGTCGTGTAGCGCTCTTTATTTATTAGTTGGCCTGGCACATGTCCCACTGATGTCACACTGTCCCCAACAACGTCCTGCATGCCCATATATAAACCACCACGTGGAAGTGCGACCCTTGTGGGTGTAATAGGAGTTTAGTGAGGAGTAGGAGAGTGGTTGGAGTTTGGTGGAGGTTAGGAGAGTTTAAATTGATTACTGGGTGGGATCGAGTGATTGGAGAGTATTTCTGTGAGTGTGTGTGTGAGAGAAAGTGAGAGAGATTGTAAGGGAGACAAACAGCAGTGACAGTGTGAGCGATTGTGGGAGTGAGAGATAGTGTAGTAAGGAAGGGCGTGCCAGGAAGAGTGTGTGGCCACAAGGGTGAGTGTGGGAGTGTGTGTGAGAGAGCTTCTGTGCGTGCGTGCAGGTGTGATGGTGGAGCGTAGGGAGCCCAACTACTCCCTAGCAGAGACAGAGTCTCTAGTGGAGCTCTGTCTCCAGTATGAGGCACGGGTGTTTGGCCACAATGGCAGGAGGCCACCCCGCAACGTCGCCATGAGGGCCTGGGCCAGAATAAAGGACACTCTGCATAGGTGAGAACCACCCCAGTACCCATCACTATGTAGCCAGTGTGTCCTAGTCACTTAACCTGTCACCTATTGCTCCCACCCCCATTTGTCAAGGACCTGCTTGCTTATTCTGTGTTGCATAAAAAAAGAGAGATAGATAGATAGATAGATAGAAAGATATATAAAGGAAACATAGATAGATAATGCAGGATAACAATAGTTTGGCAGGCAGATGTTTAATACCTGGACAGGTCCCTACCTCATCAGAATCTACATGACAGATGTGATGTGCTCAGTGCCTTCATAACGCTGCATATGTTTGAAAAGGATTTTCACCTGACCGTATTCTCCACCATATCTTTCTTCCAGGCGTTAAGGTGTGTACCCGGACCTCGAGTCCCTGAGGCGCAGGTGGCGCAGAGTTCACCGGGAGAACCCAGCCCTCATCCGGCGCACCAGACACCGCCTCCGAGCTGGACATAAGTGGCAGCCCCCCCCCCAAACAAAAAACACTAAAGTCAGTAGCACAGTTATGACAGCTGCCTTGTAATAAATACCAGATATCGTGAAACGTGGAGGTGACTCTCAGATGCAAAAAAGCTATAATGGAGGAACGGGAGCTAATGGTCAGCTCAATGAATATCTCTGCAGTTGATATCGGTGCTGATAGCATACTGAGTGCTCATTCTCTGAGGCCCCTCACCGCAATCATCTGCATTGTCAAGGAGGCATAACCGAACAAAGGATATAGGCCTCAGAGGCTGCCGGCCACATGTTGCTCTGGAGGTCACCCTCATACCTCCAGACCAATGTCAGGCCTGCTGTTGTGGAGGCATATATCCCTTGGTCAGGTATGCCTCCCTGACAATGCAGATGATTGCGGTAAGGGGCTTCAGAGAGACACGATCAGAATCTAAGCATCATGTGTGCTTCATAGTTGCACCTGTCACCCTCTATTCTATGTCATCTCATGTTTGCTACCTCTCAACGCTCACCTTCTTGTAAATGTGCTCTTCTTTGGCAGCTATTCTGGTATGCAACCTATTGGTGATGAGATGCCGGTCAGGCCACTGTGTCAACATATACATCAAGGCCACTCAGTGTCACCTGCATAAGCCTGGCCACCTTTTGTTTAGATGTATACCGGTGTCACTGAACACAGAAAGTAGTTTACATATGTGTTCACACACTGGCCTGACCTGTCTCCCAATGGGTTGGGTGGGGGTGGGGGGATAGCTAATTGTGTATGTCGTATAAAAGCTATGCACACTATGGTTACCCTAACATCATATTCTGTCCATACACAGGTCGTACACAGCATGCTGCGGAGGGCCTAGCCCAGGAGGTGGTGCAGGATATGTGCCTCGAGGCCGCCAGGGAGGCAATGGCAGAGGCAGAGGCAGCAGATGAGGAGGAAGGCTACTCTGCATCTGAAGAGAGTCTGCCACATGACAACATAGTGGAGGTGTCGGATGTGGAGGAGGAGGGCCAGGCGGCAGAGGTGCAGGATGTGGCACAGGGTGTGGCGGAGGTGGTGCCAGAGCATGTGGTGGAGGAGCAGGGAGCATGGGAGGTCCCCGATGTCTATGCAGGTATGCCCCCTCTTGAAGGGAATGACGAGGTGGCGATGGAGGCAGCAGGGCCAGCCCCAGCCCAGGATGTGCAGCCAGCGGCCCCAATTGTTCCTCCCCCTCCTGAGGCCTATGAACAGCTAATGAACGTTGTGGTCGATATGCGCACTGAACTGCAGGAGGGGAGGCGGGAGACAATGGAGACCCTGGGGAAGATTGTCAGGCTCCTGCGCCAGCTGGTAGGCATCTTCCAGGAGCCTGTGTAGAAGCCGAAGGGGCAGAGCTGAGGGCCATGGTGGCAATGGACCATTGAGGCCCCAATCATGTTACCAACAGTGTCCCTGACATCTCACATGTAGCTGGCAGATATCCAATGACTGAAAGGACATCACACGGGCGCTCCTTTGCATATTCATGGGACTTTACCTACTGTATCCCATTGGGACATACTTGCTTGTTACAGGCTGTCGCCTACAATATTGTCACCATATTCTCTGCCAATGATTGCAAGTGTTGAGATGTGATGTACAGATGCAAACTGTACATTAATGGTTAAGGTGTACAATAGTTGCACCGAAGGTGTGTTTTCACCCCATGCCTAGGGTAGGAAGACATGCATATGGTGGGACAGTGTTATATGCAATATAGGGTACCTATCCCATATCAGTGGAAAAGAGGTATGCAGTGAAATGAAAAGACCCAACCATCAGATGGCATGTGGTGTGGAGGCCCAAAGAGTGACACTGAAAATGTGGGAATGGTAGGCTGCATATTTGAGGTGACAGATAGCTTGCCTAACCTATGGGCCAATGGATGATGATGTAACCAGGCCAGTGGTACAGGGAGCAGCAGTGAGATTAGAAGCCACAACCTCTGGAGACAGAGGCTGCTGCAGCAGGACAGCCCTCACAGATATTTGCTGTCCCTTACAAATGAAAAAGTATGTGAGGCTGAGAACTGCTCACTTACTTTGCACAGGTCGGAGCAGTTTCAGGCATGTTGGGCCAATCAGCCTGGCATGTGCCATGTTGTTACCATAAGTATGATATTGTGTTTTCTCATAAAGCATACATATATGTATGGTGAATGTTCTATGACAGTCTATTGTGACCAGGTGGTCTAGCATTCATGTCTACCTCAGCAATGGTGTATGCATTTATATATGAATCATGACAAAACAAAAGCAGAACTAAATAAATAACAGATATCTGCCTCTAAACTGGGTGTCATGTGTGCTCCCTGATGTCATGTCACTGACCTGCACCTAACAAAAGGTCAGGCAGCCTACTGTAAGTGGGAAGGTGCCCATCTTGTAAGTGAGATGTGGATGAGACCATGTCACATGCAGGACCTGAGACAGAGGTTGTGTTAGTAAGAGGTCTAGAATGAGGGGAGAGACATAGACCTGTGGGTTCCATGATTTGAAATGCAAATGTGAGTTTAAATGTGAGTTTAAATCTGCTTGCCACTCCGAAGCCAGTGCCGTGGTGATGGAAGAAATGCTCTTTATTATTTTGTTGTCCTTGGCCCTTTTCTCTTGAGGCAGCGTGATGAGGTGAAATAAGGCTCTTGTTGAGGAAGGGTTTTGTATTTCTTACTACTGGCCAGGAGTACTGATAGAAGCTTGTGAAGAATATGTTCGATTGTGGCGTTGAAAAAAAGGGGGTGTGATTAAATGCCGGCGTGATTGACAGCTATGCTTTCATAAATTGGTTGGCGGTTAGGAAACAGAGGGTGGGAGTGAAGGGCCACTACTCGGACTGGAGGAGGGTCACGAGTGGTATCCCACAGGGCTTGGTGCTTGGGCCGTTGCTATTTAATATATTCATAAATGATCTAGAAACAGGGACGAAGTATGAGATAATAAAATTTGCGGACGACACCAAACTATTTAGAGGAGCTCGGACTAAAGAGGACTGCGAAGAATTGCAAAGAGACTTGAACAAACTAGAGGAATGGGCGACGAGATGGCAGATGAAGTTCAACGTTGAGAAATGTAAAGTACTACATGTGGGAAGCAGAAACCCGAGGTGCAGCTATACGATGGGAGGGATATTATTGAAGGAGAGCACCCAAGAAAGGGACTTGGGGGTAATGGTTGACATGACAATGAAGCCGACGGCACAGTGCGTAGCAGCCGCTAAGAAGGCAAATAGAATGCTAGGTATAATCAAGAAGGGTATTACAACCAGAACAAAAGAAGTTATCCTGCCGTTGTATCGGGCGATGGTGCGTCCGAATCTGGAGTACTGCGTCCAATATTGGTCGCCGTACCTTAAGAAAGATATAGCGTTACTAGAGAGGGTTCAGAGAAGAGCGACACGTCTGATAAAAGGGATAGAAAACCTTTCATACGCTGAGAGATTAGAAAAACTGGGACTCTTTTCCCTGGAGAAGAGGAGACTTAGAGGGGATATGATAGAGACTTACAAGATCATGAAAGGCATAGAGAGAGTAGAGAGGGACAGATTCTTCAAACTTTCGAATAATAAAAGAACAAGAGGGCACTCGGAAAAGTTGAAAGGGGACAGATTCAAAACGAATGCTAGGAAGTTCTTCTTTACCCAACGTGTGGTGGACACCTGGAATGCGCTTCCAGAGGACGTAATAGGGCAGAGTACAGTACTGGGGTTCAAGAAAGGATTGGACAATTTCCTGCTGGAAAAGGGGATAGAGGGATATAGATAGAGGATTACTGCACAGGTCCTGGACCTGTTGGGCCACCGCGTGTGCGGACTGCTGGGCACGATGGACCTCTGGTCTGACCCAGCGGAGGCACTGCTTATGTTCTTATGTTATGTTCATAAGGATAGACTATCTGGAGAGAGTGCTAAAGATTCCCAGTAAGATTCTGCTGAGAAAGTACAAGTGGATCATGGACTTTGACCTGGGGACAGCGTCAATGTTATAAATTTTTTTGAACAGCTCCTTTGAATAGGCATCCTAACTTTGTGCAGCTAAGTACAGTGGTGCCTCACACAACGGACGCCTCGCACAGCGCACGCTGCGCACAACAAACTTTATGTCTTGATTCGTACAACGAACTTCGTTTCACACAACGAAGTCGCCCGAGCTGCATCCTTCCGCGCAGGCACTGCGCTTAACTGCCCTCTCTCCGCCTGGCTCCCTCTTGCCCCCCCGACTCCCCGACACGATCGGGGCAAAAAGGAGCCCAAGCCCTCTTGCCCCGCCGATTCCCCAACTCCCCGACAATATCGGGCCAGGAGGGAGCCCAAGTCCTCCTGGCCACGGCGACCCCCTAACCCCACCCTGTACTACATTACGGGCAGGAGGGATCCCAGGCCCTCCTGCCCTGACGCAAACCCCCCCTCCCTCCAACGACCGCCCCCCCCAAGAACCTCCGACCGCCCCCCCAGCCGACCCGCGACCCCCCTGGCCGACCCCCACGACACCCCCAACCCCCTTCCCCGTACCTTTCTGTAGTTGGCCGGACAGACGGGAGCCAAACCCGCCTGTCCGGCAGGCAGCCAACGACGGAATGAGGCCGGATTGGCCCATCCGTCCCAAAGCTCCGCCTACTGGTGGGGCCTAAGGCGCCTGGGCCAATCAGAATAGGCCCGGGAGCCTTAGGTCCCTCCTGGGGGCGGGGCCTGAGGCACATGGGCCCAACCCGACCATGTGCCTCAGGCCCTGCCCCCAGGAGGGACCTAAGTCTCCCGGGCCTATTCTGATTGGCCCAGGCGCCTTAGGCCCCACCAGTAGGCGGAGCTTTGGGACAGATGGGCCAATCCGGCCTCATTCCGTCGTTGGCTGCCTGCCGGACAGGCGGGTTTGGCTCCCGTCTGTCCGGCCAACTACAGAAAGGTACGGGGAAGGGGGTTGGGGGTGTCGTGGGGGTCGGCCAGGGGGGTCGCGGGTCGGCTGGGGGGGCGGTCGGAGGTTCTTGGGGGGGGGGCGGTCGTTGGGGGGAGGGGGGGTTTGCGTCGAGGGCAGGAGGGCCTGGGATCCCTCCTGCCCGTAATGTAGTGCAGGGTGGAGTTAGGGGGTCGCCGTGGCCAGGAGGACTTGGGCTCCCTCCTGGCCCGATATTGTCGGGGAGTTGGGGAATCGGCGGGGCAAGAGGGCTTGGGCTCCCTTTTGCCCCGATCGTGTCGGGGAGTCGGGGGGGCAAGAGGGCTTGAGCTCCCTTTTGCCCCGATCGTGTCGGGGAGTCGGGGGGGCAAGAGGGCTTGAGCTCCCTCTTGCCCCGATCGTGTCGGGGGTGCCAGGGACCACACGGAGTCACCCACCGTACCACCCGATTCGGGTAAGCGCAGGTATCGGTGGGTGGCTTATTTGCGGGGGGGTGCCTTATTTTACATTTTTTTCTAAAAAGGGGGGGCTGTCTTATTTGATGGCCCTGCCTTATCATCGGGGAAACACGGTAGAAAAAAAAAAAAAATGAACAGTTAAGTCCCAGTTTTTGCCGCTGAGACTCTGCCCTCTCTCACTGTAAAATTAGACTCTACTTAGTCTGTCTTTAAATTTAAAAAATATGTGTTGTTTTAAAAAACAATTATGTTTTTAGATGTATCTAAATAAAAATAATAACCAAAAATTTATCTTTTTTTATGTCATCTTAGCATATTTTATGCTACAGAACGAATCATTTTTTTTAACATGTATTGTTATGGGAAAACGCGTTTCACATAACGAACTTTTCGCATAACAAACTTGCTCCTGGAACGAATTAAGTTCGTTGTGTGAGGCACCACTGTACTTGGCTTTTTTTCTGTGTTTCTGTATATGTGGAAGTAGATTTTGTGTTTGTGGTGTTTTTTGCATTACCACGACTCTGAACACTGTTTTGCTGGAGCACTATGTTATTTAAAGCTATACAACCAGATGCAGCATGGGTTTTTTTTTTCTCATGGTTTGAGTTTTTCCCAATGATTGAAGTTTGTCACCTTGTTAGCTGAGAACTGCGGGCTTTAGCGTTGTATGCCTTGCCTTTGGCTCTGAGGCTCATTTTCAATAATAGTGGTGACTAGGTCAAGAAGCTCTAGACAACGCAGTGTTTAAAAGTTTGTCAGAGTGTTTAAGTTATTTTCAGTAGTAGTGTTGACAAATAATACCTTGAAGGAATTTTTTTATATGTGTATGTATGACATATATTATGTATCGTATGCAAATTGAATGTATATGTGTATGAGTATGTATGTATGTGTGTATATATGTATGAGTTTTTATGTATGTATAAGTGTGTAAGATTGTATGAGTAGGTGTTATGTATCATATGCAAATTGAATGTATATGTGTGTGTATGTACTAGTGTGTATCTAAGCGTATGTATGGATGTATGTATGAAAAAAAATGTTTTCAAATGCACATGGAGGGGCATAAACGATAAGTCGTATAAAAGCTCCAGGCGTCAGCGGCGTAAAACGTCTAGGGAAATGTGTCGATAACCGAAAGACGTCCAGGCCAGTCGATTATCGGCACGTAACACGTCCACCAGAAACACGTCCACATGAGCTATACCGAAGCGTCCAACTTTACCTACCAAAATGTCACTCATCCAAACAGGACGTATAACTATTGTCGCCGCGTTCCGCTAGACGACTTGCTAGTCGTGTAGCGCTCTTTATTTATTAGTTGGCCTGGCACATGCCCCACTGATGTCACACTGTCCCCAACAACGTCCTGCATGCCCATATATAAACCATCACGTGGAAGTGCGACCCTTGTGGGTGTAATAGGAGTTTAGTGAGGAGTAGGAGAGTGGTTGGAGTTTGGTGGAGGTTAGGAGAGTTTAAATTGATTACTGGGTGGGATCGAGTGATTGGAGAGTATTTCTGTGAGTGTGTGTGTGAGAGAAAGTGAGAGAGATTGTAAGGGAGACAAACAGCAGTGACAGTGTGAGCGATTGTGGGAGTGAGAGATAGTGTAGTAAGGAAGGGCATGCCAGGAAGTGTGTGGCCACCAGGGTGAGTGTGGGAGTGTGTGTGAGAGAGCTTCTGTGAGTGCGTGCGGGTGTGATGGTGGAGCGTAGGGAGCCCAACTACTCCCTAGCGGAGACAGAGTCTCTAGTGGAGCTCTGTCTCCAGTATGAGGCACGGGTGTTTGGCCACAATGGCAGGAGGCCACCCCGCAACGTCGCCATGAGGGCCTGGGCCAGAATAAAGGACACTCTGCATAGGTGAGAACCACCCCAGTACCCATCACTATGTAGCCAGTGTGTCCTAGTCACTTAACCTGTCACCTATTGCTCCCACCCCCATTTGTCAAGGACCTGCTTGCTTATTCTGTGTTGCATAAAAAAAGAGAGATAGATAGATAGAAAGATATATAAAGGAAACATAGATAGATAATGCAGGATAACAATAGTTTGGCAGGCAGATGTTTAATACCTGGACAGGTCCCTACCTCATCAGAATCTACATGACAGATGTGATGTGCTCAGTGCCTTCATAACGCTGCATATGTTTGAAAAGGATTTTCACCTGACCGTATTCTCCACCATATCTTTCTTCCAGGCGTTAAGGTGTGTACCGGGGGGGCGTGGCTTGGACGCGAACACAGATGGTTGGGTGAGTGAATAGCTCCGTGCATACAAGCCAAATTATAGAAATACTACAAAAATAACTAAACTATAACAGAAAAAAAAGACTAAATATCATCTAAATATGTCATCCAGCAAACAAAATAAAGGAGAACCGAAGGCTGGAGGGTCCGGTTTAGGAAGTAACAAAAGATCAAAACCGGAGCCCTGCACTCCTCCTTCGAACACATCGTTACCAACAGACGAAAGCCCCGACGTTATGGAGGAATTACGGCAAATAAAAGAGATTGTTTTAGACAGCAATAAAAAATTACAAAAAGCAATGGACGATGCGGCATTACTCACTAAAAGAGTGGAGGTGACAGAAAACAGAATAACCATTTTAGAGGAAAACATGGAACAAATACATATAGAAATGAGAAACAATAAAACAATATGGAAAGAGTACACAGAAATTAAAAGAGATCTTGAAGACAGCTGGAATCGTGAACGAAGAAATAATTTGAGAATTATCGGGATGCCGGAAGGAGTAGAAAGAAATGACCCTATTAATTTCTTGGAACAGTTTTTACCTAAAGTGCTACCACTGAAATTTAAAACTGCATTAGAAATCGAAAGAGCACATCGGATTCCAACCCAAAGAAAAAATTCACAAATAGGTCCAAGAACATTAATTTTCAAACTTCTGAGACACCAACAAGCAGTAGAAATCTGCAAATTAGCCAAAGAAAATAAAAACCTCAAATGTCAGGATGCAAAAATACATATCGTCCCTGACTTTGCAAGAGAAACAGCAATGAAAAGAAAACAATTTCTGGACATGAGACCACAATTAAGATCTATGGGGGCTAGATATGGACTCTTATATCCGGCAGTAATGAAAATTACAATAAATAACTTAACTCAAAATTTTTCGGACCCCAAAAAACTACAGGAATTTATTGAACAACATGAACAACCAATGTCTTCTTAAAAACATCGGAAATGATCTCTTCAAAATTAAATATTTACATAAATTATAACTTTTGATTTTGGATAATAAGATATATAAAAAAAATTTTCAGTTGAAACTCAATTCTAAAAAATTCTAATACAACGGATAAAAATGCACGTGGATGGAACAAAAATTTAAAATACATGGAACGTTCTAAAAAAGAAGCAAAGAAAGAATATTAGACTCAAGCCAGCTTGAAGACATAATTCTTATCTAATTTTCATAATTAGATTCTGGAATATTAAAATAAAACAGACTTACAGGAGGCACCATGGAGCTAGAGGGATTCCGTTTGAGATCCTGATGCAGAAAATTGCTTATAGCTCAATGACATTAAAATAAAAGATCTACTGATTGGATAAAGAAACACAAGGGGCGTTATTTAAGAAAGAGAAGAAAATCCAACAATCATAACAACGAATATAAAATCAAAAATGAAAACTAAACATGATTGGCTAAAATGGAAGATTTCTGATTGGAGGACGTACTTCCGGATTGGTATGCGTCTCCCATTGGACGAGGGGAGGCCCGACTCTCAAAACAGTTTTCCCAAAATTCATGCAATGGAAAAGGACACGTGCGACACCATTTCAACAATGACATTGGGATTGGCCTTATAGAAAACGAACGTAAAGCACCCTTAATGCGCCGACTTCTGAATACAACATCTTACGAAATGGTATGAGTTTTAAATGATCGAGACAATATTATGACTTAGCCTCACAACATAAACACAATTTAACCTATTACAACCTGGCATTGACATACAAGAAATTTATTAACGAGACGGATGAGAGAAACTAACAAAATTAAAGAAATGAAATATATTCATGAGCTTTACTACAAGAAAACAAGAAAACGCAAGATGGATATATGATACAAATGATATTACTGTCACCAAACAACATTAAATCCGAGACTATTCCACAAAATAAAAGGAAGAAAGGACAACAAATAAGACATTAACTTTGCTAAATATCTGGATACTCAGACTATCATATTCAGACACTATGTAAGCTTAAAATAACTCAATTCTTATAATACAAACATAATACTAGGTTAATATTGGCCAGCTTTTGGAAATTTAACAAGACTTATTACTGGCAACCATTGCTGCATTTCTTGTTTTATTATTTTAAAATGATAACACTGATATTATATTGATTAGAAATTTCTCATGGTTATTGCCTCAAAAATTTTCATATATTTATATATATATATATTTAAGATTCATATATATTCAAAAATATATATATATATAGAATAAAATAAAACAAAATAGAGAACAAATTATAAATAAATAAATATAGATAAAATTCTCTTACATATCCTATAATACAGATATGAAATCTGAAATTTATACTAAGAATTAATAGAAAGGAAAATAATTGTAGTAAACACAATAGAATAGTGAAATAGCTTGTGGGAGTTAATTATACCTAACCTCAGTATGCGTATCCAAGTTTTCGTATTTATATGGGGGAGGGAGGGAGGGAAAGGGAGGGTAATATCTAATAAAGGGATGGGTAAGGATAGGGAGGGGGACATAATAAAATATTTAATATATTGGGATAAGTTAATAAAAATAATTATTCAATGTTCATACTTAGGAAAAAAGATACTTTAACAATTAAATGGATATTAAAATTTTATCTTTGAATGTTAATGGTCTGAATCATATAATAAAAAGGAAAAAAGCTTTACTATTTTTAAAAAGGCAAGATGCAGATATATGCTTTATACAAGAGACCCATCTCTCAAATATTGAATCAAATAAGTTGAAAGAAGGTTGGGTCAAACATTGTTTTTTCTCACCAGCAATAGGAAAAAAAGCAGGTGTTGCTATTCTAGTAAATAAAAAATGCACTGCTTCATTCAAATTAAAGTCATCAGATATTCATGGAAGATGGGTAAATGTGGAAATGAAAATGGGAAATACTACCATGACGTTATTTAATATATACGCCCCTAATTCGAACCAAAATGAATTTTTTAAGACTCTTCAACAACTGATATTACCACTGGCTACTTCAAATTTAATAGTAGCTGGAGATTTTAATGCTGTTATGGATCCATATTATAGGTATGCATCAAACAGGATTCGTTGCTCAAAGACATTCATCTCATAACACCAGATTAGCATTCCATATGTTATACTTAACAAAGAAAATGAATGAACCTACTTTTACTATTTCTTTAGATGCAGAAAAAGCTTTTGATAGAGTAGAATGGACCTTTATGTATCAGGCATTAGAGTGGTTTGGTATAGGTCCTGGATTCATACAAATAATACAAACATTGTATAGCTCCCCCTCTGCTAGATTATATATTAATAATACTTTATCAGAAAAATTTAATTTACAAAGGGGAGTTAGGCAAGGTTGTCCCTTGTCTCCTTTATTATTTGATATTGTTTTAGAACCCTTAATACTAGCTATTCAACAAATGAAGGAGATACAGGGAATACCACATTCAGATAAAGAATACAAAATATCTGCATATGCAGATGATTTACTATTATATTTGAGGAATCCAGAATCTACCATTCCACACTTACTTGAGTTGATTGAGAAATTTGGAAAATTCTCAGGATATAAAATAAATTGGAATAAATCAGAAGTTCTTCCATTAAATATACATTGTACAAAAGGATTATTCGATAAATTCTCTTTTGTATGGAAGGAGGATGCTATAAAATATTTGGGAATTTGGATTACAAAAACAGTGGATGAAACAATGAAAAATAATGAAAAATGCATATTACATAAGGTGACAGAAATGTGTGAGCAATGGAATCCTTTGCATTTATCTTGGTGGGGAAGAGTACAAACTGTTAAAATGATGATTTTGCCTGTAGTGTGCTACCAAATGGGGATGATACCAATTTTCTATCAAGAATCTTTTTATAAAAAATTAAATAGGATTTTGACAAAATTTATTTGGCTTGGTAAAAATCCCAGAATTGCTTTAGTGTCATTGCAAAAGCCAATTGAGGAGGGCAGGGTAAATTTTCCAAATTTTTATAGGTACCATCAAGCCTATATTCTACGTCAAGGTATGTATTGGATCCTCCCAGAGCCCACTGATAATATTCCAGACTGGTTCTGGTTAGAATGGAGATTGATGCTTCCCTTACGTCTTAGTCATGTAATTAGTATCAAAATGCCAAGGTTATATAAATGTTACTGGGAGAGTTAAAGATTGATTATTACTTGAAAAGTATCCCTTAGGTCTAGGGGTGATGAAAGGGATCGGGCGATTAGCCCCTCCCCTTTACATCTCACTTCCGGGTTTAGGGAGATATAAGGGAGTTCTGTACCACGCCGCGGCCATGTTAAAAGACTTAAATCGGGTGGTCATATCGTGGAAAAACAATTGGTACTTAAAAGGTAGGCATGTATGGCTATTTATTATAGTGTGCATGATGTTGAAGTATATTACTTGGTGTTTCTCCGATTAAAGTGAGGATTTCTTATTGCAGGGATGGTAGCCCTGAAGAAACCCCCTCCACGGGTGAAACATGTTGGCTCTTTAATCCCTTGCTAACCAACAACCACCAGTGAAGCTAAGTACACAATAATACTCTTTAAAACTATTTATTGTTTTAGAATAAATTAAAAAAGTCAAAAATAGATAAAAATTAAGCACACACACTATATATTGACCCGATGAGGATCAGGTGCGTAAAGCCAGAGGACATGATGATGTGATCTTCTGGTGGCGTCTCTGAGGGTTTGAAAATAAATGTTACACTGTCCTTTGGACACAAGGTTGAAAGGGTGAACTAACAGCTTCACCTTGGATTAATTAGTGATATTGCCTTGTGGAAAGAACAAACTTGTATACAAGCCAGATATATCAATAAATTAAAAAAAGGTTATATAAAGAGCATAAAATATTTATGGATACCTGGAAAACTCTAAGATATTTAAGTAATCTAACTCCTATCCCAATAAATAAATCAACAACTCAAACGATTTGGTTAAACCCCAAGATCAAGATTGGCGGTTTTAAAATCATCTGGAAACATTGGATAACAGCAGGTATTCGTATTTTAGATGATGTAATACAAAATGATAAGTTGCTGGAGTTTTCACAATTGCAACGTAAATTTGATCTTAATAAATCACAATATTTTAAATGGTTGCAATTGAAGCAATCCATTCAGGTAGGGTTCCCTGAATGGAAAAATCTTATTAATTATCATAGTTTGGAATTCTTATGTTTCCAGATAAATTCAATAGGTCATGAAGCCGCACAGTGGTATAAATTAATATCTGGATATGTAAATTAAAAAAAAAATGGTCTTAGACACATTTGGAGCATTGAGATAAAGCATCAAATTAATGCATCTCAATGGCCACGACTATGGTCTTGGAGGTTAAAATGTACAATGTCAGCATCTATGAGACAAACTTGGTTTTTTCTTCTACATAGAGCTTTATGGACCCCTGTTCGTTTACAAAAGATAGATAGCTCTAAGTCTAATAGATGCTGGCACTGTCACGTTGAAATATGGACATTAGATCACCTTTTATTCTTTTGTCCATTTATTTTATCATTCTGGAAATCAATTTGGCCTCAAATTAATAGGATGTTAGAAAATCCAGTAGCCTTGTCATATGATACTATATTATTTGGAACAACCATGAGAGCAAGAAGCCAAATTTCATCAAGTAATAATAAACTCCTTTTTATTTTAACTGGAATAGCAATACAACAAATAACATATAACTGGAAAAAACATGATATGTTAAATTACAATTTTTGGTGGAATTCTGTATGCCATATATACAAAATGGAACTAGCTAATGCAACACAAAAAGGCAATGTGAGTAAATTTCAAAAAATCTGGAGACCGTTAACAGAATACTGTAATGAATGATTAACTTTTCCCAAGATAAGATAATTGAATAGAAGGGATTGGGGTGGGATTTTATTCCTGATTACTACATACTATATCAATATTTGAATGAATTTACAATAAAGATGATTGTATGTATTATTGATTGGAAGGGAGGGAGGGATGGGGAATTATTATATTCAAAAAAATTATATAAATTTAGATTTATGACATATTATAAATTTATATAATATTGAATTTTTAAAGAAATGTTAAATTTAAAATTAATATGTGAATTAATCAAGTGTGTATATTCAAATTACTAATGAATCTATTTAAAACACTTGTTGTAACATAAGAAAATGAATAAAGATTAAAAAAAAAAAAAAAGGTGTGTACCGGGACCTCGAGTCCCTGAGGCGCAGGTGGCGCAGAGTTCACCGGGAGAACCCAGCCCTCATCCGGCGCACCAGACACCGCCTCCGAGCTGGACGTAAGTGGCAATCCCCCCCCAAACAAAAAACACTAAAGTCAGTAGCACAGTTATGACAGCTGCCTTGTAATAAATACCAGATATCGTGAAACGTGGAGGTGACTCTCAGATGCAAAAAAGCTATAATGGAGGAACGGGAGCTAATGGTCAGCTCAATGAATATCTCTGCAGTTGATATCGGTGCTGATAGCATACTGAGTGCTCATTCTCTGAGGCCCCTCACCGCAATCATCTGCATTGTCAAGGAGGCATAACCGAACAAAGGATATAGGCCTCAGAGGCTGCCGGCCACATGTTGCTCTGGAGGTCACCCTCATACCTCCAGACCAATGTCAGGCCTGCTGTTGTGGAGGCATATATCCCTTGGTCAGGTATGCCTCCCTGACAATGCAGATGATTGCGGTAAGGGGCTTCAGAGAGACACGATCAGAATCTAAGCATCATGTGTGCTTCATAGTTGCACCTGTCACCGTCTATTCTATGTCATCTCATGTTTGCTACCTCTCAACGCTCACCTTCTTATAAATGTGCTCTTCTTTGGCAGCTATTCTGGTATGCAACCTATTGGTGATGAGATGCCGGTCAGGCCACTGTGTCAACATATACATCAAGGCCACTCAGTGTCACCTGCATAAGCCTGGCCACCTTTTGTTTAGATGTATACCGGTGTCACTGAACACAGAAAGTAGTTTACATATGTGTTCACACATATGACCTGTCTCCCAATGGGTTGGGTGGGGGTGGGGGGATAGCTAATTGTGTATGTCGTATAAAAGCTATGCACACTATGGTTACCCTAACATCATATTCTGTCCATACACAGGTCGTACACAGCATGCTGCGGAGTGCCTAGCCCAGGAGGTGGTGCAGGATATGTGCCTCGAGGCCGCCAGGGAGGCAATGGCAGAGGCAGAGGCAGCAGATGAGGAGGAAGGCTACTCTGCATCTGAAGAGAGTCTGCCACATGACAACATAGTGGAGGTGTCGGATGTGGAGGAGGAGGGCCAGGCGGCAGAGGTGCAGGATGTGGCACAAGGTGTGGCAGAGGTGGTGCCAGAGCATGTGGTGGAGGAGCAGGGAGCATGGGAGGTCCCCGATGTCTATGCAGATATGCCCCCTCTTGAAGGGAATGAGGAGGTGGCGATGGAGGCAGCAGGGCCAGCCCCAGCCCAGGATGTGCAGCCAGCGACCCCAATTGTTCCTCCCCCTCCTGAGGCCTATGAACAGCTAATGAACGTTGTGGTCGATATGCGCACTGAACTGCAGGAGGGGAGGCGGGAGACAATGGAGACCCTGGGGAAGATTGTCAGGCTCCTGCGCCAGCTGGTAGGCATCTTCCAGGAGCCTGTGTAGAAGCCGAAGGGGCAGAGCTGAGGGCCATGGTGGCAATGGACCATTGAGGCCCCAATCATGTTACCAACAGTGTCCCTGACATCTCACATGTAGCTGGCAGATATCCAATGACTGAAAGGACATCACACGGGCGCTCCTTTGCATATTCATGGGACTTTACCTACTGTATCCCATTGGGACATACTTGCTTGTTACAGGCTGTCGCCTACAATATTGTCACCATATTCTCTGCCAATGATTGCAAGTGTTGAGATGTGATGTACAGATGCAAACTGTACATTGATGGTTAAGGTGTACAATAGTTGCACCGAAGGTGTGTTTTCACCCCATGCCTAGGGTAGGAAGACATGCATATGGTGGGACAGTGTTATATGCAATATAGGGTACCTATCCCATATCAGTGGAAAAGAGGTATGCAGTGAAATGAAAAGACCCAACCATCAGATGGCATGTGGTGTGGAGGTCCAAAGAGTGACACTGAAAATGTGGGAATGGTAGGCTGCATATTTGAGGTGACAGATAGCTTGCCTAACCTATGGGCCAATGGATGATGATGTAACCAGGCCAGTGGTACAGGGAGCAGCAGTGAGATTAGAAGCCATAACCTCTGGAGACAGAGGCTGCTGCAGCAGGACAGCCCTCACAGATATTTCCTGTCCCTTACAAATGAAAAAGTATATGAGGCTGAGAACTGCTCGCTTACTTTGCACAGGTCGGAGCAGTTTCAGGCATGTTGGGCCAATCAGCCTGGCATGTGCCATGTTGTTACCATAAGTATGATATTGTGTTTTCTCATAAAGCATACATATATGTATGGTGAATGTTCTATGACAGTCTATTGTGACCAGGTGGTCTAGCATTCATGTCTACCTCAGCAATGGTGTATGCATTTATATATGAATCATGACAAAACAAAAGCAGAACTAAATAAATAACAGATATCTGCCTCTAAACTGGGTGTCATGTGTGCTCCCTGATGTCATGTCACTGACCTGCACCTAACAAAAGGTCAGGCAGCCTACTGTAAGTGGGAAGGTGCCCATCTTGTAAGTGAGATGTGGATGAGACCATGTCACATGCAGGACCTGAGACAGAGGTTGTGTTAGTAAGAGGTCTAGAATGAGGGGAGAGACATAGACCTGTGGGTTCCATGATTTGCAATGCAAATGTGAGTTTAAATGTGAGTTTAAATCTGCTTGCCACTCCGAAGCCAGTGCCGTGGTGATGGAAGAAATGCTCTTTATTATTTTGTTGTCCTTGGCCCTTTTCTCTTGAGGCAGCGTGATGAGGTGAAATAAGGCTCTTGTTGAGGAAGGGTTTTGTATTTCTTACTACTGGCCAGGAGTACTGATAGAAGCTTGTGAAGAATATGTTCGATTGTGGCGTTGAAAAAAGGGGGTGTGATTAAATGCCGGCGTGATTGACAGCTATGCTTTCATAAATTGGTTGGTGGTTAGGAAACAGAGGGTGGGAGTGAAGGGCCACTACTCGGACTGGAGGAGGGTCACGAGTGGTGTCCCACAGGGCTCGGTGCTTGGGCCGTTGCTATTTAATATATTCATAAATGATCTAGAAACAGGGACGAAGTGTGAGATAATAAAATTTGCGGACGACACCAAACTATTTAGAGGAGCTCGGACTAAAGAGGACTGCGAAGAATTGCAAAGAGACTTGAACAAACTAGAGGAATGGGCGACGAGATGGCAGATGAAGTTCAACGTTGAGAAATGTAAAGTACTACATGTGGGAAGCAGAAACCCGAGGTGCAGCTATACAATGGGAGGGATATTATTGAAGGAGAGCACCCAAGAAAGGGACTTGGGGGTAATGGTGGACATGACAATGAAGCCGACAGCACAGTGCGCAGCGGCTGCTAAGAAGGCAAATAGAATGCTAGGTATAATCAAGAAGGGTATTACAACCAGAACAAAAGAAGTTATCCTGCCGTTGTATCGGGCGATGGTGCGTCCGAATCTGGAGTACTGCGTCCAATATTGGTCGCCGTACCTTAAGAAAGATATGGCGTTACTAGAGAGGGTTCAGAGAAGAGCGACACGTCTGATAAAAGGGATAGAAAACCTTTCATACGCTGAGAGATTAGAAAAACTGGGACTCTTTTCCCTGGAGAAGAGGAGACTTAGAGGGGATATGATAGAGACTTACAAGATCATGAAAGGCATAGAGAGAGTAGAGAGGGACAGATTCTTCAAACTTTTGAATAATAAAAGAACAAGAGGGCACTCGGAAAAGTTGAAAGGGGACAGATTCAAAACGAATGCTAGGAAGTTCTTCTTTACCCAACGTGTGGTGGACACCTGGAATGCGCTTCCAGAGGACGTAATAGGGCAGAGTACAGTACTGGGGTTCAAGAAAGGATTGGACAATTTCCTGCTGGAAAAGGGGATAGAGGGATATAGATAGAGGATTACTGCACAGGTCCTGGACCTGTTGGGCCACCGCGTGTGCGGACTGCTGGGCACGATGGACCTCTGGTCTGACCCAGCGGAGGCACTGCTTATGTTCTTATGTTATGTTCATAACGATAGACTATCTGGAGAGAGTGCTAAAGATTCCCAGTAAGATTCTGCTGAGAAAGTACAAGTGGATCATGGACTTTGACCTGGGGACAGCGTCAATGTTATAAATTTTTTTGAACAGCTCCTTTGAATAGGCATCCTAACTTTGTGCAGCTAAGTACTTGGCTTTTTTTCTGTGTTTCTGTATATGTGGAAGTAGATTTTGTGTTTGTGGTGTTTTTTGCATTACCACGACTCTGAACACTGTTTTGCTGGAGCACTATGTTATTTAAAGCTATACAACCAGATGCAGCATGGGGTTTTTTTTTCTCATGGTTTGAGTTTTTCCCAATGATTGAAGTTTGTCACCTTGTTAGCTGAGAATTGCGGGGCTTTAGCGTTGTATGCCTTGCCTTTGGCTCTGAGGCTCATTTTCAATAATAGTGGTGACTAGGTCAAGAAGCTCTAGACAACGCAGTGTTTAAAAGTTTGTCAGAGTGTTTAAGTTATTTTCAGTAGTAGTGTTGACAAATAATACCTTGAAGGAATTTTTTTATATGTGTATGTATGACATATATTATGTATCGTATGCAAATTGAATGTATATGTGTATGAGTATGTATGTATGTGTGTATATATGTATGAGTTTTTATGTATGTATAAGTGTGTAAGTTTGTATGAGTAGGTGTTATGTATCATATGCAAATTGAATGTATATGTGTGTGTATGTACGAGTGTGTATCTAAGCGTATGTATGGATGTATGTATGAAAAAAATGTTTTCAAATGCACATGGAGGGGCATAAACGATAAGTCGTATAAAAGCTCCAGGCGTCAGCGGCGTAAAACGTCTAGGGAAATGTGTCGATAACCGAAAGACGTCCAGGCCAGTCGATTATCGGCACGTAACACGTCCACCAGAAACACGTCCACATGAGCTATACCGAAGCGTCCAACTTTACCTACCAAAATGTCACTCATCCAAACAGGACGTACAACTATTGTCGCCGCGTTCCGCTAGACGACTTGCTAGTCGTGTAGCGCTCTTTATTTATTAGTTGGCCTGGCACATGTCCCACTGATGTCACACTGTCCCCAACAACGTCCTGCATGCCCATATATAAACCATCACGTGGAAGTGCGACCCTTGTGGGTGTAATAGGAGTTTAGTGAGGAGTAGGAGAGTGGTTGGAGTTTGGTGGAGGTTAGGAGAGTTTAAATTGATTACTGGGTGGGATCGAGTGATTGGAGAGTATTTCTGTGAGTGTGTGTGTGAGAGAAAGTGAGAGAGATTGTAAGGGAGACAAACAGCAGTGACAGTGTGAGCGATTGTGGGAGTGAGAGATAGTGTAGTAAGGAAGGGCGTGCCAGGAAGTGTGTGGCCACAAGGGTGAGTGTGGGAGTGTGTGTGAGAGAGCTTCTGTGAGTGCGTGCGGGTGTGATGGTGGAGCGTAGGGAGCCCAACTACTCCCTAGCGGAGACAGAGTCTCTAGTGGAGCTCTGTCTCCAGTATGAGGCACGGGTGTTTGGCCACAATGGCAGGAGGCCACCCCGCAACGTCGCCATAAGGGCCTGGGCCAGAATAAAGGACACTCTGCATAGGTGAGAACCACCCCAGTACCCATCACTATGTAGCCAGTGTGTCCTAGTCACTTAACCTGTCACCTATTGCTCCCACCCCATTTGTCAAGGACCTGCTTGCTTATTCTGTGTTGCATTAAAAAAGAGAGATAGATAGATAGATAGATAGAAAGATATATAAAGGAAACATAGATAGATAATGCAGGATAACAATAGTTTGGCAGGCAGATGTTTAATACCTGGACAGGTCCCTACCTCATCAGAATCTACATGACAGATGTGATGTGCTCAGTGCCTTCATAACGCTGCATATGTTTGAAAAGGATTTTCACCTGACCGTATTCTCCACCATATCTTTCTTCCAGGCGTTAAGGTGTGTACCGGGGGGGGCGTGGCTTGGACGCGAACACAGATGGTTGGGTGAGTGAATAGCTCCGTGCATACAAGCCAAATTATAGAAATACTACAAAAATAACTAAACTATAACAGAAAAAAAAGACTAAATATCATCTAAATATGTCATCCAGCAAACAAAATAAAGGAGAACCGAAGGCTAGAGGGTCCGGTTTAGGAAGTAACAAAAGATCAAAACCGGAGCCCTGCACTCCTCCTTCGAACACATCGTTACCAACAGACGAAAGCCCCGACGTTATGGAGGAATTACGGCAAATAAAAGAGATTGTTTTAGACAGCAATAAAAAATTACAAAAAGCAATGGACGATGCGGCATTACTCACTAAAAGAGTGGAGGTGACAGAAAACAGAATAACCATTTTAGAGGAAAACATGGAACAAATACATATAGAAATGAGAAACAATAAAACAATATGGAAAGAGTACACAGAAATTAAAAGAGATCTTGAAGACAGCCGGAATCGTGAACGAAGAAATAATTTGAGAATTATCGGGTTGCCGGAAGGAGTAGAAAGAAATGACCCTATTAATTTCTTGGAACAGTTTTTACCTAAAGTGCTACCACTGAAATTTAAAACTGCATTAGAAATCGAAAGAGCACATCGGATTCCAACCCAAAGAAAAAATTCACAAATAGGTCCAAGAACATTAATTTTCAAACTTCTGAGACACCAACAAGCAGTAGAAATCTGCAAATTAGCCAAAGAAAATAAAAACCTCAAATGTCAGGATGCAAAAATACATATCGTCCCTGACTTTGCAAGAGAAACAGCAATGAAAAGAAAACAATTTCTGGACATGAGACCACAATTAAGATCTATGGGGGCTAGATATGGACTCTTATATCCGGCAGTAATGAAAATTACAATAAATAACTTAACTCAAAATTTTTCGGACCCCAAAAAACTACAGGAATTTATTGAACAACATGAACAACCAATGTCTTCTTAAAAACATCGGAAATGATCTCTTCAAAATTAAATATTTACATAAATTATAACTTTTGATTTTGGATAATAAGATATATAAAAAAAATTTTCAGTTGAAACTCAATTCTAAAAAATTCTAATACAACGGATAAAAATGCACGTGGATGGAACAAAAATTTAAAATACATGGAACGTTCTAAAAAAGAAGCAAAGAAAGAATATTAGACTCAAGCCAGCTTGAAGACATAATTCTTATCTAATTTTCATAATTAGATTCTGGAATATTAAAATAAAACAGACTTACAGGAGGCACCATGGAGCTAGAGGGATTCCGTTTGAGATCCTGACGCAGAAAATTGCTTATAGCTCAATGACATTAAAATAAAAGATCTACTGATTGGATAAAGAAACACAAGGGGCGTTATTTAAGAAAGAGAAGAAAATCCAACAATCATAACAACGAATATAAAATCAAAAATGAAAACTAAACATGATTGGCTAAAATGGAAGATTTCTGATTGGAGGACGTACTTCCGGATTGGTATGCGTCTCCCATTGGACGAGGGGAGGCCCGACTCTCAAAACAGTTTTCCCAAAATTCATGCAATGGAAAAGGACACGTGCGACACCATTTCAACAATGACATTGGGATTGGCCTTATAGAAAACGAACGTAAAGCACCCTTAATGCGCCGACTTCTGAATACAACATCTTACGAAATGGTATGAGTTTTAAATGATCGAGACAATATTATGACTTAGCCTCACAACATAAACACAATTTAACCTATTACAACCTGGCATTGACATACAAGAAATTTATTAACGAGACGGATGAGAGAAACTAACAAAATTAAAGAAATGAAATATATTCATGAGCTTTACTACAAGAAAACAAGAAAACGCAAGATGGATATATGATACAAATGATATTACTGTCACCAAACAACATTAAATCCGAGACTATTCCACAAAATAAAAGGAAGAAAGGACAACAAATAAGACATTAACTTTGCTAAATATCTGGATACTCAGACTATCATATTCAGACACTATGTAAGCTTAAAATAACTCAATTCTTATAATACAAACATAATACTAGGTTAATATTGGCCAGCTTTTGGAAATTTAACAAGACTTATTACTGGCAACCATTGCTGCATTTCTTGTTTTATTATTTTAAAATGATAACACTGATATTATATTGATTAGAAATTTCTCATGGTTATTGCCTCAAAAATTTTCATATATTTATATATATATATATTTAAGATTCATATATATTCAAAAATATATATATATATATAGAATAAAATAAAACAAAATAGAGAACAAATTATAAATAAATAAATATAGATAAAATTCTCTTACATATCCTATAATACAGATATGAAATCTGAAATTTATACTAAGAATTAATAGAAAGGAAAATAATTGTAGTAAACACAATAGAATAGTGAAATAGCTTGTGGGAGTTAATTATACCTAACCTCAGTATGCGTATCCAAGTTTTCGTATTTATATGGGGGAGGGAGGGAGGGAAAGGGAGGGTAATATCTAATAAAGGGATGGGTAAGGATAGGGAGGGGGACATAATAAAATATTTAATATATTGGGATAAGTTAATAAAAATAATTATTCAATGTTCATACTTAGGAAAAAAGATACTTTAACAATTAAATGGATATTAAAATTTTATCTTTGAATGTTAATGGTCTGAATCATATAATAAAAAGGAAAAAAGCTTTACTATTTTTAAAAAGGCAAGATGCAGATATATGCTTTATACAAGAGACCCATCTCTCAAATATTGAATCAAATAAGTTGAAAGAAGGTTGGGTCAAACATTGTTTTTTCTCACCAGCAATAGGAAAAAAAACAGGTGTTGCTATTCTAGTAAATAAAAAATGCACTGCTTCATTCAAATTAAAGTCATCAGATATTCATGGAAGATGGGTAAATGTGGAAATGAAAATGGGAAATACTACCATGACGTTATTTAATATATACGCCCCTAATTCGAACCAAAATGAATTTTTTAAGACTCTTCAACAACTGATATTACCACTGGCTACTTCAAATTTAATAGTAGCTGGAGATTTTAATGCTGTTATGGATCCATATTATAGGTATGCATCAAACAGGATTCGTTGCTCAAAGACATTCATCTCATAACACCAGATTAGCATTCCATATGTTTTACTTAACAAAGAAAATGAATGAACCTACTTTTACTATTTCTTTAGATGCAGAAAAAGCTTTTGATAGAGTAGAATGGACCTTTATGTATCAGGCATTAGAGTGGTTTGGTATAGGTCCTGGATTCATACAAATAATACAAACATTGTATAGCTCCCCCTCTGCTAGATTATATATTAATAATACTTTATCAGAAAAATTTAATTTACAAAGGGGAGTTAGGCAAGGTTGTCCCTTGTCTCCTTTATTATTTGATATTGTTTTAGAACCCTTAATACTAGCTATTCAACAAATGAAGGAGATACAGGGAATACCACATTCAGATAAAGAATACAAAATATCTGCATATGCAGATGATTTACTATTATATTTGAGGAATCCAGAATCTACCATTCCACACTTACTTGAGTTGATTGAGAAATTTGGAAAATTCTCAGGATATAAAATAAATTGGAATAAATCAGAAGTTCTTCCATTAAATATACATTGTACAAAAGGATTATTCGATAAATTCTCTTTTGTATGGAAGGAGGATGCTATAAAATATTTGGGAATTTTGATTACAAAAACAGTGGATGAAACAATGAAAAATAATGAAAAATGCATATTACATAAGGTGACAGAAATGTGTGAGCAATGGAATCCTTTGCATTTATCTTGGTGGGGAAGAGTACAAACTGTTAAAATGATGATTTTGCCTGTAGTGTGCTACCAAATGGGGATGATACCAATTTTCTTTCAAGAATCTTTTTATAAAAAATTAAATAGGATTTTGACAAAATTTATTTGGCTTGGTAAAAATCCCAGAATTGCTTTAGTGTCATTGCAAAAGCCAATTGAGGAGGGCGGGGTAAATTTTCCAAATTTTTATAGGTACCATCAAGCCTATATTCTACGTCAAGGTATGTATTGGATCCTCCCAGAGCCCACTGATAATATTCCAGACTGGTTCTGGTTAGAATGGAGATTGATGTTTCCCTTACGTCTTAGTCATGTAATTAGTATCAAAATGCCAAGGTTATATAAAGAGCATAAAATATTTATGGATACCTGGAAAACTCTAAGATATTTAAGTAATCTAACTCCTATCCCAATAAATAAATCAACAACTCAAACGATTTGGTTAAACCCCAAGATCAAGATTGGCGGTTTTAAAATCATCTGGAAACATTGGATAACAGCAGGTATTCGTATTTTAGATGATGTAATACAAAATGATAAGTTGCTGGAGTTTTCACAATTGCAACGTAAATTTGATCTTAATAAATCACAATATTTTAAATGGTTGCAATTGAAGCAATCCATTCAGGTAGGGTTCCCTGAATGGAAAAATCTTATTAATTATCATAGTTTGGAATTCTTATGTTTCCAGATAAATTCAATAGGTCATGAAGCCGCACAGTGGTATAAATTAATATCTGGATATGTAAATTAAAAAAAAAATGGTCTTAGACACATTTGGAGCATTGAGATAAAGCATCAAATTAATGCATCTCAATGGCCACGACTATGGTCTTGGAGGTTAAAATGTACAATGTCAGCATCTATGAGACAAACTTGGTTTTTTCTTCTACATAGAGCTTTATGGACCCCTGTTCGTTTACAAAAGATAGATAGCTCTAAGTCTAATAGATGCTGGCACTGTCACGTTGAAATAGGGACATTAGATCACCTTTTATTCTTTTGTCCATTTATTTTATCATTCTGGAAATCAATTTGGCCTCAAATTAATAGGATGTTAGAAAATCCAGTAGCCTTGTCATATGATACTATATTATTTGGAACAACCATGAGAGCAAGAAGCCAAATTTCATCAAGTAATAATAAACTCCTTTTTATTTTAACTGGAATAGCAATACAACAAATAACATATAACTGGAAAAAACATGATATGTTAAATTACAATTTTTGGTGGAATTCTGTATGCCATATATACAAAATGGAACTAGCTAATGCAACACAAAAAGGCAATGTGAGTAAATTTCAAAAAATCTGGAGACCGTTAACAGAATACTGTAATGAATGATTAACTTTTCCCAAGATAAGATAATTGAATAGAAGGGATTGGGGTGGAATTTTATTCCTGATTACTACAT
Organism: Geotrypetes seraphini; assembly: GCF_902459505.1. Classification (NCBI taxonomy): domain Eukaryota; kingdom Metazoa; phylum Chordata; class Amphibia; order Gymnophiona; family Dermophiidae; genus Geotrypetes; species Geotrypetes seraphini. The sequence goes on from NC_047085.1 coordinate 371,550,323, forward strand.
ACTATATCAATATTTGAATGAATTTACAATAAAGATGATTGTATGTATTATTGATTGGAAGGGAGGGAGGGAGGGATGGGGAATTATTATATTCAAAAAAATTATATAAATTTAGATTTATGACATAATATTATAAATTTATATAATATTGAATTTTTAAAGAAATGTTAAATTTAAAATTAATATGTGAATTAATCAAGTGTGTATATTCAAATTACTAATGAATCTATTTAAAACACTTGTTGTAACATAAGAAAATGAATAAAGATTTTAAAAAAAAAAAAAGGTGTGTACCGGGACCTCGAGTCCCTGAGGCGCAGGTGGCGCAGAGTTCACCGGGAGAACCCAGCCCTCATCCGGCGCACCAGACACCGCCTCCGAGCTGGACGTAAGTGGCAATCCCCCCCCAAACAAAAAACACTAAAGTCAGTAGCACAGTTATGACAGCTGCCTTGTAATAAATACCAGATATCGTGAAACGTGGAGGTGACTCTCAGATGCAAAAAAGCTATAATGGAGGAACGGGAGCTAATGGTCAGCTCAATGAATATCTCTGCAGTTGATATCGGTGCTGATAGCATACTGAGTGCTCATTCTCTGAGGCCCCTCACCGCAATCATCTGCATTGTCAAGGAGGCATAACCGAACAAAGGATATAGGCCTCAGAGGCTGCCGGCCACATGTTGCTCTGGAGGTCACCCTCATACCTCCAGACCAATGTCAGGCCTGCTGTTGTGGAGGCATATATCCCTTGGTCAGGTATGCCTCCCTGACAATGCAGATGATTGCGGTAAGGGGCTTCAGAGAGACACGATCAGAATCTAAGCATCATGTGTGCTTCATAGTTGCACCTGTCACCCTCTATTCTATGTCATCTCATGTTTGCTACCTCTCAACGCTCACCTTCTTGTAAATGTGCTCTTCTTTGGCAGCTATTCTGGTATGCAACCTATTGGTGATGAGATGCCGGTCAGGCCACTGTGTCAACATATACATCAAGGCCACTCAGTGTCACCTGCATAAGCCTGGCCACCTTTTGTTTAGATGTATACCGGTGTCACTGAACACAGAAAGTAGTTTACATATGTGTTCACACATATGACCTGTCTCCCAATGGGTTGGGTGGGGGTGGGGGGATAGCTAATTGTGTATGTCGTATAAAAGCTATGCACACTATGGTTACCCTAACATCATATTCTGTCCATACACAGGTCGTACACAGCATGCTGCGGAGGGCCTAGCCCAGGAGGTGGTGCAGGATATGTGCCTCGAGGCCGCCAGGGAGGCAATGGCAGAGGCAGAGGCAGCAGATGAGGAGGAAGGCTACTCTGCATCTGAAGAGAGTCTGCCACATGACAACATAGTGGAGGTGTCGGATGTGGAGGAGGAGGGCCAGGCGGCAGAGGTGCAGGATGTGGCACAGGGTGTGGCGGAGGTGGTGCCAGAGCATGTGGTGGAGGAGCAGGGAGCATGGGAGGTCCCCGATGTCTATGCAGATATGCCCCCTCTTGAAGGGAATGAGGAGGTGGCGATGGAGGCAGCAGGGCCAGCCCCAGCCCAGGATGTGCAGCCAGCGGCCTCAATTGTTCCTCCCCCTCCTGAGGCCTATGAACAGCTAATGAACGTTGTGGTTGATATGCGCACTGAACTGCAGGAGGGGAGGCGGGAGACAATGGAGACCCTGGGGGAGATTGTCAGGCTCCTGCGCCAGCTGGTAGGCATCTTCCAGGAGCCTGTGTAGAAGCCGAAGGGGCAGAGCTGAGGGCCATGGTGGCAATGGACCATTGAAGCCCCAATCATGTTACCAACAGTGTCCCTGACATCTCACATGTAGCTGGCAGATATCCAATGACTGAAAGGACATCACACGGGCGCTCCTTTGCATATTCATGGGACTTTACCTACTGTATCCCATTGGGACATACTTGCTTGTTACAGGCTGTCGCCTACAATATTGTCACCATATTCTCTGCCAATGATTGCAAGTGTTGAGATGTGATGTACAGATGCAAACTGTACATTGATGGTTAAGGTGTACAATAGTTGCACCGAAGGTGTGTTTTCACCCCATGCCTAGGGTAGGAAGACATGCATATGGTGGGACAGTGTTATATGCAATATAGGGTACCTATCCCATATCAGTGGAAAAGAGGTATGCAGTGAAATGAAAAGACCCAACCATCAGATGGCATGTGGTGTGGAGGTCCAAAGAGTGACACTGAAAATGTGGGAATGGTAGGCTGCATATTTGAGGTGACAGATAGCTTGCCTAACCTATGGGCCAATGGATGATGATGTAACCAGGCCAGTGGTACAAGGAGCAGCAGTGAGATTAGAAGCCACAATCTCTGGAGACAGAGGCTGCTGCAGCAGGACAGCCCTCACAGATATTTGCTGTCCCTTACAAATGAAAAAAGTATGTGAGGCTGAGAACTGCTCGCTTACTTTGCACAGGTCGGAGCAGTTTCAGGCATGTTGGGCCAATCAGCCTGGCATGTGCCATGTTGTTACCATAAGTATGATATTGTGTTTTCTCATAAAGCATACATATATGTATGGTGAATGTTCTATGACAGTCTATTGTGACCAGGTGGTCTAGCATTCATGTCTACCTCAGCAATGGTGTATGCATTTATATATGAATCATGACAAAACAAAAGCAGAACTAAATAAATAACAGATATCTGCCTCTAAACTGGGTGTCATGTGTGCTCCCTGATGTCATGTCACTGACCTGCACCTAACAAAAGGTCAGGCAGCCTACTGTAAGTGGGAAGGTGCCCATCTTGTAAGTGAGATGTGGATGAGACCATGTCACATGCAGGACCTGAGACAGAGGTTGTGTTAGTAAGAGGTCTAGAATGAGGGGAGAGACATAGACCTGTGGGTTCCATGATTTGCAATGCATGTACCACCTGACAGCGCAAATAGCTCCCCCTCATTCTAGAGGCCTGTGCTAACCTTAGACTGACGGGACATCCTAGGCCTGAGAAGTCATGTACAGGATAGCTGGTGACTGCTTTGCAATGCTGGGAATCATATGCAATTAGGTAGATGCCATAAGAGCATCACATGTGCAAGGTGAGGCACTAGGAAGCAGAGCTGTGAGAAATGAGAAGGTATTCCCCCCCCCCCATGACACCTAAGAGCTGTAACTGCATACCCACCAACACGGCCACACATACACCTGTGGCCAGGATCAGGGGTGTGTAAGGCAGGTATCCCAGGGGAGGGGAGTGGGGTGAGGTGAAGCAATCATTGGAGGAAGGAGGTAACATTGTGAGATAAGGAAGGCCCCCCCCCTAGGCAGGGATGGAGGACAGGGACAGGGAAGAGGTGTGTCCCCCCCCAATAATGAGTGGCTCTCCCCCCCCCACTCTTCTTCTATACGCTGTTTCACACAGCCTTTCCAGGGGGGGACCAGCAACGTGAGCCCCAGACATTACTATGAGCATTCCAAACATCATAGATGAAGCAGGAATACTTGCTTACCTGAGTACAGCCACAGGCTTGAAAAGGCAGCCCATGTAATGTGTAACATTCAGCAAACGAGTGCAGATTGCAACAGTAGATAGGAAGGTGTCTCCGAACAGACAGGAGACGGAAGTTCGTGGTGATGTAGACGTATCACCGCCCTCAGAATTTAAACGTACCAAGAACGTGGGCTAGACGTCTTTCGGTTTTGTCCATAACCGACCAGATGAACGTATTACGTCAGGTCGTCTAACGTACGGCTTGTTGGACGTGCTTAATTGTGTATAAATACGTCTAACTTCATATTATCAAAAGTGTGGGTACTTTGACACCATGGCACCCAAAGCACTGAAAACCATGTCGAGAAAGCCTAACTTCACCCAGGCTGAGACCGAACTGCTGGTGCAGGAGGTCCACACTCACCACCAGCGCCTCTTCTCGCCCCAGGGAGAAAGACTTGGGGCATACTCTAAGAGCAAGCTGTGGACCGAAATTGCTCACCGCCTCAATGCAGTCCACCACCATAAGCGGGATGTGGAGGACTGCAAAAAGAAATGGCGAGCCATTAAAAGGGAGGTGTGAGCAAAGGTGGGGAACCAGCCTCCAGATGGAGACATGTCAGACCTCAGCCCCATGGAGCAGCTGATGCTGAGCTTTGTATCACTATCCTCCACCTATGGTGTGGGCACCCAGGACACCTCAGCTGCCCCACCTGCACAGCCTTCTGGTAAGTACCTGTCCTCATCCCCAGTCTCACAGCTATGTCCCATATTCTGAGAGCCCTCTCTTTCATCCGCCTTCCTCTACCCCTCTAATGAGTACACCTGCTGTTCAGTCCTTCACATAACACCTGTTTGGTATTGCTGATGCCACACCATGGAATTTGAGTCCACCACCCTTATACTCACAAATTGGAGCATTTGCTATGATCAGCAGGTGTGGTCACGTAAGGTGTCTGCACATACACTGCATTCATCCCCTTCATACTGTCACCAACACACCGCCCTATGGTTGCTGGCTATGTGGTACTACACCTTTGGGATGCATGTTACTGGCAACTCATCTCACCTACACACAGGTCGCGCACCTGTACTATGCGGTGACATCTATATGTGCTTTTTTCCTATGTAGATGCCAGCTCTGATGAGGAGCTGCCCTGCGGAAGTGGCATGGACACATCAACTCTGCAGGATGAGCCAGCTACAGACAGTCAGCCAGCAGGAGCTTCAGGGGTCCCAGCACACCCTCACATAGGAGCCTGCGAGTGGAGCTGAGGATCCTCTAATTCTCCCACCACCTGAGCAGTTTGCCACTGTGGTTGGCGAGACTGAAGACGGCAGTGAGGGAGGCCAGGCTGGCCGCTGGAGGACACCTAGTCGCCAGCGTCGACACCTGGTTCGATTGGCCCAGAAGCTACTGGGCCAGAATCTGACTCTGGAGGGGTATCGCCAGCTGAAGCTCCAGCTGCTGAGAGAGGCTGTGGAGGTGAAACAGCAGGGAGTGGAGGCGACACTACAGGGAGTGGAGGCCCAACGGGAGACGAATGACCTTCTGCACCAGCTTGTGCACACCAACACTGCCATCGTTGGCAAGCTGGAATGTCTCCGCAGTGAGCTGCGAGCTGCACACCGTACCCCCTCCACAAGCCACCACACTGATGAGGTGCCTGCACTACCCTCCAGCACTGGCTCAGTGCCAACCAGCCGCAAAGCCACACAGAAAACCAAGCACCCCCAGGTGTTGGGGCCTGTTCCACGCTTGCCTTCCTCGGCTCCCTTAAGATGGCCAGCGTTTGACCACAACACAACCTCCAGCAGTGAGAGTGGCAGCTCAGACACTGATGTGGCGCCAGTTGTTCCAGAGGCCATTTCTCTACCTAGAAGGGGATCTGGGAGGGCTGTCAGGGGCCGTGGGAGACCACGTGGGCGAGGGAAGGGGAAGTAGGTGGGGGCTGCAGTTGTTTGTATATGGGGTGGGAGTGGGTTTGGTGAGGAAGTATGTATGTAGGGATGGTGTTTTGCACATTATGTGGGATAATAAAGGTGTTTTTGGAGAGGAACCTATTGTCAGTGCTGTTTTCCAGCTTCAATTCATGTACACTGAAGCTGACTATTGTCAGTGCTGTTTTCCAGCTTCAGTTTATGTACACTGAAGCTGACTATTGTCAGTGCTGTTTTCAAGCTTCAGTTTATGTACACTGAAGCTGACTATTGTCAGTGCTGTTTTCCAGCTTCAGTTCATGTACACTGAAGCTGACTATTGACAGTGCTGTTTTCCAGCTTCAGTTTATGTACACTGAAGCTGACTATTGTCAGTGCTGTTTTCCAGCTTCAGTTCATGTACACTGAAGCTGACTTGGTTTTGCAGTCCAGTTAAATGGCACTGGACTGATATAGTGTCAGGTGGCTAGGGTACACCATCCATGTCACACGAAGTGGGTCTGTATTAGATGGTGCCTGGCGTTGAACCCTTCGTGGACGGCACTCTGTTCAGCTCTGCAGTGTGAGGGTGGAGGGGGCTCGTCATCAGCATCAGGTTGTTGCTGTGGGGGATCCGGCAGTGGCGGCTGCTTGCGTAGTGCAAGGTTATGCAACATGCAGCATGCCACAAAGATCTGAGCCACCTTCTCAGGCCTGTACAGCAGCTGGCCCCCCGAGCGATCCAGGCATCTGAAGCGTTTTTTTAACTGGCCAAATGTTCTTTCAATGATGCTCCTGGTGGCTCTGTGACGCCGGTTGTATTCCTCCTCAGCTGCAGTATGAGGGTGGACAATCGGAGTCATCAGCCAGACTCGCTGCGGATACCCCCTGTCACTATCACACATAGAGAGAGAGAGAGAGAGAACAATGATGAGTGGCAGTGATTTGCAGGTACAGGAGGAGAGTGTTGTGCGGGGGGGGGGAGGGGGAATAGGGTAGCTGTGTCCCTGAGGTGCTTACCAAGAAGCCAAGCCCCATTGAACTCCCCCTGGGTTACTCTCCTGTGGAGGCCGCAATGTTGCACTATATAGGAGTCGTGTGTGGAACCTGGGTATCGGGCACACACATCCAGGATCTCTCCCTCTGAATTGCACACCACCTGCATATTCATGGAGTGGAACGCTTTCCTATTCCGGTAACTGGCCTCTTCCGCCCGAGGGGGTCTCAGGGCAATATGAGTGCAGTCTACCACTCCGACGACGGAGGGGAATTGTGCCACATTGTAGAACCGCCTCATACTGTCCTGTAGGGCCTGGGAAGTGGTGGGGAAGGAGATGTAGTCACGGGTGTGGGTTAGGAAGGCATTAAGAAATTGGGTGAGGCAGTTGGAAATGGCAGGTTGAGTGAGCCCAGTGCTGGAAGCCAATACAGACTGGAAGCTCCCAGTTGCCAGGAAAGCGAGGGCTGTTGTTACTTTTAGATGCACTGGGATTGGGTAATTACGGCGAGTGGGGGCCTATAGCAGGGGCTGCAATTGGAGGCAGAGATCCTGGATGGTGGTCTTGTGGAATCGGTATCGCTCCACACACTGCTGGTCAGTGAGCTCAAAGAAACTGGAGCGCCCCCTAAACTGCCTCCTACGGTGCACTCGATGTTGGGGTCTGTCATTCTCCATCTCCTCCTGCAGAAGGAGTTCCACAGCAATGATCACATTGATCCCTTCCATGGGCCACACGGAAAGCACCTGGCAAAGAAAGCAGAGCTCATTACAGGCTAAACAGGCCCCAGCCCAGCGGTCAACCCACACCCTCTCCCTCCAGGGATTGAGACAGGTGGTGAAACAGCCAACTCATGCCACACAATAGAGACCACAGTGCATCAGTAAGCTGTAATAGATGTAAGAGAATGAGCTGGTGATGGTGATAGGAGGTAGGATGAGAGAGGGTTGTTTGCAGAGGTGGATGAAACGTGGGGTGACACACAGCAGTGAGAACATACGTGGGGAGGTTGAGATAGAGATGGTGGGAGTGAGGGGGTATACAGACACAATATTACACACTCTTCCCTTACCTGTAGACTGCACGACACACGCTGGAATAGCTTAGACGTTGTGAAAGCAGATCTAAGTCAAAACGCTACTTTGAACGTACCGAGCAAACTGATGTGGCTTTGGTTATCGTATTTGTACGTTTGGGGCCTAAACCCGCCCTCGGACCGCCCCCGGAATGCCCCCAATTTGGACGACTTACGTTCGACGTTTTGCGGCGTGGGACGTGCAGCTGGCCGACTATTGATTATGGTTACTTGTACGTTTTGCTGGATAACACGTCCAAACCCCGACTTGTGCGCTTTTTTAGACGTTTTTCTGTTTTGATTATTACCCCCATAATGTTGGGGTTTTTTTTACAGAAATTACCGTACCAGAAGCGATATATGACATGGGACATTATCATAATGGTCGCATTCACTCGCATCATGTTCAGATCTGTTGTTAAAATGTTTTGAATGCAACCATAAGAGGTGTTCAGATCGTCAGAAATTTCCATAATAGTCAATTGCCTGTTTGATCGAATCATTTCGCTTACTGTTTCAACATTGTCTTGGGATTTTTTTTTATGTTGAATGACATCCTGATCTCTATTTGTCTTCACATCCATTATGAAATTGCTTGAACCACTTGTAAATCATCTTCATGATGAGAAGGGAGGGAGAGAGAGAGAGAGTCCTGTACAGGTAACAGGTGAAGAGCCTCCCCTGAAATCCCCTAACATATTAGGCCAATAAACACAACTAAAGGCCTAAGATGGCTGAGAATGCTCTGACTAAAACTGTCAAGCCTGTGATGGGCAGGCTTTTACTGGCCGATGGCTTGAAATTGCTGACATGATAAATTAAAACGGCATATGCGGGAAAAGATAGATTTTCTGGTAAACAGGACATGCGTATGGTATGACACAGATATTATGAACCAATTAATAAACTGATAAATGTAATGACGTTTGTAAGTGACCAATAAAATCTAACAATATGATATGTGCCAACGTGGCCTCAAGCTGTCAAGAATTGTATAAGAGACAGCCTTTGTGATTATGAAAACAGGACAGACATCCAGTTATACTCAAGCGCTTGAGGCATACTATCTGTCAGCTCCATATGCTGTAAAGATTTGCTCTTATAACCTGTTATTGATTGTTAATAAAGTAAATATATATTAATTATAACAGCATATTGAGTTTCCATGAAGCCAGTGGTATTTAAAGGCCGTAAACAGACTTTTCAATGTTCACTGTAGCATCACCATAAACTAATTTCAATATTTTGTGTGTTTCTTTAGCACTTTTTTGAAGTTTGAAACAAAATTTCATGTTGTTTGTAATCCATGATTTGCAGCAAAAGTAGAACACACCTCTCAACCATAGCTCACAACCGACTGTCTGCACCAAACAAGTTGAAACTTGTCACACAGTGGTACAGTTTGCCATGTCGCTTTCTGTATTGAAGATCCCTGCCTTTCCACTGGATGGCACTTGGCAGCAGAATTTACCATATTTTTTTATCACACCTCATATACTCTGGTAGCTATCACTCACATTTCCGATATCAGACTCCTCCATTTCTGCTGAGAATTGGAAGAAGATATGGTTTTAAAGAATAAGATGCACGGCCTCAGCTTCGTTAAGACAAACTCTTTACTTTGTGCTCCATAGAACATTGTGGACTCTGGTTAAGTTACAAAAATTGGACGCTCATAAGTCTTAAGGTATGTTGGAACTGCAAAAAAGAAGTGGGTACACTTGACCACCTTTTGAGCCCCCTTCAGTTATTCCGCAAACACCTGAAAACCTGGCTTTTCAGCAAATTGTAGCTCTATCCTTCCCCCCTTTCTCTCCCCCCTTCTACACATAAGTTCATGTAATCCTTTTTCTTCTTCTCTACCCACTATTTTAAGTTCTTGTAAACCGTGTCGAGCTCCATTCTCATGGAGATGATGCGGTATATAAACTTAAGGTTTAGTTTAGTTTAGTTTTGTTCTACTGTCCATTGGTTCAATCATTCTGGCATGATGTATGGAATAAAATACAAGCTGTTCAATCTTCTTTCTTAAAAATCATCCACTTTTTTCCACTATTGAGCTTTTTTGTTTTAAGTTTTTTATATACATTTCTTATTGCTCTATCCTGCACCTCAGAAAACACCCTCCTCCGCCCCACACTGAAAAGTATTCTTGGAAGGGAGTGAAATGGTGTGAACTCCTCACCGGTCCATATTCAAATTGTTTTGCTATTTTTATGGTTTTCAAAACACAACTTAGGCTATTTATGGTATTGTACTTATCTAATTGATTCAGCAATATCTCAAGAAAGCTATGATTCCAAGGGGATTGAGGATCATTAAAGAACTAAGGATGATCACATCTGATAAATCCTTTTTGGATAAATGGACTGCTATCCTCAATCATTGTTCCAGAGACTTGATGATATTCTTAATAGAAACCACTGAGGTCACAGAGAAGGAATTGTTGCACAAGGTGTCTGAGTTGGAGGTGGATTTACAACAAGCCCCTAAACATGAGGAATATCTCAAACAGAGAGAGGAGTTACAAAAAACGATTAAGGATTTTCGTGACAGCATCAAACATACTAAGGTAAAGAAACTGAAGCGAGACGAGAAAGACTATCAGTTGGATAGGGTGTATACATGGAACAAAAAACCAGCATATAACACATTGAAAAAGAAGGTAGCCTTTGAAAGCTCATCGGCTGATATAGACGCACTAAGGGGTAAATTCTCTATATTACGTCTAACTTCGGCGTGCTTTAGACGTCTGGAAAACCCAAGTGTCAATCAAACGGTGCTTAGGCGTGCGGTAGACGTCTCTACAGCCGGTGGGCGCAGGATAGACGCAGGTTTCTGAAACATCATTGAGACGTCTCCAATGGACCCTTCCTAGATGCCAGATAGACGTCGGTACGATGTTTTTTTTTAGTTTTTTTTTTAGATTATACTTTTTTATACTCTTTACTGATTTATTATCAGTCATTCAGCATTGTAAGTATAGGATGATAAAAAGGATAATCAAGACACAGTATACCATTTTGTAAACTATATATTAGTTGATCTGGCAATATCATTGAGGTAGGGAATGGCAGACAGAGAACACTGCTGTGTTGTATATTTTTCCTCTAGGATATCAGAATTGTACAGTTTACCATTAATACAAGGAAAAAAAATATGTTATGTTTCAAAGGAGAACTAGAAGATGAAACGTACCGAGTGGGTGTTGAACTTACATTATCAGTATGGAAAGGTGGGAACCGGTAGATGTATGCTACACAGAAAGCTGTACAGTAATGTCATACTCACCTCCTATTAGAAGTGGAAAGGATAGGACTTTGAACAACATATAGACTTCTTATAAACTTCGTTTAAGTTCCACAAAGACTGGCAGGAAAGGCACCCTAAGTCATCCAATAAGCTTTCCATGGATTTCCCAGAGACATTATTTCACAGAGGATAGTTTAGAAGTGATATCTTGCTCGAAAGAACACTCTCCTGGTCTTAAAACATTGCTACAATCAGCTCATTCTTCATAACAAAGGTAAATCCCATAACTTACACTGGCCCAACTTAGAAACAGAATCAAAACACAGATCAGACCTGAATGTGGCTTCTAGTTCACAGGAAGAGGAAGTAGCCAGCAGCACATTGCTGACCTCATTGTGACATCATCAAGGTGCACCTGGAAGGTAGATATGCCACAAGTAAAAGACAAGCCGGGAGTTGAACTCACAACCTACGGATGATCGATACAGTGCTTTTACTCACTGACCTACACCACCTTTTACACCTGTGTCTCTGGTTCCCCTGTCATAGCATACCTTAGTGATGTGCTAAAGTATACTCTACTTAGCTATCATATCACAGTCAGTTGAGGCAAAAGACTTATAGCTCAATGGTGTAAAGCACCGATGTCATGGATGCAACACCCATATTCTTAAGTATGGTTCAATAAATGTAATACAGAGTCAAAATTATGCTGTTTAGTATGGCACACGACCTCCTCCTACTGGAGAATTGGTCCAGGACCTGGCAACTAAACTTCAATGCCAAAAAATGCAAGGTCATGCACCTTGGCAACAAAAATCCATGTAAGACTTACACTCTTAATGGTGAGATCCTAGAGAGAACTGTAGCGGAACGAGACTTAGGGGTAATCATCAGTGAGGACATGAAGACTGCAACTCAGGTGGAGAAAGCTTCATCTAAAGCCAGACAAATCATGGGTTGCATACGAAGGAGTTTCGTTAGCCGTAAGCCCGAAGTCATAATGCCATTATATAGGTCCATGGTGAGACCCCATCTGGAATACTGTGTACAATTCTGGAGGCCACATTACCGCAAAGATGTGCTGAGACTTGAGTCGGTCCAGCGAATGGCCACACGGATGGTCACGGGGCTCAGGGATCTCCCGTATGAGGAACGGCTGAATAAACTGCAGCTCTACTCCCTTGAGGAACGCAGGGAGAGGGGGGACATGATCGAGACATTCAAATACCTCACGCACCGTATAGAGGTGGGGGAGGATATCTTCTTCTTCAAGGAACCCACGTCAACACGAGAGCATCCATGGAAAATCAGGGGAGGGACATTGCATGGCGACACCAGGAAATACTTCTTCACAGAGAGGGTGGTGGATCGATGGAATGGTCTTCCGATGCAGGTGATTGAGGCCAGCAGTGTGCCTGATTTTAAAGCTAAATGGGATCGAAAGGTGGGATCTCTTCGCAAAGGGAGGTAGGGGAGGGTCATTGATGTGGGCAGACTTGATGGGCCTTGGCCCTTATCTGCCGTCACCTTCTATGTTTCTATGTTTATTTTATCAAACCCAAGCTCAACTTTGTAATAGTCTTGCTAATGTGTTTGTGATGAAAATGAGAAGCGATAGGTGTATATCCACTTCTAAGTCAGAGGTAAGTACCCTTGCTGCAAAAGATTCGCTAGGAGACACTTTAATTCAGATGGGTAACTCTATAAAGGAGTTTAGACACAAAGAGTGGAGAGCTATGTATGTAAATGCACACAGCCTAGGGAATAAATTTCTAGAACTAGAAACAGAAATAGTAAATGCAGACCTAGACGTGGTAGCAATATCCGAAACATGGTTCACTGACTCTCATGGGTGGGATATAACTATACCAGGATATAACCTGCTTCGCCAAGATAGAGAGGGTAAGTTGGGAGGTGGGGTAGCACTTTACATCAAAGAGAACATCAAGACAACTAGGATCACAGATGTCAAGTACACTGGGGAATCCATCTGGGTAAACCTGGCCAGAGGCGGAGAAAAATGCCTATACCTCGGTGTGGTATACAGACCTCCAAGACAATCGGAGGACAAAGACACAGAATTAATTGAAGACATTGAGAATATCACCTTACGGGGGGACGTTGTCCTGTTAGGGGACTTCAACATGCCTGATGTAGACTGGAACACATTCTCAGCAACAACTTGTAGTAGCAAGAGGATATTAACATCCATGAAGGGAGTACAGCTCAAACAAATGGTACTAGAGCCCACTAGGGCCCAGGCCATCCTGGACCTGATACTTACGAACGGGGAAAGCGTCACGGAAGTCTTGGTGGGAGAAACGCTGGCAACCAGTGACCATAACATGGTATGGTTCAACCTTAGAAAGGGCTTCCCTAGATCACAAACAAAAACGAAGGTACTCAATTTCCGGGGCACTGACTTCGCAAGCATGGGTGATTTCGTCCATCAGACGCTACAGGCTCAAGAAACAACGGATGATGTGGAAGCTATGTGGTCAACACTGAAAAGGACACTACACGAAGCAACTATCCGCTACATAAAATCGGTAAATAAACAACAAAGAAAGAAGAAACCCCGTTGGTTCACTGATGAGATCTCACATCTAGTCAAGGACAAGAAAAGAGCATTTCTTTCATACAAACGCACCGGGGAGAAAGAAGCTAAAATTGAATACAAGACAAGGTCTGCAGCGGTCAAAACAGCAGTCAGGGAGGCCAAACTTCGAGTGGAAGAAACTCTAGCAAAGAACATTAAGAAAGGGGACAAATCCTTCTTCAGGTATATTAGTGACAGACAGAAGAACACAAACGGGATAGTACGTCTTAGAACAGCAGATGGGATGTATGTGGAAACAGATTCCGAAAAAGCCAAACTACTGAACGATTACTTCTGCTCAGTCTTTACCTGTGAGGCACCTGGACACGGGCCACAGCTGGAAGCAAAGCCAAGCAAGGAAGACCCATTTCAGAATTTTGGGTTCTCACCAGCTGATGTTTATAGAGAACTGTCAAGACTCAAGGTGAGCAAAGCCATGGGACCAGACAAATTGCACCCACGAGTACTCAGGGAGCTGTGCGATGTCCTGGCGGAACGGTTAACCATGCTCTTCAATCTCTCCCTGAGTACAGGGAGAGTCCCCCTGGACTGGAAAACAGCTAACGTCGTTCCTCTGCACAAAAAGGGTTGCAGAGCGGAGGCTGCAAATTACAGACCAGTGAGTCTCACATCAATAGTGTGTAAACTCATGGAAACACTACTTAAATGTAAATTAGACACGATTTTGGATGAGGGGAATCTAAGGGATCCTAGTCAACATGGATTCACTAGGGGTAGGTCATGCCAATCCAATCTTATCAGCTTCTTTGATTGGGTAACAGGAAAGCTGGACTCGGGAGAGTCTCTAGACATAGTGTACTTAGATTTCAGTAAAGCTTTCGACAGCGTCCCACACCGTAGACTATTAAACAAGATGAAATCTATGGGGTTAGGTGAGACACTAATTGCATGGGTCAAAGATTGGCTGAGTGGAAGACGTCAGAGGGTGGTGGTCAATGGCACCCTCTCTGAGACATCGGAGGTGACCAGCGGAGTGCCACAGGGCTCGGTCCTGGGTCCACTCCTTTTTAACATATTCATAAGAGACTTGACCCAAGGGCTTCAGGGTAAAGTAACTCTATTCGCTGATGACGCCAAACTATGTAATATAGTAAGTGAAAGCAATCTGCAGGATAGTATGACGCAGGATCTGCTTACGTTGGAAAACTGGTCCTCGACATGGCAGCTGGGCTTCAACGCTAAGAAATGTAAGGTTATGCATCTCGGTAGCAGAAATCCATGCAAACCTTACACCTTAAATGGAGAAACACTAGCTAGGACTTCAGAGGAAAGAGACTTGGGAGTAATCATCAGTGCAGACATGAAGGCCGCCAAACAAGTAGAGAAGGCCTCATCCAAAGCAAGGCAACTTATGGGATGTATCAATAGAGGCTTCGTTAGCCGCAAATCTGAAGTCATAATGCCACTGTACAGAACCATGGTGAGACCTCATCTGGAGTACTGTGTGCAATTCTGGAGGCCACATTACCGTAAAGACGTGCTTAGAGTTGAGTCGGTTCAGCGGATGGCCACTAGGATGATCTCGGGGCTCAAGGGTCTCTCGTATGAAGAAAGACTAAACAAATTGCAGCTCTACACTCTAGAGGAGCGCAGGGAGAGGGGGGACATGATTGAGACATTTAAATACATCACGGGACGTGTCGAGGTGGAGGAAGACATCTTCTTTCTCAGGGGACCCTCGGTCACAAGGGGGCATCCATTCAAACTCAGAGGAGGGAAATTCGATAGTGACATAAGGAAGTATTTCTTCACAGAAAGGGTTGTAGATCACTGGAACAAGCTTCCAGAGCAGGTGATCAAGGCCACCAGCGTTATTGACTTTAAGAATAAATGGGATGCCCTAGTAGGATCCTTACGAAGGTCGAGTTAAGGAACTAGGTCATTAGTACTCGGACTTAATGGGGTGGGTCAGTAGAGTGGGCAGACTTGATGGGCTATAGCCCTTTTCTGCCGTCATCTTTCTATGTTTCTATGTTTCTATCCTATATAATAAAACCCTAGCCGCGTGCTTCTGTGATCTCTGCTCTGTGATCAGTAGGTCTGTGGCCAGCAGGAGTGCAGAAGCAGCAGCCAGGCAATTCGTTGACACACAGCACAGCCGGCGACTCCCCCCTCCCGCCCTCACTCACCACCAAAACCACCACCGCCAAAGCTTCCTCCTTCTGCCCAGCCGGGAGGAGGGCTCCAAGTCGCTGAAGACTGTCCCAGATCAGCTTACACGGTCCCTAAAAAATGAACCTTTTTATCTGAGGCGCGAGGCTGTGGTGACCTTCCTCCCCCGGCTCACTAAGGTTCCGTCTTAAGAAATTCAAATGCGTTGTTGAAAATGCAAGTGACTGTTCTCTGTCATCCTAGACACCCCTGCAACACCCCAACAACACACTCCTGCAGCATAAACCCCTCATGTTATAATCAAGGTGCTTCTGGAAAGTAGATATGCCACAAGTAAAAGACAAGCCGGGAGTTGAACTCACAACCTATGGATGATTGGTACAGCGCTTTTACTCACTGAGCTACTGAGCTACTTAACTCTAGCCCTAACCCTAACCATAAAGTAGCGTCTGATGTCATAGAAGCCGTTAGAATTTTGAAATCGTTTTGGACGTTCATTGGGTGTTCTCAGATCAAATACACCTGTAGATACTTGCAATGATTGCCCCTTGTCAAAGCTTGTACCTAAAGCCATTTCTGGAGACTCCCATTCCCCAACATAGCTCAGTGCTTAAAAGCACTGCATGTATCTTCCAAAGGTCAGGGGTTCAAGTCCTGACTAAGGTTACCAAAGACATAATATTCTTTTTTTTTCCACCCACCCAAACATGCATAGCTAAGCTAAAATATGTGAACCTCCTGAGATTATGCCTATTACTTCCCAATCTTCATTTATTTCATTTATAACTTGTCATTGTGTTTGTTCAAATGTAGATAGTGTGAACCTAAATACATGGGGGGAGGTGAAATTTCATTAGGTTTACATGGTAAGCTTCTAAGCTTGTACCTAAAGTCATTTCTGGAGACTCCCATTCCCAAATCCGCAACATAGCTCAGTGCTTAAAAGCACTGCATGTATCTTCCAAAGGTCAGGGGTTCAAGCCCTGACTAAGGTTACCAAAGACATAATATTCTTTTTTTTTCCACCCACCCAAACATGCATAGCTAAGCTAAAATATGTGAACCTCCTGAGATTATGCCTATTACTTCCCAATCTTCATTTATTTCATTTATAACTTGTCATTGTGTTTGGGGGAGGTGAAGTTTCATTAGGTTTACATGGTAAGCTTCTAAGCGTTCTGCTATACTTTTTTGTATAACAGCGATATCGGCGTGGTTGAGGATGTAATCAACAGTATTGATGTAGAGCGGAGCGGTCGCTGCAAGCACGCCCAAGCGGCACAAAAAACGTCATCGCGTTTTTTTGCGTTGTGACGTCATAGAATCGCCCGTTCTTCATACGCAGTTATTTCCTCTAAAATGGCAGCCAGGAGACAGCCAAATTTCTCCACCGAGGATTCCAGGCTGCTGGCCAGGCTATTCCTGCCACATGAACACCACTATTTTAGAGTGGCAGGCCATCGCAGGTCATACCTGCAGTTCAGGAACTCCTGGACCCGCCTGACCCGGCGGTATAACAGAAGAGCCTCATGTCCCAGAGAAGTAAGTATTCCAAGTCAGGCCCTCACAAATAATCATGTAAAATGTAATGATGATGGAAACCTGTCTCAATCAAATTGGTCATGTTTTTGTGGGTAAATCTTGATTCCTTTTAAAAACTACAATTGTGCATAATAAATCTTTTACATTGAATATTGAAATTAAAGCACATCCCAAAGGAGCAGTAGTAGGATTTCAAATGACAAATTCAGCTCCTACAAGGCATCTATTCCATTCACAACATGCACACAACTAATTTTTGGGTCACGAGCATCGCATTTGTAATAGAAACATCTTGAAATCAACTTTGCCAATGGAAAACAAATATATTAAAGTGCTGCTATGTCATTTCAAGTACCTACAACTTTCCTGTATCAATCTGCTGGTCTAGGGAGATAGTGGCATGACGTTTAAAGTGACAGCATCAGTACCCTGACGTCAGGGGTTTCATGCCATGCTGCTCCTTCTGACCAAACTATTTTATTGCCCCTGCTGCATGATTGTAAGCTCACCAGGACATGCTGTAATGTGGGGCAGTGCTGATAGGCTACAGCCTCAGTACCCTGGGGTTGTGAGTTCAATCCCACACTCCTTCTTGTGATGCTGGCCATGTCACCTCAACCACCCCCCCAATGTCCCAGGTACAGTAGAGAGATAGCGATGCCTCCAGCACAGAAAGGGGAAAATGCTGGAGTATGTGAATACATTCATGTAAAACATGTGGCAGAAGGGGGTGGAGGCAGGCAGCAAAGCGGATAGGGGCTCTTGGAGGGCAGCATTCTCCATTTTTATGTGCTTATAGAGGTCAATACTTAAGTAAACATGTTATGCCACAGTGCTAGATGGCACTCATCATATCCCTCCCTCTCTGTTCTTTCTCTCTCTCTATTATCCAGGTTGAGGATCTCAGGAAAAGGGGTCGGCTGCTGAGGCGCCAGGAGCGGGCCTTCCTTGAGGGGGTAAGGGAGGAATTGCGCGCTGAAGCCGGTGAGTAATGAGTCCAGCGTGTGTTTCTTTGTGATCAGCCTACCAGAATAAATAGATGAAAATGCTTGAGTAGCTGTAAACCATTCTTAATCATAAAATCTGCAGTAAAGCTGCTATTGTGATATCATGTCACAATGGCTTTATGGTGTTCTACTTGCCTCACTTACTTACGCTACATTTTGATGTTTACAGTGGAGTAGGTGCTTTGCATCCTGTTATTAGCATTTGAAGAAAATAACGTAGTAAAGAATGCCATGTTCAAAAGTGTTGTGGACATAACTGACGCGCAGGCACCCCCTCAGGAGGTGGCACCCATGACCCCACCCTGGGCCCCGGAGGTGAGGGAGGGGGCTCCGCCCTGGTCATCGGCAGAGGAGGAGGAGGGGGAAGAAGAGGAAGATTCCCCGCGGCAGCTCGCTGAGCCACCCACACCGCCTGCCCCACCACTGCCCCCTGGACCGTCTGCCCCACCACTACCTCCAGGACCCCCACCACCATCCCCTGTTGGACCTTCCCCTTCCCCCACCCATAGCCCTTCCCCTCACTCTACTGCTCTTCCTGATCCCATCCCACCCCCTTTCCTTGCTGTTCCCCCCCCAGGAGCAGCCCGACCAGCCTCAGGAGGGAGCGGTCAGGGCGATGGAGCCGTACTCTGCCCTCTTGTAGGAGGTGCAGGTATTGAGAGGGTGTGTGGAGAGGATGGAACATGCTTTCTTGCGGCTGGTAGCCAAAAGAGGGCATGGTGCCAGCAGCCATACACCCTCTGAATGACTGCACCTCTTCCGCCCCCTCGCCTGAGGTAGCTCAAGCTTCTCTTGGGGGGCACCCACCCTCTTTCCCTGCGTTATGTGTTATATGTAAATAGTTATTTTTACAAAAGTTTAAATTTTTAAAAGTTTTATATTTTAATAAAAAAATTGTTTATAGTTTAAACTTTCCTGTGTGGTTTTAACCTTGTAGCATCAGCAGTTTAGTGGACAGAGTCCAAGGTAGATAGGGGTTCAGGAGGGACTGCTGAATGGGCCCTTTTCAATATAACAACAAGGTGACATATAGAAAGTTTGACAATCTTTATTGGGGTCTGTCATTCATTCTATTACCTGCTAGCCACTCTGATGTCAAATCATTGCAGAATCTAGGAAAGAAGCAAGTGAATGCAAGGGTATGTGCAACTGTAGGTAGATGACGACATCTCAGCTATGATGTGCAAAGTAAGCCAGTCCCTGTTCCAAAGTAAATGGCTACATAAGGAAGAGAATATAAGTCACTGTGGTAGATTTGTTGTTGAGGAATAGGGTTACTGCTAGTAAGAGTTGGCTCCACACCAGGAGAATCCAAATGAGACATGTGGGTTTTTCTTCCTTTCACTGAAGGTGATGGAAGTAAAGGCCAGATGCCTCAATCTATCCTCCTGGTTCTTGAGCTGCACTATTTTGGTTAAGCAGGTGTGGAAACCACAAAGATGCTCACAGCTGCACTGCTCTCAGTAATACAAAACTCCATCTGACAATACTGCAGGAACAACTACAGTTGCCTAAGACAACTGAAAACAGAAAAGAGGAGAAGCTGGTTTACACAAGGTTCACAAACAGGGGGTTCATCCCCCAAGGTCCATATCTGTCCTCCCTTCCCTGAAACAATGTGTTAACCTCATTTATGTTGAGCTGCTTAGATGTCACCGTGGTATAGTTGTTAAAGCAATATCCTTAACTCGCTGATGGTGTGGGTTAATATCACCTGTAATCCTCCTGTAATGTTTAGAACTCATGTGAGGGAATAGACTAACTGAAAACAAAAAGTTTGTGTGCATATAACAGCAGGAATGCGTGCCATGGTGTTCTATGAGGCCAACATTATCAATTTACTATTGTTCCTGAAAGTCATCAAGGATACCTGTGTGAAGAGAACAATAGAAGTGTGAAACATGTTAGCTTTGTGAACATTTATTTCACTCATCAGAAGAGTGACTCAAGTGAAGAATAGTAGAGTAAGCAAATAAAGGTTAGCATATATCATTCTCAACTACAACTGTTTGGCTAGGTGCAAGCTGGTGTGCTGAGCTGCTCGTCTGGTCTCTCTCTGGCAAACACATAGGTGATGAGCATAGTTAACCTGAAATGAAGAATAGAGAGAAACTGTTAACAAAAACCTATGTCTCCAAAATTAAACACTGAAGTTATGGCAGAACACACACCTAGAAGTAACAGAGGTGCTAACATACCTTTAGACTCCTTATTAAAAATGGCAGCCATTAGGCACTCATTAGGAGTTTTCCACCTGAACCATGTACACTGTTTGGATGTCCACTGAATGGCAGTGTTTCCCCCCCCCCCAACACACCCGACATATTCTTATCAATGAGTTAGTACACAGAACCATTCCTCACCTGATTTTAACTTGCCTGTAATTTGATTCTACAAAGAATTAACTTTAGCTCTATGAGTAAACCCTCTCAGATGTGTGAACACATCCATTTTACTTACATATCTATTTTTCTACCAGCAAAATTTCTACCAGCATGGACTTTATCAGTCTTCTCAGTCATTTTTGTCAGCCCTGTGGAATGGAGAGTAGGAGATATCAGAAATAAAATAACTATTATAAACAATAGCACACAATGAAAGCCCATAAAGAGAAGTCAGTTTTTGCTGGTTGGTTTCTTTAGTTCTATCATAAGGACACCTAAGTAGCTTACAAAATATCATTCTCACCTGGACTTACTATCTGAGCTGCTTCTAGAAAAGATAAAACAACATATTAGAATGACATGTAGCTTGTTAATGGCTCTGTGGAATAGAGAGAAATGGGAGGCAGAGATAGGAAAAAAAATGTAAAAGACTAAAACAGAGTAAAGTCTCAAACATCTGCATAAGCAATAGGACAGAATAGAAAGGAAACACTGCTCAACTGGACCTTCTTATACCCATGCACGCCTATGTAGCGTTTGACGTCAGCATGGCGGGAAAACTTTCTCTATGCCTATTGGGCGCCGTTCGGGTGCAGTTGCTTGTTCCGCTTTCTAACCACGCCCATCACACCTCATTGGGTGTTCTATGGGGGGGTGTTTGAACGTGTTCTACAAGTAGCCTGAAAAGATGGCTACCCCTTGCAACATGGCTCCAAAACAAAAATCAAATTTCTTGCATGGAGAGTTGCAGATCCTTGTGGCCCAAGTCGGGGCCAACTATGATTCCCTCTTTGGGAGGGAAGCTGATAGGATTGGGATAGAAGGCCAGCATGCTATCTGGAGAAGAATCTGCAGTGACATAGATGCAGTACACCATCAGGGCCGTGATATAGAGGCTCTGAAAAAACGGTGGCGTGCCCTGCGGAGAGAGGTCCAGCGGAAGCAGGAACTGATTGATGCGCAGGGTCCTTGCGGCAACCTCCAACTGACTGTCCTGGAGAGTGAGGTGATGGACATAGTGGGTCCTGGAATAACACCTGTTGTGGGAGCCATTGATACTTCCCTGGGGCACCAAGGTAAAATCACTTTAATAGAAGCCATTGACTTGTTGGTGTTTTAACTCATATTTATATCTTTCTAAACTAAAACAGTACTATATAACCAATGCAATTCATAGTAATACAATAAAAGCCATTGCCTGTTTTGATACTCTTGGAAGCCTAACATGTGGAATAAGTTGCTAATGTTCCATATGTTAGCCTGCATAATACCTTGTAAATGACCAGATGTACAGTATTGTGAACTGTGATGCGATTCAAATGATGTTCTCAGATGTTACCGCTTTCAACTAATACCAATGTGTATTTTCTTGTCTTTTTGCAGAGGAGTCCCATCCTCCTTCTGCTGCTGATAGGGATGAAGGGGAGGAGGAGGAGGAAGCAGTGGCTGGCACATCATACGCAACCTGCACCGGCGCCCCCCTTCATCCCCACGATGACAACAGGGCAGTAGAGGAGGGGGAAGAGTTGGAGGGGGAAGAAGAGGTGGGTGAGATCGGAGCCCTGGGGAGGAGGATTTCCATCAGGGTGATGAGCTGGAGGCCCTCCCTGATGAGCTCACCCGTCAATTGGTGGAGATGGGTGACCACATCTACCATAGACAAACGTTGCTCATCAGGGAGGTGGTTGAGATAAAAGAAGCCACACATGTCATGAACCAGCACTTGGTCTCCCTGGTGGCTGAGCAGGCTGCGACACGTGCCCTGCAGGCTGCCATGCTGGAGGAGCAGGCAGGGACTCGCCGTGCTCTGGAAGACATGTGTGGCATTCTTTCACACCTTCTCCCCCAGCTCATCACCCAGACTGCCTCCCATGGGGATCCTGGAGCTCAATCCACCTCCCAGACCTCCTCCAGCCAGGCCCCCACCAGGCAGGGTTCCCCCCCCCCCCCCGGCCACCCGTGGCCGGAGTCAAGGCCGTGGCCGGGGAAAGGGAAAAGGAAAGGACCCCCATTAGGACCCACTATGTCCTCTGAACACTCCCAGGCCAGTCATGCTGCATGGACCCTGGGGCTCCGCTGGACCTCCTCTGCATGTACACGCCACAGCCTCTATATCACGGTTCAGTCACTGCAGATCTTTCATCCAGATAGCCTCCTGGCCTGAGTGCCAATCTTCATCAGCTTTAACTCCCATCGAGGGCATCATAGTTGGATAATAACTATTACACCCTTCCAAGGATCTATAGCTCTCCAGGAGCCATGTTGCCACCTTCATTCACCACTCCAATTGCAAGCAGTGCAACCCGTGCCATCTGTTGTCAGCCTGGACATTTGCCGGACTTCATCTTTGTCACAGGAAATGAAAGACTTCTTCATTTGAACCAGGAAGCATTTAATTTTGAATTGCACACAGCACAGTGGGTTCTCTGAAGAAGCCTCCTTGGCGAAACGCGTCAGAACCCTGCCGGACCATCGCTGTATGGACTTTGAAGTTAAGTTTGCTTGCACTTTTTGAAACTATATTTTTTTGAATCATTGAATACTCACCTATGTTATGGACATGCTAAACAGAATGAAGCACTTTCAATTACCAATCTCTTTAGGGGTTTGTTCCCCATCCTGAGTTTTTTCTATTCCATCCGTGGATTCTGAGCACCATCTGAGTTAAATAAGGTATTAAATACTTCTTCAGGCTTGTTCCCTTTTGTTTTTTGTGGTTGCATCCTATATTATGCATATTTCCATCTATTATGTACAACAGCAAGTCAATGGATTTATGTTTTACAATAAAATCCATCAAATAAATGAAACATATATAGCTGACAGTGTGTTTGTGTTTCAGCTTATATTGTATTTGTTAGGTGCTTCACGGAGCTACACTGCTGTATCATATGGTTTACAGAGGTATGTCCCAACAGTGTCATGAATGACCACTAGGCCAGTTAGGGTTTGAGGATACCCCTAATGGATATGCATAGTGGTAGATTTGATGGCTGACACCTCCATTAGATGCTGGTCTCTCATGCATGCTCATTAGGGCTATCCCTTACAATCCTCTTATCCCACCTTTCACAACCTAGCTCCCTATGCATCAACATCTGTCCCTCTCTTTTCTGTTATTTTCCTTGATGCATACCAGTGGGGGGGAGGGGGAGGGGAGGGCTGGAACCTACATGCCATCTCTCCATTCCACCTCAAAACCTAGTGTTTCTCCCTGACCTCCTTCCATCCCCAGTGTCAACCTTTCACCCTTTCTGTTTGCAAATACCCTTGCATTCCTAATCTCTCCTTGCCTCCATGATATCCTCCACCTCTTGCTTTTATCTTTTCTCATTCCAGACTACTATCCAGCATATTTCTTCCCCCCTCCCCCAAGTCTGGCCATTTCTAGACACCTCTCCTGCATTCAACTTAAGAATCTCATTAATATGTATCCCATTTGTTGCAGTAGCTGCCTTGATTGATGACATATTTCCCATATTTAAACACAGGTTCCCATCCATTCCACTTGGAGTTAATTGAAAGTTGTAGGCCCCCCTCTGCTCTTTCTTTTTGATGTACTCTGCTAATATAGAAAATGGAGGTGGGGCAGACCATGACATTATGAAAGCAGGGAGAGTGGTGGGTGTGGGCATCTGTGTGTAACCTGACCTGGCCCCTTCTTTTCCCTAACAATTGATTCCCCTCCACACTTAACACAAAACCTAAGTCCTCAACAATCCCTCACACCAACACCCAGAAAAATCCATAAACTAAAGAAATACAGATAATGGGGGTGGGGAGGAGTGTCAAAGGCAGAAGGGACTATAAAGGAGAACAGGCAATTCATAGCACAAAGTTTCATCATTGAGGAAACGGAACACCACAAACACCAACTCACATGAGGGGGTCTTACATAGGAAAAATGGCTGTGCCAAAGCTTTCTATATACTAAGCACGCCTAATTAGCGTCTGACATCATAGGAACCGTTAGGATTCAAATCTAATTGGATGTGCATTAGATGTCGTTTTGCCATATACAGCTGTAGTGACGTTGTAGTCATTTCCTTCACATCTCTAAGCATTGATACAAAGCTCTATGTTCTAAACAAAGTTACCTCTATAGCTCTATGCCTTAAGGCATTGCTTTTCATCTTCCATCCATCAGGGGGTTCAAGTCTTGAGTAAGGTTAGCAAATAGTTTATATTCATTTCTCAGCTAGGACACCTGGTAACTCTTTAGCCTTGCTTTTACATATCAATATTTTGCTTCAGCTTTTATTATGTGCAGCCATTGTCTAATATTTAATGCAACCTGTTCTCTCTCATGCTGAACACCCTCCCCCACCAAAAACATCCCCCCCTAACTGGATCATTCTTCAACACCTGTCCAAGCCCTCTGAAGTTTGATTTAACTCATAGCTGTTGGCCAATGCCTATATTGCATCAAAATAAACACATTCCTACTAGAATGGCTTGTAGTTAGGAGCAAATGAAAGTATCTCATGCACCTGTGGCTGCAGAATGCTGAGGAGAAACAGCAAATTCCACCACTTCTGAGAACTGTTAGGATGCAAGGAAACAAAAGTGAAGGTGAGGATGGGATTTGAACCAGGGTGCTTGAGAAGATGGACAAGGCGTAATAGAGCACATTAACCAGGCGATCCACAAATGTCATCTTGCTGTCAGAGGAAAGGTTTCCTCTCATCACTGCTTAGGATGTCCGAGCCATGGTAAGTTGAAAATAGGTTTGCCTGGAAAGGGAAATGTGCACCTTATAAATGGCAAAGTCCAACATGTAGACCCTGTTATAAGAGCTAATAGGAAAAAACTAGGACCTTATTAAAATGAGCAAAGGTGGGAGTCGAACCGGGGAGTTTCAGAGGTCAGAGGTTGGAACAGGAGCATTACCGTGTTGAGCTAAAAATGCTTTCTTGTGCTTATAGCAGTTTTGATTTGCTTATACTGCTTCTTATAGGCAGTTAATTCTGCTAGGAGACAAAATACTGCAGTTGTATATTATTGTTTCTTCACGATTTCAGAAATGTATACTTTACCATGATAAAAACTAACAAAGTATGCCATGTTTAAAAGGAGAAATATAAGATGAGTTGAACTCAAATTCTTAGCATGGAAATGGGAAAAGTTTATTTTTCTGCTACCAAGCAAAGTTGTACAGTA
The DNA here is from genome assembly GCF_902459505.1 of Geotrypetes seraphini. Lineage (NCBI taxonomy): Eukaryota > Metazoa > Chordata > Amphibia > Gymnophiona > Dermophiidae > Geotrypetes > Geotrypetes seraphini. Next base: position 371,575,869 of record NC_047085.1, read on the forward strand.
ATGTTATATTCAACTCCTATAAGAAGTGGAAAGCATCATCAAGGTGCACCTGGAAGGTAGATATGCCACAAGTAAAATACAGGCTGGGAGTTGAACCCTCAAAGCCCGGAAGATTGGTAGAGTGCCTTTACTCACTGAGCTACAGCACCTTTTGCTCCAATGTCTCTGGCTCCCTTGTCATATCATATCTTAGTGAAGTGCTAAGGGAAAAGGAGTTTAGCTATAATCTCATAGTAGACTGAGACAAAAGAGTGGTAGCTCAATGGTTAAAAGTGCTGCTTTCACTGAGCCCCAAACCCATATTCTCAAGTAAAGTTGAATACATGTGAGGTGGAGCTCCATTTTTCTAATGTCCAACCCAGACCATGCTCACACGCTAATCTTCATTCTAAGCACTGTACTAATGGATATATGACTGTAAGTAATCTGTTCCGTTTAGGCGTCATACCCGGAAAAGTGGTGTTTTTTTGCCCTTACCGATTAGCGTCATTTGTGCTGCAATTCCTTAATACATATTTGATATTTGTTTTCTACTTGAAAACCTTCCAAATCTTTAGGCATTCCTTTGCTTAAACTTATTTGAGTTGATCCTTAAAATGATCTCCACAAATTCTCAGCAGCCTGTTCTCTGTTATCATAGACCCCCCTCCCCCATCCCAACAACCATGAAAAACAGCAAAGTCCACCATATATATAATACTCCTTTGATAACTAATAGGTAGCAGTGCAAAAGAGGGATGGTGAGAGTGAGAGTCGAACAGGTGACCTTGAGAGGTCAGATGAGATGCATTAACCTGTTAAGACAGAAATGCTTTCTTTGAGTTGAGTGTGATATGATAGCTAATGAGCATAGGCAGCTCAGTCAAGTATGATATGAAAGGGTGGTGAGATGGACCTAAGTAGAAGCAGCTGTAGCTCTATGTGTTAGGAGCCTGTGCTCCTAACTCACATCCAGAGGTTGTGAGTTCTACACCCAGCACATCTTTTAATTGTGGCATACTACTTTGAAGGTGCAGATTGATGAGGTCACAATGAGGTCAGTTTTGTGCAACTGAAAACCTCCATTTTGCAATGAGGGAAGCTGAATGTTAAGGTGTGTATCTGTTTATTCTCTTTTTAAGTGCTGATAATGTGTGCAATAATGATATGTTTTTGCTGTTTTTTCTTTGCTTTCAAAAGAGAGAAGTGCTGTTTGTTGAGAAAAAAAAGGGGGTTGTAAAAGCCATGTGCAAATTATATTATTGTTTGGGCAGAAATGTGGTTTGTTATCCATGCAATATAATGTGTTCTATTGATATGGTGTCATTATATTTATTAGGACAGAGAAAAGATGAAAATTACCTATTCATACTCACTATTGGAATTATTGATGAAAAAACACAGCGGACGTCTGCCTCGCGTCTAACAAAGAGCCGCAATTACGAAAGTTGAAACGGCATTGAAATCCAAGTTAGACCAGGGTTTCTTACGCCTACATAATACACGATATTTAGACGCGGTTCGCCGCTCAGGTAGCGCCTATCTAGCGTCTCCATTTGTCACGCCCATGGCACGCCCACGGAACGCCCACGTCCAGATTTGGAGACGCGACTATGCTTTCTATAGACGTCAGTCCGTCAACTACCTTTTAGGGACGTCTATGTACCGTCTATTTCCCAATTAACACTAATTAAGACCCTTAACTCCGTAATTATTCACTTACTTCGGACGTCTAAAGCACGCCTAAGTGTAAACGCAGTAATAGAGAATTTACCCCTAAGTGATGAATCAAGTGAAGCATCTTGTGATAAACCAGGGGAAGGGTATTATCCAACACGAGGGGGAAAGACAAGGGGTCGGAGTCGACAACCATAGAGGGAGAGAACACAGCCGGTTCAATCGGGCATCAAGACCAGGTCAATGCAGAAATGACAGCGATCAACCTATCCTCCATGGATTTAACACAAGAGCAGGAATCGGTGTTACAGTTAGGTTTGGGGTATGCTTTGGCATTCCCTCCAGATTTTTTTCAATTAAAAGTAGCATTTTTCAAATTCATACGTAAAATGCAATTAAGATTGTTTTTTCAACAAACAGACGGGATTTCCAATCCAATAGATCAGGAGGAGTATGGCGAGGAGGATGACGAATCATATACGGTCACTTTACCCATATGCAAGATCCAGTCTAAGTGGGTTCCTCCAGGGGTGATAGACCCGGTCATTAGTATGTTCCAGGGGTTGATCTTGAAAGATATTTTAAAGGTGAACAAGGCTGGCATTTTTATAAGACCCCTAAAAATTTGTCAGCACAACAATATGAGGGTCTGCGTGAACTAATATCTAATAATGATATATTAATTCTTAAGGCTGATAAGGGAGGAGCAACACTGGTGCTCAATAAATCAGATTATTTAGCTGAGGCTGGACGTCAACTGCAAGATCCCATATCATACAGAAGGTTGGATCATGACCCTACTGAAAAGCTAAGAGAAGATATTTACGCTTGGGTATATCAGCACTACCAGGAGAAAATGATCACTAAGAAGGAATATGTGTTTTTAGTGCAAAAAGTCCCCAGGAGACCAGGGTTTTATTTTGTACCAAAAATCCATAAGGGGGTGGACCCCCCTCCGGGACGCCCCATTGTAAACACCCAGGATTCCGTGTTGGATCCCTTATCCCAATTTGTAGACTATTTTTTAAATACAGAAGCAAGAAATGTGAAATCATTTCTAAAGGACACCTCTCACTTTTTGAGGAAACTGGAGGAGGTTAAAAATTTGACAGATGAGGTTTGGATGGTTACGTTGGATGTAACCTCGTTATATACCCAAATCCCACAATCCCGAGCCTTGTATATTATCAAACAAGTATTGGAAAAGCGTGAAGTTCCGAAAAGGATTTCTACAGGGTTCTTATTACAATTGGCACGTTGGGTTATTAATAACAATTATTTTGAGTTCCAAGGGAAGTTTTTTAATCAAATACAAGGAGTGGCCATGGGAGTTACGTTAGCACCCTCTGTAGCGACATTATACATGGCCAATTTTGAAGAAACTCATGTATATTCTGCCTGACATTTTGGAAAAATCCCATTGTGGACCAGATTTTTGGACGACATCTTTTTTCTTTGGGAAGGGACAATGGAAGAATTGATTGAATTTGTGGACTATTTAAATTCTGTAGATATTCAGATCAAGTTCACTTTTTCATTCCATCAACAACGTATTGAATTCCTGGATCTTCTAGTGATGCGGACAGAAGGGGGCTTTTCCACTACCATATTTAGAAAACCCATGTCCCGGAATACCATATTACATTTTTCTAGTCATCATCCCATGAAGCTTTTCAATCTTGGTTTCTCATAGAATTTCCTCATTACTAAACTACTCATTCTTGCTTATTTAAACGATAACTGTTTCCTAAATCAACAAACACTAGCTGTGCCATAACACAAAAGAAAAATAAACTTCACCAATGCAGGGGATAAAGAAAGGTAGGGCTAAGCTGATGCTGTGCTACAGGGGAGGTGGGGGAGTAGAGAAGGGTAAGGCAGATGGGGGGGTAGCAAGGGAGGGGTAGCTGGAGTCATCGCTTTGCCACTTTGGAGGAGGAGGAGGAGTATTAGAGGTGCAAAGACAAGCTGATTTCCCGGCCCCCTTTACTACATAATGTCGGGGATAGCTGCCCCGTTCCATTCTTTTCCCTCCAAGTCTTAGCCTGTGTTTTAGATTTCGGCCCCTTATGTGATTTGAGTTTGCCATCCCTGCTTTACTGCATCCAAAGGTTGCTGTAGTGTCACTTAATGAAATTTGCTGAGAAGTATCTGACACCAATAATGTGCCTTGGTCAAGTAGATCAAGAGACCTCTGATATCCCTGTGAAGCGTGGGAAGGGAAACTATCAGAAATGCTCAGTGATCAACGATGTCATTTGTGAACAGCATCTAAACATTTTAGGAATAACTAAAGCCTGGATATATTATTCTAAGGATTTACCACTATCGAAAAGTGCCCAATAGATTTCAACATCCAAAATCAACCAAGACAAAAGAGATGGAGTGGAGGAGTGAAAATTCTGATTCAGGACACAATCAAACTGCACAGAGTCACCATCTGCCAGTTAAATGAATCAGAGGGCTCCTTTTATCAAGGTGCGCTATGGGGGTTAGCGCGTCGGACATTTCATCACGCGCTAACCCCCGTGGCAACCAAAAAAACTAACGCCTCCTCAAGGGAGGCGTTAGCGACAAGCGCGGCAGGCGGTTGAACGCGCGGTATTCCAACTGGCCTTTCTTGTCCAAAAAGTTACAACTGCTGAGGACCAGTCGTTTACATCCTCGCCAACTATTTCTGCCTAACAACCGACGCATGCATGTTAAGAACCCCATTAAAAATATATATCTACCCCTCCAAAAATCCAAAATATATCAAAACTTTTAAATATATGTAAACGTTCATGTATATAAGCGTTGGAAATATTTTTTTTTATTTTTTTTGAATGCGCATAGCGAGCGCGGGAGTGAATCCCGGATTTGTAATGCGCATGGCGAGAAAATTGCGGATTAACCTCGTTCTCTCCTTTCGCATTGTACATTTCAAATATCAATGCCAAATAACAAAGAAAAATCCAAAATCAAATAAAACTTTTATGGGCCAGCTATCCCTCCCTCCTTCCTTCCAGCTGGATTGTCGCATGCATGTGATGTCAGGGTGTCGCTAGTGGTTGCTACATGCTTCACGGAAGATAAAGCCGCACAGCCTCCTGGGATTCGTAGGCTGTATATAACAGCATATGATCCCAGCACATTCAACAGCTGTTAACTGTTGTGCCTTCTATCAACTTAACAGTACTTTTCCAGAGAGAAATGGACGGCGCTCGTCAGCTACACCTAGAGAAACGAGAAGGCGAGCACTTCCCTGCCCACATGTGTTTCATGAGCGAATTGTCCTGGATGGGATATCGGACCAGAAGGTAATGGATGATTACTGTCTTGGAAGGGCTTCGATTTTACATCTTTATGGTGAAATTAGAGCCAACATCGATTTCCAAACTTTTCGTTCACATGCTGTTTCTGGTCTCATGAGGCTGCTCGCTGTTCTTCATTTTATTGCCACAGGATCCTTTCAGCGAGTCATCAGCTGTACGAATGGTGTGGGACAGCCATCAGTGTCCAGATTTGTGGGACTGGTTCTGCGAGCAATCCTAAAATGTGCTGGGCAGTACATCAGGTTTCCAGAGACTGTGGAGGAATAACAGCGGGTAAAACAAGACTTTTGTCGTATAGCTGGAATGCCCAATGTTTTGGGCGCCATTGACAGTACACGTGTACTATTTTCTCCCCCTATTGGACAGGAAATGATATATCGGAACCGCAAGATGGGAAACTCTTTGAATGGACAAGTCATATGTGATGCCCACCTCCGGATCCTTGACATTGTTTCCAAGTTCTCTGGTAGCTGCCATGATTCCTTCATACTTGCAAACTCCAGCATCGGCCAGAAATTTGCAGATGGACATTTTGGACAATCATGGCTACTGAGTATATAATCAGTGTATTCAAATAATTTCATGTCCCTATAATGGTTGAATATTAAGTATAATATTAACATCCAGTCTTTTCTTTTTACAGGAGATGGCGGATGTGGTTGCAGTCCATGGCTAATGACCCCACTGCTAGCACTGCGTTATAACGCAGAGAAACGTTATAACGAAGCACACATCTCGATGCAGTGTACCATTGAACGGACTTTTAGGGTACTGAACAGTTGATTCCGTGCACTGCATCTTTCTGGAGGAGCTCTATAGTATAGTCCCCGTAGGGTGTCCGAAATCATAGACATGTGTTGTGTGCTACATAACCTTGCACTGAACCATCATGTTCAACTTCCGGAGCCTGAGGATGTGGACAATGATTTTGACATCGATCCACCTCCCACTACCAGGGATACCACAAGGGGTATGAGTGTCAGTCATGGAATACTTTTCCGTTGACGAGCTATGAGGTATGTACCGTGTTAAATTTTTCCTATTAAGATATAGATAGATAGATATACAACCCCTCCTGTTCTAGTATTAATTTTACCCCTTCTATTCTCTGTGCACCATTTGCAGGTAAACCATCCTTGCGGTGAAGATATTGGAAAGTGTTCAACACATCTCATCCAGCAACATCACCTATCCCTACGTCCACAGTAACATGAAGATGGTCACCAGTATGCCAAATCACATACATCTGCATGTTGTTTTTCAGACTGCCACTTTTTTTTCTATAATGTTAAATTTTGAAATAAATTTTTTAATTGAGCTGAGGTGGGTGTCACTTTAATCATCTGCTAATGTGTTACACATGATATGGAGTGTATAAGAGGTCTTTGGAAACCTTTTATCTTTACAGAACATTAAAATCTATTTCCTTGTCCCTCCAGTCACAGGTTTTTAGAGGGACCCACAATGGGTATTGAAGAGAGACATCTGCGTGCAAGTACCTCCCATGAGTAATCACATTGACCTACATCAGTTTAGACCCTCTCATGTATGGAATCTTAAATATATTATTAAAATTATAAACACTACCTCAGATCTACCACAATAACTATTACTATGGTCATGGATTTACTATTTGCCACTACTGAATATGCATGTTTATTTAAAAATTTTACCCTTCATCCATAAGCAGCTCTGGTTATAAATAAAAGTTCTCAAGCAGTTTCCCTATCTTCTCATGTTTTGCTCACAATTTATGTTATGAAGCTGTGGCAGTCCAGGATCCGGGACTTTCCCAGGGTAACAAGAAGCAGCATGACATTTGAACCCTTAACTCAGGATGCAGAGGCTGTTGCTATGACTATAACGCCACACTATCCCCTGCGTGTAGCTTAATGTTTATTTGAACCTTCTATACTGGTGGCATTAGTGGCTTAGCCTATATACGTGATTCTTTCCTCTTTATACTGCATACATATACTATACCTTCACTGGCATTATTTATCAAAAAATGCGCTATAAAAGAGTGGGTTTAAATCCCGTACAAAAATTATAATTTATTTTCCTTAGCTTTAAGCGAGAGATACGTTATGCTGACTGTGAAGCAGGTGCTTTTCTTCCAGTAACTATCCTCTCTTCCCTCCACGAATGGCGTTGCTTTAGCTAACCTACTGTAGCGCTTCGTGTGGAAACATCTCTCCCCCGCCCTTCACGATCTGCGGGGTATTTAAGCTCCGCACGTGCACCCTGCAAGATGTCTGAACACCCAAGAGGCCGCAAATCTAATTTTACAGAGGGAGAGGTGCTCCGGCTAGCGGAGCTCTTCTCTCTCAACGAGAATCCTCTTTCCCCGAAAGGGGAGAATTCGGACCGTGGACTGGGCCTAGAGTAAACTCCAGGCCCTGTTCAACAAACATGCCTTGACCCTGCGTTTGGTAAATAACTCGTTGGTTATACGCTGCATAGTTGCGGGTGTTGCATGAGTATTGTTCATGCGCAAAAAAAACATTTTTGCACGCTGCGCTGTAGGGTTAGATTGCAAGGAATATACCGTGCGATGTATGATTTATCTTGCATTTTCGAACCTTCCTTTACCGTCTTATATATAGCTTTTTCGTACTACTTCTCCCCGTGTTTTTTATTATGATATCCTGAAAGCTGTACGTTTAATGCTAGGTTAAGGATCTAAAGAAGGTGTGGGACCAGCGCCTTCATCACCCGCACTGGGTCCCAGGTATGCATAACTGATTTAGAAGTGTGTTCGGGGGTTTTGTGAATAGCAGTAAGAGTTTTTTTGTCCTTGTTATCCTGCGTCACAGTTCTTAAAATGTCATTCGTTTTTGGTGCGCTTGTTTGGCGTTTGTGGGTTACATGTGGGAGTGTGGGGGTTGCAATTTATTTTATTATGCCTTGGTCTCAGTCAGCACTGCACTGTTTTTGAAATAAATGCTATTTAGGCTATGAGGGCAGTTTTGAGGAGGATGGGGGCGTGGTTAATTGGCATTTAGTTTTAATAAATTAAGCACTGTTTGGGAAACATATGTTATGCCATGTTATTTTTTTCTCTGTTCAGATGAAAGCTCTGAGGAGGAGGAGGGTGCCGTGGCTGCTGCTCCCACCCCGTGCAGACCCTTCATAATGCCGCGCAGGTGCAACCTTCCTCCTTCCCCCCAGGCCCTAAGTCCCCCCGTCCAAATATCCCACCATCTCAGGCTGGTCCTTCGAGATGTCGTCCTGCCCCCCACCACAAACCTAGGCTCCCCCCCCAAGGATCCCGCTGCGTAAGCGTCCCCGCCTCTGCCCTGCACCTTCCTTCCCCATCCCATTCTTCTGCCCCCTCCGACTAAACACCCCTGGTTCCTCCAAAGGCACTACGTCCACCACAGGCCTAATCCTTGAGTGATTTGAGGGACTGAATGTCTCAAGTGGTAAGTGTTCCCCTGGCTTAAATGTTGAACCTTTTCTGTAACAGTGAAAGATCTGCAAAATAATGCTCTATTATTTTTTTCAGGAGAGGATAATGACTGCCAAATTGTTGTTTTTCCTCCACCACAACTTTCCACTACACCCTCCCCCCTTCAATACCCAGCCCATTATTCCGCACCAACCTCACCCATACCTTCCCACTCCCTCTTGTCAGCAACCAGCCGTCTTTCCCTGGTTGATACTGCAACCTTTCCCGTGACTTTCCCTGTATGTCTTACCTCCCACTCCCCCCCCCATAGCAGCACCCACGACAGTGGACTGCTCCACCGACCCCCATCCAGTTTCCTTCTACCCCCCGCCCGCCATTGCAGCAACTACTTTTGTGGACTCCGCCAACATGACTGTCCCTCCACCCATTTCGTCCACAGCGGTTGACATTTGTCGGGCAGTGGAGATGATGAGGATGGGGTCTGGCACGCTGGTCCAACTTGCTGAGCGTGGGAGAGCATCACTAAACAGGATGACTGACGATCTCATCCAAACTGTGTCAGAGAGTTCTCGGACCCTGAGAATGATGACAAGTGAACTGGAGCGGATTACAAGCAAACTGGATGCTGACCCACCGACTGGCAGTTTCTCCCAGTCTCCCATCAGTTAAGCATGAGCATACAAACTCCGCCCCTTTCTGACACAGACATATGGGATTCTTTTAACCCAATTACAGGGAATCTTGACAAAATCCTAAGAGGCCTTCAATTTAACTAACAGCTCTGACAACTGCTCATCAAAAATAGTGCAGCAGACCTCAAAGAATTGGCAACAAATTGTGAATTCTCTTTGCAATGGGCAACTACTAATAGCATTACAAAGGGCAGTGGTGTATTTTTGCTAATGAAGAGTAACCTTGACCGCAGTAAGTTTGAAAACTACTAGGCAGTACTGAATGTTTTGATTCTACAAAAACTTATAGAATAAACAATCTGTATTTGACAATTAGCTAGAAGAGGGAAGCTGGCTAAATCCATAACAATCTGGATTCTAGATACTGAGACGGGATTTACCTTGATGTTAGCAATGCTAAATTTTGCAGCAGCATTTGACACTGTGACCCACAGTATCATGCTAGCAAGATTGGCAGAAACAGGTATCAGTGGCACAGTACTTGCTTGGTTCAGATCCTATTCATTAAATAGGTAACTGTCTATACTGTTTGATAGCACCTCATTGACACTATGAGCGCTCACCTGTAGAGTACCACAAGGATCAATACTGTCACCTACTCAATTCAATATCTACCTCAAGCCAGTTGCTGAGCTGATTCGGTCTATGGACACCAGCTCTACATCTATGCAGATGATGTGCAGTTAATTATATGTTTATTAAAAACTTTCTATACCGCATATACAGCCTAAAAAAAAGGATAAAAGCGGTTTACAATATACAAATACAAACAATTTCAAAAAGAACTCCATTCACACAAAAAGGAAAGAAAGAAAAAGGAAAAAATAATTTGGTTTTTCATATCCATAATCTTCTTATGACCAATTTATCAATAGTAAATTAAAATAATCAGTACCCTAAAAATTTTATTAAGATAAATAACAACATTATGCAAACTGCAGTCCCAAACTTATCTTTTCAAGTTAAAAAAGTCATTTGAAAAAAGTGTGCTTTTAAATGTCTTTTAAAATTTATATGATTCTTCTTTTCTCATATGGGTAGAATTGGGGGGCGGAGCTTAGCAGCCCAGGGAATGGACATGTATGTAATCTGTTGCTCTTCCCTCCCTGCACTTTCTAAGTACCATAAACTACCTTTATTTTTCTTGTTTAAAAACGGTTTATACTAGTGCAGTTTTTTGATGGCTTCCAGAAAACAATCTAAGCTGGAAACGGCTTTTGCCTCAGGAGGGACAAAACGATCAAAAACGGACCCCCCTATTCCATCTAAAGTACCATTGCCACAATAAGCTGAGGATTCAAGTGATCCGATTATGGCAGAGCTAAAGAAGATCCAGGTACTGATACAGGGCAATACAGAAAAACTTTTATCTATTCAAATGGAGGTCTTAAATCTTTCACAGAAGTTATCTGTATGCTGTACAAGAACTGATCAGTTGGAATAACGGGTCTCAGGGGTGGAAGAGGATATAATAAAATGCCATACAAATCGGAAAATCCTTTCTTGTTTAAAGATCTGAAGAAGGCAAATACCGTATTTTCTCGCATATAACGCGCGCGTTATATGTGGTTTTTACGTACCGCGCACACCCTTGCGCGTTATACGCGTGAGCGCGTTGTACAAAAATTTTTTTACATAGTTCCCCCCCCCCCCGCAGGACCGCTCGCACGCATTCCCACCCGCACCCACACCCCCACCCTGAAGGACCGCTCGCACCCCCACAGCCTCCCGACCCCCCCCCCCATCATGTAGAAGCTCCTACCGGTGTCCTGCTGCTTCCTCTTGGCGGTCCCGACACGATCGGGGCAAGAGGGAGCTCAAGCCCTCTTGCCCCCCTGACTCCCCGACACGATCGGGGCAAAAGGGAGCCCAAGCCCTCTTTCCCCGCCGACTCCCCAACAATATCGGGCCAGGAGGGAGCCCAAGTCCTCCTGGCCCTGGCGACCCCCCCCCCGCTAGTTGTTCGGGCCAGGAGGGAGCCCAAACCCTCCTGGCCACGGTGACACCCCTACCCCCACCCCGCACTACATTACGGGCAGGAGGGATCCCAGGCCCTCCTGCCCTCGACGCAAACCCCCCTCCCCCCAACGACCGCCCCCCTCAAGAACCTCCGACCGCCCCCCTGGCCGATCCCCATGACACCCCCACCCCCCTTCCCCGTACCTTTGTATAGTTGGCCGGACAGACGGGAGCCAAACCCGCCTGTCCGGCAGGCAGCCAATGACGGAATGAGGGCGGATTGGACCATCCGTCCCATAGCTCCACCTACTGGTGGGGCCTAAGGCGCCTGGGCCAATCAGAATAGGCCCGGGAGCCTTAGGTCCCACCTGGGGGCGGGGCCTGAGGCACATGGGCTCAACCCGACCATGTGCCCAAGGCCCCGCCCCCAGGAGGGACCTAAGGCTCCCGGGCCTATTCTGATTGGCCCAGGCGCCTTAGATCCCACCAGTAGGCGGAGCTTTGGGACGGATGGGCCAATCCAGCCTCATTCCGTCGTTGGCTGCCTGCCGGACAGTCGGGTTTGGCTCCCGTCTGTCCGGCCAACTATACAAAGGTACGGGGAAGGGGGGTGGGGGTGTCGTGGGGGTCGCGGGTCGGCTGGGGGGGCGGTCGGAGGTTCTTGGGGGGGCGGTCATTGGGGGGAGGGGGGTTTGCGTCGAGGGCAGGAGGGCCTGGGATCCCTCCTGCCCGTAATGTAGTGCGGGGTGGGGGTAGGGGGTCGCCGTGGCCAGGAGGGTTTGGGCTCCCTCCTGGCCCGAACAACTAGCGGGGGGGGGGGGGTCACCAGGGCCAGGAGGACTTGGGCTCCCTCCTGGCCCGATATTGCTGGGGAGTCGGCGGGGAAAGAGGGCTTGGGCTCCCTTTTGCCCCGATCGTGTCGGGGAGTCAGGGGGGCAAGAGGGCTTGAGCTCCCTCTTGCCCCGATCGTGTATATGTATAGATCCAGAATTAAGTTTTAGTAAGTCAGTAAGTCATTAAAACTACACAATAGGAATTTACTTATGTAGCTATAGGTAACAAGTGTAGATTAAAATACATTTTACTTTGATTTCATATACAGTATTTGAAATCTGAAGAAATTCTGAGAGGGTTACATCTGGGATTTAACCTCTGACCTTAAGCAACTTTTTTTTACTCTGTGAAACTCTGATGGGAGAGGGGTTAATCTCTCCTTCCCTCCTTCTCTTTCTAGTTTCAGTTAAAGGAACATGAATTTCTCAACACAGATGTTGGTCGTAATAGGAAGGGGTTTAAAAGTTGTGTGCATTAGTCTTTGTCTATATATTTCTTCTTTTTATAAAACATGTAAGCTTAATATGAGAATGTAAACTTTGTCTATATATTTCTTCTTTTTATAAAACATGTAAGCTTAATATGAGAATGTAAACTTAATATGAGAATGTAACTTTTTAGGTATAAACATGTAATTTTTAGGAATGCTTTTGTGACACGCCCATATGAAGGTATAGAAACGAGCCTTATATGGAAGCAAATAATTTAGACCAGTTAGACCAGTTAGCGAAGGAATGTCGTCATTTAGGATATATATGGATGTGTAACTGGTAAAACGTTGGAATTTGTTACTAGCAAGGCCAGCTTTTGGCTTCTGTAATAATTCTCATGATGCAACCAACCTTATGATTAACCATACCTGATAAGAACATAAGAACATAAGCAATGCCTCCGCTGGGTCAGACCTGAGGTCCATCATGCCCAGCAGTCCGCTCACGCGGCGGCCCAACAGGTCCAGGACCTGTGCAGTAATCCTCTATTTATACCCCTCTATCCCCTTTTCCAGCAGGAAATTGTCCAATCCTTTCTTAAACCCCTGTACTGTACCCTGCCCTATTACGCCCTCTGGAAGCGCATTCCAGGTTTCCACCACTCGTTGGGTAAAGAAGAACTTCCTAGCATTCGTTTTGAATCTGTCCCCTTTCAACTTTTCCAAGTGTCCTCTTGTTCTTTTATTTTTCGAAAGTTTGAAGAATCTGTCCCTCTCTACTCTCTCTATGCCCTTCATGATCTTATAAGTCTCTATCATATCCCCTCTAAGTCTCCTCTTCTCCAGGGAAAAGAGACCCAGTTTCTCCAATCTCTCAATGATGAAAGGCTTTCCATCCCTTTTATCAAACGTGTCGCTCTCCTCTGAACCCTCTAGAGTAACGCCATATCCTTCTTAAGGTACGGAGACCAATATTGGACGCAATGGCAGGATAACTTCTTTTGTCCTTGTTGTAATACCCTTCTTGATTATGCCTAGCATTCTATTTGCTTTCTTAGCGGCTGCTGCGCACTGTGCCGTCGGCTTCATTGTCATGTCCACCATTACCCCCAAGTCCCTTTCTTGGTTACTCTCATTCAATAATATCCCTCCCATCGTATAGTTGTACCTCGGGTTTCTGTTTCCCACATGCAATACTTTACATTTCTCAATGTTGAACTTCATCTGCCATCTCGCCGCCCATTCCCATGTTTTTATAAAACATTTGCATCATTTTCATTATTCATTTTTACAAACCTTGAGTAGCTACGAGTACGCTTGTGCGCAAATATCCTGATCACTATCTGCTTTGGCAGTTACCATTTCGATGTACGTTCGTTTCTCCTTCATACCCGTTATCTTCCTCTTGATAAAGAGATGTTCGAAACACGATCTGTGTTGAGGGAGTTGAATGTTATGAATTGCACTCGTCACTTTCAATGGATTCGAGGGAGTTGAATGTTATGAATTGCACTCATCACTTTCAATGGATTCACATTTGCACTTATTGCACCTGCACTTTGATTGATCCTCGACTTTTTGAGAGATGGGATATGAATACAGATGAACATTTAAGTATTTAGAAGGATTCGACTGCAACTAACTTTTCAGCCATCTTTACTGGATCCTCTTCAGCGTTACGAATATGGGATATTGGCTACCCTGTTGATTGGAATTGTATTCAGATAAGTTTATTTTTATCTACTTGAAATATCTGTGTACTGTTTGTGTGGATCTCCAGCTTTTTCAAAAGATTGATGTGATTTCTCTTAGTTGTTTGAATTTCCTTCTGGACTTTATATATGTATATTTATGCTTATTTAATATCATGATTTTAAAGATTTACTAAATAAAAGATATATTAGGAATTATGTTCATTATGGATTCTCTTTTGTAATTTAAATTCTTTGAGTATCCTTGTTTTGATTTATTACCTCCTTTATTTTCTTGGTTTGTTAGTTCAACTTTTACACAGTCAGAAAGGATTCTTGAGAGGTTGTCTGGGACCAAGTAGTTTGAGGATGGTACCTGTTGTACAGCCGCTGGTTCATCATATATCTGTATGGCTGGTATGTAAAATGTTTCTTGTGGATGGTTCAATGGACATCTGCTTGTTTGGAATTTTTATTGATATTGCAGGGTACCTGGTTCAGAAGTTGGTTTGTGGGTAGGTGTGATCTGTTGGCAAAGCTCCTCACATGGTGTTGCATTTAGCTCTGTTATTGTATTTCCTGCTGTGTGCACTTCATGGTTTGTAGCCATACTCTTAAAGTTAGCCATTTGCAGCAATAGTGGAAAATTGTTGAGAGGGTGAGCTGGCACTTTCTTGACATGTTATTGCAGCGATGGCGAAGCTGTGGCACGCGAAGGCCTTGCAGCTGGCACGCGGGAAGGTCCGCAATTAAGATATGCGGCGCGGCGGGAGGCGAGTGTGCTGTTGTCTGCTTTGCAGCTCACCTGGCAACAGGGCCAGACTGGCCATTGGGAGGACCGGGCATTGTCCCGGTGGGCCGCGGCCCATCCTCCTGTGCTGGCTGCAGTCCTGTGAGTGGATGTTTAGCCTGCCTGTCTTCCCCTTAGTATCCTATGAGCCAGGCAGTGTGTGAGGGGGAAGTGGGGGGAGGAAGAGAAGCTTCACACTGAGTCTGTCACAGGAACTCAGTGAGGCTGTAGTGTGACTCCACATGTGACATCTGTAATCAGGAACAGTTCCTAGTGCTCCCATGCTAGAGAGGTGAGGATATGGGGGGATGTTAATGTGTCTAATAATGTGCTCCTCTGTAAAAACCTCTGTATCTTCCATGGGAGACATGCTAAATTTGAGGAAATAAAAAAGCTGCTTATGATGATTGCATAGAGAAGTTCAGTAAGCTGAGAGGAGGGCTGGGCTCTCTGTGAACAACCAACACACTAATCCTCTGCGCTGTACCTTATGGAAAACTCAATATAGCAAAAAACATTAAAGTGTATATGTGGCCCTTCACAGTGCTTTTGTAAACATCATAATAAAATAACAAAGGCTCCAATAATGAAAAATAAAAGTCCTTTTCCCATACACTCAGGTCACCTCTTAATTAGTTGTTATTGTGATGAATCCAATGCTGTATAGTCATTAATGCGATTAATCCAGTTTGCAGGTCATTTTATTTGGGAAATCGCAGTCACTTCTCCAATACATCAAGACTACAAATAAAACATCTCTTCTTAGTCCTCTGCTGTCACATAAACCTCCAGCTCACTAAGGCTGGACATTGCTGAGCTGCCTCTTGTTATCCAGATTTTTCATTGTAAAAAGCGCGGACCCCGTGGTTTGGTTTTATTGATAAGCGCTTGTCATTTTTGTTTCAAAGGTGAGAGTAACATTAAAGTTTGAACATATCGCACGATTATCTTTCCTGTGCATCTTCCTTTAAATTACATTGTTTTCTGGAGGATCTTTGGGTGTTCAGCATTCCTTTGGGAGTTTTGTGTGACAGCAGAGGATTAAGAAGAGATGTTTTAGTCGTAGTCTTTATGGATCTTCTCTCCCCCCCCTCCATGTCCCATCTTCTCTCTCTCCCCTCCCCCATGTCACATCTTCTTGTGTGTTGGCTGTTGCACTCCTTACTTATAAGTGGCTGGCCGTGCCTCTCAAGTGTGCTTCTGTATTTTAGCCCTGCCCCTGGACTTCAATGGGCGGGGCCTGCATGAGGTCATGTGATTGGGCTGCTCAACCTAAAATGCCCGGGCCTATTTTTTGTCCCAGTCCGGCCCTGCCTGGCAATGTGTTCCTCGCGGCTGCTTGAACTGCCGCGGGGCTGTGAGAAGCAAAGTCTCACTCCCCGCCTCCGCCTCTGAACCCGCCCAGGTACTCACCTATAGCACCGAGCGTTCTTCTGTCACGCCCTCCCACCCTGGCGAGAGACTTGAGGAGAACAGGAGACGCAATCTACATTCTACATCATTTATTATTAGGTAAACTTCTACTTTGCCCTACCTGTGCTGCCTAAGTTTAATTGGACCAATAATACTAATGTTAATTATAAACTTACCTGGGCTCCTTTTTAAAAACCTATTAAATTATCTGGCTATTTGTCTAGATGTCCAGGTTAGGGTTGTACAAGTCCGGTTTTCACCCGGACAGTATATTTTTTGACCAAAACGGATGTCTACAATTAGTAAAATTCCCCAATCACATATTTTTTTATGGGGACGGACTTCATTAGATTTTTTTTTATTATACAAATTTTATCTTTTTGTAGACTTGAAGTCTTGAACAAAGAAAATGAGTACAGCAAAAAAAGCAAAAAACAGATAGTGGAAGACCATTCCAAGAGGCCTGGACAGAGACATATGAAGTGATTGAACGCAGTGGGAAAGCATTGTGTATTATGTGTAATGAAAGTGTTGTGTCTCGCACATCAAGTGTCAAACGTCACTTTGAGACAAACCATAACAGTGTTGCTGAACTTGGTTTAGCTCAAAGAAAAGAGTTCCTTGTAGGAAAATTAAAGAAATATCACTCCCAGTCTCTTAGTTTTAGCAACTATCTTTCAAAAACTAATCATCTTACAGTTGCCAGCTTTCAAATTTCACTGTGCATGGCAAAACATGGTAAGCCCCTCTCTGATGGAGATTTTATCAAAAAGGCAATTTTGGCTGGGAATAATTCACTCTTCCATGATTTCCAAAACAAGGATAAAATTGTGCAGCGCATCTCTGAGATGCCGCTAAGCAGAAATACTGCAAACGATAGGGTTCTGCGAATGGCTGCTGATGTTAGTCAACAGCTTACTTGCGACTTACAAAAAGCACCCTTCTACTCCATGTGCTTGGATGAAAGTACAAATATTACTAACCATGCAAGACTAGCGCTCATTTTGCGTTATGGTACTGGTGACATCATGAGAGAAGAGCTGGTAAAACTGCTGTCTTTGCCTGGAAGAACACAAGGGATAGATATCCACAATGCTGTGATGGAGGCTTTTTCATCACTAGACATAAGTCCAGAAAAAGTGGTTTTACTAGCGATGGAGCACCTAGCATGGTGGGGACAACATCAGGATTCATTCATTTTTTTGCTAAGGAAGCAAAACATCCATTGATTCAATTTCACTGCATAATACATCAAGAGGCTCTCTGCGCCAAAGAAAGCAGCAAAAAACTTGACGATGTCCTCAAAGATGTAACAAAAATGGTGAACTTCATCATGGCGCGTGCTCTTAATTTTCAACAATTTCAAGCCCTTCTTGATGAGGTTCAGGCACAATATAACACTTTACTGATGTACAATAATGTCCGGTGGCTGAGCAGAGGACGAGTGTTAGAGAGATTTGTGGCCTGCTTGGAAGAAGTTAGGCTATTTATGAACGAAAAGGGGGAAGACTATCCTCAACTCACCAACATGGCCTGGCTTACCAACCTCATGTTCTTTACAGATTTTACTAACCACTTTAATGTACTAAACAAAAAATTACAAGGCATGGGAAAAACAGCAGAAAGCATGTTTAGTGACATCAAAGCTTTTGAGAGAAAATTGCATGTTTTTGAAAAAGACCTTGAGAGTGGACAGCTAAAATATTTTCCCAACCTAAAAATACATTTGGATAATTCTACAACATTTGTGGACAGTCATAAAAAACACCAGGAAATTCACAAAGCATATTCCACCATTGTAGCCGAAGCAAAGGAGAATTTTAGTAAAAGATTTTCTCAGTTCCGTAAAATGGAGACAACCCTTTCATTTATAACTTCCCCAGAAAAGTCCACATTTGAAGATCTTGATCTTTCCTGCTTACAGTGGTTGGATATTCAAAATTTGGAAATGGAGCTACTGGAATTTCAAGAAAGCTCTATCTGGAAAAGTAAATTCAATGACCTGCGTGCGGCTCTTGAACGTATTGAGTGTGAAAGGGTGACAAATGAAATCACTGCTAGCAGTTCTGAAAATGAAATCCTAAAAGCGTGGAATTCTCTGCCAGACAATTTTAAGTCTATGAAAGCACTTGGAATTGCTCTTCTTAATTTGTTTGGGTCATCCTATGCTTGTGAGCAGCTGTTTTCAGCTTTGAATCATATAAAATCTGATGCTAGAAACAGATTAACGGATGACATGAGTGCTGCATGTGTTGCTCTGAAATTAACGCACTATGAGCCAAGGATTGACAAGTTATCAGCATGCATGCAACAACAAAAATCACATTAATTTTTTTCAGAGCATGCCCAACGCATATGTTTACATGAAGCAGTGTTTTCAGTTTGCAGTTAAGACACTTTCTAAGTTATTTAAATATTATTTAAAGATGTTATTTAAAAAAGGGACTTTACATGGCCCTGTTGTATTCCAATCTGGAATTTCCAAATAAAAACGGTTGGTTGAATTGAAAGCTCTTTTGTTTTCTTTACATCATATTATTAGAAATGCAATGATTTAATTATTTTCTAATTTGATTGTAAATTTTACAAAAAAACATGTATAGACTCTTTGGGAATACACACCGAGTCTTGACACAGTTAACAGTTTTAAGAAGTTTATCTTTTTTTTTACTCAGGATACATTTGACATGTTATGTGAATAATACATTTAAAATATATTGTGTAACTGAATCAAATTCTTCCTAAATTCATTAAATTGAATGAAATCATTAAAACATTATAAATTGCCAATAAATTGAAATGAAAACCAAAGGATTGTGAATCAAATTGATTCTCTGACAATACAAAGATTCCAACCTTTAAAAATGATGTTACATAGTTCAGGCAACTTTATAAAGAGTTTTTAGATACTAAAATCTTGTTATTAAGGTTTAATTGATGTGCTGGCACTTTGAGGAAATTCTTTGGTTTTGTGCGGCAGTTTGGGCACTCGGGCTCAAAAAGGTTAGCCATCACTGTGTTATTGTGTTTCATGGGGTTGATGTTTGCAGATGTTGAATTGGCCATGAATCACCTCCAGCTTGGATTAAAATGGGTGGGATTATAGTGTTCTACTCAGTATAAGGGGTACATGAGAAGTGCTTTGTAAGATGATTGTTAAGTTCTACTGTTTATCAGTTTATTTTTTTCAAATCTGCGAGCAGCTGTTCCTTTTCTTCCTGATATGTGTCTGGCTTTGTGGATACTCCCACCTCTTTTGGGCCGAGAAGCATACCCGAGAATCTCAGGCCTAGTGGAGTACGGCATTTGGATTTATTGGTTGGCAATTCGAGGAATGTGTTGGGAGAGTTCTTGTCTACACTTCATCAAGCTCATCGTTTTCCTTCTCCAGTGCTGATACTGATTCATTTGGGGGGTAATGACTTATGTACAGTAAAAGGAGTTGACTTAATAAGACAAAAAGCATGCAAGATTTATTAGCAGCTGCTTGTGTCTTGTCGGCGAGATGCTTTGATTGATCTCACATTCTTCCTCGCCGCGGCTGGAAAGGGGGCCTATAAGCATAGAGCTATTGATCTGTTTCGCAGGCGAGTTAATGTAGAAATTTCCAACTTTATAGAGATGTTGGGGGGGGGGGTCTGGTGCTGGTACATGAGTTAACTTCAGTGGATTGCCCAGGCTTATTTCGCCTGAATGGAGTTTTACTTATATGTTATTGGGGTGAATATTTTGTTCAGTGGTATTCAGGATTTATTGCAGAGTTGTTGAGTGGACTAGTTGGCCGCAGTGGTGGGGGAGAAGTGACAAGAAATTCTGTCACTGCTTGTGGCCTAAGGGCAGAGCATTTATCAGAGATGGCTTGAAATGGAATACCTATGATACTTGAGTTATAAATATGTACTCGTGGGGGGCACCGCCATGAGTTCAGGTGACTTATCAACACCGTAAGTCACTGGGAGTTATAAGAGAAAGTTTGGGGGATAAGGGAGCTTGTTTCGACACCAATTAGCTCTCAAGAGGTAAATTCAAAAAAAGGTTAAAATTTGGAGGTATTGTTCCATTTACCAGAATGTTAAAAAAGTTAATATTAGAAATAATATTAAATAAAGCTGCAGCCAATTTTTGACCAATAAATTATATTGTATCTTGGTATTATTTGATACAGTAGGTGAATTATAAATTAGAATGGTTGATGTCGAGTCCCAATGTTATTGCCTATAAGCCCATCACCATTAGATTTAGTTAGATTGTGAGCCTTTGGGACAGTTAGGGAATTTCCAAGTACCTATCTTATTTATTTAGTTTTTATTTATTGTATCTTTAATGCATCATTTTTGTAAACCGCTTAGAAACCTCAGGGTTATTAGCGGTATATAAGAATTAAATTAAATTAAATTTATTTACAGATATGGAATAGAAGATAAAATTACTTTTTCCTTTGGCCTATTCCAGGACCAACTGCTTCTTGAAGCAGCTATTTGTGGCATCTATGAACTTTACCTTCCTAACATGTACCAATGAGACATTCACCCAATTAATAGTGGAATTATTAAAATATCTCTTAATTATTATAAACAAATTTATTCAATTTTCTATACCGTTCTCCCAGGGGAGCTCAGAACGGTTTACATGAATTTATTCAGGTACTCAAGCATTTTTTCCTGTCTGTCCCAGTGGGCTTACAATCTATCTAATGTGCTTGGGGCAATGGGGGATTACGTGTCTTGCCCCAGGTCTCAAGGAGCAGCGTGGGTTTGAACGCACAACCTCAGAGTGCTGAGGCTGTAGCTTTAACCACTGTGCCACTGCTTGGAACAGAGGTAACAGAAAGGATATGACAGAAATTTATAAAATTATGAGTGGGTGCGAATAGTTAGTTAATTTAATTTTTCAAAACAATAAAACAAAGGACACTCCATGAAACACGCTGAATACAAACCACAGAGTTTTTCTTTCACAAAACACTATATGCTGTGGAATATGGTCAGGGTGACTAAGGAAGTATTTTACTAAATATTAACACGTTATCTGCCATGTGACACATTTTATTCCTATGAGCCCTGCTGCAGATAACATGCTATCTTTAGTAGAAGACCCTTAATATAGCAGGTTTCAAAAGATTTGGTCAAGTTTCTGAAGTAAAAGTCCATAAAAGTTACCACCCAGATAGGCATAGGAAAACAATTAGCCTATCTCTGGACATGTGCTATAAACTGTATCGCCTTGTTATTTGTGATTCATGTTCACCATATGTTTGATCATGACAAATATTAACCTTCCTAATTTGATAATATTTCACTGTTATGTCTATTCATCTTACCCAGGTGAACAGTATCTTAGGCCAGGGGTGCCGAACCCCCAGTCCACGGCCCGCTATCCATCCCTCCTTCCCAGTTCATCTCCGTTCGGAAAAGCGCAGCAGCAGCACTGAACAGGATGATTCGCTGCCTTCCCCGGGGCCTTCCCTTTGCTGCCACATCATTGATGACATCATTAGTGATGCGGCGGCAGGGAAGGCAGCGAAGAAGCCTATTCAGTGCTGCCACCGCTGCGCTTTTCAGAATGTTGGTATGTCGGGGCCTCACGGTCGGAGGGTGATCGGGGTTCTGCTGCACTTGGGGGATGGGTGAGAGAGGTGGAAAGGTGCGCAGGCAGATGGGTCGTCGGGGTTCTGCTGCACTTGGGGGATGGGAGGGAGACATAGAAAGGTACGCAAGGGGATGTGTCATCGGGGTTCTGCTGCACATGGGAAATGGGAGGGAGAGATAGAATGGTGTGCAGGGGAATGGGTTGGCAGGGTCATTGGGGTTCTTCTGCATGAGGGGACGAGAGAAAGGGAATGTTGATATAGCCTGACCAGAGGAGAGAGGGAGGGGGTTCTGAAAGTGGTAAGCCATGTGGATGAGGTCAAAAGGGAGATGACTAGTGAGTACAGTGGTAGGACTGTGGTAATGGGGAATAGATAGAAGGAAATAGGAGACTGGGAAAGGAGTACGATGGGAAATGGGACAGCTAGAGACTGAGAGAAGATGGAGAATTGAGAGGTAGCTGAAAATTTAAAAAGAAGAAGGGTGAGAGAGGGCAAGATTTAAGTGGACAGATGCAAAAAAAGAAAAGACAAAGTTAAGAAAGCTGAAAGAGAAAAGTCAATACATTGGAGACAGGCATAAGGAAGGAATGGAACAATAGAGAAGATGAGAAAAAATGGACAGCAGACACTGGAAAGAGAATTGGTAGAAGACAGACAAAAAGCAAAAAGAGAAACCAGGATCAAGATGATGGAAAACCAAAATGACCAGACAACAAAAGGTAGAAAAAATAATTTTATTTTCTATTCTGTGATTACAATATATCAGATTTAAAATGTGTATCCTGCCAGAGCTGGTGTTAGACAGCAAGCGTGAACTAAAAGAGAGAGGAAAAGCCTTTTTTATTTATTGTGTTAATGTATATTGTGTATAAAACTGTCCTACGAACCCTCCCCCAAATCCTCCCCCTCCCTTTACCGGTCCCTGGAAAAATTTGCTTCTATAAAAGCAGTCCTTGGGGTCAAAAAGGTTGGGGACCACTGACTTAGAGTACAGATTCCTGTTTATGTAACAGAAATACAATTCTAGAGAGAAAAAACCCAATGGACATGACAAGCACTTAAGGTCATAAGTACCCTGTATAATAAATAATAATAAACTTTATTTTTATATACCACCCATCCATAAGTTCTGGGCAGTTTACATAAAAGAAAATACTGAACAAATTCAGTGATGCATACAATAATTTAAAAAAACATTGTAATACAATAAAAATTTTAAAAAGTAAAGCTTTAACAAGTCATAGAAGAATTCAAAATTACATTTTTTCAAATAATTTAGTTTTTAATAGATTCCTAAAAGAGTAATAAGAATCAACTGAAAGAATAAGGGAGCTCAACCAGGCATTCCATTTTCCTGCTTGAAAAGCAAATGTTCGTTCATGGCATCTCTTGTATCCGACAGGCTTGGAAACACAACAACAACCTTTCCCTCTTTCCTGCTTACTCATCTCTACTTCCACTGGCCTGCTGCCTTCCTGCCAGTAAAATCAACAGAAACGTAAACTTCCTTGTTGGAAAAGTGGCTTAGAAAGAAAAACAGAAAATAGAAACAAAACAAAATAGAAATAAACATTAAAAAATAGAAGTCTTACTTCTATATCACTTGCCATTCTCTCCCGTTCAGCCAAAACCTCAGAGAGGGTTTTTGTTCCTTGAATCTTGCTCAGAGTAGTTTTGGTGAGCATTTTAAGTCCCAAGGCAAGATTGTTCAGCTGAAGAACAGCCACAAATGGATTCCGTATGCAGTAATAGAAGAACACATCCACTGTGATAGTTAAGAAGTCCTTGGTCAGAACCTGAGATGAGAGAGACATAAATACAGCTACAACAGAAGCAAGAGTTCAAAATGCTGTCAAAAAGCATACATTTTTAATATTTTACCTGACTACATACAAAGATATGAAAAGATTTTAGACTCCCCTAACTTTATACAGAAAATGAAATACTTCTTCCATGTTTGCTCAAATCCTGCATTATGCAGTCTTTAATGTATTTTGGAAAATCCAAATAGAAATGAAACACTTACTTCTTGTGATGGAAATGCAGAAGTGACTGTTCTGACTTCAAATCGGAAACATTTGTCAACGCATGGAAGAATAAAATAGATGCCTTGTAAGGATTTTACAAAGAGAAACATCAGATTAAGAGCACAGAAAAGTAATCCACAGTTGTTGGTTTTTTGTGCTTTGTCTATCTAGCTTTGACAGGCACAGTTCCTCCCGCTCTTTACCGACAATTCTCCGCACAAATAGCGTGCATATAATTTGCATACTATTATGCTGAGAATTGCCTATAAAAGTATATTTTCATCGATTTGCCGGATTTTACTAGTGAGTTTTGAGAATCCAGCCCTTAGTCCCCATGTCATTCTCTAAAAGGAACTATAAAAATTCAACAGGAAAACAGAACACAGAAGAACAGGAATTGAGGGAGAGCGGAAGCAAGAGCTTTAGACACCAGCCTTTTTGATATCTCCCCTCCCCCTTCCCCCAGCTTCCTAACCTGAAGCTTTCAACTTTGCAGCACTGTAGGAAAAAAATATTGAGGGTATCCTGACACCTACAAAGCTGCATACTATTTGGATACTGCATTAAGGAGCTAAATTTTTGTGAGAAAGCTCTGCACTAAGCATTAGTCAAAAATGAATATGCATGAGAGAGATTTGCATATAATGGAAGTGACAGGCTTGCAAATCTGCTCCATGCATATTCATTAGGGCTAGCCTGAAAACCCGATTGGCCTGGTGGTCCTCCAGGACAGGGTTGGGAACCACTGCATTAGTGCATAGCTCTAGTCTAATCCAAGTTTACAGCATTGATCTTTGAGTCTGATATGTAGTATTTCAATGTCCTGCTTCTCTGCAGGAGTGCAATAGCCTGCCCTTAAACTTGGGGATGGAGCTAGAGCCTCTGATAGCACCTTTAACAACTGCAAGACAAGACATACTGTTGGGTATGAGGGAGGAGGGATGACAGATAGAGAAAGAAAAGCATATTTCATGGGAGAATAGAAATGAGACTTTAGGGCACTTGAGAAAAATGAGAGGGAGGGAGTTTAGGGCATAAGGAAAGAAATGATACAGGGAGTGTTGGGCTTGAGACAGTGGCGTAGTAAAAGGGGGGAGCGGAGGGCAGTCTGCCCCGGGCGTGGTCTTGCTCGGGGCATCAGCACCCTTCTTCCTCTCCCCCCCTCCTTCCCACTCCTCCCCCTGCCGCGCGCACACCCCTTCCCTTCCCCTGTACCTTTTTAACTTTGGCACAACCACGACCCGTGCCTAGGAAGTGGCGTCAGAGAGAGCACCAAAGCTGACTCGGGCAGCAAGTTGGTGGCTGCTTGAGCCAAAGTTAAAAGGGTGTGGGGAAGGGGCGTGTGCTAGCAGGGAGGGCAGGGAAGAGGGCGGGAGAGGGGCACCATCCCCACAGGTACCACTCACCCTCACTACGCCACTGACTTGAGAGGTAAGGAATGAGAAAGTGGAGAGGGCAAAGCGGTAAAATGGTTCTCTAATCATTTTGCAGGCCCCTGCTTAAGACTCAAAATCTACCAGCCTCATGCTCTGAGAATATATCTGATGTGGGGCTCTGCTTGTATGTAAGACAACTTTTCTTATTTAAACTGCATTGAGGAATTGCTAAAAATGTTGTGCATCCTGGAGTATTATTTTTGTCTTAGTTGAACTGCAGCTATTTTGGCTCTTAGGTAAATTAACATCTGAATACACGGCTGCAATATGTTAAATAAAAAATTGTGTTTTGATTGTAATATACGTTGATATTGCATGTCTCAGCAGGGGGGAAAAATGCCTGAACTGGACTGCAATGCATCCCTGCTGGTAAAGCCTCAGTTTTATTAAAAAAAAAAAAAAAATCCTGTTTTTATGTGGGTAAGGGCTAAGGTTCATATTTCCATGTTAATGTGCGCATGTGGATTCAGGCTGCAAATTATTCCACACGCACTATGGCCTAAATACATAGCACACTAGTTTTTAGCATGTAAACAAAGCTTTAAATTCATAGGCCTGTAAGTATAATTCAGATCTACATTTTGGATTCCTAAGTAACAGGACAAAAACTGCAGAAAAGAGCAGTGCATCTAGAACAAGTCCCTGAATTTCCTCTTGAACAGTATTTATAAGTTGGGATTTTAATAAAACTACAATAAACGTGGATTCTCTAACCGGCGCCATTGTCGGCAGCCACCGATCGCATGTCAATCACTCGATGGCGCCAGTTAGAGAATCGCGCCTCTGACAAAGATAGGTACCAGAAATATAGGCCAAGATTTTTCAGACCTATATTTCTGACGCCTACTTTTGATGTGAATCGGAACTCCATAGGCGCTTTAAGCTGCCTAATACCACTTCTGGCATTAGCCACGGAATCTGGGCTCCTTCCAACTATTCCGTAAGCACCTGAAAACTTGGCTTTTCACAAAAATGTAATGCTCTCTTCCCCCCTTGCACTCTACCTCCAACCCCATTATTCTATTCCTTCCTATGCTCTTGTAAACCGTGCCGAACTCTATAATTATGGAGAGGATGCGGTATATAAACTTAAGGTTTAGTTTAGTTACCATAAAGTGCCTATGGAGGCATGATTGCAGTGCCAATTTTTAAGCGCCTTGAAAATCAGTGAAAACCGCATTTAAATGGCATTTTTCATTGAGCTTAGGTGCCCTATCGGCGCCCAAAACATGATGCTTTTTAGAGAATCCAGGCCAATGAGCCTATGACTATTTGGGCTAAGTTAGGGTTACCAGATGTCCAGCTTTGTCCACTTTTTAGAGGACATGTCTGGGCATATGGACTGCTTTTCAAATCCCGGCACTTTGTCCGGGGTTTGAAAAGCTGTTGAGATCTGAACTGAGTCTGCGTGTGCGCATGCATGTAACGTCAACGTGTCTTATCCGTGCATGCACAGATGCACTCCAGACTTGGCCCAAAGAGACGAGGTTTGGGTGGAACTGGGGTTGGGAGGTGGAACAGGGCGGAGCCATGCATCTTCTTTTTCCAGATGCAAAATATGGTAAACTTAGGCCAGGGGTGTCAAACTCAAGGGGCTGAAATTCAAAACATAGACTAAGTCAAGGGCCAAATTTCTAATTAAGATACTTAGGGGTCCTTTTATTAAGGTACGCTAACCGATTTAGCGCGCGCTAAATGTGCCCCTTAATAAAAGCACCCCTGCTTAGTCTTAGTAGAAGTATAGAGTTACAACCTCTCCAACCCTGCGCCAAAATTAAAAACTTGGACAAAGTCGTGGGCCAACATATTTATTGAAAAAATGACTATAAACACATGTGAAATCAAGCATTCTGGGTTAAATTTCAGCATTGCAATGGGGATAAAAAAAAATGAAACCAATGGAACCCAATCAAACAAACAAACTCAATCAAACAAAAACCTTATTTGCAAGTCCCTTCCCTATCATGCAGCATTAAAATGGAACCCAATCAAACAAATGCAATTCACCAGCCTTTTTATTTACCGAGAGGGTGCAGGCAGGTGGGAGTACAGGGCAGTAGAGAGCAGGCAGATGGAGTTGATCCAGTCTTCGGCGTTGACGGCAGCCAGAAGAATGCAGGTAGTCAGCAGGACCAGCAGTAGGGAGGTCCAGGCGGCCGCGAAAGTATTTCAGGAACAGATGTGTTTTTAGGCGTTTCCTGAATTTCCTATAAGTAGTAGGCACGAGTAATTGTTCTAGATCTTTACCCCATAGTGCTGCTTGATGTGAGAAAAGATGTTGGTGATGACTTTTAAATTTACAACCTCTAACCGGTGGAGAAACAAAGTTCGGGTGTGAGCTTCGCCTGTGTCTGTTGGTTGTGAAAGAGAAAAGGGGCTAAGCCATAAAGTACCTTGAAGCAAAAACAACCAAACTTGAATTTCACACGTTCCTCCATCGGCAGCCAGTGTAGGAAGGTTCCGCGATGACTGCGTCTACTGCCTCTGCTCCGGAATAGGTAAGTGACGTTGGAGGTAAGGTGGACAGGCAGCCGCAGTCATTGCGGGACCTTACCGCAACTCCCTGTGTCTGCTGGCCCATTCCTCTACGACGTCACTTACCTCTTCCGGAACAGAGGCAGCAGGGATCTTGCTGATTTGGATGGAGAATTAAGGAGGATTAAGTGCAGGCTGCCGGGTGAGTGCAGGAAGTTGAGAGGATCAGCGCAAGGAGGACCAGGCGGCCGCAAACGTCAATGCCAGCCACGAGGATTACATGCAGGCAGCTGGGTGAGTACAGGCAATGGCAGTAAAGAGCATGGGGGGAGCTTTATGGTAAGTTGCTAATTGTTTTGCGGGCCAAATTCTATGACCCCGCACACGTCTGCCCTAGGCTAAGTGGAAATGCTTCTTCTTAGCTTGGCACACAAAAAATAATAATTCCTGTTTACTATTTGCTAACACACTGGATTAGATTTATTAAAAGATGATAATGCATGCTAAGACACATTAATGCGTGCTATTTTCTGCAGGTCTCACTTGTGCATATTAATAGTGGTCATGTGTGCTCATGTGGTCGGATACTTTAATGAATCTAGCCCACATGCATATGTGTGTTTGTCACAAATGCTTAAAATTAAGGTCTGTTTTAAAATGTGAGAATTTTATCCACAAGCCCACTATATGCCGAATAAAGAAACAGGTTAAAAATTAAGCTCAAATAAAGGTCAGCTAAAGCCTTGACTCCTGGATTAAAGTGCAGTCTCTTCTCAGTTCTACTCAGAAATAAATTACAGGATACGGGAATTACGTTTTTTTTGAGAAAACACTGCCATCTGCTGTCATTTACACAGTGAGATTTGATTTTGCAATGGAACCAAGGCTTCCCAGCTGTGCCTCTTGAAGGTCACAGTGTGAAAGACCTTTTTTCTTTCAAAGAATTTCAGATTTTTCTTGTAGAATAAATAGGAAAAAAAATGTTTTGCATGAGATCTTATGGGATTTCATTGAGGTACTAGTAATCTATTCATTCAAATACTCCATTGTATTAAGGTGCGCTAGCGTTTTTAGCACACACAGGATATTACCGCGCGCTACATGGCTAGAACTAACGCCAGCTCAATGCTGGCGTTAAGGTCTAGCGCACGTGCTATTCCGCGCGTTAATGCCCTAATGCATTAGTAAAAGGAGCCCTAAATCTTTACTGTTGACTTGATCCATATAAGTTTTTTTCATGCCATGCAATTTGTGCCTAATTCTTGGTATGAGCAATTATGCATGTATTAGTGCATAGACCAGACATTTCAGCCCTGTGAGGGATTTGTAGCTCTCCTAAAATGAGCTATAGTTTCCCAAAATTATATTTGAGGTTGCCATCATTTACTATGTTACTATGTCTATTGGTCCCTCATATGATTCATTTTCATATCACCTCCCCTTGTGGCAAGTGTTTAGCCATCAGTGTAGTTCTGCATTCTAGCAGGAAGAGACTGGATTTGTAAGCCTGCTATCTTTACAAGAGTAGAAGAGGAAAGTGTACCTTTTTTCCTATTCCAAATGTAGAAAGCAGCAGCAGTAGTGAATTTTCAAAGGGTTTTGTCCAGCTCACTTTTGGAGTTAGCCAGAGAAGCCCCAGCAGATTTTATCCACTTCTACCCTTCACCAACAAATTTTGCTCACGTAAATTATTGCCCCCATTTCTGGGCCCTTTTTTCACCCTAAATTTTTATATTCAAGTATATACAGTATGCAGAATTGTGTAACGTGTGGTTTGCAGTGAAATAATGTAGAAAAAGTTGTTAAAATTAAAACTAAGGGAGTAAACCAGAACCATTATGGCCTTTCTAAATTTACAAATAGATTTCATCAATAAGCCAAAGAGCTCCTTTTACTAAGCTGCGTTAGGGCTTTAACACGTGGAATAGCGCGCGCTATATTGCCACACGCACTAGACCTTAACGCCAGCATTGAGCTGGCATTAGTTCTAGAAGCGTAGTGTGCGGTAATTTCCTGCGTGTGCTAAAAACACTAGCGTACCTTAGTAAAAGGAGCCCCAAGTGTCAGGGGTTTAAAAGCTGCTTAGTGACAGTGTGCTTGTTCTCAGGCTGAGTAGAATGTTTTCCTACAACACACCAAAGCCCCATCCACCTCTTGTGATAATGGACTTCACTTTAGGAGTAGTCTAGTGGTCAGAGCAGCTGCCTCAGCACCTTGAGGTTGATTCCCACTGCAGCTTCTTGTGATTCCGAGCAAGTCATTTAACATTTCATTGCTCCAGATACAAATTAAGTACCTGTTTAAAATATGTAAACCGCTTTTATTGTAACCACACAGAAAATGCAGTATATCAACTCCAATCCCCTTAACTCTTTATAGGTAAAATAATTCTGCACATTACTGACCTTAAGAAAAGTAGCATTTCTACTTACCATATCACCCCCAGTGTGCAGGAAGGTAGAACATAAGAATTCCCTTATAAAAAAAAATTAATTAGCAAAAATTGGATAGGAGACAGGTCTGAAGTGGGTACAAGTCCTTTCCTATACTTTTGATGGGTCTCAATGCTGGCGTTAAGGTCTAGCACGCGCTATTCCGCGTGTTAAGACCCTAACACACCTTAGTGAAAGGAGCCCTAGGGGGCTTATAATCGAAATGGAAATACGTCTAAAAACCCGTCTATATTGGCACTGACTTTGGGCGACTAGCGTTCTAGGCCCAAAACGGACTTAGACGTACTTTTTTATTATGCCCCTCCACCTGTGTGCATATGTTTCCCATGACTTTGTGTGCATGTTTCCCATGACTGTTTACAAGCTATCAGTTCCTATCCAGTGATAACTGCCACCTCTCCTAGCTGACAGTTTTGCAACAATGGATCTACAAACTGAAACCAGTGGAACCATGGGGTTTGAATAAGGAGGTTGAATGGATGAAATTGGTTTGAGTCCAGCTATATTGATTCATCTTTAAGATCACATGCCCTGTCAATTGTAAAATAAAAGACACCATGGCCATGTTTACTTTAAAAAGTGAAGAGGACTTGTAAAATAGGTATGGGAATCAGTTTTTGAGATATTGCTATTTTTTTTGCAGGGGATATAAGCCTTGAAGCAGCAGCCCACAAAACATGAATTTGTGTCGGCAATGCCCCCCTAGCTATTCTTCATAAGATAAATAACATATTTTTTAACCTGTATACAAAGAAATTAAATGAGTCAATTAAGTTCTAAACATATATTGAGAAAAAAATATTGAAAAATGAAAGACTGATGACAATTTAGCTCTCATGAAAATTTCTGTTTTGAGAAGTGAGCTTCTGGTGGTCCAACGTATGAAAAAGTTTTTGCATAGATTGTTGATCTGGGATAAATTTGGGTGTTTAGGCTTGCAACAAGTACATTATCAGTGCTGTGTTTTTTTATTTCAGTTCTTCTACAGCCTTATTAATTAGAAACATGATGGCAGATAAAGGCCAAATGGCCCATCCAGTCTGCCCATCCACAGTAACCATTATCTCTTCCTCTCTCTAAGAGATCCCTCATGCCTATCCCAGGCTTTCTTGAAATTAGACATAGTCTCTTGTCTCCACCACCTCTACCGGGAGACTGTTCCACGCATCTACCACCCTTTCTGTAAAAAAGTATTTCCTCAGATTACTCCTGAGCCATTCACCTCTTAACTTTATCCTATGCCCTCTCATTCCAGAGCTTCCTTTCAAATGAAAGAGATTCAACTCATTCGCATTTACATCAAGTAGGTATTTAAACATCTCTATCATATATCCCCTCTCCCGCCTTTCCTCCAAAGTATACAGATTGAGAGCTTTAAGTCTGTCCCCATATGCCTTATGACGAAGACCACGCACCATTTTAGTAGCCTTCCTCTGGACAGACTAAAAAATTTGCAGAGATAGCTTCATTAGGGGTGTTAGGATAAGGGGCATCTCCCCTTGAAGTAGTAAATGGAAAACAGTGCACCCACTGTCACTCAGGAAAGCCTGGGAAGATGACAGCATTAAGATTTTGGCTTGTATTGGCATAGGTGGTTTCAGAGGCAGAGGACTTCATAGCTGCCTGGGATTTAAGGATGGAAGGAACTGAAAGGGAAGAAGTTTGACACAAGGGAGGGTGTGGAGGAGGGGATAAAGATACTGGATAGGAGGGTAGTTGGGAAAAGAAAGGGAGAGATAGTGGACCCTGGGGTGGTGGGGAAGGAGGGAGAGATGCTGGATGAAAGGGTAGTTGAGAAAAGGTGGATCTGTGGATGGAGACGAAAAAAAGGAACAATGCCGGGAGACTTCCGGGAGAGGAAAGGACAGAGATGGAAGATGGATGGTTAGCACGGAGAAAGAAGAAAACAACAATTGGGCAGGAGATCCTGGCAAGCAAGTTATCAGAAGACAACCAGAGCCTGGAACCAAAATGATTTGAATAATGATCAGACAACAAAGGCAGGGAAAATGATTTTATTTTCAATTTAGTGACCAAAATGTGGCCATTTTGAGAATTTATATATGCTGTCTATATTTTGCACTATGGCCCCCTTTTACTAAACCTCAATAGCAGTTTTTTGTGCAGGGAGCCTATGAGAATTGAGAGCAGCGCAGAGCATTCAGCACAGCTCCCTGCGTTAAAAACCGCTATTGCGGTTTAGTAAAAAGGGAGGGGGTATATATGTACATTTTTGTACAGTTGTTACTGAGATGACATTGCATAAAGTCATCTGCCTTTATCTCTTTGAAAAAAAACCCCGGAATATAAATGATAATTAACGTTTTCTCTAGGTACAGTGTGCTTTGTGTTTTTACAAATTTTATTGTTGGTAGATCATTTTGACTTGGTCATTTTAAAAGTAGCTTGCAAGCCCAAAAAGTGTGGGCACCCCTGTCCTATAAGATACCACAGTAGCAATAGGATCCATAACCTAGGCTACCACTTGTACATGGCCCTCTCCCATTGTGTACCTGATCCCATACTTCTAAGTCAAGCCAGTCATATTGTGATTGGAAAGGGAACATTGTTCCTACACCCTACTGCAGAAAGCCAAAGGTGAACCATCCCTAAGAGTGAGATTTACCAAGCTGAGTAAGATTGAAGGCCAAAGAGTGAGATTTTTCAGATGTTGCACCCTGACCAAATATAAATCTAGAATGGTCTAAGTGAATCAAATGAATTGAGGCAGTGTTAAATTATATCGGCTTTTCTTTCGAGTCCATGAAAAACTAGAAATTGAGTAGCACTTTTGGTAAATTAAAAGCATGTACAGTAGAATCTCAGTTATCCGGCACCCTCGGGGATTGGTGGATACCAGATAACTGTTTTTCTGGCTAATTGAGTGTGTTAGAAACCTTATCTAACAAAGTGATTCCACATCTTATACACAAAGACCAAACGGGATTTATTAAACAAAGATATATAGGAGATAACCTACGACTTTTTCACCACATCAATGCTCATGCTAAAACAATGACAGACCCAATAATAGGCCTAGCTATAGACGCTGAAAAAGCCTTTGATCGAGTGGAGTGGTCTTTTCTTTTCAGTGTCCTAAAATGGTATAACTTTGGATCATTTTTCAGGAAATGGATAAAAACATTATATCATAGTCCTAATGCTCGTATTCTAATTAATAACTCTTTATCCAATAAATTTCCCCTTCACAGAGGCACTAGACAGGGCTGTCCTCTCTCACCACTATTGTTCAATTTAGTGTTGGAGCCTCTTCTCTCTGCTATTCGACAATGCCCACTAATTAATGGTATTCCCTCCTCTGATCGAGACTTCAAACTAGCAGCATATGCTGATGATGTATTAATTTTTCTAAGGAACCCTCAATCTTCTCTCCCTCATCTTATACATATCATCAAACAATATTCTAGCTTCTCAGGATATTCTGTAAATTGGGAGAAATCAGAAATCTTTCCTCTGAACAATAACATTCTTCAATCAGACTTGGCTAATTTTCCATTCACATGGTCAAATGAAGCTGTGAAATATTTAGGGATTTTAATACACAAAGATCCAGTCTTTGCTCAAGATCTTAATATATCCAAAATCAAAAATTTAGTTCTTAACACTACATCTAGGTGGTCTCCACTTTATTTGTCTTGGTGGGGTAGAATAGCATCCATCAAAATGACCCTAGCACCTCAAATTAATTACACCCTCTCAATGCTTCCTCTTTTATGCCAGAAATCATTTTTCCATTGGCTAAATAAGAAGCTATCTGAATTTATATGGAACAAGAAAAAACCTCGAATTGCTCTAGCCAAGCTGAAGGCCTCTAAAATTAACGGTGGTCTTAACTTTCCAGATTTCTACCACTACTATATTGCTTCATTAACTAAATATGGAGCTTACTGGGTCAATGACTCCTTCTCTCAAGACCCTCCTAATTGGTATGAAATGGAATGTTTTCTATGCAAACCTTTACACATCTCTTGCCTATTAACGATACCAATACCCAGACATTTGAGAAAATACTCTCTTTTGAATTCAACGCAGCATGCCCTCCATCATTTAGATAAAATAGCTGATATCTCAATTAATGTTAGCCCACTCATGTCCCTTTGGAACAATCCCAATATCCAAAACCAAGGCAAATCCCTTTCATGGAAACGGTGGCAACGGACAGGTATATGGTTTGTTCATCAATTATATACTCTTAATAAACTAATCCCTTTTGATATACTTTGCTCCACATACCTACTAACATCCTCTGCTTATTCACAATGGATCATACTCAGTGAAATACTATCTTCTGTACAGATACAATATGACTTCATATCTTCTAAAAATACTATTTACCATTGGTCTTTATGGTCTCTATCAAAAGGGAAAGCTATATCTTTTTTTTATAATATTCTAAGAGACCAATCCTTCACTTTCTCATATCATGCTATGAAACACTGGGATAATATAATAACCATTCCACTTTCTGACATTGACTGGGAACTCTTTTGGTCTTCAACAAACCGCCCACTTTTATCTTCTAGAGTTTCACAATCAATGCTCTTTGTAATGTGGAATGCAATATGGACCCCATTTCGTATGTGGAAAGCCAAATTAAAACAAGATTCTATCTGCTGGAACTGTTTGAAAGAGGAAGGAACTCTTGATCATATGTTCTTCCATTGTAATCTGGTCCGATCTTTTTGGTCCAAAATCTGGAATACCATACAATCTATCACCAACTGCTCAGAAGAGATTTCTATGGACATTATAATCCTTCGATCTCAACACCCCTGTTTCGCACAATCAAATTGTCCTCCTAAACTCATTGATACCATGTTTGTGACTGCTCTCATGCATATTCTGAAAAATTGGAAATCATCTTCGTTATTAGATTATACTTTTTGGTGGAACTCTCTATGTATGTACCACAGATTTGAATCATATGCATATGAAAATAAAATTTCACTCCGTAAATCCATGAATTGGAAAAACAAAAAATCACCCTGGTCATTTTTAGATTCATATGTACATTCTACTATGTAGACACTCCTGTCTTCTCCTCTCTTTAAAATTTTTTTTTTTTTTTTTTTCTTTCTCTCTTCTTTTTTCCTCTCTCTTTCAATTTTTACTTTGTCCTATTTCACTTTCTATTGTCATACATCACCACAAACAAATCCAATACTCTGAGCTTTTCTTAATAATATGGGCCTTTATAATTAACTGTATATTAATGCAAAATGTTATACTACTTTTATGTATTTGAATTGCTCCTTGTATTTTTTTAAAAAAAATACTGAATAAAAATTTATTGAACAAAAAAAAAAAAAAAAGAAACCTTATCTAACACATTCTCAATTCCCCCTTCTGCTTTGAAGCACCAGCGGTCCTGAATCACAAAGCCCTCCTCCCTCAAGCCCTAAAGTGGCAGAAGCAGGCAGTGGTCCTGAGCCATGAGCCTCCTTGCTCCCTCCCTATCTCTCTTCCTTACCCGAAATGCAGCAGTTAGCAGGAAGCCCTTCCAACATGTCAGAGGAAAGGCCCTGCTGGGGCAGGCCACAAGCAACCTGTTTTGAGGCTGCCTGCTGCACTTCAGGTAAGGAGGGAGGGAACAAGAGGGTTCACAGCTTAGGACCACTGCTTGCTTCTGCCACTTTGGGGCTTGAGGGAGGGAGGAGAGCTTTACGGCTCAGGACCGCTGCTGCGCTGATGTTTTGGGGCAGGGAGGAGGTTTCATAGCTGCTTGGGGGCTTGTTAGAAAGAGGGAGGATTTGTGGCTCAGAATGCTACTGCTGGTGCTTCAGGAGATTTTTTTTTTTTTTTTTTACACGGCCAATTTTTTTGCTGGTTGTGTGAGAGTCCCAGTTAACAGAGACTCTACTGTACATTAGTTTCTGAGCACATGTATGTTTATGTTCTTGCAATAAAGAAATCTGGGTTGACTACTGTTGGATATTAGGCTTGATGAACCTTCCATCTGTCCCAGTATGGAAGGTATACAAGGGGAAGCAGTAGGCAAGAAGGTGTACTCAGATTTCCCCTTACTGGTTAGACCCTTGGTCTACTTCTCTATGACTGCCCTCTCATGAAAGCAGGGATCAAAATCAGTGCACTGGGACTGAAGCTCTGATAGTGAGAAATAGGGCTCATAGAGTGTGAGAGAGCTTTCAAATGAGTACGACATACTCCTAACAAGTGAGACTTACTGATTCTATACTGGTGGTATATTGGCTGATGGGTGGTGGGACAACTGGTGGTGGTGGTGGGACAACTGAAGCATAGAATTTTAGAGACTATAGCTTGGCACCAGAGAAGATAGATATGATAGAAGAAACACTGGGGTCTCTATTGCTTGAGCTGTTTTCTGCCATGTTGCTGCCTGCGGTATATAACAGCAGTACAAAAACATCTCATTCTGGCTAATAAAGCAGTCGTCTTCAGGCAGAAGAAAGGATGGCACTGGACAGTGGGAACTGCCCCAGCTGAATGAGACCTTGCTGAAAGTACTTTAGTCTCAAGATTTGTGGCATTAGGACTGAAGTGCTGCTGTGATAAATAAGAGTGTTCCTTTATGTGGCTTGTCTATTTTTTACTTAATATATAAAAGCAATATAATGTCTAAAATAGAAGAAAAACCACTATAAGGTAAAATAATTTTTTTAAACATTTATATAGGCTTTTAAAAGCAATTAATCTAGAAATCCAAGCAGAAATGCTGTACTTAAAAAAAATAAAAAAGCTTAGCAAGTACACAAAGGAGAGGAGGGTAGAGAAAGGGAAATATACTCAGGAAGATTTGTGTTCTCAGCCACCTGGAAAGGTTGCCCTGGGTGATTAACAAGGTCAGGTAGGTATAAAGCTCCTCACAAGTAAAGCAATTAACTCCTCCAGGTCTTAAGAGCTTGCCTTTATGTAATACCCCCCCCCCCCAACCCAAAAAAAAAAAACACCCAAATAAAATCAAAACAGATATTTAGGGCAAAGGGAAGAAAATAATAATAATAAAACAAAACCAGCTCTCTCTTTTTACTCTTACAACTTCTGAGGGAGCTGTAGGGAGGGGGAAAAAAAGAAATGTAGAAACTAAAGTACGAAAATCAAGTTACATGCACTAAAAAGAAAGGTAAACCTGGCTATCCACAAACTATGCCTGAAAAAACAAACTTAAACGTGTTTCTATGAGATGAAAAGGTAAATAAGAATAACTGATAAGAGGAAGAAGGCTGAGAGGCTGCTTGAATTCTGCAGAGGAAGGCAAACTGTATCTTCCCCTAGCAAGCAAATTAAATACAACGCCAAATAAATTCTTTAAAAAGAGCTTTAACACAGACTCAACAGAAATGGTGCAAATAAAAAGTCCAAAGGAAAACTACTTTTGAGCACGAGATGAAAGATAACCTGGAGCTGGGTGGAGGATGGGAAGGGAGCAGGACCAATCACTAACAAGCAGGTTTTCCACCAGCCTATCAGGATTTGCTTAGACAGTGTGTGTGGGTGTGGCGTGGTGTCGTTTTTTTTTTTTTTTTAGGAACCAGAATGGAAGTTCATATAACCTAGAGGACGGGGGATGGGAAGAGAGCAGGACCAATCGCAAACAAGCATGTTTTCCACCAGCCAGCCTATCAGGGTTTGCCTGTGTGTGTCTTACTAAAACAGGATCAAACTAAAGATTACGGAAGAATTTTAAATAGTGAGCACTCTTGTTTTCAGTGTTTTAGTTTGCTCAGTCAGAAAGTCAGGCCATGCTTGGCTGCATTTTCTTCTGTGATGAAGAATGTTTACAGTATTGTGTTACTGTTCGTGTTTCAGTGAACTGGTAGTACCGTATATACACACACACTTCCAGTCAGTTACTGTGAACAGAGATCACTTACTAATCTGTGTGCTAGGAAAGCTTTTACATTTCTTCCTAGAACTAAGTTTTAGGCCTGTCCTAGATTTCTGATAATTTTAGCCTGATGCATAATAAGCCCTGCACCTGCAACTCTGATTTCAATAAATATAATTAAATTGTACAAATAATACAGTACTTGAAAATGTGAGATCAAAACCAGGATTGATCAAAAAAGCTCTCTCCTAGAATTGGGAGTTTGCTCTTTGTGTTTTCAGGAGCATGAACAGACAACAGTGTATTAAGGAAAACTAATAGTGATTGTGTTCACTGTATTGTGCATATAGTGGAGGAGTAGCCTAATGATTAATGCAATAGCCTGAGAACCAGGGGAACTGTTTTTGATTCCCCCCTCCAATAGCTCCTTGTGACTCTGGGCAGGTCACTTAAACTCTCCATTGCCCCAGAACAAAATATGTACCTGTATATAATATGTAAACTGCTTTGTAACCACAGAAAGGCAGTACATATCAAATCCTTTTCCCTTTAGCTGAATTTTTAGAATAGATGCTTAAATCAATTGATTCAGATGTTTAGGATCTGAAGATTTTAGAGGTGGGACACTCTTCTCATTCTCCATGTTTTCTCCCTTGGCCTTGGCCAATTGCATCTGCAGTATTTAAACATTACAGTATATATATATATATTAATTAAGCCCCCAATAGAGAAACAACAACAAATTCAGTGCAGGATAATATGGTAAAATCAGCTTAGAGGGGGTTTAAAAAGGTTTTGATAATTTCCTAAAAGAGAAGTCCATAGGCTATTATTGAGATGGCTTGGGGAAATCCACTGCTTATTCCTAAAATAAGCAGCATAAAATATGCTTCACTACCTGGGATCTAGCTAGGTACTTGGGACCTGGGTTGGTCACTGTTGGAAACAGGAGACTGGGCTTAATGGATCTTTGGGCTGTCCCTGTATGGCAATTCTTATATTCTTAAGAAGACAGGGATAATGTCAGTCTAGTAACTGGAGAGGACTAGTATGATATCTGATAATAGGCATGTAGCAGAGCCACAGCAGTAATCCCTTTACCATCTGTTGCTGTACTGTATATCAAAAGTATAAGTGGTGTCCCTGGTTCTTTACATCATTATCTGCCCCAACCCCAGCCATGGAAGGATTATGGAGAATGAAAGCACTTGAATACTATGGAGGTTCAGCATTTTAATCGGAGAAGGAGGCACAGGCAACCTAGGCACATGCCCAAGGGTTTAGGAGGGACCATTTCAGTTGTGCTAATTCAAAGGTTCTCAAGGCAGATGTGTGTGTCCTAAGTCAGATGCTGACAGAAAGAAAAGTTAGTGAGGAGCCTGCAGAGTTTTATCTGTTCATACCCACTGTGCATTGTCCTTTAGTTAGGGTTGCCAGATTTTACGATTGCAAAATCCAGACATGCGTGGATTGCCTCCTGCCCAACGTGATTGAGAGGAGGCTTTTCAAAACCTGGACAAAGTGCCAGGTTATGAAAAGCCATCATGACCCCTGGACATGTCCTGAAAAGGAGGACATGTCAGGGGAAATCCAGACGTCTGGTAACCCTACCTTTAGTGGGCATGAAGAAATAGTGAGCCATGCTTCCTCTGCTGATTTTACTCTGCCATCAGAACCATGCCAGGAAGTTCTTTTTCACCCAGAGGGTGGTGGATACATGGAACGCGCTACCGGAGGATGTGATAAGCAGGAGCACGCTACAGGGCTTCAAAGAAGGTTTGGATAGGTACCTGGAGGACAAAGGGATTGAGGGGTACAGATAGGAGTTATAGGGATAGGATTAGAGGCAGTTACATAATCAGTCAGGAACACTGTTCAGGCAATTAGGCCTGATGGGCCGCCGCGGGTGCGGACCACTGGGCAGGATGGACCTCTGGTCTGCCTCAGCGGAGGCAACTTCTTATGTTCTTATGTGATCCTTGTTTATGGAAATTTTAAAAGTATATCAGAGTTAGGGGATCAAAGACCTTATTTGCCTAGGGCCCACCAGAGGAGACCATTTCAAAGAGTGACATGTTCAAATCTCCAGATGGTACATCCAGGGTATAAATCTAGAAATATTCAAGTGTAGTATTGATTTCCAAAATGATAAGGGCAACATAAATATTTGCATTTCTTTTGAGGCTCTGAAAGAATACAGACAGTTGGAGAAGTATAATTAAGCATTCTGGGCTAAAAATTGCTCTTTTTTTCAGTAGCTAATACTATGCGTACAGTATATGTTTCCACATGTACGTATATTTTGTAGGTACAGGGGGGAGGCAGTACTCCGAGGTGTACTGAAATTTTTTTCTGTTAGTTGGGCCTTGTGGTTGTTCTTTTAGGAGTGTCTCTCGAAAAAGAAGTGATCAGGATCAGCAAAGCAGCACTGAGATTCTAATGACTAAGAGTATGAGAGAAAGCCTTCAAATGAATATGGCACACTACTGAGCTTTGTCATCTTTGGGATTGATCAGAAGGGAAAAATTAAAGCTTCCAAGTAATCTAGTTCCAGGAGGAAGATTTTAGACCAGTCCTTGATTTTTGCTAACCTCATCCTAGTGTCTTATGGGACCTGCAGCACTGATTCAATGAGTAGAATCTGGGACTTCAACTAGAGAATGACATGGTGACAAAATTCATCACCGTTCTCGACCCGCGGATAACCGCAGGAGACCATCTTCGTGTCATTCTTTAAGGAGAGAGGAAAGAATCAGAATATAATTGGGCACAACCACTGACCCGCAAGCTTTGCTTTGAAGAATGCTGGTGTAGAAGGACCGAGATTGAAATAGACACTAGAAAATGACATGGGATTATTTAAGAACATAAGAACTGCCTTCTCCGGATCAGACCCATGGTCCATCGAGTCCGGCGATCCACACACGCGGAGGCCCAGTCAGGTATACACCTGATGTAGTTTTAGTCACCCATATCCCTCTATGCCTCTCGTAAGGAGATGTGCATCTAATTTGCCTTTGAATCCTAGCACAGTGGATTCCTTAATAACCTCTTTTGGGAGAGCATTCCAGGCGTCTACCACTCGCTGCGTGAAGCAGAACTTCCGGACATTTGTCCTAGACTTGTCCCCCCTTAGCTTCAAACCATGTCCTCTTGTCCTTGTCACGTTGGACAATGTAAATAATTTATTTTCCTGCTCTATTTTATCGATGCCTTTCAGTATTTTGAACGTCTCGATCATGTCCCCTCGCAGCCTCCTCTTCTCAAGGGAGAACAGTCCCAGTTTCTTGAGTCGTTCCTCATATTCCAAGTTCTCCATACCTCTTATTAGCTTCGTTGCTCGTCTCTGCACCCTCTCCAGCAGTTTTATATCCTTTTTTAGGTTTGGAGACCAATGTTGGACACAGTATTCCAAGTGTGGTCTGACCATTGCTCTATAAAGCGGCATTATGACTTTCCTCGATCTACTCGTGATTCCTTTCTTTATCATGCCTAACATTCTGTTTGCTTTCTTTGCCGCTGCCGCGCATTGTGCTGATGTCTTCAGGGTCCTATCTATCAGTACACCCAGGTCCTTTTCTTGTTCGCTCTTACCCAGAGTTGCGCCTGACATTCTATACTCGTGTTCCTTATTCTTACTACTTAAATGCATTACTTTGCATTTCTCCATTTGAACTTCATCTGCCATTGCTCTGCCCATTTCTCTAACTGATACAAGTCGCTCTGGAGTTCCTCGCTATCCTCCTGCGATCTGATTGCCCGGCATAGCTTTGTGTCGTCTGCAAACTTAATGATCTCACTGGATATTCCGTCTTCCAGGTCATTGATATAAATATTAAATAGGATCGGCCCAAGTACAGAGCCCTGGGGCACACCACTAGTCACTTTCTCCCAGTCTGAGAACTTCCCATTTATGCCCACTCTCTGCTTTCTGTTTTCCAGCCATTTGCCTATCCACCTTTGTATATCTCCCTCTATTCCACTATCAATTTGCTTGTTCACGGTCTCAAAAAATTGAAGTAAATTCGTTAAACATGATTTCCCTTTCCTGAACCCATGTTGACTGGGTTTCAGCAAGTCGTATGTATCTAAGTGCCGGACTATGCTATCCTTGATCAGTGCTTCAACCATCTTTCCAGGGACAGACGTAAGGCTCACAGGTCTGTAGTTGCCCAGTTCTCCTCTCGATCCTTTTTTGAAAATTGGCGTGACGTTCGCTATCTTCCAGTCATCTGGTATCTGTCCAGTTCTGATTGTCAGATTGGCGAGTTTTTGCAATAACTCTCCGATTTCAACCTTCAATTCCTTTAAGACTCTCGGGTGAATTCCATCCGGTCCAGGGATTTGTCACTTTTAAGTTTGTCGATCTGGTAGTATATCTGGTCCAACTCCACTTCAACTGTGGTGAGGCTGTCTTCTATTACTCCACTAAACACTTTCACTGCTTCTGATATTTTTGCGGTATCCTCATCCGTAAAGACGGACGCAAAGAAGGAATTTAGTTTGTCTGCAATTTGTTTATCTTCCTTAATGTACCCTTTTCTTCCCTGGTCGTCCAGGGGTTCCACCGCCTCTTTTGCGGGTTTTTTCCCTTTCACGTATCTAAAGAAGGGCTTGAAGTTTTTGGCCTCTTGCGCTATTTTTTCCTCATAGTCCTTTTTGGCATCCCTCACCGCCTTGTGACATTTCTTCTGAACATCTTTATGTTTTTTCCATGCTTCGGTTGTTTTCATGTGTTTCCATTTTTTGAAAGAGTCCTTCTTTTCTTTTATGGCTTCCCTCACCTGTCTGGTAAGCCATGCCGGTTCTCCCTTACCTTTTGTTCTCCCTTCTTTGGAGATCCTCGGAATGTGAAGATTTTGTGCTTCTGTGATAGTATTTTTCAGTAGGGACCATGCCTGGTCTACCGTTTCAAGTTTGTCCACCATGCGATCGTATTTGCCCTTTTTAAAGTTAAAGGTTTTGGTTAAGGTTTTGGCACGTTTTCTATTCCCGATGTCAAGCTTAAAGTTGATCACATTGTGATTGCTCGTCCCCAGCGGTACCGTAACTTCTATTTCTTTTGTCGGTCCCGTGAGGCCATTTAGTACCAAGTCCAGGGTGGCGTTGCCTCTTGTCTGCTCTTTTACCATTTGTTCCAGGAAGCAATCCCCTAGCGCCTCCAGGAACTTGGCCTCCTTGCCGCAGTTGGAGGTTCCTAGTTTCCAGTCTATCCTCGGGAAATTGAAGTCTCCCAATATTATTACATTGCCCGTCTTGCATTCTTGTTTGATTTCCTCTATCATTTCTGAGTCAGTTTCCTCCGCCTGTCCTGGGGGACGATAGTAAAGGCCAATTTTCGTGTCTGCACTGTTTTGGCCAGGAATCTTGATCCAGAGGGACTCTAGCTTCTCTTTCGTTTCCGTCGTAGCCACTTCAACAGATTCTATTCCTTCCTGAACATATAGGGCAATACCTCCACCTTTCTGCCCTACTCGATCTCTTCTATATAGTTTGTATCCCTGTAGTACTGTGTCCCATTTGTTTTCTTCATTCCACCATGTTTCTGTTATGCCAATGATTTCCAACTTATCATGTCTTGCTATTGTCTCTAGTTCCCCCATTTTGTTTCCTAGACTTCTAGCATTCGTATACATACATTTGAGTTCTCTTTGTGTTACCTTTTTGGACTTTCTACTCTTTGCTGTCCCTACTGTTTCTTTCACGGTATCCTTAACCGCTCCAGTGTTGTCTCATTTGTTTGCTGTGCGGTCATCCCCTCCTGTGTCTGAGTTGTCCCTTCCTGCCTTGTCTTCCTTATTTGCTGTGAGGTCGTCCCCTCCTGTGTATGAGTAGTAGCCCATGGTTCTTTCATCGGGGCATCCTGTCGTCCGTGCCATCGACTGGTGGTCGACTGTCGGCTTTCCCCTATTTGTAAGTTTAAAGCCTTCTCGATGGCCTTTCCCGCGGTTATCCGTGGGTCGGGA
The DNA here is from genome assembly GCF_902459505.1 of Geotrypetes seraphini. Classification (NCBI taxonomy): domain Eukaryota; kingdom Metazoa; phylum Chordata; class Amphibia; order Gymnophiona; family Dermophiidae; genus Geotrypetes; species Geotrypetes seraphini. The sequence goes on from NC_047085.1 coordinate 371,619,835, forward strand.
ATGGTGATGAATTTTGTCACCGTGTCATTCTCTAACTACAACCATCACACTGTTTTGGGATGTAAGTTTAAAACTAGGACTGGCCCAATGTCTCACTCCTGCAACTGAGTAACTTGACAGCTCTGGGAAATATACCAGGATATCTTTCACTTATTACAAATACACACCAAGAGGAAAGATCTGCAAAAAAGAAAAGCTCGCTGGGGAGGACGGGATATAAAGCTAACCAAATAAATAAAATGTGATGTTTGCAAAAGCAGTATCTTATCAGTTTTAGCTTCAGCAGATGTGATAGACTTTTGGGGGTCTCATCCTCCACTAGAAGTTTCAGTAGCAAGAGTGCCTTAGGAAAAGGATAAGTGCATCTCCCCAGATAACCAAAGAGATCACAAGCCAGCATTCCTTCTCCCCCCTTCCCCCAACATTGTCCCGCAATGGCAAAAGAAAGCAAATGCTTCAGTAAAAATAGCACTTGCTTACTTTTGCCATTGCAGGGCATGAAACTATTAAGCCATCACCGAGCAGATGGGGTATATTGAAAATCCAGGTTTGACACTGTTAGCTAATTAAAAGCACACAGGTACTTGACACACTTTTCTTTACGCCACGTTCATCCATATTCTAATTATGCGCTTTTAAATTGATGCTCTACTGCGCATGTTCTTTTCTTTTGGTGCAGTCTATTTTCTGAAGACGCCAACACAGTAAGGCTTTATCCGCCCTTTATTTTTATATGCCTTTCAATACAGTTCTTTTTTCCCATGAATGTTGAATTTTTTTTATCTCATATTTTCTCCTTTGATATAGAACTATATGTTCAACTTATTTTGCCAAAGGTGGGCATTTTTCGCTTATTTTGTATCTCTGCCACATCGTGCAGTCCCATGCACCATTGCTTTTCTCCCTTAATTTACCTGCTGCACTTCATCTGTGTTCCCCTCACGCTTATAATATCGTATGCACACCGATGTTTTTACAGCATTGACACACTTATTCACATTAGCAATGTTAGTAATTCTTAATTCTAATATGCCTCATTGTGTTTTATAACATGCAATGCATTTCACAATGTGGGTCATTTCAATGTAATCCATTTGATTTTTTTGTTTTGAATATGTTTGGTTTTAACTTTGTATGTTGATGTTTTTATTACATTTTAGGTTTGGAATTCAGTATGCCTTATTTGTTTTATATCAAAACATGCAATCTCCTTAGATGTTTTTATTCTTATATATCTTCACTTTTTATATGTATCTCATTCCCATTTATGTTTTTATGATATTACATCTAAACTAAACTAAATTAAACCTTAGGTTTGTATACCGTGCATCTCCACAAGCGTAGAGCTCGGCACGGTTTACAGGGATAGATTGAAAAGGAGCTACAATGAAGGATTATAGGCAGTGGCGTACCTAGGGTATGTGGCACCCGGGGCCCATCATTTTTTGACACCCCCCCCCCCACCCACCCTCCATGTAAAAAATATTTTTTGTAATAACCATGAAACGGTATAAATGGTCAGAATAGAAACAGGGAGTGAAAATATTCTTTTATTGAACCTCATATATGTAACCATTATTCCAAACATAACATAACATAAATTATGTCTGAATTGTCATGACATCCGAAGTACGTATGGAGTAGTTGCAGGTGATGCTTGGGACAGTTCTGATTGTGTTAGTTCGGTTTTATGTGTTTTTTGAATAGAAGGGTTTTTATTTCTTTTTTGAAGGTTTTGTAGTCTGTGGTCAAGATCAATAGGTTGTAGAGTTGGGGGTTGAGTGTTAGGAGGTTGTTGAACAGTTTTTTTCTTTTGACGTTTTTGGTTGAAGGGTGTGTGAATGGTGTGCGAGTTCTCCTATGTCTGGTTGAGGTGGATTTAATTATTTAGCTGAAGAAATTAGTTACTCCCCCCCCCATTCCACACACATTAATTCTCTTCCATTTTTGTTCCCATTATAAAAAACACTGATAAGTTCCCAGAAAAAAAATACATTAAAATAAGAAGTGAAAGCAAAGGCCCCTACAGATGAGAACATAACACAAGAATAGCCTAACTGGGTCAGACCAATGGTCCATCATGCCCAGTAGCCCATTCTCATGGTAGCCAATCCAGGTCACTAGTACCTGGTCAAAACCCAAAGAGTAGCAACATTCCATGCTACCGATCCAGGGCAAGCAGACACTTCCCCATGTCTTAATAACAGACTATGGACTTTTCCTCCAGGAATTTGTCCAAATCTTTCTTAAAATCAGCCAAGCTATCTGCTTTTACCATAACTTCTGGCCACTTCATTTTTAAGCTTAGATCTTTCCTTCCAAACAGAGACCTTGCTAGTTGTCAAATACAACACAAGGGAACTTCACATGGACTTAGCTGTGCAGGAAATGTGAATCTCCTCATACACCCACCTATAGTGCAAAAATGTGCAAAGGTCTGTTTTTTTTCTTTCGATCACTAGATAGCCTAATGCCACACAAGCAGCACTGTTACAAAAGGTCAATGCTAAGGTTAACAAAGTTTCCTTCCTTGGACCACAAGGAGATACTGACAAACCACTGGAAGAGATCCCAAAACAACTACCTAGGCACAATACCCAAAGACCCACTCAGTGTGTGAACCAGTTGAGTGGAGTGGACTAACTGGGGGGTGGAAATGGGCCCGGAGTTTGCTCAGGAGAATTTCCCAGACCACCTCTTCCTCTCAACACATTGACACACTGCCACCACCACCACCACCACTAGGAACACCTCACTGGGTAGGCCAGCAATGCTTATAAACTTTGTAAAACACATTATTATATTTTTTTTATAAAGCACATATTTTAACTGAACTCTCTGACATCCTCAGCCTTTCCATTCACAAAAATAGAAGGAAGAAAAGTTCCCATTTCCTGCTGTCTCATGTCCCCGGCCTATACAATATTTTTCTTCTGCAGACCCTTCAAAAGTCTGACCAAATCCTCATTTCACTTGCATTATAAAATACTGAGGATGCCATCTCTCCCCAATCCCAGGTCCTAAAGTCTGAGACAGTAGCGCAAACTGCCCGATTCAGGAAGAAAAATTCCGATTCAGCCTATTTAATTGGTTTTTTGATTCGATTTTTCTGCCCAGTTGGGTGATTTTTTTCAAAAATCCTGGTGGGTTTTATAGCTTTTTCACCCCCTTTGGCTTCTCCTAACCACACTGGCGCTGTGGTGTAAATAAAATAAAGAAACAAAAAGGACTTTTCCTCTCTGTGTTAAATCCTAGCTCACGTTTGCGGTCTAACACCAGCTCTGGCAGGATACACATTTCAAATCTGACATATTGTAATCACAAAACAGAAAATAAAATTAATTTTTCTACCTTTTGTTGTCTGGTTATTTTTCAAATCTTGTTAGTCCCAGGCTCTGGTTGTCTTCTGATAACTTGCTTGCCAGGGTCTCCTTCTTTCTTCATGCTAACCATCCATCTGCCATCTCTGTCCTCCCTTTCCATTTCCTTTCCCTCCCCAGGAAGTCTGGTATCTTTCCTTTTTTTCATCTCCCTCCACAGATCCACCTTTTCTTAACTACCCTTTCATCCGGCATCTCTCCCTCCTTCCCCACACCCCAGGGCCCACCATCTCTCCCTTTCTTTTCCCAATTACCCTCCTATCCAGTATCTCTATCCCTCCTCCAAACCATCCAATTTTTCTCCCTTTCTGTTCCTTCCCTCCCTAAATCCCATGGTCCATCATCTCTCTCCCTCTCCTCTATTTTCAGACCCATTATTTCTTCCCCCCCCCAAAGTCTGGCATATGCACATCTCTTTGAACACCCCCTTCCCTCTGTGTACTTCTACACCAGGGTCCCCCCAAAGGCCTGTCCCCCCCCTTGAAGGCCTGCACCCCCCGAAGGCCTGCACCCCCTTGAAGGCCTGTCCCCCCCCTTAAAGGCCTGCCTGCCTGCCTGTCTCCCCCCCAAAAGCCTGTCTCCCCCTATGAAGGCATGTCCCCCCCTTTAAGACCTGCACCCCCCTTGAAGGCCTGCACCCCCCCAGAAGGCCTGCACCCCCCGAAGGCCTGCACCCTCTTGAAGGCCTGTCCCCCCTTGAAGACCTATCCCACCCCCCTGTTCCCCCCCTTGAAGGCCTGCACCCCCCCGAAGGCTGCACCCCCCCAGAAGGCCTGAACCCCCCCGAAGGCCTGCACCTCCTTGAAGGCCTGTCCCCCCCTTGAAGGCCTGGCCCACCCCCTGTCCCCCCCTTAAAGGCCTGCCTGCCTGTCCCCCCCTTGAAGGCCTGCCTGCCTGTCCCCCCCCAAAGGCCTGTCTCCCCCCATGAAGGTTTGCCCCCCCTTTAAGGCCTGTATCTCCCCCTGAAGGCCTGCCTGCCCGCCCCACCCCGAAGGACCGCTCGCCCCCCCTCCCACCCCCCATCCAGACGTCCGGTTCTTCCCCTCTGGCCTCCCCGCACCATTTAGAGTAGAAGCAGCCTGCAGCAAGATCGCGATGTCAGCGATCTTGAGCTGCTTGTGCTGTCCTCCGCCGCAGACCCGCCCCCCTCCTCTGACGCCAGTGGAGGGGGTGGGACCGCGGCGGAGGACAGCATGAAGCAGCGCAAGATCGCTGACATCGCGATCTTGCTGCAGGCTGCTTCGGTACTCTTATTGGTGCGGGGAGGCCAGAGAGGAAGAACCAGATGTCGGGGGGGGAGGGGGAACGGACGTCGGAGCACCCCTCAGGGCTCTCACCCGGGGCGGACCGCCCCTCCCGCCCCCCCCTTGGTACGCCACTGGTTATAGGAAAGGAGCTAAGAAGATAAAGAGGGACAGGGAACCAAAAAGCGGGAAGTGTTAGATTTTTGAAAAGAGCCAAGTTTTCAGGTGTTTGCGGAAGGATTGGAGGGAACTTGAAACTCTGAGCGGGGATGTGAGGTTATTCCAGAGTTCTGTGGTTCTAAAGGGGAGGGATGTTCCTAATTTTCCTACGCAGGATATACCTTTTGTAGAGGGGAATGATAGTTTCAGTTTTTGGGAGGAACTAGTGGAATTAGGGTTAGAGGAATTCCAGAAGAGTGGGATAACGGGAGGGAGGATGCCATGTAGGATCTTATATATAATATTTAAGTTTCTGGTTGTCCCTTGCAGAAGACAATTCCATTGCTGAAACTCAGTTCCAAGTTGGGACCTTCATTGGATACATTTGGATATATGTGTTCAAGGACTTTTGGACTGTTTTTGGATATAGTCTTTTATATGCGGTCAAGTACTTGGTTGATATGTTTGCTTATTAGTTTTAATAAATGTAGCTGGTAGTTGGTTTTAAACATCTCACTTGCCTCTTCTGTTATACTACAATTACAAATGTCCAGCAGGATGATATTATCATTTTTTACATTTATTAGCTGCCTTTTCATGAAAAGATTCACCCAAAGCAGTTTATAATGCATTGAATAGTAATCAGGTACTCTTAAATATTTTCCCTATCTGTCATAGCAGACTCAAATTCTAACTGTGGAACCTGGGGCAATGGAGGGTTAAGTGACTTGCCCAGAGTCACAAGGAGTAGGCTAGGATTGAATTTACAACCTCAGAGTGCTGAGACAGCAGCTCTAACCTCTATGGAGGATCTACCTCCTCCATAGCAAAGGATAGAGGGAAATATCACCCATTTCACTAGCAATATCTGCAACATCCAGAATATTACAATGCCTGTATCTACCAACCTATGTTGTCTCTAAGTGGCGCACATGAGCTATTGCTCATACATTTTACATGGTTGTTACACGGTTGCTCATTAAAATACTGACTCAACCTGACTTTCAAACAAAATTAAACTATGCAAATTAGTTAAACTAAAATAAATCAATGACCATATGTGTGATGGCTTTTTGTGCTACATACAGAAATTACTAATTCTGGGATCAAAAATTCACATGCTGAAGATCCAGAATAGACCTCCAATCTTCTGAGCCTTTCTTTGGCACGATAAAGTATATGAAGTATCTGCCTGAGCCCCAGAGTCCTGGCGGTACTGGCTCTTTGGCTTGAATATCCAGCAAGCACTGAACAGTGGCTTGAACCTTGAGTGCTTTGTCTGGGTGACCTGAAGGAGAGTCCATGAACCAATCTGTCAGAGGTCAAGTAAATTATAACTTGTAACCCAACCGAATGAGGTCCAAGACCCACTGGTGAAACGTAATGCGCATCCAGGCAGGAAGAAATGCTGAGTGGCATCCGGTGGCCTAGCGTCATTTAGCCTTTGTGGCAGCATGGGCACAGCAAAGGACGAGGAAGGATGAGTATCCCTATTTCAGTATCTTCTAGAAGTAGGGAGATCCTGGATTCTCTACAAGGAGAACTGTTCCAGCAGTTGGTAATAGAACCCACACGGGATGGGATCATACTGGACTTAGTGCTTACAAATGGGGAAAGTGTTTCTGATGTTACAGTGGGTGATCACTGCATTGTACGGTTTATTATTAGAAGGGTATAGAGAGGGCTCATTCAAAAGTAAAGGTTCTAGACTTTTAAAAAACTAACTTTGTTCGGATGGGGGATTTTGTCAAGGAATTATCTGGATGGGAAAGTATGGAAAGAGTAGAAATGCAGTGTGCAAAACTGAAAGGAGTTATTTTAAGGGTAACAAATCTTTTTGTGAGGCAAGTAAGTAAAAGTAAGAGGAAAAGAAGGCCACTTTGGTTCTCAAAAGTAGTAGCTGAGAAGGTAAGGAATAAGAGGTTAGCTTTCCTAAACTACAAAAGATTGTAGAAAGAGGAAGACAGCAAAAATATCTGAAAAAGTTAGAGGCTGGTCGAGAAGTCAGGAAAGCAAAAATACAAATGGAATAAAAAATAGCTGACATGGTAAACCGGGGAGACAAAACATTTTTTTAGATATTTCAGTGATAGGAAGAAGTACAAAAGTGAGACTCAAAAGTGAAGGGGAGAAATATGTAGAAGCTGATAAAGAAAAGGCTGAATTGCTTAACAAATATTTCTGTTCTGTTCACAGCTGAAGATCTGGGAGTGGGACTGCAGAAGACAAATGCAAATAGGGATGGTAGAGTGGTAGACCCTGATCAACTTTCAGATGGTTGTGTTTGTGAGGAGCTAGCTAAATTAAAGGTAGATAAAGTGATGGGGCCAGATGGTGTACATCTGAGGGTGCTGAAGGAATTTAGGGAAGTTCTGGTGGCTCTGCTGACTGGCCTTTTCTGAGTGGTAGTTTCTGAGTGGTGGATGTTTGCTGCTTCTGAGATCTTTGTTGTCTCTGTCTCTTCTGAGGTGGTGCTTTGGTCAAAGAAGAAGAGGCAGAAAACCGTCTATTATAAGATTAGGAAGCCAATTTCTGAGCCGGCTTAACTGATTGAGACTTCTTGGTTTTGTAGATTTAACTTTCTCTTAAAAAAGCTCCTCTCCAACACAGCGGTCTTGTAGATTTATGTCCATATCGGAGACTTGCAGCCAGGCAAGTCATAGAATAACGTATAAAATAGCCCTAACAATCTTTAAAATCAGAGCTTCAAATCTACCAGCCTTTCTAGATAAGTTATTAATTCCTTACAATCCATTGAAATCTATGAGATCAAATGAACAACACCTATTATCCATCCCCTCTTTGAAGGTTATCAACACACGACGCACTGACATCTTTTCAGTTACTGCACCTCAAATCTGGAACTTACTACCAATCCTCATAAGAAAATTTTAAAAGTTCAGTGAAGAGATGCTTTTGGAGACTAATAAGTCAGCTGATCGGTAATTGTTCTTATGATTTTAAACAGCCCTAATTTTTTCCACCTTTCTGATGTTATTACCTTATACAGTAAGGGGCTCATAATCAAAAAACAAAGATATCTAAAAAACCGCACAAGTCGGAGTTTGGACGTTTTAACCGGCAAAACGTACAAGTAGCCATAATCAAAAGTCGACCAACAGTATCTCCTACGCCGCAATACATCCAGCGTAAATCGTACAACATGGAGACGTTCTGTGGGCGGGTTTAGGCCACAAACGTACAAATACGATAACCAAAACTAAATCAGGTTGCGTGGGCGGGTTTAGGCCACAAATGTACAAATACAATAACCAAAACTAAATCAGTTTGCTCTATGCGTTCTAAGTAGCATTTCCACTTAGACCAGTGGTCTCAAACTCAAACCCTTTGCAGGGCCACATTTTGGATTTGTAGGTACTTGGAGGGCCTCAGAAAAAATAGTTAATGTCTTATTAAAGAAATGACAATTTGGAATGAGGTAAAACTTTATAGTTTATAAATTGTTCCTTTTGGCTAAGTCTTAAAAATAATATTGTCATTTATAGCTAGAGACATATGATCAAGAAACTGTTTTATTTTACTTTTGTGATTATGATAAACATACCGAGGGCCGCAAAATAGTACCTGGTGGGCCACATGTGGCCCCCAGGCCACGAGTTTGAGACCACTGACTTAGACCTACTTCCACAACATCTAAATTGTTCCTAAGTGTGTGCTGTTCTCTGTACAGGTAATGGAAGAGTGTGTAATTTTGTGTGTACCCCTTACTCTGACCATCTCTACCTGAACCTCCCTACTTATTTTCTCACTGCCGTTTGTCTCCCGACATTTCACTGACCTCTGCAAAAAACCTCTCTCATCCCACTTACCTCCTATCAGCATTACCAGCTCTTTATCTTCCATCCATTTCATCTTACTCATTCACTGTGGTCTCTATCATGTGGTAGGAGCTGCACAGGAGTGAGTGCTCTGTTTCACCAACTGGCTTAATCCCTGAGGGAGGAGGGGGGTGTTGGTTGACTGCTTGGCTGGGGCCTGTTTAGACTCTAATGAGCTCTGCTTTCTTTGGCAGGTGATAGTGGCCTGCACCTCTGTTGGCAATAGAAGGGCTCAATGCTTTGGTTGTGGGGGAAATCCTTCTGCAGGAAGAGGAGCGGGAGTATGAGAGGCGCCATCACCGAGCCCACCGCAGGAGGGTCTTTAGACCTCGCTTCTGCTTCCTTGACCTGACGGACCAACAGTGCCTGGAGCAATACTGCTTCGATAAGGCCACCATACCGGATCTCTGCCTCTAATTGCACCCCGTGCTATAGGCCCGCACTCGGCACAATTACCCAATCCCAGTATATTTAAAAGTAACAGTAGCCCTCACTTTCCTGGCAACTGGGAGTTTCCAGTCCGTCCTGGCAGCCAACACTGGGCTCATTTCAAACTGTCTCACCCAATTTCTTTGTGCCTTCCTAACCCACACCCATGACTACATCTCCCTCCCCACCACTCACCAGGCCCTACAGGGCAGTATGAGGCAGTTCTACAATGTGGCCCAATTCCCCTCCGTCATCGGGTGGTAGACTGCACCCATATTGCCCTCAGACCCCCTCGGGAAGCTGAGACCAGTTACAGGAATAGAAAGGCCTACCACTCGATGAACATGCAAGTGGTGTGCAATGCACAGGGAAAGATCCTGGATGTGTGTGCCAGATACCCTGGCTCAACACACGATGCTTACATCCTCCAGCATTCTGGCCTCCACAGGAGAGCAACCCAGGGCGAATTCAATGGCAGTTGGCTTCTTGATAAACACTTCAGGGATACAGCTACCCTGTTTCCCCCCATCCCAACACTCTCTTCCGGCACCTGCAAATCACTGCCACTCACCATTGTTCCCTCTCTCTATGTTTCTCTATCTCTCATAGGTGACGGGGTATCCTCAGCGAGTGTGGCTCATGACCCCAATTGTCCACCCTCACACTCCAGCTGAGGAAGAATATAATCACCGTCACAAAGCCACCAGGAGCATCGTCGAGCGGACCTTTGGCCAGTTAAAAAAACAATTTTGATGCCTGGATCGATCGGGAGGCCAGCTGCTGTGCAACCCCAAGAAGGTGGCATGCTGCATGTTGCATAACCTTGCAGTACGCAAACGCCAGCCACTGCCAGATCCCCTATAGCAACACCTTCAGCAGCCACTTGATGCCGACGATGAGGAGCCTCCCCCACCCCCACAGCACAGAGCTGAGCAGAGTACCTTCCAGGAAGGGGTCAGCACCAGGCACCATTTAATACAGACCCACTTCCTGTGAAATGGACACTGTACCCTAGCCATCTGACAATATAACAGTTCAGTGCCACTTAACTGTACTGCAAAAACACCACACACTATTGTGAGCTTCAGTGCCATTTAACTGAGGCTTTAAAAACTATTGTGAGCTTCAGTGCCATTTAACTAAGGCTTTAAAACCCCACGAACCCTTCCATCAGTTCAGTGCCACTTAACTGGATTGCAAAACACCATACACTATTGTGAGCTTCAGTGTAGATACACTGAAGCTGGTAAACAGCACGAACAATAGTCATCTTCAGTGTAGCTAAACTGAAGCTGGTAAACAGCACGGACAATAGTTTATTTTAAACAAACACCTTTATTGTCCAAAATTTATATTTTACTGGAGTGGAGGAAGGCAGGTGTGGAACATGCCCCAAGATCTGGGGGTGGTTTCTTTTCTCAGTGGCTTTGCATCCTGTTGCCACTGAGCCAGTGCTGGAGGGTGGTGCAGGCACCTGATGAGTGTGCTGGCTTGTGGAGGGAGGACGGTTCCTAGCTCTCAGCTCACTCTGGAGGCCTTCCAGCTTTGCAGCAATGCCAGTGTTGGCATGCAAAAGCTGCCTCAGAAGATCATTGCTCTCCCGTTGGGCCTCCAATGACTGTTGTTTTGCCTCCAAACCCTGTCCCAGCAGCTGGAGCTTCTGCTGCCAATATTCCTCCAGGCTCAGATTGTGCCCTAGTATCTTCTGGGCCAGTCTAAGTAGGTGGCGACGCTGGCGACTGGGTGCCCTCCAGCGACCAGGCTGTGCTCCCTCACTTCCCTCCTCAGTATCTGCAGCCACATCGGCAAATTGCTCAGGCGGTGGGAGAATTAGGTCCTCATCCCCATTGGCAGGCTCCTGTTTTTGTGTGTCCTAGGACTCCTGAGGCTCCAGCTGGCTGAGTGTTGCAGCTGCCTGCACACCTGCCTCATCCTGCTGCCCCTGCACAGTTTGTGCGTCGATGGCACTACATCCTGGCTGATCCTCTTCGGAGCTGCCATCTGCATAGGGGAAAAGCACATATGAAAGTCACAGCATACCACAGTTTGTCCTACTCCCTCCAGATGCGCTACCTGTGTCTAGGTGAGATGAGTTGGCAGTAGTATGCATCCCAAAGGTGTGTGACTACATACCCAGCTACCATAGGGAGGTGAGATGATGACATTATGAAGGGGATGGAAGGAGTGTATGTACAAACACCTTGCCTGAGCACATCTGCTGATCATAGTAAATGTTCCAAACTGTCAGTATAAGGGTGTAAGAATCTAATTCCATGCTCTGGCACCAGTACATGGAGCAGTACCAAACAGGTGTTATTTAAAGGTTTGAACAGCAGGTGTACTCACTGCCCCATTAGAGGAATAGGAGAAGAAGGATGAAAGAGAGGTCTCTCAAAATATGGATAAATCAACTCAAATTGAATAAAATAGGAATTTGTTTAAACAAATAACAATTATATAAACCAGAGAACAAATTAATATCAAGTCAAATTGAATTACCAGACCTCAAATACCCAAGACACTACTAAACTGATTTTCGTGCCCTTACTGGGGTGGTAAATTCATCATTGGTCTTGGTAAAGTGACATATGCTTTAAATATGTATTATAAGCTTAATTTAATAAAATTCAATAATTTATAAAGTGCATTGAGTGCATAAGATGCTTAAGAAAAGAAGGCATTTATCTTTTGTCCCCGACGGCTGCCTAACCGTTTCACACTCGGTTTCATCATGGGCTATGCTTCCTTCAATTCATGTACCAAAAGCTACAAAACAGAACTTGGTTAGTATTTTTTAAAGGGTGAACATCCTAGCAAAACCTATGAAAAATTTTTTGTTTAACCTTTTATTTAAATCTATTATATTATTAATAAATTGTCAATTTCTATATTTGAGAGACCTAAGTTCTAACAATGTGTTTAACTAATTCAACAGATGACTCATGGAAAATTACTATGAAATGAGTTAAATTCCTACCAAATAAATTGAAAATCAATTAAAAATACTATTAACTGATTGAATATACTATTAACTGATTGAATATATGTATTATAAAAACTGATTAGATGGCTCAACAAATTAGTGTTACATGATAATTTGAAAACCAATCATATTAAAAAAAATCACCAATATTTATGTACTACTAAACTACTGAAAAATATATATTAGAAATTCATTTGAACAGAAGGATCCCATAATAATTTTCATGCTTAATTTCAATTGATTAATAACATTAAATTTAAAATTAACTAGTTGCATTAAAACATTAACCCATCATAACTAAGGAGTTTAAATTCTAACAATGTGTTAACTAATTAAACATGTGACTAATGAAAAACTTTAATTAAATACAATTCATTTAAAACTTAGCACATTAATGTTGCAAAATAGTTAAAACCTCACATACACGTTTCAGAGTTTCTGATATGTCTTACAAGGCAGCTGCCCAACCTGTGCTACTGACTGTGTTCTGTGCAATGAGTGCAGTGTGTGTGTCTGTGTGGGGGAGGGGGGTGCTGCCACTTATATCCAGCTCTGAGGCGGTGTCTGATGCGCCGGATGAGGCCTGGATTGTCCAGGTTCACCCTGCGATACCTGCGCTTCAGGGACTCGAGGTTATGGTACACCCCATAACGCCTGCAAGAACATGGTGGAGAATGGTGACAGTCCTTTGCATCCCCCCCCCCTTTTCAAACATATGCAGGGTTAAGAGGGCACTGAGCACATCACATCTGTCATGCATATTCTGATGAGGTAGGTGAAGGGACACATGTAATTTTCTTTCAACTGTGTTTGAAGCTGTAAATCCAGACACTGTTTGCCTTCTCTTGCTGAAATACTGCAAGGCCATTTTATGTTTGAGAAGATGTGTTCTTATCTTGTTGTGAAGTGAATTCAATTGTTTTCATAAGCTGTATTTGCAAGCAGCTTTAGATAAGACTAAGGCTCTGCTGACCAAAGCGCCCTTTGGATTTCAGCCTTTAGATAGAAAGATGCTTGTTATTTCTTTAAAGTTTCATGTGATCTGTGTCCATATATGGTTTGTATTTACGTCACATGCTGACGACATTGACTCATGTAAAATGATATAAAAGAGTTGTAAAACTGACAATAAACTGGACATGTTTGGGAGATAATTTCTTGTCTCTAAGATATGTCCCCAGATGCATCTGTCTTGCTAATGACAGGAGAGGGTGGGGCAGTAATTGGGACCTAATCCTTTTCAGTAGGGACATATCCAGGAATGAAACATCTGCCTGCCAAAATATTGTTATCCTTCTTTATCTATCTATGACATCTCTCTCTCTCTCTATCTATTGATATATATACACACAAACTCCTATGTTTCCTTTATATCTGTGATATATGTATTTATAGAACACACTATAAGCAAGAATCTCCTTGAAAGAAAGGGTGGGGGCAATAGGTGACAGGTTTTGAGAGTAGGACACACTGGCTACATGTGTGGCCTTACATAGTGATAGGTACTGGGTGATTCTCACCTATGCAGGTTGTCACGTATTCTTGACCGGGCCCTCATCGCAACACTGCGGGGTGGTCTTCTGCCATTGTGGCCAAACACCCTGGCCTCATACTGGAGGCAGAGCTCAACCAGGAACTCCATTTCCTCTAGGGAGTAATTTGGTTCCCTTCTTTCCACCATCACACCCCACCCACTCACACAGGCTCTCACACACACACTCGCCCACCCTCTCACACACTTACCCTGGTGGCCACACACTCTTCCTAGCACACCCTTCCTCACTACACGATCTCGCACTCCTACAATCACTCACACTGTCTCTCCTGTCTGTCACCTTATACTCTCTCTCACTTTCTATCACACTGCCACTCACAGAATCACTCTCCAATCACTCAGTCCCACTCATTAATCAATAAATTTAACCTATCCACCACCAAACTCCTACCAATCTCCTAACTCCTCTCACAACATCTACTACACCAAGGGTCGCACTTCCACATGGAGGTTTATATATGGGCATGCAGGATGTTGTTTGGGACCGTGTGACATCAGTAGGACATTGCCAGGACAACTAATGGATAGGGAACACTATACGACTAATGGGTTGTACAACGGATGGCGGTGAAAATATTTGTATGTCTTGTATGGATGAACATCAATTTAGTCAGCAATTTTAGGCGCTTCTGTATGCTTCTTGTGGACGTGTTTATGTTGGACGTCTTTTGTGCCGATAATCGAACGACTTGGACATCTTTCCATTATCGGCACGTTCAGTTGGACGTCTTACACTGCTGACGCACAGAACTTTTATACGACCTATTGATTATGCCCTTCTATGTCTTCTGTCCTATTTTGAATTGTAGTTCCTCCCTCTTTCCTTTTGTTTTGGTTAGTCATTTTTTGTTCTGTTTTGTACATGTGATATTAATTATTTATATTACTGTATTCCTTATTTTACTTGTAAATTGCTTAGGAATACTGATAAGAGTTCAATCAGATTTTAATAAAACTTGAAACTTGCCATGGCAGAAGCTCTGGATGAAAGCTCGAATGCATCAAAAGTGGAACGAGACATATGCTGGTTTGTACCAGAGCATGAGTGACATGTTTGAACTTGGGAATATGGGCAAGTGGATTGTATTGTTTAACTGCTATCTTCCTAATTAACTGTTTGAAATAAAATGACATAAAGAAATTGGAATTCAATACTCTGTTAGATAACATGGAATTCTGATAGAGACAGCCAAATCTGTCCATAGTTCTGCCCTCATGACTTGGAGGGGCTGTGGCATAGACTCTGGAGCTAGATGACTTTTTAAGGATAGTTAAAGAAAAATCCAATGAAAAAATAGTAAAAGAAAATAATTCTCACAAACGAACACGTTCAGGGAATGCAACACAGCACTAGAAAAGCACAACTTCTTCGCTCTGTGGAAGACGAAGAATTGAGGTACCGCAAGCCCTTGGGTGAGAAGGCAAGTTTGTAAAGTACCGATGCACTTTTCACTGTTTGTGCCGGGCTCCGTGGATGACATCACCCCCATATGTGAGAATATGCTGCCTGCTTGTCCTAGGATAACTGAAATTTTCTGCTTAAGACTGTTTTACTGGGCTGTAAGCTTTGAATCAATTTATAAATGCTAGCTGTTTAACGACATTCAAAGGCTGCATACCTTCCATGATGAACTCAAGTTATCAAAGCATTGGCCTTTTCTTGTGTCAATCCAGACATGTTGAGCAGAGTCACATCATCAGTTTAGAATTTATTGCTCTCAACCAACTTAAAACCGGATACCTAATAATAAAACCTGAAGACAAGGGAGGGGCCACGGTATTCCTTAATAGGGACCAATATCTTAGACATTTGGGCAGCAAAGACCATTACACTCTTTTGAATGGAGATCCCACTTCTTCTTTGATGATTTTTACAGCTAAAGAGGTAGACACAGTACTACAACAAAGCTATATTACTAAACCGGACAGTAAATTTCTTAAGATTGAAGTACTGTTCATAGTGGTGCTGAGCCTTTTCAATGTCGGTAAACACAAACTTTAAAAAATTCCTTTAGATATCAGGTTTTGAATTATATTTTTGGAGCTATAGATTCACTCATTATAATTTTTTTTTTTTTTTGCTTCTAATACAATTGAGATCAATAAAAAAGGAAGCACTAAACGAAAGAACTCCTCTTCATTATGTTTCAGAAAAGAACAATTTGATGGTGTGCCCCCAGCTGCTGGTGCTGGGACTCTTAGTGCATGTTCAGGGAGTCCTGGAGTTGGCAGCTGGTGGCACATTGCTGACTTCCTCCTTACTGTAGCAGCAGCACGAGGAGGACACTGCAATGCCTCCTCTGTTTCCCCGCTTCTTTGTCATTTTCTCCCCTGTTGAAGAGCAGCTGCGTGATTCAGGTGATAGGGGCAGGGGAAGAGCAGACAGGCCTTTTAGCCTGTCCTATGTTCGAACAGACATCCCCATCAGTGTGTTCTGGCTATGCCCCTGAGTAATGCAAATAATTTTACAAGCTGTTACCATTAAAGAAATATTTATTATATTAACGCCATTAGTACTGTTAATAAGTAGTTAGCTACTTATTTAATTACTGCAAGAAAGTAATTAACTACATTAACACTTTAATTAGAGCTACAGGAAGACTAAAACATTTAATTGTGATTAATCACAATATGCGGTAGTGATGCGGGGACAAAGATTCATCCCCATTCCTACAACCAAATAATTTTTCCCTTCCCCATCTCATCCCCTCAGTCAAGCAGACTTTGTAACCCTGCCCTCTCATAGTCTGCATCCCAGTTCCCTCACCATACCCACAATCCTAATTTTTCTCCCTCACATCTTCTCACTCAAAGCTGAAAAGAAAGTTTTATGCAATTTATGGGCCTAACAGGCATTGTAAAACTTAAGCCTATAGTTTTAAAGACAAACAATATTTAATATTGATAATGAAATAATAATATAGTTAATTTTTTCAATTCACAAAAAAACAGTAAATCATTCTCAATTGTATGACCAGTTAACGAGAACACACATTCAGAAGATGCTTCTGTGGCTGGAATTATCAAGATAATTTTGGCAATAGATGAAAGCTTTAGACAGATTTCAGATGCCAAAAGCTTGACAAGTCTTCTGATGAATCTATGAAAGCAAATACATATCCAGATCATCTGATTCTGGCTCCACAGAAGTAACATCAGCATTTAGTTTTGGCTTTTTGGAAGGAGGCGGTTTGACTTCTTCAACAACATTTGAGTTGTCCATCAAATCAGTCCCAGAATGATCAGGAATGTCTGAGACCATCTTATGGGTGCTCTCAATGGTAACCTGTTGTTTCTCAGATTCCTTGAGGTTAGTATTATACTTTAGGCAGAAATCCAAAAGGGCAGCCATGTAATGGCGTTCATGCAAAGGAAAAAAGGCTATCAAGAAAATTCTGCAGTTTGAGATGCCAAATTGGTCAACTTCATCACCAAGGATTGAAAGACTTTTTGACAGCTTCACATGAACAGCAACTACTAGATGTAATGTTGGAGATTGATCAGATGAAACTAGTTTGTTGCATCATCAAATGATGCAAGTGCCTTAAATACATCCAAAAGCAGGTCTTCATTAATATCCAAGATATGCTTGGTAATGTAACCCCCTCCTCAGACTGAGGTAAAAGGTATCGCTCTTGAAACAAGATTTATTTTGTAGTCGTGAACACCGAGAGTTAAATTAATACCTTTCCCCAGGAGAAGGAGTGATTTGCATAAAAAAAAAAAAAAATAATAATAAAATGGTATAACCTTGAAATAAAAATATTTATTAAACATATAATAAAATAGATATAAAGAAGCACTAAGGATTCAGAATTTAAAATAGAAATAAAATTTAATAAGCAAATGCTGTATATCAAATCTAGCTAATGAAATTCTACTTCCCCTCTGTATAATTTTTTTTTCTAATTTAGGATGTTTGAGGCTTTCTGTCCTTTCTGTGTAGGCGTGTAGGCAACATTGGTGTGCTGTTGCTAGCAGACTCTTCCAGGAACCAACCTACTATAACTAAAACCAAATCAATAAGAAAAACCCTATCCTAAATCTAATAACCCCACAGTTGTCTAAAATACTTTCTAAGCTAGGGGAAAAAAACAGATAATTGATGTTCCCTATACTATTTCCCTATACTATTTCCCTCCCCAGAATGTCCTATATCTCAAATCACACACAAAAAATCAAATTCTCAATAAATTTTACAGCAGATATTCCCAGAAAAAGGTTTCCAAAGCAGTTTACAAACTTTCCTTCACCAATAGTTTTTCACATTTCACAGGAATCAGTCAGAGGACATCTCATTAACTTCTCCAGAAATCAGGTTTCAAAAGCAGTTCACAACCTTGCTTCACCAATATTTCTCTCACACAGGACCTCTCATAAAATCTTCTCCAAAAATCAGCACCACAGATTTGTCACTCAGAGAATCTCTCAAAACACTTCCCAGAAGATTCTCACAGACTATTTCTAGCATCAAATAGTTTCACAGATAAAACAATTCTTCACATCAGCCAGAAAGAAATGTTTTCACCCTTGGATAAATACCAGAATCTATATATCAAACCTCAATTTTAACCAAAACCTCCAATTCCTATTCAAAATTCAATAAAACCAGCTATAATTACCTTCTCACAAGGCACAGAAACCAAACTACCTGCACACAGATCCAAGTCACCCTCCCGTCAAATCTGACAGTTAGAATGTTCACCCAACTGATGCTGATCTCTGCACAAGGACAGCAAATCTGTGCAGGAAATCAGCAACATAATACTAAAACTGCACCAATACAAAAGATACACAAACCAAACTTGTCAAAATAGGAAAAAAACACAGTTCTTACATTCCAGATCCTCTCTGCTTCAAAAACCCTTTTAAAATCTTCTTTAAACCCTAGTTTTCTCACTCGGGTAACTTTTAAACTTTTAACCCTGGTTACAGTAAGTGTGTGGTCATATGCACTGTCAGTGAGTAACTTCAAGTGAGACAGATTTTAGCATCACATCAGTGTGCTGTTCCATCTAGTAGAAACAACCTGCTTTAATGTTGTTTCCAAATTGTATTGTATGTATGTATCGTAATGTTGTTTCCAAATAGTATATGCATAACTGTAGTGACAGTTTATTTGCAAGTTGTTATCAGCAGCTCAATAACTGTTCAAAATGGCAAACTATGCACAATGGGCTTCAGGTCCAATGCATGAGACGCAACCAAATTGATATTGTGCATAGTACATGGGAGCCAGCCCTGGTTATGAAATGTAGCCTTTACATTTGCTCCATTGTCTGTAACGTAAAAATTGTTTTGATAGTCTGCATCAAAATCAGTCAGAATTTTGTGTATGAATAATCTGATATTGTCAGCTATCTTTGCTTCCTTCATGTATTTCATAGCCAAAACGTTTGCCTAAAGTTCCCAATCCCAGCTAACATAAGTTGGTATTGGTTGATTAATGAGTCCACATGTTGGTTGTCACTGCTAATCTGTGAAGTCCAGACAATTGCTTTGTTAGCTTAATTTTTTCAGTGTTGGCCAAGATGGATAAATAACGAGACAGTTTAAGTGCTAGGAAGAATATCATGAATTGGTACCTTTCCCTATTTTACTCCTAATGCAATCAACTTTGCTGCCAAAGCTTTAAAACCTGTGCCTTCAATAATGGTGAATGGCCTAATATATTTGGCATACATTGCAACACAGGCATCGATAACAGAGTTCTTATTTAAAATTGTAGGCTTTGGTTAATCTGACAAATTTTCAGTCTGGCATTGAAGTTATGGACTGTTTCCCTTCAGTCTTGTTCTTTTGTACATGGTATATCCCTTTACCGCCTTTATTTTACACACAGATATGACAACATCTTTATTACCAGCAGATATTTATTTTTTAGCTTTGTCTCAAAAGTACGCATGCAAAACCTCAGGTTCAGCTGCCCCCATGCTCAAATAACCATTCATTATAGTACGCTTATCCCAAAACTCTCCTGCTTGGGTCCGCTCTTGTTTTTGTTTCCCTTTTGATACCAGCATTTTCTGAATCACTGTTCACCAAACAGTATTTCTTCACAGCTCAAAGAGTAGCTTTGTTCCATTACGCATACCGATCATCAACAGTAGCTCTCCATGGCTCAAGAGTAGACTTGTTCCATTACTCACACTGATCACCAAATAGTAACTCTTCACAGCTCGAATAGCCTTGCTCCATTACTCACACCGATCACCATACAGAAGCTCTCTGCAGCTCAAGGGTACCCTTGCTCTGCTACTCATACCAACAGACACACATAGCTCCATCCTGGCCTGCATTTTCTGCCACTGATCGCACAGTAACTCGCTCAGTTGGCCAGAACAGTCTGTGACACTTCCCTTTCCCACAACACTACTGTATAACGCTTTACTGTGACGATGTTATTTACCACATAATTTTTTTTTGTTCCCCATTACTGTATTAATTACTGCAGTAGTCATTATCATGTCGCTATTTGTAATTTCAAGTTTATGACTTGAATATTATTATTGACATGCGATCTATGAGTGCAGATATCTCAAACATTCAAAATAAGTTCCTCTATGCCGGCACTTTACAAAAACCAATGCCGCCAGCAGGCCCTACCTTAGGTGGGTATTTCTAATTTATCCTGCTTTCACGTTCTGCCTCTTTTGCCTTTATTATTTTGGCTACTTGTTTGGAACTATTTTGGCTTCCTGGTTCTCTTGTTTTTGTTTATTTTCCCTCTAGAAAGATCCATTGCCAAAGTTATAGCAGCTTTCAGCTTAGACTGTTGCCTTCCCACTATGTCTATGCCTATGCTTACCCATGCCATTAGCTCCTTCTTTTAAGTCTCTTAATCCTCCATTGCTCCAGATACAAAATTTAGATTGTGATCCCATTAGGGACAGAGAAAATACCTCAATATAATATATGTAAACCACTTTGGTTGTACCCACAGAAAGGCTGTATATCAAAATCCATGGCCCTTTCAGCTACTCCCTCATTTTACAAAAATCAGCATGTCTGAACATCACTGCTACCTTTCTGCTTTGGACAACTGGGTGAGAAGAAAGTGAGTAAGAGTGGTTAGGGATATGCTATCTTGTTTCCATCATCTTCTGGCGTCAACATAAATCTTCATTTATTAAAATGGGGTCACACTGGATAACAGTTTGAGAAGCAGTGCTATAGGAAAGAATGTCAGATGCAAATTTTCTGTATGGGCAGAAGGTGGCAGCATAACACATGAACAGATCAAAATATGCAGAAATGATGTAGTAACACACAGAAATGGCTATTGAAAGAACACTGATTGATTTCTTTCTAACAAATGTTGAGCTCTGACTAAGGACAAAACATAGGGGCAAGCAATTCCTGCATTATTTCCTGAGGCAATTTATGTAAGACAGTGCTTGGTGTTTTGCTGGCTTACTATGCAGCTGTGATTGAACGTGTCAGCAACTAAAACAATCCGGTCAATATTCTGACAGTGACTGTATTTTTATGTGCGCCACTAGTTGTCTTCCCAGATATTCAATGCTGGGTTATGTTCTGGCATCAGCTTTTAATATCTGGTTTTAAGTTGAACTTATGCAGTTAAATGTAATATTCAATCCTTGACAGCATACACTAAAACACTTAAAGATAGGACTGCTATTTAAGTGGACAATTTAATTTAAGCAGTTATCTTATGCATTCAAGAACTGAATATTGACATTAAGGAGCTGATTCTGTAAGTGGCAACTACAGCATGTCTTTCATGGCCAGGTGCCACTTTCAGAATCGGGGATAACGGTTCCTAGCATGGACCCTAGGCACCAGAAATGTAGGCCAGGGTTTTACAGGCCTACATTTCCGGCATCTAGAGTCCTTGCAGACTTGCAGCTAGTATTGCCTAGTGACACTGAAGTCTGGTACCGCCGCTAAGCACGTCTACTTCTAGGCTTCAGCGTCACTAGGCGATACTAGGTACTATGGACCTAGGTACCGGTCCCGGAGGCCACCTAGTGTCACCTAATTTTTTGAATTAGGTTTTAATTGGTTTTTAATGGCACAACCAAATAATGTACCACTTAGAACCAATTAAGACCCTTAAGTTACCCCCTTTTTTTTTTTCTTTACAAAACCACAAAAGCAGTTTTTAGTGCTGAATGTTCTGTGCTGCTCCCGATGCTCATAGGAACTCTATGAGTGTCAGGAGCAGCAGAGAGCATTCAGCTCGCCGGCCTGTGCTAAAAAATGCTATTGCAGTTTTGTAAAAGGGGGTTAGTTGCCCTTAGCCGCAATCTAGGCACCTGCTGGCAACTAACTTTTGACAGCTTTTTAAAAATCTGTCCCTAACTGTGTAAGTGCCAACTCTGCCCCGGAATGCCTGCAAGGAAGCCGCTTTCAGCATAGGCGCTAACCACAAATATTCAACAGCACTAACCAGTTAACTGCTGCTAAATATCGGCTGTTAACCACAAACAAACAATTTAAGAAAACAGGAGCCTCTCCTGCCTTTTTAAATTGTTTTTGAATATCAGCTGGTGTGTATTATATCAATAGCCAGGTTAGATTGGGTTAATCTAATCTGGGATTTATGGATTGCACTATGCCTAAACAGGTTCAAGGCGACTTACAGTATAATTTAGTACAGTGTAAAGATGCTACAGAAGTTACAAGGCAGGAAGAGATAAACAGGTATTTTTGTAAGAGTGGTGCTGGAAGGTGGGGGGAGGGTAATTTATAGTCCAAGATTAAATGTGTATAGTTTTATTGAGGTATGAGCATGCGTAAACACTATCTTCTAATCCTCTGGGATCACGCCTGTTTGCAGGGATAGGTTACAAACCTGCTCTAGTAGTTCCATTATTTCCTCCTTTAGTTCTTTCAGTACCCTTGGGTGAATTCCATCCGGGCCTGGACATTTGTCAGTTTTTAATCTATCTGCTTGCGTACATCTTCAAGGCTTACCTCCATGGATGTTAATTTTTCTTCTTGATCTCCTTTGAAGATTTTTTCAGGTTCCGACACGTTGGATGTGTCCTCTTTTGTAAATACTGATGAAAAGAACATGTTTAGTCTATCCGCCACTTCTTTTTCCTCCTTCACCACTCCTTTCCTATCTCCTTCGTCCCACCTTCTCCCTTGACGGCTGCTTCCCTTTAACATATCTGAAGAACGGTTTGAAATTTCTTGCTTCCCTAGCTAGCCTCTCTTCATATTCTCTTTTTGCTCTTCTAACCACGCAGTGACATTCTTTTTGATGCTTCCTGTGCTCTTTCCAGTTCTCCCCGGTTTTGACCTTTTTCCATTTCCGGAATGAGTGTTTCTTGTCTCCTATCACTTTCATCACTTCTTTGGTTATCCAAGCCAGGTCTTTTGTTCAGTTCTTTTTGTATCCTTTTCTAAATCTGGGGATATACAGATTTTGCGCTTTGCTCAGCGTGTCCTTGAATAAAGATCAGGCTTGCTCTACATTCAGCTATTTCTTTGAGCTGTTCCTAAGTTTCCTCCTTACCATTACTCTCATGGCTTCGTAGTTTCTTTCTTGAAGTTAAAAGTTGTCGCTGTGGTTCTCTTCCCCTTCGGTATTCCTACTTCAACTTTGAACTTGATCATATTGTGGTCGCTGTTTCCCAGCGGTCCCACTACTTCCACGTTCTTTGCAGGTCCTCTTAACCCATTGAGGATTAAGTCCAGGATGGCAATCCCTTTCGTGGGTTTTCTGACAAGCTGCTCCATGAAGCAGTCCTGTATAGCCTCTAGGAAACTGGTCTCCCTAGCGCATTTTGAGTTTCCAAGACTCCAGTCTATCCTAGGATAGTTGAAGTCTCCTATAACAATCTTGTTACCGCTTTTGCATTCTCACCTCATCTCGGCTTTCATTTCTTCATCGTTTGCTTCGGTTTGCCCAGGTGGACGATAGTACAGGCCCATCTTTATCTCGGGCCCATTCCTTCCCGGTATTTTAACCCATAGTGATTCCAATTTGTCAGTCGTCGCCACTGTGTCCACTCTGGTCGAGTGTATGTTGTCCTTTATATATAGGGCTATTCCTCCTCCTTTCTGACATGACCTGTCTTCGTGATAGAGTTTGTACCTCGGCAGTGCTATGTCCCATTTGTTTTTTTCATTCCACAATGTTTCAGAGATCCCAATGATGTCTAGGTTCTTTTTTTTGACCATGACTTCTAATTCTCCCGTTTTTCTCCTTAGGCTTCTTGCATTAGTGTACATGCAATTTAAGTCCTGGTATTTTCTTCCCTTCATTTTCTTTTCTTGTGCTACGTTCTTCTTATCATCCTCTTCTTGGACTGTCAACTCTTGTTTTTTGCCCGTTGTGTCTTCCCAGCATTTCTCCCACTCAGTATCTTCTTGGGATACCTTCTTCCGAATCATCAACACTTGGTCGACTGTCGGCTTTCCCCTTCTTCCTAGTTTAAAACCTGTTCTATTCCTCTCCTGACATTGTTTGCTAGAAGTCTGGTTCCCGCCACGCTCAGATGTAGTCCATCTCTACTGAAGAGCTTGTTCTTGCCCCAAAATGTTGTCCAGTTCCTCACGAAGTGGAACCCCTCTTCCTCACGCCATCTCCTCATCCATGCATTTATTGTTTGTAGTTCTGTCTGCCTCTTCACATCTGCCCTCGGTACTTGTAGGATCTCTGAAAACGCTATCTTCTGGGTCCTCATCTTCAACTTCCTTCCCAGGATCTTGAACTGTTTGATTAGTGCATTCCTACTGTAGTCTCTCCTGCTGACATCATTTGTCCCGATGTGGATTATTACTGTGGTCTCTTCCGTCTCTGCTCCTTCTAGGATCCTTTCAATTTTATTGACGATGTCTTTTGCTCTTGCTCCCGGGAGGAAGGTCACTAGTCGATCCTCTCTCCCTCCTGGCTATCTACTTGCCTTAGGATTGAGTCTCAATACAATCGTAGACTTTCCTTTTTTTCAGTTTTTGCTCTGGTCGCAGGTCTATGTGCTTGGTGTGCTTTGCTGCTTCCTCTTCTAGGCATAAGTAAGACCTTGCCTTCCCTTCCTGTGGAATTCCTATATGGGCTTCTTCCTTGGGGTCAGATTGTTCCTGTTCTCCATTCCATGTAGGTGTATCTTCGTCGCTCCTGTGATGTTGGTGTTCTTCTATTCTCCTGTAGGCCTCTTCAATGAATTCCTTGAGCTCCCTGACTTGTTCATCGATATGCCTCTCTCTTATAGGGTCTTCAGCTGTCCTGATTGGGACTTCTACAATGTAAAGTCCCTCCAGTTCCTGAATCCTATACTTCAGTCGACTAACTTCAACCGGTTAGAGAAATGGGGAACCTGTCCCACCCCCCCTCCCACAAAGATCACTGGCAGGAGGGATGCTGGCGAACTTTGCGGTGGGTGTCTGACAGGAGTGATTGGGCATCCCTCGACATGGGCCATGTTTCAGCTAGTGTGCCTGCATCAGGAGTCCTGAAATATACAAGGTGTAATATGTATAAAATATAGGCAATTACTCAACATAAATAGAAAATTATAATAATACAAATATACATACCACCACTCATAGATAACATACAAAGATTCTATGTCAAATCCAAGGGAAAAAACTGTGTGATTAAAAATATCATTGAGTATATTACATTCAAAGTGTGAGCTAATCAAGTTGCCGCTGAGCTGATCACAGCAAAGGACCTCCCTGCCATGATTAGTTTAGGGGCCTAGGCAATCCTTTTCCTCCCCCCCCCCCATGAAGACTACCAGCAGAAGGGATGCCCAATCCCTCCTGCTAGACACCCCCGAAGCTACCCAGAAAGATTGCTGGCAGGAGGGATGCCCAATCACTCCTGTCAGACACCCACCGCAAAGTTCGCCAGCATCCCTCCTGCCAGTGATCTTTGCGGGAGGGGGGGAACAGGTTCCCCATTTCTCTAACCGGTTAGAGAATCATGGTGTTAGGTGAAGGACTGGCCCCCTCCTATGCCTAAAAGGTCTTGTTTTGGGCGTTTGGGACTTGGGTGAATTTTTAGTCAGGAATATGTTGTAAAGATAGATGTGGTGGTGTGGGTGATTAAACGCCTGGATGTAAAAGTAGGCCATTCTCGATAAAAGCCACATTTTGGATGTTTTTTTGGAGAATGGACATTTTTCTACTGCTGACTTTTTGCAACTAGCGCCTTAGGCCAAAAAAGGACTTAAGACTTTTTTTTAAATTATTTTTATGCCCCTCCATGTAACTATATCTTAAACAATGGTCTCATAGGAGAAATTAAAGTGACAATAAAATGCACTATTATATCTACACGTAACTTAATTTCATCTCCAGAATTGTACTGTCATCAAGATTTAAGGGTAAGTGACCAAAAACTACTGGTCAAGGGGAATACGGCAAAATAACTAGAAGTAGTCTGACAAGTGAATAAAACAAAAGGTATCTTTGTTAAATAGAGTTATCCTCAGAAAAAGAACTAAACTAGAGAATATCAGAAAATGTACTATAAAGTATACATTTGCTGTACATAGAATGTTTGAGCACAAAAACTGATATAGGTAATCAAAAGAAAACACAAAGCTTAAGACAAAGCAAAAATAACACAGTGGTAAACAGCATGTAGTGAGCAGTGCGTGAAAGAAATATACAGGAGACACCAGCAGAAAACAAAGCAAATTTTTACCCGGAAACAAGTAAGATAGAGCCAAAGAGGCATATGTAATAAAATCAAAAATGTATTTGACTCATGATTATAAAAAAGTGTGACTAAAAAACTATAGGTATAAAAGAGTAAGAGATATTCTAAAAGTTAACGATTAAAAACAAAACAAAACCCAGGGACGTGGCTTGGCAACACATATAGATGGTCGGGTGAGAGTCGAGCTCTGCAGTGACAGGCTTTATTATAAAGTTAAAATAAGTTACAAATAATTTTTTTTTATTAAAAGTGTGTGTTTTGGATATAACATGGCAACGGGAAAGCAGACAAAAATTGACTCTGCTTTCGTGGGTACAGGAGGTGCAAAATGATCCAAACCTGAGCCAGCAACCCCCTCAAAGACTCCATTGCCTAAAAATGACAAAGATAACAGTGAAGTTTTAGCTGAGCTTCGGGTGATAAAGAAGATAGTATTGGATAATGCGCAAAAGTTGCAGGAGGTTAAGGAGGAAGTTGTTAACCTCACAAAGCAACTGCAGCTAGCTGATATAAAAGTAGAACAACTGGAAAAAAGGATTGAAGTGACAGAGACAGCTACTTCAATACAAGTCAGATCAGAAAAAAATTGAAATATTAACAAGAGATCTGGAGGATTGTGCCAACAGGGAGAGGAGAAGTAACCTGAGAATTATAGGTTTACCAGAAGGGGTCGAGAAGGGAGACCCAATATCTTTTCTGGAAAACTTTTTGCCTAAGATTTTGCCTCTTAAGACCAAGTTTCCTGTAGAATTTGAACGCGCTCATAGGATTCCTGCAAAGAGATCCAACAGACAAACTGGGCGACGTCTGTTAATATTCAAATTGCTCCATTTCCAACAAGTAATGGAGGTCTTTCATCTGGCAAAAGAAAATAAAAACTTAAAATGTCAAGACTCTCGGATGTACTGGTTTGTCTAATACAACTAACTTAAACCAGTATATGACTTGTCAGACTGAACCAGTATATGACAAACCAGTATATGACTTGTCAGACTGAACAACAGTGACTTGTTGATCACATTGAAAGACTCTCGGATATACATCGTGCTTGATTTTGCGAGGGCTACAGCTAATAAAAGGAAAAGATTCCTGGATTTACGACCACAACTAAGAAACCTCGGGGCCAAATATGGTTTATTATATCCGGCGGTAATGCAGGTTACTTATGCTAATAAAACAATAAACTTTGACAATCCGGAAAAGCTGCAAGAGTTTTTAAAACAATGTGAACAGCCAATGTCTTCGTGATTCTTAAAAATTAATCTTCTGTTGTTCTCTTTGCATAATATTCATGTTTATGTACATGTTGTACTATTTAAGTTATTTTTATTATTTTGTTTGTTTGCTGCTACATTTGGAATCAGATCAGCATTTTTGTGGACCTGACTGCGAAGATTGCTATGGTTTAAATTTGTTTTTTTATGAAAAATATAGGATAATAATTGCCATATGAAATTGGCTTCGGTTATAATTTAAACCTGCTTGGGCCAACGGATCCTGACGCATGGTATAGAATGGCAGGTAGGATGGAACATTATTAAAAGTATCGAATGCTGAGGAAATGGTGTGATGCGCTGACATAGGAGCTGAAAAATAATTAAAGCGGAAATAGGGAAGGGGGAGAAATAGTTCCCAGGCATAGCATGGAGGATTCAATTGTTAATACAAAGTTGCCTGTAAGGAATATTTCTGAAGTCATGCTAAGTAGAGCATGTTACACCTTCTTCTTTCCTATACGCTTGTGAGGCAGCTTTTACCTAATGTTGGATTTTATGATACTGAGATATATTTATGTCACCATATACCGGCGAGTCAATTAATCCTACCTTCATACTTAATAAGGAAACTATGGTCAATATAAAAACAAGAAAACAAAAAGCAGGGGCGGCAGTTTTTGTCTGAAGCAAGAGCATGTTCAATATATAATAGAAACTGAAGAAGTTAAAATGGGGCTGTTAGACTGTGTGACATGAAGATATAAAGCTGTAAATGTTATATTAGTTCCGAGATGCCTTCCATCACAGGATGTAAGCAAATAACATGCCATTAAAAATATTCAAAGCAGTCTCACAAGAAAGTTCGATTGTGATTCCATCTGTATAACAAAAAGGATAAAATTTTTCTATGATTGAGAGATCGATATACTGAGGAATCTTCGGGTCAATATTAGAGTTATTGGAAAGATCGTGATGGTTAAGGTTGTTGATTGCTTATTGGATATGAGCGTTGTTTGCTGCGGTTTTTAACTACGTATTTGATTTGAGGAGAGAGTTAATTCCACATGCATGAGATTGATAACATTTATTACATTTATTGATAGCAGGATCTTAACAAATAAGAGCTGACTTGAACTACTTTGTGGAACCTGTTGCATATGGTTTAGGAAGTAATTCTTTTTGGGGTAAAAGACTTCACTCTGAAGATTCTAAATGTCAAAAAGATAAAATATGTTATGCTTGGATAGTTATTTATTTATTTATTAATAAGGTTATAAGTATTATGAAGTTACTACAATTTTTAGCTTATTTAAGCTTACATTTAAAGATTAAGTTGTACACTTCCCCCTCCCCATTCGCGGTTCCTGCACTTGCGGTTTCATATAATTGCTATTTTTTCTGGGGAGGGGGAAAATAAAAAAAAACAATTTTCATGTGAAAAAAATCCATCTTTTTTTCCTCCCTGCTGCCTTCCAGGCCTTACCTGGTGGTCTAGAGGGCTTTCGGGGCAGGAGCGATCTTCCTACACTCCTGCCCCGTGCAGATCACCATGAGGAAATGGCTGCTGGGAGTTCCCGTAGTCTCTCGAGACTACGTCAGGAACTCCCTACAGCCATTTCCTGATGGCGATCTGCACGGGGCAGGAGCGTAGGAAGATCGCTCCTGCCACGAAATCCCTCTAGACCACCAGGTAAGGCCGGGAAGGCGGCAGGGAGGTGGGGGTGGGTCAGAGCCGGATAATCGTGGTTTTTCAGCATTCGCGGTCCAGCTCTCCCCATATCCCCCGCGAATGACGAGGGAGAAGTGTAGGATATATTCAATGGATTAAATTAAATTTTGGATTTTTTTTATATGGTTTAGCCCACATGAGATAGTGGGTATTATGATAATATCTATTTAATAAGTATTTGTAATACCATTAGCCTGATTTAATTTTATTGATTTCAGAACTGGAGAAATGAGGGCTGGGTAATCAAATTTATAAAATGTGATTTTTAATGGGATAATGAACATAATAAATGAATGATAGCTTAGTCAATTTAGTTATTATAAGTTGCATAGTGGGAGAGAATTCAGAGGATTTAAATGTGTTTTATTTAAATAGAGGAGGATAGGTTAGATGTGAAGTCTTTATATACTAGGTGATTTAATGGAAATCTAATTATTTATATTTAGTATAATATTCAGATACATATTTTATTTTATTCTTCTATTTTATTGTTATAGGGACATAAATCAAGAGAGATATTAAATTTTATGATGAATCATAAATATATATATTTGGGAGAAGTAGATATTATATATGATAAATTATTATAAAAATGTAGGTAACATTGAAAATAAATAAAGGGATTTTTTGTTGCCTGTTAGGAGTTTTTCACTACCTGGTCTTATATGTGCGTTCACAAGTTTTCACTTTTAATATGAAGGGGGTGGGATGGGGAGGGAAGGGGGTTTGGGGAGGGGATGTTAGGGGAGGTTAGGTTCTATGTTCCAGGTTTTAAATTTGGGGAAAAGGTGTATTTATCAGAAAAGGTGTAAAATCAGAATAAATTGCGATATTTGATGTGATTCATGTGCTTTGGAAAAATAAATTATAATGGAATTTAAAATTTTTTCATTAAACGTTAATGCCTCAATCATCCAATTAAAAGAAAGAAAATGCTTTCTTTTTTGAAACAACAGAATGCAGATATATGCTATATCCAAGAGACGCATTTGTCAGCCATAGAATCCAAGAAATTAGAAGGGGATTGGGTAAAACATTGTTGGGGTGTTTTTGCCCCTGCTGTGGGAAAGAAGGCAGGAGTAGCTATGGTGAATAAGAAATGTACAGCTATATCTAAACTGATTGCTGTAGATCCTTTAGGAAAATGGTTACATGTGGATATGAGCATGGGAAATAATACTCTGGTGCTTTTTAATGCAAATACCCCTAATTCTAATCTAATTGAATTTTTCAAAGCTCTGCAACAGTTGATACTACCACTGGCTGCTTCTAATTTAGTAGTGGCTGGGGATTTTAGCACTGTTATGGATCCATTAATAGATAAAAACCTAGTAAGATTATGAAATCATTAGGATTAGATAATTTTGCACAGTCTTGTGATTTGAAAGATATATGGCGGATACTCTAAAGTCTATACCCAGTTCGGCTCGTAGGCTGCAACCAGCTTCTGAAACACTTGAAAAAGTTCAGCCAAAGTATCAGCAGGGGTCACTCAAACATGCAAGGCTCTCCCGGGCTTCAGCGTACTGAATTTAGTTTAATCAGGCATTTAAAACAATATACAAACTACTTTTACTTTTCAGAACAGAAAGCCTGTAATGATCTGTAAATTAACTCCCTGTACTCTTCAGAATCTTAATTTAATTATAATTGCTCCATCTACCTTTATAAAATATATTTTAAAGTTCCTCAACCAGCTAATGTAGTTGGGAAAAATCTCACAGCAACCCCTCCCTGTTTATACAACTGGGAGTGAACTTCCGGTACTGTCTGTCCTTCTAAGCTCTATACCAAGAAAAAAAAAAAATAATCAGTTTCTTTGCCAAGATCTAATCTTTCTTTTTTATTAACATACATAAACACAATGGCACGTTGCCTAATGCTGTAGCTTCATAACTCTTGCTAAGCAAATATATATATACAGGCAGCATACAAAAACAGATTATACTTATCATTCGATAATATTATTCCTTAAAATAAAGCATGCATATGTAAATAATTTACATTTACAGTCGGCTGGCCACACCTTCCATAAAATGTACTTTCACTGTACAGGACAATCTTTACTGTACAGGACACTCCTAAGCTACAATTTTAGCATCCATGCCTACTCCCATCTTTGTTTAAGGCATCGTCTCAAATTATTTTCTCCTAACATCCCCTCTCCCCCGAGGGTTTTACAGGGAGGGGATAAATACTTTAAGGGGTCTCATGGGCAGATTTTCACCTCTTTGCAATCCCCTTTGTTTTTCAACAGGAAACATTTCTAGCTTCCTTAGTGCTGCATGCAATTCTCCTACTAATTTTTATTTGCTTCCTATAATACTGGACACACTATCATTATCACTGCAGGATCTTCTCTAAGGGGCTTTTCCAGAGGATTGCTGTCTGGGGAGGTATCTCACATCTGCTTTACTCCCCATTCTGTTCCCTTGAGCCACCCCGCATTCAACAGAAATCTTTTGCTTCGTCCGTCTCTGACCACGCCCTTCGCAGGACAATGGAAACGCAAAT
Source organism: Geotrypetes seraphini (assembly GCF_902459505.1). Taxonomy (NCBI): domain Eukaryota; kingdom Metazoa; phylum Chordata; class Amphibia; order Gymnophiona; family Dermophiidae; genus Geotrypetes; species Geotrypetes seraphini. Next base: position 371,651,527 of record NC_047085.1, read on the forward strand.
AAGGATTCCCTCTCACTTCGTGCCCCTGGCACGTCTCATACACACATAATTGCAGAGTGTTCACAGAAGAAACTCAATCCAGATCTTGACTCAACCCTATTTTTTCCCCTAATATATATATATATATACAAATGTACAACAATGTCTATTGTCTTTCCCTATTACTAACCTGACATCTAATATATAAAAATTAAAATGAAAGGTTGTACTTACAGTTTGTACAGTATTAATTCCGTACGGTCTCTGTGTGACTAGAAATATATATTTTGTGGAGTTTTGGCGTCCAATTAAGGCACAAAAGGTGGACCACGATGTGGCCCCCAGTCCATGGCACAACTGCCCCCCCCAAAATCCCCCTCACACAGGAGCACCATCCGTCCAGCACCAAGGAGCTATCATACGCCCCCTGAACGTGTTTCTCTATGGAGTTCACCGGAACACCTAAAAAATAAAATCTGTTAATCACGCAAGCGCATGAAACCCACGCATGATCACGTTGGGGTCACCACTGAAGTAAATGCTGCTTAGTTTACCTCATTGGAATGACTACGAGACGGCATTGTATTTTCCAAAACAGACAATATTTTTATTGTTAGTATAAAGACTTTCAAAATTACAGCAGCAAAGACATAGCAGAAGAAATATAGTGTCAGTTCAGAATATGCAATGGAGAGTATAACTTACACCCATATGCCAAACAGGAGGCTAGCACACCCGCTGGCATAAGCAAGTAAATCTCTCTGGCTCTACCTGTGATGCATGGATTATTATATAGAGAAATTTTCTCTTTGTTCCAAAAAGCACATCCCCGAACTCTGGTCATGTACTTCCCTATTGGTACAAAAAATGTATACCTAACTATTCCTCCCCCCAGTCCTTGCCTCTTTCACTTCCCCACCCCCCCAGGAGGGGGGCCCGAGCAGAAACAGAGATTTCTTCTTGAACTTTCTTCCTCCAGCTCTGAGATCCTTATCACCTTGCAGATGCTAATTTGTGGTTTTTCAACACTGTACATCTTCAGGATGGCGTCCTTGTAGATAGTCTTATGCAGAAAGTTGGCAAGGGTGACCTTTCAGCACCCCAGCTCTTCTTGGTTCCCATAACTTGCTTCAGAGACAGGCAGCAAATGTCCAGTCTGGTTAAAAGTTCTGTCTTGGTACCACACTCCTTCATCTCTACTCCCCCGTCATCCTGCAGGGATTGTTGCTTGTTATAAATGTTTTATGGCTTTCCAGGGTGCCTGGCATATGTGGTCATACAGCACCGATAACAGCTCAGCAGAACCTTGGAGAAGTATCCTCCCAGCAGGGAATGGAGACAAGAACTTGCAGCAAAGGCCAGCTGGGTTAGCATTTCAAAGGATATATGTGTTCACAGACAGGCTGGGCCAGGCTATGGGAAAATATATGTTAAAAATGTCTGTAGTGTCCAGCATACACAAGTGAGGCCAGTATGTCCAGTTTATCCATCTGTATGTCCAGGTTATCCATCTCACCTTGGAAAAGGTAGGTACAGAGGCGTCCTCCAAGGTGTCAACAGTCTCATTAACCGTTTCCCCCCGACTATTCCAGTCAGAACATATATCCAGAAATCATACCTCCAGCACAGTTAACTCCAGTACCTTTAAGTGCAAAAAAGGAAGAAACATTAGCGCACTCTTTAAGTGCGTTTCAAGCAATGATAAAAAAAAAGGCCAGAGAGGAAGGGTAATTAGCAGCAGAAGATATGAAAGATTTAATTCAAGCCTACCCAGTCACATATGCCTGAGATCCTAATGGTCCAGGACAGATAGCTACTTAACCATTATCCTTTGCAATATAGCACTTTCCTTATTAATCCTTTCGCAGAAACGCCATCTTATTGCAGTTTTAGGCCAGCTAACCCCAGATACATTACATAATTGTTTACATTTAGTGGAATGGATCTATTTACCACATACGCCCCCTAAGAATATCAGCTCTCAATAAAAGTATAGTTCACTAATTTGTAAGGCAAGAAATAGAGCCTTAGCCATTATGGGATTCGACTTGGTATCTATCACCGTTCCCATTTCACAAGAGCAATGGGAATTTATTTTTAAATATAATGAGGAATTGCAAATTGCATTAACAAATTACTTCGGTCATATTTGCCATCATTATCCTAAAGATAAACGCTTAATTCTAGTTGCAGAAGGCGTTTTAGATTTTCATTCTGCACTAAACTTAACACCTATAATTGACGCTCTTACTGTCTATACAGACGGCAGCAAAACACATGGAGTTGTGCACTGGACCCAAGAAAATACTTATCGGGTCTTATTCACTCCCCCGCAACAATCCACTCAGTGATCAGAAGTAGCCGCTGTTATTCTTGCACTGCAAACCTTTTCCCACTGTCCATTGAACTTGATCAAACACAGTCTGTACGTTCGTAATTTAGTTTACCAGCTTCCTGGTGCCTACGTCACCCCATCAATTGATGACAATTTACTATCATTGTTTCTTGAATTACGCTCGTTATTATCGACACGTAAACACTCTCTTAGCATATTTCACATTCGTAGCCATCAAAGTCTTTCTGGAGTCATTTCTACAGGAAATAATATTGCAGACACTGCGACCAGGAAGATTTTTGCACAATTTACCACTCCCATAGACAGTCATGCATTCTTCCACCAAAATGCCAAAGCCTTGATAAAAATGTTTAAAATTCCCTTAAATCAAGCTACAACTATAGTTCAATCTTGCCCACAATGCTCACAGCTTCATTCAGCTGCTAAGTACGGGGTAAACCCCAGGGGACTTGCAGTAAATCAAGTGTGGCAAATGGATGTCACACAATATCCCCCTTTCGGGAAATGGAAATATCTACACATTGCTATTGACACCTATTCTGGTTATCTTTGGGTAACGTCACAAACAGGAGAAACAACGAATCAAGTAATCATGTGTTACAATGCATTGCAGTTATGGGAAAGCCGAAAACTTTAAAAACAGATAATGGTTCTGCATATTCTTCCAATGCTTTTTCTGAGTTTTGCTTACAATGGGATATCCAGCTGATTCACGATTTGCCTTATAATTCTACAGGACAAGCCATTGTAGAATGTGCCAACCATATATTAAAATCATATTTATTAAAACAGAAACCAGTGAAATATGCCGTTCCTAATTTGAGGCAGGTTCAGATGTCTTTATCCATTGTTTTATTCACTATTAACCATTTGAACTATTTTTCAGAGTATTCTGTACATGATAAAGATCATCAAATGACATTTCCATTACTGCAACCTTTGGTTAAATATAAACTGTCTCCTAATCCTGTCTGGCTTGGACCTGCTCCCTTAATAACCTGGGGGAGGGGCTATGCCGCTGTCTCAACTCCTACAGGTCCAGTTTGGGTACCGAGCAGACATGTCCAACCAGCACTAGCAGTTCCCATCTTCGAACCTACAGAAGAAGCTGCTGACACGCCACCTGTTCCAGTCTCGGAAACTACGGAAGAAGAAGAGAATGTCCTGGCACCAGCATTTACAGAATCCCATTCCTGAATTTGATTTCATCTTATGGAGACCACAAAAAATTCCCATCCCACAGCAAGATGACCAAAAAAGAAAGCATTATTCTTTTTTTTTTTAGTTCAATAATTTTTATTGAGTTTCCATAAACACAGAACAAAAATAATACAATATTACAAAGTATATGGTCCATATGCAAAAGAACACCTTTGAAAAAATTTGTGAGGCATACAGGCAAAGCAGGTACTTGAATGTATTAATAACAATAACATGCCAATAATGGTACAGTACAAGCAGGTCACAGTGAGGATGAAGTTATATATATAAAATTAAAGGATCAGTGTGGCATTTACATAGACGAACAATAGTCGTGTAAAGGAGACCAAACATTTTTATACTTGTTAAGGGCGTTTCTTTTTTCTGCTTTTACCTGTTCGTATTTACCGTGAAGACACAGAGTGTTCCACCAAGCATGGTAAACAACTTTATCTAGATTTTTCCAACAAAAGAGGACAGTTTGAATTGCTATAGACATCATGACAGTCAAGAGACAACCTTTAGACTCGTCTAGGGGTGAAGCAAGACCCTAAGACAGGGGTGTCCAATGTCGGTCCTCGAGGGCCGCAGTCCAGTCGGGTTTTCAGGATTTCCCCAATGAATATGCATTGAAAGCAGTGCATGCAAATAGATCTCATGCAGATTCATTGAGGAAATCCTGAAAACCCGACTGGACTGCGGCCCTCGAGGACCGACATTGGACACCCCTGCCCTAAGACATGAGAATGAGGATTCTAAGGGTGAGTGGTTCTGAAATGTCCAATATGGTACATATAGTGTCCCAAACCCTTTTCCAGTAAAGAGCTAGGTGTTTACAATTAAATAACAGATGTTCCAGAGAGCCATCGCTACTATCGCAAGACCAGCAGTTAGATGAAGAGGTAGGATTTATTTTATGGGAACGCAAGGGAGTCCATATAGCACGATGGAGCATAAAGAAAATGGATTGTAATATCGAGGCAGATCGGATGGATTTAAATAGGGTTGACCGAACAGAGACTCAATCTATGGCATCAGAAGGCAAATTTAATACATATTGCCATTTGAGTTCGGAAGGCAAAGGTTCTCCTGTGTGCCGCTGTATCACCTTATACCAGAAGGAAGCTTTACCATTTGTTGCAAAAGACTTGTCCATAAACGTGCATAAGCTAGGTTTGTCAACAAGAGACTGTGGATCGGGAATAGTGGCACGTATACAGCGTGAGTTGCAACCATGCATAAAACTGGTTTTTGGGAATACACCAAACATTCGAAAGATCATGGAAGGACATCCAGCCATTGACATTCATCAAGTCTTTAATCGTCTCAATGCCTCTTTGCTGCCAAAGTGGCCAGATGAAAGGTTTGGATTGGATTAGAAATCTCTGGTTGTTCCAAATCGGTAGAAGTGAAGATTGCTCCCAACTATGAGATAATGTTGATTCCAATTCTTGTAATGCAGATTTATATGACATGAGAATGCGATGGGTGAAAATCCTGTCAGTCAATGAATCAAAAAAGACAAGATGTGTATATAGATGAATTGAATGCCCTACTGAAACAGAATGAATGAACGGGGCTTAATAAACCTTTAAAGGTACCGCTTTGCTGAGCTGGGAGCAGGGATTTTGGCAGGAAGTTGAGTTCATTGCAGGGATGTTTAAAACGGGTTGGGTTAAAACCCTGTCAGTCAATGAATCAAAAGAGAGAAGATGTGTATATTAGATCAAATGATATTAGTATGTTAGTTCAATGTAGAGGAATGTAAAGTATTGTATGTGGGAAGCAAAAACCCGAGGTACAGCTATACGATGGGAGGGATGTCATTGACGGAGAGTACCCAAGAAAGGGACTAGGGGGTAATAGTTGACAAGACAATGAAGCAGTCGGCACAGTGCGCAGCGGCTGCTAAGAGAGCGAATAGAATGCTAGGTATAATCAAGAAGGGTATTATAACCAGAATGAAAGAAGTTATCCTGCCATTGTATCGGGTGACGGTGCGTCCACATCTGGAGTACTGCGTCCAATATTGGTCGCCGTACCTTAAGAAGGTAATGGCGATACTTGAGAGGGTTCAGAGGAGAGCAACGCGTTTGATAAAAGGTATGGAAAACCTTTCATACACTGAGAGACTGGAGAAACTGGAGCTCTTTTCCCTAGAGAAAAGGATTAGAGGGGATATGATAGAGGCTTACAAGATCATGAAGAGCATAGAGAAAGTGGAGAGGGAAAGATTCTTCAAACTTTCGAAAACTACAAGAACAAGAGGGCATTCAGAAAAGCTGAAAGGGGACAGATTCAAAACCAAAGCTATGAAGTTTTTCTTCACCCAAAGGGTGGTGGACACCTAGAATGAGCATCCAGAGGGCGTGATAGGACAGAGTACAGTATTAGGGTTCAAGAAGGGATTGGACAATTTTCTGAAGGAAAAGGGGATAGAGGGGTATAGATAGAGGACTACTACACAGGTCCTGGAACTGTTGGGCTACCACCTGAGTGGACTGCTGGGCACGATGGACCTCTGGTCTGACCCAGCAGAGGCACTTCTTATGTTCTTATGTTATGTTCTAAGTATCATATACCATGTTTACATCATGGGGACAAGTAGCCCGAAAATTACCCTGGGATGCCATGAACATTTATAGCCCCATAGTAGCAAATCACAAAAATCTGTCATGTGCTAGGGTACAGAATTGTACTAGAAATTGCATTAACAGTGGACTAGTTTTATGGAACTGTTTTTTGTAAATATTTCATATATTAATGCTCACCTTATCCTGCCTGCAGGTTGGTTTTGGACCTGTGGAACGCGAACATGGAATTATATTCCTGCTAATTTAACACACAATACCCAATGCTGCCTTAGTAGATTGGTGGCAGCATTGGTAAATAAACAGCAATTGATTAATCCCAGGATTACTAAAGAAAGACGCTCTGTCTCTATAACCTCTGATAGTTATGCCTTAAATGACCAGTGTGATAGTAATGTTAACCTGATCTCAAAAGCTGAAATTATCTGTTTGAAAATCTCTTTAGTTGGTGTACCTGGGTTAGCATTATATAATCAAAAAACCTTAGCACAATTAGCTTGTGCATTAGCTAAAAATATTAATCATACCTCACACGCACTTAGCTTGCTAAATCAAAAACAAAATAAACTACGAACAGCTGTGTTAGACAACCGAGCCGCTATAGATTATCTCTTACTATTACATCATCACGGCTGCAAAATTGTTAAAAATATGTGCTGTTTCAACCTATCCGATAACAGCAACCGTGTACACGACCAAATTCTGCAAGTACATGAATTGGCCTCTAATATGCGTCAAGACATCTTACCTCAGTGGTGGAATGCTTTATGGTTCTGGCTCCCATTTGGCCAATGGATCTGGGTTCTTTTACAGTATCTCCTCATTGGAATAGGTCTCTTGATTACTCTCTGTTGTTTTGTGCAATGCCTGCCTTCTTTGTTTAACTTACTCATGAGTCCATTTTATGGTCGATATCGCAATTTATCCCGAGCAGATTTGTTTTACCTCCATAAAGCCCTTAAAAATAGTAAAGTAAGGGGAAATGTAGGGATGCAGTTCTGATACACGGCCATATCAGCACACTTATCTGAGGCCCTGTGAAAGATTCATTCCTCATTCCCTCTCCCCTCTTGCCATGTAGCCATTCTGAAGCAAGGGACCTTGTGACAGAATGCTGAGGCATTCCCCCCTCCCCTCTTGTCACAAGACCCCTGTCACACATTTACCCTTATCTTATTCCTTATCTTAAGTATTCCTTATATGGGCAGCAAACAGACAGTGCCTACGTGCAAAAGGAGGCCTCTGTCACACGCTGAGTTTAAAGGCTGATCACGAGGTGCTTAAGGAGCATGCATTATAACCTTTGGAATGTCATTTGCTATAGTAAGCTTTTAGACATATTAGATGTGTACACAAGGGAATCACTTTATTGTAACCGTTATAATGTATTCAGATGTCACGTGAGATAGTAGCTTTGAGAATCACATTAGATATGTAAACAAATGAGTTACCTTGGTATAATCCGCACTGTAAATGTATGATGAAACGGTAGCAGAAAGTATACCTATAATTGAAGAATTATTAAGGGAAGGGATTCTAGAGGAATGTACATCTCTTTGGAATACCCCTTTGTTCCCCATACAGAAATCAGATGGCTCATATAGAATAGTGCATGATTTGAGGGGCTTGAATAAATTAATAAAGCCTGAGTACCCCGTGGTTGCAAATCCTGTAACAATATTGAATGAGGTTTCATTGGGATCTTATTTAACTATTATTGATTTGAAAAATGCATTTTATATTATTCCACTACAACCAAGGTCACGTCCGTATACCGCCTTTACCATTTTATACTATTACACTACAACCACGTCCCTATACCGCCTTTACCTTTAATGGTAAGCGCTATCAGTGGGGACGCCTCCCCCAGGGATTCTTGGAGAGCCCCTCTGTGTTTTCTAGAATATTAATGCAAGATTTGCAAACATTCAGAGAACGGCTCCCATCAGGAGTACATTTGATATTTTATGTAGATGATTTATTATTATCTGCACCTACCCTGGAGGATAATGTGAAATATACTATTGAGCTGTTTAATTTTTTGTGTGAACAGGGTTATGTAGTCAATAAGGATAAATTACAAATAGCAGAAGAGGTCACTTTTCTAGGGTATCGAGTGGGTAAGTCAGTACAAACATTAACCAAGGTTTTAGTGCAGGAAATAGAAGGAATACCCTTACCACAGACAGTGAAGGAATTAATGGGATTCTTAGGACTTCCATTGAGGGCTAAATTGAAAGGGAACGTCCAAAGCAGAGATAAAATTCAATTAGATCTTGCTCAGGTTGTTCTTATATAGGAGCTAAAACAGGCAATTAGAGAAGCGCTACAGTTTGTTTTACCATTGATTGGGATGGAGGTACAGGTGCATTTACATATTGGACCCCCTGGGTGGGGTGTTGTTTTACAGCAAAATGGTAATATTTGTGGGTATTTATCTGGAAGCTTTACACCTGTGGAAATGGGGTTTTCTCAGTGTGATAAAGGAGTAGTAGCAGCTGTCACATTGGTAGAGAACATTATGGACTTATTACTATAGTCACATCACAGTCCATGATGTTTTAAACAATCTAAAATTGCCAGAAATAGTGTTTACTAGTCAATGTATAGGGAAGTATTTGGCTTTACTTACCACAGGCTTAGTAGATGTTCAGCCTAAGTTAAAAGATAAGGATCCAGCACAAGTGTTATTGCAGTACGATGAACCCCTACGTGATGGATATATTTGTTTCATAGATGGTTCAAGTGCTGCAAATCAATCAGCATTTGCTATTACTACGTATGAGTGTAGAACTTATTGCTTACCATCAGATAAATGCTCAGCTCAGACAGCTGAATTATCAGCATTAGTTCAGGTCCTACAGGACAATATGGGGAGAAAAATTACTGTTTATTCAGATTTTGCATATGCTTGGGGGGTAGCTAAATTACATTTACTGAAATGAAAAAAGAGAGGTTTCATTGATTTGGGGGGGTGGGCATCCAGTTCAACATTTACCTTTGATAGAGATTAGATAGATTATTGCAGCAATATAACAGACAAGACATTGGCATTATGTAAAATTAAGGCCCATGACAAGACTGATGAATCCTGGGAGCAATATATGTATAATCAGACAGATCTAGCACCAAAAAGGGCTGTTGAGCAACAGCGTATGATGGTAGTACAGAGTAGATCTAGAAGCAGGATTACAAAATAACAGGAAGAAAAGAGAAGACTGTTCCTAGATGGAGTAACAGAGAAAGAGATTCAGAGATGGATAAATTTGCAGTGTAAATGTATCGAAGGAATTTGGTATAATTTTCAAGGTTTGCCATGCATGGCTAAAGTACCTCTTGTGATAATGATTCAACAAATGCACAATGCTTTACATGAAAGTGCAGCTACTTTAATTAGCGCATAAAGTTAGGAAAGCCTTTTTGTGGCTACTTAGCCAGTTAGTGGATTGAAAATCAGCCAGTGCCTAGTTAGCTTTCAAGAAACTGCTGATGGTGTATGTTTATGTATATTTAAGAACATAAGCAATGCCTCCACTGAGTCAGACCCGAGGTCCATCGTGCCCAGCAGTCCGCTCACGCGGCGGCCCAACAGGTCCAGGACCTGCGCAGTAGCCCCCTATCTATACCCCTCTATCCCTTTCTTCAGCAGGAAATTGTCCAATCCTTTCTTGAACTCCAGTACCGTACTCTGTCCTATTACGTCCTCTGGAAGCGCATTCCAGGTGTCCACCACCCGCTGAGTAAAGAAAAACTTCCTAGCATTTGTTTTGAATCTATTCCCTTCCAATTTTTCCGAATGCCCTCTTGTTCTTATATGTTTTGAAAATTTGAAGAATCTATCTCTCTCTACTTTCTCTATGCCCTTCATGATCTTGTAGGTCTCTATCATGTCTCCTCTGAGTCTCCGCTTTTCCAGGGAGAAGAGCTCCAGCCTCTCCAATCTTTCAGTGTACGAAAGGTTTTCCATGCCCTTAATCATTCTTGTCGCTCTCCTCTGGACCCTCTCAAGTATTGCCATATCCTTCTTAAGGTACGGTGACCAATACTGAACACAGTACTCCAGGTGCGGGCGCACCATTGCCCGATACAACGGCAGGATGACTTCTTTTGTTCTGGTCGTAATACCATTTTTAATAATACCCAACATTCTGTTTGCCTTCTTCGCGGCTGCTGCGCATTGCGCCGTTGACTTCATTGTTGTATCCACCAGTACACCCAAATCTCTTTCAAGGTTACTTCCCTCTAATACTAATCCCCCCATTAGGTAGCTGAACATCGGGTTCTTTCTCCGTATATGCATGACCTTGCATTTCCCTACATTGAATTTCATCTGCCATTTATTCGCCCACTCCTCCAGTTTGTTTAGGTCCCTTTGTAGGTCCTCACACTCTTCCGTAGTTCTAACCCTTCTACAGAGTTTAGTGTCATCCGCAAATTTTATAACTTCACATTTCATCCCCGTTTCCAGGTCATTAATAAATACATTGAACAGCAGCGGTCCAAGTACAGACCTCTGCGGAACTCCGCTCGTGACTTTCCTCCAGGCTCTACCACCATATCTGACAGGCAGCTCACACAATGGTTTACAATATAAAACCATAATAAGATCATTTACATGTGTACTTTCATGACATAACATCACTGAAGACCCTTAACTCCCTCTGTCCTGAAGGCTGAAACTCCCAAATTAAATCCTGACCCCTCCCCCCATTAAGTTTGCACCTTCCACAATAAGTTCCAGCTCCCTGACATTCTCCTACCTATCTTACTCTCACACACTTCTGCCAGTAAAGATCTAGAATGAATCCATTGCCTTCTGAATGGCAATTGATTCATTCTAGAGAGGTGGGATAGGTTCCTGGTGTAAGAGGTTTTGTATTGGGGTTCTGTGTTGGGGCCAACTTTCAAAAGTGCTTTCATGTTACAGAGAAAGTCATTCACTTTTATCTCACAAGCATGTTCAACTAATGAATTACAATATTCAAATCATCATCATTATTATAATACATTGTAAATTACTCCCCCACCAAACTTTACAATCCCCCTCACTTATTCATGTTGGTGATCTTGATATGGTTTATCAAGTCAAGGATCAGGGGTTATGATTGTCAAGAAGTATCATGCCAAGAACTGGAAATTAAGGGGAGAGAATCTTTTCTAAAGAAGCCAATCTTGATGGGGTTTTAGAGGGATGACATTAACAGTAGTAAATAGTCCAAAGTTAAAGAGCTGATTTGCAGAGGGAATTTTCTAATGTAGTATTCCCGCAAAAAACATTTAACATCTGGTCCAAGACAGATGTGTATGAAACCACTAAACCCTAATTTGCATATATCATTGCTTAATATACTTAAGGTACACATCAATTTCAGCTTATACCTGTTTAAATGTAGAGTTGGAGATGGGGCATTTTCATATCTATGCAAAACTTACAATGCTTTGCACGTTATGTTTATTGGATGCTAAACAGCCATAGCAAGCAAACTAAGTTTTAGTGCATTAGGCGCCAAATGTCATCTTGGCCTGGGCAAGTTCTATTCAATTCCTCTCTTCTGATTTATGAGTTAAATTTTTCTACTTATTGTGTACAGTATTAGCAAGGATAAGTTTCAAGGCTTTTCAATTGTTGACATTCCTGTAAGTTTCAAGGTTTGGCCATTTCCTACACTTCATCTGTTCAATGTACATTTGTTTTCCCGTCCTAGGCAAGTAAACAGAGTCATATGAGCCCCTTGGTTGGGTTTGATTAATCGTTAACAGTGACATAATTTCATGCTCTTTTAGGGAAATAAACAAATCTTCTTGCACCTCTTCTTTTTTGAAACAGAATTGTATTTCCAGTTGCTGGAAAAATTATGATGAGCAATTTCTGTGTCCTTTCCTCTCCTGGACCTTAGATATATTTTGGAACATAATTCTTTAATCAACACTGCACATTCTACCACCAACAGCTCATGTTGTCCCTTGTGACTACGATCTATTAAAATCCTTGCTGCTTCCTCAGTCCTCCTCCTCCATACTAGTTTGCATCCCTTGTTCCTTCATGCATGAGGTTCACCATGTTATTTGTTGCCCTGCAAGCTCTCAATAGATTGAAGTTTCAGTTGTGTTTCTGTTTAGTCATTAAAAGTGATTTACTTGAAGCAAATTTACCAAGTGACAATATTTGGTAGGCTGGAATGTGTTGTCCTCTAGAACTGTTACTGTGCTTTGTAGAGTTTGAGGAAAACAAGGAAAAAACTGCAGACAAGTGTACAAGATGCAGGCTATATTTATTATATCAAAAAATTGAATGCGGTTAATGTTACCACCTTTTTACAAACAGAGGGATCCGACACGGTACGTGTTTCGGTTCATACGCCTTCTTCAAGGGTCCTGATAAATGAAAACAGAAATAGTTAAGGATATACATGAACACATATGTGGACACTTATATACTTGAGCAGGGGTCCTCAAACTTTTTAAACAGGGGGCCAGTTCACTGTCCCTCAGACCGTTGGAGGGCTGGACTATAGATATTTTTTTAAAAAAACTATGAACAAATTCCTATGTACACTGCACATATCTTATTTTGAAGTAAAAAAACAAAACGGGAACAAATACATTATTTAAAATGAAGAACAATTAAAGTTAAATCAACAAACTTACCAGTATTTCAATGGGAACTATGGCTGGTTCCATATTTGTCACTGCTAGTCGTAACAAGTGATGCATGTGTGCATCAGTTAGTCTAGATCTGGTTGGAGATTTCACATGTTTCATTCTGGAAAAAGTCTGTTCACAGACATAAGTGCTGCCAAAGATGGTTGCCATTTTGAGTGCTTGTAGAATATGTCTCAGAGGGGAGATATGCATAGAAATTAGGAAGGATGCTTGACTTGAATGCGTCTTTCAGAGAGTCACAATTATGCAGTTCAGCCAGTTCCATTTGGTAAATTGTATCCATATTTTCAATGTCAATAGAAAATGGGTTACGGAAAAGCTGTATGCCCTGTTCATGGAGATGAAGCTCTTTAAATCTAAATTGGAACTCTTTTTGCAACTTTTCCAGTGAATCCACACATGTTTTGTTCGGGAATGCAATCAATGGTTTTTCTGCTAACAGATTTTGAGTTGTGGGGAGATGGCAGAAATTTTCCTCCTTCACTTGTTTGATGAGGAGGCCTAATTTTACTTCAAATGCTTTCACATGTGATAGCATATCACAGATGAGCTTCCCCTTTCCTTGAAGTTGCACATTGAAACTGTTGAGTAGCTCTGTTACATCTGTCAGAAATGCGAGGTGCCATTTCCATTCTGCATCATTGAGCTCTGGTACTTCTTTGTTTTTTGAAAGCAGAAAAGCTGTAATCTGTGGAAGTAAGTCATAGAAATGTTTCAAAACTCTCCCTCGACTCAGCCAACGGACTTCTGTGTGGTACAGAACATCTTCATAGGCAACATTTAGCTCAGACAAAAATTCCTGAAATTGTCTGTGGTTTAGTGCGTTAGCTCTAATGAAGTTAACACAAGATACCACAATTTTCATAACAGAGTCCCACTTCAGTGATTTACTACACAGTGCTTGTTGGTGGATGAGGCAGTGTATGGCTATTGGATGAGAATGGTTATGTTTGTCCATCTCTTGGTTAATGCGAGCAATTACTCCTTTCTTAGACCCCACCATGTTAGGAATACCATCAGTTGTCACACTGGCTAGTTTAGCCCAGTCCAGACCAAACCATTCACAGTTTGGCAAACATTTTCATAGATATCCTCTCCTGTAGTTGTTCCTTTGATGCTTTGCAGTGCAGCAAGCTCTTCTGTGACTTCAAAATAGTCATTTGTCCCACGAATAAAAATTAGAAGTTGTGCAGAATCACGAACATCATTGCTTTCGTCGAGTGCCAAGGAAAAATAGGAAAGCTTTTTTGCGGAGTTTTGCAAATGCTGATGCAAATTGTCTCCCATTTCTTCAATCCTTCGTGTAATTGTAGATCCTGAAAGACTCACTGTACTAAATAAATCGGCCTTCTCTGGACACATCTCTTTGGCAACAGAAAGAAGGCATTCTTTAACAAATTCTCCCGCCACGAATGGTCTGCTATTAGGTTGGCAACTTGAAAAATTGATGCAGTGATGAAATATTTAGCTGCTTCTGCTTCACAAAAGTATTTTGCTGAGTTGTCAATGTATTTTTCAGTTTTAATATTTTATATTTTCTCACTTCTCCGACCAAACAATCATATTTATCTTTATGTTGAGTTTGATAGTGTCGACGCAAATTGTATTCTTTGAACACAGACACTATATTCTGGCATATCAAACACACAGCTCTTTCCTTGTACTGCATGAAAAAGTAATCATAGGTCCACTGTTCTTTGAATATCCTACACTCTGAGTCAATTTTTCTCTTTCTTGACATCATTGAAGAAAAAGCAAATGTGCTAAACAAATACTTCTGTTCTGTAAATCCTGGAGAAGGACCGAGATTGTCTGGCAAAGTTACACGAGAAAATGGAGTAGATTCAGTACCCTTCATGGAGGAGAGTGTTTATGAGCAACTTGAAAAACTGAAGGTGGACAAAGCGATAGGACCAGACGGGATCCATCCCAGGATACTAAGGGAGCTCAAAGAGGTTCTGGCGAGTCCTATTAAAGACTTGTTCAACAAATCTCTGGAGACGGGAGTGATTCCTGGGGATTGGAGGAGAGCGGATGTGGTCTCTATTCATAAAAGTGATCACAGGGATGAAGCAGGAAACTACAGGCCAGTGAGCCTCACTTCAGTTGTTGGAAAAATAATGGAAGTATTGTTGAAAGAAAGGATTGTGTACTTCTTTGAATCTAATGGGTTACAGGATCCGAGGCAACATGGCTTTACAAAAGGTAAATCGTGCCAAACGAATCTGTGCTTGTCTTCAGTGGCCCTGATTCTGCAAAGTGTGCCTAAAGTTAGGCGCAGTTTGGATGTCCAAGATAGGCATCTTTTGTAGAATTGCACTCAGCGGCATTCAGCACTGTTTAGACATCTAATTTTTGAGACGTGCTTTAGAGAATCGGATTTTCGGCGAGAGTTAGACTTCCAAACAATGTCTCTAATATTATAATATTTTATTATTATGTTATTAGAATGACAATTTTATGGTGTTTTTCATTATAATTGTGATACTGGTTGTTGGATCTGTTTAATGCTTTTATTTATTTTTCTTCCATCAGAGATAATGACTGGGATTTGAACCAGCAAAATGAAGGTAGAAGGCTGTAGGTTTAACCAGTGTGCTACACAATAAGCTAACAAGTTACATAGGAATTATAAAACTAGGTCCGTTAGGCATTGTAAAGGAAGTCTACTTTTCAGCATAGTTTGGGCTTCAGATAGACCTGAGTTCTATGGACGAAACTTAGACACAGTTTGGACGTCCTTAATACGATCTGCTAAATAGCTCTCTGGGTTTTTATTTTTGATTTATTAAGCTCAAAATACATTTAATAAGGTACCACATAAACAGGGCACAACAAAACAGATATATTGCAAGCAAAATCTTCTATTTTTGTGGACAAACAGCAATGCTATTTGCTAATTAGGGGAAAAAGATCCATTAGCTGAAGCACAGCACATGAAAAACACAGCTTTAAGTTTCTTGCTAAAAAACTACCCTTTTTTCTGACTAAACAGTACTCCAATCAGCTCATTCTTGAAAGCAAAGAAAGCACATGAAAAAAAAATATATAGATTGCATACATAACTTCATTTGCAAAAGCTTAAAACTGAAAAAAACAGATAATAATAACAGTTTTATATACCGCAGGACCGTGAAGTTCTATGCGGTTTACAATGATTAGAAAGATGCTACAAATTGAGTGGAACTTACATAGTTGGAGATTAGATACAGACCTTAGCATGGCTTTTACTTCATTGCAAATGGAGATGTGCAGCTGCACAATGCTGACCTCATTGTGAGATCATCAAGATAAACTTGCAAGGTAGAATGCCACAATTGAAATATATGCTGGGATTTGAACCCATGACCTCTGGCAGATGAGCACAGGGCTTTTATCTGGTGAGCCACAGCTGCTTCCTTTCATTCATGGGGGTTCCTACCATGAGAGCTTAGTGATCCTAGCTATGTGAAGGTGAAAATGTCTGACAAGATCACTTAGCAAATCCCTAAGCTATCATATCAGATGTGAGGAAGAAAGACATTAGTGGAAGCTGCTGTGGCTCAATGAGTAAAAGTCCTATTCTCATCTTCCAGAGGTCATAGGTTAAAATCCCAGCATGTTTTTTAATTGTGGCAGTCTTCCTTGCAGGTGCACCTTGATGATCTCACAATGAGGTCAGCATTGTGCAGCTACACACCTCCATAAGTATAAATATACCTCCCCCTCCCCTTCCTTCCCCCCCAACCCTACCCTCTATCCCACAGATGTCAAACTCAAGTCCCATAGGCCGAATCTGGCCCACCTGGCCATTTTATGCGGCTTGCAGTACGATGCAGCGTTTTCATTACCGCCCCCGGTGTTATCTTCCTTTTCAGATTATATTCAATCTTCATAATATGATCATCTTCCTCAGTCTACTTTTCCTTGTCAATTTTATGTATTATGTATTACATCATTGTTAACCGAGTCGAGCTCCTCTTGGTTGATGACTCGGTCTATAAAACTAAGTTTTAATTTAGTTTAATAATTTGTAAATCCTTCAACACCAGATCTTTAAAAGTAAGAATCTTTGGGTCTATCGCCCCTGGTAGATACCACTAAGAAAATGCTTTACATATAGAAATTTCCAGAGTCTCACAATTATCAGCAAAGAAAACTTTCAATTGTAATTACCTCAAGAATTTATAGAATGCCACCTGGAGTTTAAACGGATCATAAAATGACACTAGAACAAATCCTAATCCAAGATTCAAAACAGTCAGTTGAACATTTGTTAATTCAGGTCAAGCTATATTATTCACTGCTGAATTTGACCAGTCTGACTCAATTTAGATACTGTTCCTGATCCCAGTCCAGGTCCCGGTCTGGTTTGACCCCTCCTGGAGCCTCTCAATTGTCCTCTCATCGATCTACCTCTGACCGATAAAAAATCTTCTGAACCCAAAGTCACTGATTGGTGGTCACTACCTTCTTCATTAGTATATTCTGACTCCCCAGTGATTCCATTAAACACTACTTTCTTCTTCTGAACCCTCATCATATCTTTTCTAATCCAAAGCTAAATCATCTTCTACTCATAATCTCTTTCAAATTTTTTTTACTTTAGTTAGCTTCAAATTCTCATGAAAAATAAATATTGTCTGTTGTAACTCTGTAATTTGTTTGTCATATTCTTTTACAGCATACTTCTCTTTCAACTCAGACTCCATATTTGATATTTTAGTTTTAAATTCAATCAATCTCTACTTCAGCTGTTGTTTCTACTATCATTAGCATTAGATCCCTGCTATGCCAATAAATAAAGAAATAAAGAAATAAAAACACTACTGTTCAAAAAATATCTCCCATCACTCTAACCACCACCCAATGAGTTCCCAACCAACGACTCGGAAACACCTATCTCTTGTCTGTGACCTAAAATGTACTGTAACTCTTCTACATTACACCCGATTTAAACGATCGAGTTACCAAGTATTACCTCTGCAAAATGCATTATCTTCTGTTATATGTAATAACTTCTGTGATAAGTATTATCTTCTGTGAACTTGAAGTATCATAACTCTTTACTGTTATGTAAATGTATCCTGAAATGTAATTCTACTGGAACTGCCCAGATATCTTCCATAATGTAATCCGCCTAGAACCGCAAGGCACAGGCGGAATAGAAATCCCTAATGTAATGTAATGTAATATACCTATCCACTTTTCAAGGAAGGTCTCGTCATAGGTAAACATTTTTGGTTCTTTCACCAAACGTAAACCATGAGGTATCATTGATTTCTTTAAGTAGTCCACTAATGTGCTATTATGAAGTTCAGCTTTCGTCAAACGTTTATGTAAATTTTGTAAATCCTGCCATGTGTTCTGCAAGGTCATCTCAGAATTATCAAGAAGGGCGGGACGTGATAATAATTGGATCCGTTCTGTGTATCCACCAAATTCACTTTGCATATTTAACTTTGCCATATTTAGCTAAGTATAGTTATATATCCACACTTCAGCGGCCGCACACTATAGTTCACTGAAAAAAAGATTAAAATTGCATCATATAGTAAAGTTAGTAGTTGGTATATATTGATCTAGCTGATTCTTAGGCAGTAAGCGCAGGAGCCCTTACTGCCTACAAAATGGGTGGTGGTAAACGCTTACACAGTGATATTTTTAATGGTCACATTCTAATTGCACAATTAGCACATAGCCATTCATTATGGAAAGAGTAAAATTAGCTTACTTCTGGCTGCAGCACAAATGGCCTCGGCATGCAAGAAAGACCCGCGGTAAGGTCCCTCTGAGGCCACTTTTCTGTAACTTTAGTAAAAGGTCCCCTATATGTATAATGGTGGATCGTTACTGGTGCCAGAATCACAACGTGGATTCAGTGGCAGAGTAAGGGGAAGCATCAGTATTGGCGCCTCTCTTTCTCTCCGCCCACACCACTGCATGCCTTTTTAAATGCTCATCAGCTTGAGCAGCATCTTTTACTTGCTGCTTACACCAGTGTCTGCTCCCTTCTGATGTCACTTCCTGGTCGCGGGACCATAAGGCGACTTCAGAAGGGAGCTGGCATTGGCACGAGCAGTGGGCGGGAGATGCTGCTTGTGCCGACAAACTTTTTAAGAGGTATGCGGGGTTGGAGGCACTGAAGAGGCTGAAAAGAGTTTGTAGCCTATGTAGCCTCCTAGTTATTAGTTTACTTGGGAAAGTTGGTATGAGAAGTTGGAGTGCTGTGTGACCAGCTCAGACAATATATTACCCATATTTGATAGTATGATATTTAGAGTTTGTGACACTGTAGTTGCAAAAAAAAAAAAAAAAGTGGTTCAATTAATTTGTCAGTTATTCCCCCCAAAAACCACTTTGTTTGATGATGTTATTTTTGTGGGTTGGATATATGATGAAGTGATCCGTGTTATTCTTTTGATCAGTTGGGTAAAATCATCCCATGTGCTACATGCCCACTAGTATACTATATATATAGTAGAATATCAGTGAACAACTATTGGCATGTCTGAAGCCGTAAAGAAATGTTTGATTAGATAAATCAGTTTACATTGGTCTGCTAGATAAATGACATGCCCACTAGTATCATCTTCCTGTCCACTGCATGGTGGCCACTGCAAGAAAGACAATAGACAGGAAGCCATTTTTGCATCCCTGTGGCTGCTTTGCTTGAAGATCCTTCCAAACAGCCCTGGTCACCATGTTCCACCTATGTTCAGCGCTGTCACCTATCCATGTAGGTTCACTAAATACTGTACAATATATGCATTGAACAAAGTTGTCTGGTTAAGTTTAAAGCTCCACTTAATAGTTTTGTGAACACTGACCTCTTTATGCAATGCTTGATAACATATCTAAAGTTGTCATGCTGTTTTATAAATGTCTAATGGGACATAGAGGTTCTCTAATCAGAAAGTGAAGGGTATAAATTGAAGAACTAGGGCTGGAACCGAGTAGACTTGCATGATCAATGTACCATATACAGTGGTACCTTGCTTTAAGAGCATAATTCATTCCAGAAGCGTATATCAAAGCAACTTTCCTCTTAGAAGATAATGGAAACTTGAACAATTCGTTCCACCAACCCCCCCCCCCGCCCCCCCCCCCCCCTGAGGCTACCGGCGCTGCTCCATCACCCCCTCCCCCCGCTCTAACCGGCATCGCAACCACCCCTCCACGAGAACGCAAAGCGCCCCCGTGCTGAAAGCGGCATCCGCCCGCCCTTCCTCCCAAGCACGGTCCTTACCCCTTCTGCTCATTGTAAGGGTGAATGCGAGCTCCCGCCTCTTGCCTGGGCTGGGCCTTGAGCATCTGCGCATGCTCAAGGCTTTCTGGCTCTCGTTCTCTCGGAGAGAACCAGATCTCCGAGAGAACGAGAGCCAGAAGGCCTTGAGCATGCGCAGATGCTCAAGGCCCAGCCCAGGAAAGAGGCGGGAGCTCGCATTCACCCTTACAACGAGCAGAAGGGGTAAGGACCGTGCTTGGGAGGAAGTGCGGGCGGATGCCGCTTTCAGCACGGGGGTGCTTTGCGGTTCTCGCAGGGAGGGCGTTCGCGTGGGGGGGGGTTGCGATGCCGGTTCGGGAGGGTGCGATGCCGGTTAGAGCGGGGGGGGAGGTGCTCGTACACCAGAACATGCTCGGTTTGCGAGGCAAAAGTTTGCTGAGTGTTTTGCTCGTCTTGCAAAACACTCGCAAACCGGGTTACTCGCAAACCGAGGTTCCACTGTATATGGTTGGGATGGGCTGGGGGGATTGACGGGAACTACAATAATTTGGGATGGTTTAGAGAGGCTGGAGTGAGCTTGGACAGCAATTCCAGTAGTTGGAACCTAATGATAGTGCCAGGCAGACTTCTACAGCAGAAATATCAAAGAAAATTAAAATATATACTAAACTAAACCTTAAGTTTATATACCGCATCATCTCCATGGGAGTGGAGCTCGACACGGTTTACAAAGCTAAAAATATAGGAAGAGAGAGGAGGAAGATTTACAAGGGGGTATATATAGAGGGGATGGAATAGAGGAAGAGATGTTATATGTTAGAGAAAAGCCAGGTTTTCAGTTGTTTTCGGAATAGTTGGAGGGAGCTCAGGTTCCGCAGCGGGATAGTGAGATCGTTCCAAAGGCCTGTGATTTTGGAGAGGAGGGATCTTCCCAGTTTTCCTGCTTGGAGGATGCCGTGTAGAAAGGGGAAGGATAGTTTATGTCTGTGGGCTGATCTTGTGGTAGCAGGCATCAGGGCGAGGAAGGATAGGGGGATTAGGGGCGGAAAGATGCCGTGAATGATCTTGAACGCCAGGCAGGAGCATTTGAAATGAATTCTGGAAAGTACTGGGAGCCAGTGAAGATTGGTAAGTAGTGGGGAGACGTGATCAAATTTGCGTTTAGCAAAAATCAGTTTGGCTGCAGTATTCTGGATAAGCTGGAGTCTGCGAAGACTTTTTTTTGTTAGACATAAATAAATGGCATTACAGTAATCGAGTTTGGATAGGATAATGGATTGTACAAGGACGGTGAGAAGAGAGCGAGAGAGACTGTTGGGTAGTCTGGATGAGCCACACAGGTTTTTATCTGCTGTCATTTAGTATATTACTGCTGTAAACCGCCTTGGGTGAATCTCTTCATAAAGGCAGTTATTAAACCCAATAAATGCACTGTCTTGGGTGAATATTTTCCTAATGGTGGTTAATAAATCCCAATAAACAAATAGGTGATCCCAGCAGGTTTCATTAAGCTTAAACAGGACTGACAAAAGTCCTTAAGGGAAACCGAGAAGCAAAGTGAGATGTGGCCACTTGAGGGCGCCCAGGAGTCACCAGTGCTGTGGTTGCTGTGTAGCTCCAGCCAGCGTGCTTTGTGTTTTCTCTCTCTTTCTCTGCCCCTGTGAGAGCAGGTCCTCTCTCTCCTCCTGTCTGGTCTGAAGCCTCCCCGGGCACCTTGCATTCACACAAGCTCGCTCTCGGATCACCCTGGGATCTTGTGAAAGACACACACTTTTCCTTTTTGTTTCCTTTATTTTTGCTTGGAAAGGGAACGGAATCATCTTTCACCAAACCAGAGGGGGAAACGGGCAGAAAGTTTGCAACCTGCTGCTGCCCTATGGGGCCGAAGCACTCTGCCATCGTGCGGATCCACTTAAACTACTTGGGCTTAGATTTGTGATTTTTTTTTTTTTTTACTTCCTTTTTTCAATTAAATTATTACTAATTATTATTTTTGCTGCATGGATACATCATGGCTACGCTGGTTTGCAGGGTCCAGTTTCTAGATGATACAGATCCTTTTAACAGTACTAACTTTCCGGAGCCTACACGACCCCCACTGTATACTTTCAGGGAGGACATCCCTCTCATCAATCAGATTGCGGGGGTGCACCGGTTGCTTCGAGCTCCTCACAAGGTAAGCCGAAAAGAGGGGGGGGGGGGGGTGAGGAATGTGATCCTTAATTTTAAAACTGTGCCATTATGTATTTCTACTTTTCCAGTCTACCCAACCATACATAGATCTTTTGGGAAGTGTGCTTCTTCAGCAAACTATTTGCTGACACCCCCCCCCCCAACACACACACACAAACATTTGTTATAATCCCCCACAGTAAGAAGATACATTGCTTCTTTTTTTTAAACTACAGTTTTACTGGCAGTGCATCATGTCTTTCCTGGTGCTCTTGAATCGTGACAACACTCGAAACAGTAGGATTTGCTCGGCTTGATAAAAGTCAAGTTGCCAGCCCCCCCTCCCCCTTCTCTCCCTCCCCAAATAAAAACTTCTGAAAGTAAATAATACACTGATTGGGGCAGGAATATGAAGGATAAGACAGGGCTTGTAAAAAAAAATTACAGTGCACGTGGCTTTTGGAGGAAACCAGCAATCTGTGGTGGAGTTTGCTGAAAGTTAAGTGGAGAGAGAAAGAGAGCTGCAAAAGGAGGTCCGCAGTCTGCCTGCAGGGAGAGAGGCCTGCAGGAGCTCTGCGGCTCCTTCTCCAGCTGTCTGCTCTGCTCCTCTGGCTCTCTCAGCACTAAACATCATTGAGGCGGACAAAAAAGGAGACTCTTTTTGCTTTCTCTATGGGTTACCGAGAGAGATCTGCAAGGGACACGCTGCATTTATTTCCTGCTTTCTGAGATTAGTTTCCTTATAGTGTTGCCTGCAGGGTTGAATGACTAGAGCTAGACTGGAAAGGTTTCACCTGAAGACTTTTTTTTACCCTTAATTTGCAAAGGAAATAGAGGAATCAGAATGCTTTCCACAGTCCAGCTTACAGCGGTTCAGGGATTTTGTATTGTGTAGTTTAAAGGAATGTGACAGCAGATACAAGGATATTCCAATGGAATTGTCCTCTCCCCCCAACCCCTTCAAAACATGCAAGCAGCAAGTTAACCCCCCCCCCCCCCCCCCCTCGAGAAAACAAAACCAAAAATTCAGAAAGACCCTGCTGCTTCTAGTGTTCAGCTTTCATCAGAGCCGGCCCCCTTCACAGACAGCTGAAAAGTTATCTTTTCATTGGCAAGTTCCTCAAAGTGCTGTCAGCTTGCCGGTTGACTAGTTTTGAATCCGTGAAATACAAAGTATCTTTTCTGTACCCAGCTTGCAGTTAACAGCCTGGTAAAGAGTCTAAAGAGCTTTGCACCCTGTATTTTCTGCTCTCACTCTGCAAGCTGGAATCTCAGTGTGAGCCCTTAATAAGTAATCCATGGATAGTTTAAAGCAGTGGAGTCTGTGTAGGCTGTGATACCTTTAATTGAAGCAGCTGAGGATCCTGTAGGACATGACCTTTCAAAGCCTCTTAAGCCCTTCCCACGACCAGCTAATGTTTTCCTCCCCCCCCACTTATTGGGAGGATGCATCTATCCTGCATTTTTTAAAAATGCTCCGGACAAAGGCAATTTTAAGCTGCATTTCAAGAGACTATTGCAAAAATTAAAAAAAAAGCCCACAACAGACTTCCTAAAATGCATTCAATTCAGGGCTGAAAGCCAGCTTTTCAGAGTTTTTTATGGAAACTGGGGAAACTCATTTGTTAGATTGTCAGCTGGCCAGATAGAGAAGAAGAGAGCTTTGGTGCAGAGGGATTGAGGCCATAGGACTGGGCTGCCCTTGTGGATGTTTCTGAGTTAAGCCATTGCAGTGGAGAGCTATGGTAAAAATAGCATTGAGTCTGCTTTTCTTGGAACAAGGAATTGATGCTTTGCTTATCCATGTGAAGAGCTGTAGCAGCCCCCTCCCCCCCCCCAGCTCTCCCGCCCGCTTGCAAACTCATGTACAGTACTGGTAGTGTGCAGGATGAGAGATGCCCCTTCCCACGCTGCGCTTGCCCCTTCTCGTTCCCTGCATCTTTTAAACTTCTCAGATGCAAGCAGCATGCCTGCGTCGGTGTTGGCTCGCCCTTTGACGTCACTTCCTAAGTGCGGGATCTGGAAGTGGCATAAGCGAGAGCGCCGATGCCGACGTGGGCAGCAGTGTTGCTCGCACTGGAGAAGTAAAAAAAAAAAAAAAAAGGTACGGGGGAAGGCAAGGGGCTTGCACACGCGGCAGGGGGAGGAGCGGGGAGAGGAGGAGGGGTGCCGGCACCCCTAGCAAGATAGCGCCTGGGGTGAACTGCCCCCCTTAATATGCCACTCGGTGCAGTTTATTAAGGTGGGCATCTTCTTGTTCCACCCCCCACCCCCACCCCCGGTTTGTTTGCAGCAGGAGTACACAATATTTCATGGTCCTCTGAGGGAGGAAGGGTCATTCCATTGTTAGAATAGGGAAATGTTGCTCCAAGTCAGTCTTTTTTTTTTTTTTTTTGTATATCTTTATTGAATTTTCAAACTACAATTGTGCAACAAGTAATTCATATACATATAATATTACAAGAAAAGCACAATAAACTTTTCAGATATTAATGTACAATTATATTTTCCCCCACCCTACCACCTAATATTCAAATAAATAAAAACCTTCAAGAAACTGTCCCTCAGCCTTTATATGCATTTGACATAATTGGGGCTCAGAGGCCAAAGTGCACAAATATGTTTTGCCCCGGAGTGACACCCTAATCTTATGCCTTCACTTGTCTCATGCTTTTAAGTTGGCTGAATGTGGACCTTTGCAAGGCTGCTTACTCTTTAAAAACTCTAATGATGCCTCCAGGCCAATGAAAAAGTCCAAAGAAAACAGCTTCAGCTAAATTTGTACATTTGAAGTACATTTTCCAGCATAAAAAGATGCCAAAACTAACTAGAATAGCAAGAGACTTGTGCCCACAAGATATCTTGGCAGCCGGATCAAGCTCACTGGCACACTGAGACATCTCCCATTGGCCAGTTTCTCCTCAGCATTGGCATGTTTCAGCCTGACTGTGGTGGATTTGGCTCTGCCTTCCCACCTAACAGGACATTTAAGATATAAGTTTCCATAATCTGTTTAGGAGTGTTTTCTAGAGAGTGGTTTCATTTCAGTAGTGTTAATGTATTCGTGGCTGTAAAGGTCACATCCAGTGAACCTGCACAGGTTGTCACGTTGAAGTTTCAGCACTTAACCCTTTCAGGACCATAAGGATCGTAGGCCAATTTTTGTGGTTTTGACGACATTTTTATGGTAAAAAGGGCTTGCAGATGCCAAAAAATTGATTTTTTTTTGTGAAATATTATTTTTTTTTAAAAAAATCAAACTTCTGGCTTATGGACAGTGTGGCAAGTGAATCTTCTCGTCAATCTGGCAACGACGCTAATGAATGAATGTCGGAACCAGTTTGTTTACATAAAGGCAGTATCATATGGAATCCGTACATATCAAATTTAGAACTGTAGACTATCCCAATCAAAATTTATAGGATTTTAAAGTTATGGGACAAATATGTCCCTTGGTCCTGAAAGGGTTAACCTGCTCATTGGGGTAGGTTTAGAGTGGTGCTTCAGGTGTCTGTTTTCTTAAAGAAATAGTGATTCATACTTGCTACGAAAACACAGTTTGTAGTGTGTGCAGACAAGCATAGGAATGTGGAGTGATGGGTGAAATGCTTATAAGATGTGCTGTTGTCCTCAGTGGCGCAGCTGTGGTTGGGCCTATCCAAAATTCTCACGCCCTTGTTACGGCTGGTGGGGATTCTTAAGCCCCATCAGCTGCAAGGGTCCTTTTGCAACAAGAGCTCCTCCTCCTCACTTTTTCCAGCATGCAGCACTGTCCAAGTGCTAGCATCATGCTGGCCTCCCCCCCCTGTACATGTTTAGTTTTGTGAATGCGCAGGGGAGGGACAGTGACAGCCAGGGCAGGATTAACCAATAGGCCAAGTAGGCACGTGCCTAGGGCCCAAAATGGTCAGGGGAGCCCGATGAAGGAGAGCATCAACCTTGTTTTTTCCAAACGGCGATGGGCCCCTCCAGCATCGATCGGCAACGCGGACCCCACTCCAATTGGCAACGCAGCCCCCCCCCCCCCCCCCCCATCGACAGAAAGTAAGACAAGCAAGCAACGCGGGTAAGAAAGGCAATGGGAACTGTAATTGTGCAAGTGGTGCTGCTTGCCCAAAGCTTCCCTCTGACGCAGCTTCCTGTTTCCGCCGGGCGCATGGTGGGGTGGGGCGGGGCAGGGGGGCCCAATGTACTTGTGTGCCTAGGGGCCCTCGACAAATTAATCCTGCCCTGGTGACAGCATGCGGACAGAGCTGTGGACTGGAACAAGTGGCAGAGGGAGGAGTTCTTGACGCTGGAGGACCCTTGCAGCTGATGGGGCTTAGGGAACCCATCAGCTCAGGTATTTTTAATGCTTTGAGTTGGCTCAAGAGGGAGGGGATGTGGAGATCACATGTGCCCACCCAGTGGTCCACCCAAAATTTGAGGTCTGGCTATGCTTCTGGTTTTAGGGGGAATTCTCAGTTGTTTTACTTTCATTGTTGAAAAATTCCCTGTTTGATGATGTGGATGTTGGGAATTATCATCCAGTTAAGAATGTGCCTTTCTTCAGTAAAATTTGTGAGAAAGTTGTGTTGAAACAGCTGGGAGATTTTTGGAGTGTGCTGCAGTTTTGCATCCTTATCAGTCTGGATCTCATTCTTTTCATAGTACTGGAATACAGTTGGTTGAATAATTAAATTATTTTTGGGTGCAGGGAAAGGACTGTTGCTAGCATTGCTTGATTTAACATTAGCATTAGACATTTTTGATCATATTCTGCTGCTTATATATATATTTTGGTACAGGCAGAAGATGGTGTGTCTGAAAAAAAACTTTTTTTTTTTTTTTTTTTTTGGTAGGAGTGCCACAAGGATCAATTTTGTCCTCTCTAATGTATGTTTGCCCCATTGACAGCCCTCATAGAGGCGTTTGGGATAATTTAAACAGAGAAAATGACAGTAGATAAAAGCCATATGACTTATGATTTATCCAGTCTGCCCAGTTACCGTATATATTTGAATATAAGTTGATCCATGTATAAGATGAGGTACCTTTTCTCCCTCAAAAAAGGAGGAAAAAAGATTGACTCAAATATAAGACTGGGGGGAGGGTTAATATTCATGTGCTCTGCCATGATCTGTGCTCTGCACTCAGCTCCCCTCCCTCCCTGCCAGGCTCTGTACTCAGCTCCCCTCCCTCCCTGCCAGGCTCTCCACCCTGTCCCCCCTTTCTCCCAATGCCATGCAGGCCTCCACCAGGCATGCCGTATGACCTGGTAGGCTGGAACAGGAGGGATCCCTCCCGTCTACTGTCCCAGCCGACTCTTGTCAATTTTTTTTAATCTTCATCCCGCCTCTCCCCACATACCTTTTAGAGTACCTGGTGGTCTAGCAGTGTACCAGACAGGAGCAACCTTTCTGCACTCCTGCCCCATGCTGAGCCCCTCCCTGAATGGCCACCTTGAGTTCTTGTGGACCTTGAGTTCTTACAGGTCTCCACCAGCCTGCCGTATGACCTGGTGGGCCGGAATAGCAGGGATCCTTTCCGTCTCCTGTCCCAGCAAACTCTGACAACTGGGCAGGAGCGAGGTTTCCACGCTCCTGCCCCATACTGAACCCCTTTGAATGACTGATGTGAGTTCTTGCAGTTCAGTAGTGTACCGGGCATAAGTGAGTTTTTTGTGCTCCTGCCCGGCCCTGAGCCGCTCCCTGAATGGCTTCCGCCAGTTCTCACAAGTCCCATAGTCACGGCAGCCATTTTGGATGAGTGATCTGCACAGGGCAGGAGCGTAGGAAGATCGCTCCTGCTCCGAAAGACCACTAGACCATCAGGTAAGGTCTGGGATGCCGGGGGGAAGATGGGACGGAGGCGGGGTCAGAGTCAGCCTAAAAGTTATTTGCAAATTTTCAAAATTTGCGGACTGGCTCTGCCCCTAACCCCCGTGAATATTGAGGGAAGAGTGTACAAATAATAGCATTTGGCCTGACATTCAATAAAAGTTGAGCTCTTAAATTTGTGCCCTCCTTTCATTCAAACTGAAAACTCATCAGAGTCTAAGAGCTGTGCTTATAAATTCTGGCCTGCAATTTGCTTGGCTAGATTTATGAGCCTAGTGAAGCTAAAAGCAGGAACATAAGATTAAAATGAAACAGAAGAGAAACTTTGGTCATCTTTGATACCCTAGATGGCAGGGGTGGAGGGAAGCAGAAGAAGCTGTTAGTTTGAATTGAGCAAGCCGAGGCACAGTCCTATATGACTTAGAGGGAGAGAGAGCACTGTGCCTAGTTATTCATGAAGAAGAATCAGAAGTAAGTGGGTTGCATGTAAATGAGGGATTCAAGAAAAGCAGACAAGGTGTATTGCACAGTAAGGGAAGAAAGCATACAGTTCTTATCATGAAAGAATCAGTTAAATAATTATGAATTTTTGAGCTTCTCTAACTTAAGTTCTATAGTTTTACATAGTTTATTGTTCAACTTGATGATGTGCTTACATCTTGACAATGGAGTCTAGAAACAGAATACATATATGAGGGGCCGCTGAAACGTTCTCAGCCCAACCAAGAAGAGAATGATGTGGAGCCATGAATATACAAGTTATTCCACACTTTTCTTGACACTTTTAATTTCAATGAAGAAAATGCATCTAGTAAATGGGCACGAGTATAGGGAACCAAGCCATTGTGACATCACCGATAAGGTTGGCTCTTAGGCATTGGTGGAATGAGACATTATGACATCACAATATGAGGGGCTGCTGAAAAGTTCTTAGCCCAACCAAGAAGAGAATGATGTGGAGCCATGAAACGTACAAGTTATTCCACACTTTTCTTGACACTTTTCATTTTATTTTGTATCACTGAAACAAAAAGTATCATGAAAAGTGTGGAATAACTTGTACGTTTCATGGCTCCACATCATTCTCTTCTTGGTCGGCTGAAAACTTTTCAGCGGCCCCCTGTACACTACAATTAGGGCTCCTTTCCACGAAGGTGCACTAGTGTTTTTAGCGCACGCACAAGATTAGTGCGCGCTAGCCAAAAAACTACTGCCTGCTTAAAAGGAGGCGGTAGCAGCTAGCGTGCGTGGCATTTTAGTGCGCGCTAAAACCACTAGCACACCTTTGTAAAAGGAGCCCTTAAAGCTCCAAAAACAAGCAGACCTAACCCAACCCTCCCTTAAATCACAAAATAACCAAGCCTACAAACCCTCTCTAAACCCTCTTCCCAAAGAACATTTGGAAAATAATTCCAGTGTTCCTCAATATATAAAAGTCATTCTCTGTGTACCTTCCAACCTTAGTTCTTGCAAAGAGGATAATCTCAAACAATGCAGCTGAGAGGAGTATAAGAAGCTCCCCAGAGCATAATCCTCCTGCCCCAAAAGACCACTAGACCACCAAGTGAGGTGGGGGTGATTCCGGTTTTAGGAAATCGCAAATAATCGAAATCGCAAGTCCTAAAACCGTGAATCAGGAGGAAGTGTACCGTATTTTCACGTAGATAACGCGCACCGTGTAAAACGCGCACACGGGTATAGCGCGCGAAAAACACAAAATTATGTACAGAAATTTTTATATATCGCGCACACCCGTATACCGCGCATGCCGCCCCGACTCTCCCGTCGCTGCCCGACTCTCCTTTCGCCCGCCCCGAGTCTCCTCTGGTCCCGACTGCTCGTTTCCTGCCCTGCCCCA
Source organism: Geotrypetes seraphini (assembly GCF_902459505.1). Classification (NCBI taxonomy): domain Eukaryota; kingdom Metazoa; phylum Chordata; class Amphibia; order Gymnophiona; family Dermophiidae; genus Geotrypetes; species Geotrypetes seraphini. Next base: position 371,681,372 of record NC_047085.1, read on the forward strand.
GTCTCCTCTGGTCCCGACTGCTCGTTTCCTGCCCTGCCCCAGTCTCCTCTGGTCCCGCCTGCTCGTTTCCAGCCCTGCCCCGAGTCTCCTCTGGTCCCGAATGCTCGTTTCCAGCCCTGCCCCAGTCTCCTCTGGTCCCGTCTGCTCATTTCCAGCCCTGTCCCGAGTCTCCTCTGGTCCCAAATGCTCATTTCCAGCCCTGCCCCAGTCTCCTCTGGTCCCGCCTGCTCATTTCCAGCCCTGCCCCGAGTCTCCTCTGGTCCCGCCTGCTCGTTTCCAGCCCTGCCCCGAGTCTCCTCTGGTCCCGCCTGCTCGTTTCGCCGCCCTGTCCTGTTTGCCGCTCTGTAAGCATGCACAAACCATCTACAGACAAAGAAGATGGTCTGAGCATGCTTGCCGCTCAGTTTTCTGCGCCGGGTTGTCGGGGCGCACTTTTGATCTGTCACCAAGGCGGGCCTTTATCACGGTGTGCTTTTGACAATGTGGCTTTGTCCCCCCCTCTATCTGGCCTTGTAATTTGCCCAGTAAATACCATTTTGCCTTTACAACAACATCTCAGCCTTTGGGTAAGCCTATAAAAGATTAATGCTGCATGTAGAGCCCACATTTCAGTAATTTGATCACTTCAGATTGGTATTCTGCATTTATCTACCTGGTAGTAGAGTTTATCAATTAAATTTAAATTTACCGCCATAATGGAAGGAATGAGACGAAAGTCATATACAGCGGACTTTAAGCTTAAAGTCGTTGCGAAAGCTGAGGAAATAGGCAACCGGGCCGCAGCGAGAGAGTTAAATGTTGGAGAAACATCGGTGCGTGAATGGAGAAAAGATAAGAAGGAACTGGAGAAATGCAATCCGCGAAAACGGGCACGTCGTGGGGCCAAACCAAAATGGCCTCAGCTGGAGGATGACTTGAAGCAGTGGATTCTGGAGAGAAGGGAGCAAAATCAATCAGTCTCTACTGTTGCGATTCAGATGAAGGCAAAACTACTTGCAAATAGAAGAGGAATACCCGACTTCAAAGCTGGCTTCACATGGATCTCAAAATTTATGAAAAGGAACGGACTATCAGTTCGAATCAGAACAACTGTTGGCCAGCGACTTCCGGATGACTGGCAGCAAAAATTGATTGATTTCCGTGACTTTGTCGCCAAAGAAATATCTGAACTTGGCATCACTGCAAAGGACGTCATCAACATGGATGAAATTCCAATGGCATTCGACATTCCAGCGACAAGAACCGTAGCCCCCACAGGTACTAAATCTGTTGCCATCACCACAACTGGGCATGAAAGAACGTGTTTTACAGTAGTTCTTGGTTGCTCAGCTAGCGGGGTTAAGTTAAAGCCCATGCTCATTTTCAAAAGGGTCACTATGCCCCGTGAAAAGCTGCCCACCAGTGTGGTTGTGCACTGCAACAAGAAGGGATGGATGGACTGCCGAGGAGCTCCGCGGATTCCTGGATAAGTTGTTGAAGTAAGCAGGGTCAGTCCCTGATTGTTTTTTTTGGCCTCTGATATGGGGCTGGTTGGCAGCTATCTAAGCCCTTGGTGCTCCTTGGACTCTCCTTCTGTGAGGGCTTCACTGACTTACTTCTTCATTACATTTGGATAGCAGAGTTGGGTCCTCTTTCTATGAGGATCTGCTGATGGCAATGTTTAATCCATATCAGTTACTGTTGATTAACCCATTGGCTGGGTGGCCTGGCTTGTTTCACCTGCAGCGCGACACCTGGATATTCCTTGGACAGTTCCTTATTTTGTCTTATTGCAGCCTGTACCATTACTCTCTTTCTGGAGAGGAGGTGGAAGTGGTAGTTAGCCTTCTTTGACAGCTGGGTGGGAGGATGTGGGCAGCTTGGGGTTGGGGGGGTAGGCTGGGATTCTTATATAGCATAGTGGTATGGATGGGGGGGAGTGGAGTATTTTGTGCGGGTTGGGGACTGCGACGTAATGAGATTGTGGGTAGATAATTGCTTTAGGGCAAGACAGGGTAGATTCTTTGCAAAAAAATCCTTGTTAATTTTAGATGCCATGGCTGCCCACAAAGAAAAAAATGTTCAGGCCTACATTAATTCTACTCGTGCCCACATCGCTGTGATACCTGGAGGCCTGACGTGTAAGCTGCAGCCACTTGACATCGCAGTGAATCATCCATTCAAGACTTTTGTTAGAAAGGAGTGGGAGCAGTGGATGCAGAGCGGCACGCACGAGTACACACCTGCGGGGCGGCTGAAGCGGGCAACTTTCACAGAAGTCTGCAAGTGGGTGGCTTCAGCATGGGACAAAATAACACCAGATACCATTCGAAACGGATTTAGAAAAGCGGGCATTGTTTATGAAACCAATGACACTACGGCTACTACCAGTGCAGCGGAAGGAGGCAACAACACGGATATCAGCGATGATGACGACGACGATGACGATATCACTTCAGAAATAAACAAGGATCGTCTGCAGGCTGTGCTCACTTTATTTAATGATGATGATGACAATTCAGATTTTGATGGATTCAAGGATTCAGATGACTGTGATGATGATGACTGAATAAACCTGTAAACTTTGTTTATTTACCGTACAACTTTACCGTAACTACGGTAACTGTATTCGTGTTCTGATAGAGGATTTGCACTTTGGCAGGATACTGCAAATTGAACTTGATGCCTCTGCTGAAAAGCTGTGAACAATATGTCGCCAACCTCCGACACTGTTCTGACACTTTAGTTGAGAAGTCCTGAAAGGAATGGGTCTTGCAGTACTGGTCTACCATGGTCACTCCATCTCTAATCTCGGGGCCCCCACACGATGGACTCTCTCCACGTGGAGTGGTGGAGCCTCCGCTGGCATTCCCAGTGCCTTAAGGAGCCAGCAGGCTACCAGATCCTGGAGTTTCTTATCCTTAACCGATTCCGGCACTCCGATAAGTTGAATGTTGTTCCGCCTACTTCGGTTTTCCTGATCATCCACTTTCTCCAGTAGGTATTGCACATGTTTCTTGAGCCGCTCCAGGTGTCTCTCTACTGTTTGAACACGATCCTTCTGAGCGGAGATACGTTCTGCATGCTGCAACTGGGCTGCATAGCCTGCCATGCTCTTTAAGTTCATCCATCGAGGTATGTACTTTATCCAGTTTGTCATCTAGCAGCTGGGAAAAGTTACGCATGGACACTTGGACAAGATCCTCCTTTTAAATAAATCTGGCGAGGGTTCGGTCGCCTGACCCACCATCTTGGAAACAGGGGTCCCGCACTTGTCTTTGCCTGCACGGGCCAACTTGTTCGGCATGCCGTGGCCAAAGCCCAACAAATCATTTTTTTCCCTCCGGAAAACCCTGGCGCGAGTTCCAGATGGAAGACTGCACCTGAGTAGGACTAGAAAGGTGAGAAACTACAGTTGAGCAAGGAAAAATGAAAGATTTAGGGAGGTGGGGGAGCGGAGCTCAACCACCGAGCGTCCATTCTGGCTTGCACCATCACGTGACCACTACTCACTTTTTAAAACACTTATTTCAAAGGCGCCTGACTTCATCTATAAATTACTAATCCCATATACTCCTTTACGAGCTCTCAGATCGACTGATCAAAAACTACTATCTGTTCCTCATTGAGGATAATTGGTATTAAACGTCTAGAAATTTTTTCTGTTCCTGCAGCTCAGTTGTGAAACGCTTTACCTCTATATCTAATAGAAGAAACAATAATTGATAATTTTAAAGGTAAATGAAAAAGCTTCTTATTTAAAGATGTTTTTCCATCTTAAACCTAATATAGCCTTTTAAATTTTTTATTATTTCTTATTATTCTCATTTTCTTGTTTTCTTTTTCTTTCTTACTTTGAAATCTTTTTTTTTTCCTTCTCTTCCTTCTTTTCCTGCACCCAGTTGTGTTAACCTTATATGTTTTTCTATTCTATAATTATTGTAGTTCATCCCTTTGTTTTCCCTCCAGGGAATGTCATTTTATGTATTTGTTGTTCTGTAATTTATATATATTTGTATTGTTTTTGATCTGTATTTTATATATACTGTTTACTTGTAATTTGCCTAGAAATTCATTGATAGGTGATTATATCAAATTTTAATAAAACTTTAAACCTGAAGATTTACTATTCTTATTGGTTTCTCTGGAAGACATAGGGCTCCTTTTACAAAGGTGTGCTAAGCGTTTTAGCGCGCACTAACCATGCACTAAACGCTAATATGTGCATGTTAGTCTGTGGATGCGTTAGCGGTTAGCACACGTGTATATTTAGCGTGCGCTAAAACGCATAGCGCACCTTAGTAAAACAGGGGGGTAATCTCATTGATTTTGGTCTTGGCATCTAGTGGACCCCAAAGTGCCAACAGTACTCATAGTTACTGTAGACTTGAGGTTTTCAATAGGACTTTTTGTTGATATGATTTTCTGTAATTGTTGTAGCGCTTCCTCTGACATTAAAGATGATGTATAAATACTTTCAAATCAAATAATGTTGATTGAAATTCTTGTTGTTTTTGTAAGCTGCTTAGATTTTTATTAGCACTATCTTAAATAAAATTTCAACTTGAAACATTTTGGTTTTTGTACATGTACACCATCTTGAATAGACTTTCTGGATCATGAAGGGAGCATATAAAATTTTACAAATTAAATAAGTAATGTTGACTGGCATAAGGAAAAATTGCATTTGGAGTTGGCAAAAGTGAATGAAAATGATTTCAGCTAGGGTGCATGTGGTAAGCTATATATGTGCAGCCAGCATCAGTCCTTGTCCCCAAATTCTATAAATGATGCTGAAAATGACGTGCACAGATTTGGGTACATGCCAAATTTGTGCATGCAATTTAATTGAATAATGACTATTCCTCATTCGGCGGCGGGCTTCCTTCTTGATAAATATGAAGCTTTTTGTTTGCCTTGTCGTAGTCAGCGGCAGTTTTTGCGACGGGTGGAAGTCCTGGGGAAAAAAGTGATACTTTCCATATGGATCAGTGATGCCTCACCCTCCTTTTGGGCCTGGAGGAATCACTTGCATGCTCTGTTGCTTCTGGAGAGGAGATCGGCTGGTCACAGCCTTCGACGGCAACGACGGTTTCTTCAAATTTGGGATCCATATATCCAATCCTTGGCGCTGCGGGCCCGCAGTGACATTTTGAACTCCTTTTCATCTGACCCCTGACTGGGAGTTTGGAGCATGGGTGGCGCTGGAGAGTCTGGGGTGCGTGAGCGATGAGTTTTTTTCTCTGTCTCTTCTTCCTTCCTCTTCTTTCCTCTCCTTCTCCTTTTTGAGGGTTCTGTAGGTTGGCCTTCCCTGGGGGTCTCCCTTCTTCTTAGAGTGGGAGATTTGGGTGGGGGTCTTTATTCTGCTGCAGTGGGCTATCAGAGTCCGGTGGGGAGGGCTGGGGGGTTGGGCCTGTTGTTTTGCTCTTTGCTTATTTGTACTAGGTCCAGTGTGTATTGTATTGTGTTGATTGTGTATTCTTAATGAAAATAAAAAATTGTTTACACCTTAATTGAATAATGAGCCAATTGGGGGAAAATTCTAAAACTGGTGTCAGAGGTGATAGAGACAGCTCCTAAAATTTGTTTGCATTTATCTCATCATACTGATCAGATGTTACGCCATCCTTTAGAGACAAACTACTATCCAACTTACAGGAAACGTAGCTAATATATTACAGGGAAAACTAATGGGATGAGGCATGGCAATCCCCTTACATCATAAAGAATTTTGTTTTTGAGGTTTTTTTCCCATTTTGTTTTGTTTTGTGATCCTACACTAGTAGCGCTGTGGGAACTCCTACCGCCCTAATGGTTTGTTTATTTTAATATTGAAACTGTGGGAACAGCTGATTCAGATCTTTGCTGCCTATGAATGTGATTGCTAACCATGCACAAAACAGCTCTATTAAAGCAATCAGTGGGGCCCATCATTCATCATCTGTGTACTCAGGCTTCTTATGTAATGGGAGGTTAGTGGCAATGATCAAATCAAGGTTGGACATCCTTGTGGTTGTACTGGAGAAACCATGTGACATTACCAAACCTGTACTGAATTTATACACATTCGATCAGTGCAGCTGACACTGCTCGATTGTAAGATGAACTATAGGCAAACATACTCAATTTTATTTCAATTGTTGAATGATATTGATTCTGCCTAGCCCAGAGGTAGGCAATTCCGGTCCCCGAGAGCCACAGGATATCCGCAATGAATATGTATTAGATGGATTTGCATGTACTGCCTCCTTGAGATGCAAATCTATCTCATGCTTATTTATTGTGGATATCTTGAAAACATGACTTGCCTGTGGCTCTCGAGGACAGGAATTTCCTACCCCTGGCCTAGCCTGATGACTGTTTCAAAATCTACTGCCAGTAAATGTTTTATTTATTTATTAATCTGGATTTAATAGACTTTTTTGTAATTGCATAGTATATAATAAGAAAGTAGGTAGTATATAATGGAAAACAAATCAATGTGGGAGTGTGTGGCACAGTGGTTAGAGCTACAGCCTTAGCACCCTGAGGTTGTGGGTTCAAATCCCTCGCTGCTCCTTGTGACCCTGGGCAAGTCACTTAATCCCCTCATTGCCCCAGGTACACTAGAAAGAGTTTGGGCCCACTGGGACAGATAGGGAAATATGATAAAGTACCTGAATGTAAACCCCTTAGGATATAAGTGATATATAAATAATTAAATAAATGTAAAAAATAGAAATAAATCATAAATAACACGATCATATTTTTCTAAAATTCAGTAAAAGAGTTTAGTGAAGCAATTGAATGATGCAATCAAATCAGTAAATAAAGATCCCCAGCATATCTCGGTAGATTGCAAAGCCATATTACTTTCGAACATAAGAATAGCCTTACAGGGTCAGACCAGTGGTCCATCAAGTCCAATAGCCCGTTCTCACGGTGGCCAATCCAGGTCACTAGTACCTGGTGAAAACCCAAGGAGTAGCAATATTCCATGCTTATCCCATAAATAGTAAACAATACAATAGATAAAATTATAAAAGTATAAAACATATGTAGGGGACCTTTTACAAAGTAGCTCTAAAATGTGGCTTTAGTGTACCCTTATATGGGTCTTTCCGCTTGCTAAGGCCATTTTTAGCATATTAGTAAAATGGCTGATTTTTAAATTTTTGTATTAATAATAGTCATGCACTAGCGTTGCCGTTAGAACACCACCATTAAAAAAGAGCCCTTACCAGACCCTATTTTGTTAGTAGTAAGGGTTCACGTGATAAACACAAGCTAATCAGACCCATATTCTATAGGCACCGCCTACTGGCGTCTAAGTTAAATTCAAAATGCTGTTTATAAGCGGACTTGAAAGAAAATTCAAGGCACTTATTGGCACCAGAATTGTGCCTCCAGAGGTTCTTTACGGTGTCAAACACCACTGTAGGCATGGCACCTTAAAGCCCCATGTAGGAACGTTTCATGTCAAAGGTAGGCACTGGAAATGTAGTCCTTGAAAACCCTGGCCTACATGTATAGTGCCTACCTTTTCCGGAGACGTGATTCTCTAAACAACGTCATCACGTGATTGACATGTAATCAGCGGCCATTCAGAGAATCCAGGCCTTAGTGTGTGGCAGTGGAGCTGTGCTGATTACCCAGACATGCACTTTCTGCATTAAAAGTAAAAATACTTTTTTACCGTATGGTGTGCGCACACTAACCTGGCGGTAAAGTCTTTTAATCTGTGGTAACACACTAGTATTTACTGCATCTTGGTTAAAGGACCCCATAATACCAAGAGCAAATTACAATGTATAATCAGTGTTCTAAATGGAATTACCTAATCCTAAATTAAACAGAGTTATGGAGCATAATCTGAACTCACAGCACTACACAGGTCTGTTAGGGAATGTTCCCGGAAAAAGCCTTGTTTTAATAAAATGCCTAAACATCTTGAGAGCATTGAAAGGCAAGTCTCTCTGTGCAGCTGCCTGATTTCCGGAAGCTGGCAGTATTTTAAACTAAAACTTAATAGTCAATATTTATTTAGTGACAATGAAGATTTTTTTTTCAAATGTTCTCTTCTGCGGGCCAAATTAGACCAGGATATTCAGTCCAAAGCTGTGCGTGAACATTGGCATTGACTAACTGGGTGAGCAGTGATACCCGGAAGCTATACAGGTGCTGCCAATATTCAGGAGAATAAAGAAGCGAGTCATGACTACCACTCCATTCAGTATTTTATAGACCACTATCATAGCTCCTCTGAACTGTCTCTTCTCCAGGCGGAAGAGTCCTAGCCGCTTTAGCCTTTCATCATAGGGAAGTCATCCCATCCCCTTTAGCATTTTTGTGGACCTTTTCTGCACCTTTTCTAATTCCGCTTTACGTTTTTTGAGAAGTTCCGCTAACTCATTCATACAAGGTGGAGCTTTGAAAAGAGAAGATGAAACTTCTATCTATGTGGGTGTTGTCTACAGACCTCCAACTCAGTTGCAGCAATTAGATAAAGATCTTGTTGCAGAAATGCATAAGCTGGGGAAGAAAGGAGAGGTGCTGTTGCTGGGTGATTTCAGCCTGCTGGATGTGGATTGGAAAGTTCCGTCTATGGAATCAGAAAGAAGTAGGGAGATAGTGGATGCCCTTCAAGGGGCTCTGCTCAGACAAATGGTGACGGAAACGATGAAGGAAAAAAAGATACTGGGTCTGGTGCTCACAAATGTGGAAAGTGTCTCTAATATCCGAGTGGGTGCCCACCTGGGTGGTAGTGATCATCAAACGGTTTGGCTTGCTATATCAGCTAAAGTGGAAGGCAGCCAAACAAAACTCGAAGTCCTGGATTTCAAATATGTGGACTTCAGAAGCATGGGGGAGTATCTGAAGATAGAGCTAAAAGGATAGGAGGACATAAGAAAAGAGGAAAAACTGTAGTTCAAGCTGAAAGGAGTAATAAAAATGGCTATAGACCTTTATGTGAGGAAAATAAGCAAAAACAAGAGAAAAAGGAAACTGATATAGTTCTTTAAACCCCCGCTGCTCCTTGTGACCCTGTGCAAGTCACTTAATCCCCCCATTGCCCCAAGTGCATTAGGTAGATTGTGAGCCCACCAGAACAGATAGGGAAAATGCTTGAGTATCTGATTGTAAACGGCTTAGATAACTTTGATAGGCAGTATATAAATACCTAAAATAAACTAGTGGCAGAGAAAATAAAGGTAAAAGAGTTGTCATTTGTGAAATATAAAAATACGCAAGACGAGGAGCACAAAAAGGAATACCAGATAAAATAAAAGAAGGCGAGAGAGAGAGAGACGTTTGGTGAAAGCACAGGCCGAAGAGCAAATGGCTAGAAATATAAAAAAGGGAGACAAAAATTTTTTTCAGGTATATTAGTGAAAGAAGGAAGACAAAAAATCGAATTGCGAGACTGAAGGAAGCTATGAACTGAGAGGGATGAGGAGAAAGCAAACATGCTAAATACTTCTGTGTTTATGGAAGAAAATCTTGGAGAAGGGTCGCAATTGGCTGGCAGAATTACACATGAGAATGGCGTGGATACTGCACTGTTCACGGAATAAAAGTATTTATGAGCAACTTGAAAAATTGAAGGTGGGTAAAACCATTTGACCGGAAGGCATCCATCCCAGGATATTGAGGAAGCTCAGAGAGGTTCTGGTGGCTCCACTTAAAAGATTTAAGAACATAAGCATTGCCTCTGCCGGGTCAGACCAGGGGTCCATCGTGCCCGGCAGTCCGATCCCGCGGCGGCCCTCCAGGTCCATGACCTGAAAGTTTTCCCTACCTAACCTAAAATGTCCATACCCTATTCGCTCAAAGTCCTGTAAGGTAAACCTCTATCTGTACCCTGTTATCCCCTTCGCTTCCAGGAAGTCATCCAGTCCCTTTTTGAACCCCAGAATTGTACTCTGTCTTATCACCTCTCCGGGAAGCGCGTTCCAGGTGTCCACCACCCGTTGAGTGAAGAAGAACTTCCTTGCATTCATTATGAATCTGTCTCCTCTCAGTTTTTCTGAATGACCTCTTGTTTTAGTTGTCCCTGCTAGTCTAAAGAATCTGTCCCTCTCCACCTTCTCTATGCCTTTCATGATTTTATAAGTCTCTATCATGTCCCCTCTCAGTCTCCGCTTTTCCAGGGAAAAGAGCCCCAGCCTGTCTAACCGTTCGGCATATGAAAGGTTCTCCATACCCTTTATCATCCTTGTTGCTCTCTTCTGGACCCTCTCGAGTATTGCCATGTCCTTCTTGAGGTATGGCGACCAGTATTGGATGCAGTATTCCAGATGTGGGTGCACCATTGCTCGATACAGTGGCAGGATAACTTCCTTTGTTCTGGTAGTGATACCTTTTTTGATAATGCCCAACATTCTGCTCGCTTTTTTTGATGCCCCTGCACATTGCGCCGCCGGCTTCATTGTGTTATCCACCAATACCCCCAGATCTTTTTCTTGGCTGCCTTCCCCGAGTACCCTCCCTCCCATCGTATAGCTGTACATGGAGTTCCCCTTCCCTATGTGCAAGACCTTACATTTCTCCACATTGAAGCTCATCTGCCATTTTTTTGCCCACTCACTCAGTTTGTTCAGGTCGCTCTGCAGTTCTATGCATTCCTCAACAGTTCTGACCCTGCTGGAGAGTTTTGTGTCATCCGCGAATTTGATAACTTCGCACTTCGTCCCCGTTTCTAGATCATTAATAAATATATTGAACAGCAGTGGTCCCTGGAGACGAGAGTGGTTGAAGTTAGGATGCAAATCACCAAGCAACAGCACCTCTGATTTCTTATCTAGTGTATGGATATCTGCAACAAGATCTTTATGTAATTGCTGTGACTGAGTCAGAAGTCTGTAGATAGCACCCACGTGGATAGAACCATTTAACTGGGACTGGAGAAGAGCGAATGTGGCTCCTCCTCACAAATGTGATCACAGGGATGAAGCGGCAAACCACAGATCTATAAACCTCACTTCAGTTATTGGAGAGGATAGTGAAATTCCTAGAATCTAATGGGTTACAAGATCTGAGACAGCATGGCTTTACTAAAGGAAAATCGTGCCAAACGAAGCTGATTGAATTGTTTGGGTAACCAGATTGAGGAAGTGCACTGAATATATTTTACTTAGATTTCAGCAAAGCCTTTGTATAGTTCCTCATAGGTGGCTATTGAACAAATTAACTGGCTGAAGTTAGGATCCAAAGTGCTGAACTGGTTTAGAAACTAGTTTACAGACAGATGTCAGAGGATGGCGGTTAATGGAATTTTCTCAGAGAACAGAAAGGTAAGTAGTGGAGTGCCTCAAGGATCAGTGCTGGGACCGATTCTGTTCAATATGTTTGTGAGCAATATTGCCGAAAGATTTCCCTTTCTGCAGATGATACCAAGTTTTGTAATAGAATGGGCACGCAGAAGGGAGTGGAAAACATGAAAAAGGAGGCTATAATTTGTGGAACAATTTTACATGTGAAACCCACTCTAGATAAATATAAGAGTCGTCTATTTATGATCCTAACAGGTATAGCCATTCAATTGATTACAAGTAATTGGAAAAACCATGATAGAATTAATTATACATTTTAGTGGGTGAATGTGTGTACTACATACATATACGAACGAATTAACGCAGAATGTAGGGGTTTTAGTGAGGTATTTAATAAAATTTGGAGCCCATTCACTAAATTTGTAAAAACATAATAATGTATTTTCATCATATCTCTTCTTTTCTTTGGTTTATTTATTTTTACACATCTAGGGGGGTGGGGGGTTGGAGGGAGGGGAATAAATATTGATAGTGATATTTGGGTAACTTTATTCTTTATTCGTATTGTATATTAGGATATATGATATTATTATATGCAGGAAAATGAAATTATTGAATGATATTTATGTTGCCTGTATAGATAATAGTGGAATATGTGGAATATCTTTTGTTCTTTCATTTGTATGACACTGTTTTTGATTAAAAATCAATAAAGAATTAAAAAAAAAAGAAAGAAAAAGGACCTGCAAAAGTTGGAATAATGGTCTGTCTGGCAACTTAAATTCAACACAAAGACGTGCAGAGTGATGCATTTAGAGAGCAGAAATCTGAGGGAGATGTATGTGCTGGGAGGCAAGAGGCTGATATTCATGGGCGGGGAGGGGGACCTTGGGGTGATAGTATCTGAGGATCAGAAGATGACAAAGCAATATGACAACGCAGTGGCTATAGCCAAAAGGATGCTAGGCTGTATAGAGAGAGGTGTAACCAGCAGAAGAAAGGAGGTGTTGATGGCCCTGTACAGATCATTGGTGAGGTCCCACTTGGAGTATTGTGTTCTGTTTTGGAGGCCGCATCTGGCCAAGGATACAAGGCTTGAAACAGTCCAAAGGAAAGTGACGAAAGTGATAGAGGGTCTGCACCAAAAGAAGTATGAGAAGAGACTGGAAGACCTTATCCTGTATACTCTGGAGGAGAGGACGGACAGGTGTGATGATGCAGACATATAAATATTTGAAAAGTATTAATATAGGAATAGAGCTTTTCCAGAGAAAGGAAATTAGTAAAACTAGAGGACATAATTTGAGGTTGAGGGGTAGTAGACTTAAGAGTAATGTTAGGGAATTCTTTTTCATGGAGAGGGTGGTGGATGCCTGGAATACCCCCCCTCCCCCGAGGAAGGTGGTGGAGAGAAAACCAGTAATGAAATCAAAAAAGTGTGGAATGAACTAGAATCTGAATGGGCAAACTTTCACGGTCTGAATCCTGCCAAGGAGACGGTTTGGATAGGCTACAGTAAGCTTCAATGGCAACTCCAGTAGCTGGAACCTAAGGACAGTACTGGGTGGACTTCTAAGGTTTGTGGCCCAGAAGAAACAAAGGGAAAAAAAAAGACAATCTAATCATGAAATTGTAATGCATGCATGTGGATGGACCGTTATCTGTCATCATTTTACTATGTTCACCATAAAGGATTTGGAAGATTGTTGTACCCAATAAGGGCAGGGCACAGAACTCTAGAAACTTCACATATCAAACTCCAGGAAAGAAGGAATAATTGCTATCATATAAGTTTTGCTTTCTCCCTTCTAAAAACAATTGTATCTGTCTAGTACACAGCTCTTGATACCTGTTTCATTGAACCGATTGACCATGATGGAGTGTTCAGCCATGCTAAGAGCTGTGGATAGATTGAAAAAGATCAGGACCAAATCAAAGCCTCTATCTGAGTTCACTTTAGATCATCCCCACTAGCAAACCAAACTGTCTTCTTCTCAAACTTACTGTAGAGCAGAACCTAGAGGGGCATGCGTCCAAAGTCTCGGATTTCTGTAAGAAATCCAGCAATTGTACTGTAACATAGTTTTGAATTACCATGCTAAGAAAAGGAATGTTTGAAATGGATCTGTACCTATCTAAATTATTAACATCCAACATCCGAGCTCTGGAGCATACATCCCTCTGGCAAGGAGGTGCTCACCATAACTCTAATGGATTCTGCCAGCCCTTCCATCTGAAGAGGCATGATAGAAGTTCACATGTTTTTAGTCAACTATTCTGCAAGTTTGCCAGTCTAATCGTGACTAATGTCTTGAAAAGTTACAAGTCTTGCTGGAGCCAGTGGTGAGAGATCCCAGCCCTGCTTCTGAGCATGGGATAGCTGACAAAGTCCAGAAAAATCATGATATAACAGGTAAAGAGGGTGGGGCTGATATTCAAAATCATTAACTAGGTAGGAGAGGCTACTTGCCAGTTAAATGGTGCTCAGCTGCCTAACTGGGGTTGTCCTTACCCAGGTAGGACTAAATTCTGTACATGGCGCCAAAAAAAAAAAAAAAGAAAGAGCACTACATGCTATTGTACAAACAGCACTCCAAATTGGGATCCAGACCCAGTTTTGGTCACAAGGATTTACGCCAACTAAAACCGGATGTAAATCCTCATGCCTACATTATGGATGGATCTGCCTAACTGTACGTAAATTCCCGGAATGCCCCTGACCTGCCCCATGCCCCTCCCATATTCACACCTTCTTTTTGGAGCTGCTGGCTAAAACATGGGTGCATCAGCTGTTCAGTAGTGCATCATCACCGCCTAAGCACACAACACACAGATCAGGCATTTGTTGCGCGTCCTTTGTTAGCGTTGGGTCCCATATTTTATATAAAGTGGTTCATTGGTACGCAACAATCTGTTTGTTTAAATAAACTATGCCTGCATCTTGTGCATCTGTCTGCGGTACCTTTCTTTGTCTTTTGTTCACTGTATTTTTACTGCAGATTTGTTGGATTTCTCTTTTTGTCCTTGCTTTAAAAGATGGGTGCATAAATATTAATTATTGCCAAGTAGTGCTGATAATGATTAGTGCCTAATTTATTGTCATTAATTGGCTTGTTATGCAATTATATCGTGTGTGCCATTTTTAGCACCATATTTAGAATTTGGAAGATAGGGCCACTGATTGTCCCCTCTTACTGCATAAATAGAAACTGGGGGGAATCACATTTACCAGGTTAAGTGCAGCTATTCAGTCCCTAACTGGATAAGTTAAACCGGACTGCATAAAAAGCAGTTCTGTCTTTGTCTGGTTTAACTTACCCAGTTAAGAGCTGAATATTGGCCCATACCTAAACTGAACTAAACTAAACCTTAGGATTGTATACCGCATCCTCTCCACAATCATAGAGATCGGCACAGTTTACAGGAGCTGGGATAGAAAAGGAACTCCAAAGAAGGGTTATAGGCCTTAGTATAAAGAATGTTTAGAGGGGCTTAGTATACCAGAGAGGGAGGAAATATTACATTTTTGAGAATAGCCAAGTTTTCAGATATTTACGGAAAAGTTGGAGGGTGCTCAGATTCCGAAGTGGGGAGGTAAGGTTGTTCCAGAGCTCAGTGATTCTGAAGGGAAGGGAGGTCCCTAGTTTTCCTGCATGGGAAATGCCTTTTAATGAGGGGAAGGGTTTTGGGTGGATCTGGTGGTATTAGGATTTGAGGAATTCCAAGAAAGTGGAATAAAGGGAGGAAGGATGCCGTGTAGGATCTTGAAAGTTAGGCAGGCGCATTTAAAGTGGACCCTGGAGATTACTGGAAACCAGTGAAGTTTGGACAGGAGCGGTGAGACATGTTCAAATTTACTTTTTGCGAAGATAAGTGCTGGCCAGCATTGAATATGTTGTTATGTTAATCAGGTCTTCTATTCCGCCTTTACCTATTCAGTTCAAGGTTGGATTACATTACAAGGTCAATTACCCAGGAAGTTACAATAGACAGTTTAGTTTGGCACGGACATTTAATAGAGTTGCAAGTACAGGTTGAAAAGTACTGTTATTAATACAGTTAGATCGTAGGTTACAAATACATAGTTACAAGTTCAAGTAGGTCATTGTTATGTCCCAGGAACATTTAGAAATGGGCTTTTTCAATTCCCATTTTAGTTACTTCAGGATTGACTCCCTGTCTTGGTCCAGAAATTCTTTTAAAGGTTTTCTGAACCTGAAGTTGTGGTCACAAGACCGTAGTGTAAATATCCGACTATGAAGCCAGAGGCAGCAAAAAAATTAACTGACTGCTATTGGCTGATTATGTAGTTACCATATTTATAAAACGGCTACTCTGCGCAGGTAAAATTAGGTGAATGGCGCCATTGTGCATATATTTTTACCTGCTGTCAGGGGCAGACTGACCATTGGAACAACAGGGAAGTGCCTGAGGGCACATAGCATTAGGGTGTCCACTCTTCCATAGCTTCCATCTAATTTAATCATTTTTGAAAGGTGCGGACTCTGTCAATGTAATTATGATTGTAAAGTGTTTGAGGCTTGTGCAGATGAAGACAGAGTTTGCAGGAACGGGACAGGGACAGAGCTGATAGAAGACGGGGATAGAAGATCCTGGTGGTTAGGGGCCCATAGCCCTTATTTACCGAAAGTCCAGAACACTCAGTTATAAAGGGAACATACTCCTGGGGGTAAAGTTTGGAACTATGTGCATAGTTCTGCATTTGGAAAAAAAACTATATCTAAATTTTTCCTCCAAAAATATATACACTGAGGTTAGTAGTTGTAAATGTGTGTGAGTATTTTTCCAGGGAAAATATTCCAAGCCGAGGTAATTATATTGTATTGATTTATGGATTTATTTACTGTCTTTTTGAAAGAATTTACTCAAGGCGGTGTACAGTAAGAATAAGTCAAACATGGGCAAGAGACAATTCCAGCAGTAAAATTATTCAGATAACAATACAAAGTATGGCATAGTATGCTACATTACAATGTCAACACAATAAGCAATGATACATTATTTGGCTTTTGTTCACACCTTTTTCAGAGTTAGCTCAAGGTGAACTACATTTACGTGAACTTGGCTATTTCCCTGTCCCTGGAGAGCTCAAAAATCTAATTTTGTGCCTGAGGGCATAGAGGGTTAAGTGATTTCCCCAGCATCACACACAGCATCAGTGGGATTTGAACTGGGAACCTTTGGATGTCACTCAAAATGCCAAGTGTCCTGCAAACTTTTCAGCACCTTGGCATACTAAACCCAGTGCCCCGGCCAGAATGCATCTGGAGGTGCATGGACTTGTCACAAGCATACGTGACAAGTCCACAAGCGTACGTGGACTTGTCACAAGCATACGTGACGTCATCACTTCGCTGGTGGGGGAACCTGGAGGAGGAGAAGTACAGGGAGAGGAGGAGAGACGCCGGCGAGGAGGAGAATCAACAGCACCAGCTGACTGCCTACAGTGGCATGTAGACAGAAATATAATAATAATTTTATTTCTTATATACCGCTGTACCGTGAAGTTCTAAGCGGTTTACAGTAGAAACAGAAGAAATGCAATAAGTAAGATTAATTAAGATGAAGAGAGAGTACTTAGAGTTCCCTGACTGTCCCAAAGGCTCACATTCTTGCTAAAGTACTTGAGAAAAATAAATTAGTTAGGTTATAAACATAGAGTAGAAGAAGTAGGAAAACAGTTCATAAGAAAATATCACCCATCCCCGCCTATTCCCAATGGAATCTAACCCATACCCACCTGTATCTGCTAAAATCTATTTCAACTCATCCCCACAATTAATCTCCTCCTGTACCTACAGGAGTTGACGCTATTTTGTACTTGCAGCACTTGCATCCTCCTGTGTTTTTTAAGATGGTATTCACTATTTCTACCAATGAGTGTTCCAAGCCTTAGTCTGTGTTCCAGCTGCCTTTGTGGGCATTTTAAGCTTCACTCTGGAGTCATCAGAGATTTTGACTACAGTCCCACGGGCAACTTGTTCCATCCCTGCGGATATCCCATGGCTACTTTATCTATACTTGTGGGAATCCTACGAGTTCCGCAGGATTTCCCAATGCCCATTCCCTTGCAGGTCTCTAGTGTGGCGGGGGAGGGGGGGGAGTGTGGCACAGATGTTAAAGCTACAGCCTCAGCATGCTGTTCCTTGTGTCACTTAATCCCCCCATTGCCCCAAGTACATTAGATAGTGAGCCTGCCAGAACAGACAGGGAAAAATGCTTGAGTATCTGAATAAATTTATGTAAACCGTTCTTTGCTCCCCATGGGAGAATGGTATAGAAAATTGAATAAATAAATAGCTCCAGTATGTCAGTGAGCAGCATTATAAATCTGCTCTTACCACAGTGGCAGGTCTTTCAGGACAGACTCAAATGCTGCTGTGACTTGCAGTGGTGTACCTAGCATACGTGACACTCGGGTCTGATCATTTGTTAACACCCCCCTCTTCTATTTGAAAAACATGATTTTTTTGTAATAATCCACAACTCACATAACAAGAGTGTATCTAGGAAAAAGGCAGCATCTTACACACTGCAGTGAGCACTACAACATCAGTACGCCCAGTAAAATTAAACAAGCCAGATTAGTACAGATCGATCCTAGACAAAAGTTAAACTGAACCACGAAGAAGCCAGAATCTGCATACAGTGCAACACCACAGAAACAGAAAGTGATGCATATCCCCTAATATTGTGCAAAATATAAAGATAGCAGATATAAATTTGAAAAACAAACCTGAGAAATAGAAATCACTTTATATAAATTAGCAAATAACAATAAAACAAAAATGGAAAATATAATAATACCATTTTATTGGATTAATACATTTTTCAATTAGCTTTCAGAGGCAAAAACCTCTTTCCTGCTGTTATAGTATCCTGTTGTGACCTGAGGAAGGTGTTTTGGTCTCTGAAAGTTATTCAAAAATGTATTAAAATTAGTCCAATAATAGGATCAAATTGTTTCCACTTTCTATATAAAAAAGTTTATTAACACAGCTACAATACTACTTTATCCTAAAGCAAAAAAATAAATAAATGACAGATAATTTTTTTTCTACCTTTGTTGTCTCTGGTTTCTGCTTTCCTCATCCTCTTGTCACTCTCTTTCTTCCATCACTCTCTGCCCTTTTCATATGGCATCTGCCCTCTTTCTGTGCCATTTCCAAAAACTGCTTCCTCCCATTGGTCTAGCATCTATCTACTTCCCTCCCCTCCCCCCATAGACTGGCATCTCTGTGGCCTTCCCTTCCATCTCTCCCTTCCCCACTCAGATCTGATATCTCTGTTTCCTTCCCCCTTTCTTCCCCACCCTCCAATTCTGGTAGCTCTCTCTCCTTCCCCCTCCCCCCATGCTCTGGCATCTCATCTTCTCATCCCTCCCAATATAGTTTGACATCTCTCTTTCTCCTCTCCCATTCCTTTTCTTGTCTTCCCTAGTTTTCGTTCTCAATTTATTTTCTGCCTCTGTCTAGATTAAGAACATAAGAATTACCATACTGGGACAGACCGAAGGTACATCAAGCCCAGTCTCCTGTTTCCAACAGTGCCCATCCTAGGTCCCAAGTACCTAACTAGATCCCACAGATTATATTCTCCTTACCTATGTAATAAATACTTTCTTACTATCTAGCCCTCAATATTCCTCCTTTCACTATGTCTACGTACAGTTTGCCATCTATTCTTTCACATCTTCTAGTATCTCACTAACTCTAACCTCTTTCCCCATCCAGCATGTGCCCTTTTTCTCTATGCCCTCCTACCATCCAGTATCTGCCTTCTTTCTCTACCTCCTTCTATCCAGCATCTTTCCACATCACTCTCCTTTCCACTTCTATCCAGCATCTGCCCCTTCTCCATCTCTCTACTTCCATCCAGTGTCTGCTTCCCTCCCTCCTCCCCTTCCCACTTTTGTCTAGTGTCTGTTCCCTTCCCCACTAATACCCAGTGTCTTCCCCTACTCTCTTCCTCCTCCCAGCTTCCATCAGTATTGCCGCTCTCTCTCCCCTGCCACCCCAATTCCATCCAGTATCCTGCCTCTTTTCTCTGTTTCCCTCTACCCCATTTCCATCCAGCATCTGCCCCCTCTTTCTCCCTCCACCCCAATTCCACCCAGTATCTTGGCCCCTTCTTTCTCTCTCTCTCTCTCTTCTCCCCACTTCCCTCTACCACCTTTCCATACAGTATCTTGCTCCCTTCTCTTTACCTCCACCCCAGTTCCACCCAGTATCCTGCCCTCTCACCTCCCTACCATGGCTACTGGCTCTCCTCTAGAAGGAAGTGACATCGGAGGGGAGTGGACTTGCAGTCACAAGGGCTGCCCGAAGGTCCTGAGATGACTACATTTAAAGCCTCTTTTACAAAGCCGCGCTAGCGGCTGCACTGCGCTAATGGCCCCGAAGCCCATAGAGATTTAAAGGGCTTCGGTGCTGTTGCCGCACGGCTTTGTAAAAGAGGCCGTTAGTATACTACTGCTGCTGTTCATGAAAGAAGGGCGGGAGGTGCTGGCATGCCACCTGCGTCTCCTTAGTGCTTGCATCCGTAGTGAATCGTAACCACCTTGGTACGTAACTGGTGACTTGTCCTCTCTAACAGGAAGTCTTGTCAGTGGGGGTGGGATTTGGGAGGAATTGAGAATGTGGGCTGGTGCTGAAAGTCCTGCTGCTACGCTGAGTTTTGTTTTGTTTTTTTTGGTGGGGTTAGTTGCTGCTCTGCTGAAGATGAGGTGGTGGCAGACCAGAATGGCAAGGGGGGAGAGTGGAGAAACACAGGAAACTGGGAGTAGGAAGAAAAGAGAGATGAGATGAGATGCTCGACAGCTTGGAGGGAGAGAAGGAAGGACAGATGCTAGTTTCCTGTGGGGGGAAGGGATAGGAAGGGGAGAGAGATGCTGGAGGGGGGGATACTAGACTACAGGGAGGGAGGTGAAGCTTTGAGCACATCTGAAGGGTGGGGTGGGAACTACTGAAGGTTCCCATATGCCATCATATATCCTTGGGCCAGGCCTGTGCATACTTTTCTCTTCTAATTTTGCTCTGATCTAAACCATGGATTACAAGATTTGTAGAGGGCCAGCACTGACTCTCAGGACGTGTTTATATACATAGGGCTTGGATGCCTGTTAGTTTTAATCCTAGCCACCTGCTCCCATGTAACACTGCCCCCTTACAGGAATGATGTGATAAGAATAGCCTGTGCTTGAAGCACAGCCTTTTCTAATTCATGTGCTGTACATGCTATAGAGCTTGAAAGAGTCAGCAAGTTAAAAACAATAATTTGGTGACTTGGGGAAAATTTTAACAGGAGCATTGGACAGAATCCCTAACCGGGGTGAGGGTGACTTTATTAGTGCCTGCACTGGTGGAAAGCATGTGGAAATGTGAATACATTTCACTTCTTTACGCTCACTAACTTGTGAGATACATTTTTGCAAAAAGAAAAATATTGCTTAGTTGTATCCTTCCCCAAGGATCATGTCCCTCTGCAGCAGGTATATTTTTAATTTTTTATCTTCTTTCATTATTTCTATTTTTATTTTTCTTTGATTTTTGATCTTAGAAATGTATTACATATTTTTATTTTAATCAGGTACTTTAGCTAGATTGTGAGCCTTCGGGACAGATAGGGTAGTTTATGTCAAGTACCTAATTTCATTTTAGGTTGATACATTATAAACCTCTTAGGTCAGTAAAATGCAGGAGCAATATATTAAATCTTAAATAAACATAAACACTGTTTCAAGAACCCTGCAGTCATGGGACCGTAATCCATTCACTAGGTGTCACTGCTATCTGATGGCTAGGACTCCTTCCCCCAAGAGCTCTAAATTCTTCCTTGGGCAATCCAGAGAGTGAAATACCTGAACCAGCAATCAAACTAGGTCCTGGATTTTATTGAGGTATTTGATGTGCTATCAAGAGAATAAGCTATCATGTGGCTGAGAATGGAACTAAAGATGATCTTGTACATTAAAAACCAGATGGATCACACAGTACAGTGGCTAGTGATTAATAGTGAAGATTCTGACTGGTATACAGTGGAAAGTGACATGTCTCACTGATTTCTACTCAGACTTATAGGAGCCAGCTCAGTGGGTGCTGAGCACCCCTGATATTGAGCAAGCTCTTTCACTGTGTCAAGGGAAAAGTAATTTATATTGTGTTTCATATCCTAATCACTTTGAAATGTTAGCACCTGCCAGACTTGTGCATTTTAGTATGTTTTCATGTTAAATTGATTTCATGCCAACATTCCCTCTACGGTGCACGAGAATCTGCCACTAGCATTCCTATCATCAGGGATGTTGCTTCAGTATTTTGGTTTCAGTCATGAGGGACAAGCAGGACCCCTGGGATTCCCTTAGAACTTGTCTGCCCCTCACACTGAAACAGCGATATAGCTACACAACCCCCAATTCAGGTGGAGTTAAGCTGCAAAAAACTTGCAGGTGCAAGTTAAGTAGCAAAAAAATGATTTAAGTCTCCCCGTCCTTGAAAAAGTAATGCGAAACGCGTCGGCAAGGGGACAAACCGCATACAAGCTAAGTTATTAAATTTATTTTAAAAGATATATGTATAAAAAAATTTTTTAAAAAACAAAAATGTTAGAAATGCCAAGCTGGAACTAATGAGGATCTTTGCCACCATGAGTTATGTTACTCGGGTGGAAATCTGAACATCCCTCAAATGCTTGAGTATTTGTGTATATTCATGTGGTGAATTACAATACTAACTGAGGAGGGATTTGTATTTTGGTGAGTCAGCACAAGGACAGTTACAGGCAGCAGATCTCATCAACTGGCAGGGATTGAGCATCCCTGTCAACAAAGGTAAAATTATGAATGTAGTGGGGGAGAGGGTGTAGAGATAAAATGCATCCCCCCCCAATGGATGCCCCCACCACCACCCAAATTGAAACCTGGCTATGTCCCAGGCGCACTAGTAATATAACAATAAATAACTTTGAACAGTTTTTTTTTTCCATTCCCCTCACCCCTATGCCTCTTAGGGTTCTTCCAAGGTGACAGCTTCACTGTGGTAATATAGTACTAGATTTTTAGCTCGATTCTTAGTGAGAAATGCATAGACTTTTCTGATATAGGCAGTGGCATAGTATGGATCTTTTCCCCCGTATCTCCAGTTGTTCACTGCTGCAAGGAACTTCAACATGCTCCTCGCGACTCTGGCAGCTCTCCCTCTGACGTCACTTCTTATGCATGGCACCTAGAAGTGACATCAGTGGGAGAGCTGACGTGGTCACGAGGAACACGTTGCAGTTCTTGCTCATGGTGGTGAACAACTAGAGATACGTGGGAAGGGAAAGGGGCATGCGTGCAGCGAGGGAAGGAGTGGGAAAAGGCGGAGGATGCAGAGAGGAGGACAGCTGAAGGCACCTCCACCAACATGGCGCCTGGGGTGGACTTCCCCCCCTTGTCCCCTCCTCCTTACTATGCCACTGGATACAGGGACTGAAACACCCGGACTAACTCACCGATGAGGCTACCACTTTGGGAGGACACAATAAAATACCATTACAAGAAACCATCTCTGTAGAACAGTACAGGAAAAAAGTTGACATTTCTGTCCCTTCTTTGGCACCACCATTGAT
Organism: Geotrypetes seraphini; assembly: GCF_902459505.1. Taxonomy (NCBI): domain Eukaryota; kingdom Metazoa; phylum Chordata; class Amphibia; order Gymnophiona; family Dermophiidae; genus Geotrypetes; species Geotrypetes seraphini. Next base: position 371,704,231 of record NC_047085.1, read on the forward strand.
GCCCTGCTCTTTTGACCATGAACAAAATCAGTCATGTCCAACCTACAGCCAATGGGCCAGAATCCCGCCCAGCAAGTGCTTTTTTTCTGGCCCTCAGAAGCTTGGCAGTTCTTATAGTGCTTAGAATTCAGTTCTTTGTAAGCTTGAAACATGTGGTGCCGGAAGTTCAGATTGGTCTTGCAGTTGTCAAGTTTTGTGAGACTTAAAACCACAAGACCAACACAACAACTTCTGGCACCATGTAACACCCCAGAGAGATGTGTTATGATGAGGAGTTAGGCATCCCACTGTTTCTTCTGCATCTAAAGCAGTGGTCTCAAACTCAAACCCTTTGCAGGGCAACATTGTAGATTTGTAGGTACTTGGAGGGCCTCAGAAATAAAACCAGTTAATATCTTATTAAAGAAATGACATTTTTGCATGAGGTAAAACTCTTTATAGTTTATAAATCTTTCTTTTTGGCTGTCTTAATAATAATATTGTAATTTAGAGCTAAAGAGACATTGATCAAGAAACTGTTTTATTTTACTTTTATGATTATGATAAACATACTGAGGGCCTCAAAATAATACCTGACGGGCCGCATGTGGCCCCCCAGGCCACGAGTTTGAGACCACTGACCTAAAGCCAGGTGAGTGGAAAGAGACAAGGTGAAGACAGGCTGGAGGCCTGCATGTGAGAGAGAGCACATAAGTGAGACTGACGAGGAGGCAATGCACCACTGTATTTTGCCACTATTTGACAAAACATGGGGCAAAATATAACAGTGCATGTTTTGACCCTCCGAATGTTGTAAATGTGGCTCCTGATAGAAAAAAGTTGGACAACTAAACTGAATGGTGCAGTGCCTGACTATATGCAGGGCTTCTATGTACAAACTTCTGTGCCTAAATTTAGGTGTTTATTTTCCAGCTAATTAACGCTGGCTTTTACAAAGCCACAGTGGAGGTTTCCAATGAGTGTCAGAGCATTTACCTCGCCAGCCCTCAATACAAACCTCTACCACGGCTTTGTAAAAGGAACCCTAAGATTCTTTGAGGGTGCAAAATATTGGTGCAGATTGACATTTTTACACCATAGATACTACAGCTCATTACCTTTTCTGGTGGAATTAAATATGTAGACTGCTTGATTTAAGAATTATCACTGCAGAAAAGACCCAAAAAACTGTGAGGAGGTTACAACAAGCTAGGGGATGGGTGACAGAGTACCAGGGGAAGTAGAATTGTATATCTGGTAAACATCTATTTGCATAATTTTGCACTGGGGGTATTTTCAAGTTTCAAGTTTATTCAATTTTTGATGAATCGCCTATTACAAATTCTAGGCGATGTACATATTACAATTTAGATAGAAGAAACTTACAAAATAAATTCAAATTTCACATTTAAAACAATACATACATGAGTTTGAGGAATAGGGATAAAAGTTACAATATTTGGGTTTAGTTAAAAAAGGAAAAAACAATAGGAAGGGAATTATAAAGCCAAAGCACCATGTAAGAAATAAATTTTATCAGTACTTGTAAAGAATCAAACAGAGACTAGTTAAGCTCTGGAATGCGTTGACAGAGGTTGTGGTAAAAGCAGATAGCGTAGCTGGTTTTAAAAAAGGTCTGGACAAATTCCTAGAGGAAAAGTCCATAGTATGTTATTAAGACATGGGGGAAGCCTCTGCTTGCCCTGGATCAGTAGCAGGGAATATTGCTACTCCTTGGGTTTTGGCTAGGTACTAGGGACCTGGATTGGTCAACGTGAGAACAGGCTACTGGGCTTGATGGACCATTAGTCTGACCCAGTAAGGATATTCTTATGTTCTTACAGTTTATAAATATATGCTGCCGTCATACTAGGTAGGAACTCATTTGAAAGAAATCTAAGTCCTGATATTTAGCTAGCATTCATCAGTGTTTTGCTGATCGCTGGCATTATGCCCAGAAATTCAGTGCCAGGCAATGTCTGGGCTTCAGTATTAGATGCCTAGGTTTCCAGAGCCAGCTAAAGCCTAGCTGGTTAATTTGACATTCAGCACTTATCCAATTATGTGTTGCAGCATAAAGATAGGACTGACTTAATCGCCAAATGCCGACTCCGCCCTCAAAATGCCTCGCAAATAGCCGGCTTTCAGTTCGGCGCTAACCAGTTCTTTTCAGCGGCTGAAAAAACCCAGTTAGCCCCGAACAGGTGATTTAACAGCCAGGAGCCATTTCTAGACAGCTTAATTGCATGGAATGTCGTTTCCTTAGGTGTAAAACAGTTAAGTAAACTGTGCAGTGGAAGTGAGCTAAAGATGCTTACCACAAAGGTAATGATAAGAACAGAAGTGAAGAGTGTCTGATTTCTCTCAGCATGAATAAAGACAGTAATGACTGTAGCAGGTCAGGTTAACAAAAAACATGCTTGAGTCTTTATGATTCAATTGACAGCATCTTTTTTTTCCTATCTGATAAAGCGGACAAGATTCTAGGAGGATATTTGGTTTGTGTAAGGAGAAGTGTGTCCCCCTTCTTTTAGGGTAGTTTTTCTTTATGATTTTCCTAGGAGGTAAAGGAGAAAAAGACTATAAAGATTTATTGGCTTAGGAAATGCAGAAAGTTAGAGCCAGATCTCTAAACGGCGCTATTTGCAGGGGTCGCGTAGAAAACTGGCACCTATCGCATGCTAATCATGTGATGGTGCCATTTAGAGAATCACAGCCTTGTTGAAAGTAGGTGCTAGAAATGTAGGCCAGGGTTTTGCAGGCCTACATTTCCAGCGCTTGCATCCATTTCAGGTATAAATAAGGTGACCATACGTCCCATTTTGAACATTGCATATTTAAAGTCTTCTGCCTTGACATCTTTGAAACCCCCCCCCCAAATATAAATGATAATTAACATTTTCTCTTTGTCGGTTTTTAAAATTTTATGGTTACCATTATGAATTAATAAGATATTATGTGTACATGAAAAATGAATGGAAGAAATTGGGGGCGGGGCTAGGGTGGGATTGGGGCGGGACTGACAATTAATAGATGTCCCCTTTTGATGAAAAAAATAAATGGTCACATTAGGCATAAATCATGCCTACTTTAGACATAGGCACTGGTAGATGCCTCTATGGATGGGAGTTGGACACTATCATTTGTAGGCACTTGCAAGCACCTACATTTTAAAAAAATTAGATTTAAATTGGTTTTAAATGGCATGGTCAATTATCACACCGTTTATCATCAATTAAAGCAATTATGTTAGGTAGCAGCAGGGTGCCTATCACTTCCTAACGTACAGTATACTATAGAACAGTGTATGGCAAACAGTGTGCCGTGGCACACTAGTGTGCCTCCTGAGATTCCAAGTGTGCCATGGACACTGAGGAGGAAGAGTGGCACTGGCCAGTTGACTTGCCTACAGGACGTGCCTCTCGCTGTGAGAGGCACGTCCTGTAGGGCCACAGGTTCTCAACACGCAGTATGGTGCCAGCGCTGCATGTCTAGCGACTTCCTGCTGCTGTCAAGTATCTCCTGGGACTCCTGCCTTTCTCGTCTTATCTCCCCACCCCCGGACCAGCAGCAGCAGCTCAGTGTGCATTTAACTTTGCCACACAGCTGCCACTTGCATTAGTTTAGACATGGTTCCATCAGGCAGCCTCGGGGTCTTTGCTAGGCCGGTCTGCTTCGATGATGCAGCTTCCTCTTTCATTAGAGGTGGGCCAGCCTAGCAAAGGCCCCGAGGCTACCTGATGGAACCGCATCTAAACTAATGCTAGTGGCAGCTGTGTGGGAAAGTTAAAAGTACACTGAGTTGCTTCTAGAGAGAGGAGAGGTACTTCTGGATAGGGGAAGAGGGAAAGGGAAGGGATGGGAACAGAGGTACTGCTGAACATGGGGAAAGAGAGAGAGAGGTGCTGCTGGATAGGGGTGAGGGAAACGGAAAGGAGAAGAGGTGATGCTGGATCTGGTAGAAGTGGAGGGAAAGGAAAGGTGCTGCATACTGGAGGGGAGGATGAGATGGTACATGGGGAGAGAACATATTAGTTGTGAGTGGTGTTGGGGCAGGTAAGGAAGGAAAGAAAATTGTTGCAGGAGGAGTGAGAGTGATGAAAGAGGGAGAAATGGACCTGGGGTAGAAGAGAGGGAGAAATGGTTCATGGAAAGAGAGCATTTTGGGTTGGGGGTGGGTGGGAAGAAGGGATGTTACTCGAGGGAAGAGGCAAGGAGAGAGAGAAAGCATGCAGGAGGTAGAAAGTGTTGGACTCGTTGACAGGGTGAGATGGATGGGGAGGACAGAAAGGAGGGAAGGAGAAATGTCACACTCGGGGGAAGGGGGAGAGGGCAGAAAGTGAAAAGTTGAACTCATGGAGAGAAGTTGGTTGGGGGAGGGAAGGAGGACCAGAGGAGAAGCAGCATGCAGGAGGAAGAGAGAAAGAAATGTTGCATTGGTGGAAAAGAGGGAAAAATGTTGGACTGGGAGGAGGGCCAGAAAGGAGGAAGGGAAGGGAGATGGGCTGCAAGGGGCAGAAAGGAGGAAGGCAGAGAGAAATGTGACACTGGGGGGAGGAGAGATGAGTAAAGGAAGGGAGAGATACCAGACCAGAGAATGGAAGGGAAGGAGGGGAGTCTGGTAGCGCTATAGAAATAATAATAGTAGTAGTAGTAGTAAGAGAGATGCCAGATTATGGGAAGGAGAGGAGAGAGATGCCAGACTTGGAGAGGGAGAAAGGAAGGAGAGAGATGTTGGACCTCTGGGAGGAAAGGAGAAAGATGTTGGACTACGGGGGGTGGGGGAGGAGAGATTTGTCAGACCATGGAAATGGGGAGGGAAGGGAAGACAGAGAAAAGTAGATTTTGAGAAGAAAGCAAAAAAAAAAATTGAATGTTAAGTTAATGCCAAAGATGGATGCAAGGCAGAAAGTGAAGAAGGATTGAAAAACAGTTAATGGATAAGAAGGCACTGGAAACATAGAAACATAGAAAAAGACGGCAGATAAGGGCCGCGGCCCATCTAGTCTGCCCACCCCAATGACCCTCCCCTATTTAACTCTGTGCAGAGATCCCACGTGACGATCCCATTTCTTCTTAAAATCAGGCATGCTGCTTGCCTCGATCACCTGAAGTGGAAGTCTATTCCAGCGATCAACCACTCTTTCGGTGAAAAAGTATTTCCTGGTGTCGCCATGCAATTTCCCACCCCTGATTTTCCATGGATGTCCTCTTGTCGCCGTCGGACCTTTGAAAAAAAAGAAATCCTCTTCTACCTCGATACGGCCCGTGAGGTACTTGAACGTCTCAATCATATCTCCCCTCTCTCTGCGTTTCTCGAGTGAGTATAGCCGCAATTTATCCAGCCGTTCCTCGTACGGGAGATCTTTGAGTCCCGAGACCATCCGGGTGGCCATTCGCTGGACTGACTCAAGTCTCAGTACATCCTTGCGGTAATGAGGCCTCCAGAATTGCACGCAATATTCCAGATGGGGCCTCACCATGGATCTATACAACGGCATAATGACTTCAGGCTTACGGCTGACGAAACTCCTACGTATACATCCTATAGGTAAAAGCACCGAAAAATAAAGTCACCAGACAACAAAGATAGGGAAAATTATTTTATTTTCAATATAGTGAATGAAATGGGTCAGTTCTGAGAATTTATATCTGCTGTGTATATGAAAAATGAATAGAAAAAATTGCATTACAATAAGTAAAGGGGGTGGAATCTGAGGCAGAACTTGGGTGGGCCTAGGGCGGAGCTTAGGAGGTCTGTGGTTGGGGTACTCAGTTGATATTTGTTAGACTTAGGGAGTACTTAGCTTGAAGTAGTTGAGAAACACTGCTGTAGGCAATCAGCTGGCGCCAGCACCTCTCCTTCTCTCCAGCCCTCTTTCCTGCTGACACCCCTACTGGCATCTCAAGGCCCATCTGGAGGGCCTCTGCGCATGTGCGGATGTCCATGCACTTCCGGTGTCTCGTTCCATGGCCACTACCTTTAGTGTACCCCAACTCAAGAAATTTTGAAAAACACTGCTATAGAAAATTTAAGCCTTAGTCATGAACAAGATTGCTAGCTATGTTCAGCACCATTGGAGCCTGCACTTTCTCAATCTTGTGTTCTTAGCCTAGCGTCAGTTGTAATTCATATAGAGCCATTTACGGAGATGGGAAGCTTATCTGGAAGGTCATTGAGGCATTAAAGCTCATTACATTTGAGAAAACCTTTGCTAAATCTTGGTTTGATCTATTTTAAGGTAGCAGTATATTAATTTGAATGAAACACATACTAATCAAAATAAATAGCTGGCTTTGATCAATGATTCACGTCCCTTAGAGGCCTACTTAACCAGTTTTGTTTTTAGGCTACGTATGATGAATATCATGAGACAAATTTTGATATACTGGAGATACATGAAAGGGGTAATTTAAAAAAATATATCTTAAGTCCCCAAAAAACATCCTCACAATGTCAAAAAAAACAAAGAATCCCCCCCCCCCCCCGGACATCTTACAGCCATAATCAAACAGGAAAAACATTAGATTCCTGTTCTATTATGTGGGGAAGGTGAATGGTGGAACTAAGGGGAAGTTATGTGAATTGGGGTTTGAGAGGGAGTCAGGGTGGGAATGGATAGGTAAATTAAGAGAGAAGGAAATAGGGTGGTATCAGAAGAGTCATTAGAGAGGGTGATACTCGTAGGTTAGGATTGGGTTGTGATGTTGGGAGTGGAGACAGGGTTGAATGATCCCTACGACTAAATGAGACAAGCAGGGTGATAACCCTGATAAACATTTCTATTAGGTACTGCTACATGTGCTCTGGCATTTTTGCTGGCCTGACACTAGGGGAAAAAAACATATTGAGAGAGGAGTATGGGTGTAAGGGTAGGGTTGTCCTGGAAAAACCTAAAGTTGGAAAACTGAGTTTTTCCCATGAATTTAATTGTGCATGAGTGCAGTTTTGTTGTAGGGGGCTGAACAATTGAAAAGGTTCAAAGAAGAGCGACCAAGATAATAAAGCAGTTGGAACTCCTCTTGTTTGAGGAAAGACTAAAGATGTTAGGGCTCTTCAGCTTGGAAAAGAGATGGCTGAGGGGAGATATGATCGAAGTCTACAAAATCCTGAGTGAAGTAGAACGGGTACAAGTGGATCAATTTTTTACTGCATCAAGATTTACAAAGACTAGGGGACACTCGATGACGTTAGAGTAATACTTTTAAAGCCAATAGGAGAAAATATTTTTTCACTAAGAGAATATTTAAGCTCTGGAATGCATTGCCAGAGGATGTGGTAAGAGCGATTAATGTAGCTGGTTTAAAAAAAGTTTTGGACAAGTTCCTGGAGGAAAAGTCCATAATCTGCTGTTGAGACAGACATGGGAGAAGCTACTGCTTGCCCTGGATCAGTGACATGGAATGCTGCTACTATTTGGGTTTTTGCCAGGTAGATGTAACTTGGATTGGCCTCCATGAAGACGGGATACTGGGCTAGATGGACCATTGGTCTGATCCAATAAGGTTATTGTTATGATGAGAGAATAACTGACAGTACAAACTAGAGAAATAGAGAATAGGGAGAGAGAGAGAGAGAGACTGGTGGCACAAGGCCAAAGGTTAAGAGACATTCTTGGGAACATGATGTCATTGACAAGTGTCAGTGACATCCATTGCCCTGCATGGGAAGACTTTTGTTGGCTCTCCTTCAGGTCATGTGTATCTATAATGGTCCCTACTTCACCTTTTCATCCTGGTAGTCAAAGAAAAGAAAGAAATGTGATATTCTTTAGTACTAAAACTGACTTATGTCATGAATTAAGATAGGCAGTAATTAGTGGGATTTATCTTTGCCAGTAAAATAATGTTAACTTCAGTCTCTCGCAGTCACAGCTGCATAACTCATTCAACCCATGCTGATTCTGGAATCCACTGTCACTGTACTGATGGCAGTTATGGTCAGGCAGTCAGTGGTGTCATGCTCGCTGCCGAAATGAGACATTATTGCACTAAACCTAAGTTTGAGCTAATGTATACATGCTATGAGCTGAAATTGGTCTACTCCTGTTACTAGGGTTTGCTTTTTGAGTGGAAACCACAATAATTACCATTGGTAATATAGATGCGTGGAAAAAAAAAAATCCCATGAATATACGGCTTTGCAAATCATATGAATTCCTCTGTCCGCTGAGAATTCTATATTAAGCCTGGAAATGGCATTTCATTTTTATTAGGTCAAATGCTGGTACTTTGTAATTTTCCTGAAGATTTCATTGTATGACTTTTATCCATTAACCAAATTCTTTGGTGGAACTGCAATAAACAAATTAGGATTTATTCTTCATCAAAACTAAATAATTGGTAGCCATAATAATTAGATCTGGTCTGAATTAAAGGCAGTGACTAGGGATGAAATGTAAGCATCTTCTACCCTGCTCCCTCCCCTCCACCCCCAGTAATTTTTTCATCTCAACTGAACCCTCTTACTTTCTTCTTAATTATCTGTTCTCCATTCTCCATCCCAGTACAGCTGTCTTATCTCCTACTCCAGCCCATTGTGGTCCTCAGACTGCTACTCTGCTTCTGTTATCCCACCCTACCCAGTGGAGTAATTTCACTCTCTTTTTTTTTTTTTTTTACCTGCTTTAACCATTTTTCTCTGTTCTTTAACTCAACATCCTAATACAGCCTTCTTACTTTCCTCTTCTACCTCCCCTTCCAGTCTTCATTCTCTACACCTGTTCAGTCTTTTCTATTCTCCTCTTCCCTTCTTACTTCCATGCCTTCCCAGCCCACCCTGGTTTAGCCGTATCTCTTCCTCTTGGTTAGGAGCAAGATCATGAGCCTGTTTGGCACGTAGGCACCTGTTTTGGATTTAGGCACCAGTATTTAGGCCAAGAAAACGCCTATTGGTGCTTAAGTGAGTTTGGTATATGTTTTGATTCTCTTGGATACTATTTGTTGTACACATTACACGCTTTTTTGCTATAATGTTTGTCTGTCAAGTTAAATAAAGTTTTTAAAAAATTACTTGACCTTCCATCTATTGCTGAAAACCTAGTCAGGTGTTTTATTTGGTTTATTTCTAGTTTTAAAATCTCTTCCTTGGGAACTGTGGTTGTTCTGCTAGATGAATTGTTTGAGACTGACTACTTCTTGTGGTGATTCCATTTTATGGATATGAATTTGTTTTGCACTGTTGAATTTTATTTTAGAATTGTGTTTTTTCTCCTGATGTTGAGAATTTACAATCCATCCTGAGCATGTGAGGGTGTGTGGTAGAAAATAGATATGATTTAAAATTAATGGCCTCTTTTATAAAGCCGCGCTAACGGCCCCGAAGCCCATAGAGATTTAAAGGGCTTCGGGGCTGTTGCCACGCGACTTTGTGGCTTTGTAAAAGAGGCCATAAATTAAATGAAAAAAAAACCCCTGTGATTTCAAAATCTTGTACATGTTACATCACCAGCAGTGAGGTACAAATGTAATATCTTTCAAAACCTGAACAGTCTTATTAGACTTTTGGTTTGAGGCTTGAAGTACTCATTTTGAAGTAAAAATAACTAATTCAGTAGCAATTAGAATAGAAGAGTCATAAAGATTGCCTAGTTTTGTCTGATTTATGTTCCCTTCTCAAGCGTATACTTAGGGCTAGATTCACTAAGGACACCGATCGTGTCCTGACCATTTTGCGACCCCAACCCGATTCACTAACCTTCCTCCCACACCCAATCTGATCCATGTATGCCAATGAGGGGGAACGGCATGCAAATGTAGGCAGGCAGCGATTCACAAAAAAAATGAGGAACACCAACTGGGCTGGCTGATCCCAAAACAAGGGACAGCTAAGGACCAGTCGCACACGTCCCTGCCGACTCTCCTGCTCCATGCCACCCTAAAATCCCAGCCAACTTCCACCAGCCCTGCTCTCTGCCCTGCTCCATTTAGCTGCCTGCTCCCTCCCTGCTCTTTGCCGCGATCCTGCTCAGCTCCCTGCTCTCTGCCGCGATTCTCCTGCTCTGCCGACAAAAGCTTTCTGCTCCTGCTTACCGCCCTTCCCTGCAGCATGAGCCCGTGATTTTAACCCGCTTTAAACCCACGGTTAGAACTACAGGTTTGCACTGCAGGGAAGGGCGGCAGAGAGCAGGAGAGTCGGGACGAGTAAAAAAAAAAACAATCAACGGACAGCAAATGCATGCGCAGACCATCTACAGGCAAAGTAGATGGTCTGCGCATGCGTTGGGATCGCTCTCCAGCGATCTGTGTCATCAGTGAGGGGCGTGCCTGCGATCACCCCCCATTTGCATGAAGATAGTTGGTGAATCGGTCGGCCTGTCTCAGATTGGGTAAGATAGGTGGGCTTAGTGAATCTAGGCCTAAGTACATGAAAGGATATTGCCAAGATTAGTAGTATAGGAAGGCTGATGCTATTTTGACCTTAGTATAGAAGAAAAGCTATGTAAATTGAAACACATTAAAGAACAATAGAATGTCAAGTTGCTTCCTTTTAAAATTAACTTCTCTGGTAGCATAACAACTCTGGCACCATTCCTTTGAAGTCTTTAAAAACATCTTTCATCATAGGCAGTGGAACGCTTTTTTGTTTGGGTGGCCCAAAAGCTCTGCCCTAGCCCTAGCAGGATCCTACGGCATGACAAATCCCCCCACCTACCTTCCCCAGTTGCTGTAATTTTAAATATTTGGGCAGCCGCCACTGCAGCGTCAACAAGCAGGCCTGCCCCAGAAGTCTTCATTCTACAGCCACACTGCACAACGGCTGCCCACAGATTTTTAAAAATTACAGCGGCAGGGAAGAGTTGGATGGGAGAGTAGAGCTATAACTGACTCTTCTGACCGCCAATTTTTGGGGTGGCCATGGCCGTGTGGCCTCCCCCATTCCGACGCCTATGTCTTTCATGACTTCATGGCCCTTAGCTCTGTATTCCTCATAAATCAGGTCATGATGTTGAACTTTATTAGAACCCTAAGCACACATCGTACTCATACATGTAAGGAATAAATCTAGCATAATCAAGGTCAGCTGTCAGGACACAGCAGAAGGGAGGTTTCCTGGTTAGCCATAGGCAGCGTCTGAGAGTCGCTGCTGGCGCTGCCATCAGGAGGAGGACATGGGGTGGGGGCGGAGCTAGACCATCAACATTGTTTGCCTCAAGCCTGGCTTTTTCTCTCAGCAGCCCTGAAACCAACCAGTAGGTGTCATTGTGCAGAGTTCTTTCCCTGTGAATCTGACTCAGTCCTCCCATGCAGCACTCCATGATGATGCTACCAGATGATCAGGAAAAGCCAGTCAGTTTGTATTTTTTTTAACTGTGCAATTGAAGTGGAGCTACAGATCAAAGCAAGACTGAAATAGAGTTTCTGCATGGCTTTCTTGTGCACCGGTGTTAAAATAATGGGAGTAAGATGTCATTTATAGTATTGGTTGAGGACTGCTCTGAATGTGTATGTGAGAGTGATTACAAAATAAGATTCTTTCCTTCATGGAAATACAGAAATGTTCTAGATATTATTCTGCACTGAGCTCTGGAGAACAACTTATCCTTCAGAAACTAGTAATTTTTGATATTAAAGAAATTGACTAATTACAGTGATTTATATGTTTATTTTGTCTTACTATATTTCTGAGCATGGGCTCTGAATACACAGGAATAGACATTTTTTTTTAGTACTGATAGGTCAGTTAGCAGAAGGCTGTAATTTTGGTTCTTACTTGGACCAATGCAAGCAGTAACCTCTAATGGTATTGGATTAATGTGGGGATTTTATTACATATTCTGTTTTCTCTTTAAAAACCGTGTCTTGGGGACAGAAGGTGTTGGTGATTTTCTATTTCTAACTTTCCTCACTTGTTATCTTTGGAAATATATTTGGCCCAATATTCAAAACTAGCAGCATCTGTTCCCCAGATAACTAGCACTCGCTGGGCCTTGTCAGTGATTTCAGCTGCAGTATCCGGATAATGCCACTAAAAATCCAAGTTTCCAAGTTTATTTAGTGCTTTCTATCCTGCCCATCTATCAAGCTATTTGAGCGACTTACAAACAAAGCAACAAAAGGGAAAAATATATTGCCTAGCGAAACAAACAGTTCAGAAAAAGGCAAGTATGATGTCCAATACAATCAAAGCAAGCTTTATTGTATAAATATGATAACCTACAGTCCCAACAAGGATCCAGGTTTCGGCAGTAAAAACTGCCTTCTTCAGGGGACAAAACAACTGATGATAAAGCTCAAAAAAGTTGTGATGTAACAGCCTAAATATAAAACCTGTAAGCAAGCACAGAGTCCAATGGAATCCAACTGAGCCCAATGGTAAAATGTAACTGTTGGGCTAAAAGCCACTTGCTGCCTCTTTTACAAAACCGCACAGCAACAGCCCCGAAGCCTTTAAATCTCTATGGGTTTTGGGGCCGTTAGCGCGGCTTTGTAAAAGAGGCCGTTGGTTGCCAGGTTGTGGTCCTGCACTGAAAGATAACATCACAACTACTTGTCGAACATCCCACAGCTTCAATACCCCATAGGAATCACAAGATACAATGGTGTCACCCTTTAACACTTGTCCAGTTCCTCTGCTGTTAAAAAAAACAACTCTCACACCAGCACAAACTAAAACGGAATAGTTCAAGAAATAAGTAAGACACGGGAAGAGAGGAAGAGAAGAAGGATTAATTACAAAATTCTGGATGGGAAAGAAGGGAGGAATATAAATAAGGAGAAGAACTGTGTGGCTAAAATTTACATTCAGGGCATCCGAAAATTAGGATAAGCAGCAGGATTAGTGAATCTAAAAAATGTAAGTGGAAGTATAACATATTAAATACTATAGAAATGATTTTTTTGACAATTAAGAAAAAAAAAATATGAAAATGTATCAATGAAGAAAAGAGCTGTGAAAGCAGGCGTTATCACACTTGTCCTTCCTTCTAGGACAACACAACCCTTATAGCTAAGAACCAAGTACGCAGCTTGGAATTATACTCGACTCTGACCTGTCGCTTATGAGTCATGTCTCCCAGGTAGTGTCAACATCTTTTTAACTACCTACATCAACTTTGGAAAATTCAAATATACTTCTCAGAGGATGAATTCACACAACTACTCTACTCCTTTGTCTTATCCCGCATGGACTATTGCAACTCATTATTCATAGGGGTGTCATCAACGAATCTACTGCGACTAAATGCCCAAAGTGCAGCAGTTCTCCTACTCAAAAATCTAAACATCCATGACCCCATCACTCCAGCTCTGGCCACTGTACACTGGCTACCCATTTGAAACTGCTGCATCTTTAAAGCCCTGACGTTAGCCTTCAAATTCTTTGAGAATATGGTCCCAGCCTATATGTCAAGAAAATGATCGACATATATCCCTAACCGGCCTTGCAAGCCGAGAGAAGACTTTCAGCCCCGTCAGCAAGAATGGGTGCTAGAAAATGCCCACAAGCGTGTTTACTCTCACATCTTTCCCAGACTATAGAATTTTTTTAAACAATAGTCATCAGGAATACTTAACTTCAGAAAGGCAGTGCAAACCCACCTTTTTATCTAGTACTGTCCACAAAGACCTCTCCTATCCCTAAATCAATGCTGACCAGCTTTGTGAGTTTGACAAAACTGCCTCGTTACTATAAATAGTCCCAGCACTTATGTAGAAATTGTAATTGTCAGAACTGTCATACTGCTGTTAATTATCTTTACATCTGTGTCACATTTGTCTTTCTGTATATGGAATCATTCCTTTCACTACAAGAATTCTGTGCTTAATCTATTATCACTATTAAATGTCCTTACGCTTCCCGAAAACACTTCCCAACTTTCTCATCACCAACTTTTGTTATGTATGTAAACTTGTAACCCATTCTGGGTTCTTCTGGGAGGACGGACTACAAAATCGACTAAATAAATATATCCTGACAGCCATCTGAAGATCCAAGGAATAAAGAAAAACGCATATCGATGAAAAATGTCACTGTTGAATTGATTGTATGACTGGATTTAATGTTGTGGTAAAAGGAAGCAGGGGAGACCAAAGGCTGGATACCATCAAGAATGGCACAGGAATGAACATAAAGCAATTGAAAGAAGCCGTGGAAAACAGGGAAGCATGGCAAGGACTGTCCAATAGAGTATCCAAGGATCGGACATGACTGAATGGATAGTAGTAGAAGTAGTAGTAGTAAATGCTACTGAGAATTCAGACAGGTAACTTCCTAACAAAAGTGTCTGAACTGTTTTCAATTTCAGTTGTGAACTTATTTACTAAAATGCAGATGAAGTTGAAATGGAATACATTTCAAGAACATCCAGAGAAAAATTAAATGGGAACCTTATTGAGGAACAATGGAAACAAAATGAGGGATGCTATCTGGACAGATTTCCTAATTTGTTTTTAAGCATCTGATTTGGGATCCTTCATGGGCACAGTTCAGTTGTGCTAATGAAATTTGTTTAATGACTGTACCGTATTGTTTTAGCAAATTGATGCTTACCTTAACAATGGGAACAAAGAATCTTATTGTTCTTCTACATTCTCATGCTTTGATTTGATTCTAGTTAAGCCTGTAATGTGACATCTAACTCCTAGACCTTAAAAAGAAAGGATACCCTTTCGGCTATGTTGTACCTGTACAGGTACTAACCTGCTAAGCTGATTCTTGCTCATACAGGAATATGGGTGAGCCAGGGGTCTGCTGGGAGTATCAATCACTTCTGTTTCAAAGATCTAGGTCAGTGTCTCTCAAACTGTGTGCCACAGCACAGTGGTGTGCCCCAAAGAGATTCCAGAATTTTACTTTATTATTAAAAAATCCCTTCATAAGTATACACTAGAATAGATGGCATGTATGCCGCGTAAGCAAGAGTCTGTCAATGTTATGAGTATCAAGCATCAGTCTTTGACGTGATTCGTCCTTGAAAACTAATGGCAAGTAATTTTATTTTTTATGCATTAATTAGCCTAATTTGAGCAACAAAGCAATTGAAGCTTCTTATCTTTGCAAACTTGTATTTTCAGCTGACTGCAATGAAATCGAAAAAAAGAGGACTGCAGATGGTGGATGATGAAATGTGTATTTGCTTGTCGACCATTAAGCCACATTTTAAGTTCATGTGCA
This sequence comes from Geotrypetes seraphini, assembly GCF_902459505.1. Taxonomy (NCBI): domain Eukaryota; kingdom Metazoa; phylum Chordata; class Amphibia; order Gymnophiona; family Dermophiidae; genus Geotrypetes; species Geotrypetes seraphini. Next base: position 371,719,325 of record NC_047085.1, read on the forward strand.
CTCAAAAACAAGCACATCCATTGCATTAATTAGCAATTCTATTCTATCTACTTTAGTTTCACCATTGTTACAATTACCCATACATAGCTTACTTTAAATAAATAACTCAAATTTAATTTTTGGTTGGTTTTGCAATTTTATAATTTCAGTTATAATGAGCCGTGAAAAACATTTGCTCCGTTTAGTGTGTTGGAGCTAAAAATAGTCAGAGAGCTACTGATCTAGGTTCATTTCATAGTAACAGAGTAAGGAATGTAATTGTCAAAGTGGGCTACCATTAAGAAGTATTATTTTATTGTTAACCCAGTTATTAGTAACTGGGCCCCAAAGTATAAAATGGGTGCTAAAATAGTACCAGTTAGTGATAAAATAACATATCTTAACGGTAGCCCACATTGAAAGCTCCCCCCACCCCACAAACAAATGATTGCAGGTAAACACTAGGCTGGCCCATCTAGTCTAGTGCTGCCTGATTTTTGATTTGAATTGATTCACTAATTTGAATTGGGTGAATCGATTCAAATTGATTTGTTGTTTTTTTTTTTAAATTGGCCTCACCGATTCAGTTACCAATCATCCCCCCTCGCCCCCTAAAGCAGGAGCCACTCATGCTTTATGGGGAAAGGGTCAGTTGGGAACTGCTGCATAGGCCTTTGCAGCATCCTCCAGCTACTCCCTGGCCTTCTGCTCTTACCTTAAGATAATTGGCAGCTTGCAGAGAGGAGCACGGTGCTGTAGCGATCTTTGCAGGCTGCCATCGTCCTCAACATCACATTGGCTATGCTGCGATCCTGCTCCTAACATCAGAGGAGGAGGGGGACTGTGGTCGAGTGAACGTGGTCCTGAGGATGGCAGCCTGCAAAGATTGCTACATCACCGCAATCCTCTCTGCAGGTTGCCGATTATCTTAAGGAAAGAGAGGAGGCGGGGGGGGAGGGAACATGCAGGCCTTCAGGGGGGGTACAGGCCTTCAGAGGGGTGCAGGCCTTCAGGGGGAGTGCAACCTTCAGAGGGAGTACAGCCTTCGGGGACAGGGACAGGCCTTCAAGGGAGTGCAGCCTTCGGGGGGGGGGGGGGCAGGCTTTCGGTTAGGGGGCCCTGGTGTAGAAGTACACAGAGGGAGGGAGGGAAGGGGGGTTCAAAGAGACGTGCATATACCAGACTGGGGTGGGAAAAGAAATAATGGGTCTAAAAACAGAGGAGAGGAAGAGAAATGGTGGACAATGGGATTTAGGGATCTGGTGTACCCTGTGGTGGTGGGGAAGGAAGGACAGTTGCTGGATGAAAGGGTAGTTGAGAAAAGGAGAGATGGTGAACATAAGAACATAAGAATTGCCACTGCTGGGTCAGACCAGTGGTCCATCGTGCCCAGCAGTCCGCTCCTTTGGTGGCCCCTAGGTCAAAGACCAGTGCCCTAACTGAGACCAGCCCTAACTGCATATGTTCCGGTTCAGCAGGAACTTGTTTAACTTTGTCTTGAATCCCTGGAGGGTGTTTTCCCCTATAACAGCCTCCTGAAGAGCGTTCCAGTTTTACACCACTCTCTGGGTGAAGAAGAAACTCCATACGTTTGTGTGGAATCTATCCCCTTTTAACTTTAGAGAGCGTCCTCTCGTTCTCCCTACTTTGGAGAGGGTGAACAACCTGTCTTTATCTACTAAGTCTATTCCCTTCAGTATTTTGAATGTTTTGATCATGTCCCCTCTCAGTCTCCTCTTTTCAAGGGAGAAGAGGCCCTGTTTTGGCCAATCTGGGACTTTCCTAGACTACTCCCTAAGGAAGTCCCTGATTAGCTGAGGTGCCCCAGGCCCCTCCAAAGGGGGGAGCCTGAGGCGCCTCAGCTAATCAGGGCCTTAGGCCTCTCCCCGTGTATCAGATGATGCGTCGAGGTAGGGCCTAAGGCTGCTATAGCGCAGCGGTGGCCCTGGGGAGCAGGAGCAGGAAGACTTTACTCCTGCTCCTGAAGATCGTCGTAGGAACAGGAGGGTCCAGGCACCCCTCCTGCTCCCAAAGGTGGATTTTCTTTTGCGGCAGAAGGAGCAGAAGGGACTGGGAACCCCTCCTGCTCCCAACTATTGCAAAGGTGCCGGGGTTGGTGGGCCAGACCCGACCATCTGGGCTAACCAGGGGTGGGCCCGAGGGTGAAAGGACTAGGAGCAGGAGGGACCGAGCCCCCTCCTGCTCCCAACTTTTTCGTGCTGGGGGTGGGTGGGCCGTGCAGGGAGGACCATGCAGGGAGGGGCGAGGGCCTGTGTCAAGCAGGGCTGGTGTGTCAGGCCGGTGCCCGATCTCTCTTCCCTGCTCGCTGGACTCTCCCACTCTCTGCCACCATTCCCCCCAGTGCAGGCCCGCTTTAAAACCACGGACTTGCACTGCAGTGAACGGCGGCAGAGAGTAGGAGAGTCTGGGAGCAGGCAAGAGTGATCAGGGCAGGCAGGAGAGATCGGGGCCTGGGGGGGGGTGTCAGGCAGATCTCTCTTGCCTGCTCCCGGACTCTCCTGCTCTCTGCCACCGTTCTCCGCAGTGCAGGCCCGCTTTAAAACCACAGGCTTGCACTGCAGGGAACGGCGGCAGAGAGCAGGAGAGTCAGGGAGCAGGCAAGAAAGATCTGGGATGGGCTGAGCCCTGACAGCAGTGACAGGAAGTTGCTTCTCCTGTCACTACTGTCAGGGTGTGCACATGAGCTGGGATCGCTCTGGCCGTGGGTAGGGGGCGTGCTAACGATCGTCCCCATTTGCATGCAGGCCTTTACTGAATCAGTCAGCCGGCATGCAATAGGAAACGGATCATGCACGGTTTGGAGGTTTAATGAATCCTGCCCTTTGTGACTTCTCAGTCTCTACTAAAATTAATATACTTAATAATATATTATTAATTATAACACGTGATCAAAGACATTGCATATTTTTACATAATCCCCCTAATTCTACAAAATGCGCTGAAAATTGTGCATGTGCAAATTCGGGCACGTGCACCATTTGCACAGACAATTTAATTAAATAACAAGCTAATTAGTGCCAATAGTTGGTGTTTAAGAAGTAATTACTGGTGCTAATTAGAATCAATTACAAGTTATGTGCCTAAATTTAAGCAGGATCCGAAGGGGAAGTACATGAGCAGTGCATGGGGTGTGTCTAACATTTGCATGCGTAAATTCCAAGTTTCCAAGTTTATTAAATGATTTGATTAATCGCCTACTCTACATTCAAGGCGATGTACAAGATAAAACAAATAATTACAAACAAAGGTAAAATATTATATAAACATAGGTAAAATATTATATAAGTGGACAATATTACAAAAAACAAACACAATTAAAAAAGTTAAGTTGGTACTAATTATATCGAAACAATGGGAAAATTCATTAATGGTTACATTCTATATTAAATTCAAGATACAAAGGTAAAAACATAAGGGGGGAGAAAAACAATAAAAAAAATAGATAAAAATAATAAAAGATCACTATTCACTAAAAGCATCATTAAAAAGGAAACTTTTGAGCTTAATCTTAAATTTTTCGAGGTTCTTTTCTTCTCTTATATATATTGGGAGATCATTCCAGGATTGAGGGGCTGTCACCGAAAAAATAGTGAGACGTCTTGTATTAATGATTTTTAACGAGGGAATGGTTAATAGATGTTGATCCTGTGATCTTAATGTTCTAGAAGTGGTATAAGGGATTAAGACTCTATGGATAAAAGCAGGAGTTTGAGAAATAAGAGTTTTAAACGTGAGTAAGCATATCTTAAATAAAATGCGGTGTGCCACAGGAAGCCAATGAGATTCTTTAAGTAAGGGTGTGACGTGGTCAAATTTTTTTGCATTGTGAATTATTTTAATGGCGGCATTCTGCACAATATGAAGACGTCTAATTTCTTTATGAGATAAACCTTTGAATAAAGCATTACAGTAATCGAGTTTAGAGATGACTAAAGAATGAATCAGAATATTGAGGGATTTTGAACATAAGAATTTAGAAACTGAACGAATTTGACGTAGTCTGAAAAAAGTAGATTTAACAACATTACTTATGTGGTCATGGTATGATAATTTATTGTCAAATATAACACCTAAAATTTTAATATTTTGTTGTATCTGTAATGGATTGCCATTAATCGAAATGGGGGTAATAAATGAACTACTATCCTTCCACGGGAATAGCATCGCGTTGGTTTTATGAATATTTAATGATAACTTGTTGGTATCCAGCCAATGATGAATACTGTAAGTGTTGCACTATATTTAGCCACAGACATGTACACCTGTTATTCACACTGTGTGAGTGTGAACACTTAAAATGTTGGTGCATAAATGCAGACTTAATCTAATATTCTACAATAGAATCTGGACACCCACCCAAATGCCATTTAGTGCTTAGCGCACTACATCTTGGCCCATAGTTTATGTCAGTGGTCTCAAATGCACAACCCCAGGGCCACATTCGGCCCCTGATATCCTTCATTGCAGCCCTCGGTTAACTGAAATGCTCTTCAAATTCTGTAAATGTGTTAATTTCAATATTGCTCACTTGGTACAGTAGCTACAAACAATCTATTAAGTGTGTTACTCAGATGTCTCATTTATGGAATTTGCTTCTGTTGGCAATCCAAAATAAAGTGAGTTTTTAAAATATATCCTTGAAGTGTTGTAGAATCAATATTAGTATTAATTGTTTAATATTGTCTGAACAAGCAGGTCAAGGCAGTTTACAAAATTAATAGTATATGTAAGCTTGAAATCTTTTGGTGGTATTCACTGCGGCCCTTTACATGAAATAGCCTATTTCTGTCCATAAAACTGTTTTACCCACAGAAAAGGCGTATGAAATCACTCCAGAAAAACTAGATGAAACCCACCATGAGGTCAAGATGGAGAAACGGAGTAGTGGAGGGAGACGATAGTCTTGAAACAAATCATCAGAGGAAAGGCCGGAAGTCAAACGCACAAATTTATTAAATCTTTGTCAAAGCAGCACAACTAAGACCCGACACGGGACCGTGTTTTGGCAATCAAGGTCTGTGTCAGGGGTCATACAATCTGTGTGTGAAAATGTAAATATTTTTTTTAAAAAACATGCAACCACAGATACATACTAACACATACCTACAAAACCAATATAAACATCAAGTAATGTATTTACTTATTGAGATTTATCATCACATTTTTCAAGAAGAAATTCACCCAAAGCAGTTTACAATACATTGAATAGTAATCAGGTACTCTTTAAGTACATAGTAACATAGTAACATAGTAGATGACGGCAGATAAAGATCCGAATGGTCCATCCAGTCTGCCCAACCTGATTCAATTTAAATTTTTTTTTTTTCTTCTTAGCTATTTCTGGGCGAGAATCCAAAGCTTTTCCCGGTACTGTGCTTGGGTTCTAACTGCCGAAATCTCTGTTAAGACTTACTCCAGCCCATCTACACCCTCCCAGCCATTGAAGCCCTCCCCTGCCCATCCTCCACCAAACGGCCATACACAGACACAGACCGTGCAAGTCTGCCCAGTAACTGGCCTAGTTCAATCTTTAATATTATTTTCTGATTCTAAATCTTCTGTGTTCATCCCACGCTTCTTTGAACTCAGTCACAGTATTTTCCATATCTGTCTCTTCAGAGTCACAATCTAACTGTGGAACGTGGGGCAATGGAGGGATTACTGGTAAGTTAAACAACAGAACAATAAGCAAGACTACAAAATACAAACCAATGACATGACCAATATCTAATAAAACATATAAACATAGGTTAAAAAAAAATCTCTCTCTCTCATTGAAAAACAGAAAGGAGAACTACCATAATAAATTATATCAGCAAGAAATCAAGGCAATCTACAGGGAATTGTAGAAGAATATTAATACAGTTAAAGCTGAAACAATAGAGAGAGAGAGAGAGAGAAACTGAGTTGAGCAAGGAATAAGTATTGTACGTGCAAAAAATATAGAGATGTGAATTTAAAAACTTGACAGTGACAAGAATGGCATAATTGTGAATGCAATAATACATTGAGAAGCTAAAGGATTATCACCATCAAAAATCAGCTGAACAATGATAAACGACAAAAAATGAAAAAAAAAGGGTAGCATCTATTAAAAAAATTACTATACTGAAGGTGAATGGACTAGTTTTATAATGATATTGTTTAACCCCCTCCCCCCTTTTTTTTACAAAACCGCATACGAGAGAGTGGTGGAAAACTGGAACACTCTCCTGGAGGCTGTCATAGGGGAAAACACCCTCCAGGGATTCAAGACAAAGTTAGACAAGTTCCTACTGAACAAGGATGTACACTGGTAGATCTAGTCTCAGTTAGGGCGCTGGTCTTTGACCAAAAGGGCTGCCACGTGAGCGGACTGCTGGGCATGATGGACCACTGGTCTGACCCAGCAGCGGCATTTCTTATGTTTTTATGAGATTTTTAGTGCCAGCTGGTGTGCTGAATGCTCTGCGCTGCTCCAGTGCTCATGGAGTTCTTCTGAGCATCAGAGCAGCGCAGAGCATTCAGCATGCCTGCCAGCGCTAAAAACCTCTTGTGTGGTTTTGTAACAGGAGGGTTAATGAAAATAAAAAGGGGGGTTAATGAGAAAAAAAAATACACTGAACCAACAAACAACACACCCTAATGTTTCTGTCATATCTTCTACAGAACTCGGCCGATTCTTATGAAATTTACTATGTCATATCCTAAGAGAAGTTGATGTAAAATGATGTAAAATACAGTCAAACCTCGGTTTGCGAGTAACGCGGTTTGCGAGTGTTTTGCAAGACGAGCAAAATATTTGCAAAATTTGTGACTCGCAAAACGAGCAGTCAAATAAATTCTTCCCGCTGGGAGTGCGTCCTTGTTGCGAGGTGACCGGATCTGAGGAAGCGGCTTCCTCCGGAGATGGGACGGTGCACGCGTTCGCTCGAGGCGGGGCTATTTCTGTGCTGCTTGTGCGCCTGGTTAGAACTCCTGTACTTTGCGCGTCTGGAGCTCCGGGAGGCGGGGTCAGCACATGCGTACAGGTTCGGCCAGTGCTGGTGGTGTTTACGTGGATGGCGCATGTGTACAGGTCCAGTGGTGTTTACGTTCCTGCAAGGTGTGCACTGGGACGCTGCGGAGCCTATGAAAGCATGGCAAATACCGCCTACGGATTCACCGCTTCTGCTCCACACAGTGTCACGCCTGCTTCTGCATCAGTACCAAGCCCAGCTCCGGAAGCAACGGTGGCTGCTAAGACCGGAGCAGCAGTACCAGGGAGCCACCCAGGCTGTGGTTCTTTTCCTCTTCCTCCTCCTCTGGCGGCTCAGCGTCTTTCTCCTTTATATTTTATTCAGGTACATTAGTTTTTGGGTTATTTTATTCTGTACATTAGTTTTTGGATTGTGGAACAAATCATTTGGGCTTCCATTATTTCCTATGGGGAAATAAGCTTTGATATACGAGTGCTTTGGATTGCGAGCATGCTTCTGGAACGAATTATGCTCGCAAACCAAGGTACCGCTGTATTTCCCACTGTACCGCAGCACTACCTTGTGAAGATGAAATAAAAGCACACCAAATAAAAGCACACCAAAAAGCTTTATGGTGTATCTTGCATAAAAATGTAGTCATACAGTAATGTTCAATTAATCAGATGTTCGAAGTGCGCTCCCTTTGCACGAAGGCATACCCTCAGCCGTGTCCAGCGTGTTTGAGGCTAGTCCTCGTGGCTCAGTACAAGATTGTGTACAACGTCAGTCTGCATTTGTGTGCAATGCAAGTTTGGTTGCCGTTTGCCTTTGCTTACAATCCACAGTGCCCGTTGCTTGGATCTTGCGTAGCAGCACATCAAGGCCGTTTTTGTTCCAACCCTTCTGTGGGAACTCTTTCAACAATCTTTTATTGTCGTAACCTTTTAGCAGTACTCAGTTCTTTATCAGCATTTCTTCTTCTGCAGTGAAAACTACAGTGGTACCTTGGATTATGAGCATAATCCATTCCAGGAGCATGCTCGTAATCCAAAATGCTCGTTTATCAAAACAAAGTTCCCCATAGAAAATAGTGGCAACAGCAACGATTCGTTCTAAAACCCGGGGTCTATACCTGTCGGGTGTCGGGTGCTGCAGCGCCATCTCCTCTGTTGGTCATCTGAAGAAGAACCCCACAGTGACGCTTCGGGGGGGGGGGGATGCCAGCCGCCGGAGAACCCCACAGTGACGCTTCGGGGGGGATGCCAGCCGCCGGAGAACCTCGCAGTGCCTTCAGAGGGATGCCTCCGCCGGCCAGCCCTCCACGTCGGATGCTCCTCGCATACTGGAGAGCCCCCACCCGAGCCCACGCAGTCGAGTGCTGCGCATGACACGCACAATGCTGATGATTGACGCTGTGTGCGTCACATGCAACACGCAGGTGGGACAGCACCCGGCCGCGCAGGGCCAGACAGAGGTCCTCCAACCTGTGGAAGGCACTTGATGTAGAAGGCTGGCCGGAAGACGGAAGAGGAATCCCCCAGAAACGGCGCTTCCTGGACTGTAAGTGCTTGTTGATCAGGGCAGTGCTCGGTTTGCGAGTCAAAAGTTTGCTGAGTGTTTTGCTTGTCTTGCAAAACACTCGCAAACCAAGGTACCACTGTATTTAGATATAAATTGTTTATAAATTATTGTATTGCTTCTGTGCGTATCCCATAAAAACAATGCATTTTCACAAAGTAGTGCTGCGGTACAGTGGGAAATATTCACATAATTTTACTCTAACTTCCCTCAGGATATGACACACTAAGGGCTTCTTTTACGAAGGTGCGCTAGCGTTTTTAGCGCACGCATAAGATTAGCGTGCGCTAGCCGAAAAATTACCGCCTTATTAAAAGGAGGCGGTAGCGGCTAGCGCGCGGGGCATTTTAGTGCATGCTAAGCGCGCGTTAAAACCGCTAGCGCGCCTTTGTAAAAGGAGCCCTAAATTTCACAATAATCGGCCGAGTTCTGTTGAAGATACAAGAAAAAACATTAGGGTTCATTTTGTTTCACAGTGTATGTATATACATAAAAATTGTTTGCTGTTCTCCACGTACATGTTAGTTTTGATCAGCACTTTCTAGACATGAGAGTATTTTCCTCAGCCATGGAAGAATGCTCCTATAATCAGCAAATGGTTTTGTGGGAGAGGAAAGCAGAGAAATCCAGCTTTTTCCAGTGAACGATTCAGAAACCTAAGGTATGAGGAGAGAAAACAAGCACATGACAATTTGTCCTATAGGATTGCAAAGAAACTTTGGACCCTATTAACACAACTCATACCTAAATTTATTTGGGTGGGGGGAGAGGGGAAGGTTTGCAACCATTAACCAATTCTGCTTTCATTTGCATTGTTAAAGTACAACAAACCCAGTGCTTGAATAACCATGGGTTATTTTCAGAGAAAGTCAGTTGAAGTTCAAGTTTCGTATTTTGTGTCAGTGCAACAGATGTTCTATTTGCCGGGTGTGTAGAACACTGCTAAATTGTCCAGTTTTGGGAGGGAGGTTTTTAGCCAGTCCTATCTGGCAGCCCTGTCCTAAAGCATTATGGGGCTTGAAGTGCTGATGTCAGTGGGTAGGCCCAGGACTACAAATTCCACACTGCTTTGGAATGTAAGGTCAAAGCCAGGCCCAGCCAAAAAAGCTCCCTCCTGGAGGTGGGTAACTTGGCAGCAGAGAATGCAGGAAAAAAAAAAAACCGACCTGATGAATTAGGCACTGGGATCATCTTACATCATGAGAGGCATCCCCCAGCAACTCTCTCCATGGCTACCAGAATGCTTTAAACACTGATAATTACTATAGTTGTGCCTCCTGAAACTAGAGCAAGGAGGAAACTGAAAAGAAATTGACTGCCCAAATTTTTTTTTCCCCTTAGAAGGTTAATAGCTTTCCAGTTCATTTTTTGGCCATTGTAGTGAGAACACGTCAGCATCGCTAATCAAAGGGTCCTTTAGACTGGCCAGTTCTAAATCTGTGCACTGACACATTTTGTAATCTCCTTGTTTTAACAAGGTTCCCTAATCTGCAGTAGGTATATAGCATCGTTTGGTGAGCGTTTCTATAAAGTACACATGTTAAAATGAAAAAAAATATGCACCCGTCGAGGAAATATTTTAAGTACACCTCTTGAGGTGCAGTTAAAATTCCTCGCATATCTAGCAGCGTGACATTCAGCAACCATGTTATAGTATGTATGGCTGTTCTGCAACTTTACTCAGTAAATGATGTGGTTTGGATAGTGGTTTTTATCGCTTTGATTAGGGGAGGGGGGAAGGAGCTATATTGATTTGATATTGATGTTGCAAAATTATAAAAATTGTGAAATATGTATAACTATCATTTGCCTTCGATTGAGAACCACCACCAGCAACAACAACCCCTGCCCCACACATTTTACATAGTTTATAGTTTAAACTTTCTACTCCACTTTGACAAGGCAGAGAGCAATGTGATGTACAGTCTGAAATTAGAAAAGTAAGAAAGGAATTCCAGTAACAATAGGACAGGTATGCATACATGTGGAGGGCTATTTTCGATAGGCTGTCTAAGTCCAATTTGGATGTTTCTTACTAAACGTCCAGAGTCAAAAGCACAGAAACATCCATTTTCGAAAGCCAAACTGCTAGATGTCCAAAAATTGTTTGTTTGAGGTTTTTAAAAAATTATCTACTTGGATGTCTAGGCCAGCAAGGATGTCCAACCCTTAGGGCACCCAACTTTATATAGAATTTATGACCAAAGACACACAAAAATCCAGACCATTTGGACATGCAAGGAGCCAACAGACATGCTAATAGAGCAGTGGGCCATCTTAGAGGGCACTGCGTGGGTGCCAGGTATACATCTCATCGTAATCCCCTTATTTTGTATGGTGAGCCTTTTAAACTCCCTCAAAACTTACTAGACCCACCTGTCTCCCACCCCAATAGTCTTCATGGCTACAGATGACACCTCTATGGCAATAGAGTAGGGTTTTGGTGAGTTTTAGTGGGCTCATACTTTCCACTATAAATGTAGTGGTTAGAGTGGCTTATGGGCCCGGATACTCCTCTCTGTGTTTCATTAGTCCATCCACTAGGCTTTCCCATACCAAGTGCTGCTGTTCTAGAAACAGGTATGTACTCTTTTATTCAGATTTTGGGAGTGGGTGGGAGAGGGTTAGTGAGCAGTGTGTGGGGGGGTTGTCATACCTTAATTTATCCAATGGTCATCTGGTCAGTTTGGGTACCTCTGTGGCACTTAGATGTTTGGAGCTAGACCTGTTGTAGAAGCATCTAAGTTCTGTCCAGGAAGTCTTGGGAAAGGTTTAATTATTGCCACAAGACATCCAAGTTAAGCATGCCCAAAACATGCCTCCCAGCATGCCTCCTGGCACTTTGGATGCATAGCAGGAGAAATGTCTCACTAGATATCCAGGAAAAGGGTTTTGATTATCAGCACTTGGATGTCACAGCGATTAGGACATCCAAATGCTTGACTTAGGTGGTTCTTTGGACATATTAAATGGTGATTTTGAGCCAATGTAGGCCTTTGGCTCCTCCCACTGCATCCCTAGATGCACTGGGAGGGGGAAGCCCCGTCATTTGCAACATGCGGCCCTGTAGGCAGGAGGGAGTGAGCTTCCCTCCTGCTGTTTTCTCATCCGAAGGTACGGGGAGATCCGGAGATGTGGGAGGAGGACCCGGGAACGTTAGGGGGATGTGGGGGGAAGGACAGAAATGTTGGGAAATTCAGGGGGATGTTGGGGGAGGTCCGGAGATGTCAGGGGGAAGTGTGTAGGGTTCCACGGCTCAGCTGATTCTGGTAGGGAGAATCCTATCAGTTGAGCCACCAGGAATCCTCACAACTGGCTCAGTTGATGGGGATTCCTCTGCCGCGATCAGACAAAGTAGTTGGTGGGTACACCTACAAAACTTGCTTTTGTACGTTTTTCACATGGACGTTTTTAATTTTGAAAATGGACAAAAAAGGTAGACGTCCTGAAGACCAAAACTTATACCTAGCTCATTTTCAAAAATAAAAGACATTTGGCAGCCATGAAAGCAGTGATCAAGATAAGTGCACTGGGACTGAAACTCTGATGAATGATAAATAGGGCTTTGAGACTGTGAGAATGAGAAAAAAAGCTGCTGTCCTATGTAACTGCCTAGTCTTACCTAATGATTGGATCGACCCTTTAAACATGTTTTTACACATGTAAGAAAAGTTTAATATTAACCCCACCCCCCTCTCTCTCACACACACACACAGTCAATATGTGCCATTACAGTAGTTCATTACCTTGCAGAATCCATTATGACAGGAAATTTCCACACGGGCAACCTTATTAACTGCTTTTTATTTTTTTGAGAAGCTGAAACAGAAAATCTTGAAATCTTATTTTAGGAAATGAGACTCATTGTATTGTGGTCAGAAAATTAAAATATTTCCAGATGTAGCAAGGGTGACTCAGCTGAGGAGGAAATCTTTTCGCTTTTTGAGGGCAAAGGTTTTGGTTGGTGCTGGGAGCAATATTTTACCAAGATTTCCTTGTGTCTAATTACTTCTCAAAATATGGCCTGTACTTTTATAGAGCTGGCTCATCTTGTGGTAGAAAGTGCTTGATGTTGTTACTTCCAGTATTGGTTGGGAAGGAGGAGTGATGTAACACAGCCGTTTAGCAAGTACATAAGATTAAAATTTTGTGGTTGGCTTTTTTTTTTATGTATTAATGATTTTCTTCTTGTCCATGCTGGGGGCTATATTTGGCATAGGATGAGTTGCTAATTTTGACATTATTACTGATTATGCTTCTTGTACCTTATCTTGGAATTTTCTGATATTTGTTTGGATTTAAATTTGTTTCAAAAAATAAAAATAATAGTAATAAAGAAAAATATAGGGCTCCTTTTACTAAGGTGCGCTAGCGTTTTTAGCGCGCACTAACCACGCGCTAAACAAAAAATACTAACGCAAGCTCTATGGAGGCGTTAGCGTTTAGCGCTTGCGGCACTAAAACCACTAGCGCACCTTAGCAAAAGGAGCCCATAGTTTAAGTAGATGCATATATATGAAAGAGGGACGAAATAAGTATGGCTCCTTCCTAGATTAGCTGGTTGGGACTAATACTGGTACTCATAGGCTGCGGGAACACTGTTTGCTTGGGGGGGGGGGCCAGGAGCTCCGCCCTAGCCCCAGCAGAATCCTGCAGCACAACCCATCACCAGCTCCCTACTCGACCCCCCTACCTCCTCCTGGCATTGTGCTTTAAATCTTCAGAGCAGCCACCGCACAGTGTCAATGAGAAGGCCTGCTTGTTGACGCTTCGAGGTGGCTGCCCCGAAGATTTAAAGTACTACGCCAGGAAACGGACGGGTGGGAGGGTAGGCACCAACCGGCGACCGCCAGTTTTTGGGGAGGCCAAGGCCCCTGTGGCCTCCCCCATTCCAACACCTATGATGGTACTAAATTGCATAAAAATGTAATTATGAGTGCCTAAGAAGGGGGGGGGGGAGAAAATCTTAGCCACTTTCCTGCACTGGGTTACATGATTGCCGTCTCCCACTCAAACATCAATTGTAAACTCTAATACAGACTTTGTAGGTATGGCTGTCCCTGTCCTCCCCCATGGCAGAGGCAGCCAATAATCCTGATGTGATGTCTTGAGGCAGACGTTCTGCCTTCAGTCCAACAGTGTACATGAGAGTTTAATTTCCTCTTCCACGCAATGATCAGAAGTGGCTGTAACACAGAAGTTTTCCCAGGCAGTCTCCTTGGCTATAGCCGGTGTGTAAGATTAATCCCTTCTCCGAAACTGAAGCACACAAAACTAAAAGTACTCATGGTACCGTGACATCACCGTGTTTTTCGTCAAGAGTTCCCAATTCGTCAGCCCGCTGTAAACATTTTATTTTCCCCCTAAATCAATTTTGTGTGTATTAACCTACAAATTAAAGCACGTTATGGTAATTACTATGGACTCCTTTTACTAAGCTGCGATAAACGCTAGCATGTGCTTACAGCAACTTAAAAGAGCTCATGCTGCGGCATCTTGTTGTAAAAGCCCAATGTGCACGTGCAAATCTCATGCTAAAAAAAATGTTTCTAAGTTTTTTCTGTGAGGGCGTGCGTCTGGGGGCAGAGAGTAGGTGTGCGAGCACAAATCAGCGCAGCCGCATTACTGCGCATTAACTGATGAACATGTGAGCCCTTACTGCCTATAAAATAGGCAGTCAGGGTTCATTTTTGATAATGGCTGTAAAAGTGAGGCCCTGGCCCAGGGTGCCGCTGATAAAGGATACCACACTTCCAGTCTGTCTGCTTCCAAAATTCCAGATGGATAGATAGATGCTGGAATGGGATTTTGGCACCTTTTATTATCAGTGTCCTGATCTAATGCTTCACCTGGTCCAGCAGAAGGGGGAGACTTGAGAGAGAGGGCGAGATACCAATTCACAGGTTGTGGGGGGGGGGAGGGGTTAAGAAACATACCAGCCTTCAAGATTGGGGTGAGTTGCCAATGCAAAAGTTTGATCAGGGCGTCACAGTTTCTTGAGCTGGCCATGGTAAGATAATTTGTTTTAAATTATCTTATTAAAAGGAATGTGTGAAACAAACTGATCAACATATCTAAAAAGAGGGGAAAACACAGAAACTGAAAATGAACTGAACATTTTTGCCCTCTGATCATCCCTAGTCTGAAGAATTTGCAATAGTATACGGTGTTAAGTTTTTATTCGCTAATTAATGCACAGACTTTCATTTAGATGCTTCCAGGAGGGTGCAGTGATCTGTGATACAGGTTATGAAGTGACTAGATTATCAAAGACAAGTGGTGCCATATCAATGGAAGGAGGTACCTGGGGCAGTAGTGCTTGGCTTAGCTGTGCTGTGTGCCCCTGCATTCTTCCCACTGCGGCCGCCCCCCCCCCCCCCCCATATTCCTTTCCTATCATGTGCACCCCCCCCCCCCCCCAGTGTACCTCTTCAGATGATCATGGCAGCAAGCAGCATATCTAACCTGCTGTTCCCACCAGCCTCAGCTGAGATACTTCCAGGGCCCGCAACTAGGAAGTGATGTCAGGGGGAGAGCCGAGGCCGGTGCAATCAGCAGGCCAGAGATGCTGCTCACTGCCGCCAATTGTTTGAAGAGGTAGGTGGATGGGCAGAGAGGTGCCAGTGCCCCCACCAAGATGGCACTGCCCCCCTACCCCTCTCTACTATGCCACTAAAGACAGGTTTTATCCTTCTGCATGTAGAAAAGAGTAGTCATGCATTTTTTTCCCATTAAATGATTTATTCCTAAATTTCCACATTTAATTGCATATAATTTCTCATACTTACTATATAGACATAACATATTCCATCACGTATTATATTCTAATTTAGAAATATCTTTCCAGTTAATTAAAAATAGTTTTAAGCATTAACATTAGTAAGATCGTTAACAATTGTGTCTTATAGGTATTTAAGGAAGACTGTAGCCCAATACCTCCTAATATAATTATCAGATAAGACAGTGGCTCTGTTATGGACAACAAATGTGAAATTGTTGTCCATATCTTATCCCAATAAGAGGCAACACATGGACATTTGAACAGTAGTCATGCATTTCTTAGAAAATCAAAAGTTAGACAAGTTCCTGCTGAACCGGAACGTACGCAGGAAAGACTAATATCAGTTAGGGCACTGATCTTTGACTAAGGGCCGCCTTGTGAGCTGACTGCTGGGCACGATGGACTACTAGTTTGACCCAGCAGCGGCAATTCTTATGTTCTTATAGGTTCATCCAAGTACTCGAAAGGGTCCAGAGAAGAGCGACTAAAATGGTAAAGAGGCTGGAGGAGTTGCCGTACAGTGAGAGATTAGAGAAACTGGGCCTCTTCTCCCTTGAAAAGAGGAGATTGAGAGGGGACATGATCGAAACATTCAAAATACTGAAGGGAATAGACTTAGTAGATAAACACAGGTTGTTCACCCTCTCCAAGGTAGGGAGAACGAGATGGCACTCTCTAAAGTTGAAAGGGGATAGATTCTGTACAAACGTAAGGAAGTTCTTCTTCACCCAGAGAGTGGTGTAAAACTGGAACGCTCTTCCGGAGGCTGTTATAGGGAAAAACACACACCCTCCAGGGATTTAAGACAAAGTTGGATGGGTTCCTGTTGAACTGGAACGTAAGCAGGTAGGTCTGGTCTCAGAGCACTGGTCTTTGACCTGGGGGCCACCGCGGGAACAGACTGCTGGGCAGTTCTTATGTTCTGTCCCTCGTGACTTGGAGATTGTTATAACTCTTTTTTAATGATTTTGGAAACTGTGCAACAGGCATGCTGAGAACGCTAAACAAGAATATATGACAGTAGTCACAGGCCTCTGTTTAAAAAACTGGGTTAGGGCAAAACACACATCATTTACCAGTGTTGCGCCTTAATCCTAGAATTTCTACTACAACATATTAAATGAGTTGCAAAGCACGTTGATGCATGCAAAGTAGTTCATTACTATGCAAAATGACTAATTCAGTTAGCACTAAACTTTGCAAGTTGTGGGGTTCACCAAATGCTAGCAACATATTATTTGGCAACTTGACCTCAGCAGTAATACTCTGAGACTACCGCTAGGGGTCAAAAGTGTCATTTTGAACCTGGGTACCCAAAGGAGTAGGAGCAACTGGGGATTTCTCTTACTCTCACTAGACCACTAGGGAGAGTCCCTGCCGGGGGGGATTGAGGAGATCCAGGGGTGGGAAGAAAGGGTCTGATGTTGTTGGAGGGGGGATGGGACTCTGGTTATGTCACAGAGATCAAGGGAAGGGAGATTTGGTGATGTCAAGGGGTTTGATAGTTCGGGGGGATCAAGGAGATTTATAGGGAAGATAGGGGGATGGCAGGAAGAAGAGGGATCTTTACTAGATAGCCTGATTTGAGACAAGCTATTTGGGTTGCTGCAACCAGTGGCATAGCATCAGTGGCATAGATTAGCGCCTGAGGCAGTGGTGTCTGGCAATGCCATGCCATGCACTCCCCACTCTTTCCTGCCGCTTGAGTGCCCCCCACTCCCTGCATACCTCTTGAAATGTTTGCCATTGTGAGCAGCATCTTCCACCTGCTGCTCGTTCCACCTGCTGCTTGGCTTCCTTCTAATGCCACATCCTGTCCCATGACCAGGAAGTTATGTCAGAGGAGAGCCAAGGCCAGAGCAAGCAGAAATAGAAGTTGCTTACCTGTAACGGTAGTTCTCCTTGGACAGATGATCTTCCAGCCACACAAGTTGGTGACGTCTCCGTGACGGAGTCGACCCGGCAATCTAAAAGCTGCAAAGCTAAAGAGCTTTGCGCATGTGCCAGCCCTCCCGCCCGAATGTATCCATTCTGACCCCTATATAAACAAACCCCCAACCGACCAACACACTTAGGTATAAAGCTGGAAGCAACAAGAGGGGAGGCCGGGCGGGATTGTGTGGCTGTAAGATCATCTGTCCAAGGAGAACTACCGTTGCAGGTGAGCAACTTCCATTTCTCCCTGGACAGAGATCTATCAGCCACACAAGTTGGTGCCTCCCGAGCTGAAGGTAACAGAGGAATAACATGCTTACGTAAATAATAAAGATCTGTTACCTGAGAAGCAGCGGAAGAGGGAAGTTGACGCCTCATAAAGCCGCTTGCAGAAACGTAGAACACAGCGATGCATCCGCTCCGGTTTCCACATCAAGGCAGTAATGCTTGGCAAAGGTATGAACTCTGGACCAGGTAGCCGCTCAAAAGATCTCTTGGAGAGGAGCAAGGCGAATGTGAGCCCAGGTGGTGGCCATAGCTCGTAGGTCATGAGCAGTGACATGCGGAGAGAACTCTTGGAGATCAGGACTGGAGGCGGAGGAGTAACAGTACACAATGAGCTGGGAAATCCAAGAGGATAACGTCAATTTTGAAACTGGTCGAGGAGAGGACATTGGACGAATGGAGAGGAACAACTGAGACAGCCGCTGAGGACTCACCGTTCTGTCCAAATAGAGGCGCAATGGCACAGTCCAGGGTGTGGAGTCGCTCGGCCTCTGGAGAAGTGTGCGGTGGTGGATGAAAAGTAGGCAGCACAATCGTTTGGTTCAAATGAAATGCCGAGACTACTTTAGGCAGGAATTTAGGATGAGTCTGTAACAACACTTTATCATGAAGAAATTGTGTATAGGGACTGTAGGATACCAAGGCATGGAGCTCCCCAATGCGGTGAGCTGAGGTAATGACTACCAGGAATAGAGTCTTCCAGGTAAGAAATTTGAGCGGTATAGAAGAGAGAGGTTCAAATGGTGGAGCCATGAGAGCCTGCAGCACTAGGTTGAGATCCCAGACCGGCACAGGGGGTCGGAGGGGAGGGTGCAGACGAAGAAGTCCCTTGAAGAAGCACTTGACCACAGGATGGTGCATCAGAGAAACATCGTACACTGGGTCATGGTAAACTGAGATGGCCACCAGATGAATGCGAATGGAGTTGTAGGATAATCCGCAGACTTGCAAAGTAGTAAGGTAGCAGAGGACCTGAGCCAAGGGTGAGGTGCTGGGGTGAACATGATGGGTAGAACACCAGCGCTGGAAACGGTTCCACTTGGCAGAGTAGGAGCGTTAAGTCGAAGGTGCTCTGGAGGCAAGGAGAATGTGGAGGACTTAAGGAGGGAAGGCAGAATCCCCAGTCAGTGAGGAAGCAGAAGCCAGACTGCCAAATTGAGATACGGAAGATTGGGGTGCAGTAACTGGCCGTCGTGTTGCGTGAGAAGGTCCGGGAACTGCAGGAGAAACCAAGGAGGCTGAGAAGCCCGTTTGAGGAGGACGGGGAACCAGGCTTGTCTGGGCCAATACAGGGTGATGAGGATCATGGAGGCATTGTCTGAGATGGCCTTTTGAATAACTTTTCCAATCAAAGGACTCAGAGGAAACGCATACAGGAGATGCGTGGACCAGTGGAGGAGGAACGCATCCTCGGCCAGACAGGTCAGCTCTCCGTACCTGGAGCAAAATCTGGGACATTTGGTGTTCGTCTGGGACGCAAAGAGGTCTATGTGAGGAGTGCCCCATTTGGCGAATATCTCTTGCGTAACTGTGATCCGAACCGACCATTCGTGAGGACTGAGTTGCCTGCTGAGCCTGTCTGCGAGCTGATTGTCTGTGCCCGGAAGGTAAACCTCATGCAATGTGGACCGGAGCTGGACAGCCAGATTCCAAATGGAGACTGCTTCTCGGGATAACCGAGGAGAGCCCATCCCGCCCTGTTTGTTGACATAAAACATGTCAACTTGGTTGTCGGTACGGATTCTGATGACTTGACTGTGCAGGTGGTGTTGGAACACCTGCAGTGCGAGATGGATGGCATGCAGTTCCAGGAAGTTGATGCTGCAATGTGCCAGCGCTGGGGGACATGTGCCCTGCATGGACCAGGAGAGAAGATGAGCCCCCCCATCCCTTCTTGGAGGCATCCGTTGTGATGGTGATGGTAGGTTGAGGGGGATGAAATGGAAGTCCGTGAGAGAGAGGATCCATGTGAAGCCACCATTGCAAGTCCTGGAGCACTTGGGGCGTTAACTGCAATTTTTGGGAAAGCGGTTGAAGAAACTGGTTCCAGTGTGCTTTGAGAAACCATTGAATCCGTCTCATCTTTAGACTAGCGAACTGCAGAACCTGCACTGTTGCCACCATGTGGCCCAGCAAGGTGATAAAGTCTCTGGCCGTAACCCACAGCCCTGGGTACCAGCTTGACATTTGCTGTTGGATGACTTGGGCTCGCAGTGATGGGAGAAAGACCATAGCTTGCTGTGTCTGAAAAGTTGCTCCGATGAATTGCAACGTCTGAGACGGGATGAGACGAGATTTTGGAAAATTGAGGAGAAAGCCCAACTGCAGAAGTAGGTTGACGGTTTGACTCAATGCTTGGCGAGTGAGGCAGGGCGTTATAGCCGAAATGAGCCAGTCGTCCAGATAGGGAAAGATGGACAAGCCCTGTTTGCGAAGATGTGCTACTATGGGGATAACACATTTTGAAACGACCCTTGGTGCTGACGAGAGGCCAAAAGGGAGAACCGTTTACTGGTAGTGATGGTTCAGAAACACAAAGCAAAGATATTGTCTGTGAGAGGGATGGATGGAAATATGAAGATACGCATCCTGAAGGTCTATTGACGTGAGCCAAGCATCGACTTGGAGAAGCGGAGCAATGGCGGATACCGTGAGCATGCAGAACTTTTCCTTCAATATGAATTTGTTTAAGTTCCGCAGGTCTAAAATCGGACGAACCCCTCCTGTCTTCTTCGGAATGAGGAAGTATCTTGAATAAAACCCCTGGCCCCACTGAAGTTCTGGAACCAGTTCTACCGCCTGAATGTCCAGCAGCCGAGACAACTCTTGTTGCAATGGAAGCAGGTGAGATGGTTGAATTAGCTGATGTGATGGGGGGCACCATGGAGGGGGAGCATGGAAACGAAGTCGGTATCAATTCTGAATGATGCGCAAGACCCAGGTGTCCGTGGTAATAGCCCACCAAGGATGGAGAAAAAACCGCAACCGACCTCCCACTGGGACAGCGGGAAGTGGAGGGTTGTCAAAAAGATTGTTGGGGCTTCTGCCCAGCAGGCTGAGAGGATTTCTGAGATCTACGGTTTCGTGGAGCCCTGTTGGAGGATTGCTGCTTAAAGGGCCGAAACTGCTTTTGAGGATAGGGAGCATACTGTCTGGCAGAAGAAAACAATTTCCTGGGATTAAAATTCCTTTGAGAAGGCTGCTGCTTCTTAAAGGGCTGTTTAGAGTGATGCGCAGAATCCTCTCCAGAGCAACCAGGGTGGTACAATCCTCCTTAAGGCCCTCAATAAGGTCTTTGACTTTGTCTCCAAATAAGCTGTCACCCAGGCAAGGAGCATCGGCCACTTTCGCATGGATGTCCACCCCCAATTTAGAGCATTGCAACCAGGCCAGTCTCCTGGTGCAAATACCAGTAGCCGCTCCTCTCATAGCGGTGTCAAATGCATCATCAGCTGCTCGGATCAGGTTTTTGGAGCATTCCTCAAAGTTGGAGAGGATGGCATTAAAAGCCTCCTGTGTGGGCACCGGTAATGTATCGACCAATTTTCTCATGTCTTCCATATTAGAATATAAGTATTGGGTGTAGAAGAATTGATGCACTGCAATTTTGCCAGACAGCATGGAGTTTTGGTATGATCGTTTCCCCATGGCGTCCATGATGCGCATATCTCGGACTGGTGGAGTAGATGCAAAGTCCTTGGATGATTTGAACTTTCGTAAAGCAGAGCGGACAACCAAGGATTGGTGAGGCAGTTGAGTTTTGCCAAACCCCGCTATGTCCTGGACTTTATATTTATGCTTCAGACTGCGTTTACTGACCCTGGAAGAGTAGGGGATAGTCCAGATTGCTTTCTGAGATTCAACCAAAGTATCATGAAGGGGCAGCGAGACCACTTCTTTGGGAACGTGAAGATACTTAAGCACTAGTAGTCTCTGTTCCCTGGGGTCAGGTTGAGCAGTGGTGGCTAATTGTAAGGAAATCGCCATCCTGGATAGAAAACGTGGGTATGACGTGTCTTCCGGGGGTGATGCCCTTTCCCGCTCAGATAGAGTATCCTCATGAGCCAGTGAAGAGAGCAGGGGATCCATCTGCAGATCAGGCGAGGGAGAACGTGAGGAGGATGCATAGGATGAATGGATTTCTGCTGCCATAGAAGAGGTTGTGGAGAGAGTCAGAGAGATGGCCATCCGACTGCTGGACCAGGTGGGGAGGAGATGTAAGCTGGTTGCCCTGGTCGATAGGCTGAGAAGAGAGGAGCGGAGGAGAGGCGGAAAGCAGTTGTTGTTGCTGAAAGAGCTGAAAAAGTTGAAAAAGGGCAGGCTGCATCAGAGGCTGAGACTGCTGAGACAGCAGAGGAGGAATTAAGTGCTGGGCTGGTGCAGCAGCAGCAGACAAGGCAGGAGGAGAGTCTGAGGAGGAGGAGGAGGAAGTAGAGGAAATGATATGTTTAGATTTCCTCTGAACCTTCCTGGGTGGACTGGCTGAGGGTGATTGCCTATGCTGGTCTGGGGAGGTGGAACGCTGTGCTGCAGGTTCTGTAAGGAGAGCAGCTCTGTGCCAACGGCTGGATTTAGTTGGTGCCGAGGGCGGGACCGAGAGGGAGCTATCCAGCAGGCATTGGGCAGAGGGAGCAGTGGCTGAACCAATCGGAAGCGTCCCTGCGTGTGACATCATCGGCACCGACGTTACACACGCAGGAGACGCTGGTGCCTGAGCCGGCTTGCAAAGGACAAGCTTCAGCACCTTCTGAGGCGGCCCCAGCGGTTCCGATGCCCCTTGCAGACAGGCGGAGGGGAGAGCGGAAGCCGCTTTGAGAGGCAGTTCAAAGTCTTTGAGCTTGAGCACTCGAAGCTTCAGGGAGCACTTATTCAATTTAGCGCAGTGAGCGCAGGACGTTGTCTGATGTTGGGGCCCCAGACAGTGGATGCGGGTCAGTCACCGACATTTTGTGATCGCAGGTGGAGCAGCGCTTAAAGCCCGGTTTGACTCTTGCCGACATCTTAAATAAAAGCGCTGCAAAGTTGAATTCGTTGATAGTGCAAATGTTGGAAAGGAAAGAAATTAAAAGTTGAAGCGAATTGTAAAAACGGCTGACACCGTTGACTACCGAGTCAGAAACAATCACGGAAACTTTTAAAATTGTGTTGGTCCGTTGGGGGTTTGTTTATATAGGGGCCAGAATGGATATATTCGGGCGGGAGGGCTGGCACATGCGCAAAGCTCTTTAGCTTTGCAGCTTTTAGACTGCCGGGTCGGCTCCGTCACGGGGACGTCACCAACTTGTGTGGCTGGAAGATCTCTGTCCAGGGAGAAAATGGGAATGCTCTCTATTTGAGCATCTCCATTTCTAAGATCCCACTGCTCTCACTGGATATGTCAGTGAATGGATGTACACTTTTGCTCATCCTTATATGCATTTTACGAGAGGTTCTGAATTTCAGCAGAGAATCGTATTAAATACAGGGGGAGCGAGCACACCCTGACCTGGGCAAATCAATTCCTCTCTTGATGTCCTGTGTAAAATGGGAGTTCAAATTTAAAAGCTTAGCTTTTTTTTAGAACATCACGCCCTAACACTCTGCCTCTTTGCCTAGAACATTTTGAAGGAAATTTTATGACAGGTTAATAGGGCAGGAACTCAGCTTTAGTCTATAGAATGCTAGCATATATCCTGCAAAAATTGCAGCTTTAATTGAAGGTGCAGACATTAACACCTGCTGGAGAGGAGGTTTAAGGTTTATTAAGAAAAAGTGCTGTTTAAAGTTATCTTGGTAAATTTATCTGGATATACAGATATTCAGCTGCAGATTTATCTCAGTAAATCCCACTCTAAAGTTTTTAAATATGGGGTTTTGTTTTTAAGCATTCTTGGGATGATGTACTGCAGTTATCACTCGTAAAAGAGCAGAATTGTCTGTGTTTCTGTTTTTGTGGCCACAAACCTTCCCCACATGCCTGGTCTCCGACCGTTCATTTTTATAAGCCATGCCGAGATTAAACAGAGATTGCTCTTTTCCTGAATGTTTTGTCTGCCACTCTTGGGAGCATAATGCGCTATGCTCAGCTGGTGTCGCTGGTGTTATGATTGACTACAGGACATATGTTGGTGACTGTTCATAAGATTTTTTTTGTCATGAGATGTGATGTAAGTGGTGATGGGACAAAAGTGCGACGGACAAAGCCACGCCGACAATAGAGACCAGACAATTGCGCGCAAGACTCCAGCGTGCCACCATAAAAGTTTATTTTAAAGCGCTCCGATTGGGGTGTGGGGGGGGGAACCCCCCACACACTTTACTTAATAGTGTTCGCGGTGTCCTCACCCCCCTACCCACCCACCCCTGTTGAAGCTCTTTAAAATATACTTTTACGGTGGCGCGCTGGAGTCTTGCGCTCGATTGTCTGCTCTCTATTGTTGGCGTGGCTTTGTCCCGCGCGATTATGACTGTGAACCGGTGTAAGTTACTCATGTTCATTAGTCACTGCCTGAAAGATTAACAGATCATACAGAAGAGGGATCTCTGATATGATCATAGCTTACGGTCCAGCTGCCAATATTATCAGGCAATGGAGAGAATCAGCAGAGTGCTAAGGCATTTACCCTTGGATTTTATATATGGTGCCCTGATTTGCGAGCCCAAGATGTGCGCACAGTTTAATTGAGTAATGAGCCCTTAACTATCAGTAACTGGGTGCTAGCAACCTGTTATTGAAGCTGATTGGCCCTCATTCTGATTTGCATGTACATCCAGCTGTGTGCTATTATATAAGGCAGTGAATCGCAAACTGTGTGGCCGCGGCGAAATACGAGCCTGTCACTGCTGGCACATGTGCCTGTGCCTCTTCTCCTCTCTGCCCCCCGGTGAAGGAGGGATTTCCAAAACCCAGCAGTTTGTATGGGTTTTGGAAGGCCCACGAGCTAAGGGCTGCATCTTGAGGGCCTCTGGGCATGCTCAGATGTTGACATGATGATGTGCACACACATGCATGTGACATCATCGGTCAACATATGCGCTTGCCCAGAGGCCCTCAAGACGCAGCCCCCAGTTTAGTGTTCTGTGGTAAAGTTTGTGAGAAACTGCTATAAAGGGTGCATGCCCTAAGAGATTTGTGCTTGGCACTGATCCTTTTTGGTGCCCGATTTTATGCACCATTTACTGAATCTGATCCATTGAGGGAGGGGGGGACAGGGTAAATAGTAAAGACTTCAGATTTTAGGTTTTAACTGACAAAGACTGATAAAATACCATTGATGCTAAAGTAAATTCAAACAGGAGTACAGTATATTGATTAAACACCTAAAACACACACCCCTCCCCTGGCTTGTCTTGTATCCTCCTCTCAGTATACAAATCTACATATTTAATTCCACCAAAAATGAAAAGCAGCAATAGTACCTAGAGCTACTACTATTACTACTGCTATTAATTATTTCTGTAGCGCTACCAGACATATGAAGCGCTGGGCAGAGTTCGTATCAGAAAGCATATTTTACTATTGGGCCGAATAGGAATAATGGGTATTGAGCTTTATCATAACAAAAAATGAAAGAAGCAATGTGAAATCAGAGATCAAGTGTTTATTTCAGTAGGATTTAGCACAGTAGAGCCATGGATAATTTATATTCGAATTTAAATCACTATTTGGCTGAATACGAATAATGTATTCAGGGCAAATCTGGGGCCAAATCAAATCGCACATGAATATTCAGAATAGTCTTAAAAGCACCCGTGGTGCAAAAACACCAATAAGCACAATTTTTTTGTATTCTCAAATAACCCCTAGGCCTTTTACTAAGGCGCGCTGGCCATTTTAATGCGCGTTAAATATTAGCGTACGCTAAATGCTAATGTGTCCATAGACTATAATGGACGCTTTAACATTTAACGGGTACTAATATTTAGTGTGCGCAAAAACGGATAGCGTGCCTTAGTGAAAGGAAACCCCTAATTAGCTGGAAAATAAACACCTAAATTTGCAATTTATAAACACATAATAGGATAGGCCTCTTTTACTAAGTAAAAATGAAATATATCAGGAGAAAAAATGATATTGAAATAGTGATGCAAATACAAATAAGAAGATCTCATCAAAAATCAAATGCTAACAATATATAAATAAAATGCTAATAGTATTAATATATAAATAAAGGGCTCCTTTTACTAAGCTGCAAAAGGGGTTTTAGCCCGCGCTTAGCGCACGCTAAAAACGCTATTGACCAAAATGTGTGAGAGGTGGTCAGTCAAAAAATTACCACCATTCCCACTGGCAATGGTATAATCACAACCATCATAGCACACATGCCTGCCTTAACCAAATTAGCAGCAAAACATATGGAAAAGAGTTTTTGTTGTTGTTTTTTTTACCTTATCTTGGTTTGGCTGGCTGTTATTCAGATGATTTCAGTCACTTATATAACCTATTTGATTAAATATGTGGCAAAGTATGACAGTGTGTGTTATGGCCCTCCAAATATTACAAAATATAAAATGTGGCCCCTGATAGAAAAAGGTTGGGCAAGCCTGGTTTAGGTAATACAGATTGAACTAGGCATGACTTTACCTGCATATACTAATTCAAATTTTCTGAGACGTAGGTGCTTATTGTAGAAGCTCTATTTTTGTTTTGGACATCTAAAAACTGGCATTTAGATGTCCATATTTCATGAACATCTAAATTCTGATTTTATAAAGCCAGGATAGGGACAACTAAAACTGCAGTACGTCCATATGACTAGAGGATGTGATCTGAATGAGTTTGGGGCAAGACTTGGACGGGCTTAAAACAAGTACATTCATCCCCCACTGCTGAAAGGGAAAGGAACGTCCATGTCTAAAGTTGGAAGGATCAGCTAAAATAAAGTAAAATTCTGGAATCTCTCATGTCATATCCAGAATCTCTTCAGCGCCCACCACTATGCCATAGCACACAGTTAGAGAGACACTGGTTTAAACTGTAGAAAACAACAGTGGATATTTAAGCTTAATACAATAACCCCATTAGGTTTAAATCAGGAAATAGACTGGACAGCCTCCTATGAGAAGGACCTGGATTCTGTGACGTTGGCAAGAATATGAAAGGAAGTAGTACAGAAAATGCTGTCACCATTTTGATGAGGCAGCCGCAATTCAAGAAGGAATGTGAGGGCACATGTAAAATGTAAAGCATTTTTGAAGTTACAAAGAGAATGTTTTTCCAGATACAATTGGTAGATCTGGATTTTTAGATATGTATAAAGAGCACAGGCTTGTTTGGGACATCCTTGAAACAGCTGAACAGCGAAACATGTTGGATTCAGTCCCTGAGAGACTGAAAAGAAGAAAACATAAAAAGAAAGAGGGGCAAACAATCATATTAAAATAGTATTAAATGTGAGTTACATGAGTTACATGAGATGATAAAAGTGGATTGATGACGATCTGGGTGCACAATTCCAAGTGATGTAACAAAAGTCAACTGGAGTCACTTCTGAAGATCCAGCTATCGTCTAGTACAGTGGTTCCCAACCCTGTCCTGGAGGAACACTAGGCCAATTGGGTTTTCAGGCTAGCCCTAATGAATATGCATGAAGCAAATTTGCATGCCTATCACTTCCATCATATGCAAATCTCTCTCATGCATATTCATTAGGGCTAGCCTGAAAACCCGATTGGCCTGGTGTTCCTCCAGGACAGGGTTGGGAATCACTGGTCTAGTAAACATCTAGTAGAGTGTAAGAAAGTGGTTAAAAACTATGCATAGGGCTCCTTTTACAAAGGCGCGCTAGCGGCTTTAGTGCATGCTAAAATGCCGCAGGCGCTACCACTACCGCCTCCTTTTAAGCAGGTGGTAATTTTCCGGCTAATCTTGTGCGTGCACTAAAAACGCTAGCGCACCTTAGTAAAAGGAGCTCATTGTTTCATAGTTCGCAATATAGGAACGCAGTAAATTATGGCAGATAAAGACCAGTGTGGTCTATCCAATCTGCTCAACAGGGGGAGATATTTATTTATTTGTTCAATTTTCTATACTGTTCTCCCAGAGGAGCTCAGAACGGTTTACATGAATTTATTCAGGTACTCAAGCATTTTTTCCCTGTCTGTCCCGGCGGGCTCACAATCTATCTAATGTACCTGGAGCAATGGGAGGATTAAGTGGGAACGGTCTCCCGGAAGAGGTGGTGGAAACAGAGACTGTGTCTGAATTCAAGAGGACTTGGGTTAGGCAAATGGGATCTCTCAGAGAGAGAAAGGGATAACGGTTACTGTGGATGGGCAGACTAGATGGGCCATTTGGCCTTTATCTGCCATCATGTTTCTATGTAACAGGGCAGCCAGGGTTGTATTTGCTGCTCTGTGCAACTTACTCACACTCTCTGTACATCATTAGGGTTGGTACTGCTTCTCTCTGCAGGTTGAATCCCTCTTTCTTCAGGTTGCATCCTTTCTTTCATTTTAATATGAGTTATTTATATTTTGCTTTGAGTAATTTATTCTTTCCTCTTGTCGTATGGGAATTTTCTTCTTAAGACTCATAACTAGAGAAGTGTAAATCTCTTGGAGATGTTTGCCACCAGACTCGGTGAACTTGTAAAGCGGATGGGACTTGATGTACTGCTTTTTCTGGGTGTATGGTTACAATCAAAGCAGTTTACATATTTTAGACAGGTGCTTTATTTTGTACCTGGAGTAATGAAGTGTTTAGTGACTTGTCCAGAGTCCCAAAGAGCTGCAGCGGGAATCAAGCTCACAATCTCAGGGTGCTGAGTCACTTGCTCTAGTCACTTGGCTACTCCTCCACTCTGCAGGTTTGTTGAATTAGTGTAAAGGTCCTCTTTCAAAGCAAAAGTTGCTTTTAGGGAAACAGCAGTGAAGATCCATCAATAATTTCCTCAGCAGCAAGTATGCTTTGGATTTCCTGTAACATGCTGTGAATTTTTTATTATTTTTTTTAAGTTCAAAATTTTTTATTGATTTTAGCATAGAAAAGTACAATAAAAGTTAACATGGCAAGATACATATAAGCTGCATCCATGCAAGGAGGCACAAAATATTATTAATATAATATAATACAGCAAGCAGACCCATGCCTATTTAGGAGGAGAGTATCAGCACAACACGCAGCCAGAAGTACATGTAGTATCCAAAACACAGAGAGAGACACCGGAGCCATATACCTAAAGCAGGGATCTCAAAGTTCCTCCTTGAGGGCCGCAGTCCAATCGGGTTTTCAGGATTTCCCCAATGAATATGCATTGAAAGAAGTGCATGCACATAGATCTCATGCATATTCATTGGGGAAATCCTGAAAACCCGACTGGATTGCGGCCCTCAAGGAGGGACTTTGAGACCCCTGACCTAAAGGAATGTGTGGAGTGAGCCATGAGACAACAGCTATGTTCATATGTAGACATCCATGTTCCAGGACATGAACTGAATGTCATTAGCCTGTACTGCAATAGAAGTTAACCGGACTCCAAATTTTAGTATAGGAGCTCATGGACTAGTGTTTTTCCACTATAACGCTTTCATACTTTACTGTAAGGCATAGTGTGTTCCACCAGGTGATGTAGTTCACCCTAGAAAGGTCTTTCCAACAATGTAAAATGTATGAATTTTCCTGAGGAAATCAGCATTTTCCTTTGAACTAGAACCAGAGTAATGTCTTGGAATTTAGCTCAACCTCAGCATGCTTGCACATCTCTCGAAATAATTCCAGACTCACAGGCCTTATTCTGTTTTTTATGGTGCATTCTCATTGTGGTAAAATGTTTTGTTACATTTCTAGAGCACTTCACTTGAACAAAGTTCAACCAAAGAGGTTTACAGCAAAACTCATACAAGGATGCAGTGGGTACATAATACAGTTGAATCAAGGTTTTTGACTTGTGGTTATAACTGGAAAATCCTGATAAAACTGTCCTGATAGGGAATTTGTAGTTTCCAATTATAATCAAAAAGCCCAAATCTTCTTTCTTGGGCATTCTGATGATGTTATCTGGCTGCTGCCATCATAACTGGATGATATGAGATCATTATCTTGTTCTTCCTCTCCCCTCTGGTTGCCACCATCAAAAAGATCAGATCCTTCTCCTCAACATGCAGTTCTTCATAGATGAATTGAAACTGCTAGGTTAGCTGAGGAATTCCTGCACTGAGTGGCTCAAACCTGCTAAGAACCCACAGCGAAGATTGCAGAGGAACTGCAATTGGTAATCTGGAAAGCAGTAATATTAGAATTATAGATCTTGAAATGCAAACCCGTCATAACTTGTTTTTCTGGTGGGTCTTCTTTGGCTTATCTTATTGAATCACATCTAGAAATAGATAGGAGGAGCTAGCACCTTCAAGATGATTTTGGGAATCAGGTCTCCAAACTTGATAACTCTTAAATCCAACAAGTTCCCCACCCTTCCCAAGCTCTTCTCTCCCTTAGCCCCTTTCATTCTGATTTCTATTGCCCCATTACCCCCCTCATTGTCTTCTGTACCCCCAAAGCGACTCCCTTTTCCTTTCCCAATGTATCCCTGATTCTGTGTCCCTACCCCCACGCCTCCATCTCTTAGTCTGAGAATCTGATGTACTTTATGGTAGGCCGTTGCTCAAAAATCTGGCGATGTACAAAACAGCACTAGAAAATACCATGAGAACAGCACAACAAAATAACTTCCCAATGCTGAACCCTAATGGTATGCAAATTATATGCAAGTTAAGGGGAGGAACGTGCATGACGCATGCACACAAGGGCTGTGTGGTAAGCCATTGTGTGCATGCAGGGTATCTGTACAGCAGCCTATTTTATTGTTCCAAAATCACTACAGATTAACAGATTATAGACCTAGACAAACCCAGAGAGCTACCAGGTCTGAAGGATGAAGTAACATAAGTAATTATTTCTTTATAGAGAAGGGAATGGATACATGAACCAACCTAGAAGTGAAGGTAGATAAAAATGGCATTGAAAAGCTTAGGGTAAGCAGAGGAAGATGAGAGAGAGACAGAGAGAAACCTGAAGCGGGAAGGGAAGGCGGGGGGGGGACGTTGAGATAGCAAGATATCCAAGAATAGAAGAGAGGGATAAGCATGAGAGAGTTGGGGTGGGGGTGGGGAGTGTGATAGCTGGGGGATGATTGAGAGGGACTATATCAAGTTACAATAAAACTGGGATTCACCTAAACATTTGCCTAAAATATAATTTTGTGATGCAAACACATAAATTGTAGATAGGTTTTTAATACTCTTCCAAAGCCCCTAATTGGCTTGGAAATAAATATCTAACACTGGCTTCTACAAAGCTAAGGTAGAGGTTTTTATCACAGGCAGGCAAGGTAAATGCTCTGACGCTCATAAGTAAATGCTCTAATTCCCTAAATTTACAATGTATAAACCCCTAGAATTAGAAGCCCTAAATATAACACAGCATAGAAATATAATACAAATACATACAGTCAAAATAAGATTTGCTACCAGCATGCAATGCAGTGTGTGTGTGTGATTATATGAATTATTTTGTGTTTCTTTCTAGGGTCTTTTATTCAGAATTCTGTTCGGGGGGATATATATATACAGTATAGAGAGAGATCCTTTTTTTCTTGACATACATTATTGTTTTGACATACATTATTTTGTTTTAAAAACACACTAACTCATAAAATAGTGAGCACTATCCTAAAATAGCATGCACTAATGTGTGTTAGTTTGCGCTCTTTAATGACCACAATTCAGATCTGCATTCCCAAATTCCAGCACTGTGACGGCTGAAAAATCTGGTTTCCAAGAGTAGCAAACAGGCCCCGTGTCAGGGTAATCAAAATATACTAATCAACCGAGGTTCATAAACCAATTCTGTAAGACATATTTAGGAGCCCTTTTATAAAACTGTGGTAAGAACTAACATGTGCTTACTGCAGTAAAAAAAAAAAAATTTGAAAAGGTGGCTGCGGAAAAAAACAATACTGTAGCCACATTTGATAAACTCTGGGATCCTATTACTGATCTGTCACTGACTTAATGCATATAGTGTGGTAAACATGGGGAAATTGTTCGGCATTCCTTTGCAAATTTAATGTGATTTCTATTGTTCTATGGCACACTTCTGTTATACAATGTCATTTTTGTTTCTTGGTTGTTGTTTTTTTTTTTGAATTGTCTTTATTAGCAATTGCAAAGGGAACATACAACCAGGGCTGGTGAGAGACTCATGGGCCCCAGAGAGGGCTGACTTCCATACCGAAATAGCAGTAGCTGTCTATGTGGGAGACTGTGGGTCCAAGGGAGCTCGGATCTGGAATTTAGGTTGCTCTGGTCTTTGAGAGCGCAGTTTTTTGTTCTTAGTTTTTTCTTTTCTGTTGGGGGTTGGGGTTGTGGGGGGGCCTCCGGAGATGGTTTTCTCTGGGGGAGGGGGGGTTGGTTGGGACTGAGGGGGGAGGGGTATGTGAGTGGGACTGGGAGGTGGTGATTTGTGTGTGTGAGTGCTGGTATGTGTAGTGGGTGCGCATGTGGTTAGGGGGGAGGGTTGGACGTGCTGTGGTGCAGCCTACATGGGAGGAATTTGTTCTGCTCCAGGGACAATTGGGATCTTCTGGAGTGCCACTGTTTCTTGTTATTATGGATGTTTTTTTATTCCTGTAAATAAATAAAAAGATTGAACACACACAAAAAAATGGCATACTACCTGGCACACTGAGGCCTCCCGTGGTACTTTCAGGATGTGCACCTGCTAACCACATGCTTATATTTATTTATTTTTCTGTGGGAGCTTATCTGAGGGCAGAAAGTTGACGTGCTCTTCGCTAATTGGTTAGTGCATCTACATTGCCGTATGCTAACCAATTAGCGTGTGCTTAGTGGGTGAACCTTTAGGCCTAGATTCTATAAATGGCCCCAGAAGTTAGGCATCTAGATTGGTGAACCTAACTGATCTGGACACCTAACTTACCCCCTTTGATGAAGCCACATTAGCATTTTTTTATCGCTGGCCATGGCAGTAAAAGCTCTGGCACTCATAGACTTCCTATGAGCCTTGGAACTTTTACCGTCGTAGCTGGTGATAAAAAAATGCTAACGTGGCTTCATAAAAAGGGGGGGGGAGGGGTAATTTTTATTTTTTTTTTAATTGGCTTAATCAGCACTAATAATTGAAAGCGCCAAAAAACAATTAAAAATTATTTTAAAAAATTAATTTGCCGGTATGCGCCTAGCTTGGTAGGCACCTACTACTTCCAGGTAGGTGTCTACACTGAGGTATCTACCGGCAAGTATGATTAAGGGCAGAATCAGAGGTGGAGTTTGGAGCATGATTGGCTTAGGTGCCATTAACCCCTGGCCTAAATGAGGATTCAACACCTACTGGTGCCTAAGAAAGCTTCGGCCCCACTAGGTGTGATTCTATAAATGGTGCCTAGCAGTTGTTTGACAGCCATGCTGAAAGGTGCTTAGCAGTTAGACACCATTTATAGAATCAGGGCCTTACCATCTACGTCAATGTTTCCCAAGTTGGTCCTGGAGTACCCCCTTGCCAGTCAGGTTTCCAGGATATCCATAATGAATATGCATGGAGGTAGTGTATGCAAATCAATCTCATGCATATTCATTGCGGATATCCTGAAAGCCTGACTAGTAAGGGGGTACTCCAGGGCCAGCTTGGGAAACACTGGCCTACTTAATGGGTGCACGCTAATCTATTTTAATGGCCACATGCTAATGGCAAAATGAGTGTGTAGCCATTTTACCCCAGTGGCAAAAAAATGGCCTTAGTGCGTGAGAAAGACCTGTGTAAGGCCACCACGTACCATGAAAGGGATGTAAAAGGGCCTCAATGAATGTTGGCCAAGATTGTCTTTAAAACTAGAACTGCAAGTAGCTTCTCTAGGACTGAAGCTTGCCAGCTTTGGGCAAGGATATTACTAAAACAATTTTTAAGAGCCTTTTCTGTTCTTATGGTTTCCTCTGCCAGCTGTCTCTTGCATTTATTATGTCATTAGTTTAAGGCAGGGGTTCTCAAATCCAGTCCTTGGGACACAGCTAACCAGTCAGGGTTTCAGGACATCCACAACAAATTTGCATGAGATAGATTTACAACGCATGAAGGTAATGTATGCATTTGTATCTCATGCATATTTATCATGAAATTCTGAAAACCTGACTAGCTAGGTCAGTGGTAGCCAACCCTGTCCTGGAGAACCACCAGCCAGTTGGATTTTCAGGATAGCCTAATGAATATGCAATGGGGCAGAGTTGCATGCCTTCCACCTCCATTATATGTGAGACCCTCTCATGCATATTCATTAGGGCTATTCTGAAAACCCAACTGGCTGGTGGTCCTCCAGGACAGGCTTGGGAACCGCTGGGCTAGGTGTATCACAAGGACTAGGTTGAGAACCCCTGGTTTAAGGTGAGAGAAGTACAAATTTGGGGAGAGATCAGTGTAAAACTTTGTCTCGGTTATTCTAGTGGAGAGTACTGCACTTTGGCAGAGCGCAGGGGTTTGGCTTTGTGCCGTTGTTAAACATTGAGGTAAACCTTACATGTTGTGACAGCCTCCCAGCTTAGTAAGCGTGCTGTTATGCTACATAATTCATTTCACAGTCTGAGTGAGGTCTGATGGTAATGATTATTTTATTAAGCTATTTGTAGATAGAGCATTCCAAGAGAGTTGGTTACTTTGGAAGGTAACAGATTGAGATTATTCACAAGGCTTTAGAGTAGTGGTTCTTAAACCTGTCCTGGGGGGGCACCCCCAGCCAGTCGGGTTTTCAAGACATCCCTAATGAATATGCATGAGGCAGATTTGCATATAATAGAGGTGACAGGCATGCAAATCTGTCTCAATCATATTTATTAGGGATGTCTTGAAAACCCAACTGGCTGAGGGGGCCCCCACCAAGACAGGTTTAAGAACCACTGCTTTAGAGGCTAGGCTAATGGCTGTGGCTGCCTGAGGTAGACATGAACCTAAAGGCT
Source organism: Geotrypetes seraphini (assembly GCF_902459505.1). Taxonomy (NCBI): domain Eukaryota; kingdom Metazoa; phylum Chordata; class Amphibia; order Gymnophiona; family Dermophiidae; genus Geotrypetes; species Geotrypetes seraphini. Next base: position 371,753,783 of record NC_047085.1, read on the forward strand.
TCCAGGTTTCTGAAAACTAACCCATGTTCCTTTAATCCTTTGAGTTTGGTAGCTTCCATTGCACTTTGTATTCGGGTCAGATTCTCAAAATGGTGCCATTCGGAAGGCACCAGTAGGAACTCGAACAGTGCCTAAGTTAATTGTTTTAATTGGCCATTAATGGTGCAGTAATTGACTGCGCCATAAAAAACGTATTAAGAAAAAAAGCAGGTGCTGTGAGGCATCAAGAAAAGGCATCTGAATCAAGTCTCCACAGACGCTTACCGGCACTGAACGTCAAAAGAGGCATGGTTATGGGTGGGGTTGACATTTGGCACCGCTGAGCATGATTCTATGTTGAAGACAGGCGTCGGAAATGGAGGCCTGTAAAACCCTGGCCCACATTTCCGGTGACTATCTTTGACGCAGACTGCGATTCTCAAAATGGCATTGTAGTTTGAGTGATGTGCGACTTGTGCCGTTTTTTTCAGGTGTTGGCCAATTCTGGCGCTGTTTTGAGAGTCTGGGCCTTATTCCCTAGGTCCTCTTGCAGCAGCATCATTTAAGCAAGCAGCTGCAATTACAATTCAGATTCCTTAGTAATACTGCCCAAAAGTGGTATGAATGATAATCTGTAATAAGGTGGTAGCAGATAAAATGAAATGGGGGGGGGGAATTACACTATATAAAACACCATATCTTTGGAAGAAAAGGAATTGTAGATTTTTAAAGGTTGGTATTCAAAGTGATTTAACCAGTCAGAAACAGTTCCTGGCTAGTTAAATTGCTTGTTCAGAGTTAACCACTCATTTTCAGTAGCACTTAACCGGTTAGTGTCCCTGAAAATGTTCAGGTAGCACCCAAATCAAAACCAGCTATTTTGGGGGGTGGAGTCAGCAGTTAGGGCTCCTTTTACTGTGGGCTGATGAGGTAAATGCTCCGATGCTCATTCAGTTCCTATGAGCGACAGATCATTTCCCTCACTGACCCGCGGTAAAAGCCTCTACCGCTGCTTTATCTTTTCAACGATTTTATTAAGAACTGCACCTTAATATAAACAACACACAAGAAATATAAGCAGAGAACATTAGGTGATAACAGGCATCCATATCTGTGCCATAAATTATGGAAAATACTATCCCCTCCTTTACTAACACAGAGCGCGGGTTTTAGCGCTGGCAGCGGCGGTAACTGCGCTGATGCTCATAGATTTTCTATGAGCATCGGAGCAGTTACCGCCGCTGCCGGTGCTAAAACCCGCGCTACGAGTTAGTAAAGGAGGGGGGTATATGCTTTCAGGATGACCATAAATGGCAGGGAACATTCCGCAGTCAATGTTGTTTTTCTGATATAGCTATTTAGAAAGGATCTACCACTGCTTTATAAAAAGAGCCCTTAACCAGCCCAGGTAATTGCATAAATAGAACTGACTCATAAAAATAAATCTTGTCTTTATGTGGGTGCCCCATAGCCGGTTAAATGCTGAATATTGCACTTACCCAGCTATAGTGTAACTGGCTCCAGAAACCTGGAAATTCAACACTGAAGTCCAGACATAGTCTGGCATTGAATTTCTGGGCATAACACTGGTGGTGGACAGAAAAACGTTCAGCGCTACCAGTTGACTATCGACCCTTACTGTTTTTCTCCTTTATAAAAATAGGGTCAGTCTTCCAACTTATATGCAGTACATGTTGGGTACAGACCACATACAAGTAGTTTCATGTAAAATTTCACAAGACTAATGTAGATAAACAGGGACCATACAGATTGCTAGGCGAGCAAAATATACCTGTACAAAGAAGGCCTGGATTTGGAGTGGGATCAAGAATTAAACGGATAACAGTGGTATTTAGGGCTCCTTTTATTAAGCCACGCTAGCGGGGTTACCACGCGTGACTTTTCATCATGCGCTAACCCCCGCGCTGGCCTAAAAACTACCATCTGCTCAAGAGGAGGCGGTAGCGGCTAGCGCGGCCGGCGGTTTAGTGCGCGGTATTACGCGCGTTAAACCGCTAGTGCGCCTTTGTAAAAGGAGCCCTTAGTTGTCGTTTGTATAACAGATGAGTAAAAACTGATGAATACCATCCGATGATGTTAAGTGGATGAGGAATAGACCTCAAGATTGATTTTTTTTTTGTACTATGCCAGTGCCTCTCAAACTGTGTGCCATGGCACAATGGTGTGTCCCAAAGAGATTCTGGGTGTGCCACGAGAGATTCCAGAATTTTACTTTTAAAAAATTATCTTCTTAAGTATACACTATTATAGATGACATGTATGTCACTTACGCAAGAGTCTGTCAATGTTATGAGTGTCTAGGTGTGAAAGGAGTCAACCACCCAGACAAAACATCATTCTTTGACGTGATTGGTCCTTGAAAATTAACAGCAAGTAATTTTAGTTTTATTTTTTATGCAGTAGTTATCCTAACTTGAGCAACAAAGCAATCATGGCTTTGTTTACCGTTTGGATCTTCGTATCTTTGCAAACTTCGATTTTGAGCTCTGACAGAAATTAAATTAAAAAAAAAAGAGAATGACTGCAGATGATGGATGATGACATGTATGTTTGCTTGTCGAGCCACGTTTTGAACTCAAAAACAAGCACATCTATTGCATTGATTAGCAATTCTATTCTATCTACTTTAGGGGCCCTTTTACTAAGGCGTGTTAGCCATTGTTTTTTTGTTTTTGTTTTTTTTTCAATATCTTTATTAACAATTGCAAAGGAACAAAGCCATCGACAACAGTCGGTAACAGCATAAAAGAGAATGCCAACAAGAGATACACAATACAAAAGACCCCATGGGTGAATGCCCATCACAATTGACATTTTGAGATAATACCCCTCCCCAAACAAACACACACCTGCCAACCCCAAGCCCACGCCACAAACCACACCAGCCACACCACTCTCAATCCGCCCAACAACCCATTAGCCATTGTAGCGCACGCTAAACACTAATGTATCCATAGAATATAATGCTGTAATACTGTGCCTCTTAATCAGTACTTCATCATATATCTTCCCAAACCAAGCACTAATAAATCTACTGCATTCTTATTAGAGTTCTCATGCAGCTACATGTAACCGCTGAACATATAGCTGTTACAAAAGTAAGATTTTTCAGAATAATTTTTGTATGGATCTTCAGGGCGCAGGTGGGAACTGAATGCTTCCAACTGCTAAAATCTTTGTCGGTCCAAATTTTATTGAAATCATTTATCAATTCATTATTTTATTTAAAGTGATATTTATAAAAATTTTGAAAAAATGAAATGAAAAATGATTTCAATAAAATTTGGACCATCGAAGATTTTAGCAGTTGGAAGCATTCAGTTCCCACCTGCGCCCTGAAGGTCCACACAAAAATTCTTCTTAAAAATCTTAATTTTGTAACAACTATATGTTCAGCGGTTACATGTAGCTGCATGAGAACTCTAATAAGAATGCAGTAGATTTATTAGTACTTGGTTTGTAAATATAATGGACACCTTAGCGTTTAGCACGCACTAATATTTAACGCACGCTGCCTTAGTAACTTCCTTAGTAACTGTTGTTACAATTACCCATACATAACTTAAAGAACTTTAAGGGCTCCTTTTACGAAGCCGCGTTAGCGGTTTAATGCGCGTAATGGTGCGCGCTAATTTGTCGGTCGTGCTAGCCGCTACGGCCTCCTCTTGAGCAGGGGGTAGTTTTTTGGCTAGCGTAGGGGTTAGCGCACTAAAAATGTACATGCGATAAAGCCGCTAACGTGGCTTCATAAAAGGAGCCCTAAATTAATAACTCTAAAATTTAATTTTTGTTGGTTTTGCAATTTTATAATTTCAGTTATAACGTGCCAACAAAAACATTTGCTCCGTTTAGTGACACTGTATTATGCCTTAGTATCAGCATAATACATTAGGGAATAACTTCTTATCATGGGTAAGAAAAACCTCATGTGCGTTTGTTGTGAATTTAATTTTTTTTTCTTCAAATTGTGCGCAGATTTAAAAAATAAAGTCTTTCATAAATAGCAAAATAGCAAAATTTTTATAAATGAAGAAAATGGTGGCCTGCTTTAGAAGCAGCACAGTGAATGAAGCAGTACATATTACATCAAACAAGCATGGTTTAATTGCTATAAAGCACTCCCCTGATGAAGCCTTGAAGCGAAATGGGGGGCTCATTTTCCATATTTTCTCAGCAAAATCCCAGACACCTGGCCCTGCCCTGTTTTGCTTTTGGCCCGCCCCCATTCTACTCGAAGCCCCACCCCCAAAAGCTCATCTCATTATTCCTGACATCAGGACCGTGTTCGGGGGCCTCTGAGCCTGCATGGACACATGTGACATCATCTGTGCATACTCAGAGGCCTTCCACACAAGGCCAGAGCTTTCCAAAAACCGGACAACTGCTGTGCTTTAGAAAGTCTGTCCAGGCTAGAGTTATCAGATTTTAGTATTTTAAAATCCAGACCCATGGCTCCGCCCCCAGGCCTACCCAGTTCCATCCAGACCAGCCCTGTTTTGCCCAAGTCATGCCTCGTTTTACCCCAGCCCTGCCCTCTTAACCTGTTCTCGTGTTCGGAGCCACATCGGGAGAGCATCTGCGAATGCACAAGTATGACGTGATGACGTCACATCTATGCAGATGCCATCCCAATGAGGTCCTGCATTGGGACAAAGTGCCAGGTTTTGAAAAGCCATACGGAAGCCCAGACATGTCCTCTAAAAAGAGGATATATCTGGGTAAATCCATACATCTAGTAACCCTAGTCCAGGCACCCGGACAGTTGTATAAAAAGAGGTTTTCCCACTTAGACACACAAATTAACCCCTTTATTTTGTTATATCTCTTCTATGTATTTGCTAAACTTTTAAAAATATATAGTTAAAGAATTTATGTGCGGTTTTGTCTCTTTTCATGCCTCGTTCTCACTTCTGAGATGTTAACTCTAACTCCTGACAATTAAATTATTTCAAAAGCAGTTTCATAAACTTCCAAACATGGAAAGGCCTGAATGTGTTATGTAAACCGCTTTGAGTGTGGTTGTAATACTCCAAAAAGGCGGTATACAAGTCCTAATCCCTTTCCTTTCAAGTATTTCCTCTTGTATTATTTTAATGGTTACTGATTATTTTAATGATTGTTTGATGTGGAAATGGGAGTGGCCGACTGAAATCTGGAGCTGACGATAATTTGAATGATTGAGTGTGAACTGAACAATGAGAAATGTTTTAGGTTTATTAATTAACCAGTGACTTAAATTGCAAATATGCCTTCCTTTCAACAAAAATCTGGCCTCCTTAAAGATCGGCTTGTTTAACTTCCCATGCTGATATGGGGGTGATGAGATGATAGGCAACTAAAACTCTTATTTTATTTAGCTTTTGTTCTCATTCAGAACACAGTCCATGAAAGGAAAGATGGTTGATAAAAAACATAACATTCAGTTTTAGCTTCAGTAAGACTTGCTACTTCTTATCTTTGAATATTCACTAGGAAGGGTTCTGAAAAGGACACCGGCCCTTGAATTCTCTTCAGGTAACTTGTTGACAGCTTTGCCCCCATTTTTTCTTTGTGCTGTGGCTCATTGTTGTTTGGTTTTGGGGTGGTTGTTTTTTTAAGCGTTGGGCAGAATCTCAAAATTTTGATAAAACCACAAGGTTAATGTTGCTTGGCAATGCTGACTGTGTTTGCAAGGACTAAAGGGGCATGACATTTTGGAGAATTGACCAACTACAAATTTTGACTGCTTTTGTATTGCTGTTCAAGAAATGAGAAGGGAAAGATACTTTTGGAGCTAAACAGCTAAGAGACCGAAGGCCTAGTATTCCAAAACAGTTGATCTTCCATACTCAGGTGCTCACATTTTTCCCCTTTTCAGTTAACCATAGGATCCAAAGTATTCTGCTAAAAACTCACCTAACTATGAATTTAAAAATTATGCTCTTAACTTTAGGCCTGCCATTCATTTGCCTAGATCAGTGGCTCTCAAGCCTGTCCTGAGGGAACCCCAGCCAGTCAGGTTTTCATGTACGTCATGTACCTTTTTGAATCCCTGGTGGTCCAGCGGTATACCAGGCAGGATCAAGCTTTCTGCGCTCCTGCTCCGTGTTGAGCCCCTTCCTGAATGGCTGCCTCATGTTCTCGCGGCCCAGCGGTGTATGAGGCCTGAGCGAGCTTTTTACACTCCTGCCGGGCCCTGAGTCGTTCCCTGAATGGCTGCCACCAGTTTTCACGAGTCCCACAAGAACCGGTAGCAGCCATTCAGTGAGTAACTCAGCGTTGGGCAGGAACACAAAATGTTCACTCCTGCCTAGTACACCACTAGACTGTGAGAATTCACAGCAGCCATTCAGAGGGGCTCCGCTTGGGGCAGGAGTGCGGAAAGCTCACTCCTGCCCAGTACACCGCAGGACCACCAGGAATTCAAAAAGGTAAACGGGGGTAGGCGGGAAGGAGGTAAATAATTGGCAGTTGGCCAGGTCATACGGCAGGCCTGTGGAGGCCTGCAATAAGTCTGAGAGGGGGGCAGGTAAGCACTGACCTAAATATAAGACAAGACCCCCATTTTGGGGACATTTTTGTGACCCAAAAATCTCATCTTATATTCGAGTATATATGGTACATAAAATATGCTATTATTTTTACTTAATGGAGCTAATTTCTTGGTATTAAAGCTATACCTTTTATGTTTTCACACTCAGCAATGATACATTGATTTAAAAAAAAAACATTTTATACAGAAATCCAGCAGCATTTTATTAAATGAATCTTCATTATCTGCATGTAAGTCACCTTTTATGAAGCTGTGTTAGGCTTTTTTTTTATCGCCAGACACGGTATTATCTCCGATGCTCAAAGGAAGTCTATGAGCATTGGAGCTTTTGCCGCTGTGTCCAGCAATGAAAAAAGCCTAAAGCATCTTCCTAAAAGGGGGTTTATTTTGAAAAATAACAGAAATTTAACATACTTCATTAATAGCTAAATACATACACTTTGGTGTAGTCATCTACCAATGGCATTGCAAACACTGAAGCATTCACCGTGGGCCTCATCTGGGGCAGCCTCCTTGGAGCGGCTGGGGCACGGGCAGTGTGTCTGGGAGGGAATGCATGGATGGGAGAACATCGCAAGGGAGGAGACATAGGCATCCTGGGACTGTCTGCCAAGTCTCTTCCCTGAAGAAGCCCTTTCTGGAAACGTCAATCGCTCCTCCTAAACTTACTTGCTCCACTTCATCACTGACGCTGAAACCGTGGATTGAAGACAAAGTTTTATTTTATTTTTCTTTCCAGCTTATGATTTATCTTTAATCTTATCTATTGTTTTGCCTTTTGTCTTTGTTTTGTTCTATTTCTATCATTTAAATTTCTCCAGAATTCTACTGTTCAACGGCTCCCCCTTCTGCTTCTATTCCTTTCTCTCCTCTCTTCTACCTTCCAAAGTATTTAGATCAATGCTGTCTTGTTAAAATGTTTATTTTATTTTTATTTTTCCTCTAACTCTACTTTTCACTTCTCTATTACCCTCCAGGTACTTTAGTTAGATTGTGAGCCTTCGGGACAGTAAGGGAATTTTTCAAGTACCTTTCTTATTTCTAATCTTAATGTATATTTTCTGTAAACCGCTTAGAACCTAACGGATGTAGCGGTATAAGAAATAAATTACATTACATTACGTTACATTACATTACATTCTTGAAATGTTGTTCAACTTGCAACAAGGTCTCATGTTGCACTGGGTCTGTGGTGATGCCATTTGCAAAGCCAATTATCAGTTTAGCATTGCTGCTTGAGGCTGACTAAATTACTGCTTCTGCACAAAAATTCAGCTTCTGCACAAAAATTGGCCTGAAATTCATATTGTCTTTTTTTTTTTTTTGGGGGGGGGGTGTCAAAAATGCCTGTACATTTTTGGCTAAAACCAAAACTTACTCTCTGCCCATCACATATGCTTCCCTTATCCCCCTCCCAAACAATGGTAGCCCACCACCTCTTCATCTGCGTTCCCGCTAAGCTGCGCTGGCGTGCGCTGGCGCACAAAATATTAGGTCGCAGCGCACAAGTTTCTCATCACAGCGCAGGACCGGCAAGATTGACTCATTTGAACTTCTGCAAGATCAGCATCGGAAGCGTGCGCTGGGCCGGAGAGATCTTGGGGAGCCTCCGACAGTGGCTTTCTCCCCTCTCTGCAGCTCTCCTTTACTTCCCAGCGCAGCGATTCACGAAGGCAGCCTCGGGGCTTTTGCTGAGTCGCGGCTGCCTCTGATGATGCAACTTCCTCTTTCCTCAGAGGCGGCGCGACACAACAAAGGACCCGAGGCTGCCTTCGTGAATCGCTGCGCTGGGAAGTAAGAAGAGCTGCTGGGAGGGGAGAAAACCACTATCAGAGTCTGGGAAGCTGCTGGGCAGGGGAAAAAAGGGACAGCTGCTACTGGAAAGGGAGAAGGAGAGATGCTTCTGGGAGGGGAGGAGGGAAAGGAATCTGGGAAGCTGCTGGGCCAGGAAAAAAAAGGGACAGCTGCTACTGGAGAGGGAGAAGGAGAAGGAGAGATGCATCTGGGAGGGGAGGAGGGAAAGGAATCTGGGAAGCTGCTGGGCCAGGAAAAAAAAGGACAGCTGCTACTGGAGAGGGAGAAGAAGGAGAGATGCTTCTGGGAGGGGAGGAGGGAAAGGAATCTGGGAAGCTGCTGGGCAAGGAAAAAAAGGGACAGCTGCTACTGGAGAGGGAGAAGGAGACGGAGAGATGCTTCTGGGAGGGGAGGAGGGAAAGGAATCTGGGAAGCTGCTGGGCCAGGAAAAAAAAGGGACAGCTGCTACTGGAGAGGGAGACGGAGAGATGCTGCTGGGAGGGGAGGAAGGGAAGAGAGTTACTGCTGGACAGGAGGCTGGGAGAAAGAAAGAAAGGGGGCAGGCAGGGAAACAGAAGGAAAGAAGAGAAACAGAAAAAAAGAAAGAAAGGTCAGGGAGAGAGGAAGAAAAAGTTGGGGGAGGGAATGAGGTGTGGAGGAGAGAAAGCATACAGGCTGATAGAAGGGAAGAAAGATTGGATGCACAGTCAGAAGAAGAAAGTGCAACCAGAAATCACCAGACAAGGTAGGAAAAATGATTTTATTTTAAATTTAGCAAAGTGGAGGCAGTATTACCACAATTTTCAAAGGAATTTGCCCAAATAACTTAATAGTTAACTGGGTAAATTCCCAGAGATGAAAACTTCCCTTCACTTACTATGCACAGTTCTGAATTTATATCTGCTGTCTATATTTTACAATATGGTCCCCTTTTACTAAACCGCAATAGTGGTTTTTAGCGCAGGGAGCCTATGAGCGTCAAGAGCAGTGCTGGGCATTCAGCGCAGCTCCCTGCGCTAAAAACTGCTATTGTGGTTTAATAAAAAGGATGGAGGGTATATTTGTCTATTTTTGTATGCTATAAAAACCAAATACAGAGAGAGACTGAGAGCTGTTGACGAAGAGCTACGTGTGTGTCTTTCTTCCATTCCAGCCAGAATATCAGCTTTGTGTTCAGCCAAACAGGCCCAGGTTTCGCACTGAATAAAGTATTTTATAATTTTTATAATTTTTATTTCATAATAAAGTAATTATAAAATACTTTCTTTGTGTTTATTTGATTCCTATTCAAGAGAATTACTTTATATATAGTCAATATAGGCAGAGAGTTAAATTTTTTAACATTTTCTAATGGTGGTGTGCCTCGTGATTTTTTTCATGAAACAAGTGTGCCTTTGCCCAAAAAAGGTTGAAAAACACTGGTCTAGAAATTGAAAGCATCAAACGTATTGTCTTCTGGACTGTTTTTAATTTACAGTTTACACATATGGATGTAACAGACATAACTACATTTGTTGTAAAACATTTATTAAGATATCATTTCATCCCTACAATTTCTGTGTTCTTAAAAATATTATTTAACGTTATTTAATTTAGCGTGTAGGCCTAAAATTCCTTTGAATACCTCGTCCTCATGTATCAGCAACTTTGACAACATATTTATTTGGCTCATAACTTGCTGGCGCCCGATATTTTTAGCTCACAGTGAAAAAAGTTTGCTCACAACACCCGCCCGCTTAGAGGGAACACTGACCCCCAGCCTACCTTTAAGTGCTTGGTGGTCTAGTGGTTAGTCAGGGTAGGAATGCTCCTGCTTTTGCTATCTTTACTGTCAAAATGGCTGCCTCAAACCTTAGCAACAGGCTCATGGTAGTCATTTTGAGACTGAAGTAACTAGGGATTGTTCCTGCCTTGATTAGACAGTGTATGGAGATGTCACATTAATAATATTAATATAATAACATTATATCTGCATACACCACTGGACCCCCAGGGACTCAAAGATAGACCTGGAGTGGGGAGCGATCTTTGTTCAGGAGAGAGGGAGGTGGTGATGAGGGCAGTAGCTCTACTGTTGCTCAGGGAGGCGGGAGGGAGCAGTGGCACTACTTTTGTTTGAAGAGGGAAGGAGGATGCTACCTTTGTGTAGGGAGGGAGGAGAAGGAGGAGGCTGTTATGGTTTGGGGGTTGGACTGGTTTCAGTTTCAACAGAAGGCAAGTGGCAAGTTTCAGCCGTCCTCTATTTCCTGCACCACCATGGCTCTTGCAGTGTGTCATCAATGTGAACCTTTCCTGCACTATTCTCAGCGTCTCACAAGAACAGCATAGGACTTCCTCTTCTGCACTGATTACACACGGTAGAGCCACACAGTGCGGGACAAGCACTCAGCCATTGGGGCTCGAGGTCAATTTTGTAAAAGTAAAGGACAAAGTAAATTCTGTGCCCAAGGGAATTTTGCACAAATTCTGTAATGTGCAGATTTCGCTCAGGAGTAGGGATTTCCCCGGACATGTCCTTCTTTTGAGGACATGTCCGGGGGTCCGGATGGCTTTTCAAACCTGGCACTTTCTCCGGGTTTTGAAAAGAAATTGCATCAGGAGGAGGCATGCGCGGATGCCTTCCTGCTCGATGAACAGGCAGCGGGAGTGGGGCGTGGATGGGTGGGCGCTGGGGGGTGGGTCTAGGGTGTCCGGATTTTGCTGAAGTAAAATCTGTCAACCCTACTCAGGAGTAATCAGTGGAATGGTATCAATAAGTTCAGTATGTAAAGAGACTGCCATTCATGGTTGTTGTCCAGTGGAAGAGTGCCAACTGTACTAAAATGTATCTTGCCTTGACCTTCTATTGAAAAGGCATGAATAAAAAATAAATAAATAAAAATTCAACATTAGTAATGATCCATCATGTAGAACTCGAGTGCTTCTATGAAGACTGCTGGCCAGAATATGTGGGATCCAAACTATAGAGGGATGTGATTGAGAAGGACTTGTCTTTCTGTGCTAATTACCCAATCTTTCTGTTCCGCAGCTTGATGACTGTACACTGCAGCTTTCCCATAATGGTACCTACCTGGATTTAGAGTCTACCTTACTGGAGCAGAAGGATGAGCTGGAAGGATTCCAGGAGGATTCTGGGTAAGAAATAAGAGAAGGATAGTAAAATTGTACTAGTGTTTTGCTGACAGAAAAAAATGCCACTGAAAATTGAGGAAGCATTTCTACATGGTGTCTGGAAAAAAAGAGACCGCCAGTACTTTTCCAAATAACTCCAAAACGTCCTACTGTAGGAGAAATTTCTGTCTCAAATTCGAGCTCTTAATGAAATCCCTGAATTCATTAACCCAATAGCTCAGTGGCATTAAAGACTATATTTCCTGTTAATCACAATTATGTACTTAAATGAAAATCAAATAAATATATATATATTTTTTTTAAAAAGACTTTGTGAATGTATCAAGCCTGAAAGAGGACACTTTGAACACAAATTATGAACTAACTACGGAAAAAAATAAAACATTATACTAATGCATTTTCAGAAGTCACACTACATATGTAAACAATTGTAAAGTAATTTGAAACTCTATAAGGGGTCCCATTTTTTCTAGACACCGTGAATAACTTGGCACCTCAATATAGGTGCCACAATGGGGTGTGAATAGCGCCAATTCTATAATGGCACTTAGGGAAGTCACTTTGGTGCGTTGAAATTTATGCCAGGTCAATGGCTGGCTTTGGTTGGCACATCTAAGTGTGCCATGCAATGTGTTGTACCTTACTATTCTACAAGTTGTGCACATCACTTGTTGATATGCTTATGCTCTGCCGACATGAATGCCCACCTTGTGGTAATGTTCTATAGCTTCCTTATAGAATAACATTGAGGCCCTGATTCTATGTTTGGCGCCAAGGAGTGCAAGTGTCAATCATAAGTTAGGCACCTTATATAGAATTGCTTAAATTGGTCTTAGATGCCAGTAGGTATTGAAACCTTAGGCGTACTCTTGACCTAAATGAGTGCACCTACATTTAGGCACCTATTGGTCCCTAAATGCAAAACACACTCAGTATCCTTCCTGTAACCATGGTACATACCTTAGAGTAGACACCTACCTCAAAGTGGTAGGCACCTACCAAGTTAGGCGCTTACCATCTAATTAATTGCAATTTAATTGCAACTTTCAATTAACAGTGCTGATTAAGGCTTTTACGTGGAGGAGCATAATCAAAAAATACATCTAAGTCCATTTTGAACCTAAGTCGCTAGACACCCAAAGTCGGACATGTCCAAAGTCCATTCTTAAAAATACTTCCAAAATAGGGGATTGTTTTTTTTCGAGAATCGTCTACTTGATCACAGCCATTCAGTAAACAGCGCAGGTCCAAGCGGGAGCACGGAAAGCTTTGCTCCTGACCGCCGCACTTTTCTGACCTCCGTGCTGCTGGCTGGGAAATAAGAAGAGGAGACAGCTAACGAGTGTAGAAGGGATTTTAAAAAGTACAGAGGGGGGGATATTTAAAATAGCAAGACAGCCGTCTATGGAGGTAAGGATTTTAAAAGGTACCGGGGGTGGGGAGATGTTTAAAATACAAAAAAGCTTTCTAAGGAGGGATTTTAAAAGGTACCATAGGTGGGTGGGGTGGGGGGATGTTTAAAATACCAAGACAGCCATCTAGGGAGGGAGGGAGGGATTTTTAAAGGTATGGGGAGGGGGAGGGTATGGGGGGATGATTTAAGGTACTGGGGAGGTATGGGGGGGTATGTGGCCTGCCTGCCTGCCATTAGGCCACTAGCCAAGCCTGCCTGTCACTAGGCCAGCCTGCCACTAGACCTGCCTGCCTGTCATTAGGCCTGCCTACCTGCCTGTCCTGTGCCCTGTCCCTGCCTGCTCTGTGCCCTGTGCCCTGTCCCAGCCTACCACTAGACCACCAGAGGGGGAACAGGGTACAGAGCCTGGCAGGGAGGGGAGTTAGGGTGCAGAGCCTGACAAGGAGAATGGGGTTGGGTACAAAGCCTAGCAGGGAGAATTTGGTTCAGAATGGTTTTTTTCTTGTTTTTCTCCTCTAAATCTAGGGTGCATCTTATGGAGCGAAAAATACGGTACTTGCGCCTTGCAGTGTCTGCATCTGAACCAATTCAATATGGTGCGTATGTTGCTAGGCGGCATGCCCATGATACGCCTATGCACCATCCACTAAAGCAACCTGTGTGCCGCAAGATGCTGGGAAGGAAGAGAGGCGCCAACGCTGGTTGACTGCACTCAACTGGATCCTTTCTTCCTCCCTGGCATCTCTCCTCTTCTCCACTCCTTTTCTTTTTCAGCACCCTCCCCCCCCCCTAGTGGCATCTCAGGGCCCCTTCTGGAGGACCTCTGCAAATGGGCAGATGTTGACGTGATGACGTCTCGCATCTGTGTGACGTCATCGTGTCAACATCCACACTCTTCCGGATATCCTCAAGCTGCAGCCCCCCAATTTAGTGTGCCACCGGCTCACAAAATTTGCGAGACACTGCACTAAAGAGTTGGTGTGGTGCTTGGAAATGGAATGAGGTGCAGAATGCATGATACTGTGTCCTTTGCTGTGCTGAAACTGTTCTTGGTTTCTATGTGCTTGGTCAGCCGTCTGGAAGCTGGGCGGTGGATTCTTTGCCTTTGCTTGCTTTGTAGTAGCCCTAGTCACTGTAGGAAGTGGGAGAAGTCTGTGGGTTTTACAGATTATAGGGATAAAATCAGACCCTAGAAACATACAATTCTGTAAATTCTGCTAGCTTTTAACTCCGGCAGAACCTCCTTTTCATTCAGAACAACCCAAGAAGGTCATGGAAACCTGACCTTAATCCCCTGATTTTTGGTGCTACTTCTTATATGCATTTTAGGCACTTTTAAAAACATGTTTAATAAATTTTTATTGGAATAAGCTATGTTTTGTCTGTGTATTTCACAATGTTATTGTAAACTGCAATGAACTGTAAGGTACTTAAAAAATAAATTGTAAAATTGAAACCCATCAAGATCAGAATGAAATGTAATGGGCTCTGGACTTCTCTTTTAGGAAATTATCCAGATCTTTTTTAAATCCTGCTAAGCTAACTGATTTCACCACAATCTCTAGCAACACATTCCAGAGTTTAATTACACATTGTGTGAATAAATATTTTCTCTGGTTTGTTTTATATCTACTACTTAAAAGCTTCATCGAATGTCCCCTAGTCCTAGTATTTTTGGACAGAGTGAACAAGTGATTCACATCTACCCTTTCCACTCCACACCTCTAGCATATCACCCCTGAGCCGTCTCTTTTCTAAGCTGAAGATCCCTAGCCGCTTTAGGCTTTCCTCATAGGGAAGTCGTCCCATCCCTTTTTATCATTTATGTAACCCTTCTCTGTACCTTTTCTAATTCCGCTATATCTTTTTTGAGATATAGTGACCAGAACTGCCACAGTATTTGAGGTGCAGCTGTACCATAGAGAGATACAAGGGCATTATAACATTTTCATCTTTGTTTTTCATTCCTTTCCTGATAATTTCTAACATTCTATTTAGTTTCTTAGCAACCACCGCACATTGAACTGAGGATTTCAACATATCCTCAGCAATGACACCTAGATCCTTTTCCTGGGCAGTGACTCCTAACAAAGAACCCAGCATCACATAGCTATAGTTTGGGTTCCTCTTTCCCACGTGCTTCACTTTGCACTTGCTCTGCCATTTTGATACCCAGTCTCACAAGGTCCTCTTGCAATTTTTCACAATCCTCTTGCGATTTAACAACTTTGAACAACTTTGTGTCATCAGCAAATTTAATAATCACTAGTTATTCCCATCTCTAGATCATTGATAAATGTTTTAAAAAGCAGCGGTCCCAGCACAGACCCCTGGAGAACCTCACTATTTACTTACTCCCTTCTTTTTTTTTTTTTTTTTTTTTTTTTTAAGTTTAAAATTTTTTATTAAACAAAATGAAAACAGTACACAGGCAGTATGCCAACAGCAAAAGTACAATGCCCATATGAAACAACAGAACCCCCCCACCCCCCCCGCCGAGTGATACAATATAAGCCTAAAACAAAGGAAGATGCAAAAGAAAAATAAGAAGAGTTTCAAAGTAGACCTCGCCAGGAGCTATAACGAGACCACTGTCGATGAAACGTTCCACAGGAATCATTATTTAAAGCAGTCAATTTGGACATCAAATAAATTTGGTCAACCTTATGTAACAGTTCAGTACGAGAAGGCAAAGAGTCCCGTTTCCAATATGTAGCCACTAAAAGTCTGGCTGCCGTAGTAACCAGGGCCACAAAATGATTCTGATCCACATCCAAACTTCCCAAAGGATAGTTAAGTAAAAATGTTTCCATACGCAATAGGATGGGTAAGCGTAACACATCAATCAGCAGTCGTTGAACCATCTTCCAAAAAGGTACAATCTTAATACAATCCCACCACACATGCCCAAAGGAGCCCAGACACCCACAATTGCGCCAACAGTGCCCGTTCCCACAGTGATAGAAACGATGCACCTTTTCTGGCGTGAGGTACCACTGAAATAGCATCTTATACCCCTGCTCCACTAAGGGAGATGCCAAGGAGACTCTCAGCAGTGTACCATAAAGACAGTCCCATTGTCGATAATCCAAAGCCCTCCCCAGCAAGAGTTCCCAACGATGTTCATATGTGTGAGCCTGTGGTCGAGTGTATAAAAGAGCCCTATAGAGACGGGAAATAAGGCCCACCCCAGATCCCATCCTAAAAACTTGTAAGAAAGCAGAGTCTGCCCCTTCCCACTCCGGGATCACCCTCTTCACCATAAAATCTCGAAGTTGGACATAGGCGAAAAAATCAGTCGAGGGGAGATCATATATAGATTGTAAGGCAGCAAAGGGTACCAGTTGTCCACCCACTATCAGCTGACCTAGGACCCTAAGACCCTCCATTTCCCAACGCCGAAAAATCCCAGTATCTTTAGCAGGCAGAAAATCAGGGGCAAATCTAATGGGAGTAGCATAAAAATAGCGCTGACGTGGGAACCAAGCTCGTCTAACCCGGCTCCATGCATGCAAAGTACATTCCATCCCATAAGATGTCTCAGTCTGCAGATCCCGAAGGATATCAAAAGACAGCCAGGGCACTGCTGCCAAAGGGTAAGTAGGCTGTAAGGCCTGTTCTAGTGAGACCCAGCGCTGGGAGGGATATGCCCAATGAAACAGTCCCTGCAATTGGGATGCATAGTAATATGTAGAAAAATCAGGAACACCCATTCCCCCATGTAATCTGTCCCAGTACATACGTTCCCTTCGCACCCTAGGGGGTTTACGTGTCCAGATATAAGCAAAGGCCCGCCTTTGTAGCCTAAGCAAGAACCGTTTAGGAATTGAGAGAGGTAGGCAGGAGAACAGATACAAAAAACGAGGCAGCACATTCATACGCAAAGCACTAATCCTACCCATCCAAGACAATCTCAATCCCTCCCATCGGTCCAGATCAGCAAATACAGTTCTTAGCAACGGAGGGTAATTCAGTTCAAAAAGGTCAGTAAGTCTGCGAGATATACGCACACCAAGGTATTTAATGGATTTAGCCGCCCATCGAAACGAGAACCTAGCACGTAAGTCCGTCACCAGCAAGTCCGGAAGGGAAACATTAAGCAATTCAGATTTTTCGATGTTAATTTTAAAGCCAGCCACCTCACCAAATGCAGTCAAAGCACGAAGCGCCTCCGTCAGAGAACGAAGTGGGTGGGTCAAGGTAAACAAAATATCATCAGCATACAATAAAATCTTATGCTCTTCACCACCCACCACAATTCCCCGAATGTCAGCATTCGCACGTATAGAGGCTGCTAAAGGTTCCATGACCAGCGCGAAAATCAGTGGTGACAAAGGGCACCCTTGCCTAGTTCCTCTACGGATCATAAAATTAGCAGTATATCTTCCATTAACTCTTAAACAAGCCTCCGGGGCAGCATATAATAAAGTCACCCAGTGTAGAAAAGCACCCGAAATGCCCATTTTCTTCAAGGCCGCTAACATAAACGGCCAATAAACCCTATCAAAGGCTTTTTCCGCGTCAACTGATAACAGGACTGCCGGAACAGAATTTTTATGGGCCACTCCAATAAGATCTAACACTCTTCGGATATTATCACCAGGTTGCCTCCCTGTAATAAAGCCACATTGATCTCCATGAACTAGGTAAGGCAGAAAACGTTGCAACCGGACTGCCAAAATACGGGTAAACAGCTTATAATCAACTCCTAACAATGAAATAGGGCGGTAAGACCCACAAAGGAGGGGATCTTTCCCAGGTTTAAGAAGAAGGGAGACCGCTGCCTGACGAAACGAATACGGCAGACAATCCCCCTCCAGAAAAGAATTAAACAATCTAGTCAGAGGATTGACTATATGGGCCTCCATTTTCTTATAAAACAGGGGGGAAAAGCCATCAACACCCGGTGCCTTGGAAGCAGCAAGATGACGTATAGCAGCCACCACCTCAGCGGGTTGAATAGGGGAAGAGAGCCACTCCGCATCAACTTCCGCCAAACAAGGCAAGGTGACGTTAGATAGAAAAGCATCAATCTCCCCCTCCGTGGATTCAATTTCCGGAGTGTACAGAGTCTGATAGAAGGATAAAAAAGCCTGATGGATGTCCCCATCATCCACACAAAGCTGACCCGAATCATTACGAATCCGAGTTATGGAGTGTTGTGCTTGAATTTGCTTGATCTGTGCAGCTAACAAGCGGCCTGCCCTACCACCCCATTCAAAAAACTGTTGTTTCCGCCTCTGCAGGGCCCAAGCCATGCCCTCTAAATCAAGTTCTTGTAAATCTCTCCGGCACTCCGTCAACGCAACCCCCCCAGCCACCGACGGGGCTCTCTTGTGAGCATTCTCTAGGCGTCGAAGGCGAGACACTAGTTCTAATCTGCGTGCCACTCGACATTGATTTCTGTACGACCCCCTCGAGATACAACAACCCCTAAGGGTAGCTTTAAAACTTTCCCAAAGAATTGCAACATCAATGCCAGCTATGTCGTTGAATACAAAAAATTCCTCGACATCAGTCTCTAAAAGAGTCAAGGTATTGGGATCTTTTAACAAAGAGTCATTCATACGCCACATGCGACGGCCGCCTCTAACCTGTCCAATCTGTAACTCCAGAGTCAAAGGAGCATGATCTGACCACACCCGGGGCTCAATACTGGAGGCCAGGGCTCGAGGCAAAGCAATACGAGGTAGCATCCACATATCAATTCTAGTATATGAATTATGTTTCGATGAATAAAATGTGTAATCTCGCGTGCCTGGATGTAAATAACGCCACACATCTATCAAATCATGCCTACGCAGGAAGCGCAGCAAAGCTCTTCTGTCGCTTCTAGCGTAGCGGATGGAAGAATTTGAATTATCCTCCTGAGGATAGCAAGTAAGGTTAAAATCTCCACCCACAAGGAGAGTACCTTCTACATGATCCAACAGTACACGTTCTAGCAGTGTAAAGAAGGCCCCCTGACCAGCGTTGGGGGCATAGACATTCAGCAAACTATACAAGGTTCCATCCAGCTCAGCCTTGACCAATATGTAGCGGCCCTCAACATCCCGCACCACCTCTCTCAATACCACCTGGACACGTTTATGTATTAAGATGCCCACCCCCTGGGTCTTTTTCCGGACCTTATTAGAAGAAAGGAAAACGTGTGGATAGTTGTGGTGTGTAAGCAATTTCTCATAATGAGATTGAAAATGGGTCTCCTGAATAAATCCAACCGCACTATTCAGGCGGCTCATTTCTTTAAATAACAAGCGTCGTTTTTGTGGAGAATTCAGTCCATGTACATTATAAGATAGCAAAGTGAGTTTATCCATTTGTACCAGAAAAGAAAAAGCACATCATTACCAAATCGATCATTAGTTCCAAAGCAGCCAAATCAACCAACCCCTGCAATCGTAACCTTAAGAGAAACATTATACAAACACTCTTCCATACAATCATACAAGAAAGCACTCGGTCACCACTTTTCCCAGCACCAACACCCCCCCCTCCCCCCAACCCCCCAACAATACCCCACATGGTCCAGCCACCAAAGCACCTGGTAACCATGGTACAGGAAGTGTAGAGAAACAGTTCACAAAGGGACCCCCAGAACAAGCCCTATAAACAATCTTCGCGACAGATGCCGCTCAGCAAAGAGAAGAAAAAACAGTCACATCATAAAATTTCTAAATCACAGTGCACAAATACAAATGTTCAAGTGGGTGAGGGTGTAGCCGCCTCCCAAGGGCGACGAGCTGCAGCCGATCTAGCCACTCTCTGCCATCCCAGCCCTCTTCCTGGTTTGGGCACAGGTGACCTCTGAGGAAGTGGAGCCATTTCTGAGGCTGCCATCAAACTTGCTTCCACCATTCGAGCCTGAACATCCGCCACAGTTATTGCAGTGTAGGTCTTGCCTGCATGTGTAAAAGCCAGTCCGATGGGATAAATCCATCTATATCGAACACTGCGCTCCTGCAGTATACGGGTGCAGTCTCTATACGTGCGACGGCGGGCCAGGGTTGCTGGAGCTATATCAGGATAAACATCAATGTCCGCTTCTTCCCATTTAACGGTTCCCCCCGAGCGCCTCACCGCCCTAAGCACATGTTCCTTATCCATATAGCGATGGAAACAAGCCACAACATCACGAGGGCGATTCACATCACGAGGGCCAGGGATGCGGTGTGCCCTATCCAGCAATGGTTTACCCACTTCCACAGGCAAGCCAGCAGTCTCTAGTGCCTGTATACATATATGATCAATCACCTCCATACAGCGAGGGTCAGAAACAGTGTCTGGCACACCCCGAAAGCGAAGGTTGCACCGTCTGGAGCGATTCTCCAGATCCTCCAGCTTAAGGGTGCTCACATCAGCTTTTTCCCTCCAGCGCTGCAATCCTGTCTCTCAGCTGTGATATTTCAGAGCCATGTGCTTCCACTGCAACCTCCGTCTCTCCCACCCGATTCCCGATTTCACCCACCTCTCGTTTTAGCTCAGCAACAACAGCATGGATATCAGCTCGAACTGCAGAGATTTCAGATTTCAGTTCCTGGAACCAACCACGCATCTCCAGCTGTAGAGTCGGCAGCGTTGCATCAGCAGGTGGGCCCTCCGCAGCCGCGGTCGGATCGGGCGCCATTTTAGAGCCAGGTTTAAGAGGCCCATTCGGGATCGGTGAGGAGAACGTTTTAATATCCGTTTGTTTTTTTCGCGTCGCCATCTAGACGCAGCAGTGCAGCTTCACAAACAAGCTGAGGGAGGCAGACAGTGCAGGCACGCGAAATCGCGCGAAGATCGCCAAAAACAGCACGGGGGTCCGCGGAGCTATCGCTCTAGGCTGCCATCAGCCACGATGACGTCACTTCCTCCTCCTTACTCCCTTCTTTTGATCACATTAAATATGAATTATTACTCTTATATCATGTGTTGCACTTTAACAAGGAGGAAAAAAGCCTCAGATCCCCGTCCTCAGCTAGAACAAATCCTACTGACAGACTACAAAGGGTAAGAACATAGAAACATAGAAACATAGAAATTGACGGCAGAAAAGGGCTATAGCCCATCGAGTCTGCCCATACCAATGACCCACTCCCTGATTCTTACTCTCCTAGAGATCCCACATGAATATCCCATTTTCTTTTGAACTCTAACACGCTGCTGGCCTCAATCACCCTCTGAGGCAGCTCGTTCCAATGATCTACCACCCTTTCAGTGAAGAAGTACTTCCTCGCATCACCCTGAAATTTCCCTCCCCTGATTTTCAGCGAGTGTCCTCTGGTTACTGAGGGCCCTGTAAGACTGAAGATATCATCTTTCACCTCTATACGCCCAGTAATATACTTAAAGGTCTCAATCATGTCCCCTCTCTCTCTTCGCTCCTCCAGTGAGTACATCCGGAGTTTTTTTAACCTTTCTTCATACGTGAGTTCCCTGAGCCCCAAAACCATCCTGGTAGCCATTCGCTGAACCGACTCAATTCTCAACACATCTTTTCGGTAGTGTGGTCTCCAGAATTGAACACAATACTCGAGATGAGGTCTCACCATGGATCTGTACAGCGGCATTATGACTTCAGGTTTTCTGCTGACAAAACCCCTACGGATACAGCCCATCATTTGTCTTGCCTTGGATGATGCCTTCTCTACCTGATTGGCAGCCTTCATATCGTCGCTAATGATCACTCCTAAGTCACGTTCCACCGTGGTCCTGGACAAGGTTTCACCATTTAGTGTGTAAGTTCTGTGTGGATTTTTTTTGCCTAGGTGCATTACTTTACATTTTTTAGCATTAAAGCCCAGCTGCCAAGTTGATGACCACTGTTCAAGCTGTCTTAGGTCCTGCGTCATAAAGTCAGGCACACTGCTTTTGCCAACTATGTTGCATAGTTTGGCATCGTCAGCAAACAGTGATACTTTTCCTCTAAGTCCTTGGGTCAAATCTCCTATGAATAAATTGAATAGAATCGGCCCTAAGACGGAGCCCTGAGGTACTCCACTCATCACTGCTGACGTTTTGGAGGGGGTACCATTTACCATCACCCTTTGAAGCCTACCATCTAGCCAATCCCTTACCCATGTTGTGAATGTATCCCCTAATCCCATCGATTTTAGTTTGTTCAACAGCCTGCGGTGTGGAACGCTATCAAAAGCTTTGCTGAAGTCCAAGTATATCACGTCAAGGGACTCACCGGCATCCAGATGACTGGTCACCCAATCAAAGAAGTCAATCAGATTAGATTGGCAGGACCTTCCCCTGGTGAATCCGTGTTGATGTGGATCACGTAGATTTTCTTCATCTAGAATTTTGTCAAGTTCCTGTTTGATCAGTGTTTCCATGAGTTTGCACACTATGGATGTAAGACTCACTGGTCTGTAATTTCCTGTCTCCGTTCTGCAGCCCTTTTTGTGGAGTGGAATTACGTTAGCTGTTTTCCAGTCTAGGGGTACTATTCCCGTGCGCATGGAAAGATTGAAGAGTACGGATATTGGTTTAGCCAGAACTTCACTCAGCTCTCTGAGTACCCTGGGGTGTAGATTGTCTGGCCCCATAGCTTTGTCTACTTTGAGTCTTGAAAGTTCGTGGTAGACATTACTAGGTGTAAACTCGTAATCACGAAACAGGTCATTTTGGCTGTTTCTTATTTGTAGTTGCGGACCATCTCCCGGTGCTTCACAGGTGAATACTGAGCAGAAGTATTCGTTTAGCAGTTCTGCTTTGGCAGTATCAGATTCTGCGTAGTTTCCATCTGATTTCCTAAGGCGTTCTATTCCATTTTTGTTTCTCTTCCTGTCGCTAATGTACCTGAAGAAGGATTTGTCCCCTTTTTTAATGTTCCGTGCTAGATCTTCCTCTGTTTGAAGTTTGGCTTCCCTGACTGCCTTTTTGACAGCCTTAGATCTGGCCAGATAGTCTTCTTTTGCCTCCCTTTTCCCAAGATGTTTGTAGGTAATAAATGTTTCTTTTTTCATTTTAATGAGGTCCGAAATTTCCTTGTTGAACCATTGTGGTTTTTTGTTTCTCCGGCGTTTGCTTACTGTTTTTACGTAGCGGCTAGATGCTTCGTTCAGGATGGATTTTAGGTTTGACCACATAGTTTCCGGATTGTCAGTTTCTGCTTTAAGAAAAACCTCCTTTCACAGCACACAGTCACTTAGAAATGCTTTGAAATCTTGATCAGGATTGAAGTTAAACTCAGACTTAAATTTAATTCTGAGTTCTTTTTAATAGTCTCTACTATTTTGCCCAACACCAATGACAAACTCACCGGTCTATAATTTCCCAGATTACCTCTGGAACCCTTTTAAAAAATCGGTGTCATGTTGGCCACTCACCAATCTTCTGGTACTATGTTGGTTTTTAAAGAAAAATTGCAAATTACTAATAATAGCTCTGCAAGTTCATTTTTTCAATTATATCAGTTCTCTGGGATGTATACCATCCGATCCAGGTGATTTGCTACTTTTCAGTTTGTCAAATTGACCCATTCCATCATCCAGTGTTACAGAGTATGAGTTTCTCTGATTCATCAGAACTAAATACAATTTCTGGCATCATCGGAGGCAGGCCTAGCCTAGCAAACACCCCAAGGCTGTCGCAGGAAATTGCTGCGCTAATATTGGTGGCTGTGCAGGCAAGTTATAATAAAGAGAGCATGAGGGTAAGGGAGACAAAATAGTGGCAGTGGTAGCAGCTCTCCCCCTGGGGTACGGGTACAGCATGTTTGGAACCTCTCTGCTATGGTGCTCATACCATGGTTAAGATAACTATTATGAGGTAACAGTGGAGCAAAAGCCACAATCTAGATATCATTTCCCCTGGGTACGGGTACCGCATGTTAGGTTCCTCTGGCTCACACCATGGTTAACATAGTAACATAGTAAATGACGGTAGAATGGTCCATCCAGTCTGCCCATTAGCTATACCCATTAAAAATATATGATTACATGTTAAGGTAGCTATTATGAGGATACAGTAGAGCAAAAGTCACACCCTAGATATAATTTATGAGGAGCTAACCATTAAGTTCATAGTCTTGAATAGGGGTTGCCAAAGGCACAAGGAAAAAATTGAACAAAATGGGAATGAGAACTGAGTACTATGGGGTACCTTCTGGACATCTTACGTACCAATCAAAAATGCTTAGCAACATGATGGGAGGGTCGGGAGGCTGTGGGGGTGTGAGCGGTCCTTCAGGGTGGGGGTGCAGGTGCGGGTGGGAGTGCGTGCGAGCGGTCCTTCGGGGTGGGGGTGCGGGTGCGTGCGAACGGTCCTTCGGGGTGGGGGTGCGAGCGGTCCTGCGGGGGGGTGAATCGGACGTTGGGGGTGGGGCATCAGGCTTTCAGGGTGGGGACAGGACTTCAAGGGGGAGAGGAGAGTCGGGGCAGGCGAAAGGAGAGTCGGGGTGGCCAGAGGAGAGTCGGGGCGGGCGAAAGGAGAGTCGGGCAGCATGCGCGGTATACGGGTGTGCGCGGTATATAAAAATTTCTGTACATACATTTGTGTTTTTCGCGTGCTATATCCATGTGTGCGGTTTACACGGGTGCGCGTTATCTACGTGAAAATACGGTAATAGATGTTGATCAGTTGACCGTAACACTCTTGAAGTTTTATAGGGGATTAAAAATTTATAAATAAAAGCCGGAGTTTTAAAAATTATTGATTTAAAAGTGAGCAAATTTAATTTATACATTATTCGATATGTAACTGGCAACCAATGTGCTTTCTCGAGCAAAGGTGTAATGTGATCAAATTTCTTAGCGTTTTCAATAAGTTTAATCGAGGTATTTTGAATAATCTGCAAGCGCTTAATTTCCTTTTGTACTATTCCTTTAAATAAGGCATTACAATAGTCAATCTTTGAAATAACTAAGGAATGTATCAAAATATTCAAAGATTTTGGACAAATAAATTTTTTCATTGAACGTATTTGGCGGAGACTATAAAAAGTAGATTTCACAACATGACTAATATGATCATGATAGGTTAGTTTTTCATCAAAAATTACTCCGAGAATCCTGATCTTATGAATAAGTTTCAGAGGAATACCTTTAATAGTAATTGGGCTAATGAGAGTAAAAGTATCCTTCCAAGGGAATAGTAAAACATTTGTTTTATCAATATTTAGAGCAAGTCTATTTATTTCCAGCCACTGATGAATCTGGTCGAGTTTGGAATTAATATTAGCTATTTCATAAGAACTGTTGGGATCCAGGGAATGTAAAAGTTGTATATCGTCCGCATATGCGAATACGGTAAAACCTATGGATTGACAGAGGGTCATGAGGGGGGCAAGAAAAATATTGAATAAAAGAGGAGATAGGATAGATCCTTGTGGGATTCCATATGGAACTGAGAAACTTTCCGAAATGGTATTATTAAAGTTGACTGTAGAAAAGCGGTTGTCAAAGTAGGAGTGGAACCAAACAAGTACCTGATCAGAGATACCGATAGATTGAAGTCTATTAAGTAAAAGAGCGTGATCATTGGTGTCGAAAGCTGATGAAAGGTCGATTGAGATCAAAAGGACAGACGAGTGATGATCAAGATGATATAGTATGGAAGAAGTCATACCAATCAAGGAGTGTTCTGTGGAGTGGTATTGTCTGAAACCTGTTTGATTAGGATGAAGGATATTTGTCATTTCTACAAATTCTGAAATTTGATTATATACTATCTTTTCTGTTAATTTTGCTAAATAAGGAATGTTAGCTATGGGCCTATAGTTTGATGTTTCTTCAGAGCTAATCTTTGGGTTTTTTAAAATAGGACGGAATAATAGCTTTTTTCCAATCTGATGGCATGATACTTTGCTTCAGACTTTCATTAATCAAACTTAATATTAAAGGGCCAAAGATTGCAAAATATCTTTTAATAATAAAAGGAGGAATTTTATCAGCCTGAGACCCCTTATTATTAATATTTTTTACGAGGGCTTCTAGCTCTCCTAAAGTTGGAAGATTAAAGTGAGAGCATTTCACCGACAAAGATGAATTAGGTTCAGTGTCCGAGACTGAAGTTGAGGCGTTTGTTTGTAAAATATTTTCTCTTATATCTTTAATCTTTTTTAAAAAGTAATCTGCAAGTTCTTGCGCAGAGGGAACTGAATTAGTAGCTGGAACCTGTTTTTTATGAGAAGGAGAAATAGATTTAAGGATGGCATAAAGCGTAGAAACATTTTTGGCTTTAAAAATTTGGTTAGAATAAAATTTCATTTTTGCCTGATTAATTTTATTTTTATATATAGGTTGAGCAAACTATAGGTTGAGCAAACTATGCTGCAACATAGCAGGCAGAGCACAAATGGACAGACTGAATGGGTCAAATGGTTCTTCATACCATATACACCATTGAGAAGGTACTATTCGGTTTAGCCCCTAAATTTATAACTGACCTCTTCTCTTTCTCAACCAACAGACATACGAGAAGCTCACACTTTAGTTTTGTTTCCCCACCGGTTAGTGGATGTAAAATAAATTTAAAAGACATCATCGACATCTTTTCTCACATCAGGCAGTATTATGGGGTAAAGATCTGGAACGATAGCTTACGTCTACTACTTACGGGGAATTTAGCAAACACCTAAAAACATATCTGTTCCTGAAGTGTTTAGGCAACTGACCTGTACAATCATATTCCACAATAACTGATCCCTAGAGCTGTTAATCACTAGCTTCTAACTTTGTTAATTCCACTCAATTTGTAGCATCTTTTAATCATTGTAAATCGCATAGAACTTCACGGTCCTACGGTATATAAACTGTTATTATTATTATTATTACGATATGCAGATCACAATTTACTTGTAATTCCCTCCCTAAAGGTCATTAATACTCGAAGAAATGAAATATTCACAGTTTATGCTCCGCAACTATGGAATACTTGGTGACGGGACTAAATCGCGCGAGACAACGGCGCGCCGACAACTGAGGGCAGACAACTGAGCGCAAGGTTGATGGCGCGCCGAAGAAAAGCACTATTTTAAAGGGCTCCGACGGGGTGTGTGGGGGGGAACCCCCCCCCCCCACTTTACTTAACAGACATTGCGCTGGCATTGTGGAGGGTTGGGGGGGTTGTAACCCCCCACATTATACTTAAAACTGAACTTTTTCTCTAAAAAACAGGCAAAAAGTTTGGTTTCAAGTATAATGAGGGGGGTTACAACCCCCCACAACGCCAGCGCAATGTCTGTTAAGTAAAATAGGGGGGTTCCCCACCAACACCCCCCGTCGGAACCCTTTAAAATAGTGCTTTTCTTCGGCACGCCGTCAACCTTGCGCTCAGTTGTCTGCCCTCAGTTGTCGGCGCGCCGTTGTCTCGCACAATTTTGTCTATGAACCGAATACTTTACCCTCATATCTTAGAGAAGAACAAAAGCTTGATCGCTTTAAGAGCAGCTTAAAGTCTTTTTTATTTAAAGATGCTTTTCACACTTAAGTATCAAATGTATGATATTTCTTTTTAAAGAAGTATACAACTCAGGAGACATCAGAGATTCCCCCTGTCAATCCTTATGTGCTTCCCTAGACTCCTTTCTTTACTATAACTATTACATTATATTACTGATTTCTATTTCTATTTCGCCATTACCTTGTGGTTCAAGGCAGATTACATAAGAAGTTATCTGGACATTTCTCGTGGTATTATGGAGTGGAACGGGTTGCTATTGGGGATTGAGATGATTCTTGCTGTGTTAGTTTGTCTTTAAGGATTTCTTGAATAGCAGGGTGATCAGTAAATTGGAGAACTGGTAATCTAGTTTTGCTGCTTGAGTGGCCAGGAGGCCATCATACATTTTTTTTTCATTTGACGTTTCTGATTGGAGGGTGCGTGGGTTCTCCAGTGTCTGGTTGTGGTTCTCCTATGTCTGGTTGTGGTAGTTCAACCCTTTTCCCTGTTGTATCATGTTGGTCCTGGTATGATTTGAGTATTCTTATTTTATAATAATGTACCCCATTTTAAAGTGTACATTACTTAGCAGTATTATAAGCGATGTAATCAAATTTTAAATAAACCTGAAAAAATAGACCTTATCTAGCAACCTTTTGATATTTTACTTTCTTGAAGGGGGGGCATTGGGAACTTTTATATGCTATTGTTTCTTCAGAAAGTAAAAACGCACAAAATTAGGGCTTTCTTTCTCTTGCTTGAGTTGCCAAATAATCAAAAATGTTCTTGCAGTGCTCGAGTCCTAGTGGCTTGAAGAATTGCGGATCTAAAAAGAAATTGGTTTTGTGCTAGTCCGGAAAGGTCCTCCAGCGTCATCCCCATGGAGAAACACTCAGGCACCCCTTTTATCAAGACGCGTTAGGGTTTTGTTTTTTTATCACTATGAGCATCAGAACTTTTACTGCAGTGGCCAGCGATAAAATACCCTAACACGGTTGATAAAAGGAGGTCAAAGTATTTTTTTTTTCTTAATCAGTTATTCAGACCACAGGAGGTAGACCAGCTAACTTCCACAGATATTGAATATCTGGTTTATTTTTTGCCAGCATAAACTTAACCAGCTAAGTCAATAACCAACACTGGCTGGTATAGCAGCTATAAAGATATGACTGCTTTGGCCACTAAACTTGGCTGGTCAATGCTGACAATTACCAGTTATCACACAATATAACCAGTTAACATTTAGGGCTCCTTGTACTAAGCTGCGGTAGCGTTTTTAGCGTGCGCTAACCCCCGCGCTACGCAGAGAAACTAACGCCAACTCAATGGAGGCGTTAGCGTCTAGTGCACGCGGCAATTGCTAAAACCACTAGCGCAGCTTAGTAAAAGGAGCCCTTAGCCACTAATCGTGAATATTCAGCGGAGATAATTGGTTATTGTATACTGAATATCTGCATTTAGCTGATTAAGTGCTATTTAACTGGTCAGCACTGTTTCTGGCCAGTTAAATAGCACTGAATATCGGACAGCCAGCGTCTCCTAGTGTATATCTGGCAGTAAAAGTTGACTACATGGATATGTATTTGTCACCACCATTTGTCTCTAATTCAACTCATCTTTTATGCTTAAATTACTCTAAGCAGTGTTTAAAAGTAAATATTTCACTGATGACAAATTGGATGGCAACCTAAAAGTAGTCAAATTAATGAGTCTCGGTGAACCACACTGTTAAAAATGGCATAAACTCCCATCAAGAATAATCTCCTGGGAGTCAGTGAACACACATGGAGGAGGATGGATTGTTTTTTTGAAAGCTTCTATACTTCTACTAATGACTGGGGAGTAAATTGAAAGCGGTTTACATGGTGTTATAATACAGAGTTAGCATTTTCTGAAATGGTTTTCAATACAGACATATTTATACCATAAACCATCCTACATACAGTATATGTACACATTTACACCATACCATATACCTTGAATAAACAGACTCCTTCCTCATTGTAATATGGCTTTGCTTATATGTGGTAGACCAATGACAGAAAAATTAACAATTTCACTCTCAATAATTTAGCATTTTATTGTTGACTTTTGGAATTCAACGTCCTCCTGATCTCTGAATCTTGCTTTGGGACTACATGCAACTTGGCATTCTTCTGTTTTGCACTTTCCATCTGGAATTCCCTCCTGGCCTAAATCTGGGCAGAACAATCCTACATGAGATTTAAAATATCTCTGAAGACTTATTTTACAGGTTAGCATTTCCCCCGGAAGCATAGGGATCTGGATCACTATCTACTGACAGTTCTATTGGAAATGGAGGGGGAGGGGTTGTCTCTTGCTGTCCTCTCTGCTTTAATATTTTGTAGTTCCTTCCTGCGTTTTTGTACTTGTTTTGTAACTTATTTCAAAAACCACCTTGATTTTTTAACTGAAAGGTGGTATATCAAAAGCTAATAAACATAAACCCGCTGAACCGGCTGGCTAAGGCACACAGCTAGATAGACCCAATATCTTTGGTCGCTAGACCATAGCTGGCCAGCCAATGAATATTGGCTCGGATATTCAATGGCAGTGGCTGGATACAGCCCTGGCATTGAATATCTAGGATCACCACGGACCGCAGGATTTAGCCAGGCTGCCTCCTGCGGTTTCGGTATCGGGCCCAAACATTTTAGTGATAGTGGATTAGATTCCGTAAATGATGCCCAAATGTAGATGCTGAAAAAAATCTCCATGGAGCGTTATTTTATAAACAGCACTCCAAGTTGTGCGCCATGTATAAAATAGTGCGTAGAGCCGATTTCCATGCCAAACTATAGGCATGAGGATTTATATCAACTGAAATCTGGTATATGCTAGTATTCTCATTTATGTGCATATGTGGCACCTAAATGCTGGAGCTCACTTTAAGGAATTGCCCCTTTAATGCAACTATTTGTATTAAGTGTTGGAAAGGGCTAGGAAAGAAGTGGGGAGTATACTCTGTGCTCAATGCAGGCATTGGTAATCTTTGCTAATTGCGGCATTGCAGATAACATGAAACAATAACACTTTCAAAAGTGTGCCATTAATGCATGCTACCTGTCATTGCTCTGTGACTGTGGTGCAGCTGCCTTCCCCAAAGTATTTAGTCGAAAGAGGAAAGAACACTGTTAAGGACAGTTCCATCACACCCACTTAATCTTCCATCTTGAGGTATGGTGAAGTGGAATCGCAAGACTCACTTGCTCCCTCTGCAGCTTCCTGCTCCACTGTGAGCTAAAAAAAAAAAACAAAAGAACCAAAGGTCCAACTTCGTCTGCAGTGAAAAAACAGACTAGAGCAAACAAACCAAAACTGCAGACTTGTACACGGTGCAGGCAAATTTTATTTTGACAAATAAATCTTAACTAAAAACCTTTTACCAGACAGGGGACCCAACACGCTATTTTTCCAGGCTTCTTTTTGTGATATATTTCTTTTTACCTTTATTACCATGGACCCCTGATGAAGGTTGTCCGAAACACGGACCGTGTTGGGTCCCCTGTCTGGTAAAAGGTTTTTAGTTAAGATTTATTTGTCAAAATAAAATTTGCCTGCACCGTGTACAAGTCTGCAGTTTTGGTTTGTTTGCGCTAAAAAAAAACAACCCAAAACAACCAAAAAACAACCAGGGTGGTGGTTTTGTTGATTGATTTGTGGGGTTGGTGAGGGGGGGGGGGGGTCGGTGTTTTATATAGCGGTTTTGTTTTGGTTTTCAGTTGTACTGTCAGGTGGGGGTTCACCAGTTTCTACTTTCTATGATGTTATCTTGTGCCTATTTAGAGGTATTTGTAGGCAGGGACTGGCCTTGTTATTTTTCTTGTGATGCTTTCTTAGTGATTTGTATTGTAACTATACTTGCTGTTATTATCCATGAAATTTCTAATAAACATTTAAAATGAAAAAAAACAAAACAAAAACCAACCCTCCCTTCCCTTTGGGATGCAGTCACTGGATTGAGAGAATGCTTTCTGCTTAGCTATCCTGTCTGAATACTCAAATTGCTAAACTGGTTGGTTTGGGGGCATAGCCTGGAGCTGGAGGTTTATGTGGACTCTCGTAAAAGATAATATGGTGTTGTACAATAAAACTGAGGGCTCCTTTTACTAAGCTGCGCTAGCGGTTTTAGCACACGCGCTAAACGCTAACGCCTGCATTGAGCTGGCGTTAGTTTTTCTGCATAGCGCAGGGGGGGGGCAGCGTGCGCTAATCTGCAGCGCACGCTAAAAACGCGAGCGCAGCTTAGTAAAAGGAGCCCTGAGTCTTTGGAAAATTTGACAAGACATTGAACTTTAAAATATGTTCGTTTTCTAAAATGAGTGGCGGGTCCTCCTTTGGAATTATTTAAAATGTATTTAGGTGAGGTCCAAAGATTCTGAAACAGTAATTTCCTCCAGTTTCCAGATATTTCCTCTTTTAATTTAAGAAACAGGATGAGGAGATGTCACAGTCTTCCATGGGTCTCTGGAGTTTACTAATTTGACTTGATTTCTTTTTTTATATATATATTCTTTATTTCCACTTGTTACATACATAACAAAATATAGGTATATCACAATGTTACATAAAGAAATAAACTAAAATAAAACTTTACTACTGATCTAGTTCACATTATTGGGGCTGTCTTGCACCTTAATATGAGAGAAATACAAAATTTCTAGGAAATTATTCATAATACTATCGAACTGACTGTTAATTTTACTTTGGATCCTGTTAGAGACTAGCTGCTTTGAATATTTCTCAAGCATCATGACACCTTGTTTCTTAATTGGAAAAACTAGAGTATTTGCAGGTGTGGTGAAGGCCACACCGAAAAGTAATTTGTTAAGACCTTGTGTGCTACAGTTGGGTGGATTATCCTGACTGAATTTTCCTTGTAAATGTGTTACGAAATATCGATTTCTTAAGTACATTTTTTATGACCTGTCACATCTTGCTGCTCTTCTGAGTAACAAGGAGGTCATTATTCCATTAGCGGCTTCCTCTCCATTGAAGAGATTTTAGATGTAATTACTCAGCTTATCTGTCAATCTGATGCCAGGACAGCTTCCACTGATTTTTCTTCTAATGTAGTCACTTTGTGGCACTGTTCCCTCTAAGCTGGGCTGGAGTCCTCCAACTGCCCCATAAAGATGGTTCCATCATGCATCACTGCACATGCTATTTTAAAATACTGCTACATGCAATTTCTGGCTCAGACAATGGCAACTACTTTAAATCAATAACCAGCTTCTTTTTTTCAATGTTTCAAAAGTATTTTTTCAATAACATCAATATTGCTTGATAGCTAATGTTTCTCTACTCAAAATATAAATTTTTATTAGAATTTTTATATTAGAATTATTTCTTACTATCATTGATAAGTGCTCAGTCTGTGATCTCCTGCAAAGAGCCACAATGAGATCATATCGGGACCATCATCACACTTATTGGTCCCCGTGTTTTTGTACCAGATCTCAAAATCTTAAACATCCAGCCTGTGCTACTCTTCTATATTATTTCATTATGCTTTTCTATTAAAGATAATAAATCAAGCACTTATCTTTCCCAGCATAGATGATCATTTAGAGTGGCTCCACAGGCTTGCTTATTCCATGTGATCAAAATAAAAGTGTGCAAAACTGCAAATTGGTGAATTCTCCTACTCCCCTACTCAGTCCTGAGTTTCACTGCGAGGGCTTCTTCAGGAGGAGTATTAACTGTAAATAAATAAAAATATATTTAAAAAGTTTATGTTAAAAACACATGGTGATTATTTACCTAACACCTCTATTTTATAAGTAATCTATATCATTTAAATCATTTGAATTAAACTACTTAGTTGCTTCTTAATTGGCTAAAATCACTATATAATATACCGAATTCTTACATATTGGTTAATATCAGATTCTGATACAGCCTATACTCGGAAGAAACAGGAGTCCGGAGAGGCCAGAAAAATTATTTTTCCCCCCTTTTATATTGAATCCTGTTTATAAACTAAAGTAAATTATTCTTAAATCCCATGCAGAGCTACTATTCAATGAGAGGAAAATCTGATTCACTGTTTATTAAAATCACTCTACTCTACAGAATTTGGTTATGTTGAACCCAGATCATCAATGGTAATCCATATTTGCAAAAACTTTTCTAAGGCACCCTTCCCCCATCCACAACTGTTTGCTATGTTTTATTTATATTCATTAGTAGGGGGTCAATTAACTGCATTGCTGCCAGTGAAGAGCAGTGCTTCAATATTGTGTCTTCCCTCAATTGGATACAGGCAGGTTCCCTGAAGTCCTGTAGAGCTTGCCTGTCTTCCACTGTTGAAAATGTGATAGTGAAACAGCGCTCTCTAATGGCAAGACAATAGGTGGAGGACTCCTGCTCAGCTTAGTGGGAACAGTGCTTTGTGGGTAATTCTATAAGAAGCTGCCTAGATTTAGGTAGCAAATGCACATATAAATGCCAGTGTTCAAGTCATTTACACGTATATGTGAACACATCTGTACAGAATGCGCAGTTTTCACCTACGCACTAATATGTAAATATGCACCAGTATTTGATGGCACATATTTTGCAAGTGGGCAGAGTTTGAGTGGAGCATGAACAGGGCTCAATATTATATGCATAAATGATAAAATACCTGATTTATGGCAGGTGAAAGTGTTTGTTCATAAAATAGAGGCATATGTTTGACCTAATTGTAGTATTCTATAAAAAAAAAAAAAAAAACTAGGTGCATGCTTTTCTGTATCGATGCGCTGTTACAGAATGATCTTGTTTTTGTCAAAAATTTCCTGGTATAGTATTCTCCTCTCCCTCTTTATTTGGTGGACTGATTAGAAGAAAACAGCAGATTATCTTTGACTAATTTGGCGCTACTGATTAGTGGGGTGCTGAATTCGAAGAAACCCGTCCAGTTCCCATGGGCTTCTTCACACTCATGAAAAAAAAAAAAATCTGTACATGGCGCCTAAAGGTTAGATGCTGAGTAGTGCAGGGCTAAGTGCGATTCTATAAAAGTTAGGTGCACTTAATAGAATAGCACTCAGTGGAGCCTAGAATGAGATTAGGGTGTGCCTAAGCATTCTCACCTTAGGCACACCCTATTTATGCCATGGTTTTCTTGGCCTAAATGAGTATACCAAAGTCTAAAACAGGCGCCTACATGAAAAACATGCCCACCATCCGCCTCCTAACCACACCTACCTCAAAGTGGAATCCAATTAAGTGCAATTAACATCAATTACAAGTTGTTAATTGCCAATTCTTAGTGCTGATTAAATCTTTTAAACAATTTAGGCATCTAGATTGGCTAGGTGCACCAAACTATACGCCTAACTTAACTTTAGGTGTTATAGCAGGGGTGTCAAAGTCCTTCCTCGAGGCTGAAATCCTGTCGGGTTTTCAGGATTTCCCCAATGACTATGCATGAGATCTATTTGCGTGCACTGCTTTCATTGTATGCTAATAGATCGCACGCATATTCATTGGGGAAATCCTGAAAACCCGACTGGATTGTGGCCCTCGAGGACCGACTTTGACACCTGTACAATTGGGGCCTCAGTGCACGTTAATCAGTAGTGCTGCTTTGTAAAAGGAGACCTCGATTTGGATGGATAAAGTTATATCAAAGTTTTTTCTTTGAAATTCTGTACAAAATATCTATTCTTGAAATACATTTTAAAAAATAATTTAAAAATATGTTAGAAGATGGCTACGTTAATCAGCCCCTGCTAATGAATATAAATACAATTGAAACACAGCAAACATTTGTGGATGGAGGAAGGGTGCCTTAGGAAAGTTTTTGCAAATATGGATTGCCATTGTCTGAGCCAGAAATTGCAATTAGCAGTATTTTAAAATAGCACATGCCGTGATGTATGATGGAACCATCTTTATGGTGCTACTCATTCTAAGGAGAGATTGAGGGAGCATGTTGTTGGCTACAAAACATTGCCATTGTCTCCTTTATATTAATTGTTTCTATCAGATGGTATTAAATCTATATCAGTACCAAGGGGCTGATTCTATAAACAGCACCTAAATCAGCCAGTGCCTAGAAAAATGGTGCCAGCCACCCTGAAATATAGGTGAGGATTTAAAAGGCCTACATTTCAGGCACCTAACTTTTTGGAGAATCATGCTTAGCAGCACCAAAGTCACAATCCGCTCATAGAAATGCCCACTTAGGCATTTGGCGCTGCTAAGTGCCATGCGGTAGGTGCCTATCTTTTATAGAATCGGATAGGCACCTATCACCCAATTACATTTTTTCCCCCAGTTATTGAGGCTATTAAGGGTACTTTGCCAATTAGGTTAGGCGCCTAAGAAGCACCCTTTATAGAACCAGCCCCTAAATGAACTAATATAGAATGACAAATGATGACTGCATACCTCTAATAACAGAGATGTTCACAAATTGTCTTTTCATCTGAGCCCTTTTTTCTGATTTTCAGGTGTTTTTGACTCATTTCACATGTTTGTTTAAAAAATATTTATGAAGAACTTTTTTTAACTTATTGCAAGTTAATTCTTATGTTAAAGTGCATTAAATTGATTTCACCTGCACTAGATTTAAGGCACACTAATTAACAAAATGTTCTCATCCCTAGGTATTAGCAGACTTTAAGATTGTTGTCTCTCAGGCTTCCATGGGTGGTGCCATGGTTCTTGCAGCTGTTTGGGTGGTGCCACATACAAATTTGATTGGCTGACATTTCAGCCATCTTTCTGTGGTTTCTTTTGGGTGATTGCTATATGGTATGATAGGTTTGTGTGCTGGTTTTATGTATTGGTTCTTAATCAAGGTTGGTTGACATCTGTCCAATCACATTTAAGCTCTTAAAGGAAGGAAACATCATTGGTCTCTCTCTAATTGATTTTGAGCTCTTGAAAGTTTGGCAACCACTCATAGAAGATAAATTTAGTGCCCAAAAATCAGCACCTAGGGGCTAGATTCACTAACCTGCCTCTCCATGCTCGATTCGTGGCCGATCCACGGCAGGCCGACCAATTCACGAAGGGAGAATATTCAAATGGGGGGCGATCAGAGGCATGCCTCCATCCGACTACACAGATCGCTGTGTAGGGATCTCAATGCATGCGCAGACTATCTACTTTGCCTGTAGATGGTCTGCGCATGCGTTTATTGTCCCTTCTGTTCATCCGAGCCCTCAGGAGTCCTGGCCTGCGTCAACAATTCCCCTCCGTGACTACTGTGCAAGCACAAAAACGTGTCTCCAGCGGTTAGCGGCTCTTAAGTTCACTCAGCCCCAGCGTGTCCCCACAGCTAAGCAGGCATAATTATTGACTCTCCTGCTCTCTGCCGCCCTTCCCCACAGTGCAGCCCTGCTTTAAATCCGCGGGTTATTTGGGGGAGGGAGGTGGAGTGGCTTCTTTGGGGCTCATCAGAGTCCAGGGCCTCGGAGGGCCATTCTGCCGACTCTGGCCTTGCTTGCCATGAGTTGATTTGAGGGGGGTTTTGTTCCTGTTACTATCTCCTGTACATATTTGATATTGTGTTGAATATGATGCATCAATGTTTGTACTATGAACCTTTTGTGTTCAATTGTTTTGCTTGCACTATTGTTTACATCAATAAAAATTGTTTGAACCTAAACCCGCGGGTTAAAACCACGGGCTCGGACTGCGGGGAAGGGCAGCAGAGAACAGGAGAGAGCAGGGCGGCCAAAGCAGGAGAATCGGGGCAGAGAGCAGGGTTTTAGCACAAGCGACTGGTTCTCACCAGTCGCTTGTTTTTTGATCGGCCAGCCAGCCTGTTGTGCCAGAAGAAAGTTTAGTGAATCGCATCTTTCCTGCTTTGCATGCCGTTTCCCCTCATTTGCATGCACGGATTGGGATCAGATCAGTGCATAGGTTAGTAAATTGCGTCGAAGGGAAATCAGGTCTCAAATGGCTCGCAAACCGATCGGTACATCGGTTTGCTTAGTGAATCTAGCCCCAAGAGCCAATGACTTTTCCCAACTTAGAGTTCAAAATTGATTAGACAAAAAACAATGACTCTGCCTGCCTTTAAGAGTTTAAATTTAATTTACAGGGACCAACAACTTTTCATGCCTTCAAAAGTAGGCCTGGGTATCCGGATTTTCCAGATGGAAAATCTGGTAACCCTAGACCTGGCACACAGCATCACCCTGAAGAAAGCCAAAGCAAGATGGTTGAAGTGTCAGTCAAGCAAACTTGAACATGGCACCCCCTCCCTGAATATCTGCAAGAACTTTGAGATTATTGATCTATTTTGGTTGTACAGTTCAGTGCTGAAGAGTTAAGACAGGGATCTTTGAATTAAAAGGATACATTTTTTTCTTTTAGTTTCATTGCAAGATTATCCAGTGGGAAATGGAAGTATTTATGTTCAAAATAAGATTTTAACGACATGCAGACTGGTATTTCCAGTTGCAAGGAAAGTGTTCTTAGGGTTATTTAAATGCTTTATAGTTGGCCTCATTTCCTAATTGTTATAATTGTTGCTTTGGAAAGAAAGGTTCTGATCCTTATCTGTGATTCTAAATTCTGCCATCATTATCCTGTCTTTTCTTTCTTTTCATATCCTGTCTTTCAGTTGTGAGAGATCCCTAGAAGGCATGAAATGCTAGCCCAGTACATTGTGAGCCTATGCAAAGTTATTTTTATAGTCTTCATCTAAGGGATATTGATCTCCAAATGCGACTAACAACTCAATGGACATTTTTGTGAACTCAGCTCAAGAAAGGTTGTCAGATGAATAGGCTTTGTAACAATATGACCTTCACTTTCTATCATCTCATCAATGTAAATATATACTGAAAGCTTGGAGCTTGGAAAAAATAATTTTAATGCCTTGGTTGGAATTTAATGAAGGCTCTAGTTTAATTTTAAAGCAGTTAACTATTCAGTACTGCATGTAAGCTTCACCAAAACTTAACATTCATCTGTAGGAAAGGATTCCGAGGTTTAACTTTGCTCCAAATTAATTAGTATATATATTTTTTTTAAACCAAACTTTTCTCTTTGGTCTACTCCACAGTTTTACTATTAAAAGATTTGGCATTCCAAGCAGTATATAGTTTAGCACCCAACTGATGGTTGCCAAAAAGTAGCACATCTCTTGGGAATGGACTGAAACCAATACAGGTTTGATACCTTGCACCCGCATTTCTCATGAGCCGAAGCAAAAAGAAAAGAAACAAAAATAGCTGTACCTGGGCATTCTACCAGAGAGGTCATTATTCCTAACCCCCCCCCCCACACACACATACACACACACACACACTCTTTCCCAGTAATGCATTGCTTGTCTTTAAGGTAACAAGCAGTAGCAGTGAAGGCAGCAGTAGAAAGACAAAGTAAATGCAAATGCTTGAACCCCACTCTGCTTTTCCTCTATCACTCAGGGCTCCTTTTACAAAGGTGCGTTAGGCCCTTAACGCACGGAATAGCGTGCTCTAGCCGCTACTGCCTCCTCTTGAGCAGGCGGTAGTTTTTTGGCTAGCAAGCGCAATAGCTAAAAACGCTAGCGCACCTTTGTAAAAGGAGCCCTCAATGTTTCCTTTCTAAAGAGGAAGAGCAGGAGGGCTGCTTGAGATAAGCAGCCCTGGGGACCAGCAGTGTGCACTACCAGGCTTCTAGAGCCTGGGCCAATCAGGTCTTAGATTAAGTGGGGATGGGCGGACCCACTCTGCCTAAGGCCTGATTGGTTCAGGCTTCTAGAGCCTGGGCCAATCAGGCCTTAGGCTTCGGCGGGATGGGCCGGGAAGGGGCGGGCCCGCCTCATTTCGACAAGGCAGGCCTGCCGGCTGGACGGGCAAGACCGTCTGGCCAAAAGAAAAGGTTAGTTTGGTGGGGTGGAGGTTTGGGGGCTGTTAGCGTCGGGAGGGGAGGGTGCGTCTTCGGACAGGAGGGATTGGGCACCCTCCTGTCAGCGATCGATATTGTCGGGGGGGGGGCATCTTCTGGCAGGCGGGTTTGGCCACCCTCCTGCCAGCGATCGGTAGTGTCGGGGTGGGATTGAGATTGGTAATGTCGGGGGGGGGGGCGGTTGGTAGTGTCGGGGGGGCAGTCGGTAGTGTCGGGGGGGGGGCATCTTCTGGCAGGAGGGTTTGGACACCCTCCTGCCTGCAATCGGACAGGGGGCCGCAGCCCCCTATACTTATAGCGGCAGAGAGATCCCTTGCCGCTAACCAGCGTCTGTAACATGGACGCCGGTTACAGAATCGGGGTTTAGTGTAGGCCCGATTCTGAATAGGACACCTCTCCCGGGCGTCCTATACAGAATCAGGGCCTAACAGTTTAAGGAAATACTATGAAATTCTGTAATAAGCATTTGAATGAGAAAGAAATTGCTAGGAAAAACTTAATCTAGTCATTTATGCTGCCTAGAAGTAAGATACCAAATATATTATGATCTGGGTAACACATCTGTTTCAATTAATCCCAGTTGACCAAAAACCAATTGAACTTGTAACTTTATCCTGGCTTAATGTCACAGGCTGACCTAGGTTTACCTCTCAAGACTAAGCAATTGTGTGCGATAGTTTGGGCAACTCTGGACAAAGTGTAAATTCCAGTGAATCCCTAGACGAACAAATGTTGACAGAATCTCTATATGGTACAAAGTTACACATGACATTTTTCTGCAAATATTAACATATAATTACTCTGTATTTGAAATAATGTCTATTTATAAAGATTTGGGTACCCTTTCAGTCATATTTGCAGGAATAACTGCTTCCAGACATATCCTATAGGCATCTAATAGTCTCTCTGTTCATGCTGTTGAAATTTTTTCACACTCTTCCTTGAAAAAACTTTTCAGACTCAGAAACATTTGTAAGTCCTTCTGCATGTAGTACATGTTTGAGATCTCACTACAGATTTTCAATAATATACAAGTGAGGCTACTGAGAAGGCTATTCCAAAACCTTCATCTTTTCTCTCTGCTGATTTTGCAATATACTTTATTTGGGATTTTTCTTTTGCTGAAATACACAGCCTTGTTTCAGCTTCAATTTGATTACTGACTGTGGAACACTAGCTTCTAACATATGATGATACTTAGCTTAATTCATTCTTCTATTTATACAATATTTCCAATTGGCAGGGTATTCTTTCTTCAAATTCAGCCTTTTTTTCCCCCTCCTCACAATATAGCCTATACAGTTATGGCTG
Organism: Geotrypetes seraphini; assembly: GCF_902459505.1. Classification (NCBI taxonomy): domain Eukaryota; kingdom Metazoa; phylum Chordata; class Amphibia; order Gymnophiona; family Dermophiidae; genus Geotrypetes; species Geotrypetes seraphini. Next base: position 371,794,204 of record NC_047085.1, read on the forward strand.
AACAGTTCAGATATTTGTTTCATCAATCCAAAGCATAGGCTTATCAAGAGTTTCTTTTTACTTTTTGTTTTCATACTTTAGACCAGGGGTCTCAAAGTCCCTCCTTGAGGGCCACAATCCAGTTGGGTTTTCAGGATTTCCCCAATGAATATGCATGAGATCTATTTGCATGCACTGCTTTCAATGCATATTCATTGGGGAAATCCTGAAAACCCGACTGGATTGCGGCCCTCAAGGAGGGACTTTGAGATCCCTGCTTTAGACAATCTAATCTAATTTAGGGAGGAATTCATCAATGTGTGCTACTGTTAAGACAGGGACGATGTGCTAAAATAGCACAACTTGTGGTAAAACAATCTGTTTTAACAGTAGCACAGTAGTCACTATGGGCTAGATTCACTAAGCAAACCAATTATGTACCGATTGGTTTGTGACCCCCTTTGCCACCTGATTTTACTCCGGTCCAATTGACTTACCTCTCTGTCAATCCGATTCCCGATTCACGCATGCAAATCAAGTTTATCAAGTTTATCAAGTTTATTAACACAATTTGATTAATCGCCTATTATAATCACTAAGCGATGTACATAACAAGAAAATATCAAATAAAAAGGGGTTAACATTTTAATAAAAGAGCATTTAACTTGAACAAACATACAGTTGGGAAGGAAAAGATAAAAGTTACAATTTTTGTTTGGGTTAGAATAAGGAAATGAGGGGAACGGCATGAAAAGTAGTTAGGGACGCGATTCAAAGCACAAATTTTGTGATCCAACTGAGCTGGCCGATCAACTCAAGAAGCGACTGCTGGGGACCAGTCGCAAACGTCCTTTCCGACTCTCCAGCTCCATTGCCGCCCTGTTCTCTGAATGCCCTGCTCTCTGCTGCCCCAAATCTCTCCTGCCTGCCGCCTCAAATCACCACCCTGCTCTCCCCTGAATCTCTCCTGCCTGCTGCCCTGGTCTCCCCCAAATTGCCACCTGAATCTCTCCTGCCTGCTGCCCTGCTCTCACCCGAGTCACTGCCCGAATCTCTCCTGCCTGCCGCCTCAAATTGCCACCCTGCTCTCCCCCGAATCTCTTCTGCCTGCTGCCCTGCTCTCACCCGAATCGCCGCCCAAATCTCTCCTGCCTGCCGCCCTGCTCTCCCCCGAATCGCCGCCCGAATCTCTCCTGCCTGCTGCCCTGCTCTCTACCAAATCTCTCCTGCCCTTCCCCGCACAGCGAGCCCGTGGTTTTAACCCGCGGGTTTAAAGCAGGTTAAAACCACGGGCTTGCTGGGCTAAAAAGTAAAGTAAAACGCAGCTTAGACAGGTCTTAGACGCATGCACAGACCACTAGCGATTCATGCCGGCAGATGGGGGTGTTCCTCCAATCACCCCCATTTGAATATCACTGGTTGAAGAATCTATTGGACCTGCCTGGATCAGTCACAATCGGGCAAGGTTAGTGAATCTAGCCCTATGTCACTAGAAGCCCAAATGATGAAGTTATGACTGTCTTATTTTGGTCATACTGTCAGAAGAGAGAGATCATTGGAGAAGGATAGCATGTTTGGAAAGATCGAAGGAACCAAGTGAAGAGGGCAACCTGCAACCAGATGACTGGACACATCGAAAACAATCATGGGGATGATACTGGGAGGACCTTACTGGACTAGCACAAAACCAATTTCTTTTTAGATCTGTAATTCATCAAGTCCCTAGGACTTGAGCACGAGTCAGTGGCACCTTAGAAGAACAGTAGCACACATTGATGAATTCTGCCCCCCACCCCCACCCAGTCTCAAACTTTTATTAACAGCTGAATCATTCAAAAAGGTTCTAAGAAGTCAATGCATACAGTGGGAAATTATAAAAATAAATTAAATAGAAAGACATAAAACCTTTAACAATTGTGATTCAAATATTTCTGAAAAGAAATGTTTACAGAATAGATGATTTAACAGTTAAAGGCAAACTATTCTATATATAAACAGCCTAAAAGAAAGCCTATCTAGAACCTTTTTTAAAATGAAGGCCCTATATATAAAGAAAAGTTAATAAACTACAGTCACAAAATTGAAATGTTCTATTAAATTATGGTGCCCTAATCAAATTTACCAAATGTACTGATGCTTGACCAAAAAGAATTTGATATAGTAAACAAAGCCACCTTAAAATAACATGAGCTTGAAATGGAAGCCAGTGAAGCTTTATCAGCAAAGGTGTTGCACTATCATATTTCTTCATCCCAAAAATTTTAGCAATGGAATTTTGTAATAATTGAATTTTGTTCTGCAATTTAATAGGCACTCCATAATAAACTGAATTACAGTAATCTAATTGGGGAAGAATCAACAATTGCACCAACAGAGCAAAATGATCTTCATGAAAATATGATCTCATTTACCCAAGCTGTTTGAGCGTAAAATTAACTTTTTAAAACAAGTTATTGATCTGAGATTCCAAAGTTAATGATGTATCCAAAATAACCTGTAATGATTTTTATAATGAGATCATAGAAAAGGTTTCCTTCTGAAAACTGAAGTAACTCATTGTTATGGAAGTTGTCCTGTATTGTGGATCAATAGACAACTACTCCTGTTTCAGCTAAACTTTTTAACAGATCCTTTGCAGTGATCTGTGGATTCTGTTTTGCTTCTCTGACCAGTTTTATGACTGGAGCTATGTTCTATCAGAAATTTATCTTGGAATGTCAGGACTTGTCTTGGTTTCCCTGTTACTTAATAATGTTTCTGACAATTGAAATTGCTAGCTAGAAGTGTTTAAAGATTTTGTAGAGCCTCTTTTATTTATAAGAGTGAATTAATTTCATTTTCAAATGCTCAAAAAGCTGCTTAGATTAAAGTAGACAGGACAATAGTCACAGTTGTTCAGCTGTGGGATTTTCTTCACCTGTCTAATTGAAAGGAAAGGAGTGGTTAGATCATTTGAGCCTTATTAACAACTTAAAAAATGGTAACAGAGAATCAATATGAGGGGGTTTCCAAACTTTTGCACATGCCATATTCACCTTTTTATTGTTTTCAATCTGTTAAAATCAGCAAATGTACAGAAATTTTGCATTAAAGAATTACTGAAAGGTAATAGGGTTGATATTCAAAAGTGATTTAAGCAGACTAGAGAGGCTGTGTCTCACTTAAATCGCCTGTTACCGCCCAACTGCCAATACTCAGCGGCACTAAGCTGGGCAGTGCCGCTGAATATCATTTCTGACCGACCCCAAAAAAGTGGGCAAGTCAGGGGCAGTCCAGGAGGCAGTGGTGGGGAGGCGCCAGGGCTTATACAGGTGCCGGCCTACATAACCAAGGCCTACATAAGCTAATCGGGTGAATGTAGGACAGTGTTCTTCATGTAATACCGCAATCTACCTTGAGAGGAGTCTCAAGGGGCAGGAGTGAGGGGGCTGTTCTCATACCCCCACTGGACCACCAGAGAGAGAGAGGTAGGCCCAGGGGGGGGGCCTATCTAATAATAATAACAATAACTTTTATTTTGTATACCGCCATACCCAGGGAGTTCTAGGCGGTTCATATCAATTAATCAAAGTTACAAACAATGAAGTCGTTGAAGTTATCAGGAAAGGAAAGTACAGGTCATTTAAGTTAACAGGTTAGGAATGTACAATAAGAAGGACAGGATGGAGTTCAGTTCAATGATGGATGGGGTGAGGGAGGTAGGAGAAGGGTATTAAGGGTTCTATTCGGTGAATAGGTGGGTTTTGAGTTGTTTTCTGAAGTGGAGGTAGGTGGGGGCATCGAGTGTGATTGGGGCTAGCCAAGGATTCAGTTTGGCTACCTGGAAAGCAAAGGTTTTGTCGAAGAACCTTTTGAGATGACATAGTTTTAGGGAGGGGAAGGCGAACAGATGAATTCTGCGGGGGTTCTTATTGCTGCAATTTAAATAGAAGTGAGGGTTGAGACATTTGGAGAGGGGAGGTAAGGTTATTTCAGAGTGGGGAGGGAGGAGTGATTTGTAGCCATGGGCTTAGGGGGAGGGGGAGTAGGATGCTGTCAGAGGGGTGATATTTTAAAAATGTTTACGTGGGTTGCAGCCTGATATTCAGTTGGGGCACTCGTAACTCTTATGCAACCTCGGTTGAATATTGGCTGGGCCCACATAAGCTCTGGGCAGCCAGGCCACCAAGAATTATCTCCCAATATTCAGTGCTGGTGCCCAGACATGGCCCGGCACTAAATATCAGGGGATAATTTAGGCCGTGATGATCTGTGTTTTAAAAAATGCTGACTGCCTTTGGCTGAATATCGGCGAGATTGTGCTTAATCTTGTAGAAGCTTCTCTTCATGTAGAGATTCAATGAAATATACAATTTTAACCCAAACTGCCTATATTTCTCAAGTAAGCGATCCTTCAACCATATCCTAGCACCATACATTTCTTTGTTTATTTGTCGAAGTGTCTGCCTCTGATGTTTTATTTCTGCTTGAAAATCTCTTAGATTGGATTTATCCCTTATGTTGCATTAAAGGTTTTGCTGTACTTCAAGTTTCAAGTTTAATAAAATCTTTGATTAATCGCTTAATCACATTTCTAAGCGATGAACATATTAAAAAAATTACAATCTTTGGGAAACAATACAGTACGTTAACAATTTTACATCCAAACAGACTAAAAGACATACTTAACAAACAGTAAACACAGGGAAAACAGAGGATGAAATACAAATTCCTTAAAGAAAAGTAAGACAATCAGGGTAAAAACGAAAGGCAGGGAGAACAAAAAAAACACAATAAAATAAGAATTTTTAACCAGTAGATTGTTTACTAATTATCAAAAGCTTATGACTTTTATCACCACCTCCTCGGGAAAAAATGAAAGGTTCAGGGCCTGATAGAGGGAACAGTGAGATGAATTACTGAGTCTTTCCCTTTTCTACCATGGCGAGGCAATTCTGCATTTTGTTGAATTTACTTATGGACAGAGCTTTTATGAGGGGTACTCAGGAGTACCGCGTACCGGCATCTTTTCCATTGCATGATAACAATGACCCATGCCCCCCCCCACCCCAAGTATTAATAAAAGAGCTCAAGTTCTGTACACTCTTGTGGATTATATGGCTGATTGCAGGGGGCAAGGCTACTGTGGGTTAGAATCACCAGATTTTATGTTTTTAAAATCTGGATCCATGACCCCACCCCCATGCCCACCCTGTTCCACCCAGGCCCACCCCATTCTGTCCAAGTCATGACCCGTTCTGCCCCAACCTCACCCCCCCCTAAAATGCACAGAGCCACGTCGGAAGGGCATCTCCACATGCGCACGTGTTATGTGATGATATCACATGGATGCGGGCATGGGTGTGACATCATCGTGTTGCATCCGTGCATGCACAGATGCCCTCCCAATGACAGCTGAAGCTGGAAGCGTTTCAACATCTGGACAAAATGCCAGGTTTTGAAAAGCCGTCCGGACGTCTGGTAACCCTATGTGGGGTGGATACCTCAGTGATCAGCCCCACTACTGAAGAATGGCCTTGGATTTGAGTTCCAACACCCAAAGAGAAAGAAAACCAAGCCTTACGAGAAGCTAAGTGAATAAAAAAGAGTAGGGTAGATCAATGGCCTTTTGAACCAGATGGGAGGAAAGTCGGTTAAGAGTTTTATTGAATGACCACTGTAAAGTCTTCTTAATGTCCACCATAAAAAGACTCCACATTTTGTGGTACAAACTAAGAGCACAAGAGTAGGTAGTGAAAACATACCAGCGTCTTTAGTGCACCAAAAAACACTGAGGTGAAAGTCGCTATACTGTGCTTGGGTAAAAAAATATGGAGGAACCTATACGAGAGATCACGACTTTTGATTCCGGCTGTGATTGTTCCACCTTGAGACTCTCTGTATGGTGAATATTAAGAGGGCTTTACAGTGGTCATTCAATAAGACTCTTAACTGACTTTACTCCTCTCTGGTTCAAAAGGCCATTTGTTCTACCCTTCTTTTCTCTTTTGTTCATTTGAACTTATTTAGTTATTTAAAATATTTATTATTCGCTAGTTGATATACGGTAAAAAGATCAAACAAACATTCACAATAAATCTCCAGTTACAGTGACATTAATAACAAAACTTCATTGCGACCAAGATAAGAAAGAAATATTCCAAAATAGAAAAAAAATTAATTTTACTGAAATACCTGAATAAAAAAGTAAATATTTAATAACTTCCTAAATTTCATGCACAGCCGGCACCGTGATGATATCATACGCACATGCGTGTGATGTCATTGCGTTGATGTCCACACATGCCCATCGATGTCCATGCATGTGCGAAGGCTTCCAAATGCGGCCTTCAAGCTTGGGGAGATTCATGTTGGGGCAGCACTGGGGGTGGATCGGGGTGGAGGCAGAACGGAGCAGGACCAGGCATCCTCTTTTTTTTTCAAAGAGGAAATCTGGCAACCCTACTTATAATGGCTCTGTTCAAGTGTTCTCTCTCTTTCTCAAGATTTCCTCAATGAATATTCATAAGTATGTGCACACAGAGGGACCTCAGCTGGTGGGAGGCTTAGATGCCATTTATCTTGAAAAGCAAATCAGTTTGCAGTCATTGAAGCACAGTGCAAGACATCTCAATTTGAACTTTCTTGTCCAACCTACATCTAATTGGCAGACGATACTGCACCAAATGAATAACCTTTTTAAAAGTAGGAAACGTTACATGCAGTATGATAAAGATGGACTGGCTATCTTTTGTGGCAGGAATACGAGGGCCACAATATGATAGGCCTCCGGTTCAAATCAAGCAAATTGCCAGTCCAGGGCAAAGCTAGTGAATCTTGAGAGAGATTGTGGAAGGATTAGTCATGCTGAAAGGCCAATTGATTTTGCACTAGGCATCGAATACTGCTTGAGTTTTCTAGGTAGAACTTGGCTGGCAATAGGCATTCTAACCCTCTTTGTTTCCTTACAAAGCAGGAATGTGTGGAATGAGAAAGAGACAGCTGGACTGGGATATGGTAAACTGTTAAAGGCTTAAAGAGAATGGGACTTTGCTTTGCTAAGGTTTTGTGAGGACTTTACAGTGCCTTCTTTACCATTATTTTGTAAGAGGTCTGGCTTTTGTAAAATTATTATTTTTAAAAATAATCATCAGAGCTGTTTAATACGTGTCTTAAATCTGGGATTAAATGAATGAATTCAATATAAAGAAACTCCAGGCTAACTTTTGCTTTTACAACTTTATAATAATAAAAAAAGGATTAATCACTTTGAATTACCAGATTTTTTTACCCTCTTTTTTAGGGAAACCTTTCCCTTCCCCTAACTGTCATGGAGAAAAAAATTATCTCTCAGCAAGTTTACTCTCCCAAAGATTTCTGTCTTTAAAGCTAAGCGGGTGGGAGTTATACAGCTTTCTTCCCAAGTACAAAACAGGATTGATAGGGTTACTTTAATTTAGCAGCACTCCCTGCCCAGGTCAAAACAGCTAGCTACTTGTTTATTTTGTGTGGTGGGGGGAGGGGGTGGAAGAAGTGGTTGGCCCTTCTAGTTTCCTTATTGGCTTCATTCCCAACTCTCCTTTCATTGTTGCTAAAGAGTACTTATTTTCTCTGTTTGACATCTTTCTGAAATAGCAGGTGTGTGCTTAGTAATTACAGGCAGAGTTGTAGAGTCAGTACACCAAACCTTTGACTTTGGCCAGTAGCATAGCCAGACAGCCAGTTTGGGGTGGGCCTGAACCGAAAGCAGGTAGACATAACTGTCTTTCCCTCCCTTCCTCCATTCCATGCAGCAGACTCTTTTTCCCTCCCTTCCTACCCCCTCCATCCTATGCAGCAGACTCTCCCCCTCCCTCTCTTCCCACCCCTCAGGCTATGCAACAGATTCTTTCTGTCCCTCTCTTCCCACCCACTCCAGCCTGTGCAGCACTCTCCCTCCCGTCCCACCCCACAGTCCGCGTACCTTTTCTTCAAGTTGCCAGCAGCAGTTCCTACATGCTGCTGGCAGCTGACCCGGAAGCCTTCTCTCTGTATAGGCTGGAGGGGTGTGAATTGAGGGAGAGGAAGAGGGAAAGCTTTCAGGTCAGCCACCTGCAGCGTGTAGGACTCGCTGCCGGTGGACAGTAGCTGCTGGGTGGATGGGCCTGAGACCAAACCAGGTGGGAAAGGCCCATCTAGGCCTGCCCATGGCTACGTCCCTGACTCTGACTCCTCTATTTTTCTATTTTTCTACTGTCCAACTCCAACTCCTTCTATGTATAGTAAATCTAAGATAAATTTCTAATAGAATACAGCTGTATACATTATGGACTGAATTCTAAATACTGTATAAAGCACCTAAATTATTAGGCCCCCAAAAACCCTACTTAAGTGCTATTCTATAAATGGCATCTAAAGTTAGGCATGGTTTATAAAATAACACTTATGCCTGGGAGCTGCACCTAACTTTAGGAAATGTGGTGCAAATCCTTGAGCCTAAGGTTAGGAAAGAATGTCCCTTAAGGCTAGATTCACGAACCTGCCCGAACAGGCCTGATCCGGGTAGGTCCGATTAATTCTGCAAACAACAATATGCAGCTGGCTGTTCCCTGCCGGAGTTTTCACTCTACAGTCAGGCACCCCTGCAGCCACTACCGGCAGTTGCCGAGTTGAGGAGAGGTCCTCTCTCCACACCATAACAGCGAGGTGAGCCGCGGAGGAAAGAGGGCTGGCTGTTCCCTGCCGGAGTTTTCACTCTATAGTCAGGCACCCCTGCAGCCACTACCGGCAGTTGCCGAGTTGAGGAGAGGTCCTCTCTCCACCCTATAACAGCGAGGTAAGCCGCGGCCCGCGGACGCGTGCCCGAGGCCGCGTGTCCGAAGGGGTGTGGCCAAAGGGGCAGGACACGCCCCTTTGGAGCCCCTTCGGAGCCTGGAGGAGCGAGGAGCATTTGGGAAAAGAATAATGGGGAAGCGCAAAGCTAAAATTATTTCTTCATTACCTTCTAATGTATTTGGACCAATGGATCGTCACCTATCAGTGTTAACAGCGATATCCAAAGGTAAGATTGATTTCCGATCCCAATCTGCCTCTCTATCATCTGGTGAACCCACGCCTCCACCTCAACCTCTAACTCCTTTACCAGAGAAGGCTGACTCCATTTCCCAATCGGGATTGGACTTAGCCTCCCCATTACTTTTAGAGTTGGACTCTAAAAATACTTCAAAGGGGGAACGATCCTTTATGGTGTCTCCTGTTTCAATGCCTACAGGTTCTACTTCTAGGCCTGAGGTGGGTAATAAATCAATTACATTGCAAGATGTCTGGACTGTAGTAAATAGAATTGAAAGTTCACTGCAGGGCACAGTAGTGAAATTATGTCAATTTTCTTCAGAAATAACAAATAAAGTGGCAGAGCATGATGCTCTATTGGTAGATGTGGGAAAGAAATTAGATAAATTAGAAACATCTGTTTCTGTAATGCAATCATGTGTTGTATCTCAAGTAAAAGATAATACTGTATTACACTTACAGCTGGAAAAATGGAGAACGCTTTGAGATCTAGGAACCTCAGATTTCTGAATTTTCCTTTATCTCATTTTCTTTCTTCTTTAGAATTACTTAAAATGTATTTAAAAGATGTACTATCTTATACTGGCTTAGAAAATTTTTCCCCAATCTTTATTATTTGCCTAGTAGTATTACAAAGATTTCAGAAGAAGGGGGGAAAGATCAGTTAGTGTCTCCTGATAGCCTGAATATTTCCCAATTTCTTGAGTCATCTAAAGACTATATAGCCAAAAGAGCAACATTATTAGTTACATTTAGGACCGAGATGGAAAAACAAGATATTCTTAAATTGTATTTCTTAAACAAAAATGCTGTGTTCTGTGGTCAACAGATTAACGTTTTCCCAGATGTCTCTAAGCAGACACAATATAAGAGGAAGCAATTCCTACAACTTAAGGATAAAACCTTGAGTGTAGGTGCTTCATTTTTCCTTAAGTTTCCCTGCAAGTGTTTGGTGGTATATCAAGATACCAAATATATTTTTTTGGATCCAACTCATTTAGAGAATTTTCTTATAGATAAACCCAAATTAGATATTTTGCCTGTTATTAATGCAGAAGCTGAGATGGAATGAGAATGGAAATGATGATAATTATTTTGCTTGACTCTAGAGTGTTTTAAGTTAAAGATGTTGATGCTTAATTTTTGCTTCTGTAAAGCTCCAACAGAAATAGCCAACCCCCAATAATGTGGACTTGATGAATATTATTGTTTTGTTTGTGAAAAATTTTCTTTATAAATTGTTTAATTTGCCTAAATTTGTTATATGATGTAACAATTGAAAAACTCAATAAATAAAAAAAAACAACAAAAAAAAAACAATATGCAGATGGGGGCGATCGGAGGAACGCCCCCATCTGCCTGCCCGGATCGCTCTATAGCGATCCTAGCGCATCTGTAGATGGTCTGCGCATGTGCTGGACCTCCGGGCTGGCAGAGATTTTTTTTTTTCTTTTTTTCACTTCTTTTGGAGCCTATGGTTTTAACCCGCTTAAGCCAGCGGGTTAAAACCATGGGCTAACACTACGGGGAAGGGTGGGAGAGTCGGGGCAGGCAGGAGATCCGGGGCAGCGGGAGAGTCAGGGCATTCCACACAACCACCACCCATGCCAGAGAGAATTCCACGGGGCAGTTGAATGGGGAACAGTGGGAGAGTTGGGGCAGCGGGAGCCGTTTGGGGCAGGCAGATCGGGGAAACGAGAGGCGTTCGGGGAAGGCAGATCAGCACAGCAGGAGACGTTCGGGGCAGGCAGATCAGGACAGCAGGAGATCGGGGCTGATAGGGCAGAGAGCAGGGTGGCAGAAGGCAGGGCAGTCAGAAAGGGCTTGAGCGACTGGTCCTCAGCAGTTGCTTGTTTGTGATCGGCCAGCCCAGTCAGTGTTGCAGGGTTTTGCTTTGTGAATCGCATCCCTGCCTACTTTGCATGTCGTTGCCCTCATTTGCATGCGCAGATCGGAGGATGGTCGGCAGAGAGGTTAGTGAATAGTGCATGAGGGAAATCTTGTTGCAAAGTGGTCACAAACCGATTGGCACACAATCGGTTTGCTTTGTGAATCTAACCATAGTTTGTGCATAAATGTGAGGAACACCATTGACCTCTCATTTCCATGCCCGCTTTTAGGTGCTTCAAGTAGAATTTAAATTAAATCCAACTAATGTGGATAATTGCTTGTTAAGAAGCTAATTACAATGCTAATTGGCTCAATATTCAATTAAGTTGTGTGCACAAATTTGCACGTGCAATTCAAAGGGCTAGATTCACGAACCTGCCCAATCGAGACCGCTCCGTGTCCGATTTGGGCAGGTCCAACGGATTTTTGAAACTCCAATATGCAGATGGGGGGCGATCGGAGGAACGCCCCCCTATTGCCGGTACGGATAACTGGTGTGTGATCCCCAAGCATGCGCAGACTATCTGCTTTCTCTGCAGATGATCTGCGCATGTGTTTTGTGTCTGAGTTTTTTTTTTTTTTAATTGCTATTTTTTTTGGGGGGGGGGGTTTACGTGCGCCGACTCTCCTGCTCTCCCCTTACAGCCAAGCCCTGCTCTTGCCACCTTCCCTGTAGTGCGAGCTCGCGGGTTTAAAACTCATGGGCTCACACTGCAGGGAAGGCGGCAGAACTGGAAGATTGGGACTGGGCAGGCTTTAAAAAAAAAAACAAGACTGAAGATTGGGGCAGAGTGCAGGGCGGCAGTGGATGATCGGGGCAGAGGAGTGCAGGGCGGCAGTGGAAGATCAGGGCAGAGTACAGGGCGGCAATGGAGCAGGAGAGTCGGCAAAGATGTGTGTGACTGGTCCCCAGCTGTTGCTTCTATTCTTTATCGGCCAGACCAATCAGTGTCCCAAATTTATATGGTGAATCGCATCCCTACCTACTTTGCATGCGTTTCCATTCATTTGCATGCACGGATTTGAAGCGGATCGCTGGAGAGATTAATGAATAGTGCAGGAGAGAAATCTGGTCGCAAACGATCGGTACATGATTGGTTTGCTTTGTGAATCTAGCCCAAAGTTCAATATATAGAATTTGGGGGTATATGCTGGTTCTCTTTCTGTCTCTAGTAGGCTCACAAATTTGATTACGAAAACATATTTATTTATTTAATTTACTATATCATTCTCCCAGGGGAGCTCAGAACAGTTTACATGAATTTATTCAGGTACTCAAATATTTATCCTTTTCTGTCCTGACAGGCTCACAATCTATCTAATGTACCCGGGGCAATGGGAGGATTATGTGACTTGCCTTGTGTCACCAGGAGCAGCGTGGGTTTGAACCCACAACCTCAGGCTGCTGAGGCTGTAGCCTGAACCACTGCGCCATACTCTCTCCTTATGTGATTATGAACTGAGAATCTAAACCAAAAAATATATAATTATAAAATAATGAATTTACTATATATTTTAATGTTGTAAGTCTTTTTAATTTTTTTTTAAGCTGGAGTCGGAGTTGGTATATTTTTACTGACTGACTCTACCCAAAATTGCCCTGATTACCGGTATAGCATGTGTACAACTCCAGCTGTAAAATTCTCCCTCCCCCCCCCCCCCGCCCCCAGAAAACTAATGATTGTACGTTGGGTGTCTATGCAGAGAAAGAAAATGGAGGTGCTTCCACAGAGTTTCCTGGAGCAACATGGTGGCATGTGTGTTGGGGGACGGGGTATATTTTGCCCTTTTCTTCAAAGGCAGCTGTAACATGATTGGGGGAATAAAAAGTAAAACAAAAAAACACAATCACTGTAAATTTCAACTATATTTTATTTACATTTCTGCCACAAGTCCTGCTATCGGCATAGGTAATTACAAAATATGCTCAGCTTGTAAAGCACATTATCCCAGGACAAGCAGGCATGATATTCTCACATGTGGGTGACGTCATCTACGGAGCCCCAGCGCGGACCGCTTTTCAAGCAAACTTGCTAGAAGTTTCAAGTTTGCACACTGCACCACGCATGTGCTAGCCTTCCTGCCCACTAGAGGGCGCATCCCCACCTCGTGGTCCTCAGTTCAATTTCATCCGCGGAGCCAGAAGCCCTGTGGAAAATTGTGCTCTGTATTTGCCTTCTGTCGCCGCGGCTGTGTCCTGATTTCGACGCGGTCGCTGCGTTTTGCCTTATTTCTTATATGTTCCACACATGGAAAATGGCTGTTATAAAACCAGATGAGCATATTCAAGTGTGCAGACAAGAACCTGTGTCATTTTATACGCAATCTGTGAAAAACCCTGAGGGTCCGGTTTTATGAAGGCTCATTCCTGCTAACTCCCCTGGTACTGCTCCATTCAGGATCTTGTAAGGTTGTGAACCTCTTTCTCCCTTCTACTTGTTTATACATGGCTCCGGGCCCTCATAGCAAGACAAATTAAGACACTTTGAATAGATGAATACTGTAGTCTTGAATCTCTATCAGGATAGAGACCAGACTAAACTGTAGAATAAATGCTGCTGAGGCGAGGAGTGGCTCAGTGGTTAGAACTGCTGTCTCAGCACCCTGAGGTTGTGTGCTCAATCCCAGCCTGCTCCCTGTGACTGTGGGCAAGTCACTTAACCCTTCTTTGCCCCAGGTACCAAAGTTAGATTATGAGCCTGCAGGGACAGAGAGGGAAAATACTTGAGTACTTGACTACTATTCAATGCATTGTAAACTGCTTTGGGTGAATCTCTTCATGAAAAGATGGTTAATAAACACCAATAAATTTTTTTAAAAAAATATTGCTAGCACTTTCCTAGCAGCTCTTCACAATGCAAACTTTGCCGTCTTTCAAACACTGTTCCAGCAGCTCTGAAGCAACTACACCAGACCGAAAAGCAGCTGTAGCACTGATGAATGCTATTCCTTTTGTCACCAATCTCTTTAGCTTCAGAAATCCACTATTTGCCAGAAACCACCCATAGCAAAAGTGTTATTATTAGATAAAAGACCTGGTTGCTTTTTGGACGATTTAACAAAATACAAATGACAAGGGTTTAAACACCTGTCTTCTTTTGCAGGTGAAGCTTCAACTTCCTGTTCTATTTCTGTTTCCTCATACTGGACATGACCTCCACGTGTGGTAATTCCGTGTCCATCTCTTCTTTCTCCCGCAGAAGGGATTTCTCACTGGCTGTTCAGTCAGCTCAAAAACAAAAAAAAATCCAACAAATCTGTACTCGCCCTGTGGGTCTGCTCAGAAGGAGAATTTTGTGCTTCCGATACAAATACCCCTGAGGAAGGCCGTGTTGGGTCCGTATTCCATGTATTTGAGAGCCATTTTTGAAGGATCACATTTCATTAAACACATCTGCACCGTGGACATTCCATTCTGCAGTTTCTTGTTTCGGGTGTTCAGTCAGCTTACCAGCTCTTAGGGTCTGATTCTATAAATGGTGCCTAACCGCACCTGACTCCTCTATGCCTTTATTTAGCAATGCACCTGCTGCTCCATGCAGATTACACTACTCTTATGTCATTAGTTTTCCTTTGATCCCAATCTCTGTATTTATTCCACTTCTTTTTTTTTTTTTTTTTTTGTTCCAACCACCCTTTCTGCGAAAAAGTATTTCCAAACGTTGATTTTAAAGTTTACTTCCTTGCAGCTTCATTTCATGTCCACTATTTATTTATTTTTGTTTTCTATCCCATTCGCCCCAAAGAGCTCAGAAAGGGCTACAGGTTAAACATACATAATATACAGTTAACGGGTTACAGTTTGTCATAGTTATGATACAAGTTTTTATCCTAATTTGACACATACTATGGGGCTCATAATCGAAAGAGAAAAACATGCACTTGGACGAACATTTCCCAAATATGTCCAAGCGCCGATAATAAAAACGGGTTTTGGACGTATTTCTAAACAACCTAGGTCTTCATAGTGCCGCTGAACGACCAAAGCTAAACGGGGTGTTTCATGAGGAGTGTCGAGGGAGTTGGGTGGGATGTGGGCCGGCTTAGACTTAGTCGTACAACATGTATAACTGAAAGTTATACAGCCCAGGATCAACGGAACTTGGACGTTGTGACTTAAACCATGTAAAACATGGTCTAAGTCACAAAAACCCACCTAAAGTCACCAGATAAGCACTGCAAACACATAAAACAGACCCCTACACCCAGTGATCACCGACCCCCCCCCCACCCCTATAAAAATATTAATCACATCTTTAAAATTCAGCTTCCAGACCATCATCACCTGGCCGCCTGGCATAGGAAAGCCTAGTCGTCCAGCACAGAGGCGGCTTAAGTTGTCTTGGGGGGGGAGGTTAGGGACCTATAGAGAGGAGGACCCATGCCCATAAGCCCCTGTAATCACTGTATTGATACTTAAACATGTGCACTCCCCTATACACTCCCCAAACCCTTTTTTTACTGGCATATAAGTGGCTCCTGAAGCCATAAGGGCTATTGGGGTGGTAGATAATTGGGTCTAGGGGATTCTGGAGGTGGTTTAGAGGGCTCACCATGACCTATAAGGGAGCTGTAGTGAGATGAAGATATGGCACCCTTTTTGTGAAGTTCACAGCAGTGCCCTGTAAGGTACCCCACTATTTAGGTGGCATGTCTGAGTATTCAGTCCATCACTTTGCAGACCCCTCCCACGTCCAATAGGGATTGTTCTAGGCATTTTTGACTTGGATGAAAAGTTGGACAAAATGTAGTATAAAGATGGACAATTTAGTAACTTGGACGATCAGATCAGCAGGATGTATAGTTAGATGATTTTCGAACCCAAAAAAAATTTGGTCATATTTTTTGAAAATGTGTCCTAGGCTGTTTTTTATTTTGGACGACTTGCAACTTAGACGAAAACGGACTTAGATGTCCCTTTCGATTATGCCCCTAATACCAATATGCAGGGGGGTGGGGGTCATGTGTTCTCTTTTTTTCAGATCAAAAATACAGTAACCCTATTTTTGAGGCTGTACTTTGGAAAGGATATAAAAGATTTCAAGTGGATCAGAAGAAGGCAACTAAATTGGTATGTTGTCTGCACCAGAAGATATAAGAGAAGAGACTTCTTCACGAAGAGGGTGGTAGATGCTTGGAATGCCCTCCCGAGGGAAGTGATGGAGAGGAAAACGGCGATGGAATTCAAAAAAGTGTGGGATAAAAATTGAGAATCTCTAATTAGAAAACGAATGATATAAATTAAAGAACTAAGGCTGGTATTGGACAGACCTGCATAGTCTGTGTTCCATATATGGTGATTCTGTGTAGGATGGGCTGAGGTGGGCTTAGGTGGGCATCAATGTGAACTCCACTAATATGGAACATGAAGATGTTACTGGCCAGACTTTACGGTAGATATCCTGCAAACAGCAAGATGGTTGGATAGGCTGGAGTGAGCTTGGACGGCAACTTCAGCATTTGGAACCTAGGACAATACCAGACTTTACAGTCTACAGTCTAGAATTATCAAAGAAGATACAAGTTAATTTAATCATGTTTTTTTTAATGGGTATAACTTATGAGCAGACTGGATGGACCATTCAGGTCTTTATCTGCTGTCATTTACTATGTTACTATGTAAACAAGAATATGTATACCCGGAACAGAGAAGAAACAGGAGTGATATGATACAGAAAAACCTGTTTAAATTCTTGAAAGATATTAATGTTGAAACAAATCTTTTTCAAAGACAGAGAACTGATAAAGCTAGTGGACATGAAATGAAGCTGCAAGGATTCCTTGTAAGCCGGTACTGCCAAACTCGAATAGACTCAAGTTTATTAGGATTTGATATATCGCTTATCAAGGTTATCTAAGCGGTTTTTACAATCAGGTACTCAAGCATTTTCCCTATCTGTCCCGGTGAGCTCACAATCTATCTAACGTACCTGGGGCTATGGAGGACTGAGTGACTTGCCCAAGGTCACAAGAAGCAGCGCAGGGTTTGAACCCACAACCCCAGGGT
This sequence comes from Geotrypetes seraphini, assembly GCF_902459505.1. Lineage (NCBI taxonomy): Eukaryota > Metazoa > Chordata > Amphibia > Gymnophiona > Dermophiidae > Geotrypetes > Geotrypetes seraphini. Next base: position 371,811,110 of record NC_047085.1, read on the forward strand.
GCTGAGGCTGTAGATCCAACCACTGCGCCACACACTCCTCCCAAAATTCACAAATTAAAAAAAACCAATCCAGACGCCTGGACAGTCCTCTAAAAAGAGGATGGGGCTCATAATCAAAAGAGAAAAACATCCAAAAACCGGCCTAAGTCGGCACTTGGACGAACATTTCTCAAAAACGTCCAAGCGCCGAAAATAAAAACGGGTTTTGGACGTATTTCTAAACGACCTAGACCTTCATAGTGCCGCTCAACGTCCAAAGCTAAACGGGGCGTTTCGGGAGGCGTGTCAAGGGTGGGAGTTGGGCGGGACGTGGGCTGGCTTAGACTTAGTCGTACAGCATGCATAACCGAAAGTTATGCAGCCTAGGATCGACGGAACCCACCTAAAGTCACCAGATAAGCACTTCAAACACATAACACAGACCCCCACACACTACCCCAGTGATCACCAACCCCCCCACCCCCATAAAAATGTATTCACAACTTTAAATTTCAGCCTCCAGACCATCATCACCTGGCCGCCTGACATAGGAAAGCCTAGTTGTCCAGCCCAGAGACTTTGGACGACTTGCGAGATGGACGTAAGCGGACTTAGACGTCCCTTTCGATTATGCCCCTCCACGTGTCTGGGTTTTTCGGGACGTATGGTAAACCTACTCCAAAACTGAATGTAGTACTCAAAGTGAGGTTTCACCGATGATTTGTACAAGGACTTAATCATCTTCTCCCATCTGCTGGTTATGTCTCTCTCTCTATGCAGTCTATCATCATCTTGCCTTTGGCCATAGCCTTGTCACAACGATACTCCTCTAACACATCAGTGAGGCCTTGAAGCATGTGTCCTCCCCTCAAGAATCCTGAAAATTTCAGCCTACAAAAGCAAAGAGCTGTATTATATGTACTTGTATAGTTAAAGATGGGCATTTGCTTCCCCGTCCCATTATCCTTTTATGTGCTAGATTTATTGGTGTTTGATATGTGTAGATGTCAAAGCATCCTGTCAGAGCAGGCGTGGTTTGGAGAAAGAATTTTTATAGTTGACAAGTGATGTGGTGTTTGAGAAAGAAAAGGTCATGACTCATATGCTGTTCCTCCACAGAGGCAAGTCAAGGCTAGCCAAAGTGTGCTATGAATATAAGGTGGTGTTTAGCATAGTTTTGTTTTGGTTTTAATTTATGTCAGCAGTTTCAAAGCTCTCTGGCACATGTGCTTAGCATTCACTGGTAAAACTGAATGATATATGCAACCATGACAACAGAAGTACTGTATATTTCAATGTATAATTGTCTTTTTGCTCATTAAGTCGATCTAGGCGCCTAATTTAAGCTTTTTAATTGGCTTAGCGCTGAAAATGGAAGGCACCATTAAAAACCAATTAAAACCATAAAAAAAAAAATTAATTAGCTAGTGGATTCCTCTGCACATGCTGCAACAACATAAAGCATCCATGTCTGAGAAACTCTCTAAGCCCCCTTACTTGTCCTGTTTGTTTATTTGAGTAGATTGTAAGCTCTACTGAGGAGGGACTGTCTCTTGAATGTTTTAATGTACAGACCTGAGTATGTCTATCAGCGTTATACACTGTGAAGCAAAAAAACACACCAAAACGTTTTTTGTTGTATCGTCCACAGAACTCGGCCGATTGTTATGAAATTTAGTGTGTCGTGTCCTGAATACAGTTGATGTAAAATGTTGTAAATATTTCCCACCGCACCATAACACTACCTTGTGAAAATGAATTGTCGCTACGAGATAAGTGCAGAAATACGACCTTGCTGTAATGAATTGTTGCTATGCGCAGAAGCAGACGATTGCTTGTAAACAGTCTCTGTATCAAAATGGTTTTCACGGCAGAAGACCGAACTCTGATAAAGAACTTGGTACTGCTAAAAGTTTACAGTAGTCAACAATTGTTGAAAGAGTTCCCACAGAAAGGTTGGAATAAAAATGGTCTTAATGTGCTGCTACCCAAGATCTAAGCAATGGGCATTATGGATTGTAAGCCAGGCAGTGGACGATCGCGCTCAGTTCACACACAAGAGCACATTGACGTTGTACTGAGCCAGGATGATGCGCCGCAAACACATCGAACAACTCGCTAAAAAGCAAGAGAAGCAGGAATAAGCCAGACAACTGTGGTGAGGTTAATTCATGATGATATGAAATTAAAATGTCTTAAAAAGCATTGTGCTCAAGAGTTAATTTTACACAGCAGAGACACATGCCTGAAACAGTGCAAGCAGCTTTTTGACCAAGCACCGGAGCACAGTATCAGCTTCATCTGGTTTACAGATGAAAATATATTTATCCCAGGACAAGCAGGCATGATATTCTCACATGTGGGTGACGTCATCTACGGAGCCCCGATGCGGACAGCATTTCAAGCAAACTTGATTGAAGATTCAAGCTTGCTGGCTGCACCACGCTTGTGTGCCTCCTGCTCCACTAGAAGGCGCATCCCTTCCTCGTGGTCTCCAGTTCGATTTTTTCCGCTGTACTAAGAAGACACATTTTTCTTAGCGCTGCCCTAGTGCCTACTTTGCACCGCGATTTACTATCTTCTTTTTTTTCTTTTCTTCGTAAAAGTCGCTGTGCATAACGAAAAAATTTTTTCTTCCTGCTCATCGCGCTTTTCGCGCCTTTTTCTCACGATCCAGGGGCTCCCGGATCGCCGCGACCGCAAGGCCTGATTGGCCGCGGCCGCCTGGATGTCCCGGCCCATTACGGGCTTTAAAAAGTGCACTGGGTGCGAGCGTCTTCTATCTCTCACAGACCCGCATCGCTGGTGCATCCTTTGCCTGGGGGCCGACCATCCAACGGAAACTTGCCCCCGGTGTGCAACTTTTCAACAGAGGGCGCTCCGCCGCCGACGGGCCCGCATGGCAGAGCTATTTGCTACCGATCAACCCTCGACCTCAGCCTCGAGATCGGCCTCGGCCTCGATCTCGGCCTCGAGTACATCGGCCCCGCCTCGGGACTCGACTTTGAAGACATATGAGGAGAGACTGGAAGCCCTGAATATGTATACCCTAGAGGAAAGGAGAGACAGGGGAGATATGATTCAGACGTTCAAATACTTAAAGGGTATTAACGTAGAACAAAATCTTTTCCAGAGAAAGGAAAATGGTAAAACCAGAGGACATAATTTGAGGTTGAGGGGTGGTAGATTCAGGGGCAATGTTAGGAAATTCTACTTTACGGAGAGGGTGGTGGATGCCTGGAATGCGCTCCCGAGAGAGGTGGTGGAGAGTAAAACTGTGACTGAGTTCAAAGAAGCGTGGGATGAACACAGAAGATTTAGAATCAGAAAATAATATTAAAGATTGAACTAGGCCAGTTACTGGGCAGACTTGTACAATCTGCGTCTGTGTATAGCCGTTTGGAGGAGGATGGGCAGGGGAGGGCTTCAATGGCTGGGAGGGTGTAGATGGGCTGGAGTAAGTCTTAACAGAGATTTTGGCAGTTGGAACCCAAGCACAGTACCAGGTAAAGCTTTGGATTCTCGCCCAGAAATAGCTAAGAAGAAAAAAAAAATTAAATTTAAATTGAATCAGGTTGGGCAGACTGGATGGACCATTCGGGTCTTTATCTGCCGTCATCTACTGTTACTATGACCTCGAGCTCTCATAAGTCCTCTGCCCCGGGTAAGTCCCCTCTTCCCTCCTCAGGTTCCACATCGTCGAAGAAGTCAACCTCGGGGACAATGGCCGCACAGAGTGGAAACTCCTTACCCACGGCCCCGGTAAAAACCCCGAAGACCTCGGGATGTGCCTCCACCCCTCGGGAATGTTCCGAAGCGAGATCACCCCCGGTGGAGAGCACAGCGGCCTTGGACATGCCATCGATGCTGTCCGTGCCCGTATTCCAGGACCTGCTCCGAGCGATGATCACAACGGAGCTATCCGCTGCCATTGCTCACCTTCAACCGGCCTCGGCCTCGACCTCGCATGCGCCGGACCAGCCTGAGCAACGCGCCGAGACCCCTCAAGGAAAACCGCGCCGTTCTCATCGCCTCTCCTCTTCATCGGATTCCTCCCCGAGGCATTCGAAGCATTCGAGGCATTCAAAACGAAAATCGAGACCCCTCTCTAAGAAAGCCCGGAGTTCCCCCCCCGGTATGAGGGCGCACCCCCTCGACTCGATCGGGGGAGCCGCTAAGGGTCACCGAGCTGTCTCTTACCAACCCACAGCTCCTATTGACTCCCCCTCGGTCCAGAGCTCCGGCCCGAGGCCCTAGGCTTTCGCCGAGGGAGTCCGGGGAGGGATCCCCGACCAGGCACCGGTCGGTCCCCAGAACCCCGGCGGCGTCCCTGAGGGGCTCCTCAAGGCGACGCAGGTCCTCGACCCCAGAGCGCTTTCACAGCGCATCTCCGGTATCGGACCGAGGATCCGAGCGAGAGCCCCGCTATTCGAGGGAGGCTTCTCCTTCCTTCTCAGCCAAACGGCGGTCTCGGTCACCGTCCCCGCACTCACCCTAAGTTTTTGCCTAAGGTGGTGTCTGATTTTCATCTCAACCAGTCCATTATTCTACCTGTGTTCTTCCCCAAGCCCCACTCTCATCCCGGAGAGGTGGCGCTTCACACTCTCGACTGCAAGCGGGCGTTGGCCTTCTACCTCCAACGCACCCAGTCTCATCGGACGGCCCCCCAGTTGTTTTTGTCCTTCGACCCCAACAGGTTGGGGCGCCCAGTTTCCAAGCGCACCCTGTCCAACTGGTTAGCTGCTTGTATTTTTTTCTGCTACGCTCAGGCTGGTCTCGCGCTGAACGGTCGAGTTACGGGACATAAGGTCCGAGCGATGGCAGCTTCGATAGCTTTCCTCAGGTCCACGCCTATCGAGGATATCTGCAAGGCTGCAACGTGGTCTTCGGTTCATACTTTCACCTCACACTACTGCCTGGATACACTGTCCAGGAGCGTTTGCCGGTTTGGCCAATCGGTCTTACGTAACCTATTTTCTTGAATTGCCAACCTCCCTCCATCCCTTATCAGTTAGCTTGGAGGTCACCCACATGTGAGAATATCATGCCTGCTTGTCCTTGGATAAAGCACAGTTACTTACCGTAACAGGTGTTATCCAGGGACAGCAGGCATATATTCTCACAACCCGCCCACCTCCCCGGGGTTGGCTTCTTTGCTGGATATGTGAACTGGAGACCACGAGGAGGGGATGCGCCCTTAGTGGAGCAGGAGGCACACATGCGTGGTGCAGCCAGCAAGCTTGAATCTTCAATCAAGTTTGCTTGAAATGCTGTCCGCATCGGGGCTCCGTAGATGACGTCACCCACATGTGAGAATATATGCCTGCTATCCCTGGATAACACTTGTTACGGTAAGTAACTGTGCTTTATAGTAGCTTCACCGATTAAGACACAGAATGATCGCCTGTATATGCCTTCAACAACACTGAAGCGTGAGATTAATGCAAAACACCTACTATTGACTTGCCTGACCTTCTGCTAATCAGTTATGGTCTTGTTCGCAATCTCGAAACTTGGATTCACAGATCTGTTCTTCATTGATCCTGTGGTTAAGATCAATGGTGTGTACTACTGAGATGTCCTCTTGACACAGAAGATTTTGTCAGAGATCCATTGCATGTTAGAAGACTACTTTATCTTCCAACAGGACAGTGCCCCAGCACATTGGGCAAAGGAAACCATAGAACTGCTACGTTGGGAGACCCCATGCTTCATTGGTCCAGACCTCTGGCCTATGAATTCACCAGACCTAAACCCAGTTAACTACCGGACCTGGGAGCTGATACAGGAATGCGTCTATCAGACAGTGATATCTGATGTCGAAGACCTTAAACGGCACCTCATCTCTGTTTGGACTGAGCTGAAGCAGAGTGTCATTGACAAGTCCATAGATCAGTGACAGCCAAGGCTGAGGGCATGCCTTCATGCAAAGGGAGCGCACTTTGAATATCTGCTTAATTTAAAGAGTTAAACATGTATGTATAAGTATTTTCTGTATTGTTGCCTATAATTCCAATAAAAAGATTTGAACTAAATATTACTTTTTGACTTTACATTTTTCTATAAGATAGCCATAAAACTTTTTGATGTGTTTTTATTCAGTTCACAATTCATTTTCACAAGGTAGTGTTGGGAAAGATTTATAACATTTTACATCAGCTTCATTCAGGACACAATGCACTAAATTTCATAAGAATCAGCTGAGTTCTGTGGAAAATAGACAAAAAACATTTTGGTGTGTTTGTTTTGGGGGGGTTTCAGTTTGCAGTGTAGAAATGGTAACATGAATGGTTTAACAGTAGTTTTTGGAAAGGGTGTATTATTAATTTGGGGTGTGCGCTTGCATTCCTGTATTCGTACCTTTTTTCCAAGCTACTCTGAGTAGGTGGCATGCTCGTCGTGTTCCCTCTGCTCCTGTTTCAGGTTTTGACGTGACTAGCAAGCATAGTGAAATGAAGCTGAAAACGTGTTATGATATACAGAATGTCAAGCACATGAAGAGTTTTGCAAGATATGACATGATGTGACATTAAAATACAAAGGGACCGATTCTATGAGCATGCTTTACATGTGGAAGAGGGTGCTTATAAACTAGCATGGCCGAATATGCACCAGTAAGTTAGTGCATACTTACATGGGCACCTATTGGAGTCCTTCTGGGGCATAGATGGAGCAAACCAAGGGTGGTTGTCTTTGGGCTAGATAACTGAAGATACCGACTTGATCGCTGTTAGCCAACTCTCCAGCAGCAGTTGATGCGCTATCAAGTTTGCATGCAAATCATTTACATGCAAACACGACAGATCAATTGCTCAGTGAGTGACTGACAACATGCGTAGAGCCTTAACAGCAGTGACAGGGGAAATAGCCTCTTGTCACTGCTGTTAGGGCTTTTTTTATGGCACAGATGTGTGTGTGTTATACATGCACAATCTGTCCCACCCAGTTGCAAGCCCCAGAGGAGAAGGCCAAGACCCGGGCTTCGTCACTGCAGGAGCCTTCCACCAAACCCAAGCTTCTCTATCAGGGTCTTGACAAGGACGTCTTGGGAAGGCAGCAGTACCTGGAGCGCAGGAAGCTCTTTGGAGACTTGAGGTTGGAAATAACTTTGTTGGGCAGTACTGAGGGACAGCTTGGGTTTATCCAGGTTTTAAATTACTATCCCAAGATCTATATATGATCTTAAAAAAGCTTCAGTGCTGAAGGGGGGCCTGCCCTGTCCCTACCTGCCTGCCAGCCACTAGGCCTACCTGCCCTGTGCCCTGTTCCTGCCTTCTCTGTCCATGTCTACCATTAGACCACCAGAGGGGGGGACAGGGTACAGAGCCAGGCAGGGAGGGGGGACAGGGTGCAGAGCTTGGAAAGGAGTGTGGGGTTGGGTGCAGAGCCCGGCAGGGAGAATTTGGTTCAGAATGTTTTTTTCTTGTTTTCCTGCTCTAAATCTAGGGTGCATCTTATAGTCAGGTGTGTGTTATGGAGTGAAAAATACAGTACCTGCATCAAAAGCTCATGCTGGGTATCCTTTTTCTCTGTTTTTAATTAGAGTTTTATAGAATTTACATTACATAAAGAATATAACAGGTAATGGAATAAGCATTGCCGTACTGGAACAGACTAAAGGTACATCAAACCCAACTTCCTGTTTCCAACGGTGGCCAATCCGGGTCACAAGTACCTGACAAGATCCTAAATGAGCAAAACAGATTTTATGCTGTTTATCCAAGGAATAAGCAATGGATATTGCCAAATCCTTTTTAATAATGGTTTATGGACTTTTTTTTCATGAACTTGTCCAAACCTTTTTTAAACCCTGCTAAGCTAACTGTTTTTACCACATTCTCTGGCAATGAATTCCAGAATTTAATTAGATGTTGAGTGATTTGTTTTAAATTTACTACTTGGTAGCGTCATTATATGCCTCCTAATTCTTGTATTTTTTAAAAGAGTAAACAAGCAACTTATGACAACCTATTCCACGCCACTCAGTTTTTTTATAGTAATAAATTAATCCAAAATAAGTAAATAATTGCTAATAATATTTTTAAAAAATCCATACAGCACACATCTCAGGAAAAGAAAGGTAACGACTATAAACAAGAAACAGAATTAACAAGATACCAGAGCAAACAGATCCATTCTAAATAACACCCACATGGTTCTACAATCAACCACCAAGCAATTACATACTCATTACTCAAGTCCTACATTCTTAGCCAAAATAAAACCTAAATGAGTTGAATAATAAAAAAGGAATCATATTTCTTGCCCTGCATAGTAACAATATAGCTACATGGTTACTTTAAAAAAAACAGTCCCACCAAGCTCTAGTGTTTGTGCCTTTAGGGCAAGAAATTCTTTCTGATTCACCTGATATGAGCCACATCAGGAAACACATGAATTGTTTTGGCCACAGAACAATGCTGCCTTATTCTTGAAGTAAGCTTTATGTACCAATAATTTGTATTTCTCTGAAGAGAAGACCACTACAAGGGGTAGAGCAGGAACTAAATAGTATTTTGAGACTCTTCCAAAAAGACTTGCCTTACTCCCTCTCCCTCTGGGTAATTCCTAGTATAGAGGAAGATAAAGGAATATAGAAGTACACGCAGTTCCCGGGTTAAGAACATCGAACTTAACGTTGGACTCATACTTATAAACTGGGTTCTGCTTCTCCCTTCCTCTGCCACTGCACCCTCTTCCTTCCTTTCGTGTACCAATGTGCCTCTTGTCGTCCTTCCCTCTCTGTACTTTGTCCCAAATTCATGCCTCCCTTCCCTCCCGTGGGTGTTTACCTTGTCTGGCCAGCTCCCTCCTCACAGCCGCACTTCTCTTCACAAAGCGACGAGCAGTGGCTCCTGCACACTGCTCACAGCTGACTTGGAAGCCTTCCCTATGACATTAGAAGGAAAGCTTCCGGATCAGCCACGGACCATGTGTGGGAACCGCGGCCATGGTTTTGTGAATAGAAGTGCAGCTGAGAGGAGGGAGCCAGCCAGAAAAGGTAAACATCTGTGGGAGGGAGGGAGGCACAAATATGGGACACAGCACAGAGAGAGGGCAGGGCAAAACTGGAACATGGAAGGGAAGAAGAGGGACACGTTGGCATGGGAAGGGAGGAACAGGGTTGTGTTAGCACCCAGAAGGAAGGGAGGGAGCACAAACTTTGGACAAAGGATGGAAGAAGGGAGCATGAACTTAAGATATAGGATGGAAGAATGGTGGGAGTGAGGGAAAGAGATGCTGAGGTAGGGAGGGAATAGAAAGGGAGAATTGTTGGGAATGGATATGTGAGTGAGAGGGAAATGAAGAAAGAGGAGAATTTTGGGGCATAAGGATGGGACCATCTAGTTGCAGGGAAATATGCTCAGGGCTCCCATTGATTCTGCATTATGATGAATTGTATTAATATATTATATATATTACAAAGTAATAATAATAATATAAATAAAGTACATAATATAAAATGTAATAATTAGATTATATATTTTGCACTTTATGTGCTTGTATCCTTCCCTGCCTCCCTCTAGTTTATGGAAAAATTGTCTTACATGAAACTGGTCCCTGGTGCAAAAAAGGTTGGGGACGGTGGCTCTAAACTGAATGGGAGTCCTCCACCTACAGTCCTTCCATTTCGGAGGTAATGTTTCACTATTACATTTTCAACAGTGAGACATGGGCAAACTTTGCAGGACTCCAGGGAACCTGCCTGTCCCTAGCCATTGAAAACACAATAGTGAAGCAGCACCCTCTACTGGCAGCAATGCAGCTGGAGGACTCTTGCTCAACTTTGAGGGAACAGTGCCAGAGACTCTAATTTAGAATGCAGGGAGAGACAATCTTCATTAACCAATTCTGCAGCTGCCTGCAATGTCTGAACCTGAAGTTACACGAAATCCTAGAATTTCATAGGCTGCTCAATAAAAATTGGATCACTGTCCTCTACGAGTGACCGCTGAAAAGTTCCCAACCTAGCTATGAAAAGAATGATGTGGAGCCATGAAACTTACAAGTTATTCCACACTTTTCTTGACACTTTTCATTTCAATGATATGAAATGAAAAGAGATGGGGGCTTATGTGGGGCCAGGGTTAGGAGTGAATGAAGCAGGGCTATGGGTGGAACGGGGCAGAGCTGCGGGTAGAATGGGGTGAAGCCATGAGTCCTTATTTTGAGGACAAAATCTGGTAACCCTAAGTTTAGGAGACACCAATCGTTTATTCTGCTTTTCCCTAAAGCCCATTGGTCAGACATTCCTTAGCCAGCTAGTAGGTTGCAGGGGGAGGCAGGAGCATTAGCTGCAGAGATACATCTTTACTTCCTGCTTCCCTCTGCAGCTCAAAGTTGGGTGCCTATGCCTGAGGAGGCTGTCATGGTAGTAGCTTAGTCCAGAGGTTTTTGGGGTTTTTTTTATTCCTTTTCCCATTATGAAAAGTTGAGAGGTTGAATTGTAGAGAGGCCTCTGACTAGTGAAAATATACCGGGAGAGAAAACCAGCAATCCCTATCAAAGTGCTGAAGGCTTTCACCAGTGTGGTGTGCACTGAGAGAGAAAACTTGCAACCTCAGAGATTTTTGCAGGCTGCCTGTGAGCAATGGTGAAAATGCTGGAGAACAGAACATCCACCAAATCTGATTTATATGCTTGTAGAATTAGGGCATCTGCCGGGAAATTACTAAATAGGAGAACTGATAGAGCTGTATCCTTTAAAGAAGAAAAATGAAAAGAAGAGTTGGAAGAACAAGCCAGTTTTTAACTTTCTTTGTCTTTTGCTTATTTTCGGAATCTTTTCTGTGGAGCATACGGTACCGTATATACTCGAATATAAGCCAATCTGAATATAAACCAAGGTAACCTTTTTCCCCTCAAAAAGGGGAGGGGGGTGAGGTTGACTTGAATATAAACTGAGGTTAAAACTTGGATTATCACTGTAAGCCAATCTACTAAGACTATACATTTTTGCCATAAGTTTTAATACATTATTTAACTTTACAATGTCTAATTTTAACCTCTTTGCTTCCCTGACATAAACCTTAAAAATAGAAAAAAGTTTTTATATGTAACACCGCACAAAAAACTAAGACATAAAAATAGATAAAAGTCACAAATCATAAAGATAACATCATGTAATATTGCACTTAGGGCGCCTTTTACTAAGGTGCGTTAGGGCCTTAATGTGCGGAATAGCACGCGCTAAATTGCCACGTGCGCTAGACCTTAAAGCCAGCATTGAGCTGGCATTATTCTACAAGCGTACCGTGCGGTTTAGCGTGCGGTAATTTCACGCGTGCGCTAAAAATGCTAGCGCACCTTAGTAAAAGGAGCCCTTAATGTGTACCATAGCTGAAACATCAATTTCAAATAATATTACAGAATTTAAGAATACAATCAATATAAGAATAACCACAATACTAGCAGATAACTACTAAAATGACATGCATTATGCATGTGTACCATGTTACACCATTGAGGTAAAACACAAATCAAAGACATGAAGCTGGAGCAATAGAACATAGCATAAAATTCAGCAATACAATTACTGTGTAGGCAGCAGAGATAATGTGGGCACATGCACAAAAATGTTTTCCTAGGCCAGGGGTAGGCAATTCCGGTCCTCGAGAGCCGGAGCCAGGTCAGGTTTTCAGGATATCCACAATAAATATGCATGAGATAGATTTGCATCTCAATCTCGTACATAGTCATTGCGGATATCCTGAAAACGTGACCTGGCACCGGCTCTTGAGGACCGGAATTGCCTACCCCTGTCTTAGACTATCAATATTCCGTCTTCCTGCTGAAGAACATTTTGTGTTAACTAAAAGTTTAACTGCTGAAGACCATACCCTAAACGTTTGAATAGCCTTAGGGTTCATCTTTTGAAGCACATCAAGCAATATTGTAGTGGAGCGTGGGTTATACTCAAGGAAAAACATCAAATCCTCTGTGGAAGTTATGATTTTTGTTGCTGCTTAACTCCAATAACTGTTTTACTTACAAAAGTGTTTATAAGCTGTGCCGAGGCTTAATTTGAGCATATACAAGTTTTAATGGTACAGTATGTGTTGAGAATAACAGTTGATTATGCAAATCCTTCTTTCTTTAAATGAATTCTTTAACTTGCTAAAGAGAATTTGTAACGATGGGCTTGTTTTCACCTCTTCCTGACGGCCACTTCAGTGCTACCACCTCCCTACCCGATGACCGGCACATCTGCTGTCCCACCACCTGGCTGACCGGTTCTTTACCGGTCTGAAGCTCAGGCCAATGTTGTGTGTTGAGCTGGAGTGGGGCCTTACGCATCTACGCATTCTCAATGCCTCTGCTGGCTCCTTTCCGAGATTCTCAGAGAGGAAGGGAACCGCCAGGCCTTGATCATGTGCAAATGCGTAAGGCCCCACTCCAGTTCAACACACAACATTGGCCTCAGCTTCAAACTGGAAAAGAACTGTGCCGGTAAAAACAGTGCCGGTCGGCCAGGGGGAGGGACAGATGTGCCGGTCATCGGCTAGGGAGGTGGTAGCATTGAAGTGGCCGTCAGGCAAGGGTGAAAACAAGTGCAGGCTAGTGGGTAGAGAGGTTATAGGACTGAAGTGCGGGAGAGATGGGATCAGGAACAAAAGTGCTGGTTAGCGGTTGGGGGTGGGGGGTGGGGGTGGAGATGTGCACAACCTAATAAGTGCTAGTCAACACGGCTTCAGGAAAGGGAAGTCATGTTTGACAAATTTACTTCAATTTTTTGACAAGGTGAATAAACAAATCGATAATGGAGATCCAGTGGACATAATCTATTTGGACTTCCAGAAAGCGTTTGACAAGGTCCCGCACGCAAGGCTTATGAGTAAATTACTAAGTCATGGAATAGGAGGAGAAGTGCACAGATGGATCGGCAAATGGCTAGAGAACAGAAAACAGAGGGTGATAATAAATGGGAAATTCTCAGATTGGGAGAAGGTGACTAGCGGCGTGCCTCAGGGCTCGGTTCTTGGACCCATCTTGTTCAATATTTTTATAAATGACCTTGAAGAGGAAACGACATGCAATATAATCAAGTTTGCAGATTGCACAAAATTATGTCGGGGGGTTGGCTCTCCAAGGGACTGCGAGGATCTTCAGAAGGATCTGAACCAGCTGGAAAAATGGGCGATAAAGTGGCAAATGAATTTCAATATAGACAAATGCAAGGTGATGCATCTGGGAAAGAAAAATAAAGAACATGAATATAGAATATTGGGTGTGACATTAGCCAAATGCGAACAAGAAAGGGACTTGGGGGTCCTGATAGACAGAACCCTAAAACCATCGGTTCAATGTGCGGCGGCAGCAAAGAAAGCAAACAGGATGTTGGGCATGATTAAAAAGGGGATCATGAGTAGGTCAGAGGACATCATAATGCCACTTTACAGAGCGATGGTCAGACCACACTTGGAATACTGTGTCCAACACTGGTCTCCATACCTCAAGAAGGATATAACTCTGCTGGAAAGGGTGCAGAGGCGAGCCACTAAACTAGTCAAAGGTATGGAGAATTAGAGCTATCAAGAACGCCTCCGAAAACTTGGACTGTTCACCCTCGAAAAGAGAAGATTGAGGGGGATTTGATAGAGACTTTTAAAATATTAAAAGGATTTGACATAATAGACCAGGAAGAAGCATTACTGACATTTTCAAATGTGACACGGACAAGAGGTCATAGCCTGAAACTGTGTGGCAGCAGGTTCAGGACAAATATCAGGAAGTTCTGCTTCACACAGCGAGTGGTGAGCGCTTGGAATGCTCTCCCAGAGGAGCTTGTGGCGGAGAATAGTGTTCAGGGTTTCAAGCGCAAGTTGGATGCACACCTTCTTGCAAATCATATCGAGGGATATGGGAGATCCGGGTCTCCAACAGGGAGCACCTAACTGGGCCTCCGCGTGTGCGGATCGCTGGACTAGATGGACCTAGGTATGATCCGGTGAAGGCGTTTCTTATGTTCTTATGTTCAGAGAGAGGGAAGGAGGGACAGAGGGAGGAAGCAAGAAAGATTAAGGCGTGAATATAAACCGAGACCCCCATTTTGGGGCCATTTTTTGGGCCCAAAAATCTCAGTTTATATTCGAGTATATACGGTAACAGATGAATTGTTCCCTTTGTTATTTTTTTCACCCAGTAATTAAGTTTTAATAGTAGCAAGGAAAATGCCTTTTTTGGAATAAGTAACAGGCACTAGAAGAAGTGAATATACTTCCATTTGAACTAAGGCCTAGTAGAAAATTTTTCCCTCCATCTCAATGAATGCTTTACACACCTCTCTGGTTTCCTGCTGCCCCTGGAGCTACCACCCCAGAATCTTCCCCAGGGACCAACTATGTGTAATAATATACATTGTTTTTTCTGACAGATTTGGAGCACTGATCAGAAGGATCCTCAGTGTAGTGCATTCCAAAAGCAAAGGTAAAATGCCATCACCATGGTAAAAACACTAGGTTGACTTGTTTCAAGTCCCTTCATGTTTCCAATGGAACAAACAGAGCTTAAAGGAGAGCTGCAGGACTTGTTCCCTTTTCTCAAGCACCCCACTGCATTGTCATTCACATTTTACTCCTATTAATTTAAAGTTAGCCACAATGGAAACAGTGAACACTGGTGGAAGAAGAAGCATTATTATGTTAGAAACCCAAGACCCCTGGAGAGCTCAGGTAACAGTAAAGTGAATGGCATGTGCAGTGACTGAGCATTTCACCCTGTTTCAGGGAGGGTTTCCATAGCACTGAGATTTGCACAACAGATACCACTGAGTTTGGATGCATTGGTTTCATGAAAATGGCTCCAGGCGCAGGTAACTGTCTGTTATTGCAGCCTTCTCTGCAAATGCATCACGCTTTCAGTGACTCAGGGTATAAAAGAAAAAGACACAAATATTGCAAAGCGTACTTGCACAAATCCAGGCCTTCATTTTGATATGTTTCCAATATTGTCATCGTACCTGATTGAAAATATAAGATTTGAATTTAAAATATAACAGAGACAGGAGAGAGACCATCTTAGGCATCAAGAGACTCAAGTTTCCATCACTATTGTACATTTAGGAGTAATTTTATGAACTATTTTGCATGTTTAAAACTGATTTATGTATGTAAAAGGCCTCGTATAATCAGGTCAAACCTAAAAGGACACACAGTGTTTAGTGTGATTCTCTAAAAGGCACTCGCCATATGTAGAATCATGCTTAGCGCCTGTACACACACCTAAACTAAAGTTTATATACCACATCATCTCCATAAAGATAGAGCTCGGCACAGTTTACAGGTAAATTCAATAAATGAGGGAAGGACATAATAAGAAATTAGAGGTTATGAAGAGGATAGCTAGCTTTACATTTTAAATAGATAGCTTTACGTTTTGGAGAAAAGCCAGGTTTTCGGAATAATTGAAATGAGGCTAGGTTCAGCAGCGGGGCAAGGAGGTTATTCCAAATCTCAGTGAATTTGAAGAAAAGGGATTTCCCTAATTTTCTTGCATACATGACGCCTTTTAACGAGGGGAAAGATAGTTTGAGTTTGTGGGCGGATCTGGTAGTGTCAGGTCTCGAAGAATTCCAGGATAGTGGAATTAGGGGAGGAAGAATGCCATGTAGGATCTTGAATGTTAGGCAGGTACATTTAAAGTGAATCCTAGAAATCACCGGAAGCCAGTGAAGTTTTGACAGAAGCGGGCAAACATGGACAAATTTGCTTTTTGCGAAGATCAACCTAGTTGCAGTGTTCTGGATTCGCTGAAGTCTTTGAAGATTTTTATTGGTTAGACTTAGATAGATGGAATTACAATAGTCCAGTCTGGAAAGAATGATTGATTGTACAAGGACAGCAAAATGTTGTTGGCGGAAGCAGGATCTCACTTTCCTCAACATGTGAAGACTAAAAAAACATTTTTTTTACCAGAGAGTTGAGATGATCATTAAAGGAAAGTGTAGAGTCAATAATGATGCCCAAAACTTTGCTTGAGAATTTGATCTGCAGTGTGGGAACGCTGCTTGGCTGGCCCAGAACTTCCTCTCTGACATCAGAATTGGCATTGGGAGAGGAAGGCTTGTCGGCCCGACGCTTCTGTGTCGGGAAGCAGGGAGAGCTTGAGGCGGTGGTGGCTTGGGGGAGGGCAGTGAGAAAGAAAGAAAGAAAGGGGGCAGGCAGGGAGACAGAAAGAAGGGGGGGTAGGGAGACAGAAAGAAAGAAGGGAAACAGAAAGAAAGAAAGGGGGGACAGGGAGACAGAAAGAAAGAAAGGGGGCAAGCAGGGAGAAAGAAAGAAAGAGGAGGGGTGCAGGGAGAGAGGAAGAAAAAGTTGGGGGAAGGAATGAGGTCTGGAGGAGAGGAAGCATACAGTAGACTGAAAGAAGGGAAGAAATATTGGATGCACAATCAGAAAAAGAAAGTGCAACCAGAGAGTCATGAAATCACCATACAACAAAGGTAGGAAAAATTATTTTATTTTCAATTTAGTGAACAAAATGTGTCTGGTCTGAGAATTTATATCTGCTGTCTATATTTTGCATTATGGCCCCCTTTTACTAAACCGCAATAGCGTTTTTTAGCACAGGGAGCCTATGAGCGTCGAGAGCAGCGTGGGGCATTCAGCGCAGCTCCCTGCACTAAAAACTGCTATTGCGGTTTAGTAAAAAGGGTGGGGGGTATATTTGTCTATTTTTGTATAATTGTTACTGAGGTGACATTGCATAGAGTCATCTGCCTTGACCTCTTTGAAAAACCACGGAATATAAATGATAATTAACATTTTCTCTGCGTACAGTGTGCTTTGTGTTTGACTTGGTCATTTTAAAAGCGCCCAAAAAGTGTGGGCACCCCTGGTCTAAGTGGTTTACATTCAGGTGCTCAAGCATTTTTTCCTATCTGTCCTGGCAGGCTCACACTCTATCTAATGTACCTGGGGCACTGGGGGATTAAGTGACTTGCCCAGGGTCACAAGGAGCAGTGTGGGGTTTTAACCCACAACCTCAGGGTGCTGAGGCTGTGGCTCTAACCACTGCACCACACACTCCCCTAATTATTTCTATAGTGCTACCAGACGTACGCAGCGCTGTACAGAGTTACAAAGAAGACAATCCCTGCTCGAAAGAACTTACAATCTAAACAGACAAATCAGACAAACAGGATGGATACAGTTAAGGGGAACGGTTAATCTTCTGGCTAGGTGGGCAGAGGAGTAGGGTTATGGATTAAAGGCTATATCAAAAAAGGTGGGTTTTCATTCTGTTTTTGAACAAGGAAAGAGAAGGGGCTTGGTGGACAAACTCAGGTAATTTATTCCAGGCATAGGCGGCAGCTAGATAAAAGGAACAAAGTCTGGAATTGTCAGGGAGGAGAAGGGTACAGCTAAGATCGGCTTATCTGAGGAACGGAATTCTCTGGGAGGTGTATAAGGTGAAAGAAGAGAGGAGAGATATTAAGGGGCAGCAGAATGAACACACTTGTAGGTCTCGTACTGGTTGTATTAATGTGGTTGGTGAAACAGCAGCAAATAAGAAATGCTATTGTGATGGGCCTGTGTTGGTAAGAATGAGCTAATCTATAGAAGCTATGATGTGTGGGCTAAAATGGTCAGGCTTGTTGCCATTGTATGAGACTGTAAAGAGGTTTACTGTTTTGCTTCTGTTCTGGAATTGTATTCTTGCTACTGACTTTGTATTTTTGGAACGTTTCCTGCCAGTATGTCTTGATTACAGTTTTTAATATATATATATATATATATATATATATATATAAAAGATGATCCTGAAAGATACGGGAGAAACAGGGAAGAAGAAAGAAAGGGGGCAGTAGAATAAGACAGAATGTAGGAATAGCCTTATTGGGTCAGTCTAATTATCCATCTAGCCCAGTAGCCCATCCTCATGGTGGCCAATCCAAGTCACTAATACTTGGCAAAAACCCAAATAGGATAGATAGGATAAAGGGGGAAGGCTGGGGAATGAAGGAGAGGAAATAGAGAACAAAATGGAGCAATGAGCAAGTATGGGGAAGGGGATCAAAGCGAAGAGAGGATGCTGAGATAAGGGGAAAATGGGGAAGGGACTATTATAGGAAAGAAGTTGTCTATATGGCCACCAGCAAGTTTGTGATTGTGCTCTGAGGCAGCCTAAATATTTGTTATGAAAAGCCCTGTCCCAGTGCTAACAAGATTCCACAGCTAAAATAAAGTATAATATAAGAAGGTATGGCAGTGTTACATACATTACTGAAAGATCCCAAGCATTGTGTGTCATACCAGATACATTATGAAGAGAAAATGGCCACCTGGCCTAGCCTGCCCACATGTACCTGTTTACTGCCCTGACACAAGTCTTACTTATCTGTCCTCTCTTCCCTGCCTTGTTGCTAAGGAGACACCAAAGGAAATCAGTAGTTTGACTTTTTTAAATCAATCTCTAAAATGTCTCTCTTCCAATGCCAGTCAGATTGCATGATTGCCCTCTGTTTTCTGCCACATTTACTCCCACCTATTGGCCAAGTGATGTAGGGTATCCAATTCCCTTCCTTGAGCGCTGGAAATACTAAAACGGTTAGGGTTCTTCAGCTTGGAAAAGAGACAGCTGAGGAGAGATATGAATGAAGTCTACAAAATCCTGAGTGGAGTAGAACGGGTACAAGTGGATCGATTTTTCACTCCGTTAAAAATTACAAAGACTAGGGGGACACTCGATGAAGTTACAGGGAAATACTCTTAAAACCAATAGGAGGAAATTTTTTTCACTCAGAGAATAGTTAAGTTCTGGAACGTGTTGCCAGAGGATGTGGTAAGAGCGGATAGCGTAGCTGGTTTTAAGAAATATTTGGACAAGTTCCTGGAAGAAAAGTCCATAGTCTGTTATTGAGAAAAACATGGGGAAGCCACTGCTTGCCCTGTATTGGTGGATATTGCTACACCTTGGGTTTTGGCCAGGTACTAGTGACCTGGATTGGCCACTGTGAGAACGGGCTACTGGGCTTGATGAACCAGTGGTCTGACCCAGTAAGGCTATTCTTATGAATATGCAGAAGATGTATCTGTATCAACTTGAGGCACTGCATGCATATAGTATTATATTCTTTGCATATTTATTAGGGATGTCCTGAAAACCAGGCTAGTTTCAAATTATTGAGGACTTGAGTCAGACTTCTATCTAAGGCTACAAGTGGCACCGCCAACTTAAGGCATGCAACCCTGATCTGAAAATTAAATCCAGGTCTTCTGGACTAATCATTGTTTTTTTCTTTTGTTCAGGGTATTCAGGACTATAAATGCATGTAGATAACAGCACATAAGCAGAGCGTTGTTATCCTTTAAAATTTAGATTGCGTACTTAAGTTCTTTGACAGCATAGCACCAACTACTGGGCTTTCAGTGTGAATACAGATTTTAGTAAGAACGTACAAATTGGAACTGTCAGACCGATAGTATTTTAGAAAATGATCTGCCGACATAAATCCTTTTCTAAACTACTTGCTATATGTGGACTGGCTGTAGCCTTTCCTCTGCAGCAACTTCCTGTTGCCGCATAGGAGGGACACTCAGAAGAAAGACCCCTTGGGTTGGCCAGAGAGAGCCTGGCTGAATCATTGCCAGGAAGACAATCGTTTGTAAGACCAGCGGGTAGACAAAAAGTAGGCAGGCAATGAGGGAGCGTTGTTGGACTTGTGTGTGTGTGTGTGTGTGTGTGTGTGTGTGTGTGTGTGTGTGTGAGGGGGAGGGGAAAGAAAAAGTTCAGATGGGACTGGGCAGTGTTCTTTAGTGCAAAGGCCACAGTCTTTATATGTATACTGTATTGTGTCCATATATGGTGATTCAGAGTAAGTGACTGAATGGACTTTCAAAACCCAACAGTTTGTCCAGGTTTTTGAAGGCCCCAAGTTCGAGGCAGCATCTGGATGGCCTCTGAGCATGAGCGGACGTGATGTGATGATGTCACATGCTTATGCACATGCATGTGATCATATAGCCTCCATGCATGGCTGGAAGCCCTCCAGACGTGGCCCAGACTTGGGGAAGAAGAGATGAGGTTTGTGTGGGGGCGGAGCTGGGGATGGAGCAGGGCATAGCTAGGGCAGAACAGGGGGTGGCCACTTATCCTCTTTCTTCAAGAAGAATTCTGGTAACCCTATGTGCACTGCCCTTCTGAAATGGGGAATACGGTACATAGGTATATTTTGGCTCTACCCTAGTCTAGTCCCAGGCCACATCCCCTTACTCTATGCATGGATTCACAATTTGCACATATAAATCCTGGCTTTCTAGAACTGAATTTTAGTTTACATGTTTTCAAAATGCATGAGAATTCTAAAATAACCTCTAATAATCAGAGGATTAAGAAAAGTATGATTTTTACAAGTACTTCGTCAAAAGTTTCTTTGCCTAACAAGAATCCCCAGATAACTGAAATTGCATTTAGTTATTTTTCCTTCTTCTGTATGAAATGAAGAAGTGTCTCATGAGAGACTCTAGAGGAAATTAAAAAGTCATAGGATAGAAGACAGGTTAAAGCCTAGGACTCAAAAGAATAAAACTAGATGGTCAGCTGTCCCAGTGGAGTGATATGAATAGCAGAGTGCTCTAAAGATTTCTATAGGGACCAGTGGGTTCTGGAAGGAGCGGGAGGGCAGAGAGGAGGATGAGTGCTGGTGCCCCTACCAAAACTGTGCCTGGGGTGGATCGCCCCCCGCCCCTTTACTATTTCACCTTCTGAAACCCCAACTTCTGCCAGCATAAGTTCACATTTGCCAGCCCAGCCTCACATCAACCCCAGTTCCCTTCCCTCAGCCTGTCCCTATATCAGACCCATCTCCAAGCCCAGACTTTTTTCAAAGTTGCCTCACATGTCTCCATCCCCTGCATCAGAGCCATCTCCCCTCCCATACTTTAGTATTTTCCCTTCTCCCCGGACATGTCCTCTTTTTAGAGGACAGCCCAGTGCTCAGAGGGATTTCAAAAACCCAGCAGTTTGTCTGGGTTTTGGAAGTCCCTGACCTTAGGGCCACATCTGGAGGGCATCTGTGCATACATGGACGTTGATGTGATGATGTCATATGAATTCGCATAACATCATTACGTTGACGTCCGCGCATGCGAAGATGCGGCCCCGAGCTCGGGGAGGTTCATGGGGGGGCGGAACAGGATGGAGCTGGAGGTGGAATGAGGTGGGGCTGGGGGCATAATGGGGCAGGATCAGGTATCCTGTTAGAGGAAATCTGGCAACCCTAGCATGGCTGTGCCAGCATTAACAGCAAAAGGAGTGGTTAAGGGGCAGTGGAGGCTTGGCTTTCAGGCATTCTGCTAGACTCTGCTGGCCCCACCCCCTCAGCAACAGGAAGTATGCATCAAAGGAGATGGGTCTGCAGAGCCTTGCAAAGTGCATGAGCACCAAGAATCTCCAATTTCCTTACTGGTCCTTTTAATCCAAACACTATGGAAGTTGTACATGGAAAAGGGGAGGATGCCTGGACCATGTGGGCAGGAGAGAGAGGTTCCCACCTCTATACTCAAAGCATTTGGTGTGTGGGGGGGCATTGTTTCCCCTATTGTCTCCCCAAACAATGCCTGTGCCCAGTAGATTAGAGAAGGTGGCAGCTGGTAGGCCGTTTTTGGTGGGGCCAGGGCATGGGTGACCGCCCCCCCCCCCCACACACACACACCCTTTCTGATGCTTCCTATGAAGGAAGCAGTTCAGTCTCTTAATTTCCAATTGTTTATTACAAATAAGTAAACAAGAACTTACTTTCAGTAGTTAAAAACAAGAGTGCAACACTGATTCTAGTTCAATGCAAACAAGTAGAATGTACAGTGTAACTGAATGTTAATTGACTATGGCCGGATGCTGAATTACTAATGAGATGAATGTTGAATTAACTGGAGAAGTGGATGTTGACCTAATCAATGAGAAACTGATTGACTTTTAAGAATAGAGAGGGAGGGGTGCAAAAGAATACCCGAAAGACTAGGGGGTCTTGGATTAGCCAGTAGACTCAAAGGTTGTATCTTAGGCTGAGGCCTGAAGCCAGGCAATACTCAAGGAGTCTGGGTTGAATGGGTCACATGCGACTTGTGGAGCGGCTTTATAGAAAGCATTTAAAAATCGGAAAGTATTTACAAAATTTTTAATTTATACATACAATTAAATTAATAAAAGTCATTGAATAAAAACAAGAAAAGACAGAAACCTTAGGCTGGACCACCATAAGTGCCATTTTTTAATTATTATATTTAATGTGAATTGCAACACAGACTGTACAACTAGCAAACAATACAAGTATGCTCGATACTGTACAAAGACAATAATATCCCACAGACACCCTCAGCAAAAACTCCTCAGGCAAACAGACCCTCATACTCCCCACCCAAAACACAACTGTCATTACCTATTTGCCCACCCTCACATGCACAAACACATCTACCCAACCATCCATCCCTTGGCAGGTCTTCGAAACCCAGGAAAGAAACCAGAACAGCCCAAGCCTATTCAGAGGGGTGGCCTGGGCAGAGAGTCAATAACTCTTTCCAAAGTGCTACATAACACAAATGCTCTATTCTGCCTCCTGGAGGAGACCTTTGTATCTCGAATCGAGCCACCTCTGCAATCCGACTAAGCCATGGGAAAAGGAGGCCGCTCGATCTGACATCCAATGTTGCAACAACAGCTTTTTAACCACCAAAACAGCCATGTAGATAACTTTGGTTGAGGGAAGGAGAACCCCAACCCCACCTCCAACAATGCTCTCTGATCCCCAAGCAGTAACATGCCATAATCCTAGAGGATGGAGCACTTCACTATCTGTTCGATGACGGGGAGGACTTGCAACCATAATTCCATGCCAGGGCACTCCAAAAAATGATGGATTAGTGTACCTTGAGAACGATTACATTTACTAAGCAGTGCTAAAAAGTGGCCAATGCTATCCCCAGTGCAGGTCTTTCCTGCATGCTGAGGCCACTTATAGCGGTAAAATGACCCCATTATTCCTATTATGGCCACACCCCATTAGTGTTTGAGCCTATTTTCTAAGCAGTAAGGGCTCACTTGCTAACATTGTGCTAATTGGTTAGCTCGCATAATGTAGCTGCACTCTCAGCCTCCATACATACCCCAGTGCTAAAAAAATTCCATTCCTTGTTAGTGTGTGGATAGCATGCGCTGATCCCCACTCTAAGGTAGCACTTTTTAACCTGTTGTAAGCATGTGTTAGTGCTTTCCGCAGCTTAGTAAAAGGACTCCAAAGTGTTTTTAATCTTCTCTTAAACAGCAAAGAATGTTGTTCCCTTAACATCAAAGGAAATTGGTTCCAGCTCTCTGGACCCATAACTCTAAAAATCTGTTTCCTCAGCTTTACATATTTAAATTCCTCCCTGGCTGACATCTACAGCTGATTCCTTGACTCAAATCTTAAGGATGTCTTTGGGACATATACTCCCCGATATTCAGACCACAGGAGATTGCCAGCAATCTCCCACAGTTTGCGGCAACAGAGGTGTACCTAGGGTATGTGACACCCAGGGCTCATTGTTTTTTGATACCCCCCTGCCATCATTTTTGACACCCCCCAATGTAAAAAAATATTTTTAGTAATGTTCCCCCCAGGTGCCAGCCATGAGGGGGTGTTCCCGGCCTAGGAGTCATGGTCCGGGAACTTCCCTTCTCATGGCCCGGTGCCAAGGCTCTGGATAGTCCCCGTGGCCCAGCATGTTCCCAGCCTTCTCTCCCTTTACCTTC
Organism: Geotrypetes seraphini; assembly: GCF_902459505.1. Taxonomy (NCBI): domain Eukaryota; kingdom Metazoa; phylum Chordata; class Amphibia; order Gymnophiona; family Dermophiidae; genus Geotrypetes; species Geotrypetes seraphini. The sequence continues at coordinate 371,834,816 of NC_047085.1, forward strand.
CGTGAAGCTGAAAAAACTGCCAGCCTCAGCAGTGATTCAGCTACGTCGCCTGCGGCTCCCCTTCCTGCTTTCCCCATCTGCCTCTGCAATCTACCCGGGCGGAAACAGGAAGTTGCATCATTGGCAGACGCGGAAAGCAGGAAAGGGAGCAACGGGCAACGTAGCTGAATCACTGCCAAGGCCGGCAGTTTTTTCAGCTTCATGGAAGGTAAAGGGAGAGAAGGCTGGGAAAATGCTGGGCCATGGGGACTATCCAGAGCCTTGGCACCGGGCCGTGAGAAGGGTAGTTCCCGGACCATGACTCCCAGGCCAGGAACACTCCCCTCATGGCTGGCACCCGGGGCGGACCGCCCTCCCCTTCCCCCCGCCTCCCTCTTGGTACACCACTGTGCAGCAAACCCAGAAATTCAATTCCACACTGGTATCTGGTGACGGTATTGAATTTCTGGTCTATTTTTGGCTGGCTGAGAAATAGCTGGCTAGGGCAATATTTAGTGACTTGCCGGCAAATCAACAGCCAAGATAGAACCACCTAAAAGGATGTTGTTGAACTGCTGAATATTGGTGGTGACTGGCTATGTCATGTGACATAGCTGGTCATGGGCCAATCCGCTAAGCCAGATATTCAATCACTATCTCCCACTGAATTTTGCAGGATAGCTGTCTATGTGTTATTTAGCCTGCCAGGAGCCGTTCCCAGACAGCTAAATAGCACTGAATATCGGTCTCATAGAGTCAAAAGGTCCTTTAAATGTAGAATTATTGATCAGCTTAAACATAATTAGCAATATATTTTTTTTAATTGTCAGCCCTCTTCTATTGGGAGCCAGTGCACTTGCTGTAAATAAGGTTGTATATTCTCCAGGATGGGATGTGTCATTTTACACTGGCATTTTGGAACAGGATCTGGCAATGCAGAACCTGGTTTTTTTTGTTTGTTTGTTTTTAAAAAAAGGATATTTACGTACAAGCTGGTTAAATATGGCAGAAAAACACATTTTATGATAATAATCATCTAAAATATCAATGGAGCCAAGATGGCAACATAAACATTTATGAGCTGGAACATAAGTGTGTGTGTTCTGAATGACCAACATACATGTGTATGTGGAGGAACTTAAACGTTGATGTGCCCTTATACAAAACGATGACCCCTAGTGGTAGTAGGGTGAAACTATTATTAGGGGTCACCAGCACCATTTTGGATTGACACCAGTGAGGGCAGGAACAATTGGGCATCACTCCAGACCAATACCCAGCAATACTTCAGGTATGGTAGGCCTGGGGAAGGGAGCCTTCAGGAAGGTGAGGAGAGGGGTTAGGGGGATTTAAAGCCTTAGGGGATAGTTCATGGTCAGGACTGTCACTGCAGGGGCTAGTCAGATTGAAGGGAATGGTGGGGATTGGTGGGGGCTTGTTGAGAAGGGGGTGCACTAGAGGGGCATTCTGCTTGGGAGAGGGCTCTATCGTCAAATGTTTTTAAGTCTGTGCTAGGATCCTCTGCACTGCAGCCCAGGAGCATCAGTCCTTGGCTTGGTAGTCCAGTGCTCATGGGTCAGTGGACTAATGCTGTGTGCAAAGTGTCTTTCAAACAGTGTTGTTCCTTTATCATGGGAATCAGTAACCTACAGCAGAGATATTGCAGGTTAGTGATTGCTGACTCCTATAGTAAATCAAGATGCAGTAAAAGTTTGCATTTCATTGCATCTTCATAACTTCCTCCCTAAGCAATAGTTTCCCTAACTGTCTGAATTTAATGCGAGACGTTTTGACTTTTAGTGAGTCAAATAAGAAGGCGGAGGTTATTATATTGGTGGCACAAAGGATTTTAATGTAGACACCCCCATAATTTAGATAGGATCAGCAAGAATCATCAACCATTTTCTGTCAGATAAAACCTTTGTATATCTCACCTCTGACCAAAGTCAGGGAAGGGGATATCTCTGCTGGGTTAGACAACTGGTTCCCTGTTATCAGGAGCAAGTTAATCTAGTCCTGGCTGTACACAATGGATGTATGAGTTTGTAGCTCTGATCTTATGGAGAACAACAGAAAAACAAACCTATAAGTAAGTGTACTGTGAAATAAGGTACATTCAGCAGTACTCTTCTAGCATACAGCCAGACAACAATCTGAGAGCCCATGTCCCCTAAGGGCAAATATCTTATCAAAACTAAAAAAAGAAACAAATAAGCAAAACAAAAATGTTGTTCTTCAACATATAAAAGAGTCTACCCATGTAGATAGTAAATTTCAAACCTGAGCAATTATTCAGCAGTTTTGAAAATATTGGGGAAAAAAAATTATTTTTTTTTTCTGCTCTGAGGAAGAAGGGGTTACCTTCGAAAGCTAATCATAAACTACATTAAGTTAGTCCAATAAAAAAGGTATTGTTTTTTTTATTTTCTTTTTATGTTTTTGTTTTATTTCTACATATTACCTTGAAGAATGGACCGACAAGGCCACCACACCATTTCGTTCAGCAGTTTTGAAACGTGCAGGACTCCACAGCTGCAAGGAATAGGTCAGCCATTCATAAATCTCAGTTCATTCTCACTTTCCCACCAGGAATCTGATTCAGATATCACTCGAGCCCCTGCTGCTAGCAGCAAACTGCTGCCAGTAGTACAAGGGGCCTCATGTCCATGTGAATCTTTTGACTAACTGAACCATTTGGGTCTAGAACCAACAACCCAGCCAAAAAAGCATTCCTACCTCAATAGGCAGTAAATCTTGTCGTTATTCTGCTTTGATAGTTGTTCTTAAAAAAATATGGTACTGTTTATATATGTTTATAGATTGTATGATCTGAAGTGGTATCAATGTGCTTGTTAATAATTGAACAAGAGGCCCATTTTCTTGTAATCTGCAGCTGCATATGTTACTTTTTCTACATCCATATGAAGAGCATTAGCTTTCTTGGTTTATCATATACTATAAGCTTGAAAGACAAGTAGATTTTACCTAATGCTGCTAGAGTTTTGGCAGATTTGCAGTGTGTCCGCATGTGAGTGTATGTTTGTCTTTTAGCGAAACCAGAATCTAAAGCAGAGCTGATAGATACTTCCCAGACTGCATGAACATGGTTAATCCCATAGCAGTGACTTATGGGCATCACATTTGCTTATAATGATGTTAGCAGAAGAGGGTTTTTTTTTTTTTTTAATATCTTTACATTACATTAGTGATTTTTATTCTGCCATTACCTTGCGGTTCAAGGCGAATTACGTAAGAGGTTATCTGGACATTTCCCGGAGTGTTACAGAGTAGAGCGTGTTACTTCAGGGGATTGAAATGCTTCCTGCTATGGTACTGTACGCTGAATAGGGGTAGATGTCCTTGCCATGGAGGGGTCGGAGCGGATGGTGCCATTTTAAAGCCAAAAATAAGTCCAACATATTTTACAACAACAAAATAGGGAGATAACTAGTTTGAATCTGTGATGAAAAATCACAAGGCACAATAAAACAATCACAGCTCTAACAGAAATTATCAATTATTATAAATGTGAATGTAAAGTGCTCAGACCATATAACCATTAATTTAGTGATGACACCAAACTGCGGTTTAGATAGGGACCATCATTGCATCTTTACAATCCCTGACCCAACCAATAAACATACACTAAGTAAAAGATATCCCCTTATCTAGATTCACTGGAAGGTTGGGTACTTCTTCTATCGCAGCTGTGATAAAGTGACTGGTGCTTGAAAGTGCCGAATAGTGCTATAAAAACATAAAGTAAACTGCCGTATCGGAATCCATGACCCCCGACTCGAGTTTCGGCTCTTCATCAGGAGGGGACGCATATGTCGGCAACCTATACCCGGCAGGCTAGGAAACACGAGCAGCAAATTAATGGTTATATGGTCTGAGCACTTTACAGTCACATTTATAATAATTGATAATTTCTATTAGAGATGTGATTGTTTTATTGTGCCAACATATTTTACAGACATTTTACACTTTAACAGCACTTAAAATCAGTCAAAATTGTATTCTATGATAAATACATATATCACCCCCCTCCCCCCGTCTACATATCCAAAAATTGCACTCTAAATTTAAAAGATATCTTTCCACCCACCCACCCTAGATGTGTATTATCAAAGGGGAAAATCAACAATCACTCCTTACAGAATTTTGTCAATGGCTCCCAAATATCCATAAACTTCCTATAATGTCCCTGTTGTATGGCCATCATATGTTCCATTTTAAAAGTGTAACACAGAGATTCCTACCAAAATGTATAATTTAACCGATCCCAGTTCTTCCAGTTCCTCAAAATAAGTTGTATGGCAACCCCTGTCATTATAAAGAGAAGTTTGTTATTCTGAGCAGATATTTGGCTTTTAGCCCTCATTAACATACCAAATAGGATGGTAGCAGAACAGTTTTGATCTGGCCTGAAGAATTTTGAAATTACATTGGCAAAAAATGGCCTTTCGTTTAGAATTACACACATCCCTCTATATTGGTGTGGCCCCTTCACAAATACTGTAAATCCGTGAATAACTCAGTTGCGCCTCTCTCCCAAAACTCCTTCTAACAAAACGCTTCCTCAAGGCTATTCACTAGGAGCCTGAACACTGACGGTAGCTGTGAAGCTGGAAGCAGTACATATGGTATAGCTCACCTTCATCGGAAGGCAGCCTTGGACAGTTCTGCATAGGTGCATATGCGCAAAGAATCTTTACACACTCAGAGCGCTACCGTCGTTGCCACCCTGCCCCTAGTAGCATGAGCCCCAGCCCGGGAGAGATATGGAGGGGAGAGAGAGGAGGAGCACGTGCTACAGCACTCCGGCGCCAATGACCAAAGTCGCGGGTGCTGAGCCCACGGATATAGAGGGAGACCTTTAGATTTTCTTCCTGAACCAACATAGTTTGATTTAAATAGTTTGTATAACTGAGGGTGAGAAAAGCTACATTTTGCACATTTGCTTCCCTGTTTGCCCTCCAAATGCATCAATCTCACAAGACATTAGTAATTGCTACCCAATTTAATCTACCATAATCTTCCTCTTTTTTTCCAGTGTAATCACAACCAGTTTACTGATTCTTCATTCACAAATCCTCTGGGTATTTCACCCTTATTTAATAGTCCAGTCTTTCCTCATCTATCTTTCATGGGGACAAGTTTTCTAACCTCTCTGGCAATATAAACTACCTTAAAAGTTTCTAAAATTTGCATTGGCGCTTGGCTCCTTAACTGTGACCCCTTTGGACATTCAGCTTTGTAAAAACTTGTACTTAAGCACCTAAATAGCTTACACATAGGTTACAAATACACCACTTACGCATTCAGGGCCATATTTTGTAAACGGCGCCGTATTTTAGGCGCCCTACTGCTGCCTAACTTAATTGGTTTTATTGGCTTTAATCAGCACGGTAATTGACTGCGTTATTTAAAACCAATTAAAAACTTGTTTTAAAAAAAGTAGGCGTCGTTTATGTATGTACAGCAGGATGCCTAACTGCGCCTTATTCCTAAGTGGGCGTGGTTAGGGGGTGGAGCAGGACTTAGGCGCCGTTAGGCACGCGTTACTAAAGAACTTAGAAGCCTGCAGTGTAGGCACCTAAGTATGATTGACACACGGCCATTTGTGTAGATGCCGCCGATTTAGGCTCTATTTACAGAATCTGGCCCTCGAGGCCCTGAACCATGCGGCTATTTTTTGACTGTTTTTCTTTGTAAAATAGCTGCTTGCCAAATATTTATCTTTCCCACAGCCTTATAGGTATTTTACCAAAGGCTCGCCATTGTTTAATTATTTAGTATTTAACATTTAAGAGCAACCTCATACATAGATTCAAAAAACGGTTGCAAACTTTAGGGTGGCAAATTGAGTGCTATGCAAGTACTCTATAACGGCAAAGTTGGACACTGAAACCGTTATGGAATACTAGAGTATGTTGGTGTTTGAGGGCCAAACTTTAGGTACAAGCATTTACACCATGTCAAAGGATGGTGTAAATGGCCTAGTGGTTAGAGCAGCTGCCTCAGCACCCTGAGGTTGTGAGTTCAATTCCCACTGCAGCTCCTTGTGACTCTAGGCAAGTCACTTAACACTTCATTGCCCCATGTAAACTACTTTGATTGTGTAAACCACACAGAAAAAGTAGTAAATCAAGTCCCATCCCCTTAAATATTGACAGTTGCACATATACAGGGCAGGATTAATCAATAGGCCCAGTAGGCACGTGCCTAGGGCCCGAAATGAAGGGGAGCCCAATGAAGGAGGGCATCAACATTGGTTTTTCCAAATGGTGATGGGCCTCTACAGCATCGATCGGCAACGCGGACCCCCCCTGATTGGCAACGTGGGCCCCCCGATCAGCAACGTGGCTCCCCCCCCCCCCCCCATCGATGGAAAGTAAGACAAGCAAGCAACGCGGATAAGAAAAGCAGCGGGAACTGTAATTTTGCAAGCGGTGCTGCTTACCCAAAGCTTCCCTCTGACGCAGCTTCCTGTTTCCGCCTGGGTGCATGGTGGGGTGGGGTGGGGCAGGAGGCCTAGTGTACTTATGTGCCTAGGGGCCCTCGACGAATTAATCCTGCCCTGCACATATAACGAACAATATTTTATCAACAATGCATATAAGTGCAGTACCTGACACCCCCCTGAGTCGCCATGTACCTCCCGTGTGAATGCCTCTTTTGCACTTATGCCCTGTAGAATTTAGGCACTACTGAATTGATATTCAATGTATTTTAACCGGGTAGGTTTAACCCCTTACTGTCACTGAAAATAATCGATTACTGCCAAACCGAGAACTGGCTTTTTTTTTTTTTTTTTGGGGGGGGAGGGTGATCTGGGGCCAGTTAGCTGCTGATATTCAGCACCTAACTGGCCAGGTTTACTGCATAAAATAGAACCACATAAAAATCTGTCTTATCTTTGCGCAGTAACCCATACATAGTAAGTGCTGAATATCACACACAACCGTATGTGTGTTAGCGGACTCAGCCCCTAAGTGTAGATATGTTAACTGCAAATTGGTGTCAATTAACACCACTTAAGTGTCATTATTAGGAGTTAAAGCCAATTAAACCCTGATTGTATAAATGGTGTCTAAAAATAGGCACCGAGGAATGTGGCACATTCAGCTATCAATCTTTAGTCAGGCACCATTTTTAGACTCACACCTAGCTGCGCCTAAATTGGACCTTGGCACCAGCATGAAATTCTTGACTCCAATTTATGCCAGGGTTTTCTTGGCCTAAATACTGGCTCCTAAGTTAGGTGCCTACTGGTGCCTAAGTTCAGTTTAGATGCCTACATGTAAAACATGCTCCAAATCCACCCATGATCTGCCCTTAACCTCAACCACTTTCTGGTTGGCGCTCGGGCTCGGTGCCTAACTAGCAATTATTTTTAATTTAAACTAATTGAGCTTGTTATCACTGCCGATTAAGCTTTTTAAAATAATTAATCCCCCTTTTACAAAACCAAGGCACAGGTTTTAGTGCCACCCACAGAGGTAGCAGCTCTGACACTCATAGAATTCCTATGAGCATTGAGCTGTTACCGTCATGGCTGGCGCTAAAAATCGCACTACGATTTTGTAAAAGGAGGAGTAAGTTAGGCATCTAGATGTGCCGATTTAGGTGCCTAACTTAGGCATCTTTTGTAGAATCTGAGCCTTAGTGTCCACTTAAGCAAGTACATTAGGCACTATTCTGAAAGTTACATGCACAATTTTGCACACTAATCACAAAATTGTGCACCCAAGTTTATAGAATTAGAGGAACAATTTTTATCTTGCTAATTCTGCACATCCTGACTGGACTTTTCTTTTTCTACCTAAATGTACTGTGCAGAATTGAGCTTTATGTTATTGTTCTTCAGTAAGGTCCCCCCAGAATATGTCACAGTTGGGGGGGATGGATGAGACTTCCCTGCATTCTGGGAGTGTGTGAATGCAGATTCATATTCAGGAAGATGTATTGACATGCCTACTTGTAGATAGCCTGAAATAAACTGTAACAGACTTCTTAAGGCCATTTATATAGTTGTCCAAGAAATACCCAGGTCTTGTCCCTCATGAACCCTGATTCGTAAGGTGTATGCAGTGTGGAGTAAATCAGCTTGTTAGGTGAACTGTTGTTCTTCCCTAAATGTTTTTTCTTTTGGTTATTTTATTTTAAACAAATGTAATTTATCCTTGTAGTCCTTATGTATCTTCTAATAACTATAGATAAGATTGTATGTTTTTATTGTTTAAATGGTCGTTATTTGTCCCCCCAAAATTACTATTGTTAAACGCATTGAATAATTTGATATAGCATTCAAATCAAAACTTTAATAAAACTTGAAACTTGATTAGTTGATGAGCTCTTGAATATTGGTTTTGTCTTGATTAGTTGGTCCGTTGTATTTTTGATATGTTTATTATGATTTTGTACACCGCTTTGTGCATTGGTTTATCAATAAATAAATGAAAAAGTACTGAAATGGGCTAAAAATCATGTCAATTGCCGTAAGGGCCTGATTATGTACAGTTTGACCTAAGCTGTATGCGCAAATCTGTGTGTTTGTCGATTTGCATGTAATCGTAATTGCTAATGCATGTAATTAATTAGCAAGCCAATCAGTGCCGATAATTAGCAATTGACAAGTAATAATTGGCACTAATTAGAAGTTACACGCACAACATTCTAAGCATATTCTATAAAGTGGTGTGTGCAAATTGTAGTGCGCAGATCTCAAAAGGGGTGTGGCCAGGGAAGGCGCATGGGTGGGTCATGAGTATTCCCAAAAGTTAGGCCACTGTTATAGAATATGCTCAATCTGTGTACTGGTATTTAGGCTTGCTTTTCATTGGCCTAAATGAGTGCGCTTAAATGTTAGACACACTTACGAGCACTAAGTGTGATTCTATAAACCACACCTAATTTCAGAGGCATTTTATGGAATTGTGCTAAGCGCCATCCTTTTCAGCACCAATTTTTTAGGTGCCATATATTATAGAATAAGGCTATACTCCTGGTTGCACAATACAGATTTCATAGGCATTAGTTCACCATTGAGATATATATTTTTCAGTTGGCCTTTACATGGTTTTCATCAGACGTGATGATCCTTGATGCAAGGCGCTGTGCACTGAAGCACCGTTCAGGTCGGGTCAATAAAGACTATTCTCTTTCCTTGAGGCTCTTGGTACTTTTTTGTTTGGTCTTCATTTAATGTGCTTTAACTCTCTCTGTATTCTTTGCTTTTAAACTTGTGCCTGCACTTGGCCTGCTAGAGAAGGGAAACAGATAGTATCAGGGGCTGAGTATGTTTCTGAGTGATGTTGTAGGTGGGGGACCAGTTCAGTGTACGTTTTACTAGGCCCTAGGGAGCAGGGGGGGGGGAGGTTAGAACAGAATGGGGCCATTTGAGAAGAATGTTTGTTATACCATAATTCACAAAGATTCTAAATGCCCTTTGATCTGGCTCTTTAGCATGGTCTTCTTAAGATGGCGCCATTCTGCATATCACTATCTATGTTGGCAGAACGTTAATAAGGGGTGAACACACGCATTAGAAATCAGAGTATTTACATTTTAACCCAGATTAGCACATAAACCCCTCAGATTCTCATCTAAAGGCTCACTTAAGTAGGAGCCTGTTAGTTCACTGAGGTCACCTGGGACAACTCAACTGTTTTTTTTCCTTCAAGTGAAGGCCTCTGATGGAGATCTGCAACAAAACCTTCTCAGTCATAGACCCTACTTTAAGAAATGCCCTCCCTCCAGAGAGCAGTTCCAAATCTGATTACATTTTCGGAAAAAGGTCAAAGCCCTAATCTCTATAGAGGCTTTTGAAAGCCTGGTTCAGTTTCATGTCCACATTCTTTTCTATAACTCAGGATTCAAAGTGCTTGAAGGAGTTGGAAAACTCAATTTGATACCCCTCTGATGTTTTTTGTTTTCAGCTGTATGTCATCCATGTCAGTGTCAAATACTTTCATCCAGTAGTTTGTGCTGATGTATATTTTAAAGTACTTGTAACTCATTACGAGAAAGTACATAGGATTAGCTGGTACTAAATTTACTAAATAGAGCAATTAAATAAAATCTTTATTTTTCTTTCCTTTAAATATTTTGGCTGTTGCCACAAAGAGTGTGATTCATACCTTCTTGAGGTAGAATTAAAAAGCTTTCTGCACCTGGTTGACTGATGTTTCTTTGACATGTGAAGAGAGAAACTCTTCGTTCTGTGAACATCAGTTTTTGGCAATAAGCTTGTTTTAATAAACTGCATGGTTTACAAATATGAGGGAATGAGGATTAATTAAATATTAGAAGAAGGGGAGCATCTAGGTCTGGAAACATCTCTCACATAGGAACAGTGGAATCATTGTGGGATTGGCCAATCTGACGATCATCTATCATATATGACTAGTCACCTTGCTAGATCTCCTTTGTGGTTTAATTTTTTAAATATGTTTTATGGTACGTTTCTCTCAGAATAGAATGCCCCATAGGCTGTGGGTTCTACGTGTAACAGTTCTTTTGTAGACTGATTTATTATAAGGTTAAAAATATTAGCAAATGTTGCATGTGAACAATAGTGTTGTATATCACACAACTTTGTTGTGATTTCTCCAAAGGTAGTTAAGAACGTCTGGAAGTAAACCAAGCTCAATTTACTATTAGCTGGTGTTTCTGGATAGCAGAAGTTCTAGCAGTCTGCAAAAAGAAACAGTTGATTTCGTTCTTTCAATTTTTTTCTTCAGCTTTGATGTTTCTCTTGTGTTGACTGACTTGCCCCTTCCCCAGTGACACCCTAATTTGCAACACAAACCAGAAACTGGCAACCAGTGGTCTATTTTATTGGTCTGTTCCTGTATGTTATTTTTTTTAACATACCCGTATTTTTTGCTCCATAAGACGCACTTTTTCCACCCCCAGAAAGGGGGTAGAAATAAGGGTGCGTCTTATGGAGCGAATACCCAACCCCAACCCGTTACCTTATTTAGTTTATTTGACGGTCCTGCCCTTCCCTTCCCTCCGGCTGACTCCCAAACTAGCTGCCGCTAGTAGAACGGTTTGGCGGAACGGTACTGGGCGCGGCACGGTTGGTGTTGGGTAGGCGTCGGTGTTTGTGTGCTGAATCAGGGGAGAGTAGAGGCGGCGGTGAGGAGCAGCAGTGGGGGTTGCTGTCGGTCCACTGTGGGTGTGCATGTGGGCAGTGTGGAGACCGGATGGTGCTGCAGGGCCTCCTTGGCTGTGCAGCTGCCGGGGCGGGAAGACTTGCGCTGTGCGGATGGGCGTGATGCAGAGCCGATGTTGGCTGTGCCGCTGCAGGCGGCTGTTTGATGATTCTCCGCGCCCCCACTCCTTGCGGCGGGTGATGTGCTGCCCGTTCACATTGGCCCAGCATGCTCGGGAGAACGGCATGGATTTCTTGCTGCTGCTGCTGGGCTGAACCGGAGGGTCAGTGTGGCCTTTCCAGCTCCCTTGCTGTCATGTATTTCTGCTCTGTGGGCTGTTTAGTCGACAAGGCTTTCAGGTACATTTTCTGTGTTGGGGGGATGGGGTTGAGGGTGCAAAAAGGCAGTGTGGATCTCTGGGGTGTTTATGATGTGCAGAAGGTCTAGTCTGAGGTATTGTGCAGTAGGAAGACGTGTGAGCTAGTTTTGGGTAGGATTGTTCTTGAATTGGAGGATGACAGTGGTGTGTGTTTGTTGGTGGGGGGCCCTGCCTGCCACTAGGCCTGTTTGCCCTGTCCCTGCACACCCTGTCCCAGCCTACCACTAGACCACCAGAGGGGAGACAGGGTGCAGAGCCTGGCAGGGAGAATTTGGTTTAAAATTTTTTTTTCTTGTTTTCCTCCTCTAAATCTAGGGTGTGTCTTATGGAGCGAAAAATATGGTATTTATAATCTGCTTAATAAACTAAGCGGCTCACAATATCACGTCTATAATATCATTAGACAAAACTCCATTCATCAGACTTTACAAAGCCACACTTAAAATTCTAGCCCTGCTACAAAGAGGATTGGCCCCTGATGAGGAAATGGAAAGCCTTTCCCTAGCGATTGAAAATACAATATTGAAGCACCCCCCCCCCCTTACTGGCAGCAATACAATTGGAGGGTTCCCATTTGGCTTAGAGGGAATAGTGATCAGAAGCACTTGTATCTTCTTTAGAACACTGCCATATATAGATTTTATATACGGCAAAACACTTGATCACCTCACCTTTGCTCCTGTAACAACATGGTTCCCTGTTTCTTTTACAATAAAATACAACATATTGATCTTAGCTCATCATGATTTTATTCTGAGGTTTGATTGAATTTGAACTCTCTGTTGTCCCCTACTGCCCCAATACAAACTAAAATCTTCCCAAGAGAATCTCCTGATCATTTCCCCCCCTATCGAAAATTATGCTTGAGGCCTCATGTAAAGCAACCTTTAGACTTCTCGCGCCTTCTTTGCTGAATTTCCTTTCTCTGGATTTCAGAACGTTCATTTCATAAATTCAAAGCAGGTGTTCGAGCCTGGTTGTTTCAGAATACCCTTGTTTGACCTGACATGGTTTTGTGTCTTCCTTTCTTTTTGTATTGTAGTTACAGTTCTTTGTTAAGGTTTGGAATTAATGCCCTATTTGCCCACCAGACAGGAATTAACAGAGATGTGGGTTTTCTATCACATGATAAACCATAAAATTATACTGCTTTGTTAACCTTTTATCACTCATCTATCTCTCCCTGTCTCTCAGGCAGCAGTGGTAATCTGAATTTCTATGTTAGGAGAGTGTCCATATACCTATGTTACATGGGTGAGAAGGCTTGAGTGAATAGCCTTGTCGTGAGAGCAACTTTAAATTCCTTGAGAGAGAGAATGTTGCAGATAGTGAGGGGTGTATTCCAGGCAGATGGTCTGGTAAAATAAAAAGCTCAGTGATGTGGGCACTCCAGTTGTGCTTGTTGAGGGCCAGGTAGGTTTAGGTGGGAATCATTCAGGAAGTGTAGGAGCCAGACTTTATTGTCGGGGATGGTGAACAAGCAAGGTACCCACCCCCCTAGTTCAAGTATGTACATGTAGCATTGCATCATACCTTATGCTATGACTTTATCTTGTTAGGAAGACTGAATGGATCGTACAGGTCTTTATCTGCCATCATCTACTATGTTATGTTACCTCTTTTGTGGCTAGTTTTTGTCTTTCTGTGTCTATCGTTCTATCTGTTTACATAAAAATTTGAATATTAACATTTTGTATGGTAAATTGCTATAACGGTACCTTTTTTGTAGAAACTGTGATGTACGCATATGGAATACCTGTAAATAAATAAATATCAATGTTAGCATTTAACGTAATCTGAATTTCTGTTACATATTCACAGGAGTCCGTACATTAGGAGATCAATCCATGGTCGTGAACCACTTGCAGAAGGGTGTCAATCACATCTTTCACCTCCTTTCTCCTTCGCCAGTGGAGTATAGCTCCCTCTTCAGTTTTTCCTTTTGCAGACGAACCAAGAAGAGGTGTTTTGATCTGCTCTGTTTGGTTTTTATTATTTTTGGGTCTTTTTACTCCGTTTTCAGGAGGCTTTGGTGCCAGAAGACACCATAATTGGGGCTACTCTGCCTGGGAAAGAACGCAGACTCGATGAGGGTGGACTGCGGCTCACAGGACAACCCCTAGGTGTACCTGATAAGCCATCCTGCTTTGTGTTACTTCGAGGCTTGGGGTCCATTCCCATGGGAGCCTGCTCACCTTCTGATTTATTAGTGGCTTGAATGCAGGCTGTGGGGCCCTGTGTGAATCCCTTTGAGTTTCCGGGAACAGACTGCATTTTATTCTCTCCCCATCACACCGCGAGGATTTGTGAGGATTGATCTTTCAGTTGGTTCTGGTCTGACTATCAACTTGAAGATTTCCAAGTCTGGACTGTTCCACAATAATTTGAGGCAGAAAGAACTCTCAACTTCAGTCAGGCTGAAGGAAATCTGACACAGGCAGGCACTATGAGTACTGCCCATTATTCCCTGTGGTGAAAATCAGAGGGGGAGGGGGGTTCTGAAAAAGCTGAATTTAAGGGTTTCTGGGGCCATAGACAGGGTCCTCCACCTCCAAAGCCCCTTTCTTTTTTAACTTTCAGGGGAGCCCTCCCCCCAGGCCATTTTTGGTGTGATTTTTTCTGGCGGTGGCCATCTTGGATTTTAAACAATCTTGTTTTCTAAAGCCTCCATCTGCCTCAAAACCCCTTGATTTGGCTCAAATCGAGCTGACTGGGATGGACTCCTCAGGCTGTTCTCTCCCATACCATGCCCGTTTTGTGCTGGATGGTCAGCTGAGGAATGTCGGTGTACTGCATGCAGCAGCACATACGAGGAAGGTAAGGGAGCCTTGGGCTTAGCCTTCTTTGAGTCCTCTAGGGCCAGGGAACTACAGGGGGGAAGCTGTGTGGTAGAGAGAAAATCTCTTCCAGAATCTTCAAACAGTGAAGATGCAAAATGCAAATGCGCAAACACTACAGAGCCCAAGAGATGCCAATCTGAGGTTCTGCAGGGGGCCTTGAGGCCTCCTGTTCAAGGATTACCTACAGAATTTATGAATCTTCTGTGGAAAGTTTATTTGAGGGGCCCAGGACACACTGCGCTGCCTGAGGGCATCGGGGTATCAGACTGGGGAGAGATGCCTCCTCGGGAAGTCTTTCTGCCACAGAGGAAGCCGGCTCCCAGCCTATGTGACCAAGCAGAGTAAGACTGAGAGGATTGGAGATCTGACTCCAAGCCTTTATTGACCCAGGACTCAGCTTCTTTTCCAGAGGATTCCACTTCCCTGTCAGGGTCCAGAGGTTAAAAGGTGATCGCTACACTTGACCAGGGAGATGATCTGTCATGTGGTGACTATTCAAGTCAGGTACTGCCCACATGTCATTATAGAGCTTCAGCAGCCTTTCATCTCACAGTGCATGGTCATGAGCAGCATAACTGTTCAGACCACCTTTTTGCCTTCATATCTGGACATCACTTTGGTGGTCACGGAGCAAAGGGATACTCCAGAAGGTTCCCTGAAGGTGGCAAAAATTATGACCAAATTTTACCCTATGGCTCTGGAATTTCAGCAGCTGTTTAGTCAGCTGAAAGTGGATTCCACTGTAGCTCAAGTAACTATGCATACCTTCCTCCCTAGTGAGGAAGAAAAGATGTTAAGGGATGCACAAGATCACAAGGTGGACATGGTTCTTAAGAGGCAATTTGAAGCATTAGCTTTGGGAGATCAAAGCTACAGCAGTAGCCTCATTTGTGGCACGTTCTTGCCTCACCAGGTTACGGGAAGTCCGTTCGTGGAGGAGGATGTCTGCTCCCAGCTGGTGCTGGAGAGGGTGGATTATAAGACAGACATTCTATATGACATCATTAGAGTCATGAGCAAGGTGTTGGCATATGCTGTTGCTGCCCACCACATGCTCTGGATCAGACAATGGGTGGGTGATTCAGCTCCCAAAGCCAACTTTAACAGCCTGCCTTTCAAAGGGCAGATGCTATTTGGTAAGGGCCTCAATGATCTTATGGCTAGCGTGGCAGATCGCCACCCCATATCTGTGGCCAACAGCAGACCTCGCCGACCCGCTGGGGGAGGCAGAGGCAATATTCATCCACTGTTATGTTCTGTCTAATTTTATGCAGGTTCTTCTGCTCAGAGATCTTATCAGGGGTCCAAATAGCATTTTGCCAATTCTAGATGCCAGCAGCCCTCAGGGTCTCATGTCAGCACAATCACCAAGAAATCACAATGACACTAGGTTGGCTGCCACGCTCCTGCACATAGATGGAAGACTGTCAGAATTCTGGAGGAGGTGGAAGCATATTTCCTTAGACCACTAGGGTTCTAGATCTTATTCAAAAGGGTCACAAGATAGAGTTCTACTGCCCTCCTCGACACTCCAGCCGGACATCCAGGAAAAGGGGCCAGGGTATGAGTGATGGTGCAAAGGCTATTGGGCATTCAAGTTATAGAACCTGTTCCCGAAGAAGACATGGGCTCTGGCAGATACTACATATACTTCAAATGCCCAAGAAAGGCACCGAAGACTGGAGACCAATCCTGGACTTAAGTCTGTAAATTCAGCCTGAGACTACCATACTTCTACATAGAGATGGTTTGGTCTATCATTGTAGCGGTGGCTCCGGGGAAATTCCTAGCCTCCGTAGCTCTGACGGAGGCATACTTTCATATTACCATTTTCTCAGACCACAGGAAATACTTGAGATTTCATGTCCCTTCAACAGCATTTTCAGTTTGCAGCCTTTTGGTATGGCAATGGCCCCTTGCACCTTCACTAAAGTGATGGTGGTGGTTGCAGCTCACCTGCACAAGATGGAAATACCTGGACAATTAACTGATCAGAGCACCATCAAGGCCAGAGAGCAAGCAGACAGTGTGACAAGTTGTCTATCTCTTACAGGATCTAGGCTGGATTGTTAACTTCAAGAAAAGTAATCTAGAGCCAGCTCAATGCTTAGAGTATTTGGGGGTATGTTTTGATTCGTGAAAGGTCTTTCTTCCTGAGCCATGCAAACAGAAGCTCAGGAAACTTATTTTAAATTTGACATCTTGGCATTACTTTCAGGTGCTAAGTTCAATGGTGACCACCCTAGATCTAGTTCTCTGGGTGAGAACACATATGTGCCCTCTCCAGGATGCTCTGCTCTCCAGGTAGTCCCTGTAGAGACATTCCCTAAAGCAGCAGCTTCCCTGGGCAGGGAAGGCAAGGAACAGCTTGCTATGTTGTCCCCTATGAATCTCCTTATGGGTCACTCTAATCACCAATGCCAGCTTGTTCAGCTGGGGAGCTCATTGCGGCAGTCATCTAGTACAGGGCTAATGTTTTTTTCCACAGAGCAAGTGATCAAAATCACCTGGAACTCCAAGCCATTCACCTAGCACTGAGGGCACTGGAATAGAATCTGAGCTGGAAAGGCAGGAAGTGTGTTCTCCAACAATGCCACCATGGTCGCTTACAAGAATATACAGGGGGGCTCCAGAAGTGCTCCATTATGTCTAGATGCTCCTATGTTGTTCCAACAAACAGAATCCCATCTTCAGGCACTTTTAGCAGCCCATGTAGCAGGAGTAGAAAATATGCAGGCTGATTTTCTCAGCTGACAGACTCGACCCAGGGGAATGGTCCCTCTCCCAAAGAGTGTACAGCCTCATTGTGAAGTACTGGGGAAAGCCAGAGATGTACTTGATGGTACTGACTAAGAATACAAAGATGAAACATTTTTACAGCTGAAGAGACGAACTGGGAAGCACAAGGTTAAACACGTTGGTTCAACCTTGGACCATGGTAAGCTTGGTCATCCACAGACTTGCATCTCACCTGGGATTTGTGATCTTTATAGCCCCAGACTGGCCTCGATGGCAGATCTGGTGCGTCTCTAAGGCAGGTGCCTCAAGCTACCGGTTCATGCGGGGCATCTCAGTCAGGGTCCAGTTCCCATGGAGAGCTCAAATCGTTTTAGTCCTACAGCATGGCTATTGAGTGCATGGCCTTGACCCATAAGGACTGTTTGGAAGTAATCATTGCTACTCTGCTTTGAGCTAAGAAGCCATCAATGTATGTGGCCTATGCTAAGGTCTGGAAGGCTTTCTAGCTCTGATGTACCAAAGATCAGGTTGAGCCTCTCACAGCACCAATGCCTATGTTCCTGGAATTCCTTCAAGCCAGATTAGAAAAGGACCTATCAGTCACATCTCTCAAGGTCCAGTGATAAGCCTCTCGTGCTTTCGAGCTTGAAAGGGAAAACAATCCCTGGCATCTCACCTTGATGTGACCTGATTCTTGAAGGGAACGCTCAGGTTGTGGCCTCCTATATGCCAGCCTTTTCCATCCTGGAATCGTAAAATCATTCTGAAAGACCTGTCCAAGCCTCCATTTGAGCCTTCCCAAGAGGTATCTCTTCTGGACCTCATGAAGACGGTATTCCTGGCAGCAATAGTCTCTGCAAGACGGATCTTGGAACTGCAGTCTCTTTTCTAAAGAGAGCCCTTTCTAAGGATCTCTGAAGCAGGGATTTCTCTGCGCAATGTACCTTCTTTCCTATTGAAGGATGTGTCTGTCTTTCATGTCAACAGATTAATTTACCTGCTTTTTATCCTATGGGTTTGTCCAAACAAGATGTGATATTGGAGAGGCTGGATGTGTGAAAAATTTTACTCAAATACTTGGAAAGGACAAATGAGTTCCGCCTTTCCATCCAGTCCAGGTAAGGCAGATCAGCTTCCAAGGCTTCTGTCGCCAAATGGATTCACATGACAATTTCAATGGCATACATTGGCTATGGCAAACAGCCGCCTATTTCTGTTAAAGCTCATTTGACTAGAAGTGTGGAATCTTCATGGACGGAATCCCGGGTAGTTCCACCTGAAGAGATCTGTAGAGCAGCTACTTGGTCCACTCTCAGTACCTGTGCACATTTCTACAGAGTGGATGCGTCAGCTGGAGAGGTCATTGCTTTTGGGTCCTCAGTCTTGTGGGAAGGATCATCTATCCCTTCTTTAGATATCTGACACTGCTTTGGTACATCACTTAATATACTGACTCCTGTGTATAAAGTATGTAACAGAATGAAAGATTAAGCTCTTATCTGGATAATATTGTTTCTGTTAATATACACAGGAGTCCATACAACCTGGCCTGTACATTCTTCAATTCGCCTGCTTTCTGCCTCAGACAACTCTATGATCCGGAACTGAAGTTCTTCTTTCAGTTGGATGAACATGTATGATTAACTTACTAATAAAGTACTGAGTTACTGAGCATTGGAATTCCTTATGTGTTAGTGCTAGTTGCACACAGCAGGTTGGTTCCTTGATACAATTATGTTGCAAATTCATGCTAATAAATATTATTTTTATGAGTTAAAGAGCAGAACAGAAATGAACATACATATGTAATTTCCAGGGAAGTTCCCCGTGCCCTCCTTCTCTTTTCTCCTGTTACAGTGGAGCTCGATTGTTCTGGTACAAACAGAAGAGGGAACTATGCTCCACTGGTGAAGGAGAAGGAGCTGAAAGATGTAATTTACACCCTTCTGCAAGTGGTTTGTGGATAGATCACCTAATGTACAGACTTCCGTGTATATTAACAGAAGCAAGATTATCCAGGTAAGAACCTCATCTTTCAATTCAGTGCTACCATCTGCACTGGGAGCAGCACTGAATTTATGGAAAGTGTTTTTCACGTAGTTTCCAGGACTAAACTAAACATATAACTTACCTGGATAGCAGATGAATATCGTCACTATATAGATAATTTTTTGGCCTGTTCATTCTCATCCCGTAACCTAGCCTATAAATATTCAGATAACATCTGGCCAAATATCTGTATGTGTTAAAATTACATTGATAGGCTGATTATACATTAGCTAGCTGCCAGGCTATGCATAAATGGCTTTGAATATCAGCCCCTATAAGTTATAAAAGGGTAGTGTAAAGCTTGGAAATTTGAGAAGAGACATCAAAATGAGATATGAACACAATCTGCATGATATAAAATTATCACGGTATACTAAGTTTACAGTCATGTGATCTCATCTAAAGGGCTTACAAGTTGTAGTCAAGGAAGTAGAATGAAATATTTACATATAAGAAGGTATACAAGGATGCAATAGTTACATCAGGAGAGGCAGTAACTCATTCTGTATTTGGCTAATGCTTTTTATTCCTCGAGTGCTCCATCATTCTTCCAAACTCTTTTCATGAAAGCTGATGGAAATAATGAGCCAGTGTGGGATGAGGTCATGCACAGCCATCTTTCGAACGACAGAATATGTATGAAAATCTCATGTCTTTTACTCTTGCAGGAGGGGCAAGAAGAACAGCATTGTCCTGAGGACTCAGCTCTCCGTGAGAGTCCATGCATGCATCGGTAAGTCTGTTTTTCTTTATTTGAACTAGAGAAGAGTTCAGTGCAAGCATAATATATGGGTAGCATTTGCTTTCTTTGGGTATTTTGTTCAAATGTCCATTCTTAAGTCTAATGAAAGAGTGTTGATGTTTAAGTCTATTCAGCATGCATTGCCAAAGGTAATAATTTAATTACACCGTATGATCCTACTCGTATGTTACGGTCAGAATCACGACATTTGTTGGAAGTGCCCTCTTTGTGGTCTATTGCTAAATCATTCATTCTAGGGTTTTTAGTATATTGGGCCCACAAATGTGGAATGCCCTACCTGACGCTATTGTCGGATTCCAGTGTATTTTACTTTTTGTAAGTCTTTGAAGGCTTACTTTTTTTTCGAGAAGCTTTTAGTAATGTTTGAGAATTGATGGCTGGCAGGCTGTGTATTATATTTTGTTCTAAGCCTTGAAAAGCAGATTGTAACTGTGTTAGTTTTAATTTTGTATTGTTATGATGTTATGTTAATTTTGTATTGTATGATGTTATGTTTTTGGTTGTTTGTCTATTAATTTATTTGTGTGTATATTGTAACCTGCATAGATTGTTTTGATATATGGGATATAATTATTTTAAGTAAATAAATAAAATGAATTTCGGTATCATACTGTATATAGAATCTGGTAGTATGTTTCTTACTGTGTTAAAGTATTCTATCCATGCAGAGCTTTGTTTTATTTTGAAGTTGTAACAAATGGTTACAGAAAAAATATCTGTTTATATTTGTTCAAAACCAGATGCATTAAATGGTGCCACTGCCCCTCTGTTATAGAGGGTAGGTGTCCACACCTTTTTACTGTAAAGATGGAAGAGCAGGTCTTAATTGCAACGAGCCCTTTCCTTTTGTTTTTTTCCTTATTTGTCTTTCGTTCCTATCCAAATTGTATTTCTAACCCTATTTCCTTTTGTCTCCCATCTTTCTGTCTCATTTATCCCTTTTTAATATGCCAATTATTAGTTGATGTTTCTTTGTAATTTTTTTTAATTATTATTAATGGCATTTTTATTATGTTCATGCTCTTTTTTTAAATATATTGTAAGCTCGCTTAGAAATTAGATAAGCGATTAAATCAAATTTTAATAAAACCTTGAAACCAGTCCATCTTCCCTACCCACTCATAAAAAAAAATTTCTAACATCATCCAGCTCAAATACTTATCGAGCCGATAGAGTACTAATCCACTATCTACAATTTCCAGTTCTGGAATGATCCTCTCCATCTCACAGGACCATCACTCCTGCTCATTTTTTACATAGTGAATTTGTGTTGGGTTGATATAAAAGGCTGAGCTTTTTTTTAATTTTTTATTAATTTGAAAATTATCACAAGTAATACACTTGTTAAAGAAATACAGATAGGAAATAACAACATAATGAACAAAATTATAAATGCGGCATTTGAATTATCATCCTTCTTAGACCTCAAAATCAAGAAAAAAGGGAAGAGGGATCCAATACATTCCATGGAGAGAAATAAAATCAAAAAACTTTTATCAGAAAGCTGACTACGTTAAACAACCCCACTTATCATAAATCCAACAGATCATATACATTACTTATCTTTAGAGATCTTTTTAAGGTCTAGAAAGTCTCTCAATTGTGATGGTAAAAAGAAAGTGTACTTAATCCCCAAATATCGAATCAAACATTTACAAGGGTATGCCAAAAGAAAGGAAGCCCCCAAACTTTTAGTCTCATCACGCATAGAAAGGAATTCTTTTCTGCGGTCCTGTGTTATCTTAGATACATCAGGATAAATCCAAATTCTTTGTCCTGAAAATTCTTGATTTAAATTCCGAAAGTAAAGTTTCATTATAAGGTTTAGGTCTTTTTCAAACACCAAGGAGACTAAGAGCGTTCCCCTTTCCTTAACATCAGAAAGGGATTCCTCTAACATTGCAGTCAAATTTTTTTCCACCACCAAATTTCCTCCTTCATCAGCCTTAGTCATAGCAGTAGGAATATAATAAATTTTATTTATAGGAGGAATAGATTGTTGAGGAAGTTTAAGAATTTTGATTAGATATTTTTTAAAATAGTCAAGAGGATTTAATGTCGGTGATTTTGGAAAATTTAGTATTCGTAAATTTAGTCTCCTATTAAAATTCTCAAATTGTTCCAATTTAGTATGCACATATGTCTTATCTTTAACCAACGTTGATGTTATTGCCTTTAAGTCTTTAACTTCAGATTTAACACAGGTTATTTGTTCAGCAGAGTCATGTTTAGTTTGTTGAATTATTTTAGATAAATTATCCACTTTCTCTGAGAGATTAAGTACCTCTAATGTTGATCCTGTAAGCTTGCTGTCGAGGCTCTGCAAGGCCTGCCAAATGGTCTCTAGAGTTACCACCGGGGGAGTCTGAAGCAGCAATGAACTCACTGGGGCTCCCAAAGTCAGTTGCTCAGCTGTCCTTCCCACGGGCGCTCCTTCCTCCAAACTCAAGTCCAGATCCATGACTTCCGCCCCTGGACTCTCTGTCGGGGCAACCCGCGTTGACGTTGGACACGGCGGTACGCTGGATACCGGAGGGGACATTGAAATTTCATGCCCTAGGAAGCTGGACGCTCCATTGTCCAGACTTGCAGCAGGGCCCTCTTCTCTCGGTTCCGAGGTTGTAAGCTGGCTCAGAAACCTCTCCAGGGTTTGTTGCTGTACCGGCTTAGAGGTTCTGAGCTGGGAGGAAGCCGTTCTCAGAACCCCCTTCTTTTTGGTGTGCGGCATCAGGACGCAAAAAGCTCCGTAGAGGATTCAAATATATGAAGAATATCAAGGAGTTAACCGGCCCCTCGGGAGAGGTAAGAGACGCCAGACCTAGCGTGCAGCCATCTTGGATCCCTCCGGAGAAAGTTGTTCCTCTCCATTTCTAACTGAAATGGGCTAAAAGGCTGAGCTTTATTCACAAATAAGTCACCAATCTCTCCAAACAGGCTTCTCCCTCATCTCCCCTGGCTACTCCCTTCACTTGTAGAACAGAATTCTCTTTAACTCCCATTTGAGTCTCCCTTTTTAATGTTTTTGTTTGTTTGTTTATTTTATTTTGAAATAAGATAAATTCTATAGGGCCTATCAAGTCTGCCTATCCATATCATCTTCTATCCCTTCCTCTCCCGTAGAGATCCAATATACTTGTTCTTATAGTAACTCCAATAATTCCACAGGGAATATACCTAACATAGTACCATAGTGAAAGACCCGAGTGTTCCATCCAGTCTGCCCAACTATATATGCTCCATAAATTAATTTAGTTTAAATGGTCTTTTTTCTTAGATATTGTGTGCTTAGGTTCCATCTACTGGAGTCTCCATCAAAGCTCACTCCAGCCCATCTTAATCATCCCAGCCATCAAAACCTCCCCAGCCCGTCCTCAATTGAATGTCCATATACAGGACACAGGCCATGCAAGCCTGCCCAGTACTGGCCTTAGTTCCTTCAATTGGATTTGAACATTTCTGCCTCAGAGAAAAGCTTTAACTTTAGTAAAAGAAAGGGTTCCTACAGATGTCCAGATTTCTTTTCCAATGAATAAAACTAAGTTGTAGGAAATGTTAACATGTTTTCTTATTTTAACATCTTCTCCAGGAGCATCAGGACAGTTGTTAGACAAAATGCTGCCCTTGGTAAGGGTTGCTTCTGGTGCCCCTTCCCCTGTGGTCTCACGGTTTAGCAAACTCACAGACTGACTCTATGACCAGTGTGATAGATAATTTTAGCCCTTCTATTTGTGCAGTCCAGCTTAACCAATACAGTCTACTGAATGGCTTCTCAAAAATCATGCCCAAGCCTCTGCCTACCAGATAAATTGTATCTAGACACCAGGTTTGCTGTCTACAATTTATGCAGTCAGCATGGAGTGGGGGTCCAAGCAGGAAAATTTGTCCAGATACCTCCCAAAATTACTCAACCTGATATTGATATCTAAGGGTTTGATATTTAACCCATGGTGGTAAGTGGCTAGTAAGCCGCTTACAGTCATAGGCTGAACTAATCTAATCTAATCTAAACTAATGCCAGCTCCCAGCACTGATTATCTGAGTTTGTCCACCAACCTGAATGCTAACCTATAATTTTATCTCCCATGGCAAATCATGAGAGCTGGCTTGAATCATTCTTTTTTTTTTCTTTTATTGTATCCAAAAAGAAGTAGGGAAGGCATGTAGAGCATGACTCATGGAATTCTTTCCAGCTCCTCTGCATGTATATCGTAAGGCTGTATTTTGTCTTTGGGTATTTGTATACATCTGTGTTGTTGTTGTTTTTTTGTTTCCTGATTTGTGTATATGAGTTTATCTTTGTGGGCTGTTAATCCATGTTCTTATGTATGCATGTGTGTTTGTATCAGTCTATGTGTATGCGAATGCTTGCGTGTGTGCATCTGTGTGTGAATGGACATGTTAGTACGTGTGGGTGTATGTGTCTGGGATTAGGAAAGATGAGATGGGATGAGAGAGCTGTGTTGCTCTGAATGAGTGCTAGTTTGGTGCAGCTGTTAGAGCTGTTTTTCCCATTTGGGGGAATGGTTTCATTTCCCTTCCATCCCCTTCCACATGCAGAAACTTCATTTCTACAACACTGGGCTCACCACCTCCCCTTCAGTGGCCAGAGCTGCCTTCCAGTGCTCCACCTTCACAATCTTCTCAGTTTCTAAAAAAAAAAAAAAAAAAGAAGATATTTGTAGTTAGTGTTTAGTCAGGTGGACCATTGCTTAAAGAATAGGAAATATCTGACCAGCTAGTCCTTATTACTGCTTGAAAGTTTGCAAATTGTTAAATTTATGATTCAGACAGTTGTATATAATATTTTTATGAGTTAATGAGCCTTCCCTGACTTTTTATTCAGCACTGTAACTAATCAGCATGTGTAATTCCCATCCCAGCATTCTATTAGAGTTATCATAGGATTAAATGGTTCAGACAATGTAATTTATGGGCCTAGAAGGAGGGTTCACAAAAACAACTGTACTTTGAGGGGCATTTTCCAGATTTCTGCTCAGAGTAAGAAATACCTAATAGAAAACACTCAAAAACTTGAAAGAAAGAACATGTGGAGAGCATTAGCAGTTGAGCAAAACATGCAACCAGTTTGGATTTAATTTAGGGAGGAAAAATAGTGCCTCGAGAATTTGTCAGGAGTGCTGCGGTTTGAAATTCATGTGTCGATTACAGAAGGGCAGAGTGGTGGATGAAGCAAATCAAAATGTTTCAGGAAATGCCATTTTAGCATATTTTTTAAAGAGAATGTGGAGTGGATGAGTGGCTTAGTGGTTAGAACAGCTGCCTCCGCCTCCTGAGGTTGTGAGTTTGATTCCCGCTGCAGCTCCTTGTGATTCTGGGCAATCACTTAACACTTCAGTGTCCCTACACAGAAAAAGCGATATATCAACTCGCATCCCCTTTACCCTTTATTGACCTCTAGCCCACGGCCTCTCTGGATTAGGGTTGCCAGATTTTCCTTTCGGAAAATCCGGAACCCTAGCCACGCCCCCCCCCAGGCCCGCCTAGTTCCTCCCATCCCTGCCCTAACCCCGCCCCCAAACCCACCCTAGCCCCACCCCGCTGCCTGCTCTTGTTGGGCAGGGAGGAAGTCTGCGCATGCATGGCTGTCCTGCGATGACATCACGCACGTGTGCACATGGCGTCATCGCGTGACGGCCATACATACATGGACATGGACTTCCTCCCTGCCCGACACAGCTTTTCAAAACCCAGATAAAGTGCCGGGTTTTAAAAAGCCATCCAGGCCCCCGGACATGTCCTCAAAAGGAGAACATGTCCGGGAAAATCCGTACGTCTGGTAACCCTACTCTGGATCATTCTACTTGGCCTACTTTGCTTTCTCCTTGATATGTATTGTCAGCATAGGAACATAGAAAGTGATGGTAGTAAGAATCCTCAGATTTACCCAGTTTCACTGCCTTCTATGATCCCTATGGGTCTTGTGAAGTCATAAGAACATAAGCCATACTGGGTCAGATCAATAGTCTATCTAGCCCAGTATCCTGTTTCCACAGTGGCCAATCCAGATCACAAAACACCCAGCAGGTAGCCAACTCAAGCCCTTGTTTTCATGCCAAGAGCTCTGATTCCTTAAGTTTCATTTTTCACTATAGCACTTAGTTATACTGTTGGTCTTTGAGGTACATTTTGATCTTATTAGTTGGATTTCTCCTTCATAGGTGTGCTGCTATGAGTATATACATTGGAGACATTTTATAAAGAGTAAGAACAGCAAGAATTAACAATACACCTCATTTTTCACAATGTGCAATAGTAAGACAGAGGTATCAAGTGATGATGGAGAGGCTATTATACTCCCATGTCGAGCAAAGATAATGTTTATAATAGCTCTTAAATGTAAACCAAGGTTTCAAACAAGGGCACATTAAAAACCATGAATTCCTTATTGTCATTTCATTTTAAATGGCGTAATCTGAGTATCAGTTAGATAATACATCTCGCACACATCTTGGGCACTTGGGGGAAGCCTTTTCCAGATGGAGCTGGAGATATATGTTCCTTTCTCTCATTCCTCAGACAAGCATGACACAGTGTCTGCAGAAAGCTACTGGTATAAAAATTAAATAGCGTTCTAAATGCTGCATAAACATACTATGAACCAGAGGTGCTCTTGCAGAAATGCATGGTTTCCATCTTTACTCGGACAAAATCAATCAACATCACTAACTTCTGTGAGTCTTTCTTGAAGAATCGGTGCACTTTAATGGTGCTGATAGGTCTTCCTGTTCGAATGAGGGATTGCCTCTTTGTAAATCCAACCTGCCTCTGTCTCACATTACCCACAGCAGTTCCTTGCAGTCCGTCACTCGGCTACTTTCTGGTATTCATCACACGCACAATGCATTGCTATTTATATTAGCCTGCTTAAAACGTACTGTACACAATTTAGAGAAATCTCTGACAATTATCTGAGAGGACCAAATTGGTTTATTAGCCTTGCAGTGCTTCTAGATTTCTGCTGCAGCTTCTAAGCTACGGGAAAGTGATTAAGCAAAATAAAAAGGGGTCCCATTCATGAGTGGCTGCTTCTTCCAGTGTGGAAGGGTTTACTGCGTGGTGATTGTCAGTGTACATGTGTGCTATTCTTATTGCGTTTGAAAGATGGAGGTCTTTCTTGAATGTCGAGCTACATCACTGCATTAAACCATCACCTAAGCAGAGAGAAAAAAAAATAAGGGTGGGGGAGGAGGGGGATTAGAACGTTCAAGATGGCGTCAAACATCTTAAATGCTAGGTATAGCTCTTTAAATGATCCCGATGTTTATTTGATGAAAAGAAAGGGGCAGTTCTGAAGTCTGAATATTTGCTTTCAACTTCATCACAGACTATTTAACAGTATTTCTATAGAAATATAGAAAATGACAGAAGATAAAGACCAGATGGCCCATCCAGTCGGCCTGTCCATATCATCAACTAATCTACTATCCCTTCATCTTCTGTAGACATCCTCTACGCATGTCCCATGCTTTCTTGAATTTAGATGCAGTCCTTATCTCCACCATCTCTACTGGGAGGACATTCTACAAATCTACCACCCTTTCCTTAAAAACGTATTTTTTGTAGATCACTCCTGATTCTATCCTCTTTCACCTTCATTCTATGCTCTCATTCCAGAGCTTCCTTTCAACTGAAAAAGACTCGCCTCTTGTGCATCTGTGTCACAGACGTATTTAAATGTCAGTATCTCATCTTCCTTCTTCTGCCTTTCCTCCAAAATATACATATTGAGGCTGTTAAGTCTGTCCACATCCACTTTATGAGGAAGATCAGTAACAATTTTAGGGCTCCTTTTACTAAGGGCTCCTTTTATTAAGCCGCGTTTGCGGTTTTAGTGCACCTGACTTTTAATCACGCGCTAACCCCCGCGCTAGCCAAAAACTACCGCCTGCTCAAAAGGAGGTGGTGGCGACTAGCTATTACACACTATTACGTGCATTAAACCGCTAACGCGGCTTCATAAAAGGAGCCCTACGTTGCACTAGCAGCTACAATGCCGCGTGTGCTAGATGCTAACGCCTCTATTGATCTGGCATTAGCTTTTCCACATAGCGTGGAGGGGTTAGCGCATGCTAATCTGCAGTTTGCGCTAAAAATGCTACCGCAGCTTAGTAGCCTCTCTAAGGACCAACTCCATCCAGTTTAATTCTTTTTAAAGGCACAAACTTCAGAATGATACAGAGTACACTTCCCCCTCCCCATTCGTGGTTTCGGCAATCGCGATTTCACATATTCATGATTTTTGGGGGAGGGGGAAAAAAAGAACCCTCCACACACAGTTTAGCCTTCCCCCCCCCTGGCATCCCGGCCTTACCTGGTGGTCTAGCGGGCTTTCAGGGCAGGAGCGATCTTCCTACACTCCTGCCCCGTGTAGATCGCCAATAGGAAATAGCTGTGGGGAGTTCCTGTTGTAGTCTCAAGAGACTACGGGAACTCACGGCAGCTATTTCCTATTGGCGATCTGCACGGAGCAGGAGCATAGGAAGATCGCTTCTGCCCCGAAAGCCTGCTAGACCACCAGGTAAGGCCGGGATGCCGGGGGGAAGGCAGGAGGGAGACAGGGGTGGGTCATAGCCGGACCAGAAGATAATCGCAGTATTTCACCATTCGCGGTCCCTATCCCCCGCGAATCCGGAGGGAGAAGTGTACTTTAAATGAGGTCTCACCGAGACCTTATAGAATATAGAGGTATTAATATCTAACTAGACGTATGTGGTGTATATACAAAAACACACGACAGTCCCTATATGACAGAGCTTACAATCTATTGAAGTCAGATAAACAGGGCAAATAAGAGATTAAAAGTAACTTTGTAAAGGATGGCTTTTAGGCTGGATTTGACTAGGGCCAGAGATGGAGCATTGACATACTGACTCAGAAAGTCTCTTCCAGATGTACAACATAGCAAAGTGGAAGCAATGGAGTCTGAAGTAGAGGAGAAGGGTACTAATAAGAGAAACCTACCTGATAAATGGAGTTTCTGGGGGAGGGGTAGAGGGAGAGATAAAAGGGGAGATATTGAGGAGCTGCAGAATGAATGCACTTGTAAGTCAATAAGAGGAGTTGAACTATATGTGGAAATGGATAGGAAGCCAATGAAGTGACTTGATAAGAGATATTATATGAGTATAGCAACACAGCAGCATATGCATTGCGCTGCTGAATTTTGAATAGATTGAAAGATAGTTCAGTGGGAGACTTCTGAGGTGCATGTTGCAGTAGTCTAAGAGGTGATGAGAATGCAGATAGGTGTTCTGGTGGTATACTGCTAAAAATAGTACTGATGCACATTGTTGAATTCGTGCCCTATCATTTATTTTACAGAATTCAATTTTGCTATTGTTTTGTCTTCCATTGTACTCTGTGGCTATTGAGGAAAATTGAGTTCTTCAGTTCATTTAGAAAACTTAAAAGCGCATCTGTTATCTCAGGCATTATTATAAATGAAAACAGAAATTTTAGACATTGTTCAGGTTTTTGAATGCTGTATGTTTTGAAGAGTAGTATGCTTTAGTGTTATGTCTATTCTATATATGTTGTAAACTGCTTAGATTTGTGGTATCTAAGACATTTTTAATTAATTAATTAAATATAGGCACGTAAGGCTCCATTTTACTAAGCTGTGATAGCGGATTTAGCCCGCGCTGAATTGCCGCACGCGCTAGACCCTAATGCCAGCATTGAGCTGGCGTTAGTTCTAGCCGCGCAGTGCGGGTTTAGTACACGCTAAAATTCTGCGTGCGCTAAAAATGCTATCGCAGCTTAGTAAAAGAAGCCCTTAGCCTTTGAGGGCCTTTGGGAGTGAAGGAACGTTTAGATCAGTATTAGAGAATGACACGGTGGCGGTTTACCCGCGGCCACCGCATTTTAGCCGCGGGTCACCCGCCGAAAACGGGGAAGAAAACTAGCAGTCGCTGCGGCGACGGGGACAAGGCCATTCACCGCCCGCGGGGCGGTGAATGGGTCTTGTCCCCGCAGTTGAGGCATGAAGGATCGCGCGGTCCCCGCAGCTCACACCCGCCTGCCCAATCGATTCTAGTGTTTAGCCAGCTCTCTCCCTTCTCCTCACCTTAGTTTGTAGATTTTCTTTTTCGGCGACCCGCACGCTATCAGAGAGCCGCGCACCCGCCGCTGCTCAGTTTCGATCTTCTGCTCTGACGCAACCGGAAACAGGAAGTTGCAGCAGAGCAGAAGATTGAACACTGAGCAGCTGCGCGTGCGCGGCTCTTTGGGAAAGCGTGCAGGTCGCTGAAAAAGAAAGCCTGCAAATTAAGGTGAGGAGAAGGGAGAGAGCTGGCTAATCACTACAATCGATTGGGCAGGCGGGTGGGGGCTGCGAGGACCGTGCGATCACCCGTGTTCCCGGCTTATATGGATGCAGCGGGGACGGTGACGGGGCGGTGAAAGGGATGGCGGTGACGGTGACGGGGCGGTGAAGGAAACGGCGGTGACGGTGCGGTGCAGAGGATGGTGGGCCGGTGACAGGGCGGTGACGGGGACAGATTTTTTCCCCGTGTCATTCTCTAATCAGTATCACACTCTGGCTCTTTGGGACCTTGGGAAAATCTCCATTGCCTCAGGTACAAATTTAGATTATAATACCACTAGGTACTAGGAACCCCCCCCCCCAGTAGGCTAAGAGCATGCATCAGGAGTCACATTTAAAATAGATATCCAAATTGCCACAGAGTCAGGGATTGAACCAACAAAGTATGAAAAGCAGGTGAAAAAGCTTTTTAATGAAGTGGATCAGCGCATGCAGATAAACAAATGACACATGCAGAAACAACAGAAAGTATAAAGTATTACTCCAAGAATGTTATGTGGATCAAGCCCAGGCACATGAATGGTTAAGAAGAAGAGAATTGAAACCTAAGAAAGATCGATTGATAGCTGCGGCTCAGGATAGCAGATTACGGACAAGATAGTTAATGGGAAGCAGAGAAAAAACTGGTGCGACTGACATTTGTAAATTCTGTAAAGAAAGATCCTGAAATGGTTATTCATCTCATAGCTGGCTGAGAAGTGCTTATGGTGGAAAATGTTTATATAGAAAGGCACAACTAGGTAGCACATCTCATTCTTTGGAAATAATAGCATCAGTGTACCAGAAAAGCATTGGGATCATGACCCTGAGAGAATTGTGGAAAATGAAGAGGTCATGATGACCTGGGACACCACCATCCCAGCAGATAAAAACTGGATGTCAGAAAACCGGACCTAGTAGCAAAAGAGAAAAACACTAGGATGGCATTAATCATAGAGGTGACAGTCCTGAGCAATTACTCTGCGAATCTCAAGAAGAGGGGGGAAATCCTAAAGCAATGCAGTCTGCGACCAAGAAAATGTGGAAGAAAGATACAGAAATAGTCCCCATGGCTTTGGGTGCCGCAGGCTTGATCAAAAAGAATTTCCAAACACATCTGGATAGATTGCCTATACATTTTACGTCTTACAAAAGCCAAAGAGAAGCTCCATTTGGCGCTACGCAAGTTCTACAGTGAGCATTAGCAGTAAATTTGAGAGACTGAGATCATATTCTACATGCCCTGGCTTAAGAGTGAGGTTCACAAGAAACCTTGAATGTTTCGATCATGTCCCCTCTCAATCTCCTCTGTTCGAGGGAGAAGAGGCCCAGTTTCTCTAATCTTTCGCTATACGGCAGCTCCTCCAGCCCCTTAACCATCTTAGTCATTCTTCTCTGGACCCTTTCGAGTAGTACCGTGTCCTTCTTCATGTACGGCGACCAGTGCTGGACGCAGTACTCCAGGTTGTCAGGTATGTACAAAATTAACCCATTTGGAGAAACTGTCCTCTCACAAGGAGAATCAGTGGGATTCCTAACCAGGTTGTCAGTCCACTGCTCTAGATTACTGCAGTTCAATCAGGTGAATGGTTACGCTGTATGTCATAAATTACCATATTTTTCTGCATACAAGCTGTGGTTGAAACTAATATGAGGTTGCAGTTTGTATATGTTCCTGGTTAAATAAATGTGTTAGTGGATCATGCAAAGTGAAACTTATCACAATGCAACAGCAACAACAACAAAAAATGTATATAAATTTCAAGTGCAATTAAATTGTGCTATTAAAGGGCTCCTTTTACCAAGGTGTCTTAGGGCCTTAACGCACGCTAAAATGCCGTGTGCACTAGCCACAACCGCCTCCTTTTAAGCAGGTGGTAATTTTTCAGCTAGCTAAAAATGCTAGCGCACCTTAGTAAAAGGAGCCCAAAGTGTGTGTGTGTGTGTGTGTGTGGGGTGGGGGGGGGGGGGGAATGTGCCTGGCACATGGGCACAAAGATTTTGCCGTAAGCATGGCACTTGAGCACATGCCCAGACAAAAGTGAACGTGTCAGCCCATATCGCTGCCTGTTTTGTGCGCTTTTTGGTTATTGGTTTTTTTTTTAGTTCTTCAGTTTTCTATACCGTTCTATCCAGGGAGCTCAGAAGGGTTTACATTCATTTAATCCCTGTCTGTCCTGGCGAACTCACATTCTATCTAATGTACCTAGAGTTAGGGGGGGATTAAGTGATTTGCCCAGGGTCACAAGGAGCAGCATGAATTTGAACCCACAACCTCAGGGTGTTGAGGCTGTAGCTTTAACCACTGCGCCACACACCCCTGCCCATGTTTGTTGCATATTTTTAGCATTTAAAACTTACAATATGCGGCAATCTGTGCAGTGCACATTAACACCCATGCTTGAGCATTTGCCCTCATAAAGTATAAAGTACTTGCATTTGCCCCCTAAAAAGTACTCTTAAAGATAGCCATCTATATCGGCACACCTAGCCAATGTAGGAGCATAACTTAATTGAGTAGTAGGCTAAATCAGTGCTGATAATCAGCACTCAGCATCTCTTAATTGGCACTGATTAGAGTTAATTGAAAGGTGCCTAACCTGGTAGGTATGATTCCACAATGGTTGGGCACCTAGTTAAAAGTGGGCATGGTTAGGGAGTGGATTGTAGTGTGTTTTTGAGTTAGGTGTCATTTGGCACCTAACTTGGTGCAGGCCAAGAAAACCCTGGCATAAATAGGGTATGTTAGAATGTTTAGTGCTGCCTAAGCATGATTTTATAATAGCACGTGTTATTTCTGACCAATCAGGAGGCTGCTTTTGTCAGCCAATCATAGTCCAGATGTCTATGTAAAAGGACAGCTATGAAAAATGTGGGCTTTGGGGGTTTTATAACTTCCTGCATCAACCATGAACAAGACTCGGAACCTGATGTTGGAGGAGCGTGTTCGTGTGTCAGTGATGAGCGAGGAAGGATTTTTGTGCTGCCAGATTGCTAGCAAAGTCGGCTGCAGTCACAGCACGATAGTAAAGACTGTACAAAAGAAGAAAGCGACGGGTTCAGTGGTAGACAAGCCTCGGTCCAGTCATCCATGTGCATCAACATTATGCAAAGACCGTGTACTTTGATGCATTTCATTGACCAATCGCAAGTTGACTTCATCTCAGCTACTGTGTGAGTGGTTAGATGAGCTCATCAACAGTTTGTCACTGGTGCTTGCAGTTTGGTCTGTGGGGCAGCAAAGCACACAACAAGCCACTGATGACTGATATCCATAGGCACAACCAGATTGAGTGGGCATGGATGCACTCAAGCTGGATATGGGAAATGTGGGAAAAAGTGCTTTTCAGCAATGAAAGCACCTTCTGCCTGTTTGTTAACCAGGCCCATGCCTGTGTGAGGAGGTTTCCTGGAGAACATAAGAACTGCCACTGCTGAGTCAGACCAGTGGTCCATCGTGTCCAGCAGTCCGCTCATGCAGTGGCCCTCTGGTCTAAGACCAGCACCCTGTCCTTATCTACTAAGTCTATCCCCTTCAATACCTTGAATGTTTCGATCATGTCCCCTCTCAATCTCCTCTGTTCGAGGGAGAAGAGGCCCAGTTTCTCTAATCTTTCGCTATACGGCAGCTCCTCCAGCCCCTTAACCATCTTAGTCATTCTTCTCTGGACCCTTTCGAGTAGTACCGTGTCCTTCTTCATGTACGGCGACCAGTGCTGGACGCAGTACTCCAGGTGAGGGCGTACCATGGCCTGGTACAGCGGCATTATAACCTTCTCTGATCTGTTTATGATCCCCTTCATCATCATTCCTAGCATTCTGTTTGCCCTTTTTGCTGCCGCCGCATATTGTGTGGACGGCTTCATCGACTTGTCGATCAGAACTCCCAAGTCCCTTTCCTGGGAGGTCTCTCCACGTACCGTCCCGGACATCCTGTATTCGTGCATGAGATTTTTGTTACCGACATGTATCACTTTACACTTATCCACATTGAACCTCATCTGCCATGTCAACGCCCATTCCTCAAGCTTGATTATGTCACGTTGCAGATCTTCGCAATCCCCCTGCATCTTTACTACTCTGAATAACTTCGTATCATCCGCAAATTTAATCACCTCGCTCTTCGTACCTATGTCCAGATCATTTATAAAGATGTTAAAGAGCACGGGTCCAAGCATCGAGCCCTGCGGCACACCACTGGTTACGCTCTTCCAGTCCGAGTATTGTCCATTTACCCCCACTCTCTGGTTCCTATGCTCCAGCCAGTTTTTAATCCACGTGAGTATTTCACCCTCAATTCCATGGCTTGAAATTTTCCAAAGTAGTCGTTCATGCGGAACCTTGTCGAACGCCTTCTGAAAATCCAGATATACAATGTCGACCGGATCGCCCTTGTCTATCTGTCTGTTTACTTCCTCAAAGAAGTGCAGCAAGTTCGTCAAACACGATCTGCCTTTGCTAAAACCGTGCTGACTGGTCCTCATCAGCCCCTGTCCGTCAAGGTGACCAATGATGCTGTCCTTTATCAGTGACTCTGCCATCTTTCCCGGTACCAAGGTCAGACTCAGCGGTCTGTAGTTCCCCGGATCTCCCCTCGAATCTTTCTTGAAGATCGGTGTAACATTCGCCACCTTCCAGTCTTCCGGAGTTCAAACCTGAGAGATTTGCATATAATGGAGGCAGTATATGCAAATCAATTTGATGCATATTCATTGTGGATATTCTGAAAACCTGACTGGCAAGGATGTACTCCAGGACCAACTTGGGAAACACTGCTTTACAGGAACAGTACATCAGCATAAGGGTAAGAATTATCTAACAATTAGCATTGTGGGAAACTTAAAGGAAAATCTATCAACTAATCATTTGACACCACTGCACAACACTATAGTGCTTTCAAAATTTGTACCAGTTTATGCTTTTCATTACATGGAAGAGTGTAGGCTTTCCCTATAATTTCCAGCTTAATTTATACAGCTGCAGTTTTGTTTTGTTTTTTTCATTGGTGACTTTTGTTCTTCGGTGCATATTGGGTTTCCAGGGACTAACTCATACAGCCAGAGCAAATGATTTTTTTCTAACATACAGCCTGAGTTTTCGTTTTGACTAGCCTAAAGTGGTACAGAAATAAAACTTGGGGCTCCTTTTACTAAGCTGCAATAGCATTTTTAGCACATTCAGAATTTTAGCGCACGCTAAACCCGCGCTATGCGGCTAGAACTTAACGCCAGCTCAATGCTGGCATGAGCGTCTAGCACTCGGGGCAATTCTGTGCTTTAACAATGGAGAGGTGACCTTCACAAACATTGCAGACATCCTAGACAACCAAACAGATGCAGAAGCAACAGACTATGCATGTCCAACTCACCCTCATTGTAGTATCCACTCAGTAAAGTTGATTGCTGTGCCTGATTCAGAAGGTGCCAATGGAGATGCAAATCACAAGAAGTTAAGCCATAGAACCTTAGCAAATGCAGTGCCCTCTGGAACAAGTGCAATAAAAGTCCACAGGCAGTTGAAATAATATACGAAACTTTGGAAACCACATGTTACTAGATAGAACCAAATGTTACTAGATAGAATTCATTCTATTATACCGTTGCCAAAGTATATTCTATTGTAGAGAAGAAGTCTGGAACTGTGCTCAATGACATCTGTGAGAAGCTTTCTCTAACGGCTTTCCACTCAAATGAAATAGCTTTCATGGCCGAGTATGTTAAGGTAATGAAACTGATTGCTATGGCACTGGACACACGCAGGCTTCATGGGAGTTCTTCTGCCAATGATTTTTTCCCTACGTGCACATCTTACCTCCATCAGGCCTTCGCTCAAATTTGCCAGCCCACTTGTTCATGCTCTAATGAATGGAATCATTAAGTTCTTTTAGTTCACTTGAGGCTAAGGATGATTTGATAGTAGCAAGTATTTCAAACCCACAATTCAAGCTGTGCTGGATCCAGTCAGATGCTGTCAGAGCTCGTACCAAATACTTGCTGATGTAAACAATGCAGGCTCAACTTCTAATGTACCATCTTCCAGTGAAGACAACAGCTTCTTCTGCCTCTATGAATCAAATAGAAGGGACAACGCTGTGCAGTTGGAACTGGACCTCTTCTTGAATGATGCTGCACATGATATATCCAGTCTCCATCACTATCCAACAGTGAAAGAAGTGTTTATTCTGAAGAACATGGGTCTTCCATCAAGCGCAACAATGGAGAGACTCCAGCATCGGTGGACAGATTCTTACTCCACTCAGGACCAGCTTAACCGACGAGCATTTTGAAATACTTTTAATGCTTAGAGCCAATAAAAAACTCATTTGAAAATAAAGTACTCATTGTTATATTGTTCATATAGTTATAATTAATAAACAAAGTAACTATTTAACTACCTAGTTAATTTTTTTAGTAACTAGTAAAGTAACTATTTACATTTTACTTTTTATCCCATGTAACTGGTAACGGTAGTAACAGTGCTAAAAAAAATAAATTGTATTTTTGAACAAGAGGTAGCATTCGCACATCCCAAAATTACCACAGCATGCCTCAGCGTGCCCTACTGTAAGCTATTTTTTGCTGCAGTAAGCACATGTTAGTGCTTACTACAGCTTTGTAAAAAGACACCTTAGCGTGAAAGTTGGTTGTAACTCGCTCAGAATTGTTAGATGGTTGCAAGTAATAGATTTTTAAAAAATAAATAAATAAATGAAAATTCTCGCTCTCGCATGTAAAATTGTTTATTCGGGCATCCAAATGCTATAATTGATGACTGACTTTTGCCTAGTTCTTCCGTCTCCTGCACAAGACCTTCAGCCTTTTTTGCCTTGCAGCAGTCCTAAGGAATACTCTTCTTCAACAACTTTGAAGCCTGCTTTCCTTCACCAAGTGTAAGATGGCTCTAAAACCGTATTTATTCTGTGAGGCTTTTTCATGGTCTTAGACTGTTGCAGGATTGGTGTGGTAATTCTCCAAAACCTCTGTACTGGAACTAGATTTTTTTTTACTTTTTTACTTTTATCGTATCAAAAAACATATTTCTTTAAATGAGATTGTTTCTGTTCAGGATTAGTATTTAGTAAGAGCTTATACTGTTGGACACAATTGAAATTGTAAGTATAATACCCTATTTGTAGGGACATTTCATGTCAATCAGCTAACATGTAGGCTTTCTGTTATTATAACCCGTTTTGAATCACTATTGAGAACCATGAGGATAATAAATATCAGAACTGAATAGAATTTTGTACTAAGAACATAAGAATTGCCACTGCTGGGTCAAACCAGTGGTCCATCCTGCCCAGCAGTCCGCTCACGTGGCGGCCCTCAGGTCAAAGACCAGTGCTCTAAATGAGTCCAGCCTCATCTGCGTAGCTTAGTCTTAAAACCCTGGAAGGTGTTTTCCCCTATAACAGCCTCCGGAAGAGCGTTCCAGTTTTACACCACTCTCTGGGTGAAGAAGAACTTCCTTACGTTTGTACGGAATCTATCCCCTTTCAACTTTAGAGAGTGCCCTCTCGTTCTCCCTACCTTGGAGAGTGTGAACAGTCTGTCTTTATCTACTAAGTCTATTCCCTTCAGTATTTTGAATGTTTAGATCATGTCTCCTCTCAGTCTCCTCTTTTCAAGGGAGAAGAGGCCCAGTTTCTCCAATCTCACTGTCCTATATAAGGAACTGGAGTTCTTTTCTTTGTAAATATTCAATTTTATTGTAAGCCCCTTTAATGCTTGGCATATTATAGTATATCACAAATAAATGAACATAATGAAATATTTTAATAAGCACACATTAGAACATTCTGATAATATAGATATGATGCTAACGCTGTTTATTCAGTATCGTGAAAGCTCTTAGCTAAGGGAGCAATTGCATTTCAGATACGTGAGTATCCCAGGCTAGGTTTGTCCTGACTTGCACACAGCATTAATCAGGGCCCATATGTTTTTCATTCTAAGTCAAATGATAAAATTTCTCTGCCTACTTTCTCTGCCCATTGATATTTTTACATCCATAATAAATAGACTTCCACTGGGTTAACATTACAGTCTACCATCGCTGTAATGCAACTCCAATCGAGTTGAAAGACCCTGGTTTATTTTGGTGAAATTTAAGAAGCCTTTTCCCCCTTCTAACGCAGCTGATTGGAAGTTTACCCAGCAGGTTTTTCCTTTCTTTTTATTTTTTCTTTTTTCATTTCATTTAATTACTGTAACCGATATAATCGGCAATGATTAGTAAGTTTCCTTAAATGTGTGCCAGATGTTAAACTCATTGTACATCTGAAAATGCAGACATGCATTTGTCTCTCACTCCTTTCTGTGTTCTAGCTGGGGTAATAATAGCTTGTGGAATAATTTTGTGGGGATGCTGGTGTAACTGAATAATCATAATACTAACCTACAAAATCTAGTAGACCTGTTTGTTTTATTTCCTTTGCAATGTGTGACTCTAACGAAATTATTTGTTTTTATTATACTTTCCACCTCTGTGCTTTTATCACTTGTCTAACAGTTAGGTCATAACCTATGGACCTAGAATTTCTCCTCTGCTTTGAGTCTCCTTTGTACCATGCTGATACACACTGGTAAAACTTAATTCATAAAGAAAGCTTATTTTTCTTCTTTACCTTGTGGGCTCTTCAGTAAAGCTTTCCCTTTTTCTAATCTAATCTGGGATTTATGGGTCGCATTATACCTAAACAGATTCAAGGTGACTTACAGTACAATTTGAGGAGATACAATTTAGTACAGTGTAAGGATGCTACAGAAGTTACATAACAATACAAATTGAGAGAAGGTACAAGACAGGAAGAGTTAAACATGTATTTTTGTAAGAGTGGTGCTGGAAGTTAGAAGGGGGTAATTCATAGGCCAAGATCAAATGGATGCCAGTGTGTATAGTTTCATTGAGGTAGTAAGGTGTTTTGTAGGCTGAAGGGTCATTTTCTGTGTTGAATATGGTGTCGAAGAGATACGTCTTTAACTTTATTTTCCAGAACATGAGGTAGTTCGGTTCTGATCTGATAGCTGTTGGGAGGTTGTTCCATGTCTGTGTACCAAAGTACGTAAACATAGTGTTGAAAACCCGTTTGTATTTGAGTCCTTTTGTTGTGGTATAGTTCATCAGAAGCTTATTGCATTTTTCTTTGAGGTAGACCATGAAGAAGGTAATAGATTATGCCATTGTCTGTCTTTGAGACATATTTCAGTTGTACTGGATTTTTTTGTTCTGTTTCCTGTTCCTTTTTTTTTTCTGTTGTGGCTTGTCCTTAACTACAAATGAAGTTGGACTTGTGCAGGTACTGCACGATGGAAGCAATTATGAGGACAGAGTCACTACAGTCGCAATGAGTTCCAGATAAAACCCCAATTAAAGCTATCATTAGCAATCAACAAAATGTTGCTCCAGGGACCAGGTCCAAAGCAGTTCAAAGCTTCAAATGCAAAGCGGTGGGCACAAGCAGGATGTGAAAATTTGGTTTTTAATGTAGCTTATGCCAGAAGTAGCTCAAGGTGAGTTATATTGCATATGCCCCTCTCTTTAGAGGGATTTAATGTAATTTGTGCCTGAGATAATGGAAGGATAAGTGACTTCCCCAAGGTCAAAAGGAGTGGCCATAGAATCTGACTGAACCTTGGTTTGTAGCATCCTGCTCTACTAGACTACACCTCCGCCTGGGTTTCCTTGGCAATGCTGAATTAAAAGACCAGGTTGGCAGTATTTTTCTGGCAGGAAGACTGGACAGCCAGTATGCATTGGACTCATGTTTTCTTGGAGAAATTTGCTAACAGGTGGATCCCACATGCTTGTATCATACAACTTCATACACATCCTACACCAGAGGTGTCACATTCATACATTTGACACGTGGAGGAGCATAATAAAAAAAAACCGTCTAAGTCCCTTTTTGGCCTAAGTCCTTAAATGTTCAAAGCAGAAGCAGGGAAAGTGTCCATAACCAAAACAAACGTCCTTGTTTTGATTATGGCTTGCCTCTACTAAACGCCCAGATCACCACTACGTCTACAAGTACACCCCCATGACGTCTACACTTTTTGGCCATAATGAACCAAAAAAAACGCCTAAGCCCCAAACGTCCAACAGAAGGGCTTTTAGGCAAAGGAGGAGCCATTCCTTCGCCTAAAAGCTGGATTCTGTAACTGGTGTCTGTCAAAAACAACACCGGTTACAGAATTTCCCCCCCCACACAATGATCCAGGCAGGAGGGTGCCCAAGCCCTCCTGCCATGTCGAACTGCGAATCCCCCCCCCCCCCCGACAACATCGGGGCAAGAGGGAGCCCAAGCCCTCTTGCCCCAGCGATTGCCCCCCCCCCCCCCGACTAGATTGGGCCAGGAGGGAGCCCAAGACCTCCTGGCCCGGCGACCCCCTACTCCCCTCCCCCCAATGACCGCCCCCCAAGAGCCCCCAATCGCCCCCGCACCGACCCACAATCCCTCCGGCCGACCCCCCCCACCCCCCTTCCCCGTACCTTTCACGTTGGCCAGATGGACGGGTGCCAAGCCCGCCCGTCCAGCAGGCCAGCCGGGTCCAGAATGGGTGGGGCGTGAGGCGCCTGGGCCGATCATAATAGGCTCTCTCCTAGCCCGTTCCTGTCGGAAGGGGGGGTCGCTGGGGCCAGGAGAGCTTGGGCTCTCTCCTGGCCCCTTCCTGTCGGAGGAGGGGTCACTGGGGCCAGCAGAGCATGGGCTCCCTCTTGCCCCGATGTTGTGTGTGTGTGGGGGGGGGGGTGATGCATCACGGCAGGAGAGATGCCTCATCTCCCCTACCGCGTTGCCATCACTCTTCTACCAGAACTGCCGCGGGTCGTGGCAGTTTGGGTAGAGGAGTGATGGCATCGTGGTAGGGGAGATGAGGCATCTCTCCTGCTGCGATGCTTGCAGTGGAGGGGTAGGCAGCAACCACAATCAGCTCAGCGGCCCCTTTCTCGGCACTTAGACCTGGTTTGACTTTGTCTAAGTCAAAAAGGTCTAAGTGCTGACTAGGCAACCTGCCTATGGTTTTGGTTATACCTACTGCACGCCTAGATGTAAGTCGGCCCATCTCCCGCTCACCGCCCGCCCTTTCCTCTCCTCTAAACACGCCTCTTTTCTCTCTGTGCTCTCTTCCCACTGACATCCCAGGCTTTCTTGAAACCAGACACAATCTGTCTCCACCCCCTCTTCTGGGAGACTATTCCACGCATCTACCATCCTTTCTGTAAAAAAAACGATTTCCTTAGATTACTCCTGAGCCTATCACCTCTTAACTTCATCCTATGCCCTCTCATTCCAGAGCTTCCTTTCAAATGAAAGAGATTTGGCTCATGCACATTTATGCCACGTAGGTATTTAAACATCTCTATCATATCTCCTCTCTCCTGCCTGTCCTCCAAAGTATTCAGATTGAGATCTTTAAGTCTGTCCCCATA
Source organism: Geotrypetes seraphini (assembly GCF_902459505.1). Classification (NCBI taxonomy): domain Eukaryota; kingdom Metazoa; phylum Chordata; class Amphibia; order Gymnophiona; family Dermophiidae; genus Geotrypetes; species Geotrypetes seraphini. Next base: position 371,876,484 of record NC_047085.1, read on the forward strand.
CGCCTTATGACAAAGACCACGCACCATTTTAGTAGCTCTATACCTCAGCTCACAGTACTTTGGATGCTTTTCAGCATATTTTATTTTTGTGGCATCATCATATCGGAGCACAGAAGAAGGTTTTTATTACTGAAACACAGATCGTGTTGGGTCCACACCATAAAACTTTTACTGTACAAAATATGGATTGTTCAAACTGATCTGCATCACTTTTAATTGTGAAGGCTTTTTAATAGGCTTTTAAATCAAGATCATCAATTGCATAGTTCTCTCTGTTATTTGGTTTTCCCTGTTTCACTATGGAACATTTTGGTGATTTTCTTTTGCTTGCCTAAGTGTATACTTACACATATAAATGGCAGCCAAGCATCTGTTCTGTAAGTGCACTTGTAAGTTGCATAGCAGGTAGCTAGAAAGGATGCATTCCTATAGGAATGGCATGGGTGGAGCTGGCACTTATGTGTACTCTTTACAGAATGTAGAAAGTTCCCGCACCATTGCTGCCTATATTTGTCCACAATTGTGGAAGGTGTATTGTTGGTATAACTGCAGGCACCTAGATTTGAGATGTGCTAATGCCAAGTTACTCTAGTGTTCTATAATGGTGTTTGATTGCCCATAATAAGCTCTCACTGCACATCAGGGTCCTAAATGAGATGCCTACTTAAGAGTTGACCCTCTCCCCCCCTCAAATTTCTGCAGAGCTGTAAATTAGAGAATGACATGGCGACAATTTTTCCCGTCCCCGCAGGAACTCATTGTCCTGTCCCACAAGTTATTTTCCTATCCTTGTCCCATTCCTGCAAGCTCCATCCTCAACTGCACAAGCCTCAAACACTTTCAAATCATAAGTGTTTGAGGCTTGTGCAGTTAAGGCAGAGCTTACAGGAATGGGACAGGGACAGCAACAAAACTCACAGGGATATGGAAACTGAGTTCCTGCGAAGACGGAGACAAATTTGTCTCCATGTCATTCTCTAGCACAAATCTTTGTTTGCAAGTGTATGATGAGTTTCTTCCCCCGTTATATCCCCTCCCAGTCACTAGAGTGACAGTACCCAGCCATGCAGTCCCTGAATCCAGCCAGAAGGTGTCACTGTTGTACAATGACTGTGGTTCCTTCCAGCCTCGGGCTGTGAATGCTACTTTCATGTTATTTCCTGCCCCAACTGACCTGGGAGCAGAAATCCTGAGCCAAGAGAGAAAGATACTTTCCCTGCTGAAAGCTGGGCTATCAAGAAGACATGAATTTAAAAAAACCAGTGAATTATACTGTTTATATTTGGTCAAAATCTCAGTATAGATTTATTATATAATTATAAAGATGTATGCACATGCAAAGTATAATTCTATATTATAATTCTGCTTAGCCTTTTTAATATTAATGATAACATAATGCTTAACTTTATTTCACGATTAATTTAATTGCGCATGTTCATTTCCCTGTACTGTACTGTGCAAACAATACAACCCTTTATTCATTCATGAACAGAATGACGATGCATTTATAGATTGTTTAAAAACAGTATTTCTGCTGTTGTACCCCGGAGAACCTTTGACCAACTGTTCAATTTAATTTGTCTGTTGAAGAATTTCTATAGTGAAGTCAAAAATGTGTTTAGTATTAATTAGATGTGCTTTGTGCGTAAGTCTTCTGATAGACCATCAAAGGGTTCCGACCTCAACGAGAAATTGGCTTCCTCCAATGAAAAATAGAAGTCAGCTGGAAGTAGTTGTGGAGGAAATTTTAATGCTTTTCAGATCCATTGAGGAACAGCTTGGGCACTAATGTGCATCAGACAGAGGCTGCTGTGAAAACTTGCAAACAGTAGGGGTAATTTTATGAAGTCATTTTTGTGCATATGTTGTAACACAAGTGTGTAAAAGGCCTTTTATAAAGTACCAACTGGAGTATAGGTAAATATCTTCTCAAAATGGTATGTGCTTGGCTGGTAGGTATATCTATAAGTGTGGTCTGGATAGAGTGCAGGTAGATTTTGCAAGTAGTCCCACTTATTATAAAATACTGTAATAAATGCACACGCTTACAAGCTTTACAAACATTTATACCTACTTTTGAGTCGATTTCAATACTGGCATTCAGTGAGTGATTTCTACCTGTTATAAAACTGCCTATGCATCTCACCGTGAAAGATGTCAGAAAGAATGTTATGAGAGGAATTCTATAAATGGCGCTAAAGGTTAGATGGCAAAAAAACGGGTGCTGAGTTACAGTAGTTTTCTGTAATGACAGAGCTGTGCACCAAACCTGTCATAGAATGCTAGTATGTTTGCAGTTACACGCTATTCTTTAGGTAAAACCACATGTGCCATTTTCCAGAGTTCTCCAGTTATGTATAATATTGAAAGTAAAGGCCAATCAGAGTAAATGTCTTGATTTAGTTCCATCATAAAATATTTTTGAGATATAAAAGCATAATTTATCAGTAGGTGTGCTTGACATTGCATTAATCAAGCGTCCAGTCTGATACCTACTTCCTATTTAGTATTGCTTAGGATTACCAGATTTCCTCTTTTAAAAAAGAGGACACGTTTTTGCTTGTACCCCAAAATGGTACTGTAAATCTTATGTTTTGTAGAATTGGTTGTCACCCTGTTCCTTTGATTCCTCAATAAAAGATTATTAAAACAAAAAAATTCTGGGATGCACCAGGGAGGGGCCTAAGGCCCTTATTGGCTCAGATGCCTAAGGCCTCTCCCATAGGGAGGGCCTTAGGCACCTGGGTCAAATGGAGTCTTAGGCCTCCTTCCCAGTGCATCCTGGGATGCACTGGGAGTGGCCTAAGACTCCGATTGGCCAGATGCCTAAAACCCCTCCCCTTTAGACAGTGATAGGACACCTACTGCCACCTACAATCGGGATGCTGTTTAAAGCATTTGGCCCAATGTATTTTAGGTAAAACATACATTTAGGAAAGTGATATTGATGAATGGAAATGTTCCACATTAAAGCCATCATAATCATTCCATCCTGGCTTGTAAAAAAAGCAATTATTTTCCATTAAATGTTCTTGTGAATTGTCAGTACAATGTGAAATTGTTGTGGCTATGACCTTTTAGGGAATAAATCATGGTGTATTAAGCTGAGTAAATGGTTGTTGCTTATATTACTCAATATTGAAAATATGTTTAAATATATCTGTCTGGTTTCGTCAAATGCATTTGTGAGATTCTGTGTATGCTGCTGAATTAAGGGGCCCAGTGATATTGCAAAAGAAAGGAAGTTTGATGGTTTCAAGCGTTGCTCCTAGCCAAACTGCTAAAACTATCAAGAGATATAGATCATAAAGTCCATTTAATATGTCTAGCTTCCTCCCATCCAGTACCCTAGACCCCAATTGTTCTTTCCTTTTTGTATCAAGAATCACAACAAACGAAACACCTCAATGCTCCACTTACACAAAGGAGAAACCACAAACAAAGCAAAAACCGGCCAAGAGGAGTTGATGAACTGGAAACGCCCAGGTTTATTAATAACATAAGATGATAAAATAATATAAAAAATGCATCAAGATAAAATGGTCGTCTATATATGAGTAAGTCCACCTTGACGTGCATGATGGATAAGCAGGACTTATCCATCGAATCCTTTTCGCTGCTACACCATTTGTCAGCTGATGTGATATATAGCATTTAGGGCATCATTGTCTGCTACCATTGTGCACATCAAGATAGAATTACTCATATATAGATGACCATTTTATCTTGATGCAGACTGATACATACCTGGGATTATTTGTTATCATTGCCAACTGCAACAGTTTTTATGGACTTACACAATTTTTATATTATTTTTTTAATTTTTATTACAACGTAACATAATTCTTTATTTATATAGCGCACATATGCCTTTGGGTTCAAGACGGTGTACAAAAGAATACAACAAGGATAAATTATTAACATTGAAATTGGTTAAACCATGTGGTAATACGGCACACAGAATCTCACGGTCTCTGCTAAGGTGCCTCGAAAGAAATAATGAAAACTATGGGCTCCTTTTACTAAAGTGTGCTAGCGGTTTTAGTGCGCGCTTAGTGCGCGCTAAATGCTAACGCCTCCATAGAGCTTGCGTTAGTATTTTTCCTCGCACCTTAGTAAAAGGAGCCCTATGTATAAATAAGAGAAAAAAAGAGTAGACAATATTACAATGGAATTAAAAGAAAGAGAAGAAAATGAGAGCAGGAAGAGAATCAGAACGTAGGAAAATTAAAAAGAAATGAAATTTAAATAAAATATTCTCAATAACCCAGAAACAAATGTAAGAAAAATAAACAGGGAGTAAATTGAAATCAGTCATTACAGCAGGACAACCTCTTCAAACAGGAGAGCAGAACATAAGAATTGCCACTGCTGAGTCAAACCAGTGGTCCATCATGGCCAGCAGTCCGCTCACGCGGTGGCCCTCTGGTCTAAGACCAGCACCCTAACTGAGACTAGCCCTACCAGCGCACGTTCTTGTTCAACAGAAACTTGTCTAACTTTGTCTTGAATCCTTGGAGGGTGTTTTCCCCTATAACAGCCTCTGGAAGATTTCTTTATATATATAATATATATATAATATATATATATATATATTCTTTATTCATTTTTGAAGTCAAATACATAGTGCAAACAGACAACAATTGAGTAATATAACATACTGCACTCTATTCCAACAAATAATATACATCAATCTTTCATGAATCAAAGGGAAATACTGCTAATAATTAACATTTACGTCCTACAATATTCAAGTAAAATTGGGTGCTGTTTAATGAATCACGCTGAGCGGCACCTATTTTGGAGGCGCCCGAGAAATAGGCCAGCTCTAGGCACAACTAAAAGTTAGGCGCCCAGCTGAGCGCTTAAGCACACTTAAGAGCAGCGATTCTGCAACAAGGCGCCTAACATGTAGGAGAGCAGATTTGTGCAAGAGAAGGCGCCATTGCCCAGATCCAGGAGCAGCCGAAGGTAGCGTTCTAATAAACCTGGGACTTTCCAGTTCATCAACTCCACTTTGCTGGATTTTGCTTGCTGGTGTTTGTGGTCTTTCCTTTTTGTTCCATTGCATTGGTCTTATTGCACATTTTCCACTTTGGGAACTACTATAAATATACGTACCTTTATTGTAACATCAAGCTTTGTTTTCTGTTTTTTTCCCTTTTTCTGAATCCATTTTTCATTTGTTCTTTTCCAGTGCAGTGCCTCTGAGCATTCGTATATAGATCAATAACAGTAACGCTATAATATTTGCATCCCCTCAGGCATATAATAAAAGTTGCTAATGGGGGTCCTGATGTGTTTCTTTTTATCTGGCAAAAGAATTACCAAAGAAATGATTTTTTTTTTTTTTTAACCACTGTGAATTTTAATCACCTAAAATTAAGAGATTTTCCATTCTTAAGCAAGAATTCATTAAAATGATATATACTGTAATGAGAAACACAAGGTCCAAAATGATTTTCTTTTTCTGGGGCTTCACCTGTAAGTGGGAAGTACTGGGCACACGGTCTAAAACTGTATTTAAAAAAAAAAAATAAAAAAAAAAAGGCAAAATGCCAGATGAAAATTAAGGGCTCCTTTTATCAAGCCACGCTAGCGGGGTTAACACGCGCGACTTTTCATCACGCGCTAACAACCGTGCTGGCTAAAAACTACTGCCTGCTCAAGAGAAGGCGGTAGCGGCTAGCGTGGCTAGCGCGGCTGGCGATTACGCACGTTAAACCGCTAGCGCAGCTTGATAAAAGGAGCCCTAAATTACATTCTGTTAGAAAATAAAAGTGTCTTAGTGTAAGGCTGAATGTGTAGTTAATTTTAAGTGAATGGTTCCTATCTCAAGCTTCCCAACACATAAACCTTCCTTCACAGGTTATTTTGATTTTCATCTTTTTTTGTTGTTGTTGTGTATGGAAAGGTTGAAATTAAACCAACAAGTGAAACCTGTTACTTTACTTAAGCAACGGTCCATGATAGATGAAACATTTATTGGTAATTAATGGCAGGAAATAGCTGGAGGGGCTGAAGGTCAAGGGTCAAACCATGTGCCTCTAACCAGACAGAACATTAAGGGGCATTTTATCATGCTTTTTCTATATGTAAATCACTTCCAAACTGACCAGCAAATAGTTTTTTCATATGATTTTCTCAATATGCATACCTGGCATATTTAATATATCTCATTAAGATTTATTATTTTAGAAGCCATCAGGAGCGGCTCTCGTATGGGACTTGTTTCGCCCGTTGAGACATAGTTGCTTAGCAGCAAGCCTCCTCATCGGCTTCACCTTTATTGTCAACCAAGACTTTCTTTTCTTTTTGTCTTTTTCTGTTTTTCAGTATCACTTTAAAACTTATATTAGATGTACTTAGCTCTAATTACCGTTCATCAGCCCGTTGCCCTCTTTGGTTGGATAATTCTCAAAAGGTCACCTCAATTACGGTGCTGGGAAGTTGCGCACTGACCCCTGAATTCTATATATATGGCACTTTGAGTTGCAGGCGCAAATTTGGGCGCGCATCAAACGTGCACGTGCAACTAAACTGAATAACAAGCCAATTAGGGTCGATAATTGTCTTCCTAATAAGCAATTATTAGCATTAGTATTGGCTTTCGTTTAGATTTGTGTGTGTAAATTTAGGTGCAGGATCCTAAATTGGCAAGGATGGTGCCAAAAAAAGGGGCATTGGAATGGGAAGGTCATGTGTAGATCAGGGGCACTCCTCAAGGTTTAGGATGTAATTATAGAATAAGGAGTATTTGCCCCTAAGTGCAGGTATGAGGATTGGCACCACGGTTTCTGTTGGTGAAAATGGATGCATTTAAAATTAGGTGCAGGCCTCGGGTTTAACTTTCAGCACAGTTTATAGAATACTGTTCAGTGAATTTTTTTTCAGTATCAGTTTTTTTAGGCTCCATTTATAGAATTTATTCCTAAGTGCGGATTCTGCACAGTTATTGTTATAGAATACTGCAATTTATGCACCTAACACACCAACTAAATGGCTGGGCAGCTAAGCCAGTTGCATAGCTGGGGCTCAGTAGGCCCTGGGCAGGAGGACCAAGATGCGCTTACACATGTGCGCCCCCCCCCCCTCCACAGTCCAGCATCTCCCCCTCCTTAGTCCCAGCTGCTTACCAGCCTGCCAGGCCCTCCAGGTGATACAGTGGCAGAGACAGCACTAAAGGCTGCCTCTCTGGCCGAAGGGGCCTTTCCTCTGCCGTGTCCCACCCACAGGAAATTGCGTCAGTGCGGTGGGTAGGATGTATCAGAGGAAAGGCCCTGCTGGCTACACAGGTGGGTCTTATGGTCAAACAATTTTATTGATGATAAACCATACATTACAAAAGTGAAGACCAAGGCAATACGCAAGAACAATGCAGAAAGAACAATGTAGTCATCATCTTTTAGATAAATACAACTGGAACCCCAACTCTTATTTATCCCCTCCCCCAATACCCAAACCACTCTCAAAATAGAGAACAGAACATTCCAGGGCCCTGCGCTCTTATGAGCCTTGGAAAGCACATACTACACAGGCAGTTCTTAGTGTTCTTTGCCACTGTAGCATCTGGAGGACCCGGTGGACTGGTAAGCAGGAGGGGGGGGGGGGAGAGAAGATGTCAGACCCCAGTACTTGGAAGGGAGGATTTAGCTGTAGGCAGCCTCTATCATTGGGCGGCCTAGGCAAGTATTCTATAACCTCAAGAAGTATAGAGGAGTGAAGTTCTATAGTTTAAAGAATTACTTCACCAAAACTGTGTCCTCAAAAACCTTCCAAGTGATGTATCAAACAGGAGGAAAAGCCTACACTTTTTTAGTGTTTATGTTTATTAAAAACTTTATATACCGCAAAACAGCCTAAAAGGATCTAAGCTATTGCTTGCTTATAATTACAAGCATAAAATCCTACTGTTATATACTACATAATGTGGATTAATAGTCCAAGACACAATTTTTAATTTTATCATAGAAATGTAGTTAAATGTTCAAGTCGACAGAATGCGTGCCTCTTGAAAACCTTTTCTTCTGACGGTGGCCAGCATTTCACAGTTCAATGATTGCTGCATCGGCGTTTCAATGCACAATCTACTGCTCGTGGTTTAGTGAACCTGCACGCATAAATAGGCATGCCCATGACCCACTCATGTCCCTCGCAAGTTTATGCCCCCTTGCAATTCTGTGTGTGCAGGTTATAGAACACCACGGGGGGGGGGGGGGTCAGTTACATGCATAACTGCTAATGAGTGCCAATTAACGCCAGTTGTTGCAAAGAATTGGTTGTTAATGCCAGTTTGAAGCTCGTTAGCTAATTAAATTATGCACATAACTGATAGTATGCTATAAATTGCACATGCAACTTTGTGTGCACTAGTTGCAAAGTTGTACACTCAACTTTATAGACTTGGGGGCATGCATGCAGCTGAGATTATTGCTTTTTTAAGAGGTCATTAGCTACAAGGCATTTTAGGTTCTTTCAATCATTTCTTGTAGAGCGAGTTGTTGATCTTTGCATTCTGGAAAAAGCGGTTCTTGCTAGTTCAGAATACGCAGATCAGCCACTGAGTTCCAGCCAAGAAGGTAAAGCAGTGTGAATATTCTCGTAAGCATATTTGTGATGAATTAAGCTCAATCTAAAATCTGATGCTCTGTTCAGAGAAGCATTCAGCAGTTTGAGCTCCTTGCAGGGTTTATGGTCTTTTAGTGGATCTCGACAGCCCAACAGCTTGTGGTTCCAAGCCCATCTCCACCAGGGAACTCTTTGATTGGAAGGATTTCCTCAATCAGTCTAGGCAATAATTTTCCCATTTTGTTTGATTGAGCTTTGTCTCGGAGCACATCTAAAATATAACTTACTAATTGCATTTCCCAGGCTCAGAAGAGTTCAGTTACAGCTCTGATCCTGCCCATGTGGATCATTTGTCTTCCTAGTTCCCAAAAGCTAATGAAATATATCCTTGCTTGGGAGGAATAGAAAGAGCGAAGTAATTTGGACAAACCTTACTCTCTGTTGCTCTGTTATTTCTTTTTTTTTTTTTTTTTTCCCCACTGATGATTGTCAAACTTATATGTGTAGAAAATGGGTTTAACGTATTTTCTTTCTATCGGATTCCTTTTCCTGTTTGCATATGTGTGTGATATAAAATAGAACAGAATATTTATATCCTTTCTTGGCTTTGTTTTTCTTTTCTTATTTCTGTCTTTATCTCAGGTAAAAAAAAAAAAAGTCACTATAAAAAGAAATGTGCTAAAAAGACCCACCCCACCTTTTACTAAACCGCAATAGTGGTTATTAGTGCAAGGAGCCGTGTTGTATGCTCCGCGCAGCTCCCGACGCTCATAGAGTTCCTATGAGCATCGGGAGGAGCACGGAGCATTCAGGGCAGTTCCCTGTTCTAATACCCGCTTTCGTGGTTTGGTAAAAGGGAGGGTTCAGTTTCTCAATAGTCTTCACTCCCTCCTACCTTCTTCAGAGTTATTTTATTATTTATTTATTAGATAGTATAAAGCAAGAATACTTTTTGTTGGGAATTCGTGAAGAGTTTGCTGCACAAAGGTCAATTGTATAACTGGAATTCTGCATGTACACATTCCTTGCACTTGTAAATGCACAGAATGCCGTTCAAGCTTATCAAGCTACAGAATTAAATCTAGAGCAGAAGTCCAAAGATACAGACTGCTCAGGGATTGAGTCAGTTTGGAGTTTTTGATTTTCCAGGTTCTTAGGCATTACTTTTAAAATTTAAATTCAAAGAATAAAGAGGAGATAAGCAAGCCAATTTTGTTGATTTATTCACTAACAAATACAGAGTGCCTCATTTATCAAAATGGGTATATATTTACAGGAAAACATACAAAAAAAACCCAACAACTTACCTCCCTCCTTTTTACTAAGCCCGGAGTGCTAAATGCTCTGATGCTCATAGAATTTCTATGAGCGTTGGAGCATTTAGTGCTCCAAACCGTGGTAGAAACCTCTACTGTGGTTTAGTAAAAGGGGGTGTGTGACAAACCCAGCTTCAGCACTAGTCCAGTCCCTGATAGGATTAAGTGCAGAAGAATGGACCAGATTGATTCTGGCGCTCAACTTGAGGCTGACCTCCCTTGCCCCTATAATCAAAGTGATAGTGAGCTGGAACAGAGGCAGGCAGGTTGGCAACAGCAGCTTCCGGGCTTTAGAACAGCTAAAGAAGCCACAAGGAAAGTAGCTGCAGTTGAAAAACCCAGGCAGAGGAAAACTGCTGTAGAGCCAAAACCCATCCCCCACTACAGGCTGAAGGGGATTGGCTCTGGTCTGTTTAAAAGCAGGCAGAGACAAACAGGAGGAGGAGGAGCGAGTGACGAGGGCGAGTCACTCCCACAGCCCAAGGCAGGAGAGGAGCTGTGGAACAGGGCAGCAGAGGAGAACGTGCTGGATTATCCCATGCAGGATTTGGAGGAAGGCTTAACCCCTTCAAACTATCCAGTGCCAGACCAGGTAGAAGGCATGGAGATAGAAATAGCTGGCCCTAGGGTAGAAGGCCAGTTAGAAGGTATGGAATTCTGAATGAAAGAATGCAGCAACAGGGAAACTGTTTGTGCTTTGTGTTTTCTTTTTGCATATCGTTTTTTTTCTCTCTCTGTTGCCCAAGTTAAACCTGAAGAAGGGGATATATATATTGAGCTGTATAAGCATAGGAAGTTGGAGAATAATACTTGCCTGAAGTCTGAATCAAGTTATGCATTCAAGGACAAGTTTGGGAACCAGATGCAGGCTGAACTGTTTAAAGTGCTGTTGGAACTGTAGGAAAGTTACTGTGACTCCCGTTGCAGGGAGCTAATTAGATTAACCGTCTCAGCTGTGTGATTTGTGCCTGCATGTAGGAGCTGAGAGAAAAGCTGTACTGCTAACAGAGTGTGCTGTGACGATTTTTGCCTACTGAGTTCTTGTCTGCTTGAAAATGTACTGTAAGTTTGATTTTTGCCAATTTACTATTTTTGTTCAATGACCTGCAAAGTGATATTGTTTTGCTTGTTGCATATCTTTTGACCTGGAGGTCAGAATAAACCACTTATGTTTTCCTAAAGAACTCGTTTGCTTGGTGATATAGTGAAACCTTGTACTTCCCCTATATCTCGAGGGGCCTAGACCGTTGTCTGGGGCCGCCTAAAAATCCTGGAGGTACCCCTAGTTAAAGGGGACACGCCCGAAGCAGTGTGTTTGTCACACGCCAGCCCTGGACTGCAAGGGGGTTTGTGACAGTTTGGTATCAGGAGTGCGGTCTGTTACCTCTTCAGGTGAAGATTGGGGAGTGCAAAGGTGGAAAATTTTTTTTTTTTGTTCTCTACTATTGTTTGGTTCATCGGAACCAGGATTATAAATGCTGGTGAATGGAAGCAGCTTGAACATTCCAAGGATATCGGTTCCAGCGTCCGGAGTTTGGCGGCTGCAGGAAGGGTGGATAGCAGACCGGGGGTCAAGGCCATCATCCTGAGCTGGTGAGGAACAAAAGGGGGACCAATAGGTCTCTGAAGAAGGGTGGTGCACCCGGTAATGAGCACGCAGGCGATGATGCATCAGTACCTCTGGTAAGCATATACAACAGAGGGGCTGGTGAAGATAGTCTCGGGGAGAAAGAACTGTGTGGTATCGCACTTGGAGTGTGTGTTTTTTTCATTTTTACAGAGTCAGCATGGAGCCGGCGGCGTTAGCAGTGGTTGCGGGAGAACGTCAGAGGCAGAATGAGGACTTAAAGAAGGTCCTGGAGACTAGCCACGGACTATGGCAAGCAAGCCAGGAGGCTAGTGAACGTCATCACAGTGACTTTATGCGAGCCATGGAGCAGCAGTCTCAATTAATGGCGCAGCTATTGAAGCCTACGACTGGTGGACAGATGCATATACCGGTATTGGGGACTGGTGGTACTCTACCTACGGTAGGACAAAACTCACTAAATTTATTGAATTTAAGTAAAATAACACCACAGGATGCCCCAGATGATTTTTTAAACTCTTTTGAGAGAGTTGCTGCTGCAGCAGGTTGGCCTCCAGAGCAGTGGGCAGTTCGCCTTCTGCCATGTTTGGCTGGCGAGACCCTTGCGGCTTTTCAGACCATTGCTGCGGAGCAGGCCAGTAGTTACCCAGCTGTGAAAGCACATATCCTAGATTTTCTGGGATATACGAGAGAGTATTACAGGCAAACCTTTCGTGCTCTCCAGTTAAAGGTAAAAGAGAGACCTAAGGCACTGTTACAACGCCTAACGAAAGCTGCGGAGAGATGGTTACAGCTTTTCTTGGCAGACCCACGAGCGATGTTCGCTGAGTTAGTCAGGGAACAATTCCTAGAGGCTCTGCCCCAGAACATAAAGGGGTGGATCCAGAAACAGGGATGCCAGGATCTGACACAGTCACTATCTGTGGCAGAAGCTTATCTGGATGCCCAGGGACTTCCCGAGAAACCAGGCCCAAGTTATAGACCCCAGACACAGTTCCAGAGGGACACTACACTTCAGGCTCCTACTATTAATAACATACCACCCAGGAACCCTCAGAAGCGAGTACAGAAACCCTTTAACCCAGCTCCCATCGTTTGCTTCAGGTGTGGGGGAAAAGGACACCGTCAAAGGGAATGCAGGGAAAGAAGGGACTTTACTATTGCCTGTGGGGTAAGGAGAACTAGTCACGGGGAATATTTTCAGAAAGTACGAGTGGCGGGCAGGACAGTGTCTGCCCTGGTTGATACGGGGGCAGAACAGAGTGTTATGGCACAGAAATTATGGCATCAAATTAGGGGTGCCAGCCCCAGTGAGAAAGGGGTGGATACTGTGAAGGTGTGGTGTGTGCATGGGGATATGAGGGAGTATCCCCGTCAGCGGGTGAACTTGAGAATTGGGGGAGAACTGATTGAGTTAAAGGTAGCCATTGCTCAGAATATACCTCATGCCTTGATCCTGGGGCAGGATTGGCTCAGAACCAAGGTTAGGGGTGATTGCAAGACCTCGACTGGAAGCAGGAGGGGGGAAGAGACCCGGATTAAGGGTGGACTAGTATTGGGAGCATGGGCTAAACAATGTCAGTTCCAATCCAGGAGGGCCAGAAGAGCAGGGGACTGGCGAGCTAGAAATGGTGGGAGAGGCTGGCAGCCCACAATAAGGTGGGTGCCCTTGTCTGAGAAAGCAAAGGCCCCTACACGAGCGTATGGAAAGGCGGCAGGGTATGATCTTTATGCCGCACAGGAACAACTGATTCCCGCTAAGGGGAGAGCCCTGGTAAATACTGATTTACAGTTGTCTCCGCCACCAGGCTCGTATTTAAGAATTGCGCCCCGCTCAGGCTTAGCGTGGAAAGCTTCGGTTGATGTAGCAGCAGGAGTAATCGACCCTGATTTTCGGGGTAATGTAGCGGTCCTATTGGTAAATCACGGGTCTGTACCCTTCCAAGTACAGCCTGGAGATTGCATTGCCCAGATAGTGTGTGAACGTATATGGGTGGCAAGACTGGAGAGATGGGTTTACTTCCCTGAGACTAAGAGGGGTATGAAAGGCTTTGGGTCATCGGGGAACACACAGCCTAGTACACACGAACGATTGACTGACCAGGATAAGATACCTACACAAGTGGAAAGTAAGGGGACAGAAACCATCCAAATACAGAATTCGGAAACACATACTCCGGCAACCTTCCCGGTTCCTGGGGACTCACACAAGGGGGAACACAGTGAGGGGGCCGAATGGAGGAAGGAGATGGAGGAATTACAAGCACAGATAAGAGCTCTGACAAAGGATAAAGAGGATCAGGGTAAAGAAATACAGCAGGAACTTGAAGAACGAAATCAACAAAAGATAGGGTCCTTTAATAAAGCTCTAGAGGAATTGACCAAGCAACTTGCCCAAGTAGGAGAGCAGGTCGCAAGAAATCAGCGACAGCAGACTGAGTTTAAAAAGTTTATGGAAGGTTGGGCAGGAAAATGGAAAGACAAGGAAGGTGACACAGGTAAATGGGTAAAGCAAAATCAAATATTTGAAACCCAGCTAGGCCAGTATAAATCTCAGTTGAACCGAGTGGAAGAAGTGTTGGAAGATTTACAGGCTCAACTGGAACATACAAAGGAGGGTAGTATGGGTGAAATATCGGAGGCAGTAGCAGCTTTAGCCCACAGGGTATTCAGTTTAGAGGGGTTGGAGTGCACAAAGGGCGTAGATGTGTGTGAGCCAAACGAGGTCCCAGTGTTACGGTGGCCTGATGACTTCTGTGATACAGGCCCTAGTCCGAGCCCTTCTGATAAAAGAAACAAAAATAGGAAACGCCATTGAATGTAGATATTCTGTCACGTATGCCCGAGAATATAGGGACTCCTCCGGGTACAAGTGAGGGTCATCCTTTAAGGGTGGGGGAATGTGACAAACCCAGCTTCAGCACTAGTCCAGTCCCTGATAGGATTAAGTGCAGAAGAATGGACCAGATTGATTCTGGCGCTCAACTTGAGGCTGACCTCCCTTGCCCCTATAATCAAAGTGATAGTGAGCTGGAACAGAGGCAGGCAGGTTGGCAACAGCAGCTTCCGGGCTTTAGAACAGCTAAAGAAGCCACAAGGAAAGTAGCTGCAGTTGAAAAACCCAGGCAGAGGAAAACTGCTGTAGAGCCAAAACCCATCCCCCACTACAGGCTGAAGGGGATTGGCTCTGGTCTGTTTAAAAGCAGGCAGAGACAAACAGGAGGAGGAGGAGCGAGTGACGAGGGCGAGTCACTCCCACAGCCCAAGGCAGGAGAGGAGCTGTGGAACAGGGCAGCAGAGGAGAACGTGCTGGATTATCCCATGCAGGATTTGGAGGAAGGCTTAACCCCTTCAAACTATCCAGTGCCAGACCAGGTAGAAGGCATGGAGATAGAAATAGCTGGCCCTAGGGTAGAAGGCCAGTTAGAAGGTATGGAATTCTGAATGAAAGAATGCAGCAACAGGGAAACTGTTTGTGCTTTGTGTTTTCTTTTTGCATATCGTTTTTTTTCTCTCTCTGTTGCCCAAGTTAAACCTGAAGAAGGGGATATATATATTGAGCTGTATAAGCATAGGAAGTTGGAGAATAATACTTGCCTGAAGTCTGAATCAAGTTATGCATTCAAGGACAAGTTTGGGAACCAGATGCAGGCTGAACTGTTTAAAGTGCTGTTGGAACTGTAGGAAAGTTACTGTGACTCCCGTTGCAGGGAGCTAATTAGATTAACCGTCTCAGCTGTGTGATTTGTGCCTGCATGTAGGAGCTGAGAGAAAAGCTGTACTGCTAACAGAGTGTGCTGTGACGATTTTTGCCTACTGAGTTCTTGTCTGCTTGAAAATGTACTGTAAGTTTGATTTTTGCCAATTTACTATTTTTGTTCAATGACCTGCAAAGTGATATTGTTTTGCTTGTTGCATATCTTTTGACCTGGAGGTCAGAATAAACCACTTATGTTTTCCTAAAGAACTCGTTTGCTTGGTGATATAGTGAAACCTTGTACTTCCCCTATATCTCGAGGGGCCTAGACCGTTGTCTGGGGCCGCCTAAAAATCCTGGAGGTACCCCTAGTTAAAGGGGACACGCCCGAAGCAGTGTGTTTGTCACACGCCAGCCCTGGACTGCAAGGGGGTTTGTGACAGGTGTTAAATATTATAGGGCAAATTCTACGAGAAGCGCCCAAAAGTTAGGCGCCAAATTAGGCACAGTTCAGCAGGATTCAAGTAAAATTGGGTGCTGTTTAATGAATCACGCTGAGCGGCACCTATTTTGGAGGCGCCCAAGAAATAGGCCAGCTCTAGGCACAACTAAAAGTTAGGCGCCTAGCTGAGCGCTTAAGCACACTTAAGAGCAGCGATTCTGCAACAAGGCGCCTAACATGTTGCCACGCCCATGCCTTACGTGCATAGCGCCTACTTTTTTGAAGGCCGCCTAAATTTTTAGAGGCGGCTTGTTGCAGAATCGTTCTTTTTTGCTAGGCGCCTAAGTTTCAATTATTGCTGATTAAAAAGCTTAATTGAGCTTGCTACTCAATTTAGATGGGCGCCTCCGAAATAGGTGCCTAACATTAGGCGCCGGTTACAGAATTTGGGCCTATGTCTCATAAAATTAGACCATATTAGTAGAGTTTTTTTTTATAATCATCTTTATTAAAGGAGTCAATGGAAAACATAGACAACAATGCCACAGAATGTCCGTATACCAAAGGTACAATAATGCAAACAATAGACAACATAATAATCAGCAAAAGAAGCAGCATCAAACACGCAGCTAGTAAAGCCTGCCAGCGAACAAAAATATCACCGCGCATATACTGAAACAAGAGCATGAAGATATCCCAAGAGTTATATAAAACATAGGTATTTTACTATAAAATTTGTTTTTGAATGTTCATTTTTTTCCTTTTTTGTAACATTTAGGCCCCAATTCTATAAATGGCGCATAACGTCTAGGCACTGAGGACCGCAATTGTCACTCGTCCTCTAGGCGTAATGTACAGAATCATGTCTGGCAGCGCTTAAGTGGTCTTAGGTGCCAGTAGGCGTTAAAACCTTAGGTGCACTCAAATTGGATTTGCAGATATGTCGCCACTTTGTGATTTCAATATGCAGCAAGTTTTTATAGCACTCCCCCGATGAAGCCAGAAGAGTGAAACAGGTATGGCCACCATCGGGAGTTAAGTACTATTTTGAAAAAAAAAAAAAAAAAATTTTTCTGTGGTGCTAAATATATTATTATGAATTTTTTTGAAAAATAATTCACCAAACAAGTTTTTTAGCCTATGATATGATCTGTTGCCCTATTAACAGTACTGTGTTTTCAGTTACATGGGCGTCTATGAGTTTTGAGATCTCCTCATATTGGTGTTGATAGCACCATTTCATTACCAGCTGGGTTCATTTGGTATGTTTGCTGAACTCCAGATCAATCTTTTTCATTTGTAATTCTTTATTGATTTTCAAACTAAAACAGTGCAATACAAACAAAAGAGCAATAATTACTACATACTATTAACTACACAGGTAACACATATATCAATCAAAATCCTCCCATCCTTTCTATTTTATTAGTAACATAACATAGGACATAATATGTAACGATAAGATTAAATTACCCAAGTGTAACCATCAAGATTTATTTCCCTCCCCCAACCCCCCACCCTGGATGTGTAAAGTTAAATGAGAAGAAGAAAAGAGAAGATAAATAAACGTTATTATAAATTCATAAATTTAGTCAATGGGCTCTACACTTTATTAAATGAACTACTAAAACCCCCACACTCCGCGTTCATTCTTTCATATCTGTACGTAGTACACACATTCACCCACCAAAAAGTGTAACTTAATCTGTCATGGTTTTTCCAGTTACTTGTGATCAAGAGTGATCTCCAGATCAATCTTCATTTTTTTGTTTTGAAGCACTCCCATTTATGCCAGGGTTTTCTTGGCCTAAATGAGTACGCCTAAGTTAGGTTCCTACCGGCACCTAAGTCAAAGCATGCCCCAAATCCACCAAGAATCCGCCCCTAACCACTCCTCTGAGGCAGGTGCCTCAGAGTAGATGCTTACCTTGAAGTGGTAAGCGCCTACAGGTTAATTCATTTTTTAAATTGATTTTTGTTTGGGGTTTTTTGTTTTTAATGGTGATTTTCAGTTAACTGTGCTGATGACGCCAAATTGAGCAAGTTAGGTGCCTAAATCCAGACACCATTTATAGAAACTCTCTCCCTCTCGCTCTCTCTCCAAAAGTCTAGATTCTTGGGTGGTCTGGATTTCTGGCATCTGGACTTGTACTGTACATACTCTTCGGTGGTGCCATAGAACTGATTCGAAGAGCCAATGTCCTGCATCTCCTTCAAAAGAAGTCTTTGAAGTAAACATTTCCTCACTATGCTGTTTACCTTTCAGAAGGAGCCTCATCCCACCTAGTAGCAGGTTTCCCAATAAGAGATACAAACAGGCATTACTGGATTAAACAGAATTTAAATCATTCAACACCCTTTAATGCACTCTCTTAATTGCTGTATCAGATAACAGATAAAAAAAAAGGTTGCCAAAATTTGGCATTTAGTGTGTGATGCATCTAAGCAGTTTAATTCAGCTGCCTTTAGATTTGGTAGCAATTAATTGCAAAGTGTTTACATTAATACCATTTCAACAATAATGAAATACCTAGTTGCAAAATACCCACAAACTTCACATGAGAAACCTTCACTGATAACTTCTCTTTGAAAATTTGTTGGCATGAAAAAAGTGCACACAAAAAGGTGCATGCTTCCTGTTTGTACTAGCAATTGGGCTGGGTGAGATGGGGCTCCTAATTTTAAAGAGTTAAGCAACTAAATAGGCATCTCTGAAAATTTACTAACCCCTGGAGTCTATTTACTGTACCCAAATTTCAATGCCCAACTTTCTGCATTCATCTCCGCACCAATTATTGATAATAATGATCGATCTTATAAATATATGCGAGCATCTTGCTGCTTGCTATTCCATACAACACAACACACCTATCTTCAATAGAATGTATCTGGAAAAGGGGCGTGGCCAGGAGCATATTGGGGGTGTTCCAAAAAGTTGCATGTGGATTTATAGCATTCGCCCCAAGCATGTCTAAGTTATGTGCCGGCATTTATACTTGTTTTTAGTAGGCATAACTACAGTGCCCAAAAGTTAGCTGTAGCATCCACACCAAATGCTATTTTATAAAAGGTAAGCTTCTTCTTTAGACCAGCACTTAGGGCTGGATTCTGCATAGGACGCCTGGTCTCAGAAGCCGCCTAAGTGTCTTTTGAGAATTGCACATGGGTGTCCTATATAGATTCGCGTCTGTCCTGCCTAACACCATGATTCTCTAACCAACGTCCATGTCACAGGTGCCGCTTAGAGAATTGGGTTGCCGCTGAGCTGCTCGCGGTAAGAGAATCTCCCTGTCATAATTAGTTTAGTGGCTGCAGCAGAGAACCCTTATGAAGACTACTGGCAGGAGGGATGCCTAGTCCCTCCTGCTGGAACCCCCGAAGCTGCCGAATGCCTTACTTCTACCCCCAAGACATCCACGAGCAGGAGGGATGCCCAGTCCCTAATGCTGGAAACCCCCCACCCCCGAGCAATTCTCTGGCAGGAGGGATGTCCAGCACCCTGACTCCTTCCACCCCAAGCCTACCCAGACCCCACAAGTACCTTTTTTAGCTGACCAGTCAGAAGGATGCTTACTCCCTCTGGCAGGCCCACCTCCACTGAATGGCGGACCTTCCCCTTCCCAGTACATCATGGGATGCACCGGGGAGGGGCCTAAAGCCTTGACTGGCCCAGGCACTTAAGGCCCCTCAGCCAACCAGAATCTTAGACCTCTCTCCCAGTGCATTCTGGCCTAGGATTCTGAATGACCAGATCCCTTAGGCCACTTCCATAGGGGGTGGCCTAAGGGATCTGACTAATCTGAATCTGAATCTTAGATTCTGGTTGGCCCAGATTCCTAAGGACCCTCCTTTGGGAGAGGCCTTAATCTGTAACCAGCCTCAGTGTGTAATTCTGTAACACCAGCCTTACTTTATCTTTAATGTATTCGTATAGCCAAGTTACCTCAGGCTAGATGTACAGTGTACAAATGAGGTCTGAACAGAGAAATGCACCAATCAAATCTTGACTGAGTTATTTGTCAAGAAGAACCTGATTGGAGTGAAATTTGAAATTAATTGAGATTCAGACTCAATGTTACAAATAGCACAAATGTATTTTTTCTTTTTAAATTGCAAAAGATTCTTTAATTGCAGTTTGCTCAAATAAAATATTTTAAAACCCTTTAAAACCAATTAAAGAATTTCAACAAGTTAAATCTGTGTACATTTGTGTCCTATTTACCCAGTATTATAAGTATATTCGCAAATAATTTGTAGGGGGGTTTTACAGGTACTGTCTTTGTAAAAAGTCTCTCTTTAATCCTCGTGCACTTAGCTTTTCTTCCAGCTTTAATTTCCATTCCTCCTTCTTTCTTGTATATTTTCACTTGTTCTTCTTCCTAACCTTATGCTAAAATAAATAATAAAAAGGAGAGAAACTATCTCCCTATCAGTGTGTGCAGCTATGGAATATGTCTGCCTAAGCACAGAACATAAGAAATGCCTTCACCGGATCAGACCCTAGGTCCATCTAGACCGGCGACCCGCGCAAGCGGAGGCCAAGCTAGGTGTTCCCTGATGAATCCCTTGTTTACCCGTATCCCTCAATGTGATTCGCAAGAAGGTGTGCATCCAACTTGCCCTTGAATCCCCGAATGGTGGTCTCCGTCACAACCTCCTCCGGGAGAGCATTCCAGGCGTCCACCACTCGCTGTGTAAAGCAGAACTTCCTGACATTTGTCCTGGATCTGTTGCCCCTCAGTTTTAGTCCATGACCTCTTGTCCGTGTCATATTTGACAATGTGAATAACGATGTTTCTTGCTCTATTTTGTCAAATCCTTTTAGTATTTTAAAAGTCTCTATCATATCCCCTCGCAATCTTCTCTTCTCGAGGGTGAACAATCCCAGTTTTCTGAGGCGTTCTTTGTAGCTCAAATTCTCCATACCTTTTACTAGCTTCATGGCTCGCCTCTGCACCCTCTCCAGCAGGGTTATATCTTTCTTTAGGTAGGGAGACCAGTGTTGGATACAGTACTCCAAGTGTGGTCTGTCCTGTGCTCTGTAAAGTGGCATTATGACGTCCGCTGATCTACTCGTGATTCCCTTCTTTATCATGCCCAACATCCTGTTCGCTTTCTTTGCCGCCGCTACGCATTGAGCCGACGGCTTCAGGGTCCTGTCTATCAGTACTCCCAGGTCCCTTTCTTGTTCGCTCTTGCCCAAAGTTACACCTAACATTTTATATTCATGTTCCTTGTTTTTCCTGCCCAGGTGCATGACTTTGCATTTTCCTATATTGAACTAATACTGAATGCCTAACTACATAAAATAAAATAAATATTTCTCTGTCTAATGAACCTAAACCTCACTCTCTTATACAACTTTATTTTCACTACTCTTTCTCTTACTAAATGTCTTTCTCTCACAGAGCACTCATTCACAAACTCTCCTCTCTTCAAGATCTTCAGTTGTTTTTTTTTTCTTTTCCTAAGTGCCACACTCAACCAGTTTCCTGGCTTGTTCCAGCCAATCACCATCATTAACGTGACCATTTCTTTTTTTCATCAAAACGGGACATCTATTAATATTCAGTCCCGCCCCCAATCCCGCCCTAGCCCCACCTCCAATCCCACCCTAGCCCTGCCCCAATACCGCCCTAGCCCCACCCCCAATTTTTTCCATTCATTTTTCATGTACACACAATATCTTATTTCATAATGGTAACCATAAAATTTTAAAAAACACAAAGCATCCTATACGCAGAGAAAATGTTAATTATCATTTATATTTGGGGGGTTTTCAAAGATGTCACCTCAGTAACTATAGAAAAATAGACAAATATAGTGCAAAATATAGACAGCAGATATAAATTCTCAAAAATGACACATTTTGATCACTAAATTGAAAATAAAATCATTTTTCCTACCTTTGCTGTCTGGTGATTTCATGAGTCTCTGGTTGCGTTTCCTTCTGACTGTGCATTCTTTTCTTTCATTTCTTTCTACACTCAGGCCCAACAATTGTCCCTTTCTATTCCCTCCCTCCTTCCTTCCTATGTCCTTAGTGCACCCAGCGCCTCCTTCCTATATCCTTAGTGCCCCTTTCTATGTCCTTAGTGCCCCCAGATCCAGTGTCAGTTCTCCTTTGTACCTTTGTTCCAGGTCTCCCTCTCTCTCCCGCCTATGTTATGATCTTGCCTCTCTCTGCTCTTCTTCAGGGGCTCTCCCCCTCTGTCTGCACCTCCCAAAATCCTGCTTCTGTCTCCTGTCTTTCTCCTTTGGTCCAGGCCTTTATCATAAGAACATAAGAACATAACATAAGAACATAAGAGTTGCCTCCGCTGAGGCAGACCATAGGTCCATCTTGCCCAGCGGTCCGCACCCGCGGCGGCCCATCAGGCTTATTGCCTGAACAGTGCTCCCTGACTAATTTTATAACTTACCTCTACCTCTATTCTTTTCTGTACCCTTCTATCCCTTTGTCCTCCAAGTACCTATCCAAAGCTTCTTTGAAGCCCTGTAGCGTGTTCCTGCTCACTACATTCTCCGGCAGCGCGTTCCATGTATCCACCACCCTCTGTGTGAAGAAGAACTTCCTGGCGTTTGATCTAAACCTTCCCCCTTTCAATTTCTATGAGTGCCCCCTTGTACTTGTGGTTCCCCTTAATTTGAAAAGTCTGTCCCTGTCTATCTTTTCTATACCTTTCATGATCTTGAAGGTTTCTATCATGTCTCCTCTAAGTCTCTGCTTTTCCAGTCTTTCTTCTACTTACAATCCCCCTACCTTCTCTGCCTCTTTCTCTCCTTCCTTCATTCCTCCTTCCTATGTTCCCCTCACTGCCTTCCAGCCTTTGTCCCATCCCCTCCCAAAAAGCCTGCCGGCCTACCTCCCCCAAAGCCAGCCTGCCTGCCTCCTCAAAGCCAGCCTGCCTGCCTAACTCCCCCAAAGCCAGCCTGCCTCCCCCAGAGCCAGCCTGCCTACCTCCTCCAGAGCCAGCCAGCCTGCCTGCCTACCTCCCCCAAAGCTAGCCTGCCTCCCCCAAAGCCTGCCTACCTACCTCCCCCAAAGCCAGCCAGCCAGCCTGCCTGCCTACAGTGGCGTACCTAGGGGGGGGCGGGGGGGGCGGGCCGCCCCGGGTACCAGCCCTAAGGGGGTGTTCCTGGCCTTGCCGTTCAGTCCCCCGCCACCCCCGAAGGACCGCTCGCCCCACTGACCTTCCTGCACCACCTGTGAAGCAGCCCGCAGCAGGATCGCGAAGTCAGCGTCAGCATCCCTGCGCTGCTTCCTGCGCCGCGATCCCGCCCCTCCTCTGACGTCAGAGGAGGGGCGGGACCGTGGCGCAGGAAGCAGCGCAGGGATCGCTGACGCTGACTTCGCGATCCTGCTGCGGCTGCTTCATAGGTGGTGCGGGGAGGCCAGGGGGGCGAGCGGTCCTTCGGGGTGGGTCGGGGCATCAGGCCTTCAGGGTGGGGCGGGCGGGCAGGCAAGCAGGCTTTCAAGGGGGAGGGGGTGACAGGCAGGCAGGCAGGCCTTCAAGGGGGGACAGGCCTTCGGGGGGGGGTGCAGACCTTCAAGGGGTGCAGGCCTTCAAGGGGGGCAGGCAGGCCTTCAGGGGGGTGCAGGCCTTCGGGGGGGGTGTAGGCCTTTGGGGGGGTGCAGACCTTCAAGGGGGTGCAGGCCTTCAAGGGGGGGAACAGGCCTTCAATGGGGGAAAGGCAGGCAGGCCTTCAAGGGGGGGACAGGCCTACAAGGGGGGGGGGGACAGGCCTACAAGGGGGGGACAGGCCTACAAGGGGGGGGGACAGGCCTTCAAGGGGGGGTGCAGGCCTTTAAGGGGGGTGCAGGCCTTCAAGGGGGAGACAGGCCTTCAAGGGGGGGAAAGGCAGGCAGGCAGGCCTTAAAGGGGGGACAGGCCTACAAGGGGGGGACAGGCCTACAAGGGGGTGGGACAGGCCTTCAAGGGGGGGACAGGCCTTCGGGGGGGTGCAGACCTTCAAGGGAGTGCAGGCCTTCGGGGGGGGTGCAGTCCTTCAAGGGGGTGCAGGCCTTCAAGGGGGGGAAAGGCAGGCAGGCAGGCCTTCAAGGGGGGGACAGGCCTACAAGGGGGGGAGAAGCTACAAGGGGGTGGTACAAGCCTTCAAGTGGGGGACAGGCCTTCGGGGGGGGTGCAGACCTTCAAGGGAGTGCAGGCCTTCGATGGGGGTGGTGCAGGCCTTCAAGGGGGTGCAGGCCTTCAAGGGGGGACAGGCCTTCAAGGGGGGAAAGGCAGGCAGGCAGGCCTTCAAGGGGGGACAGGCCTATAAGGGGGGGGGAAAGCTACAAGGGGGTGGGACAGGCCTTCAAGTGGGGGACAGGCCTTCGGGGGGGTGCAGGCCTTCGGGGGGTGCAGACCTTCAAGGGGGGGACAGGCAGGCAGGCCTTCAAGGGGGGGACAGGCCTACAAGGGGAAGGGACAGGCCTTCAAGGGGGGTGCAGGCCTTCAAGGTGGGACAGGCAGACCTTTAAGGGGGGACAGGCCTTTGGGGGGGGACCATGATTTAGAAGTACACGGAGGGAAGGGGGTGTTCAAAGAGACATGCATATGCCAAACTTTGGGGGGGGGGAAGAAATAATGGGTCTGAAAATAGAGGAGAGGGAGAGAGATGATGGACCATGGGATTTAGGGAGGGAAGGAACAGAAAGGGAGAGAAATTGGACACAAGGGATGGTGTGGAGGAGGGATAGAGATACTGGATAGGAGGGTAATTAGGAAAAGAAACGGAGTGATGGTGGACTCTGGGATGGTGGGGAAGGAGGGAGAGATGCCGGATGAAAGGGTATTTAAGAAAAGGTGGATCTGTGGAGGGAGATGAAAAAAAGGAAAGATACCAGACTTCCTGGGAAGGGAAGGGAAATGGAAAGGGAGGACAGAGTTGGCAGATGGATGGTTAGCATGCAGAAAGAAGGAGACCCTGGCAAGCAAGTTATCAGAAGAAAACCAGAGCCTTGGACCAACAAGATTTGAAATATAACCAGACAACAAAAGGTAGAAAAATTAATTTTATTTTCTGTTTTGTGATTATAACATGTCAGATTTGAAATGTGTATCCTGCCAGAGCTGGTGTTGGACTGCAAACGTGAGCTAGGATTTAACAGAAAGAGGAAAAGTCCTTTTTGTTTCTTTATTTTATTTACACCACAGCGCCAGTGTGGTTAGGAGAAGCCAAAGGGGGTGAAAAAGCTATAAAACCCACCAGGAGTTTTGAAAAAAATCACCCAACTGGGCAGGAAAATCGAATTGAAAAACCAATTCAATAGGGCTGAATCGAATCAAAATTTTTTTTTCCTGTATCTGGCAGCATTAGTTTGCGCTACTGTCTTAGACTTTAGGACCTGGGATTGGGGAGAGATGGCATCCTCAGTACTTTATAATGCAAGTGAAACGAGGATTTGGTCAGACTTTTGAAGGGTCTGCAGAAAAAAAATATTGTATAGGCCGGGGAC
This sequence comes from Geotrypetes seraphini, assembly GCF_902459505.1. Classification (NCBI taxonomy): domain Eukaryota; kingdom Metazoa; phylum Chordata; class Amphibia; order Gymnophiona; family Dermophiidae; genus Geotrypetes; species Geotrypetes seraphini. Next base: position 371,901,558 of record NC_047085.1, read on the forward strand.
ATGAGACAGCAGGAAATGGGAACTTTTCTTCCTTCTATTTTTGTGAATGGAAAGGCTGAGGATGTCAGAGAGGTCAGTTAAAATATGTGCTTTATGAGAAAATATAATAATGTGTTTTATAAAGTTTATAGCATAGCTGGCCTACCCAGTGAGGTGTTCCTAGTGGTGATGGTGGCAGCGTGTCAATGTGTTGAGAGGAAGAGGTGGTCTGGGAAATTCTGCTGAGCAAACTCCGGGCCCATTTCCACCCCCCAGTTAGTCCACTCCACTCAACTGATTCACACACTGAGTGGGTCTTTGGGTGTTGTTTTGGGATCTCTTCCAGTGGTTTATCTCCTTCTGGTCCAAGGAAGGAAACTTTGTTATCCTTAGCATTGACCTACAGAATATGTTTGTAACAGCGCTGCTTGTGTGGCATTAGGCTATGTAGTGATCGAAAGAAAAAAACAGACCTTTGCACATTTTTGCACTATATGGTGGGTGTATGAGGAGATTCACATTTCCTGCACAGCTAAGTCCATGTGAAGTTACCTTGTGCTGTATTTGACATCTAGCAAGGTCTCTGTTTGAAAGGAAAGATCTAAACTTAAAAATGAAGTGGCCAGAAGTTATGGTAAAAGCAGATAGTGTAGCTGGTTTTAAGAAAGATTTGGACAAATTCCTGGAGGAAAAGTCCATAATCTGTTATTAAGACATGTGGGAAGTGTCTGCTTGCCCTGGATCGGTAGCATGGAATGTTGCTACTCTTTGGGTTTTGACCAGGTATTAGTGTCTTGGATTGGCTACCATGAGAATGGGCTACTGGGCATGATGGACCATTGGTCTGACCCAGTTAGGCTATTCTTATGTTATGTTCTCATCTGTAGGGGCCTTTGTTTTCACTTCTTATTTTAATGTATTTTTTTTCTGGGAACTTATCAGTGTTTTTTATAATGGGAACAAAAATGGAAGAGAATTAATGTGTGTGGAATGGGGGGTAACTAATTTCTTCAGCTAAATAATTCAATCCACTTCAAACAGACATAGGAGAACTTGTGCACCATTCACACACCCTCCAACCAAAAACGTCAAAAGAAAAAAACTGTTCGACAACCTCCTAGCCATTCGAGCTGCAACACTCGACCCCCAACTCTACAACCAATTGATATCAACCACAGACTGCAAAACCTTCAAAAAGAAATAAAAACCCTTCTATTCAAAAAACACATAAAACCGAACTAACACAATCAGAACTGTCCCAAGCATCACCTGCAACTACTCCATATGTACTTCTAATGTCATGACAATTTAGACATAATTTATGTTATGTTATGTTTGGAATAATGGTTACATATATGAGGTTCAATAAAAGAAAATTTTCACTGCCTGTTTCTATTCTGACCATTTATTCCATTTCATGGTTATTGCAAAAAAAAAAAAAAAAAATTTTTTTACATGGGGGGGGGGGGTGTCAAAAAATGATGGGCCCCGGGTGCCACATACCCTAGGTACGCCACTGCCTGCCTACCTACCTACCTACCTCTCTGCCGCGCAAAAGCCATCTTGCCTGCCTACCTCCTTCCCCCCCTACCACGGGGAAAAAAAGCCTCCCTCCAGGCCCGACTTAAACTCCCCTCTGGTCCACTGCAGCTGCTCCTCTGCTTACCTTCCTGCCTAATCACGCCCAGAAGCCTTCTTCCCGAAAGCGATTGGCTGGCCCTGAACGTCCTCTCCGACGTCAGAATTAACGTCGGGAAGAAGGCTTCTGGGCGTGATTAGGCAGGAAGGTAAGCAGAGGAGCAGCGGCGGTGGACCGGGGGGGGGGGGGGAGAGTTTAAATCGGGCCGGAAGGGACGCTTTTTTTTTTTTGGGTGCGGCAGGGTGGGACATGAAGCGATCGCCTCTCCCGTTGTCCCCGCACACAGCTTCAGGACACTGTCCCTGAAAACGGGACATTTTGACGTTCTGCTGGCCTATATTTCAGGTGCCTATCGCAACCCTAGGAAGATACCTAGGGCTGCCTAAGCTCACCTATGGCCACTTCTGGGCAAAACCATGCCACGCCTAGCCTTGAGCAAGCTTACGTGGCCCTACGCACCTCCCTCGGGGGTGGTTTTTTTTAAATGTGTGTCTTTATTGGCTGATTAGACAGCAGTAGGACACCTACCGCCACCTACAATCAGGATACATTTATATAATTTGTCCCTTAGTGCTCACATTTTTTTGTTCTGAATTTTCAGTGCCATTTATTGAATTCCCTCCTAAGTGCCTAAATATATGCTTACAATTTCACTTTAAAAAAATCCTAATTTAGGAGTCTAAAAAGTGGATGCCAATAAGGGCTATTCTAGTATTCTATAAAAGAAAAATAGGCACCTCTTTTAAGAGTTGTCTCAAAGCACCACAGTCCCTTAAGCCAGCCCTGCTTAAAATAGGCTCCCCCCACCCTGGAATTGCTCTAGGTGCCTACTTTTCTTTAAAGAACAGGTACCATATCAGCACCTCTTTAAAGAATTGCCCTAGATAATTGCATATGTTTTTAAGCATAAGTGCTTATGGCAGCCATGGAGTTACTGCAAATGTTCATGCCCAGATTGGGGAGTTGTGCAAACTATTCAGATGAAAGCCCGCCTGCAGTATATGCCGTGCAAGTCGGGTGCAAGAACTGAGTATTCTCATGGAATTCCAGAGTTGGCGGTCGGAGGCATGCTGCCGACTTCCGCATTACAGCAGCAGTAGAAAGAGGAGGAGAGTGGCTCAGGCACCAAATTTCTTTTGCAGGTGGGGCTTCAGCATCCCGACCAGCAGAGGTATTATTAACATGCAGGGTGGGGAGATGAGGGAAAGCATTGCCTTCCCAGTTCACCCCTGGACTCCTCTAAAATTGGAAGGCTGGCTACGCCCCTGGGGTATACACATAGGTAGGTTGCACAATTATTTTCAGGTTCTAGAATTAATTACATGTGCATCTTCCACAGCTAAGTATGAACGGTACTTGTGCCTTAGTGTGATACTCATAAATATGCCCAGTTATGCCAGGAAAGTAGGCACCCTTATATAGACAAGAACAGAACAGGCTCTTACCAAACACCCTAGTTATCGTAGAATTACTTCCTCATTGACTTAAGCATTCAAAATTTACCACGCCCTCCACTGCAGTTCTACAAAATGAGCTGCTGAGCTCTTGCTGCCAACCAGCACTTGTGCCACATAAGTGACTTTAAATATAATGGGCTGAGTTACAAGGTAATTCCAGGTCGCCAGAGACAAGTGGGACCAGTTCAATCTTTTTTAAGCTTTTGTCTCATTGCATTTTAGGATTAGTCTCACAACAAGGCAGGCCAATACTTCACTGAGCACAATATGATAGGAGCTAAAAAAAGGCAATTCCCAAATAGCTGAACATTCTGGTAAAATGAACAGAGGGTGCTATTAACACCATCAGACTCTTTTTTTCCCCCCCGTGCTATAAGTGTCCCTCGCTTGGAGTGTTTTACATGCCAAAAATCTTTAGGTAATCCAACTGAGTCAGTCAGTTTTAGGTTTCCTGTTATGGAGACCATCCAACATAATTTGTAATGAAGACTGGATATTTAGTCTGAATTATGACTGGTGCAGAGTGATCACATAGGGAAGATAATATCCTGATAGAATTGATTTTGCTTCACTGAATTTGTACAAAGGAAAAAAGGTCAAGCAGAGTGTTTTGTTTTTACTAAGATAAAGGAATTTTTATTATAAGAGATCATGGCCATGGTGGCATAAGTTCCTTGCTGCAGCCACTAAACCGATCGCGGCAGGGAGATTCTCTTGCCGAGATCAGTTCAGCGGCCGTGTCTATTTGAAATGTAGGCCAGCATTTTGCCTCAAAAGTATGTATAATGCAACCTAGTTGTGCCATTTTAAATGTCAAGGGAGTATTGAGGCAAACTGTCTCCTGTGGGCTAAAACAAGCCACGGAACAACTTTCTTTTGGTTAAGGATGTTCCCATGGTTTTTGTCTGTGGAGCCTTCGCCAGCCTCCACCATCCTTCTGTGAATTTCTTCTGCAAGCCCCATAATCAGCTGTGTCTGCAAATGGCTGACCTAGCTTTTATTTTTGTAGCAACTATGAACTCTTAAGTCATGCTGCTGCCAAAAAAGTAAGATCAACTGTTGTTAGGAACAGATGGTTGTAGGGCCAGGAGGAAGATGTACAGTAAAAATTGGTACAGTAGTCTCTGTTAACCAGAACTCAAGCAACCAGAACTCTTAAGCAACCAGCAAAAAATAAATAAAGAAATCAAAGAAATACTGTATTACTTTAAATAAAAATGAAAATAAAATCAATTTCTGGCAGAAATTTAAGTGTAAACTTTGCATGCTACACCTGAGTACACCCACACTTTGTCTACCACGTGTCTGGTAGTTTGTCTAGAACAGTTTATGGTATGGCATAGTATGGTGTATAGCATTAGTTAGGCCTATTTTTATAGTAAGTCTCAAGCAATCAGAAACTACATTTATCTGGCATATACCAGTCCCCTTGATGTCGGTTAACTGAGAGTCTACTGTATTTTGCCACACAGAAGTACACTTCTCCCTCCGTATTCACGGTTTCAGCATGATCGGTTGTGATTATTCACGGTTTTTAGCTTGCTGGCTCCTCCCCACAAATTACATCAGCTTGTATAGAGAAATCGCTGATTCCAAGTGTTTACAGAGAAAAATGCTGATTTCCAGAACTTTGTTCACCATGTTTTGCCTTCTCCTTCAGGAACAGACAAGGTCTCCCACCATGTTATTTGCGGTTTCACTATATTCACGATAGTTTTTAATAGAAAACAGCGAATAACATATGAAAAAGTTATTCGCCGTTTTTCTGTATTTGTGGTTCTGTTAATCCCCTATCCCAGCAAATACGGAGGGAGAAGTGTAATTAACCTGTACTATCTCAATGACTCCAGTGGTACATGAATAATGAAACATGCAATCAACTTCATAAGGTGCATTATTCTTTCTCCACATGGCATCAGGCCACAAATACACCACCTAGTACTGCGGAGAGCATTCTTAAAGGGATCAGTGATAAATACGAGATGTGTGTATAAGCCCCACACCTGCACTTTATTGAAACATCTATTTCAGATCCGATTGCTTTTCTGGCTGTTTGAGAATGTTAAACTCATGGTTATCTGCTAATAGGATTCATCTAAACCTTTCAAAAACTCAAGTATTATTTCTTTCATGTTCATTAGACTACAATGTTCCTAATTCATTCACATTTGATGAATTGATATACCTATAGATTTGCACTATGTGAGTGTAATTTTAGATCCCACTTTGTTTCTTATCATTCCCTCTGTAGTTCTCCCACCTGGGCACTGTACAGTGGTGCCTCGCATAAAGAACGCCTCGCACAGCGAACGCTGCACACAACGAACTTCATGTCATGATTCATACAACGAACTTCGTTTCACACAACGAAGTCGCCCGAGCTTCCACGATCGCTGCCGATGTATTGCATCCTTCCACGCAGGCACTGCAGGCAGTCGTTAGTCACTGCGCTTAACGCGTTTCACATAACGAACTTTTCGCATAACAAACTTGCTCCTGGAACGAATTAAGTTCGTTGTGTGAGGCACCACTGTATATACAAATGCACCTTTTTGTCCAGTTATCTGTCATAACTAGATTGTAAGCTCTTTCAAGCAAGGACTGTCTTTTCCATATTTTGGTGTACAACACTGCGTAAGCCTAGTAGCGCTATAGAAATGATAAGTAGTAGTAGTGCTCTGTGTAACCGCATTTAAAAATGTTCAAGGAGTGTTGTTTTTTTGTTTTTTTTTTAGCTTAAGCTGCTTTGTCAGTTCTTGAGTCCTTATAATTTCAGAACTGTTGTTAATAAATCAGGAACACATGATATCTGATTTTAATGCCAAATTGGATCAGCTGTAAAACTGTGTGGCAGAGAACCTTCTAGTTCTAAATGTGGAAAAGTCCACAGCATTGCGGATTTCATGTAGCAACTCAAACTTAAGAACATTACCAGAGAGAGGCGGCAAACCACTGCCTCTCCAGTCTGAAATCACAACTCTGGGGGGTTCATTGTGATTCTGAAATGAGCTTTAAGCTCAAATAAGATTTCATCATTTAAGACTATTACGACAGTTAAAGCCAGTACTGACAATAAAGAATCTCATTAAACCGACTCATGGTTTTATTACTAGCATTTAGACTACTGCAACACACTGTTCCTAGGTTCAAGTCGGGCCAATTTGCATCGTCTACAACTGATTCAAAACACAGCTGACAGGCTTATAACAGATGCACACAAAAATGCTCACATCAGACCAGCCCTGTTCAAACTACATTGGTTGTCTGTGGCCAAATGCATCAAATTCAGGATGCTTTGTCTGGTCTTTAATGCATGGCACCTATCATCACCTGAATATTTATGCATGAAGCTGTCTAAATACTCGCCAGGAAGATCCTTGCATTCTTCTCATAGAGTCCTTCTCAGACTGCCCAGTCCAAAAGAAATCAAACTAGAATGCATCAGAAAAAAAAGCTTTTTCCTATGTCATAAGAACATAAGAATTGCCACTGCTGAGTCAGACCAGTGGTTCATCATGCCCAGCAGTCCGCTCACGCGGCGGCCCTCTGGTCTAAGACCAGCACCCTAACTGAGACTAGCCCTACCAGCGCACGTTCTTATTCAGCAGAAACTTGTCTAACTTTGTCTTAAATCCTTGGAGGGTGTTTTCCCCTATAACAGCCTCTGGAAAAAAGTTCCAGCTTTCTACCACTCTCTGGGTGAAGAAGAACTTCCTTACGTTTGTACGGAATCTATCCCCTTTCAACTTTAGAGAGTGCCGGCGCTCTGGAATTCATTGCTGGGAAGCTTCCAAGATGGTCTATTTTACTATGCCTTTTGTAAACACTTGAAGACCATCCTCTTCCAACCTGGATAACATTGACCTCAAAGATGTTGCAAAATCTGGAAAAATTGACCCATAGCTACACCATATGACTTGCTTATGAGATATCTTGTGTTGTACCTTATCATACTGATTCTTCTATCCCGCAAATGTCGACTAGTGGCTTACAAAATATTAGAAATGATACAGAGGTATAGACCACATATGCATGAATATGTTATAACAGGTCAGTGCAGTATTGTATTGCTCTGTAACTGTTTATTGAGTTATCTTCTATTATAACTACACTGTACTTTTTCTTAAAATTATTTTTATAAACTGCTAAATACACTGATCCTAGTGATATATCAAGTACAATAAATCCAATCCAAATCCTTCATTTTCCATTATTTGATTATTGTAACAAACTTCTTGCTTTGCCTCAAAAATTGCTACTGCATGTTTGATAAGTAATGTAACTCATTTTATTCACATTTCTCCTGTTCTATTTCAACGTCATTGGTTACTTATTCAGTTTATATACTTACATGGGCCATGTCCGGGCTCTGGTATTGAATTTCTGGAGCTGGCAAAAAAAATACCTGGTTAAGGGGAATATTCATCAAAGGGCGCTAACTGATGTAGCGTATGCTAACCATGTTAGCGTGCACTAAATCCTAAGACACCCATAGGAATATAATGGGTATCTTAGCATTTAACATGAACTGATGTGATTTGCACACACTAAATCGGTTGGCATGCCTTGATGAACTCCTCCCTAAGTGCGATATTCAGCTATGACAAAACCACTTAAAGATAGGAGCTCTACTGTATTTATATGGTATTGGCTGGTAAAGTGCTGAATATCGGCACTCACCTGGCCAATTGCCAACTCTACCCTGGAACACCCCCAAAATAGTTGGTTTCGAGTTGGGTTCTAGCCAGACATTTTCACCTGCACTAACTGGTTAATTGCTACTGAATACGGACAGTTGACCTCAAACAAGCAAATTAACCAGCTAGGAGCATTTTTTGTCCAGTTAAATTGCTTTGACTATTGACTCCTTTGTCTCCCTCTCTCCATCGACCCTCTTGCTGCTCTATAGAAATTCTTTGTTTACCCCATTGGGTCAACATGCATAAACCACCACTCCAATGGACGCAGACTACAATTGTATTTTTGCTGCCTTGATATTTTAGTGTTATTTTTTTCTTATTTATTTTATTTAAATTTGTAATTTGCAAAAACCGCACACAAAGAAATAGAGGATTGTTAAATAACTCTTGAAAGCAAGTCACAGATTTATTAAATTAGCCCAACAATCTAGAAATATATCACCTACAGCTTGTTTGTTGACTGTTATTTCTATGTTTTAATCAAATTTAAAATAATGCAGACTCGATAAGCTATTTCTGTGCTTTGGGCAGAATATTTTGGCTTTTAATTTGATGCCAGCTTCTGTAGTGTTGAGCAGGCAGTTGGCATAGTCACATCGTCCCTAATGCTTGTCCACACATGAGCAACAGGTTTAGACAAAAGAGCTTGACAGCTTAATGTCTCTACAAAGAAAAGTGCACTCTTGAGCTGTCTGTTTGCTTTCACACTTTATCTTTTGTGTCCTCAGTTTAGTTCTAACCACTGGCCTAATGGCAACATCGCAGGTGGTTTAAAACATTTGTCCTGCAAAGGATAAATTGGACTTTGAAAAGTTTGTAAGACTAATCTTGGCAAAGTCAAACCAGAAGCAGCATGATAATTGTTAGGCATAAATCTTGAACATCTGCTTGGAATAACTGAGAGTCAGTGAGGTTTGCTGAACACATCAAGAAACTTTCATTCCAATAAATTTTAACAGAAAGGGCCGAATTCTGTAAATGGCGCCTAAATTGGATGACACCTAGAAAAAATGCACTGACCACGTATCAATTAGGCTTAGGTGCTATTTACAGAATCATGCTTAACAGTGCCTATCAAAAAAATTACCAGTTCAAACAAAGGATCGTATTACTAATGTTCAAGTATACTTGAGGATAATAATTTCAAAATACAAATTATTTTCAACCTCCAAGATGCAGTTCTTTGACAGAGAGCATTTAGTGAAGTCGGCTGGCAATGGGCCCTTGACAAAGCCATGGGCCAGGCATGTTATTTATGAATTTGGACCGATGACGATCTGACACATAAAGCTCCACTGCTATGAGCTTATGTGAGCTGCGAGTGGTGTCGCTGAGGTCCGGGAGGAACTGCATCTTCGGGGTTTACAAAAAATTTGCATTATCAAAAAACGAAGGCACTGGTAATGTAGGCCAGGGTTTTACTGGCCTACATTGCAGACGCCTAAGTTCTTTAGAGAATCATGCCTAGTGGCACCTATCTGCCCCCAAACATGCCCACTAAGACATTAAGCACCATGCAATAGATTCCCTACCATTTTTAGGACTGGGTAAGTGTCTATCAGCCAGTTATTTATTTATTTTCAATTATGAGCTTGATAGTGCACTACTGAGGATAGTTTTGAGACCCTATTTTTTAAACACCTAAAATAGGCATTTTTTAGACATTTTTATAGGCCCTCTGTTCTTAAAGTACACCTATAGAGTGGAATTCAGTAAATGGCATTGGGATGATCCACACTACACCCACCCACCCACCCCCTTTTATGAAGTTGTGTTAGGCTTTTTTATCGCTGGCCGTGGCGGTAAAAGCTCCAACGCTCACAGAATTCCTGTGAGCGTCGCAGCTAACACCACCATGACCGGCGATTTAAAAAAAAAAAAAAAAGCTTAACGCAGCTTCATAAAAGGGGGCCTAAGCTAGCAATCTATAAAGTTTGCTCCGCACAGAGCACCCTTTATAGAATGTATTTATTTTTTCCATTTGTTCGTTGCACATCCCTATACAAGCTTTGGCAACATTATAGAGGAAGGGGGTTAGAAGAGGGTAGGGAGGACTATGGAGGGCAGAAAGGAGTGGAGAGGAGAGAAGCATGTACAATATTTCATAGAAATTCCTAACTTTGCAGATAGGAGCACCATCTATGTAAATGATATCTAAATGAATACTAGTTTAGTGCAGATTCCAAGCTTAACTTTGGGCGCCAACGTTTACATTTGCCAAAAGCTGGCATAAATGTTGGTGCCCAGCAGTTAGGCATAAAACTGATAGTATTTTATAATACCATGTCTAGCTTCTGGGAGTGCTCACAGATCTGACCATGCTCCTCATGCGAGATGATCTTTTGTTATTGTTTTGAAGATATATGAATTATGGAATGTTGTTTTTTTTTCTTTTTCTGTTTTTAGATATTTGTAGTTGAAATTAGAGAATGACACGGTGACGGTTTACCCGCGGCCACCGCATTTAAGCCGCGGGTCACCGCCGAAAACGGGGAAGAAAACTAGCAGTCGCTGCGGTGACGGGGACAAGGCCATTCACCGACCGCGGAAACGGTGAACAGGTTTGTCCCCGCGGGCCAATGTACCCCCTTCTAGGAACCGCTATTTACCTGTGTTTCACCGCTCCTCGCTCGTCTGGCCAGCAGGCCTGCCTCCGTCCAAATGAGGCGGGCCCGCCCCTCCCCTCCCCTGCCTCCCAATGGCCTCCCCTAAGATCGCCGGCAGGAGGGTACCCAACCCCTCCTGCTGGACCCCCCCCCCCAACGAACCCTCCCACCCCGGAACCCCCTTAGTCTTACTTTTCAAGTTGGACCGGACAGCTCCTCGCTCGTCTGGCCAGCAGGCCTGCCTCCGTCCAAATGAGGCGGGCCCGCCCCTCCCCTCCCCTGCCTAACCCACAGGATCCTAGGGCCTGATTGGCCCAAGCACCTAAGGCCCCTCCTATAGCGGGAGTGGCTTTAGGTGCCTAGACCAATCAGGCCCTAGGATCCTGTGGGTTGGGCAGGGTAGGGGCGGGCCCGCCTCATTTGGACGGAGGCAGGCCTGCTGGCCAGACGAGCGAGGAGCTGTCCGGTCCAACTTGAAAAGTAAGACTAAGGGGGTTCCGGGGTGGGAGGGTTCGTTGGGGGGGGGGGTCCAGCAGGAGGGGTTGGGTACCCTCCTGCCGGCGATCTTAGGGGAGGCCATTGGGAGGCAGGGGAGGGGAGGGTAGGGGCGGGCCCGCCTCATTTGGACGGAGGCAGGCCTGCTGGCCAGACGAGCGAGGAGCTGTCCGGTCCAACTTGAAAAGTAAGACTAAGGGGGTTCCGGGGTGGGAGGGTTCGTTGGGGGGGGGGTCCAGCAGGAGGGGTTGGGTACCCTCCTGCCGGCGATCTTAGGGGAGGCCATTGGGAGGACCGGCAGGAGGGGTTGGGTACCCTTCTGCTGCGATTGTCGGGAGGGCCGTTGGGGGGGTCTACATGAGGGGTTGGGTGCCCTCCTGCCGTGATCGCTGGGGGGAGGGGAGACTTGCAGCCGTAGCAGCATTTAAAGTACATGTCGTGTTTGTTTTTGCATTGCTAGCCCCAGGGGTGGTGGAAGATTAGTGATTGAAAAACTGTATGAAAAATAACTATTTTAAATTTAGTGATCAAAATGTGTCAGTTTTGAGAATTTTTATTAATTAATTTTTTCTCTGCGTGTTTTGTTTTTGTATAGTTATTAACTAATATTTAACTAAGTTTTAAAGTTTTAAAGAATGTTTCCTTTATACGTAAATAAAGAAAAGTGAATGGGATTGCAGTGGCGGTGACGGGGCGGTGAATGGGATGGCAGTGGCGGTGACGGGGCGGTGAAGAGGATGGTGAGACGGGGACGGGGCGGTGACGGGGTTGGTGAGACGGGGACGGGGCGGGGACGGGGATGGTGAGACGGGGACGGGGCGGTGACGGGGACCAATTTTTTCACCGTGTCATTCTCTAGTTGAAATACAAAATTATAGTATTTTAATATTTATTTTTCTTTTATAAACTGTTTAAATACATTGTGATAAGCGGTATATAAATTAATTAATCCCATCATATGGCTATGCCTCTTTAGTGTTAGATGCTTTGAAATTTAGGTGCGCATTTTATAGAATAGCATCTATAGTAGATAGATGCACATTTAACTCCAAATTGTTGCCAGTTACTGATTGTTAACACCTCATTAGCTAAATAATTTGTGCACGGATCTGCGATCAACACCCAAATTTTTGTGCTCCTCTAAGGGCAATTTACATATATAGAATCTAGAAGGAAATGTGCAACGCAGGCTTGTCCAACCTATGGCCCACGGTCCAGAACCCAGCTCACCAGGTGCTTTTATCTGGCCCTCGAAAGATTGGTAATTTTTGTGGTGCTTAAAACAGGATTCCTACTTCCCCACCACAACTCGGCTCTATGTAAGCACGAGCCAATGCACTGCTAGAGGTTTATCTTGATCTTGCGATTTCAAGTTCCATGAGACCAACCCGAACTTCCGGCACCGTGTGGCTCAAGCTTGCAGAGAGCAAAGGTGTGGTGGGGAAGCAGGAATCCCTATGTTTCTTTGGCAGCTGAATCCAGGTGAGGGGAAAGAAACCGGGTGAAGACTGGGGGAAAGGGGTTAAATAAGCAAGAGATACTGGGTGAAGGCTGAGGAGGGGAGGCAATGATGTCGTATTTTGACATCATTTGACGAAACACGCAGCAAAATATAACTGGTGTTTTTGCCCTCTAAATGCTACAAAATATAACAGTGGTCTCAAACTCGCGGCCCGGGGGCCACATGCGGTACTATTTTGAGGCCCTCAGTATATTTATCATAATCACAAAAATAAAATAGTTTCTTGATCATATGTCTTTTTAGCTATAAATTACAATATTATTATTAAGACTTAGCCAAAAGGAAAGATTTAGAAACTATAAAGAGTTTTACCTCATGCAAAATTGTCATTTCTTTAATAAGACATTAACTATTTTTTTCTGCGACCCTCCAAGTACCTACAAATTCAAAATGTGGCCCTGCAAAGGGTTTGAGTTTGAGACCACTGAAATATAATATGTTGCCCCCGATAGAAAAAGGTTGGAGAAGCCTGGTACAATGGCTGTTCCTTAGCCACAAATGGTTCTTTCTGTGTGTATATTAAAGGCACAAAGGCTGAGTCACACCTTCTGGGATTTTGCAGTGTTAAGTTTGGGTTTCCAAGGGTGTCCTAAGCAAATGTATTAGACAGCTGTATCATCCTCCCCTCTTACACAGTTAAATTCATCTCAAGTGTCAGGAATCACAGGTGGCCCTTAAGCTTTCCAGTGTTCCTCTTTTAGAACCACAGAATGTCTTTTTGTGAAGTACACAATGAACCAAAATGTAGCTTTATGGAGGGGAAATGTTCTTCAGAAAGTTAACATGGCATTCCCTTTCTGGACTTCATATTTCTTTTCTTTAAACAATGATTCTGCAGTTAATAGACGAGGTAGATTTTATATGAAAAGAGTCTTTTGTTAGTTTTTTTTTCTTTTCATATTTCATACTGCAGTCGACAAACAGACATTGCTGGAATGCATGTGGGGAAAGGAAGGAAGGCATGATTGATAGGGTCACTAATGTCGATGTGCAGATGCACAATTAACTTCTAGGTATAATTTATGTTAGTTGATACAAAGAAAGATATCACAGCTACAGCGTATTTTATACTTCCTGGGACTAACACTTGTGTCAATAAACATTTTTAGAACTTTATAATGTGTAGAAATCGATTTTACGCATGTCAATTTGTTGGTTAATAAGCATTAAATTGTGTTTGCACACACTAAAATTTTCAAGTTGCATTAACTAATTGCATTCTTGCGAACGAAAGCACATCCCTATAAGGAATATTTTTATCTGTTCATCCTCTCCCAACTCAGGGATGCCCTAGCCTGGTTCATAGACAACGGCGCGAAAGACAAAGGCGCGCACGGACAATTGAGCACAGCGCGGAGGTGCGTGCCGCTCTAAATTACTGTTTTTAGGGCTCCGACGGGGGGCGTGGGGGGACCCCCCCCCCCCCACACTTTACTTAATAGACATCGCGCCGGCGTTATGGGGGGTTTGGGGGGTTGTAACCCTCCACATTTTACTGTAAACTTAACTTTTTCCCTAAAAACAGGGAAAAAGTGAAGTTTTCAGTAAAATGTGGGGGGTTACAACCCCCCAAACCCCCCACAACGCGGCGCGATGTCTATTAAGTAAAGTGGGGGGGGTTCCCCACCACGCCCCCCCTGTCGGAGCCCTAAAAATAGTAATTTAGAGCGGCGCGCGCCTCCGCGCTGCGCTCAATTGTCTGGGCGCGCCTTTGTCCCGGCGCGCTTTTGACCTGACACCCCCTAGCCTAAAACATACACTAAGGATAAAATTCAGGGAAAGAACAGACACCACACACTCACTCATATCCAATCTTACAGGCATCAACCAACCAGGCGTACCACCACACCACACATACACCAGCCATACATACACCTAACACCCCAGCTTGAGAGTAGGTAGAAGGGGATCTCTGCCATATCGTTAGTTGTTCCATGGAGTCTGTCAACAGACTTGCTATTATACTCTTGCTTTCTGTGGGTATTCTGCTGGCGGGCAAGGCCTTGCAGATTCATCTTGATTGTTTACTGTTCCCTTTCCTGCACTGTTTGCATTGTACTTGTATAACATTGTATTATGAATTTTGTTTCTTGTTATGGCTTTGGCTGCATTATCAATAAAAATTATTTTAAAAAAAATTCAGGAAGGCTTTTAGTGGGAGAATAAAACATACATTGTTTCTGGAGAAAGTGAAATGGAAGGCACATTTTCCCCGTAAAAGGATGAAAAAATGATGTTTATTCACTGACAGGGAAAGTTGTACCAGTGCCTTTGTACTCGCAAAAGAGAAAATGAAGCTAGACTTGCAGGGAGCAGCATGTCCTGTGCTATTTATACCAAATTTAATCAACTGTCCCTGTCTTTTGAGATGTATAACTAGTAAGCTAGCTTAGTTTCTCAGGGCATTCTTTCAATTGTTTCATTGTTCTTTGCAGAAAAATGACAAAGGTGATTATGATCATTACATATTTTATCATTGCAGTCATAAAAAAGTTTGGGGTCAACAATTCAGTTGGCAGCGCTCAGTATTTTGCTGACTGCCACCAAAGTTATGCCCAGAAATTCAATTCTAGGCCGTGTGCAGGCTTCACCATTGAATTTTTGGGTTTGCGAATCTGGCTAAAGCATAGCTAGTTAAGTGCAATAGTCAGCCCTTAACCGATTATGGAGCACTGCATAAAGATAGGACTGACTTTTAAGTAGTCTTATTTATAGTATGTGGTTACCTTGGCTGATCAAGTGATAAATATCTGCACTTAACTGACCAAGGGCTAGATTCACTAAGCAAACCGATCGTGTACCGATCGGTTTGCAACCCCGACCTGATTCACTAACCTTCTGGCCGATCCTGTCCGCACCTGATCCGATCCGCGCTAAAAGGCATGCAAATCTAGGAAGGCAGCGATTCACCAACATTTTTCAGGCCCACTGACTGGGCTGACCAATCTGAAACCAAGCGACTGGTGAGTACCAGTCGCTCACTCCTTTCCTACTCTCTCCCGCCCTGAAATACCAGCCTTGCAGCCCTGAAAAAACCCTGCTCTATGCCGCCCTGCCTGCCTCGTGTGTTCAAGCAGCAAGCCTGCCTCTCCGTCCGCTAAACCTTTGCGTCTGTGGGGAAAAGTGCCGCCCCGACTCTCCTGCTCTCTGTTGCCCTTCCTCACAGTGCAGCCCCACTTTAAACCCGCAGGTTAAAACCACGGACTCGCATTACGGGGAAGGGAAGCAGAGAGCAGGAGAGTCGGGGCGAGTTTTGTAGTCTAACTGCCCCACAGGTAAGCTGGACAGTTCCCCCCCTCCCTCGGCTTTTTTAAAAGAGGCTGCAGCGAGTCCCGTCAGGAGACGACATCGGGCCTGGCTCAGCTCTCGACCATGTCTGCCTTTGCCTGCTATTACTTCACCACCCCTCCCCCTTTGTTTTGACCTCGCTGGTGCAGGAGAGCGGCGCATGCGCGGATCGCATGTACAGCCATCGATGACGGTCTACGCATGCATCGCAATCAGTCTTCAGTGATCCGTGGGATCGCTTGTGGGCGTGTTTCCGATTAGGTCATTTGCATGGGGAGCCTTTAGTGAATCGGTCGCCCAGCAAGACTCAGCCACGGATCGGAACTGGATCAGTCAGATAAGGGGGCTTTTGTGAATCTAGCCCTAAGTGTCAACTCTACCCTAAAAAATAGCTGGTTTTGAGACAGGCACTAAACTGGGCATTTTCATCAGCATTAACCAGTTAAGTGTAGCTCAAAATGACCAGTTAGCCCAGGACAAGTGATTTAACTGGCTAGGAGCCATTTCTGGCTGGTTAAATTGCTTTATATATAGACCCATTTATACGAGGGGGGTGCTGTAAAATTCTCAGCCCAACCAAACAACGTCCTAAATTCTGATCGTTATTTTGCCATTGTAGCTGAAAATAATGTTATCTTATTTCTTTAAGTGCCAATTTGCAGAAACGAAATTCTCTGTTTTGACATTGTTTCAGATCATTGATTGAACCATATTCACATCATTCTCTTCTTGGTCCGGCTGAGAACTTTTCAGCACCCACTCATATTCCAGAAATTATATACAAAGGGTCTATTAAAAGTATTAGTAGCTTCCTGTACTACAAAGATAGCTTATTTTTCTGGCCCTTCATGATGCTAAAGAGAAGATACTATCCAAACTATAGGCTACACAGAGCCTAGTTTGCTGCTATATAACGTGTAAAGAATTGTATACTGTTCCCTGTAGAGTCTGCTTAGAGAAATTCAGCAAAGCCTTTGATACGATTCCTCTTAGGAGGTTGTTGAACAAACTTGAAGGGCTGAAGTTAGGACCCAAAGTGGTGAACTGGGTTAGAAACTGGCTGTCGGACAGACGCCAGAGGGTGGTGGTTAATGGAAGTCGCTCAGAGGAAGGAAAGGTGAGTAGTGGAGTCCCTCAGGATTCGATGCTGGGGCCGATCCTGTTCAGTATATTTGTGAGTGACATTGCTGAAGGGTTAGAAGGAAAAGTGTGCTTTTTTGCAGATGATACCAAGATTTGTAACAGAGAAGAGGGAGTAGAAAATATGAAAAAGGATCTGCAAAAGTTAGAGGAATGGTCTAATGCCTGGCAACTAAAATTCAGTGCAAAGAAATGCAGAGTAATGCATTTGGGGATTAATAATCGGAAGGAACCGTATATGCTGGGAGGAGAGAAGCTGATATGCACGGACGGGGAAAGGGACCTTGGGGTGATAGTGTCCGAAGATCTAAAGGTGAAAAAACAGTGTGACAAGGCAGTGGTTGCTGCCAGAAGGATGCTGGGCTGTATAAAGAGAGGCGTAGCCAGTAGAAGGAAGAAGGTGTTGATGCCCCTGTACAGGTCATTGGTGAGGCCCCACTTGGAGTATTGTGTTCAGTTTTGGAGACCGTATCTGGTGAAGGACGTAAGAAGACTTGAAGCGGTCCAGAGGAGGGCGACGAAAATGATAGGAGGATTGCGCCAGAAGACATATGAGGAGAGACTGGAAGCCCTGAATATGTATACCCTAGAGGAAAGGAGAGACAGGGGAGATATGATTCAGACATTCAAATACTTGAAGGGTAATAACGTAGAACAAAATCTTTTCCAGAGAAAGGAAAATGGTAAAACCAGAGAACATAATTTGAGGTTGAGGGATGGTAGATGCAAGAGCAATGTTAGGAAATTCTACTTTACGGAGAGGGTGGTGGATGCCTGGAATGTGCTCCCGAGAGAGGTGGTGGAGAGGAGAATGGTGACTGAGTTCAAAGAAGTGTGGGATGAACACAGAGGATCTAGAATCAGAAAATAATATTAAATATTGAACTAAGGGCAGACTTGCACGGTCTGTGTCTGTATATGGCCGTTTGGGGGAGGGTGGGCTGGAGAGGGCTTCAATGGCTGGGAGGGTTTAGATGGGATGGAGTAGGTTTTGACGGAGATTTCGGCAGTTGAAACCCAAGCACAGTACCGGGTAGAGCTTTGGATTCTTGCCCAGAAATAGCTAAGAAGAAAAAATTTTAATTGAATCAGGTTAGGCAGACTGGATGGACCATTCGGGTCTTTATCTGCCATTATCTACTATGTTACTATGTAGTTTAGGTAGATGCACAAATAAAATTCCTTATGTAACCCCAAACCATCTCCTTCATCCTCCAGTTCTTTTATCCTTTCTCTACATCAAATTCAAGTTATGCCCACAATCTCTCAGAGTGATGGCCTCCACTTCATTTTCAAGTAGGCCATTCCAGGTCCTCCTGTCTTTAATTTTTACTACTACTGTTTAGTGGGAGTTAGGATTTGAAAGCAGTCCCAAAAGGTGGGCTTTTAGCTTGGATTTGAATACTATTCTTACAACATACCAAACCATACTCTTTCTTCTATACCACAGGTTTCGACAAGGATTCAATGCGGTTTACAATACGATTTCTAATCAGTGATCTTGAACAATGAGATATAGATTAAGGGTGGAATGTCTATGCTTTTCGAAGTATTGGTTTGAAGTCGTGGAGGGGGATAATCAAAAACAACATCTACCGTATTTGCCGGCGTATAAGACGACTTTTTAGTACCTTAAAATCCTCCCCAAAGTCGGGGGTCGTCTTATACGCCGGGTACAGTTTACATGCCCTTACTTGCGGGGCTGGATGTACTCAGTCGCGCGGCTCTTCTTCTCCCTACCTTCTCTGCTTGCAGCACAGAGCCGAACGGAAGTCTTCCCGACGTCAGCGCTGACGTCGGAGGGGAGGGAGGGCTTAAACAAAGCTTAAACAAAGCCCTCCCTCCCTCCGACGTCAGCGCTGACGTCGGGAAGACTTCCGTTCGGCTCTGTGCTGCAGGCATGGCAGGTAAGGAGAAGGAGAGTAGCCTCGCGGTACCAAGAGAGAGGGGCGGCCGCCCCGCCCCGGTTGCAGCACAGCCGGCCAGGTCCCCTTACTTTTGTGGCACTTCCCCGACCGACCGATAACAGCCCGGGTCCGACAATCCTCCCTGCCCTGTAGCCGCGAATCTAAATTACCTTCTTACAGCAGCTGTAAGCAGGTAATTTAGATTCGCGGTTAAGGGCGGGGAAGTTTGTCGGACCCGGGCTGTTGTCGGTCGGTCGGGGAAGTGCCACAAAAGTAAGGGGACTTGGCTGGCTGTGCTGCACCCGGGGCGGTAGAGAAGGAGGGGGGGGGAGAAGGACGCTGAAATGCCATGGTGAAGACAGGAGGGGGGGGAAGGACTCTGAAAGCACTTGAAGACAGAGGAGGGAGAAGAACGCTGAAAGCACATGGGGGAATACAAAGGGGTGGAGAAGGAAGAAGGGGTCGTCTTATACGGCGAGTATAACACAAAACTCTATTTTTTAACTAAAAGTTGGGGGGTCGTCTTATACGCCCAGTCGTCCTATACGCCGGCAAATATGGTAAGTCCCCTTTTTGGCCTAAGGCCTTAGGCGCACAAAGTAGATAGCAGGGAAATGTCCATTCTCAAAAAAAAAATCCAAAATGTGGGTTTTTTCGAGAATGGCCTACCTGTACGTTCAGCAGTTTAATCGCCCAGAAAACATTCCCAACCAAAAACTTGCCCAAGTCCCAAATGCCCAAAACGAAGGAGGGGCCAGTCCTTTGCCTAAAAGCACGATTCTCTAACCGTTGTCTGTCATAAACAACGCCAGTTAGAGAACTGTGGAACCATTCACACCCCCTCGCCCCCCCCCCCCGAACCTACTCGATCTTCACCAGCAGGAGAGATGCCCAAGTTCTCTTGCAGGACATCCACGCGATTACGCTTTTCATCGGCAGGAGGGCTGCCAGTGAAGAACGCGATCGTGCGGGTGGATTTGGGAGGCTTGTCCGGCAAGAGGGATTTGGCATCCCTCATGCCGGTGAAGATCAAAAAGCGTGGGGGTTTGGGGGTGGGGGTGGCGGCATCTCTCCTGCTGCGATCGTTACGGGTGCAGGGGGACAGGTTGCCTGGGCTGCTGATCTGATCACAGCAACTGCATTCAGCTCAGCGGCCTGATTCTGAACTTATATCTTTTTTGAATTCATGTAAGTCAAAATGTATAAGTTCCATCTGGCAACCTGTCAAACCTTTTTGATTACGGCTGCCAGATGACTAAGTCTAGGTTGGCCCACATCCTGCCCACCTCCCGCCCTATCCAACCTACCTCCCTACCACTCCTCCCAAAATGCCTCTTTTTGCTCTGGGCGTACAGCAAGTGAAAAGGCCTAAGTTGGTTTTAGATACATCTAAAACCAGTTTTGATTATCGGTACTTGTCTTTTTGATCGTCCAAGCACCAAATTAGGCCGGTTTTTGGACTTTTTAAAAATTATTATTATAAGTCCTATAGTATGTGTCCAGTTGACACGGGTACTGTGGGAGGCTTCTTAAACTGACACTGAAGATCTGAACATTTTTTAACCACCACATTGCACACTCCCCATATTTTGGATCGGGGGTATTGTTTTAAGTTAGGTGCAGCTGGGCATCATTAGGCGCCTCAGTGTAGGTGAGGTAAGCCTGGCCTACATTAAAGATGCCTACAATGTAAGTGTGATTCTGTTAGCGATGCCTAATGTATGATTGGCACATCTAGGCACCTACAAGTGTAGGCCTCGTTAACAGAATCTGGCCCTTTATGCACAAAAATGTTCTGACAAGTTCCCTCAAGCAGGCTAAATTTCATTATGACACCCGTGTAAAATTTCCCAAAAGGTGCTTAGTTTATAAAGACACCATCCACCAGCTACATGTAGTCAAAATTTTCCAAATATTAAAGAAAGACTTTTTTCAAAAAACACCATGTGAAACCAGGATTGGGTGTTGTAATAGAAAACCATCAGAGGGGAACAGGGGTCACCTAGTACACATGATAGATTCTTACAGCTCTTTAAATTCCCTCTACTCATCATTGCTCTAACAAATGCATGTCTCTTAAACATGCAAAGTCCAAAACATTTATAAAGACTCTACTTTATAATTTTTAAAATAATATCAAACCACTTCTCTGAAAATCACCCTGTGCCTTCCTGCATCTCAGCTCTAATCTGGAGAAGAGCCAACCCCAAAGTCTGTTTAGCACAGAACTGTATTTTGACTCTTTCAGGAACGTGTTCTCAGTGATAACCTGAATATTCTCAACATCACAACCAGTCCCAAATGCTTCGCTGGATTCTTCTCTGTGCACAACGGAGGGTCATTGTACCAATCAAGCTTTTCAAATTATTGTGCATAAATTTCACACCTTCTTTGAAGATTTATAAATGTGTAGAATATATGGTTATATCACAATAGTGTCTCAGCTTTCCCCAAATATGTCCTCAGGAACGTATAGGTTGCATAAAAGTAGGTGTGGTCTTTTGGGGCTAAAATCTATTAAAGGCACCCAAAATACCAGTGCCTAAATTTTACGCATGAGTCAAAAAGGGGGCACAGAAATGGGTGGGTCATAGGTGGATTGGGGGCATTACTTTCAGTTACATATTTAATTATGGGATACGAGCAGCCACTCCTAAATTTAGGAGCAGGCATTTGCACCAGGTTTTCCTTGGTGAAAATGACCATGCCTAAATTTAGTTGTGCTTCCTGGGCAGACGTGCTGTTCTATAAACCATGCTTAACTTTAAGTGTGGCTTATAGAATAGTGCTTTTTTGAGCACCATAAAAAAGAATTTAGTCCACAGTGACACCTATAAACTAACTTATGAAGGCACTTCCCAGTTTCCCAGGCAACTACATTCAATTATTATCATGCAGAGGCAGTGATATAACACGGGTACTAGGCTCCCGGAGTGGTGGAGCCCCCCCTTGCACCCTCCTCTCCACCCCCGCTCCTTCCATGGCCCCCTCGCCACACTCATGCCCATCCTTCCCACCCTGTACTTCTTTAAATCTTTGCCAGCACGAGCAGCTTCTCTGGCCTGCCGCATTGGCTTTCTCTCTGACGTCATTTCCTGGCCCCACAACCTGGAAGTTATTTCAGAGGGAGCCAGGTTGGCGCGAGCAGCAGGCCAGAGTAGTTGCTTGCACTGGTGAAGAATTAAAGAGGTAGGGGGACAGGGAAGGCGCGAGTGTGGCCATTGAGGTACTTGTGGCCCCAGCAAGACGGCGCCAGGGGCAGTCTGCCCCCCCTAACTATGCCACTGTACAGAGGGCTGTTGCTACAGTGGGCTGGTTGTAGAAGGCTGAGGAAGAATGTAAGAAAACAGCAGGAGTGTCAGCTTTGATTGAAGGCTTCTTGCATCAAAGGACAAGGAGCAGCAAGTTGAAATGATATACGGTATTTTATAATTTAAAGAAAGAAAAGAAAACATATTTATTTCATAGACTGCTTATTGCAGATTAACGTTTCACAGTCAATAGGCCAAGGCACTGTTCTGTCTTGTTTCAAGTTTTATTAGGATTTTATATACCGCCTATCAAGGTTATCTAAGCGTTTTTTTTACAATCAGGTACTCAAGTATTTCCCCGGTGGGCTCACAATCTATCTAACGTACCTGAGGCTTTGAAGGATTAAGTGACTTGCCCAGGGTCCTAAGGAGCAGCACAGGGTTTGAACCCACAACTCCAGGGTGCTGAGGCTGTAGCTTCAACCACCGCACCACACACTCCTCTTGTCAATGAGCTGAGTAATTTGCTGGCTGGTGAGAAAAAAAAATAATTGGCCTTCTAACACTGTTATGGTGCTGAATGACTCCTGAACAAAGAAATGATCAACTTAAAGATTTTTGGAAGAATGTCTAAAATGTGATCCTTGTGTGATAACTTACCTAATATTGGATGTTTCTCCTCCCCACCCCCACCCCCACCCCATCTGATATTTTTGCTCCTACCAAAAAAATGAAGCTCCTGTAAACCCATTTTATTTGACTGATCTTTCTCAGAAACAAAATATGCAAGGCAATTATTGTTACTCTTATTTGTGCCCACCTTCACATTTTCTCTCCCTCACTATATGTTAAGTAATCTTCACAAACTTAAGGAGAGTTGAACATTTCGGCTCTGAAAGAGGATTAGAGACATCTTCTTTGAGCAGAATTCCCTTGGCAGCTCAGTGAAGAAGGGGCTTTTCTTTTCCACCCTTGAGGTGTTGATTGAAGGATCTTTGAGTCCATTGACATGTAAAACAAGGGCTCAAGGTCCTAAAACCTTAGTGTGAAAGGCCTTGCCACTAGTGCCCCTGGAGGTTGTGGGAAAATAGTATTGACCTCAATAGATGGGTGCAACTCTTTTGGTTAAGGTGGGAATGAATGCTTATCTAGTGTAGTAAACACAAATTATTCAATGAAAGCTACTACTCGAGAATAAGAATTACATAAATCTATTTCTCTCTCTCTGTATGTATAAAATGTGAGAATTGGAATTGTTAATAATGTAATATATTTGAGTAAATCTTATCCTCCTTGCAGTGGTCTCAAATATTTGAATCTTCTGCCATTCATGTACTGTATTCTTAAATTGCATACCGATCAGGGTTCTTATTGTAGTAATGCTTTAAAAAAAATGTCTGTGCTGTGTTAAAAATCATCCTTTCCCAAAAGACCAACGTGAAACTGAATCCCTCCAATACCTGAAATAAGTACTCCCAGGAAACGCTATCAAACGTCTTCTACATATCTAATCCCACCACTGCAGAGTGACCCCCTTTCCCCTTATGTTCGTGCATGGCCCCCAGCACTTTCAGCAAATTCATTGATGCATAACGACCGGGTACAAAGCCCACCTGATCCGGGTGGATCAGATCCGGCAAGAAACGATTGAGATGCCATGCCAGCATCATAGCCAACAATTTAACATCCTGATCCTCCTGTACTGTTTTTGTTATTTTGCTGATTGTACTTGCCTGTCTGGGCCGTTTGCCATTCTCAATAAAAAAAAAAGTTTAAAAAAAAAAATCATCCTTTCATCAAGTTGCGAGTCTAAGCAGCAGTTATTTGGAAACATTTGCATATTAAAACAGAATTCTGAAATTGAAGGTTTGAGTAAACAAGCATAGCAAAGAGTCCGGAGAGCAGTGCTGAATGCTCTACACTCCACTTCCCCCGTGTAGACTAGTTCTCTGGCAAAGGCTGCAGGACTGTGCAGAATGTTTGAGTTCCAATATCCTGTCCGACAGCTAAGCCTGTAGTACACTTGGGTGGGGGGACAATTTGAAAGATGATGCCTACTAATAAGCGCCTGGATGCTGTAGCTGAGAGCCTAGTCCAGGGGTGGGGAACAAAGGCCTCAATCCAGTTGGATTTTCAGGATTACCTCAATGAATATGCATGAGATCTATTTACATGCACTGCCTCCATTGTATGCAAATAGGTCTCATGCATATTCGTTGGGGGAAATCCTGAAAACCTGACTGGATTGCGGCTTTCATCCCCCAGCACTGTCTATAACAGCATTTGGGTTCCCAGATTTTATTATAGAATATTAATGTAATCCAGCATCAATAATCCATTTTCAGTTCACCTAAAATTTAGGTGCCCTTGGTTGCAGCAGCCATGGAACTGATGTAACTGTGGGTACTTAGAAGCAGCAAGGGCATGTATAATTTTCAGTTTTCTGTAAGTTACCAAGGATCAAGGTTGGTGTGGGCTTTGATGGCAACTCCGGTAGTTGGGAATAAAGAATGGCTGTTACCTGCGGCTAGCCGTGGGTAGCCGCGGGTAACCCGCTGAAATGGTGGAGGGGGAAAAAGTTTCACTGCAAGCATGGGGACAAGGCCATCCACAGCCCCATGGAGCGGTGAATGGCCTTGTCCACGCAGTTAAGTGAGGGAATGCGCGCAGTCCCCGATTGCGCACTGTTCTCTCCCTCCTTCCTACCTACCGAATCTAACTCCCTCCCCCTTACCTTCGCGGCGCATTGCGGTGTTAGTAAAGTAACTTGCTCAAAACCGGCCGAGCCTGCCTGCAATCGCGTGTGTGCGGGCGGAAACTTCTCCTCTAACGCAACTTCAGTCCAATTTCCAATGTGTTCTCATGGGGATGAAGATATTCATAGACCTGTGCGTGAATATTTTTTTAACAAAAAAATACCCTACAACTTAGTATAAAATACAGAATATAATAAGCAAGCTGTTCTTTACAAGAAAGATACATGAAATGACAAATTTATGGTTTTAGGTAGCAAAAGTGTAGGGTTGCACAGGAACCTAACCCCCTTTTTCTCATAGGATCAATTGTTCCATATTCATTTCTTCGGTAATCATGGTTTTTTCTAGGAACCTAACCTAGTGAATAGCGAGAACCCACTGTAAAAGCAGTGCACCTGTAATGTTTTGCAAAGATGATGTTTGTGTTTGATTGCAATTTCTCCCATTAAGCCCTAATTTCTCCCAATCACTCGAACCCCTCAAAAGAAATGTGTCAAGCCTTGCTTCCTGTCCTTCCTCCTTGTGTTTAGGCTATGTAATTTGAGTTTATAATTTCAATTGTAAACTGCTTGGATGGCTATAGCCCTTGGGCGGTATATGAAATTTTAATAAAACTTGAAACCTTGGCCTCGGGACAGGTTACAGCAGGAGGTTTTCCGGTGCAGGAGTACCAGTCAGGCTTACCCAGTCTAAACTTCCTATAGTGTATTTTTAATGCAGGCTTTTTGAAGTAGCTCCACTCTAGCTCTCTGATTTGGACTTTTGAAGCTCAGCAGTTGGTGAGCTGATCTCCGATAAATACAAACTTTGCTTCAAGATTTTAGTTAAAGCTGTTCTGTGCAAAGTGCTGCCTCTGAGAAGCTGGAGAACGCAGATACAATTTATTACTGCAAGCTACTAAGAGCTTTAAAACCATGTGTTAACACTTGTTGCAGAGTTTTGCTTAAAAGATGTTTGGTTCTTTGTGTCTCTCTCTCCCTCCCTCTGCCCTTGTCATAAGTCAGTAAGGTATCAATTTTGTGCTGCTTGTTTTCTCAGCCTTCTCTCCTTCTTAAAAGTAGTAATAGATGGTTTCTCTTTGAGACTTTCTCAAGGCTCCTTCTGAGATTACTCTCTCCTTTTGCTTCACTACAATCCATTGCAGTCAAGAATCAGTAAAGCTGAATAAGCCTAGTCAGTGGCGGTTATTTTAGAAGCCCTATTCATGATTTAAATATGCAAATACTGGGCTATGCGCTTCTGTCTCGATTATAGTCTCCAGAAACCAAAAATTAGGTTTTAATGATGCACCCCTTGGTGAATGCTATGCACTAAAGCAGTGTCTCTCAAAACATTTTTTTAGCTCTGGCACAATAAAAGAACAGATGTTTTTTTGCAGCAAAGTGTGGCACAGTGGTTAAAGCTACAGGCTCAGCACCCTGGGGTTATGGTTTCAAATCCATGCTGCTCCTTGGGCAAGTCACTTAATCCCCCCCATTGCCCACCAAGGCAGACAGGGAAAAATGTTTAAGTACCTGGGAGTACCTGTGAGAACGGTATAGAAAACTGAAAAAATAAATAAATAAATTATAATTGAAATGATGAAATTGCAAAACCAACAACAAATTAACTTTCAGAGTTATTTATATAAAATTCTTTAAGCTCTATATGGGTAATTGTATCAACAGTGAAACTAAAGTAGAATAGAACTGATAGTTAGTGCTATGGATGTGCTTGATTTTGAGTGCAAATTAACTCAAAGCGCAGCTCAATAGTCGACAAGCAAACACACATTTCATCATCCACCATCTGCACTTATTCCCTTTTATTAAAATTTAATTTCTGTTAAAGCTGAAAATTCAAGCTCGCAAAGATAAGAAGATCCAAATGATAATAAAGCCTCAATTGCTTTGTTACTCTAGTTAGGATAACTACTGCATAAAATATAAAAATAAAATTACTTGCCATTGCCCTTAGTTTTCAAGGACCAATCACATCAAAGAATGATGCTTGTCTGGGTGTTATCTTTATATACACAGACGCTCATAAAATATGCAACGTACGTGTCATCTATTCTAGTGTATACTTATGAAGGGAATTTTAAAAAATAAAGTAAAATTCTGGAATCTCCTATGGCACACCTGGAATTTCTTCAGGGCACATCACTATGCCGTGGCACACAGTTTCAGAGATACTGCACTAAAGGAAGGGGAAAAAGGGTGCATATGTTCCCCATGACTGCTTTGAAGAGAGGTTTTAAGATTATGAGTGCTGTATACTACAGCCTGGTTGGGTGAAGGGGAAAACCCCCCCCCCCCCCCATCTCTGGAGCTGCAAGATTTGGCAAGAGGTGATGATTGGAATCAGATAGAAGAGTGAACTTGTGACCTATACATTTGAAACAAAGCTTCCTGCACCTGGGTCTCCAGGGGGGTGTACAGACTTGATGGCACCTCTGGGAACTGTCAGGGGGCTCAGAACTTGAGTTCCAGCAGTTTCCAGAAGCCAAGAGTAATGTGAGAAGCTAAAGCCAGTTCTGGGACTTCCTGGAGGAAGTCGCTATTTTGTGACCTCACTCCAGAGGAGCCTTAAGGTCTGTGCTGGGTGAGAAAATTTGTCTTTTGGAACATCTACTCAGCTTACCAGTGAAAGAGATTTAAGGAGTTGAGTCTTTTGAATCTCATCACACAAACTGACCAATTGTATATTGGGATAATGTCTTGGAAAGTAAAGAAATTGGAGGAGTGTACATAGTTTGGACTGTCTTCATTGTGTAAACTGCTCACCTGTTCAAGAGAGTGCCTCTTCCTGTGTTTTAAGAAGTAAAAGTTTGGCGTTTGGACTTTACATCCTGGTGTGGTCTGCTCCAGTGACATAGCGAGAGTGAGAGCCCCCCCCCCTTTTCTCTGCCCCCCCCACCTCCACAGTGCACGACGCCATGTCCCTTCCCCCATACCTCTGTAACATTCCTGGCGCGAGCAACGACCTGCTGTCACACCAACATCAGCTCTTCCTTTGACATCACTTCCTAGGCACGAGTCCAGGAAGTGACATTAGAGGAAGAGCTGACCCTGGCGTGACAGCAGGTTCATGGGTTGCTGTGTGTTCCAGAAATGTTAAAGAAGTACGGGGGAAGGGAAGCTGCATGCACGGGTGGCCATGGGGGGCGAGGAAGGAGTGGGGAGGGATGGAGAGGAGGACGGGTGCATACGCAGTCACCAAGACGACCCTGGGGTGGACCGCCCTCCCCTTACTACGCCACTGGTCTGCTTTATTTGGAGAAAAGAATGGAAGCTTGATGTATGCTTGCTTTGGGTAGTCTAAACTTGAAAATTGGCCTCAACTCTGCTCCCCAAATTAACAAATAAAATAACTTTGTGTGCCCCTTCCCAGCATTCGGGCCAACAAGGGGTAACAATGAATTCTGTTAGAGCAAACAGTATAATATAACAGTTCCAAACCCCATCCTTTTATGTGAAAAAAAAGTTCAAATGTAACTTTTCTCAAGCTGGACTCATTACATGAAAAACTGGGCAGTCTCAAACATTTGGATCTGAGACTTTAGTTACCTTTTCCGAGAAAGGGTTGCAAATGCAGAAAAGCCAATTTTAGAAACATGGGATTTGGATGTGTAACTCCGAAATATGGGCATATGGCAGGGGGCGTGGTCTGGGTGTATTTTGGGTGGGACCAAAAAAAATACAAATGAGAAAAGCACATCCATGCTCTCTGAGATCAATGTTGGGATTTACAGCAGCTCTCAGGAACGTCTATGATTTATAAAGGTGCTTGTTTTAGGCATCGCTGCACAGAAAGGATTAGGAGAGGCTGACCCCTTAATGACCCAGTGTACATCCACCCCCCCACCCCAGAAATTGATAATGCAATGCCACATAATTGTGGGGTCTGTTATTAATTGGGAAAACAGAGATTTTTTTTTTAAATAAATTTAATATTTTCCAATATGAACAGTGCAATATAAATATATACATCTGAAACATATCAAACCATTACAAAGCACTTTTGAACTACAGAAATTAAAAGACATCACTACCCCCGACCCTGTATAACTCAGAAATGTAAACATACATCAAATATATATGCGGTATCCCCCTCCCCCGGATGTGTATGGGAACGAAACCTAATTTAAAAAAGAGATATAACTATATATAAATATATAACTACCGGTACATATCTTAAATAGATGCAACAAAAGCTGCTAACAGGCCTCACACTAATTTAAATACCTTATTATTTCCCAAAAATTCTGCATTCATTTTTTCATATTTGTAACTAGAACACAAATTTTCCCATCAAAAAGGAAAATTTAAATTATCAGAACTCTTCCAATTTCTTATCATTTGGATGGCTATCCCTGTCATTATCATGAAAAGCCTGCCTTTATACCGGTCAAATGGTGGTTTAACATACAATAAGGTACCACATATAACCATCTCCACTACCAGAGATTAGTAGATTTCTAAAATGGGGAACATACACTTCTGTGGATCAGCACTTACACGTCTATGCTCCGAAATAGCATCGTAAGTGTGTATGTCGGGATACTTATGTTCCCAACTAAACTACTGGGTAAAAGTAGAACACTGAAGTTCCCAAAGTGTAGAACTCAACACTAAAACAAAAAATAGGTACTTTGACTATTTCAGCCTTTGTAACCAAAGCGGTGCTCAGAACCGTGTAACGTTGAGAAAATCACGAGTCGGGGAATGCTCCCCTGTGATTGTTTTCACTAAGTACATTTGAGATTTTGTTGAAGTCTATTTCATCCCCTTTCTACCAAATGAAGATGGTGCAATGATAGACGACTGAAAACACTCACAGGGGAGCATTCCCCGACTCGTGATTTTCTCACCTTTATACGGTTCTGAGTACCGCTTTGGTTACAAAGGTTGAAATAGTCAAAGTTCCTATTTTTTGTTTTGGTGTTGGGATACTTATGTTGCCAAGGTGCCTCTTTTGATATTTTAAAAGTTGACAACTGCAAAATGAGGGCTGCCCTCATTTGTGGCCAGCAGATACACGACCCATTTCTACATGTATTATATAAAAAATTGTTTGTCAGCACTAACATTTGATATTTCCCAGCTTGGATGTCTCAATTCTTACTAAAAAGCAGAGTTTATATATGTTAATGGGTTGCTCAATCATCGATTCTTATCCTGCTTTGTTAGGTTACTGAAATAAATTCTTTGACAGAATAGCTTAAACTTGAAGTGAAACAAGGAAAGATACAGTAATGGGTTACCGAAGACCCCACAACATTGTTGAGCAGATATACCGTATTTTCTCGCATATAACGCGCGCGTTATACGTGGATTTTACAAACCGCGCATACCCTTGCACGTTATACGCGTGAGCGCGTTGTACAAAATTTTTTTTACATAGTTTCCCCCCCCCCGACGTCCGATTCACCCCCCGCAGGACTACACGCACCCCCACCCCGAAGGACTGCTCGCACGTACCCGCACCCCGAAGGACCGCTTGCACACACTCCCACCCGCACCCGCACCCCCAGCCTGAAGGACCGCTCACACCCCCACAGCCTCCGAACCCCTCCCCCACATCATGTAGAAGCTCCTACCGGTGTCCTGCTGCTTCCTCTTGGCGGTCCCAGCCCTTCTTTGAGCCCTGCGCCTGCGCTGCTTCCTCTTCCGGCGGTCCCGCCCTTTCTCTGACATCAAGCCCTCTTGTCCCGCCGACTCCCCGACTCCCCGACACGATCGGGGCAAGAGGGAGCTCAAGCCCTCTTGCCCCAGCCAACCGCGGCACCCCCGACACGATCGGGGCAACAGGGAGCTCAAGCCCTCTTGCCCCCCCGACTCCCCGACAATATCGGGCCAGGAGGGAGCCCAAGGCCTACTGGCTCTGGCGACCCCCCCCCCCCCGCTAGTTGTTCGGGCCAGGAGGGCGCCCAAGTCCTCCTGGCCCTGGCAACACCCCCCCCCCCCGGCTAGTTGTTCGGGCCAGGAGGGAGCCCAAACCCTCCTGGGCACGGTGATCCCCTACCCCCACCCCGCACTACATTACGGGCAGGAGGGATCCCAGGCCCTCCTGCCCTCGACGCAAACCCCCTCTCCCCCCAACGACCACCCCCCCAAGAACCTCCGACCGCCCCCCCAGCCGACCCACGACCCCCCTGGCCGACCCCCACGACACCCCCACCCCCCTTCCCCGTACCTTTGTGTAGTTGGCCGGACAGATGGGAGCCAAACCCGCCTGTCCGGCAGGCAGCCAACAACGGAATGATGCCGGATTGGCCAATCCGCCATAAAGCTCCGCCTACTGGTGGGGCCTAAGGCGCCTGGGCCAATCAGAATAGGCCAGGGAGCCTTAGGTCCCTCCTGTGGGCGGGGCCCGAGGCACATGGGCCCAACCCGAGCTTTGGGACGGATGGGCCAATCCGGTCTCATTCCGTCGTTGGCTGCCTGCCGGACAGGCGGGTTTGGCTCCCGTCTGTCCGGCCAACTACACAAAGGTACGGGGAAGGGGGGTGTGGGTGTCGTGGGGGTCGGCCAGGGGGTTCGCAGGTCGGCTGGGGGGGCGGTCGGAGGTTCTTGGGGGGCGATCGTTGGGGGGAGGGGGGTTTGCTTCGAGGGCAGGAGGGCCTGGGATCCCTCCTGCCCGTAATGTAGTGCGGGGTGGGGGTAGGGGGTCACCGTGGCCAGGAGGGTTTGGGCTCCCTCCTAGCTCGAACAACTAGCGGGGGGGGGGGGTGTCGCCAGGGCCAGGAGGACTTGGGCTCCCTCCTGGCCTGAACAACTAGCGGGGGGGGGGGGTCGCCAGAGCCAGGAGGGCTTAGGCTCCCTCCTGGCCCTATATTGTCGGGGAGTTGGGGAGTCGGCGGGGCAAGAGGGCTTGGGCTCCCTTTTGCCCCGATCGTGTCGGGGAGTCGGGGGGGCAAGAGGACTTGAGCTCCCTCTTGCCCCGATCGTGTCGGGAGTGCCCCGGTTGGCTAGGGCAAGAGGGCTTGAGCTCCCTCTTGCCCCGATCGTGTCGGGGGTGCCGCAGTTGGCTGGGGCAAGAGGGCTTGAGCTCCCTCTTGCCCCGATCGTGTCGGGGAGTCGGGGAGTCAGCGGGGCAAGAGGGCTTGACGTCAGAGAAAGGGCGGGACCGCCAAGAGGAAGCAGCAGGACACCGGTAGGAGCTTCTACATGATGGGAGGGGGTGCGAGCGGTCCTTCATGGTGGGGGTGCGGGTGCGTGCGAGCGGTCCTTCGGGGTGGGGGTACGAGCGGTCCTGCGGGGGGGGGGTGAATCGGACGTCGGGGGGGCATCAGGCTTTCAGGGTGGGGACAGGACTTCAAGGGGGAGAGGAGAGTTGGGGCGGGCGAAAGGAGAGTCGGGGTGGCCAGAGGAGAGTCGGGGCGGGCGATGGGAGAGTCGGGCGGCGACGGGAGAGTCGGGCAGCATGCGCTGTATATGGGTGTGCGCGGTATATAAAAATTTCTGTACATAAATTTGTGTTTTTCGCGCGCTATACCCGTGTGCGCGTTTTACACGGGTGCGTGTTATCTACGTGAAAATACGGTACTCTCTTTTTTTAGTATACACACTATAATCCACATTAGCTGTCAAGCTTCTAAGGAGCTGCAGAGTTACTTCACACATACCAAATGGGACTTGGTAAGGGATGTCAGCTTGCAAACATTTAATACCAACCCTTCAGCAAGTGCTAAATTTACCAGGGCCCAAAAGGCTTGATAACACCTGTTGCAGAGTGAGACAGAGAGTTTTGTGTTTTTTTATCAACTTTCCCCCAGCAGTCTCATAGCTTATCAGCCTGTCACAAATCTATGTGTCTTCCTATTCAGGGTGAATTTTGAGGCAGCACTATTTTAACAGTATGATTCATATTGTACGGCCCTGTGATATCGGTGATAAAGGCAGCTTTTAACTATGGGACCCCATCCCACAATGACACTGACATGAACATAATAGTAACGTTTGAAAATAGGACCAGATATTGAAAAGCACTTAAGCTGGTGGTTTTACTGCCGATGACGTAAGCCTGTTTTTCAAAAACAAAACAAAAAAAGCCCACTCATGAGTTCTATGCATACAACATATGTAGACTGAGAGATGGGATTAAGAGGTGGGGGAGGGGTTGCATGATATGTTCTTCAGAGAGCAGACAAATTCAGCTGCCCTCCAGATAACTTTGGAGGCCTTTTACTAAAGGGTGTTAAGCCCTGATGCACCATTTGGGCCCATTTTACAAATTTGTGGTAGTGATTCCCAGCGTGGCAAATGCGACACATCCCATTCAATTCCTCACTGCAGTAGCTTTATAAAAGGAGCCCTTAATACGTGAGAAAAAGCTTACTGGAAAATGTATTAAAGCATTTTGTGGTATTTTGCCTGATAGTGCATGCTAGTAATAAAGGAATCAGAACTACATGTCCCAGCATGCACTGGGGTAAAATCAGGACTGTCTTAAAAAATGAAGCCAGTTGGCAACACTAGATGCAGTCGTGTGTGCAGTAAAATCACATTTTATTGGTCCTCAGTCTGGATTCCCAGAGTAGCATGCCAGCACTCTGAAACTCAAAAATTGAGATCTGCACATGGAAGCAGAAAATGAAAATTCACAAAACAACATGAAAACGCAGTTTTGTAAAAAAAGGAAAAAGAAAAAAAGCAGGACACAAAAATAAATCATTAAATTTCTTCAAATGCAATGCAGTCCATGCACCAAAAATAGCAGCTTTTATATTTAAACAGACGGGAACACATCGACATCGCAAAGATCAACAGACAGAAATTCAGAGAGGCTTTTACAGCTTTCCATAAAATAAGAAACCAAAGTGAAGGAAGTGGTAATAGCCAATGAAAACAACACTTTATGCAAAAGAATATTAAAATGCCGCAGAGTGCATGTTCTTTGTCTTGTCCTACATTAAAAAAAAGAGCTGTAACTGGAAGCATTACAACAGTAATTGCTTTCAGCATACCAAAGTTTAATTAACATGGAAACAATATAAAATATATTTAGGGGTAAATATTCAAAGGGGTCTCCTGTCCACTTAAACCCTGATCGGCAGCCAAAGAGGGATATTCAGCAGCTTTTAACTGGGCAGTGCTGCTTAATATTCGCTCTGACTGTGGCAGCACTGTCAGAGCAGGTCATGGATGGAGTCAGGGCAGACCCAGAAGATATGTGGGCTCCAGTATACAGTATTCAGTGTACCGCATACCTACAGAGTAGAGAGTTGCACGGGCAGAAATCCTGTCCATCCCCACCTGTTCCTGCCCATCCCTGCCAGAATCCCCTCTGTCCCCGTGAGGAATCCCCTCTATCCCCACCTGACCCCGTGAGGAATCTCCTTCCTCCCCCCATAAAAAGCAGCAATTACTTCTGACAGTTTTGATTTTTTTTTAAGTCTTAGTTTATTTAAACCAACAATAAAATACAATATAAACAAATAACAGTAAACAAAAATAAGAGATGCATACATCACCAGAAATAATTATAATAGACATTAAGTCATGTGACTGTAGGGTCAACCATTTCTTGTTAAAAGAAATAGAGCTGGATTTTTTGGCAATATAAAGCTCATATCTGTAGAGCAAACAAATCTAGTTTCCACCATCTGGCATAGGTAGCTTGTGAGAGGTCCTTCCAAGATCCACAAATGTTTTTTAATGCAGCAGTGAGTAAAAAAAAATCAAACAATACAGCATCAAAATCATTTAAAGCAGAATTGAGAGAGGCACTTTTCAGGACAATGGTTGCATAAGAAAAATGTGCCAAAACTGAACTGAAAACCCCAAAACAAACTCAGCAAGTACAGTGCTCCCCCGAGATTCACGGGGGTTCCATTTCCACCCCCACAAATCTCGAAAAACCGCAAATACGGTTTTTCATGGAGGAGCCTGAAGAGGGCAGCGGGAGAGTGCAGCAGGAGAGCAGCCGGAGCACTGCGAGTGCAGTAAATCACTCATGATATGCTCCGACCGCCTCTTCCTGCACGAAGTCGGGCCTTATCCAGCTCTGGCTGCTCTCTCCTGCCTCTCCACTGCCCTCTCCTTGTCAGTGGTTCACGGTCCGAAAATACCACAAATGACCGGGTCCGCAAACCGCTGACCGCGAACAACCGGGGGAACACTGTACTTCATTTTGTACTAAACACAATTAATGGCATAACCATGAGAGGGAGCTGGACCTCCCACTTTGAGCTTAGCCCTTCTCAAAATGAACATATCCCTTGCTTTAGCTGGTGGGACATTTTGTTTTTCTATCATCTTGGTCCCAATTTCTGCTTTTGTCTATCTTCTACTAATTCTCTTTCTAGGCCTCGTGAACCTCAGTTCCATCCCCATGGGAGTCCCATGAGCCTGGGGGTATCCCCTTGGGAGTCCCGTAGACCTTGGAGGGATCCCCGTTGGAGTCCCGTAGACCTGGGGGGGGATCCCTGTGGGAGTCCCGTGGGACCTGGGGGATTCCCATAATCCCCGTTCAGACCTCTACTACAGAGTTTCCAAGGGGCCAGCTTATTCTGCGGGAGATTTAAGGCATACCCCCAGTCCCCTCATAGGTCCTCCCAGTCCTGTCCATAATTCTGCCTCTGGCATACCTTGATGGTGGCCTACAGCACCATCAGATGGTTTTCCTTCCAGTGGCGGTAGGACATTCCTTAATAAAAGGTTATCTCCTGCTGCTACTGGACCAGTCCCACCATTCTTATCTCTAGACTAGTCCTATAGCAGCAGGAAATGATGTTTAATTAAGTTGTCTCCTGCTGCCCCTGGAAAGAAAAGCAACTGATGGTGCTGCTAGAAGGGGAAGCTGCTCAGCAGGAGATCCTAGCTCTCCAGCGGGAGTGCAGGAGATGACTCAAAAATGTGGGAGACTTGACAGGTCTGTACCTAAGAAGTCATGTCTTTGTCCATTAGGTATGGGTACACCAGTACTGAATATTGCCCTGTTCCTACAAATCTTCTGGGTCTGCCGAGGATCAAGATATTTAGTGCAGTGCCTAGATATGGTTTAGCATTTAATATCTGGCTCTAATTCAGCCAGAGATTATCAGTAGTTTAAAACCACTGACCACTGCAAGATGAATACTGCCTGGTTAAACTCAGCAAAGTTTGGGCTTTCTCATTTCTTCCATATGCCCAGTGCCTTCGTATGGTGACAACTAGTGGTTCCATTTTTAGGAGACCTTTGTTTCAGAGAGAAGTAATAAAATGTCTGATTTGATCTGAAAAGTTAAGACAAGTGCTGAAACTGTTAGAAAGGCTTTGCTGGGAATCTGTGGAGTACAAGACCTTCAGCTTTTCCAAAGAAAAACAGCCAGCTTTTCTCACGTCATCTCAGGCTCAGTGACTCCTCTGGAACGTTGCATCCACTCGATGATTGTGAGGAGATGGACCAATTCCAGCCCTTCTTAAAACAGAATTTGAACATGTGTGATCTGGGTCCTGATATACCCAAGGGGCCTTATTTAAGGAACCTGAAGAGTGACTGTTAAGCTTAGGAGTATGACAATTCTCACAGGACAGAGCAGAAATCCTTTTCCATTAACATAAGCAGAGGAATAAAGTGCAACTCGATCTAGCTTCTGGCAAGAAAGGTGTTTTCCAATTCCTCCTGGTATTAAATTTCTAACAATGGCTTCTTTTTTGGGGCAGCACACTGTCTTCAGATTTTAAAAAAGACAGACATGTTAGATTCCTTCTCAGAAATAAAATAGGCGAAAGAGGTTTTTTTTGTTGTTTTTTTTTCTCACATGTGCACGGCATCCTCCCTGTAGCATAATGATACTCCCTGTTCCCTAGTAGCCTAAAACTGAAGTACAGGTAAATGATTTAATGAAAGGAGTTTAAGCGTAATGGATCCCCTACATGTATTATTATTATTATTATTCTTTATTCTTATATACCGCCATACCCAGCGAGTTATTCTTTATTCTTATATACCGCCATACCCAGCGAGTTCTAGGCGGTTTACATCAATTAGCAAATGACCTGCATTGACAAGCAGATTTACAACAAAATTATATATATATATATATATATATATATATATAATTTTATTTTTATTCAATTATAAATATATTACAAGTACAACTACTTGTTAAAGCAATACAGAATCATATCTAACATGAAACATATTAAAGAAAAGGAAAAAAGAAGGAAGAAAACAGTAATAGTTTAGATTCTTCCTTAGACCCCTCAAATATAGGGGGAGTAGTGTCTAGAAATTAAAGAGAAAACATGAAGTATATTTTATTTTAAGGCTTAAATGGCTTTTAATCCCTCAGCATTTTATCCTATGCTTCTAAGAACTGCACTGGTTAGGTTCTTAGGGCCTGATTCTCTAAAAGTGCGTCCCGATTTTAGGCAGCTGTAGGCGTCCTACAGCTGTCTAATCAGCCAATCGGGATGCACGTTTTTTTAAAAAAATGCTCCCCAGGCAGGCCGCCTATATTGAAGGCGAGGCCCACAAGACACCTAGGCCCTGATTCTGAATAGGACGCCCGGGAGAGGCGTCCTATTCAGAATCGGCCTAAACTAAACCCCGATTCTGTAACCGGCGTCCATGTTACAGACGCGGGTTAGAGAAACGGGTTAGATTAGAAACAGCCCGCTACACTTATCGCGGCAAGGGATCTCTGCCGCTATAAGTATAGCGGGCCGCGGCCCCCTGACCAGGAGGGTGACCAAACCCTCTGCCCGGAGACGCACCCCCCCTGACACTACCGACCGCACCCCCCGACATTACCGATCCCCCCCCTCCCCCCGACAATATCGATAGCTGGCAGGAGGGTGCCCAATCCCTCCTGCCCGAAGACGCACCCCCCCCGGCGCTAACCCCCCCCAAACCTCCACTCCACCAAACCTGTTCTTAGAAGGGTCTTGCACGTCTTGAGCCGGCAGGCACGCCTGGTCGAAATGAAGCGGGCCCGTCCCTTCCCGGCCCATCCCGCCGAAGCCTAAGGCCTGATTGGCCCAGGCTCTAGAAGCCTGGACCAATCAGGCCTTAGGCATAGCGGGTCCGCCCATCCCCACTTAATCTAAGGCCTGATTGGCCAATCAGACCTTAGACTTAGTTTCAAGACTTAGTTTCAAGACGGCTCAAGACGTGCAAGACCCTTCTAAGAACAGGTTTGGTGGAGTGGAGGGTTGGGGGGGGTTAGCGCCGGGGGGGGGTGCGTCTTCGGGCAGGAGGGATTGGACACCCTCCTGCCAGCTATCGATATTGTCGGGGGGGGGGGAGGGGGGGATCGGTAATGTCGGGAGGTGCAGTCGGTAGTGTCGGGGGGGGGGGGGTGCGTCTCCGGGCAGAGGGTTTGGTCATATAAAATGCATGCATTGGTGCCACATCTTACCAATACATAAATGCACAAAAGTTATCTGTTCTATTTTTTTCTGTCACTTACCTCTCTTCCCAACTACCATCTGATTATAGTAGTGGCAGTCTTCTGCTGGGGGTCTGTGCAATCATAGGTATCTGATCAAGCCACTCGGTGTCGCTCTTAACTAATGGCCATGAAAGCCCCTCCTCTCTCTCATCATGTGCTGTGAATGCTGACTCTCTAGCACAACACAGAGTGGAAGGCCCAATTTAGAAACATAAAAATATGATGACAGATAAAGGCCAAATGGCCCATCCAGTCTGTCCATCCACAGTATCCACTATATCCTCCTCTCCCTAAGAGATGCCGTGTGCATGTCCCACGCTTTCTTGAATTCAGACACAGTTTTTGTCTCCACCACCTCTACCCGGATCCTATTCCACGCATCTAACATCCTTTCTGTAAAAAAGTATTTTTTTTGATTACTCCTGAGCCTATCACCTTTTAACTTCATTCTATGCTCTCTCATTCTGGAGCTTCCTGTCAGATGAAAGAAACTCGCCTCATGCGCTTTTATGCCAATTGGTATTTAAATGTCTCTATCATATTTCCCCTTTCCCGCTTTTCCTCCAAAGTACGCATATTGAGATCTTTAAGTCTGTCCTCATAAGTCTTATGATGAAGACCACTGACCATTTTAGTAGCCTTCCTCTGGACCATTCTGTTTATATCTTTTTGAAGATACAGTCTCCAGAATTGTGCACAATATTCTAAATGAGGTCTCAACAGAGTCTTATACAGGGGCATCAATATCTCCTTTTTTATACTAGCCATACCTCTCCCTATGCACCCTAGCATGCTTCTAGCTTTCACCATCACCTTTTTGGCCTGTTTGGCCACCTTAAGGTCATCACATACTATCACTCCCTAAACTGTACTGTTCCCTCAGGTTTTTGCTCATATTCATAACCTTACATTTCATACATTAAGTCTTAGCTTCCAAATTTCAGACCATTCTTCAAGCTTCACTAAGTTTTTTCTCATGTTATTCACATGCAGATTTTGGTATCAGCTGCAAAGAGGCAAATCTTACATGACAGCCCTTCAGCAATATCGCTTACAAAAATGTTAAAAAGATCAGTCCCAGAGAACCAGACCTTAAGGTACACCACTGGTAGCATCCCTTTTCTCAGAAAGATCTCCATTAACCACTTCCTTCTGCCATCTTCCACTCAACCAGATCCTGATTCGGTCTGTCACTTTGGTGCCTATCCTGAGAGCACCCAATTTATTTATGACACCTGTGTGGAATACTGTCAAAGGCTTTGCTAAAATCTAAATATGCCACATCTAGCATACTTTCTGTATCCAAGTCTCTGACCACCCAGTCAAAGAAATTGATAATCAATCAATATACTTTCTATTACATCGATCCCACTGGACGCCACATAAACTCGCTAAATCTTCCAAAGAAGGCTCCAATCTATGCTGGTCCTGTGGAAAATTTGAAGGTACACTTCCGCACATGTTATACCTATGCTCACATATTAAATTGTATTGGGATAAAGTCTGGAGCACCATATCCACCATTCTAAGTATTAATGAACCCTTACATCTTAAAATTATTATTCTTGGACAACATGGTCTCACATATTCTATGTCTGAACCCAATGCTCTTTTACTTAACATCTTATTATTATTGGCTATTAAAAACATCTTGCACTATTGGAAGGACTTATCTAAGGTATGGTGGAATACTGTATGCATAACTAACAAATTTGAAAGTGTAATAGCTGAAAAACATCATTTTATTAATTCTTTTCTCAAAGTATGGCGACCTGTTCAACTTTATTGTGACTTGGACCATTGACATAAAATTATACCAATGTAATACCAATGTAATATTTAGTCACTTCTTGTCAGTTAATTAAGTCGCTTGGGATGCTCATTGGGAACTCTCTCTCTTCTATTCTTTTCACATATACTCTCAGCTGAAATTATATGTACTGGCCCTGCTAGATTTGGTTGACATGAGACACTGGTTGTATTTACTTATAAATAATACTATCTTCCCGCTTATTAACTGTGATACATACAACTAGTCTGTTTCATGTTTAAGTTATCTTTTGTATATTTGCATATATGTATATGTGCATATTTATAATAATTATATGTATACTTTGTATATTTATTTTGAAAAATAAAAATTTAAATTAAGAAAAAAAGAAATTAATAAGATTTATCTGACAAGACCTGCCTCTAGTGAATCCATATTTTCTCGGGTCCTGTAATCCACTGGATTCTAGAAACTTCACTATTCTGTGTTTTAAAAGTGTTTCCATTAATTTACTTACCACAGAAGTCAGACTTACTGGCCTGTAGTTCCCTACTTCTTCCTTACTTCCACTTTTGTGGAAAGGGGCCAGAACTGCCCTTCTCCAGTCCTCTGGTACCACTCCCGATTCTAGAGAAGCATTGAAAAGATCAACCAGAGGAACTGCCAGAACTTTCCTAAGTTCATTCAGTACCCCATTGCTTTTTCCACCTTCAGTTTAGCTAGCTCCTCATGAACACAATCCTTTGAAATTTGATCAGGGTCTACCACACCTCTATCACTATTTGTGTTTTGTCTACTGTGGTCCTGCTCCCGGCACTTCAGCTGTGAACACAGAATAGAAATATTTGTTAAGCAATTCACCCTTATTTTCATCAGCTTCTACATATTTCTCCCCTTCATCTTTGAGTCTCACAATACCACTTTTGCACTTCTTCTTATCACTGGGGACTTTCCATGCTGCAGTGCCCAACATTCGCCAATTGAGCTACCAGGCTGTCCATGTGCTTTCTAAGCAATACACAGAAGCACAGTAATACAGAAACCTAAAGCCAAAAGCAGAGGTCTTACCACACATTGAAGATGGAATAGATATGAAGTTATATTAAAAAGGTGCCTGGCCGGGTCATGCATCGGGGTAAAATTCATTACAAAACTAAAACAAACATCAAGCATACAAATAACACGATATAACATTTTAAATAAATTTTGAAAATTAATAACACAACATATTGATAAAGCCATTGATACTTGCTAAATTACTGATTTTGTTTTATTATGTATGATGTATTATGTGATAATGAAACTTGGACACCCAGATGGCATAATCCAATAGGCTATCACCACATGGCATCAGGGTGCCTGAAAGGAAATGCCCACATGTAGAATTGTCCCCTTACTGTTTTGCTAATGTTTCTAGTTTTGCTGGTCCTCTCCAGCTGTCCATTTTCCTACTAAGACAAGGAGTTGCTGCAAAGTCCTTTAAGATAATTAGAGTTTCAAAAGGACTTCCTTTACTAAGCAGTAACATACAATCCCATTGGCTTTTCACAACATTCTGCTCAATGTTTTTAGTCATGCAAGATAACATATTTGCTGGTAGAGTGTGCACTTCAGAGTGCCTATCGATGTAACAATTAACTCAGGGAACAGAACGTTATTTTTTAAGGCTGACTTCAGCCGCTGACAGTTGGGCCTGGAATACAACTCCATAGCCCATGTGTTTTTGTCATGTCAACACTTTAAAGATAATACCAGCTCTTTAGAGCCATGCCTCGCATACCTGAGCTTGCCAGCAGACTGCTAAAATTAAACACAGAACGAGGCTTAGCGCTCTGGGACTTATATCAAAAGTCAGGTCAGTACACAGCACTCATTTTAGTGCTTCAGTACAAAGGAGACATAGCTTATTGAACACAACTCTGCTACGGGCCATTCTCAAGAAGAGAAATGGGAATCAATGCATTATGGAGCACTGCACAGAAAAGGATCCTAACATGGTTGTACTTATTTTTCATGTTAGCCCTCAAATTATATATGAGACGCTCAAAATTGTGTGCACAATTTAATTGCAGAACAAGCCAGTTAGTAACATAGAAACATGATGGCAGATAAAGGTCAAATGGCCCATCTAGTCTGCCCATCTGATGTAACCATTATCTTTTCCTCTCTCTAAGAGATCCCACATGCCTATCCCAGGCTTTCTTGAATTCAGACACAGTCTCTATCTCCACCTCTTCTGTGAGACTGTTCCACGCATCTACCACCCTTTCTGTAAAAAAATATTTCCTTAGATTACTCCTGAGCTTCTTAACTTCAACCTATGCTCTCTCATTCCAGAGCTTCCTTTCAAATAAAAGAGACTTGACTCATGCGCATTTATGCCAAGTAGGTATTTAAACACTCTATCATATCTCCCATCTCCTGCTTTTCCTCCAAAGTATACATATTGAGATCTTTAAGTCTGTCTCCATACGCCTTATGACAAAGTCCATGTACCATTTTAGTAACCTTCCTCTGGACTGACTCCATCCTGTTTATATCTTTTTGAAGGTTTAATAGGTGATGATATGAATAAAAGGGGGATAATTGTATCACAATATGTGAACTTTAAAGGTAAAAGAATGATAAGAAATGTAAAATGTAAGGCAGAGAAAATCAAACCTGATTGATGGTAAAAAAAAACAAACAAACTGTGGGCAAGCAAATAGTCTGAAAAGACATATATAAGGAATGAACTCAAAATATTGATCTTAATGAACAGAAATCAAAAGAAAGGCCCTGCCAGGGCTGGCCACGAGGAGCCTGTTTTGAGGCTGCCTCATGCTGACCGCTGTGCTTCATGTAAGGAAGAAAGATAGGGAGGGAGTGAGGGGCTACATGGCTGAGGACCACCGGCTACTTCTGCCACTTTGAAGCTTGAGGGAGGGAGGAGAGCTTTGCGGCTCAAGACCGCTGACACTGTTGTTATGGGTAGAAGAGGGTGGTGGAAACTGAGACTGTGTTAGACAAGGTTTCTAACACATTAACCAGAAAAACAATTATCTGGTATCCATCAATCCCTGTGGATGCTGGATAACTGAGATTCTACTATATTCACTCTCATATGCAGACAACTTCTTTCTCCTTTGGGATGCCAGAAACATATTGAATAATACACTACAGCACATAAAAACCACAATAGACTACCTAAGCACCTGGGAACTAAAGAGTTACCTCAAACTAAACAATTCCAAGACTAAGATTCTTTGGTTCGGCAACCTTAACTCTCTACCATGCACAGAAATCAAACTCTCATCAGGAGAGAAGCTAAAAATAGAAGAACGTCCAAAGTACTGGGTGTCATTCATGACTCTTCCTTAACCTATAAAGACTAAATCAATGCAGTGACGAGAAAATTATTTTTCAGGCTAAGACAACTTAGAACAATCAGGCCAGTCCTAATATAAAACTACTTTAAGGCGATCAGTCGTGCAATACTTCAATCATACCTGGATTACTGTAACTCCCCTATACACTGGTATCACAGAAAAGGAACTCAAAAGATTACAGACACTTCAGAATACAGTGGTCAAACTGATACTCAGAGCCAGCAAAATGGACAAGGCCATTCCACTTCTGAAAGAATAACATTGGCTACCAATTAGTAAAAGAATACAGTTCAAGATGGCAGGCATGATCCACAAAGCTTTATACAGCAAAAAAAATCCTCTGAGCTCACCACAAACATCATGATTAAGCCCTCCTTCCTCAACTCAAGACCAACGCAATGCTTCAAGATCCTCTTCCTATCTCCTCAACAATCCACTGGAAAAAGATGTTCGAGTCCACCTTCGAAATCCAAGCTTTGTACATTTGGAATAAACTCTCAACATCTCTACGACAGATCTCTTCTTATTTCCACGTCCGGAAGTCACTTAAGACATACCTCTTCACCTCATAAGATAAGAGAACTTTAGCCAGTATATCTGTCTCTACTGATCTCTCCAGCCTCTTTCATAATTCCTACTGTTAAACACTGTACAAAGTCTTGTGTTAGCTGCATTGAATCCTTGTTGAAAAATTGCAGGATATAAGACGTGTATAGTATAGTATGAAAGTCATATTAGCACAAATCACCTAACCAGTACTGTAGACCATACACCTTTGGCAGACAACTTCCCTAAAGCATCCAAACCAACCTCTCACCACAGAGAAAATGTCTTATCTCAGTGGTTCTTAATCCTGTCCTGAGGGTCAACCAGCTAATCAGGTTTTCAAGATATCCCTAATGTATATACATGAGTGAGATTTGTATGCCTATTACCTACTTTATAGGCAAATTTTCACTCATGCATATTCATTAGGGATATCTTGAAAATCCAACTGGCTGGGGGGTCACCAGAACAGGTTAAAACTAAACTAAATCTTGGACTTATATATCAAGTCATCCCTGAGAAACAAGATTTGACTCGGTTAACAGTAATTGTAGTTAATAGAATTAACCTCATGGAAATGTATCTGCTAGAAAACGCTGAAAC
Source organism: Geotrypetes seraphini (assembly GCF_902459505.1). Classification (NCBI taxonomy): domain Eukaryota; kingdom Metazoa; phylum Chordata; class Amphibia; order Gymnophiona; family Dermophiidae; genus Geotrypetes; species Geotrypetes seraphini. Next base: position 371,945,949 of record NC_047085.1, read on the forward strand.
AGAGTAGTTTTCAGGATTTTTCAAAAAACTTGAAAGGATAGACAGGGTCTTATTTGAGAAAGTAAGTCGTTCCAAATTGCTATTAATAAACAGGGGAAAGAACGAACAATTTTACTGATAGATCTGGCATCTTTTATAGTGGGAAAAGAAAGTTTAAATACATGGATAATTCTACAACTTGAAGATCTTGAAGAATTTAAAGCTAGAGAGACCAATGAATCAAAAATACCATGTAAGATTTTAAAAATTATGCAGGCACATTTAAACTGAACTCTCAATCAAAAAGGAAGCCAAGGTAAACTCCTTAACAGAGGTGACACATGGTCATACTTTGTTTTACCAAAGATCCATCTTATGGCGGTATTTTGAATTAACTGGAGTCTTTTTTCATTTCCTTTGCTCAAACCTACGTAAAAGGAGTTACAATAGTTCAGTTGTGCCAAAATTATGGATTGGACCAAAATTGCAAAATGATATTGACAAAACAAGTGATGGACGCTTTTCAGTGTATGCAAACTGAAGAAACATTTCTTATTCAGATGGTTTACCTGACAATGGAAAGAGAAGGAAGAGTCTAAAAAGATTCCCAAAACTCTAGAAGAAGACTCAATTGGCAGAGCACACCGGAATTAAGGGTAATTGAACTAGGAAGGTTTGCAATTTCTAAACCAAACCAAAGTAATTTTGTTTTTATTGTGTTTAATTTCATTTGAACCAGTGATGACCACAACTATAATTTGGATAAGCAAGAATTTATGTTGGCTGTAAGATTAATCAAATTAGGTTCGACTTCAAGCAAAATAAAAATATCATCCACATAAGTAAATACCAATTCTATAGGGCTTAGTTTATAAAATGTTAATGTAGTCATGTAGATATTAAAGAGGATAGGAGATAGCAGGGAACCCTGGGAAACACCGCAATCCGGTGACCATGCTGAAGATGTTGTGCCCCTCAAATTCAGTACATAGGACCACAATGAAATAAATCCTTTGATCCAGGTCAGAACTTTATCCTCCATGCCCATATCAGAAAGCAGTTTAACTAGAACATAATGGCTGCAGAAATATCAAATTGTAACAGTATGGCATAGCGATTCTGGGATAACAGGCTTTGAATCTTAGAAATCAGTGATAGTAATAAGTTTTCTGTGCTAAAAATAGAACATAATCCATATTGAAAGGGCAACAACATGGAAAATGTATCTAAATAACTTAAAAGTTGTTTGGAAATGATTGACTCATTTAGCTTACTAGAGGAATGCTGGCAATAGGATGATAATTTGTCAGATCAGCACCTTTCAGTAGTGGCATAATAACTATATGGCTCATATATGCAGAAAAAAAGCCATTATGTAAAAAATGGTTTATCATAATGGTTAACCAGGAGACAGCTTGATTGGAGTTTTCTCAGAAGATATAAGATAGAAACGGGTCCAAGGAACATTTGCTTCATCCTAGTCTGTTGCATAATGTTCTGACCTGAAGTTCAGTAGCAGGTACAAATTATCTGCAGTATCTATTTACTTGGATATAAGTTGTTATTTCCAAATTAAATGATATGTCCTTCTGATCTACATTAAGAAAGGGGGCTCTTATAGTTTTAATCTTATCATCAAAAAACTTTGCAAATTCATCAGCGTTTGGTTCCCTATTCACATACTTATCTTTATTAGACATAGTAAGGGATCTCCAAAGTTTAAATAAAGATTAATCTGGTCTTTAGATCTACCAATTCTATATCCATAATATGATTTTCGAGCTTTATTTAATTCCGATTTATAAGCTGTGATTTTTATGCTCCAGTTTATCCACCTCTGTTTTACTTTTTTTCCACTTTTGATCTAATTTCCTACAGTCACACTTAAGCTCACGATTGCCAACAGTATACCTAGGGGCCTTAACTGATTTGGAAATTGAAGGAGACATACGTATATTCAAATATTTTTGTCGATTCTTCCATCCACAAATTCAATATGCCACCCGTTTCATACTCTGTTAGGGATTTGGGGAGAGCTGATAAAAAATGGGCCCAAACAAAACTCCTCAACATTAACCTTTTTTCTAAGGTTTAGTAACCTTCCTTTGGGCTTTTATGTATTTTGAACATGAAAATATATAGGCTAAACTTTCCTAAGATGGTCTGATCAGGGAACCCTCTGCCAATCACAATCAGAAATTTGAAATTGTTGGGTATTAGAGTCTAAATAACAATGAGGTCCAAAATATGATCTCTCTCATTTGTGTAACTAGGGAGAGGGAAATTCATTTCCAATGATGACATAAATGATTTGAATTTGGCAACATCTGTATTTCTGTCATCATCTAAATTCAAATTAATATTGCCTATTACTATCAATCTTGGGAATTTTAGTGTAAGACTCGCTATAAGCTCAGTAAAAAGAGTAGCGGATTTATGCCAAGGGACTGGAGGATGGTAAAAGAACTCATCTCTCAGTGAAACAACCATATATTCGAGGTTAGGATCATACTGCTAATCACAGAGGTGAACATCAAAAAAAGATCTATAAATTATAGCTAATCCTCCACCTCTCTTGGCTGTCCTAGTAGAAAAATAACCTTTATAACCAGGAATGCATAGTTCATTCTATTTAAAGGTGTCACCCTCAGTCAACCAGGTTTCTGTAATAAACCAGCATCCGTATCAGCTAGCAGGTCTCTAATTATATGAAGCTTATTGCAAACTGGTCGAGCGTTACAATAGAGCGATGGAACAGGGGTGAGGGATTCATCAAAAGAATCAAAAGAAAAGTCTGCTGTAGGAAGAGGTTTTAAATCTCCCAGATTACATTGTTTTCCTAATCTCTTACAGTTTGGTTTTCTATTACCAATTATAGTAGGTATTCTGTGAAGAACATTACTGGGAATAGTAGCTAAAGGTGAATTCACAATTGAATGTATAAAATTAAAAAAACAACAAAATAAAAAAACAACTTAATAACAAAATTAGACTCAACAACTCAGTTATTAAAGACTATAAATAAATTGTCTTGAGGTGGAACAAAATTCTCTAATGTAGAAATTTTTTGAGAAATTCAACCTGAAACAACATACATAAAACAATATGTAACAAGTTGAGCGTATATAAGATTACAAAACTGAGATGCAACTTATAATAAAAGCAGATGAAAGATTAAAAGTTCCAAAACCCGCATGATTCAGCCCTCTGATCTGAAAAGTCAAATTCCAATGTCTAATAATGTAAGAGTGTATAAATTGCAACAAACATATTAATAAAAGCAATATTGAATAACACTTCAATATAAGAACCACTGCCTTTGGATTATACATTAGCATTCCAGGCTGCTTCCTACGATAAGGAATTTTGATCTTTGTTGAGTAGCGCTTGTTCTTACAAACATTTTAGAACTCAATTGAAAACTTACCTTTTTTCAAAGTACCTGGTGAATTAATTTATATGTTTCTTATGTCATTTTATTATTAATCTTTTGTTAACTGCGTTGAACTTACGGTTACACGGTTTTTAAATATGATGTTATGTTATGTTATACCTTATCTCTAAGCAGGTAACAATACCTCTTCCCTTCTCCCCCCTCCCCCCACCAGCAGGCCAGAGCAAACTACCAGGCATAAAACCAGTGCCCTCCAAGGTAGAAGGCCTTTGCTATTACTCTTCAGAAGCGCCCCATTCCCTATTAGAGGCCTTCAAGGAGCCTCTGTTCTTTGCAATCTCCCTATTTCTTCAGGCACAGGAGCCAACTTTTCAAAACTATTGGGAGTGCTGAACCCAATGAAAATTACCTCTCCCTACACACGGTTATGGAATCTGTTCAATATTGGGGGTGCTCAAGCACCCACAGAGCTGGCTCCTATGATTCCAGGTATCATTTCTAAAGGGCCTTTACATTTTTAGTTGGTAGTTGAGGAACTTCAAAATGGTGCCTGTAGAAGACTGATCTGAATGTTCTTTCATTCAGAGTGTCAAAATGTCATTTTGAAATTGATGCCTGGACTGGAAGGGTGACCAGCTCCCTCAAGCCATTGAAGATCTGGAGGAACATCAGAAGTGGCATCTTGCAGTTTAAAGGATCTCACAAGATATTACTGGACTTTATTTCACTACAGGTGGGGGGAGGTGGGGGAGGGGGATTAGGGGGGGGAATGGTTTGTGCACATGTGGGAGATTTTGATGAACATTTCTGTATATTTTGCTAGCACTTTGAACATAAAGGATCTCACAAAACTCATGGAGACCTTTTATGGAGGGGGTAGGGCATCTTTATCTTGGAGGCTGTCTCTGTCAGATGGGAACTTGATCCTCTGGGGTGCTTTCTGCTGAGGGATGTTTTGTGGCATGCTGAGCTGGTTGGGGGAGGGGGCTTCTCTGCCTGTGGTGGATGTTGAAAGGGAGTGTGTGGCACAGTGGTTAGAGCTACAGCCTCAGCACCCTGAGGTTGTGGGTTCAAATCCCATGCTACTCCTTGTGACCCTAGGCAAGTCACTTTATTTAATGTACATGGAGCAATGGGTGATTGAGTGTGAGCCCACCAGGACAGATAGGGAAAAATGCTTGAGTATCTGAATGTTAAACCACGTGGAGGGGCAAAATCAAAAAAAGCGTCTAAGTCCCCTTTTGGCCTAAGTCCCTAAACGTTCAACCCAGAAGCAGGGAAAGTGTCCATAATCAAAACATACGTCCATGTTTTGATTATGACCTTCCTCTACCTAAACGCCCAATCTCCACTACGTCTAAAAGTACCCCTGCAGCACGTTTACACTTTTTAACCATAATGAAAAAAAACACAAAACGTCCAACAGAAGGGCTTTTAGGCGAAGGAGGAGCCAGTCCTTCGCCTAAAAGCTGGATTCTGTAACCGGTGTCTGTCAAAAACAACACCGATTACAGAATCCTCCCCCCCCCCCCAACAACGATCCAGGCAGGAGGATGCCCAAGCCCTCTTGCCATGTCAAACCGTGACTCCCCCCCCTCCCGACGATATCGGGGCAAGAGGGAGTCCAAGCCCTCTTGCCCCGTTGAAGCCGCGACCCCCCCCCCGATAACATCGGGGCAAGAGGGAGTCCAAGCCCTCTTGCCCCAGGCACCCGCAGCACCCCGGACTCGTTCGGGCCAGGAGGGAGCCCAAGCCCTCCTGGCCCAGGCGACCCCCCTACCCCCACCCCCACTACAGTACGGGCAGGAGGGATCCCAGGCCCTCCTGCCCTCGACGCACCCCCATCCCCCCAACGTCCGCCCCCCAAGAACCCCCGATCGGCCCCCCCCAGCTGACCCGTGACCCCCCCTGGCTGACCCCATGACCCCTCCTTCCCCGTACCTATTTTAGGTTGGCCGGACAGACGGGTGCCAAACCCGTCCGTCCGGCATGCAGCTCAATGAAGAATGGGGCTGGATTGGCCCAGGGGCACCAAAGTCCCGCCTCCTGGTGGGTCCTAAGGTGCCTGGGCCATGTGCCTAAGGGCCATGTGCCTAAGGCCCCACCCACAGGAGTGGCCTAAGGCTCCTGGGCCTATTCTGATTGGCCCAGGCGCCTTAGGCCCCACCAGGAGGCGGGGTTTTGGTGCCCCTGGGCCAATCCAGCCCCATTCTTTGTTGAGCTGCATGTCGGATGGACGGGTTTGGCACCCGTCTGTCCGGCCAACCTAAAATAGGTACGGGGAAGGGGGTGTGGGGTGGGGTGGGGGGGTCGGCCGGGGGGGGCGCGGGTCGGCTTGGGGGGCCAATCAGGGGTTCTTGGGGGGGCGGACGTTGGGGGGGATGGCGGTGCGTCGAGGGCAGGAGGGCCTGGGATCCCTCCTGCCCATACTGTAATGGGGGTGGGGGTAGGGGGGTCGCCTGGGCCAGGAGGGCTTGGGCTCCCTCCTGGCCCGAACAAGTCCAGGGTGCCACAGGTGCCTGGGGCAAGAGGGCTTGGGCTCCCTCTTGCCCCGATGTTGTGTTTGGCGGGGGGGAGTGATTCATCGCGGCAGGAGAGATGCCTCATCTCCCCTTCCTTTCCCCTCCTCTGAACACACCTCTTTTCTCTCTGTACGTTTAGTGGCAGGGAAAGGCCTAAGTTGGTTTTTGATACGTCTAAAAACCAGCTTTGGTTATGGGTACTTGGACGATCAGGCATTTTGATCGTCCAAGTAGCCACTTAGGACACTTTTTAGACTTTTTTTTTTTGATTATGTACCCCTTAGCAGTGGCGTACCAAGGGGGAGCGAGGGGGGGACGGTCTGCCCCGGGTGCCAGCCCTGAGGGTGTGCTCCGGGCCTTGCCGTTCAGTTCCTCCCCACCCCCACCCCCGAAGGACCGCTCGCCCCACTGACCTTCCTGCACAACCTGTGAAGCAGCCAGCGGCAGGATCGCGACGTCAGCGATCCCTGAGCTGCTTGGGCGCTGCTTCCTGCGTCGCGGTCCCGCCCCTCCTCTGACGTCAGAGGAGGTGCGGGACCGCGCCGCAGGAAGCAGCGCCTAAGCAGTGCAGGGATCGCTGACGTCGCGATCCTGCTGCGGCTGCTTCATAGGTGGTGCGGGGAGGCCAGGGGGGCGAGCGGTCCTTCGGGGTGGGTCGGGGCATCAGGCCTTCAGGGTGGGGCGGGTGGGCAGGCAGGCAGGCTTTCAAGGGGGAGGGGGGTGACAGGCAGGCAGGCAGGCCTTCAAGGGGGGACAGGCCTTCAAGGGGGGAACAGGCAGGCCTTCAAGGGGGGGGGACAGGCCTTCGGGGGTGTGTGCAGACCTTCATGGGGTGCAGGCCTTCAAGGGGGAGGGACAGGCCTTCAAGGGGGGGACAGGCAGGCAGGCCTTCAAGGGGGGGACAGGCCTAAAAGGGGGGGACAGGCCTACAAGGTGGTGGGACAGGCCTTCGGGGGGTGCAGGCCTTCGGGGGGGTGCAGACCTTCAAGGGGGTGCAGGCCTTCAAGGGGGGGACAGGCCTTCAAGGGGGGGACAGGCAGGCAGGCCTTCAAGGGGGGAACAGGCCTACAAGGGAGGGGACAGGCCTTCAAGGGGGGACAGGCCTACAGGGGGGTGGGACAGGCCTTCAAGGGGGGTACAGGCCTTCAAGGGGGGACAGGCAGACCTTTAAGGGGGGACAGGCCTTTGGGGGGGACCCTGGTTTAGAAGTACATGGAGGGAATGGGGTGTTCAAAGAGACGTGCATATGCCAAACTTGGGGGGGGGGAAGAAATAATGGGTCTGAAAATAGAGGAGAGGGAGAGAGATGATGGACCATGGGATTTAGGGAGGGAAGGAACAGAAAGGGAGATAAATTGGACACAATGGTGTGGAGGAGGGATAGAGATACTGGATAGGAGGGTAATTGGGAAAAGAAAGGGAAAGATGGTGGACTCTGGGGTGGTGGGGAAGGAGGGAGAGATGCCGGATGAAAGGGTAGTTAAGAAAAGGTGGATCTGTGGAGGGAGATGAAAAATAGGAAAGATACCAGACTTCCTGGGGAGGGAAGGGAAATGGAAAGGGAGGACAGAGTTGGCAGATGGATGGTTAGCATGCAGAAAGAAGGAGACCCTGGCAAGCAAGTTATCAGAAGAAAACCAGAGCCTTGGACCAACAAGATTTGAAATATAACCAGACAACAAAAGGTAGAAAAAATAATTTTATTTTCTGTTTTGTGATTATAATATGTCAGATTTGAAATGTGTATCCTGCCAGAGCTGGTGTTGCACTGCAAACATGAGCTAGGATTTAACAGAGAGAGGAAAAGTCCTTTTTGTGTCTTTATTTTATTTACACCACAGCACCAGTGTGGTTAGGAGAAACCAAAGGGGGTGAAAAAGCTATAAAACCCACCAGGAGTTTTGAAAAAAATCACCCAACTGGGCAGGAAAATCGAATTGAAAAACCAATTCAATAGGCTGAATCGAATCGAAATTTTTTTTCCTGAATCTGGCAGCATTAGTTTGCGCTACTGTCTTAGACTTTAGGACCTGGGATTGGGGAGAGATGGCATCCTCAGTACTTTATAATGCAAGTGAAACGAGGATTTGGTCAGACTTTTGAAGGGTCTGCAGAAAAAAAATATTGTATAGGCCGGGGACATGAGACAGCAGGAAATGGGAACTTTTCTTCCTTCTATTTTTGTGAATGGAAAGGCTGAGGATGTCAGAGAGTTCAGTTAAAATATGTGCTTTATAAGAAAAAATAATAATGTGTTTTATAAAGTTTATAGCATAGCTGGCCTACCCAGTGAGGTGTTCCTAGTGGTGGTGGTGGCAGCGTGCCAATGTGTTGTGAGGAAGAGGTAGTCTGGGAAATTCTGCTGAGCAAACTCCGTGCCCATTTCCACCCCCCAGTTAGTCCACTCCACTCAACTGGTTCACACACTGAGTGGGTCTTTGGGTGTTGTTTTGGGATCTCTTCCAGTGGTTTATCAGTATCTCCTTCTGGTCCAAGGAAGGAAACTTTGTTATCCTTAGCATTGACCTACAGAATATGTTTGTAACAGCGCTGCTTGTGTGGCATTAGGCTATGTATCGATAGTGAGCAAACTAATGGAAACTCTAATCAAACACCAATTAGATAAGATCCTGGATGAGGAGAATCTACGGGATCCCCGACAACATGGATTTACTAAGGGGAGATCCTGCCAATCCAACCTGATCAGCTTCTTTGACTGGGTAACGGGGAAGCTGGATATAGGGGAGTCCCTGGACATCGTGTACCTGGACTTTAGCAAAGCATTCGATAGCGTACCACACCGCAGGTTACTGAGCAAGATGAGTTCTATAGGATTAGGTAACACATTGACGAAATGGGTTGGGAGCTGGCTTGGAGGTAGGCTCCAAAGGGTGGTGGTGAACGGCACCCCCTCCGAAATGACGGAGGTGATTAGTGGAGTACCACAGGGCTCAGTCTTGGGCCCAATCCTATTCAACATCTTTATAAGAGACTTGGCAGAAGGGCTTCGAGGTAAAATAACATTATTCGCCAAACTGAGCAATGTAGTGGGCAAATGCACAACAGACGAAAATTCAGTGCCCGACAATATGATGCACGACCTACTCCTACTGGAGCGATGGTCTAGGACATGGCAACTCAACTTCAATGCCAAAAAATGCAAAGTTATGCACCTGGGCAGCCAGAATCCATGCAAGTCTTATACCCTTAATGGCGAGATCCTAGCAAAAACGGTAGCAGAACGAGACTTGGGGGTAATCGTCAGTGAGGACATGAAGTCTGCCAATCAAGTGGAGCAGGCTTCATCCAAGGCAAGACAAATCTTGGGCTGCATACGAAAGGGTTTCGTCAGTCGTAAGGCGGAAGTCATTATGCCATTGTATAGATCCATGGTGAGGCCCCACCTGGAATACTGTGTGCAATTCTGGAGGCCGCATTATCGCAAGGATGTGCTGAGACTGGAGTCGGTGCAAAGAATGGCCACCCGGATGGTCTCGGGACTCAAGGATCTACCATACGAAAAACGGCTTGACAAATTACAGCTATACTCGCTCGAGGAGCGCAGAGAGAGGGGGGACATGATCGAGACGTTCAAGTATCTTACGGGCCGCATCGAGGCGGAGGAAGATATCTTCTTTTTCAAGGGTCCCACGACAACAAGAGGGCATCCGTTGAAAATCAGGGGCGGGAAACTACGAGGTGACACCAGGAAATTCTTTTTCACTGAAAGAGTGGTTGATCGCTGGAATAGTCTTTCACTACAGGTGATTGAGGCCAGCAGCGTGCCTGATTTTAAGGCCAAATGGGATCGGCACATGGGATCTATTCACAGGGCAAAGGTAGAAGAGGGACATTAAGGTGGGCAGACTAGATGGGCCGTGGGCCCTTATCTGCCGTCTATTTCTATGTTTCTATGTTTATGTAGTGATCGAAAGAAAACAACAGACCTTTGCACATTTTTGCACTATATGGTGGGTGTATGAGGAGATTCACATTTCCTGCACAGCTAAGTCCATGTGAAGTTACCTTGTGCTGTATTTGACATCTAGCAAGGTCTCTGTTTGAAAGGAAAGATCTAAACTTAAAAATGAAGTGGCCAGAAGTTATGGTAAAAGCATATAGTGTAGCTGGTTTTAAGAAAGATTTGGACAAATTCCTGGAGGAAAAGTCCATAATCTGTTATTAAGACATGGGGGAAGTGTCTGCTTGCCCTGGATCGGTAGCATGGAATGTTGCTACTCTTTGGGTTTTGACCAGGTATTAGTGTCCTGGATTGGCTACCATGAGAATGGGCTACTGGGTATGATGGACCATTGGTCTGACCCAGTTAGGCTATTCTTATGTTATGTTCTCATCTGTAGGGGCCTTTGTTTTCACTTCTTATTTTAATGTATTTTTTTTCTGGGAAATTATCAGTGTTTTTTATAATGGGAACAAAAATGGAAGAGAATTAATGTGTGTGGGATGAGGGAGTAACTAATTTCTTCAGCTAAATAATTCAATCCACTTCAAACAGACATAGGAGAACTCACGCACCATTCACACACCCTCCAACCAAAAACGTCAAAAGAAAAAAACTGTTCGACAACCTCCTAACACTCGACCCCCAACTCTACAACCTATTGATCTCGACCATAGACTGCAAAACCTTCAAAAGGAAATAAAAACCCTTCTATTCAAAAAACACATAAAACCGAACTAACACAATCAGAACTGTCCCAAGCATCACCTGCAACTACTCCATATGTACTTCTGATGTCATGACAATTCAGACATAATTTATGTTATGTTATGTTTGGAATATAAGAAAATTTTCACTGCCTGTTTCTATTCTGACCATTTATTCCGTTTCATGGTCATTACAAAAAATATTTTTTTACATGGGGGGGGTGTCAAAAAATGATGGGCCCCAGGTGCCACATACCCCCTTAGGCTACAAGTGGTATATAAATATTTAAATAAATTTAAAAAAATGTTGGTTTGTCATGCTTTAGAATAGGTGGATGGAAATGTGCCTGCTTTGAGTCTTCCACTTTGGGACAGTTAATGAAGAGAAATCTGGACTACCAAAAACAATAGTTTTATCATAGCTCCATTACCTTTAATGTGTCCATAGTAACGGTGCTGCATTCCTCATTTCATTCTGTCAGTAAAGCCTGGAACTGGACAGTAAAGTGTGACTTAGTAATTAGGAGACAAACTGTGGTAACAAGGGCAACATTAAGACACATTCTGATTTTTGTGGATTGAAAATGCTTCAAGAAAAACATTCAATAATGGCTTGACTAAAATAGATATGTTTTTATCTACTAGGCAAGTGTTATTAAAACAAATTACATATCATTCTGGCATGGAAAATTGAATATCTTCATAAACATTGCAGTTAAAATTAATGACACTTTCATAACAGTGGGTCAGGATCCAAAAAATGAAAGAAAAAGAAAAACAAAACGTGATAGTTTAAAAAAAAAAAAAAAAAAAAGGTAGAAAAATATTGACATTTAGGTTCCACAGGAAGAATATGAATCAGAGTGTCATTGCATTGAACAAACATGAGGCCAGGGAGCACAGTGATGGCTTTAAAAGGCCATAAAAAGGTGTTTTGCAAAATTTTCATGATAAATGTAATGCAGTGGGTTCTGAGCAGTTTACAAAAGATTAACCAGACAAGGACTGGAAATTTAAAATTGTTGCAAATAATAAGAGAATAAAAATCATTACAAGGGGGGTGCTGAAAAAGTCTCAGCCCAGCCAAGAAGAGAATGACGTGGATATGGTTCAATCCATGATCTGAAACAATGTCAAAACATAGAATATTGTTTCTGCAAATTGGCACTTAACGAAATAAGATAACACTCTTTATCCCAGGACAAGCAGGCAGCATATTCTTAACACATGGGTGACGTCACCGACGGAGCCCTCGGTACGGACCTTTTTAACTAGAAGTTTCTAGTTGGCCGCACCGCGCGTGCGCGAGTGCCTTCCCGCCCGACGTAGGAGTGCGTGGTCCCCAGTTTCTTCGTTTCCGCGGAGCGAAGAAGACGCGTGTGTTTTTTCAACGGCCGTTGAAACCACTTTTTGCCTTCCCGCTCGCGCTTTTTTCCTTATTTTTTCTTTCTTTACCTTCGGGTTTAATTTTTCTTTGATTTGCAAAAAAAAAAAAAAAAAAAAAAACTTTGCTTTTTTCCCTTTTTTCTTTCGTTTTGCCCCGGCGGGGCCTGTTGCCAGTATACAGGCCTCGGGCTTCGATTTTGCGGAGGCTATCTTTCCCTTCATGCCCCCGCAGGTCGGTTTTAAGAAGTGCCAGCGGTGTGCACGCCCGATCTCCTTAACTGACCCACACAATTGGTGTTTGCAGTGTCTGGGTCCGGAGCATCGGGCGGATTCCTGCACCCGCTGTGCCACTCTTAAAAAGAGAACTCTTAAAAACCGAAGAATCCAACAAACTCTTCTCTTCGGTACCGAGTCGGCGATGGACTCCTCACCTTCAACGGCGGTACCTCAAAAATCGGCACCGTCGACCTCGACACCGACCGACCCCGCATCGGCGCCACTGGCGCCAGGTAAGCCGGCTAAGAAGCCTCCCTCTTCCCTCGAGCGCCCTCCAGCTACGGTGGCGACACCGTCCTTACCGGCATCGCACCGGTCCCGCAAACGCTCCGCCCCGATCTCGGTGAGTGCCTCGTCATCGGCCTCCTCATCGCCGGGGCGTGGAGCGGCATCTAAGGAACCGAAGAAAAAGAAAGCGGTTCCGATGCCACCCCTCGATGACCGTATCTCGGCCATCTTAAAGGCTCAACTCCAGGAGCAGTTGAAGAAACAACTTGAACAACTGTTGCCCACTATCCTGGCACCGCTCCTTCCGGTACCAGACCGGCCCGAGCCCCGTACCGAGCCTCCGGTGTCCACCCCTTCGGTACCGGTGAACACCTCCATGCCGATCCTTTCGGCACAACAACTTCATGGCGATCCAGTGGTTCATTCTCAGACCACATTGGATCCTCCTCGGCACCAGGCCGTACGGCACTCTTCTCGGGACCGAGATAGACGCCGGTCGTCCTCCCCTGGTACCGTTTCGGTACGCTCTGGAAAGTCTTTGTCCAAGACTCGCCATACCGCGCCCTCCACCCCGGTGTCTCGGCAGGCACCAGAGGTCAGGGACCCTGACTTATGGGAGGACACTCCTCTCGGTACCGAGGAGGATCCCTCCTCATCTGATGAGGAACCATCGGCACCCGATGCCACCTCCAAACCAGAGCAGTCCTCTTTTTCTAAATTTCTGAGAGAAATGTCTGCTGCCCTGTCACTTCCTCTAGAATCTGACTCAAAAAAGTCTCAAGCCTTTCTAGAGGCCTTAGACTTTGAGCAACCTCCTAAGGAGTTCCTTAAGCTTCCCGTGCATGACATCCTACGGGAAACGTTCTATAAAAACTTGGAAAATCCCCTCACGGTACCGGGAGCCCCCCGTAAATTGGACAACCTTTACCGTGTCATTCCTATTCCTGGATTCGACAAATCTCAATTGCCCCATGAATCCCTTCTGGTGGAATCCACCTTAAAAAAGACTCAGGGCTCCAGTGTCTATGCCTCTACCCCTCCTGGCAGAGAAGGTAAGACCATGGACAAGTTTGGCAAGAGGCTTTACCAGAATGCCATGCTTGCCAACAGGGCAAACAACTATTCCTTCCATTTTTCTTTCTATCTGAAACATTTGGTCCAACAACTGTCTGCCCTCCAGAAGTACCTTCCTGAGCGCAAGGTCCCGTTATTCCAACAACACATCTCTGGTCTTCTCCAGATGCGAAAATATATGGTCCGCTCAATATACGACTCCTTCGAGCTCACCTCTCGGGCCTCTGCCATGGCCGTAGCCATGCGTCGATTAGCCTGGCTCAGAGTCTCCGACCTGGATATCAACCACCAGGATCGTTTGGCCAACGCCCCCTGTCTCGGGGATGAACTCTTTGGAGAATCACTGGATTCCACCACCCAGAAACTCTCGGCCCATGAGACCAGGTGGGACACCTTAATCAAGCCGAAAAAGAAGGCTCCGCCTGCTCGACCCTATCGGCCTCAATCTTCTTACCAGCGGAGGTTCTCAGCTAGACCACTCAATCCGCCTCCTCAACAATCTCGGCGACCCCGTCAACAGCAGCACCATGCCCAGGCTCGTTCTCAGGCCACTCAACCCTCTAAGCCTTCTCAGCCTGCTAAACAACAGCCCTTTTGACTCTTCTCTCCAGGGCATAGCCAGTCATCCACCCTCGCTGCCTCTTCCACAGCCTATAGGGGGTCGTCTCACCATTTTCTCAAGCCGTTGGGAAGTCATCACGTCAGACCAGTGGGTCCTCAACATCATCCGCCACGGCTACTCTCTCAACTTCCAGACTCTTCCACCGGACAACCTTCCCGTAGAGTCTGCTTCTCACTCCTCTCAAACCCCCCTCCTCCTGAGGGAGGTTCAATCCCTCCTCCTTCTCAATGCCATCGAAGAAGTACCTCCAGATCAAAGAGGTCAGGGATTCTACTCCCGCTACTTCCTTGTACCCAAAAAGACGGGAGACCTCCGTCCCATTCTCGATCTCAGGGACCTCAACAAGTGTCTGGTCAAGGAAAAGTTCAGAATGCTCTCCCTTGCCACACTTTACCCTCTTCTTTCTCAACACGACTGGCTATGTTCCCTGGACCTCAAAGAGGCCTACACTCACATCTCCATCCATCAGAACTCTCGCCGCTACCTGCGGTTCCAGGTACTACACCACCACTACCAGTACAAAGTTCTACCCTTTGGCCTCGCTTCCTCCCCCAGAGTCTTCACCAAATGCCTGATAGTGGTGGCGGCCTTCCTCAGGTCTCACAACCTCCAGGTGTTCCCCTACTTGGACGATTGGTTGGTGAAAGCACCTTCATCTCAACTCGTGCTACAAGCTACTCATCACACCATCTCTCTCCTCCACCTCCTGGGGTTCGAGATCAACTACCCCAAGTCGCATCTGCTTCCCACCCAGCGACTTCAATTCATCGGAGCAGTCCTGGACACCACGCTGATGAGGGCCTTTCTCCCCTCCGATCGCAAGCAGACCCTGCTCCATCTCTGCCGTCAGGTACTCATGCATCCCTCCATTCCTGCCCGACAGATGATGGTCCTCCTGGGTCACATGGCCTCGACGGTGCATGTCCTTCCTCTGGCGCGACTCCACCTCAGGACACCTCAATGGACTCTCGCCAACCAATGGTCACAGACTACAGATCTTCTTTCTCATCCCATCTCTGTGACATCATCTCTTCAGCAATCTCTCCAATGGTGGTTGAACTCCTCAAATCTTTCCAGGGGTCTACTCTTTCATCTGCCCCCTCACTCTATGATCATCACCACCGATGCGTCCCCCTACGCATGGGGAGCTCACCTAGGCGATCTACGCACCCAGGGACTTTGGACCCCACAGGAGCGTCGTCATCACATCAATTTCCTGGAACTCAGAGCCATGTTCTACGCCCTAAAGGCTTTCCAACATCTTCTCTGCCCTCAAGTCCTCCTCCTGTGCACAGACAATCAAGTCGCCATGTACTACATAAACAAGCAGGGCGGCACCGGATCACGCCCCCTTTGTTTGGAGGCTCTGCGCATCTGGACCTGGGCCACGGACCGCAATCTCTTTCTCAAGGCGGTCTATATCCAGGGCGAACAGAACTCTCTGGCCGACAATCTCAGCCGCATCCTTCAACCTCACGAGTGGACGTTGGACCCTCCGACTCTGCTCTCCATCTTTGCTCGATGGGGCACTCCGCAGGTGGACCTCTTTGCAGCACCTCACAACCATCAGCTGCCCCAATTCTGTTCCAGACTCTTCTCTCCTCACCGTCTGGCTCCGGATGCATTCCTGCTCGATTGGAGGGATCGGTTCCTGTATGCCTTCCCTCCACTTCCTCTGATGTTGCGGACCTTGTCCAAACTCCGCAAGGACAACGCCACCATGATTCTCATCGCCCCTCGGTGGCCTCGTCAACACTGGTTCTCCCTCCTGCTCCAACTCAGCTCCAGGGAGCCCATTCCTCTGCCTGTGTTTCCTACTCTACTTACACAGCAGCATCAGTCTCTACTGTACCCCAATCTGTCTTCCCTCCACCTGACAGCTTGGTTTCTCTCGGGCTGACCTCTCCGGAGAATCTATCTCACCCGGTCCGCCTCATTTTGGACGCCTCCAGGAAACCGGCCACTCTCCATTGTTACCATCAGAAGTGGACCAGATTCTCCTCGTGGTGTCTCCGGCATCATCAAGAACCCACCTCCTTGGCGGTGGAAACTGTCTTGGAATATTTGCTCTCGCTGTCCAACGCTGGCCTCAAAACCACCTCCATCAGAGTCCACCTCAGTGCCATCACTGCGTTTCACGAGCCTATTCTCGGAAAACCCCTCACGGCTCATCCTCTGGTTTCCAGATTTATGAGAGGGCTCTTCAACATCAAACCGCCTCTCAAGCCTCCTCCTGTCGTCTGGGACCTGAATGTGGTTCTCTCAGCTCTCATGAAACCTCCGTTTGAGCCTCTTGCCACAACTTCTCTCAGGCTTCTTACCTGGAAGGTGCTTTTCCTAATTGCCATCACCTCTGCCAGGAGGGTTAGCGAACTGCATGCACTGGTTGCCGACCCACCTTTCACTGTTTTTCACCAGGACAAGGTTGTTCTGCGTACCCACCCTAAATTCCTTCCCAAGGTGGTCTCAGCTTTTCACCTCAACCAGTCCATTGTGCTACCCGTCTTCTTCCCTAAGCCTCACTCGCATCCTGGGGAACAGGCGTTGCACACGCTGGATTGTAAGCGTGCCCTTGCTTACTATCTTGATCGTACCAGAGCTCACCGAACAGCCCCTCAGCTCTTTTTGTCTTTCGACCCCAACCGTTTGGGTCGTCCTGTCTCCAAACGGACACTTTCAAATTGGCTTGCTGCCTGCATTGCCTTCTGCTACGCTCGGGCCGGGCTCTCACTGGAAGGAACTGTCACGGCCCACAGAGTCCGAGCTATGGCTGCTTCTGTAGCTTTCCTCCGCTCCACGCCCATCGAGGAAATCTGCAAGGCGGCCACTTGGTCCTCAGTTCACACGTTCACTACTCACTACTGTCTGGATGCGTTCTCCAGACGGGATGGACACTTCGGCCAATCTGTGTTACAAAATTTATTTTCCTAATGGCCAACCATCCCACCTCCCTCTTTGTTAGCTTGGAGGTCACCCATGTGTTAAGAATATGCTGCCTGCTTGTCCTGGGATAAAGCACAGTTACTTACCGTAACAGGTGTTATCCAGGGACAGCAGGCAGATATTCTTAAGTCCCACCCACCTCCCCGGGTTGGCTTCTTAGCTGGCTTATCCTAACTGGGGACCACGCACTCCTACGTCGGGCGGGAAGGCACTCGCGCACGCGCGGTGCGGCCAACTAGAAACTTCTAGTTAAAAAGGTCCGTACCGAGGGCTCCGTCGGTGACGTCACCCATGTGTTAAGAATATCTGCCTGCTGTCCCTGGATAACACCTGTTACGGTAAGTAACTGTGCTTTTCAGCTACAGTGGGAAAATAACGATCAGGATTTAGGAACTTGGTTGGTTGGGCTGAGACCTTTCCAGCACCCCTCCCCCCCTATACACTGCATAATAAATCAATGTAATATAACAATGCATATTGAATAATTTTTCTCCAAATTCTCCAAACAATATTTCTGGTATAAACTGTAATTTTATACATAATTTTCTAGTGATTCAACCAATCTTCTACCAAGAAAATCTAGCTCAGTGTCTTTGAAACTGTGTGCCACAGAACAGTGCTGTGCCCTGAAGAGATTCCAGGTGTGTCACGAGAGATTCCAAAATTTTACTTTATTTTTAAAAAATTCCCTTCATAAGTGTATACTAGAACAGATGACCTGTACATCGGGTACGCAAAAGTCTGTCAATGTTATGAGCATCTGTGTGTGTAAGGATACAACTGCCCATTCAAGCATCATTCTTTGATGTGATTGGTTCTTGAAAACTAACGTCAAGTAGTTTTAGTTTTATTGTTTATGCAGTAGTTATCCTAACTTGAGCAACAAAGCAATCATGGCTTTGTTACTGTTTGGATCTTGTTATTTTTATGAACTTAGATTTCAGCTCTGACAGAAAATAGGAGCCCGAGACCCCCATGTTGATGGGTGGAATGGGTAGGGCCCTTGTATCGTCCATCGGCTGGGGTTGTTAGGGGGGTTGGGGGTAGTGTCAGGCGCGGATTGGGTGGTGGGCCCGTCAGGTAGGCAGCTTTTAAACTAATTGGTTGGGAGGCAGGGAAGCGCGTGGGGATGAGTTTTTTAAAGCCAGGACCTGGAGGACTCAGCTCCTTCTGGGATTCTTCAGGGTGGCTTTTTCCCACCCGGGTGGGTGGGAAAAAGCCACCCTGAAGAATCCCAGAAGGAGCTGAGTCCTCCAGGTCCTGGCTTTAAAAAACTCACCCCCACGCGCTTCCCTGCCTCCCAACCAATTAGTTTAAAAGCTGCCTACCTGACGGGCCCACCACCCAATCCGCGCCTGACACTACCCCCAACCCCCCTAACAACCCCAGCCGATGGACGATTGCCCGTTGTTTTAGGCAATAGATGGTAGTTTGGGGGTGCAGACCTCCCGAGCTACTAAGTCATGGGACTCATCATGTGATGAGCGGTGGGCCTGCGGGGAGCCGTGCCTAGGGGGTCAGGTGATCCGGAAAAAAGGGGCATGAGGGACATGCCACCCCTCAGACCCTTGTTGTGGTGGCGGGGTCAAGGGCACTGAAACAATATATTTTTGGTAGCTAGGGAGGAGCTCTTTTGGTTAGGATGTCAATTGAAGTTACAATATGTTTATTTGTTATGGATTAATAAACCGAGCCGCGGCTAATTTTTACCATCATAAAGACTGTAGTGTGTTTGTGGTAAAAGTGGGTGGGGGAGGGTTATGATGGTAAGGGGTGTGTGTGTGTGTGAGTATATAGGCAGACAGCAGGGCCTATCCAGATCCCACTGTTATTAAATTGAAAAAAGAACGACTGCAGATAGTGGATGTTGAAATGTGTGTTTGCTTGTTGACTATTGAGCCACATTTTGAGTAAATTTGCACTCAAAAATAAGCTCATCCATCGCACTGATTAGCAATTCTAGCTACTTTACACCCCCTTTTACAAAACCACAATGGTGATTTTTAGCACAAGCCAGTGCACGGAACGTTGTCTCAGTGCACCGGCCTGTGCTAAAAATCGCTATTGCAGTTTTGTAAAAGGGGGGGAGGGGTTAGTTTCACCGTTTTTATAATTATGCATACATAACTTAAAGAACTTTAAATAAATAACTCTCAAATTTAATTTTTAGGTAGTATTGCAACTTTATAATTCCAATTATAATATGGCGTTAAAAACATTTTCTCTGTTTAGTGTGCCAGAGCTAAAAAAGTTTGAGAGACACTGATCTAGCTTATAGCTGAACTTTAGAAAAGTCCTCAACAGTAAATCAATTTGAAAGACCAGCTCTAGGGCTGGTGGTCATATTCATGCTGTGCTCTTTACTGACAGAACAATCTTTGGCATTGACTCGGCATCCATTCCAGCTATATATGTCAATACCAACCGAAATTTTGAAATATGTATTATAAAGTTGTTGGGGGAGAATTCATTAAGCAGCATTAGTAAAGTAAACGACCCTTACCATGACTTAAAAAGCCCTAATCTTACGACGCCAAAAACAGCGCAGCGATATTTAAGTCACTGCGTATTACTAAGTAATGAGATGCAAAACAGGCAAATGCATGTTTTGCATATCATTACTATTGAGAAAGGAGGGGGAGGGGAGAGAGAGAGAGTCCTGTACAGGTGACAGGTGAAGAGCCCCCCTGAAATCCCCTAACATATTAGGCCAATAAACACAACTAAAGGCCTAAGATGGCTGAGAATGCTCTGACTAAAACTGTCAAGCCTTTGCACAATCTATGCTTGCTGAAATCAGCAAGCTAAGCGAAACTTATGCTAAAATGAGCGAGTGAAATAAAATTTATTCTTTTACATGGCAACTGGTGTCACATCTGCTGTATTGCCATACGAACAGGGAAGTGAACCTAAGAAGGGATGAGGACATGTCTTGTCCAAGAATACAAAAATACATTATTTGCGAGATATATCCTGGAATGGGCGGATTCTTTCTTACTGGACACTTTGCTTGAAATTGTTGAGATGATATTAAAATGACATTTGATGGGAATAGATAGTTATTTTAGTAAACAGGACACGCGTATGGTATGACACAGATATTATGAACCAATTAATAAACTGATAAATGTAATGACGTTTGTAAGTGACCAATAAAATCTAACAATATGATATGTGCCAACGTGGCCTCAAGCTGTCAAGAATTGTATAAGAGACAGCCTTTGTGATTATGAAAACAGGACAGACATCCAGGTATACTCAAGCACTTGAGGCATACTATCTGTCAGCTCCATATGCTGTAAAGATTTGCTCTTGTAACCTGTTATTGATTGTTAATAAAATATATATTAATCAAACCAGCATACTGAGCTTCCATGAAGCCAGTGATATTGAAAGGCCGTAAACAGACAGCTTTTCACTATGCAAATTTTCTTAAGCAACTTGTGGTGATATACTACAGGTTGCATTAGAACCCAAAACCGACAGTGAAATAACCCCAGCTCTTTGCTGGGGTTATTTTACTGTCTGGGAGCATCAGGCTGTGCAACGCCATGGCCCAATGCTCTCGGGTTGTAGGAAGAAATTCCCCACCCCAACAAAACCCCTCCAAGAAATGACGGGGAGCCAGGAGCCCGGGAAGCCAGGAGCGATGCTAGGGGACATATTTCCATATGGCCTTATATGGAAATATAACCCCTAGTGGTGGTCTCACAAGACTGCCGCGAGGAGTGCCATTTTGTCAGTGACGCCAGAGTGTTTGGGAATGATGTGGTATTGCTCCTGGCTGCCCACCATGGAGCCCACCCAACACCCCCTGGATCAACATGCGTGGTTAGGGGTGGGCAGAGGAAACTACATAGGTGGGTTGGGGCCGGGGGCATGGGTCATTTCATGGAGGGGGGGTTCTGTCAGGGGGAGAATTTCTCCTTGCAAATAACGCTGCTTGCGAGGTGACCTCACAAGCTGCGTTATTCCTGTGGAACTAGGATACCGCATGTGGCTGAATCGTTCAGGGCATCAAGGTACGGTAAAGGATGAACCATTACACTTCCCCCTCCCCATTCGCGGTTTCTGCACTCGCGATTTCTCACAATCGTGATTTTTCTCTGGGGAGGGGGAAAATAAAAAAACCCATATTTTTTACCTCCCTGCCACCTTCCCGGCCTTACCTGGTGGTCTAGTGGGCTTTCGGGACAGGAGCGATCTTCCTACGCTCCTGCCCCATGCAGATCGCCATGAGAAAATGGCTGTAGAGTGTTCCTGTCGTAGTCTCGAGAGACTACGGGAACTCACAGCAGCCATTTCCTCATGGCCATCCTCTTAATGTTATCCGCTCTGAATTGAAAAGTAGCAGAATATAAGACCACTGATTAGATTAGACTATTCTTCATCGTGTTTCTGAATACTTGAGACTGCTGAATCAGATGTTTCTTTCCTGTTCCTTGCTAAAAACCTTCTATGACAATGCTCCTGTTTCTAGTGTAAAGATGTCCTTTTATCAAGCTGCGTTAGGGGTTTAGCGCGTGTTAAACCGCCTGCCGCGCTAGCCGCTATCGCCTGCATCGAGCAGACGTTAGTTGTTCAGCCGGCCGCGGGGGTTAGCGTGTGATGAAATGTCTGACGCGCTAACCCTGCTAGCGCGGCTTGATAAAAGGACCCCTAAGAAATCACAAGTCCCAATAGTTCCCTTTATTCAGACAAAGTCCGACTATCAAGAATATAGGTCAAATATGAGGAAGGCTTTGAAATTCTCCCTGGAGATTTTACCTCCTTAGGAAGTACAGCAAAACCTTGGATTGCAAGTAACTTGGTTTGCAAGTGTTTTGCAAGACAAGCAAAACATTTGATTAAATTTTAACTTGACATACAAGCAAAGTCTTGCAATACAAGTACACACAGTATACACGCGCCATATCATCACAACTGAGCCAATGGTTTGTCTCTCACTGACGCTGCAGTGACTGTTCTAAATGAGGGAGGTCTTGCAATACAAGTACGTATAGTATTTTGTATTAAAATTTTTGGGTTGTGGAATGAATTGTCTGAGTTTCCATTATTTCCTATGAGGAAATTCGCTTTGATATACGAGTGCTTTGGATTACAAGCATGCTTCTGGAACGAATTATGCTCGCAAACCAAGGTTTTACTGTATAATCTTTGATTGCTTTTGAGAAATCTTAGAACATCTGTTTGGTCCCCAGGCTCATTAGAAATAACTATTGCTAAACTTTTCTGAAAAGTATTTTCAGTTATGGAATCCTGTATCCCTCTAAATGTTAAGCTTTTTCTTCCACTAGGAATAAAATGATTCTGGCTGGATGAAATAGAGTATATGAATTTCAAGTAATATAAATAATAACACAATAGAAAAATTTAAAAATAAATAAATAATATGGCATAGATATACTAAACTTGGGAGATGTAGAACTTCTGTCACAAGTTTCTGTTTATTTGTTTCTAATTTCTTGAAGGAAATAGTACCTGCCATTGCTCTTAAAGCAATTCAAGTTTAATTAATTTTAATATACCGACCATCGACGTGCACCTGGCCGGTTTACAATGCTAAAAATGAAAGGTTAAAATAATTTTTTAAAGGGGGGGGGGGAAATGTGAACATTAAATAGACAAATTACAAATACGAACATGAGCTTGAGGGGAAAGGGGGAGGGGAAAGTTAATAATTACATCAGGGGGAGGATAAAACACCAGGAATAGGGATCACTTCTTAATTTATAATGGTAGAATCTAACATGAAAAATAAAATTTGTATTACCTGGAATTTACTTTGGGATCATTTTGATAAAGTGTGTTAAGCCCTTAACGTGTGGTTAACACATCTGTTTGCGCTAACCCACACATTACTGATTGTCATGGGAATAGAGTGGTTGTGAGTGGTTGTTATGATTAGCACACGCTGTCTAGATAATGCAGAGTTAACGCAGGA
Organism: Geotrypetes seraphini; assembly: GCF_902459505.1. NCBI lineage: Eukaryota > Metazoa > Chordata > Amphibia > Gymnophiona > Dermophiidae > Geotrypetes > Geotrypetes seraphini. The sequence goes on from NC_047085.1 coordinate 371,968,985, forward strand.
ACACTTATCACCCATATTAATTATATGCAGGTATTTCATGCTAATTGGAATATTAATGCATGACCTGCAACTGGAACAACAAAAAAGCCCCAAAGAGTCACATTCAATCTGGGCTAAGCATGTTATCACTGATACCCATATAGTGGCGGTTTTCACCGCTCTGCTTGTATGTTAAGTGCTGCCTACTATCCCGAGAGTGACACTGAATCTACAAGCATAGTGTAAGCGCTGCTGTTGGTGTTTTAAACAAACGCCAACTGCGCTATTTAAATATCAGCGGCCTGAGTTTTTCTCATTTCCTAGCCCAGCTTGTGCAGGGCTGATTCTTGGCCAGGAGCACAGATGTGTGTAGTGTTCGTCCAGTCTGCATTTGTTACCATGAAGCAATAGCTGGGCCTCCTCTCATCAAGGGCCAAAATCTTGTTAAGCCCAATCGACTGTGTTTTTCGGTCTGTCCTAGAATGGCAAAGAAAATACGGTAACTTTTAGAACACAGCAGTAGAATATAAATAGAAGAAAGTTGGAGATAACAGCAGTCATCTTTTTGACACACTGAATGAATAATATTGAATCTGAAATACCATTCTATAGACCTTCAAGTCAAACAATACTCTGTAGAGCAGCGCCTATTAGCCTGCAAGAACCCAGTTATGGAGCGTTGGCGGGCCATGATCTGGTGCTATGGAAGCAAAAAGACTGGCTGAAATTTGCATTCTGTTGAGGTCACTTCTCAAAGGAAGTGTTCTGGGTAACGAGTAAGTCAGTCGACTCAATCCTAACTCACGCGTTACCCTGACTGCTCCGCAAAGCAGTTCACAATGTGCGACTGCTCCTATCCGCATTTAAAAGAGACAGTCCCAGAGGACATACTTAGGTCAGAAGGGGTACAGACATATATAAATATATTTTTAAATGCGCACCTACAGTTTTGCCCCGTTCCTCTGCCTGCCTGAATAATAGGTACAGAGCACCCAGGACATTTCACACCCATGGAGAAGTGTTCAGAAAATTTTGAGAGAGAAAGTACGGTAAATCGCAACTGATTACATGGGTACAAAAATGCATCCATACCTTGCACCTAGCTGGCTTACAAGCAATTGCTCTATTAGTCTAGTTTCTTCCACTTTAATTGTCATCCTTTCTTATTAAATATCCCCTGGGAAATTTGGTATGCTTATCCCAGCTTAATCCTAGTTTAATTCCCATTCCCATTAGTCCATTGTATCTTATGCATGGCTCCAAGGTTTCCATCCCCATCAACATGCTCCAACAAATAAGTCAAATTATGTTTTATTAATCCAGCAGCTATGTATATTAAGTCAGATTGACAGGTTGGTGAGTCTTTCATCACTCCAACATGTTTTTTCCTTGAATATTAACATCAAAAACACAGATGTCAATTTGGTATTCAGAAATCAAAGTGTTCCTATGTTTAATTAAAATATTTTAAAACCTAACATAGGTTATAATACCTTAGAGTTATAAATATTACATCAATGCCACATGCACCAAAAATCATGGGCTCTACTTGCCAGATTATTTCTTGAAGATTCTAGACTCTCTGAATATGAATTAGAGTATCCATAATCACCTCTAAGGAAGAAGAAGTCATTTCCATTAATAAGTGGGCATACATAGAGGTGGACATATGAATGCTTTCAATGCACAAAATTGATTTACTGTCCATAAAGAAGCCTTTTCTTAGCATTTGCATATTTAATTAATATTTAAATCTATAAAGGTAATGTGTTTTTTTTTCCTTCCGTTGTTTTCACTTTAATAGGTCATGCATGAAAAAGTATTTCCCTTGCATTTCTTCCCAGATACATTCAGGTTCTCTCAGTTTGCAGAAAGAATGGACTCGTTATTTAGACTGAGGGAGGCCGCCTGGCTACTTCACGTGGATGGCAGCAAATACAGAAATCCAATGTCGGGGCCATATCCAGTGACCGGCATTGAATTACTTGCCTTAGTTGCAGTAGACATAGCCAGCTTAGCAGATATTCATCAACCGACTGGCTAAGTCATAGCAGCCAAAGATAAACTAGCTATTTAGGCAGGTTTATCTGGCTGCTCAATGGAGCCAGTCAGCCAATGAATACTAGCGCTGTCCAGCTTTGTCACTGACCAGAATATTCAGTGAGAGGTAGCTGGCTATCTCCCACTTAATATTAGCAATTAACTGGCTTATCGCTATTTATCCTGACAGGATCTGTTCCCAGATGGCTAAATAGTGCTAAATATTGGGCAGTGAGTCTTTATATAGCTGAACAATATAGGGTCAATATTCAGCTGGTTTTGTTGTCCACTGCCAGCATTATACCAAGATATCTTCCACTCGATTCTAAAGCAGACATGGGCAACGCCGGTCCTCAAGGGCCGGAATTCAATCGGGTTTTCAGGATTTCCCCAATGAATGTGCATGAGATCTATTTGCATGCACTGCTTTCAAGGCATATTCATTGGGGAAATTCTGAAAACCCAATTGGGTTCCGGCCCTCGAGAACCGGCGTTGCCCGTGTCTGTTCTAAAGTCATAGCTCATGCAGGACAACCTGTAACCCAATGTAACGTTTGAAGATTATCCTTACGTCATTTTGTAATCTCGTCATTTTGTAAAGTCGTAACCCTTGCTGATAAGCTGTAACTTATGTAATGGTACATTGCATCACTTTGACTGTAAGACTCTAAGCTGTTCTGGGCTCTTTGGGGAGAACGGGATATAAAACCAAATAAAATAAATAAATATTCAGTGCCGGACCACGTCAAGGCTCATGCTGAATTTCCAGATTCATGGAGCAAGTGAAACCATAGCTGATATTCAGTATTTAACTGGCTAGGGTGGGAGAAGTAGATGTGCATGATGGTTCCCTTTTGTTCCAGGACACCTGTGTTTTGCAGCTGAGAGCAAGATCAGTGCAGTTTCTTTGATACTCCTGAGGCAGGCCTGTTGGCCGAAACATATACATGTTGAGTCATAGAGTCGTTTGAATGTACCATTGTGACATTGGAGAAATAAAGATCTTCATTTTATCAGATGAGTTGGAGGACACTTTTGTAGTGCACATCATTCTGATCTGGACAGTTCCATTCTGGTTTCTTTGTACTGGATAGGGTGGACCACATAAAAATAGGATGTTTATTTTATGTTTGTTTATTTATTCAATTTTCTAAACTATTCTCCGGAGGGAGCTCAGGATGGTTTACATGAATTTATTCAAGTACTCAAGCGTTGTTTCCCTGTCTGTCCCAGTGGGCTCAAAATCTGTCTAATGTTCCTGTGGAAATGGGGGGATTAAGTGACTTGTGCTCCTATTTCTATATTTCACTTGGCTGGTTAAAGGCTGAACATTGGCAATCAACTGGCAAAGTGCTGACTCCGCCCTTGGAAGGCCCCAAAAATAGATGGTTTCAAGTTGGGCGCTAACTAGGCATTTTCAGTAGCATTCACTGGTTAAGAGCCACTGAATATAAGCAGTTAGCCCTGAATAAGTGATTAAACCAGCCAAGAGCTGTATTTGGGAAGTTAAATCGCTTTGAATAGCAGCCCTTACATTATTTTTTTTTTTTTAATTTAAGTACTTTTTATTAACTTTTCCAAAGTGCTACTCATATCAAGTCTCCAACCTATTGACAACAACCCTAGACTACAAGATGTTCAGAAAGGAAATAAAAACTATACTCTTCAAGAAATCCCTTAATAAAGCTTAATACCATGATAAAGCTTAACCCCCCTCTTACCATCCCCTCCCTAACCCCAGATCCTACTTTTCCCTCTCTTGGAAACCTTCTCTGATCTAACGTTGTAACCCTTCTTCCATAACTCTTTTTGTAATCTGCTTTGAACCGAAAGGTAATGGCGGAATAGAAATCTGTAATGTAATGTAATCTAGCATAACAGAAACACATCTGTTCTTACCAATAGATATGTCCCAATTGGTAACTGCAATTCGTATAATCCTAACAAACTGGAAGGATTTCTTCAATGTTTCTTATAACGAATAGTGGAACACCATTTGTTTGTTTGCACGCTTATGAAAGAGTAGCAGCTGAACGTAAAAACTCACATCTAAGGTTCAAAATAATGTGGGCCCCATTGCTTACCAATTTGGTTCCTTCTCAACTGTCTTCAGTTTCCAGTGAGCTAGATCATCATATCACATCACAAAATACATAAAAATGTACTTCATAGTCTTTGAGCTATGTCTTAGATATAATATGTTTACCACCATTATATAAGTGTGACTTAAGACATTATGACACTTGTGATAACACTGTATTATATCACACATGTCTGACAAGGTTGTTTGTTTACAAGATTTTTTTCTAATTTCTTTGATATTACTTTGTTATTTATTGACCACATATAACTGCATTATGTTGTATTTCTGTACCTGCACCTGGTCAATAGATTTCTGTAAGTTAAGAAATTTAATAAAGAATATTGAACTAAAAAAAAAAACAACTATCCCAAAGTGCAATAACATTTCCAAACAATAAAGCTATATAATTTTGGCAAGTCCACTCCAGTGCCTGCAGTCAAGTTTAAAAAGATAACCCTTACAAAAATAAACAAATCCATGCCCCCCTCAGTACTCAGCACAGAACTGACCTTATCCACCCTACCTCATCCTACAAATTATGTGTTTTAAATGAAAATGTTTATAGTAGACTGGGGGTCTTAAACTCCAGTTGTCAAGGACAGCAAATTAGTCAGATTTTCAGAATATCCCTAATGAATACTGTGATTCATTGAGCAGTGTGTGGCACTGGTTATAATGCAATCTGGCCCAAGAGGGAGCTTAAAAAAGCATAGGACAGCTCTGAAAGAAAGTGAGTTCACGGTAATTCTGGGAGATGCTGTCTTTGGGATTCCTGAACTGGAAAGAATTAAGCTCGTAATGGAGGCAGGACAGGATGATTAAACTTGGAGGAGCTGAGGGAGACAGAGAAGTACATAGAGGAGACCTAAAGGGATGTTGTAGAGAAGTCCCACCTCTAAATCTGGCAGCCCCTGTGCTAAAAGGTCACTAAAAGGAGAGTATCACCCTGGTGAAGTAGGAAATAATCATGTAGCCAGGACCTGTCCACCAGGGGAAACAATATCCTCTCGCACCGAGGATGTATCTCCTGGGGCTTTTAAGAGGAAGGCAGAGTAAAGGACTCAAATAATCTCTGTCATCTTCTCAGCAGCCTATAGATACAAAGAAGAAACACAATTTGAAGTATCTGTATACAAATGCTAGAAACCTAAAAAATAAAATAAGAGAGTTAGAGTATATAGCACTGAATGATGATGTAGATATAGGCATCTCAGAGACCTGATGGAAGGAGAACAATCAATGGGACACTGTGATACCTGGGTACAAATTATATTGCATGGACAGAGTACATCAAATTGGAGGGGGGGGGGTTGCGCTATATTTTAAAGAGGAAATTTAATCAAACAAAATAAGCATTCTGTATGACATAGATAGCAGTTTGGAATCTATAAGGATAGAAATTCCATGTGTGAAGAGAAGAAATATAAAGATAGGGTTTTAACATCTTCCTGGACAGAATAAGCAGACAGATGAAGAAATATTTTAAGAGATTAGGAAAGCTGGCAACAGTAAAATAATGAGTGATTTCAATTAATATCTATAAGGAGAAGAGCATGTTTTCATGTATTCACAAAAAAATGGTTTAAAGGATTGGTAGAGTGCTCAATTACCCCAGCATTGACTGGATAAATGTTACATAAGGGAGTTCTAGGGAAGTAAAATGCCTAAACGTTATAAATGACTGCTTCTTGGAGCAACTGGTCCAGGAACGGACAAGAGGGAGAGCTATTTTAGATTTGGTCCTTAGTGGAATGCAAGGCATAGTACAGTAGGTAACTGTGTTGGGTCCACTGTGAAACAGTGATCATAACATGATCAAATTTGAGCTGATATCTGGAGTGATGTTGCAAAAAAAAAAAGAGTTCTGTAATTTAATTTGTGAAAGGATTAAATGGCCATTTTTCTCAATGGAGGAGGGTAAATGGTAGAGTTCCCAAGGGATCTGTACTGGGACAGGTGCTATTTAACTTATTTATAAATGATCTGGAAATTGGAATGACAAGTGAGGTGATTAAATTTGCAGATGACACTAAACTATTCAAAGTTGTTAAAACACATGCTGATTGTGAAAAATTGCAGGCAGATCTTAGGAAAATGAAAGACTGGACATCCAAATGGCAGATGAAATTTAGGGCTCCTTTTACTAAGCTGCGTTAGGGCAGTAACACGCGGAATAGTGCACGCTACAATGCCGCGTGTGCTAGACCTTAACGCCAGCATTGAGCTGGTGTTAGTTCTAGCCGCATAGCGCAGGTTTAGCGCGTGCTAAAATCACTATTGCAGCTTAGTAAAAGAAGCCCTTAATGTGGACAAATGTAAAGTGATGCACATTGGGAAGAATAACCCAAATTGTAATCTTGGGGGTTAGTGCCCAAGAAAAATATCTGGGTGTCATTAAAGACAATATGATGAAATCTTCTGCCCAATGTATGGTGGCGGCCAAAAAACAAAGATGCTAAGAATTATTAGAAAAGGGATGGTTAACAAGACTAAGAATATTATAACGCCTCTGTATCGCTCCATGGTGTGATCTCACCTTGAGTATTGCATCCAGTTCTGGTCACCTTATCTCAAGAAAAATATATAGCGGAATTAGAAAAGGTTCAAAGAAGAGTGACCAAGATGATAAAAATGTTAGGGATCTTCAGCTTGGAAAAGAAACGGCTGATGGAAGATATGATTGAAGTCTACAAAATCCTGAGTGGTCTAGTATGGGTACAAGTGGATCGATTTTTTACTGCATCAAGACTTTCAAAGACTTACAAGAATAGGGGACTCTCTATGAAGTTACAGAGTAATACTTTTAAAATCAATAGGAGGAAATTTTTTTTTTTTTTTTTTACTCAGAGAATAATTAAGCTCTGGAACGCATTACCAGAGAATGTGGTAAGAGTACCTTAGTTAATGTAGCTAGTTTTTTTAAAAAAAGGTTTGGACAAGGTCCTAGAAGAAAATTCTATAGTCTGCTGTTGAGACAGACATGGGGGAAACCACTTCTTGCCCTGCATCAGTAGCATGAAATGTTGCCTCTTTCTGGAGTTTTACCAGGTACTAGTTACCTGAATTAGCCACCGTGAGGACTGGCTACTGGGCTAGATGGACCATTGGTCTGACCCAGTATAGCTATTTTTATGTTCTTATGACCCCTTATTTATATATAACAATAATGGAATATTTCAGTTTCCTCTATATTGCTTGGATAAAATTTTGATTGAGATCTGAAAGTGAATAAAGTTTCTTGATGGAAATATAAATTAGTAACAATTTAACTCATATAGCATTCAAACATCAATGTTACTAGCCAGTAGTGGGTTTCCCCAATAGAAAAACATATTTTTAAAAAGTAAGTGGAGTAAAAGCCTCAAACCTTTATATAAGCAGCAAACACAATTTTCACTCACTGCTGTTTCCTATCATAGGCATTAAAAAACTCACTAAGAAAATACCAAAATCTCAATAGATGGCCAAAACTCACCACTGTGCACAGGGCAAAACTCTCAAGGGCAAATTCTATAAGAAGGGCCCAAAAGTTAGGCGCCAAAGTAGGCACAGTTCAGCGCGATTCAAGTAAAATTGGGTGCTGTTTAATAAATCACGCTGAGCGGCACCTATTTTGGAGGCGCACAATAAATAGGCCAGCTCTAGGCACAATGAAAAGTTAGGCGCCTATGTGAGCGCTTAAGCACGCTTAAGAGCAGTGATTCTGCAATAAGGTGCCTAACACTTAGCCACGCCCACGCCTAACATACATAGCGCCTATTTTTTTGAAGGCTGCCTAAATATTTAGAGGTGCCTTATTGCAGAATCACTCTTTCTTGATAGGTGCCTAAGTTTCAATTATTACTGATTAAAAAGCTTAATTGAGCTTGTTGATCAATTTAGATAGGCACCTATCTAGGTGGGCGCCTCCGAAATAGGTGCCTAACATTAGGCGCTGGTTACAGAATTTGTGCCTCAGTAGTCAATTCTCAATTAACTCAAAGGGATCTGTTGTCTCAATTTCCGGTGCGGACCCTTTTCACACTCTACAGCAATCTCACCATGTCCATTAGATCATATATATTCTATCCTCTATTTTCTCAGTGCCATTGACTGCTTCATGGACTAGCTTGTCTTGGCCATGACAAAGGAAAAAACTAATTTAAATGCTGTCCTTATTAGTATGCAGGACCTGGTGCAAGGGAAAATAGGGTGGGGTCACTAGTGATTTTAGTACAATCAAATTTGTCATCACAGTATAGAGGACCATACCATACGGATTCTTATATCCCACAAATATTAGAAAGGATACAGAGACATAGTCAGCATATAGAGGACACTAAGGGGGCCTTTCTACCAAAGCTTAGCACCTGGTAAATGCTAAGAAGCCCATTTCATACCCATACCTTCTGATATTTAGTGGGAATTAGCTGGCTGGGAACGGCTCCTAGCTGGCTAAGTACCATTTTACTGGCTATCCACTGATATTCAGTGGGAGATAAGCAGCTATCTCCTGCTGTATATCTGGCTCACTGGCCAGCTTAGTGACCGGCTATGTCATGCAACAAAGCTGGTTGCTGCTGATTTTCATCAACTGGCCTGCTAATAGGCTGGTCTATCTTTGGCTGTTAGCCTTAGCCAGCCAGCTGATGCAAATCATCTTGGCTAAGTGCAAGACCCTGGCATTGAATATTTGGGTTTGCTGCCAACCGTGGGAGGCAACCAGGCTGCTCACCGCAGTTCAATATCAGGCCCATGGGTGTCTTTGCATTTAGTATGCACTAAGTCTCAGTAAAGGGGTCGCTAAACATACAAAGAACTGATGTAGCATTTTATTTTAAAAAGGAAGACTATGATGAAATTAGGAAATTAGAAAAAAAGACAAAAAGAAGCAATTGTCAGAGTCAGAAATTTTCCTGAGGCATTGACATTATTTAAAAATCCATTATTTGAAGCCCAGATAAAATATATGCCATGCAATAATAATAGAAAGAAGGACAAGCAAGCAGCATAGATTTATTATTAAGTACTAGAGGTAGTGAAAGTCAAAAGGACATCATTCATAAAAATAGAGTGTAGACCACAGTGAGGAAAATAGGGATAAGCACAACCACCAGTCAGTTAGATGTAGAACCGTTATAAGGCAGGCCAAGAGAAACTTTGAAGTTTGTGGTAGAGATAAAATCTAATACTGAAATATTTTTAAAAGTCTGTGAGGAAGTTGGCTAGACTGCAAGATGGCAAGGGAATGAAAGAGGATTTCAGGTAGAATAAGGTAATGACAGAAAAACTAAATGAATTTTTTGCCTTGATCTTTACAAAGGAGGATGTTGGGATTATGCCCACAACCTTTGACTGTGATGATTTTGAGCAACTGCTGCAAATCACCCTGTCTAGATAATGCAATAGATCACACTGACAGACTAATGAGTACCGTAACCCATTGCCAAGACCTAAAGGTATTCACCCCAGAGTTCTGAACGAGCTCAAATAGGAATGTGCTAACCTGTTACTAGTAACTTGTAACCCATCATTTAAAACAGCCAAAGTACCTGAGAGAATGTTAGCAGAAAGAGAAGTCAACAAATTTGTTTTCATTTCAAGATCTTATGCCTGACATTTAAGGCTTTGCACGTAGGTGTACTATCTTATCTTGCTTCTGTGACCATCCCTTATAAACCCTTTTATTCCTTATGGTCTCTGGGCAAAAACAGACTGGTTTACGCCTCTCCCAGACTTGCTCATTATAAGTCAACCCCTTCTGCTGCTTCTTTCTTTTTAGCACCCTAACTTTGGAATGGTCTTCCTTCATATCTACATTCTGAACTCCCATTTCCAAAATGTACCGGTAAATCCTTTCTGAAAGCTTATTTTTTGAGCAGGCTTAATGTTCCTTGTTCATAAAATAATAGTGGTACTGGGGGAAGTGTTGGGGTTGTGGAGAATCTGGCAGAGACAGTCTGGTACATAGAATTCTCTTGTATCCTGGCTGTGTGCATTCCCTGTTGTATTTTTTTATGGCATTCCGTTCTTAATAATTTGTGATTTTACCATGTCAATCGCTGTGACCTTTTGCTATAGCGGGATATCAAATATTTTAATAAACATGCAATAATGGGTGATTTGAAATACCACATAAATCTATATATGTTCAAAATAATACATTTTTGTGTTGTCAGGGAAAATAATAAGTAAATAAATTATAAACACTAAAAAATATGGAGATAAAAAAGACCTCAGTCATAAATGCTAAAGAACCCTTGATATAGAAGGCTATCAGCCCATATTCAAAGTGAGTTAATTGGCTAGAAATGGCCGTCAACTGGTTAACTCAATAGGTCGCAGCTATCTAGTCATTTTCAGTGGCATTTAACTGGTCATCCTTGTTGAAAATGACCAGTTAGCACCAAACCTAAAGCTGGCTTTGTTGGGGCATTTTGAAGGTGGAATCCAGCTAGGCCCTGATATTCAGACCTAACCAGCCAGGTTTAGCACATAAATAGGACCGCATAAATAATTGTCCTATTTGTATGAGGTGTCGCTGAAATGTTCTCTTTACAGTACAACTAAGGTATTTTTTTTTACCCTATTTTTTTCTGTTTGCAGTCTTTGCTACCCAGACATCATGCCCGAGTGGCTCTGGTGTGAAAGGGCACCTCCTTCAAAGCTCACCCTAAATTGCACTTGTAGGCTGAGGGTACATTCACAGAACCAGGAGCCATATTTTCTCTGTGCCTGAGCACATCAACCATTGTGTTTACAGGCCCAGCTAGCCTCACAGAGAGGAAATCCAAACATGGATCTCATTCTTCACTCACAGTGCTGCAGTTTGTTATTATTAGCTGCAAAAAGCTGGTCTCCAGGATAATTTATTTCACGTGTCCTGAAGATATTTTGGATTGTCACTTGATCTTAAATAGATTGACTCCTTGAGCTCCCACTGTATTAATGACATTAAATTGCAGCTCTGACCATTAAATTGCAGTCTTAATGTCTGTATGAAAATTTGTCTTGGAAACCCCCCTTCCCCCAAACAAACAGCAACACATTTTAGTAGACTGTAAGCGCTTAGTGGAAAGGAAAATGGCTTTTGTACCTGAATGAAACTTACTTTGAGCTACTATTGAAAAAAAAAAAACCCAAAACATGAGGTAAATCCAAAATCCCTTCCTTTTTTAATTTATACTTCTGTGGTCCTAAAAAGTGACAGAAGATAGATTGTTCTTGTGATACTCAAGTAACATTAGTAAATAGTGGAGGAAACTTTTTTTGCAGGCTGCCACAAATGTCACTGGGATGTGTACACCAGCCATTGCTTGTGACAATGGTTATTCTTACTTTAGCTATATCTGTGTTCAATCAGTTTGCAAGCTATGATATTTTTACCCCCACTTTTATTAAGGTGCGCTAACCTATTAGCGTACGCTAATTGAATTAGTGCGTGCTAAACGCTAATGTGTCCATAGACTAACATGCACGTGTTAGTGTTTATGGCGCGCTAATTCGATTAGCGCACCTTAGTAAAAGAGGGCCTTAGTCTCTCATTTTCCAGCAGCTTTCTTTCTTTTGTTATTTTTCTCACCTTTATTTTTCTTTTTTCACTCACTGATTCATACGCTGACCATAGCAAAGAGGCTGGTGACACCTTGTGAGCTCGTGCCTCAATAGACTGGTTGTTCTATAAAGTGCCACCAGCCTCTTTGTTTCTTTCCCGGCTGTCCCTCTGGGAGTTCTCGTTGTCATACAATTGTCCAATAATTGCCATACTGTTGACTGCTAAGGTCACAGCTGTCCTAATGTGAGGTCACTGCTACTGTTACTTATTTCTATAGGGCTTCTAGACCTACGCAGGGCTGTACACAAAAGGAGGTTACTGCTCAACTCAAGCCTTAGATAAGAAAAGGAGTTCTTTTAAATGCTCTGCTTCTTTTCTGTAACCATTTTCATTACTTTTACATCAGAAAAAGTGCAAAGACACTCTTAAGAGACCCAGGAGAGAACAGTGGCTCCATAAAGGTAACGATGATTAATGAAGCGTCTGATCAGACAGCATTGCTCTTCCTATTGTCTTGGCAAACAGTCTGCTCCCAAGAGAAGGAAAGTTGCTTCTAGGAGGACTTGATAACATCATTAAATTTTCATCAGAGCTACTGCATTGGATGAAATGGATAGCAGGCATCTTTAGTGATGAAAAGAATAGACTGCAGGTGAAGTACCAGGAAGAATACAATTAGGGACCCTTTGGAAGGAGGTAGGTAGGCTGTAGTAAGGAAGAAAGAAGAAAGAGAGAGGACGAAAAAGGTATGAGGGAGCATGAACTGACATGAAGAACAGAAAGCAAATAAAACAGTGAAACTCTTCCCATGTGCTCAAAGAATAGCAAATTATTTTGTTTATAAGAAAGTAACTGTATTGGTTTCCTAAACAACTGACATGCTCTTCTCTCTCTCCTCAATAACGGTCCTCCTGACCTCTTACCCTTTTCCTCTCCCCCCTCTTAAGTCCGCCTAGAACTTCATGGTTATGTGATATATATAAACTGTTACTGTTATCATATCGTAATTTTCGCTGTATTTTTTGAATTGCACGGCCTTCTCCTAACAGGCCCACTTGGAAATTTCTTCCAATCTGTACACCGTATACTCTCGCTCAGCAAATTGTATATCTATAATTTTGCTTCCTTAATGTTTCCACTGACTATCTGCACATTTTAACTCGCTGAATGTCCAGCTCTCTTGATTGTAAACCGCCTAGAAGTCGCAAGATGGTGGCGTAATAGAAGAATAAAGTTATTATTATTATTATTATTGATGGTTGAGCATAATTTTTAAAATACTGCAAGGTTTGGCCCCTTCACACCGTTTATTCTTGAATATAAACTGGGATTTGGGGACTAAAAAAAGGCCTAAAAAATGGAGGTCATGGTTTATATTCAAGTTGGCACCTACCTGCCCACCTCCCGGGCCTGTTGAAGGCCTCCCCCGGGCCTGCCGTATGCTCTCCCGCCTCATGTCCTAGCTGAATCTAAAACACCCTACCTCCCAGACCTTTAGAATGCCTACATTGAAAACTTTGGTGGTCCAGTCAGTGGCGTACCTAAGGTATATGGCACCCGGGGCCCATCATTTTTTGACACCCCCCCATGTAAAAAAATATTTTTTGTAATGACCATGAAACGGAATAAATGGTCAGAATAGAAACAGGCAGTGAAAATTTTCTTATATTCCAAACATAACATAACATAAATTATGTCTGAATTGTCATGACATCAGAAGTACATATGGAGTAGTTGCAGGTGATGCTTGGGACAGTTCTGATTGTGTTAGTTCGGTTTTATGTGTTTTTTGAATAGAAGGGTTTTTATTTCTTTTTGAAGGTTTTGCAGTCTGTGGTCGATGTCAATTGGTTGTAGAGTTGGGGGTCGAGTGTTGCAGCTCGAATGGCTAGGAGGTTGTCGAACAGTTTTTTTCTTTTGACGTTTTTGGTTGGAGGGTGTGTGAATGGTGCGTGAGTTCTCCTATGTCTGTTTGAAGTGGATTGAATTATTTAGCTGAAGAAATTAGTTACCCCCTCATCCCAAACACATTAATTCTCTTCCATTTTTGTTCCCATTATAAAAAACACTGATAAGTTCCCAGAAAAAAAATACATTAAAATAAGAAGTGAAAACAAAGGCCCCTACACATGAGAACATAACATAAGAATAGCCTAACTGGGTCAGACCAATGGTCCATCATGCCCAGTAGCCCATTCTCATGGTAGCCAATCCAGGACACTAATACCTGGTCAAAACCCAAAGAGTAGCAACATTCCATGCTACCCGATCCAGGGCAAGCAGACACTTCCCCCATGTCTTAATAATAGATTATGGACTTTTCCTCCAGGAATTTGTCCAAATCTTTCTTAAAACCAGCTACACTATCTGCTTTTACCATAACTTCTGGCCACTTCATTTTTAAGTTTAGATCTTTCCTTTCAAACAGAGACCTTGCTAGATGTCAAATACAGCACAAGGTAACTTCACATGGACTTAGCTGTGCAGGAAATGTGAATCTCCTCATACACCCACTATATAGTGCAAAAATGTGCAAAGGTCTGTTTTTTTCTTTCGATCACTACATAGCCTAATGCCACACAAGCAGCGCTGTTACAAAAATATTCTGTAGGTCAATGCTAAGGATAACAAAGTTTCCTTCCTTGGACCAGAAAGAGATACTGATAAACCACTGGAAGAGATCCCAAAACAACACCCAAAGACCCACTCAGTGTGTGAACCAGTTGAGTGGAGTGGACTAACTTAGGGGTGGAAATGGGCCCGGAGTTTGCTCAGCAGAATTTCCCAGACCACCTCTTCCTCTCAACACATTGACACGCTGCCACCACCACCACTAGGAACACCTCACTGGGTAGGCCAGCTTTGCTATAAACTTTATAAAACACGTTATTATATTTTCTTATAAAGCACATATTTTAACTGAACTCTCTGACATCCTCAGCCTTTCCATTCACAAAAATAGAAGGACGAAAAGTTCCCATTTCCTGCTGTCTCATGTCCCCGGCCTATACAATATTTTTTTTCTGCAGACATTTCAAAAGTCTGACCAAATCCTCGTTTCACTTGCATTATAAAGTACTGAGGATGCAATCTCTACCCAATCCCAGGTCCTAAAGTCTAAGACAGTAGCGCAAACTAATGCTGACAGATTCAGGAAAAAAAATTTTGATTCGATTCAGCCTATTGAATTGGTTTTACAATTCGATTTTCCTGCCCAGTTGGGTGATTTTTTTCAAAACTCCTGGTGGGTTTTATAGCTTTTTCACGCCCTTTGGCTTCTCCTAACCACACTGGCGCTATGGTGTAAATAAAATAAAGAAACAAAAAGGACTTTTCCTCTCTCTGTTAAATCCTAGCTCACGTTTGCAGTCCAACACCAGCTCTGGCAGGATACACATTTCAAATCTGACATATTATAATCACAAAACAGAAAATAAAATTAATTTTTCTACCTTTTGTTGTCTGGTTATATTTCAAATCTTGTTGGTCCAAGGCTCTGGTTTTCTTCTGATAACTTGCTTGCCAGGGTCTCCTTCTTTCTTCTTTCTGCATGCTAACCATCCATCTGCCAACTCTGTCCTTCCTTTCCATTTCCCTTCCCTCCCCAGGAAGTCTGGTATCTTTCCTTTTTTTCATCTCCCTCCACAGATCCACCTTTTCTTAACTACCCTTTCATCCGGCATCTCTCCTTCCTTCCCCACCACCCCAGAGTCCACCATCTCTCCCTTTCTTTTCCCAATTACCCTCCTATCCAGTATCTCTATCACTCCTCCACACCATCCCTTGTGTCCAATTTCCCTCCCTTTCTGTTCCTTCCCTCCCTAAATCCCATGGTCCATCATCTCTCTCCCTCTCCTCTATTTTCAGACCCATTATTTCTTCCTCCCCCCCAAAGTTTGGCATATGCACGTCTCTTTGAACACCCCCTTCCCTCCTTGTACTTCTAAACCAGGGTCCCCCCCAAAGGCCTGTCCCCCCTTAAAGGCCTGCACCCCCCTTGAAGGCCTGCCTGCCTGTCTCCCTCTTATAGGCCTGTCCCCCCTTGTAGGCCTGCCTGCCTGTCCCCCCCTTGAAGGCCTGCACCCCCTTGAACGTCTGCACCCCCCAAAGGCCTGCACCTCCCCCGAAGGCCTGCACCCCCCCTGAAGGCCTGCACCCCCCTGGAAGGCCTGTTCCACCCCCTTGTAGGCCTGTCCCCCCTTGAAGGCCTGTCCCCCCCCTTGAAGGCCTGCACCCCCTTGAAGGTCTGCACCCCCCGAAGTCCTGCACCCCCCCCCGAAGGCCTGCACCCCCCCTGAAGGCCTACACCCCCCCCAAAGGCCTGTCTCCCCCTTGAAGGCCTGTCCCACCCCCTTGTAGACTTGTCCCCCCCTTGAAGGCTGCCTGCCCCCCCTTGAAGGCCTGCATGCCCCCCCCTGAAGGCCTGTCCCTCCCCCTTGAAGGTATGCACCCCCCCCGAAGGCCTGCCCCCCCCTTGAAGGCCTGTCTCCCCCCTTGAAGGCCTGCCTGTCCCCCCCTTGAAGGCCTGTCGCCCCTTGAAGGCCTGCCTGCCTGCCTGTCACCCTCCTTCCCCCTTGAAAGCCTGCCTGCCTGCCCGCCCGCCCCACCTCGAAGGACCGCTCGCCCTCCTGGCCTCCCCGCACCACCTATGAAGCAGCACTATCTATGCTCCCGGCTTTGCCGTTCAGTCCCCCCCCACCACCCTCGAAGGACCGTTCGCCCCACTGACCTTCCTGCACCACCTATGAAGCAGCCGCAGCAGGATCGCGACGCGATCCCTGCGCTGCTTAGGCGCTGATTCCTGTGCCGCGGTCCCGCCCCTACTCTGACATCAGAGGAGGGGCGGGACCGCGGCGCAGGAAGCAGCGCCCAAGCAGTTCAGGGATCGCTGACGCTGCGGGCTGCTTCACAGGTGGTGCAGGAAGGTCAGTGGGGTGAGCGGTCCTTCGGGGGTGGGGGGGGACTGAACGGCAAGGCCGGGAGCACCCCCTCAGGGCTGGCACCCGGGGCGGACCGCCCCTCCCGCCCCCGCCTTGGTACGCCATTGGGTCCAGTGGTGAACTGGGGCAGGAGCAATGTTCATGTTCTCCTGCCCTGTGCAAGCCTTTATAAATGGCTGCTTCAAGTTCCCCTGAGTTCCTGCTGTCTCGACCGCATTGCCAAAGGTTGTGGTAAGAGCGGATAGCGTAGCTGGCTTTGAGAACAGTTTGGACAAGTTCCTGGAGGAAAAGTCCATAGTCTGTTATTGAGACAGACATGTGGGGAAGCCACTGTTTGCCCTGGATAGGTAGCATGGAATGTTGCTACTCCTTGGGTTTTGGCCAGGTACTAGGGACCTGGGTTGGCTATCATGAGAACAGGCTACTGGGCTAGATGGACCGTTGGTTTGACCCAGTAAGGCTATTTTTATGTTCATTTCAGATAATATAAAATAATATAACATACAAAATCTTATTCAGTATACCACCAATACCCTATTACCCAATAAATTAATTCAATGGGGTTTACAAGAACTAAAGAAACTAGAATAGCACTAGGAATTACAAAACAATCCCCCCCTAAATTATAGTATATCAAGTGTTTAACAAAAATTTATGAAAAAGAAAAGCTTTCAAATGACCACAAAGCTTTGTATAATCCACTTTTCATTGTACAGGTAACAAAAGAGAATTCCATTCCAATGCTGCTTAATAAGGAATAGTCAGAGAACTCACTGCTTTGATATTAACCCGGAAAATGGCGGGAAAGCTCAGCATGAGTCAATTCTGTTGACACAGATTTTTTTTTTTCACAGCCAGAAGATGAGGTAATTGGTAGATAATGACACGGGGACAAATTTTTCCCAATCCCCACGAGAATTCATTTTCCCGTCTCATCCCAGTGAGCTCTTTTCTTGTCCCTGCCCCATTCCTTCAGGCTGTCCTCACCTGTACAAGGCTCAAACGCTTTAAAATCATAAGTGTTTGAGGCTTGTTATAGTTAAGACAGAGCTTCCAGGAATGGGACAGGGACAGTGACAAAATTCATAGGGACGGGATGGGGAAATTGAGTTCCTGCAGGGATGGGGAAAGATTTGTCCCCATGTCATTCTCTAGTAATTGGAGCATATAGTCAAATGCTAGGCCATGAACAATTCTAAAAGCAAATATTAATAGTTTATATTGTAAATACAGTGGTGCCTCGCATAACGAACGCCTCGCACAGTGAACGCTGCGCACAACGAACTTCATGTCTTGCTTCCTACAACGAACTTCGTTTCACACAACGAAGTCGCCCGAGCTGCATCCTTCCGCGCAGGCACTGCGCTTAACTGCCCTCTCTCCGCCTGGCTCCTTGTGCAGTGGCAGACCGTCGGCTCGCAGGGGCCCAGCGCCTACTGCTGATGCGTTGGGGGGGGGCGGAGCTACTCTCGCCGCTTCCCCGATGCTAGGAAAAAAAAAAAAAATGAACAGTTAAGTCCCAGTTTTTGCCGCTGAGACTCTGCCCTCTCTCACTGTAAAATTAGACTCTACTTAGTCTGTCTTTAAATTTAAAAAATGTGTGTTGTTTTAAAAAACAATTATGTTTTTAGATATATCTAAATAAAAATAATAACAAAAAATTTATCTTTTTTTATGTCATCTTAGCATATTTTATGCTACAGAACGAATTATTTTTTTTAACATGTATTGTTATGGGAAAACGCGTTTCACATAACGAACTTTTCGCATAACAAACTTGCTCCTGGAACCAATTAAGTTCGTTGTGTGAGGCACCACTGTTAAGCTCTTATAGGCTACCAATTTAATTTTTTTTTTTTTTTCATTCTTAAGAATGCGTTCTATAGCTGGAGTGTGTTTTGTTTACATTTCCTTGGTATTTTGTAATCCGCCTGAAACTTTTGAGGCTTAGGTGGAATATAAGCATTTGTATTTGTAACTATTTAAACTAAGAATTTAAGTTTAAAAACTGATGGCTCCCTTTTACAAAGCTGCAGTAGCAGCTGCCGCGTAGCAAACGATTACTGCAGCTTTGTACAAGAAGCACAGAGATTTTAGAGGTGGTTTTCTTGTATATCCCAGTTTACTGAGGTTGGACGTTTGGGGCAAGACGTCCACAAAACCAGTAGAAAAAAATGTCTATTTCCAAAGCTGCCAGACGTGTGGAGGGACATAATCGAAAGGGACGTCTAAGTCCGTTTACGTCCATTTCGCAAGTCATCCAAAGTCAAAAAGAGCCTAAGTCCCATTTTCGAAAGAGACGTCCAACATCTTTTGACTTTCGAAAATCGTCCAATTATACGTCCTGAAGATCTGATCGTCCAAGCCGCTAAAACGTCGATCTTTAAAGCACATTTTCGTCCAACTGTCCGTCCAAGCCCAAAACATCTAGAACAAGCCCTGTTGGACGTGGGAGGGGCCTGCAAAGTGATTGACAGAACACCCAGACAGGGCACCTAAATAGTGGGGTACCTTACAGGGCACTGCTGTGAACTGCACAAACAGGGTGCCATGGCTTCTCCTCACTATAGCTCCCTTATAGGTGATGGTGAGCCACCAAACCACCTCCAGAATCCCCTAGACCCACTTATCTACCACCCTAATAGCCCTTATGGCTGCAGGAGCCACTTATATGCCAGTAAAAAAGGGTTTTGGGAGTGTATAGGGCAGTGCACATGTTTAAGTATCAATGCAGTGATTACAGGGGCTTATGGGCATGGGTCCTCCTCTCTATGGGACCCTAACCCACCCCCAAGACGACTTAAGCTGCCTCTGTGCTGGACGACTAGGCTTTCCTATGCCAGGCGGCCAGGTGATTATGGACTGGAGACTGAATTTTAAAGTTTTGATTAAAATTTTTATGGGGTGGGAGGAGGGGGGTCGGTGACCATTGGGGTAGTGTGTGTGAGTCTGTTTTATGTGTTTCAGTGCATATCTGGTGAGTTTAGGTGGGTTTTTGTGACTTAGTCACAACGTCCAAGTTCCATCGATCGTGGGCTATATCACTTTTGGTTATATATGCTGTACAACTAAGTCTAAGCTGGCCCACGTCCTGCCCAACTCCCGCCCTCAACACGCCTCCCAAAATGCCCCGTTTAGCTTTGGACGTTCAACGGCAATATGAGGGCCTAAGTCGTTTAGAAATACGTCCAAAACCCGGTTTGATTATCGGCGCTTGGACGTTTTTGAGAAATGTTCGTCCAAGTGCCGACTTAGGCCGGTTTTTGGACATTTTTCTCTTTCGATTATGAGCCCCTTAGCTTTTATTTTCAAAAATGACCTATATATAAGTTTTGGTCCTTAGGCTGTCTATCTTTTTCGGCCATTTTCAAAAATAAAAATGTCTCCATGAAAAACACACAAAAGCAAGTTTTGTAGACATACCCAACTACCTTGTCTGATCGCGGCAGCTGAGTCAGCTGATGGGGATTTCTCCCTGTCAAGATCAGCTGAACTGGCAGGGTGAATGATTCCTCTCTCCCTCCCTACCTCCCTTACATAGAAACATGATGGCAGATAAGGGCCAAATGGCCTATCTAGTCTACCCATACACAGTAACCATTATCTCTTTCTCTCTCTGAGAGATTCCACGTGTCTATCCCAGGCCCTCTTGAATTCAGACATAGTCTCTGTTTCCATGCATCTATCAACCTTTCTGTAAAAAAGTATTTCCTCAGGTGACTCTAGATCACCAATCCCCCATCCCCTCCACAGAAAGCCCCCACACTACACCCTCCCCCTCCACATCACTTGACACCCCAACAGCACTGGCAACACCCCCCTTACATATCACCCGACAACCCCAACTGCACTGGCAACACCCCCCTCCACATCACCTGACACCCCAACAGCACTGGCAACACCCCCCTTCCATATCACCCGACACCCCAACAGCACTGGCAACACCCCCCCAATCACTCATTACTCCCTTACCTTGTGCTGTAAAATCGGTAGGAGGGAAGCCCACTCCCTTCTGCCTACAGGGCCATGTGCTGTGAATGATGGGCCTTCCTCCTCCCAATGCATCTTAGGATGCAGTGGGAGGGGCCTAAGACCCTGGTGTTGCCAGTGCTGTTAAGGGTGTTGGGGAGGGTTGTAGTGCAGGGGCTCTCTGTGGAGAGGGTTAGGGAATTAGTACATGTGAGGGAGGGAGAGAGGAATCTCCCTGTCAGTCCAGCAGATCCTGGCAGGGGAAAATCCCCATCAGCAGAGCCAGCAGTAATTCCCAAAACCGGCTCAGCTTATGGGGCTCCTCTGCCCCAATCAGCTGATGGCAAGCCCTCAATATGCTGTTTTTCCCCCCATCTCTGGGTGGTGGGAGGGGGTCAGTGACCCCTTGGAGAGTAAGGGGGCTCATGCCTTAATCCCTTCAGTCATCTGGTCAGTTTTGGCAGATTTGAGGAACTTAGACTCAACTAAAAGAGGTTTATCTGCAGGCATCTAAGTTCCTTCTGGGAAAGCTTTGATTATGGCTGCAGTACGTCCAGGTTTAAATCCATAACACAGCTCCCAACACGCCCCTTTGAGCTCTGGACGCACAGCAGCTTAGAAGTGCTGCTGCATGTCCAGAAAGTTGTTTTTGATTATCGGCACTTGGATATCCCTGTATTAGGACTTCCAAGTGCTGCCTTAGGCTGGGTTTGGGACATTTTAAAGTTTTGATTATGATCCCCCCCCCCCCACACACACACAAATGTCTATATGCCAACCTGCATAAGTTTTCTGAAATGGCTTTGAACATGTGTTGTAGTGCTGAATATGCTTACGTTTTTGAAATACTCCAGCTGGTGTTTAAAAAGAATATGCTGAGTGTGAAGCTTCAATATTAACCTGTTGAGATTTTACAATTGGATTTCAAAACATTACTTTTTATAGCTTCTGTGTGTGTTTTGTTTTCTTCCCAAAATAGTTCTAATGGAACTCCTTGCTGGTAATAGTACAGGAATCAAAGAGCTAAGGGGTTTTTGTTGTTGTTGTTTTTTTTAATGTATATTTTATTTGCAAAACTGAACATTTAAACAGTATAATAATAACCAGACAACTAATCATAACACATTCAATAACGGCAATTTTGATGATTTCATTTTCTCCCTTTGTATATGCCCATATCATGCTAATCCACAAGAGGCGTGGTGCTCCTTACACCCTTCTTTGGAGCAAAATGGAGTTATACCAAAAGGAGCAAGGTTCTTCCACCCCCCCAACCCCCCTTTCCCGATCAGTAACTGTATTCTCTCAACATTCGTGCAACTAATCAATAATTGAGTAATAAACAGTGGCTCCTGGGGTCATGTTAGTCCACATCGGTAACCAAACCTTTTGAAATCTAGTCCACTGAGCAGGTGTTCCCTTATGTGCATGTATCTGTTACATAGTTAGTAAGGTAAAGACACTTGGGCTGATATTCAAAGTATCCTAACCCTTTATATTCAGAGACACTAAATTGGGCAGTGCTGCTAAATATTGCTTCTGACCAGCCCTAGAAAAGGTGGATAGGTTAGGGGTGGTTTAGAAGCTGTGTTACAGGGGAGCTGGGGATTATGCGGGTGTCGGGATCAGCATAGATAAGCGGGTGAATTTAGGACAGGTCAAAATCTTTCTTTTCCTCCAGTCCTATAAAATAGTCTTCCCTCCTCTTCCCAGAGATCCTCCCCCCCCCCCACACACACACACGACCTTCATGGTCCATGTAGTCCCCCAGGCCCACCTTTCCTCCCAGTAGGGGCATTGAGGGAGGAAGAAAAACCCACTCGCTCCTGTCCTTGCCACTAAGATAAAATGGCTGCTGTGACCTCTCGTGATAGCTCACGGAACGGAAGTACTGTTTGGTCAAGCCGGATGCCTATCAGGACCCTCCTAAGTCTATGACACTAACCAATGTGGTTCCCAAGAACTAGATAAGCTTCGCAAGAGCAGAGCCATTTCCTATTGCTCATTCCTCAGACTAAGCAGTGTCTTTATCGAGGGTTGCTGAATTTTCCTCCAGAAATTTGTCAAAACCTTTGTTTTTTTAAGCATGTCCTTTGCCCATAAAATTTCACAGTAGATAGTGTATTGAGTGAAATACCTTCTTCTTCAAACTCTTATACCTAGTTCTTTGCTGTTGGTCTTGAAAGGCGGTCTATCAGGTTTTATAATTAAACTTATTTTTTAAAATTTAATACCTGTTACTTGATGTAGGAAGAAGCGCGTGAGTCATACTGTCGTTCTTACTCTTCTCTCAGCAATTACTTGGTCACTCCTATAA
This sequence comes from Geotrypetes seraphini, assembly GCF_902459505.1. Taxonomy (NCBI): domain Eukaryota; kingdom Metazoa; phylum Chordata; class Amphibia; order Gymnophiona; family Dermophiidae; genus Geotrypetes; species Geotrypetes seraphini. The sequence continues at coordinate 371,991,847 of NC_047085.1, forward strand.
ACCTCGCTCACTTTTGTTTAGCGGCCAAATCTCTCTCCTTTCTGTATCTTCATCCAGACTCCACCCCTCCCTTCTCCATCAGTCTGGATGTTCTGTGGCTTTCAGCACATTATCGAAAAGTTTTGTTGACATCTGCGTTAGACTTCTGAATGATAATTCTTGAGAAATTCCAGGACTTAAGTTCAGGTTCTCCTTCTACCACTGACTCTGTGAGACCTATAGTGATAAGTGGTTTAAAACATGGTATTAATTTTAATCTGGCTTTCCTGGTACACATTTGAAAATAGAATTGAACTGAAACCTGGATCCATCTTCTGGGATTCTGCAAAGCTGTGGTGGCAGAAGGGGTGCTGTTTCTAATGCAACACACTCATCACACCTGTGGACTGGCTCTTCTAGATCTCAGAGGATGCCACTTTTTTGCTGCTCATTATGAAGACAGTTGCTGCTAGTGGTTGGGCTAGAAGTTAGACTTGGACCCTGATTCTATAAATGGTACCTAAAACATAGGCACTAAGGAACTGGGCTTAGGTGCTGGTAGGTATCAAAACCTTAGGCACACCCTATTTATGCCAGGGTTTTCTTAGCCTAAATGTCAGCACCTAATGGTGCATAAGTCCAATTTGGGTACCTAGATGCAAAACATTCTCAAGATCTGCCTTTAACCATGTCTACATTCTGGTAGGCGCCTTGGACTAGGTACCTACCTGAAAATCTCAGGCAACGTCTGAGTTAGGAACCTATCACCCAATTAATTTAAATTTTTGCAAACTAAGAGCTTGTTATTGTTAATTATCGGCCCTAAGTAAGTTTTTAAAATAATTACCCCCCCACACCTTTTTACAAAGCCACGTTAGGCTTTTTTATATCCGGCCACGGTGGTATTAGCTCTGATGCTCATAGGAATTCTATGAGGGTTGGAGTTAATACTGCTGTGGCCGGCGATAAAGAAGCTTAACCCTGCTTCATAAAAGGTGGCCTAAGTTAGGTGCCTAGATTGGCAAGGCACGCAGATCTAGGCGCCCAACTTCAAACGCTGTTTATGGAATCTAGGCCTTGGTTACTGAACATTAAAGCTTGTAATATCTCTATCACAGACCCCTTCTTCTCACTAGCGGTAGTGAACAGGGTTAGGTGGGTTCCATAGAGGTGGAAGCCCATGGAGTAAAATTGTCAATTGGATCCAGGTTCACCTGACAGGGCTGATCCTGTTCTGGCTTTACCCCATTGCATGCAGGGACTTGTAGTCTTGTTGTCTTCCCCTATATCTTGAGACAGATATGGGGGAAGCCAGAGCTTGCCCTGGTTCGGTAGCATGGAATGTTGCTACAATTTGGGTTTTTGCCAGGCACTTGTGACCTGAATTGGCCACTTGTGTTCTTAAGGAATACAAAGGGGAAATCAGAATTAGCAATTTGGTGAATCGGAATCCAGTCGGCAGCTCTGCTAAGAGTAAGAAGAAAGCCACTAGGCAACAAAATAAATATATGAAAAAAAATAAATAAAAGAAGAAAGAAAGTGTGCCTTATCTCAAAGCACTGAGTAATCCACTGCAAATGGAATTTTAAATATTTATTCATACAATTTGCACAAGAGTATTTTGAGTAGCATAATTTAAACAATGTGAATTTATTATTTACATATACAGACGATAACCAGGTACACCAAGAACTACAGTAAAATATGAAAAGTTTCAGACAGCTGTCATATAATAAAAGAAGAAACTGGATTAAAGTAGAATGTATTATTTCAAATTATGATGCTCTTTCAGGCTACGACATTCCCTTTCTAGGAAATCTTGACAGCTTTTTGAATCAATAATTTGTGTTTAATCCTACTTGGACCTTGAGAATATGGAAGTTATTACTGCTGCTGCATATATGTATAGTGCCAGAGTCACTAAATGGTGATGAAAAATGGGCATGTAAAGACCAGAGTGGAATTGTCCAAATAAGAGAGATGTGCACTGGAAAAAATGTCCTCCAATCCGTCTGATGATATGAAGGTCTTTATTGTTCAAACATCAAAATGACACGTTCAATGACTCACGACTCAATGACTCGACATGTACATGTTTCGGCCTTCAGGCCTGCCTCAGGAGTCTTAAAAAACGTGAAGGATGAAATACAGAATACACTGGCACTCAACTGGATCTGACTAAAAGGTCAATCATGGAAGAATACCATATTGCGTATACAGCGAGTGCTATCAATCGACACCACGGTATTGTGTATTGTGTATTTCATCCTTCATGCTTTTTAAGACTCCTGAGGCAGGCCTGAGGGCCGAAACATGTACATGTCGAGTTCACCAAATGCCCTCCCATCCAGTATCCTTCTCTTCATTTAAAAATCAACTGCCCCAAGGGGCCACCATGGGCTGAGATTTCCTTCCCTTCTCCCCACCTGGTTCTGAAGCACCCCTCACTTGTAAAAATTCAAGAAGCTTACTGGCATGACAGCGATTCGCTAAACTGCTCATAGCTTCCTTGTCGCTGTTTCTTTGCTGCGGTCCGCCCTGGCAGAAACAGGAAGTTATGACAGAGGGGGATGGACCACAGCAGAGAAACAGCACTGAGGAGGCCAAAGGGCAACATTAGAAAGTCGCTGTCATGCTGGCGAGCTCCTTGCATTTTTACAGGTGAGGAGGGCTTCGGAACTGGGTGGCAAAAAAAGGAGGTCATCCCAGCCCACGAGGTCCCTCTGGAGCTCTGGACCCAGGGCAACTGCCTCATTTGCGCCCCTCCTAAAATCGGCCCTGAGTGCATACTTTTCAAAGTGTTGCAGTTCCACACAGTGCTGCTTCTTTTGGCTCTCTATACAAATGAATGAAAAGGAAAGCTCTGTCCACAAGAAAGGGGAAGAAGCATCCAATTCACGAAAGGAAGAAAGAGTCAGATCAGAAGGTCATCGCCATTGTTCTTTTGCGCAAAACTTCCTAGTATGAACAGGTGCTCATCATTCTAGGTTGTTTTTTTTTTCTCACAGCCAAGAAACTTGTACCCTTGTCATAAGCAGAGGAACAGGGGAGCTTAGAAGCCAACTTTTTTTTAAGATTAGGGGTACTAAACCCGTTGAAAATGATTCTTCCCTGGACACAATCAAAGATTGTGCTTAATATTGGGTGTGCTCACAGATTCACAACATCCACAGAGCTGGCTTTTATGCAGGGAAACATCTTTGCACCTGCGTTTTGTTGCTTTAGCACACTCGTGTGATGAGGCCTTATCATTAACTCAATACTTGAGTGAATTCTCATTCTCTTACTACTTTTCCAGGTCTTTCACTCAATCTTGGTATTTTTTTTTTTTTCATAGTGCGCTCCGATTACAGTGGTTTGAATGTAAAATCTGTCCTCATCAAGTATTTTTAATCATACAAAGCTGTGTTACTTTCTTCTGGACTGAGTTGTGTCAGATTCTTTACATGGTAGATGGGTCTCTGCCTCCTCATTTTCTACCTAAATAAGGAAGCAGTTGTGTGGCAGATGAACAAGAAACATAACAGAAATGCCTTGTTAAAACAATTTTCTGGTGGTTAAGTCAGAATACTGATGCAGGGCTGGTGTGATGACTGAGTGTTTAACAAACTGAGGAGCTGAGGCCTTATGTCTATGTCAGGTGTAAAACACATATACACTCCTCCACAAATTGTGTTTATTCTAGCAGCAGAAGGCAAATCATTAAACAGAATACCAGCTTGAAATCTCCTCTACTAGAAACATTGTACTCACTGAAGTGTTGGTGGGGATGGGTGGTGGGGAAATTTGTGGATAAAATGCCTAGTCCTTGAAAAGCAAACATTGGTGTGAACTGGAGAGTAATACAGGATCAGGTTAAACAAATAAACCTCTCCTCAGCCAAGGCACAGTGCCAAGAATAACTAATTTCTCCTTAGGGTTATCTGAAGGAGATAGACAGAAGTATAACCCACCTGCTAGCTTTGGGGCGAGACCCCACATCATGAGCAGCCTGTGTGCATGAGATCCATCAAACAATCACAAGCTCAATATACAATACTGTAGTCCTGGAACACAAGGCTTTTGCTCTCTCATGACACAATTCAGACTGTTTACCCAGAGCATAACCCTCAGATAAAGGGAATTTACAAACCACAAATGCTGACTTGATCAGTCTAATTCATCAATCCATTCTTATCTGGGATTTCATTCCTCCTTCTATTAGAGATAGGAGACAAATTTTTTCATGTATTGATTTGCAAACTTCATTTTCAAGTCCAAAACCCCCATACAGAGTAATGTACAGCAATATAATAAAATCAATCAATAGCATATAATAAGGAGGAAGGGCATGATGGTATGAGCTTATGTGGGCTTTATAAAATATAGTAACAATTAATTCATATAGCAAAGTTTAAAAAAAAAAAGACAAGCAAACTCAGATATCCCTTAATCTGAGAGTCAGTGATCCCAGAACAAATAATTGAGAATAAATTATCTAAACACCAACTACATAAAACAGATTATAATACGGTGAACAGCAGTAGCCAACTATTGAAAGCACTCATCAATAGAAACCATACTGAAGAGAAAGGCAGCCCCTATCAGTTCTACCATGCTAAGCCCCATGCCACCTAGATGCATAGGTTTTGCTCTAAAGCAGGGGTGTCAAAGTCCCTCCTTGAGGGCCGCAATCCAGTCGGGTTTTCAGAATTTCCCCAATGAATATGCATGAGATCTTTTAGCATACAATGAAAGCAGTGCATGCAAATAGATCTCATGCATATTCATTGGGGAAACCCTGAAAACCCGGGTGGATTGCGGCCCTCAAGGAGGGACTTTGACACCCCTGCTCTAGATACTGGATGTCACTGCATCATACACTTCTTTTGGAAGCTTACAGAATTGAGAGTAGGACTCAAGGCAGATAAGATGACTTTATTAGCATCAGAATTTTTACATGTGCCTAAGTAAGAGGTAAAGAGGGTAGATTTCAAAGGCATGTCTGCAGGTTATGTAGTGCTTTAAACACAGAAATGGTGTGTTACCAAATTCTCAACCCGATATGCTGGTAAACGTGTATGCCTATAGGGACTCTTTTATGGTACTAAATCGTATTATGCAGCTAATGCAAGGTTTAGTGCAGACCCATGCTACTGTCTCCTGCACCATAAAGGTAGCCATCAGAGTAAACATCCCTATTGCACTAAAGCCAGTAATCGTCGCTAAAGCTGTATTTTGCCGATCCGATGCACTAAATGGCTCACCACGTGTTTTTCCCCTTGATTGCCCGTTTTCCGATCTGGCCATGCAAATTAGCTAAAACCCCATGCAACCTAGCCAAGTGATTGATGCACTAGCATTGCTTGGCTATGCACACAAAAAAAAACCCACAAGAGTTTAAGCGATCTGAAAAAACGACTGTGTTACCCATCAGGTCTGCCTGGGGTTGGGGTTTTTTTCCCATTTTTTTATGGCACAGATATTTAGCATCTGAACCAATCAGGGCCTTAGGCCCCTCCTTGCAGGGCCGCCATCAGGGCAGTACTACCAGTCCTGCATTCAGGGGCCCGGAGCTGACAGGGGGCCCGGGCTCCCCAAGGGTCCTAGGCCACAGTCTAGGGAGGGGGCGGTCCGCCCCAGATGCACAGGAGAGAGCTGGACGGAGCATCCTCGGAGTTCAATACATCTCGAGCCGCGAGGCTCGTCTTCTGTTCCTACCTGCCCTGCCGCTCACATTTAGCCGATTGGAAGTGTTCCCCGATGTCAGCGCTGACGTCGGAGGGAGGGCTTAAGCAAAGCCTGCCCTCCGACGTCAGTGCTGACGTCGGAGAATACTTCCGGTCGGCTATTTGTGCGCGGCAGGACAGGCAGGAAACAGGAAACAAGCCTCTCGGCTCGAGCTCCGTTTTGCTGAGAAAGTTGCAAAGATGGGCTGGGAGGCAAACGCGGAACACAAAAGGGGGGACGGAGTGCGTTTTGGACACAAGGCATGAACTTGGGAGAGAGGAAGGGAGGGAAAGAGATGCTGAGGTGGGGGAGGGAATGGGTTTTTGGACACAGAAGGCATGGACGGGAGAGAGGAAGGGAGGGAAAGAGATGCTGAGGTGGGGGAGGGAATGGGTTGTTGGACACAGAAGGCATGGACTTGGGGGAGAGAGGAAGGGAGGGAAAGAGATGCTGAGGTGGGGAGGGAATGGGTTTTTAGACACAGAAAGCATGGACTTGGGAGAGAGGAAGGGAAGGAAAGAGATGGTTGTGTACACGGGGAATAGAAGAAAGGAGAATTTTTGGTCATAGGGAGGGAGTGAGGTACAGATAGTGGCATACCAAGGTGGGGGAGGGGCGATCCGCCCCGTGCCGGGTTTACATCCCAAGAGGGTGTACAGCTGGCCACCCTCCAGTGTCCTCCCTAGGCCAGCAAACCGCAGCTCTTTAGCCACTTGAGTGCCACCACCGCCATCGGGAACAGGCCGGTGCCAAGTTCTCCTTGCTTTTCCCTGTGGGGCCAACCAACTCTCGCCACTCGCGTCAATTCTGACGTCGGAGAGTATGTTCTGGGCCAGCCAATCGCTGCCTGGCTGGCCTAGAACGTCCTCTCCGACGTTAGAATTGACGTTGGGTGGCGAGAGTTGGTCGGCCCCGCGGGGAAGAGAAGCAGGGCGAACTTGGCGCCGGCCTGTTCCCGATAGCGGCAGTGGCAGTGGCAGTGGCAGCATTTTCCCAATGGTGGTGGCATAGGGGAGGGCAGGGAGAAAGAAAGGAGGGGACAGGAAGCCAGAAAGAAAGAAAGGGGGCAGGGTGAAACAAAGAAAAATGGGGCACGGAGAGAGAGAGAGAAAGACAGACATACAGAACGAAAGAGGGTGTGGAGAGAGAAAGAAAGAAGGGGGCAGGGTGAGAGAGAGAGAAAAACAGACATACAGAAAGAAAGGGGGTATGGAGAGAGAGAAAAAGAAAGAAGGGGCAGGGTGAAACAAAGAAAAAGTTTGGGGAGGGAATGAGGTCTGGAGGAGAGGAAGCATACAGGAGGCTGAAAGAAGGGAAGAAATATTGGATGCACAGTCAGAAGAATAAAGTGCAACCAGAGACTGATGAAATTACCAAAGGTAGGAAAAATGATTTTATTTTCAATTTAGTGATCAAAATGTGTCTGCTTTGAGAATTTATATATGCTGTCTATATTTTGCTCTATGGCCCCCTTTTACTAAACCGCAATAGCATTTTTTAGCGCAGGGAGCCTATGAGCGTTGAGAGCAGCGTGGGGCATCAGCGCAGCTCCCTGCGCTAAAAATCGCTATTGCGTTTTAGTAAAAAGGGAGGGGGAATATTTGTCTATTTTTGTATAGTTGTTACTGAGATGACATTGCATAAAATCATCTGCCTTGACCTCTTTGAAAACCCGCGGAATATAAATGATAATTAACATTTTCTCTGCGTACAGCGTGCTTTTTGTTTTTAAAATTTTATTGTTGGTAGATCATTTTGACATGGCCACAAAGGTAAGGGGGTGAGGGAAGGGAGCTGCTGAAAGACATCTAGTAATCCTTGCAGGCTTGACTGTGCAGGGAATTATTTTTGTAAAATCATGTTTTGTTATGTGACTGGTATTATTTAGACTTTAATTTCTATGAATGAATAGAATGAAAATGATATAAATTACTTGCTTGTTTTTATGTGCGTGCGCTGAAGGAAAGTGGAGAGAGAATGGGCTGAGGACGCTGAAGGGAAATGGGGAAGAGAGAGTGGGGAGAAGACGCTGATGTATAAATTGACAATTGTACAGAATATTGTTTCTTTTTTATATTCATCCATAGCTGCATGTTAATGATGTGCTCATATGCACTTATTTATCATCATAACTTATACATCATCATTAACATTCAGCTGTGGATGTGTAAGGACAGGCTGAGGAGGATGGATGGGAAGGAAGGAAGGTGCACATATCAACATATCGTACATTTTTAACATGCATGATGCAGCTATAGGCAAGCCGAGGAGGATGGGATCATACAGATGTGTATGTTCAGATATGCGCTCAGATGTGTAGTTTTTTCTGATATATTTATTAAGCTTACAGTATTTATAAAAACACATTTAATATTTGTTACAAAAAATATTGTGCAATTGTGATCTACTTCTGGCCTACAAAGGTCAAAAGAAATCCTTAACTGAGATTTTACATTCAAAAGTGAATTATAGCTACTAGCACTATTATTTATTAGTTATTTATTATGCAGATGTTTGTTAGTTTGTTATTAGTTCAGTATTAGACATATGTTAGTTTAGAATAGATAGGTATAGATTAGTTTAGTTTAGGTTAGGTTAGGGCCCTGCTGAAAGAGTCTACCTTGATGTGGTTGCAGGCTTACAAATCTTTTGGTCAAAGAGTGCGGTGACAGAGAAAAGTATGTGTGTATTCGGCCCATGGAAGAAGGGTGGGGGTCGGGGGGGGAAGGGGTGCGTGGGGGGCCCAATAGGATTGCTCAGTAAGGGGCCCAGAAATTTCTGATGGCGGCCCTGCCTCCCTGTGCATCACATTTTGCACCAGGGAGGGGAATGCCTGCCATTTTGGACAGGTGGACTTCGGAGGAGGAGCGACTAAGCATCCTCCTGCTCCCAATGTAATTGAAAGGTATGGGGGGGGGAGGGTTGGGAGACCTATGATGGCAGGAGGGAATAGGCATCCATCCTGCATTTGGGGGGGAAGGGGGAAGGGTATGGGATGTTTGGGAAGCACCTGGCACGGGGGTGGGCCTTCGGTGGGAGGGAGTAGGCATCCTTCCTGCCTTTTTTATGTGGGGAAGGGGGGAGAGTAGGGGATGTTTTGGGGGTCACCTGCCACGGGGTAGGCATTCAGTGGCAGGAGGGAGTGGGCATTCCTCCTGCCATTTTTGGTGGTGGGGGGGGGAATGGTGGCATGGCATGATTTTTGCTAGCATGGGGGGGGGAGATTCCCAGTGTCACATTTGTTGGGGATCATCAGGGAGGGCCATCAACGGTGGGAGGGGCTTTTTTATGGGGCAGATATTGTGCCCATTTAACAACAAAAAAAAGGTTTCCTGCGCTGAAAAGCTGAGCAGCAGGAAGCTGCTTCTGGAATTTCCCCTGCCTTTCTCCTGCCGACTCTGCGCAAGTGTGAGAGTCGCTCTTTCAGCGATCAACCGGATGGTAGAGTCGTGAATCATTTGCATGCAAACATTTTAGTGCATCAATTTGACCCACACAGTCTTATAGTTCAAAGTTTTTATTAAGTTTCCAAAAAAAAAAACACAATACAAAGGACAACAAAACAGTCTTACCAATCCTCTTTAGTGCATCTAGCCCTAAATGTGGGAGTGGATAGGGTCTGGGTGTGACATCAGAATCCAAGTTTCTCACAGTTCTTCTTTTTATGCTATATAATTGTGGGAGGGGGTGTGCTTAGGCAGCCCTAAAGGGGTGCCAGCATTTTATTTCTGAGGAAGGGGATCCTCGGGATGGGCTTGAGAAGGGGAAGAGGATCAGGAAGTGATGTAATTTTATTGGGGAAAAATATTGAACCTATTGGTTTTAAGAAAGGTTTGGACAATTTCCTGGAGGAAATGTCCATAGTTTGTTATTGAGACAAACATGGGAGAAGCCACTGCTTGCCCTGGATCAATAGCATGGAATGTTGCTACTATTTGGGTTTTGGCTAGGTCCTAGTGACTAGGATTAGCCACCTTGAGAACGGGCTACTGGGCTTGATGGACCATTGGTCTAACCCGGTAAGTCTATTCTTTTGTTCCTCTGTTCTTAGGTCGTATCTGCTAAGTCTTTATTGTTGCAATATGTTTAAGCAAAATTTTACTAAATATGTTTTTGTTTCATGATCATATTTATTGTTTGCTGCTGTGTGGCTTTCTGTGCATCCCCTCAATCAATCAAATGCAAATAAATAAATAATTCCCCTTGTGCACTGGGACAGAACTAGGACAGGCTCAGACCAGCCAACCAGAGTCATCTTGTAATTCTAGCAGATGCTGTAGTAATCTATTCTTAGTTTCTGCTAATCTTGCAGATGGAATTTTACAAGGTGGCATCTGCGGTACTGTACTCAATGACAAGCAAAGTTGCTTATGGTCTTAAGCCTTTTCCAACTGCCGATGAACACTAAGCTTGGCATCGAGAAGCATTCCTAATTTTAAGGTTCACCCTTTGGAAATCTTGCTGTGTAATATATAAAACTTCAGCTGCTGCTATGCCATATTTTGAAAATAATTAAAATGATCACACTCAGATCATATGGCGAAGGTTTAAAAAGTGCTCTAAAAGGTTTTTCCTAACGTTACTATATTTTTCATTGGAGTCGTACTTTTTTTCAGTAGTAGCTTAAAGCCTTTTACAATCAGTTACTTCTCGGTCCCCAGAGGGTTTACAATCTAAGGGGCTCTTTTATTACACTACATTAAGCATCAATGCACACTTAGGCCTAAATTCTCTATTAGTACGTTTAACTTAGGCGTGCTTTGGACGTCCGGTAAACGTAAATACCAATTAACTATATTTAGGCGTGAGATAGACGTCCCGCGAAATAGACGTGCGCAAAATAGACGTCCCTCGTCGCGCAAAATAGACGTCCCTCAAAATAGACGTGCGCAAAATAGACGCAGGTTTCTGAACCGTCTCTAATGGACCCGTGATAGACCTGAGTACGGGTTTGTTTTTTGTTATTTGTTTTTTTAAAAAATTATACTTTCTATATACTCTTTATTATCACACATTCAGCATTGATAAGTATAGGATGATGAAAAACATAACTAAAACACTGTATCAGAATTGTACAATTTACCATTAATACAAGGAAAAGAAATATGTTATGTTTCAAAGGAAAACTAGAAAATGAAACGTACCGAGTGGGTGTTGAACTTACATTATCAGTAATGGAAGGTGGGAACCAGTAGATGTGTGCTACACAGAAAGCTATACAGGAATGTCATACTCACCTCATATTAGAAGTGGAAAGGATAGGACTTTGAACACCATATAGACTTTTTATAAACTTCGTGTAACTTCCACAAAGACTGGCAGGAAAGGCACCCTAAGTCATCCAATAAGCTTTCTCTCGATTTGCCAGAGACATTATTTCAGAGAGGATAGTTTAGAAGTGATATCTTGCTCCAAAGAACACTCTCCTGGTCTTAAAACATTCCTACTATCAGCTCATTCTTCACAACAAGAAACAGAATCAAAACACAGATTAAACCTGAATGTGGCTTCCAGTTCACAGGAAGAGGAAATAGCAAGCAGCACAATGCTGATCTCATTGTGACATCATCAAGGTGCACCTGGAAGGTAGATATACCACAAGTAAAAGACAAGCCGGGACTTGAACTCACAACCTACAGATGATCAATATAGTGCTTTTACTCACTAACCTACACTTGTGTCTCTGGTTCCCCTGTCAAAGCATACCTTAGTGATGCAATGATTACCCCTTGTCAAATCTTGTACCTAAAGCCATTTCTGGAGACTCCCATTCCCAAGTCCCCACCATAGCTCAGTGCTTAAAAGCACTGCCTGTATCTTCCAAAGGTCAGGAGTTCAAGTCCTGACTAAGGTTACCAAAGACATAATATTTTTTTTTTCCACCCACCCAAACATGCATGTGAACCTCACTTCCCAATCTTCACTTATTTAATTTGTCATTGTGTTTGGTGGAGGTGGTTCATTCTGCTGTACTTTTTTGTATAACAGCGATATCGGCGTGGTTTAGGATGTAATTAACAGTGTTGATGTAGTGCGGAATTGCCACCGTAAGCACGCCCAAGCGGCACAAACACGTCATCGCGTTTTTTTTGCGTTGTGACATCATAGAATCGGCTGTTCTTCATACGCAGTTATTTCCTCTAAAATGGCAGCTAGGAGACAGCCAAATTTCTCCACAGAGGACTCCAGGCTGCTGGCCAGGCTCTTTTTAGGGCATGAGCACCACTATTTTAGAGTGGCAGGCCATCGCAGGTCATACCTGCAGTTCAGAGACTCCTGGACCCGCCTGACCCGGCGGTTCAATCGTAGAGCCTCCTGTCCCAGGGAAGTAAGTATTCCAAGTCAGGCCCTCACAAATAATCATGTAAAATGTAATGATGGAAACCTGTCTCAATCAAATTGTTCATGTTTTTGTGGGCAAATTTTGATTCCTTTTAAAAACTACAATTGTGCATAATAAATCTTTTACATTGAATACTGAAATTAAAGCACATCCCAAAGGAGCAGTAGTAGGATTTCAAATGTCAAATTCAGCTCCTAGAAGGCATCTATTCCATTCACAACATGCACACAACTAATTTTTGGGTCACAAGCTTCGCATTTGTAATAGAAACATCTTGAAATCAACTTTGCCAAATTGCTGCTATGTCATTTCAAATACCTTCACCTTTCCTGGATCAATCTGCTGGTCTAGGGAGATAGTGGCATGACGTTTAAAGTGACAGCGTCAGTACCCTGACGTCAGGGGTTTCAAGCCACGCTGCTCCTTCTGACCAAACTATGTTATTGCCCCTGCTGTATGATTGTAAGCTCACCAGGACATGCTGTAATGTGGGGCAGTGCTGATAGGCTACAGCCTCAGCACCCTGGGGTTGTGAGTTCAATCCCACACTCCTCCTTGTGATGCTGGCCATGTCACCTCAAACCCCCCCCCCCCCACTGTCCCAGGTACAGTAGAGAGATAGCGATGCCTCCAGCACAGAAAGGGGAAAGAGCTGGAGTACGTGAATACATTCATGTAAAACATGTGGCAGAAGGGGGTAGAGGCAGGCAGCAAAGCGGATAGCGGCTCTTGGAGGGCAGCGTGCTCCATTTTTATGTGCTTATAGAGGTCAATACTTAAGTAAACATGTTATGCCACAGTGCTAGATGGCACTCATCATATCCCTCCCTCTCTGTTCTTTCTCTCTCTCTCTATTATCTAGGTTGAGGATCTCAGGAAAAGGGGGCGGCTGCTGAGGCGCCAGGAGCGGGCCTTCCTTGAGGGGGTGAGGGAGGAATTGCGCGCTGAAGCCGGTGAGTAATGAGTCCAGCGTGTGTTTCTTTGTGATCAGCCTACCAGAATAAATAGATGAAAATGCTTGAGTAGCTGTCAACCATTCTTAATCATAAAATCTGCAGTAAAGCTGCTATTGTGATATCATGTCACAATGGCTTTATGGTGTTCTACTTGCCTCACTTACTTACGCTACATTTTGATGTTTACAGTGGAGTAGGTGCTTTGCATCCTGTTATTAGCATTTGAAGAAAATAACGTAGTAAATAATGTCATGTTCAAAAGTGTTGTGGACATATCTGACTGTATCCTATTTCTCTCTTGTCAAGCAGCACCGCAGGCACCCCCTCAGGAGGCCCCGCAGGTGATGGAGGGAGCCCCACCCTGGTCCTCAGCAGAGGAAGAGGAGATGGAGGAGGAGGAAGAGGAGGAGGAGGCCTGGCAGCCCTCAGGACCGCCCACACCACCACTGCCCCCTGGACCTCCACCACTGCCCCCACCACTGCCCCCTGGACTGCCTGCCCCACCACTGCCCCCTGGACCCCCACCGCCTGCCCCACCACTACCTCCTGGACCACCACCACCATCCCCTGTTGGACCTTCCCCTTCCCCCACCCACAGCCCTTCCCCTCACTCTCCTGCCCTTCCTGTTCCCATCCCACCCCCTTTCCTTGCTGTTCCCCCCCAGGAGCAGCCCGACCAGCCTCAGGAGGGGGCAGCCAGGGAGATGGCGGCCTACTCTGCCATCTTGGAGGAGGTGCAGGTAATGAGAGGGTGTGTGGAGAGGATGGAACATGCCCTCTTGCGGCTGGTAGCCGAAAGAGGGCATGGTGCCAGCAGCCATACACCCTCTCATTGACTGCACCTCTTCCGCCCCCCTCGCCTGAGGTAGCTCAAGCTGCTCTTGGGGGGCACCTACCCTCTTTCCCTGTGTTATGTGTATGTAAATAGTTATTTAAAAAAAAGTTTTAAGTTTTTAAAAGTTTTTAAAAGTTTATATTTTAATAAAAAAGTTGGTTATAGTTTAAACTTTCCTGTGTGGTTTTAACCATGTAGCATCAGCAGTTTAGTGGACAGAGTCCAAGGTAGATAGGGGTTCAGGAGGGACTGCTGAATGGGCCCTTTTCAATATACAAGAAGGTGACATATAGAAAGTTTGACAATCTTTATTGGGGTCTGTCATTCATTCTATTACCTGCTAGCCACTCTGATGTCAAATCATTGCAGAATCTAGGAAAAAAGTAAGTGAATGCAAGGGTATATGCAACTATAGGTAGATAACGACATCTCAGCTATGATGTGCAAAATAAGGCAGTCCCTGTTCCAAAGTAAATGGCTACATAAGGAAGAAAATATAAGTCACTGTGGTAGATTTGTTGTTAAGGAATAGGGTTACTGCTACTAAGAGTTGGCTCCACACCAGGAGAATCCAAATGAGACATGTGGGTTTTTCTTCCTTTCACGGAAGGTGATGGAAGTAAAGGCCACATACCTCAATCTATCCTCCTGGTTCTTGAGCTGCACTATTTTGGTTAAGCAGGTGTGGAAACCACAAAGATGCTCACAGCTGCACTGCTCTCAGTAATACAAAACTCCATCTGACAATACTGCAGTTGCCTGTTTAAGACACCTGAAAACAGAAAAGAGGAGAAGCTGGTTTACACAAGGTTCACAAACAGGGGGTTCAACCCCCAAGGTCCATATCTATCCTCCCTTCCCTGAAGCAATGTGTTAACCTCATTTATGTTGAGCTGCTGTTTGTGTGCATATAACAGCAGGAATGCGTGCCATGGTGTTCTATGAGGCCAACATTATCAATTTACTATTGTTCCTGAAAGTCATCAAGGATACCTGTGTGAAGAGAACAATAGAAGTGTGAAACATTTATTTCACTCATCAGAAGAGTGACTCAAGTGAAGAATAGTAGAGTATCATTCTCACCTACAACTGTTTGGCTAGGTGCAAGCTGGTGTGCTGAGCTGATGAGCAGAGTTAACCTGAAATGAAGAATAGAGAAACTGTTAACAAAGATCTATGTCTCCAAAATGAAACACTGAAGTTGTGGCAGAACACACACCTAGAAGTAACAGAAGTGCTAACATACCTTTAGACTCCTTATTAAAAATGGCAGCCATTAGCCACTCATTAGGAGTTTTCCACCTGAACCATGTACACTGATTGGATGTCCACTGAATGGCAGTGTTCCCCCCCCCCAACACACCCAACCTGTTCTTATCAATGAGTTAGTACACAGAACCATTCCTCACCTGATTTTAACTTGCCTGTAATTTGATTCTACAAAGAATTAACTTTAGCTCTATGAGTAAACCCTCTCAGATGTATGAACACATCCATTTTACTTATATATCCATATTTCTACCAGCAAAATTTCTACCAGCATGGTCTTTATCAGTCTTCTCAGTCATTTTTGTCAGCCCTGTGGAATGAAGAGTAAGAGATATCAGAAATAAAATAACTATTATAAACAATAGCACACAATGAAAGCCCATAAAGAGAAGTCAGTTTTTGCTGGTTGGTTTCTTTAGTTCTATCATAAGGACACCTAAGTAGCTTACAAAATATCATTCTCACCTGGACTTACTATCTGAGCTACTTCTAGAAAAGATAAAACAACATATTAGAATGACATGTAGCTTGTTAATGGCTCTGTGGAATAGAGAGAAATGGGAGGCAGAGATAGGAAAAAAAAAAAGTAAAAGACTAAGACAGAGTAAAGTCTCAAACATCTGCATAAGGAATAGAACAGAATAGAAAAGAAACACTGCTCACCTGGACCTTCTTATACCCATGCACGCCTAATTAACGTCTGACGTCAGTAGGACGGGAAAGGTTTCTCAATGCCTATTGGGCACCGTTCGGGTGCGGTTCCTTGGCCCGCTTCCTAACCACGCCTATCACACCTCATTGGCTATTCTATGGGGGTGTGTTTGAACGTGTTCTACAAGTAGCCTGAAAAGATATCTTCACCTTACAACATGGCTCCAAAACGGAAATCGAATTTCTTGCATGGAGAGTTGCAGATATGGAAAATGGAAGTGGGGCAGACCATGACATTTTGAAAGCAGGGAGAGTGGTGGGTGTAGGCATCTGTGTGTAACCTGGCCTGGCCCCTTCTTTTCCCTAACAATTGATTCCCCTCCACACTTAACACAAAATTTAAGTCCTCAACAATCCCTCACACCAACACCCAGAAAAATCCATAAACGAAAGAAATACAGATAATGGGGGTGGGGAGGAGTGTCAAAGGCAGAAGGGAGTATAAAGGAGAACAGGCAAGTTTCATAGCACAAAGTTTCATCATTGAGGAAACGGAACACCACAAACACCAACTCACATGAGGGGGTCTTACATAGGGAAAATGGCTGTGCCAAAGCTTTCTATATACTAAGCACGCCTAATTAGCGGCGGACGTCATAGAAACCGTTAGGATTCAAATCTAATTGGATGTGCATTGGATGTGGTTTTGCAATATACAGCTGTAGTGACGTTGTAGTCATTTCCTTCACATCTCTAAGCTCTATGTTCTAAACAAAGTTACCTCTATAGCTCTATGCCTTAAGGCATTGCTTTTTTTCATCGTCCATACATCAGGGGGTTCAAGTCTTGAGTAAGGTTAGCAAATAGGTTATATTCATTTCTCAGCCAGGACACCTGGTAACTCTTTAGCCTTGCCTTTACATATCAATATTTTGCTTCAGCTTTTATTATGTGCAGCCCATTGTCTAATAGTTAATGCAACCTGTTCTCTCTCATGCTGAACACCCTCCCCCCACCAAAAACATCCCCCCCTAACTGGATCATTCTTCAACACCTGTCCAAGCCCTCTGAAGTTTGATTTAACTCATAGAAAACAAATATGAAATATGTATTAAAGAATTGCAGCACAAATAACGCCTAAACGGAACCGATTATTTACAGTCCTATATGCATTAGTACAGTGCTTAGAATGAAGATTAGCGTGTGAGAAAAACGGAGCTCCACCTCACATGCATTCAAGCACACTTGGGAATATGGGTTTGGGGCTCAGTGAAAGCAGCCTACTATGACATTATAGCTAAACTCCTTTTCCCTTAGCACTTCACTAAGATATGATATGACAAGGGAACCAGAGGAATTGGAGCTGTGGGTCAGTGAGGAAAGGCACTCTCTACCAATTGTCCGGCCTTTGAGGGTTCAAATCCCAGCCTGTATTTTACTTGTGGCGTATCTGCCTTCCAGGTGCACTTTGATGATGCTTTCCACTTCTTATAGGAGTTGAATATAACATTTCTCCATTTAAACATGGCATACGTTGTTAGTTTTTATCGTGGTAAAGTATACATTTCTGAAATGGTGAAGAAATGGCAGAAAGCGGTATAAGCAAATCCAAACTGCTATAAGCACAAGAAAGCATTTGTAGCTCAACACGCTAATGCTCCTTTTCTGAGCTTTGCCATCTAAAACTCCCCAGTTCGACTCCCACCTTTGCTAATTTTAATAAGGTCCTAGTTTTTTGCTATTAGCTCTTATAACATTTCCCTTTGCAGGCAAACCTATTTTCAACTTACCATGGCTCGGACATCCTAAGCAGTGATGAGAGACACCTTTCCTCTGACAGCAAGATGACATTTGTGGATCGCCTGGTTAATGTGCTCTCATCACTGCTTAGGATGTCCGAGCCATGGTAAGTTGAAAATAGGTTTGCCTGCAAAGGGAAATGTTATAAGAGCTAATAGCAAAAAACTAGGACCTTATTAAAATTAGCAAAGGTGGGAGTCGAACTGGGGAGTTTTAGATGGCAAAGCTCAGAAAAGGAGCATTAGCGTGTTGAGCTACAAATGCTTTCTTGTGCTTATAGCAGTTTGGATTTGCTTATACCGCTTTCTGCCATTTCTTCACCATTTCAGAAATGTATACTTTACCACGATAAAAACTAACAACGTATGCCATGTTTAAATGGAGAAATGTTATATTCAACTCCTATAAGAAGTGGAAAGCATCATCAAAGTGCACCTGGAAGGCAGATACGCCACAAGTAAAATACAGGCTGGGATTTGAACCCTCAAAGGCCGGACAATTGGTAGAGAGTGCCTTTCCTCACTGACCCACAGCTCCAATTCCTCTGGTTCCCTTGTCATATCATATCTTAGTGAAGTGCTAAGGGAAAAGGAGTTTAGCTATAATGTCATAGTAGGCTGCTTTCACTGAGCCCCAAACCCATATTCCCAAGTGTGCTTGAATGCATGTGAGGTGGAGCTCCGTTTTTCTCACACGCTAATCTTCATTCTAAGCACTGTACTAATGCATATAGGACTGTAAATAATCGGTTCCGTTTAGGCGTTCTTTGTGCTGCAATTCTTTAATACATATTTCATATTTGTTTTCTACTTGAAAACGTTCCAAATCTTTAGCCATTCCTTTGCTTAAACTTATTTGAGTTCATCCTGATATGATACCTAATGAAGCACGGACAGTTAAGTCAAGCAGCTGTAGCTCTATCGGTTAGGAGCCCAGCCTGTGCTGCTAACATCCAGAAGTTGTGGGTTCAACACCCACCACGTCTTTTAATTGTGGCATATTACTGGAAGATGCAGATTGATGAGGTCACAATGAGGTCAGTTTTGTGCAACTGAACACCTCCATTTTGCAATGAGGGAAGCTGGATTGTTAAGGTGTGTATCTGTTTATTCTCTTTTTAAGTGCTGATAATGTGTGCTGGTTTTTCTTTGCTTTCAAAAGAGAGCCGATTGCAGTGCTGTTTGTTGAGACAAAAAAGGGGGTTGTAAAAGCCATGTGAAAATTATATTATGGTTTGGGATGAAATGTGGTTTGTTATCCATGCAATATAATGTGTTCCATTGTTATGGTGTCATTATATTTATTCGGACAGAGAAAAGATGAAATATACCTATTGAAATTCACTATTGGAATTATTGATGAAAAACACAGCGGACGTCTGCCTCGCGTCTAACAAAGAGCCGCAATTACGATAGTTGAAACGGCATTGAAATCCAAGCTAGACCAGGGTTTCTTACGTCTACATAATTCACGAGATTTAGACGCACGCGTTCGCCCAAGTAGCGCCTATCTAGCGTCCCCACTTGGCACGCCCAACGGAACGCCCACGTCCAGAGCTGCAGACGGGACTATGCGTTCAATAGACGTTAGTTCGTTATGTACTACCTAGGGACGTCTATGTGTCGTTAATTACCCAATTAACATCAATTAAGACCCTTAACTCCGTAATTATTCACTTGCAGCGGACGTCCAAAGCACGCCTAAGTTAAACGCAGTAATAGAGAATTTAGGCCTTAATATGTGTTTATTTTATTGTTTTTTAAAAATTATTTCCCTTTGATTTTTATCTATTGTTAACCGCTTTGAACGTGAACTTGCAGGCCTTGAGCATGCGCAGATGCTCAAGGCCCAGCAGAAGAGGAGGCCGATCTTCGGGCACCGGCACCAAGCACAGGACATGCTGGTGCCAGTGCCCAGATGATGGTAAGAAGCGGCGGGGTGGTGCCCAATTGTGGCGGGAGGTGCCCAATCACGACGGGGGGGGGAGGTGTTCCCAATCGCATCTAGGGGGGCCGGATTGCGGGGGGGAGGGTGCCGGATCGGGGGGGGGGAGCACTCGTAAGGCGTCGATTTTGCAAATGTTTTGCTCGTCTTGCAAAACACTCGCAAACCGGTGCACTCGTAAACCGAGGTACCACTGTACTTTTTTACAGTAAGGGTGGCTACTTTTGTTGCATTACAGTAAGTTTCTTCCCTTTGCATTAGATTTCTTTACACATCCAGGGAGGGTGGTTGGGTGGGGGGAGGGAAATGTACTTTGAGGAGTTAAATTATTTAATTATAATATTGAAATCACATCATATGTGTTATTGTATTAATAATTAAGATGAGGATGGGAGTAAATGACTGTTTAATGTAATAACTGTAGTTATTAGTGCGTTCTATGCAGTATTTTATGATTTACCAATTGTATTGCACTATCAAAGTTTGAAAATCAATAAAGATTTAAGCAAGAAAGGGTGGTAGATGTGTGGAACAGTCTCCCGGTAGAGGTGGTAGAGATGGAGACTGTGTCAGATTTCAAGAAAGCCTGGGATAAGCACGTGGGATCTCTTAGTTAGAGGAAGAGATAATGGTTACAGCGGATGGGCAGCCTTTATCTGCCATCATGTTTCTATGTTTCTCTGTTTCAATGAAGCCAGGACTTAAATTGTGCATGTTTCACTCATACTCTTTATGGGTTTGGGCAAATCATTTCATTCTCTGTTGCCTTGTGTACAGCTAGGACTGAGAGCAGAGAAATAACTCATGCAACAGAATGTAAGTCATTTTGATCCTAGATGTGGAAAAACAATGAGTAAGGAGTGGAGGAGTTCTCCACTGGTTAGTACATTGACTTACAAACCTGGAGAACTGGGATCAATTCCCACTGCAGCTCCTTGTGATTCTGGGCAAGTCACCTAACCTTCCATTGCCTCAGATTCAGTGGCGTGGTAAGAGTGAGCGGCACCCGGGGCGTTGGTGCCCCTCCCCTCTTCCCTGCTCTCCCTGCCGCGCGTACGCGCCCACTTCCCTTCCCCCATACCTTTTTAAGTTCTCCGGTGTGTGCAGCATGCCCATGTTGGCGTTGGCTTGCCCTTTTGACATCAGTTCCTAGGCGCGGATCCTGGAAGTGATGTCTGAGAGCGCCGATGCCAACGCGGGCAGCAACCTCACGCCGGGGAAGTAAAAATGATACGGGGGAAGGCAAGGGGCTCGCGGTCGTGGCAAGGAGAGGAAGGGGTGGAGAATAGGAGGGGTGCCTTGCCCTTAGCAGGACTGTCTCTGGGGTGGACTCCCACCACCCCCACCCCCCTTTACTAAGCTGCTACCCAGATACAAAATAAGTACCTCTTTATAATATGTAAATCACTTTGCTTATAACCACAGAAAGGCAATATATCAATTCACTTTCCCTTCTCTAATCTAAAATTCAATATTTGTCAAACAATTGGCATGGCACATATTATAGAATAGGCATTGCATATCGTTATTGTGTTAGTTCTCAAGATACCGAAGCTACTGCTTTTCCTTGTCCAGATAAATTGAATATACAATATTTTGGAGCAGAAAGTGTTGGCCACGCTTAAAAGTTCACACGGTTACCATATTCCTGATCTAAAAGCCACCAGGTCACCTAGAAGCAGCAAGAGTTCAGATTCCAGGCCCCCATGCAAACATGCCTTATGATGCTGGGGAAACCAAAATCCCCTGCTGACCCAAGAGCTGGAAGGCAGGCTGCCTTTGAAGCCAAAACCATCCCAGGCTGTTTCTGTGATTTGGGGTCACTTCTCCAGTGTGCAGCCATCCTCCTATGACTCAAGAATGTCACCTCTGTATTGTGCCAAAACTTTACTGTCCCTGAGGGATAGAAGGTCTAAATAAGAATGTCCTGACCCCCTACAGCAGTGCTATGAAGCCGTGAAATCCTCTATTTTTTAGTACAATTGTAGATATTTTCTAAGCCCGTACTTTGTTGTGCAAATGCAAGCTACAGTCATAAATGAAATGAGCTAACCACTGGATTCTCTATAGGTCGACCAAAGTTAAGTTACTAAAAGATATGGATCTTACTATGAATATCAGAAACTCATTATAATCACAATTGACTGTAATAAATTGAATCAGCTGAATTATAACCAGCAATTTATATTTATAATTTATGTATTATCAGAAATTAGTACTTTATGTCCTATATAATGTAATATATCTCTAATTACTTTCTGTGATATGAGTGATGTGCTCAGTAACCACCACTGGCCATATTATAAAATAATAAAGTGACCACAATATCATGGAAACCATCATTGCACATCTAGGTTCCCTGTTCCTCTGTTAAACCAGAAAAGCACTGCCTGATAGAAATCAGTGTTCATGTATGAATGCTAATTGACTTAAAAAAGAAAAATGCTGTACTTATCTGGTTTAGATGTTATATGCTGGTATGAAGGAATCGGGTCAAAAATAAGGTGAATGCTCTGCGATTTAAAAGTTCATTAAGGATCATATAATTCCTCAGCTCATCTACACCAATAATCCTTTCATTAGCTCATATTGCTGTTTGCCAACTCCAGCTGAGTTTCACATTCATCTTCAGGGTAAACAGACGGTCTTCAGGTAGTAAATTTTTAAGCAGAACACTATCATGGCTTCTACGAAGGAAGAGATTTATATATTATCAGTTGTGCTAGGGAGTACAGATTCTAAATAGTTTGCAAGGGAATCCAGATCTGTGAAATCTTTTGTGGTATTATTTAGAGTAACACACATTCTGGAAAGGAACAAGATACCAAATCTGGCATTCAGTTCCTTTAGCTGTGGCCTGAATGTTGTTTTTGAAGTCGGGCTGAATTTTTGCTTAAATCTGGCACAAATTTAGAAGGTGCCTTAAGTTTATCTTTATGCATTATTGCCACTGTTTGTGTCGGATAATTTTTATTACTACTTGTCTAGGACACTTATGTCTAGTTTGCCGTTGTGATGGTACTTGAAGTGCAGAATCATTTTGAAAAAGTCAATCAAATTTGATGAATGTTTCCAGAAATTGACAAGATCTGAGCCTTCTCTGCCCTTAGGGACTCCCAGTAGCTGAATGTTATGTTTCCTTGCATTGTTATTGGCCTCATCTAAATCTTTTTTTCCAGCTTTGTCACGCAACGAACAGCGCTTTAGGGCTTTGATATTTTCATCAGTGCTTATCTGTTTTGCTTCCAGAGTTTTCATTCAAGTTTGTAATTGTGTAATTTCTGATTTCATAGTCACAATATGTTTTTTAATTTTTTCTATGTCTTCTTTTGTGCCAGTTAATAGACCTTTAAGTGACCATACTCCTTCCAGAATTGTCTGAGACATGTTTTCATCTGCTTTGGCTCCAGTTTGTTTGGGAGATGATATGGGATCAGGTTTTGATTTTCCTTTCTGGATGGTATTTATTTTTAGAATTTATATGCCACTTATAACCTAAGTGGTTTACATTCAGGTACTCAGATATCTTTATCAAATTCAGCTGTGTGTGAGATAATTAAAAATTACTAATTCTGTTCTTATTTTATGTAAATCTGCTGGAACTCTACACATCATTCAGTAGCACATACACACCCCTCCACAATTATTTATAACATTGTCAGTTTGCCAGGCCTGTTGAGAAAAATGCATACATATATATCAGCCAAATCATTGTCACTTATTTCATTTCACACTTTTCCATCAAGAGGGAGAAGAGGATTCCATAGGTTCAGCCATGTTCTTAAGGCAGAAGGAGACTTAGTGGAAGCCAATGGATGTCCAAGTCTTTCTACAGCTTACTCAAATGGCAAAAGAAGTTGTTTTATGACTTTTCCCTTTTTCTGCTTTTCTACTATTAAACTCTACCAAGGTTTTCTTGTACTACTGAGACCTCAACTTTTTCAACAGTAATCCTTGGTTGTCAGCATTCTGTAATACTAAAGTGCAGCCTATTAATGACTAAAGGGAGTGCCCAGGGAAAGGAGGCCTTCTGTAAACTACATGCCCTGTAATATGTTACACGTGCTACTGTAAAACAAGTGGAACAAATGATACAGATGGCAAAAACCAAGCTGAATAAATGATACAAAACCAATCAAAATGATATAAGAACATGATGTTCTCCCCCCCAAGCATATCCTTAGTGAGTATTAGCTGCAAGTATCAGGTCTCAGGCTTAGGTCATTAACTAAGCTTGAAGCCGTCACCATTAGTTCTATTATTTACAGTTATCAAATGTGAGCTCACTGAGCCCCTTGTGTGTCTGTTAGGCTTATTTAAAATCTTCCCATTCTATTTTGAGGGAAAGGGAACCTGGTGTGTGCTCTTTATGGATGTGAATTTCTTTGCATACAACACATTCAGGGTCCCTTTTTGCAAAGCTGCATTAGATGCTGAAGCACACCTAATGCAGTAAAAATGACCTAATGTAGGATGCGCTAACGTAAGCATGTGGCCATAAATGAAACAAATTGAAAAGGCATTTTTGACAGCCACACTAGAAATGGGCTTTGTGCATGAGGAAGGCCCGGGTGAGGATTCACTAAACCCCAAATTCTGTATATGGTGCCTTACTTTATGAACACAAATTGGTGCGCACACCTGATTTGCATGCACAACTTAATTATTTAACATGCTTAATCAGTGCTGGCAATTGGCAATTAAGATCTTATAATTGATGCTAATTGCCACCAATTAGAAGTTTTGTGCACTGCTTGATAGGTGCATTCTATAAAGTGGCGCGTATCACTTTGAGTAGGTGAACCTCAAAAGGGGGCATGGCCAGGGGAGGAGCATGAGTGGAATGTGGGCATTCCTAAAAGTTAGGCACACTGTGATAGGATATGCCCAATTCATGCACAACTTAGGCACAGGAATTTAGGTCTGGTTTTCCTTGGCCTGAATGGGTGCGCCTAAATGTTATGCCATATACAGCCGTTAAGCGTGATTCTATATATAACAGGATCCTTTTATAAAATTGCTGATTGGCGTCAGTATTTTTAATGCCATACATAGAATTGGGCCTATGCCCATTTCTTACCGCGCTTAGTAAAAGGGTCCTTCAGTTTGCTAAGACACCTTGAAATAAAAAGTCCATGCAACTTCAGTGTACAATGTTTTCACCTATGGATTAATGCATACAGGCAGTCTCCGTGCATTAAAAAGATTTAATGCTGAGTAAAAGAAAGTTGACACAAATGTGTTAAACGATCCCAAAAAATCCACAAAAATTATGAAGAAAAAGCCAAATTGTCTGAAACCAAACTGCAAATGTTTTCCTTGTACACATCCCTAATACCCTTAACTCATCACTTTTCTTACCCTTTTTTTTATTTTTTTATTTTTTTTTTGCATCATGAAGCAAATTTATCATCCTTGAGGTTTGGAAAATCATTCCTACTCTCAGCTTAAGTGTAAATGCAGCAACTGACCTTTTCCATCCATCCGGAATGTGACTTGTAGTACTTGAACACATATGGTGCTGAGATGCCTATTCAGCAGATACACTACCGTATTTTCGCGGATATAACGCGCACCATTGTAAAACGCGCACAGGGGTATAGCGCGCAGAAATCACGATGATATGTACAAAAACTTTTCTATACCGCGCTCAGGCATATAACGCGCATGCTGCCCGACTCTCCTCTGGCCACCCCGACTCTCCTTTCGCTCTCCCCGACTCTCCTCTGGCCACCCCGACTCTCCTTTCGCCCTCCCCGACTCTCATCTGGTTGCCCCGACTCACCCTGACTTTCGGTGCACTGCCCCGACTCTCCTCTGGTTGCCCCGACTCACCGTTCACCCGCCCTGACTTTCGGTGCACTGCCCCGCCTCTCCGTGCCTGTCCCCCTTGAAGTCCTGTCCCCCCTTGAAGGTCTGCCTGTCCCCCCTTGAAGTCCTGTCCCCCTTGAAGGTCTGCCTGTCCCCCTTGAAGATCTGCCTGTCCCCCCTTGAAGTCCTGTCCCCATCCTGAAAGCCTGATGCCCCCCCTCGACGTCCGATTCTTCTCCCCCCTCGGCAGGACCACTCGCACCCCCACCCCGAAGGACCGCCGACTCCCCGACAATATTGGGCCAGGAGGGAGCCCAAATCCTCCTGGCCACGGCGACCCCCTAACCCCACCCCGCACTACATTACGGGCAGGAGGGATCCCAGGCCCTCCTGCCCTCGACGCAAACCCCCTCCCCCCAACGACCGCCCCCCCCCAAGAACCTCCGCCCGTCCCCCAGCCGACCCGCGACCCCCCTGGCCGACCCCCACGACACCCCCACCCGCCTTCCCCGTACTTTGTGTAGTTGGGCCAGAAGGGAGCCCAAACCCTCCTGGCCACGGCGACCCCCTAACCCCACCCCGCACTACATTACGGGCAGGAGGGATCCCAGGCCCTCCTGCCCTCGACGCAAACCCCCCTCCCTCCAACGACCGCCCCCCCCAAGAACCTCCGACCGACCCGCGACCCCCCTGGCCGACCCCCCCACCCCCCTTCCCCGTACCTTTGGAAGTTGGCCGGACAGACGGGAGCCAAACCCGCCTGTCCGGCAGGCAGCCAACGAAGGAATGAGGCCGGATTGGCCCATCCGTCCTAAAGCTCCGCCTACTGGTGGGGCCTAAGGCGCGTGGGCCAATCAGAATAGGCCCTGGAGCCTTAGGTCCCACCTGGGGGCGCGGCCTGAGGCACATGGGCCAAACCCGACCATGTGTCTCAGGCCGCGCCCCCAGGTGGGACCTAAGGCTCCAGGGCCTATTCTGATTGGCCCACGCGCCTTAGGCCCCACCAGTAGGCGGAGCTTTAGGACGGATGGGCCAATCCGGCCTCATTCCTTCGTTGGCTGCCTGCCGGACAGGCGGGTTTGGCTCCCGTCTGTCCGGCCAACTTCCAAAGGTACGGGGAAGGGGGGTGGGGGGGTCGGCCAGGGGGGTCGCGGGTCGGTCGGAGGTTCTTGGGGGGGGGCGGTCGTTGGAGGGAGGGGGGTTTGCGTCGAGGGCAGGAGGGCCTGGGATCCCTCCTGCCCGTAATGTAGTGCGGGGTGGGGTTAGGGGGTCGCCGTGGCCAGGAGGGTTTGGGCTCCCTTCTGGCCCAACTACACAAAGTACGGGGAAGGCGGGTGGGGGTGTCGTGGGGGTCGGCCAGGGGGGTCGCGGGTCGGCTGGGGGACGGGCGGAGGTTCTTGGGGGGGGGCGGTCGTTGGGGGGAGGGGGTTTGCGTCGAGGGCAGGAGGGCCTGGGATCCCTCCTGCCCGTATGTAGTGCGTGGTGGGGTTAGGGGGTCGCCGTGGCCAGGAGGATTTGGGCTCCCTCCTGGCCCGATATTGTTGGGGAGTCGGCGGTCCTTCGGGGTGAGGGTGCGAGTGGTCCTGCCGGGGGGGGGGATGTATCGGACGTCGGGGAGTCGGCCGGGCAAGAGGGCTTGGGCTCCCTCTTGCTCCGATCGTGGATGCGGGTGGGAGCGCGTACGAGCGGTCGTTCGGGGTGGGGGTGCGAGCGGTCCTGTTGGGGGGGTGAATCGGGCGGGGTGGGAACTATGTTTAAAAACTTTTGTATACCGCGCTCAGGCATATAACGCGCGAGGGGTATGCGCGGTACGTAAAATCACGTATAACGCGCGCGTTATATCCGCGAAAATACGGTAGTTTATTTCGCTTCTGTATGAGGTTTTGTAATGTTACCCTGTGATAGATTTTTTTTATTTTTAATTTAATGAAGGCCTTTTTCTATTTCTAACTGTTCTTGAGTTTGTTGCTGAAGTTCTCTTGAGTGATTTCCCAAGTCTCGGAGTAATTCAAGTGAGATAGATGGGTCTCAAATGTTCTAGTTTTTTTGAGGGTGCTTGGTAGGACCCTACTCTGTAAAGCAGGGGTTCTCAAATCCAGTCCTCATGGTCCACAATCCAGACTGGTTTTCAGGATTTGCATAATAATTATGTGTGAAATCTATTAGCTTTCATTGGAGGCAGTGAATGTAAATACATCTCATACATGTTCAAGGGTAAAGTCTATAAATGACGCCCCAATTGTAGGCGGTGGTAGGCATCCTATTGCTGTCTAACCAGCCAATCATGACGCACCTAAAAAAAAACCACCCCGGGGCAGGCTGCCTACATTGTAGGCATTTCCACGAGCCTAGGGAGATGCGTAGGGCAGCTTAAGCTCGCCTAAGGCTAGGCATGGGCATGGTTTCACCTGGAAGTGACCTTAGGTGAACTTAGGTGGCCCTAGGCATCTCCCTAGGGCTGCGAAAGGTACCTGAATTTAGGCCAGCACCATGGGATCTGGCCAACCAGAGTCTTAGGCCACTCCCAGTGCATCCCAGAATACACTGGGAGGGAGGCCTATGATTCTGGTTGGCCCAAGCGCCTAAGACCCCTCCTATGAGAGAAGCCTTAGGTGCTTAGGCAAATCAGGGCCTTACGCCCCTCCCTGGTGCATCCCAGGATGTACTGGGAAGGGGAGGGCCCACCATTCCATGGAGGTGGGTCTGCCAGCCAGAGGGAGTAAGCATCCCTCCAGCCGACCTACAAGAAAAAGGTACGGGATGGATCCAGGTGGGCTTGGGGGATGTTGGGGTAGGGGCAAGTTTTCAGGGGGGGGTTTCCAGCAGGAGGGAGTGGGCATCCCTCCTGCCAGTGATCTTCAGGTGGAGGGGGTTTCTAGCAGGAGGACTTGGCATCCCTCCTGCCGTTGATCTTTGGGGTGTTCCGGCAGAAGGGACTGGGCATCCTTCTTGCTGGTGATCTTTGGGAGATGGTAGCAGGAGGAATTGGCACTCCTCCTGCCATGGACATTTGAGGATGGGAGGCATCAGAGGCTCCTGCAGGAGGGATGGGGTATCCTTCCTGCCGGTGATCTTTGGGGGATGGCGCAGGAGGAATTGGACACTCCTCCTGCTATGGATATTCGGGAGGGGGGCATTGGGGGTTCCGGCAGGAAGGATTGGGTATCCCTCCTGCCTGCCGACTTCATGGCTGGGGGGTTTCCTGCTGCAGCGACTGAGCTGATCACAGTAGGGAGATTCTCTTGCCATGATCAGCTCACCGGCAACGCCATTCTCTAACTGGCACCTGTGATTTGGATGCTGGTTAGAGAATCGAGGTGGTTAGGTGGGATTAGGCGTCTGTCCATCAGGACAGATGCAATTCTATATAGGACATGCTGGGCATCATAAAGAGGGGCATAACAACCAGGACGCGGGAAGTCATCATGCCATTGTATCGAGCGATGGTGCGTCCACATCTGGAATACTGCGTTCAGTATTGGTCGCCGCACCTCAAGAAGGACATGGCGGTACTTGAGAGAGTCCAAAGGAGAGCAACGAAACTGGTAAAGGGGCTGGAACACTGCCCATACACCGAGAGATTAGATAGGCTGGGGCTCTTCTCTCTGGAAAAAAGGAGACTCAGGGGAGATATGATAGAGACCTTCAAGATCATGAGGGGCATAGAGAGGGTGGATAGGGACAGATTCTTCAGACTGAAGGGGACAACAAGTACGAGGGGGCATTCGGAGAAACTGAAGGGAGATAGGTTCAAAACAAATGCAAGGAAGTTTTTTTTCACCCAAAGGGTCGTGGACACATGGAATGCGCTACCGGAAGAAGTGATCAGGCAGAGTACGGTACAGGGATTCAAACAGGGATTGGACGGATTCCTGAGGGATAAAGGGATCGTGGGATACTGAGAGAGATGCTGGGATGTAACACAGGTATAGAAAGCTAACCAGGAAATAAGTATAGTAACCCAATAGGTTGTGCATGTGCAAGACCGGAGGGTTAGGACTACGATGGGAAGATAGGACTTAAATGAGAAAACAAGGTGGCAAGTGAGCCCCTTCTGGTGATGCAGGTAGGTCGTGACCTGTTTGGGCCGCCGCGCGAGCGGACTGCCGGGCAGGATGGACCTATGGTCTGACCCGGCGGAGGCACTGCTTATGTTCTTATGTTCTTATGTTCTTATGACACCCTTGTGTGATTCTCAAAAGCTGCTTAGGCGGCTGCTGAGACTAAGCATCTTATATAGAATCAGGCCCTCATTGTATAAATCCTGAAAACCAGTCTGGGTTTTGGACTTTGAGGACTGGATATGAGTACCCCTGCTATAAAGGAATGTAGTCACCTATGTTCCTTTAAAACAGGGGTTCTCAAAACCTAATCCTTCAGACACACCCAGCCTGTTTGGTTCTCAAGATATCCACAATCAATATGTGTGAGATAAATTTGCATGCATTGCCTCTAGTCTTTCCTCATATGAAAGAAGTTCCATCTCCTTTATCATCTTGGTCACTCTTCTTTGAAGTTTCAAGTTTATTTAAAATTTATTATACCGCCCAATCGGTCTTCTAGGCAGTGTACAAATTTGTAAAAACAAAGGACAAACTTTAGGTAAAATAAAAGTTTGAAGTGACACTACGTCACCAAACTATAACTATAAAAACTTTTTTAAAAACTATTAAAAATACAGACAAACAAGAACATAGGGTAAAAGGCAAGAACTACATTAGGCAAAGTAAAAGACTCCTCCTGCCGACTTCATGGCTGGGGGGTTTCCTGCTGCAGCGACTGAGCTGATCACAGTAGGGAGATTCTTGATAACCTCATAGCAACGCATGCAGCAAAACTCGAACCCTCCATCACCAGATTATTAACCTCAACATCTGACTTCAAAGCATTCCGTAAAGAAATCAAAACACTGCTATTCAAAAAGTATATACAATCTACCTAATCTCCCTCTCCTCTTCCACTTACACCGACCAGGTTTTGCTCACTCCCTGGCACCCCTCAATCGACCAAAAATATATAAAAAAAAATAAAAATAAAAATACCTGGAACCTAATTCATCCTACCGAAACCGATTACCTACCAACGTATGGAAACAGACTATTTGATATGTATAGTAATGTAACCTGATTTATCTTCCAATGTTATTATGTCTACACACTCATCCTGTCATTAAGTCTATACCCTCAATCTGTATTCTCCAATGTCATGTACCCTCCTGGAAATGTCCAGCTCTCTTATGTAATCCGCTTTGAACCGCAAGGTACAAGCGGAATAAAAATCACTAATGTAATGTAAAAGAAAACAAGGAAAAAACAAGAGGGAGGGTGCCGCTATATCTTTTTTGAAATAAGGAGACCAGAACTGAACGCAGTACTCAAGGTGAGGTCGCACCACTAAGTGATAAAGAGACATTATAACATTCTTAGTCTTGATAACCATCCCTTTTCTAATAATTCCTAGCATCCTGTTTGCCTTCTTGGCCGCCACCACACATTGGGCAGAAGGCTTCAGCGTATTATCCACAATGACACCCAGATCCTTTTCTTGAGCGCTGACCCCCAAGGTGGTCCCTAGCATCTGATAACTATGATTTGGATTATTCTTCTCAATGTGCATCACTTTGCATTTGTCCACATTGAATTTCATCTGCCATTTGGACGCCCAGTCTTCTCATTTCCTAAGGTCTTCTTGCAGTTTTTCACAGTCCTCATGCATTTTAACAACTTTGAACAATTTAGTGTCATCTACAAATTTAATCACCACTCGTAGTTCCAATTTCTAGATCATTTATAAATAAGTTAAATAGCACTGGTCCCAGCACAAATCCCTGCAGTATAGCCCTATTTACCCTCCTCCACTGAGCGAATTGGCCATTCAACCCTACCCTGTTTTAAACTTGGATAATCTTTTTTTGATGTTGTAACATTTAGTGTAAATCATGTTTTATTGATGCACAATCAGCCAATACACAAAACAAAACAAGAGTTCAACAAGGTTGAGAACACCAAAAGTACAACAAAACAAGTGTAAACACAACACCCACCCCTGTACCCCCCTAACCCCTATCCAGTACCCTGAAAATAGCAAAGAGAGCAGAGACTGCTGAGCAAGCTGTGTTCTTATGCCGCTCAGCAAGCACCAAATAGGACAGCCCCCGCAACCCCCCCTAGAATCGATCCCCATTCCATCCAATGTACATATAACACTCACCTGTCCATCCATACCAACTATCCACACTTAGCCACACAGCATTCCAACCATCCCGGGGAAGCATCCGAGGGCATACGGTATCATCATCTAAACGAGTTTAAGACCAGACTTCTGGCCCTAGGGGAAAGCAATTGAATATAGGAGTCCCATATCTGCAAAAAAACTTTTTCCGCTTGAATGACAAGCGGGCATGGCATTGCTCCAAGAGCATCAAATTATGAAAGCGATTCCTCCAAGCCCAGTAAGCAGGTGCGGTCGCTTGCATCCAGACACTAAGGATAATCTTCTTACCTATAACAGCAGCCTTCCGGATCAACATCCGATGTCCCCGAGCAGACACCCTCAAAGATTCATACCAATCCAGAAGCAAGCCTACCGGCGACATCGGAAGAAATTGGCCAAAAAGCCTTTCCAGAAAGCGGAGTATTGCCCTCCAAAATACTTTCACACGAAGGCACCCCCAAAATGCATGAAAAAATGAATTACAGCCCTGTTGACATTTAGGGCAGGTCGGGGAAGAAATACCCTCGGCTTTGTGCACCCACTCTTGGGAAAAATATGCTCGATAGACCACTCAAAATTGGCATTCTCTCAGTTCGGCACTAATAGAAATAGAGGAAATACGATTAATAAGGGAAGGAAAATTAAGATTCAACAGGTATACCCAGATCTCTCCCCCTGTGATGCCCCAAAGCCTCATAAGACTTTCGAGGAGAGAGACATCGTAGAGCGCCATGCAACGCAGACACTGTCAGGCCACTATCATGAAACGGGGCAAAAAAGAGACGAAATTGGTGGCCCAAATGAAACCGTAGACCCGGGTGAACCAAGGACTCCACATAATGATGAATTTGTTTATAGACAAATAAACCACCCACCCCCAAGGAATGGAGCATGGGAAGAGCTCCCCAATATTTCATAGTACCTTCAGCGTCCAATAAATGTTCAAGAAGAAGCAAACCCTCTCCAGACCACCTTGCAAAGATGGGGTTATCGTTGCCAGGAAAGAATTGCGGATTACCCCGAATAGACAACTGATCTGAAACCTGAGGGTCCCCTCCAGCAACCTGACTAAGGCTCTTTAGCAAAAGCGCCAAGACCGAAGAAGAACACTGGACCAAAATGCAGGGGGCAAAAGGCGAACAGGTATCTGGGACAAAGAAAACAAGTGCCAAGGATGAAAAAGAGCAGATTCGAAGTCTCAAGAAAGATAATCATCACTCCATAAGCACCAGTTACCCAAGAAACGAAGCAGGTAAGCCAAGTTAAACAGGCCTATATCCGGAAGACCCAAAACGCCGAACCTCCCCGGGCCAAACAAGTAAGTGAGTGAGATCTGAGACCTCTTATCCTGCCAAAGGAAACGAGTCAACTGCAGATGAAGCTGTTGAAGATCCAGCTGTTGAAGACAAAGGGACAGTAACTGGAGTACGTATAGCCAGCGGGGAAAAACATCCATCTTATACAATTTAAGTTTGTAACTTTTAATTGTATGGCCTTTAACCTTGTAAACCATCTTGACTGGATTTACCCATGAAAAAGTGTATATACTGCCTTTCTGTGGTTACAATCAAATTTACATATTATATGCAGGTACCTGTTTCCTCATATCCACCTATGGGATTATTGCCACGTCAGACTCCAGTGTTTGTTGGTGTAGTTTGATATTTGAAATAAAGCATTTGAACTTTTAACTCCTGTGTTCAGGAACTGGCTCCACCTTTTGTGCTTTGTGGACGTTTCAAGTTTTCTCTCCATAGGAGCAGTTTTTTCTGTTTGTTCATCCACATTTGTGTATTTACATCATAGTAACATAGTAACATAGTAGATGACGGCAGATAAAGACCCGAATGGTCCATCCAGTCTGCCCAACCTGATTCAATTTAAATTTTTTTTTATTTTTTTTCTTCTTAGCTATTTCTGGGCTAGAATCCAAAGCTTTACCCGGTACTATGCTTGGGTTCCAACTGCCGAAATCTCTGTTAAGACTTACTCCAGCCCATCTACACCCTCCCAGCCATTGAAGCCCTCCCCTGCCCATCCTCCACCAAACGGCCATACACAGACACAGACCGTACATGTCTGCCCAGTAACTGGCCTAGTTCAATATTTAATATTATTTTCTGATTCTAAATCTTCTGTGTTCATCCCACGCTTCTTTGAACTCAGTCACAGTTTTAGTCTCCACCACCTCTCTCGGGAGCGCATTCCAGGCATCCACCACCCTCTCCGTAAAGTAGAATTTCCTAACATTGCCCCTGAATCTACCTCCCCTCAACCTCAAATTATGTCCTCTGGTTTTACCATTTCCTTTCTCTGGAAAAGATTTTGTTCTACATTAATACCCTTTAAGTATTTGAATGTCTGAATCATATCTCCCCTGTCTCTCCTTTCCTCTAGGGTATACATATTCAGGGCTTCCAGTCTCTCCTCATACGTCTTCTGGCGCAAGCCTCCTATCATTTTCGTCGCCCTCCTCTGGACCGCCTCAAGTCTTCTTACGTCTTTCGCCAGATACGGTCTCCAAAACTGAACACAATACTCCAAGTGGGGCCTCACCAATGACCTGTACAGGGGCATCAACACCTTTTTCCTTCTACTGACTACGCCTCTCTTTATACAGCCCAGAATCCTTCTGGCAGCAGCCACTGCCTTGTCACACTGTTTTTTCGCCTTTAGATCTTCGGACACTATCACCCCAAGGTCCCTCTCCCCGTCCGTGCATATCAGCTTCTCTCCTCCCAGCATATACGGTTCCTTCCTATTATTAATCCCCAAATGCATTACTCTGCATTTCTTTGCATTGAATTTTAGTTGCCAGGCATTAGACCATTCCTCTAACTTTTGCAGATCCTTTTTCATATTTTCCACTCCCTCTTCGGTGTCTACTCTGTTACAAATCTTGGTATCATCTGCAAAAAGGCACACTTTTCCTTCTAACCCTTCAGCAATGTCACTTACATACATATTGAACAGGATTGGCCCCAGCACCGAACCCTGAGGGACTCCACTAGTCACCTTTCCTTCCTTCGAGCGACTTCCATTAACCACCACCCTCTGGCGTCTGTCCGACAGCCAGTTTCTGACCTTGTTCAACAGCCTCCTATGAGGAACTGTATCAAAGGCTTTGCTGAAATCCAAGTAAATTACATCTAGCATATGTCCTCGATCCAGCTCTCTGGTCACCCAATCAAAAAATTCAATCAGGTTCGTTTGGCACGATTTACCTTTTGTAAAGCCATGTTGCCTCGGATCCTGTAACCCATTAGATTCAAGGAAATACACTATCCTTTCTTTCAGCAACACTTCCATTATTTTTCCAACAACTGAAGTGAAGCTCACTGGCCTGTAGTTTCCTGCTTCATCCCTGTGACCACTTTTATAAATAGGGACCACATCCGCTCTCCTCCAATCCCCAGGAATCACTCCCGTCTCCAGAGATTTGTTGAACAAGTCTTTAATAGGACTCACCAGAACCTCTCTGAGCTCCCTTAGTATCCTGGGATGGATCCCGTCTGGTCCCATCGCTTTGTCCACCTTCAGTTTTTCAAGTTGCTCATAAACACCCTCCTCCGTGAACGGCGCAGAATCTACTCCATTTTCTCGTGTAACTTTGCCAGACAATCTCGGTCCTTCTCCAGGATTTTCTTCTGTGAACACAGAACAGAAGTATTTGTTTAGCACATTTGCTTTCTCCTCATCATTCTCCACATATTTGTTCCCAGCATCTTTTAGCCTAGCAATTCCATTTTTTATCTTCCTCCTTTCACTAATATATCTGAAAAAATTTTTATCTCCCTTTTTTACATTTTTAGCCATTTGTTCTTCCACCTGTGCCTTCGCCAAACATATCTCTCTCTTGGCTTCTTTCAGTTTCACCCTGTAGTCCTTTCTGCTCTCCTCTTCTTGGTTTTTTTTATATTTCATGAACGCCAACTCTTTCGCCTTTATTTTCTCAGCCACTAGGTTGGAGAACCATATCGGCTTCCTTTTTCTCTTGTTTTTATTGATTTTCTTCACATAAAGGTCCATAGCCATTTTTATTGCTCCTTTCAGCTTAGACCACTGTCTTTCCACTTCTCTTATGTCCTCCCATCCTAACAGCTCTTTCTTCAGATACTTTCCCATTGCATTAAAGTCCGTACGTTTGAAATCTAGGACTTTAAGTATCGTGCGGCCGCTCTCCACTTTAGCCGTTATATCAAACCAAACCGTTTGATGATCGCTACTACCCAGGTGAGCACCCACTCGAACATTATAGATACTCTCTCCATTTGTGAGGACCAGATCCAATATCGCTTTTTCCCTTGTGGGTTCCGTCACCATTTGTCTGAGCAGAGCCTCTTGAAAGGCATCCACAATCTCCCTACTTCTTTCCGATTCCGCAGTCGGAACATTCCAGTCCGCATCCGGCAGGTTGAAATCTCCCAACAGCAGAACCTCCTCTTTCCTTCCAAACTTTTGGATATCCACAATCAGATCCTTATCAATTTGCTGCGATTGAGTCGGAGGTCTGTAGACTACACCCACGTAGATAGAAGTTCCATCTTCTCTTTTCAGAGCAATCCATATCGCTTCTTCCTCTCCCCAGGTCCCTTGCATTTCGGTCGCTTGGATATTGATCTTTACATAGAGAGCTACTCCTCCACCTTTATGACCATCTCTGTCCTTCCTAAAAAGATTATATCCCGGTATGTTTGCATCCCATCCATGTGATTCACTGAACCATGTCTCTGTGATAGCAACAATATCTAGATCTGCCTCTAATATCAGGGCTTGCAGATCATGAACTTTGTTGCTTAGACTGCGAGCATTTGTGGTCATCGCTTTCCAGCTATTTTTCAGCGATAATCTCTATTTTTCAGTGATAATCTGCATCCCTGAGGAATGCTTGTCCGCCGAAACACAGACTGTGTTGGGTCCTGTTGCACTGCAACATATGTGGATGTGTATTTTTTTGTCTTGGAATAATACACCAATAAAGCAGCATCATGAACATTGTTCTCCACAGTCTCTTTTGGTTTCTGGTACCTGTTTTGTACCTGAGGCAATGGAGGGTTAAATGATTTGTTCAGAGTCAGAAGGAGCTGCAGTGGAAATTAAACCTAGTTCCCTAAGTTCTCCGGCCACTGCACTAACCACTAGGCTACTCCTTCAGCCATGATAAATGACAACAGAATTCAAATGATACCATAATAGGCAGCATGGATGAACATTCTTATAACATGGATTTGATAAGTACAATATCAGCATAACATGAATGAACACCCCCCAAAAAAGCTTTCTTGGGTTCCAGTAGACACAGGAAACAAGGACAAGAACATTCCACTTATCGAAACATTATTGAGTAGCCTCAAGGGTGCTTGTGGTATGGGAAATCCTCGTTATTCTTGTTTTATGACTACACGATGTGATTCTTTCTTTTATCTGTTCCATAATGTTTCTAAATCTTCCATCATATGCTATCTAGCTTTTTCAAAACATGTTTAAATTGTAAATGCCAAAGGATGACTCAGTAAACTGATAATGTCAAAGAGTTTTTCCCACGAGCTAAGACTCCGTTTCCAATTCATTCCATTTTTTTTTTTTTTTTTTGGGGGGGGGAGTTGGGAGGAGGGTCAATGAACTTTTCCTGATTTAGAGAAAGAGGTTTTGAGATTTTGACTCTTTGATCTAAGAAAAGAGATATCATCAAAAGCTGTTTGTGTTAACAGGCTGCAGAAACCGAGAAAGTGAACCCTTGTCTTTCAAAGCTCATAACTCAATAAATCAGATTGTCTGTAAGACACAATTGTCCTCTTTGTTTTTTTATATTCCATTAGAACTCCCACTGACTAGTGCTGGCCAATAGCTGTCACAACTAATATTGGGAAATATCAGAATAGAATGACAAAAAAGTGCCTTCGATGAACCTTTATCATCCAAGTAGCCATGTGGACAGGGGCAGCAGAGCGTCTTTATGACTTGGGGGGGGGGGAAGTAGAAAAAAAATTCTCTGCTCTTGCCCTTGAAGCTCTGTAGTAACTGATGATGTATGGGCTAAAATGTTTGACTGGGCCATAGCTCCTATGACCTACCCCATTCTTATGCTTATGGTGATGCAGATATCAGATAGCTATTTATTGCTATCTATGGGGTACGTTTATTAAAGTGCAATAACTGATTTAGTGCATGCTAATGATTTGTGTGTACTAAGGGCCTGATTCTGTATAGGATGCTGGTTTCTGCATCTGCCCAAGAAACAGCTAAGAATCACACACTGGTGTACAGAATCGCGTTTGCCCTAAGGGACAGACGACCAACCCTACCTAACCGGCCCAATTCTCTAACCGGCACCCAGGTCATGGGTGCCAGTTAGAATATTGCGCCTGATTCCTTGCCATCAGCTGAGAGGCTGTGGCAAAAAAAAACAATCCCCCTCCCCCCAAAGTCATCCGGTAGGAGGGATGCCCACTCCCTCCTGCTGGTAACCTCAAACCCCCACACAAACTCAGCTGGCAGGAGGGATACCAACTCCCTCCCACCAGAACCCCCAAAGCCCCTCCAAAGCAAGCCAGGCAGAAGGGATGCCCACTCCCTCCTGTCACCACTCCTCAAACTCGAACCTCCCACAGACCCGAACACCCCCCCACCCCCAAGGCTCAGGCCCCTAACTCTACCTTCTACTTACCTTTCAGTTGAATGCCTGGCCAGAGGAATACTCACACCCTCCAGCTGGTCGGTTCACCACTCCAAAATGACGCACCTTCCCCTTCCTGGTGCCTTAGGCACCTGGGCCAACCGAGTCTTAGGCCTCCTTCCCAGTGCAACCAGATGCTGTTGTTTCATTCAAAGTTTTAGGGGGTGAGAGGGGGGTCAGTGACCACTAGGGGAGTATGGGGGGGGTCATTATTTAATCCCTCCAGTGGTCATCTGGTTAGTTTGGCTACCTTTTGACACTTAGGGACTTCTAAAAGAGGTCTAGCCCAAAATGTCTAAGTTCTTTCCAAGACGTCTTAGGAAAGGTTTGATTATTCCCGCAAGATGTCCAAGTCTGGAACGCCTAAAGCCCACCCATAACATGCCTCTTAACACACCCACTTGAACTGTGGATGCACAGTGGATGATATGTCTTGCTAGATGTCCAGGAAAACATTTTCAATTATTAGGACTTGGTCGTCTCAGCAATTAGGACATCCAAGTGCCCATCTAGGTGTTTTTTTTTATGTTTTAGTTTTTTTGATTATGCCCCTATTTGGCACCTCACTTTATATATTTAACCTTTTTTTTTTTACTTCTGTCCATACTTTTGCTGTCCTGATTTATTTTTTAAGTTTTAGCTTTATGCAGCATTCTCATTTGTGTTCTTCCTTTTGTGAACTTCTATATTTTGTGAACACTATCATTTTTGCCCCTTTTCTACTGTCACTTCATTGGTGAACCATAATAGTTTTCTTTTCTTCTTGCTTTTATTCCTTTTCTTTATATAAAGATCAGTAATTCTTTTTAAAGCCCCTTTCAGCTAATCCCACTATCTCCGATATTCAGTTGGCGGCAGGCAGTGCTTTGATTGCTGCTGGTGTTCAACCTGGACAGTCAATGCTAGGCTGTTTCTGGCAACCAGTATTGAATATTCAAGTTTTTTAACGCTGGCTGGCACATGTCCAGTTAAATGAATATTCAGATTTAATTAGGCTATGGCTTAACAGGCAAATATTGGCCTGCTTTTTAAGTGGCCTTATTTGCCTGCTAAGCCTATCTGGTTAAGTTCCAAATATTGGTTCTTAATCGGTCACATTCCCAGAATGTCTCCAACATCACTGACTTTTTTTATCGGTGTTAACCGGTCTTTTACAGCAGTGATAACCGGTTAAACGTTTCTGAAAATGACAGTTTATCTGCCGAGAAGCAGGCTAACCAATCAGTGGTTGTTTCCAGCCTGTTAACTCGCTTTGAATATTGGCTGGACTGTCTTTTCACTTCCCTTATTTCCTCCCATCTTGCCAGCTCCATCTTAGTTTTTTAGATGCACTTTCTCCATTTGTAAGTACTAAATCCCCCTCCATCAGCATGTGTGTGAGAGAAAGTTCCTTGCATGACATCCGCTTCTTTCCAGATTTTCAGATGGGTTACTCCAGTCACCCAGTCTAATTTCATGTCCACCTTTGTAATATCACTGATGAAATCTCTGTCCAGCCTTCTGTTTGAGTCAGAGATTTGAACATGCCATCTCTTTATTTCAACATTATCTACAGGGCTTCCATTGCCCCCCTTCCCCCTCCCCCGTCTTTCATCTACTTTAAGGATATTCTTGTTATCTCCTCCTTTTTAGGCCAACTCTATCCCTCCTGAATAGAATTATAGTAGGTATATAACAACCACAATGTCTAAGTCCATTTCCACCATTAGGGCTTCCAGATCAGGCATTTTATTGCCAAGGCTGAGAGAATTTGTGCTGTGCTGACAGCCTTCCACCGATTTTTAGATTGTTCATTGTGTAAAGTTCTTATTCTGGTCTCGTTCCTCCCCCTCTCTCCTTTGTTACTGCTAAGTGAATTGAGACAGTCTCTCTTTTGATTTTCCAGCCACCATTACGCTTTCGTTGGGAGGGGGTGATATCCTGAACTGGCTTTCTCCCACCTGCCACCCCCTTCTTCTAGATACCTACAATGGCGTAGTGAGAGAGCTTGGCACCCAGGGCAGTGGCACCTTGCATCACCGCATCGTGCCCCCCCTCACTCCTCCCTGCCGCTTGAGCGCCCTCCCCTCCTCACCGTCCCTTGCGTACCTCTTTAAATGTTCACCAGCGTGAGCAGACCAAGACATGACATCAGAAGGAAGCCGAGGCGGGCGCAAGCAGCAGGTGGAAGATGCTACTCACGCTGGTGAACATTTAAAGAGGTACACAGGAGACAGAGAGAAGTTGAGGCACAGGCACCCCCATGAAGACAGTACCCAAGGTAGTCTGCTCCCCCTTACTTCACCATACCTGTCCACATATTAATTTAATATTTCACTTGACATCCTTTTTTCTAGAACAGACCATAGAAGGACTACTCTCGAATGCTGAAGGGAGAGAGAGAACTCTAATTAAAAAGTCTCCCATTTAAACCTCTACTCAGGACTGTCAAAAATATACAGTACAGTGGTACCTCAGAATCTGAACACCCCAGAACTGGAATGCTTTGGAATCCGAACCTTTTTTTGTAGTAAATTTTGCCCCAGAATCTGAACTCTGCTTTGGGATCCAAATGCCCTGAACATTGTATGTTTCTGTTTCTGCCCCAGAATCTGAATGCTGCTTTGGAATATTTGTTAATATTTTACCTTAAAATCCTGTGTATTTACTGTTAAAATTTGAGTTTTTGGGACCCAGGAACGGATTAATCCAGTTTCTGTTATTTTCAATGGGAAAAATTGACTTGGAACTCGAACGCTTTGGAACTCGAATGGGTTTCTGGAACGGATTAAGTTTGGATTCCAAGGTATCACTGTATATTAAAATCCACTTACCCGTATTTTTCGCTCCATAAGACGAACCTGACCATAAGACGCACCCTAAATTTAGAGGAGGAAAACAAGAAAAAAAGTATTCTGAACCAAATTCTCCCTGCCAAGCTTTGCACCCAACCCCACACTCATTGCCAGGCTCTGCACCCTGTCCCCCTCCCTGCCAGGCTCTGCACCCTGCCCACCCTCTGGTGGTCTAGTGATAGGCTTTTTAAAATATGCAATGTCACCTCGGTAACAACTATAGAAAAATATACAAATATAAGGCAAAATATAGACAGCAGATATAAATTTTCCAAACTGACATATTTTGATTACTAAATTGCAAATAATATCATTTTTCCTACCTTTGTTATCTGGTGATTTCTTTCTTTCTTTCTTTCCTTCCTTCCTTCCATCCTCAGGCCCAACAATTGTCCCTTCTTCCCTCTCTCCTATGTTCCCTTCACTGCCTTTGTCATCTCCCCCCCACCCCCCCACTTCAGGCCCAACAATTGTCCCTTCCTCCCTCCTATGTTCCCCTCACTGCCTTCCAGCCTGTCCTCTTCCGCCCCCCCCCCCCCCCATGCCTGCTTTTAATCCCGGTGCTTCCCTTGCTGGACGGCTGTGGCAGTGAGCTTCGCGAGAACAGCCTGCAGCCATTCAGGCAGGCGCACGGGACCACGCAGGCATGCCTGCCTTGTTCGCCACTCTGCCTCTCCCTGCCACAGCTGTCCGGCAAAGGAAGCGCCGGGATTAAAAACAGGTACAGGAGGGGGAAGCTCACTGCCGGGAGGAGGGGGAAGCTCACTACCAGGGGGGGCTCACTGCCACAGCTGTCCAGCAAAGGAAGTGCCGGGATTAAAAGCAGGCACAGGGGGGGGAAGGGGGGAGCAGCTCACTGCTGCAGCCATCCAGTGAGAGAAGCGCCGACATTAAAAGCAGGGAGGGGGAGGGTGGCTCACTGCCGCAGCCGTCTAACGATTAAAAACAGGTGGGGTGTGGTATTCGCTCCATAAGACGTACCCTTATTTCCACTCACATTTTGGGGGGAAAAAAGTGCATCTTATAGAGTGAAAAATACGGTAGTTGGACTGGTGTGTTTGTGCTCTAAGGAAAAATGCTATATCTATAGTCTGTATCTCTGGCTTGTTTGCATTCTCCTGAACCCTATTTTAAAAAAAAAGGGACCCCCAAAAGTACAGCATAAGCGCTAATATTAGAAGTGAGCCTGCAAGGAGACAGAGGACAATGAGCAGAAAGAACATGAGCACACATCTCAGACATCAGTCTTTTACTTAGCTTACAAAATATTACAGCTTCTTTAAAATGAATAATGTTCTGTGTCCAATAGTTAACTAAAAATCTCATTACTGCCCTTTATACAGTATGCACACTGGCACATTATATATCTTATTAAATACTTGAAGTTTAGAAAATTAGATTTTTTTGAAAGCCTCTAAAGAAAGGGCTAGTGTACTCCAAGCCTTACTTCTGCTAAATCTGTAGAAATGGGCTAAATACATCAAACTGGGAAAGAGGGAACAGGACAAAGAGAGGAAATGAACTGTGCAGTTGTAAATCCCTTTCAGAGTTCAAAGGGACATGATTCCTGGACTCTAGTAAATGGCATTGAAGAACTATTTTATTACATTTCACAGGTAGAAGCCAGTGCAGGCCAGGGTGACTTTCTAACTGTGCTCTTAATGGGACAATGCTGCAAAGTATTGTCAGTGTAGGACCAGTAAAACTATGTGAGCAAGAGAAAATGGGTCTATCAAAATGCACAAGACTGGTGCTAGGAGCCGACTTTATGATGTGATTCAAACATTTTTTTGCCACAATATTGAAGAATTTATGTGGGGTGTTCAATAATTTATCTACCTGAATACAAAAGGAAGTTGCAAGCATGTTGAAACAAGTCTTTGTATGTTGTGACACGGCTCAGTGCGAGTCTTAACATTCCAAGAGACAGGATGTCAGGAGAGTCCTTGTGCGAATCAAGTAAGAAATGAAGATTTAGAGCACTATTCAGTGATAAAATTTCTCACAAAATAAAGGAAAAAGCCAAAGGAGATCCATGAACGCATGATTGCAATTTATGGTGAGTCTGCCCCATCATCCTACAAAGTAAAATTTTGGAACAAGCAGTTTAAATGGGGTAGAGAGTCCACTGAAAATGACCCTCACACTAGACAGCCCATGGAAGCGTGCAGAAATGTGCAAGAAAGTTGCAAGAAATGTGCAAGAAAGTTGAGGATTTAATTTTGGCAGACAGACAAATTAAGGTTTCCTGAATAGATGAACAAATGGGCATCTCGGCAGGTACAGTTTGGAAAATAATTCATGAAAAGTTGGGCGTGTCCAAGGTTAGTGCAAGATGGGTTCCAAGAATGCCATGTCAGAAGGCCATGAGGCTCCAGTGCTGTCAGGAGAATTTGGAGATGCTCCCTGAAGACCAAGTGAATTTTTTTCTTAATTTGGTGACTGGAGATGAGACTTGGGTCTATCACAGAGATCCTGAGTCCAAAATGGAATCAATGCATTGGAAGCATAAGTCATCCCCCACCCCAAAAAAGTTCAAGACAGAAAAATC
The DNA here is from genome assembly GCF_902459505.1 of Geotrypetes seraphini. NCBI lineage: Eukaryota > Metazoa > Chordata > Amphibia > Gymnophiona > Dermophiidae > Geotrypetes > Geotrypetes seraphini. Next base: position 372,035,418 of record NC_047085.1, read on the forward strand.
TGCAGGCAAAGTCATGGAAACTGTCTTCTGGAATGATGAAGGACTCTTGCTTCTGGAGTTCATGCCACACAAGACAACCATAACTGTGGAGAGTTACGCCACCACTATGATCTCCTTTGTAGGAGTCAATCAAGGAGAAAAGATTAGGAAAATTCAAAGCAGGTGTGCTGTTTCTTCACAGCAATGCACCAGTGCACATTTCATGACAATCACAGGCTGCCATCTGAAAATGTGGGTTTCAGCAGCTGAACCATCCACCTGGCTCCCTCAGATTATTTCCTGTTCTGAGTAGTGAAAAAACCTCTCTGCGGGCAGTAGTTTTCAAGTGATGAAGACATCAAGGAAGCTGTGACGTCCTGGCTTGAAGGTTTCAAGCTACTTGTCTGACATCACTACCTGCATGGTTCGCCAAGACTGATCTCCTTATTTTTCCACCTAAACCTGTCTTTCATTTTCCCCCTGTATTCTTTTTCTGTAAACAACACCCTCATCTCGTTTTGTCAGCTTGCAATTTTGGGGTAATCTTTAACTCATCTCTCTCCTCTTTACATATCCAATAGACTGCTAAACCTGTCATTTCTTTAATATCGCTAAAATCAAACGCTTCCTTTCTGAGTGCACTATCAAGACCCTCATCATACCTTCATCACCTCATGCTTAGACTATTGCAACCTACTTCTCATTGGCCCTTCACTAAACCATCTCTCTCGCCTTCAATGTGTTCAGAACTCTGTTGCATGCCTCATATTACATTACACCATTACCTTGCAGTTCAAGGCGGATTACATAAAAGTTTTCAGAGATTACATAAAAGTTTACAGGAATAGCATAAGAGGTGTTGTTAATGTTGCTGTGCCCATCGCTGTGCCCACATTAACCTTCTACTCAAGTTACTTAATTGGCTCCCTATTAGTTTCCACATACAGTTCAAACTCCTCTTAAATAGAGAGCTGCACGGGAACGGGGACGACGGGAATCCCGCGGGACCCGCGGGCATCCCGCGGGTTTCCCCTTTGGGTCACGGGGATCCCGTGGGGACGCCCCTAGGGTCACGGGGATCCCGTGGGGACGCCCCCTAGGGTCGCGGGGATCCCGTGGGGACGCCTCCGAGGGTCGCGGGGTTCCTGTGGGGCTGGATGTACTCAGTCGCGCGGCTCTTCTCCCTACCTTCTCTGCTTGCAGCACAGAGCCGAACGGAAGTCTTCCCAACGTCAGCGCTGACGTCGGAGGGGAGGGAGGGCTTAAACAAAGCCCTCCCTCCTTCCGACGTCAGCGCTGACGTCGGGAAGACTTCCGTTTGGCTCTGTGCTGCAGGCAGTGCAGGTAAGGAGGAGAGTAGCCTCGCGGTTCGAGTGGCTACCAAGGGAGGGGGCGGTCCGCCCCGCCACACCCCGCCCCGGTTGCAGCACAGCCGGCCAGGTCCCCTTACTTTTGTGGCACTTCCCCGACCGACCGACAACAGCCCCGGTCCGACAATCCTCCCTGCCCTGTAGCCGCGAATCTAAATTATCTTCTTACAGCAGCTGTAATAAGGTAATTTAGATTCGCAGTTAAGGGCAGGGAGGTTTGTCGGACCGGGGCTGTTGTCAGTCGGTCGGGGAAGTGCCACAAAAGTAAGGGGACCTGGCCGGCTGTGCTGCACCCGGGGCGGTAGAGAAGGAGTGGGGAGAAGGAAGCTGAAAGGCCATGGGGAAGACGGGGGGGGGGGGGGCAGGACTCTGAAAGCACTTGAAGACAGAGGAGGGAGAAGGACGCTGAAAGCACATGGGGAATACAAAGGGGTGGAGAAGGACGCTGAAAGGCCATGGGAAGGGCGGGGGGGGAGGACTCTGAAAGCACTTGTGGAAGACAGAGGGGGGAGAAGGATGCTGAAAGCACATAGGGAAGACAAAGGGGTGGAGAAGGACGCTGAAAGGACATGGGGAAGACGGGGGGGGCTGGAGAAGGATGCTGAAAGGCCATGGGGAAGACAGAGGGGGGAGAAGGATGCTGACAGGACATGGGGAAGATGGGGGGAGAAGGACGCTGAAAGGAAATGGGGAAGAGAGAGTAGGGAGAAGACGCTGGCAGGGAAGAAGACAGATGCCAGACTATGGGGGGAGCGGAGAGAAGAAGATGGGTGCCAGACCAATTTGGAAGGGGGAAGAAAGGGAGAGGCACAGTAACAGAGCAAATGGAAGATGCAGAAGGAAGAGAGACAGTGGATGGAAGGAATTGAATGAGAACATGAGGAAAGCAGAAACCAGGCAACAAAGGTAGGAAAAGAATTATATTTCTTTTTTTTTATTTTGCTTCAGGATAAAGTAGTATATTAGTTGTGTTGATAAAAATTTATAAACATTAGAGACTCTGGTAGAAACCCATTTGCAAAGTATGTATTCTTCCCAATTAATATTTTCAAATTAATAAAGTCTTTTTGCTTATTTGTAAATGGGTTTCTACCAGAGCCTTTAATTCAGTAGCATAATTAAATGAAATAACTATTTCTGAAGTTTATACGGACGGGCGGGGACGGAGGGGATTCCTCGCGGGGACGGGTGGGGACGGAGGGGATTCCTCGCGGGGACGAGTGGGGACAGAGGGAATCCTCACGGGGACGGGTGGGGACGGGTGGGATTCCTCACGGGGACGGGTGGGTCGGGTGGGACTTTGGCGGGGATGGGTGGGGACGGGTGGGATTTCTGTCCCCGCGCAACTCTCTACTCTTAAAGACCAAGTGTATTCACTCCACAGCTCCTCAGTATCTTTCCTGTCTCATCTTTCCCCACATTCCCATCTGGGCACTCCACTCATTGGATAAGTATCTCTTATCTGTACCCTTCTCCTATACAGTCAGCTCCAGACTCTGTCCCTTCTACCTTGCTGTATCGTATGCCTGGAACAAACTGCCTGACTCAGCATATCAGGCTCCATCTCTGGCAGTATTCAAATCCAGACTCAAAGCCCACTTCTTTGACAATGCTTTCAATTCCAAACTCCAACCCACCTTCTAAACACCAATATCAGTCTTATCATTCCCTCTGTAATTCCCCCACCTGAGCACAGTGTATTTATGCACTTTCTTGTCCAGTTTGTCTGTCTTGACTAGACTCTTTATAAACTCTTTATAGTTCTGTGTTTTGATGCACAGTGCTGATCTAGTAGCGCTATAGAAATGATTAGTAGTAGTAATATTTGGATCCGCTGGGAAAAGTGACCTGGACTGAACATTATAAGACAGAACACTGTACTCAATGGTCCCACCAGCCCTATGTTTCCAGTATAGCTGTGAATACACTTCTCCCTCCGAATCCGCGGTTTCAGTATCCACAGATTTGGATATTCGTGATTTTTTTTTTTTTTTTGGAAACAGGAAACGCTGCATTCCGGACCTCCCCACCTCCCTCCCGCCTTCCCCCCAGCGTCCCAGACCTTACCTGGTGGTCTAGCGGGCTTTCGGGGAAGGAGCGATCTTCCTATGCTCCTGCCCCGTGAATATCACTGAGACAAAATAGCTGCAAGGAGTTCCTGTCGTAGTTTCGAAAGTTATTGAGAAAGACATGGGGGAAGCCACTGCTTGCCTTGGATGGGTTTTTGGCCAGGTACTAGTGACCTGGATTGGCCACCATGAGAACAGGCTACTGGGCTTGATGGACCATTGGTCTGACCCAGTAAGGCTATTCTTATGTTCTTATGACAGATAGGTAAAAATGCTTGAGTGCCTACATTTAAATAAAATAAATAAATAAATAAATAACCTACTGTATATAAATGGTAGTTGCAGCAATACCAAGGTACACTTGTATTCTATAATAGAACCTAGGTGCCTGGGTTCAATAATGGAATAGGTACTTACTACACAACCTTGGGACTCCTAAATTAAGGCACCCAGATATTGAATTGCCTCCATAGAGAATAATGTGCTAAACTATTTTCCCATAGAACATGCTGTTTTACGACACGTAAATGGATTCTTATAAAATTAGGTCAAGCCTGAATGTAAACATGGTGCAATGCTGTGGCATATTTCTACAGTAGGTGTACTCGGGGGTGGACCACAATATATGCACATATTTTATAATGTATACACATAAAGTGCCTGCTCACTTTTATGCCTGCTCGGGATTAGGTGTGATTTTCTGCAGGATATGTGCTGGTAATTTTATAATGACCTACCAAATATCACAGCTCTAAATCATTAAGACTCTTATATAAGTGAATAAATCATTAGATAAATAAATATGCTGAATAAATATCGTGTAAAGTGCTCAGACCCGACAACCACTCTTAGTTCAGTGCCATCGCTCAACTGTGGCTGCCTATGGGACCATCATCGCTCTCTTTATCGTCCCTTGCCTCCCTTAATTTCAGATACAAAATCCATGCTCGTGTGTTCATCATGATTTTCACCATGATTTGTAGTTGTTTTTAACAAGAGCACGTTTACAGCACCAGCACTTTCAAAGGGTTTCACCTGTGGTTGCTGAGCAGTTACCAACGGGCCTCCCATCAATAATTTTCAGATAAGTTACCAATATATGATATTTTGCATGGATTTTATATCTGATATTAAGGGAGGCAAGGGACGGTAAAGAGAGCGATGATGGTCCCATAGGCAGCCACAGTTGAGCGATGGCACTGAACTAAGAGTGGTTGTCGGGTCTGAGCACTTTAAACGATATTTATTTAGCATATTTATTTATCTAATGATTTATTCACTTATACAAGAGACTTAATGATTTAGAGCTGTGATATATTTGGTAGGTCATTACATATAAAATCACAGAATATACGAACTGATATCCCTAGTAGCTGAATATACTGGTATTTTATGACACGTGAGATACCTGCCGGCTGATATTCAGCGCTATTTAATCATCCAGAAACGTTGCTGACTGGTTAAATAGCACTTAACTGGTTAAATGTGAATATTCAGCATGAAATAATTGGTTATCTCCACTGAATATTCCCGGTTAGCAGATAAAAGTTAACCAACTATCAATGAATACCGTATTTTTGCGGATATAACGCGCGCGTTATACGCGTTTTTTATGTACCGCGCATACCCTTCGCGCGTTATATGCCTGAGCGCGGTATACAAATTTTTTTTTACATATTTCACACCCCGCCCGACGCCCGATTCATCATCCGGAAGGACGCTCGCACCCCCACCGCTCGCACCCCCACCCCGAAGGACCGCCGACTCCCCGACAATATCGGGCCAGGAGGGAGCCCAAACCCTCCTGGCCACGGCGACTCCCTACCCCCACCTCGCACTACATTACGGGCAGGAGGGATCCTAGGCCCTCCTGCCCTCGACGCAAACCCCCCCCCCCCCCACCGACCGCCCCCCCCCAAGAACCTCCGACCGCCCCCCCAGCCGACCCGCGATCCCCCTAGCGACCCCCACGACCCCCCCACCCCCCTTCCCCGTACCTTTGGTAGTTGGCCGGACAGACGGGAGCCAAACCCGCCTGTCCGGCAGGCAGCCAACGAAGGAATGAGGCCGGATTGGCCCATCCATCCTAAAGCTCCGCCTACTGGTGGGGCCTAAGGCGCGTGGGCCAATCAGAATAGGCCCTGGAGCCTTAGGTCCCACCTGGGGGCGCGGACTGGGCCAGGGTCCCCCCCCAGCCCCCCCCCCCCCCCCCCCCACCATCCCCCCCCCCCCCCCCCCAACCCCGACCATGTGCCTCAGCCACGCCCCCAGGTGGGACCTAAGGCTCCAGGGCCTATTCTGATTGGCCCACGTGCCTTAGGCCCCACCAGTAGGCGGAGCTTTAGGATGGATGGGCCAATCCGGCCTCATTCCTTCGTTGGCTGCCTGCCGGACAGGTGGGTTTGGCTCCCGTCTGTCCGGCCAACTACCAAAGGTACGGGGAAGGGGGGGGGGGGGGTCGTGGGGGTCGCCAGGGGGATCGCGGGTCGGCTGGGGGGGCGGTCGGAGGTTCTTGGGGGGGCGGTCGTTGGGGGGGAGGGGGGTTTGCGTCGAGGGCAGGAGGGCCTGGGATCCCTCCTGCCCGTAATGTAGTGCGGGGTGGGGTTAGGGGGTCGCCGTGGCCAGGAGGATTTGGGCTCCCTCCTGGCCCGATATTGTCGGGGAGTCGGCGGTCCTTCGGGGTGGGGGTGCGAGTGGTCCTGCCGAGGGGGGAGAAGAATCGGACGTCGAGGGGGGGCATCAGGCTTTCAGGATGGGGACAGACCTTCAAGGGGGGACAGGACTTCAAGGGGGGACAGGCAGACCTTCAAGGGGGACAGGCAGACCTTCAAGGGGGGACAGGACTTCAAGGGGGACAGGCAGACCTTCAAGGGGGACAGGCAGACCTTCAAGGGGGGACAGGACTTCAAGGGGGGACAGGCAGACCTTCAAGGGGGACAGGCAGACCTTCAAGGGGGGACAGGACTTCAAGGGGGACAGGCAGACCTTCAAGGGGGACAGGCAGACCTTCAAGGGGGGACAGGACTTCAAGGGGGGACAGGACTTCAAGGGGGACAGGCAGACCGAAGGGAGTGAAAAAGCTATAAAATAAACCCACTAGCGTGTCAATGTGTTGAGAGGAAGAGGTGGTCTGGGAAATTTGCTGAGAAAACTCCGGGTCGGGACAGCGCACGGAGAGGCGGGGCAGTGCACGGAAAGTCATGGCAGGTGAACGGAGAGTCGGGACAGCGCACGGAGAGGCGGGGCAGTGCACGGAAAGTCAGGGCGAGTGAACGGTGAGTCGGGGCAACCAGAGGAGAGTCGGGGAGAGCGAAAGGAGAGTCGGGGTGGCCAGAGGAGAGTCGGGCAGCATGCGCGGTATACCCATGAGCGCTGTATACAAAAGTTTCCGTACATACAAGTGTGGTTTCTGCGCGCTATACCTGTGTGCGCGTTTTACACGGTGCGCGTTATATCCGCGAAAATACGGGTAGTCACTCTATATACCTTAACAACAGAAATTGTTGACAAATCTTCTTTTACTGTTATTGAAATTTATGCTCAGAGACATGAAGGCGAATATGCCGTCTCACCACCCAATCATGGCATTGTTCAATACAGTGTCAGAATGGTAGCAATAGCAATATTGAACAATGCCATGATTGGGTGGTGAGGCAGCATATTCGCCTTCATGTCTCTGAGCATAAGTTTCAATAACAGTAAAAGAAGATTTGTCAACAATTTCTGCTGTTAAGGTATATAGAGTCCAAGTTTTCCAAGTTTATTCAATATTTGATTAATCGCTTATTCAACATTCAACAGAGTGACTATTCATTGATAGTTGGTATATTGTTTTTAGTCACTCAACATTTTACTTAGGTTGAGTTTTTTGCCCTTTTCTTTATTTTTGACTGATAAAAGTTAACCGGCTATATCGAGCAATAACCGGCGATTTTCAGTACTGACTAGCCAAGTTTAGTGGCCAAATCAGCCGATCAAATAGCCATCCTATATTTGGCCATTATAAACTTAACTGGCCAACACTAACCCCTCTTCTACAAAATCGTGCTAGCGGTTTCTAGCGTGGAGAGCCGCGCTGAATGGCCCGTACTGCTCCCGACGCTCATAGAGCTCATTTGAGCATTGGTAGCAGCGCAGGCCATTCAGCGCAGCTCTCTGTGCTAAAAACCGCTATCAGGGTTTCGTAGAAGAAGGGGTAAATATTGACTTAGCTGGTTAAGTTTATGCTGGTTCCCCCCCCACCAAAAAAAGGATATTCAATTCTGATCACTGGAAACGGCCTGGCATTGAATAATAGCAGTCAGCGCCTACCACAAGAGTTAGCCAGCCTGCATCCCCTGGTCTGAATATTGGCTGGCTACTGTATATATCATGGTAAAGTAGGCAACAAATAGGCACCTTCTATACCTCCAAACCTAGTTGTCCAGGTATAAAATTAGCATAGAATGTTGCTTCTATTTGGGTTTTTGCCAGGTACTTGAGACCTGGATTTGCCTCTGTGGAAACAGGATACTGGGCTAGATGGACCATTGAACTGATCCCACTATGGCTATTCTTATGTTTTGAAAATTCCCCTTTGAAGGGTAATATTAGGAACCTGCTCCATCTTTGCACGTAGGAGACTTGTTCTATTTCAAGCCTATCCTATACAATGCTAGAGGCAAAGTAGCAGAAATTGTGCCTACATTTAAACCATGGACACTTACACCTACTTAAGAACAGTAAATACATACACACATAGGAGTCAATATTCAGAGCGATATAAATGACCAGGAACAGCTTCTGGCTGTTTAAATTGTTTGTCCAGGGCTAAGCAGTGCAATGGCACTTAATGGGATAGTGTTATTGAAAATGCCCGGTTGATACCTAAGCAGAAACCAGCTTCTTAGTGGTCATTCTAGGGGTGGAGTTGGCATGTAGCCGTTTAAATGCCAATATTCAGCACTTAACCAGCTATGATAGCTACATAAATAGGACCGCATAAAACCACAGTTGTCATTTTACGCAGTTCATGGTCCTGAATACCGCACTTAACTGGCTATGTTTTATCTAGCCGTGTGTGCCCAGATATTCAATGCTGGTGCATGGATATGGTCTGGCATTGAGAGAATAAAACTAGTAGCAGTAAGCAAGACACTGACTGCCACCTGCTGAATATCTGGCCATATTTTATAATAGCATGTACCAGGGTGATTCAAAAATTAAAGGTGATTGTTAAATTACGTGATAACCAGAACGGAGCTATCGAAGTGCAACATGTATATGTACATTGGTCTGTTGGATAGTTCGTCTACGCACAGTGCAGTGCTCGGCCTTTAGTCGTGTGGCAGCCATGAGGTCAGAAACATGGACGCTCCATTGCAAGATTGCACTACCACAGAACAATGTGCAGCAGTGCGCTTTCTTTGGGCAGAGGGAGTGAAATTTACCATCAGAAAGGTTTACGAGTAGGTAAAAAGGTTTAAAGCAGGAAGAACAGGTTTAACCGCCGAAGGTCGTTCTGGTCGCCCGTCAACATTGCACACACAAGAGAACAATGATAGAGCGAATGCGTTGATTAGAGACGACCGACAGATAACGGTGTCTCCATTGCCTGCAAATTTGGATATCAGCTATGGATCTGCATTTTCCATAAGGCATGATGACTTGGGATACAGGAAAAATCTACGCACGATGAGTTCGCTAACAGGTTACTGGTCTGCACAAGCAACAGCGTATGGAGGATGCGACCCAGTTCCTGAGACGGTATTTAGAAGATCTGAGTATTGTGGAGAGAATTGTCACCGGTGACGAGACATGGGTGATCACTGCAACCCAGAGAGCAAACGACAAAGCATGATGAAGTAAAGGAAGCGGTGCTCACCTGGCTTTGGGAGCAGCCAAAAAACAACTTCTCTGCAGGAATCCAGAAGCTGGTTGAACGATCCAATAAATATGTCGTCTTGCATGGGGACTATGTGGAAAAGTGGTACGTTCAATTGCTCACTGTTATTTCTATTAAAGCCATTAAATGTATTTTGCCTTTACTTTTTGATTTATCCTCGTAAATTGTGACTACTCTGCCCTGTAAGCTGAGCAGAAGTCCTCCAACTGTACTGATGCCAGTGGGGGGGGGGGGGGTGTTTCCAAATGTCTTCAGAGCTTGCCTCTCCTGGGCTATTGGAAATATGATAGTGAAACCACAACCTCTACTTGCAGGACTGTAAGTGGAGGACTCCCACTTAGCTTGGAGGGAACACTGATTTTGACTTTGCTTTCACTCCACCCAGACTCAACCTCTGAATATGCCCAAACACAGGCATTACACATATTTGCCCATGTGTCACACCTGGTATAATTTTATAAGAGGCTTTTTACATGAAAGGTTATTGCCCCCTTGTTGTAACCTGAATATCTTTTATGGCTCAAAAACCTGTAACAGAATTGAGATTTAAGATTTAATTTTTCCTTTTTTTCCGCATTAAAAGTAATGAAAGTCTGTAAGGATCTCCATTAATGTTTCCATTTAGAGTGTTGCTCTGAATGAGGAACTGGAATCAGTGTGCCTGCAGAGACATGATGGGTTATTCCAGATGTTTCTGGCAGGCCTTTTGGAATAACACAGTGGATAAAATAATGTTCTTCTACTGTAACTAAAACACTGGTGACTCACTCATTTGACATGCAAGGGTAGGTTGTTTGATATTACAGCATGTTACTATAGCAAAATGCAAGGTGTCTTAGAGTGGAAGAATATTTTTGTCTCTGCTATTTGTTGAACATACTGAAAAAATATATATATGCCATTCTTGAATGCTGTCCTGAGAGAAACCAGGTATAAATCCTGGCTCACGAAGTCAATATTAGCAATAGCACTGACTCTATATCTAAGGCCACGGGGCTGGATCTAACTAAAGTTGAAAACTTTAAGTCAATCATAGGAATACCCTGGCCTTCTAAATTATTGGAATTCTGTGTTAATACACAATTAGATTTTCTAAACCAAACAGCTCTTCACAACAGAGCTTCAGGGTTATGCATAGCACAGAATCCTTACTGCTGGAGTTAATATTGAAAGTAAAGTCCTACCTCAGTACGGGTAAATCAGCAATTCTCATTCAGTTTGACACTTCATCAGCATTTGATGTGGTAGACAATTCTCTATTGCTACTAAAATTAAATGACCTAGGCATGCACGGTACAGTGCTAAAATGGTTTTTCAGAATTCTTAGGAAATAAAACATATGAAATAAGGAAGGATAATATGAAGTCCCACACTTAGAAATAAGTTACAGGGAAGGAGATGATGGCGAATCTTGAGGTACAACATAGAGTTCTAAGAGCCCTAGGTACAAAATCCTCCACCCCGCAAGTTCACACATTCTCATATGCAAATGATATCTTCCTCCTATGTGCAGCTAAAGATACTTTTGATAATACAGTGCAATGCCTGTCAGGGATAATCAATTGGACTCAGAAGAGCTTCCTCAATAAGCTGAAGACTAACCCCCCTCTTCTACTAAATCGCGCTAGTGGTTTTAGCGCGGGGAGCCGCGCTGAATGGCCCACGCTGCTCCCGACGCTCATAGAGTTCTTATGAGTGTCTGAAGCAACGCGGGTCATTTAGCGTGGCTCCCGGCGCTAAAATCGCTAGCGCAGTTTAGTAGAAGAAGCCCTAAGGTGTATTGGTTGGGTGATTATAATGCCCTATTGCACACAGAACGGGCGTTGTCTACAGGAGAGAAACTCATTCCCATTTCTGTTCCCTTATTTATTTATTTATTTAAAATATTTCTTGACTGCTCTATCTGATAATTCTAGGTGGTTTACAATAGACATACACAGTATTCATCAGTATAAAAAAAAATTAATATCAAATAAAAACCATGCAATCTTCATACAAAGTAAAATATCAAAAGAAAAGAAAAATGTCAGACATCATGCACTAATTATCCTTTATGAAAAAGCCTAGGGAAAACCCCCCCCCCCAAGCTTTCAGACAATAGTTTCAAGGCTTTCTAACGAAAAGACGCTACAGATTCCTAAAAGATAGATTATTCTCTCACTACTGGTCTCCACCACGTAGTGTACTGCAAGGATCTCCGATCTCACCACTATTATAACATCTTTATGACGACGCTAAATTTGTTCATTCTCAGATCTGGGGAATGACTATTTTCACATGCAGATGATGGTTGTCTATTAATTTCCGTAGATCTGAACCAAGCAAAAATGGCTACCACATTGTCCAGAGCATTAACTAAAGTGCAAGAATGGACGGTAAGATACCATCTCAAACTAAACACTGATAAAAATGAACTATTATGGTATTATGGGTGACACACACACCTAATACCATCTACCCCTTATCTGACAAATGATACTAGCTTCAACATTGCGGAAACCTCAAAAGTTCTGGGAGTCATTGTAGATAGTTTGCTGAGTTTTGAAGACCGCGTTAACAATTTAGTTTGGAAATCCCTTCGTGCACTACAAAAGTAAAGAAAAGTCAGATCCTGCTTTTTCAAACACTATAGGATACTAGTGCAGTTGGCTACTACTGTCTACTGGACTACTGCAATGCACTACTTTCAGGAATTTCCGTGAAACTAATGGAAAACTTCAGTTGATACAAACACTGCAGCAAAACTTATACAGTCAAACCTTGGATAGCGAGTAATGTGGTGTGCAAGTGTTTTGCAAGACCAGCAAAACATTTTATTAAATTTTAACTCGATAAATGAGTGTTGTCTCGCAATACGAGCACGTATACGTGCATCACATCAAGTATGCACAGTATACATGCATTGCATCACATCGCTTAGTACGGCTGAACATAATACAAGCACCTGCAGGTCAAGCAAGCACAACATACACACATCTCATGCTGAGCACGGCTGAATGTAATAAAAGCACCGGGGCCAATTCACCCGCAGTGTAGTGACTGCTCGAAATGAGCAAGGTCTTGCAATACAAGTACGTTTTTTGTATTAAAGTTTTTGGGTTGTGGAACGAATCGTCTGAGTTTCCATTATTTCCTATGGGGAAATTCACTTTGATATACGAGTGCTTTGGATCACAAGCATGCTGCTAGAATAAATTATGCTTGCAAACCAAGGAATTACAAATCAAGATTTGACCATGTCACACCACAGCTTATGGAGCTACACTAGCTACCAAAAGAAAAGTGAAACATGCTGCTTAGCATTCAAACCATTATATGGTGACACCAAAACAGCTTCCCCAGATTTATTGACCTATTAGGTAAATCGATGGCACCTAACAACATCCTCCAGTCATGGGTACATGGGCTTATCATGCCACTGGGGCTTGAAAACATCTGTGAAGCTGAAGCTGGAAAATTTCACTATCAGCAGGGTCTCCCAAGGTGGACAGGTTTCAGTGAAGTTGCCAAACTAATGATGTACCACCCATCTGGGCAGAAGCAGATTTGATGCTACAACGGTGACAACATCGAATTTATACTGCGCAGAAGAAAGGCCCAGCAATCTACTTCTGTATTCTACCACGAAAACTTGATATCATTATCAAGTCACTAGGACTCGAGCACGAGTTGATGACACTTAACAACAACAACTAATCATTGTAACTCTGACTGCTTGATCCTACCAAATTGCAAAAGTTTGGAACTCACTTCCTATTGAAATTTGTGCAACCACTGCATATGCACTGTTTCACAAAAACTTTAAAAACGTGGATTTTCTTGTTAGGGACTTAAGGAGACTCAGACTTTATAAATAAATGTTTCCTCGATAGAATGACAATGATAGTGGTTACTTATCGTACATTGCATGTATAATTTAATGTAGCATGTACAACTCTATGTAGTATGAATGATTCTATGGATAACTCTATGTAGCGATATGCTGCTTATAACCCACTTAGAACTCTAATTTGTGAGGATTCAGTGAGATATAAGATTGCACATAACATAACATGTTTCCTGAATGGAAGCACAGAAGTCATCCCAGACAGTTCTAATGGCAATGTGTTCCAAATTCAAGCACCGTCAGTCTGGAACACAGCAGGACAATTGGGGGAACAGTAAGACTTGGGCATAGACACTAAAATAGGTGGGGCCTCACCACTCAAGGCTTTATAAATCAGCACTATAACTTTTATTTATTTATTGGGATTTATTAACCACTTTTTCCATGAAGAGATTCACCCAAAATGGTTTTCAATACACTGAATAGTAATCAGGTACTTAAATATTTTTCCTGTCTGTCCCAGCAGGCTTGCAATTTAACTGTGATACCTGGGGCAATGGAGGGATTAAGTGACTTGTCCAGAGTCACAAGGAGCTGGCTGGGAGCAAACTCACAACCTCAAGGAGCTGAGACAGGAGTTCTACCCACTAGGCCACACCTCCATTCCACTTTAAATTTAATGCGCCAGGCAACTGGCAACCAATGTAACCTCTGTAATGCACATGACATACGATCCAATCTCAAAAAGCCCAATAATAGCTTAACTGCAGAGTTTTGAACAAGCTGTAATGAATGAACCATGGTCATAGAAAGAAGAAGATACAGCGAGTTACAATAGTCAAGCTTGGAGAACATCAGCACCTGCAGAAATGCATGGAAATTTTCCAATGACAACAAATATTTTAAATGTCTTATGAGCTGCAATATAAAGAAGCTGATCTGGATGACAGTTTTTATCTGTGACCTAAATGATGACCTTGAATCCAACATGACTTTCAAATATTTACACTCTGTTGAAATCAAAATTTCACTCTCCTCAAACTTAACTGACCCAAGTAATAGTGATGATGTCCATGGCGGGAGTAAACTTAGGAATCTTCTCCCTGGCATCCTGAAGACCTGTTCAGACCGGTTACAGTTTAAGAAAATGTTAAAAACACAACTGTATGTGGAGGACTTCCTTTAAAGTAGTGGTCTCAAACTCAAATCCTTTGCAGGGCTACATTTTGGATTTATAGGTACTTTTGGAGGGCCTCAGAAAAAAATAATGTCTTATTAAAGAAATGACAATTTTGCATGAGGTAAAAAACTCTTTATAGTTTACTAGTCTTTAAGCCCGTTACATTAACGGGTGCTAGAATAGATGTGTCTGTCTGTCTTTCTTTCTTTCTCTCTGTCTCATTGGCCGCTGTTTGTCTGTCTTTCTTTATTTCTGTCTCTCCTTGGCCACTATATGTATGTCTGTCTTTTTTTATGTCTCTCTCTCTCTCCTTTGCCACTGTACGTCTGTCTGTCTTTCTTTATTTCCATCTCTCTCCTTGGCCACTATCTGTCTATCTGTAATTTTTTTTCTATTTCTCTCTCTCCTTGGCCGCTGTTTGTCTTTTTTGTCTCTCTCCTTGGCCGCTATCTGTCTGTTGCCTCTCTCCTTGGCCGCTGTATGTCCATCTGTCTTTTTTTTGTCTCTCTCCTTGGCCACTATATGTCTGTCTGTCTTTTTTTGATGTCTGTCTGTATTTCTTTATTTCGGTCTCTCTCCTTGGCCACTATATGTCTGTCTTTTTTTTTTTTTTTTCTATCTGTCTCCTTGGCCGTTGTATGTCTATCTGTCTTTTTTTTCAGTCTCTCTCTCTCTCCTTGTCCGCTGTCTGTTTTTTTTCCTTCTATCTCTCTCCCTGGCCCCCTGGCCTTCTGTGTGTGTTGTCTTTATTTATGTCTGTCAGTCTATCTCCCTGCCCCCTGTCTATCTCCCTGCCCCCTGCCTGTATGTTTCTAATTCCTCTTCTCCCACCTACTTGTCTTTCACTCCCACCTACCTGTCTCAGATGTGTGTCTCTTTTTCTGTCTGTCTGTCAATGTCCCTGCCCACTGCCTGTCTGTTTATCGTGCCCCTTCTCCCACCTACCTTTTTCTTTTTTTTAATCACGTATTGTATACAATGGAAAGGGCAACCGGTGCACAGTAACTGCCACAGGATACAGGAAACTACCACGTGTGCACTTGTAACAAACCGTCATGCATGCATGCGCCACACGTGCCGAACATGCGCATACACTGCACGCTTTAACATTTCTCTGCCACAGAGCTACAGATCACGGAGGCAGGGATCACGGAGGTAGGAGTGCACATGTGCGCTTGTGGTTTTATTATTATTGGTATATCTTTCCTTTTGGCTAAGTCTTAATAATATTGTAATTTATAGCAAAAGAGACATATGATCAAGAAACTGTTTTATTTTACTTTTGTGATTATGATAAACATACCGAGGGCCTCAAATAGTACCTGGCGGGCCACATGTGGCCCACGGGCTGTGAGTTTGAGACCACTGCTTTAAAGTTATGTTGGACAGAGATACCTATTGAAGAATTTGAATTATGACTTGTGCTCTACAATCACTGAAGATTGATGATATGTAATTTTCCTGCAGGTTTACTGCTATTTTTAGTGGTCTATTAAAAGTATATTATGTATGTTGTCCTCTGAACCATTGTGAATGTTTTATTTTGTAAACCGCTTAGTTATAGGCGGTCAAGAAATTTTTGAAATAAATAAAATAGTAGTTGACTGATTAGAAAGAAACAATATCTGTGTTTTCGCCACATTCATCTTCAGCCCATTCTCAGTAAGGCAAAGTTTGCGTACACAGCACCAGAAATGTCAAGGTAGCTGAAACGGATTCTTTCACTGGAAAGTAAAATTGAATATTATCTGCGTATAAGCGATATTGAACTCCTAAACAGGAAAGCACACGACAGATCCGAAGCATATATACATTAAACAACACTGCCGAAAGGGCAGAACCTTGAGGGACCCCAGTATGAAAAGGGATCCAATCAATATGTGAAAAAAAAAAAGCTTTTAAGTGACATCCTTGTCTCCCTCCCGTTACTCCTATCCTTCTACCCTTCCTTTTTATTTTTATTTACTCATTATTAATAATAATAATAATTTTATTCTTTTATACCGCCAAAGCCATAGTAGTTTGAGGCAGTTTACAAAAAGAAGAGCTGGACAATCAGCGAATTAGTCACAATGAAAGACGTCGAGTACATGTAAGCAGGTTAAGAGCTAGTCAGAAAAAGGGAGATAGTCAGAGAAATAGTCTCAATGTAAAATCATCGAGTACATGTAAGTAGAATAAAGAGATAAGGCTTTAAGAGTTCTTAGGTTATAATTAAAACTTCCCTATCCCCTAGTACCTTTCGTCTCTAATAAGTCTTAATTTGTCATAGTTTTAGTTTTACCCTCTTCTTATTTTATTTCACTTAAATCTTAAATTTTATTAGATTTCTCTAATTTTTAATATTGTAAACCGTTCAGATACATGTGATGGTCGGTATATCAAGCCATAAATAAACTTGAAACTTGACCTCTTACCACCACCAACAACCTGGGAGCTATGACCAGAAAGAAAGGATTCAAACCAGAAAAAAGATTCCTTCCAGAAAAAGCTACAAACTAGTAGAAAAACATCTTTTTGGTATTCATTTGTTTTTCAGCTTAGGTTGAGTTCAAAGGGATTGCATTTCACCAGCTCTAAATAATTAAATGTAAACCACCTGCGCACTGAAGAACTATGTCTAGGGAAAACACTTTCTTTTCTCTACGAATCTGAAAAATTCTTGTACGCATATTTATTTATTTATAAAAACCTGATAGACCTCTCTAACTACAAGCCAGTATGAAGGAGTGTACAAGAAAAAAAAAAAGAAAAGAAAAAGGAAACCAGGAAACATAAGAAACTTTCCATCTTAAAATGAAAATAAGACATAGAAAGTGAGTTGCAACAACATGATCAGCCCAGCCAATCATTAAACCAATAAGTAGGCCTGAGAGAAAAAGACCCATTTTCATGGCTTTCTTAAATTTTGCCAAATAAGCTTCTTATCATTTTTTTTTCCCAAATACATTTTATTGAAATTTTTGTTTAAAAAAAGAAGAAAAAAATCATTACAAATTAAACACAAAATCTAAATACAATACAATAGAACTAAGGGCTCCTTTTACTAAGGTGCGCTAGCGTGTTTTTAGCGCGCACTGCCGATTATCATGCGCTAACCCCCGTGCTACGCGCCAAGAACTAACGTCAGCTCAATGCTGGTGTTAGCGTATAGCGCGCGTAGCAATGTAGCGAGCGCTAAGCGTGCGCTAAAACCGCTAGCACAGCTTAGTAAAAGGAGCCCTAAGTATGTCATATCTCCCAACCCAATCCTTGATGACAAAGTTAAAACTAATAGCTGCTCCTCTGAAGATCTAAGAGGCCTTGCAGGACAGTAAGGTAAAATTACAGATGCCAAGTAGGATGGTATCCCAATGTAAGTATCAATGTTTTATCTCAGTGTCTCGCAAACTTAGTACACACTAAACTTGGGCCTGTGTCTGGAGGGCCTCCTCGTACACGTGGCCACTGACATGATGACATCACGTCCAAGTCTGCCCAAGCGCGGAGGCCCTCCAGATGTTGTCCCTGAGCTTGGGGACTTCCAAAACCTGGACAAACAGCCGATTTTTGGAAATCTCTCTATCTGCTGACCCTGAAATTACTAGGTTGGGGAGAGCGGAGAGGCGGAAAGGGGCTGGCATCAGCTGACTCGCATACAGGACATCTCTCATACACACCCGGAATCTTGCTGCGGCACACAGTTTGCGATTCACTATTTTATCTGAATTCTACTTACAGTCATTAGATAGCTCTAAATCTGATAGATGCTGGCATTTGTCATCTTGAAGCAGGGACTTTAGATCATTTGTTATTCTATTGTCCATATATATTAGAATTTTGGAAATCAATCTGGAATCAAATTAATTCCCTATTAGAAAATCAAGTGGCATTATCATATGACACAGGTTTATTTGGTATAGAAATGAGGGCTAAGAAACAAATCTCATCTAATAATGACAAGTTATTGCTAATTTTAACTGGGCTTGCCATTCAACAGATCACTTACAATTGGAAGAATTGGAATAGACATAATTATTGTTTTTGGTGGAACTCTGCATGCCATATATATAAAATGGAAAGGACACTAGCTGTCCAAAAAGGAAATTATAACAAATTTCAAGATGTGTGGAGGCCATTAATAGATTATTGTAAAGATTAAAAATATTCTTCCCTGTATAAAATTTTAAGACATTAAGGTGGGTATTTTTGATTATAATTGAAACGAATCATTTTCATAAATAAATAAGAGAGGGGGATAATATTTTATATTATGATGATCAATTAAAGGATTTCAAGTGTATTTGAATGCTTAATTGATAAATGTCAATATTGTACTTGATTTAAGATTTGAAATGAATAAAGATTAAAAAAAAAAAAAAAAAAATGAATCCTACTTACAATAGGGAGTCGGTGCTCTTGTACCAATGGCAATGCCAAACATTCAAACTTTCTTACATAATGTAGCAGTTGAACTGCGGTGTTTTGCAATAACTGCCACTGTGTTAAATGAGAAGACCAAACCTGTGAAAACAGAATTACTGTAATCCAGCTGGTTTAACAAAATGGTGTGGATTAATGCACAAATTACAGCTGGAGCCAGATAAGTCCACAGTGATTTTATCAATCCGAGACAGAACATTTTTTTCTGTACAATATCTGAAACATAAAGCCCAAACATAAGTTGAGAATCGAGTATTGGTGGTGGTGGTGTGGGGGGGAAATTATCTTAGGCCCTCTTATACAAGGTGCGCTAAGCGTCGTGTGCGCTAACCGCTAATGCGTGCACTAATACTTATCGCAGGCTAAAAAGCATAGCGCACCTTAGTAAAAGAGGGGGTTAGTCTTGCTTGATCTCAGTGCCACTTGGTTGATCATTCTGTTCTACTGCATTGCTTAGCACAGTGTTTCTCAACTCGGCCCGGGAGTACCCCCTCGCCAGTCAGGTTTTCAGGATATCCACAATGAATATGCATCAACCTGAGTTGCATACACCGCCTCCATTATATGCAAATCTCTTTCATGCATATTCTTTGTGGATGTCCTGAAAACCTGACTGGCAAGGGGGTACTCCAGGGCCGAGTTGAGAAACACTGGCTTAGAATGTCTGCGTATTTGTGAAATGGTGCTGAAATGGTTTCAGTCCTATCCTTACTTACCCCTCCCCTCTCGGCACCCTCCCGTAATTGATACTGGTTGCATTTTCTTGTCATTTACCACTCTGTATCCTCGCTACATATGTACAACTATCTTTACATAGTAAACCGCTTCAATCGCATTATACAGTCTCTTGCATTGTATCTTGCTCTATAAGTCTCTTGCACTGTATTTTCACTGTATAAATATCTTTGCTGTATATATACAGTCTCTTGCATTGTAAATTTGCATTGTATTTTCGCTGTATAAACACCTAAGCTGAATATGTACAGTCCCCTGCATTGTAAACTGCTCTCAACTGCATAGTACCTTGTATCTTCACTGTAAATGTACAGTCTCTTGCATTGTAAACCGCTCTAAACTGTTTGTGGTACTGCGGTATACAAAAATAAAGTTATTATTATTAATATTATTATCTTGATAGGAGATCCTTCTGTGTTTGTTGGTCTTCTACATTCTATGAAACCTATAGTCTCATAAGTGGTGTTCCTCAGGGTTTTGTGCTTGGTCCTATTCTTTTTCATATATTTCTTTTTCCAATTGCTCTTCTATTACAGACATTAGTGGCTCCTTTTACTAAGGTGCATTAGCATTTTTAGCGCACGCTCAAGATTAGCGTGCGCTAGCCGAAAAATTACCGCCTGCTTAAAAGGAGGCAGTAGCGGCTAGCGCGTGCGGAATTTTAGCGCGCGCTATTCTGCGTGTTAAGGCCCTAACGCACCTTTGTAAAAGAAGCCCTAGGAGTGTCTTTTTTTTTTTTTTTTTTTTTTTAACAAAGCTGATGTCCAGCTCCTGTTTCCTATTGAAAACCCCCCTGACTCAGGAACTCACTGTTATTTCTGATAAAATCATACCAATCTCCAAATGGATAAGTTTAAACTTAGGGCTCCTTTTACTTAGCTGCGATAGCGTTTTTAGCGCACGCAGGATTTTAGCGCGCGCTAAACCCGTGCTATGTAGCTAGAACTAACGCCAGTTCAATGCTGGCGTTAAGGTCTAGCGCGTGTGGCAATTCAGCGTGTGTTAAAACCGCTATCGCAGCTTAGTAAAAGGAGCCCTTAATCCTTCTAAGACTACTGCTCTATCCTTTTATTTAATTGGTTCTTCAACCGTAGCCATTTCTCCTCTAATTGACGGTGTTCAAATTCCAATTGCACACTCTGTTAAGATCCTTGGTGTCATTGTAGGCGATTATCTAAGTTTCACTGAACTTTTATCTCTGCTGTAGTTAGAGAATCTGTTTTCATTATGCAGCAAATTTGTCTTACAAGATCTTTCTTTAATGTTTCTACCCTCTGCCTTTTTATCCACTCATTAATCATTCCATGACTCTTTCCTAGAGGGCTTGTCCCAATATCAAATTTGTCGTCTACAACTGGTTCAAAATACAGTGGCACTAAGAAGTATAATAATGTTTCATACTTGCATATCATTTACAAATTCCTTATAATGGTATTTCCCATTATGCAAACAAGGGTTACTCAGTTTGGAAATTTACTAGGGTTGAGTACCTAAATATATAATACTCAAAATATCACTGGACTCTTATATTTAGAAGTATAAAATGTGGGTAGCAATGGGGAGGAATTAAAGCTTGGGGAAATGTTTATTTATCCATTTTTAGGCCACCTATTACCAAGGCAGGGTACAATAAAAATATAGAAGTTTAGCACTGATATTCACCATTAGGTCCATAAATTAGACTCATTAATCTAAGCAAGCAAATGGCAGGCCTAAAATTATAAACACAACTTTTAAGCTCCTAAGGGCCCCTTCTATAAAGTCACGAAAACAATTCCCATGCAGCAAATATGATGCAGCCCATTCAGTTCCTATGCGCTGCGTCGCATTTGCTGTGCCGGGACTCACTACTGTAACTTTGTAAAAGGAGCCCTAAATTAAGGTGAATTTTCAGCTGAACATTTTGGCTTCTAAGTTTGGCTGAAAGCAAGGAATTGGAATCTCAGCTTTTTTGCTTGTTTGTTTTTGAATATCAAGCATAGAGTCTAAGGGCTAGATTCACTAAGCCCACCTTACCTTTCCGGTCTGTGTCCAATTGTTTATTGTTTATTGTTTATTGTTTATTTATTTATTTGATTAAACGCCTTATCGTTTCTACAAAGCGTTGTACATAATAAAAAAAATTTTTCCTTTTGACAAACAATTACAATTAAAACATACTGCAAATGAACTATAATACACTCAAACTTGTTGTGGACGAACGAACAAAAGACACACAAGGTAAAGAGGGGAGAAATACAATAGTAATAGTAAATGGAAGAGACATTAATGGAAAAAACAAAAGGGTAGGGAGATTAAAAAAAAATAAAAGAAAAAGAAAGATTAAAATTAAGATGTCAGTTAAAATTAAATTTAAGATAAAGTAAAACTTCAGTTAAAAGCGTCTTTAAATAGAAAGCATTTTAATTTGCTTTTGAATGATGTTAGATTATTTTCTGTTTTTAAATACAACGGAAGAGAATTCCAGATTGTTGGGGCTGTTACTGAAAAAATGGTAGTACGACGTGTACCAATCATCTTCAATGAAGGGATATTAAGGTTAGATTGGGTTATCTGTGTCCTGGCGCCCAATTCACAACGCGACCTCATGCTAATTAGGCTGATCGGAGGCACGCCCCAAACCAACCACACGGATCACAGAAGAGTGATCCTGACTCCTTCGTAGACCATCTTCTTTGCTTGTAGATGGTCTTTGCATGCGCTTGCCTTCCATAGCAACTTTTATTTTTTAACTGGAATTTTCCTGCAATTGCCACCCCGATTTCAGTGCGAGCCCGGTTTTAACCCGTGGGTTTAAAGCAGGGCTGCACTGCGGCATGAACACGCCATAGTGTAGCCCCGCTTTAAACCCGCGGGTTAAAACCCTGACCAAAGAAACGAGCGGATCTTGGTGGGAAGATTTCTGCTTAGCAATGCAAATGCCCATGTCCTTACGCTATCTCTCTATCTCAATTTCAATACCCAAAGCTTTGCCAGAAAAGAAGCCTCACTTGCCCCACCGGGAACTAAAACAACGTGTGTGTGTCCCCTTCCTGGCTGCTATTTCCGCTGCTGGCATCTGCAGCCACACTTGTCACCTGGTGATAACGTTACTCCTTTTACATGGGAGCAGGCATCATACCATGGGTAACGGCACAAAATGGTGTCCACTGTGCAGGGTGGTTGCTTTGGAGGAAATATGGGATTTCACGGCTGCAGAGCAGCGAGCAGGGTGGTATGCATGGGGGAAGTGATTTCAGGGCTGCAGGACAGTCGGCAAGGACGTGAGTGACTGGTCCTCAGCAGTCGCTTCTTTTGTGATCGGCCAACCCAGTTGGTGTTTCTTATTTTTTTTTTGTGAATCGCTGCCTTCCTATTTTTGGATGCCCTTCCCCTCATTTGCTTGCGCGGATCGGAATCGGATCGGGAGGAAGGTTAGTGAATTGGGTCTGGGTCGCAAAGGGGTCACTAGGTGGTCGGGACTTGATCGGTGGGCTTAGGGAATCTAGCCCTAAGTCCTCTTTATGGCTAATCTGCCATCTTTTCCCTATTAACACAATGGAAAGCACTGTAGAAGGGCTGAAACTTGAGTTGCATATGCAGCATGCAAATGAATACATTGGGAGACACATGCTCTTTTTTTCCAGAGATATTGCTTGAGAAGGATTCTACAAACCTGATTTTCCTGCAGTTCCACGTTTGCCGACACTTGCTGTGTCATCATTTTGTGCAAGTGTACACTGCCAAATGGCCTCTGCCATGTAATCACAAGCAACCCTACTAGCTTGCACTGCACACGCCCAGTCCTGTACTTTCTAATGAGATCTTTCTGTAGACTTTTCTGTATTGCTATGCTTGCAAATAAGCAGCTATGGCTCTTTTGGTATACCACATGTTCCATGGAAAGCCTATGTACAAGACAAGTGGAGTAAAGTTTACTTCCTCTTGCGCCTTAATTATAATCTTGGGAGAAAAGAGTACCATAATTTGCTCTGACATTTCTAGAGACTTTCATTAAACAAAGGGGAAAAAAATCACAGAAAATCAACCAAGTTACAGGGTCATGCATATCAAGAAAAATGTATTGGATGAGACTATAACATTGTTTCTTAGTGACCCTTGTTACCTGAAGAGCTTACTTTTATTATTATTAGTGTTTTGTTGACTGCCGCTGGTCACAAAAACTCTCCTAAATTGTCCAGATCATTATTTGGATTATGGTAATGAATTTCACCATTATCTGTATAATGACAGTGATTCGATAAAAACAAAAAAAAACTGTGGATGTGGATGTTCGGAAAGAGGATTTATTATTTGCTTTTCATAATAAAACCATAAAAAACAACAAATATAAATCCAAGTTTATAGTCCACATATAATTGTCCTACCGGACCCTACACGGTCTGTGTTTTGGTGAACACGCCTTCCTCAGGGGTCCAGTTGATACAGGGATCACAAATGTGGACTAAAACCAATGTACGTCTCTTTGAGCTTGATTGAAAAACACTGTTCATTCAAATGTAACGATAGAGCACATTGTTTTTAGTCTACATTTGTGATCCCTGAGGAAGGCGTGTTTGCCAAAACATGGACCGTGTAGGGTCCGGTAGGACAATTACATGTGGACTATAAACTTGGATTTTATATTTATATTTGTTGTTTTTTATGGTTTTATTATGAAGAGCGAATAATAGATGATCTTTCAGAACATCCACATCCACAGTTTTTTATTTTTATCGGTTGGATTGTTTTCACTGTGGATCATGGGGTCTTCTTTCTGTTTTGTTGTAACGACAGTGGTCACCATCATACCTGGTTACTCAACATTTTTCAGATAATTGCAACACTTATCACCATACTCTGAATTTCAGCATCAACATCAGACAAGTGACCCAGTATTCAGGTAATGGCCGGTGCTAAACATTCTGGTATATGTTTAAATATTGTGGCTGGTATTTAAAAGTAACACCAACCACAGTGTTTAATTATTGTGGTTGATGTATCTAACATCTGCTTTATGGATGAATGTTGAACTGCTTCCACCCAACATAGATGAGTTTATTTGAGAGGGAGGTGGAAGCAATCAGTGGACATTAATAATCCCCACGTCACTTTTTGCAAGAGTACGAGTGTTATTCCAGGTGCTTGACTATTTCTATTCCAAATGAAAGGGCACATTCCAGCCCTTCAAATCCCATTTTACAGAGAGTTCAGATTGGTTGTTGCTATCATGCCCAAAGAATACTGCTGGAGTTAACATGTGAAAACTGGTGGACATTGGAGAGAATTTGCTGAATTATTAGAACCAAATAATTGGAACTTTTGAGTGTATTTTGTTTTAAATGCTGGTTGTTCTAGATTGCTTAGTTTTTTTTCTGTGAAAATCTGATGCCTGTGTTTCTAGCAAAACAGTGTTGAGGAGCATGCTTTTATATTCTTTTTACATTGCTATGAACTATGGGCTCATAATCGAAACTTAAACATGTCTATAAATCCGCCCATGTAAGCACTTGGAGGACCTAAAAGACAGGTTGTCCAAGTGCTGCTAAACCAAATTTCTGGACATATCCAGGGACTTTTTAGGCCTCTGAATGCCACTGTGTGCCCAGAGCTAAAAGGAGCATATCTGGAGGAGTGGTTAGGACGAGATGTTGGCTGTCTTAGATGTAGTCATCCTGCAGGGATAATCGAGTGTTTCACAAGACTTCCTGGACGAAACTTAAACATTGTGACTTAGACGATATAAAAGCAGGTAAAAGTGCCAAAAAGATACTAAAGTGACCAGATAACCACTGCAGAGACAAAGTAAAGACCCCCCCACACACTCCCCCAGTGTTCACTGAGCCCCTCACCCCCCCCTCAAAGATCAGAATAAAAAAGTACATATGTGTCTCCAGAACATCAGCACCTAGTATAGGAAAGCCTAGTAGAGCTATATACAAGTAGCCTGGGGGTGGGCTAGTGAACTATAGAGAGGAGGACCCAGGCCCATAAGCCACTTTAACCACTACATTCGTGATAGAAAATGTGAGCTTACCAAAGCCCCCCAAAACCCTACTGTACTGCCATATAAGTGGCACCTGCAGCCATAAGGGCTATTGGGGTTGTAAACAGGTGGGTATAGTGATTTTTGGGGGCTCACCATAACCTATAAGGGGGTTCTGATGAGAGGTTTATGTGACACCCTTTTTGTGAAGGTCACAGCAGTGCCCTGTTGCCATGTCTGAGTGGCCAGTCCATCCCAATGCTGGCTCCTCCCATGTCCAAATGGTCTTGTTCTGGGCATTTGTGACTTAGATGAATTTTTTGGCAAAAATGTGGAAATATAAACATACTGGTGGTCTGGATGATGAATGGCATGGACATCCAGATAGATGATTTTTGAAAAAAAATGATTTTAGATGTATTTTTTGAAAATGGATATTTTTCTACTGCCGACTTTGGGTGTATATCGCCATATGTCCAAATCGGACTTAGACATTTATTTTGATTATGCCACTCCACGTATCCAACCTCTGGAAGTACGTGGCAACACAGAATAGTCTGGTAACCTAGTCGTATTTTACTGGGAAATTTGTTCTGGAAAGAGTCACATCTGTCTTGTGTGGGCGTGTGCAGAGCTTTCTCTTGTCCTTCACACAAGGCTGATGTGACTTTAGAAAGACTAAAAGGCATACTTTTGACAAACAAGATTTGCTTTTACTAAGTAAGTGATGTATTGGCAAGTAACTGAGCTTAAATTAATGCTCAATAGGGTGAATCATAAATGAAAGGCAATTGTAAAATTATGCGATAATCGGAACAGAGCTAATGAAATGCAACATATGTACTTGTACATTGCCTGTTGAATAGTTTGTCCACACACAGTGCAGCACTTGGTCTTTAGTCGCATGGCAGCCACGAGGTCCAAAACATGGACGCTCCATTGCAAGATTGCACCATCGAAGAACAATGTGCACTAGTGCACTTTCTTTGGGCAGTGGGAGTGAAATCTGTGGCATTTCACCCCTGGATATTGACTCAGTATGGTCATAGCACCATGAATCAATGAAAGGTTTATGAGTGGGTAAAAAAGTTTAAAGCAGGAAGAACAGGTATAACCGACGAAGGTCGTCTGGTAGTCCATCAACATCACACACACAAGAGCATATTGACAGGGCGAATGCCTTGATCGAGAAGACCGACGGATAACGATGTCTCAATTGGCTGCAAATTTGGATATCAGCTATGGATCTGCATTTGCCATAATGCATGATGACTTGGGATACAGGGAAGTCTGCGCACGATGGGTTCTCAAACAGGTTACTGACCTGCATAAGCAATAGCTCTGACCCAGTTCCTGAGACTAGTATGAAGAAGAACTAAGTATTCTGGAGAGAATTGCCACCGGCGACGAGACAAGGATACATCACTGTGACCCAAAGAGCAAAAAACAAAGCATAATGAAGTACACGATGCGGTGCTCATTTGGCATCTGGACTCTGGAGCAGCCAAAAACTTCTTCTCTAAGGAATGCAGAAGCTAGTTGAACGATACAACAAATGCATTGTCTTGCACGGGGACTAAGTGGAAAAGCGATATGTTCAGTTCCTCACAGTTACTTCTATTAAAGCCATTAAATGTATTTTGCCTTTACTTTTTGATTTGCCCTCACAGGTACACATGAAATTATGTACGTAAATATTTAGAGGCCGGTATTTAGACTGCGGGAACTAGCTGGGCTGACTCCTGTGGTCGGCAGTGAACCAGGAAATTCAATGCCGTCCGTATCCGGCGACATGCATTGAATTTCTGGTCTATATTTAACCATCGGCTGGCCAAGTTATAGTGGCCAAAGATAAACCTGCTATTTAATGCTTGAGTACCTGGTAAATTCATGTAAACCGTTCTGAACTCCCCTGGGAGAACGGTATAGAAAAATTGAATAAATTAAAAAAAAAAAAAATTTACGTGGTCTATTTGGCTGCTCAACGAAGCCAATCAGCCAATGAATATTGGTGCTAACCGGCCATATCGTATAACATACTGTAGCTGGTGACCAGCCTAGCTGCTAAGTCAGGGGTAGGGAACTCCAGTCCTCGAGAGCCATATTCCAGTCGGGTTTTCAGGATTTTCCCAATCAATATGCATTGAAAGCAGTGCATGCAAATAGATCTCATGCATATTCATTGGGGAAATCCTGAAAGCCCGACTGGAATACGGCTCTCGAGGACCGAAGTTCCCTACCCCTGTGCTAAGTGTTAATATTCAGCAGCCATCTTATGCTGAATATTAGTGCTTAGCCAGCTATGTACTATTGAAGCAGCCAGGAGCCATTCCTGTCTAGTTAAATAGCTCTGAATACTGGGCAGATAAAATTCTAGTATTTATGACATATGTGCGCATCTTCTTGCATACATGCCAGACATGGTGCCTCAAAGGAAATTATCAACGCGGCCTACAATTAAGACATTTATTTTAATATTAACAGACTGAATAGCACAACTTATTCTATCCTGCCGACTGTAAAAATCTTGGGAATATATTTTGATCGTAAACTCTCTTTTGATTTCCACATTAACTCTCTAATTAGGAAATCTTATTTCTTGCTCTGGAATCTAAGAACAATTAAGTCATATTTCAACTTTTTCTCATTTATATTGCTGGTTCAATCTCTTGCTCTCAGTACATTGGATTATTGTAATGTGCTCTATCTTTCGATATCCAAGAAAAATCTAAAAAAGTTGCAGATTATCCAGAATACTGCTGTGCGTTTGATTTTTGGATTGAAATGATCTGATCATGTGACACATTATTACCATAAGCTGTATCGGTTTCAAGGCTCTCAGTGAGTTATAACCCAGTTATCTCATGGATGATTTTATATTTGCCAATAGAAAGCATCTACATAATCTTCGGCTCTTTGATTTTCTTTCCATAAAAGGATGTGTGTATAAATGCTTCTTTTGTAAGATCTTAGCATATCAGGCAGCATTATGGGATAAAAAAATTAGTATATATCTTTCTATCTCTACTTATTTGGCATTATTATGAAGACTAATCTATTTAGTAATTATTTTAATTAAATAATTGTGTTTATACCTTGTATACTTGCATTTTAGTTTTTGATAACCACATAGAATTGTGAGGTAGCTGCGGTATATAAAACATTTAGTTATGCTATAGCCTGGTATTGAATATCTAAGAATAAGGCTGGTGGCAGTCAGCAAAATGCTAAACAACACTATTCTTATAAATAGTAGTAAATAGATTCTAGTACTGATATGGAGGGGCTGAAAGTTCAGGTGCAGAAGAAGTGCTAAACAGATAGTTCTTTTTTTCTGCCATCATTTACGATGGCTCTGTGTTGTTATTTGCATAGATGCTCAAAGTAAAAGAAGCAAATGAACAGAATACTGTACTTTTAAGCCTCGCTTTGCTGGGGGGGGGAGGGGCTGTCACACGTGCCGGCTGTTGAAAAGTCTGACGCTTATAATACGAAGACTAGTGCAGATACAAAATGCAGCCCCAGCAGCTCTGACCAAAATTCATATGCCTTTGATAGAAAACAGAGCGTCCTGCCAGAGAGCAGAAGACAGGAGCAGATCTGTCCATTTTAATAATGGGGAGCCGGAGGAATGAAAGCAGAGTGGGAGTGAGAGCGTCTGCTCTCATCAGATAGATTGCTGTTGCTGTAGGTCCAGAGGAACAGCACATTGCAAGTTAAGTGAGTGTTCAGTATTAGTTTTGGGAATTTACTGACACTCATTGAAAGAAAAGAAAAGATAACAGTTGTTTGAACAGTTTTATTGCAAAAACAAAACAATGCATTAAAAAAGAAATTATGGGAGACGTATGATGACAATTGTGGCTATGAGTGCATTGCACTCCTTATAGTTCACCGCAGATGGTTTCTGTTATTCATGTTTGTTGCTGGTTGACTGATTTGCGCTTATGCCTTTTGTGGGCTCTAAGTTTGTTTGCTGGGTGTTACAATGCTGAACTTTTGTGTTAGTTTGACCCTGCATTTTCTAAGGGAATTTGGCTCTTGTAAATTGATTTATCATGCACTTACACATATAAATACACATTATTTACCACATGTACTATTTTATGCAGTGGGACCTATTTACTAATAATACATATTAATGGCGGTAGGAAATCTAGGTTTTAGATTGCTGTATTGAGAGACCTGCTTCAAACAACGCCTTCTCATGTCTTTTGATCTGTGCATTGTATAGCAGTTAGAGCCTTTATCTGTAAAACCTGACTTCCCCTATTTTCGGGGGGGGGGGGGGGGTTCTAACTAATATGCAGTGTTGTATGCATCACAACATATCATAAGATCCGACAGTAGAAATCTAAGCCTTAGCTCAGGAGTTCCTTTATTGAGCAGGGACACACTCTGTACCAGAATAAGTCTTTCCCCTTCTTCATTATTAACATAGACTTGGGAAAATCCACTGCTTATTTCTAGGATAAGCAGAATAAAATCTGTTTTAGTCTTTTGGGATCTTGCCAGGTACTTGTGACCTGGATTAGCCACCGTTGGAAACAGGATACTGAGCTTGATAGATCTTCCATCTGTCCCAGTATGGCAACACTTATGCTCTTATGTTCTTGCTTGACTATTTCTTTAGTCCCAATATGAGTTCTTTGGTAAAAGAAGGGGGAGGATTAATTGCCAGGGCCCAGATGTACAGCTTTGAACTCCTAACTTTTTTATTAAATAAAATCTGAGTCCCCAGTGGTGTCCCAGCTCTTTATAATAATTGCATTATAAGGAAGAGTGCTTTCTTCTGGAACTTATGAGATGAACTGTATCCTGTGTAGGAATGTGTGAACTTTTTAAAATCATTTGCAAACTCTATGTAATTCCATGGTAAATTAGTGCACCAACCCTTTTTTTTTAGAAATGAGGCTGTTGACAAGATGTACAGCAGATTCACAATAGTCCGATGATACTTTCTCTCCCTTTCCTCCTAAAATCTCTAGGGTTTTGCTTGAGGTCAACCATAAACACATCTAATAGCTTTTCCTGAAAACTTCCTGAAACCCAATATTATATCCTATATAGGGCTATATAACCAGAGAACGGGGAGCAGCAATGAGACTTTGAGAGAGTGGCCTCTGCACAAAGTGTTTGAAGGTGGTGGGCATGTATACATATTCACTTTTGGAATGTTCTAAGTTGACATTGTAGGGACAAGCATTGCCTATTTTGGAACAGATTGTTGGTTGCTCCGTACCCTGAGATTACTATACGTTGCTTTATGGCAATAAGAGTCAGTGAGAATAATTGGGATTATCTCTCCTACCAGAAATATTTATGCACAGCTATTATTTTAATTAAAAAGACCTTGCTCCAATTAAAAAGACCTTGCTCCAGTATTGGGTGTCTCCCTATTCCTCTCTGGTATAGGGCTGGCTCCAAAGAATGCAAGAAATGGCTGGGTTTGAGATCCAAACTTATAGAGCCTCTCAAAACAGTTTAACCTCAGTCTGTGTATGCCTCCTTGTGGAAGGCCTTCCAGGCCAGATGTGTGGGGCTCCCTCAGACACTCTCTGCTTAGAATACTGATACTCTATGAGGTACTGGGGGGAGGGAGGAGAGGGTGGTATGAATGTGAGGAGGATGAGTGCTGTGTTTCTTGGAATGGTGGAGGAATTATGACTGTGGAATGTAGTGTCTGATATTTTGAGTCAAGTGGATTTTCTTTTTGGGGTTTTCGAAGAAATAAAATAAGCTTCAGTTGCTGTACAAGTTACTATTTAGAGGAATCACAGTCATCTTCTACTTTACTGTACCCATGGGACTGAACACTAAGGCCCAGATTCTGTATAGGACGCCCGGTCTCAGAAGCCGACGGACATCCTATACAGAATTGTGCCTACAGTGAACTCGGTTCTCTAACCAACATCCATGTTACAGATACCGGTTAGATAATCGGGTTCACTGTAGACATGGCCGCTATACTTATTGCGGCAAGGGATCTCCCTGCCACGATAAGTATAGCGGCCATGGCTGTGGCCGCCAGTCCCCTCCCCCTAACATGATGGTCGGCAGCAGGGAGCCCAACCCCTCCTACCGGAACCCCCCCAACAAGATCACTGGGAAAGAAAGGGTGCCCAACACCTCCTGCCAGAACCCACCCCCTAACAAAATCACCAGCAAGGAGCCCAACCACTCCTGCCGGAACTCCCCCTAACAAAATTGCTGGCGGGAAGGAGCCCAACCCCTCCTGCTGGAACTCCCCCTAACAAGATCGCTGGCAGGAGGGTACCCAATCCCTTCTGTCGGAAGACCCCCCCACACGCAGACCCCTCCCGGACCCTCCCCCACTAACACCCTCCATGCACAAACCTAAAATGTTAGCCGGCTGGATGGGTCTTCCTACCATCTGGCTGGCAGGCCCGCCTTGGTCGAAATGAGGCAGACCTGCCCCTTCCCGATGTATTGTGGGATGCACCGGGGAGGGGCCTAAGGCCTGATTGGCCCAGGCACCTAAGGCCCTTCCTATGGGCAGGGTCTTAGGCCCCTTCCCGGTGCATCCCACAATGCTCCGGGAAGGGGCAGGCCCACCTCATTTTGCCGGTCGGCCAGTAGGAAGACCCAGCTGACCAACATTTTAGGTTAGTGGGGGAGGGTTCGGGGGGTCCGTGCGTGGGGGGGGTCTTACGGGAGGAGGGGTTGGGCACCAGCCTACCAGTGATCGTGTTGGGGGGGACTGGCTGCCGCTATACTTATTGAAGCAGGGAGATCCCTTGCCGTGATATGTATAGTGGCCATGTCTACTTACAATGTAGGCCAGCATTTTGCTGTACTTTGGCGTTAGGTGATGTAAAGTGGCTACCTAACTGCAGGGCAGGATTAATTTGTTGAGGGCACACTAAGCACACAAGTACACTGGGCCCCCTGCCCCGCCCCACCCAACCATGTGCCCAGGCAGAAACAGGAAGCTGCGTCAGAGGGAAGCTTTGGGCAAGCAGCACCACTTGCACAATTACAGTTCCCGTTGCCTTTCTTACCCACGTTGCTTGCTTGTCTTACTTTCCGTCGATTAGGGGGGGGGCACGTTGCCAATCGGGGTGGGAACTGCATTGCCGATTGATGCTGTAGGGGCCTATCACCGTTTGGAAAAAATAATGTTGATGCCTCCTTCATCGGGCCCCCCTGATCATTTTGGGCCCTAGGCATGTGCCTACTTGCCCTTTTGGTTAATCCTGCCCTGCCTAACTGCAATTCCAGCAGCCATTTTAGCCACCTTTTATTTAGGCGTCGGTAGGCGCTTCAACCCTGCCGTTTCTGACCATTGGCAGAGTGCCTACCAACGCCTAAATTTAGGCACTGGTTATAGAATCAGGGCCAAAAAGTGTATCTGAATTTAAGAAAGCTTGGGAAAGTATGTTAGATCTCTAAGGGAGAGGAAGGGCTAGCAGATGGCAAGGTTAGGCAGACTAGATAAGCCATGTGGTCTTTATCTGTCTTCATTTTTCTGTTTTTATCATAACCAATGCAGCTATTCTAATGGCACATTAGACCTCATCTGGAATACTGTGTACAATTCTGGAGGCCACATTACTGTAAAGATGTGCTGAGAATTGAGTCGGTTCAACGGATGGCCACCAGGATGGTCTCGGGGCTCAAGGATCTCTTGTACGAGGAGAGGATGAATATATTGTGGCTATACACTCTCGAAGAACGTAGGGAGGGGGAGACATGATTGAGACATTTAAATATATCACCAGTCGCATCGAGGTGGAAGATGATATCTTCTTTCTCAAAGGGCCCTCGGCCACAAGAGGGCATCCGCTAAAACTTAGTGGTGGGAGATTTCATGGCGACACCAGGAAGTATTTCTTCACTGAAAGGGTGGTTGCTCATTGGAATGAGCTTCCGGTGCAGGTGATAGAGGCCAGCAGCGTTCCAGATTTTAAGAGTAAATGGGATGCCCATGGTGGGATCTCTAAGAGGGCAGAGTAAAGGGAAGGGTCATTAGGGGTGGGATCTCTAGGAAGGTAGAATTAGGGGGTGGGTCAGTAGAGTGGGCAGACTTGATGGGCTTTGGCCCTTTTCTGCCGTCATTTTCTATGTTTCTATGTTTCTAACTGTTAGTGCTTGCGTTATAGACTTGGTCCTGTTAGTGATAGAGCCATGTAGTTTGCTGGTGACTGTTGTGTAATCACGTATCCTATGTATAGTTGTACTCTTCACTGAATGTTCAGTACTCTTTTATATAAACCGCCTAGAACTGCTGGTGATGGCGGTATAAAAGAATAAAGTTATTATAGCCTACGAGGAGTAGAGAAGCCAAGCATGGGATGACCACAAAGGATTTAGAATAAAAAAATAATATTAAATATTGAACTAAGGCCAGTACTGGGCAGATTTGCATGGTCTGTGTCTGTATATGGCCGTTTGGTGGAGGATGGGCTGGGGAGGGCTTCTATGGCTGGGAGGGTGTAGATGGGCTGGAGTAGGTTTTAACGGAGAATTCGGCAGTTGGAACCCAAGCACAGTACAGGGTAAAGCTTTGGATTCTTGCCCAGAAATAGCTAAGAAGAAAAAAATTTAAAAATTTAAATTGAAACAGGTTGGGCAGACTGGATGGACCATTCGGGTCTTTATCTGCCGTCATCTACTATGTTACTATGTTTCTTCCAGAGTGACTAAATGTAAGCGGTGTGTGTAATCAGTCTGGCAGTGAACACATCAAAGAGCAAGACACACCAGCTTGAGCAAGCTCCGCTCTTAGAGAGCTGATGGCTTTGTGATGTTCGCCAGTGGATGTTAACTGTTTGGATTTCTTTACTTGCTTTGCACAAGTGGAAAAAAAAAAAGATCTGACAAGGAGCCTGACAGCTTAACAAGGTCAAGCAATGATATAAGGCAGGAAGGTAGGAATACAAATTCCCTGTTGGTTTAAGCTGCATCTGTCTGCAGACTCTTGCATTGTGGAAGATACAGAAACGGAAGCCCTTGTTTTGAAATTCCCCAGAAATGGTTCCATTCTTCTAGCTCTGAACTGGTGCAGCTGTCTTCAATTCTTAAAGCTCCAAGTCCAAATTATTCAAACATGTAGCACTTCCTGTTCTACATCAGGACTAAACCCATGTCCTGTACTCTGTTTTTAAAATATGCATCTTTAGCTCCCTCCTGTAATGTTATAGGTGGAGATTATCAAATCAAGTATTTTTATGTTCTGCAATACTATCAGTACTGAGAAATTTGTAATTACCCAGTAGTCAAGAAGTTCTTTGCCACTGATGCTTTGACTTAAGTCTGTGCTGTGTAAAGGCCAGTTCAGGGTGGGAGTAGTGATGGAGGCGGAGATGCCACAGATTCCATCGTATTCAGCTGCTCTAGTTCAGTCTGAGGTGGTTGGAAAAGAATGAGACAACAAAAATGATTTGAAGGTTTGATTTTGTGTAACGTGTTCCAGAAATGTATTTTAAACTTTGTTTTGAATTTTAGTTAAATACCACACACTAAGAGCCAGATTCAGCAAACGGTGCCTAAATATTGTCATTACAAAATGGTGCCTAGTGCTATTCTGTAAACATAAGAACTTAAGAGCTGCCATACTGGTTCAGATTGAAAGTCCATGAAGCCTAGTACCCTGTTTCCAACAGTGGCCAACCCAGGGCGCTCAGGAATGAGCACTCTATATAAAATAGGCATTGACCACTGAATTCCATGTCCAACTTTAGGCATGAGGACTTACACTAACTGAAACCAGGTGTAAATCCTGACATACTTTCATGCTATTCTATAATATTATGCACAATTTTCCAGAATGCCCCTGATCCACCCAATGCCCCCTTTGCAGTTGTACATGGATATATTTAGGTGGATATGGATATATGTAGGTGGATATGCAGTTGTACATGGATATATTTAGGTGTCCTATAACTGGACAGTATTTTTGCACAAATCTGCTGTCTCAACCAGTTTTAGCGCCTTGCAGCCATTAGAATGTGTTTCTGCACCAAACATTAGGTCCTGAATTAATGCTTAATTTTAGGCACTATTTATCGCATTTCCTAGTAAATTCCCAACAAAATAACATGAACTTATTGCATCCCCCCCCGCACCCTCTCCCCATCTCTCACTAGCTTCTTTTGTGCAGTCAGAGGCAGAAACATAGATAATGAACATATGGCTCATCACAGAGTTCAAAGCAATATATTATACTTTCTTTACTCAGACCTTGCAATAGAGGCGCTCATAAACACCGTAACCTACACTCTCTAGTTTTCTAGAGCAAATACCAGCTCCATTTCAATAACAAAAAACACTTCCACCAATCACTACTACAAAGGCAGAGGCTCAGGGATCCTCCAGCAGATGAGCAAAACTCTCCTAGCTATAAACAAAAGCATTTG
Source organism: Geotrypetes seraphini (assembly GCF_902459505.1). Lineage (NCBI taxonomy): Eukaryota > Metazoa > Chordata > Amphibia > Gymnophiona > Dermophiidae > Geotrypetes > Geotrypetes seraphini. The sequence goes on from NC_047085.1 coordinate 372,071,227, forward strand.
CTCCAAGGAGCCTCCCCTCTTGCTTGCCTAATTCCTTCTATTCCTATTTGAATAATTGCTAATAGTGATAGAAATTAGGAAGACAGTCCTCTCTCTCTCCCTCTTCTTTGCAACATCCTCAGGCTGATTCTTGGTTCCTGACCCCCCCACCTCCCCAATAACTCTGAATTCCTTCATATGCTTTAGAGCAGGGGTGTCAAAGTCCCTCCTCGAGGGCCGGAATCCAGTCGGGTTTTCTGGATTTCCCCAATGAATATGCATTGAAAGCAGTGCATGCAAATAGATCTCATGCAGATTCATTGGAGAAATCCTGAAAACCCGACTGGATTCTGGCCCTCGAGGACCGACTTTGACACCTGTGCTTTAGAGCCATAAACAAGGTGATGTTGAACAAATATGGAACTCTTAGGAGCTGGTTTATTTTAATCATATATACTTTATCTCCAAACTCCATAACACCCTACTCCCATCTCTATTTCTCCTTTTTCAAAAGACTGGTGAAATTCAATAGAAATAATTCCCGTACTTGTGCAGATACTTTAAACCCTAGATATTTAACCCATCTGTTGGTCCATTTGAAAGGTCACATTACTATGTTCCTCTGAAGCTCAGACTCCTTCATGATCTCAGATTTATAAACATTTACCCTATAGCCTGAAGATCTGCCATACTCCTCTAAAACCTCCAGAAATGCTCTCTTCACAAATAATCTACTCTGCCAATTCCTTGACCACCACATCATCACTGCAAAGAGAGGAAAGTGACAAGGGACAACTCTGGTACATTCCTCAAGAAAACCAAAAAAGTTCTGACAAGCATCCATTAACTCCCACCATAGCTATCATCTCATAGTACAAGTTGGAGAATGACAGGGGGGACAAATTTGCCCCTTCCCCACGGGATCTATCTCCATCCCCATCCCATCCTCATGAGTTCTGTCCCTATCCCTGCCCAATCCTTGCAAGCTCTGTCCTCATCTGCACAAGCCTTGAACAAATTATATCACAAGAATAGAGTAGATCAAATTGGAGGGTGGGTTGCACTATATATTAAAAAGGGAATTGAATCAAACAAAATAAACATTCTGCATGGCATCAATAGTGTGGAATCCACATGGATAAAAATTCTATGTGTAAAGGGAAGGAATATACAGGTAGGGACAGAATGAGCAGACAGATGAAAAAATGTTTTCAGAGATTAGGAAAGCTAGCAAATCGGGCAACAGTATAATAATGGGTGATTTCAATTACTCCAGCATTGACTGGATAAATGGTACAACAGGGAGTGCTATGGAGGTAAAATTCCTATATGTCATAAATGACTACTTCTTGGAGCAACTGGTCCAGAAATCAATGAGAGGGAGAGCTATTTTAGATTTGGTCCTTAGTGGAATGCAGGGCATAGTATGAGAGGTAACTGTGTTGGGTCCACTGGGAAACAGTGATCATAACTTGATCAAATTTAAGCTATCTGGAGTGACGTTGCTAAAGAAATCTACTGAAGTAGCATTTAATTTTTGAAAGGTCAGCTATGATAAAATGAGGAAAATGGTTAAAAAGAAGTGGTAAAGGTTAGGACTGTAATCCAGGTGTGGATGTTATTTAAATGTACCATTCTGGAAGCTCAGACCAGATGTATTCCATGTATTAACAACGAGAGCCGACATGGTTAAAAGGTGAAGCCAAAGAGGCTAACAGAGCCAAAAAATAAAAATATTTTAAAGAATGGAAAAAGGATCCAAATGAAGAAAATAAGAAGAGACATAAGCACTGGGAAGTTAGAAGTAAACAAATATTATTTCCATATAAAAGAAAGTCTGTATAAGGAGAATATCCATAATTAAATACGTGAAATAACATAGGACACAAAATAAAAATATTTGTGATTACTAGCGAGAGTCCTTAGTTTTGTACAACCACTAGAGACAGCTCGTTTCTTCAACAGAGAATTGCTTTCTAGACCTGAACCCAAATAGGTATGGTCACTTGGAACATCCCAGGAACTCTCACGGTGTATAAATGTGAAGGGAATGAACAAAATATTTCAAAATCTCCACCTTGTGTATGTTCTTACGATTCAACGATAGTCTCTTGAATGTCAAGTAATATCAAAACTCCATATTTGTTTAGCCTCTAAACACAGTTAATCCGTTTGTCAAATTAAAGAGTTTCACAACCATCAATAGCACAATTATTATAGATACTCCACTTGGCACTTATCTTAGTAATCTCCCTGCAGTGCATTATTCACAAATATTTTTATTTTGTGACATATGTTATTTTTATGTATTTAATTGTGGATATTCTCCTTACACAGTCATAATATCCTCTTTCTTTTATACAGAAGTAATTTTTGTTTTGTTCATCTTTTGTTGTGGGTTCTTTTTACATATAGTTAGAAGCAAAGTATTGATAAAGAAAGCTAAAAACCCATATAAAGAGTAACAATTTTTGTAGGTACATCAGAAGCAGAAAACCTCTGAGGGAATCCAGAGAACCATTAGATGATCAAGGAGCAAAAGGGGTGCCCAGGAAGGATAAGGCCATAGCGGAGAGACTGAATGAATTGTTTGCTTCGGTCTTTACTAAAGAAGATGTAGGAGATCTATCTGAACTGGAAATGGTTTTCAAGGGTGATGATGCAGAGGAACTGAAGGAAATCTTGGTGAACCTGGAAAATGGGAGGAGTGTGTGGCGCAGTGGTTGGAGCTTCAGCCTCAGCACCCTGGAGTTGTGGGTCCAAATCCTGCGCTGTTCCTTCTGACCCTGGGCAAGTTACTCAGTCCTCCATAGCCATAGTATGTTAGATAGATTGTGAGCCCTCCAGGACAGACAGAGAAAATGCTTGAGTACCTGATTGTAAAACCGCTTACATAACCTTGATAAGCAGTATATAAAAACCTAATAAAACTTGAAGATGTACTAACCCAAACTGACAAGTTAAAGAGTGATAAATCACCTCAACCAGATCCTAGGGTAATGAAAGAACTCAAACATTAAATTGCTAGTCTGTGACCTGCTGCTAAAATCATCTGTAGTACCCGAAGATTGGAGGGTAACCAATATTATGACATATTTTAAAAAGGATTCCAGGGGAGACCCGGGAAATTACAGATTGGTAAGCCTGACTTCAGTGCTGAGCAAAATAGTGAAAACAATGATAAAAAATGAAATTGTGGAACACGTAGACAAACATGATTTAATGGGACAGAGTTGGCATGGATTCAGCCAAGGGAGATCTTGCCTCAACAATTTGCTTGATTTCTTCAAAGGTGTGAGTAAACATGTGGATAGAGGTGAGCCACTTGATGCAGTGTACCTAGATTTTCAGAAAGCTTTTGACAAAATTCCTCATGAGAGGCTTCTGAGTCATGGGATAGCAGGCAATATTCAGTTGTGGATTGGTTATCTGACAGAAAACACAGGGTAGGGTTAAATGGCCATTTTTCTCAATGGAGGAGAGTAAATAGTGGAGTGCCATGGGGACCTGTACTGGCTATTTAACTTACTTATAAATGATCTGGAAATTGGAACACCCTGTGGGCATTCCATGCTGGTAGGTGCCTCTGTAGATGGTACATCGGTGACCTGTTCTGTAGGTGCCTGCAAGTGTCTACATTTTTAAAAATTTGTTTTAGATTGGTTTTAAATGCTGTAATTAATTACTGCATTGTATCTAGCCAATTAAACCAATTAAGTTAGGCGGCAGTAGGATGCCTACCGTTGCCTAATTTTCGACGTCCCTACGAGAATCAGGGCCTAAATGCTAAGAAGTCCATTTTAAACCTATGGGCTACTTAGCATTTAGCATGTCCTAACAAAATTAGCGGGCTCTAAGCTTTGGTAAAAGGGCCAATTTGTGTTCTCTCACTCTGCCCTGCTTATTTGCATGCTTAGATAAATAGCACACAAAAATCACAATATTGTATGCTTTAAAGGACAATTTGGGGAGTATCCCCTGGATTCTATGTAAGGTGAAAAAATTTGTGCTTGCAATTTGAACGTGGGCCCAATTTGTCTGCACAATTTAATTGAATAATGAACCAATGAACACCAATTATTGGGCGCTATTAACCAATTATTGATGCTAATTGGCAAAAATTAGAATTTACATACATATCTTGCTAAGTGCTATTCTGTAACGATGCATGTGTAAATTCTTGTATGCTGATATGAAAAGGGGGCGTGACCATGGGAATCTGTGCGTAGTGTTACAGAATACGGCAGATCCATGCCTAATTTAAGTTCAGGGATTTACACTTGGTTTCAGTTGATGTAAATCCTCACGCCTAAAAGTTAAATGTGGATCCTGGCACTAGGCGCTATTCTATACTGGTATCTCAGAGCACTGTTTATAGAATTGCGCTTAGTGCTTGTCATTTTTGGTGTCAATTTATTGGTGCTAGATATAGAATTTGATCTTATGTGTATGTCAATCCAGTTTGTGTACACGCTGGTAATAACTTATGCTTAATTACTACTGCACAGGAAAACAGCACAGGTAAACCATCATATTAACTATAGTCTTCTTTTACTAAGCCGCGGTAGAGGTTTCTACTATGGCCTGGAGCGCTAAATTTTCCAACGCTGCTCTGATACTCATAGAATTCTTGGAATTTAGAAAATTCCATTAGTAAAAGGGAAGTACAGTCAAACCTCGGTTTACGAGTACCGCGGTTTACGAGTGTTTTGCAAGACGAGCAAAACATTTGTAAAATTTGTGACTCGTAAACCGAGCTTGACTCGCTATACGAGCATGTCCCAAAGTAAAACATCCTGCATCCCCCTCTCCATACCTTGCAATGCACGCTTTCTGATGCTCTTTCACTTCAGTTTTGCCTTTTAGGGTGTCCAACCTGCTGCCCCGTGCGGCCCGCTCGAGGGCAATGCGTTTGTTCCGTCTGCCGCCCCTGGATGATTGCCTTCTTGCCGGCTCCTTCCTCCTTGCTGTGTTCGCTATGGGCCGCGGCGGCAGCTCCTGCATGCCTCCTGCGGCTGGCCCTGAGACGTTCCCTCTGACGTTGCGGGTCAGCCGCGGAGAGCACTTGGGAACTGCTGGCCGCCGCTTTGAACGAGAACTGCGGCAAGAAGGAGAAAGCCGGCATGAAGGTAGGCATGAAGGAGGGCTTCCGGGTCGGCCGTGGGGGGAACATGGGAACTGTTGCCCGCATCTTGGAACGAGCACTGCAGCATGAAGGTAGGGACCGCGGAACAGTGAGGGCTTCCGGGTCGGCCGTGGGGGGGAACATGGGAACTATTGCCTGCAGCTTGAAATGAGCACTGTAGGCACCGCGGCACGGTGAGGAGGATAAAGCCGGCATGAATGTAAGCACTGAACGAAAAAGAAGTTAAAGATGCAAGGCCCCAGTGAGGTTGGTTGGCTGTGGAGAGAGCCCTAGTGCCCCAGTTCTGTTATGTTTATGTCGGTGGCTGGCAGCAGTAGCAACGAATTGTCCGAGTCTCCATTATATCCTATGGAGAACTCTGCTTTGATAAACGAGAGTTTTGGTTTACGAGCATGCTCCTGGAACGGAACATGCTCGAAAACCAAGGTACCACTGTATATTAGTTAAAAAAAAAAAAAAAGAACAAAGCAGATAGCAGAGTTTGTGTTTCTTTTTGCTTCAGGAAACGGAAACATTTTCAAGTACAGTTCTAAATTCCCTGTCTCTACATGTACTGTACAGTATATATGTGCGTATGCTTGTGTGATTCATATGAAAGGCAAGTGCTGAGTCAAGTCTGGATAAAGGTTTTTAAAAAGTGTGCTTTTTTTTTTCTTTTAAATGAGGCATTTTGTTCACAGATACATTAAACATTTTGAAATGCCCTAGGAATTAAGATTTTCAGTTTACGTAAAGGAGCAGCGTATGAAACATGGACAGATTGATACCAAAGTATTCTTTTTTAAAGTATATGGTGCTGGGTTTCAGCTGCTTTGATTAGAAGACACTTTGTTGGATCACAAATGTATTAGTCGTGCCAAAGTTCTCCTATGGAGCCTGTAGTTTGTTGCATGGAATGTGTCTGTTCATATGACTCATGAGGCAGGACGTTGCCGCTTGTGAGCTGGCTCCTACGTGAGAAGACAGTCATCTCACATCTAGTCAGAGGTATTATGGATTTCTCATAAAGGATCAAGATGATTGTCTAATAACTCATGTCTAGGTTTCATGCCTTTAGCACCACAGAATTAAGACAGGAAAGAGAGGCAGTTTATAACCTCACACCCATCTACCATGGCAAGTGCCCGGGTGACATGGGTCTGCTTGCCAGTTCTCTGAAACATAACCCACTGTGCCATCTACTTTGCTGTTTTCACATTGAAGAATGCTTTTCCTTTTTCACTTCTTAAATCACACTTTTTTCTTTTTCATTTTTTTTCTAGATTAGTAATCTGGCAAATCCAGGTGTCCTGGTGACTCAATGGCAAGTTCTGTAAATTGTCGTGTAGAGGACTAGATTTGATTCCTAGGTCAGGCCATTCATTTCCCAGGCAATTCCCAGGGGACTAAGGATGCTGTATTGCTCACCTTGGTGGTTTCAGGCCCCATTATTGTTCAATAGACAAACCTAACAATTGAGAAGGGTCAGGAGGTCTACATTAGGGAGAGGCTGCCTTTGTTGGGAGTGGTCAGGGGAACTGGGGGAGATGGTTCTTTGTCATGTCAGATGTCGGAGGATAGGGAGGGATCCTTGTCATGTCAGGAGGTGTTAGTGGTGAGTGGAGGGCTACTAGTGATGTCAGGGGTTTGGGAGATCTGATTTTGTCAGGGGATTAAGGAATGGGGAGAATATTAGAACTGTAGGGCACAGCAATTTTAAGAAGTTACAGATGGAGAAAGCAGGATACTCATTTTCTCTGTGTGCAGCTTTAAAAAAAAATGCTGCCCTTGCTGGACATGCCAGCAGATAAACATGCACTCCTGTTTATCATTCTAATATTTTACAAGAGGCTCCACATGAACTGTGAACCTCCTGACTTGGATATGCCTATATATATTTAGACCTATACCTGGCAGAAACCCAAATAGTGGCAACATTCCATGCTACTGATCCAAGGGCAAGCAGTGGTTTCTCCCATTGTCTGCCTGAGTAGCAGACTATGGACTTATCCAAACCTTTTTTAAACCCATCTATGTTAACTGCTGTTACCACATCCTCTGGCAATGAGTTCTAGATCTTAACTATTCTTTGAGTGAAAAATTATTTTCTCCTATTGGTTTTAAAAGTATTTCTCTGTAACTGCATTGAGCATCTCCTAGTTTTTCTAATTTTTGATGGCATAAAACATTGATTCACTTGTACCAGTTCTACATCTCTTAGGATTTTGTAGATTTCAAACATATCTCCCCTTAGCCTTATCTTCTCCAAGCTGAAAAACCCTCTTTAGTCTTTCCTCATACGAGAAGAGTTCCATCCCCTTTATCATCTTGGTTGTTCTTCTTTGAACCTTTTCTAATTCTATTTGTACTATATATTTTCTCCTTACAGAAATATCAGGTGCTAACTGGCGGAAACTTCCAATAATGGACTATAATTAGAGTTACTTGGTGCTAATTGCCACTAATCTGGAGTTAGACATAATTCTATAACCTTTGCACATAAATCCTGTGGAGGGGTATTTTTGATATGACATTTAAATTTGAGTTTGAACGTTTTATGGAAGGCACACAAAATATCCTAGTGATAATTTTTTAAAAAGTCCAAACTGTCTCCCATGCATCAAAAATAGCTGACAGAAACGTTCAGAAAATGTGCATCAATAGGCCGGGTTACTGTTCATCATAAAACGCCTCCACAGCCTTTGAAAATACTCTATGCAAAATGTGCATTGTACGGAGACTATTGGTAGTGATGTCAGGATGTTTCCACTGAGGTGAGACATCATCCCTAAGACATCCTCTACATATATATATATATATATATATATATATATATATATATATATATATATATACTGTATATATAGCACTGCATATGGAAAATGTCTCTGTAGGAGTGAAGAGATAGAGAAACAACAAGAGAGAGAGAGATGTTTCTACTACTCTGTCAAGCTCGTTTTTCTTCTATGCTTGATCCCACACTTAAAGTTAATATTCACATCCCCATATACAACAGCAGAATTAAAATTTTCTGGTCTTGGCCGTATGTATTAATATGAGAAATCTCAAAATAATTTTATTTGGTGAATGTGGCCCACATGTATTTTGATAGGGATGATAAGGTGAGGAATCAGTTCTTCTGTTATGGAGGAAATCAACATTCATGCTTCCTAGATGGTTTCCTCCATAGGAAAGCTGCTCTATAAGTCTGTTCTGCTTTGAAGCAGGTGTAAATGTCTGTGCTTATAATTTTTAAATCTGCATGTAATATTTATCCTAATCTACATGTGAATTTGCAAAGTCCTCCCACACTCTGCCCAGTCTTCAGCTCCTAACATCACAGTACCTGTCATTTATTTCTATACAATATCACTATAATCAAACCCTTCCATTCTGAGTGCACTACCAAGACCTTCATTCATACCCTCACCTCTCACCTAAACTACTGCAACCTGCTTCTCACTGATCTTCCACTAAACCATCTTTCTTCCCCCTTCAATCTGTTTAGAACTCTTCTGCACACCTCATATTCCATCAATTTAACTATGCCCACACTACACCTCTCCTCAAGTCACTTCATTGGCTTCCTAGCTGTTTCTGCATACAGTTCAAACTCCTCTTATTGACTTACAAGTGTATTCTATCCTCTCTAATCTCCTCAGTATCTCTCCTCTCTAATCTCTCCCCATACTCCTATCTAGGCACTCCACTCACCAGATAAGTTTCTCTTATCTATATCCTTCTCCTCTATAGCCAACTCCAGACTCCATCCCTTCTACCTTGTTGCACCTTATGCCTGGAACAAACTGCCTGACTCAATACATCAGGCTCCGGCTGTGGCAGTATTCAAATTCAGGTTCAAAGCCCACATCTTTGAAGATGCTTCCAATTCCAAACTCCAACCCACCTTCTAAGCACAAATATCTGTCTTATCATTCCCTCTGTAATTCCCCCACCTGATCACTGTGTATAGATGCTCCTTCTTATCCAGTTTGTCTGCCTTGACTAGATTGTACATTTCCTTCTGATATCATGGGGGTAATACTAGTAAAAACTAGGAAAAGTCAGAAATTGCTTTAGTCAAAAATGTGAACTGACTTTGCTGTTACAATAGTAACCTATCTATGGTGTGATCAAGATTTTTTCAGGTTACTCAGAGGCATGAAACTCTACAAGGAAGGGATATACCCTCCCAAGAATGGAACAGAGTTCACTTTCCAATCATTGTAACTGTTTCAATAAAGATCACACTTCAAGCTAGGATACAGGTAAATAAAGAATGTATCACAATTTTTCAATGTTTCAATGTATCATGGCTTTCTTTTCTTCATGAATAGTATTAAGTTAACATCACTGAAACTGGGTAAGTTATAAAATAATAACTTAACTTTATGAAGGGTTTGGGGTCCCAACGTGGCCCCGTTTCACTTTCTTCCTCAGGAGACCCAATCATAAATTTGATAAAAGTCCTTTAAAACTCTGAATAATATTACAATTGGTGATGTATAATTGCTTCTACAAAACAAAAAATAACATAAAGTCGGGTGTGAGAGAAAATGCCACAACCCACACCACGAAAAAACTCATAGTGACTTGTAAGGCTAAGACTACGGGAGGAACTTTACAATCTACATACCACTGCTGGAAATTGCTCTCTCTTCACAAAGTTATTCTCAAACTGCCAGAAAGAACACAGCATCCTCAATACTTTACACCCACATGGATTGAACAGTGAAATGGGTGGACTGCCTTTTTGTGATCTAATCATAACATCTGCATTTCTATAATGCTTTATATTCATCCAGCATTGGGGATCATTATGTTTATGCTGTGACCCTTGAAACGTTTTTTTCAGTGATATTTACATTTTCACAGCAAGACAGTGCAAATGCAATTTGATTTATTATTGCATCAGCCATCTGATGATGTCACATTAGTCACATGTTTACACTCAGCCTCTTGGATCTGTATTTAAATCGGGAGGGTGACGCTGTGTTCTTTCTGGCAGTTTGAGAATAACTTTGTGAAGAGAGAGCAATTTCCAGCAGTGGTATGTAGATTGTAAAGTTCCTCCCGTAGTCTTAGCCTTACAAGTCACTATGAGTTTTGTCGTGGTGTGGGTTGTGGCATTTTCTCTCACACCCGACTTTATGTTATTTTTTGTTTTGTAGAAGCAATTATACATCACCAATTCTAATATTATTCAGAGTTTTAAAGGACTTTTATCAAATTTATGATTGAGTCTCCTGAGGAAGAAAGCAAAACGGGGCCACGTTGGGACCCCAAACCCTTCATAAAGTTAAGTTATTATTTTATAACTTACCCAGTTTCAGTGATGTTAACTTAATATTATTCATGAAGAAAAGAAAGCCATGACACATTGAAGCATTGAAAAATTGTGATACATTCTTTATTTACCTGTATCCTAGCTTGAAGTGTGATCTTTATTGAAACAGTTACAATGATTGGAAAGTGAACTCTGTTCCATTCTTGGGAGGGTATATCCCTTCCTTGTAGAGTTTCATGCCTCTGAGTAACCTGAAAAAATCTTGATCATACCATAGATAGGTTACTCTTGTAACAGCAAAGTCAGTTCACATTTTTGACTAGATTGTAAGCTTTTTAGAGCAGGGACTATGTTTTGACATACAGTGCTGCATATGTCTATTAGCACTATAGAAATAATTAGTAGCAGTACAGTACACACCATCACTCCATGATGAGTCCCCTGTGTGTTCCATCTTAATTGTATAGGTGAAATGAAGTGGCTTAAGAAGTTTTCCTTACAGTAGCATTTTATACAAATAAAGTGCCCTTATTATAATTTGCTATACCACCTATAATAACTTCTAGGCGGTTTACAATAATAAAATTATAAAAAAAGGAAAATTAACATTAGGGCTTACAGAACATTGCTTGTGTCATATACATTTGATTACAAGGGGTTGAGAGGGAGAACTACAATTCTGAATAGGAGAGGAAGGCATTTAAGGTTAATATACTAGGGAAAGGGAAGATTACATTTGTGTTGAAGAGATGAAGATAAAATATTGTTTATAAATTGAATGCATCCTTGAATAGGAAGGTCTTCAGATTCGATTTAAATCTGTCCATAGAAGATTCTTCACAGAGATGGGAAGGCATGGAGTTCCGTAATTGTGGGACTGTGACTGAAAATATTGAGGAACGTGTGGAATCATAAATTATTTGTTGTGGTGAGGGTGTTACTAAAAGATTTTGATTCCTTGCTCCCAGGTATACCCTGACACTTAGATGTATTCTCTCCTTCTTGAAAGAAGACAGATTATTTAGACATTTTGAGGACTATACAAGCCATGTTCATCAGCACTGTTTTGTTTGTAGGCAGAAGAAATAAGGGGAAAGGTATCCATTCTAAGCAGAAACATTGGCAGGCTCTTATTTCAGTTTTTCTGGTCTACCACACATCAACCTTATAGACGTGTACTTACTTCAAAACCTTAAGCCTTATTTCTAGGACACTTTCCAGGTTTTCTATTAACCTTAGTTGATCTTCAAATACTATCCATTTGCATTTGTCCCATATTACACTTGTCCTCACTGAAAGTTCAGTCCATGTGGACCACAGAGCAGAGCTTCTCAACTGGTGTGCCATGGAGGAACTTCAATTGTACCATGAAAATTTGGCCCACCTGCACAGATGAAGATGGGGCAGGTCCCAGCTGCTACTTCTGTCAGCAGTCTTGTTTTGTCTTCCCTCTCCCTGTCCCCTGTATTGTGACCTCCTTGCTGGCAGGGGGATCAATGCTTCTTATCAGCTGTTTGTTGCTTCTCAAGGCAGAAATGCAAGAAATCAATGTGCCCTTCTCAGTTATGTTTTCAGAAGGAAGCAGCTGGTAAGGAGCATTGTTTGATTCCTTTTGCTAACTGAAGGCCATTGGTGGATAGAAGGGAGGCTAGATGGTGTTAATGCTATAGGGGGGGGGGATGATGCTGACATCAGGTGGGGAAAGGGGAAAGATAAACTGGAGGATGCCTGGAGGAGGGACAGAACAGAGAAGAGTTGATGATATGATGTGAACCTTGCAGTGCTGCCCGATTTGCCGATTCAAATTGATTCACCGATTCACTTTGGTGAATTGATTCAAATTGATTTGTTTCCCCCCAAAATTGGACTCGCCATTTCAGTGAACAGCCTGACATACCTCCAGAGCTGGGATACTCCAGGACTGACTTGGGAAACACTGGAGTCTACAAAGGAGCATTACGGTAAAATATCATGGCACTTCAGAATGTACTCACCTTTTATCCCAATAAATATACAGTATAGCAGTGGTCTCAAACTCGCAGCCCAGGGACCACATGCGACCCGCCAAGTACTATTTTGAGGCCAAGTACTATTTTGAGACCCTCGTGTTATAAAGAACGATTCTTTATGGAAAACTTGTGCCTTAAGTGTCAGGCGGTTGTGTCCGGCGGTTGCATTCTGGAACGTTGCCCGCCTCACTGCTGTAACCTCACGCAAGCATTTTCCTGCATCTGTACACGATTGTGAGGTGGAGTGGAGAGGACAATCACGTACAGATGCAGGAAAGCACTTGTGTGAAGTTACAGCAGTGAGGCGGGCAACGTTCCAGAATGGAAGGTAATCATTGGAGGCAGTGCAGCTTGTGCTTGTGTCCGGCGCTACAGGAGGTGAGAGCTGAAGGTAGTTGCGGAAGCGACCGCTGGACACTTAAGGCACAAGTTTTCCATAAAGAATCATTCTTTATAATACAGAGGGCCTCAAAATAGTTGGTCCAAAATCTTGTCTCTTGCAGTTGATACTTTGATAGTTTTTCACTTTCTGCATGTTGCACTGCTTTCAGCCGAAATTATCAGAAGCAATTAAGGAAATATTTATAAACTAACGGTTATAGTTTATAAATCTTTCCTTAATTGCTTCTGATAATTTCAGATTTCAGATAATCCACATTTTGGATTTGTAGGTACTTACCTCATGCAAAGTTGCAGCTGGGGCACGGGCAGTGTGTCTGGGAGGGAATGCATGGATGGGAGAATATCGCAGGGGAGGAGACATAGGCATCCTGGGACTGTCTGCCAAGTCTCTTCCCTGAAGAAGCCCTTTCTGGAAACGTCAATCGCTCCTCCTAAACTTACTTGCTCCACTTCATCACTGACGCTGAAATCGTGGATTGAAGACAAAGTTTTATTTTATTTTTCTTTCCAGCTTATGATTTATCTTTAATCTTATCTATTGTTTTGCCTTTTGTCTTTGTTTTGTTCTATTTCTATCATTTAAATTTCTCCAGAATTCTACTGTTCAACGGCTCCCCCTTCTGCTTCTATTCCTTTCTCTCCTCTCTTCTACCTTCCAAAGTATTTAGATCAATGCTGTCTTGTTAAAATGTTTATTTTATTTTTATCTTTCCTCTAACTCTACTTTTCACTTCTCTATTACCCTCCAGGTACTTTAGTTAGATTGTGAGCCTTCGGGACAGTAAGGGAATTTTTCAAGTACCTTTCTTATTTCTAATCTTAATGTATATTTTCTGTAAACCGCTTAGAACCTAACGGATGTAGCGGTATATAAGAAATAAATTACATTACATTACATTACATTTCTTTAATGACATTAACTATTTTTTTCTGTGGCCCTCCAAGTACCTACAAATCCAAAATGTAGCCCTGCAAAGGGATTCAGTCTGAGACCACTGCAGTATAGCATTACAGTACTTTCAGACTGATTGAAAAATACCAAAGGCCCACCATTAAGAATTGCCATACTGGGACAGACCGAAGGTCTATCAAGACCAGTATCCTGTTTCCAACAGTGGCCAACCCAGGTCCCAAGTACCTAGCTAGATCCCAAGTATTAAAACAGATTTTATGCTGCTTATCCAAGAGTAAGCAGCGGATTTCCCCAAGCCATCTCAATAATGGTCTATGGACCTCTCTTTTAGGAAATTATCTAAAGTGATGTACTTGGTTTGGACTAGTTGTTAATATTCAGTGGCACTTAAGCTGCTAAGTGCCGCTGAATATTGAAGTTAGCACCAAACTCAAAGCTGGTTATGTTGGGGGTATTCTGGGGGCGGAATCAGCACTTTACAGCTTAAGTGGTTAAGTTTACTGTATAAATAGGACCACATAAATATCTTTATTTTAATGTGGTAACCCATGGCTGCTTAAGTGCTGAATATCGATTTAAGCGGCTATGTCTTAACTGGCTTAAAAATAGGCAGATGTTCAAAGCCAAAGCTTGCACAGGTCCTGCCTTTGAGTGGCCTTCTTAAAGCTATTGGCAGTGAATAAAATGCTTACCACCCGACAGCTGAATATTGACCCCTAAGATATCAAGTAAAGAAAGGAAAAGAAACCGAGAAATGAGACCAAAAGGGGATGCAAGTAACTTAACCAGTAAGGTGGTATTTGGAGAAAGTGGTAAGAAGTGCTTTTTCAAAACTGGTAAATTGCTTTTTTGTCATGGTACACTAAATGTTCTCCTTCTTACGCCCACAGTTGACCACAAAGTGAATGTTTGAATTTGTCTATGACAAATGGCATCCACCCATGCTGCTGCTATTGCTAGCCTGGACTGGAAATGCTGCATCTTGCTCTCTGCCTGTAGGCACGATCACCTCCATGGCACACCTTGCCCAGAAACATAGTATCTAGGTATCCTCCCTCCCCAGGGCTGCCACTACTAGCCTCAGAACACAAAGCAGCCTCTGTTCATCTCCTCATGTTGATTCTGATCACCAGGTGGAAAGGGTGCATTTTAAAAGGGATACAGGCAGGGGAGGGGGTTGAAAGGAAGAAAAGAGAGAGGACGAAAGCCTGTAGGATGCTGTCGGGTGAGAGGTAAGAAAGAGGAGCTGACTTGGGATGTCATGAGAAACTGAATGTGGGAAGTATGAGAGAAACTTGATAATATCTTAATGCATTGGCATCACTAAGTGAACAGGTGTGTGGGGGGGTGCAAGTTCCTTTCCCCAGAAATGGCTTGTAAGATAGATAGTGATATGAGAGTATGAGGGAGAATGACATTTTACAGATGAGATTAGGACTTGGAGATTGGGAGAGGTGTGGATTTAGTGGGAACTCAGAGATTGGAAGGAACATGGAGATTTTGTGGTTATTCAAGCGGGGGATGTATGGCTGTTATAGATAAGCTGGGATGTGTGTCAGTTTGGAGATTGGTGGGATGGACTGATGAATCTGGAGAGGCTGGGAAGAGGGTGAGAGATTGTAAAGGCAGAAAGAGGTGAGCGAAAATGGAAATGAAGGAGCTGAAAGTTGAAAACCGAGTACAGTGTAAGACAAAAAAGCTGAAGACCAGGGAAAGGAAGAATGACGGGGAAAGAACTGGGGCTGTGACGCTCTAAGGTCCACGTTAAAATCCTGTGGGTCACTGTAGTGCCAGTATATTTTACGATTTTAAAACAGCAAGTGATGCGCAAAGAACCTCACATGCGAAGGAGGTTCATGGAGGTCCACAAAAATCCCATCCATCAGTCATTAGAGAAAGTGACTGATACATGCGCAGAATAGTTCACGGTAAGAGGCATAAATATGCGCATGCGCCTGGAGATGCTACGTCATAGGCACGCATGAACGTGAATCATAGGCGTGCCTTATTGCAGTGCAGGGGTGTCAAACTCAAATCACATAAGGGGCCGAAATCTAAAACACAGGCTAAGTCATGGGCCGGATTTTTTTATTAAGATACTTGCCCCCTCCTTTGCTGACGCACAGCATGAGCCCCAGCGCCGGTGGTGGCTACGACACTCAAAGGGCTTCTGTGAGTGTCGGATCAATTGCCAGCGCCACTGGCGCCAAAACCCACACTGCACGCCAGCAAAGGAGGGGGTTAGTCTTAGCAGAAGTATAGGGATACAACCTCTCCAACCCCATGCCGGCTACAAAATAAATAAAAAAGACTTTTCCTCTCTTTTAGGTCCTAGTTCACAGCTGTCCATTTTTTCCCCCTTTTCTCTCTTGCTCCAGTCCCTGTCTCCAACATATTGATTTTTCCCTTTCAACTTTTCTCCTTTTTTCTTTTCTGCCTCTGTCCACTCAAATCTCGCCCTCTTTCTCATCCTTCTCCTTTTAAATTTTCAGCTACCTATTAATTTTCCATCTTCTCTTATTCTGTAGATCTCCCATTTCCCATCTCACTCCTTTCCCAGCCTCCTATTTCCTTCTATCTCCCCTCGTGGTCCAACATTTTGCTTTCTCTCTTTTCTGTTGTTGTTCTTCCCTCCCCCCTTGATGCTGAACAATGAGATGGATGGAAAAAAAAGAAAAGAGATGCAGCATCTCTCTCTCCCTTCCACCCCCAGGCCTAACATTTCTCCCTCCCTTCTATCTCCAGATCCAACATCTCTCCCTTTCTCTTTCCAACTGCCCCCCATCACATCTCTCCCCCTGTCTGCCTGCCTCCCCCTCCCCCCCAGGTCCACCATTTCTCCCTTTATCTTCCCAATGGTTCTCCTTTCAAGTATCGTTTTACCTCTTCCTCCACAGTACCCCAGGTCCATCCTATCTCCCTTCATCTCACTCTCCTCATAGCCCTGCATGCATTTCCCTCCAGCGCCGGTCCCTCTCTCCTCACAGCCCGGCGTGTCTTTCCTTGCAGGGCCGGTCCGATGTCGCTGCCTAGCCAAGGAATCTGCCGGCCTCAGTGATTCGGCAGTGTTGTACATGGCTCCCCCTCCTGCTTTTCACCTGCCGCGGTCTGTCTCCAATGACATGCAACTTTCTGTTTCTGCCCGGGTGAACCGCGGCAGACGGAAGGCAGGAGGGGGAGCCACAGACAACACTGCCGAATTGCTGCCAAAGCCGGCAGAATTTCCGGCGTGACGGCAACGTCAGACCAGCACAGGAGGGAGGATACACTGGGCTGTGAGAAGGGGAAGTTCGGGAGCATTGCCGCGGGCCACATAGAAAGGCCTGATGGGCCGGATTCGCCCTGCGGGCCTTGTGTTTGACACATGTGTAGTAGTGCATCATAGGCACACGTGATAAGTATCCATCAATCTCATTGGAGAGAGGGAGAGGAGGGGGCAGAGAACTACCTACAAGCAAGCCATCCATTAAGTTTGGAACATTAAAAGCTGGTGCTTCATTTTGTGCCAGGTTCTGTCCCCTGTCCCCCCTCCCTGCCCTGTCCACTGTACCTCCTCTCTGCCTCCCCCCTCCCTTCCCTGTCCACTGTACTTCCTCTCTGCCTCCCCCCCTTCCTGCCCTGTCCACTGTACCTCCTCTCTGCCCCTGCAAGCCGCCGTGCCTTCCATATGACTCACGTACTTGCAATCCCTGGTGATCCAGAAGTGTAGCGGGCAGGAGCAAGCTTTCTGCGCTCCTGCCCCGCTGCTGATTTGGTCACTGTTGCCAGTTCTGGCAGCTCAGCTGTACCAAGCGGTAGCACACTTCCCGTGCTGCCGCTCGGCTCTGAGCGGTTTCCTGAATGGCTGCCGTGAGTCACACAAGAATTCACAGGAGCAATTAGGGAAGCTGCTGAGTGCTGAGCAGCAGCGCTGGAAGAACATAAGTTAGGTGTCACCACCGATGAGAGTTTGGAGCTAAATCTACTATACTCTCCCCAGTGGTTCCCAACCCTGTCCTGGAGGACTACCAGGCCAATCAGGTTTTCAGGCTAGCCCTAATGAATATGCATGGAGCAGATTTGCATGCTTGTCACATCCATTATATTCAAATCTCTCTCATGCATATTCATTAGGGCTAGCCTGAAAACCCAATTGGCCTGGTGGTCCTCTAGGACAGGGTTGGGAACCACTGCTCTACTAGAGGCAGTTGAGAAACTGTAAATAAGACAAAAGAACAGAAGAATAACCATTCTGGGTCAGACCAAATGTTTAGCAAGCCCAGCAATGTGTGCTAGCCTGTGGTCAATCCAGAATATGGAACTCCTTACCAGCATTTATTAAGGAAGAAAAATCACTAAATAAATAATTATAACTCTGGTTTTTGAGCAAGATCTTAATGCTATATTAAGAATCTCCCAAACTTTATTTTTTGGTCAGAAAATCTGGATTTTCCCTGATATAACAAAGACTACTCAGGACAGTAGGAAATTATTTTTAGCTATGAGAGAGAAAGTTAAAAGTTTGGGAGCTACATTCATGCTTGGTTATCCTTGTAAATGTTTAGTTAGATACTCTGGAATTAAATATGTTGGTTTTTTTTGTTCCTGAGCACCTTCGTACCTGTCTGAACACTAAGAAAATGCCGTAGGGTAGTCCAAAAAGAAATTTTGGGCCGAGTATAGATATCGTTAAGCCATTTCTATTATTATAATTATGTATTGTTGTTAAAAATAAGACCTCCTTGTCTTTTTCTTTATTGTTTTCTCTTGAGAATTGAGGCCTTATTAAGAGTTTAAAGATATGAATAATTATAATACTTGTAATTTAATGATTATCTAGTTTACCTTTTATTTTTTGACTTGTCTTTATTATTTAATGATAATCATATTTTCCACATACTCTGCTTTCTGTAACAAGAGTATTCTTGTGGATTATTTTGAAAATGCATAAATTAAAAAAATAAAATAAATTTAAAGGATTGTTAAAATGCTGGTTCTACTTTTGAAACCTAGGGCTCCTTTTATCAAGCCGCGCTAGCAGTTTAACGCGCATAATAGTGCATGGTAATCTGACGGCCGTGCTAGCCGCTACCGCCTCCTCTTGAGCAGGCGGTAGTTTTTGGCCAGCGCAGGGGTTAGCGCTTGATGAAAAGTCACATGCGTTAACTTCGCTAGCACGGCTTGATAAAAGGGGCCCCTAATCATCAGTCTCTTTTGATCCCATTCATTGCTTAAACTCACATGTACTTAGTGTTTAGGCTCTGAGAAATTGAAAAAAAAAGTTCTTAATTTTCTATTCCATTTTGTTATTACTTTTAAAATTTCTTACCCTCCTTCTGTACTTTCCTTTCATGTGTCCTTTATTATGCTTATTGTAGTTCTCCCTACTTCCCTTATGTATTGGTACGTCATGTTCGTGTATGTCAGTTGTAGTTAATAATTAAGACCCTGTTTTTAATTGTAAATCGCTTTGAATTAATGATATTGTGATACATCAAAATTTTAATAAACTTGAAACTATCCAGCAAGATCCCAAAAACTAAATCCATTCTTTGTTACTTTAACGCAGGAACAAAATAGTAGGAAAAGTATTGGCATGGGACTCAGAACAGGGCTAGCCAAAGTATTTCACACCCTTGGTGAATTTTCAGACTTGCTCCCCCCCCCCCCCTCTCCAATCAAGGGATTTCAGAGGGGATGGGACCTGACAGGCCTTGAATATGGCCCATGCTAGCTACAACGATCTTGCAGAGATACTGATTGCCACATCGGTGACAGTGCTGCTGCCTAAATTATGCCATCCCAGGTGAATAGACCAGCCTTGACAAAGTCATTTTATATTTTTGGGAAAGGGAAGGAATATTGCTCATGATAACAAATGGACTTGGTTGGGCCATATCTTCCAGTACTGCAAGAAAACTGTCAACATCCCTGACCCCTATATACTCACAGTTTGGGCCTGGCCACTGGGTAACAAGAGGTAAGGCTACATAGGGTGTCTCTTGGGGGCTGAAGTAAAGTTGAGACCAAATATCTGCGAGAAAAAGAAACTGGGACAAGAGAACAAGCTAGCCCTTTATAGATTGTTGAGACCTTTGAGGTCCTCTCAAACAGCATCACTGTCTCGAGCCTTATCTAAAGAAATAGTACGATGTGATACCCGCCAGCAAACCTTCTCAGGAGTAGCCCTCCCATGCTCTGGAATTTAATTCCAGAGAGGCTATGTCTAACTGCAGACTACCTCTAGCTTTTAATACATAGCTTGCCAAACATACTAACTAAATCAGTTCCTTATACCTTGTTTAACACTACAAACAAATTGCCTTGAGTTTAGTCTCCCATCTGTTTATCCCAGCACACTCTGTACCACCCATCTTGTCCCCATCTAATATCTGCATTTGGCCCCTCAGCTATAGGATAAGCTGCATTATAGAAAAGCATTTACGTCATATCTATGTTATTTGGATGTTCTAATATGTGCTTATTAGATGCTTCATAAGTATAATGTCTTCCTTTTAATTTGTATTATATCTCAGTGCTGTTAATAAGTATATTTTTGAAACTGTTTCATGGTAGTCCTATTATTAAGTTTCAGTTTACTGATTTTAACTTTACCTCATTCATTGTATTTATGTATATATTTGGTCTTTTACTACTGTTAACAAAATTGTAAGTTTTATGCTGAATTATAACTGCTGTACACTGCCTAGGGTGAATCTCTTCATAAAGGCAGTTAATAATTCCAATAAATAAATAAAACCAAAGTAGAAGAGCAGGTTATGCTCCATGAGGAGCCTCTGGAGTGGGCATCAAGTGTAGGAGGTTGGCTGAAGAGCCTTCTTGATTCTCAGTAACTCTTTAAACCTGAGCCCCTGTTAATCCATTTGCCTCAGAACTGTGGCACCAGAACTTTCTTATTTGTTCTTTTCCCTCACTTCTTCAGCTCATTTCCTTTTGTTGCTATCTGGTTCACCTACTAAAGCTCTCGTTTGTGTCCTGAGCTACCTTTCATTCAAGCTCATATTGCTGCCATTACCTGAACCACATAAATGGGCAAAGGCTTTTCAAGTCCAAATGATTCTCTATGACAAGAGAGGTACTCTGGAACTCCCCGCTATAGCAGTGGTTCCATGAAAGAAAAATGTCACCTAAAGTCTATTTCCTAGAAATAGAACTTCATTTCAAATGAAGTTCCTCTCTAATACCCCTCAGCTTGGTTGGATACCCTAATTTTCAAATCTGACTATATGACTTAGTCATGGGCAATTATTTTATGACAGGGCCTGTTTCTCAGAAGATTATCCTCCAATCAAGTCTCTTTCTTAGATGCTGAAGTTCCCATGCCGAGTGCCAAGTCTCAGTGCCTTGCGGAACCCCCACAGCCTGGAGTATATGGATGCTGTGTCATCAGAATTCAGCTGTGACCACAGTGCATTGTTTACCTCCCCAACCCACTCATGGCTCCAGTGCCCATAAAACACTTGTAAAAGCTTCCTTTTGCTTGTAGGCATTATTTGCATGTTTGTTTATGTCTTGCTCCCTTGTGTTGTTGATATTTTAGCCCGTAATGCGTGCTGAAGTGCAGATAATAGCCTCAGGGGAGGCTGAGGTTTACCACAAACTCTGAAGGACCCTTCAATGCTTGGGAGGTGACTTTTGAGGTGGCCTGCCATGGTTTTGTTTTGTTTTGTTTTTTTTAAGAGGATCATCGTACAAGTTATGCAGTTTGTTGATCATTAAAGACAGTCACAGCTCAGACCGTAAATTATGCAGTAAAGTTTCTGAAACTCAGTTGCAATTATGAGTCTGATTCACAAAGATTTGCATACTAAATTATGTATTATTGTATTTACTTTATACCAAGTGCAGTCATTTTCCGATAGCTCTTATGTGCCTGGATAATTTTTTTTTCTTATTTTGTGGAAAAGGAATCTTTAATGATCACACTGGGTTTAGGCATAGTGCTGGCTCAAGGGATTGTTGCATCCTGAGGCAACTGTTGCTCTGGTGCCTCCTTGCTCTACCACACCTGTTTGTATTGTAGCCTAGTCTGTCAGCCCCTCCCCCTACACTGCTGGCTTTGACTTTACCTATATTTTTACAGCAGCCAGAGCATGTCGCTTTGCTCCCACTGCTGTGTTTTCCTCCATTTCCAGTCACCCAGAATCCCTTCCCTCCCCCAAGTTGATATATGAGAATAGGAAGTACCTGTTCTTGCATTTAAACCTGGGGCAGTGCCCACTGTTCCCTCTAAGCAGGAGTCCTCCATCTATTGTCTTTCCAGAAGGGGGTGCTGTTTCACTATCACATTTTTAATAGTGAGAAATGGCAAACTCTGAAGGACTCCAGGGAACCTGCCTAATGACTGAAAACACAATATTGAAGAACCATCCACCATTGGCAGTGGTGCAATTGGAGGACTCCTGCTCAGCTTAGAGGGAACAGTGGCAGTGCCGGTGAAACATGCTCTCGTGCGATGAAGGCTGGACTGGTAAGGTAGGCTTTTAGTGCCTTTGAGCTTTGCCACTTGAATAAGTACCTCACTTAGCTCATGCCTTGAGCTAGCCCTGTTTAGGGAGGGCAGGGATAAAGAATAGGTCTAAGGTGGCATATCTGGGAGATGGAGTAAAGAGAAAGAAAAGGGACATCCGATGGTGGAAATGAAACAGGATCATAGTTTGGCACTAAGAGGAGGTTAAGGACATAAGAATTGACATACTGGGACAGACTGAAAATCCACCAAACCCAGTATCCTGTTTCCAACAGTGGCCAACTCAGGTCCCAAGTACCTAGCTAGATCCCAAGTAATAAAACAGATTTTATGCTGCTTGTCCTAGGAATAAGAAGTGGATTCCTCCAAGCCATCTCAATAATGGCCTATGGATTTCCTTTGTAGTAATTTATCCAAACCTTTTTTTAAACCCCGCTAAGCTAATTGATTTCATCACATTCTCCAGCAACAAATACCAGAGTTTAATTACACGTTGTGTGAAGAAATATTTTCTCCGGTTTGTTTTAAATCTACTACTTATTTGCTTCATCACATGCCTCCTAGTCCTAGTATTTTTGAAAGAGTAAACAAGCGTTTCACATCTACCCTTTCCACTCTACTCAGTATTTTATAGACCTCTATCATATCACCCCTGAGTCATCTCTTTTCCAAGCTGAAGAACCATAGCCGCTTTAGCCTTTCCTCATATGGAAGTCTTCCCATCTTTGTTATCATTTTCGTTGCCTATCTCTGTACCTTTTCTAATTCCGTTATATCTTTTTTTGAGATATGGTGACCAAAATGCTGCTTTTGAGATATGCGCCATGGGAGTTAGGCACATTGCCTTGTAAAATAGTACACAGCAAGATGTGTGCACAAATCCTAATTGGTGCCAATTAACTTCAGTATTAATTGTTAAGTGTGCCCAAATTCAGACATGCAAATCTGGGCGCCATATATAGTGTATATAAGTATAGAAGTCCAAGGGAGAAGCACAATAAGGGTGGGGGGAGGGGGGAGATTAATATCCATGAAGCAGAGAAGAGATGTTTGGGTGATATCTGATTATTTCAAAATAGAGAAAGTGCAATAAGGCTGTGGTCAAAGCCAAAAGGGATGATCAGTTGTATAAAGTACCTACCACAGGTAGAAAAGCAGGTGTGATTATGCTGTTTTACAGATCATAGGGAGAGCTCATCTGGAGTAGTGTTAATTGCCAATTATTAGCCCTGATGAAGCCTATTAATCAATTAAGGGCTCTTTTTATCAAGCAGCGGTAGAATCTTTCACCGTGGGCTGGCGAGGTAAATGCTCCAATGCTTATTCAATTCCTTTGAGTATCGGAGCATTTACCTCGCTGGCAAAAAGCTACTATCAGAAATTATACTGGTTGCAAATTGAATTCAAACTTTGTTATATAACACTATATGGTGTAATTCCATACCTATATCTCTGAGCATTTTCTCTTTGCAAACAGAAGACGCCTTGATCGTGAAATTAGATTTTTTTTTGCTTTTCCCTCTGTAAAGAGTTGTTTATATAAGAGATTTTTCAGTAGAATTATGGCTTACCAGGCTGCTCTTTGGGATAAGAGCTTTAGTAAGTTGATTTCCAGTTCTTATTCCTATGTTAACTTCAGGAAATTGTTAAAAACCTATCTTTTTATCAACTGAATTGTTATATCCCCGTGTAGGTGCAATCTTCTTTATTTGTAAAACACACAGAGCTGCGGGGTTGTAGCGGTATACAAGAGTCCTGTTATGTATATTAATTGGAGTTAATTGTAAGTTGGGCATCTAGTCCAAAGCACCTACCTAAAAGTGGGCATGATTAGGAAGTGAAACGTGGATGTGTTTGGCAGTTAGGCGCCTGTTTTTGACTTAGGCACACGCATTTAGGCCAAGAAAACCCTGGCGTAAATAAGGTGTGCCTAAAAGTTAGGAAACCCAGCAACGCCTAACACTGCTTAAGCAGCTCTAAGGGCTCCTTTTACTAAGCTGCGCTACAATGCCGCGCGTGCTAGATGCTAATGCCTCCATTCAGCTGGCGTTAGTTTTTCCGCGTAGCACGGGGGTTAGTGTGCGCTAATCTGCAGCACGCACTAAAAACGCTGCCGCAGCTTAGTAAAAGGAGCTCTAAGTGTGATCCTGTACAGTGCGCCTAACCTTTATAGAATCGCGCTTAGCGCCGCACTAGTTGGTGCCAAATTTTTTAGGTGACCTATATTGAGTTTAAGGATTCTGGTATCATTCATTTTTTGGATTGTGGTCTATTGATTGTTATTTAGATTTTCTAATATTTATACCACTACTTGTGAAATACAAAATATTCGTTGCGTTTTTGCACTATGTAGAATCGGGTCATAGTGGATGTGAAAGATTCCGTTCAACAAATTGCCTACTATTACATCATAAGAAGAGGCATGGGAAAATGGCATATAGCCAGACAGCATTCACTGATTTACCATGGTATGCAAAATATCTCCAGAAAAGAACAGAATGTCTTCAAAGACTGATAAAAACAGGTCAGTTGCATTGAGAAAAAAAAAAAATCTCCTTTCATCGAGGTCTGAAAAAAATGGGGAGAGGTATATATCCTGGAGGCTTTGGTGACCTACAGAATGACCCCCTGACCACAAAACTGACCTGCCTCTGGTTAATGTAGCTAGGTCAGTGGTCTCCAACTCGTGGCCTGGAGGCCACATGCCCGCCAGGTACTATTTTGAGGCCCTCGGTATGTTTGTCATAATCACAAAAGTAAAATAAAAGAGTTTCTTGATCATATGTCTCTTTAGCTATAAATGACAATATTATTATTAAGACTTGGCCAAAAGGAAAGATTTATAAACTATAAAGAGTTTTACCTCATTCAAAATTGTCATTTCTTTAATAAGACATTAACTATTTTCTGAGGCCCTCCAAGTACCTACAAATCCAAAATGTGGCCCTGCAAAGGGTTTGAGTTTGAGACCACTGATCTAGGTATATTGAGATATTTTTTGCTTTTTGGAAAGAAATCCCTGAACATTCTGTTTCTATTCCAAAATAGATACTAAAACGCTTCCATATGTATTAGGCATGTGCAGTATTTTGTTAATCCCAAAATACATCCAAATATAGTCCAAGAAGAGGAGTAAGTGTAAAAAATATCTAGATGTAGCATCATTTTATATGTTCCTGTTCTAACTGAAAGCAGAACTGAAGAAGAAAAGCGTTAGTGCACAGGTTTTTAACTTTTTTTTTTAAATATGCGCATCACTTTAGCCATCAAAATGTTCAGAGACCCCCTTGTTCATCCCCATCACTCTACTCTAATTCTCTCCCCACAACACAAAGCCTGTCTCCAAGGAGCAATTAACCCAAAGTACTGGACTGAGGTAAGTTTTTCATACCAGTCCATCACCTTACCTCGCCTTAAGGATCTCTATGAGTGCTGCGGATCCAGCCTGCATGCAAAATAAATCAATAGTGTGGGACCTCTGAGTCTCTTCAGGGCTAAAGAGCCTGTCGTGCAAAGGAGGGAGTGGGTACATGGTGGGGCCTTGAATCCTGCAGCAGCTTGCAGGCTCCACACTTCATATTTTTTTATTACCTCTGGTGACAGTATGGCAGGTGCATTCTGAAAGGATTTCATTTTCTCTTTCTTTTGTGGCTTATAGACCCCGTGTATCAGTGGCGTAGTAAGGGGCGGATGAGGGGGGCGGTCCGCCCCTCCATCTTTCCATTCCTCCCCTCCACTCGCACGCTCCCCTTCCCTTCTCCATACCTCGAGTTGAAGTCGTTGTTCGTGGCCGTCAACAACGTGCTCGTCACAACCTTGTTGGCTCTCCTGCTGACGTCTCTTCCGAGTGACGCACATAGAAAGTAACTTCTGAGGGCAAGCTGATGGGGTCGCCAGTAGCAGGTTGACCGCCATGAGAAACAACTTCAACTAGAGGTATGGAAAAGGAGTGGTGGTGCGGAGACGAGGGCTGGAAAGGGCGCCTCTCACCCTTGCTATGCCACTGCCCTATATTGCTCTCACAAACCCAAGGTTGGGAACACTCAGTTACTGGTATAAGCATGTGGTAATTCGAAGTGATACCACAACACCACTTAGTAATGTGTGTACTAAAATAATATTTAAACTCAGGAAAGGGAATGAGGAAAGAGAGTAATGCATGGGTAAGGCAAGGAGCTTGATGTAACCTTTGTATGACTTCACCAGCTGTATCACCTTTGGTATTTGTTAGTGGGAGGGAAGAGCAGAAAATACAGAGGAAAGAAAATAGTGAAAAGTCTGGACAGACCATTCCAGATTTCCCCAGATTCTATAGAGGTCACCCAGAATTGGGTGTGGATTTCAGAACTGTGCATAAATTAGTCAATTAAATGCTAACAATCAATTATTGGCATTATCAGGCCTTTAATTTGTAAAAATTAGGATAACACACAGATTTGCCCTACGCTCTATTCTATAATCTATAACTTGCACCTATATTTCATAGTGCAACTCCAAAGAGGGCGTGACCATGGAACATTCCCAGAAATTAAAGGGCGTGGTCAGGAGCATTCCCAGAAATTAAAGGCAATATTATAGAATGCCTGCATTCGTGCGCCTAACTGCCATCAGTTACACCAGCATTTGGCAGCTATATGTTAGGGAGCACAGCTGGGGTGGGGGGGAGAGTGTGGTGCAGTGGTTAAAGCTACAGCCTCAGCACCTTGAGGTTATGGGTTCAAACCCACGCTGCTCCTTGTGACCCTGCACAAGTCACCATTGCCCCAGGTACATTTGATAGATTGTAAGCCCACCAGGACAGACAGGGAAAAATGCTCAAGTACCTGAATAAATTCATGTAGACCAGGGGTAGGGAACTCTGGTCCTCAAGAGCTGTATTCCAGTCGGGTTTTCAGGATTTCCCCAACGAATATGCATGAGATCTATTTGCATGCGCTGCTTTCAATGCATATTCAATGGGGAAATCCTGAAAACCCGACTGGAATATGGCTCTCGAGGACCGGAGTTCCCTACCCCTGATGTAGACCATTCTGAGCTCCCCTGGGAGAAAAACATAGAAAACGGAATAAATAACTCCCACAGTGAACCTGGATGTTCAGTGCCAGGCCATTTCCAGTGACTGACATTTGAATATCCAGGGGTTTTGTTTGTTTGTTTTTTTAACCACTATTAACTGACTAAGTGGATATTCAGCACTGGCCGGTTAAGTTAATAGCTGCCAAAATATGCCTACTGTTCACGTGGCCCAAATTGGCCGCTCATCTTAGCTGGCTAACACTTAAATATTTGCAGCTACCTGATTGGCTATGTCCTGCTGAATATTATCAGCTAGCCGACCAGTAGCCATTCTTGGCCAGTTAAATAACACTGAATATCGGGCAGTTTATGTTTTCCAGATTCAAATAGGCCTTCAATAATACCTGGGTGGGCAGTGTGTGCAACACACGATCTGGCTAATACAGTTTTGGTACTATATAATGGACAGAATCCTGATTGAGATACATATAAAATAGAATAATGCTCTAAGTAGTCCATTAATTGTAAGTATACCAGCCCTTCCATCAGCTTAACAAAAAATGGAATGGCTGTTATAGGTCTGTAATTAGAGCTGAGTGAAATGGATAAAATCTGTCTGTTCTATATTTAAAGACACCTGGTCTACTATGGTCACAACTCCTCTATTGGAATGCCCTATCTTCCATGTTTTAGTAATATCCTTATTCTGAACCATTCTTTTTTAAGAGATTGTCGGCCTTTCCTCAGTTTCTACTTTAAAAACTGCTCTATCTTTTTAAACATTGATGCCAGCAGCCTGGTTCCTGTAAATAATAAGTAAGATTTGCAAAGCTATCTGGAAGATCAATCCAGATCCTTGCCATTTGGTAAGGAAAGGTAGTCATAAAAATTCTTTATATTTAATTCTTTTTCCACATGGAAAATGAATTGACATCAGATTCTTTAATCTTTGAATATTATTAAAAGATGGCAAAAATACCAGTGAAGACATACTATTGAGGTGATTCGTCACATAAAATAAAAAAAACCCTAAACAAACCTTAGTACATACTTTAAACACACAAGCCTGAATGGGCAACCAGTGAATCTTATAAATTGGGGCATATAACCCTCTAAAACATTTTTGCCGAATATATCACTCCACTATAATTTTCTCATCAAAACATCCGGGCATCCTGCATATATCCTGCAATTACAATAATTCAATTAGCTAACAACAAGAGCTAGTACAATTATCTTAAACTGATCAAAACTCACAACTTCTCTATCGGAATGCCCTATCTTCCATGTTTTAGTAATATCCTTATTCCGAACCATTCTTTTTTGAGCAATTGTCAGCCTTTCCCAGTTTCTACTTTAAAAACTGCTCTATCTTATTTTAAAATATTGATGCCAGCAGCCTGGTTCCACCCTGGTTAAGATGGAGTCCATCTTTCTGGAATAGGCTCCCCTTCCCCACAAGGATGCTTAATTCCTAACAAATCTAAAACCCTCCTCCCTGCACCATTGTCTTATCCATGCATTGAAGCTCCAGAGCTCTGCCTGTCTCTTGGGTCTTGGGTCTTTTGAAAATGCTATCCTGGAAGTTCTGGATTTTAGCATGGTTTAGCTCCAGTCTATAGCACTATGCTGATCATTTCTTCTTCTAGACACAGCTTTCACATGTTGGATCATGGTCTACATACTAACTCCCTGATTAATGGTTTATGTTTAATAAAATTTGGAATAGTTATTTTCCCTGTTAGACAGCTTCTGCCTGGAATGATTTACCTCTTTGTGACAAACAACAGCAGTTTTTGTTTTGGCTGTACATTGTAGATAGAAATCCAAGACTACTAGGTCTAGCACAAAAAAGCTAGGAAAGGCAGTGGTCAAGTCTCTGCTTAATGGATGAGGAGACAGAGAACCAGACATCTTGGCCATTGCCCATCAATGACATCTAGTCCTAGTGGCCAGGCAGAGGACCATGCGAGCATGTTCCAAAGGAAGGATGTGCATGAATACTGTCCAAGAATCAAGGTTGTCATGTCTAATTGAAAGAGAAAGAAAATATACTACTTTCCTCAATTCATGAATGAACTGGAAGAATGAAGGCAAAATTACTGTCCCCTCCCCCCAAGAAAAAAAACTCAAAACAAATGAAGAAGCCTAAAATTCCATTCCCTCAAGCAATATATTTCCATCACTTGAAAGTGATTTACTGTGCACAGGGTCAACATATCTACAGTAGTCCATTTTCTGCACAGATTCTGTGCAGTATCTCAGATCAAAATTTAAATAATTTTATTTGCTTTTCTTGCGTGTGATTTATTTTGGAAAGTGACTGTACCAGTCTTTTACTTAATCTATTTTGTTTTTAGTTTTCATTTTGCAATATACTTATTTTCTTTTTATAAAAGAAATCCAAAAGCCAATTTTTTTTTTTCAAAGAACTTATGACAATAACCAGCCCTGGTTGAAAAAACACAGAATATTCTGTTCTTTTCCAGTTTTGTAATACCCATGATAATGGCCTTATTGCTTTAAACTGAAGCCGTACAGTTATGAGATACTGCAACTGCTTTGGATAGATTCAAGGACAGTTAAGTAATGCTTTGTCTCTCTTTATAGACATTGTGGCCCTGATTATATAAAATCCGCTCTGAATTTTTTTCTCCAAATTGTAGTCAGAGGATATTTCTTGGGATGGTCCACATCTGTTTTGAGAAACCAAAGCCAGGAGGGGGCCATACAAGACACAGGGGGGATAAAATATCACAGTATTTGGATGAACACATTCAAGTTTGTTGTCAAAGTCTTGATTATGAGTAGAAAACATCTAATGTACAATAGATAGTGCTCAATTATGTAAAGAGGACCCAACACAACCCATGTTTCGGTAAGTGTTGCCTTCCTCAGGGGTTTGTGTGTTCCTCTCAGTTGAATTATGGTTCACCCGAGGTAACACTGCCTCTTATAGGGAATAATTCACAGCTTATAAATCTCTATTTACATTTATTGGCTGATGAGCATAAGAATATAAGAATTGCCACTGCTGGGTCAGACCAGTGGTCCATCGTGCCCAGCAGTCCGCTCATGCAGCGGCCCTTAGGTCAAAGATCAGTGCCCTAACCGAGACTAGCCCTACCTGCGTATGTTGTGGTTCAGCAGGAACTTGTCTAACTTTGTCTTGAATCCCTGGAGGGTGTTTTCCCCTTTAACAGCCTCCGGAAGAGCGTTCTAGTTTTCTACCACTCTCTGGGTGAAGAAGAACTTATGTTTGTACGGAATCTATCCTCTTTTAACTTTAGAGAGTGCCCTCTTGTTCTCCTTATCTTGGAGAGGGTGAACAACATGTCTTTATCTACTAAGTCTATTCCCTTCATTATCTTGAATGTTTTGATCATGTCCCCTCTCAGTCTCCTCTTTTCAAGGGAGAAGAGGCCTAGTTTCTCTAATCTCTCACTGTACTGCAACTCCTCCAGCCCCTTAACCATTTTAGTTGTTCTTCTCTGGACCCTTTCGAGTAGTACTGTGTCCTTCTTCATGTACGGCAACCAGTGCTGGACGCAGTATTCCAGGTGAGGGCGTACCATGGCCCAGTACAGCGGCATGATAACCTTCTCCGATCTGTTCGTGATCCCTTTCTTAATCATTCCTAGCATTCTGTTTGTCCTTTTCACCGCCGCCACACATTACATGGACGGCTTCATTGACTTGTCGACCAGTACTCCCAAGTCTCTTTCTTGGGGGGGTCTCTCCAAGTACTGCACCGGACATCCTGTATTCATGTATGTTGTAGACTGGTCTGGAATCTAGATGGACTCACGGAAGACGTAAACTTTTCATTTTCCTTTTCCTTCATATTTCCCTCTATGAATATTAGACCTTTATTTGTTTACATTTTGTTATATTTCCATACATTTAAAAAGAGCTCAAGAAGGTTTACATTAATGCCAATTCCAATATTATACTTACATCTTGCATATATATAATGGAAAGTTCAATGTGGTTCACAATTAACTAGAAAACTAGACATACCTAGAGAATTACTGATATAAAAATATTTAAAAATACTTATAATACAAATTTTTGAAACAGCCAAGTTTTAAGGTTCTCCTAAACTGAAAATAATAAGTAGGATTTGCAAAACTATCTGGAAGATCAATCCAGATCCTTGCCATTTGGTAAGGAAAGGTAGTCATAAAGATTCTTTATATTTAATTCTTTTTCCACATGGAAAATAAATTGACATCCGATTCTTTAATCTTTGAATATTATTAAAAGATGGCAAAAATACCAGTGAAGACATATTATTAGGGTGATTCACCATATAAAATAAAAAAAACCCAAACAAACCTTAGTACATACTTTAAACACACAAGCCTGAACGGGCAACCAGTGTATCTTATAAATTGGGGCATATAACCCTCTTAAACATTTTTGCCGAATATATCAGTCCACTATAATTTTCTCATCAAAACATCCGAACATCCTGAATATATCCTGCAATTAAAATAATTCAATTAGCTAACAACAAGAGCTAATACAATTATCTTAATCTGATCAAAACTCAAATAATCATTTAATCATCAAAGGTGTCTTATATATAAGAAGACACATGGGGGCTCATTTTCAACAAAGAGAGACATCCAAAAAGATGGCATAAATCAGTACTTGAACATCTTACTAGTCAAAATGTCCGAGTGGGCATTTTTTAAACTGACTTTTTAGATGTCTTTCTGGTCATTTTGTCTCCAGTGCATCTAAATCTTAAGGGTATGTCTTAGATGTGTGTTTTGGATGGGATTAGGGTGGACTTAGCATTTAGGGTTCCTTTTACTAAGCTGTGCTAGCGGTTTTAGCCCGCGCTACAATGCTGCGCGCACTAGACGCTAACGTCTCCATTGAGCTGGCGTTAGTTTTTCTGCATAGTGCGGGGGTTAACACGTGCTAATCTGTAACGTGCGCTAAAAAATGCTACCGCAGCTTAGTAAAAGGAGGCCTTAGACTTTTTACAGTGATAAACATTTTACAAAACGACCAGGAAATAATTTGGATGTTATGGGTTAGACCTATTTTTAAAAAGAATAAGGGGCCCTGGAGGGATGAAAATATGGACCTCACACACTCTTGCAGGGGTCACTGACCTCCTTCCACCTCCCAAATATCTGTATGAAACATTACATATTTGTCTCTTTGAAAGCTGCAAAAACTATGGCCATTCCTAGTAGAACTGCAAGTAGGTCTCTGGAGTAGACTGGTGGGCAGTGCAGTGGACTACAGAGAAGGAGTCTCTGGCTCATATGCCACCCTAACTAGTATACTTGTGTTAGAAAGTGTGAGCCCACCAGAAGACACCAAAAACCTACTGTACTGCATATAAGTGACATCTACAGGCATAAGGACTATTGGGGTGGTAGCTAGGTGGGTATAGTAGGTTTTGGAGGCGTTTTGGAGGGTTCACCTTATAATGTATGGGAGTTATGGTAAGATGTGTACCTGGCATCATTAATGTGAAGTTCACAGTAGTATTCCCTAGGGTGCCCCACTGCTCTGCTGGTATGTCTGTATGGCTAGTCTATTTGTCTGTGTGGCTAGTCTATTAAAAATGCAGGCCCCCTTCTACATGTAAATAGCTTGTTTTGAACTTTTTTTTTTCTGATAATGGCATTAAAAAAAGTTAGATGTCTAGCTGGACCATTAAAAAAAAAAAAAGATAGATGTCTAGTTGGACAAAACATCCACCTAATTTTTGGAAGTTATTTTCAAAACGTCCAAAGTCAGACTTAGACGTCCTATCGAAAATGCCCCATATGATTATCAAATGACAAAGTACAATCCAGATTAACACCTAAAACTTTCATAGTTGTTTTCAGTGGAAATAATTTTCCACTAACCTTTAGGTTTAGAAATTAGGCTTTTTGCTGAATTGGATGAACTTAACTGAAACTTAGTTTTATCTACATTCAATCTTAATGCATTAGTCAGTAATGCTGTTTATATCCAGAATTCTGCCAGGAGTAAACAAAGAGGTGGAAAAGGGTGAGAGGAAGAACTCTTGCATATGGTAGAGGGGAGAGAGACATGCATGGATAAGAGAGAGAGAGAGAGAGAAATGAACACCAAAATCAATACTAAAGTTAACCTACCAAACAAGTAAACAATCATACAAACTGTCAAAATAAAATTAACTAAAATGTGTCTATTCTATTCAGTCAACCCCAAGAAAAAAAGTAAAACCCATCCTGGATCCCCAGTATGAAAAAAGATTGAAAGATTCCTTGTTAGGCCTGCTTTGTTTTACATATATGTTATATACTAGATTTTATATTATATATGTATCATTGATTTATATTGTTCAAATAAACTGATTGTCATTGAAGTTGATTGACTGTGTCCCTTTCCCACTTCTTTTTTTTGGTTTATATTTCACATGTGGGGTTGTGTTGTTTCCTTTATATTGTGGGGTAGATGTATAAATGCCATTATTTAACCATCATTCTATTCCTAGTTTCTGCAGTTCTACTAGATGAAGGTAGAGCCAGAGCAGGATTAATTCTTCGAGGGCCCCTAGGCATGCAAGTACACTGGGCCCCCCTGGCCCTGCCCCGCCCTACCCCACCTATGCCCTGCCCCATTTATCTGTTTTCTTATTTACTTCTTTATTTCCACTTGTATTTCTTTTTTTGTTTTATTCAAAACAAAGATTAGCATACCAGTGCACAGTTTTTCTTCTATGCAACCCCCAAACATCTCTGAACAAGTCCCCCTTCCTTCCTACCTACTTACCCAGGACTTTAACTCTGAACCCTTTCCATAAATATATAAAAGTGTTCAAATATATTGTAAAGCAGTAATACTATCCGAAATATAAGTCTATATTAATAACCAAGTTTACAACGCCTCCCAACTGCCTAACTCTACATCCAACCAACTGTAACCCATATGTATGTATAAACAATCAAATCTGTAACTTCTCTAGTATGTTCCACTCCATGTATGTTAACCTGCAACGAAACAAGGCAAGCAGTCCACCAAAGAATCCAACATGAAACAAAAGAAGATTGGCAGAAAATAAGGAGATTAAAATCAGGTTTATTCAAAGTGCTCCCAAGAACCATGCCCGATGCATTTCGCCAAACAAGGCTAGACAATGCTAACAAAAAAAACATGTCTTTCATACAAACAACACATATAGAATATGTAATCACAAACTAACCTCTCCCCCTTTTACAAAACTGTAGTATGGTTTTTAGCCATGGTAGTAACAGATTAGATGCTCATAGAATTCTGAGCATCAGAGCTGTTTCCATCAAAGCTGGCACTAAAAAATGCTCTGCAATTTTGTAAAAGGGGGGATAAAATAGAAATACGTAGACAATGGTTAAATTGAACCACCAAGAAGCTGGAATCTGCATACAATGAAACACCACAGAAACAGCAATGCATGTCTCCTAAAGCAAAAAAATAAATAAATAGAATTTTTTTTTCTACCTTTGTCTTCTCTGGTTTCTGTTTTCCTCATCTTCTTGTCACTCTCTTCCTTTCATCCACTGTCTGCCCATTCTGTATGCCATCTTCTACCCTTCTCTGCCACTTCCAGAAACTGTATGCCTCCTCCTTCCATCTTTCCCTTCACCCCTATTGGTCTGGCATCCATCTTCTTCAATTCCCTCCTCCAATGGTCTGGCATCTCTGTCTCTCCCCTTCTTCCCTTCCCTCTCAAACACCCCTATGGTCTGACATTTCACTCTCTCCTCTCCCTTCCCCCCACTTCCATTAACATCAGCTCCCTTTCTTTCCCTCCAACCCAATTCCATCCAGTATCCTTTCCCCTTATGTCTCTCTCCCCTTTCCCTTCACACCAATTCCATCAGTATCTGCCCCCTTTCTCTCCCTCCAACCCAATTCCATCCAGTATCCTTCCCCCTTATGTCTTTCTCCCCTTTCCCTGCACCCCAATTCCATCAGCATCTGACCCCTTTCTCTCCCTCCACCACCCTTCCCACATAGCAACAGCAACAGGCCTCCCCGGCATTAACAACAACAACACCGGCCCTCCTCTCCCAGCATCAACAGATAACACGGCATCTCCTGGCATTAACAGCAACGTGGTTGGCTCTGCTCCAGGAAGATCCCATGCTGACTGTGTCTGCTGGAAGAAGTAAGTGACGTCGGAGGGGAATGGACCCGCAGACGCAGTCATCGCAGGACCCTCCTGGAGCAGAGACGGCCACGTTGCTGTTGGTTGATGCCGGAGAGAGGGCCGGTGTTGTTGTCGTTGATGCCGTGGGGGAGGCCTGTTGCCATCTGGGGGGGGCCCGTCATCATTTGAAAAAATAATTGGCATGGTAAGTCACCCTTCAGCAGGCCCCCCTGACTATTTTTGGCCCTAGACCTACCCATTAATCCAGCCCTGAGTAGAGCTGTACAGAAACAAGTAAGACAGTCTGTGCTTAACAGACCTCAAAATCTATTCAAGATATGCACGTGGGAGAAATAATGGATTCAGCAGTTTCATTTATTAAGGGACTAATGGAAATAATCTGGGAACTGAACAAGTGAATAAGGGTTTAAGAGTTAAAAGCAGCCTCAAAAATGTGGGCTTTCAGCCTGAATTTGAATGGAGCTAAAGACGGAGCAAGACATACAGGAAGTCTATTCCAGGTATATGGCTGTATTAAGATGGAAAGAACGGAGCTGGTGATGGAGAAGAAGGATACAGATAAGGGTGACTTCCTTGATGAATGGAGTTCCCAGAAAGAGTTGGAGAGAGAGATGACAGGAGAGCTACTGAGAAGCTGCAGAATGAATGCACTTGTAAGTCAGAATGAGGCATCTGAACTGCACATGGAAATGGATAGAGAGGGGTAATATGATTGCAGTGAGACTGGTATAAGAAAAGTTGTGTAGCAAAATTTTGAACACATTGAAGGGGAGAGAAATGGTTTAGTGGGAGACTTGTGAGAAGCATGTTACAGTATTCTACACTTCCCCCTCCGTATTTGCGGGGGTTCAGGGCAGAGCTGGCCCGTGAATATGAAAAAAACCGCGAATAATATTCGGGCCGGTTCTGCCCCTAACCCCCACTTCCCCCGGCTATTTTAAGCCCTGAAAGCTCCCCCTTAAGCCTTACCTGGCGGTCTAGCGGGTTTTCAAGCAGGAGCAATCTTCCCACGCTCCTGCCCTGCGCAGATCGCTCACAGGAAATGGTTGCCTTGAGCTCCCGTAGTCTCTCGAGCCATTTTCTGTGAGCGATCTGCATGGGGCAGGAGCATGGGAAGATCGCTCCTGCCCCGAAAAACCGCTAGACCACCAGGTAAGGCTTAAAGGGGGGCTTTCAGGGCTTACAGAAATAGCTCGAAAAATGAAAGTGATTTTTTTGTTGTTGTTTAAAACCGAGAATAAGCGAATCTGTAGATACGGAATTCGCGAATACAGAGGGGGGAAGTGTACATAGAACAGAGGAATCAGAACTGAGACATCCAGGTGGAATGTGCTCAGTTTCAGGGTATTTCCAAAAGGTTCTGCCAAATATGTATAAGGATGTATCTCGTATTTGTTATGGGTGTAGCGTATAGAGTAGGGTCAAGTATTTGATATACAGTACTGCCTTTCTATATAGATAGATACACAAGGTGAAGCAAAAAAAAAAAAAAAAGTAACTCCCTACAGTTTTTTGCTGTTTTCTCATCAACTATTTTGAATTTGAATGAGAAATTTTACATACTTATTTAGTCTTCATACTTACATATAACTATTAAATAACATTTAATTATCTTAAGCTATATATTGTTTGTGACATTTTAGGTTACTACATAGCGATTTTCACACGTTAAAAATGTTTGAACTAAAACTCAATAAAATAATGTCATTCAAATAATACAATTAGCATTGTCCGGCACACTGACAAATTTTCTTCCCAGTGCTGAACTTCCATTTCTTGAGATGATACACAGCCAGTATTGCCTTTGCTCTGAAACCTTGATCATGCATATGTCTGGATTCTCATTTTGTCTGCTACTGATACCTTGCCCATGATTGCCATTCTCATCCAAAATGCTTTTAAAGAAACTATCTGAAAATGATCATACCATAAGATACAAATTAGTCACATTTATTGTTTACAGATGCCTATGCCACTGTGATGTCTTTAAACAGTAAGCTGGTGCGCTGCTTGTTTGGAGTTGTTTTTTTCCCCCAAATAACGGTAGATTTACAATGCAAATATTTTTGAATGTGTGAAAATCACCAGGTGATCATGCTAAAAAGTCTGTAACTTTGCCCTGTTTAAAGTTTCAAGTTTATTAAAATTTTCATAAAATGCAAATTAAGACTTCTGAGTGTTTTACAATTTGTATTAAAAAGGGGGAAGCAATGAACAAATAAATACCGACTAGACAATACTTCACGAACATAAAACAATAGGAAAGTGGGGAGAACTACAATTTAAAAGTAAAGAAAACATGAAGGGTAAACAATAGGGAAGCTAGGGAATAAGGATTATTAAACAACCCTGGCTGTTTCCAAGGCCCTCTTTTACAAAGGCACACTAAGGGGCTCATAATCGAAAGAGAAAAACGTCCAAAAACTGGCCTAAGTTGGCACTTGGACGAACATTGTCAAAATACATCCAAGTGCTGATAATAAAAACCGGTTTTGGACGTATTTCTAAATGACCTAGGCCTTCATAGTGCCGCTGAACGACCATAGCTAAATGGGGCGTTTTAGGAGGAGTGTCAAGGGTGGGAGTTGGGTGTGATGTGGGCCGGCTTAGACTTAGTCATACTGCATGTATAACTGAAAGTTATACCACACAGGATCGACGGAACTTGGACATTGTGACTTAGACCATTTAAAAGAGGGGTAGGGAATTCCGGTCCTCGAGAGCCATATTCCAGTCAGATTTTCAGGATTTCCCCAATGAATATGCATGAGATCTATTTGCATGCACTGCTTTCAATGCATATTCATTGTGGAAATCCTGAAAACCCAACTGGAATATGGCTCTCAAGGACCGGAGTTCCCTACCCCTGATTTAAAACATGGTCTGTCACAAAAACCCACCTAAAGTCACCAGATAAGCACTGCAAACACATAATACACAATCCCCACACACTACCCCAGTGGTCACTGACCTTCCCCCCCCCTAAAATTATTAATCACAACTTGAAAATTGTGCCTCCAGAACATCATCACCTGGCAGCCTGGCATAGTAAAGCCTAGTCATGCTGCACAGAGGTGTCTTAAGCCGTCTTGGGGGTGGGTTAGGGACCCATGGAGAGGAGGCCCCATGCCCAAAAGCCCCTGTAATCACTGCATTGATATTGAAACATATGCACTCCCCTATACACCCCCAAAACCCTTTTGTACTGGCATATAAGTGGCTCCTGCAGCCATAAGGGCTATTAGGGTGGTAGATAAGTGGGTCTAAGGGATTCTGGAGGTGGTTTGGGGGGCTCACTGTGACCTATATGGGAGCTGTAGTGAGATGATGACATGGCACCCTTTTTGTGAAGTTCACAGCAATGCCCTGTAAGGTACCCCACTATTTAGGTGCCTTATCTGGGTGTTTAGTCCATTACTTTGCAGACCCCTCCCATGTACAACAGGACGAAAATGTGGTATAAAGATAGACGATTTAGCGGCTTGGACAATCAGATCGGCAGGACGTATACATAGACGATTTTCCAAAACGAACAAATATTTGGACATATTTTTTGAAAATGTGTCCTAAGCTATTTTTTACTTTGGACGACTTGCGACTTGGACGAAAACGGACTTAGACGTTCCTTTCGATTATGCCCCTCCACATGTTTTAGCGTGGATTTAGCACGTGCTAAATCAACATGTGCGCTAACCGCTAACGCATCCATTCCTTAGGATAACATGCACGCATTAGCGTTTAGCATACGCTAATATTTAGCGCGCACTAAAAAGCTTAGTGCACCTTTGTAAAAGAGGTGGCAAGTATATTCAGCAGTCATATGCATCTCGGAAGTGGTAGCATTTTAGATTTCTCTTAAATTTATCTAAATTTTTTTCCACCCTGATATGGGGTGGTATGAATTCCATACTGTAATAATAATAATAATAACAATTTATATACCACAGGACCGTGAAGTTCTATGCCGTTTACAAAGATTAAAGATGGTACAAATTGATTGAACTTAACAGGGTGGAAGCTAGAGATTAACAGTTCAAGGGATCAGTTATTGAGGAGAAAGAGTAGTACGAGTTAGCTGCCTAGATATTTCAGGAACAGATATGTTTTTAGGCGTTTCCTGAATTCCCCATAAGTAGTAGGCGTAAGTAATTGTTCTAGATCTTTACCCCATATTGCTGCCTGATGTGAGAAAAGGTATTGATGGTGTCTTTTGAGTTTGTATCCTCTAACTGGAGGGGAAACGAAGTTCAAATGTGAGCGTCTCATGTCTGTTGGCTGAGAAGGAGAAAAGGTCAGTTATGTATTTAGGGGCTAGACCAGGGATCTCAAAGTCCCTCCTTGAGGGCCGCAATCCAGTCGGGTTTTCAGGATTTCCCCAATGAATATGCATTGAAAGCAGTGCATGCACATAGATCTCATGCATATTCATTGGGGAAATCCTGAAAACCCAACTGGATTGCGGCCCTCGAGGAGGGACTTTGAGACCCCTGGGCTAGACCATATAGTACTTTATAGCAGAAACAGGCAAACTTAAACTTTTCGCGTGCTTCCATCGGCAGCCAATGCAGCCGTAATTGCAAATGAGGTGGCCCGACGTATGCTAATGATTTTCAAGGATGCTGTATAAAGATGTTGCGAAGAGGATCTTAGGACTCTTGAAGGTTCATGTGGAGTAAGAAGCTTGTGGATAAAGGCTGGTTCATTAGTATTTTGTAATCTTATTCCACTTAGCATATAAACATAGATAGTGACAACAAAAAAAGCTATAAAATGTAATATTGAAATTCAAACTAGTTGATGAGAAAGCAGCAAAAAAATAACAAATTAAAAAAAATTAAAATTAAAATTCTTGGGGGTTTAATTTTTTTTGCCTCACTCTAGGGTCCCTTTATTAA
This sequence comes from Geotrypetes seraphini, assembly GCF_902459505.1. Classification (NCBI taxonomy): domain Eukaryota; kingdom Metazoa; phylum Chordata; class Amphibia; order Gymnophiona; family Dermophiidae; genus Geotrypetes; species Geotrypetes seraphini. The sequence continues at coordinate 372,111,472 of NC_047085.1, forward strand.
ACTTTGGTAGGTGCTAGTGCATGCTTAGCAAAGGATAAAAATGCTTACTGTGGGATATGCTTTGGCACTTTTGTGTTGCACAATGTGCAGAAAAATAAGAATTTTTGCAAAGGGGCATATCTAGAGGCACAGAGTGGGCATGACAATGCTAATTAGTACGTTTGGCATTACTGTGTGCCAATTGATTAGCACAGGGTTCACGTGGGGGCCTCTACTGTGACAGGAAACAAGGCGGCTTTTTAATTTTATAACTTATAGTTTAGATTGTTATACACTTCTCCCTCCATATTCGCGGTTTCAGCCATCGCGGTGTTGATTATGTGCGGTTTTTAGCTTGCTGGCTCCCCCCCCCAAAAAATTACATCAGCTTGCATAGAGAAATCGCTGATTCCAAGCGTTTACAGAAAAAAAACGCTGATTCCCAGCACTTTCTTCACTGTGTTTTGCCTCTCCTTCAGGAACAGGCCAGGTGTCCCGCCATGTTATTCGCGGTGTCACCATATTCACGATGGTTTTTAATAGAAAACAGCGAATAACATATGAAAAAGTTATTTGTGGTTTTTCTATATATGCGGGTCTGTTAATCCCCCATCACAGCGAATACAGAGGGAGAAGTGTACTGATACTGTAGTTCAAATGGCTAAGTGGGCATTCAAATCCAAGCGGAATCCATCTTTCAATGTATAAACAAGAACCCTAGATGCATCAGTTTGTTTTCTCACTGGTTTTCACAAAGGGTAGAGAGGCTTGCTCATGCATTCTTTTTACTAAGCACAGTGAGTTTACACTATTTCTAACTGTAGCAAAGTCACAGACCCACCTGCTGTTGTCTTTTATTAAAGTTGTTGCCTTTGCAGTGTCCTGTGACAGTGGAGGAGTCTGAGATAGCAAACTTTGCACAGGAAGCATAAAAATGCCCACTAACAGAAAGTGGAATTTTCTATCAAACAGCTAATAGAATAAAAACATAATCCCTGGACGGAATACATAAAAATGTCATGGGTGAATATTATCTATCTATCCCCCTCTTTTACGAACACGTAGCTTGGGTTTTAGCGCTGGCAGCGGCAGTAACTGCTCCGACGCTCTTAGAATTCCTATGAGCGTAAGAGCTGTTATCGCCGCTGCCAGTGCTAAAACCCATGCTATGCGTTAGTAAAAGAGGGGGTATATTTGGAGATGATATAAAATACTGTAATATAGTATGTGTAATATTTTTTTAATCCCATTTATTAAGGAGCTATTAACGTTGTTTATAATGCTATGAAATACCGTAGCACCACCTTTGTGTGCATGGCCATAGATTTTAGTGATGAAAATGGTGGTCATGTAAGTGGCTTACTGTATATATTAAAATATAAACCTAGATTTATGGGCAAAAAAAAATGGCCGCAAAATGGGGGGTCTTGGTTTATATTCGAGTCTTTACTACAACTTATCATTTCTATAGCTCTGCTAGACTTGCGCAGGACTATACATTAAACATATAAGAGACAATCCCTTCTCAATAGAGCTTACAATTTAATTAAAACAGACAAACAGGACAAATAAGGGTTAGGGAATTTCTCAAAGAGGGAATGATAAAACAGACAGACCCATCAAAGGCTGCCTACCTTAAGTCCTGCTGGTCCAGTGGTGAGCCAGGGCAAGAGAGATCCTCCTGTGCTCTTGCCTCATGCAGTCTCACTGCTCAAAATGGCTGATGCAAGTTCCCACATTAACCTTGCAAGACTGCCGCGAGTTCAGTTTGTATTCAAATCAACCTTTTTCCTCCTTTTTTGGGGGAAAAATTTACCTCGGTTTATATTCAGGTGGGTTTATATTCGAGTATATGCAGCAATTGTAAATAGCAGCCTTTTTAGAAATACACTTTCCCTTCCAAAGTTGCCCCTTGACTGTGTTTGAAGGGGCAGCAGTCACAAGTGCGCATTTAAACCTGCTCTTTGGCTTGCCTAACACATGTGTGGAATTCCAAATAGACCAGTTCTTTGCATCCACTGCAAGTGCATTATTTTAGAAATTACTCTTTCCACATATAAATCCCAGTTTTACACTTTCTAAAACTGCCTCATTTATGTCTAGATTGAAAACAGCTGCAGATCACGAAAATCCTACACACCAATGGTGTTCCTTCCTTTATATTTGCAACTGACTTTCAGTTATTAACAAAATTATAGAATCCATTATTAAAAAGGCCTTTGAAATCCAAGTAAAAATCTGACTTGTGTTCTAGTTTCAAGGCCATTGTATGAGACTGTGTGTCTAAATACCTTTCTAAGTCACAGGCTTGCTTTATGGGAGGGACTTCATAACGGGGTTTCATGTCATGAATCTGCATAAAAGGGGATGGGATAAGATGTACCATTTTTTCTGTGTACTTGCAATCAAAGTGGTTTACACAGGTACTTATTTTATAGCAGGGGTGTCACAAGGAGCTGCAGTGGGAATCAAACTCACAATCTCAGGGTGCTGAGACGGCTGCTCTAACCACTAGGCCACTCCTCCACAGTGTCAGGTCAAAAGCGCGCCGGGACAAAGGCGCGCCCAGACAATTGAGCGCAGCGCAGAGACGCGCGCCGCTCAAAATTACTGTTTTTAGGGCTCCGACGGGGGGGTCGTGGGGGGAACCCCCCACTTTACTTAATAGACATTGCGCCGTGTTGTGGGGGCGTTGTGGGGGGTGTGGGAAGTTGTAACCCCCCACATTTTACTGAAAACTTTCCCTGTTTTTAGGGAAAAAGTTAAGTTTACAGTAAAATGTGGAGGGTTACAACCCCCCCAAACCCCCCATAACGCCGGCGCGATGTCTATTAAGTAAAGTGGGGGGGGGTTCCCCAACAAAAACCCCTGTCGGAGCCCCTAAAAACTGTAATTTTCTTCGGCGCCCGCCTCCGTCTTGCGCTCAGTTGTCGGCGCGCGCCTTTGTCTTTCGCGCCGTTGTCTATGAACCCCATCTAAAAAAACCTGTCACTACCACCACCTTCTCTGCAGTTTTTATGAGCCTCACACGTGATTCAGACACACTTTGGGCACCACAGCTGCACAGCAGAGCTTTAGCATTATTTTGTGATAGAAAGAAACAAGTACGAAGCCCACCAGTATGTGAGCGACAGGCAGTGAGATCATGGTGACATGCATAACTGTTTTCCATCTAAAAATGTAAGAGTGATGCACTCCTTCATTGGTAATAGTCTGAGTATGAGGTTATTTCTGGAGTGCAAAGGTTCCAGATGCATAACGCTATTCCTCTCTACTGATTAAAATAGAATGTGGCATCAAGTTGTGTATATCATTTAGGGACTATTTTTAAGGGGAGAGGGTTTAGGCAAAGCACTCAAGTGAGGTGTATGCTTTTATGCTGTTATCAAAGATTTTTATTATTAATTAGATTCGCATCTTATGAACACTTTGGAAAACTGTTCAAAACTTTTCTTTTCTCTAAATTTCTGACCAATTAGACTTTCTGTATATCACATCATTCCAGTATTTCCTCATAACATAATCTTTTGTTAACCACATTGAGCTCATGGCTATGCGGTCTAGAAATCTGCTATTATGTTATGTTATGCTGAATACCTAAAGTTTGCAGCCAAATAATATCACACAGTGTCTGAGCACTAATCCAGTTTGTTTGGGAAAACCAGTTACTTTGAAAATATCCGGGACAGAATAGGAAACACTGAGTCTGAGTTCAATCATCAAGTGCAAATGAATGCAAAAAAAAAAAAAAAATCACATTTTCCATGCAGATACTTACAAGAAATCGGCCAATGACAGTGTAGGTTATGCACACTTTGTACAATAATTTTTTAATGAATGGAACATTCTAGATTGCTTTACTTTCAGACTGTTCCTTTGGTAACTTTGTCGGTGCCTGCCCTTCCTGTTATTTAATCAGAGCATTGGCACTTTGTTCCTTTTAAACTTCCCTCTATGCCGGATTATTTCTGTGTCTTCTCTTATACTATAACTTTTATGAAATTTTCAAATGTTCTCATATATTTTGTTCTGTTCTTGGGCTTATGTACCAGCTTCTTCCTCACAGGGAGGGACCCAAAGTAGAATGGCAATTTTAAAACAATTTTAAACATTTCTATTTTTTTCCAGACCCTGCTCTATTTGGCAAGATTCTAAAAGGTGTGATGAGAGAAGGAAATAGTTGAGGAATTACATTCAAAACTATTTGATTGACTTTGTTGTCCCCTCACCGAAAACTCACCGATTCCCCTGCTCATTCCTTATGCAGCCAAAGTCAACTATTTTTAAAAACTGAATGATGGTAGGTGCTGTTTGGCACTTTTATACCCTCATGGGGAAATGAGAGCATGAGATAAATCTACTAGGGTCTTATGAACAGGGTATCTGGCCAGCTAGGTCATTGTTACTGTTATAAACCTTCCACTAGAAATTCTAAAATGAATTAAACTTTGAGATAGGATCAGTTTACCGGTAGTTTAAAACTGTCATGATGAATACTGTGGGTGGAATTCATCATGGGGTGCAAAATGATTCAATGCATGCTAAATGCTAAGATAAAAAAAGAATATTAGGGAATAACAATAGCACTTAGTACATCAATAAGGCACAGAACTGTCCAAGAGCAAGAACAGCCCACTTCCCTCATCAGCTCCATAAAGTTTCAGTATAACATATCCAACCCCAAAAATCCCCTACTCGAGGGACAGCACTCTCACCACATTAGTCAAACCAGTCACACCCCCAGACATGCACCACGCACCCCCCCCCCATTCAATCACTCCCCACCCCACCCCCCAAGTCTAGAGACCAGAGGTAACCATAGGAACACCTTCCAGGCGATCAGACTCGGTTGGAAGAGCAAGGCCTCACTGTCTCTTTGATGACGGTTAAATGACTGATCTTACAATATTGGACTCAAGAAGGGCCTATTCCCTTGGATTGCTGGATTTTCATCAGATGATCGAGCTGGCACGTTTTGAAGTGTAATTATTCAGGTATTTCCCATTTGAAGAACCACAATAAATAGAATGGTCTTGGGTAAAGAAAAACTGATTCCAAAGCTAGCATTCTGTTCTGTTCCTGTAAGATTTATAGTAATGTATATACGGTAATATAGAAATGAATCAGAGAACACTGCTAAGCAAAATGAAGATGTATACATTTCAAGGTCATTGTCTTCTCTGATACCCAAAACATTTTCATGTAGGGCAGGGGTGTCAAACTCAATCACATTAAGGAGCCGAAATCCAAAACACAGGCTAAGTCGTGGGCCAGACCCCACCCCCATAATAATATTAATTATAACACCATTTTTTCCATTCATTTTTCATATATACACACACAATATAATCTTATTAACACATAATGGTTATGGTTAACCACAAAATTAAAGTATACAAAACACACTGTATGCTTCTCAACATTCATTCCTACCAGAACACAGATAACCCCCTATGCAAATAGGGGACCAAAAACTAAAAGTACTAATTTATTTTTAAAAACACCCTACGATTCAAGATTCTGCATGCAGTACAACCCCCAGAGAAAAAGAAACAAATGTATTTCTTCCTGAGCAGTGCAAAAGATAGACAGCAGATTAAGTTGCTCAAAATTGACACAATTCAAAGACTAACTTGAAAATAAAATCATTCCCCCTACCTTTGTTGTCTCCCTCCCTCCATGCTGTGCCTCTCTCTGGCAGGTGTCTAACCTTCTGGCCGGCTTCAACCTGGCCGTTTTATGCGGCCCGCAGTCCGATGCCCCCCGATGTCATCTTGTGGCCGGCTCCCTTCGCCTCACAGCCGTAGTGTGTACAGATCCGCGTGCAGCGGCTCCTCGTGCGTCTTGCACCTGAACCAGAAGCCTTCCCTCTGACATCGCAATGTCAGAGGGAATGCTTCTGGATGAGGTGTGGGACACGCAAGGAGCCTCTGCATGTGGTTTCATGCATACTATGGCTGTGAGGAGGAGGGAGCTGGCCGCAAGGTAAAACTGGGGGCTTTGAACTGCGGGCTGCATAAAACAACCAGGCGGGGGGGATTTGTCCCGCGGGCCTTAAGTTTGACACTTGTGATATAGGGGCTTATGCAATAATACGTTTGGAATTCAGATTTGTCTAAGGGGACCAGATTTGAAAATGGAAATTTAGCTCCATGTGTGCAAGACAGTGATAGTTTTGTATAAAAGGCTCACTCAGTGTGGAGACTTCTATAAAACACATATACCGCTGCAAAATAAATGTGAGTTTGATGGCATGTGCATGAGAAGAAGCTATTTTGCAAAAATATACATTCTTTAAAAGAGTGGCATCTCATAGGTGTTTGCATATGGAAAGAGTGGCACTTAGGAATATAAGTAGCAATTTTGCAATATGGACCATATAAGAAGCCAAGCTCCATAACAAGGCTTTTTGTTTTTGTTTGAGACTTATTTTTATTATTGCATTATGAGAAGGTTTTTCAGTACCAGGAATACAAGCCTATTTTCCTTGCCTCTTCAAAACTCAAGATCCAAACTAGCATTTACCCAAGATCCAAACTAGCATTTACATCAGGCGTAAATGTCAACATAATGGATAATGGAATATATGGGTGGGAGGGATGGGAAAGGGAAAGGGATAAAAATCTATGTAATGTATCAATGATTGTTTGTAAGTGATGAATTTATTGTTAATGTGAAGGAATATTTTTAACACTTAATGTAATCTTAAAAATGAATAAAGAATATTAAAAAAAAAAAATGTCAACAGAAATTTTAAATACAGTACAGTCTCAATTATCCAATGCAAATGGGACTAGGGTTACTATATGGCTCCCAATAAATGAGGACGGATTGAGACATCCGGGTTTTACTTCCACTGCAACCAATGGAAGTAATTCCAGGTGTTTCAATCCATCCTCCTTTTTCTGGAGCCATATGATAACCCTAAATGGGACTGACTGTTGTCAGATAAGTGAAAAGTCAGATTATGTGGGAAACAATGGTAATCCCTTAAAATGTGCACAGAAAACATACTTTATGCATGCTGAAAAGCATGGTTCCCTTGCAGAGAAGCATGGTTTCAGATCAAACATAACTTCTTTGCAGCATGAGAAGCTGGAAAACAGGAAGAGAACCTGCGCACTTCATAACAGCAATATGATGATACCTAAGGCCCCTCCCCTTGGGACTCCTCCCTCTGTATCCCATGTGATGCACAAGGAAAGACCTAAGGTCTGACGTCTGAGCAAATCAGGACCTTAGGCCCCTCCCCATGCATTACATGGTATACAGGGGGAGAATCCTAAGGCCCTGATTGGCTCAGATGCCTTGGGAGGAACCTTAGGAGTCTGAGCCAATCAGGGCCTTAGGTTCCTCGTTATTTTCCACATGTGGGCCTTAGCCTGGAGGGACCATGCTTCCCTCCAGTTCCCGACATCTACCAAATGTACGGGGGGAGGGAATGGGGGTGCTTCATGGGAGCATCCAGTGGCAGGAGGGAGTGTGCATGCCTCCTGCATTTTTTGGGGAGGTAGAAAGGGTGGAGGATGGGGTTTGTTGGTGGTGCAGGGAGTCCAGGAATGGGTTGAGGCATGTCGCGGGGTATTTGGCTAGGCAGGAGGGAGTAGGCATCCCTCCTGCCATTTTTGCTGCCATGGGGGGTAGGGGAATGAGGAATCACAGTGTCGGTTCATTGAGGAGGGCCGTCATCGGCAGTGGGGGACTTTTTTCATTTTTTATAAAGGGACAGATATTTGCATGTGTAACACAAAATATCTGTGCCATTGAAAAAATTGAAAAAATCCCCCCAAAACAACCAGGCACACCTGTTGGTAACACAGTGGACCTGTTGTTTTTTTCTAATAGCTAAAACCTCTGGTTTTATTTTTGCATAGCCAAGCAATGTTAGTGCATCAATCGCTTGGCTACTTTGCATGGGGTTTTAGCTAATTTGCATGGCCGAATCAGAAAATGGGCGATTGAGGGGAAAACACGCAGTGAGCCATTTTGTGCATCGGGTCAGTAAAAGTGATGTCACTAAAGCTATGAAAAAAGGTTTAGCGATGATCGCTGACTTTAGTGCATTTATCCCTATATGTGTGGCCATTGAAAAACACGAAATTCCCATATACTTTTCACTGGAACCACACCCAGAACATGGGCCTGTAAATAAACATGTGGCATAGCATAAGTAGCTTCTGCCTAATATTGTTGTTTACCATTACGTTTAAAGATTTAGGCACAAACAGTCAAATCATATGTCTGAATGAATCCTTAGGTCAGTGAATTCCAAACCTGTCCTGGAGTAATTCCAGTCAGTCAGGTTTTCAAGATATCCACAATGAATATGCATGAGATAGATTTGCTTACCAAGGAGGCAACATATACAAATCAATCTCATGAATCTCTATTGATATGAATATCTTTTTTCATGATACAGAGCTAACTTGACAGCTTTCTGCAAACTTGAATGAATATCATTTTATATGTGAGGTATTTGGGTTTTTTTAAAGTTTCCAAAATAAGAATATGGCAGGTGAAAAAGTTTAGACACCTTGTCAGTCAATATCTTAGAAACATAGAAAGATGATAGCAGATAAAGGCCAAATGGCCCATCTGCGGTAACCATTATCTCTTCTTCTCTCTAAGAGATCCCACGTGCCTATCCCAGGCCCTCTTAAATTCAGACACAGTCTCTATCTCCACCACCTCTTGCGGGAGACTGCTCCACGTATCTACCACTTTTCTGTAAAAAAGTATTTCCTTAGATTACTCCTGAGCCTTTCACCTCTTAACTTCATTCATTCACCGCTTCCTTTCAAATGAAAGAAACTCGTCTCATACACATTTAAATCATGTAGGTAGTTAAACCTCTCTATTATATCCCCCTTCTCCTGCCTTTCCTCCAAAGTATACAGACTGAGATCTTCAGTGGCGTACCTAGGGGGGGGCGGGGGGGGGCGGGCCGCCCCGGGTACCAGCCCTAAGGGGGTGTTCCCGGCCTTGCCGTTCAGTCCCCCGCCACCCCCGAAGGACCGCTCGCCCCCCTGGCCTCCCCGCACCACCTATGAACAGCCGCAGCAGGATCGCGAAGTCAGCGTCAGCATCCCTGCGCTGCTTCCTACGACGCGATCCCGCCCCTCCTCTGACGTCAGAGGAGGGGCGGGACCGTGGCGCAGGAAGCAGCAGGGATCGCTGACGCTGACTTCGCGATCCTGCTGCGGCTGTTCATAGGTGGTGCGGGGAGGCCAGGGGGGCGAGCGGTCCTTCGGGGGTGGCGGGGGACTGAACGGCAAGGCCGGGAACACCCCCTTAGGGCTGGTACCCGACGCTGACTTCGCGATCCTGCTGCGGCTGTTCATAGGTGGTGCGGGGAGGCCAGGGGGGCGAGCGGTCCTTCGGGGTGGGTCGGGGCATCAGGCCTTCAGGGTGGGGCGGGCGGGCAGGCAAGCAGGCTTTCAAGGGGGAGGGGGTGACAGGCAGGCCTTCAAGGGGGGACAGGCCTTCGGGGGGGGGGGGGGGCAGACATTCAAGGGGTGCAGGCCTTCAAGGGGGGCAGGCAGGCCTTCAGGGGGGTGCAGACCTTCGGGGGGGGGGGTGTAGGCCTTTGGGGGGGTGCAGACCTTCAAGGGGGTGCAGGCCTTCAAGGGGGGAAAGGCAGGCAGGCCTTCAAGGGGGGGACAGGCCTACAAGGGGGGGGGACAGGCCTACAAGGGGGGGGACAGGCCTACAAGGGGGGGGACAGGCCTTCAAGGGGGGGTGCAGGCCTTCAAGGGGGGGTGCAGGCCTTCAAGGGGGGTGCAGGCCTTCAAGGGGGGAAAGGCAGGCAGGCCTTCAAGGGGGGGACAGGCCTACAAGGGGGGGGACAGGCCTTCAAGGGGGGGTGCAGGCCTTCAAGGGGGGGTGCAGGCCTTCAAGGGGGGTGCAGGCCTTCAAGGGGGGAAAGGCAGGCAGGCCTTCAAGGGGGGGGACAGGCCTTCGGGGGGGTGCAGACCTTCAAGGGGTGCAGGCCTTCAAGGGGGGCAGGCAGGCCTTCAGGGGGGTGCAGACCTTCGGGGGGGGGTGTAGGCCTTTGGGGGGGGTGCAGACCTTCAAGGGGGTGCAGGCCTTCAAGGGGGGAAAGGCAGGCAGGCCTTCAAGGGGGGGACAGGCCTACAAGGGGGGGGGACAGGCCTACAAGGGGGGGGACAGGCCTTCAAGGGGGGGTGCAGGCCTTCAAGGGGGGGTGCAGGCCTTCAAGTGGGGTGCAGGCCTTCAAGGGGGGAAAGGCAGGCAGGCCTTCAAGGGGGGGACAGGCCTACAAGGGGGGGGACAGGCCTTCAAGGGGGGGTGCAGGCCTTCAGGGGTGGGGTTTAGGCCTTCAGAGGGGGACAGACCTTCGGGTGGGAGGTAAAGTCCTTCGGGGGGTGCAGGTCTTCAGGGGTGGGGTGTAGCCCTTCGGGGGGGGGACAGACCTTCGGGGGGGGGGGGGTCCTGGTGTAAAAGTACACAGAGGGAGAGAGGGAAGGGGGGGTTCAAAGATACATGCATATGCCAGACTTTGGGGGTTAGAAATAATGGGTCTAAAAACAGAGGAGTGGGAGAGAGATGGTGCATAATGGGATTTAGGGAGGGAAGGAACAGAAAGGGAGAGAACTTGGAAACAGGGGATGGTGTGGAGGGGGGATAGAGATACTGGATAGGAGGATAGTTGGGAACAGAAAGGGAGAGATGGTGGATCCTGGGGTGGTGGGGAGTTGAGAAAAGGTGAATCTGTGGATGGAGACAAAAAAAAGGAAAGATGCCAGATCTCCGAGAGAGGGAAGGGAAACGGAAGGGGAGAACAGAGATGGCAGACGGATGGTTAGCACGGAGAAAGGAGACCCTGGCAAGCAAGACAACAAGAGCCTGGGACCAACAAGATTTGAATATTGATCAGAGAACAAAAGGTAGAAAAAATAATTTTATTTTCTGTTTTGTGATTACAATGTTAGATTTGAAAAGTGTACATGAGACAGCTTGAAATGGGAACTTTTCTATTTTTGTGAATGGCAAGGCTGAGTTCAGTTAAAATATATGCTTTATAAGAAAATATAATAATGTGTTTTATAAAGTTTATAAGCATTGCTGGCATACTCGGTGAGGTGTTCCTAGTGTTGGTGGTGGTGGTAGCATGTCAGTGTGTTGAGAGGAAGAGGTAGTCTGGGAAATTCTGCTGAGCAAACTCTGGGCCCATTTCCACCCCCAGTTAGTCCACTCCACTCAACTGGTTCACACACTGAGTGGGTCTTTGGGTGTTATTTCTGGGTAGTTGTTTTAGAATCTCTTCCAGTGGTTTGTCAGTATCTCCTTCTGGTCCAAGGAAGGAAACTTTGTCAACCTTAGCATTGACCTTCAGAATATGTTTGTAACAGCGCTGCTTGTGTGGCATTAGGCTATGTAGTGATCGAAAGAAAAAAACAGACCTTTGCACATTTTTGCACTATATGGTGGGTGTATGAGGAGATTCATTTCCTGCACAGTTAAGTCCATTTTTTCTACTGAATAATAGTATAGGAACAATGAAAGTAAATAGCAAAAATGTTTGAGTAGATAATTAAGGAAATCTTTTTCATATTGCTTGCTTATGGACTGGGAAAAAAGACTGTTCAAGCAAATGTCTCCAGAACTGCTTTAATGGAAAAATGTAATTTTTTTTTTTTTTAAGTACTTTGTGAAATTTATTGTTGTTGTGAAATTTATTGTTATACTTTGTTTAAACTTAAAAAGCGGTGTCATTAACAGTGAATCTAATCGAAAAATCGATTCAACAGGGTGAATCGGATCGAATGAAATATTTTTCTCTGAATCGGGCAGCACTATTGGCTACCATGAGAATGGGCTACTGGGCATGATGGACCATTGGTGTGACCCAGTTAGGCTATTCTTATGTTATGTTCTCATCTGTAGGGGCCTTTGTTTTCACTTCTTATTTTAATGTATTTTTTTCCTGGGAACTTATCAGTGTTTTTTTATAATGGGAACAAAAATGGAAGAGAATTAATGTGTGTGGAATGGGGGGGGTAACTAATTTCTTCAGCTAAATAATTCAATCCACTTCAAACAGACATAGGAGAACTCACGCACCATTCACACACCCTCCAACCAAAAACATCAAAAGAAAAAAACTGTTCGACAACCTCCTAGCCATTCGAGCTGCAACACTTGACCCCCAACTCTACAACCTATTGACCTCGACCACAAACTACAAAACCTTAAAAAAAGAAATAAAAACCCTTCTATTAAAAAAACACATAAAACCAAACTAACATAATCAGAACTGTCCCAAGCATCACCTGCAACTACTCCATATGTACTTCTGATGTCATGACAATTCAGACATAATTTATGTTATGTTATGTTTGGAATAATGGTTACATAAATGAGGTTCAATAAAAGAAAATTTTCTGTGGGAGCATTTGTTGGAACTTCTGTTATCCTGATTTCTTCTATCTGTGGGCTTTCTTTAGCTAACCTACTTATCTGGGGCTTTCCACTTCTGCAGCTGCCCTTTTCACGGTCCACTTTGCGCTTGCACTCTCTGGGGAGGGGGGGTTGGGTCTGGGCTTGGTGGGGTAGGTGTGTCTGGTAGTTTTGTCTGGGTGGTGGCTGGGTGTTTCTTGGGTGCTTGTTGTGCGGATTGGTGTGTCTGGTGAGCGGTCTGGGTGTTGTTGCTTGTGGGGGTTTTTTTCATTATAAAATATGGCTGAGGGTCTAGTCCGGCTTATTATTCTTGTGGGTTCTGGGGTGGGATTTGTTTGCTTGCCCCAAGTTTTGGCCTTTTGTTGTGTATTGCTATGCCTCTCATTGGCAATTTTCTCTTGGGAGAGGCTTGTTCATGCTTGTTGTTGCTGTTACTCTCATTCTGTGTTCTTTTTGATAATGTATAAGTTTCTGTACAGACCATGGTTGCTTGTCTGGACCTTTTGCCATTCTCAATAAAAATACTTTGGAAAAAAAAAAAAAAAAGAAAATTTTCACTGCCTGTTTCTATTCTGACCATTTATTCCATTTCATGGTTATTGCAAAAAAAAAAAAAAAAAAAAAATTTTACATGAGGGGGGGGGGGGGGTGTCAAAAAATGATGGGCCCCGGGTGCCACATACCCTAGGTACGCCACTGGAGATCTTTAAGTCTGTCCCCATATGCCTTATCACAAAGACCACACACCATTTTAGTAGCCTTCTTCTGGACCAACTCCATCCTTTTTATATCTTTTTGAAGGTTCGGCCTCGAGAATTGTATACAATATTCTAAATGAAGTCTCACCAGAGTTTTATAAAGGGGCATCAATACCTCCTTTTTCCTACTGGCCATACCTCTCCCTATGCACCCTAGCATTCTTATAGCTTTCACTGTCACCTTTTCAACCTGTTTGACCACCTTGAGATTATCTGTCATGCATAAGGTTTTGAACGGGACAGTCCAGTTTTCAGATCCCCTGTCCCGTTGTCCCCACACACAGCTTCGGGACGCCAAAATGTCCCGTTTTCAGGGACAGCGTCCTGAAGCTGTGCGCGGGGACAACGGGACAGGTGATCGCTTCCTGTCCCTTCCCTGCCGTACAAAAAAAAAAGCCTCCCTCCAGGCCCGATTTAAACTTCTCCCCTGGCCCAGAACGTCCTCTCCGATGTCAGAATTGACGTCAGGAAGAAGGCTTCCGGGTGCGAGTAGTGGCAGCAGATGAGCAGCGGCGGTGGACCGGGGAGGAAGTTTAAATCGGGCTTGGAGGGAGGCTTTTGTTTTCCGGGGGGGGGGGGAGGGGAGGGGGAGGGGAAGGAGGTAGGCAGGCAGACAGGCTGGCTGGCTGGCTGGCTTTGAGGAAGGGAGGTAGGGATTGGGGTGGGGCTAGGGCGGGATTGGGGGTGGGACTGAATATTAATACATGTCCCGTTTTGATGAAAAAAATAAATGGTCAAGTTAGTCATGCAGATAAGTTCTTCACTCCCTAAACTGTACCTTTCCCTCAGGTTTTTTGTTGCCCAAATGCATAACCTTTTTCCTACTAGCCATAGCTCTCTTGTAACACTTAATTTGGCAAAAGTAACAGTTTTCAAATGTTTCCAGTAGTCAACTTGTAGGGTCATGAAATGGTTAACTGTTGTTTAAAATATTGCTCTGGTCTACATAGCTGAAGAAAGTGTACAATCTATTGACTTCATCTGCTGTATGTCCCTACCTTACCACATTGTAAGCTGAATAGATAAGAGTTTGAGCCATGATGTACCCTGCCCTTCTGTACATTTAACTGTAAGAGTTAGATAAGTGTCCTGCTAGTTACCTGCTAGTGTGAGCTTAGAACCAATGAGTGTTAAGAAAAGTAACATGTGAAAAGCTTTTTCTAGAATTCAGTTGTATAGCCAGAAAAATGAATAAATATCTCTGTAACTTCCTGGTTTCGGCACTTCTGAGCCAGCTTGGAGCTCAGGGGTCCAGCATGCATGCTGTGAATAAACTCTTGTACTTTCTTCACGCCTCTGACTTTGTGTGTCCAAGTGACCTTTCAAACTCAGAATCATTCTGTTCTTGCATTTGGAATTTGGGTCTCCTTGCATGCACTACATTTTGGAGATCTCCCCTTAGATTTTCTAAAAATTTCAAAGCTGGGAACTGTAAAGGTCATTTAGAACCCTTCATCTTTCTTTTCTGTTAAGTACTTCATGGTTGATTTTGAAGTATGTTTCAGATTGTTGCCTTGCTGAAATATCCTTAATTGACTGGAGGGAATTAGGTTCTGGTGTATGTTGATATTTAGTTAAATCCTTTCTTCCTTCCATCTGCTTTATATTTTCAGGGCCTCTGGCTTTCATGCAACCCTAGAGGATATTAGATAACTTTGGGATAGATTTAGTAAAGTGTGCTTACTCACATTAACATGCACTGCTTATGCAGTGGCATCTACGTATTTATTAATAATGTACACTAATGGTATTAGTTACTCCTGGTGGAATTCTGTGCAAAAAAATTGAAAATTCTGTGCATAGTATTTCAAAATTCTGCAACGTTTACTTGTAGTGTTTTGCTTAGGAGTTCCCTGATCATAAGGCCTGAAATCCCTTCTTGCCTTTTCTCCAGTCTCCTCAGTTCCCCCTCTCACTCCATTTGCGCCCAATCCCCCATTGCACACTCAGCTTTTTTGTGGCCCCTTATCATTTTCAATCAAGGCAATGGCTCTGTTTACTCTCTCTCTCTTCTCCTCCACTGAGCTTCCGTGGCAAGGAGGAGGTGACCCAGTGCACAATAGGTCACTTTCTCCTTCTGTGCAGTGATTCACTTCCTCCTCCTCTTGCCACAGGAGCTTAGCATTGGGGTGGGGGGCAGGGATGAGGAAAGGCCTTCAGAGCAGGAGGGAGTGGGTGTTCCTTCTGCCTGATTTTCAATGAAGGGGGGCAATGGAGGTGGAGGATTCTCGAGCTGGGGGGGTTCTGATCCGAAACCCCCCCCCCCCCCGGCTCACTGGACCACCAGGATTTTGTAGGAGGGGTCAGGGAGATTGGCAGGCAGGGGAAGTGCTTAGTGTCAGAGGGAAGGCGTGTGCGCAGGAAGGGGTCCGAGAGGAGGAGAGGTGCCAGCATATCCACCAAGATGGCACCTGGGACAGATCAAATGGAAGAGAGTGAATCTGAAGCACTGTTCAGTTCACAGCAGAGTAAAAGCACAATGGATCTCACAAATTGGTGTACTTATGTTGGATTTATAATTTTTGACCTGATTAGGTAGAACCTTTGACTTGTGTTGGAACAGTTTTAGGAGGCCCTTGACCAAACTTGAAGGGCTGAAGTTAGGACCAAAGTGGTGAACTGGATTAGAAACTGGCTGTCGGACAGACGCCAGAGGATGGTGGTTAATGGAAGTTGCTTGGAGGAAGGAAAGGTGAGTAGTGGAGGCCCTCAGGGTTCGGTGCTGGGGGCCGATCCTGTTCAATATGTTTGTGAGTGACATTGCTGAAGGGTTAGAAGGAAAAATTTGCCTTTTTGCGAATGATACCAAGATTTGCAACAGAATAGACACCGAAGAGGGAGTGGAAAACATGAAAATGATCTACAAAAGTTAGAGGAATGGACTATTATCTGGCAACTAAAATTCAATGCAAAGAAATGCAGAGTAATGCATTTAGGGATTAATAATCGGAAGGAACCGTATATTATATTATATTATATTACATTACATTACTGACTTCTATTCCGCCTGTACCTTGCAGTTCTAGGTGGATTACATCAGAAGATAACTGGACATTTCCAGGAAAAATTACAATTTAGGGAGCTGGTTACATAATTGAGTCTTGGGGAGAAATTACAAGATAAGTAGAAAGTTAAGAATTACATCAGAAGAAAACTGGACATTTACAGGGCAATTACAGTATAGAGGGGTTTGTTACATAGTTGAGTCTTAGGGGGAAATTACAGGAGGAGTGGAGAATTGAGGGGGAATTTTACAGGGGAGGGGGAAGGATAAAGGGGGGAGTTAAGATATCTGGATAAATTTATGCTGGGAGGTGAGAGGCTGATATGCACAGACGGGGAGAGGGACCTTGGGGGTGATAGTATCTGAAGATCTAAAGGCAAAAAACAGTGTGACAAGGCGGTGGCTGATGCCAGAAGGATGGTGGGCTGTATAGAGAGGCGTAGTCAGTAGAAGGAATAAGGTGTTGATGCTCCTGTACAGGTCGTTGGTGAAGCCCCACTTGGAGTATTGTGTTCAGTTTTGGAGACCATATCTGGTGAAGTACGTAAGAAGACTTGAAGCGGTCCAGAGGAGGGCACCGAAAATGATAGGAGGATTGCACCAGAAGATGTTTGAGGAGAGATTGGAAGCCCTGAATATGTATACCCTAGAAGAAAGGAGGGACAGGGGAGATATGATTCAGATGTTCAAATACTTGAAAGGTATTAACGTAGAACAAAATCCTTTCCGGAGAAAGGAAAATGGTAAAACCAGAGGACATAATTTGAGCAATGTTAGGAAATTCTTCTTTACGGAGAGGGTGGTGGATGCCTGGAATGCGCTCCCTAGAGAGGTGGTGGAGAGGAAAACTGTGATGGCGTTCAAAGAAGCGTGGGATGAACACAGAGGATCTAGAATCAAAAGATAATAGTAAATATTGAAGAACTAAGGCTAGTAGTGGGCAGACTTGCACGGTATGTGTCTGTATATGACCTTTTGGTTGAGGATGGGCTGGGGAGGGCTTCAAAGGCTGGGAGGGTATAGATGGACTGGAGTGAGCTTTGACTGATACTTCAGCAGTTGGAACCCAAGCACAGTACTGGGTAGAGCTTTGGATTATTGCCCAGAAATAGCTAAGAAGAAAAAAATTTTTAAAAAAATTTAAATTGAATCAGGTTAGGCAGACTGGATGGACCATTCGGGGTCTTTATCTGCCATCATCTACTACGTTACTACGTTACTTGATCCTTGACACTGAAGGTGGACAAAGCGATGGGACCAGACGGGATCCATCCCAGGATACTAAGGGAACTCAGAGAGGTTCTGGCGAGTCCTATTAAAGACTTGTTCAACAAATCTCTGGAGACGGGAGTGATTCCTGGGGATTGGAGGAGAGCGGATGTGGTCCCTATTCATAAAAGTGGTCACAGAGATGAAGCAGGAAACTACAGGCCGGTGAGCCTCACTTCAGTTGTTGGAAAAATAATGGAAGTGTTGCTGAAAGAAAGGATAGTGTATTTCCTTGAATCTAATGGGTTACAGGATCCGAGGCAACATGGCTTTACAAAAGGTAAATCGTGCCAAACGAACCTGATTGAATTTTTTGATTGGGTGACCAGAGAGCTGGATCGAGGACATATGCTAGATGTAATTTATTTGGATTTCAGCAAAGCCTTTGATACAGTTCCTCATAGGAGGCTGTTGAACAAACTTGAAGGGCTGAAGTTAGGACCCAAAGTGGTGAACTGGGTCAGAAACTGGCTGTCGGACAGACGCCAGAGGGTGGTGGTTAATGGAAGTCGCTCGAAGGAAGGAAAGGTGACTAGTGGAGTCCCTCAGGGTTCGGTGCTGGGGCCAATCCTGTTCAATATGTATGTAAGTGACATTGCTGAAGGGTTAGAAGGAAAAGTGTGCCTTTTTGCAGATGATACCAAGATTTGTAACAGAGTAGACACCGAAGAGGGAGTGGAAAATATGAAAAAGGATCTGCAAAAGTTAGAGGAATGGTCAAATGCCTGGCAACTAAAATTCAATGCAAAGAAATGCAGAGTAATGCATTTGGGGATTAATAATAGGAAGGAACCGTATATGCTGGGAGGAGAGAAGCTGATATGCACGGACGGGGAGAGGGACCTTGGGGTGATAGTGTCCGAAGATCTAAAGGCGAAAAAACAGTGTGACAAGGCAGTGGCTGCTGCCAGAAGGATTCTGGGCTGTATAAAGAGAGGCGTAGTCAGTAGAAGAAAGAAGGTGTTGATGCCCCTGTACAGGTCATTGGTGAGGCCCCACTTGGAGTATTGTGTTCAGTTTTGGAGACCGTATCTGGCGAAAGACGTAAGAAGACTTGAGGCGGTCCAGAGGAGGGCGACGAAAATGATAGGAGGCTTGCACCAGAAGACATATGAGGAGAGACTGGAAGCCCTGAATATGTATACCCTAGAGGAAAGGAGAGACAGGGGAGATATGATTCAGACGTTCAAATACTTGAAGGGTATTAACGTAGAACAAAATCTTTTCCAGAGAAAGGAAAATGGTAAAACCAGAGGACATAAATTGAGGTTGAGGGGTGGTAGATTCAGGGGCAATGTTAGGAAATTCTACTTTACGGAGAGGGTGGTGGATGCCTGGAATGCGCTCCCGAGAGAGGTGGTGGAGAGTAAAACTGTGACTGAGTTCAAAGAAGCGTGGGATGAACACAGAAGATTTAGAATCAGAAAATAATATTAAAGATTGAACTAGGCCAGTTACTGGGCAGACTTGTACGGTCTGTGTCTGTGTATGGCCGTTTGGAGGAGGATGGGCAGGGGAGGGCTTCAATGGCTGGGAGGGTGTAGATGGGCTGGAGTAAGTACCGGGTAAAGCTTTGGATTCTCGCCCAGAAATAGCTAAGAAGAAAAAAAAAAAAATTTAAATTGAATCAGGTTGGGCAGACTGGATGGACCATTCGGGTCTTTATCTGCCGTCATCTACTATGTTACTATGTATGTTACTATGTGTATTGCCGCAACATGGCTCATATCAGGTCCTCTAATAGATTTTGTTCCTTTACACCAATTCTTAAGGGCCCATTGTGCTTTTTTACTGCTATAAAATAGGTACTAACATTTAGGTACCCGTTACATGCATAAATGATTAGAATACTGGCAGATATGCACATAAGGGTACACATATGAACATAAATAGCAAAAGTCCAGCTAATTGTTATTCGGTAAATATATGTACATCTTACCTACAAGGGGCTACTGAAAAGTCCTCAGCCCAGCCAACAAAGTTGGGGCAGTCCCCATCGAGGGCTATACACTTACCCCCTGTTCTACAAAACCGCACTAGCGTTTTTTAGCACAGAGAGCCGCGCTGAATGGCCTGCACTGCTCCCAATGCTCATAGGACCTCAATGAGCGTCGGGAGCAGTGCGGGCTATTCAGCGCGGCTCTCTGTGCTAAAAACAGCTAGCGAGGTTTCATAGAACAGGGAGTTAGTCTAGTGATTTTCTACTTTTATTTTTTCTGTTGGAAATTATGTGAAACAAAAAAAAGTGGAAAAATCTCATGACTAAGGGTATAGCCCTCGATGGGGACTGCCCCAACTTTGTTGGTTGGGCTGAGGACTTTTCAGTGGTCCTTGTAGCACTTATTTTACAGATAGGCATACTTTTGAGTGGAGTGTGGGTGGCATTCTCACTTATGTACCTTGTAGAATCTCTGGCACTTAGATGCGAGCATTAACACCGGTGGTTATAGACACCAATTTCATCTGTTAGGCTAATAGTCTATGAAGGAAGAAAGGTGTTTATATTTAGGCACATAGCTACAGAATTATCCCCTTTGATCCTATAGCAAAACTCCTCTGAATACAAGACTGGAAAAGTCATCCGCTGAATGGAGGATTGATTTTTTTCATATAGCGTGGAGCTATGAGCTAATTAGACAGAGTAAAGCACTGGAAAACCTGGAAAAAGAGGCAAAAACCCCGTTTCTACCTTCCATGCCTCATTATATCGAACTGCATTTACTTAGAAAATATATTTCTTTTATCCTTTATTCCCTGAACATTAATTCTTGGTTCCTTTTTGTGTTTGCCAGCATCTATCTTTAAACAGATGTGCCAAAATAAGGAAAAGACCTGAGGTCCCTAGGAAGTCGTCCCCTTTTACTGTTTGTTTTGCCTTGTTAATATTCTGTGGTATGTTCTCTCTCCCGCTCTGTTTCTGCACCCTTTTTCAATTACCTTAGCCTTCTGACCTTGCCGATTCCGCATCTGCATCTCCACACTCTAGCTAGAATGAGGCTTTTAACACATCTCCAAGGAGACCTTGCAAGAGTTGGCAGTCTGGGAAAGTGGGATGAATTCTATTAAGGGATACCCTTTTGTTTTATGAAGAAAGAATTACAGAGCTAAAACTAGAGATAGGGAGCCAGTTTCACGTTCTTGCCCATGCCATCTCCGGAAATGTTCATTTTGTTTGTTTCTATCTGGTCATTTTTCGTCACAAGAACATAGTTGTCAAGTGCGCACTCTTTTGAATGAGGGTGCCCTCTTTCTGAAAGAGTGTGTACCATGCATGCACACTCAGTGGTCTGCACTATTATAAGCATATGAATTTTCATGTTTTGTTCTGCTTGCTTCTATTGGATAATGACATGGAATGCAGTATGTCATTACATAGGCGTTGGAACAGTAGAGGCCACAGGGGCCATGGCCTCCCCCAAATTGGCGGTCAACAGTTGGTACCTGCCCTCTCACCCGTTTCCTGGTGTTGTACTTTATATCTTTTGGGATAGAGAATGACACAATGACAAAATTCATCACCGTTCCCGTCCCCACGGATAACCGCGGGAAACCATCTTCATGTCATTCTTTAAGGAGAGAGGGAAGAATCAGAGTATAATTGGGCACAACCACTGACCCGCAAGCTTTGCTTTGAAGAATGCTGGTGTAGAAGGACCGAGGTTGATATAGACACTAGAAAATGACATGGGTTTATTTTCCGTGGTTATCCGCGGGGACGGGAACGGTGATGAATTTTGTCACCGTGTCATTCTCTATTTTTGGGCAGCTGCTTTGCAGCATCAACGAGCTGGCCTGCCCGGAACCCTTCATTCTACTTCCGGGGGCAGGCCTGCTCGTTGACGTTGCACAGCGGATGCCCCGAAGATTTAAAGTACAATGCTGAGAGGAGGTAGGAGGTAGAGTCAGGAGCTAGTGATTGGCCGTGCCGCAGGATTCCGCTGGGGCTAGGGCGGAGCTCCTGGCCCCCCCCCCCAAACCAAACAGCGTTCCGCTGCCTATGTGTCTGTCATCGACATTTCTCATATCATTGCAAATGTACCAGTTCAAGTTACTTCTCAGACTAATTATGAGTTTCTGAAAACTTTTAAGAACATATCTATTTAGTAAATGTGTGTAAAAAGCAAAATGATGTGTGCATTTTATAGGTTTTTTTTTTAATGTTTAAATTATTATTCTGGACATTGCTTATATACCACAAATACCTGTACAAGTTCACCGTGGTTTACAATCCGCAAGAGTAGAGACAATGATTGTAATGTAATATAATGCCCTTCCCTACTTCAAACCTGACTCATCAGGTGTTAGGTAGAATTAGATGAAAGCCTTTTTAACATTAAACCTGTGGGGTTTTACTGCTATACTGAACTTTTGTTAAAGACAAAATGCCAACACAGTACTGGAGCCAGTGGGTTTAGCAAACTTTACATCCTTAATTTTTCTACCATTAGCTACAATGTGAACACATTTGTTTTAATTAAAGGAAAGCAGTGATTTTCCACTGACAGTTCAGCAGTTTTTATAATAAAGGGTTGTGTTTGCTTGATACGTTTCCTTATAGTTCTACATTTGTTTGAAAAAGATTGCTTTTTTTCCCCCTTATCATCTCTATGTCAACAGTGTCCATGTTTTTTTTCAAATTGAGCCTCATAACAACAAAAGAACAGCCAAACTGGGTCAGACCAAAAGTCAATCTTGCCCAGTATTCTGTTTCCACACTGGCCAATCCAGGTCACAAATACTGTATATACTCGAATATAAACCGACACGAATATAAACCGAGGTAACCTTTTCCCCCCAAAAAAGAGGAATAATGGTTGGCTCAAATATAAACAGGGGTGTGTGTGTGTGTATAATATTCAAGTGCAGTGTCTTGCCCTGCACCCTGTTCCCCCTCCCTCGCTGCTCTGCCAGTCTTCATCCAGCCCCTTCCCTGCCAGGTTCTGTGCCCTTTCCCCTCTCCCTCCCGATGCCTTGTAGGCTTCCACCGGGCCTGCCGTGAGACCTGAAGATCCAGCGGTGGCCGGGACAGGAAGAATCCCTCCCGCCTCATGTTGCAGCTCGATTCTAATTATTTTTATCTTCCTCCCGCCTCCCCCATGTACCCTAAGTATCCCTGATGGTCTAGCAGTGGCCGGGACAGGAGGATTCTAATTATTTTTATCTCCCTCTTGCCTCCCCCGCTTACCTTAAGTATCCTTGGTGATCCAGCGGTGAATAATGCCAGCAGCAACCTTCCTTTCCTCCTGCCCATGTAGAGCCACTAGCTGATTGGCTGCTGTGAGTTCTCACGGTTTTGCAACCTAGTGGCTCTGCATGGGCAGGAGCGAAGGAAGGTCATTCTTGCCGCAATTCACCACTGGACCACCAGGGAAGTCAGATAATTTGTGATGGGTGTTGGGGGGGGGGGAGGGCCCTTAATTAATTATTAATTATTTATATATAATGCATGCCTATTCATTGATAAATGAAGATAAGTTATATAAGACTGCAATAGTACCATAATGGGACAGACCAAAGGTCTATGATGCCCTATACCATTTTCAATAGTGGCCAGTCCAGGTAACAAGTATGGTTATGTTTATTAACTTGATATGCCACCTAGCATATCCAAATGTGAGTGATTTACAATAATAAAATAACAGTACCTGACAGGATGCCCAAAAAGTAACTAGATTTTATCTGCTTACTCTCACGGATAAGCAGAAGTGTTTCTGATATCCCTCTCCCCCCCTTAATGGTTTATGGGAAGCTTCCTCTAAGAACTGGCTAAAGTCTTTTTAAACATAGCTATGTACCTTGCAACAACAAATCCTACAGTTTAATTGTGTGTTGAATTGCAAAAATAATATTTTCTCTGATTTGTTCTAAATATGCTCTATAGTAAATAGATGGTGTGTTCCCTAGAGTCTGTACTTTTTGAAAGAACAAACAGCTGGTTTACTGGGCAATAGATATTTCCCAGTCCCAAAGGGCTTGCAATCTAGTTTTCTATCTGAGACATTAAACATTAATTGACTTCCCCAAGGAACATCAATGAGATCTGAACTGTTGCATTTTTAAATTCCATGGTCTGAGTGCCATATATGGCAAGACAGATCAGAATGGGCTGGAGTAGATGTTGATGGCAACTCCAGAAGCCATGAAGAAGGGCCAGTGCAGGGCAGACTTTTTTATGATCTGAGTCCTGAAAATGGCAAGGATGGTTCAGGAACAAATATGTGTATTTTATACCACATTCATCGCATATGAGTGTAGGGAAGGGATGACATCTTATTCTGGAACTTAGCAAGTAAAATATAATAATACAACTGGATTGTTGGTTCAATATTGCCTTGATAATAAATGTGATTGTTGGGCAGAACCATGCAGGTCTCTATCTGCCATTATCTGCATTATATGCACTTGTTTTTTCCCTTTAATGCTGTTTGTTACAAAACCTTGTCTACCACGGACCCCTAAGGAAGGTGTGTTGTCCGAAACAATGACTGTGTCGGGTCCCTTGGTTGGTAATAAGGTTGTATATACCATTAGAGTTTGAAATAAACAGTGCCTGCATCTTGTACATAGTCTGCAGTTGTTTTTGGTTTTTTGTATGTGTGTGTATGCCAATGAAAACCAGGCCTAAAAACTTGCGCCTAAGGTGTGCATGGATCGGGCATATTCTGTAACAGTGTGCCTAACTTTTCAGAAGGAACACAATCCCTCATGCTACTCCCCCGTCCATACTCCCTTTTGAGATCCACACACTAGAATGTATGTGCACCATCTTCAAGTTTCAATAAAATATGCTTAGAAAGTTGTGCATGTAAATTCTAATTAGTGCCAATTACTTGTTAATTGCCAATTATCAGAAGTGTTTGGCTTGTTAGACAATTAAACTACACACATAAATCAGCATTGTGCACAGATTTCTGTGCGCAGCCTTGGTCTTACTATACAGAATCCGACCCTATGCTACTTAATTTAAGCCCAAAGTGCCCCTTATCTTCAGTGGCTCATTTCTTTGAACAAGAGGAACATATTCTTTTCTGCCTTGACACTTGTGCAACCACACAGCTCCAGGCTTAGCCCCAAACCTGTTCTTGGGTTATGAGATCAAAGATAGTGAGGGTTACCTTTAGCCTGGTTTTCCTAACAAGTTGGAGCTGCAGTACTTGTGCTGCTGTGAATGCTGCACTGAGAATTTCTGGAGCAGGAGTTTGACTTCCAACCTTCTCACCTCTCTTTTCGCTACCGACGTTCTTTGCTGGACTGAGGTCTGTGGATGATATTTTTGGTATAAGGGGGACTTTGTCTTATTTTGGACAGCTGTGATATGAAACCCACCTACAGTCTGCACTTCACTTCTTCTTTGACTGCAGGGGTGCAGAAAGGAATTATTACTTAAGTATCTTTCACTGCCTTTTTGGGAGACCTTGTGAATATAAAAGTGAATGAAGGCTGCCTTTCATCTTTCGGGACTGCACTGTTCCCTGTTTCCAGGGCTTCTGCCTCAGGTCATGAGTAGCTATAGCAGCTTGTATTCAATTTCCAGGAACCCTAGTTACAGATAGAAAGAACAAACAACCAACAAGATGAAAAAAAAAAATGTTATTGTGCTTAGCTCTCTTTCTGATTGCCTTTGATCCATTTGCATCCATCTTTTCTCTGTATGATTGAAAGGCCAAGAGACCGATGAATTAAACCATGCACAGCAACCCACAATATGCAGAAATGCCAGTATTGGGGATGTTATACTTTTTTATGCCTAATAATGCCAGTTCTCTAAATGCTCCATTTACATGCCCCTTGCACCCATAAAATTACAAAATGCCACTGCTTATAGCTAAGTGTACACTTATCTGCAAAAGTGTCAGCAGAGCGCCTGACCACTGTAATAGTATACCTAAATGACATGCTTCCAGACGGCTTAAGACGCCTCTGTGCAGCACGACTAGGCTTTCCTATGCCAGGCTTCCAGGTGATGATGTTCTGGAGGCACAATTTTCAAGTTGTGATTAATATTTTTATGGGGGGGGTCGGTTCAGTTTGCAGTGCTTATCTGGTCACTTTAGGTGGTTTTTTTTGGCTTAAACCATGTTTTAAATGGTCTAAGTCAGAACGTCCAAGTTCCGTCGATCCTGTGCTATATAACTTTCGGTTATACATGCAGTATGACTAAGTCTAAGCCTGCCCACATCCCGCTCTCGACACACCTCCTGAAACGCCCCATTTAACTATGGTCGTTCAGCGGCACTATGAAGGCCTAGGCCTTTTAGAAATATGTCCAAAATCCGTTTTCATTATCAGCATTTGGACGTATTTTGACAATGTTCGTCCAAGTGCCGACTTAGGCCGGTTTCTGGACGTTTTTCTCTTTCGAATATGAGCCCCTTAGACTTTTTTAAGTGGATAATAAATAGAATAAATAACTAAATAAAACTATTAGGCAGATCTATAAAACACCTAAACTCTGACAACCTAACGTTATCCTTCCCATCTCTGAAAGGAGTAAAATACAAATCAACTCACAGCAAATATGTCATTCAACTGTCAAACTACAAAAATCTGGAACTTACTTCCCATAAAGATTCAAATTATTCCTAATTATACCCGGTTTTGAAAACCTCCCAGAAAATTTGGCTCTTCCATAAGTTTCTGTCAAAGACTTACACTGTATTCCCACACCTATGGGGACAAAAATGCTGTTAGTTAATCCGTTGCTTTTGAAATTCATCTATCACTACCGCTGTTAAGATATAAGAACTAATTCCAATTTTGCATTGTATCCATATTGTTATTCCATACTAATCTAATCTAATCTAAACCTTAAGTTTATATACCGCATCATCTCCATGAGAATGGAGCTCGACACGGTTTACAAGAACTTAAAATAGTGGGTAGAGAAGAAGAAAAAGGATTACATGAACTTATGTGTAGAAGGGGGGAGAGAAAGGGGGGAAGGATAGAGCTACAATTTGCTGGAAAGCCAGGTTTTCAGTTTTTTGCGGAATAACTGAAGGGAGCTCAGGTTCCGTAGCGGGGTGTTGAGGTCGTTCCAAAGACCTGTGATTTTGAAGAGAAGGGATTTTCCCAGTTTGCCTGAATAGTGGATGCCGCGTGGAGAGGGGAAGGCTAGTTTAAGCCTTTGGGCAGTTCTGGAGGAGTCGGGACTGGAGGAGTTGAAAGACAGTGGGATAAGAGGAGGCAGGATTCCGTGAATGATCTTGAAAGCCAGGCAGGAACATTTGAAATGGATTCTGGAGATTATTGGGAGCCAATGAAGTTTGGCAAGGAGTTCCACTTAGTGAGGATTTGGTAGGATATATGAGACCATATATAACATAACATAACACTGAATAAAGCAGATCTCAGCTATCTGGGCCCTGTATGCTGCCATTAATTCCTACACTCTGGGGCTAGAAAGGAGAGTGGTATGTGAAACGACACATGAAGGCTGATTGAAAAATAATGAGACTGCCCCTGTTTTTCTTTCCAAGAAGTAGACATGGCAATGCTGCTGGTTCTTGTGAAGCTCATACATCAACGTTTCTGGACCTGCAGTTGGATTGTTGGGTTACAGCGAGAGGAAGAACTTCGATGTTTCAGAGCAGATTCCCGATTTCCTGACATCGATTGTAATGTGTGACGAATTGTGGATTCATTATTATGGTCCAGAATTCAAACAGTCCAGTGTATGGGAACACACAAATTTGACTCCGCCCAAAAAATTCAATCACACACCTCTGGCGTCCTCTCACAGACAAGTCTTCCTCATCTGACATGATGAAATGTATGAAGTTCTTCCTCTCCCTGTGACCCAGCAATGAGGACTACAGCAGTCCAACTGTAGGTTCAGAAATGTCAGTGTATGAGCTTCACAAGAACCAGCATCGGTTAAGTTACACCTTTTGGTGGGAATCTCTACGTCATATTTTTTAAATGGCCATACAAAAAGGAACATTTTAGTTTGGGGACCATTGACAAAATTCTGTAAGGAATGATAATTAAACTGGTCTTATTTGGGGCCCTTTCATTATACACATCCTGGGAGGGTGGGGGGTGGGGGAATATTGTTCTAACATTTTAATTGGGGAAAAATATTGAAAGATTCTATGTATTTCTTTTTCTTGACTATTAGGTGGGTGGGAGGGTTAAAATGATTGTTCATATATATCTGTAAGATCAGTGTGTGGTTTTTTTGTACTACTATATGTATATATATATATTTGTTTTGCACAGTTGTGTTTGTAAATCAATAAAGATTTTTTTTTTAAAAAAAGAAGAGCCAGCACAGCATTGCCACATCAACTTCTTGGAAAGAAAGACAGAGCCAGTCTCATTACTTTTCAATAGCTGTTGCAACTCTCAAAGCCACCATTGATGTCTCTTGCTTCTATGAGATGCCAAGAGCAGAGCTCAGTTGCTGGTCTGGACCTGAGCATTAGATAGCGGTGACTTTTATTCGTGGCGTGGCTGGTCAGGGTTGAAGGGTGAGAAACACAATCCTGTGGTACAGTCTGTGTACAGGTAAATATCAAAAAGATGGTTGCATCAGGAAACTGGGAAGCCTAGGTGAGCCTTGTTTTTAAAAAAATCTGCTGTTATGTCCTTTGTTTCATTTTGTATATATGAAAAGAGAATATTCAGAAGACGTTATAAAGCAAGTCATTGTTGTATGGGCGTTTTCCCACTTTCCTTCTTCCTCACACATGCAGCACTTTGGCATAACCACTTGTGCAAAGTACTCCTGAGTGAATTTTAATAAATTAATTGCTCAGCCCTGGAGCAGTTGCTGATTTAGTACCATACAGTGGAGCGGGAGGGAGAGGGACGGGGTAAAGAATCTGGAGAAAAGAACAGCTGCAACATAAAGGTTTTCTGTCAGGTGTCCAAGACATGTCCCCAGGCTGAGAACTTGAACTTCAAGCACATCTGTAATTAGAACTCTCTTCACAAAGCAGATGGAACTTAGCATCTCATCTAGGACGAAGGAAGGACTATGAAATACCATGGGCAGGCCTTCTTAATGCTACATTTAATTAAATATATCTTTAATTTTACATTTATAGGCTGTTTCCTTGAACAAAGTTCAATCTCATGTGCTCCAACACCTAGGTTCTCCCACTCCCACATTGTTTCGGTGTACCATTAACTTGCTTTAGTTATACGACCTAAAGCACGGTGGAATGCCTCAGGGGAAACTGAAGTACATTCCTGCATGTGTTCCAAGTAATTAAAACAGAAAATGGTCTCTGTAACTGGGCATGGCATCTTGGTAATAAAAAAAAATGCATCTGAAATGTTGGAGGATGGAACATAGAATGGTTCTGCCAAAACTCCCTCTGTGTAGCCTGCACAGGCATGCTGAATTTCGATTGGAGAGGCACTTGCAGAGCACCTACTCATTGTATCTATTTGGTTATGACTTTGGTATGACTTGGTACCTGTGTCCCTCAGGGATCTCCACTATCGCCTACACTCTTTAACATCTATTTGATCTCCCTGGCCAATTTATTACAAGAACTGAAACTTAGAGCTCCTTTTACGAAGCCGTGTTAGCGGTTTAACACGCGTAATAGTGCGCGCTAAACTGCCGGCCGCACTAGCCGCTACCGCCTCCTCTTGAGCAGGCGGTAGTTTTTCGGCTAGCATGGGGCTTAGCGCATGATAAAAAGTCACGTGCGATAAAGCCGCTAACGCGTCTTCATAAAAGGAGTCCTTAGGTTTTTTTATTTATGCAGACAACATTACCCATGACGTCGTTTACAGTGGACGTAAAAGCTCAGATTGCAGCCATTTTGACTGAGGTAAAGGGCTCCTTTTATCAAGGTGCGCTACGGGGGTTAGCGCGTCGGACATTTCATCACACGCTAACCACTGCGGCAAGCCCAAAAACTAACGCCTCGTCAATGGAGGCGTTATCGACTAGTGCGGCAGGCGGTTTAACGCGTGGTATTCCACGTTAAACCCCTACCGCGCCTTAATAAAAGGACCCCAAAATGTTGCATGTGTAGATTTAAAATTAAACTTAATGCTGAAAAAACAAAGTTTTTTCTTGATAGTCCAAATGACATTATTTCAGACAAACAAGTTTTAATTAATAACCAAATTTTTTATATAAGAACATAAGAAATGCCTTCACCGGATCAGACCCTAGGTCCATCTAATCCGGCGACCCGCACACGCGGAGGCCAAGCTAGGTGTTCTCTACCTTGTTTACCCGTGTCCCTCAATGTGATTTGCATGAAGATATGCATCCAACTTGCCCTTAAATCCCAGAATGGTGGTCTCTGTCACAACCTCCTCTGGGAGAGCATTCCAGGCGTCCACCACTCGCTGTGTGAAGCAGAACTTCCGGATATTAGTCCTGAGTCTGCCTCCCCTAAGTTTTAGTCCATGACCTCTTGTTCGAGTCACTGTTGACAATGTGAATAACGAAGATTCTTGCTCCATTTTGTCAAAACCTTTTAGTATTTTAAAAGTCTCTATCATATCCCCTCGCAGCCTTCTCTTCTGGAGGGTAAACAATCCCAGTTTATCGAGGCGTTCTTCGTAACTCAAATTCTTCATACCATCTATTAGTTTTGTGGCTCGTCTCTGCACCCTCTCTAGTAGGGTTATATCTTTCTTTAGGTAGGGAGACCAGTGTTGGACACAGTATTCCAAGTGTGGTCTGACCATTGCTCTATAAAGCGGCATTATGACATCCACCGATCTACTCGTGATGCCCTTCTTTATCATACCAAGCATCCTGTTTGCTTTCTTTGCCGCCGCTGCGCATTGAGCCAACGGCTTCAGGGTCCTGTCTATCAGTACCCCCAGGTCCCTTTCTTGTTCGCTCTTGCCCAATGTTACACCTAACATTTTATATTCTTGTTCTTTGTTATGCCTTCCCAGGTGCATCACTTTGCATTTTTCTATATTAAATTTCATCTGCCACTTTTCCGCCCATTTCTCCAGTTGGTTCAAATCTCTTTGAAGTGTGTCTCTGTCTATTTGCGACCCAACTGCCCGACATAGTTTTGTGTCATCTGCAAACTTGATTATGTTACTTGTTGTTTCCTCTTCTAGGTCATTTATGTAGATATTGAACAAGATGGGCCCAAGAACCGATCCCTGGGGCACGGTTCTCCCAGTCCGAGAACTTCCCATTTATGCTCACCCTCTGCAATCTGTTCTCCAGCCATTTGCCTATCCATCTTAGTATATCCCCATTTATTCCATGTCTTTGTAGTTTCCTCATGAGCCTTGCATGTGGTACTTTGTCGAATGCTTTCTGGAAGTCCAAGTATACGATATCCACCGGTTCTCCACTATCAATATGTTGGTTCACCTTCTCAAAAAATTGAAGCAAATTTGTCAAACATGACTTCCCCTTCCTGAAACCGTGTTGACTAGCTCTCATCAGGTCATGATTATCCAAGTGCTGCACTATGCTATCTTTGATTAGTGCTTCAACCATCTTCCCAGGAACCGACGTAAGACTCACAGGTCTGTAGTTTCCTGGTTAAACTAAACTAAACTAAACTAAATCTTGGGTTTATATATCACATCATCTCCACAAGTGGAGCTCGACACGGTTTACATGGTTTGGGAAAGAACGGAACTCCAATGGAATTATATAAGTAGTAAGAAGAGAAGTTAGGTGTAAGAGTACCAGGGAGGGGACGGGGTTACATTTTGGAGAAGAGCCAGGTCTTCAGATGCTTACAGAATAGTAGAAGGGAGCTCAAGTTGCGGAGAGGGGAAGAGAGACTATTCCAGAGCTGAGCGATTCTGAAGTGGAGGGAGGACCCAAGTTTACCAACGAGGGAGATGCCTTTTAAGGAGGGGTAGGATAATTTTAGTTTTTGCGTGGATCTAGTGGAAATTAGATTTGATGAATTCCAGGATAGAGGAATAAGGGAAGGAAGGATGCCGTGGAGGATCTTGAAGGTTAGGCAGGCACATTTAAAGTGGACCCTGGAGATAACAGGAAGCCAGTGGAGCTTGGACAGGAGCGGTGAGACATGGTCAAATTTACTTTTTGAGAAGATAAGCTTAGCCGCGGTGTTCTGGATTAGTTGGAGTCTATGGAGGCTTTTCTTTGTTAAGCTTAGGTAAATGGAATTGCAATAATCCAATCTGGAGAGGATGATGGATTGTACGAGGACGGCAAAGTGTTTTTGGTGGAAGCAGGACCTCACTTTCCTCAGCATGTGAAGGCTGCAAAAGCATTTTTTTATCAGGTGATTGAGGCCAGCAGCGTGCCTGATTTTAAGGCCAAATGGGATCAGCACATGGGATCTATTCACAGGGCAAAGGTAGGGGAGGGACATTAGGGTGGGCAGACTAGATGGGCCGTGGGCCCTTATCTGCCGTCTATTTCTATGTTTCTATGTTTCTATGGAGTTGAGGTGGTCGTTGAAGGATAGTGAGGAGTCTATGGTGATGCCCAGAACTTTGCTAGAGAACTCCAACTGTAGAGAGGAGCCTGTGGACAATGGGATGGAGGTGGGTAGTTGGTCAAGTTTAGGGCTGAGCCAAAGTAGTTTGGTTTTGGACTCATTCAGTTTCATTTGTACAGTGAGAGCCCAGGAATGAAGGTTGGTTATGCATGAGGAGATGTTTGCTGCGAGATTGGTGAGGTTCGCGTCGGTCTCGAGGAGGACCAGGATATCGTCGGCGTAAGTGTAAAGTATTTCTAGGGGAGATAGGTGGAGGAGATTCAGGGAGGACATATAAATGTTGAAGAGGATAGGAGATAGGGGTGAACCTTGTGGGACTCCACATGTCAGTTTCCATGGGGAGGATGAGGTGCCATTCTTGGTAACGGTGTAAGAGCGAGAACGTAAGAAGTTCGAGAACCAGTCAAGAACTGTGGAGCTAATGCCTATCTCGGAGAGTTGGAAGATTAGAATGTCATGATGGACAACGTCAAAGGCTGCAGAGAGGTCGAATTGAAGAAGAACGGCAAATTTTTTGTGAGAATGAAGTTGTTGAATCTTCGAGATTAGGGAGGCCAGGAGGGATTCAGTACTGAAGTTGGGTCTGAAGCCGTATTGATAGGGTAGGAGAATAGAGAATCTTTCCAGGTAGGATGAGAGTTGGGAGGAGACGATGGACTCAAGCAGTTTGGTTAGGAGAGGAATGTTTGCTATTGGGCGATAATTGGATGGAATGGAGGGATCTAGGTCAGCTTTTTTCGGTAGGGGGGGTCAATGCAATGTGTCCCATTTCTGGGGAGAAGAGGCCCGATAATAGGGCAGAATTTATGAGTTTGGTGAGAGATGAGATGGCCTGTGCGGGTATTTTCTCAAATAGATAGGATGGGAATGGGTCCAAGGTGCAATTACAGGATTTCATTCAGGCAGAGCTTGAGGACCTTCGATTCAGATACTTGCTCAAAGGCAGTCCAGGATCTGTTGACTGGGACAGGGGTGGAGACATTTAGAGAAGGATTGGGGGTGGCGGACACCAGAGAGTTGTAGGAGACTGCGGGAGGGAAGGAGCTTCTTAAGGAGGTGACCTTTCCATTGAAGAAGTTTGCTAGTAGATCGGCTGATGGGGAGGAGGGAAGTATAGAAGGGTTGTTGTTAGGAGTTAAGGAGCGCCAGATATTGAACAGCATACTATTCTGGTTGTTTGATCTGGAGATCTTGTCACCATAGAAGTTTTTCCTAGCTTTTTTGAGTATGTTGTTGTAGAACTTAATGTTGACTCTCCAGGTTTGTTTGTCTGTGGGGGATTTAGATTTTTTCCAGATGCGTTCCAGGGATCGACATTTTTGCTTTAGTACCCTGTGGTATGGGAGGTACCAGGGGGCCTTACGGGAGTAGGAGATGGTTTTGGTGGAAAGCGGGGCGAGAGAGTGGTAGGTGGATTCTGAGAGAGTAAGCCAGTTGTGCCAGTTAGTTACTGAATCTGTAGGCTTAGGTTTGGATGAGAGATTGTCGAGAAATTTGGACCAGAACTGGTCACTTGAAATTTTCTTGCGGAAAGTAATGGACTTAGAGTTATGGGGTAAGGTTCCAAGGTGTGACATGAAAATGGGGAGACAGAAGGCTCCTAAGAAGTGGTCGGACCAGGGAACGTGGTTCTCCCCTTGATCCCTTTTTAAAGATTGGGATGACATTTGCTATCCTCCAGTTGTCTGGTATTTGTCCGGTTCTAATTGACAAGTTGGCTAGGGATTGTAACAGTTCTCTGATTTCTACCTTAAGCTCCTTAAGCACTCTCGGGTGAATTCCATCCGGTCCAGGGGATTTATCGCTTTTTAGTTTATCGATCTGATAGTATATCATGTCCAAATCCACATTCACTGTGGTGAGGCTTTCCTCAATTTCTCCCTTGAATACTCTCCCTGGTTCAGGTATTGTTGCAGTGTTCTCTTTGGTAAAGACAGACGCAAAGAATGAATTTAGTCCAGGGGTGTCCAATGTCGGTCCTCGAGGGCCGCAGTCCAGTCGGATTTTCAGGATTTCTCCAATGAATATGCATTGAAAGCAGTGCATGCACATAGATCTCATGAATATTCATTGGGGAAATCCTGAAAACCCGACTGGATTGCGGCCCTCGAGGACTGACATTGGACACCCCTGATTTAGTCTATCTGCAATCTGTTTGTCTTCCTTGATGTACCCTTTCTTTCCTAGGTCGTCGAGAGGGCCCACTGCCTCTTGTGCTTGTTTTTTTCCTTTTATATATCTAAAAAAGGGCTTGAAGTTCTTGGCTTCCTACGCAATCTTTTCCTCATAGACTTTTTTGCCTCTCTTACCGCCTTGTGACACTTCTTCTGGTCAACCTTGTGAATGTTCCAGACCTCAGTTGTTTGTTCCTGTTT
Source organism: Geotrypetes seraphini (assembly GCF_902459505.1). Taxonomy (NCBI): domain Eukaryota; kingdom Metazoa; phylum Chordata; class Amphibia; order Gymnophiona; family Dermophiidae; genus Geotrypetes; species Geotrypetes seraphini. Next base: position 372,145,706 of record NC_047085.1, read on the forward strand.
CCATTTTTTAAACGAGTTCCTCTTTTCCCTTATCGCATCTTTCACCTCCTTAGTTAGCCAAGCTGGTTCTCTTTTGTTCTTATTTTTCCTTCCTTTGGATATCTGCGGGATGTAGAGATTCTGTGCTTCAATGATGGTATTTTTTAGTAGGGACCATGCTTGTTCGACCGTTTTGAGTTTATCTGTCCTTTTCTTGAGCCGCTTTTTTACCATGGCTCTCATGTTGTCATATTTCCCTTTTCTGAAGTTAAAGGTTGTGGTTTGAATCTTGGTTTGTTTCCTCTATTAGGATTTTGGGGGTTATACTAGACCGTTGATTAGCATTTGAAGAGCATACGGACTTCATGATAAAGAAATGTTTTCGGACCCTTTGGAAATTACTAACTATTAAAAGATATTTTGACTTCGCTTCTTTTAGATTTTTAGTACAATCTTTAATTTTATCAATTCTTGACTATTGTAATATTATCTATTTGGCATCTTACAAGAAAAATTTAAAACGTATTCGTTTAATACAAAATGCAGCAGTGCGTTTAATTTTTGGTCTGAAGAAGTGTGATCATATCAGTCCTTTTTATCAGCAGCTGCATTGGTTGCCTTTTGAAGCACATATTCTTTTTAAGTTTAGTTGTCTTTGCTTTAAAGGTCTTTTCAGTCTGGCTCCAGGTTACTTAGCCTCCCAATTTACCTGTTATAGATCATTAAAAAATACCCAGAATGATTTTATGTTTATGTACCCCTCTATTAAGGCCTGTCAATTCAAGCGATTTTTAAATAAGACATTTGCTTTTCAATTAGGAAAACTGAATTCTTAGCTGACTCCTTTGATCTTTCAAATGTTTTCGTATACTGCTTTTAGAAGGATTTTAAAAACATATTTGTTTGATAAATTTAATACATAATTGTTTTTAACTTCAATTTTACTATGGGTTCCTATTACTAAGGTGTGCTAGGGCTTTAACGCATGCTACATTGCCGCGTGCGCTAGACCTTAACGCCTGCATTGAGCTGGCATTAGTTCTAGAAGCGTAGTGCACGGTGTAGCGCGCGGTAACTTCCTGCATGCACTAAAAACGCTAGCGCACCTTAGTAAAAGGAGCCCTATGCCTAATATGTATATTTCACTGATTATCCAGTTCTTCTTCTTTGTGAACTACCCGGATCTTTTGTGGGTAGGTGGTATACAAAAATAAAGTTATTATTATTATTATTATTATTACTGTTACTCTGATAACTGCTAATACAATTACACTTTTACTGACGTTACCCTAGAAGGACCCTGGGCAATGTGGGATTGGGTGACTAGCCCAAGGTCACAAGGACCAGCATTGAGCTTGAACCCACTACCTCAGGGTGCTGAGGTGGTGACTCTAAGTTCTAGGCCATTCCCCTCCTCATCCATGTAGTAGTAAATGATACCCAGATTTGAGAGCAGAAAAAAAAGAGCACTAAGCTCTGTTCTACAAACGGCATCTAGAGTTGGGCATAATGTACAGAATAGAACAGTGTTTCTCAACTCAGTCCTTGAGTTCCCCCCTTGCCAGTCAGGTTTTCAGGATAGCCACAATGAATATGCGTGAAAGAAATTTGCATATAACGGAGGCAGCATATGCAAATCAAGTTTATGCATATTCATTGTGGCTATCGTGAAAACCTGACTGGCAAGGGGGTAGAAACATAGAAAATGACGGCAGAAAAGGGCTTCGGCCCATCTAGTCTGCCCACACTAGTGATCCACCCCCTAACTTCCTCCATGAAGAGATCCCACATGCCAATCCCATCTTTTCTTAAAATCTGGCACGCTGCTGGCCTCGATTACCTGTAGTGGAAGATTATTCCAGCGGTCAACCACCCTTTCGGTGAAGAAATATTTTCTGGTGTCGCCATGAAATTTCCCACCCCTGATTTTCAGTGGATGCCCTCTTGTTGCCGTCGGTCCTTTAAGAAAGAAGAGATCTTCTTCCACCTCGATACGGCCCGTGATATATTTGAATGTCTCGATCATGTCTCCCCTTTCTCTGCATTCCTCGAGTGAGTAAAGCTGCATCTTACTCAGCCGTTCCTCATACGGGAGATCAAGGACTGAGTTGAGAAACAGTGGAATAGAACATAGCGTCGGGATCTGTGCTCAGTTTTGGGAGCGAAGATTTATACCAATTGAAACCTGGTCTAAATCCTTGCACCAAATTCAGTTAGTGCATTTTATGAAAGGCTGACCACTGTAATCAGGTTTGAGGACAGATATTCAGTGCTGGCAAAGAATGTCTGGGTCATTAGTGGCTCCCAGAGTTATTCACAAGCTTCCCATGAATTTGATTGTGCTTGATCAGAAAATAATTTAAAAAAAAAATTTTTTTTAAGCCAATCATGGGGTCCCTCAAAGTCACTGATTATATAAAGCTCCTTTTTTTTTAAATAAAAAAATTGCTATTATGAAAGCAGGTTGGAGTTGCTATTTCCAGCGAACAGCTAGAGACACGATGGGGGTGGGTACGTGAAGGCATGTGCACGGCAGGGGAGGAGTAAAGGATGGGTACCAGCACCAAGACGGCACTTTGGGTGGACTGTCCCCGTCACCCACCCCTTTATTACACCACTGAGCGAATTTCAGCTTTTTCCTTTCTATCAGAAAAGTACCGAACAAAAAAAGTGGAAACTCGCTGGACTAAGTGTATAGCCCTCGACAGGGCCGGATTTTCCTATAGGCTAACTAGGCTTCAGCCTAGGGCCTCAAGATCAAGAGGGGCCTACATTTAAATTGTTAGCAAAATTAAAATTACACTATTCTAAAAACAGTGAACACTGAACCGAAAATAAGGAGAAATTCTATGCTTCGGGATCGGAACTGGCTCCGGCCGCAACGGGTCGCCGACTCGGCTTCTCCTTTTCTTTTTCTCGCCCTGGGAGGAGGATCGGGGAGGGAAAGACTTCAGTCCGGAAACAGCTGGGCAAAGCCCAGCCCCGCGGGGAGAGAGGCAAAACGTGGATCCGTCAGGACAGGGCGGCCCAGACTGGTATCGGGGGGGGGGGGGTTCAGTGGAAGGGGGATGGGAGGCAGGCAGGTTAGCATCGGAGGGGGGGTGGGGGGGGTTTAATGGAAGGCAGGCAGGCAGGATGGCATGGGGGGTGTTCAATGGAAGGGGGATGGGAGGCAGGCGGGCAACGGAGGGGGGTGAGGTGAGGAAGGACACACTGGGGGCACTATGGACATAGGAAGGGGCAATGTTGTGTGTTATGTTTGATTAGTTATTGTTACAAGTACTATATATGGTGCTGAGAATAAATGTCCAAATAAGTGTTCTCGACTTTTTTTTATTTATTATCCGTGTCACATTTTTTATAAAGGTTAGTACCAATAACAACATGTTTCATTTAACATATTGATACAGTAATGATGTATTTTATTATCTCTCATGTAATTTACAAACTTAAAAATGGGAGGTGAAAGGGCCTCATAAGTGGAATAGCCTAGGGCCTCTTTTCATCTAAATCCGGCCCTGGCCCTCGATGGAGACTGCCCCAGTTTTATTGGTTGGGCTGAGAACCTTTCAGCACCCTCCTGCACATTGGGCTGTTTTGGGGCTGCTTTTTCAAGGTACTTGGGTGGGATTATAAAAAGTATCTGGCAACACTGGCAGAGTGGAAATATGCAACTACAGAGAAACTGCAGAACTCACTAGGAAATGCTGTGGGAGCAGAGGTCCCAGGATTCTGAACTGCTGAACTAATGGAAGTGCTGGAAGGTGGGGGCTGGCCTACAGGCAGTGTTAATGAGGAAAGCATTTTTGAAATGACTGAAATGGACACTGTTTGAGGGTATTTTAAAATACTGCTCTGCTTAAGAAAATGAAACCGAAGTTTTGTGTGCAGAACGTGTGCTAAGAGAAACTAAGCTCTAGAAATTTGGTGAAGAAAACTGCTTATAGTTTGCTCTAAGAAGCTTACTCTGAAAGGATTGTTAACAGTCAAATAAGCAGGACTGTGCAAGCAAGTCTAGAACTGTTGGCAATAGGCCAATGGTCTGAATTGAAGCTATTCACTGCTGTGAAGATCTTCAGGTAGGATCCCTAGCAGATCCAAGGGCAAAACAATCCCATAAGCTGGTTTTAAACCAGTTCAGTGCTTCAATGTAAGGTTGAAGTTGTGTGAGCCAGCAGGGCTTGTGTGCTAAAAGCAAGGTGGTAGAGCTAAAGCAAGAAGCCTAGCTCTGACCATGATTTGTGGTAGTCAAGACCATAAACTATTCTGGTGAAAGAAATATTTCATTCTTCTGAACATAAATTAGATAAAGGAGGACAGATTGAGCCAGTCTGGGTTTTACTTCCACTGAAAGCAATGGCAGTAAAACCTGGAATGGCTCAATCTGTCCTCCTCCATTTTTGGATCCATATGGTAATCCTAGTTATTCTAATATTCAGCAAAGAAAATTGGTGCCTACTTTGCTTTATAGAATAGGCTCCTACCAGGCACCCTCTGGGTGCCCTATGATAGGTACACAGTAGTACTGCCCGATTTCCGATTCAAATCGATTCACTGATTCACTTTGGGTGAATCGATTCGAATCGATTCACATGTACAAAAAACAAACTCACTGATTCAAGCCAGCAACTCAGCCCCCTTGTAGAGACCCGTTTGGGCTTTCCCTCTGCCGCCGGAATCCATCTAATGTAATTTCTGCTCTACACGTGCTGCTTGACCAACGGCTACAGGCGAGAGTCCAAAGGCCGATTCTGCTCCTCTTTATTCTCACATTCTCTCCCCTCAAGCCTCTGAGTACACCTCTTATCACTGCTACCGCTATTTTCCACCAATGAGCACCGAGGTATACCTTCCACTTCCTAGCAGCTGACAGCTCAGTCCACACACCCTGCCCTGCGCACAAATCTCCCAGGTGGAAGGCAGGCTAGGGGTGTGGTTAAGGCTACTGAATTGAATACAGAGAGCGACGTCCACAAAATGCAAGGATTATGAGCGAGCCCTGTCTTGTGGAGATAAAGAAAGAATGTCACTTCCTGTGGGACAGGTTTGGCGGCTGTAGGCAGCCCGCCGTGGTTTGGTTGAGAGGGATGCCGATGCCACGTGACTTGCTGAGATACCATTGCAGTACGGTGCTTCTGGTTTTGGGTGGATTCCTTCTCTGGCCCTGTAGGCAAGCATGTTAGCTTAGTGCAAGGCAGGCTGCCATATTAGCAAAAGCTAAGACTGGGAGTTTGGGGGGAGGGGGGACGGACATGCAGGCCTTCTTTGGGGGAGAACAGGCCTTCAGGGGGGACACCAGGCCTTCAGGGGAACATGCAGGCCTTCAGGGGGGAGGGCCTGATGTAGAAGTACACTTGGGAAGGAAGAAATAATGGGTGTAAAAGCAGAGGAGGGAGAGAGATGGAGGACAATGGGATGGAGGGAGGGAAGGAAAAGAAAGAGAAGTTGGATATAAGGGATGGTGTGGAGGGGGGAAGAGATACTGGATAGAAAAGTAGTTGGGAAGAGAAAAGGAGAGATGGTGAACCCTGCGGTGGTGGGAAAGGAGGGAGAGATGCTGGATGAAAGGGTAGTTGAGAAAAGGAAAGATGGTGGATCTGGGAATGGTGGGGTCCATCTCTGCAGCTGTGGGGATGGAGATGAAAAAAAGGAAAGATTCCAGACCTCTGGGGGAGGGAAGAGAAACGGAAGGAGAGGACAGAGATGGAAGATGGATGTTTAGCACGGAGAAAGAAGAAAACAACAAATGGACAGGAGACCCTGGCAAGCAAGTTATCAGAAGACAAACAGAATCCAGAGCCTGGAACCAACATGATTCGAATAAAGACCAAACAAGAAAAGGTAGAAAAAATAATTTTATTTTCTGTTTTGTGATTACAATATATCACATTTGAAATTGTATCCTGCCAGAGCTGGTGTTGGACAGTGAACGTGAGCTAGGATTTAACAGAGAGAGGAAAAATCTTTTTTGTTTGTTTATGTTGTTTACACCACAGCGCCAGTGTGGGTAGGAGAGGGCAAAGGGGGTGAAGAGGCTATAAAATAAACCCATCAGGATGTTTGGGAAAACCCCCCAAAAACCCCACCCAATTGGGAAGGAAAATCAAATCGAATCAAAAAATCGATTCAATAGGCTGAATTGAATTGAATCAAAAAATTTTTTTCCTGAATTGGGCAGCTCTAGTGCACAGTTATAGAATTACCCCCTAAGTGGGCAAATGTTTTGGGGTTTTTTTTTTTGTCCTACAGGCTTTTGGTGGCACCAGGAGAGTGACTCTTATTTCAGGCTAGAGAAGATGAGGGTCAGAGATATTGCAATAAATCAGGCAATAATGCAGTTCAGAGCAATGATTAGCTTAAAAAGACATGTGAAAGGAATTTTTGTGGCTTTTCCAAAATACACAGTGCCAAAATCAATATTTTTAACACAGCATTTGAAGAGAAGAAACAACTGTTTAACTCTGTTACTATATTCTTGTGATTTTACAAAGCTGTGCTAGTGGTTTTAGCGCGCTAGACGCTAACACCAGCATTGAGCTGGCGTTAGTTCTAGCCGCGTAGCATGGATTTAAGGTGCGCAAAAATTCTACATGCGCTATAAACGCTATCGCAGCTTTGTAAAAGGAGCTCTTAGTAGCTGATATTTGAAGAGAAGAAATTGTTTAATTATGCAGATTTTAAGATTTTAGTTTGTCTCTTATTTTATGTATGTTTTTACTGATATAAACCATTTAGGGGTCCTTTTACTAAGGTGCACTAGCCGTTTTAGCGCACAATAAATATTAGTGTGCGCTAAACGCTAATACGTCCATAGACTATAATAGATATTTTAGCGTTTAGTGTGCACTAAAACGGCCCCTTAGTTATTTTTGTAAACGGTATAAAAAAATAGTTTTAAATAAATAAATAACTACAGAGCAGCTCATATTTTCAGGTGTTTGTCCAGTTCCCTGCTTCTGTTTTCAGAGGATTTAATAAGAACTCTGACTATGATTTCAGTTACACACATAGACGTGATGATTTCAACGTACTTCTTACTCTCAGCATTCCTTCTCTACACTAACCTGAATCACTTCCTTCCTGCACATCTCCTACTTTCTGGCCAGCAGAAGCAGCAGGCCACATGTTTGCTTAGGTTAGGGGTGGGTAACCTGAATGCCATTGAATTTTAAGCAGCCTGCAAGTCCATGGGAATTACTGCATGCACATAAAAATGCATAAACCAGAGTTTTGGTGATTTTAAATACTTTATTCTGCAAATATTTTCAGAATAGCCACTCTATCACTTTGGGCTAGATCAGGGGTGCCCACACTTTTTTGACTCGCGAGCTACTTTTAAAATGACAAAAGTCAAAATGATCTACCAACAATAAAATTAAAAAAAAACACAACGCACACTGTACGCATAGAATTGTTAATTATCATTCCTATTCCGGGGTTTTTTCAAAGAGGGCAAAGCAGATGACTCTATGCATTGTAACCTCAGTAACAACCATACAAAAATAGACAAAACCACCCCCTCCCTTTTTACTAAACCACAATAGCAGTTTTTAGCGCAGGGAGCTGCGGTGAATGCCCAGCGCTGCTCTGGACGCTCATAGGCTCACTGCGCTAAAAACCACTATTGTGGTTTAGTAAAAGGGGACCATATTGTAAAATATAGACAGCAGATATAAATTCAGACACATTTTGATCACTAAATTTAAAATAAAATAATTTTTCCTACCTTGTCTGGTGATTTCATGAGTCTCTGGTTGCACTTTCTTCTTCGGACTGTGCATCCAATCTTTCTTTCAGCCTGTATGCTTCCTCTCCTCCAAACCTCATTCCCTCCCTCAACTTTTTCTTCCTCTCTCCCTGCCCTTTCTTTCTTTCTCTCTTCATGCCCCCTTTCTTTTTTTCCTATTTCTCTTCTTTCCTTCTTTCTCCCTGCCCTTCCCCAATCCACTGCCGCTGCCATCGGGGAACAGGACCCAAACGCCACCAACGGATAACAGGCCCCAAAGCCGACACCGACGACGCCCCATGCTCTCTCTGCTTCGGGCCGATCAATCTTCCTCTCCCCGACGTCAATTCTGCCGTCGGAGAGGAAGTTCTGCCCAGCCAGGCAATGATTGGCTGGCCCGAACTTCCTCTCTGACGGCAGAATTGACGTCGGGGAGAGGAAGATTGATCGGTCCGATAGATCGCCAAGGCAAAGGGAGTCTTGGATGATTGACTCACTTTGCCTTGGTGAGCTACCGGTCGATCGCGATCGACCTGTTGGGCACCCCTGGGCTAGATGCACTAAAGTCAGTCGGTAATACTGACTGACTTGCTGTTGGCCGATTCGCTGGCCGATTGTGGAACAGCAACCAATGTGCTACCAATTTTGCATGCAAATGATTTGCACGCAAACCTGAGAGATCAGTCGCTCAGTGACACATGCACAAAGCCCTAACAGCAGTGAAAGGGGAAACAGCCTCCTGTCACTGCTGTTAGGGCTTCTTTTTTTTTTTTAATGGCACAGATGTGGTGTATGTGTTACACATGCACAATCTGCCCCATTAAAAAAAAAAGAAAAAATCTCCCCCTGCACTGATGGCCCTCCCCAATGACCCCCTCCCCCCAATGAACCGGCACCGCAACCCTCCATGGCAGCGAAAATGGCAGGAGGGATATTTAATCCTTCCTGCCTGGCCGAAAACCCCCACACCATGCCCCCACCCGGTCCTGGCCCCCCACGCCACCTACTCCCCCCAACCATCCCTTACCCTCCCCCTTCCAAAAAAGTGGGCATCCTTCCTGCCTTTTTGTTTCGGGAGGAAGGGAGGTCTCCGTTGGCAGGAGGGAGTGGACCTCCCTCCTGCCAATTTTTTCTCATGGGGGGATTCCCGGTGCCATATTCATCGGGGGTCATTGGAGCGGGATGTCATCGGTGGAGGGAGACTTTTTTAATGGGACAGATATTTTGTCTGTATATTGCACGCAAAATATCTGTGCCATTGAAAAAAAATGAAAAAAAAATCTGGCAGACCTGTTGTTTTTTTCCCAATAGCTAAAACCCCTGGGTTTGGGTTTTTTTTCATAGCCAAGTGATGGGGTTTTAGCTAATTTGCATGGCCGGATTGGAAAATGGGCAATTGAGGGGAAAAACACGCGGTGAGCCATTTTGTGCATTGGGTCGGTAAAAGCGATCATTGCTAAAGCTGTGAAAACATGTTTAATGACGATCGCTGACTTTAGTGCATCTAGCCCTTTGTTTCCATCATTTTAGTTAAATTTTTCCTATAAATTCAATATACAACTTTATCCACTTGGAGAGGGATTGGGAGAGTACAGGAATTGCTGACCTGGGAGGGGCAAAGTTCTACTGATACTGTGTACCTGCAACTATATTTTTGTGGCTGCCCAAGCTATAGAGCTCTCTCATGGTGAAGCCTTTTCACAAATAAACCACAGTCCAGCACTATCAGAGTCTCACCTTAAAGTGCATTTCCAGCTCTGAAGCTAGTCCTATAATCTTGAATTCACTGCAAAGCTATGAAGGCCTTCATATGTTAAGTATGTAAAACTAGCTTTATCAGCATGGAAATAAAGCAGCAGCTTGTCTGGCTAGCATATTCTGCCTATGACAGCTGCAGTCAGAATACAGAATTATGACCTCATACCAAAGCACATGCAAGGGTTTAGCATTACGGAAGGGATTTTGCACAGTGACATTAAAGGAGAAACCATTTGTAGTGAATGCAGTGATTCCACCTTTCCTAGCATGCAAGGAAAATGCTAGCTGTCGAGTAAAATGTTATACTTGAAGCTAGAATACTTGCAAAGAGAAGCATAATGGTTTGTGAGAGGCCCAGGAGACAACCAGCCAATTTTAAAGCTGCCACACACAAAAAAAGTGTTTAAAATGCTGGTTCGTTACCTTAATGGGAGTGCAGTGGTCTGCTGATCTGGGACTTTAAATCACTAGAAAGCATTTAAAAAATGTTTGACTCTAACTGGACGATGAATTATAAAATGGTCATGCTCCTTTCTGGGAGTATAAAATACATTAAGGTTAGATTTTTGTAACCCAAAATTCCACCAACCAGGTGCCTCATTGGGTCATATGTTTTACACATGTGTCAAAATTCAAAAATGTGGAAGAGCTTATATGGACATATTGCCACTCTACGGAAGACTCGTTGTATAGCTCATACAATCTTATTCCATGCTATAGTGCATCCTATTCCAAAGGGCATCCTATTCCACATGCTTTCATGAGGAAGGCACTATTGATGGGCATAATGTTAATTTTAAAACACTGGTTCGATGTGAAAGTGCCAACATTAACACAGTGGAGAGCCCTAATGATTCGCCTTTTAAGACTGGAACGCTCTGCCATAAACGACATGGCTTCTTCTCAAGGTGTTCATCTACAAACTATATGGGTACTTTTTTTGGCCATCTCTGTCTCCTGCAGTCATAAGTTATTTGTTAACCCAGTTACAAGTTTGTTTGTGTATCACAGTGTGCGTGGTTGCTTTGTTGTGTTTTATTTTGGGGAGGGGGAGGGGTTAGGGGTGGGATGGGCTTAGGAGGAGGAAATTTCATAATTGCCAGTTTGGAGTTGTACAATTTATTACTTGATTCTCCTATGTTTGTTGGGCACTTTTTTTTTTTTTACCAACAGTTTATTCAAATGGCAAGATACATGCAAAATAGCAGATACAGCAATTTTCAATGTACCACAAAACCAAACAGTGAACAAAGAAAACTAACAATACAAGTGGAGTCCAGGCTTGGGTTCTTATAACCCGGACTCTGATATACCCCTCCCCGAAGAATGTTCCTGTTCTTGACCAATAAAATATATTTGAAATAAAACAGTGGTTTGTTGGTCATGGTGCAGCCTGGAATTTTTTTTTTCCAAAATTCTTTTCAGAATCTTTGCACAGCTTATAGATTTTCTGTTATGTGTTTGAATTCAAACAGAAATGCAGTTCTCTCTTCTTGCTGCGTGAGAGTTGCAGTTTGGTGTCTTCATGCACAGAATAATTCCCATCCATAACTGTAGCTATTTACGAGATAAATCTATAAAGTGGACACTAATGTGTATTCATCAGTTATGCATGTCAGCATTTAGAATATAAGCATACAGTACATGTGAATATATATATATATACAAATTTGTATGTACATACCATAAAAAGACAGAAAACCCCACCACAGATATGCGTTGTAAAACAACTAACATGGGGGAAATACCCAAAAAAAGAACAATCCAAACAGGAAAAAAGACCTCCGATTCCCCTTACTGGCAGAATGTATAACACTATCTTTGAAATGGGGTCACGCTAATCATTGGTCAAAAAAGCTCCTTACAATGCATACAAAATACATGAAAATTTGACTTAAGAACAGCAGAAACTTATCTGAAAATCTCACTCCCAACCTGTTTCATGGTCTGCTTCTTCAGGGAATCAAAAAGAAAGCACTGTTCTCACAAAACTCGGGCGTTAGCGTTTAGCGCACAAGGCATTGTAGCACGCACTAAAACCACTAGCGCACCTTAGTAAAAGGAGCCCTCAGTTTCTCTATATCAGCTATGGACACTAGTTACCATACTGTTTTTTTCTTACAATTTATCAGCACTTTTGAACGCACCGTGCCTGCTTTCAAGACAGACTCTTGATAAAGGCATAGACGCGGAAACACTGCCAGTGTCGAGTCTTTGAGCCTTCGTGGCATATCTACAAATAAAGTGATTTTTTGAACTACACACCCTTGGCTGAATACTTGACATCTTATCCTCACGACTCCTTTGTTGTGTATAATCAAACCGGTTTTCGTCATTACTACTCTACCGAATTTTCCCTGTTAGGACTAACCACAAAAATACTTTACCATCTTGATCATCATCAGTCAGTACTGCTTATTTTCTTAGACCTCTCCTCTGCTTTCGATACCATCGACCACAATCTGTTATAACACTGGCATTCGCATCACTCCTCATATAAACATCACTAAATAAAAACACATAACACTTAGTAATGACAAAGCATGGACCGCAGCTTTTTTAAACTTATCCATCAATCAATTCATATACACATAACATTTTCATACATAAATAATTCAGTGTAGCTTAACAACCATAAACCTTGGAGCTATTCGGTGTCGAACTAGCTCAACTCACAAAACTCAAACCCCTTGATGCTAATCAGTGTCGAATTAGCTCAGCTCACCAAATTCATCACATTCCAGCAGACCCCACTTCCCCCAGCAAGATTCACGGTGTCGCAGAATCATGCCGGCCACCCATGGCGGTTCCGCACATGAGCAGACTAAGCACATAAAATACATAACTTTATAAGCCACACTGTTCACAATTCACCCCATAACACATTTCTGAAAAAGCTGTGACCAACCCATCCTCCACCCACCAAAACCAAACAACCCAAAAAAACTGGGAGGGCAGGAAGGGAACAAATTTAACCCTGCCTACCCACCTCTTCCCACACTCCCACCCTTCCCAAAAATGATTTAACCCGCCCAAATCACCCTTAATCCCATACAATTCCTCTACCAATCACCCTTCTCCCTTCCTAACAACCAATCCTCCTGTCCTAGCACCCCAACAACCAATCCCTGCCACCCTTCAGTTCCCACTACCAACCCTCACAAACTAACTCTCCCATCCACAGCCCACTCTAACCACTGTATAAGGGTTCGCTCAGCCACTGTTATCAGCTTACAGCTAAACTGTAAGCTCCCTTATCACAACTTCATGAAATCGGTTTTTCTGATCGAGTCATGGACCGGTTTGTTTCTTATTTTTCAGATAGATCATCTAAGGTCATTTTCAATAGAATCTTTTACAACCAAACATGGAATCCCGCAAGGTTCCATCTTGTCGCCGTTGCTTTTTAACATCTTTACGTCACCCCTTCTGACGGTGGGCCAATCTATTGGCTTTACCACATTTGCGTATGCCAACGATGTGCAATCCCATTGATCTTAATAATATAGAGGAGGTTGTATCTATAAACCATAAATTAGAAAAAATTAAATCATGGTTAGATTAAAATAAATTGCCTCTTAACAGCAATAAATCAAAACTTATGATTTTTCCTTTTAAAGAAGGAATAATTGTTCAGGCCCCCTTGAAATTTGAATCTCTACCAATCAAAGTTGTCCCCATTTTAAAACTGCTAGGAGTCACTTTTGACAGTAAATTTTCTTATCACAATCACATTAGTACAGTTGTCCAGAAATGTTTTCATCGTGTTAGAATGATACGTTCTCTTGCTAAGTTACTAGAACCAGCTTCCTTGAATACATTGATCCATTCTCTAGTAATTTCTTGCATAGATTACTGTAATGCTCTATATAAAGACATTACTAAAAAGGAAGTTAGACGACTTCAGATAGTGCAGAATACAGCTATCAAGATTATCTATGGCGCTAAGAAATACGATCACGTTTCACCTCTCCTGTTCAGTGCGCATTGGTTACCCGTTGAACATAGAATTAGTTATAAAATCTTACTCTTAACTTTTACAACACGTTTAAATAATCAACCAGAATTCATTGATAGACTTAATTCCTTACAGTACTTCAAAATCGCTTCGTTCAATATCACAGAACATTCTTGCTATACCATCATTAAACTCAATCAACACGTTGCGTTCCAACAATTTTGCAGTCACCGCCCCTTCTCTTTGGAATTCGCTGCCCAATCAGTTGCGCAGTGAATCTGCAATAAATCAATTCAAATCAAAATTAAAAACATTCTTGTTCCAGGATGCTTTTGGACAATAACTGTCCTCTTAAGGACAAAATCAAGCTTTATCACTTTTTACCCTAACCTATTGTCTTTTTCCCTTTCATTGTGCTCTTTCTGTCATGATTGTAGTTCTCTCCTCTTTTCCCTACTGTTTGAAGTTTGTCCATAACTCTTATTATGCGTTTTTTGGTATTGTTTAGTATCCCTAACTTTTAAATTTATTTTTATGTAATTTTTATATTGTACACCGCCTAGAAATCTGATTAAGTTAAGTGACTTGCCAGAGTCACAAGGAGCAGGCTGGGATCAAACTACAACCTCAGGGTCCTGAAGCAGCAGCTCTGTTCATTGTTTCTATAAAGCTCTTTCATGTCTGCCATCAAAGTACAGCTCCTCTTTTTGCCTCTGGCCTTGGATATGCCAGTGTTAGAACTGATTTACTGTGCTGCCCAGAGAGCAGGAAGGTAAATATTTATGCTATCAATTTCATGGGTTTCCTCTCTTAGTGGCTGACCCTGAAGATGTGTTTCTAGGGGAAAAGGTCATTAACGAAAGTGGTTAGCTATATCACAAGACTATTATCAAGCCACAGATTTTCTCAGTGTATTCTAGGGTCATGGGTACACATTTGTTTTCTGTTCAGGGGTTAAGAATGGTACGGGAAAGAATCGTTCCAGAAAGGATATGCAGCGCATGAGCCAGTGGAAGAAAAACAGCTCTATGGATTTGTTCAGTGTCCATTTCCATGTGAGAGTTAACTGCGTTGATAACTTGGCATTACCAGCCCTGTCTGTTAACTACTTAAGTTTCATGCTTAGAATAGGTGGCGCCCTGTTGTGTAATCTGTGGTACCATCGGGGTCTTTGTAGCTCTTTCTTGAGAATAAAAACTAACATTTTGTAATTCACTTTTACTCAGGTGTAGTGCTTTAGAATTAACAGCCCATTTTCTGAGTCATACATGTGAGTATGTCCACAATCATCAGATTCATATGGGTCAAAATCCACTTGTTGCCCTCACGTATCCTCAAGTTAATAGGACAACAAATGAAGATCTCCTGCATATGTTAGGTGAAGTTTCCTGATTCAAGTTATATTTTCTTTGATCCAATTCAGTTAGAGCAATTACTTTTTAAAAAAGTGACTCTTAGGCCCTCTTTTACAAAGGTGCACTAAGCGTTTTAGTGCATGTTTAGCGCATGCTAAATCAGCGCATGCGCTAACCGCAATGTGTCCATAGGATGGCATGCACGTATTAGCATTTAGCGTGTGTTTAGCATGCGATAATATTTATCACGCGCTAAAAAGCATAGCGCACCTTAGTAAAAGAGGGAGTTAGTTGTGGAGATCAATGGTCAGTAATTATTAGGTAGTGTTATAGGATTTATTTTTGATTTTCACGCACAGTAAAACCTTGGTTTACGAGCATAATTCATTCCAGAAGCATGGTTGTAATCCAAAGCACTTGTATATCAAAGCAAATTTCCCCATAGGAAATAATGGAAACTCAGACGATTCATTCCACAACCCAAAAACTTTAATACAAAATACTATACATACTTGTATTGCAAGACCTCCCTCATTTAGAACAGTCACTACACTCCCACAGCGTCAGAGAGAGAAGAACCAGTGGCTCAGTTGTGATGATATGACGCGTGTATACTGTATATACTCGTATTGCAAGACTTTGCTTGTTTAGAACAGTCACTACACAGTGTCAGAGAAAGAAGAACCATCGGCTCAGTTGTGATGTGTGTATCCGCTATAATAATTCCCTTAGCGCGCATGCGTACTTCAAACCTGGTGGCTCCGTGCATTCGTAGCTTCATGGCCGGCAGAATGTTATAGAGTATGGCGCATGTGCGTGGACGTTCGGAGCGTGTGGATGTTCGGAGCTGACATCGGGGAGAGAAGGAGGCGGTGGCGACTGAGCTACGGTGCTAGGGGAGGGAAGGCCACAACCACTGCCGCTCCTTGGTCACACGGCCTTCTCCTCTGCCTCCACTCTCCCCTCTGGGTCAGAGCACTATTGCAGCTTGCAGGAGCCGTGCTCTCTGCCCGCCCGGTGGTGAACCAACACCCCTTACCTCAGAATTTGAGTTCGTTGGGCGGGTCGAGGATGAGGATTTGTTTATTCACTGCCATGGGGCTGGAGGTTGGTGGCGCTGCCACAGAGAGTGGGGTGGGGGGCGGCCAAAGGAAGGGGAGCGGGGCTCAGGCAGGGAACGGGAGGGAGGGAAAGAGACAGACAGACACACAGACAGCAGCCAAGGAGAGAGAGAGAGAGGCAGAAAGACAGACAGACAGCGGCCAACGAGAGAGAGAGAAAGAGAAAGAGACAGAAAGACACACAGACAGCGGCCAAGGAGAGAGAGAGAGAGACAGAAACATAGACAGACAGCAGCCAAGGAGAGAAAGAGAGATAGAGAGAGACAGAAAGATAGACACACATAGAGAGCGACAGAGGGAGACAGAAAGACAGACAGACACACAGACAGTGGTCAAGGAGAGACAGAGAAAGAAAGAAAGACAAAGACAGCGGTCAAAGAGAGAGAGAGAGACAGAAAGAAAGACAGACAGTGGTCAAGGAGAGAGAGAAAGACAGACAGACAGTGGTCAAGGAAAGACACAGAAAGAAAGACAGACAGACAGCGGCCAAAGAGAGACAGACAGAAAGAAAGACAGACAGCGGCCAAGGAGAAAGAGAGACGGACAGACACATCTATTCTAGCACCCGTTAATGTAACGGACTTAAAGATTAGTACTGTATATTCTTGTATTGCAAGACATTGCTTGTACATCAAGTTAAAACTTAATAAAATGTTTTGCTTGTCTTGCAAAACACTTGAAACCCAAGTTACCTGCATTCCAAGGTTTTACTGTGTTATATTTTCTTGTTTACTGCATCCTTTTCTCCCCATCCTTTTCTCCCCAAAGAAGCGTGGGATGAACACAGAAGATTTAGAATCAGAAAATAATATTAAATATTGAACTAGGCCAGTTACTGGGCAAACTTGCACGGTCTGTGTCTGTGTATGGCCGTTTGGTGGAGGATGGGCAGGGGAGGGCTTCAATGGCTGGGAGGGTGTAGATGGGCTGGAGTAAGTCTTAACAGAGATTTCGGCAGTTGGAACCCAAGCACAGTACTGGGTAAAGCTTTGGATTCTTGCCCAGAAATAGCTAAGAAGAAAAAATTAAAAAAATAAAATAAAAAATTTAAATTGAATCAGATTGGGCAGACTGGATGGACCATTCGGGTCTTTATCTGTCGTCATCTACTATGTTATGTTACTATGTTGATATGGACTTGTAATTTCCTGTTGCTACATTGAATATATATGCAATAAATAAATGTCGTGAAAGTAATAATATAAACAATAGGATAACAAGCCTCAAAATTATTAGAGGGAGTATATAAACAAACCAAGAAAAAGGAGAACTAAATCCTCATGGGTAGGAACCAGTGGGGATCTAGTGAGATCAAAAAAGGAGACCAGGACTCCTGACGCAGGCATTTACGCCAATACATGGCTGTGTTGCATCTGGTTTCCCCAGTTGCGAAATGCACCGGATAGCTGAACCTTCTTTATGATTGAAATATAAACTGCATCAATTATGAGGTATTAATTGCCAATTATTGGCACCTATTAGGCGTGTTAAACAATAAAGATGTGCACACAAATTGGCTATGCATACCAATTTGCACGCACAACTTAAGGTAGAGAGTGTACAAATGTAGGTACCTTCCTCTCATACATGTATGTCCTTTTGCTTAAGACTGACATATTATACCCCTGAGGCAGGCCTCCCTTTGGAGGCCGAAACACGGACCATGTCGGGTCTTTGGCTACATGACTCTTGGGTCATTGTGCACAGACCTTTTGTATACTTGGACTTTTTATGTTATTTTATATGTATTATATTTGTAAGTCGATTTGTATAAATAAAGATTGTCTATCCCTAGGTTGACGCAGTCTATTCCACTCCCCACTCTTTCTTTTGACATTTGAATTTACTTGGGATTTCCATCCCTTCTTTGTGTTCTGTTTTAGCCTATGTTAGAAACATGATGGCAGATAAAGGCCAAATGGCCCATCCAGTCTACCCATCCGCAGCATGATGACTTTTTGTTTTTTTATATTTGCTGGACTCTCATATCTCCTTTTTTTGTACCTCACTGTATTCACATTGGAACATACAAAGATACAAACAAATGCATACATATATACACATGTGCACATACAGACAATATTAAGTGGAAACATATAAACACATTTATTTATATATGCATGCTTGTGCACATACAAACACATGCACCATAGCATTTTTTTCCTTGGGAAAGTAGGATTAGAAATGTGGGTGAGGTGGGTGAGGAGAGGGAAAGCCTGGACCAAAGCGTGGGTTTGATTCAGTGGTTATCTCTCCATATTCTTACCAGTGAGTCTTATTTTTTTTCAGATTACATAAGTAATAAATTTCTCTGCAGATTCTTAATCGTAGACATCATCAGCACAAGTGCATTTGGCTAATGCCACTCTACATCCCCTCTCTACAACCTTTAGGACGACTTTCTGAAAAACCTAGGATGCTCTTAAAGCACATGTTGTGCTTGAGGTGAGGAATGGTCTAGTTCACATAGGTCAAGTTCTGCACAAGGCCCGGGGGCCGAATTTGGTCCGCCTGGCCGTTTTATGTAGCCTGCAATGACTGTACCACATCTAAGTGCCTGACTGTGCAGCCCGTGGCACTCCAAGCTCCTCACCATGCTGCCTCATTACCCATTTGCAGGTAGAAGGACCCAGTCCCAGTGTAAAAGCTAGGTTGGAGAAGGGCGCTCCACACAAGTGCCTGACTGCAGCACAGGTGTCTGAGGGTGAGGAAGGATCTATACTTCTACTAAGACTAAGTATTTTAATAAAAATGTTGGCCCACAACGTAGCCTGTGTTTTAGATTTCGGCCCCTTATGTGCTTGAGTTTGACACCCCTGGTCTAGTGGTAGAGCTGATGCCTCAGCCTCCTGAAATATGTTCCTCTAACAAATACAGATGCATAGTCTGGACAACAAATGGTGCCCTCAGTCATTTAGGATGGGAAACTCCAACCCGGAGGGTCATAGATCAGGAGCAATATTGAACTTTAGGAGACCTTGATAGTCCATGCCTGTGGTTCAGCATTGAGCACTGCGGCATCATTTTATTGAGAAAAAAGTGTGGGAATTTTCTTTGTTTTTCGCATTTACTAAACTATGTTTATGTTGTGAGGTCTGAGGGTCTTTAATTGCAGGAAGATTCTGAACTTTCCCATAAGGACACATTGACTGAAAAGCAGCAACAGCAGTCCAGGTCTTGCCTCTTATAACATTTACTAGATCTCCACCTAAGAATTTTACTGGGTTCCTTTCTTATTGTATGATCAGTCCCTTTCTATGGACTGCTTTAGGTTCCATTTCCCATTTCCCTTTTTAAAAAAAAAAAAAAAATTCTTTATTGATTTTCAAACTACAAATGCGCCATAAATGAATCACATATATGTATAATAAGCGCAGCAAACTTTCAAATATTACTCCAACAAAGATATTTCCCCCTTTTCCCTTCTTAATTTTTTTTAGTTCAAAAATTTTATTGAGTTTAGTAGATGAAGTACAATAATGTTTTTTATGTTTTCCAAAAACCAATAAAATTTATTTTGAACTGAAAAAAAAAAAAATGCTAGAGAAAAGATGCTAGTCAGAGCAGGAGTAGCAGTTCTCTGAAAAAGATATAACACCAGAGCTTTCATTCAGGGGTTACTTGGAGGTACTGGCACCTTTTCCATTGCCCACTAAAACTGACCCATGGTCTCCAAGTATTAATGTAAGAGCCCAGGCCTTGCACATCAATTATTCTGTGCCTGGTTTTAGAGGGCTTGTCCCTCATTCATCACCCCGCCCCTGATGGATGGCCTGGCATTTGAGTACTGGCACCTTTTTTACTAGAAAAAAAAATGCATTATATAACATTAATACTAAGCAAAACTACCCCTACATTGATAACATGATGGTGAGGATGATACCAAACTCTGTAATAGGATAGAGACCCCGGAGGGTGTGGATAACATGAGGGAGGATCTAGACAAGCTTGATTGGCAACTAAGATTTTCTGCTAAAAAATGCAAGATCATACATTTGGGCGGTAAATTCCAGTACGGTGTAGGGGGTGAAGTACTTCTGTGTGTTAAAGAAGAGCGGGACTTGGAGTGATTGTGTTTGATGATCTTAAGGTGGCAAAACAGGTAGAAAAGGCAGGAGGATGCTCGGGAGCATAGGGAGAGGAATGGCCAGTAGGAAAAGGGAGGTGATAGCGCCATCTTATAAATCTCTGATGAGGCCCCATTTGGAATTCTGTGTGCAGTTCTGGAGACCACACTTTCAAAAAAGATATAATAAGATGGTGTCGGTTTAGTGGGCTGCTACAAAATTGATTAGTGGTCTTTTTCATAAATCATATGGGGACATACTTATAGACCTCAATATGTACATTCTTAGGGTTACCAGACATCTGGATTTCCTCGGGCATGTCCTCCTTCACAAGCAAAGAGATAGAGGTACAGTGTGGGGTGAAGTGAAGGTGCACATGGAGTAGGGGGATGAGTTGGAAAGCAGAGAGGAGTTGGAGGGACAGAGGGGAGGAGTTGGAGGGACAGAGAGGAGGAGGGGTGCTGACATCCTCACCCAGATGGTGCCCATGGTGGATCACCCTTCCCCTTACTATGCCACTGCTCCTAACTTTCAGAGTTATGTACCTAAATTGGCTTCTCTCAAGTTTAATAGAGCTGGGTGCATAACTTTATACTCGAAAACTTCATTGACTTGCTAAAGTCAGCAGCATATAACATAGATGGCAACGAGGACAGTTTTAGGGGGAGGAAAAAACTAAGAATGAAGGAAGTCATCATGCCGCTGTATCGCGCGATGGTACGACCACATCTGGAGTACTGTGTCCAATATTGGTCGCCGTACCTGAAGAAGGACATGGAGATACTTGAGAGGGTTCAGAGAAAAGCGACGAGAATGATAAAAGGTATGGAAAACCTTTCATACGCTGAGAGGCTAGAAAGGCTGGGGCTCTTCACCCTGGAGAAGCGGAGACTCAGAGAAGACATGATAGAGACTTACAAGATCATGAAGGTCATAGAGAAAGTGGAAAGGGACAGATTCTTCAGCCTATTGGGAACTACAAGTACAAGGGAGCACTCGGAGAAATTGAAAGGGGACAGGTTTAGAACCAATGCTAGGAAATTTTTCTTCACTCAGAGGGTGGTAGACACCTGGAACGCGCTTCCGGAGGCTGTTATAGGACAGAGTACATTAAGGGGATTCAAAGAGGGATTGGACAAGTTCCTGAAGGATACGGGGATTGAGGGATATAGATAAAGGTAGAGATAGGATCATAAAAGGGTATAGATAGAAGAATAATGGGAATTGAAAGGTTTTAGACAAAGGATCACTTACAGGTCATGGACCTGATGGGCTGCCGCGGGAGCGGACTGCTGGGCGTGATGGACCCCTGGTCTGACCCAGCAGAGGCAACTTCTTATGTTCTTAGCACTGATTTTCAGGAATAGGGTTCTAAATTGGGTTCATAAATCTAGGCAAACTGCTTAGATGCCGCTAGGCGCTATTATATAAATGGTGCCTGGCGGATGATTGACAATTACGCTTCATGTTGCCCATGAGTTAGATCTTTGGTTGTCTTTTAATCATATTATGATATGCATTTTATTTTATCTTTTAATACTTTGTCATTCTACGTGTATATAATATTAATTGTTTTGCTTAGGTTTTACCTAGGTTTTTAATGCATTATGTATTTTCAATTTCAATTTTTAACTTCCTTCCACCTTATCATTTATAGTTAATAGGTTCTTAGTTATATTCCATATACACGATTAGTTGTTACAAGTTTTTACTTATATCCCATATATAGAAAACATAACTTGCCTAATATAATATATGTCTTTTTCCATGTTATTAATTGTTCAATGTTTTTTATTTTTGTATATAGAGTAAATACATCTTGCTCCAGATAAATATATAAACTTTTGATGATATGGTTTTATTATTTCATCTTACGACTGCTGTAGTTGTGTAAACATTATTTTTTGGATATGAGATATTTATTTATAATGTAAGTTCTGCATGTATATGAGACATATTTATTTGAAATGTTAATATGTTTTGTTTGTTTTTATGTGTTAAGGCTTTCTGATTTTTAGTGTTATGGTTATGTTAGTATGATTTTATGCCTTTTTATATTCGTGTGTTTTGACGTGTGATCTGATGCATTTTCATGGTTAAGTTATTAACGTATATAATATATTTTTGTAGACTCCTGAAGCAGGCCTGTTGGCCAAAATATGTACATGTCGAGTCATTGAGTTATTGGATGAATAAAGTCATTTAACCATTGGATGAGTAAAAGGACATTTTTATGATAGTTTGTGGTCATCAGTCTAATTAGGACAATTCATCTCCTTACTTTATGCCCACGAGTTAGGCTCCATTTATAGAATCAGGGCCATTGGGCTCATAATTTGAAAGATGTCCCCATAAGAATGAAATTGCTTGCAGAGTCTTTTAGTCACCTTCTAATGGATAAAGGAGCAGACCCCTACGACCTGGAATTATGTACGGATTCCAAACCAGAAATTTCATTTACTTGGTACTCGAGCCTACTCATGCAGCCCCAGAACTTCTTAGAAACATGAACAGAGCCTTAAATTATAGAAACCCTGCTTCTGCACTTCTTTTATAGAAGTAATAAACATCTTTAAAAAAAAAAGAAAAAAAAAAGAACATAGACGACAAGAATAATTTTGTTCATATGCTAAGTCTCACAAGCCAATTCTTTGTGCTGACTAAGAACATCTATAATGGCTTTATTTTCCTTTTGGTATGTTATTTAATTGTAGCATCGGTTATCAATGGCTTAAACCATTTCTGTCATGATGGCGTAATGCCCCAAACCTAATGATTAGTTGGCAAAATATTTCTGGGCATCTTGCCACAGTATGCTTTTCTGCAAATAGACTGCTGGAAAAATATAGGGGGGAAAATGTGTTTGTTTCAGCATGGCATCTCCTTAATTTCAATGAGGCACAAGTGATATAGCAGGCCACTTTCCTTCAGAGAATATTTGGAAATGAAATCACTGTCTTCACATTTTTGGCAGTCTGATAAGAGACTGTATTTACTTAGGGGTCTGCTTTCCTAAGCTGCGGTATAAAGTGGATTTTTCCCATACACAAAGGCCTTTTTTTTTTTTTTAAATTAATGTCTGTGTGTTAACGTTGTCATTAGCATGCAGCCATTAAAAACAATTACCATATAATCACTTTGGCCCTGATTCTATAAATGGCACCTAACTCCTAGGTGCTGTTGAGGACGATTGTTAATCATCCGCTAGGTGCTGTTTATAGAATCGCACCTATTGGCACCTAAGCAGACTTAGGCACCGGTAGGCATTAAAACCTTAGGCACATTGCCATTTAGGCCATGGTTTTCTTGGCCAAATGAATGTATCTAAGATAGGCACCTACCATAGGGTTACCAGATGTCCGGATTTCCTCGGACTTGTCCCCCTTTTGAGGATATGTCTGGGGGTTCGGACGGCTTTTCAAAACCCGGCACTGGGTTTTGAAAAGCTTGGAAGAGATCACTGTCAGGCAGGAGGGCATCCATGCATGTACGGATGCCCTCCTGTCTGACGAGAGCAGGCAGTGGAGGGTGGGGCTAGGGCAGGACTAGGTCAGGATTAGGGCGGGACTAGGGTATAAAGGGGTGGGGATGGGTGGAATTAGACAGGCCTGGGGGCGGGTCTAGGGGGTATGGATTTTCCAAATGGAAAATCTGGTAACCCTAACTTACCAGAGCCTAAGACAAACCATGCCAAAAATCTACTCAGAATCCGCCCCTAACCATGCATGTCCTTAATGTTATAATATTTTATTATTATGTTATTAGAATAGCGATTTTGTGCTGTTTTTCGTTATAATTATAATACTAAGAATTGGATCTGTTTAATTATTTTATTTATTTCTCTTCCATCAAGACAGAGGGACTGGGATTCGAACCAGCAACATTAGGATAGAAGGGTATACAGTACTCCCCCGATATTCTCAGGGGTTCCGTTCCAGGAACCCCCGCGAATCTTGAAAAACCACGAATACGGTTTTTCGTGGGGGAGACTGGAGAGGGCAGCAGGAGAGGCAGGAGAGAGCAACTGGAGCACCAGCGATTGAAGGAAATCACTCGCTGTATGCTCCGACCGCCTCTTCCTGCACTAAAGTCAGGCCTTACCAATCGGGAGCTGCGTGTCAAAGCAGCTCCTGGTTGGTAAGGCCCGACTTTAGTGCAGAAAGAGGTGGTCGGACCATACAGCGAGTGATTTCCTTCACTCGCCGGCACTCCAGCTGCTGTCTCCTGCCTCTCCAGCTGTCCTCTCCTGGTCGGCAGTTCGCGGTCATAAAATACCGTGAATGACCGGGACCACGAACCGCCAACCGGGAATTTGCAGGGGAGCACTGTAGGTTTAACTAGTGTGCTACAGAATGAGCTAGAAAGCTGCATAGACATTGTAAGGACGTCTACTTTTGAGCATAGTTTAGGCTTCAGATAGTCCTGCATTCTATGGACCGAACTTGGGCACAGTTTGGATGTCCTTAATGCGATCTGCTAAATAGTTCTCTGGGTTTTTATTTTTGCTTTATTAAGCTCAAAATACATTTAATAAGCCACCACATAAACAGGGCACATCAATACAAAGATATTGCATGCAAAACCTTCCATTTTTCTGGGCAAACCGCAATGCTATTTGCTAATTAGAGGAAAAGATCCATTAACTGAAGCACAGCACATGAAAAACATAGCTTTAGTTTTCTTGCTACAAAGATACCCCTTTTTTCTGACTAAACAGTGCTCCAAACAGCTCATTCTTGAAAGCAAAAAAAGCACATGACAAAAATATATAGATTGCATACATAAAGCTTAAAAACACAAAAAACCAGATACAGACCTTAGCATGACTTCTACTTCATTGCAAATGGAGGTTTGCAGCTGCACAATGGTGACCTCATTGTGAGATCATCAAGGTGCACCTGCAAGGCAGAATGCCATAATTAAAATATGTGCTGTGGAGCTAGTTGGGATTTAAACTTATGACCTCTAGAAGAGGAACACTGGGCTTTTACTTTATGAGCTATAACAGCTTCCAGGCAGGCGTCTCTGACTGTCCTGTGATATGATAGCTTAGCAGATCCCTAAGCTATCATATTTAGCAGATCGCATTAAGGACATCCAAACTGTGCCTAAGTTCCGTCCATAGAACTCAGGTCTATCTGAAACATAAACTGTGCTCAACAGTAGACTTCCTTACAATGCCTATAAGACCCAGTTTTACAATTGCTATGTAGCTTTCTAGCTTATTCTATAGCACACTGGTTAAACATATACCCTGCTCTCCTAATGTTGCTGGTTTGAATCCCAGTCCCTCTGTCTTGATGGAAGAGAAATAAATAAAAGCATTAAACAGATCTAACTCCTAGTATTGCAATTACAATGAAAAACAGCATAAAATCGCCATTCTAATAATCTATATATATAAAATAGGAGGTATGTATGTATGTGCCGCGATCACGCAAAAACGGCTTGACCGATTTGAACGAAACTTGGTATGCTGATCCCTCACTACCTGGGATGATATGTTCTGGGGGTCTCGCGGCCCACCTGCACACGTGGGCGGAGCTACAAACAGAAAATCAGATTTCACCCATTCATGTCAATGGAAAAAATGTAAAAAGCTGCCATTCTCACAGTAATTCAAAAACGGCTTGACCGATTTGAACGAAACTTGGTATGCAGATCCCTCACTACCTGGGGTGATATGTTCTGGGGGTCTCGCGGCCCACCTGCACACGTGGGCGGAGCTACAAACATAAAATCGGATTTCACCCATTCATGTCTATGGAAAAAATGTAAAAAGCTGCCATTCTCACAGTAATTCAAAAACGACTTGACCGATTTGAACGTAACTTGGTATGCAGATCCCTCACTACCTGGGGTGATATGTTCTGGGGGTCTCGCGGCCCACCTGCACACATGGGCGGACCTACAAACAGAAAATCTTATTTCACCCATTCATGTCAATGGAAAAAATGGAAAAACCTGCCATTCTCACTGTAATTCAAAACCGGCTTGACCGATTTGAACAAAACTTGGTATGCAGATCCCTCACTACCTGGGGTGATATGTTCTGGGGGTCTCGCGGCCCACCTGCACATGTGGGCGGAGCTACAAACAGAAAATCAGATTTCACCCATTCATGTCAATGGAAAAAATGTAAAAAGCTGCCATTCTCACAGTAATTCCAACTACCTGGGGTGATATGTTCTGGGGGTCTCGCGGCCCACCTGCTCACGTGGGCGGAGCTACAAACATAAAATCATATTTCACCCATTCATGTCAATGGTAAAAATGTAAAAAGCTGCCATTCTCACAGTAATTCAAAAACGGCTTGACCGATTTGAACGAAACTTGGTATGCTGATCCCTCACTACCTGGGGTGATATGTTCTGGGGGTCTCACGGTCCACCTGCACACGTGGGTGGAGCTACAAACATAAAATCAGATTTCACCCATTCATGTCAGTGGAAAAAATGTAAAAATCTGCCATTCTCACAGTAATTCCAACTACCTGGGGTGATATGTTCTGAGGGTCTCGCGACCCACCTGCACACGTGGGCGGAGCTACAAACAGAACATCAGATTTCACCCATTCATGTCAATGGTAAAATTGTAAAAAGCTGCCATTCTCACAGTACTTCAAATACGGCTTGACCGAATTGAACGAAACTTGGTATGCAGATCCCTCACTACCTGGGGTGATATGTTCTGGGGGTCTCGCAGCCCACCTGCACACGTGGGCGGAGCTACAAACAGAAAATGAGATTTCACCCATTCATGTCAATGGAAAGGATGTAAAAAGCTGCCATTCTCACAGTAATTCCAACTATAAAACACTTTCTATGACACTATAACCACTAGGGACATCGTTTCTATTCTACCACGGACACCATACATATAGAGTTTGTATGTTCTAACTGTGTTTGTAACTGTTTCCTTCATGCACCCCAGTTCATAATGTTATTACATTACATGAGTACTCACATATGCTGAACTAGGAACACAGGTTCCATTCTGAACCGGGAAACAACTGCATGGAGTTTCTTTTCAACCTGAGTTTCCACATATTGAGTTGTTTAAATCAATACTGAAACTTTTGGATGCCACTTATTCCAACAGATCTTCCTTTTCAGTTTAAGAGATTGCAAATTCCACTGAGACTTGCATTCTCTATCACAATCAACAAATCACAGGGACAGACTATTACATACTGTGGAGTGGATTTAAGATCCCCCTGTTTTTCCCATGGACAACTCTATGTTGCTTGATCAAGGATGGGTTCACCCAATAATTTATATGTTCTTGCTCCTGGAGGTGAAACTAAAAATGTTGTTTATAATCAAGTTTTGTGTTAGTTGTATTGTATTCATTTTGTCAAATATTTCACATTATAATTTGAATATTGTACTTTTTATAAAGCTGTTAAAAATAATTTCATTCACCACTATAAAGTATCTTTATTTGAATCCATTTACAGTGTTATTGCTATAATTAAATACCCGTGCAACGCCGGGGCATCAGCTAGTATAATAATAAAATATAACATTAAGGACATTATTTGGATGTCTAAATCTCACCTAAAACCTGATTCTCTAAAGGACGCCTATACAGTGCTAAACTCTGCTGAGCGCGATTCTATAAAGGATGCCTAAACTTTAGACACATTTTGTAGAATCAGGACCTCAATGCTTGCTAATTGTTAGCAAACGCTAAATTGATTAGCACATCTTAGTAGAAGGACCCTTTAGCCCTCTATTGTTCCAGGTACAAAATAAGTAGCTGTATTTAATATGAAAACCACTTTGATTATAGCCACAGAAAGGCGGTATATCAAATTTCATCCCCTTTTTCTTACCTGAACATGTGAACTTGAAGGTGGGCAGCATGGGTTTTAATTACATGCTTGCTGTCCAGAACAACTTATCCTAAAGAGCTGCACACATACTGATCCATTTAAATCTTACAGATTAACTCAGCACATTAACAAGTTCTGAAGTGAAAGTGGCCTGCGTGTCACTAATGAAAAATATCTGTTCAAGTCCAGGCCTACAAATCCATACATCTGGTAACAATGGATTTTCTGCAAAAAAAAGTGTTTTCCACTAACTAGGTTCATTTCGTATTTTGTGATAATTCCACTTCAGTAGTAAATTCAACTATGTAGGCCTCTCCAAGTTAAAAGGAGAATACTAAGACCTTGGACAGATTTTAAATGATTTTAGTTCTATCTACTGCGTACCGAGAGACAAAAATGTTCATTTCCATCCAATCAATGAAAAGGTATTTCTCAAATATTCAAAACATAAGTCTATTTGGTTTTATTAATAACCTACATCACGAAATAAGTGCAGCATTAAACCAAAATGTTGCACAGGGATTTGATTCCTAACATAGAAACATAGAGTATGATGGCAGAAGAGGACCGGCGGCCCAACAAGTCTGCCCACTCAAGAACCTAAGTTCTCTGGGCTGGCCAAGGAGGGAGAGAGTCTGAGCCATCAAGCAATGGTGGCATGAAAGGGACAATTCTATAATAGGTTGCTAAAATTTAACTGCCAAATTTCTGTGGGCTGCAAGTCCATATTATAAGAATACATACATGTGTAAGGGTTTTTATAGAATAATAGCATAAACCAGAATTGTCAGATCTATGGCTGGCGTGCCTAAATGTAGCATTTATACATGTTATACCACATTCTGTAAGTAGGCCATGCACATTTTGGCCACAACTAGAACACATGCACGCCCCCCCCCCCTTGATTTACACACTAAGCTGGTGGTTCCCAAACCTGTCCTAGGGATTCCCCAGCCAGTCAGGTTTTCAGGATCGCCATAATGAAGATTCATGAAAAAAAATTGTCTCCACTGCAAGCAAATCTTTCGCATGAATCTTCATTATGGAGAGCCTGAAAAACCTGACTGGCTGGGGACCCCCCCCCCCCCCCCCCAGGACAGGTTTGGGAACCACTGCATCAATCTATTTGAGCATATATATACAGAATGACGGTTGGACACACTACTGCCATTATGCACCTGAATTCTATCAATTTAAGCACGCAAATGGCACATAAGTATGAGTGATCTGTTATAAAATTAGGGGCCTACTGACCAGACTTGAGGCTTTTCATTGCAGGGTTCTTGGTGAATCTGGAAGATGTAGTGAGCCAAATTGACAAGTTAAAAAGTGATAAATCGCCAGGACCAGATGGTATATATCCCAGGGTACTAAAAGAACTCAAACATGGAATTGCTGACCTACTGTTTGATCTGTAACCTGTCACTAAAATTGTTTGTAGAACCTGAAAACTGGAGGTTGGCCAATTGAAACGACAAGGTCCCAATTTATATTAGCCTGTTCTGCTGTCCTGACTACAGTTGCATCCGGGGGCAGAAAACACATAGCCAAAGAGATGATGATTTTATTCAGAAGAACCACACATATTTATAGTCCTCCCCCCCTTTGTACATGCGCAGTCACAGGCTAATAATGGGTGTAGTTTATAGGGAAAGAAAGTTTCATTTCTCATAAAAAACAGGGAGGGGGGAGGGAAATTCCACAACCAGTACACATAAGATAACAAAAAGAGACAATGGTTTCTTGTGATTTCTTCTATAGCAAAATAAGCTTATAAAGAATATACCCTTATACCAATTTTACGCCAATTTTTTAAAAAGGGCTCCAGGGGAGATCTGGGAAATTATAGACTGGTAAGCCTGACTTTGGTGCCGGGCAAAATGGTAGAAACGATTACAAAGAATAAAATTGTGGAACACATAGACAAACATGATTTAATGAGACAGAGTCAGCATGGGTTCAGCCGAGGCAGATTTTGCCTCACAAATTTGCTTGACTTCTTGAAGGTGTGAATAAACATGTGGATAAAGGTGAGCCGGTCGATATAGCGTATCTAGATTTTCAGAAAGCTTTTAATAAAGTTCCTCAGGAGAGGCTCTTGAGAACATTTAAGTGTCATGGGATTGGTGATAAAATTCAGTTGTGGTTTACATTCAGGTACTCAATCATTTTTCCCTAATTGTCCTAGTGGAGGACTAAGTGACTTGCTTAGGGTCACAACGAACAGTGTGGGACTTGAAACCACAACCTCAGGGTGCTGAGGCTGGAGCTCTAACCACCATGCCACTCCTCCCTACCACTAGGCCACTCTTTCCATAACAGATAACTGGGAATGATGGCACGTGGTGCCTAGCCCAACAGAATCCTTTTCTAATTGAGCTAGACACAAAGAAAAGGCTTCTTTGCTCATTTGAACTGGGAGGAGGGTTTTGGGTTGTTTTGGGTTTTTTTTTTTTTTTTTGGGGGGGGGAGATAGAAAACTTCTTTAAAACAATGCTAAATAATTCAAAGACCCTATAAGCTTCTATATATTTGAAATGCCAGGTTTGCAGCTGCGGTACTGACAGTCATCAGTTACTTTACAGACAGTCAAAATTAAAGATATTCTATTTAATTGTAATGGGTGATTGTTCTGATAATGCATAAACAAAACTGAGGGACAGAGAGTAGGGCCATGTGATGTAGGGCTTTATTCATAAAAGGACTTCCTCTACTCCATTCTGTGCCCATGGAAAGACTTCACTGAATGAAGCACAGAGTGTTAGTGAATAATTATAGGTTATCCCTCCGAAGGTTTGCAGCTTGTTTTGATATCTTGTTGAGACTAGTGAACCATACTAATGTCTTCCATATGTATACTTGGTGCCTGCGTGAGAGATTCATGTATGTATGTATGTATGTATGTATCCCCTCAGGTAAGTAAATCACTACATGGATGGGAAAAGGGGGCAATGTCTGGAAAGCAGTATATACTAATGCTCAAAGCATGGAAAACAAGATTCTGGATCTAGAAGCTGTGTGGAAGATGATGAGTTGGATATAGTGGCGATCACAGAGACTTGATTCACAGAGAACCATGACTGGGTTTATAGTTATACCGGGCTATAATCTGTTCAGAAAAGACAGGGGAGTAAGGAAAGGAGGGGGGAGTAGCATTATATGTTAAAGATCTGTCCTGTGGCAAAGCATATCCATAGAAGGGAACCAAGGCTGGCGCAAGCAGCAAGTGGAAGATTCAGCTCACACCAGCAAACATTTCAAGGGGTCTGCAGGGAGGCAAAGGGGTATTTAAGTGGTGGGAAAGAGTGTGGGGGGCACTCAAGAGGCAGGGAAGAGTAGGGGTGCATGGCACAGCAATAGGGGGCACCACCGCCCCTGGAACCAACCTCCTTCGCAATGCCACTGGTGTCCTCTATTTTATCTGTGATTGATCAATGATTGATCCCTGTTCACCTGTGGTAGTAAAGGGTTTGGCTGCTAATGTGTCTTCACCGTTGATCAGAATTGTGAACAAATCCTTAAATGACGGCATTTTACCTTCAGTGTGTAAGTGTGCAACGGAGAAGCCATTATTAAAAAAATGAAGCATTGCATATGCAACATCTAGTTAGCAGCAAAAGGTAATGTGGGTATTGGTCTATAAGGTGATTGAGAATATTTTTCTAAAACAACTGGAGATGTTTTTGGAAGAAGTTGATTTCCTGGATCCAAATCAATTTGATTTTAGACGGGCACATAGTGTAAAGACATTATTGGTATGCACAAGTGCTTAGATAGGAAGGAGCAGGTGTGTCTGATTTCTAGATGTAGCTGCTGCTTTTGATACAGTTGCAATCTGAATAAAATTAATATTTTATTAAGGAAGCTGCATTATAGTAGAATAGGAGGGGTGGTTTTGGAATGGCTTAAATCTTATTTAAGTGGAAGAACTTGTCAGGTGATAAGTAATGTTGAGTTTCCTCATGTCAAGTCAGTTGTGAAAGCAGTAAAATGGCTGAAAATCCTATTTACTATATTACTGGCCATTCACTAAGGGCTCCTTTTACTAAGGTGTGCTAGCGTTTTTAGTGCGCGCTTGCCAAACAATTACCGCCTGCTTAAAAGGAGGCGGTAGTGGCTAGCGCATGGGGCATTTTAGCACGTGCTATTCTGTGCGTTAAGGCCCTATCGCACCTTTGTAAAAGGAGCCCTAATTTTCCCATTAGTGTGTGGCCACTGGTGCGTGAGCCCCTACTGCCACCTCTTTTGTAGGCAGTAAGACCCTGATTCTTTAAATGATGCCTAAAACATAGGTGCTTATCGCCTGTCAAGCTTAAGTGAGGTGCTGTTTATAGAATTGTGCCCAGCGGCATCTAAACTAGATCTAAGCACCCTAACCTTAGGCACTCACTATTTATGGCCTAAAAACCAGTGCTTAAGTCCAGTTTAGGGGTAGGGATTTGTATAACTGCCTTTTTGTGGTTTTACAACCACACTCAAAGCGGTTTACATATAGGTACTTCAAGCATTTTCCCTATCTGTCCTGGTGGGTTCTCAGTCTATCTAATGTATCTGGGGCATTGGAGGATTAAGTGACTTTCCCAGGGTCACAAGAAGCAGTGTAGGCTGTAGTTCTAACCTCTACACCAGTGGTTCCCAATCCTGTCCTGGAGGACCACCAAGCCATTTGGGTTTTCAGGACAGCCCTAATGAATATGCATGGAGCAGATTTGCAAGCCTGGCACCTCTATTATATGCAGATCTCTCTTATGCATAATCATTATGGCTATCCTGAAAACCCGACTGGCCTGGTGGTCCTCCAGGACAGGGTTGGGAACCACTGCTCTACACCACACTCTTCTCCAGTTTAGATATCTACACACCAAACATGCCCAAGATCTAGCTCAAAAGAGACAATGGACGCTTGAAAATAGCTCCTACTAAACCCTTGATAAAGCCAATTTATGGTGAAACGGGCCCTGTTGGGCTGGCTAGTATTGCTGCACAATAAAAATAAGTGACAAAAACTTACTGGAACTATTTAACTAAAAATTAATAGATTGCAGTAAGAATTTTGCACAACATTCAGGAGGTGTTGGCGCTAAGGGTTTAATTATCTGATATTAACCCTTTGGACTTGAATAATTTATAGAAGCTGCCCCCCTCCGGCTTATAATCCACTCGGAAGTGAGCCCTTATATATTTGTAGAAAATGTGAGCCCACCAAATAAAACCAAAACACTACTCTGCTGCCATATAGATGCCACCTGCAGCCATAAGGGCTATTGGGATTGTAGATAGGTGGGTATAGTGGGTTTTGGGGGGGCTTACCATAATCTTTAAGGGAATTGTGCTAAGATGTTTACCTGGCACCCTTTATGTGAAGTTCACAGCAGTGTCCTGTAAGGCCCCACTGCTCTATTGCCATGTCTGGGTAGGCAGTCCATTACAGGACTGGCCCCTCCCACATCCAAATGGTTTTGTCCTGGGCATGTGGGACTTGGATGAAATTTTGGTCAAATATGTGGTATAAAGATAGACGTCCTGGTGGATGTCCCAATGGCCTGGACATCCAGATAGAGGATTTAAAAAGAAAATTATTTCTAGACGTATGGTGGTTTGCCTTTCAAAAATAGGCATGTTCTTATTGCCGATTTTGGACGTCTAGCACTATACTTCCAAATTGGACTTAGATGTATGTTTTGAAAATACCCTTCTATACCTGTTTCTCATTCCTTCTACAGCCCCTACCCTCTCTACCTCTTCATCCCTTTCATGAACAGTATATATTGATCTACCCTGTATCCTGTGTGTCTGTCATAATTAGATTGTAGGCTCTTTCGAGCAGGGATCGTCTCTTTGGTGTTTAATGTACAATGCTGCGTGCATCTGATAGCGCTTTATAGAAATGAAAAATTGTTGTAACAGTAGTAGTACAATGTAGGCCCTTCTGTTATGGCTTTAAGAATTGGGATCATATCAGCAGTGTTTAAAACATTTAGCTGTTTGTCTTGACCTGAGAAACTTGACCTGTGGCGTGCTTTCCTTTCCTAAGGAAAAGTATGTATATTGTAAAGCAAGGCCAGCTTTCTTTCCAAGATGTATTTAAAATCTATTCTGTTTTCCAGTTTCTTATTAGGACATAGAGAGATTTAACTATCTGCTTAGCTGTTTGTTAACAAAAAATTGTTATAAATAGTGCACGTACTCTGGATGTTTTACTGGCTTGTGGGTTAATTTGTCTGAGATTACAAGAGTCACAAGAACAACTGTAGGACCCAATATGAATTGCTTGACATTTTAAAGCAACGTGGACTTCTCAAGAACTGACATTTACAGTAAACCTATCGCTGTGTTCCTTTTGTGTGCATTTTACCATTTCTCTCTTATCTTTGTGAACCCAACATTGTCTTGTATAAACAGAGAATTTCTTAGGGCATTTTTATGGGATGGTACTTTTTACTGGCTTCCTGGGTGGCACTGATGTAGCTTCTCTGTTCTGAATCATGAAAATAAAAGCCTCATTGCTCCCAAGCAAATCTTATAGCCTTGACCCTTAACAATAGCAGAAACCCAGACCCATCTGTGTACTGAATGAAGTGATTTCAGAGCCTGGCTGTTCGTTATTAGAACCTGAGGGTAATTTGAAAAAAGGCTCTCTAGAACGTTCTGCTTTAGTCTAAAACATACGTGCTAGCTCGCTGTGGTGATCGATAAACTAAAAATACATATTTTATAAAGTGATACATTTTTATTGGACTAACCATATATTTACTGGCTGGCTCGCAGAAGCTAATGCTCCATCATATCAGTGAGATGTTTGTGTGCCTCATACAGTCAGCATGGATGTGCATCATTCTAATCTACATTCACGTATGCTGCACTCAGTTGATACTTTTTGGGATTTGTGTTGGACAAGTGAAAACAAGTGATTTCAGTGTCGTCAGGTTTGGTTACTACCAGTGTCAATGCATGGACCAATGACTGCATTAGGTCTGTCCTATATTCAATGAAGTTCATATTTCTAACTTTGTTGAATTTTAATTTGTAATGCTGTAAACTGCTGGGATCCAGGAAGACAAGCGATATATCAAATGGAAAAGAAATATAAGCATAAACCTTAGAAACAGGGAAATATGACAGCAAATAAAAGCCATATGGCTTAGCCAGTTTGCCCATATACTTTTCCCATGCTATCTTGAATTCAAATAGTCTTCATCTCCACAATCTGTGTAAGAAATATATAATGCTTCTACTTTCAGAGTCCTCTTCTTTGTCCTGCTGTCTTCTTTGCTTACGCTTGCAGTTGTAATTAGACTAGGAGCTCCTTTTGCAAAGGTGCGTTGGGGCCTTAATGCACGGAATAGCGCCCGCTAGCCGCTACCACCTCCTTTTAAGCAGGCGGTAATTTTTCGGCTAGCGCGCACTAATCTTGTGCGTGCGCTAAAAATGCTAGCGCACCTTAATAAAAGGAGCCCTAGATGTTACATGTGAGCTGTGCAGAAATTATTATCAAGGTCTTTGCTTGTAAGGAAAGCTAAAAATGCATATTACAGAAAGCTTACAGGGGGTATGTATGGGATGCAAAATGGGACAAGGCACAGAATCATGGACCCACTCACATCCAATGGACAAAACCAATAGTTGACCTCTTTGGTTCATGGAGTTTTCTTTATCACTTGTACAATCTTTCTGCACAATTCGGACTGATAGACACAGATTTCCGTTCCATCATTAAGAACCATTAATACTCGGCGGAACACAATTTTTTTCTGTGACGGCTCCTCAGATATGGAATTCATTGCCAGCGCATTTGAGAGAAGAAAATAACCTAGACAGATGCAAAGCAAATGTAAAATGTTTTCTGTTCAAAGATGCATTTGGCTCATAAAACTTTAATGTACCTTCAATACAGTTACCCCCTCTTCTATGAAATTGCGCTAGCAGTTTTTAGCGCGGTGAACCTCACTGCTCCCAATGCTCATAGAAGCAAGAGTATTGCTTGTTTTAAATTGGTATTGGGGATTGTCTCCAATTTATCTTTCCCCCCACTTTGAATTACATAGACCTCTGAGGGATTCCAGAAGATTTCGTTTGTTTACCTATTCCAAGATAAAAGCCTGCCAATATAAGACTTTTTTAGACAAGACTTTGGCATTTCAAGCAGGCAAACTGCAATCTTGGTTAGGTGAATGTATCCATCAAGCTGTATCTTGTTGTTCTTTTTGAAAATTAGTTAAGACCACTTTGTTTGACAAATTCATTACCTAACTTAGGAGTTTTTAAGATTGCAACTAGTGTATTTTATTGTACGATTGTACTTTCGCTGATTGTCCAGTTTCTCTTCGTTGTAAACTGTCTAAAACTGCTGGTTATGGCGGTATAGAAGAATAAAGTTATTATTATTAGAGTTCCTATGAGCGTGGGGAGCAGCGTGGGCCATTCAGTGCGGCTCTTTGCGCTAAAAACTGCTAGCGCAGTTTAATAGAAGAGGGGGGTTAGTCTTTACCTGGTGTTGTTCCCTTTAATGTTCTCCTTTCCTAGTCACAATTCTAGCTCCTCCCACTTCCCTTTTTGCTTTGTCTCTGGCTATGTATTGTTTGTAATTATGGGCTCCTTTTACAAAGCCGCGCTAGCGGGTTTAGCGCACGCGACTTTTAATCACGCGCTAACCCCCGCGCTGGCCAAAAAACTACTGCCTGCTCAAGAGGCGGCAGTAGTGGCTAGCACGGCTGGCGGTTTAGCACGCTATTACGCGCGTTAAACCACTAGCGTGCCTTTGTAAAAGGAGCCCTATGTCTTTTGTTCCCTAAATACATTGTTTGTCTTTTCCCTTACAGTGGTACCTCTGTTTACGAGTGCACCGGTTTGCGAGTGTTTTGCAAGATGAGCAAAACATTCGCAAAATCGGCGCCTCAGAAACCGAGCGCGCTTCGATTTGCAAGCGCCCCCCCTGTGATCCGGCACCCCCCTCCCCCCACCGCCATCGGGCACCCCCCTGCCGTGACCTGAGGTCCCCCAACCCACCCGAACCCTCTTCTTACTTTTCTGTAGCCTCCGCAGCGGCACTGGCACCAGCATGTCCTGTGCGTGGTGCCGGTGCCTGAAGATCTGCTTCCTGTGCTGGGCCTGAGAGTTCACGTCGAACGTGAACTCTCACGTCGAACGTGAACTCTCAGGCCCAGCACAGGAAGCAGATCTTCAGGCACCGGCACGCACAGGACATGCTGATGCCGGTGCCGCTGCGGAGGCTACAGAAAAGTAAGAAGAGGGTTCAGGTGGGTTGGGGGGACCTCAGGTCGCGGCTGGGGGGGGTGCCCGATGGCAGTGGGGGGTTGCGGATCGCGGGGGGAGAGTGCCGGTTCATGGGGGGGCCTTCGGGGGGAGCAATGCCGGTTCTCATGGGGGGGGAGCAGTGCTGCTGGCTTCGGGGGGGGGGGGGAACCTATCAAAGCGAGTTTCCATTATTTCCTATGGGGAAACTCGCTTTGATAAACGAGCATTTTGGATTACGAGCATGCTCCTGGAACGGATTATGCTCGTAATCCAAGGTACCACTGTATTTTAAATTGTACATCGCTTTGAATTTCTGATAATGCAATTTAATCAAATTTTAATTAAACTTGAAATAAATAATTTCAGGTTGGAAGCAGCATCCTTTTGATTATACTTTGGAAGTCCTTTAATAGGGTTACCAGATTTTCCAAGCAGAAATCCGGACCCCTAGACTCGCCCCCACAGACACCCAGTTCCACCCATCCCTGCACCGTTACACCCCAGTCCCACCCCAATCCCATCCTAGCCCCACCCCCAGCCCCGCCCTCCGCTGCCTGCTCTCGTTGGGCAGGAGGGCATCCGCGTATGCGCAGATGCCCTCCTGCCTGACAGCGATTTGTTGGAAGCTTTTCAAAACCCGGACAAAGTGCCGGGTTTTGAAAAGCCATCTGGAGCCCCGGACATGTCCTCAAAAGAAGGACATGTCCGGAGAAATCCGGACGTCTGGTAACCCTATCCTTTAATATACCCATCAACAAGAAGAAAGAAATCAGATTGCAAGCTCAAAGGAGTAAAGCAATGCAAAAAAAAAAAATCATTTATATTATGTTTCTGCTTTGGTTAATTAGCTGCTATTGTAAAATGACTTTTTCACCCTTTTTCTACCAATGTGTATAAGGTGCACAGCACTGATCTCTTGGGGCTTGATTTCAGATAATGGCAGCTGTTATCTGGTTAATGTCTTAGCTGGACCTCACCATGGATATTTGGTGGCACTGTTCACATAGTACCACTGAAGATCCTAATAGACCAGGGATCTCAAAGTCCCTCCTTGAGGGCCGCAATCCAGTCGGGTTTTCAGGATTTCCCCAATGAGTATGCATTGAAAGCAGTGCATGCACATAGATCTCATGCATATTCATTGGGGAAATCCTGAAAACCCGACTGAACTGCAACCCTCAAGGAGGGACTTTGACACCCCTGTTATAGACAACCTAAGCACTATAGGCCAGATTCTATAAATGGCACCTAACACAATAGGTACCTAGCAAAGCTGCACTTACCACACATCAATCGAAGTTAGGTACCATTTGCAGAATCACACCTAGCGGTGCCTAAATCAACTTAGGGCTCCTTTTATCAAGCCATGCTAGCGGTTTAACGCGCGTAATACCGTGCGCTAAACCACTAGCCGCTAACGCCTCCCTTGAGCAGGCGTTAGTTTTTAGGTCAGCGCGGGGGTTAACACGTGATGAAACGTCGTGCGCATTAACCCCACTAGCGTGGCTTGATAAAAGGAGCCCTTAGTGCTGGTAGATGTTATAATGTTAGGCAGAGATATATTAAGGCAAGGCTTTCTTGGCCTCATATACCAGTGCCTAACTCAATTCATGCCGAAATTCTGCCCCCAACTATGCTTAATTTCCGTTTAGGCGCCAATAGGTGCTTTGGTGTAGACGCCTACAGCAAGGTGGTAGGCACCTATCAAGTTAGGTGTCTATCAGCTAATTAATTTTTAATTTAAAAAAAAAAATCAAATCAATGTTTAATGACACTTACAATTATCATCGCCAATTAAGCCAAATAAAAAAAAATTAAGTTCCTACAGGTAGGTGCCTTTTATAGATTCATGCCCCGATCCTCTAGCCAGCATCCATGTCAGTGGCTGCCTTAAAAGCAGCCACCAATCATGTGTCAATCACACAACAGTGTTGGTTAGAGAATTGCTCCTCAAGCACCTACGTAGTTCCAATTCACCTAAAGATAGGCACTAGAAATGTAGGCCCAGAAAACTCTGGCCTATATTTCCAGCGCCTATCTTTGCCGAGGATCCTGAAAATAGTCCACAGCTTGCCATCAGCTGATCACGTCAGGGAAATCTTCGATCAGCTGAACCGGCAGGACTCCCTGCTTCGGAGAGTCCTGCCAGCTCAGCTGATTGGAGATTCTCCTGCCATGATTAACTGGTCCAGCAGGGAGATCCCCGATTCCTCTCTCCCTCTCATTCAGCGATCCTTCCCCAGAACCCCTCCAAAGAGATCCCCCTCCCACTGAGTCCAACACCCCTTCACACACACACACGACATTCCCACACATGCCTCCACATCCTACCCCCCTTGTACCTTTGGTTGGAAAATTGGCAGGAAGGATGCTCACTCCCTCCTGTGGGCAGTACCGCCTCTTCAAAATGGTGGATCTTCCACTTCCTGGTGTACCCTGGGATGCACTGCGAGGGGCTTAAGACTCTAATGGGTCCAGGCATCCAAGGCCTTTCCTATGGGAAAGGCCTTAGACGCCTGGGCCAATCATAGGCTTAGGTCCCTTCCCAGTGCACCCTGGCATGCACTGGGAAAGGCCTAAGGCTCTGATTGGCCCTCCATATGTAATCTAGACTCGGAGAAGAAGAAGATGAGGTTTGTGTGGGGGCAGGGCTGCGGCAGAATAGGCAGGGCTGGTGTCCTCTGTTTTTCTTGAATAAATCTGGTAACCCTAACAAGGAGTAGCTGCAGCATTTGAGCCCAGTGCTCTAACCACTAGGCTACTCCATAGACTTCTAATTTCTTTTTACTTCAAGTAGATCTTCACCCATACAAGGGGATTGTTATACTTGTTTTGTTACTTTCTTCCTCTCAAATCCCCTGATTTTTTATTTGTTTTTAAGTAGAAGCAGCTAATTCCAGTACCAGTGCTTGATTAGGTTAACAGGCAAAGCGTAATGAGGTACAGTGATGTCTGAATCATTTATATCTCCTGGAATACATGCATGATTAACTCATATTTATTCAGCCTGAGTAAGTTATTTAGTCTGGAAAGATAATTTAAATAAACACAAATACCAGAAACACTCAGAAATAGCCAGGATCTCGGACTTGCATGCCCTTCTTTCTGCTCCTGTCATTTCAGAGCTAGTAACATGAATACCAATGGGATGTTTAGCAACTGAATCGATAAGATATATTATTCTGCTAACTGGTAGCCCCGTCAGCTCTCAGAATATCTGAAAGATGCATGAGTCATACTGAAATAAAATTTACAGAGGCTCAAGTCAAGCTGACAGGACAAATAAATGCTAAACGAGCCCCTGGAGTTCAAGGTGGTGACCTCTTAACCCTCTGCTCTCTTTATAGCCCTTTCAAACTTTTTTTTTTTTGAATGTTTAAATAAAACACGCCAATCCCATTTTAAGTAAATGAACAGCAGGCCCAAACTGCTTGCTGCATGATGGATGGACCCTGCAGTGCATTCCTGTATCAACAGATGGGGGGAGGGGGGATGTGCCCCATCTGAATAAATACTTCCCACCCTTGCTGAGGCTTGGCTTGGGGTCAAAGACTTTAAATCTGAGAAAAAGATTGACTTTTTATTGTGTTTCTTTCCTATCCTGGCTGTTTGGTGAGGAAGAGCTATTTGTTTTTCTAGTGGAAGAGGCAAAAGCATTGAAAATTAGGAAACAGGTGGCTTACTGTCCTTATTTTTGCTTGCAAACGACAAACCTATCTTCTAATCCCACCTCTTCCTTTTCAGACCTGGAAAGAGCATGGGAAAATTGAATTCTTACGTAGGGGCTCCCGGCAATGACATATACACTTAAACACAAATCATCTGCTTCCATGAATATGGGAGCAGAGCAACACTTTTTGGACATTTCACGTTGGCAGTCTCTTATGAGACTATCTTCTATAAGGTCAATTCCATAAATGGGCCACCAAGATTTTGGCCCTTAGAGGATGCTTAATTGGAACATATTCTATTAAAAAAAAGTGGGTGCCTGTTTCCTTTTATTGAATTCTAGCAAAACCAGGTATATTCCTTCATACAACTCTTGAACTCTAGTGTCATCGCGTTTTCCTTCAGTGAATGGACTAAGACTTATGATCTTTCATAAGAACTCATTTTTGTACTGACCTGTGAAGACTTGGACTTCCTTACCGCAGGCAATTCGGTCCATTTCTTCTTATCTTCGATTTCATTAAATGTTGAAATCTTACTTGGTTTAGGAAATATCTTATACAGTATAACCTTGGATTGCAAGTAACTTGGTATGCAAGTGTTTTGCAAGACAAGCAAAACATTTTATTAAATTTTAACTTGATATACCAGCAAGGTCTTGCAATACAAGTACATAGAGTATTTTGAATTAAAGTTTTTGGGTTGTGGAGTTTCCATTATTTCTTATGGGGAAATTTGCTTTGATATACGAGTGTTTTGGATTACAAGCATGTTTTCGGAACAAATTATACTCGCAATCCAAGGTTTTACTGTATTGTATATCATTAGAATATGTTCTGTTGTAGCTATGTTACTGTTGTATTATCAAGATTTGTTGATGTAGACCGGTTCTTTTTAAAGTGCATTCCCGCTCTGAATGCTGCTGCTATGTGGGTTTTTGCCAAGTACTTGTGACTTGGATTGGCCTCAGTGAAGATGGGATTCTGGGCTAGATGGACCATTGGTCTGACCCAGTAAGGCTATTCTTATGTTCTTATGAACCCTTATTTGGGAATATAGTGGGTTATAAAAACCAAACCTAACATATGTATGCACGTATGAACAGGAGAGTGTGGCGCAGTGGTTAAAGCTACAGCCTCAGCACCCTGAGATTGTGGGCTCAAACCCATGCTGCTCCTTGTGACCCTGGGCAAGTCATTTACTCCCCTTATTACCTCAGGTATATTAGATAGATTATGAACCCACTAGGATAGACAGGGAGAAATGCTTGAGTACCTGAATAAATTCATGTAAACCATCCTGAACTCTCCTGGGAGAACAATATAGAAAACTAAATAAATAAATAAATTCATTTGGGTTTAGTTCACACCTTTTTCAGTGGTAGCTCAAGGCATGTTACATTCAGGTATAGCAGGAATGCCCATGCCCTCAGAGGGCTCACAGTCTAAGTTTGCACCTTAAGTGATGGAGGATTAAATAAGTGACTTAGCTAAGATCACAAGGAGCCACAGAAGGATTTGAACTGGGCACTCCTGGTTCTCAGTCTGCTGCTCTAACCATTAGGCTACTCCATGGACCTGGTACAAATGTGCCTAGATGCCAGAGATAAGCATGCAAACTTATAATGTTCTACACGTGTGTGAATCTCACCCACCCTGGGTGAATCCCACCCAACCTGTGCCAAGACCCCCTTCATGTGTACACCCACCTGTAAAATGTGCACTATGTAATAGCACGCATTTACGGAATGGCACACAGTCAGATTTTGGCATTGACGTGCATATATGCAGGTATTCTAGTCATTGATGTGTGTATATGCTGGGTAAATGTTAGCATCAAAGTTACTGTCTGAGGCAATTCTACAACAATGCATCTCCATTTACAGTAGACAGCTTAATAATGCAGCTAGTGAGCCTATTCTTTAAGGATCCTTGAGTGCTAGGGTGGCATGGTAGAGTATTAGTGTAAAGCTGGCATTAGGGTGCCAAAATATAGGTGCAAGCATTCATGATAGCCTGGTCTATGGCTGGTGTAAGTGTTCAAGCCTAAATGTGACAGGTGTGCGCACAGCTTACAGGATACTGTAACTTATCCACAAATAAATGTTGGCTTCACCTGTGCCTCTTCCTTGTGGATGGAGGCTCTACCAGTTACGTGCTTTGCCAGTTGAGTGTGCATTTATAGAGTAGTGATTAAGTGTGATGTTGCTCTTTATCCAGGCCAAGTGTACATTTGCCTCAGTGGATGGCGGTAGTCCATAGATTTACACTTGCAAAGCAACCTGCCTGTTAAAGGGTGAAGGGTTAAGTGTCTACCAGCACATTCTATAAGCTTTCTAAAGTAAATCCTCTCCTCCTTAGTCCATTGAGGACTAGATTCAGTAAGTTTGGCGTAGGAAAAAAATGGCACCAAGGGCGATTCTATAAAGAGTTAGTGTTCTTTACAGAATTGCACTTTGACACTCATTCCCACACTTTAATACTAACTTTAGGTGAAAGACTTATGCCTGCTGAAACCAGGCGTAAATGCTGCTACCCAAGTTGGGTTAACAGAGGCCATGTTCTATAAATACGCGTGCAACTTTTTGGAATGCTCTGATTTGCCCATGACCATGCCCCCTTTTGAGTTATGTGCTTTTAGAGTTAGGCACTATGCCTTATAGAATAACGTTCAACCAGGTGCATGTGTAAATTTTAATCAGTGCCAATTGTTAGCATCCAATTATTGATAGTTAAAAGGCTTGTCAATTAGTTTTGCATGCGCAAATCTGGGCACCACATATAGAATCTGGGGGTAAGTGTCCAGTTCTCTCAGCAGTGACCTTCAGTGCACGTGCATGGTAGGATGAGAGGCGTGGCCTAGTGGTTAGAGCTGCTGCCTCAGCACCCTGAGGTTGTATGAGCTCAATCCCAACCTGCTCCCTTTGACTGCGGGCAAGTCACTTAACCCTCCATTGCTCCAGGTACCGTATTTTCACGCATATAACGCGCGCGTTATACACGATTTTACAAACCAAGCATAACCATGCGCGTTATATGTGTGAGCGCGTTATACAATTTCTTTTTTCATTGCGATCTGGCATCCCCCCTGCGAACCGGCATCCTCCCCCCCGTTCACATCACCCCCCCCTCCCCCGCGATCCTACATCCCCCCCAGCACCGCAAAGACATCGCTTACCCCGATTGGACACCGGCACCAGCACTGCCACCAGTGCACCAGTGCCCCACTGCACCACTGCACCAGTGCCAGTGCCCGAAGATCCTCCCTCATCTGGGCTGGGCTGGGCTGGGTGGTGCGAGGGAGATCCTCCCTCTTCCCTGTGCTGGGCTGGACTGGGCTTTGAGCATTTGCGCATGCTCAAAGCCTTCTGGTCTCGCTCTCTTCGAGATTCTCAGATTCAGAATCTCGGAGAGAGCGAGACCAGAGGGGGATAGTGCAGCTTTTGGTTTCTTTGATGTATTTATGCATAATAGCAATTATTATTGAAATATTTACAATATCACCATTCAAATTAATGAGCTCATCAAGGGCTCCTTTTATCAAACTGCAGTAGAGCTTTTTACCACGAGCCGGCGAGGTAAATGCTCTGATGCTCATTCAATTCCACTCCACAAAAAGGACTGCAGAACAGAGACAGAAAATTACAGACCGGTGAGTCTTACATCCATAGTATGCAAACTCATGGAAACACTGATCAAACAGAAACTCGACAAAATTCTAGACGAAGAAAATTTACGTGATCCACACCAACACGGATTTACCAGGGGAAGGTCCTGCCAATCTAATCTGATTGACTTCTTTGACTGGGTGACCAGTCATCTGGATGCCGGGGAGTCCCTGGACGTGATATATTTGGACTTCAGCAAAGCTTTTGATAGCGTCCCACACCGCAGGCTGTTGAACAAACTAAAATCGATGGGATTAGGGGATACACTCACTACATGGGTAAGGGATTGGCTAGGTGGTAGGCTTCAAAGGGTGATGGTAAACGGTACCCCCTCCAAAACGTCAGCAGTGACGAGAGGAGTACCTCAGGGCTCCGTCTTAGGGCCGATTCTATTCAATTTATTCATAGGAGATTTGACCCAAGGGCTTAGAGGAAAAGTATCACTGTTTGCCGATGACGCCAAACTATGCAACATAGTAGGCAAAAGCAGTGTGCCTGACTTTATGA
The DNA here is from genome assembly GCF_902459505.1 of Geotrypetes seraphini. Taxonomy (NCBI): domain Eukaryota; kingdom Metazoa; phylum Chordata; class Amphibia; order Gymnophiona; family Dermophiidae; genus Geotrypetes; species Geotrypetes seraphini. The sequence continues at coordinate 372,190,605 of NC_047085.1, forward strand.
CGCAGGACCTACGGCAGCTGGAACAGTGGTCATCAACTTGGCAGCTAAGCTTCAATGCTAAAAAATGTAAAGTGATGCACCTAGGCAAAAAAAATCCACACAGAACTTACACACTAAATGGTGAAACCTTGTCCAGGACCACGGTGGAACGTGATTTAGGAGTGATCATTAGCGATGATATGAAGGCTGCCAATCATGTGGAGAAGGCTTCGTCCAAGGCAAGACAAATGATGGGCTGCATCCGTAGGGGCTTTGTCAGCAGAAAACCTGAAGTCATAATGCCACTGTACAGATCCATGGTGAGACCTCATCTCGAGTGTTGTGTTCAATTCTGGAGACCACACTACTGGAAAGATGTGTTGAGAATTGAGTCAGTTCAGCGAATGGCTACCAGGATGGTCTTGGGGCTCAGGGATCTCACGTATGAAGAAAGGCTAAAAAAACTGCGGATGTACTCACTGGAGGAGCGAAGAGAGAGGGGGGACATGATTGAGACCTTTAAGCATATCACGGGGCGTATAGAGGTGAAAGATGATATCTTCAGTCTTACAGGGCCCTCGGTGACCAGAGGACACTCGCTGAAAATCAGGGGAGGGAAATTTCAAGGTGATGCTAGGAAGTACTTCTTCACCGAAAGGGTAGTCGATCATTGGAACGAGTTACCTCAGCAGGTGATTGAGGCCAACAGCGTGTCAGATTTTAAGAGAAAATGGGATATTCATGTGGGATCTATAGGGGAGTAAAAGTCAGGGAATGGGTCATTGGTATGGGCAGACTCGATGGGCTGTGGCCCTTTTCTGCCGTCAATTTCTATTTTTCTATGTTTCTAATTCCTTTGTGCATTGGAGCACTTACTCACTTGCCCGTGATAAAAAATAAAATAAAATCTCTACCAAGGTTTGATAAACGGAGCCCCAAATCAGTTAACAAGAAAATGCTTTTGTGGAAAGGGCATAAGAATGATACATATGTAAAGATATGAGGTGGATTACCTAGTTGTACTTTTACTATTTGTAGTTTGTACTTCGCTGATTGTCCAGCTTTCTTCAGTGTAAACTGCCTAGAAATCGTCTGATTGTGGCGGTATAGAAGAATAAAGTTATGTTATGTTAGTTAACTTTAGACCAGTGCATTCCATAGTCTGACTTAACTGGATAATTTGACCAAGCCGACAGTCGACCAAGCGTCGATGTTTCGGAAAAAGGTATCCCATGAAGATACTGAGGGGAAAAAAGGCTGGGAAGAAACAAGGGACAAATTACAGGAGTCGACTAACCAAGAAGAGGAGGTTAGAAAGATTGTAGCCAAAGAGAAGAATCTAAAGACCGAAGCACAGGGAAAGGAATTAAAGGCAACAAAATTCCAGGAGCTAAATTGCATATATACTAATGCAAGGAGCCTAAGAAACAAAATGGGGGAATTAGAAGCCATGATCATTGCGGAGGACATAGACATCATTGGAATCTCTGAAACATGGTGGAATGAGGAAAGCAAATGGGATACAGCACTGCCGGGGTACAAGCTCTATCGCCAGGACAGGTCAGGACAGAAAGGCGGTGGAATAGCACTATACATAAAAGAAAGCATACAATCAACAAGAATGGACACAGCGGAGACGGCCAACAAGCTAGAATCACTATGGGTTAAAATACCAGGAAGGAAAGGGCCTGAAATAAAGATAGGCCTATACTATCGTCCACCCGGACAAACCAGAGATATCGATGAAGAAATGGAAGCCGAGATGAAGCGAGAATGCAAAGGCGGTAACACGGTTATTATGGGAGACTTCAACTACCCTGGGATAGACTGGAGTCTTGGAAGCTCAAGATGCGCTAGGGAGACAGAATTTCTGGAGGCTGTACAAGATTGCTTCATGGAACAGCTTATTAGAGAACCGACAAGAGGAAATGCCACTCTGGATCTAATCCTAAATGGGCTAAGGGGACCTGCAAAAGAAGTGGAAGTAGTGGGACCGTTGGGAAACAGCGATCATAATATGATCAAGTTCAAGATGGAAGTAGGAATACTGAAAGGAAAGAGAACCATAGCGACAACTTTTAACTTCAGGAAGGGAAACTACGAAGCAATGAGGGGAATGGTAAAGAAGAAACTTAGGAACACTTCCCAAAAATGGCAGACAGTAGAACATGCCTGGTCCTTTTTCAAGGACACGGTGAGCGAGGCGCAAAATCTATATATCCCCAGATTCAGAAAAGGGTGCAACAAGAGTCGAATAAAAGACCCGGCGTGGATAACTAAAATAGTGAAGGAAACGATAAGCAATAAGAAAAGTTCATTCAGAAAATGGAAAAGGGCCAAAACTGAGGTAAACTGGAGAGAGCACAGGAAGTATCAAAAAGAATGTCACCGTATGGTTCGAAAAGCCAAAAGAGAGTATGAAGAGAGACTAGCCAGGGAAGCACGAAATTTCAAACCGTTCTTTAGATATGTTAAAGGGAAACAGCCGGCTAGGGAGGAGGTGGGACTGCTGGATGACGGAGACACGAAGGGAGCGGTGAAGGAAGAGAAAGAGGTCGCAGAAAGACTTAACATGTTCTTTTCGTCTGTATTTACAAGTGAAGACACAACCAACATACCGGAACCTGAACAAATCTTCAATGGCAATCAAGCACAAAAGTTAGCATCCATAGAAGTGAGCCTTGATGATGTGCGCAGACAGATAGAAAAACTAAAAACTGACAAATCCCCGGGTCCGGATGGAATCCATCCAAGGGTGCTGAAGGAACTAAAGGAGGAAATAGCGGAACTACTACAGCAAATTTGCAACCTATCTCTGAAAACAGGTGTGATTCCGGAGGATTGGAAGATAGCCAACGTTACGCCCATCTTTAAAAAGGGATCAAGAGGAGACCCGGGAAACTACAGACCGGTGAGTCTGACCTCTGTTCCGGGGAAAATGGCGGAAGCACTAATAAAAGAAAAAATTGATGAACATTTTGAAAAACACGAACTTCTGATAACCAGCCAACATGGTTTCTGCAGGGGGAGATCGTGTCTGACCAACTTATTGCACTTCTTCGAGGGAATTAACAAACAGATGGACAAAGGTGACCCCATAGACATCATATACCTAGATTTCCAGAAAGCCTTTGACAAGGTGCCTCATGAACGCCTACTCCGGAAACTGAAGAACCATGGGGTGGACGGAGACGTGAATAGATGGATCAGAAACTGGTTAGCGGGTAGGAAACAGAGGGTAGGGGTGAAGGGACACTACTCAGACTGGAGGAAGGTCACGAGTGGTGTTCCGCAGGGCTCAGTGCTCGGGCCGCTGCTATTTAATATATTCATAAATGATCTAGAAACAGGAACAAAGAGTGAGATAATAAAATTTGCGAACGACACCAAACTATTTAGTGGAGCTCGGACAAAGGAGGACTGTGAAAAATTGCAAAGGGACTTGGACAAATTGGGGGAATGGGCAGAGAGATGCAGATGAAGTTCAATGTTGAGAAGTGTAAAGTATTGCATGTGGGAATCAGAAACCCGAGGCACAGCTATACGATGGGAGGGATGTTATTGAATGAGAGTACCCAAGAAAGGGACTTGGGGGTAATGGTGGACATGACAATGAAGCTGACGGCACAGTGCGCAGCGGCCGCTAAGAGAGCGAATAGAATGCTGGGTATAATCAAGAAGGGTATTACAACAAGAACGAAATAAGTTATCCTGCCGCTGTACCGGGCAATGGTGCGTCCGCATCTTGAGTGCTGCGTCCAGTATTGGTCACCATACCTTAAGAAGGATATGGTGTTACTCGAGAGAGTTCAGAGGAGAGCGACACGACTGATTAAGGGGATGGAAAGCCTTTCATACGCTGAGAGATTGGAGAAACTGGGTCTCTTTTCCCTGGAGAAGAGAAGACTTAGAGGGGATATGATAGAGACTTACAAGATCATGAAGGGCATAGAGAGAGTAGAGAGGGACAGATTCTTCAAACTTTCAAAAAATAAAAAAACAAGAGGGCATTCGGAAAAGTTGAAAGGGGACCGATTCAAAACGAATGCTAGGAAGTTCTTCTTTACCCAACGTGTGGTGGACACCTAGAATGCGCTTCCAGAGGACGTTATAGGGCAGCGAACGGTACTGGGGTTTAAGAAAGGATTGGACAATTTCCTGCTGGAAAAGGGGATAGAGGGGTATAGATAAAAGATTACTGCACAGGTTCTGGACCTGATGGGCCGCCGCGTGAGCGGACTGCTGGGCGCGATGGACCTCAGGTCTGACCCAGCGGAGGCATTTCTTATGTTCTTATATATTTAGCATCAAATCTCAATACCATCAGACCCACCCAAAAACTAAAATTATCCTTCCCCTCACTAAAAGACATCTCCCACCCAGGAAAACTGGGGACCTCCCTCCTCTTCAGATTCATCGAGCTCTGGAATAGCCTTGCCTCCCCTCTTTGGAACCTGAATGCCCTCGAACCCTTCCGTAAACATCTGAAAACCTGGCTTTTCTCAAAAACCTAACACTCCCTCCTCTTCTGATATCCCAGCCCGCTAACATTCTCCCCCTCTGATCTTCACCCATCAAGTTTACAATGTCCAATTTGACACGGACAAGAGGACATGAAATGAAGCTAAGGGGGGGCAAGTTCAGGACTAATGTCAGGAAGTTCTGCTTCACACAGAGAGTGGTTGACATCTGGAATACTCTCCCAGGGGAGATTATTGCGGAATCGACAGTCCTAGGTTTCAAAAGCAAACTAGATGCATATCTCCTTGAGATAGGCATATAAAGATATGGTTGGCTATAAAATAAGCCAGGTGAATACCTAGCAGGGCCTCCGCGTGTGCGGATCGCCGGACTTGATGGACCGAAGGTCTGATCCGGAGATGGCGCTTCTTATGTTCTTATGTTCTTAAGTTTCAAGTTTCAAGTTTATTATGATATTTGATTAAACGCTTTTCAGATTACAAAGCGTTTTACAAAGGCAATAAAATCACAAATACATTAAAATTAAAAATGACTACTTTAAAAACGTAAAAAAAAAAAAAAAAAAAAACTGGGGTGACATGCCACATGAAACGGTAGGAAAGAAAGAAAAAATACAATTTTAAAATAAAATAACCAAAATGGGGTAGTACATTACATCCCTCCCTTGGAGTTCCTTTCTCATTACAATTCTTGTAAACCGTGCCGAGCTCTACAAATGTGGAGATGGTGCGGTATATAAACCCAAGATTTAGTTTAGTTTAGCATCGTTTGATTTTTGTGTCTTCCCGTAATCAATCCAAGTGAGAACTCTGACCAGGCATGTCCCGCTGAGTATCAAGCCCGTGTTTTTACCTAGCTTATTTTATAGTTCATAGTTTAACAATTTGATGCACTGACTCATTCAAAGTGGTTTACCGCCTGTTCTGGTGGTTAGTTGTTTCGTGCTCCGTATATTGGACATGCTGTATCAGCTGCTCTGTTTGTTTGTGCTTTGTCATTTAAATAAACAGTTTTGGGGAAAAAAAAGAAAACCAAAAGTAAATCAAAGAATCAAAAGGCACTCCATTATTTATAGGATAGCACAGCGCACACGAGATAAACAAATAAACAAACAAGCAAAAGTTTTAAGAGCTCACTCAAGTAACCAGATACCAGAGCCGAAGCACTATATGCTCTTTGAAAAAAAGAGCAATTGATTCCACAAAGCTTGGGGATGCCATAAAAAGGCACCTGAAGCATGTGTTGATTTCACTGCACTACATGTAATAATGTTTGGTGTCCTTTACAGTTTCAAATGTGAACAAATCCAAGGCGAGAAAGTGTTCTGCTAGGGGCTGAATATCCTGTTGTTGTTGGATGATAGGAGAATAGAACCCTGTTTCAGAATTTTTTTAATCTGTTGTACCAGATGACCTTCTTTGTGAAGCAGGGCAGACATAATTTGCAGTCACTCAACACTCAGAGTGGAGGAAGTTAGAATTACCCATACAATTGTTTTTAAATCATATTTGCTCTAATTGCTTTTCATCGCCTTGTGCATTATTATTCAATTTCAAATGCTGTTCACTTAAGAATACAAGAAAAGCCATGCTAAGCCAGACCGAGGCCTACCGAGCCCAACATCCTGTCTCCAAGACAGGCCAATACAGGATGCAAATACCTGGCAAATTCTGAAGAATAACTTGTGTTTTTTGAGTTGGGGAATGCGCAGAATGAACTCATAGTTTCCTGGGGTCGATGTTTAACTTGATACAGTGACCATCCTGGTTGAATATTGCCTCACTGTCTACTCACTGATTTAGACTTAGACTTAAACTTAGATCCGCATGTGCAGCTGGACATGGGTAGTGGTCAATTAGCTGCAAATGTTCCCATCTCTTCCTGGTTGGTACCAGGCTACTGAGGATCTTGGAGTGTAAGACACCAGGTCTTTTTTTGTTTCCTTCTCTTGCTTTTCCCACCTTTTGGTATCTATTTCATTGTGATTTCAAACATCGATAATTTTCCCAAGCCCAGATGAGAAGGGAGGCAGCTTGGGCATTGGGCTAACAATCTGACACGGAAAAAACACCACTGCTACAGGAACAGCAAATGAAATCCAGCATGAAGGGTGCAAGAATGAAGGAGTGACAGGAATGGGTGAAGGCGAAAGGAAGTTCTGTCCCTGATTACAAGCTTGAATCTGAGTGCCAAAACTAATAATATTGTCTCTGCTGTAGGCAAATCTATCTCGTACATATTTGTTATATCCTGGAAACCTTGTTGGTTCTCCTCCAGGACAGGCTTGAAAACTATGGCATGATAACAATAGTTTAACATATTGGGGTGGGGACAGAGATGGGGAGAAAGAGACACTGGACAACAAAATAGCATATATTTAACACAGTTAAATACACATCGAAGTGGTGACCACTTCAGGGACTCTCTCTAATTTAGGCCTGTTATTAGGCAGGCATAAATTAAATGGATGACATATCCATTTAGCAGTCAAATATCACTACTAATTGGATAATTTAGAGTGCTTCCTCCTCTCTTCCTCTAACCTGGACCCAATTTATATAGATAAAATCTGGCTATTTAGGGCCTAATTTTGTAAATGGTGGTAACTCCTTCTGTACAGTTGTCAATCAACCACTAGGTAGCTATTTATAAAATTGCTCTTAGCGGTGCCTAAGGATTCTTAAGCACCGTTAGGTGTTGAATCCTTAGACACACTGCCATTTTGGCCAAGGTTTTCATGGGCTAAATGAGTGCGACTAAGTCAATCCATGTCCAAACAGCATCCCAAATCTGCCCTCATGCCTACTTACCGGTAGGCACCTTAGTGTAGACATCTACCGTGAGGTGGTAGATGCCTACCAAGTTAGGTGCCTACCAGCTAATTAATTTTGTAAAATTGGTTTTTAATTGGTTTTTATGGTGCCTTCAAGTATCTGTGCTGATTAAGCATATATAAAAAAAAAAATACCCCCCCCCCTTTTATGAAGCCACTTAGGCTTTTTTATCGCCGACCATGACAGTATTAGCTCCAACGCTCAAAGGAATTCCGTGAGCATTGGAGCTAATACCACCGCAGCCAGTGATTAAAAAAAGCCTAACATGACTTTGTTAAAGGGGGATAAGTTAGGCACCTAGATCGGCTCGGTACCTTACTTCAGGTGCCTTATATAGAATCTGGAGGAGAGCATGGCACAGTGCTTAGAGCTATAGCCTCATCACCCTAGGGTTGTGGGCTCAAACTCTACACTGCTTCCTGTGACCCTGGGCATGCCACTTAATCCCCCCATTGCCCCAGGTACATTAGATAGATTGTGAGCCCACCAGGACAGACAGGGAAAATGCTTGGTTGTATAACTACAAATCCTAGAATCTGGGCCTTACTGAGTTGAATGTTGAGTATTTCAAAAATATACAGGTAGGTGAGTTATGCTCTTGCCACCTGCTGGCAAACATATAACTCACACTGAAAAGTGGTCCCAGTGTATACAGCTCTATCTTATGTATATTTATTTGGATAGCTTGAGAACCTGACTAATTGGTGCTTCCCCAGAAAATGTTTTGAGAGCTGCTGTATTAATGTAACACCTAAAATACTACGGAGGCCATTTTATTAATAATAGTAATAATTTATTTTTTTATATACCGCCAAAGCCATGATAGTTCGAGACGGTTTACAATAAGAGGTGCTGGACAAACAGCGAAGTGGTACAATACAGTGAAGTGGTACAATACAAAGTCATCGTATTTGAGGTATAGTGATGCAATATAAGATAATTAGGTTACAATCGATTGAACAAATTTGTTTTTATTGCTTTTCTAAAATTGACGTAGGATGAGGAATGCACGATAATGTTTCCCAGCCAGTCATTCCATTTTCCTGCCTGGGAGGCGAGAGTTCTGTCCAGGAATCTTTTGTAGCGGCTGCCTAGACTTTTAGATCAGGGGTGTCCAATGTCGGTCCTCGAGGGCCGCAATCCAGTCGGGTTTTCAGGATTTCCCCAATGAATATGCATGAGATCTGTGTGCATGCACTGCTTTCAATGCATATTCATTGGGGAAATCCTGAAAACCTGACTGGATTGCGGCCCTCGAGGACCGACATTGGACACCCCTGCTTTAGATAAACTGAGCTTTAGATTTTAAAACTTAATCACACACATGTGCAAATAGTAAATTCAGGTTTCAAGTTGAAAGCTACTTAAACATGGGACTGAACAGCACTAGCCAAATAACGCTAAATATCTGGCAGTCTGTGTTCAGTTGAGCCAATTGGAGGAATTGTGAATATTCAGACCTATGTAAGATGGGTCTTTGGAGCACATAATTTTAGATTCTAGTATTAGGCTAATCCTTTTTGCAAGATACGTAAAGGGCTTGATATTCTGTGCTATTTAGATGGCCAGAAATGGTCACTGATATTTAACGGGGGATAGCCAGCAGTCTCACGCTTAATATCTCGGTCTCCGGGTTGGTCGGTGACATGGCCGGTCACCACCAATATTCAACAACTCGCTAGCTAAGTTCGGTGGCCAAAGACAACCACCTAAAAGGGTGGTATATTCTTCACTGTTGAGATTTAGCCAGCTAGCTCCTGAATACTGGAATAGCCAATCGTGTCACAGCAGCCAAAAATAAACTGGAAATTCAATGCCAGTGGCCAGATACGGCACCGACATTGAATTTCCGGTATTGCTGTCAACTGCAGGAGATTACCGGCGATCTCCTGCAGTCTGAATACGAGCCTAAATATATTTAATGGCAATTGTGTCTGTTGGCAATATTTTTTTTTCCTGCGTTATACAATATTATTTCACTGTGTTAACATCTTGTTGTTTAGAAACATAGAAACATAGAAAAAGCGGCAGAAAAGGGCTACAGCCCACCAAGTCTGCCCATTCCAAGTATCCCCCCCCTGAATTTACTTCCTTAAAGATCCCACAAGAGTATCCCATTTATTCTTAAAATCCGTCACGCTGCTGGCCTTTACCACCTGGAGTGGTAGTCTGTTCCAATGATCCACCACTCTTTCGGTGAAGAAGTACTTCCTGGAGTCGCCGTGAAACTTCCCTCCCCTGATTTTCAGCGGATGTCCTCTGGTGGTCGAGGGACCCATGGGCCAGAAGATATCATCTTCTGACTCGATGCGTCCCGTGATGCATTTATACGTTTCGATCATATCTCCCCGTTCTCTTCTTTCCTCGAGTGAGTACAGTCGCAACTTCTGTAGTCTTTCTTCATATGGGAGATCCTTGAGCCCCACGACCATCCTGGTGGCCGTTCGTTGTTAAAATGTGCCGTTTCGTGTTAAAATGTTGATATTTTCATAGAAATCACCAGGGCTGTAAGAGATGGTGCCTTTCTCAATTAGAAGAAAGCTGCATTTCCCAGTTTTAAAGGACTGTTTATATTGGCACCGGCAGCATGTGTAATTTTTTTTCTTTTTTAGTTAAGAAATAATGCAATCTAGCAAATGCCAGATGCAGATATTTAAGTCATCCTTTAGAGTTTTGTACTGTGCGTAAGATTAGTAGCCATCTATATTTTTAATATTACAGTTTTTCCATCCAAGCATTATTATTTATTATGGAAAAGCACTAGAATATACTGGCTGAAGTGGATTGTTTAAAGGAGATTGTTGAGTTTGTAATGCAAGTAAGATATTTCCCACTGGAGCTTTGTTGTGAATTCCATTCATTATAAATTCATCATTGTTTATCACTACAAAGCTCAGTTCATATGATATTTTAAGCACTATACAAGCATTAGCAATTAAAGCACCCAGGTGGATAGTGCATACTGTTGAAGATTTAGAAGTACTTTTTAAGTCTTAAACATAGAAACATGATGGCAGATAAAGGCCAAATGGCCCATCCAGTCTGCCCATCCACAGTAACCATTATCTCTTTCTCTCTCTGAGAGATCCCACGTGCCTATCCCAGGCCCGCTTGAATTCAAACACAGTCTCTGTCTCTACCACCTCTTCCGGGAGACTGTTCTATACATCTACCACCCTTTCTGTAAAAAAGTATTTCCTTAGATTACTCCGGAGCCTATCACCTCTTAACTTCATCCTTTGCCCTCTCATTCCAGAGTTTTCTTTCATATGAAAGAGACTCAACTCATGCGCATTTACATTATATAGGTCTATCATATCTCCCCTCTCCCGCCTTTCCTCCAAAGTATACAAATTGAGATATTTAAGTCTGTCCCCTTATGACGAAGATCATGCACCATTTTAGTAGCTTTCCTCTGGACCAACTCCATCCTTTTTATATCTTTTTGAAGGTGCAGCCTATAGAATTGTACACAATATTCTAAATGAGGTCTCAACAAAGTCTTATACAGAGGCATCAATACCTCCTTTTTCCTACTAGCTATACCTCTCCCTATGTAACCTAGCATCCTTCTAGCTTTCGCCGTCACCTTTTCAACCTGTTTGGCCACTTTAAGGTCATCACTTACAATCACACCCAAGTCCCGCTCTTCTGTCATGTATATAAGTTCATCACCCCCCTAAACTGTACTGTTCCCTCCAGTTTTTGCAGCCCAAATGCATGACCTTGCATTTCTTATCATTAAAGTTTAGTTGCCCAATTTCAGACCATTCTTCAAGCTTCGCCAGGTCTGTCTTCATGTTATTCACACCATCCTGCATGTCTACTCTATTGCATATTTTGATATCATCCGCAAAGAGACAAATCTTTCCCGACAACCCTTCAGCAATATTGTTTATAAAAATGTTAGAAAGAACAGGCCCAAGAACAGATTCTTTAGGCACACCACTGGTAACATCCCTTTCCTCAGAGCAATCTCCATTGATCACTACCCTCTGTCGTCTTCCACTCAATCAGTTCCTGACCCAACCCATCACTTTCGGACCCTTCCCGAAGGCACTCAGTTTATTTATTAAACGTCTGTATGGAACACTGTCAAAGTCTTTGCTAAAATCTTTATACACCACATCTAGCGCACATCCTCTATCCAATTCTCTGGTCACTCAGTCAAAGAAATTGATCAGTTTTGTCTGCCAAGACTTACCTCTAGTGAATCTATGTTGCCTACGGTCCTGTAATCCATGGGATTCCAGAAATGACCATTCTCTGTTTTAAAAGCACTGCCATTAATTTGCTTACCATAGAAGTCAGACTTACTGGCCTGTAATTCACTACTTCTTCCTTACTTCCACTTTTGTGGAGAGGGACCATATCTGCCCTTCTCCAGTCCGCCGGTACCATTCCCGACTCTAGAAACTTGTTGAAAAGGTCAGTCAACGGAGCTACCAGAACTTCCCTAAGTTCCTTCAGCACCCTTGGATGTACACCATCCGGCCCCATTGCTTTGTCTAACTTTATTTTAACTAGCTCCTCACAAACACAATCCTCTGAAAATCAATCAGGGTCTATTACTCCTCCATCCCTATTCACGTTTGTCTTTTGCGGTCTTGCTCCCGGTGCTTCAGCCGTGAACACAGAACAGAAATATTTGTTAAGCAATTTGGCCTTTTCTTTATCAGCATTAGAGTAGGTTGTTAGGTGCAATCGACTCGTGTTTGAGTCTTAGTGACTTGATGAACATCAAGTTTTTGTGGCAGAATGCAGAAGTCGATTGCTGGGCCTTTCTTCTGTGCAGTATAAATTTGTTGTTGTCACCATTGTCACATCAAAAGCAGTCCTCTAAGAAAACATTGTACAGTTTAAAGAAACTCACCTGTAACTTTCTTGTGTGCCTCACTTAGAGGGTGGTAATTTTTTTTTTTCAAAAACTTTATTCATTTCAAATCTTAAATCAAGTACAATCAAGATACATAACAACTTTCAAATATACCTGACATCTTATATTTGACCCTTATAAAATAATATAATACCTCCCACCTTTATTCCTTTATAAAAAAGATTTGTTTCAATTATAATCAAACATACCCCCTCCCTTCCTCCCCCCCCTTAATGACTTAAACTTTTTATATAGGGAAGAGCATTTTTAATCTTTACAATACTCTATCAATGGCCTCCACACATCTTTAAATTTATTATAATTTCCTTTTTTGGACCGCTAATGCCCTTTCCATTTTATATATATGACAAACAGAATTCCACCAGAAACAATAATTAAGTCCATTCCAATTTTTCCAATTATAAGTCATCTGTTGAATGGCAATCCCAGTTAAAATTAACAATAATTTATTATAATTAGATGATATTTGTTTCTTAGTTCTCATTTCTATACCAAATAAAACTGTGCCATATGATAATGCTATGAATACAAAATTACTTCCCATCAAATTTTATGACAAGCTTAGCCGTGCCTCAGAGACCGAGTCATCCAGCAAAATAGGGGTTATTGCTTGTCATCGGTCAGAGTCTCATTCATTGGCATCAGGCATATGCTTGCTGCATCTGATACTTTTTAATTATTTTAGTTCTTTTTATATATTTTTGTGTTTTTTTTATGTTTTCATTTTTTGAAAAATTGTCTTTAAGAAATAAATATCATAAACATTAATAAGATAGTGCCTATATTTAAGATGCACTTATCTGAGTGAAATGTCAGCACTGTTGTATCCCAACGGGGCCACCGTTTCACCCGATGTGGCTTCGTCAGGGGAAAGGTTGACAGTGCCTGAAACACAAAATTGCGTTGATTACACCAAACGATAACTTCAAATACTTTTAAATTCGTTATGATGTTATATTAATTACAAAATTTTTTTACAAAATTTAACATAGCAACTTACAGAACAGAAATTATCCTGGCTTCTCTGTCTATTTTTCTCTTTGAAAATGGCGGCGAACCTGAGGAACGCCGAGATTCTAAATATCCAATGTGGACCTACCAGGACTTACGTTAATCACGTAATAGACGTAAAAAAAATTTTTGTATCTTTTTTGTATCTCGTTTGATAACATGTTTCTCTTTAAAGATGTTTGTTCATTACGTTTTTACGTCTGTTACGTGATTAACGTAAGTCCTGGTAGGTCCACATTGGATATTTAAAATCTCGGCGTTCCTCAGGTTCGCCGCCATTTTCAAAGAGAAAAATAGACAGAGAAGCCAGGATAATTTCTGTTCTGTAAGTTGCTATGTTAAATTTTGTAAAAAAATTTTGTAATTAATATAACATCATAACGAATTTAAAAGTATTTGAAGTTATCGTTTGGTGTAATCAACGCAATTTTGTGTTTCAGGCACTGTCAACCTTTCCCCTGACGAAGCCACATCGGGTGAAACGGTGGCCCCGTTGGGATACAACAGTGCTGACATTTCACTCAGATAAGTGCATCTTAAATATAGGCACTATCTTATTAATGTTTATGATATTTATTTCTTAAAGACAATTTTTCAAAAAATGAAAACATAAAAAAAACACAAAAATATATAAAAAGAACTAAAATAATTAAAAAGTATCAGATGCAGCAAGCATATGCCTGATGCCAATGAATGAGACTCTGACCGATGACAAGCAATAACCCCTATTTTGCTGGATGACTCGGTCTCTGAGGCACGGCTAAGCTTGTCATAAAATTTGATGGGAAGTAATTTTGTATTCATAGAATTTATTTGATACTTCCTCAAGTATTTGTATTTTGGTTTCACCAATCATATGATAATGCCACATGATTTTCTAATAACAAATTAATTTGATTCCATATTGCTTTCCAAAACTCTAATATATAAGGACAATAGAATAACAAATGATCCAAAGTCCCTGCTTTAAGATGACAATGCCAACTTAGAGGGTAATTCTATATCTTGTGGAGGCCGAGTAAGTGCATATTTAGAGGCTATTTTATAAATGTGCAGAGGCACCTGTTTGTCTTTATTAAAGGACAAGGGCAAAGTGAGAAAGATTTCACCTAGACCGATGCCACAGACGTCCATATACAAACAGTAGGCTCCTTTTACTAAGGTGGGCTAACCGATTTAGCGTGCGCTAACGATCAGCGCGTGCTAAATGCTAAGAAGCCCGTAGCATGTAGCCCCCCGCTTATCATTAGTACACACTAAGGGCTCCTTTTACAAAGCCACGTTAGCGGTTTAACATGCGTAATAGCGCACGCTAATTTGCCGGCCGCGCTAGCCGCTACCGCCTCCACTTGAGCAGGCGGTAGTTTTTCGGCTAGCGCGAGAGTTAGCGTGTGCTAAAAAGGTGCGTGCGACAAAACCGCTAAAGCAGCTTCATAAAAGGAGCCCTAAATCAGTTAGCACACCCTAGTCAAAGGGCTCCTATGCATGTGTACTCATATTTTATATACAGTGCATGTAAATTGTGAGTTCGCCTGTGCTGCACCCAAACACTGCTTCTGAACACGCCTACATGACAGACATGTGTAAGCATGTGCTTTTTTGGGCACTGCGGATTCCTTAACATGGATAACCCATGAGGTAATTCCATAAAATCCCTTTTGCGCGTTAAAAATCTTTTATGAAATTACCACATTTGTGTTTAGTTTCAGTTTTTACCTTTATTTGATATACAGCCTGTTTAAATGACTTGCCCAGGGTCACAAGGGACTGCTGTGGGAACTGAACCCACTTCCCTAGGTTCTCAACCCACTGCACTATTAGGCTACACCTCCCTAAAGGAGAGTGCAAAGCGCTATTATGTATGAGCAGTCAGATTGCTGCTTCTGAAGCAACTAATCAGTCTGGTATCTACTTAGCCCAACATCTTTAAATAGAATGCTCTCCAGCAGTCAGACCTGTGCCAACCTAGGTTCAGCATGTTTTGCCATAGTGCCAAGAATGCTTTATCTACACAATGGAAGCCTGTGGGTAATAATAAGCCTGTAAGCCAGATTTGGAATTTTGTGAATGAGGGTTCTGATCATAGATTGGTAGGTAAGTCATTCCACAAACACGTAGTAGCCCTAGGTGTGGAACGCCTAATTGTATCCAACATAACAGTGGTACAATGTGGTCGAGAAGAAGATTAATGTTTAGAGCAGTGGGCTGGGAACTGGAAAAGTCATTTAATTCTCCATTGATCCAGATTCAAAAACTTAGATTGTGAATCCACTAGGGACAGAGAAAGTAACTGCTTATAATAAATAGAAACCACTTTGGTTGTATCATAGAAAGGTGATATATCAAATCAATAACCCTTTACCCTTTTTACCACCAGTCTTTTATACTGCAATGAATGCAATAAGCTTAGAGGTTATATGGAATGAATACACAAAAAAGTAGGGTGCTCAGGAGATAAGATTCTGTGTTGATTAGAATTTTTAAGTGCTCTCCTGTAAGTAATGTAGAATCAATGCTCTTCTTTCCATAGTGAAGTGCCCTGCTCAAATCTCTTATCTCTAAAAAATTAATATCACTGTCATGTTCTATGTTAGTTGTAAATTACAAATGGATACTGAGCGAATTTCTTGGTTGATGTTACAGTAATCTAGTTTACAGTTTGAAAAATCTTTGGAAATTGGGGGACTTTGGGGTCAGGATTCTACAAACTGAATGAATTAGTCTTAAAGAATGAAGACATTGCCTAATGACACTGGATATTGCAAATGAAAATGTAATTCATTATCAAGGATAGCACCCAGGGTTTTAGTTGAGGACCTCATGGGGGTGAATGGATCACAAATAAACAATTCCCTTGTCCAAAACGCTCCTTATGTTTTGGGAAGAAGAGCTTCTATTTCTGATCAATTTATTTACAATCTTTTGGCAGTAATCCAGTTTCTTTGAGTATAGTATTTAAGCTTTCACATAATGTCTTTTACTATGCTCATATCCCAAGAACTCAGAGTCATCAATATTGGACATTTCATAAAGAAAGGGATAAAACTCAATGATTGAACTAAGATTGCAAAAGGTGCAATAAAAATCTTGAAGAACATAGGTGATAAAACCGAGCCCTGGAAAACCCCATGAGTAAGCAAATAACACATGAAGAAAGAGCCCATTTAATTCACATTAAAGGTCTTCTTTTGAAAAGGACTGAAACAGTCTAGGGCAACATTTATAATCCCCAAATCACAAAGTCACTACGATAATATGGAATGGGCAACTAGTCAGAAGCTGCAGATGAGTCTGCAGAGATTAAGAGGATGTCCTTTCCTTCATTTAGTTCATTAGGATATAATTGATGAGACTCAACAAAGTGATCTTTATAATATGTGCTTTAGTTTTCAAAATATTCAGACAGTTGATTGGTTAATTGAACAGAAAAAGGAAGTTGGATATTGGTTAGCAATTGACAGCATCTGCAGGGTTTCCTTTCATATCCTTAAAGAGTCAATGCTTTCAGGTATGAATTGAGTATGGTGATCCTGAAATTTTTGGGAAGCCAAGAGGAAACAGGGTTTTAGGGGGAGGTTGTACATTTCAGTGTCTTTAATTGAATGGCAACAGAACATATTAATATAAAAGATAAACTGATGAAACAGATGGATGTATTTTGGACCACCTAACTCCATTCTACCAAAAACTACATTGGCTGCCTGTCAAGGAAAGAGATCTTTTCAAGTTTGGATGCCTCTTCTACAAAGCCCTACAGGCCTATTGCCTAACCACCTAACTGTTCAGTTCTTGTTCTCGTCTCTAAGCCACTCCACACATTCCCTATCATTTTTTTTTACTTTCCCTTCAGTCAAAGGCTGTACTTAGAAAAGATTCATTAACTGACTCTTATCATACCAAGCCACTTCCAGAGATCCTGAACTGGGCCAAATGGTTAGAATATCAACTTCATATATGCATTTTAGAAAGCTATTAAAAACCCATCTGTTCTCAAAATTCTTGTAATCCCTCCAAAGTAGCATATTGATATGAAATTATTGTTAGCTTGTTGATGCCAATGTTCTATCTATTGTAGCTCACTAACAATGGTCAGCTCATCACTTTTATAAACTGCATAGAACCAAAAGGCTTTTGTGATATATAAATAACAATTTATGTTATGTTTTGCTATGTTATATAGGTAGTCTATAAAATCAGTGCCAACGGTCCTAAGCGTGATTCTATAAAAGTTAGGCACAGTATATAGAATCACGCTTTGTGCCACTTCAGCGATGTTAGGCATTGCTAGTAGTCCTAACTTTAGGGTTTTTTTTGTTTGCTTTTATTCATTTATAACCCGCTTTTTACAGAGCGACTCACAATGAAACACTCACAATAGTTAAAGACATCAACATACATAATACAAATCTACATCAGCAATTCAGCGACCAGCACATACATCATCACTCTAAAACTCAGTGACGATATTTCATACTGCAAAACAAATGTCTTTTCAGTAATTTCTTAAAGTCGCACAAATTTCCCTGCTGTTGTATATACATTGGTATTCAAATCCATTCCTGAGGACCTATACAAGAGAACATGATAGTTCTAGAACGCACCAGCATCATACATTTAACAGGAGGAATGTACAGCTCTGCGTGATTGACAGAACAAAGTTATGGTAATGGGACGTAAGGCAGAATAGAGCTCATCAAACTTTCTTTGCCTAAATACAAGTGCCTAAGTTAGGTGCCTTTATATAGAATTACATTTTTCGAGTTAGGTGCCTATCTTTCAATTAAGTCCAATTAATGACAAATATGAGCTTTAAAAATAGACAGAAAGAATTTTTAGGCCATAAAATACAGATATTTCCTGACCTTCCACGAGAGAGGAAAAACGTCACCGTGAATTTCTTTTTCTGAAACCTGGGGTGATTTCTTTGGGAGCTACATTTTATTCTAGACAGTGTATTGTGTGTTACCGCACTGTTAAATATGGTTGGTTTGTTTTTTAACCAAATCAGTTGACAACTTTCTTGGCGTTATCTCTTCTGGATGTTGAAAAATTTTGAACCCTACAGATTTGGATTTAAATATGGAATCTTGCTCTCAGCTCTATAGCCAATAGCATTCTTTAATATATATTTTTACTCGCTTATTCGATCTTGGACCCCTTTTGAGGACTTGAGCATAAATAGTTAGTTAATTTCTTTCATTAATGAATGTTAAAGATCTCTCTAATTAATGAATGTTAAAGATTTATATTTTATTGGAATTTAATTTGTATACTATTATTTTCTGTACAAGTGTAATACTTGATGTTTAAGTGTGAAAATTCATAAATAATATAATAATATAATTATTAGGATTTTTATATACCGCCTATCAAGGTTATCTAAGCGGTTTTACAATCAGGTACTCAAGCATTTTGACAGTTATGAGGTGTTACGTGCCCATTAACATCACCGATTAAGCCTATTAACCAATTAAGTTAAGCACCAGCATCGGCTAGGCTAGGCGCACTGATGTGGGTGTGTAAATTTAGGCGGACTATATAGAATTTGCCAGTTTAGAATTTGCCTGGTGTTACGCAGGACACACTCTGGTGTTATGCAGTAACTGTACTCGAGTACAAAAAATAATTTTTTGAGAGGGGCAGTCAAGCGACTTGAGGACAAGATACAGGAGCTAGAAGGACTTTACACCACGGAGGACCCTACCAGGGCATTTGAAGACTTCAGGAGTGAGAAACACATCGAGAAGGAAGTCAGGGAACTCGAGGAATTCATTGAGGAAGCATACAGGAGGAGGGTGGAAGAGAACGAACTCCAGATGAGAGATGATGCAACACCAACTTGGAAGGGGGAGCAAGAAGCAGATGACCTCAAAGAAGACACCCACAGAAGAATACCACACGAGGGGGAAGAATTGGCTAGTCGATGCCCAGAAGAAGAGAGAGCTAAGCACACCGAGGACATTGACCTGAGACCGATAAGAAAATTGAAGAAGGGAAAGTCAGCGATCCTGGTGGGAGACTCGATATTGAGGCATGTAGACAGCCACATAGCAGGAGGAAGAGAGGATTGACTGGTGACCTGCCTCCCAGGAGCGAGAACCAAGGACATCGTGGACAAAATTGAGAAGGTCTTGGAAGGAGCAGAGACGGAAGAGACCGCAGTAATGATCCACATCGGGACGAATGATGTCAGCAGGAGAGACTACAGAAGAGGCACGCTGATAGAACAGTTCAAGATTCTAGGAAGGAAACTGAAGATGAGGACCCAGAAGATAGCATTCTCAGAGATCCTACCGGTACCGAGGGCAGATGTGAAAAGGCAGGAAGAACTACAATCAATAAATGCATGGATGAGGAGATGGTGTGAGGAAGAAGGGTTCCACTTCGTGAGGAACTGGACAACGTTCTGGGGCAAGAGCAAGCTCTACAGGAGAGATGGACTGCACCTGAGCGTGGCGGGAACAAGACTTCTAGCAAACAACGTCAAGAGAGGAATAGAACAGGCTTTAAACTAAGAGAAAGGGGAAAGCCGACAGTCGACCTAGCGTCGATGATTCGGAAGAAGGTATCCCATGAAGATACTAAGGGGAAAAAAGGCAGGGAAGAAACAAGAGACAAATTACAGGAGTCAACTAACCCAGAAGAGGAGGTTAGAAAGATTGTAGCAAAAGAGAAGACACCAAAGACTGAAGCACAGGGAAAAGAAATGAAGACGACAAAATGCCAGGATCTAAACTGCATATATACTAATGCAAGGAGTTTAAGAAACAAAATGGGGGAGCTAGAAGCCATGGCCAATGCAGAGGACATAGACATCATTGGAATCTCTGAAACGTGGTGGAATGAGGAAAACAAATGGGATACAGCACTGCCGGGGTACAAGCTCTATCGCCGGGATAGGTCAGGTCAGAAAGGAGGAGGAATAGCCCTATACGTAAAAGAAAGCATACAATCGACAAGAATGGACACAGCGGAGATGATCAACAAACTGGAATCGCTATGGGTTAAAATACCGGGTAGGAAAGGGCATGAAATAAAGATGGGCCTATACTATCGTCCACCCGGGCAAACCGGAGATAGCGATAAAGAAATGGATGCCGAGATGAAGCGAGAATGCAAAAGTGGTTACACAGTTGTTATGGGAGACTTCAACTATCCTGGGATAGACTGGAGTCTTGGAAGCTCAAGATGCGCTAGGGAGACAGAATTCCTGGAGGCTATACAAGATTGCTTCATGGAGCAGCTTGTTAGAGAACCGACGAGAGGAAATGCCACTCTGGATTTAATCCTAAATGGACTAAGGGGACCTGCAAAGGAAGTGGAAGTAGTGGGACCGTTGGGAAACAGTGATCATAATATGATCAAGTTCAAGGTTGAAGTAGGCATACCGAACGGAAAGAGAACCATAGCGACATCTTTCAACTTCAGGAAAGGAAACTATGAAGCAATGAGGGAAATGGTAAGGAAGAAACTTAGGAACACTTCCAAAAAATGGCAAACAGTAGAACATGCCTGGTCTTTTTTCAAAGACACAGTGAGCGAGGCACAAAATCTGCACATCCCCAGATTCAGAAAGGGGTGCAAAAAGAGTCGAACAAAAGACCCAGTATGGATGACTAAAATAGTGAAGGAAGCGATAGGCAATAAGAAAAATTCATTCAGGGAATGGAAAAAGGACAAAACTGAAGGGAACCAGAAGGAGCACAGGAAGTATCAAAAAGAATGTCACCGTGTGGTTCGAAAAGCCAAAAGAGAGTATGAAGAGAGGCTAGCCAGGGAGGCACGAAATTTCAAACCGTTCTTCAGATATGTTAAAGGGAAACAGCCAGCTAGGGAGGAGGTAGGACCGCTGGACGAAGGAGACAGGAAGGGAGCGGTGAAGGAGGAGAAAGAAGTCGCAGAAAGACTCAACATGTTCTTCTCGTCTGTATTTACAAACGAAGACACAACCAACATACCGGAACCTGAACAAATATTCAATGGAAATCAAGCAGAAAAATTAACATCCATGGAAGTGAGCCTTGATGATGTACACAGGCAGATAGAAAAACTTAAAACTGACAAATCCCCGGGTCCGGACGGAATCCATCCCAGGGTTCTGAAGGAATTAAAGGAGGAGATAGCGGAACTACTGCAGCAAATTTGCAACCTATCCTTGAAAACAGGCATGATCCCGGAGGATTGGAAGATACCCAATGTCACGCCCATCTTTAAAAAGGGATCAAGAGGTGACCCGGGAAACTACAGACCAGTGAGTTTGACTTCGGTTCCGGGGAAACTGACGGAAGCACTGATTAAAGAACACATCGATGAACATCTGGAAAGAAACGAACTTTTGAAAACAACCCAACATGGTTTCTGCAGGGGGAGATCGTGCCTAACGAACTTATTGCACTTCTTCGAAGGAATTAACAAACGGATGGACAGAGGAGAC
This sequence comes from Geotrypetes seraphini, assembly GCF_902459505.1. Lineage (NCBI taxonomy): Eukaryota > Metazoa > Chordata > Amphibia > Gymnophiona > Dermophiidae > Geotrypetes > Geotrypetes seraphini. The sequence goes on from NC_047085.1 coordinate 372,212,242, forward strand.
CCCATAGACATCATATACCTTGATTTCCAAAAAGCCTTTGACAAGGTGCCTCACGAACGTCTACTCCGGAAACTGAAGAACCATGGAGTGGACGGAGACGTACATAGATGGATCAGAAACTGGTTGGCGGGTAGGAAACAGAGGGTAGGGGTGAAGGGCCACTACTCGGACTGGATGGGGGTCACGAGTGGTGTTCCGCAGGGCTCAGTGCTCGGGCCGCTGCTATTTAATATATTCATAAATGATCTAGAAACAGGGACGAAGTGTGAGATAATAAAATTTGCGGACGACACCAAACTATTTAGAGGAGCTCGGACTAAAGAGGACTGCGAAGAATTGCAAAGATACTTGAACAAACTAGAGGAATGGGCGACGAGATGGCAGATGAAGTTCAACGTTGAGAAATGTAAAGTATTGCATGTTGGAAACAGAAACCCGAGGTACAACTATACGATGGGAGGGATATTATTGAATGAGAGCAACCAAGAAAGGGACTTGGGGGTAATGGTGGACATGACAATGAAGCCGACGGCACAGTGCGCAACAGCCGCTAAGAAAGCAAATAGAATGCTAGGCATAATCAAGAAGGGTATTACAACAAGGACAAAAGAAGTTATCCTGCCATTGTATCGGGCGATGGTGCGCCCGCATCTGGAATACTGCGTCCAATATTGGTCTCCGTACCTTAGGAAGGATATGGCGTTACTCGAGAGGGTTCAGAGGAGAGCGACACGCTTGATAAAAGGGATGGAAAACCTCTCATACGCTGAGAGATTGGAGAAACTGGGTCTCTTTTCCCTGGAGAAGAGGAGACTTAGAGGGGATATGATAGAGACTTATAAGATCATGAAGGGCATAGAGAGAGTAGAGAAGGACAGATTCTTCAAACTTTCGAAGAACAAGAGGACACTTGGAAAAGTTGAAAGGGGACAGATTTAAAACGAATGCTAGGAAGTTCTTCTTTACCCAACGAGTGGTGGACACCTGGAATGCGCTTCCAGAGGGAGTAATAGGGCAGAGTACAGTACAGGGGTTTAAGAAAGGATTGGACAATTTCCTGCTGGAAAAGGGGATAGAGGGGTATAAATAGAGGATTACTGCACAGGTCCTGGACCTGTTGGGCCGCCGCGTGAGCGGACTGCTGGGCATGATGGACCTCAGGTCTGACCCAGCAGAGGCATTGCTTATGTTCTTATGTTCTTAATAGGCGGAGAGTATTTGTGCTAATCAACATAGTTCCATTAACATGAGCTAACTGGCTAGCGTGTGAGCCCATACCATCTACAAAATGGGTGTAGGTAAGTGCTCACATACTAAATACTGTATTTTAATTGCCAGATGCTAATAGCAACATTAGTGTATCACTATTAATACAACAAAACACCCAAAACAAAAAGGATATTTTTTTTTTAATAGCTGCGGTAAAAATGGCCTTAGCGTGCAGGGAAAGACAATGGAAGGGCATGCTAAGGCCACTTTTTAGTGCAGATATAATAGGTTTGCCAGGCAGAATTTCAAGGTTCTTATACATTTTTGAGAGGATGTAAATTATCGGTATTACTGGATAGCTAACAGTCAAAAAGTCTAGCACTTTGTTAATGAGGTAACTGGCAGTTTTAGAAGCATAGTAAAAGTGCTCCTAAGAAAAGAAGATGATGAAAGTCTTTTAAAAATGCTGGAGATCTTTAGCAATGTAGATGAGAGTAAATGAGCAGGATAAGCTGGTTGGAATTTATCTGCTGTCATATAGTATATTACTTTGTAGGTACCGTATATACTCAAATATAAACCAGGATTTTGGGGCCAAAAAATTGGCCCAAAAATGGGGGACCCGGTTTATATTCGGGTCAATGTCCCCTCCCAGAATTTTTTTTTTTAAGCCCGCCATTGCCAGGCTCTACCCCTGCCTCCCTCCCTGCCCTAGCCTCATAGGGTACCTCATCTTGGCGATCCATGGTGGAGGTGCAGCGGGCAGGAGTGAACTTCCCAAGTTCCTGCCCTGCTGCTAACCAGCTGCCGCAAGTTCCGCTGAGCAACACGAGCAGGAGCGCAATTTGGCGCTGCTGCTCGATACTGAGAGGAATCCTGACAGGGGAGGGAGGAAGGAAGGAAGGGAAGGGGGCTGGTGCAATGCCTGACAGGGGAGAGAGGGAAGGGTACTGGATGCAGAACCTGACAGGGGAGGGAAGAATGGAAAGATGCTGGGCGCAGAGCCTGACAGGGGAAGGGAGGAAGGAAGGGGGCTGGGTGCAGAGCCTGACAGGGCAGGACACTTGAATATTAAGCCACCCGACTTGTATTCAAGTCAACCAATTTTCCTCCTTTTTGAAGGGAAAAAGTGGGTCTCGACTTATATTCGAGTATATACGGTATATCCAGTAACATCCATAAGCTTATAGAACATACAACAATTTTCTGATTTGAAAGTATGCCATAAATCATTTTTTTTCCAATAAATATCAGTGTGTCCTGATAAAGAGCTCCCAGCCACCCTTCAGGAGTGGAACATTTCAGTCCTTTGTCCATTGTCAGACCTCTGTCCCATATTTTGCAAGAGCACATAGCATAACACAAGCAGAGTGCCTAAACTGTGTGTTAGTCAGTAGAAGGATCTGAATTCATGCAAAACCCTAGTGCTTCATATTTAGAAGCCACTAATTGTTGATGAATTCTATACTGTATTATTTTTTTTTTTTTTACAAATAATTTTGAAATATGGAGATATATCTTGGCAAATTTATTTATTAAATGTCCAGTTGCAGGCAGCCACTTTTATTTTGGATTGTTTGTTTTTCAGAGAAACAGAGAAGCACTTTAACCACTATGGAAGGAAATATTGATTTTTGTGGAGTTGCATAAATTCAAAAACTGTATGTAACTGTGCTGGTGTAAGGATTGACAAGATTTTAATGGTGATGTGTTGTTGTTTTTTTCTGTTTTCAGAAAAACTGTACAACTCCAATGGTCGGGAGCTGAGGCGGGCCCTCTTCTCCCTGAAACAAATATTTCAGGTAAGTGGGTGAATCAGTTAATGAGCTTGATATTGTTTATAACCTAAAACCACTCAACCCAGCGGTATATATAACTCAATCACAAAAATCCTGTGTAATACCACTTATTCAGAACAATACACATCAGTGTTGTTAGCCCTTAAAAATTATAGGCTTATTTTAGGCCTCAGAGTCGGAGCCTACGCACAGCAGTTAAATCACAAGCTGAGATGATCCGCGTAGTTGTAACACTCCTGCTCCAATCATTGGCCAATAATTACTTTTTTTTTATAGTGTTTGTATAAAGCTTATTACTTAAACCCTTCACCAAGCAATTCTGAAGATAAACTATTTCATTACATGTCACTACATGTCATTAATGTCTGTCTGCCGACACGGCCAGTTCCCGCGAAACGCTGGCCGCGTCAGCAGACAGACATTAATGACATGTAGTGTCTAAAGACAAGTTTTGTGGTCTATTTTTTCAAATCTTGGAAACATATGCAAAGTATTTTTCTGAAGACTTTTGAGTGTTTTTGAAGAAATAGTTTATCTTCAGAATTGCTTGGTGAAGGGTTTACGGTAAGTAATAAGCTTTATACAAACACTATAAAAAAAAAGTAATTATTGGCCAATGATTGGAGCAGGAGTGTTACAACTACGCGGATCATCTCAGCTTGTGATTTAACTGCTGTGCGTAGGCTCCGATTCTGAGGCCTAAAATAAGCCTATAATTTTTAAGGGCTAACAACACTGATGTGTATTGTTCTGAATAAGTGGTATTACACTTGATATTGTTTAGTCATGAAATAAATGTGTGCTGTTTCCAGACATTTCTTCATGTGACACTTCATCTCAGTGCCAAATGCAAGAAAAAATTCCCATGTAAAGGTATCCATTCAAGATAGCAGATATATACTTTTGCACATCCATTTCCTTTAGCTATAGAGGAGTACGCTTCTACTGTTCCTTTGATTTTAACAACAAATCTCACGGATAACTTAAAACTCACACATTCAGTGCTGCTGTCCATACAGGCAGGGGTACTGAATATCTGGACAGTGCAGTCACTGGTACTGGCTCTGACATGTAGAAAGCAGTTCTATAAAGAAGTGCCTATATATAGGCACCAAGAAGGCACTTAGGCCTAGTGGTTAGAGCAGTTGCCTCGGCAGCCTGAGGTTGTGAGTTTGATTCCCACTGCAGCTCCTTGTGGCTCTGGGCAAGTCACTTAACACTTCATTGCCCCATGTAAACTGCTTTTATTGTGTAAACCACACAGAAAAGGCAGTATATTAAGTCCCATCTCCTTTACTCTATTTGAAGCTTATTCAATGAAAGAAAGAAATGCCTGTTCTCCTTCATAGAAAACTAGTGTAGCAGCGCCAATAAATGTATATAATTTAGGCATGACCTCTCACACCAACCATAGACCTAGTGTATGTGCTTGCTCCGAGACAGCTGAAATAAAAATCACATGGGCAAATTATAGCATTCTATAATTTTTGCATGCAGCTGTGTGTATTCTGTATGTATCCTGTTGTACCACATTATCACATTTAGGTGCCATGTTGCAGAATAGTGCATGGTTAGAATATTGGCTCCACATGCATATATACCAGGTGCAGGGTTTCTCAACCCAGGCCTTGGGACACAGCTAGCCAATCAGATTTTCAGGATATGCACAATGAAGATTCATGATAATTGATTTGAATACAATGGAGATAGTACATGCAGATCTCTCTCGTGCATCTTCATTGTGGATATCCTGAAAACCTGACTAGCTCATTGTGTCTGAAGGATTAGGTTGAGTACTTTTGGGCATAGCAGGAGTGTGAGGCACCCAGGGCGGTGCCCCCCCCCCACCGTGCCTTTCTTGTGAACCCCCCTCCCGTTCCTTGCACGCCCCCAAGCCACACTCACGCCCTCCCTTCCCACCCCTGTACCTCTTTAAATCTTCGCCAGTGTGAGCAGCTTCTCCAGTCTGCTGCTCGCACTGGTATTGGCTTTCCCTGTAATGTCACTTCCTTGCCCCAGGACCAGGAATTGATTTCAGAGGGAGCCAGGTCGGCGTGAGCAGCAGGCCAGAGTAGTTGCTCGCACTGGCAAGGGAGAAAAGGAAAGGGATTGGGATGCTGCCTTTTTGTAGTTAAACAACCAGACTCAAAATGGGTTACATATATACAGGTACATATTTTGTATCTGGGGCAATGGAGGATTACCGTATATAGTCGAATATAAACCAACCCAAATTTAAACCGAGGCAACCTTTTCCACCAAAAAGGAGGAAAAAATATTGACTCGTATATAAACCGGGAGGAGGAGTTATATTCAAGTGCGCTGCCCTGCCAGACTCTATTCCCTGCCCCCCCCCTCCTGATGTCTTGCAGGCCTCCGCCAAGCCTGCCGTAAGATCTGGTGGTCCAGCGGTGAACCAGGGCAGAAGCGCTTTTCATACACTCCTGCCCTGTAAAGAGCCACTGTTTCAATGGCAACTGCGAGACCGCGGAAACTCGTGAGATTGCTGTAAGAATTCGCACAGCCATTCAGAGAGTGGTCCCGTGGCTTGAAAAAATTACACATTAAAGTAAAATGCGCCACGAATGTAAGGGGGTGGGAGGGAGGGAGATAGATGCGGCCGGTAGGTAGGAAGGAGGGAGGGGGCCGCGCGTGATCGGTGACCGTGCGCATTCCCTCCCTTAACTGCGGAGACAAAGCCATTCACCGCTCCATGGTGAGCACTTCCCCCCCCCCACCATTTAGTCGAGTTACCTGTGGCTACTGGCGGCTAGCCGCGGGTAACAGCCACCATGTCATTCTCTACAAGACAGTAAGCTGTCCTGGGAAAGGAAGTTTTAGTCTCTGACAGTTGGTCAAAAATATATTAAAAGTAATTAAATGAAAAAATAACATCTTAATTCTATTTATATTTATTAACCTTTATAAACACAGGTACCAAACTACTTTATCCTGAATTAAAAATACAATTCTTTTTTCTGCCTTTGTTTTCTGGCCATTCACTTCTCTGGTTTCTGCTTTCCTCCATCTTAAGTCTCTTTGAAGGATTTTTCTCTCCTCCTTTTTCCTTTGGCTTTCTTCAATTAATTTCCTTTGTCCAGATTTAACTCATTCTTACTAGCTAGACTTAAAGCTCCCTCTTTTTTACGGTCTACCAACAACTTTCTATCTCTTTCCTTCACCTTGGCTTTCCTATTTTACTTCCCCTAATTCTCAGTTTAACTCTGCCTTCTTTCTCTACCCCTTCTATCCTTTCTTTCTCCTTCCATCATTATCTCTCTCCTTTCTGTCTCTCCACTCTTCCATTCAGCATCTGCCCCCTTCTATACGGCATTTCCACACTTTCTCTCCCCTTCCATCAGTATCTCCCTCCTGTGTCCCTTCCCTCTTCCATACAATCTGCCCCTTTCTTTCTTTTCATTTTCCCCTTCCATCATTTCCCTCCTGTCTCTCCCCTTTTCCACCCATGCTTCTGTCTCCCTCCTTCTGTACAGCTTATTCTCTCTCCCCTTTCCATCTAGAATCTCCTCTCCCTCACCTTCCATCAATATTTCCATCCTCTTTGTATCTTTCACCTTCCATACAACGTCTTCCCCCCTCCCCTTCCATCCAGCATCTCCCCTTTCACTTCCCTTGTTCCATCATTTCTCTCCTCTCTTTACCCCACCCTCTAACATCTGGCCTCTTTCTCCCCCTACCTCAAACAATTTCCACCAGCTTCTGACCCCCTCTTTCTCCTCTCACTCCATTCCCACCAGTGTCTACCCTATCTCTCCCCCAGCCCTCTTCCACCAGCGTCTGTCCCCTAACATCCCAACTGCTGATGCTGTTTTCCTGAAGTACCAGCAGCAGCAAACTAAAACAAACCGGCTACACAACTTTCCCATACATATCTGCGGTTGCTGGCTTTGCTCTGGAAGAAGTGACATCGGAGAGGGCGGACCGGTAGCCACGGGTAAGTATGGGAAGGTCCCGTGGCCAGTTTCTTTCAGTTTGCTGCTGCTGCGTTTGCTGCTTTTGGAAAGCAGCAGCAGTGGCATAAGATGGAAGAGGGAGAGGTGCTGGTCCAGACTCCACCGGCTGTACAGTGGGGCTAAATGGCTGCGTGGTTTCCTGTTAAAAGTTGCACAGCCGCACATGATAGAGGGAATGCTGCAAGACAAGGAAAAAATGTCCATGGAATTTAAAAAAATTTATTCTGGATTTTTTTCTACTTTTCCTAAGCAGCTTCAAGAGATGCCTTTTATCAGACATCGTGGAGATTGCTCCTTCTTGTTTTGTTCCCCTACAGCCCAGACAAAAATGCTGAAGCCATAACTATTTTCTGTAACAATTCACAGTTTTCTATAACATCCACAGTTTTAGTGTCTCATTAACCAATGTGATAAATCAGAAAACCAAAATATCTCTGTTTAGAGAAGGCTAATTTATCCCAAACAGTGAACTTGCTTCCCTATGGGAATAGCTGAAGGGACAGAGACAGCTGGAGAGCATGATTCGTTCAAGAGAAGAAATCTCAGCTAATCCTTCTAGTGACCAAAATGGTTTACTGTATTTGTTAACAATGACTTCCCTTCAAAAGACAGATTTAGGAAAAGGAAGTATATATAAAAAAGCAAAGTCAATCCACATTGAAAGAAGTGAACAAACCCTTACGGTGGCTATGAGCATTTTCAAGGACCACACAGACATCTGTGTACTAGATGTGAACTGATTCTACAGAAAACAGTAATCATTTTCCTTCACTGGTTAAAAAAGCATTTCAGATTATTGTTTAAAAATAGGGTACCATATGTTGTATTCTGGAACCTTCTGGGCCTACTGGAAGGCATTATTACCATGCCACTTCCACTTTAATACTCTATTTGATATATAAACTTCTGTTCTGGCTCAGAACGGAAGATCTTTATCAAAGTTTAAAGGAATGAGTCTATGTCAAATGTCCAAATTCCATTGCTCTCTCATGTGCTTTATCCATTACCATATTAATCTTGATAATGAATAAACCAGAATTAATTAGATGTATTATCAGATTCCCCTAAGATATGAAGCATGGAAATTGTCTTGCCATGAAATTGTTACCTTTATTTTGATTGTGCTCAGACCTTAAGGCTTCATAAATTTTCATTTTCTATTTATTTTTTTTAAATAGGGGAGGAGGTAATTTTGAGTTGCCTGGCTAGGTTTAAAATCCATAGCTACTTTTTGTGCCTGTGCACCCTCAAATCATTTTGAGAGGGAACATGGAAAATCAATGCCGTGTGACATCTGCAGGTACAAAAGTTCTTCTGGAGGTGAGAGGCAGAAAAAGAGTGATCTTTTCATAGCTAGAAAAAAAAAAGAGAGAATGGATGTTGACTGGTCAGTACTGGAAAAGCGAAGATAAATGCTGAATCTGGCTCTGAGCTTATGGATGATTGGGAAAAGGAAGAAGAATAAATGTCATGTTCTCAATCAACATGAAGTTTATAGAATAGTTTATTTATCATTTTTTGTAACCATATAAACTTGTAAACCAGACATTATTCATAAAATCTCACAAAGACCAACCTCACAGTTTGCATGTCTGTTTGGGTTTCCCAGTCATACTAGCAATTAAGGTGAGCAGGTCCGTTTTTTTAATGATAACCTGTTGCCCTTCAATCCTGGTGTAAATGGGAAAACCCAAACCGGCATGCAAAGTCAGTTTATAACTACTCAAGTCCCTGTTTGAGCACTGTTTTTTTAAAGGCATTCCTCAGCAAACCCTCTGCTGGCTAAGGCAGATTCTGGGATTACAGAACACTGTCTAGTTTTTGGGTCCTGAAGGTGTTGATGGGGTGATGGATGCTCATCTTCAGGGCCCTACACTGCTATCCACTTGGGACCTAATTCTCCATAGGCCACCGATTTCGGCTGCCGGCTCTTCACGTGTCAATCATGCATCGGTATCCTATGGAGAATCACATCTAATTTTCTCACAGACACCTTAAATGTAGGCCAGCATTTTAGAGGCCTAGATTTAAAGCATCTGTCTCACACCTATGAAGACACACAGGGACACCTACTGATGGCCAAGGCCACTTACGGGGGAAATCATGCCCACACCACACCTTGGGCTTCTGTAAGCATCTCTACTCATCTCTTTAGGTACGCGACATATGCCTACAATGTAGGCGTCCTTCCCCTTTAATAAAAACAATATGCATCTTGATTGGCTGTCAGACAGCAGTAGGATGCCCACCGCTGCCTACCATCGGGACGTGTGTTTGCAGAATCAAGCCCTTTGTGTGTACATTTTTCAAGCTCTCCATTCCTTGATGAGGGGGTGGTTAGAAAATATATCCACAGTGTGTAATGATGTATAACTGGCTTTGATGGCAAATTTAAGAAACAACTTCAAATTGTAGTTCTTCCCCGATTTCCCTGTCTATCCCTATATTGTATATCTCCCTGCTTAAAAAAAAAAATTTTTTGTTCATTGTTTTGTAATCTTTGAAAAAAGCGATTTAATCAAATACGAAATAAACTTGAAACTTAAAGGTATACCAACTTTGGTTATGCAACTAGATCTGTCAGCTGCCTTTGATTTGGTCAATCATGACATTTTGTTAGATTATCTCAAATCGAAATCTCAGGTATAGTTTTTCAGTGGTTCTTTGGATTTCTGAAGCACCATACATTGCAGATAGTATGGAATAAAACCCCTGTGGTGTCATGAAAGATGACTTGTGTAGTCCCACAAAGCTCACCCCTTTCTCCAATGCTTTCAAAGTATACTTAAGTGAACTGCACCTCGTGCTTTGAAATAATATAATTTTCTTGTGCTGTTGATGCATATTTAATATTTCCTGTGGAGAGGAGTTTCCAAGAGACTATATCACGGATGCCAAAGGTGTTTGATTCCATCTCAGTATGGATGCTGTTAAATGGTTTGAAAATTAACCCGGAAAACAAATATTCTGTGGGTAAAACAGTACTGTATACTGTATACGAATATAAACAGAGATTTTTGGGCCCAAAAATGGGGGTCTCGGTTTTTATTCAAGCCACCAGCTGACTACCGGCACTCTTCCATTCAGCATCTGCCCCCTTCTATACAGCATTTCCACACTTTCTCTCCCCTTCCATCAGTATCTCCCTCCTGTGTCCCTTCCCCCTTCCATACAATCTGCCCCTTTCTTTCTTTTCATTTTCCCCTTCCATCATCTCCCTCCTGTCTCTCCCCTTTTCCACCCATGCTTCTGTCTCCCTCCTTCTGTACAGCTTATTCTCCCTCCCCTTTCCATCTAGAATCTCCTCTCCCTCACCTTCCATCAATATTTCCATCCTCTTTGTAATTTCACCTTCCATACAACGTCTGCCCCCCTCCCCTTCCATCCAGCATATGCCCTTTAACTTCCCTGTTCCATCATTTCTCTCCTCTCTTTACCCTACCCTCTAACATCTGGCCTCTTTCTCCCCCTACCTCAAACAATTTCCACCAGCTTCTGACCCCCTCTTTCTCCTCCCACTCCATTCCCACCAGTGTCTACCCTATCTCTCCCCCAGCCCTCTTCCACCAGCGTCTGTCCCCTAACATCCCAACTGCTGATGCTGTTTTCCTGAAGTACCAGCAGTAGCAAACTAAAACAAACTGGCTACACAACTTTCCCATACATATCTGCTTTCCGCTGAACTCCTACATCACCCTCTTGCATTCAGGCCAATTCTTCACCCCTCCTCCCGAGCTGCTATCTGCAGCCCCCACCCCCTCAATGAAGTTGATATTCAAAATACATGCCTCCATGCACAAGCCTCCATATACTCCTGTGTGCTGCCACTGATCCGCTGACCATGCACGGGCACGACCACCCCCCCCCCCCCCCCCCCCCGAAGTCACTGATTTTCATTCAGTCTCAGAAGCTGCTGCTGACGATCCACTCTTCATGCATCGAGCTGCCAATCTCAACCCCCCTCTGTTCGCTGGCCCACACTTGGAGCCGCTGACCACCATTCACTCCCGAGTACTGCCGCCGCCAATCCACTAACCATGGACGGGCCCAACCACCCCCTGGCTGGCGATCCACTATACTGTATGTTGAACCAGTGCAGAAGCTTGAACATCTCTGCATGCTCAAAGTCTCCCAGTACCCGCTAGTGCTGCCTGATTCACCGATTCAAATCAATTCACCGATTCACTTTGGTGAATTGATTCAAATCGATTCATTTTCTTAAAAAAGTGGACTCTCTGATTAAGTGACCAACCCTCCTCCCTGCATGACTTCAGGCTTCTTAAAGCAGGAGTGGCAGCACTCTGGCAGCGAAAAGCCTGTCCTAAGCTCTGCTTCTTACTGGCTGTCCACTGATGCTGCTGCTCCTGCTTTAGGACGCCTGATGTCAGAGCTCACGGTAGTGGGGGGTCGGTCGGTCGGTACGGAAGTGCTGCATAGGTGCCAGCAATGTGGGTACTCTCGGCTCTAGGGGGGCTCCCTAAAGGTCGGCATGTTTTCCCCTCGTTCCATCGTCGTCTGGGTCTCCCCTGGCCTCCAGGTCTCACCTTATAAACTAATTATGGCCTGCAGAGGATCGCCGGTGATATAGTAATTCTATTAGGCTGCCATCGGCCTCCTCTGCATGTTACCTCTACTATGGTCTGTCCCAGACCAAAACAGGATGTGATGTCAGAGGAGGGGCGGTACTGCAGCAGAAGGAACATGCAGCAGAGGCCGACGGCAGCTTGAATCGTTACAGCACCGGTGATCCTCTGCAGGCCATAATTAGATTTGAAAGTGGGACCGGGAAGCCAGGGGGAAGCCGGATGATGGTGGAGAGAAGGGGGAAACATGCCAGTCTTCAGGGGCATCCTGGTGTAGCTATTAGAAGTACACAGAGGGAGGAAGTGGGTCCAAAGAGGGGGCATATGCTGGACTGAGGGGAGGGAAGGGAAAGAAATAATGGGTCTGAAAATAGAGGAGAGGGAGAGAGATGGTGGACAATGGGATGGAAGGAAGGAAAAGAAATGGAGAGAAGTTGGATCCAAGGGATGGTGTGAAGGGAGGGGGTAGAGATACTGAATAGGAGGGTAGTTGGGAAAAGAAAGGGAGAGACACGTACATGTTTCGGCCACTAGGCCTGCCTGAGGAGTCTTGAGAATCACAGAACAAAAATGAACTCACTGCCAAAGATACATGGACGCTAGCAATATTCAAATGAAATTAGCGCGTTGAACAACTCAAGCGGACCAAGATCGGGGCGTCTCACATTAATTGGCAGTGAGTTCATTTTTGTTCTGTGATTCTCAAGACTCCTGAGGCAGGCCTGGTGGCCAAAACATGTACGTGTCGAGTCATTTGAATCATTGACTTCTTCACATTATTTATCCTAAATTTATTGGCATACTTCTATTGATAGCAGCTGAATATTGTGCACTGTCGGTAGAATTATCCATACAGCTTGGTTCATTCCCCACCCTCGTTTGGCCCTAGAGCTACCCGGATAGTTCCTGGGTTGTATGAAGGAATTTTCAGCAGCACTGTTGAGGTAATTCTCAAAATGTTGCCTAAAGATAGGCCCCAGGATGAGTCGGGCTAGGCACAAGTTCTGTATTGGTTACTATGTGTGAAATTGCCGTTATAGTTATGCACCTAACTTGAGACATGAGTACTTAAAGCTGACTCCAAACCGTTGGTAGGCACATGACTGCTAGCATTCTAGAATCCATGCATGTAAGTTCTAGTTATGCTCCTGACCCACTCATTCCCTTCCCAGATCCACTCCTCCTTGCAGTTGCGAGCAATGAATTTTACGCGCACAATTTGTAGAATCGTAAAGGCAGTTACATGTGTACTTGCCAATTACTGTCATTTAAGACCAATGCAAGCCAATAATTGATTAGCAGAAGGCAGGGCAGTCGGAAAGGACCTGAGCGACTGGTCTTCAGCAGTCGCTTGTTTCTGATCGGCCAGCCCAGTCGGTGTTGCAGGGTTTTGGTTTGTGAATAGCTGCCTGCCATCATTTGAGTGCCGTTCCCCCTCATTTGCATGTGCGGATCGAAAGATGTTCGGGACACAGGTTAGTGAATTGGGTCAGAGGGAAATCGGGTCGCAAAGGGCACGCAAACCAATTGATACACAATCGGTTTGCTTGCTTTGTAAATGTTGAGAAAACTGGCAATTACGTGTCTTAAGTGCACTACGCATTATTCTATGAGAGGTAGCATGGGAGTACCTTAGCATATCACTGCAAGAGGAGTGTACAATTCAGTGAAACATGGGAGGGGCATGGGGGTGTCTCCAACTTATGCATTCAACTTATATATATATATATAACAATTATATTCCAAAAGTTACTCATTGAGCTGGCAAGTGTTTGTGCCTAAAGTTTGGCACATATTGGAGTATTTATGCTAGCGTTCTATAACAGCAATTACATGTGTAATTGCCGATTATAGACTTCTCACTTAGCACGAATCATCCCTGTGCCTAAATTTAGGTCCCGCACGTTGCATGGCCCTTTTATGCCTGCCATTCACCTGGTAGAACTAGTCACGTCCTAAATATAGCTGCACCAATTTGGGTTTATCTAGTGTTCTGTAATGGTTTCTCGGTGCACAAATGCCATTAGAAAATTGGCAGCTCAGCACATGGCATTGGCATGTCTTACTGGAGGCACTGAGTTATCGAATTGCCCCCTATCCCCCCACACCTTTTCAGTAAGCCATGGTAGAGGTTTCTATCGTGGCCTGGAGCGCTAAATGCTCTGACACTGCTCCGATGCTCAAAGAGTTTTTATGAGCATCGGAGCATTTAGCGCCCTGGGCCATGGTAGAAACCTCTACCGTGGCTTAGTAAAAGAGGGCCTAAGTAACTTGCTCAAGATTACGATGTGTGGCATTGGATTTGAGCCTATTTTCCCTTGTTTTCCATCCCATTTCTCTAATCACTAGACCGGTGTTCTTCAACTGCCGGTCCATGGACCTGTGCTGGTCCGCAGAAATTTCCTACCGGTCCACAGGGCCGGCACGTGCATCGGGCCCGAGACGGTGTTCTTCAGCCGCCGGTCCGTGGTGCGATCGATGTGGCATTATCGGGCAGCCTTCTCTCTGATGAGGCGCAGGACATGCGAGGAGTCAGTGCCCGCTGCTTTGTGCACTGCGTCAGTGAGGAAGAGGGAGCCGGCCTGAAGATAACACCGGGGGTGGCATAAAACGGCCAGGCAGGAGCAGGCCAGAAGTTAAGGCACAGCATGGAGGGAGGGAGACAACAAATGAAGGGAGAACAATTTTAGTTTTAAATTTAGTGATTGAATTGTGTCAGTTTTGAGAATTTACACCTGCTGTCTATATTTTGCACTGTTCAGGAAGAAATGAATTTGTTTCTATTTCTCTGGGGTTGTACTGCATAAAGAGTCTTGAATCTTAAGGTATTGTTTGTATATATTAGTACTTTCAGACTGTGGGCCCGTATTTGCATAGGGGTTATCTGTGTTCTGGTAGGAATGAATGTTGAGAAGCAGACGTACAGAGTGCTTTGTGTAGTTTAATTTTGCAGTTAACCATTATGTGTTGTTCATAAGATTATATTGTGTGTATGTATGAAAAATGAATTGGAAAACATGGTGTTGCAATTAGTACTATTATGGGGCGGAGATATGCAGGATCTGGACCACAACTTAGCCCAGGGTTCTTCAACCGCTGGTCCGCAAAATAATTCTTTTATTTCCGCCTGTCCATAGATGTCAGAAGGTTGAAGAACACTGCACTAGACTACTCCTTTGCTCCATTGCAGGTTGACGTAGCTCGTTTCGGGCAGCAGACAGAAACTCATGGGGGGCATTGTCACTTTACAGATCATCCTTTTTGGTGCTGTTGATTTTCGCTGCTACTGTAGCATTTGATTTATGCTGTAATATATCTGATTTCCTTGACTTTGAGAATTACTTTTCTCTCTGTTTTTTGAAACTCCCTTTCTCTGGCTGGCAGGATGACAAGGATTTGGTCCACGAGTTTGTTGTCGCAGAGGGCTTGACTTGCCTGATTAAAGTGGGAGCTGAGGCCGATCAGAACTACCAGAACTATATTCTAAGAGGTAAGTCAGCTCAAAGATATTTTCTACTATGCCAGTCAACTGTCATCCCATGTTTCTGATTGTTCTTTTTGACTTTTTATTTTTCCATGACATCATTATTTCAATGTATCAATAGATTTATATATATATATATATATGTGTGTGTGTCAATTGTTTTGTTTATTAAAAATGTGGTCTATGTGTATGTTTCTCTATATTTTGACATGATTTTAAATGTTTTTATGTATTGTATATGTCCAATAGTGTCCCCTGAGGAAGGCGTCTTCTAAACACCGAAACTGGGATCCTTGTTGGGAGTACTTGATTCTTTTTTTTTAATATCTTTATTAGATTTTCAAACTGCAATTGTGCAACAAGTAATTCATATACATAAAATATCACAAGATAAGCATAATAAACTTTCAGACATTAATATACAATTTAATTTTTCCCCACCCTCCCACCCAATACTCAAATAAAATAAAACCCACAAGAAACTATATATATATATATATACCCTGAATCAAGTTCCAATGCAGCTCCCTCCCCCCCCCCCACCAACCCTGAATGTGTATGTTTACAAGTCTATAAAATAAAATCAATTATTATTCCTTACAAAATTTAGCCAATGGCTCCCAAACATCCATAAACTTTCTGTAATGCCCTTGCTGTATGGCCATGAAACGTTCCATTTTAAAAATTGATTCAAATAAAGACTTGACATTGGTTGAAAAGACGCCTCCCTTGCCTTTCTGCTTGTCTGCTTATATTTCAAGGCGAGGTGCTCTTCTGTCTGCCTGGCTTTTTTTTATTACAAATGTTAAAATCAGCATAAAGGATTGTACCAGTGAAACATTTTTATATCTCTCAGTGTCACAACAGAACATTCACTTTCAAGAGATGACAATTTTTTTTTTTTTTTTTTCTGAACGATATTGTCAACATTTCAGAAGAGATATTACATTTGTATTATGTGTATAAGGTACAGCTCTTCCAGGCCATGAAACCTGAATTAGCAAAGGTTCAAAGAAGGGCAACCAAAATGATTAAGAGGATAGAACTCCTGACCTATGAAGAAAGACTTAAGTGTGTTAGGGCTCTTCAGCTGGCAAAAGAGGCAACTAAGAGGGGATATGATAGAGGTCTACAAAATCCTGAGTGAAGTGGAACTGGTAAATGTAACTCAATTGTACAAAGACTAGGGGGCACTCAATGAAGTTACATGGTAATACTTTGAAAACAAATAGAAGAAAATATTTTTTTTCATTCAACGAACAATTAAGCTCCCTCCTGCTGGGGATTATTTAGGGGTTTGCGGCATGAGGGATTGCACATCCCTCCTGCTGCGGACAGTGTGTGTGTGGGGGGGAGAGAATGGGTAGTGCCAGGGGAGAGTGGGCATCCCTCCTGCTGGCCAACATGTGGTGGGGTTCGGGAGTTCCCTGCCACAGCCGCTCAGCTGATCCCAGAAAGGAGATTTCCTTGCCATGATCAGTTCAGCGGCCAAGTCTATTTGAAATGTAGGCCAGCATTTTGCTGGCTTACATTTCAGGCACCTTTCGCAGCCCTAGGGAGACGCCTAGGGCCACTTAAGCTCACCTAAGGCCACTTCTGGCCTCATGCCCATGCCCAGCCTTGGGCGAGTTTAAGCATACCTAGGTGCCTCCCTGCACCCGCAATAGATGCCTACAGTGGAGGCAGCCTGCCTCAAGCTGTTTTTTGTTTTTAAACATGCATCCCGATTGGTTGGTTAGACAGCCTACTGCCACCTACAATCAGGACGCCGTATATAGAATATGGCCCTTTACTGTTATGTTGACCAAGTTGTTCTTTGTCCTCTGATCCACTGTAATCAACTTTGCTTGACAGCATTTAGTTTCAGTTGAAGGTTTTGAGCAACCTCAATTTGACTTCTCTTGAATGTCCTTTTGATGGCTTTAGGGCTAATTGCACCATCGCAGTTCAGGTATTTCAAATGATAGGTAGAGTCCATTGATTTCCTCTTCTCTTGTCAAGCTATGATTTCTTCTTAAGCCAAGCCACATGCGGATTGGTATGAATAAAATCTCTCTCTCTCAAACACACACACTCTCTTATTTACTTTATTTTTAAACGCCTACGTTAGTCTATTAATCTTTATGACTAGATTACATATGATAAGCTAGCTGCTTTTCTGTCCTAACCTAAACCTCAATGCTGATATGATGCATATTTCATGTTCACTTAAAATAGCTCTTTCCTTTTATCTGTCTGCAAAGGCAGCTGTAGATGGTATATCTGCACAGTGTTCTTGGAACTGGAAAGCAGCAGATAAAGGCTCGAAACAATAGCAATAGAATTCAAAACATCCTGGAAGTGAAAGCAAACCCAAACTCCTCTGTAACTTAAAAAGGCAGGGCAGGCCCAGAGGAATTTTATAAACTGATTACAACCAGATCTGCATAATGGACTATGTTCAACTTAGATTGGGACTAAAAACAATTTATGGCCAAAAGATATCCAGCAAGTTTGGCAAAGGAAAATGAATTGCATCCTGTTAACAGCCCCCCCACCCCCAAAAAAAACCCCCCAAAAACAAAACCTATCAAAAGCATGACTTAAAAGGTTCTTGTGCACAAGTCCCAGGAAACCCTATATAAACAATGTTACAGTTGTCAAGTGGGCACAAAATTATGGCCCATAAAGCCTTTTTAAAGTCATTCACTGTCAGCGTTGGATTCATTTGCTCAACAGTCTTAATTTGAAGTAAGAATGTTTAATCACTGCCTGAACATAAGTACACTTAAGTGATGTCGAAGGATCCAAAGATCCCAAGCTGGGAGCCACTGATATAGATAATGATGTTTTGATAATAGCTTTTATTTTGATGCACTGATGCTAAAGCCTGCTTTGGGCAAGGTTTTTTTTCTAGAAAGGCAAGATATTAAAATTATACATAACTCGTACATACAGTAAATATTGACTGCTATATCCAAAAAGTCATCACTTGTTTCTTTGTGGCCCAGGAAAGCATTGTTTTCAGTTGTATAGTCTTCTTTTCTCTTCCTTCCTCACCCCTCACCGTTACAATACAATGGGGCTCATTTTCAATAAAGAAAAATGTCCAAAATTTAGCATAAAGGGGCAGATAAATGTTTTTTTTTTTCTTACCAAACATTCCAATTTGCTATTTTCAAAATGTATTTCAGAGGCAGATTTCTATGATGGTAGTCTGCAGTGCGTCGAAATCTGAAGGCGGCTTGTTGGGGGTGTGGTTTGGGCAGGAATAGGATGGGCTTAGGATTTAGACATTTTTCTGCAATAATCAAACATTTTAGAAAACGTCTAGGACATAATTTAGATGTTTGGGGGCTAGACCCGTTTTAATAACATCAGTGCCAAAAGGGTGCCCACTTGAGGGATAAAGGCATGACCTCCCTTCCCTTCACTTCCCCAGTGGTCACTGATCCCCTTCCACCCCCCAAAGATGAGAATGAAAGAGTACATACTTGCCTATATGATAACTTCAGATGTTATGGCCAGTCCTAGTAGAGCAGCAAGCAGCTTCCTGTAGAAGCCTAGTAGTCAATGTAGTGAACTATAGAGATAGGGACTCAGGCTCATATCCCATTCTAACGACTACTCTTATGGTAGAATATGTGAGCCTTCCAAAACTCACCCAAATCCCACTGTACCTACATATAGGTGACAGCTGCAGGCATAAGGGCTACTGATGTGGTATACAGTTGGGTCCAGTAGGTTTTGGGTGGTATTGCAGGGCTCACCATATACTATAAGGGGGTTATTATGAGATGTATACCTGGGCTTTTTTAAGTGAGGTTCACTGCACTGCCCACCTAAGATGCCCCACGGCTCTGCTGCGATGTCTGTGTGGCCAGTCTACTAAAAATGTTGACACCCCCCCTACATTCTAATGGCTTGTTCTGTGCATTTTTCTTTTGGATTTACTTTTTTCAAAAATGATTCAAAAAGATACACGCACTGAGGACAAGCACATCTGAGAAATGGCCATTTTCGAAACAAAAAAGATAGGCATTTTTCTGTTTCGCAAATGGTCGTGTTCGCTACTGGATTTTTGTGTATGTTCCATAAAATGTCCAAACTCGGATTTGGATGTCATATCAAAAATGCCCCTCTATACCATACAATAAGGGGTTCATAATCAAAACTTTAAAACATCCAAAAACCAGCCTAAGGCGGCATTTGGACGTCCTAATAGCAGGGACATCCAAGTGCCGAAAATCAAAACTAACTTTCTGCACAGCACTTCTAAGCTGCTGTGTGTCCAGAGAGCAAAAGAGCATGTTGGCCGGTGTATTATGTGCAGGAATCGAGTGGGATTCAACCTGGACGTACCCCAGCCTTAATAATCAAAGCTTTCCTAGAAGGAATTTAGATGCCAGCAGTTAGACCTGTTTGAGTTGCATCTAAGTTCCACAAAGGTGCCCAAATTGACAAGAAGACCACTGGAGGATTTAAGGTATGAACCCCCCCCCATACTCCCCCAGTGGTCACAACCCCTCCCACCACCCAAAGAGCAAAAAACCCCAAACCCCAAAACCCGTAGGCATCCCATCAGCTGATTGCGACAGAAGGAATCTCTATCAGCTGAGCCAGTTTCGGGGATTCCTGGTTGCAAGGATCAGCTGAGCTGTGGAGCCCTGCACCCATCCTCCTGACATCCCCTGACATCCCAGATATCCCGCTGACATCCCCCACATCCTCCTGACATCCCCTTTATCTCACTGACATCCCGGACTTCCCCCGAAATGGCAATTTTGAGCCAATAAGGGCATTCGGCCCCTCCCACTGCATCCCAAGATGCTTTGGAAGGGGGAAGCCCCATTTGCAGCACGCAACCTTGTAGGCAGGAGGGAGTGAGCTTCCCTCTTTCTGTTTCCTTTCCAAAGGTACGGGAGGGGGGGTGGAGATGTAGAGGAGGCCCAGTAATGTTGGGGGGATGAGGGGGGCTGAGATGTCAGGGCATGTTGGGGGATGTCCAGGATGTCAGCGAGATGTGGAGGATGTCAGCAGGATATCGGGGATGTCAGTGGAATATCAAGGATGTCAAGGGAAGATCCAGGATGGAAGGGGATGTTGGGGGGATGGATGTGTGTAGGGCTCCATGGCTGATCCTGGCAGGGGAAATCTCCATTAGCTGAGCCGCCAGCTGATGGGGATTCCTTTTGCTGCAATCAGACAAGGTAGTTGGTGGGTATGTCTACAAAACTTGCTTTTGTACGTTTTTCGTGTGGATGTTTTTATTTTTGAAAATGGGCTAAAAAGATAGACGTCCTAAAGACCAAAACTTATACCTAGCTCATTTTCAAAATAAAAGATAAGATCTTTGGCAGCTTTGAAAATGGACATTTTTCCTGCTGGGTTTGTGGATGTCTTCCACAAAACATCCAACCTCAGACTTAGGCACATTTTTGATTACAGTAAGAAGACTAGCCATTTCAAAGTTACAGAGACATTCAGATCAAAAATAATAACCATAAAATAATTAACTTTCTACAGTTTCTAATACCAAAATCATCAGTTAACTGCAAAGCTAGAAAATAATTTTTTAAATAAAAATGTCTTCAGTTTCCTTCAAAATCACAAATAATGGTCTTCTGATCTTACATCCAAAGAAAGAGAATTATGAAAATGTAGACGTGAACATTTTTTTTTAAAAAAATGTTACTCATTTTACAGATGGAAAAAGTAAAATCAAAAAGTTATAATCTTGTGGAGACCTACTAGATGAAGAAAATAATAACAAACATTTCCAAGAGCTACCACATAGCCTTATCTCAATAGGGTGGTGGAACTCTGCTAGGGAGTATGTACTAATTCTCTTGCATTCCATAAAGACCCAACTCTTGTCAAAAATAGATGTTTTCTTAAAAACCTGCTTTCTCCAAGAGGTGCAAGGGGCTATATTTCTTTGCAGTTGTTTTGAAAAACTAGGGAGCGAGTACTTCAGGCTAGCTAATTCTTATGCCATCCAAGCTGTAATCCCTTTTTAAAGTGTTCACAGGCTTGTTCTGCTGTAGCAGCAGCATTTATTTTCCTTGGGTCAAAGCTTCCTTTTTGCAAAATAGCTTGGAATTGTTTTTAACAATTAACACTGAAGCCTGCTCATTAGTTTCAAAAGAACTTTCCTCATTCTGTGCTAAAGCTCTTCAACAGAGGATCAGTGTATAGATCAAGGGTGCCAAATGAATGTTGACTACGTAGAACCAAATGATTCAATTACACATCCTGTAGCTAAGAAACAAATTTAACAGTAGGGTATAGAAGGACATATAAAGGAGAGAGAAGGAGGCTGTGATATGGCTGAGTTGGCAGCCCAGCCCGTACAGTCCTCATTGCCGGTGATGCACCCTTGGCATTCCACATTGACCCAATTTAATAATGTATTTCCAAGCTGTCTTCACATATTTGTAATTCTTTTGTAATGTGAAGCTGGAAGGAAAGGCATATTCTTTCATTTGGGGGAAAATTTTTCATCTGTTCTTGATTGCAGTGTCCTCCTAGCAACATGCTTGAGCAACCAAGCAAATGTAGCCATGGGAATGCCAAGGGAATGCATCCGGTGACATCTTAGTCACCCAGTGTGCTACTCCGTCAAGAGGTCCCCAGTTCTTTTTCTTTTCATTCTCTGCAAAGCATAATCAGAGAAAATATCTAGTTACTTCATTGTGACCTTCAGATTTCTATTAACATTTTGCCCTGTTTTTCTTCTTTTATTGAATTAAGGATGTCTTTTCAGCATTGTCAACTGTAGTTACAAAGGGCTTCTATTTTCATATATTAACAAGACATTTATTCACTCAAGTGACAGAGTTGCCATTGGTAGGTTTCTGCAACAGCTTCAGCCATGACAAGAAGGCTGCTGGTGTTGCCCTGTAAAATAAAATCCTTTTCATATAATTTAGGTTTAATTACTTGCCTTTTCCAGATGGAAACATAATGGCAGATAAAGGCCAAATGGCCCATCCAATCTGCCCATCTGCAGTAACCATTATCTCTTCTTCTCTCTAAGAGATCCCAAATGCCTTTCTTGAATTCAGACACAGTCTTTGTGTCTACCGGGAGACTATTCCAAACATCTGTAAAAAAAAGTATTTTCGTAGATTACTCCTGAGCCTATCACCTTTAACTTCATCTCATTCTAGAGTTTCCGTTCAATTGAAAGAAATTTGCCCCATGTGTACGAGTATGCCATATAAGTATTTAAAAGGCTTTATCTTATCTCTCCTTTCGCACCTTTCTTCTAAAGTATACATATTGATGTAAAACCCCTAGTAGTGATATGGGGGTGGTCTAGGACAGTGTTTTTCAACCTTTTTATACCCGTGGACCAGCAGAAATAAAATAATTATTTTGTGGACCGGCAAACTACTAGGACTAAAATTTTAAAACCCCGTTTCTGCCCCATCTCCGTGAGCTCGGTCCCCGCAAATCATCTGATCCCATCCACACAAGCCTCAGTTATGATTTTATATTGAATGTATTTTATTAAAAGTATAAAAAGAAACAATATTCTGTACAATTGTCATTTTATAAATACAAATAATACAGAGCAAGGATCAACAAAACCCCTGTCTCCCCTCCCCTTCACATATATCCCCTCTACTATCAAGAAAACGGAACAAGCCAAATTATTACAGAATGCTACACAGATATATCATGCTAACAGAATACTGCAGTCACACATAACAGGAATAGTTTTAGGGGAGTGCAACTAGGGCAACTTCCCCTTGATAAGAGAGCACCCTAAGCCAGCTGGAAGTTAAAGAAGCACTGCCTGGGCTTTGCAGTCCCCAGTTATGTCTAACACCAGCTCTAGCAGGATATATATTTCAAATCTGATATATTCTAATCACAAAATATAAATAAAATTATTTTTTTCTACCTTTTGTCATCTCTGGTTTCTGCTTTCATCTTCTTTTCACTCTCTTCCTTCCAGTGTCTGCCTTCTCTGTCTCTTCAATCCAGCATCTGCCCCTACCATCCACTGTCTGTCCTCTCCCCCTTCCATATGGTATCTGTCTTCTTTCTATGCCCCTCTCCCCTTTCCATCCAGCCTGCGCTCCCTCTCTCCTTTTTGCATGATTCATTCCAGCTTCACTGCTCTCTTCGGTTTTATCTTTCCTACACCAGATCTACCATCGTTGTCCCTCTCTGCTTATTTTTCTGCTGACCCCTTCCCATAATCACTCTCTACTTTCTCATGCCCGTCTCTCCCCTTCCGCTCCTCTAATCTCCCTGCCAGCTGTTTCCTTTTTTCCGTCTCCCTTCCCTCCTCCTCCTGTCCTGCAATAACTCTCTTCCCTTCCTCCCCTCCCAGCAGTATCTCTCCTTCTCCTTCCCTCCAGGTCCAGTAGCAGCTGTCCCTTTTTTTCCTTTGCCCAGCAGCTTCCCAGACTCCTTTCCCTCCTCCCCTCTCAGCAGCATCTCTCCTTCTCCCTCCCTCCAGGTCCAGTAGCAGCTGTCCCTTTTTTTCCTTTGCCCAGCAGCTTCCCAGACTCCTTTCTCTCCTCCCCTCTCAGCAGCATCTCTCCTTCTCCCTCCCTCCAGGTCCAGTAGCAGCTGTCCCTTTTTTTTACCATGCCCAGCAACTTCCCAGCCTCTAACAGTGGCTTTCTCCCCTCCCAGCAACTCTCCTTACTTGCCAGCGCAGTGATTCAGGAAGGCATCCCCAGGTCCTTTGTTGGATCGCACCACCTCTGAGGAAAGCAGAAGTTGCATCATCAGAGGTGGCCGCGAATCAGCAAAAGTCCCAAGGCTGCCTTCCTGAATCGCTGCACTGTTAAGTAAGGAGAGCCGCTGGGAGGAGAGAAAGCACGCTGTCGGAGGCTCCCCATGACTACAGCTCATCGATCTTGCCAGTCCTGCGCGGAATGGCAGGAAATTGGAGATGTTGATCTCACTGGTCCTGCGCGGATGGGCAGGAATTTTCTGCGGACCGGCAGTTGAAGAACAGTAATCTAGGAGATCTGGCCAATCGGAATCTTAGGCCACTCCCAGCACATCCCAGAATACACTGTGAGATGGGCCTAAGATTCTAGTTGGCCCAGGTGCCTAAGGCCCCTTCTACAGGAGGATCTTGAAGCACCTGGGCCAGTCAGGGCTATAGGCCCCTCCCCGGTGCATCCCAAGATGTACCAGGAAGGGGCAGGCCTGACATTCCAGTGAAGACGGACCTGCCAGCCAAACGCAGGAAGGACCCAGCCAGCTGGCCATCTAAAAAAGGTTAGGGGGTTGCTGGTGGGGGTGGGTGGTCCGGATGAGGTTAGGGGGGATCCACTGGGGGTAGCCTTAGGGGCTCTGGGTGGGCTACCTATGGGGGATTGGGGGTGTCTAGCAGGAGTGACTAGGCATCCCTCCTGCCAGCAAACTTTTGGGAGGGGTGTCCAGCAGGAGAGATCGGGTATCTCTCTTGCTGGAGAACTATCGGGGGTTGCGGCAGGTGCCGGGTAGGAGGGACTGGCCATCCCTCCTACTGTGATCATTCGGGAGAGAGGTTGCTGCAGGTATCAGCAAGAGAGATTGGGCATCTCTCCTGCCGCGATCATTTGGGGGGGAGGTGTCGCATTTGGAGGGGGAGGTGTCAGCAGGAGAGCTTGGGCATCTCTCCTGCCATGATCATTTGGGGGGGACGCGGTATGTTCAGGCAGGAGAGATTGGGCATCTCTCCTGCCGTGATAATTTAGGGGAGTTACAGCAGGTGTTGGCAGGCGAGATTGGGCATCTCTCCTGCTGCGATCATTGCTCTGGCATCTCGCTCTCCTCTCCCTTCCTCCTTTTCTTCCCTGGTTTTCCTTCTCAATGTATTTTCTGCCTCTGTCTAAATTCTTTCTTACTATTCAGTCCTCGATTTCCCTCTTTCACTGTGTCTACCTACAGTTTGCCATCTCTTTCCCTCACCCCTTCCAGTATCTAACTCTATCCTCTTTCCCCAATCCAGTATGTGCCCTTTTTTCTCTGTCCTTCCCACTTCCTTCCAGTGTCTGCTCCTCTCTCTCACCACCCCTTCCTTTAAGTGTCTGTCCACCTATCTCACCCCCCACTTCCATTCAGCATCTGCCCCCTCTCTGACCTCCCCCCTGCACTTCCATTCAGCATCTATCCCCTTCTCTCACCCCCATTTCCATTCAACATCTGTCCCCATCTCTTATCCCCCGTACTTCCATTCAGCATCTGTCCCCCCTTTTCTCCATATAATAAACCTAAAGTGCCACTCAACCTGACTGTGACAAGTGATGGATGTTCTATTCTAGGACATTCCAAGAAATGCTTGGGCCACAAGAAAGCCACAATATCAGGTCAAGATGGCATGGTCAAAATGAACTATAGATAAAGCTGCTGACAATCTACAAGCAAGATTAGGAGGGAGGATGCCCACTGCCCACCCTCAGGGATCATTGACCTTAGTATTAAGAATGAATAGTCAGGGGAAATAGAGAAGTCATATATGACACCAAGTAACACCAAGCTACTCAACTGTAATTATATATATCATCAAATATTATAAAATGTGAAAATCCAATGGAAATTAAGTATGCAATTAGTAGCTATATAAGTCTCCAGACCCCAGGCTACTAAGCTTGGTTATAAAAGGTTCATCTTTGTTCCGTAAAAGGTAGAACGGACTAGGCAGCACATGACATACCAGTATTCTGTGTTACTACTCCGTTAGCCTAACTGCTGGTACTGTATCCTGCTTGGATACCTTTTTATGTAATAAACATATATTATATACAGCAATTGGTTTGTCGGTGTAAGGTCATTTAAATATATTGGAGGGGCTAGCAGCGGCCTCTTCAAATCTCTTCCCCTTATTGGGGCATCTTCCTCCCTTATCCTCACCTTCGCGGATGCTCTCCAAAACCAAAGTTCTCTCTCTCAGACAGGCCCTGATAGGGAAGCCGTTCTCACTAATTGCACATGGCTGCCCCAAAGCTTCTCTCCTGACACAACTTTGGTTTCTGCCGGATCGCATCAGAGAAGAAGCTTCGGGGCAGCCGTACGCATGGAACTAGTGAGAATGGCTGCCGCATCAGGGCCCCTCTGAGAGAGAAAACTGGTTTGGAAAAGTGCCGCAAAGGTCAGGGGAAGGGAGGGAAATGGCCTGATAAGGGGAAGAGATGCCCAGACAGTGGGGCCCAGGGCAGTTGCCCTGTTTGCCTTCCCCTAACGCCAGCCTTGGTCATAGCACCACACCAGCATATCCCCCATGATGTTTTCAAGCCTGAGGCATGTGCCCTGACTGTATCTGTTTCTCTAGCTGATCTTGCTTTTTATACATCAATGTTTACACGCGATTAAGATAATCCAACTCATCACATTTGAACTACTTCACTTTATTCTTTTTTATTGTCTCTCTAAATTTGATCATGTTGCCATTTACTTCTTTAAGCTGTGTCTCAAATTGTTCCAACAACAAAATCTCCTTTAATTTGTTTAAGTCCAAATCTAACTTAGTCTTCTGTTCATTGATCACATCTCCTTTCTCTCCTCTTCCCCTTCCCCTCTAGCCATGTGCACCATCTCCTCTCTCTCTTCTTTCCCCTTCCATCCATCCATGTGCACATCTCCTCCCTCTGTTCTTTCACCTTCCCTCTATCCATGTGCACTATCTCTTCCCTCTTCCCTTCATCCAGGTGCACCATCTCCTCCCTCTTCTCTTCCCTTCCTTTCATCCAAGTGTACCATTTCCTCCTTCTTTCCCCAATTGGGGGGCAACCCAGGGGTTGACTGGAGGACAATATGTTCCTCCGCTTTTCCCTGACCCTCAGAGACAATTATGCATTTCTCTTACCCACTCTCTTTCTTCCTTCCCATGGTTCAGGCACTAGCAAGACGCGAAAAAATAGATATTATTGGCATAACAGAAACATGGTGGAATGAGGATAATGAATGGGACACGGTACTGCAGGGATACAAGCTATTCAGAAGGGACAGAATTGGGCAGAAAGGGGGAGGCATTGCCCTTTACGTCCAAGAGGGAGCCGAAGCGATCAGAGAAGGGAACGCAGAGGGGAAAGAGAAACTGGAGTCGCTCTGGATAAGGATTCCCAGACAGAACGGAGCAGACACAAAAATTGGCCTCTACTATAGACCCCCAGGACAGACGGAGGAAACAGATGCAGAAATGACTGAAGAAATTAGGCAATGATGTAAAACAGGCCATGTAACAATCATGGGAGACTTCAACTTCCCGGGGATAGACTGGAACCTAGGAACCACAAGCTGCGGCAAAAAAACAAAGTTCCTGGATATGATAGGAGACTGCTTTCTTGAGCAAATGGTAGAGGAACCGACAAGAGGGAACGCTACATTGGACTTGGTCCTGAACGGCATAACTGGACAGACAAAAGATGTAGTAGTCATGGTCCCGCTGGGGACGAGCGATCACAGCATGATCAACTTTAAACTAGACACTGGGAAAGGAAAGCGAATCATGACACAATCCACAGCCTTTAACTTTAGAAAAGGAAGATACGACAACATGAGAGCCATGGTAAGAAAACGGCTCAAGAAAAGGATAGCTGAAATCAAAACAGTAGAGCAGGCATGGTCCCTACTAAAAAAATACTATCACCGAAGCACAGAATTTATATATTCCGCTGATAGCCAAGGGAAGGGAAAATAAAGGCAAAGGAGAACCAGCTTGGCTAACCAAAGAAGTGAAGGATGCAATAAGGGAAAAGAAGAACTCATTTAAAGAATGGAAACACAAGAAAACAATCAAGGCTTGGAACAGCCACAAGGACGACCAGAAGAAATGTCACAAGGCAGTGAGAGACGCCAAAAGGAACTATGAGGAAGGGATAACGCAGGAGGCCAAAAACTTCAAACCTTTCTTTAGATACGTAAAAGGGAAGAAACCTGCCAAGGAGGCAGTGGGCCCTCTCGACGATCAAGGAAGAAAAGGATACATCAAAGAAGACAAACAGATTGCAGATAGATTAAATTCCTTCTTTGCGTCGATCTTTACCAAAGAGGACACCACATCTGTAACCGAAACAGAGAAAGTATTCAAGGGAATAATAGAGGAGAGCCTCAACACAGTAAATGTGGATCTGGAGCAGATTTACTATCAGATCGACAAACTAAAAAGCGACAAATCTCCAGGCCCGGATGGAATTCACCCGAGAGTATTAAAGGAGCTAAAGGTAGAAATCGGAGAACTACTGCAATCCCTCGCTAACATGTCAATTAGAACAGGAAAGATACCAGAAGACTGGAAGATAGCAAATGTTATCCCAATCTTCAAAAAAGGATCAAGAGGAGAACCGGGAAACTATAGACCTGTGAGTCTCACGTCGGTCCCTGGGAAGATGGTTGAAGCATTGATTAAGGATAGCATAGTCCAACATCTCGATACCCATGACCTAATGAGAGCTAGTCAACATGGCTTCAGGAAGGGGAAGTCATATTTGATGAATTTACTTCAGTTTTTCGAGACTGTGAACAAATATGTTGATAGCGGAGAACCGGTGGATATAATATACTTGGACATCCAGAAGGCGTTCGACAAAGTTCCACGAGAGACTTCTCAGAAAACTACAAAGTCATGGAATAGAAGAGGATATACTAAGATGGATAGGAAAATGGCTGGAAGACAGAAGACAGAGGGTGAGTGTAAATGGGAAGCTCTCGGACTGGGAGAAAGTAACTAGCGGAGAGCCTCAAGGTTCGGTTCTTGGGCCCATCTTATTCAATATTTTCATAAATGACCTGGAAGAAGAAACGACCAGTGAAATCATCAAGTTTGCTGATGACACAAAGCTGTGTCGGGCAATCAGGTCACAGTCAGACAGCGAGGAACTCCAGAGAGATTTGAGACAACTAGAGAAATGGGCAGAAAAGTGGCAAATGAAGTTTAATGTAAAAAAATGTAAAGTGATGCACCTGGGCAGGAAAAACAAGGAGCACCAGTATACCTTGTTTGATGTAACTTTGGGCAAAAACGAACAAGAAAAGGACCTTGGGGTATTGATAGACAGGACCCTGAAGCCGTTGGCTCAATGTGCAGCGGCGGCAAAAAAAGCAAACAGGATGTTGGCCATGATCAAGAAGGGTATCATGAGTAGATCTGAGGATGTCATAATGCTGCTTTACAGAGCGATGGTAAGACCACACTTGGAATACTGTGTCCAACACTGGTCTCCCTACCTAATAAAGGATATAATACTACTGGAGAGGGTGCAGAGGCAAGCGACAAAGCTTGTAAAAGATATGGAGAACTTGAGCTACAAGGATCACCTCAGAAAACTAGGATTATTCACCCTCGAGAAGAGGAGACTGCGAGGGGATCTGATAGAGACTTTTAAAATACTGAAAGGATTCGACATAATAAAGCAGGGAACAACTTTATTCACAATGTCAAAGGTGACTCGGACAAGAGATCATGGACTGAAGCTGTGGGGGGACAGGGCCAAGACAAATGTCAGAAAGTTTCGCTTCACACAGCGAGTGGTGAACGCCTGGAACGCTCTCCCGGAAGAGGTTGTGGAGGAAACCACCATTCAAGGATTTAAGGGGAAGTTGGATGCACATCTTGTTGAAAGCCACATTGAGGGATATGAATAACTAAAGTATTCGCCAGGGTAGGCCTGGCTGGGCCTCCACGTGTGCGGATCGCCGGACTAGATGGACCCAAGGTCTGATCCGGTGCAAGCATTTCTTATGTTCTTATGTTCCCACATATACACACACACACACACTCATTTCGTGTTGTACAGCCCAACGAGGAAAACTAGAAATTTACATTTATTCGCATAGCCAAAAATTATTGGTTGCAGATACAAGACTTTTTTAGAAAAGACTCTTGCATTTCAAGCGGATAAGCAGCAGTCCTGGTTGGGCAAATGCATTGGTGAAGCTATGTTGCCTGAAACTGAGTGGCAGCAGGTTCAGGACAAATGTCAGGAAGTTCTGTTTCACACAGCGGGTGGTGGGTGCTTGGAATGCACTCCCGGAGGAGGTTGTGGCGGAGACTACTGTACTGGGATTCAAATGCAAGTTGGACGCACACCTTCTTGCATATCATATTGAGGGATACGGTAAAGTCGGGTCTCCAAAAAGGAGTACCTAAATGGGCCGCCGCGTGTACGGAGCACCGGACTAGATGGACCTCGGTCTGATCCGGTGAAGGCGTTTCTTATGTTCTTATGTAATTAAGTCAGCGCTGTTTGACAATTTTATTTCCTAAATGTGGGTACTATTGTTAGCAAAATTTTACACTATGTATATTTAAAAAACTTGCTGTATTTTTAACTATTTGTATTTCGCTGATTGTCCAGCCTTCTTCTGTGTAAACCGCCTAGAAATCATTTGGTTATGGCGGTTTATGTTATGTTATGTTACACTGCTGCTGCAGTTCTCCAATGTTCCAGCGTCAGCTCTAAGGGAGGCTCACCTCTTGCCAGCTCAGAAGCTTTCTGCAATGGCCTGCCTACTGGGAACAAGAAGTTGTGCATAGAGAAAACTTCTGGGATCGTCAAGAGGTAAAGCTGCCTTGAGAGCTGATCCCAGAAAGCTGGAGAACTGCAGCAGCGGTGGGGGATGGAGGAGAGAGAAAGAGACACTGAAGCACCATGGAGAGGAGGGAAAGGAGAGTGACTCCAGAGTACCAGTGGGCGAACCTGAGCCCCTAAGGCATTCCTGTAGCTACGCCCGCTTGCCTATCTTCTGCTCATCAGACGATCATCTTCCTGGCAACAATTCAGGCATTCTCTTTCTGGCCTGCCCCAGGAGCCTTCTCTACAGAGAGAAGGCCCCTGGGGTTGGCCAGAGAGAGCCTGTCTGGATTGCTGCCAGGAAGAAGATCAAGTGTGCAAGACACTGGACTCAGGCAGGGCCAGTCAGAACAAATGGTCAGACTGAGAGAAGAGGGAGATACATTGCAGTATTCTTCAATGCAAATCCTGCAGCCTGTATTCATCGGGAAAAAAAAAGGACTGCACGAGCTGCCCTAAAGGTCCCTGAGGGCCACCGTTGGTTTGCAGACCTTGAAATGAAGAACACTGCCCTACACAGTAGCCTGGGAGCATAGTGGGTTACAAGTAAATTTAAATGCTTTCAAATATTGATAGAGAAAATGTTTACTCTGCCTGAAGTCTTTCTGTGGGAAGCTGGACGGCTTCCAGATTCAGTCTTTGTCTGGAGAGAGAAAAATCTTGCTTTATCACATCAAGTGAAGGATTTGAATAATGTTTCAGCCATGCCAGCCATGTTAATAGCTAGATAGAAAACAGTAGGACTCTGATTTAATGTTGGCACAAGTGTGACTTTTTAAGGAGCATAAATTAGAGGCCTTTCCTGTATCTTGATAAACAACTATATTTGAAATTAGCCTTTCCATGAAAAAAAATAAATAAAGTTAAGCGTTATTTTGGAGAAGAAAAGATTTAAGTTAGATTGGCTTTGTTACTGTGCCAAGACTCTGAAAAGAGGAAAACATGTTTCCACCCATGTGGATGTAGCCAAATGGTTAAACTTCTGAGTCTGTAATAAAAAAAAAAAAAAAAAAATGCTGGACGCTCGCAGTATTGTTTAACTGTGCCACATCTTTGAACTGAAATATGGTTTCCCAATATGATATCAAAACAATAAAAGCTAAACTTGAAAGGCCAACAACCTGTAAACCATTAGGGATGCTTTGAACGGAGCCTCATTTTATCGGTGTTGCCATTCAATATTCTGATATTTGTAACAGTGCATGCATTTTTTTTTTTTGCTAATAGAAGACATTATCAAAATCAGAATGAGATGAGAGCTAAAAAGTAGGCACTGTCGGGAGGATGTTGAAATGGAAATTAACCAATCTCTTAAAGAAAATAACAAATTTAATTTATTTCTTATACCCTGCATTATCAATAAACAAAACGGTTCAATGCAAAGTAAAAATCAGGCAATGCAATAAAATCAGTGCATGACAATAAGGCCCTCATACAATTACTCGTACGGTAAGTCATCCTACTCCACTAGTGTGACCATATGGCTCCAGAAAAAAGGGGACGGATTGAGACATCTGGGTTTTACTTCCATTGAAAGCAGCCAAGATGTCTCAATCTGTTCTCCTTACTTCCATTGCTTTCAATGGAAGTAAAACCCCGATGTCTCAATCCGTCCCCTTTTTTCTGGAGCCATATGGTCACACTATACTCCACACATAAAGGCCAAATCTATATCTCCAAACTCTCAGCAGTATCTCTCAAACCTCAACCCCACAGCCATCTGTCATTCTGAAACCTTGCTGCCACCTTCTAACTACAGTAACTCCTGTCCTTAGGAACTTGGGAGGAAATTCTGTAAATAGTATCTAACAAGATAGGCACCTATCATGTGCCAGTCATGCTTAGGTGCCTTTTGCAGAATTGCACCTAAGTTAAAACATAAGTGCCTGTAATGTAGGCCAGAGTTATAAAGGCCTACATTGTAGACGATCCGTGAGTGATCCGATCCGTGGCAGGGCAATCGATTCACTAGAAAATTTACATGCAAACTCCGACTCATAACCGATTGAGTTGGGGCAGAGCCATGACAGGAGAAGCAGTGATGCTTCTGAGACTGGGATTGTTCTCCCTTGAGAAGAGGAGACTGCGAGGGGATATGATCGAGACTTTCAAAATACTGAAAGGATTCGACCCAATAGAGCAGGATAAAAAACTATTTACAATGTCCAATGTGACACAGACAAGAGGACATGGACTAAAGCTAAGGGGGGGACAAGTTCAGGACAAATATCAGGAAGTTCTGCTTCACGCAACGAGTGGTAGAAACCTGGAATGCTCTCCCAGAAGAGGTAATTGCGGAATCCACCGTTCTAGGGTTTAAGGGTAAGTTAGATGTACATCTCCTTATGAATGGCTTAAGGTGACATAGGTAAAGGTAAGCTCGATGCACATCTCTTATGAGAAGCTTAGAGTGATATGGGGACTAATATTATGCCAGGGTACACCTGGCGGGGCCTCCGCGTGTGCGGATCACCGGACATGATGGACCTAGGGTCTGTTCCGGAGATGGCACTTCTTATGTTCTTATAATAGGGAGGGGCCTAAGGCACTGATTAGGTTACGCCCTACAGAAGTCCCTGATTGGCTCAGGTGCCTCATGCCCCTCCGAAGCAAAGAAATTATTCAGTCTTTCCGCTATGGCCTTATCCTCCCTGAGCGCCCCTTTCGCTCGTTGATCATCCAATGGTCCCACAGATTCCCTCACAGGTTTTCTGCTTCTGATGGACCCAAATAATTGCTATGAGTTTTTGCCTCTTTTGCAAGTTTCTTTTCATATTCTTTCTTAGCTGTCTTTATCAATGCTTTGTATCTAACTTGCCAGTGCTTGTTTCTTCTTATTTTCTCCATTCGGATCCTTTTTCCATTCTTTAAAGGAGGGGGAGGGGATGTTTTAAAAAGGTGCTGCGGCGGGTGTTTGTGGGAATGTGTGGGGGTGTGTGAAAAGGTGCAGCGATGGGTGTTTGCTGGGGGGATGTTTTAAAAAGGTGCAGCGATGGGTGTTTGCTGGGGGGATGTTTTAAAAAGATGCAGCGTCAGGCATGTGGGGGATGTTTTTAAAAGGGGAGTGCAGCAGAGGGGGGATTTTTTAAATGCTACAGGGGTTAAAAATTGTACCTTCACTCCATAAGACGCACCAAGATTTCCACCCACTTTTGGGTGGAAAAGAAGTGCGTCTTATGGAGCGAAAAATATGGTACAGCCTAAGTGGTTTATACTGCAATATTTCTCCCTATCTTTCCTAGTGGCATCACAAGGCAATGGAGTATTATATGACTTGCCCAGGGTTGAAAGGAGCAGCACAGGGCTTGAACCTGCAACCTCGGGGTGCTGCCCTGGCCACTAGACCACTCCTCCAAGGTGCTAACTGAAATTCATGATTAGGTGCTAACTGTGAATTTCACTGGTAAGCCAAGTTGCTTTAAATATCAGCTGATCAGTACATGGTGGCAAACAAACTCCCCCTTTTATGAAGCTGCATTAGAATTTTTTTAGTGACGGGTATGGCAGTAAAAGTTCCAAAGCTCGTAGGAATTCTGTGAGTGTCGGAGCTTTTACCACCATGGCCAGCGATTAAAAAAAACACTAACGCAACTTCAGTAAGGTGGATAAAATTGTACAGGATGGTTTAAATGGTCTGAGCTGCTAATTTTTTTAGCTACAGATTATTTTTTTTTTTATCAGCATCCTCTTATGGAGAGTTTCTAAGTTAGATAACTTAGTCTTCTGGTAATACAAGAGATTAACAATATATGATTAAATGAGACGTTTGTGCCAAATTAATTTGGAAAACCATCTAGTTTTTGTTCTAGTTGCTTCATAAATCAATTTTGCCTTAGATCTGTTTTCTATTTCGTTGTGCACAAACCTTGGATGTGTTATGCAGAGGCAGTGCTGGATACACACCCTGAAGCATATTCGTGGCTTAAAGAAACGTTTTGAAATGTTTTCTCGAGATACAGTATCTACTCTTTCAAAACATATATTGTTACCACTTATACTGTGTGTTTATTGCCATCCAAGTATTTATGAGTTTGATGGATCAGTTTCTTGTAGATGTTTTAGAGAATAACCCTCTAGGCCAGGGGTCTGCAACCTTTAAGACATAAAGAGCCACTTGGACCCGTTTTCGAAAAGAAAAAAAAACTTGGAGCCGCAAAACCATTATAAAACAAATCTAACACTGCATATATTGTTTCTTATCTTAATGCTATATACAGGATCACTAAATTGAAAATAAAATCATTTTTCCTACCTTTGCTATTTGGTGATTTCATGAGTCTCTGGTTGCACTTTCTTCTTCTGACTGTGCATCCAATCTTTCTTCCTTTCTTTCAGCCTCCTGTATGTTTCCTCTCCTCCAGACCTCATTCTCTCCCCCAACTTTTTCTTTCTGTCTCCCTGTTCCCCCTTCTTTCTGTCTCCGTGCCCTCCCCCAAGCCACTCGGTTTGCTGCCACCGCAATTGGGGAACAGCATCCCCAAGCCACCGCCTTCCCAAGCTTTCCCTGCAGAAGTGTTGCGCTGACCAGCATTCCGCTCCCTGACGTCAATTCTGACGTAGGAGAGGAAGTTCCGGGCCAACAAGGCATTTCTCCTCATTCCATCCAGCCTGAGCCCCATCTCTCCTTGATCCCTTCTGTGTCTGTCAGAATTACCATTCCACCTATTTTCCAGCATCACCCTTCTTTGTGTCCATCTCACCTATATCCCTATCTCACCACTTTTTCAGAATCTTCATTTGTCTCTGTCCTTATCTTTACGCCATGTTCACCATTTGCCCTTTCAATGTCTTTATCTCCCCCCCCCCACTTTTTCAGCATTACTTCTATGTCTCTATTTCACCTCCTCTTCATGTCCCCTCTGTATCTCTATCCTTATTCAGTAGGTCCTGCTTACCCTTTCTCTTCTTTGTGTCACTATCTCCATTTTCAGCTTTCCCCCCCCCCCCTTTTCCTTTGTTACTGCACCCTGTAGCTAGAATCTTTCCACCCTCCCTCCACTCCGGCCCAGCCCAGTATGAAAGATTTCCTTTTGTTTCCCTCCCCTCTCTCTTTCTCTCTCTCTTCTCCTCCCTCACCCACGAGTCCTGCATCTGGCCCTCTCCCTTCTACCTGCACCTGGCAACACTCCCCTGCTCCGCGGCTCTTTTCAGCAACTCTTCAGCAGTGATCAAGACAAGCTGCCGACATCGAGGCCTTCCCTCTACGAGTCCCGCCTTTGTGGAAAAAGGAAGTTGAAACAAGCGGGACTCGCAGAGGGTAGGCCCCGACGTCAGAAGCTGCTGCTGAGTTGCCGAAGAGAGCCGCGGAGCAGGGGATGTGGCCGGAAGCAGGTAGAAGGGAGAGTGAGATAGGAAGGCTGTAGATCTCCGGAGCATGACACCGACCCCGGCCAGGATGATTTCTTTTTCAGGCACCTTACAACTCCAGCGTCGCGGCGGGAAATAGCCATGCTGAGCAGTGAGCTCAGCACTACACAGATGAAAGCCTTGCTTGCTGATTGGTCCGGCGGCACGGCGGGGCGGGGCCGCCGGACCAATCAGCAAGCAAGGCTTTCATCTGTGTAGTGCTGAGCTCCTGCTCAGCATGGCTATTTCCCGCCGCGACGCTGGACTTGTAAAGTGCATGCCTGCGTGACACACTACCGGAGCCGCAGCAAAGGTGGAAAAGAGCCGCATGCGGCTCTGGAGCCGCAGGTTGCCGACCCCCGCCCCAGGTACATTAGATAGATTGTGAGCCCACCAGGACAGACAGGGAAAAAATGCTTCAGTACCTGAAATTCATGTAAACCGTTCTGAGCTCCCTTGGGAGAAAAGTATAGAAAATTGAATAAATGGTGTGAAAAGTTTCTGTCTAATGTCACAATGCCTCATTCCACCAATAAGAGCCAACCCCATGAGTGATGTCACAATGGCTTCATTGACCTTTACTTGGCTCACTAATACTACATTTTGATTTCTAGAGTGGCTCAGCCTCAACACCCTGAGGTTGTGGATTCAAACCCACGCTGCTCCTTGTGACTCTGGGCAAGTCACTTAATCCCCCCATTGCCCCAGGTACATTAGAAAGATTGTGAGACAGGGAAAAAATGCTTGAGTACCTGAACAAACCATTCTGTGCTCCTCTGGGAGAACAGTATAGAACAGGGGTCTGCAACCTTTAAGACATAAAGAGCCACTTGGACCCGTTTTCGAAAAGAAAAAAAAACTTGGAGCCGCAAAACCATTATAAAACAAATCTAACACTGCATATATTGTTTCTTATCTTAATGCTATATACAGGATCACTAAATTGAAAATAAAATCATTTTTCCTACCTTTGCTATTTGGTGATTTCATGAGTCTCTGGTTGCACTTTCTTCTTCTGACTGTGCATCCAATCTTTCTTCCTTTCTTTCAGCCTCCTGTATGTTTCCTCTCCTCCAGACCTCATTCTCTCCCCCAACTTTTTCTTTCTGTCTCCCTGTTCCCCCTTCTTTCTGTCTCCGTGCCCTCCCCCAAGCCACTCGGTTTGCTGCCACCGCAATTGGGGAACAGCATCCCCAAGCCACCGCCTTCCCAAGCTTTCCCTGCAGAAGTGTTGCGCTGACCAGCATTCCGCTCCCTGACGTCAATTCTGACGTAGGAGAGGAAGTTCCGGGCCAACAAGGCATTTCTCCTCATTCCATCCAGCCTGAGCCCCATCTCTCCTTGATCCCTTCTGTGTCTGTCAGAATTACCATTCCACCTATTTTCCAGCATCACCCTTCTTTGTGTCCATCTCACCTATATCCCTATCTCACCACTTTTTCAGAATCTTCATTTGTCTCTGTCCTTATCTTTACGCCATGTTCACCATTTGCCCTTTCAATGTCTTTATCTCCCCCCCCCACTTTTTCAGCATTACTTCTATGTCTCTATTTCACCTCCTCTTCATGTCCCCTCTGTATCTCTATCCTTATTCAGTAGGTCCTGCTTACCCTTTCTCTTCTTTGTGTCACTATCTCCATTTTCAGCTTTCCCCCCCCCCCCCTTTTCCTTTGTTACTGCACCCTGTAGCTAGAATCTTTCCACCCTCCCTCCACTCCGGCCCAGCCCAGTATGAAAGATTTCCTTTTGTTTCCCTCCCCTCTCTCTTTCTCTCTCTCTTCTCCTCCCTCACCCACGAGTCCTGCATCTGGCCCTCTCCCTTCTACCTGCACCTGGCAACACTCCCCTGCTCCGCGGCTCTTTTCAGCAACTCTTCAGCAGTGATCAAGACAAGCTGCCGACATCGAGGCCTTCCCTCTACGAGTCCCGCCTTTGTGGAAAAAGGAAGTTGAAACAAGCGGGACTCGCAGAGGGTAGGCCCCGACGTCAGAAGCTGCTGCTGAGTTGCCGAAGAGAGCCGCGGAGCAGGGGATGTGGCCGGAAGCAGGTAGAAGGGAGAGTGAGATAGGAAGGCTGTAGATCTCCGGAGCATGACACCGACCCCGGCCAGGATGATTTCTTTTTCAGGCACCTTACAACTCCAGCGTCGCGGCGGGAAATAGCCATGCTGAGCAGTGAGCTCAGCACTACACAGATGAAAGCCTTGCTTGCTGATTGGTCCGGCGGCACGGCGGGGCGGGGCCGCCGGACCAATCAGCAAGCAAGGCTTTCATCTGTGTAGTGCTGAGCTCCTGCTCAGCATGGCTATTTCCCGCCGCGACGCTGGACTTGTAAAGTGCATGCCTGCGTGACACACTACCGGAGCCGCAGCAAAGGTGGAAAAGAGCCGCATGCGGCTCTGGAGCCGCAGGTTGCCGACCCCCGCTCTAGGCCATAAGCATTAATTTACATAACCCAATTTAATGGCAGTTTTCCAGTCTTGAGGAAAAAAAAATCATTTCTGATGAGGAGATTAACGGTGTGAGTTAAGGGGTTACCGATTAAGTCAGCTCTACTTTTTACAATATACAGCATATGTTACCAGGGGAAAAAAATATAACAGCAAATTATGAACAGCTGTTTGAAGTAAATTATCCCTCCTCTGCTTAAGAACTTATGGGAAAATACAGACAATTTCATGGTAGGGAAGGGTTAATGCATTTAAGATGATTATATTGCTGATGTTCCTTTATCTTTTTATAGCCTTACCCATTTTATTATCTAATAAGATCTTCCAAACATTAAATCGCAAGGTATTTCATTACATTTGGCAATATAAGCCCCCTATGGTTAATAGATGGGCTTTAGGCATGCCTAAAAAGCAGGGCGGTATGGCTATGCCTCACTTTCAAAACTATTTGCAGAGTAGCCCAGCTTCAGTATCTAGCCTATTGGTTGCAAAAAACAGACAAACCATGGTTGCAATTGGAACAACAGGCAGTGGGTGCTACACCTCTTTGGGTTATACCATTGCTTTCCCATGGGGACCTAATTTGTCTTCAGTCTAGCAGGAACCCCTACCTACGATTAATGCTAAACATTTGGAAACAAACACACACAAATTTGCTTAAAGGGCAACTATATTTTGAGTCAATCTCTATATGACATGCTGAAGGCTTTATCAGTGGATAGTTGAACCCCATGTTTGAAAATGGGGTTCTTTAGCATTGGATAATATTGATCTCATAGTGGAAGAAGATAAAGTAGTGGAATTTCTGGGATTAGTGGAAGAATATGGTATCCTTGCTACAGACCAGTTCCATTACCATCATTTCTGGGACCTTATAATGAGAAGGGCTCTTAAAGAGCTGAAGAAAAAAGAGACCCCCAATAGAGATGGCTCTAAGATGGGGTATGTCATGAGGAGGAGTCTCAAGAACAGGGGTGCCCAAAGTTTTTTGGCTTGCGAGCTACTTTTAAATGACCAAGTCAAAATGATCTACCAACAATAAAATTTTACAAAACACACTGTATGCAGAAAAAATGTTAATTATAATTTATGTTTGGGTTTTTTATTTTAAAGAGGTCAAGGCAGATGACTTTAAAATATGCAATGTCACCTCAGTAACAACTATATAAAAATAGACAAATATACCCCCTCCCCTTTTACTAAACCGTGATAGTGGTTTTTAGCACAGGGAGCTGCGCTGAATGCCCCACGCTGCTCCCGACGCTCATAGGCTCCCTGCACTAAAAACCACTATTGCACTTTAGTAAAAGGGGGCCATAGTGCAAAATATAGACAGCAGATATAAATTCTTAAAATGGACACATTTTGATCACTAAATTGAAAATAAAATAATTTTTCCTACCTTTGTTGTTTGGTGATTTCATGAGTCTCTGACTGTGCATCCAGTCTTTCTTTGTTTCTTCCTCCTGCATGCTTCCTTTCCTCCAGACTTCATCCCCACCAACATCTCTCTCTGTCCCTCCATGAATCCAACTTGTTCTTCCTCTCTCCCTGCTCCCTCCCCTTTCTTTATTTTTCTCTCTCTACCCCTTATTTCTTTCTGTCTGTC
This sequence comes from Geotrypetes seraphini, assembly GCF_902459505.1. Lineage (NCBI taxonomy): Eukaryota > Metazoa > Chordata > Amphibia > Gymnophiona > Dermophiidae > Geotrypetes > Geotrypetes seraphini. Next base: position 372,252,201 of record NC_047085.1, read on the forward strand.
TTTCTTTCTCTCTGCCCCCCCACCCCTTTCTTTCTCTCTTGTCTCTCTCCAGAGAAGGCAGCACTGTTAGTTGGTCAATGGAAGCATGAAGCTCTGTGTGTTTCTTTCTCTCTCCCTGCCCCCCCAAGCCATCATCTTTCTTTCTCTCTCCCTGCCCCCCCCCAAGCCACCGCTGATGCCGCCAATTTCTCCCTGCTTCCCTGACGTGCAAAAGCCATGCCAGCGATTGACTGGCCCGGAACTTCCTCTCTGACATCAGAATTGACGTTGGGGTGGGGGTGGGGGGGGGGAAACGTTTGTGTAGTGGCTGCACGGGCCTGGTTTTGTGCATTGGGGAAACAGGGAGAATGCAAAGGCAACGCGAGTCTATCGCGGAGCCCGGGATGGGCTCCACGATAAACTTGCGTTGCCCTTGAAATCTACTGGTCAATCGTGATCGACCTTTTGGACACCCCTGCTTTAGAATATATAGAGCATTACTCACACAAGGGGAATGTATGGGAACAACAATTAGGGCTAATAGAAGAGAGAAGAAACAGCCTGTTCTTCAAAACTAACTTTAATGGCAACCAATAGTACAAACCATGCATAAAATAATCGATCAATCATAAAAACATCTGGAGAATCATGGATACGACACGCAACATGTTTCATCTATGTTGGCTTCATCAGGAGTCCCTGATTATTACAAATCAAATATATAAGCCAGATTCATAAAGACACGTTGTGCGTCACTTCCATGATCCGCCAGATGTTTTTATGTTTTATCGATTGTTTTATGCATTTTTTGCACTATTGGTTGCCATTAAAGTTGGTTTTGAAGACCAGGCTGGTTCTGCTCTCTTTTCTATTGTACTTTGTTGTTATCGAGCAGAGGAGTTTGTCTCCATTTCAGTTGTTAACAACAATTAGGGCAACATTTTAAACAAAAAAGATGGGAGAAAACTTATATGTTGTTGCTTAAGGTATCCATATCTAGCTCCCTAGTGGAAAATGGTTATAAAAGTTTTGTACATATGGTATTTAACACCTGTAAGACTTAAGAGAATGTTTCACTAAGGAGATGGACTCTGTTGGTGACTATGTGTGCGGAAAAGGCGACTTTTTTCCACATCTGGTTGTACTGCCCAAGAGTACAATAATATTGGGATCAGACTTTTGCTTTAGCCTCAGAAATTTTGGGCAGGACAGTACATAAAAAGATAGAATGGAGTCTATTGAATATGAGCATATCTGGGTTGAAGACCAAGGAGAGATGAGTATTAACATATATACAAGGGCGAATCAAAAATTAAAGGCAATTGTTAAATTATGCCAAAACCGGAACAGAACTAGCAAAATGCAACATATGTACTCGTATATTGCCTGTTGGATAGTATGTCCATGCACAGTGCAGCACTCAGTTTTTAGTCGTGTGGCAACCAGAAGGTCAGAAACATGAACGCTCCATTGCAAGATTGCACCATCAAAGAACAATGTGCAGTAGTGTGTTTTCTTTGGGCAGGAGAAAAACCTGTGGAAATTCATTGACAGAACAGATGCTTTGATTAGAGAAGACCAATGAATAACAAAGTCTCAATTGGCTGCAAATATGCATATCAGCTATGGATCTGCATTTACTATAATGCATGGTGACTTGGGATACAGGAAAGTCTGCGCCTGATGGATTCCCAAATAGATTACTGATCTGCACATGCAACAAACAGCGTGTGGAGGTTGCAACCCAGTTCCTGAGACAGTATGAAGAAGATCCAAGTATTCTGAAGAGAATTGTCACCAGTGACAAGACATGGGTACATCATGGCGACCTGAAGAGCAAATGAGAAAGCATGATGACGTAAAGGATGCGGTGCTCGGAAGCTTCGGGAGCAGCTTCTCTGCTCTTCTGCAGGAATGCAGGAGCTAGTTGAACAATACAACAAATGTGTTGTCTTGCATGAAGACTATGTGGAAATGAGATATGTTCAGTTGCTTGCAGTTACATCTATTAAATGTATTTTGCCGTAACTTTTTGATTTACCATTGTAGTTACAGCTGGCAGATTGGCCTTGGCAGCAGCCTGGAAACAACCTTGGACCATTTCCTGCACTTTAGTCAGATAAGGATTTTTCTTATTTAATTAATTTGAATTATATATGTTCTACTCTTAATTATGGATCCAATAATATTGAGGACTAGTGTGAGATCAGCTAGATCAGTATTTCCTTGTAGTAATAATTTTGCAATTTTAGTTTAATATGTTGTTTGATCTCACTTTACTGTACAAGATGTATACGCTTGGAAATATTGAAAAATTTTATAAACAAACAATAAAAAAAAGAAAGAAACAACCTTGGACCATGTCTCAGTTGCAAGTCTTGGCAAAATTAAATCATATCTTCCTGATGACAAAATTCACTGTACTGAAGCATAAGCGATGGGCCCTCTTTACGAAGGTCTGGCTGCCATTCAGGAAATGGTGGCAGACAAAATAGAGATTGAGAAACTGAATTGTGAGTAACCATTGCTAGTGTCTAGCAAGTAAGCTCGGAGTTAAGTCAGATTGGATTACTACTGCATGGCAGTGGGGGGGGGGGGGAGAAGAGGGTATGGGTTATTATTCAGGATATACTAAGAGACCAGGGGTAACTCTTTTGTCGATTAAGCCACATGCTAAAGACTATTTAACTTTCAAAAATTATTTCTAAAAGACTTTTTCCCCACCCAAATGTTTTTTTTCCCATTCCCTCTTTCTCCCTTTTCTCTTAGCAATGTAACTTTACCCTTCCATAAACCTCTTCCCTCACAATCAAGTTTGTCTTGTCTATGTTTTAATATACACTGTTTGTACTTCTAAATATTGAATATATTAACTCCTCTTTCTTATTTATATTTTTATTGTAATGTAAACCGGCCAGATATTCATTTGATGGTCGGTATATTAAAACCTAATAAACTTGAAACTTGAAACTCACGGTATTTAATGATAATTTTGAAGTTTTGATATCCTTGGTTTTGCTATATGTACTGTTTGAAAAATTAATTTAAAAAGTCAGCTCTACTTTGAGACGTTTTATGTCCTACTAATCCAGGCCAAATTGCTAAGTGTCTTTAGATTTGGAACAAACTGTACAGAAATGGTGTATTTTCTGTCTGCTCCCAGAGCAGTTGGAAAGAACTCTGTAGACAAGAGCTCCCAGTCATCCCATTAGGAGAGATGGAGGTTTGGCACAGGTTGATTGAAAAAGACTATGAGAACATTGGCAAGCACTTGGAATTGATTTTGAACGGAGATTTTGGCTCTGTCATGGCCCCTTTACTCTCTCTTATAAATTGTCTAGATAATAAATATTATGAATAAAAAAAGAACAACAGTAGATGATTGAACTTTAAATATCTTTATTCCTGAAGTTTTATTTTGACTGCACTGTACATTAACCCAGGGAATCAACATCCATTTTATTTCACATGATTTCGATTGTGATGACCCGACTGGCTTATTTCTTTATTTGAACATTTTAAGCAGCATTTTACAAGGGATGTACACATTGAAACTGAGATGTCCGGGCCAGGATGTCTCAAGTTCCACAAGAATTTTAGACAGGACCTGCCAACATGAAGTCTGTTTGAAAATGCACAGAGAGATGGACATTTTTGCATCGGTTATGTCTAAAGTAGCACCAGAGTCAAAACAGGCATATAAATATTTCTGTTATGAAATGCCAACTTAAATGTTTATGTGCCAAAACATATATATTTATAGCAGCCATTTTAGAAACATAATTGTTCAATATTTAGCTGGCGACTATGAGTATTTTTTAAACACCCTGCCTAGCTATTTTAGACCCACAAATTCAATTCCAGACCATGTACAGGCACAAACATTGAATATTTAGGCCTGACCAGATTGGAAGCAGCTGCCAGGACTTATGAGGGACCAATATTCAGCTGGGACCCACATAAGTGTCTTATGCATGTGCCTGACTGAATACCAGAGGGGACCTGAATAAGGGTATCTAGTCAGGTCCAGATTCTGATCCCCCCTCCCTTCAACTTCCTCTGGAACAGCATCTAACCCCCCTCCCTTTTTTATCTCCTCCCTCCCCCAAAATAGCATCTGGCTCTTCCTTCTAATCCCCACTCCATGCTACTCCTTCTGCGTCCTCTTCTCTATAGTCCACTGTACCAACCACTAGGTACTTCAGGAACCTGCTCGCTGCTCTTATAAGACTAGCTATAACATCGGAAACTGTCATGGAGGCTCGTACGTACTGTTTCTCTCACATCTTTGGGGAGTAGGAGTGGGTCAGTGATCACTGGGGGAAGTAGGTGTGGAGTCATGCCTTAATCTCTCCACTGGTCATCTGAACAGTTCTGGCACTTTTTTTGGCACCTGTGGGGCAAATTCTATAAGAAGCGCCCAAAAGTTAGGCAACGCTATAGGTACTGTTCAGCGCGATTCAAGTACAATTGGATGCTGTTTAGTGAATCGCGATAAGCAGCACCTATTTGGGAACCTATTTTGGAGGCGCGAAATAAATAGGCCAGCTCGAAGCACAACTAAAACTTCAACGCCCATGCGAGCGCTTAAGCACGCTTAAGAGCTGCGATTCTGTAACACGATGACTAACACGAAGCCACACCCATGCCTCACATGCATAGCATTGAACATGCAAAATCGCAAACTTGCACAGCAATCAACATAGAGACTTAGCGTTTGCTAAAAATCCGGATAGTTCTGATCTCTCTGTCCCCGACCCTGAAGAAAAATTTGAAACGCTTCGGTGGGGAATGAGGCAGACACGGTTTAAAGCTAAGTTATTTACTATGCACTAAATAGAACTATAGAGACCATTATGCTTTATAAATAATGCATTGATACTTTATAAATTTTTAAAACTTATTACAAGACATAATAAGAAGTTGCACATTAGTTCAATATTCACAAAAAAATGTTCCAGTGAGGACGGCTACCACACTACTTTATTGTGTGGCATTCTGAGGAACTATTGTGATTTGAACATATATATATAGTGGAGGTCTGACTTTGGTTCACATGCATAGCGCCTATTTTTTTGAAGGCCGTTTAAATTTTTAGAGGAGCCTTGTTACAGAATCACTCTTTCTTGATAGGCACCTATGTTTCAATTAGTGCTGATTAAAAAGCTTAATTGAGCTTGTTATTCAATTTAGATAGGCGCCTATCTAGTTGGGTGCCTACAAAATAGGTGCCTAACATGAGGCGCTGGTTACAGAATTTGGGCCTTATTCCTTATTGAAATAGGTCTAGCCTCAAATGTCCAATTTTTGCCCTAGACATTTTCTACAATGTTCCATTATTGCAGAAAAATATCCAAAACATAAGCCCACCCGAGTCCTGCCCAAAACATGCCTCCAATATGCCCCCTTGAGATGTAGATGAACTGCATAGAAAACCGTCTAAAAATGGGTTTCAAAAGTAGTGATTTGGACATTTGGGCCATCTGCTACTTTAGACCACTTTTTGGACGTTTTTCTGTTTGAAAATGAGCCCCATTTCTATGGGTAGAGCGAAATGGTATTCTTTTCCCTGCATTGCTAGGGATGTGACATTATTTTCTTATCCCAGGACAAGCAGGCAGCATATTCTTAACGTATGGGTGTGACGTCACCGACGGAGCCCCGGTACGGACCTTTTTAACTAGAAAGTTCTAGTTGGCCACACCGCGCATGCGCGAGTGCCTTCCCGCCCGACGGAGGAGTGCGTGGTCCCCAGTTTCTTCATTTCCACGGAGCGAAGAAGTCGCATGTTTTTCAACGGCCGTTGAAATCATTAGTTTGCCTTCCCGCTCGCGTATTTTTTCCGAATTTCTTCCTTTTTTCCCTTTGGATTACTTTATTTTTCCTTAAAAAAATAAAAAAAAAACTCGTCGAGTTTTCTTTATTTTTTCGAGCCGGCCCCGGTGGGGCCTGTTGTCACCATACAGGCCTCCGGCTTTGATTTTGCGGAGGCCGTGTTTCCCTTCATGCCCCCTCAACCGGGTTTTAAGAAGTGCCAGCGGTGTGCACGCCCGATCTCTCTCACAGACCCGCACAATTGGTGCCTCCAGTGCCTGGGTCCAGAGCATCGGGCTGACACCTGCACCCGCTGTGCTACGCTTAAAAAGCGCACTTTGAAAAATAGGCAGATCCAGCAAAATATTTTGTTTGGTACCGGATCTGCCATGGAACCTGCCGCGACGTCAACGGCACCCCAAAAGTCGGCACCGACGACGTCGACACCACCGGACCCTTCCTCGGGGTCGTTGGGCCCAGGTAAGCCGGCTAAGAAGCCTTCCATTTCCCTCGAGCGCCCTCCTGCCACAGTTGCGACACCGGCCATTCCGGCGCTCCGCTCCAATCTCGGTGAGTGCCTCATCATCGGCCTCCTCATCGCCGGAGCGTAGAGCGGCACCTATGGTACTGAAGAAGAAAAAAGCGGTACCACTGCCTCCCCTGGATGACCGCATCGCAGCCATACTCCAAACACAGTTACAGGAGCAGCTGCAACAACAACTTCAACAACTGTTGCCGGCGTTGCTGGCACCGCACCTTCCGGTACAGGACCGTCCGAGCCTCGCACTGTCCCATCGGTGTCGACCCCCTCGGTACCGACTAATACCTCCATGCCGGTGCTCTTGGCCGAAACACCTACGATGCATACACGTGCTACTGCCGACCCTGTCTGGTCCCAGGAACGACATCGGTCTTCCTCACCCGGTACCGCCTCGGTGCGCTCAGGCAAATCTCTCTCAAAGATCCGCCATGCCGAGCCCTCCATGCCGATGTCCAAACGTACGCACCCCGACGTTAGGGACCCAGACTTGTGGGAAGACTCTCCTCACGGTACCGAAGAGGACGCTTTGTCAACTGACGAAGAACCCTCCATGACCGACACCGCCTCCAAACCAGAGCAATCCTCTTTCTCTAAATTCCTTAGGGAAATGTCAGCAGCTCTTTCCATCCCCTTAGAGTCCGACTCTAAGAAGTCTCAGGCTTTCCTCGATGCCCTAGACTTTGAGCAACCTCCCAAGGAATTTCTAAAGTTGCCCGTCCACGACATCTTACGGGAAACTTTCTATAAGAACTGGGAGACTCCCCTCACTGTTCCCGGAGCCCTTCGTAAATTGGTTAGCTTGTACCAGGTTATCCCAATCCCAGGGTTTGACAAACCTCAATTGCCCCACGAGTCCCTCCTGGTGGAATCTACTTTGAAAAAATCTCAGGGTTCCAGTGTATATGCCTCCACCCCTCCTGGCAGAGAGGGAAAAACCATGGATAAATTTGGTAAGCGCCTTTTCCAAAATTCCATGCTAGCCAATAGAGCCAACAACTACACCTTCCACTTCTCCTTCTACATGAAGCATCTGGTGCAACAGCTCTCCTCCTTACAGAAATATCTTCCTGAACGTAAGGTCCCTCTGTTCCAGCAACAAATTTCCAGCCTCCTCCAACTCAGGAAATTTATGGTTCGCTCCATCTACGACTCATTTGAGCTGACCTCTCACGCCTCTGCCATGGCGGTGGCCATGCGCCGTTTGGCATGGCTGAGAGTCTCTGACCTAGACATTAACCACCAGGACCGCCTGGCTAACGCACCTTGTCTGGGCGATGAACTCTTCGGAGAGTCCCTGGACTCAACAACCCAGAAACTCTCAGCACATGAGACCAGGTGGGACACTCTGATCAAACCTAAAAAGAAGACTCCACCTGCTCGTCCCTACAGACAACAGTCTTCTTACCAGCGTAGGTTCTCGGCCAGACCTCTCAATCCGCCTCAACAACAGTCTCGCCGTCCTCGCCACCAACATCAGACTCAGGCTCGCCCACAGACTCAACCTGCCAAACCTCCTCCTTCATCTAAGCCGTCTCAACCCTTTTAACTCTTTTCTCCAGAGCATAGCCATTCTCCCACCATCGCTGCCTCTCCCTCAACCTATCGGAGGATGTCTTCAGCTTTTCCTCAGCCGTTGGAAGGTCATCACTTCGGACCAGTGGGTCCTCAACATCATTCGCCACGGCTACTCTCTCAACTTCCAGACTCTTCCACCAGACCATCCTCCCGTAGAGTCTGCTTCTCACTCCTCCCAAACCCCCCTCCTCCTGAGGGAGGTCCAATCCCTCCTTCTCCTCAAAGCCATCGAAGAGGTACCTCCGGACCAAAGGAGTCAGGGATTCTACTCCCGCTACTTCCTGGTCCCCAAAAAAACAGGAGACCTTCGTCCCATCCTCGATCTCAGGGACCTCAACAAGTGTCTAGTCAAAGAGAAGTTCAGAATGCTCTCCCTAGCCACGCTTTACCCTCTTCTCTCCCACCATGACTGGCTATGCTCCCTAGACCTCAAGGAGGCCTACACTCACATTCCAATCCATCCGTCTTCACGTCGCTACCTACGGTTCCAGATACAGCACCATCACTATCAGTACAAAGTGCTACCCTTTGGCCTCGCATCATCGCCCAGAGTGTTCACTAAGTGCCTTATTGTGGTGGCGGCCTTCCTCAGGTCTCACGACCTTCAGGTGTTCCCCTACTTGGACGATTGGCTGGTGAAAGCACCTACGTCTCCGCTTGTACTTCAAGCCACTCATCACACCATCTCGTTCCTCCATCTCTTGGGTTTCGAGATCAACTACCCCAAGTCGCATCTGCTTCCCACACAGCAACTTCAGTTCATTGGAGCAGTTCTCGACACCACTCTAATGAGGGCATTTCTCCCCTCCGACCGCCATCGAACTCTGCTCCACCTCTGCCGTCAGGTGCTCCTTCATCACTCCATTCCAGCTCGGCAGATGATGATCCTCCTGGGCCACATGGCCTTGACGGTCCAAGTACTTCCTCTGGCGCGACTCCACCTCAGGACACCTCAGTGGACTCTAGCCAACCAATGGTCACAGACCACCGATCCTCTTTCTCATCCCATGTCTGTGACATCGTCTCTTCGGCAATCTCTTCAATGGTGGTTGAACTCCTCCAATCTTTCCAGGGGTCTACTCTTTCATCTACCCTCTCACTCCATGATCATAACCACAGATGCCTCCCCCTATGCATGGGGCGCTCACCTGGGAGATCTTCGCACCCAGGGACTCTGGACCCCTCAGGAGCGTCAACATCACATCAACTTCCTCGAACTCAGGGCCATGTTCTATGCTCTCAAGGCCTTCCAGCACCTTCTCTACCCTCAGGTTCTTCTCCTGTGCACAGACAACCAAGTCGCCATGTACTACATAAACAAGCAAGGCGGCACCGGATCTCCCCTCCTCTGTCAGGAGGCCATCCGCATCTGGACCTGGGCCAAGGCCCACAGTCTCTTCCTCAAGGCTGTCTATATCCAGGGCGAACAGAACTCCCTGGCCGACAATCTCAGCCGCATCCTTCAACCTCACGAGTGGACCCTGGATCCTCCCACACTCCACTCCATCTTTGCTCTCTGGGGCACTCCTCAGGTGGACCTCTTTGCAGCTCCTCACAACCATCAGCTGCCCCAGTTCTGTTCCAGACTCTTCTCTCCTCATCGTCTGGCCCCGGATGCATTCCTGCTCGACTGGACGGATCGGTTCCTCTATGCCTTTCCTCCCCTACCTCTGATGTTGCAGATGCTCTTCAAACTCCGCAGGGACAGAGCCACCATGATCCTCATCGCCCCTCGGTGGCCTCGCCAACACTGGTTCTCCCTCCTGCTTCAGCTCAACTCCAGGGAGCCCATTCCTCTTCCTGTGTTTCCTACTCTACTTACACAGCAGCATCAGTCTCTACTACATCCCAATCTGTCCTCGCTCCACCTGACAGCTTGGTTTCTCTCGGGCTGACCTCTCCAGAGAATCTGTCTCAGCCTGTCCGTCGTATTTTGGATGCTTCCAGGAAACCGGCCACCCTCCAATGTTACCTTCAGAAGTGGACCCGGTTCTCCTCTTGGTGTCTCCTTCATCATCACAATCCCACCTCACTGGCAGTGGAAACTGTACTGGACAATTTGCTCTCTCTCTCCGACGCTGGCCTCAAGTCGACCTCAATCAGAGTCCACCTCAGTGCCATCACTGCGTTTCATGAGCCTATCCTCGGAAAACCTCTTACGGCTCATCCCCTGGTTTCCCGGTTCATGAGAGGCCTCTTCAATGTCAAACCTCCTCTGAAGCCTCCTCCAGTCGTCTGGGACCTGAATGTGGTTCTATCAGCCCTCATGAAACCTCCATTTGAGCCTCTTGCCACAACTTCACTCAAATTTCTTACGTGGAAGGTGCTTTTCCTCATTGCCATCACCTCTGCCAGGAGGGTTAGTGAGCTGCATGCACTGGTTGCCGACCCACCTTTCACTGTTTTTCACCATGACAAGGTGGTTCTGCGTACCCATCCTAAATTTCTGCCTAAGGTGGTCTCGGACTTCCACCTCAACCAGTCCATTGTATTGCCTGTTTTCTTCCCTAAGCCCCATTCCCATCCTGGGGAACAGGCGTTACACTCGCTGGATTGTAAGCGTGCCCTTGCATACTACCTTGATCGTACCAGGGCTCACCGGTCGTCTCCTCAGCTCTTTCTGACCTTCGATCCTAACCGTCTAGGTCGTCCTGTCTCTAAACGGACGCTTTCCAACTGGCTTGCTGCCTGCATTGCATTCTGTTATGCTCGGGCCGGTCTCTCACTGGAAGGTGCTGTCACGGCCCACAGGGTCAGAGCTATGGCTGCTTCTGTGGCTTTCCTCCGCTCCACACCTATCGAGGAAATCTGCAAGGCTGCCACTTGGTCCTCAGTTCACACGTTCACTACTCACTACTGTCTGGATGCCTTCTCCAGACGGGATGGACTCTTCGGCCAATCTGTGTTACAAAATTTATTTTCCTAATGGCCAACCATCCCTCCTCCCTCTCTGTTAGCTTGGAGGTCACCCATACGTTAAGAATATGCTGCCTGCTTGTCCTGGGATAAAGCACAGTTACTTACCGTAACAGGTGTTATCCAGGGACAGCAGGCAGATATTCTTACGTCCCACCCTCCTCCCCGGGTTGGCTTCTTAGCTGGCTTAGCTTAACTGGGGACCACGCACTCCTCCGTCGGGCGGGAAGGCACTCGCGTATGCGCGGTGCGGCCAACTAGAACTTTCTAGTTAAAAAGGTCCGTACCGGGGCTCCGTCGGTGAAGTCACACCCATACGTTAAGAATATCTGCCTGCTGTCCCTGGATAACACCTGTTACGGTAAGTAACTGTGCTTTTTCCACAGTTATTCTGGATTATCCAGTGCTTTGTTTAAAGGTGTCTCCTTGAAAACCCTGGCAGACAAAGATTCTACAGGGTTTTGTGAAAGGTGTTCTTGAAACTAGTGGTCATAGGGTCTAGCCTGATAACCAGGTTCATAGACAACAACGCGGAAGACAAAGGCGCACGCCGACAACTGAGCGTAAGACGGAGGTGCGCGCTGAAGAAAATTACTGTTTTTAGGGGCTCCGATGGGGTTTTTTGTTGGGGAGCACCCCCAGTTTACTTAATACAAATCGCGCTGGCATTGTGGGGGTTTGGGGGGTTGTAACCCCCCACATTTTACTGTAAACTTAACTTTTTCCCTAAAAACAGGGAAAAAGTGAAGTTTTCAGTAAAATGTGGGGGTTACAACCCCCCAAACCCCCCACAATGCAGCGCGATCTGTATTAAGTAAAGTGGGGGGGTTCCCCCCACACCCCCCTGTCGGAGCCCTAAAAACAGTAATTTTATTCGGCGCGCGCCTCCGCGCTGCGCCCAATTGTCTGCTCACGCCTTTGTCCCGGCGCGCTTTTGACCTGACACCGATAACCATGCAGCAATTTTGTTCCTTTCACTAAAGCTGTTGCAAAGTAAGAATTTGTAGCCACTGGTGAAGAAGGGAGTTCCATTCAGCACAACCCCATGAAACCTACTGGCCGACTTAGGGAACATAATTATTCTGGGTTGCAGAAAGATCCCCGGTCTGTGCCAGAGGATTTCTTCCACATTGGCTGGGCTGGAATGGAAAGTATTCTGGAGAGCTATGAATGAGGAACCGTACAGCTTCAGTCTTAGAATTCCTTCAGCGTTATGGCAAGGAACAGTGGGAAGGTCACGAATGATCTGAAATTGCAAGGATCAGGAAGAGACTTGTAGGATATACAGTAGCAATCAAATATGCAAAACAAAATAACCATCCTATGTATTGAGAACCATTTGGAGGGGGGGCGGTCACCTGTATATGTTTTGAAGTTGATGAACTCGGAGGCTTTATCACTGTGGCAGCCTGATTACAGGAAGCCAAGGGACCAGCGTACTGACTGAATTATCATGCAGATGGACAGAATTAAACCACTCCCCTGTTTTCATTGGCAGGTTTCTTATTCCTTACAATACCCCAAAGGCACTATGTTCTAATTGCCATAATCTTCTCTCCATTCCTTCCTTGAGACATATCGTATATGACACTACTCGCCAAACCATTTTTTCAGTTCCAGCACCGACATTATGGAACACTATGCCCTCTCATCTTAGACATGAAAATTCTATATCCAAATTTTTTAAAAACCTAAAATCCTTTCTTTTTAAGGATGCCTATCATACATGAAGGAAAAAGATCATGATAGGCCCTATTATGATAGGCCCTTCCTTTCTTTTGTGTCTCTCCTCTTTCTTCACTTTCTCTTTTAATATATTATATTTCCCTCCTCCCCCCCACGCCTCCCTTCTATATATTGTTCATAGATTATGGCGTTTCCCAGTAGTTGTCTTTCTATGTATATATTTGATTTTATTGTAAACCGCTGACCTTTTTTTTGATGAGAATTAAATAAACTTGAAACTTAAACAGGTTATGTTTAAAATAATGATGATTCATGAAAAGGAAAAATCTAAGTTTCCTCTAATTCATTAAAAGCCCCTACACACACCACACACATCTTCCCATCCAGCCACATATTCATTTACTCCAACCACATATACATTTTCCCTCGCACAATCCTGCACATATACACTCCGTTCGCATACATGATCACTCACATGCATCCAAGACAAAATCCTCACCCAATATCCACACTTATATCCCCTCCCAAACACTTCCCTAGGAATGTGCAGGCACAAGATCTTTGTTTCAGGTTGTTTCCGGGAAGGTTTTTTTTGTTTTTTTTTCTTCAAGTTTTTAAAATTATGTGTTCAAGGCAGATATGGAGGAAGTCACTGCTTGCCCTGGGATTGGCTACATGGGATATTGCTACCATTCGTGTTTCTGGAGGAGAAGCCTAATGGTTAGTGCAGCAGATTGAGGTCCTTGTGAACCGGGTTCAATTCCCACTGCAACTCCTTATGACCCTGGGCAAGTCACTTAACCATCCATTGCCCCAAGTACAAAAGCTTAGATTGAAAGCTCGTTAGTAACAGAAAAAGTATCTTCATATAGACCCAGATTCTCAAAATGGTGCCGTTCGGAAGGTGCCAGTAGGTGCACGAATGGCATCTAAATTAAGGGAATCCTTTTACAAAGGCACGGTAGCAGTTTAACGCGCGGAATACCGCGCATTAAGCCGCCTGCTGTGCTAGTACATAACGCCTCCATTGATGAGGCGTTAGGATTTTAGGCTGCTGCGGGGGTTAGCGCATGATGAAATGTCCGACACGCTAACCCCTGTAGCGCGCCTTGATAAAAGGAGCCCTAAGCAGTGGCGTACCTAGGGGGGGGGCGGGGGGGGGCGGGCCGCCCCGGGTACCAGCCCTAAGGGGGTGTTCCCGGCCTTGCCGTTCAGTCCCCCGCCACCCCCGAAGGACCGCTCGCCCCCCTGGCCTCCCCGCACCACCTATGAACAGCCGCAGCAGGATCGCGAAGTCAGCGTCAGCATCCCTGCGCTGCTTCCTACGACGCGATCCCGCCCCTCCTCTGACGTCAGAGGAGGGGCGGGACCGTGGCGCAGGAAGCAGCAGGGATCGCTGACGCTGACTTCGCGATCCTGCTGCGGCTGTTCATAGGTGGTGCGGGGAGGCCAGGGGGGCGAGCGGTCCTTCGGGGGTGGCGGGGGACTGAACGGCAAGGCCGGGAACACCCCCTTAGGGCTGGTACCCGACGCTGACTTCGCGATCCTGCTGCGGCTGTTCATAGGTGGTGCGGGGAGGCCAGGGGGGCGAGCGGTCCTTCGGGGTGGGTCGGGGCGGGCAGGCAAGCAGGCTTTCAAGGGGGAGGGGTGACAGGCAGGCAGGCAGGCCTTCAAGGGGGGACAGGCCTTCGGGGGGGGGGTGCAGACATTCAAGGGGTGCAGGCCTTCAAGGGGGGCAGGCAGGCCTTCAGGGGGGTGCAGACCTTCGGGGGGGGTGTAGGCCTTTGGGGGGGTGCAGACCTTCAAGGGGTGCAGGCCTTCAAGGGGGGCAGGCAGGCCTTCAGGGGGGTGCAGACCTTCGGGGGGGGGTGTAGGCCTTTGGGGGGGTGCAGACCTTCAAGGGGGTGCAGGCCTTCAAGGGGGGAAAGGCAGGCAGGCCTTCAAGGGGGGGACAGGCCTACAAGGGGGGGGGACAGGCCTACAAGGGGGGGGACAGGCCTACAAGGGGGGGGGACAGGCCTTCAAGGGGGGGGTGCAGGCCTTCAAGGGGGGGTGCAGGCCTTCAAGGGGGGGGCAGGCCTTCAAGGGGGAGACAGGCCTTCAAGGGGGGGAAAGGCAGGCAGGCAGGCCTTAAAGGGGGGACAGGCCTACAAGGGGGTGGGACAGGCCTTCAAGGGGGGGACAGGCCTTCGGGGGGGTGCAGACCTTCAAGGGAGTGCAGGCCTTCGGGGGGGGGGGTGCAGTCCTTCAGGGGTGGGGTTTAGGCCTTCAGAGGGGGGACAGACCTTCGGGTGGGAGGGAAAGTCCTTCGGGGGGTGCAGGTCTTCAGGGGTGGGGGGGGGCCCTGCGGAGGGGGGACAGACCTTCGGGGGGGGGGGGGTCCTGGTGTAAAAGTACACAGAGGGAGAGAGGGAAGGGGGGGTTCAAAGATACATGCATATGCCAGACTTTGGGCGTTAGAAATAATGGGTCTAAAAACAGAGGAGTGGGAGAGAGATGGTGCATAATGGGATTTAGGGAGGGAAGGAACAGAAAGGGAGAGAACTTGGAAACAGGGGATGGTGTGGAGGGGGGATAGAGATACTGGATAGGAGGATAGTTGGGAACAGAAAGGGAGAGATGGTGGATCCTGGGGTGGTGGGGAGTTGAGAAAAGGTGAATCTGTGGATGGAGACAAAAAAAAGGAAAGATGCCAGATCTCCGGGAGAGGGAAGGGAAACGGAAGGGGAGAACAGAGATGGCAGACGGATGGTTAGCACGGAGAAAGGAGACCCTGGCAAGCAAGACAACAAGAGCCTGGGACCAACAAGATTTGAATATTGATCAGAGAACAAAAGGTAGAAAAAATAATTTTATTTTCTGTTTTGTGATTACAATATGTTAGATTTGAAAAGTGTACATGAGACAGCTTGAAATGGGAACTTTTCTATTTTTGTGAATGGCAAGGCTGAGTTCAGTTAAAATATATGCTTTATAAGAAAATATAATAATGTGTTTTATAAAGTTTATAAGCATTGCTTATACTCGGTGAGGTGTTCCTAGTGTTGGTGGTGGTGGTAGCATGTCAGTGTGTTGAGAGGAAGAGGTAGTCTGGGAAATTCTGCTGAGCAAACTCTGGGCCCATTTCCACCCCCAGTTAGTCCACTCCACTCAACTGGTTCACACACTGAGTGGGTCTTTGGGTGTTATTTCTGGGTAGTTGTTTTAGAATCTCTTCCAGTGGTTTGTCAGTATCTCCTTCTGGTCCAAGGAAGGAAACTTTGTCAACCTTAGCATTGACCTTCAGAATATGTTTGTAACAGCGCTGCTTGTGTGGCATTAGGCTATGTAGTGATCGAAAGAAAAAAACAGACCTTTGCACATTTTTGCACTATATGGTGGGTGTATGAGGAGATTCATTTCCTGCACAGTTAAGTCCATTTTTTCTACTGAATAATAGTATAGGTACAATGAAAGTAAATAGCAAAAATGTTTGAGTAGATAATTAAGGAAATCTTTTTCATATTGCTTGCTTATGGACTGGGAAAAAAGACTGTTCAAGCAAATGTCTCCAGAACTGCTTTAATGGAAAAATGTGATTTTTTTTTTTTTAAGTACTTTGTGAAATTTATTGTTGTTGTGAAATTTATTGTTATACTTTGTTTAAACTTAAAAAGCGGTGTCATTAACAGTGAATCTAATCGAAAAATCGATTCAACAGGGTGAATCGGATCGAATGAAATATTTTTCTCTGAATCGGGCAGCACTATTGGCTACCATGAGAATGGGCTACTGGGCATGATGGACCATTGGTGTGACCCAGTTAGGCTATTCTTATGTTATGTTCTCATCTGTAGGGGCCTTTGTTTTCACTTCTTATTTTAATGTATTTTTTTCCTGGGAACTTATCAGTGTTTTTTTATAATGGGAACAAAAATGGAAGAGAATTAATGTGTGTGGAATGGGGGGGGGTAACTAATTTCTTCAGCTAAATAATTCAATCCACTTCAAACAGACATAGGAGAACTCACGCACCATTCACACACCCTCCAACCAAAAACGTCAAAAGAAAAAAACTGTTCGACAACCTCCTAGCCATTCGAGCTGCAACACTTGACCCCCAACTCTACAACCTATTGACCTCGACCACAAACTACAAAACCTTAAAAAAAGAAATAAAAACCCTTCTATTAAAAAAACACATAAAACCAAACTAACATAATCAGAACTGTCCCAAGCATCACCTGCAACTACTCCATATGTACTTCTGATGTCATGACAATTCAGACATAATTTATGTTATGTTATGTTTGGAATAATGGTTACATAAATGAGGTTCAATAAAAGAAAATTTTCTGTGGGAGCATTTGTTGGAACTTCTGTTATCCTGATTTCTTCTATCTGTGGGCTTTCTTTAGCTAACCTACTTATCTGGGGCTTTCCACTTCTGCAGCTGCCCTTTTCACGGTCCACTTTGCGCTTGCACTCTCTGGGGAGGGGGGGTTGGGTCTGGGCTTGGTGGGGTAGGTGTGTCTGGTAGTTTTGTCTGGGTGGTGGCTGGGTGTTTCTTGGGTGCTTGTTGTGCGGATTGGTGTGTCTGGTGAGCGGTCTGGGTGTTGTTGCTTGTGGGGGTTTTTTTCATTATAAAATATGGCTGAGGGTCTAGTCCGGCTTATTATTCTTGTGGGTTCTGGGGTGGGATTTGTTTGCTTGCCCCAAGTTTTGGCCTTTTGTTGTGTATTGCTATGCCTCTCATTGGCAATTTTCTCTTGGGAGAGGCTTGTTCATGCTTGTTGTTGCTGTTACTCTCATTCTGTGTTCTTTTTGATAATGTATAAGTTTCTGTACAGACCATGGTTGCTTGTCTGGACCTTTTGCCATTCTCAATAAAAATACTTTGGAAAAAAAAAAAAAAAAAAAAAGAAAATTTTCACTGCCTGTTTCTATTCTGACCATTTATTCCATTTCATGGTTATTGCAAAAAAAAAAAAAAAAAAAAAAATTTTACATGAGGGGGGGGGGGGTGTCAAAAAATGATGGGCCCCGGGTGCCACATACCCTAGGTACGCCACTGGCCCTAAGTGTTTTAATTGGCCATTAACGGCCACTGGTCTGACCCAGCAGCGGCACTTCTTATGTTCTTATGTCTGGTAAAAATAAGACAGCTTTTGCTTTTGGACCCAGGGGGGGTTACATTAATTTTACCTTTATGTTTAAATAGACCTTTATCTTTAAATACCTTTATGTTTAGATAAACTTTTAATCCCACACACAATCCTTAGATCACTAAGATCTACAAACCAACACCTCATATCTACCATATTTTCACGCATATAACGCGCGCGTTATACACGATTGTACAAACCGTGCATAACCATGCGCGTTATACGTGTGAGCACGTTTTACAATTTTTTTTTTACATTCTGATCCGGCATTCCCCCTGCGAACCGGCATTCTCCCCCCCCCCCCCCCCCCCCCCGCTCGCGTCACTCCACCTCCCCCGCGATCCTACATCCCCCCCCAGCACCGCAAATACAACTCGTACCCGATTGGGCACCGGCACCAGCACCAATGCACAGCATGTGCCAGTGCCCGAAGATCCTCCCTCGTTGGTTTGGGCTGGGCTGGGCTGGGCCGGGCGGTGCGAGAGAGATCCTCCTTCTTCCTCTGCCAGGCTGGACTAGGCTTTGAGCATTTGCGAGGCGGGCTGAAATCTTCTCGATTACTGCTCCCCAATTATGGAACTACTTACCTCAGAGAGGAAACTTTTTTAGAGAAACTCAAAGGTTCGCTCAAAAGTTTTCTCTATATAGATGCTTTTGAAAAAAAATAATGAGTTAATTCCGTAAGATCTGCTCTTCTTTTCATATTCATTGCTTGGGTACTTTTAGATAAAACCCATTTCTTTAGGCAGTTCTTAAATCCCTCCCTAATGTTTTTTCCCTTTCTATGTGCTTTACTTGATAAATTGTAATTCTATCTTTTTTTCCTCACCCTTAAGTATGTCTAGGTGTGTATCTGTCATTTAAAGGTCCTAAGTGTATATTTTATACTGTAAATCGCTTAGAAATTTGTTTATATAAGTGTTTTATCAAATTTTAAATAAAACTTTAAACTTAAATATGTTTATTAATATACCAGATGAGAATAGGTTTTTTCACAATGATGTCCCAAAAAGCAGGCTGCCTGAAGTTGCAGCAGAAAAATATAAACCCTTTGATTTTGAAGGTGGAGTGAGGCATACCAACCTGTTTGGCAATAAAAAGCCTTTTTGTATGGTTATCTTTTATCTCAGGTTTAACTTAATGTTCTTTTGCCAGACTGTAATTACAATTAAGAAGGAAGTCATAATCCAAGGGGAAAATAACTATAATTACATTTCTGTGCACTGAGCAGCAGATTCAAGTATATCAATTATCGTTTATTTCCTGCATCTCAGATCAATCATTGAGATAGTAGAACTGAGGATAACCAACACAATATATTAACTTGAATTTTTTTTTCTCCCTATGTTTCCTTTTGCTTTTCCTGTTAAAAACATGGGGCTTGATACTGAAATTGATTTAACTGGGCTGCTGCAGCACATTTTGAATAGCATTGGGACAGTCCTGGGACGGAGTCAGGGTGGTGCCCGCAACTACACTTCTCCCTCCGAATCCGCAGTTTCAGCATCCGCAGATTCAGTTATTTATAATTTTTAAACAAAAAGAACATTTACATTTTCAGGCTATTTTAAGCCTTGCAAGCCCTCCCTTAAGCCTTACCTGGTGGTCTAGCAGGTTTTCGGGGCAGAAGCGATCTCCCTACGCTCCTGTCCTGTACAGATCGCTCATAGGAAATGGCTGCCTTGAGCTCCCGTAGTCTCTGGGCATCCCTCCTGTCAGTAGTCTTTGCAGGGGGGACGGGTTCCCTGCCAGGGCCGCTAAACTGATCACGGCAGTGAGATTACTATGCCATGATCAGTTCAGCAGCAACCCAATTCTCTAACCGGCACTTATGACATAGGCGCCAGATTGAGAATCGTGGTGTTAGACGATTCTATATATGACGCCCGTGTTACAGTAGAAGATATTTCAATACAAGTTTTATTTTTTTCTAACGTGATATATACTGGGATCTAGTAAAATTCTTTGTAGTCCATTGGTCATGGACAGGGGATTTAGGTGAGAAGGTATGTTTTTATTGGTTTCCTAAAGCTGAGGAATCCTTCAAGGGATGTAAACTCTATACAGTATTATGTTTATTTGGTATTAGATCCCTAGAACATATAGAATTAGGACATAACCTTGTATCAAAAAATTACACTGTAATTGTCATATTGTAACCTGTTAACTGTATTTTATGTATGTTTAACCTGTAACCCATTTTGAGCTCTTTGGGGAAAATGGGATAAAAAAACCCAAATTAAATAAATAAATAGAGAGTGCCATGGTGGTCTATCTGGATATTCAGTGCCTCTGTACAGGTCTGGCACGGAGCTCTTCAACCTGGTTAAATCTCACTGAATATTGAACCCTAAATATTTTTCTTCATGTGATGAGACACCAAGCCACTGCTTTAATTTTTGCTTTTCTTAAAAGTCACCATTTTTCCATATCATTTGCCAAACGCTCTTGATGTTCTTGGATCACGTATTCTCCTAGGCCAGGGGTAGGCAATTCCGGTCCGCGAGAGCCAGAGCCAGAGCCAGGTCAGGTTTTCAGGATATCCACAATAAATATGCATGAGATAGATTTGCATCTCTAAGAGGCAGTGCATGCAAATCCATCTCATGCATATTCATTGTGGATATCCTGAAAACCTGACCTGGCTCCGGCTCTCGAGGATCGGAATTGCCTACCCCTGGCCTAGGCTAAGGGTAATATGGCATGACAATGAGACGGGCCTTGACCTAGTAAATAATATAATAATATAAAATACTAGCTGAAAGCACAGTATCATGGTTTGACCTTTTTTTTTTTTGCTGACTAATTGTTGCTTCCGTTCACTGTCTAGAATTGGCAGCTTTAGTGACTTTCATTTTCAGGCAATATAATTAGCTGTGAAAGTCCACATCTTTGATGATAGTCTGGGGAATTCTTGAAACAGAGGTTATTGTTAAGACATGATTAAGAAGAATAGAATAATGGAAACAAGAACCTGAAAGCCCAGTCTATCTTGTGCCAGGATCTCCTCTCAGTATTTCCTGTTTTCATTTTTTTTTAAATAGAGGATAGAATCTATGGCTGACATGTATCATTATACGAAAAGTTCTCAGCCCAACCAACTTCCTAAATTTTGAGCGATATTTTGCCACTATAGCTGAAAAGAGTGTTATCTTATTTCATTAAGTGCCAATTTGCAGAAACAAAATTCTATGTTTTTGACATCATTTCGTAGTAGCAGTTTCAGATCATTGATTGAACCATATCCACATCATTCTCTTCTGGGATGGGCTGAGAATTTTTCAGCACCCCCTGGTATGTGGGTCTGGCTTTTGTTTTTAGATACCCTCTTGCTATGTCACTGAGACCTGGATGTACAAAACTCACCATGCATTTAATGATCATCGCTAAACCAGTTTTAACTGGTTTAGCGTCAAAGAATTTCAGCTATCGATGTACAAGACGGCAAATCACAGTCTTTTCCATGGTTTGTAGCAGCATCCAATAATTATATGTAAATAAATTATAATGATCAAGGAGCAAAAGGAGTGCTCAGGGAGGATACGGCCATAGAGAACAAACTGAATGAATTATTTGATTCGGTCTTTACGGAAGAAGATGTACAGAGATCTACCTGAACAGGAAATGGTTTTTCAGGGGTGCTGATGTGGAGGAACTGAAAGAAATCTTGGTAAATCTGGAAGATATACTAAGCCAAATCAACAAGAAAAAGATCTGGGTGTTGAAGGTACCTTTTAGGATAAGGCCCTCCGTTAGTAGTGCAGAGACTTGAGCCAGAGACTGAAGAGATTTAAAAAGGCTTTTATTAAACAAGCATATATGCTGGACTTCTGGGCAGAACTGGCTGCATAAACAGAAGACCCTGAGGATCTCGGACACAAAAGTTATATAGGGTCCCGCCGCCGGCCCCTCCTAACCAGTCCAAACCGGTATAACCAGCTCTGACCAAAAGAGAGAAAAACAAAACCATAAATCCATCCTATAATCTATACATCAAGGCTAACTAACAGGCTAACATCCTGTTGCCTCCTTGCCGTGCCTGGCACTTAAGACAGATACATAGAACAGGCCTGTATGTATACGTGATTTCTCAGAGCAATAAAATGGAGTCACAGGTTGTTCTTTGTACTAATTATGACCCACTGATCTAAAATGGAATTTTCTTCATCTACACCGTGACCCAGCTATGTCAGCTAGCTAGGGATCCTTCATTCCCAACTTTTCTTCTGTAGGCTAGCTGACTAGCTGGGTTATGGGAGTTCAGGGCCATCTGTATCAGAAGTGGGGACTGGGTGATAGGAGGAAAGGGCCAGGACTAGGGCGGTGGTACTTTTGTCAATCGTAGTCCTAATAGTACGGTTAAGGGTTTTCAATAAACATGGTAACAGGCAAGGAAGAACACAAAATATGACAGAGAATACCAGGAAAATTATGGTGAGGGCTTTAAAGAGTCCCGGTTTGGAGGCCCAATCAGTCAGTGAGTTGAGTCCAAACATATCAGCAGAAAAACCCTTCCAAGTCTGGACAGGAACGTGAGCTAATCTGGTAATCTTGTCTATGACCTCTTCAACCACAAATCCTTCATCATCCAGTTGTAGACAGCAGTTGGAAAAATTGAATTTTCCACATACCCCTCCTTCAGCGGCCAATAGATAGTCTAAGGCCAGTCGGTTCTGATAGATGGCGGTACGCATCATAGTGTTCGCTTTGGCCAGGGCTCCCAGGGCCCTAGCTGTTTCATTGGTGATAACTTCTAAAACCGCCTGCAGTCGTATGAGGTGGTTAAGCATGTAGATTGGAGTCCGGTACCCAAACATACCATCATCAGCCCATGTAGCAGGACCGTAGACAGCAATGATGCGCTCCGGGGGCCAAGTGTCTTCCCATTTACCAATTTCCAGGCTTCTTTCAGAACGGGCCCGTTGATCGAATACTGGGACAGCCAGATGTTCTCCTTCGGATAACGGAAGGAGGAAGAAGGCTGGTTTGATAGTGCCCAGAACACAAGTGCCAGTTTAATTTGAGGGTAGAGTGGGGTATGCCGTTCTCCCACAGATCCAGTAGTATCCTTCTGGTGCAGCCCAAGGGGCAGAAGCAGGCAGGTTGAGGTAGACATTTAATGTGGTAGCATTGCCAGTAGTATTCCATCGTCTGGGTATTTTTAACTTAGGATCTCCGGTCCAATAAGTCCATCCGGGCTGAGAGGTACTGTTTTTAGTCCATAAGGATTGGCACTGCAGGTGTCCAACACGAGTGGTAAAGGATGGTCCGAGACGCTGTATGCAGTGTTTTGCCAGAATGGAGTTTTTCAGGGGCCAGCTGGGTGCCCCCGCAGACATAACAGTTTGTCAGATTTAAGGTGGCTCCTATGGCTTCAGCGAACTGTATGAAAAGGTTGCAGGTGGTGACAGAGGGCACAAAGTCTTGTTGGTCAAGTTTCATATGTTCATAAAAGTCTGGAAACACAATGCTGTGTTGTTCAGGGATTCGGTGTCTCTCAACGAGTTTGATGTGCAAGACAGTACCAGGGTCCGTGCCCTTACCATATATCTGTAGGCCCACAAGATAGCGAGCTTTCCGGAAGCTATCGTCGAGGTTCCATTTAAATGGCTGTAGAATAGTGAAATTAAGTGGGTTACAGTTCTGGAGGCCACAGTCAGAGGTAGTCACCACTTTGGATAATATGGCTCGGGTGGTGGGCAGTCGGGTCATACCCCAAGTAGCCCAGGATACACATTTCCAGTAGTTACAGTAGTAGTGTTCGGAAGACCCTTCACAGTGGGACGGCTTCTGTCCCACCAGGCACATGTATTTATCGTTGTGCATATATTCCCTCCTCTATGCTAGGGCACCACAACGTCCAAGGAAGGTGGGGTTCTGGTCCATGGCATAGCAAGCATCGAAGAGGACTGAGGCCGGGACATAGGGATTAGTGACCAGGGTTTGTTGAATCAAGGGGCCCTGATCCCAGACTGACCTGACCTCTATCCAAGTATCCCTATTAGTTGCTCTGGGGTCGAAACAGATCTGTGAATCTCCATTATTACATATAGAATATTCAACCTTGTTATATATACATACAGGGGTCACTAGTTGACCCTTACACTCATAATTAGTTTGAAATCTAATAACATTTTCCGTTTTGCCCCCATTGTCCACTAGTGCCACACAAGGGGCACACCCAGGCGTGGGAGGGGTAGGGGACATGGACAATGTTGGCAAGACGTAAATCACAAGCAGTAAATATACAACAGAGTTCATATTAAATATCTTGTCAGATCTCCGGATCAGACGTGCGTGATTACTCTTCCAGAGTGTGGGGCAGCCGCGTGATTTTCAGTTGAAGGTCAGTAGGCCCTTTTTCACAAATATACTCAGCAGCGGGCTTCACACGGCTGTAGTGAATCCAAGACTCGTGGCGGGACAATTTGACAGCTGTGGGGGAAGCAAGTAAGACAGTCCAAAGGGGTTTCAGCGGTTCTTTCTTCCATACTTTCAGCCACACTTGATCCCCAGGTTTGTAGAGGTGAATAGGGGTTGTAATTGGCAGCGGGGCTCTAGAAATGACCCAGTTCTGTAATTTCATAATGGTCTTTCCTAGCTGCTTTATCTCTGCGTCTGTGATAGCGTTCCCTATCTGTTCAAGAGACTCAGGGTCTGGACTGACTATCGGCGGGGGTCGGCCATACATGAGCTCAAATGGGGACAACCGATTGCGTTTACCTGGGGTACAGCGGATGCGAAATAGAACAGAAGGAATCAGTTTGGGCCATGGCAGGCGGCTTTCCTCTGCCGCTTTTCCGAGGAGGGTTTTAATAGTTCTGTTGATGCGTTCAACTTGGCCAGAGCTCTGGGGGTGATAGGCCGCATGTAATTTCCAGGTGATTTGCAGAGCCCGAGAGACAGCTTGTGTGACTTGTGATATGTAGGCGGGGCCATTATCGCTGCCAATCACTAGGGGCAGGCCATAGCGAGGGATGATGTCATGGAGTAAAGCCTTTACTATTTCCCTACTTTTCTCTGTGCGCACTGGGTAGGCCTCTGGCCACCCAGTGTGGGAATCAATGAAAACCAGGAGGTAACGGAACCCATGGGAGGGGGGGCAAGTGGGCAAAATCTGTAGAGAGGACTTGCATGGGATGTGAACCGATAGGCTGGTGGCCAGGAACGGGGGGTCTGACAGAAGAGGGGTTGTGTCGGAGGCAAATGACACAGCGGAGCAGAACATGGGAGATGAGTTGAGAGAGATTCGGGATATAGAAATTCTGTCGGAGAAGGGTGCAGAGGGCTGGGTTACCGGCATGAGAAAAATCGTGTGCACGCTGGACAACAGTGAGGGCCAGGAGTTGAGGGACGTACAGGAGGGGGGTGGATGTGTGGGAGGAGGGTATAGTAATCCATCCGGATGGGAGGGTGCAATGGCCAGGTTGCTGCGTGGCCCACTTGCGCTCGGGGTCAGTGTACTGGGGGGAAAGGGAATGAAGGAAAGGTTGAGGGGAGGAAAGGGATAACAGAAGAGGGGGTGTGGGCGGACCTTGGAGGGCCGCCTGGCGAGCCGAGTGGTCAGCCAAGGCATTACCGCGGCTGATGAAATCACGGAGGCGACGGTGGGCCCGGCAGTGCATGATAGAAACTTTGGAGGGTAGCAAGATAGCATCCAAAAGGTCCAGGATGAGTTGGTGGTGTTGGATAAGGGATCCAGAGGAGGTGAGGAAGGAACGCTGGCGCCAGAGGGCAGCGTGGGCGTGAACAGCTAGAAAGGCAATTTAGATAGGAAAAAAACAAAAATGCAAAAAGGGAGAGAAAAATCTTCAAAAATGGCCAATGGTATAGTTGGTTTCCCTGGGGTACCCCACAAACCAAACAGATAGACAACACAAAGATTACAGGGCATAAACAAACATAGAAAACAGAAAAGACGTGGAACTTTTCTTCCAGCTGGCAAGGATTCAGAGCTGAACTTAGATCTGCAGAGAAATGCACAGTTATACAAAAACAAACGTCCATCATAGCACGAATCATAATTGTGTGCACACAGTGGCAAAGTAAAGTGCGATATAACACATGGCATAATAATCACATAATCATAAAAGGCATCTATTAATGGTTACTGGAACGTCCGAAAGAGAAAACGTAAGAATGTGATCACTCTGGCTTGGTGCCCTGCCAATTACATTCATAAGGCAGACAGGGACGCAACTGCTAGGGTGTGCTTCAATCTTGAAAAATAAGCAAAACTTACTAGGTACAGTGTACAATGTTAAATATAGAGGTATTCTGAAGTATGGCAATGTCAATTCAAAGGGGAAAAAAAAAGAAACATGTTAAATGTTAAGTGCAAGGTCATTTCAAGGTTACTGAAAGCAGAACATTGTCCTCCTTCTCTGGGTAGAAAAAGGCTCATTGTAACAGGTCCAGAACAGCTCTGTATGTATGACTGCGAAGACAAAGAAGAGACATTTTAACGTGACACCACCCCTGAGGTCACTTAGCCATGTTCCCTGCAGGCAGACCTGGAACCCTTGTCTGCCACCTGGGTCCCGCTACACTCTGAGGAGTGGGCACTGCTGCAGACTAGATGTAGCTACTTTAGTCTGCACTGTCCTTACATAATAACTACCCCCTTCCTCTGGAGTTTGAGCTACCAAGTTTATTTGAAAGGTATTTCTGTTTCCAATTGTATTTAGAATCTGATTGATAATAACACTTTATACAAACATGCATGGGAAGAAAGGATTCATAAAGAACACCGGGATAAAGACACAATACGGGAAAGCAAGGGAGACTGTTATCACAAAAGAAGTAATCTCAATCCATCCGTTATCAATAAAACTCATTCATAAAGGAAAAAAAAAAAAAAAGTTGACCACATTACACCGCTATTGATTAAGTCCCATTGGCTACCTATTAGCCACCGAATTATTTTTAAGATATTATTCTTGGTTTTTAAATTTCTAGCTTTCAATGAGCCTCAATTCATTTCTAGAATGATCATTCCTTATTATGCCCCTCGTTCTCTACGATCATCATCACAAGACTTATTAATTGTCCCTTCCTTAAAAATTGTGGGTACAAGAAGAAATGACATGTTTTCTGTTACAGCGCCACAAACGTGGAATGTACTGCTACTGTACATCAGAAAAGAAAAAGATCTTATCTCTTTTATAAAACTCTTAAAAACTTTGTTATTTAACTTTGTACTTGTGTCTTAAAATTGTTTGTCCTCTAAAATGTGTTTTTTTTTTTTTTTTTAATTGTTCAGCGCTTAGAATGTTTGTATAGGCGATTCATCAAATAATAATAAAACTTGAAACTTGAACTTGAATTATCAAGCCCATGTTTAGCAAATATTTCAATTTTCAGAAAAATATGGATACTTAACCTCTATCATTGTTAGTCTTGTACTTTAAATCCCCCAACACTGGGATACAAAGGCAGGGATGTGCCCAACACAAACCCCACATGTCTGACAAACGGTTGCTTTTTTTTTTTTTCTTTTTTTTATTACCAGCAGACACACTTTGACAACTGCGAGAACACGTAAACTATCTGGCTCAACTTTCTTTAAATTACTCACTGTCTGTAACAAATCCACTGCACGCAACATATATCTAAAATCACAGTCCTTATTCTCGTTCATCAGTGCGAACTCACATTCTTAATTCTGGCTAGATCCACACGCATTTTACCCTGTTAAGCAACTTACACTATCCTGTCTGCAACTTTCGGCAAAACAATCATGCTGGCTTACTTTACCAACTTTTCCCAGGTTTCCAACCTAAATGCTATTTCCATCTACCCGGGTAATTTCTCAACATCACCAATTTCTTGTTCTCTGTGTCTTGTCAGGTGTCCCCAGAGCTTTTGTTTTATTAATTTGACAAAAAGTTGATTAAATTCCAAATACTAAGCCTTTGACAACAATAAAAATAAGGATGAAAAAAACAATAAAAAATCTTAGGGTCGCCATAATCGCCAGAAAAGGCGGTTGTAAAATATTTAAGCATGATCTGAAGGGGGTCGGTGGTGCTCTGACCCATATTTTACAATCTATATATGCACCCAACAAAAGTTCCAATTTCCAGAAACCAGAATCCTATATACCTCTCTGAGCTTCACAACGGATTAAGAAGTTACTAGACAGAAGAGATAGAGACAGGATAGAGAAGGAATCAACTTCTCACTTACCAAGACAGGTCCGGTACCGGCACAACAAAACCAGGAGCCAGAAATCTCCACCGATTTGTTCCTTCTCGAGGTGCAATCCGTTGTCTTCGACGAGAAACCGTTCCTGGTCAACCACCAGGTTAATGCCGGCTATTACGGGTCTCGTAGGAGGCAAGGTTTGAAATCCTCCGAGGGAGACGATCGTGCCAAACAGGCTCAAGTCTGTAGATCAAGTCCCTGTTCGGGGCGCCAAATGAAGGTACCTTTTAGGATAAGGCCCTCCGTTAGTAGTGCAGAGACTTGAGCCAGAGACTGAAGAGATTTAAAAAGGCTTTTATTAAACAAGCATATATGCTGGACTTCTGGGCAGAACTGGCTGCATAAACAGAAGACCCTGAGGATCTCGGACACAAAAGTTATATAGGGTCCCGCCGCCGGCCCCTCCTAACCAGTCCAAACCGGTATAACCAGCTCTGACCAAAAGAGAGAAAAACAAAACCATAAATCCATCCTATAATCTATACATCAAGGCTAACTAACAGGCTAACATCCTGTTGCCTCCTTGCCGTGCCTGGCACTTAAGACAGATACATAGAACAGGCCTGTATGTATACGTGATTTCTCAGAGCAATAAAATGGAGTCACAGGTTGTTCTTTGTACTAATTATGACCCACTGATCTAAAATGGAATTTTCTTCATCTACACCGTGACCCAGCTATGTCAGCTAGCTAGGGATCCTTCAGGTGTCATTGTAGACAATACAATGAAACCTTCCGCTCAATGTGTGGCGGTGGCGAAAAAAGCAAACAAGATGCTAGGAATTATTTAAAAAGGGATGGTTAACAAGATTAAGAATGTTATAATGCCTCTGCATCGCTCCATGGTGTGGCCTCACCTGGAGTATTGCATTCAGTTCTGGTCTCCTTATTTCAAGAAAGATATAGCGGCATTAGAAAATGTTCAAAGAAGAGTGACCAAGATGATAAAGGGGATGGAACTCCTTTCGTATGAGGAAAGACTAAAAAGTTTAGGGCTAAGTCTACAAAATCCAGAGTCAGAGTGGAGTAGAATGGGTACAAGTGGATCAATTTTTCACTCTGTCAAAAATTACAAGGTCTATGAAACACTCAATGAAGTTACAGGAAAATACTTTTAAAACCAATAGGAGGAAATATTTTTAGACTCAGATAATAGTTACGCTCTGCAACGGATTGCCAGAGGTTGTGGTAAGAGCAGATAGCATGGCTGGTTTTAAGAAAGGTTAGGACAATTTCCTGGAGGAAAAAATCCATAGTCTGTTATTGAGAAAGACATTAGGGGAAGCCACTGCTTGCC
Organism: Geotrypetes seraphini; assembly: GCF_902459505.1. Lineage (NCBI taxonomy): Eukaryota > Metazoa > Chordata > Amphibia > Gymnophiona > Dermophiidae > Geotrypetes > Geotrypetes seraphini. Next base: position 372,281,359 of record NC_047085.1, read on the forward strand.
CTGGATCAGTATCATGTTTTTTTGTCAGGTACTGGTGACCTGGATTGGCCACCTTGAAAATGGGCTACTAGGTTCGATTAACCATTGGTCTAACCCATTAAAGCTATTCTTATGTTCTTATCAGTATTAAAATGAGCACTTCGATTGATGCCCACATGATGCACAAACTGTAGCGCTGGTTTTTAATGCTCCAAAATTTCCGACAGGTTTGGAGGTGCCGGTAGCATTAACAAAGCCAGCTTTTTCTTTTTTTAATGTGCTCAGATATGTGCGTGTGTTACACACACATAATATCTGTCCCCATTAACCCCCCCCCCCCCCCCCGACAACTTAAAAGAAAATTGTCAGGAGGGGCATCATGTGTATGCATGACATTATCACATTGATGTCTGCGCATGTCCAAAAGCCCTCCGGCCATGACCCTGAACCTGTCATTTCACCAGTGGGGGGATCCTAGAAGAGGGAAGGTGTGGCGAGAGGAGGAGAGATGCCGGCAAGGAGGAGAGTCAGCGGCACTGGCTGACTGCCTACAGAACGCGCCTCTTGCTGCGAGAGGCACATCCTGTAATCAGTCAGCTGGTGCCAGCGCCTCTCCTTCTCCCTGGATCCTCTCCATGCGTCTTCCCTTCCAGCACCCCACACTGGCAGCGCAGGGCTCTGTCTGGAGGGCCTTCGCATGCATGTGACATCATCGTGCCAATGCCATGTACTTCCAAATGCCCTTGAGCCGCGGTCATTAGTTTATTGTGCTGCAGCTTTGCAAAGTTTGCGAGACACTGATCTACGTGTTTACAACGGAACAAAACCAGAATTGCATTACCAGTTTCCTGGGTGACACAGAGTTGCCAAATCACATTTGAATATGGAAGAGTAATTTTTCCTTTTACCCTATGCATTCAACATGGAATATGAGTATTCTTCCACAGTTATACTAAGATATACTAAGATGGATAGGCAAATGGTTAGAAAACAGATTGCAGAGGGTGGGCATAAATGGAAAGTTCTCAGACTGGGAAGAGGTAACGAGCGGTGTACCCCAGGGATCAGTTCTTGGGCCCATCTTGTTTAATATCTTCATAAACGACCTAGAAGATGAAACAACAAGTAATTTAATCAAGTTTGTGGACGACACAAAACTATGTCGGGTAGTTGGGACACAAAAGGACAGAGAAGAACTTCAGAGAGATTTGAACCAACTAGAGAAATGGGCAGAAAAGTGGCAGATGAAGTTTAACATAGAAAAATGCAAAGTGATGCACCTGGGTAAGAAAAACAAGGAACATGAATATAAAATGTTAGGTGTGACACTGGGCAAGACCGAACAAGAAAGGGACCTGGGGATACTGATAGACAGGACCCTGAAGCTGTCGGCTCAATGCGCAGCAGCGGCAAAGAAAGCAAATAGGATGTTGGGCATGATTAAGAAGGGAATCACAAGTAGATAGGCGGACATCATAATGCCGCTTTACAGAGCAATGGTCAGACCACACTTGGAGTACTGTGTTCAACACTGGTCTCCCTACCTAAAGAAGGATATAACCCTACTGGAGAGGGTGCAAAGGCGAGCCACAAAGCTAGTTAAAGGTATTGAGAATTTGAGCTACAAAGAACGCCTCGGAAAACTGGGATTGTTCACCCTCGAGGAGACATGATAGAGACTTTTAAAATAATAAAAGGATTTGACAAAATAGAGCAAGAAACATCGTTATTCACATTGTCAAATGTGACTCGGACAAGAGGTCATGGACTGAAACTAAGGGGCACCAGGCCCAGGACAAATATTGGGAAGTTCTGTTTCGCACAACGAGTGGTGGACGCTTGGAACGCTCTCCTTGAGGAGGTCGTGATGGAGACCAGCATTCTGGGATTCAAGAGCAAGTTGGATGCACACCTTCTTGCAAATCACATTGGGGGATACGAGTAAACAAGGTTTCTCAGCAGGGAACACCTAGCTTGGCCTCCGCGGGTGCGGGTCGCCGGACTGGATGGACCTAGAGTCTGATCCGGCGAAGCCATTTCTTATGTTCTTATGTTAGTGTAATCATTAAATTTGGCACAGATAAATAGTAATAATACATTAAGGTCTCCGTTTACAAAGTTACGCTAGCGTTTTTAGCGCGCACTACCTGAAAAACTACCACCTACTCAAGAGGAAGCGGTAGTGGCTAGCGCATGCAGCATTTTAGTGCACACTGTTCTGTGCATTAAGGCCCTAACACACCTTTGTAAAAGGAGCCCTAAATAGCAGAACTTTAGGCTAGATTCACTAAGCCCACCGATCAAATTCCGACCACTTAATGACCCCTTTGTGACCCGATTTCCCTCTGACCCGATTCACAAACCTCTGGCCCAATCATCCTCTGATGCGCGCATGCAAATGAGGGGGAATGGCATTCAAATGTAGGCAGGCAGCGATTCACTAACAAAAAACCTGCAATACCGACCGGGTGGCTGATCACAAACAAGCGAATTCTGGGGACCAGTCGTTCACTGCTTTCCGACTGCATCTCCTGCTCTCTACCTGCTGTTTGCCCTGACTTTCCAGCTCTCTGTCCTCCAACTCTCCTGCTCTCTCTACCCCGACTCTGCCGCAATTTTCTCCTGACGCCCTGCTCTGCCCCAAATCTCCTGCCTTTCTGCCTTTTGCCAAACTTAAAAGAGTTGCAGACTGTGGTAAGAATGTGATGTGCTGATCCAGATCCAATTGCTCAGAGAGCCCCCGACTCTCCTACTCCGTGCCCCATGCGCTGCACTGGCCTTCCCCCGCAGTGCGAGCCCATGGTTTTAACCCGCGGGTTTAAAGCAGGTTAAAACCATGGGCTCGCTAGGCTAGTTAAAACTTTTTTATTACAAAAAAGTCGCTGTTCTTCGACGCATGCGCAGACCATCTACAGATGGTCTGTGCATGCGTCTAGCGATCTCGGCGGTCGGTTGGGGGCTTGATTCCGATCACCCTCATTTGCATGAGGGTGATTTGTGAATCAGCCTCCCCGGACATAGATCGGATCCCTCATGGATCGGATCCGATCCGTGCCCTTAGTGAATCTAGCCCTTTATCTTCTTTTCTGTGTTAATTGGAAAGCAAACTTGCCTGTTGGGGAGAATGAAAGTACGGTAAATTCTTTTCTCTTTTGGCCATTGTCTCTGAGGGCTGCAGAGGCAAGAAAGCTCGAATCATACCTAAAAAAAATACATTGAGGGCTGACCCAGTGACCTGCAGCCACTGATAATCTGACAATTGACAGATACCATCATTGTGATCTGGAGACCTGGATGAGCAGGGTGGCTCCACTTTCTTTTTAAACAAGGTTCCAGCCCTTCACCTCATCCCCCCCCTCCCCCTCCACCAGTTTTTGTTGTAAAACTTTTTTTGTTGTTTGCTATAATAGAAGCCACTAAACTGAGGAGTGTGACTTTGAGCACTGCTCTTTGGTCTCTCTGACATTCCACAAGAGTGGAGGTGTTTTTACAGTGGGCTGGGAATGAGGGGAACTAGGGGCCAGATTCACCAACCTGCCCGATTGGGTCCGATCCGGGCAGATCCGACGAATTCAGCAAAGTAAAATATGCAGATGGGTGCGATCGGAGGAACACCCCCATCTGCCGACACGGATCACTTTTCTGCGATCCCCACGCATGTGCAGACCATTTGTAGATGGTCTGAGCATGCCAGTCGGAGCAGCAATCTTTTTTTTACTTTTACTGGACCTCTGGGCTGGCATAGATTTTATTTTATTCTTTTTTTAACTGGAGCCCGTGGTTTTAACCTGCTTAAGCCCACGGGTTAAAATCACGGGCCCGCACTGGGGGGAAGGGTGGGAGAGTCGAGGCAAGCAGGCGATCAGGGCAGCAGGAGATCGGGGCTGACAGGGCAGAAGCAGGGCGGCAGAAGGCTGGGCAGCCAGAAAGGGCTTGAGCGACTGGTCCTCGGCAGTCGCTTGGGAGTGATCGGCCAGCCCAGTCGGTGTTTCAGGGTTTTGGTTTGTGAATCGGGTCCCTGCCTACTTTGCATGCCGTTGCCCTCGTTTGCATGCGTGGATCGGAGGGTGGTCGGCAGAGAGGTAAGTGAATCGGGCCGGAGGGAAATTTGGTCGCTAAGGGGTCGCACACCGATTGGTACACGATCAGTTTGCTTTGTGAATCTAGCCCTAGATGTGATTCCTTCTGTGGCTCCCTGGACAATTCACCCAGTAGTGTAGTAAGGGGAGGGGGGGGGCGTTCCACTGTACTGGTGGGGGCGCTGGCACCCATCCTCCTCTACACTCACCCCCGCTCCTTCCCATCCCCCCCCGCCACCTGCATGCGCCCCTTTCTTTCCCTTCCCTCATACCTCTTTAATTTTATGGGCACAAGCAGCATTGCGTACTTGCTGCCCGCATCAGTGTCGGATCTCTCTGACATCACTTCCAGGTCCCACGCCTAGGAAGTGACACAATGCGAGCGGCAAGTTCGTGACGCGGCTGTGCCTGGAAAATTAAAGAGGTATGGGGAAAGGAAGGGGGTGCGTATGTGGCAGTGGGAGGGGGGGTGGTCAAGAAGAAGTGGGGGTGGAGAAGAGGGCGGGGGAGGGGCGCCACTCACCTTCACTGCACCACTGAAGTCACCTAACTCTCCTTTGCCTCATGTACAAAACTTAGGCCCTCTTTTACTTAGGTGCGCTAAGCATTTTAGGATAATATGCACGCGTTATTGTTTAGCGCGCTCTAATATTTACCATGCACTAAAAAGCCTAGTACACCTTACCCTCTCTTTTACTAAGGTGCGCTATGCTTTTTTAGCGCGCGGTAAATATTAGCATGCACTAAACACACACTGAATGCCTATGAAACATAGAAACATAGAAGATGACGGCAGAAAAGGGCTACAGCCCATCAAGTCTGCCCACTCTGCTTACCCACCCCCTGTCTATGCCCTAATGACCCAATTTCCTTATCTTGACCCTCGTAGGGATCCCACATGGGTATGCCATTTATTCTTAAAGTCTGGCACGCTGTCTGCCTCGATCACCTGCACTGGAAGCTTGTTCCAATGATCAACCACTCTCTCTGTGAAGAAATATTTTCTGGTGTCGCCATGAAATTTTCCGCCCCTGAGTTTGAGCAGGTGCCCTCTTGTGGCCGAGGGTCCCTTGAGAAAGAAAATATCATCTTCCACTTCGACACGTCCCGTGAGGTACTTAAATGTTTCGATCATGTCTCCCCTCTCCCTACGTTCCTCAAGAGTGTAGAGCTGCAATTTGTTCAGTCTCTCTTCGTACGAGAGACCCTTGAGCCTCGAGATCATCCTGGTGGCCGTCCGTTGAACCGATTCAATTCTGCGCACATCTTTACTGTAATGTGGCCTCCAGAATTGCACACAGTACTCCAGATGAGGTCTCACCATGGCCCTGTACAACGGCATTATGACTTCAGGCTTTCGGCTGACGAAACTTCTATTGATACAACCCAATATCTGCCTTGCCTTAGATGAAGCCTTCTCCACTTGATTGGCAGTTTTCATGTCTGCACTGATGATTACTCCTAAATCTCGTTCTGCTGAAGTCCTAGTTAAAGTTTCTCCATTCAAGAAGTACTTCTTGCATGGATTTCCGCTTCCGAGGTGCATGACCTTACATTTCTTAGCATTGAAGCCTAGCTGCCAGGTTGAGGACCAACTTTCCAATGTAAGCAGGTCCTGCGCCATATAATTCTGTAAACTGCATTCACTTACTATATTACATAGTTTGGCGTCATCGGCGAATAGTGTTATTTTACCTTGAAGCCCTTGAGTCAGATCCCCCATGAATATGTTGAAAAGGAGTGGACCCAGGACCGAGTCCTGCGGCACTCCACTGGTCACCTCCGATGTTTTAGAGAGGGTACCATTAACCACCACCCTCTGAAGTCTGCCACTCAGCCAATCATTGATCCATGCAGTTAGTGTCTCTCCTATGGACGCTTTAGCGGTTATCGCACCTTAGTAAAAGAGGGCCTAAGTAAAAGAGGGGTGGGTAAGATTGTGATCCCACTAGAGACAGAGAAAGTACTTCTGTATACAGTACTCCCCCGAAAGTCACGGGGGTTCCATTCCAGGAACACCCACTAATTTTGAAAAACCACGAATGCAGTTTAGGAGCTGATCGAAGGCAGGAGAGGGCAGTATTTTCCAACTGCCTCTTCCTGGTACTGAAGTCAGGCTCCACCAATCAGGAGCTGCTTTGAAACACCAGATAGCATGCAAAGCAGCTCCTGATTGGTGGAGCCTGACTCTAGTACCAGGAAGAGGTGGTAAGAAAATACTGCAAATTACTGAGTCCGTGATTTGTGAACTGCGAAGTCACGGGGGTTTACTGTAATATGCAAGCCACTTTGCTTGTACCACAGATTGGCAGTACAGTGGAACCTCGGTTTGCGAGTAACCCGGTTTGCGAGTGTTTTGCAAGACAAGCTAAACACTCAGCAAACTTTTGACTCGCAAACCGAGCACTGCCCCGATAAACGAGCACTTACATCACAGGAAGCGCCGCTTCGGGGGATTCCTCTTCCGTCTTCCAGCCAACCTTCCACGTCGGGTGCCTTCCTGCAGGTTGGAGGACCTCTGTCTGGGCCTGCGCAGCCGGGTGCCGTCCCGCCTGCACGTTGCGTGTGACGCACACAGTGTCAATCATCGGCGTTGTGCGTGTCATGCGCGGCGTGCGGGTGGGGCGGCACTCGGCTGTGTGGTCTCAGGTGGGGGCTCTTCAGCATGCGAGGGGCATCCAACGTGGAAGGCTGGCCGCCGGATGGAGGAGGCATTCCTCTGAAGGCACTGCGGGGTTCTCCGGTGGCTGGCAGACATTACACACATCCCCCCCCCCTGTGGGGTTCTTTTCGGATAGCGGACGGAGGAGGCAGATGGCGGAGACGATGCTGCAGCACCCGGTCCCGACAGGTACAGACTCCGGGTTCTGGAACCAATCATTGCTGTTGCCACTATTGTCTATGGGGAACTTGGCTTTGATAAACCAGCATTTTGGATTACGAGCATGCTCCTGGAACGGATTATGTTCGTAATCCAAGGTACCAATGTATATCAAAAGCATGATCCTTACACACAGACATTCCAGAAGGACCTCATGCAACATTTATGCTTATATGAGAATGGGAATATGTTATGTTATATGAATTCCGTAAGCCGGAAGTCATTATGCCATTGTATAGATCCATGGTGAGGCCCCACCTGGAATACTGTGTGCAATTCTGGAGGCCGCATTATCGCAAGGATGTGCTGAGACTGGAATCGGTCCAGAGAATGACCACCCGGATGGTCTCGGGACTCAAAGATCTCCCGTACGAGGAACGGCTGGATAAATTACAGCTATACTCGCTCGAGGAGCGCAGAGAGAGGGGTGACATGATCGAGACATTCAAGTATCTCACGGGCCGCATCGAGATGGAAGCAGATATCTTCTTCTTCAAGGGTCCAGCGGCAACAAGGGGGCATCCATGGAAAATTAGGGGCGGAAAACTGCATGGGGACACCAGGAAATTCTTTTTCACTGAAAGGGTGGTTGATCGCTGGAATAGTCTTCCACTTCAGGTTATTGAGGCCAGCAGCGTGCCTGATTTTAAGGCCAAATGGGACAGACACGTGGGATCTATTCACAAAGAAAGGTAGGGGAGGGTCTTTGGGGTGGGCAGACTGGATGGGCCGTGGCCCTTTTCTGCCGTCTATTTCTATGTTTCTATGTAATTAGATTGTAAACTCTCTCGAACAGAGACCATATCTGGCATATCAAATGTACAGCGCTATGTGCATCTGGTAGTGCTGTAGAAATAATAAATAGTTGTAATGATTATATGTGGTCTTATATCCTGACAAATCCTCAGCAGGTAGAGTTCAAGGTGGGTTGCAATCAATGGTAAGTTTGTTACATATTAGGTAGGTACAATGTAAAATCAGGGAAGGTTCATATGTTTCATAGCAGTGGATTACAATGTAAGATTAGAACAATAGCTCTCAAACTGTGTGCCACAGCACAGTGGTGTGCCCTGAAGAGATTCCAGGTGTGCCACAAAAGATTCCAGAATTTTACTTTATTTAAAAAAAATTCCCTTCATAAGTATACACTAGTATAGATGACATGTACGTCGCATAAACAATAGTCTGTCAATGTTATGAGTGTCTGTGTGCGTAAGGATAGAATCACCTAGACAAGCATCATTCTGTGATGTAATTGGTCCTTGAAAACTAATGGCAAGTAATTTTATTTTTATTTTTTATGCAGTAATTATCCTGACTTGAGCAACAAAGCAATCAAGGCTTTGTTACATTTGGATCTTATCTTTGTGAACTTGGATTTTCAGCTCTCACAGAAATTAAATTGAAATAAAAAAAAGAACGATTGCAGATAGTGATGAAATACATGTTTGCTTGTCAACTATCGAGCCACGTTTTGAGTTCATTTGCACTGGAAAACAAGCACACCTATCACATTGATTAGGAATTCTAATCTGTCTACTTTAGTTTCACTGTTGTTACAATTACCCATAAATATCTTAAAGAACTTTAAATAAATAACTGTCATATTTTATTTTTTTTTGTTCAGTTTGCAGTTTTATAATTTCATTTATAAGGTGCCGTGAAAAACATATGCTGTTTAGTGTGTCAGAGCTTAAAAAAAAAAAAGTTTGAGAGACAATGAATTAGAATATGGGAAAATCTAATCTAATTTTCCATTTGTGAGTCTCACAAACCTATACAAGCTCAAGGCGACAGATCAAAGAGGAAGGGGAAATTAGAGATGGGGGGGGGGACTTGGAGAAGAAAGAGGGGGGGCCTAGAAGTAGGGGGTGCAATACAGAAGCTGAAACAGTTAAATGTGCAATGGTAGCCAGGATATAAATTTTCTGTACATCTCCTTAGACTTGTAGTTTATTTTGTATGGCCTGTTAATGTGCTGTAATCTCCCCTATATATGTTAAAAGAAGATTATCACCCAGTTATTGAGTGCTAAAAATAAGTCTGATTTTCTAGATAACTAATGTATAAATTTATATTAAGAAAGTATAGTCCGTAATTATATCAAACCCAGCTTTGCAAATTTTGTTCCTTACATGTAATTTACCCCCTCCCCCTTTTACAAAACCATAGCATGGTTTCTTTTTTAAAAAATTCTTTATTCATTTTAAAATTTACAATAAGTGTAACAATATTTATCCCAGGACAAGCAGGCAGCATATTCTTTACGCATGGGTGACGTCACCGACGGAGCCCACGGTACGGACCTTTTTACTAGAAAGTTCTAGTTGGCCGCACCGCGCGTGCGCGAGTGCCTTCCCGCCCGACGGAGGAGTGCGTGGTCCCCAGTTTCTTCGTTTCCGCGGAGCGAAGAAGACGTGTGTTTTTCAACGTCGTTGAAATACTCCTTTTGCCTTCCCGCTCGCGTTCTTTTTTCGATTTTTTCACCTTCGGGTGCTTTTTTCTTTCTATTTAAAAAAAAAAAAAAAAAAAATTCCTTTCTTTTTGCTTTATTTTTCGTTCCTGCCCCGGCGGGGCCTGTTAGCACGATCCAGGCCTCGGGGTTTGATTTTGCGGAGGCCGTGTTCCCATTCATGCCCCCGCAGCCCGGTTTTAAGAAGTGCCAGCGGTGTGCACGCCCGATCTCCCTCACTGACCCACACAACTGGTGCTTACAGTGCTTGGGACCGGATCATCGGGCGGATTCCTGCACCCGCTGTGCCACTCTTAAAAAACGCACTTTGAAGAATCGTCAAATCCAACAAAATCTACTTTTCGGCACCGGCCCGACTATGGATTCGACCTCTTCATCTGCGGCACCGTCGAAATCGACACCGACCACTTCGACACCGCCTGAGTCGACATCGGCGCCCCCGGCGCCAGGTAAGCCGGCTAAGAAGCCTTCCACCCTTGAGCGCCCTCCCACTTCGGGGACGACACCAGTCCTTTCGGCTCCACGCCGAGCCAAAAAACGCTCCACTCCGATTTCGGTGAGTGCCTCGTCATCGGCCCCCTCATCGCCGGAGTGTAGAGCGGCACCCATGGAACCAAAGAAGAAAAAAGTGGTTCCGGTGCCTCCCCTGGATGACCGCATTGCGGCCATCCTCCAGGACAAGTTGCAGGAACAACTCCACAAGCAACTTAAGCAGCTCTTACCCTCTATCTTGGCACCGCTGCTCTCGGTACCAGACCGGCCCGAGCCCCATACCGTCCAACCGGTATCCACTCCCTCGGTACCTATGGACTCCTCCATGCCCATTCTCTCGGCACCGCATCTCCATTCCCATGCCGAGGCTATGGCCTTGACGACGACCGATCCTCCTCGGGACCGGGCAGGGCACCGGTCTCCCCACGACTCTGACCGGCACCGTACTTCTCGGGACCGAGACAGACACAGGTCTACATCACCCGGTAATGTCTCGGTACGCTCAGGCAAGTCTTTGTCTAAAACTCACCATGCCGAGCCTTCCACTCCAGTCTCTCGACACGCACATACCGATGTCAGAGACCCGGACCTATGGGAACAATCCCCTACCGGTACCGAGGAGGATGCATCGTCGTCGGATGAAGAGCCTTCGGCACCCGATACCGCATCTAAACCTGAACAATCTTCCTTCTCAAAATTCCTCAGGGAGTTGTCGGGTGCTTTGTCTTTGCCTCTGGAATCTGACTCTAAGAAGTCACAAGCTTTCCTGGAGGCATTAGATTTCGATCAACCTCCCAAAGAGTTCCTAAAGTTGCCCGTGCATGATATCTTACGGGAAACTTTTTATAAAAATTGGGAGAACCCGCTGACTGTTCCTGGGGCCCCCCGTAAATTGGACAGCCTCTATAGGGTTATACCAATCCCAGGATTTGATAAACCCCAACTCCCTCATGAGTCTCTCCTGGTAGAGTCCACTTTAAAAAAGACTCAGGGCTCCAGTGTCTATGCCTCCACCCCTCCTGGCAGAGAGGGCAAAACTATGGACAAGTTTGGCAAGCGGCTCTATCAGAATGCCATGCTTGCCAACAGGGCAAACAACTACTCGTTCCATTTTTCATTCTACCTCAAACATCTGGTAATGCAACTCTCCGCCATGCAAAAGTACATGCCAGAGCATAAGGTTCCACTTTTCCAACAGCACGTCTCTAGCCTGCTTCAACTTAGAAAATTTATGGTGCGCTCTATCTATGACTCTTTTGAGCTCACCTCCCGTGCATCTGCCATCGCCGTGGCCATGCGCCGCCTGGCCTGGCTCAGGGTCTCTGATCTGGACGTCAACCATCAAGACCGATTAGCCAACGCCCCATGCCTTGGTGATGAATTATTCGGAGAGTCCCTGGATACCACCACGCAAAAACTCTCTGCCCATGAGACCAGATGGGACACTCTCATAAAACCTAAGAAAAAGGCTCCACCTGCTCGTCCTTACAGGCCACAAACCTCATATCAACGCAGGTTCTCCGCTAGGCCGCTCAATCCACCTCCACAGCAACCTAGGCGGGCCCGCCAACACCAGCACACCCAGGCTCGTGCCCAGTCTAATCAACCGGCCAAGGCTCTTCCTCCTGCCAAACCATCTCAGCCCTTTTGACTCCTCTCTCCAGGGCTTAGCCAGTCTTCCACCCTCATTGCCTCTTCCTCAGCCGATCGGAGGCAGGCTCCACATCTTCATCAGCCGTTGGGAGGTCATCACATCGGACCAGTGGGTCCTAAACATCATCCGCCACGGCTACTCTCTCAACTTCCAGACTCTTCCACCAGACAATCCTCCCGTAGAGTCTGCTTCTCTTTCAACTCAAACCCCCCTCCTCCTGAGGGAGGTCCAATCCCTCCTTCTACTCAATGCCATCGAAGAAGTACCTCTGGAACAAAGGGGCCGGGGATTCTACTCCCGTTACTTTCTAGTTCCAAAAAAGACAGGAGACCTACGTCCCATTCTCGACCTCCGGGACCTCAACAAGTGTCTCGTCAAGGAGAAGTTCAGAATGCTCTCCCTTGCCACGCTGTACCCTCATCTCTCTCGGAACGACTGGCTATGTTCCCTGGACCTCAAGGAGGCCTACACTCACATCCCAATCAATCCATCCTCACGTCGCTACCTACGATTCCAGGTGCACCATCGCCATTATCAGTACAAGGTGCTACCTTTTGGCCTGGCATCATCTCCCAGAGTGTTCACCAAATGCCTCATTGTGGCGGCGGCCTTCCTCAGGTCTCACAACCTCCAGGTGTTTCCCTACTTGGACGATTGGTTAGTGAAAGCACCTACGTCTCCACTTGTGCTACAAGCCACTCATCATACCATCTCTCTCCTCCATCTTCTGGGGTTCGAGATCAACTACCCCAAGTCGCATCTGTTTCCCACACAGCGACTTCAGTTCATCGGAGCGGTTCTCGACACCACACTAATGAGGGCGTTTCTCCCCTCCGATCGTCAGCGAACTCTGCTCCGCCTGTGTCGTCAGGTGCTCCTTCATCACTCCATTTCTGCCAGAAAAATGATGGTCCTCTTGGGCCACATGGCCTCGACGGTACATGTGCTTCCCGTGGCACGACTCCACCTCAGAACACCTCAATGGACTCTGGCCAACCAATGGTCACAGACCTCGAATCTTCTTTCTCATCCCATCTCTGTGACATCGTCTCTTCAGCGATCTCTACAATGGTGGTTGGACTCCTCAAATCTTTCCAGGGGCCTTCTTTTTCATCTGCCCCCGCATTCCATGATCATCACCACGGATGCCTCCCCTTATGCATGGGGAGCTCACCTGGGAGACCTACGCACCCAAGGTCTTTGGACCCCGCAGGAGCGTCTCCATCACATCAATTTCCTGGAACTACGAGCCATGTTCTATGCTCTCAAGGCCTTCCAGCACCTTCTTTGCCCTCAGGTTCTGCTTCTGTGCACGGACAACCAAGTTGCCATGTACTACATCAACAAACAGGGCAGCACCGGATCTCGCCTCCTTTGTCAGGAGGCTCTTCGCATTTGGACCTGGGCCACGGCCCGCAGTCTCTTCCTCAAGGCTGTCTACATCCAGGGCGAACAGAACTCCCTGGCCGACAATCTCAGCCGCATCCTTCAACCTCACGAGTGGACTTTGGATCCTCCCACGCTCCACTCCATCTTTGCTCGCTGGGGCACTCCGCAGATGGACCTATTCGCAGCTCCTCACAACCATCAGCTGCCCCAGTTCTGCTCCAGACTCTTCTCTCCTCATCGTCTGGCCCCGGATGCATTCCTTCTCGACTGGACGGATCGGTTCCTCTATGCCTTTCCTCCTCTACCTCTGATGTTGCGGACTTTATCCAAACTCCGCAGGGACGGAGCCACCATGATCCTCATAGCTCCCCGGTGGCCTCGTCAACACTGGTTCTCCCTTCTACTTCAACTCAGCTCCAGGGAGCCCATTCCTCTACCTGTGTTTCCTACTCTACTTACACAGCAACATCAGTCTCTACTACATCCCAATCTGTCTTCCCTCCACCTGACAGCTTGGTTTCTCTCGGGCTGACCTCTTCAGGAAATCTGTCTCAGCCTGTCCGTCTCATTTTGGACGCCTCCAGGAAACCGGCCACCCTCCAATGTTACCATCAGAAGTGGACCAGGTTCTCCTCTTGGTGCCTCCGTCAACATCACAATCCCACCTCCTTAGCGGTGGAAACTGTTCTGGACTACTTACTCTCCCTGTCCAACGCAGGCCTCAAGTCTACCTCAATCAGAGTCCATCTCAGTGCCATCACGGCATTTCATGAGCCTGTCCTAGGAAAACCTCTCACGGCTCACCCTCTGGTTTCCCGATTCATGAGGGGCCTCTTCAACATCAAACCACCTCTGAAGCCTCCTCCGGTCGTCTGGGACCTGAATGTGGTTTTGTCTGCCCTCATGAAACCTCCCTTTGAGCCACTTGCCACAACTTCGCTCAAATTTCTGACATGGAAGGTTCTTTTCCTCATTGCCATCACCTCTGCCAGGAGGGTTAGTGAGCTTCATGCACTGGTTGCCGATCAACCGTTCACTATTTTTCACCATGACAAGGTGGTTCTGCGCACCCATCCAAAGTTCCTTCCAAAGGTGGTCTCAGCCTTTCACCTCAACCAGTCCATTGTTTTGCCTGTGTTCTTCCCGAAACCTCATTCACATCCCGGAGAACAGGCATTGCACAGTCTTGACTGCAAGCGTGCCCTGGCTTACTATCTCGATCGTACAAGGGCTCACCGCTTGTCCCCTCAGCTCTTCCTGACCTTCGACCCGAATCGTTTGGGTCGACCGGTCTCTAAAAGGACGCTATCCAACTGGCTTGCAGCTTGCATCGCGTTCTGTTACGCTCGGGCCGGTCTGTCACTAGACGGTGCTGTCACGGCCCACAGGGTAAGAGCTATGGCCGCTTCTGTTGCTTTCCTCCGTTCCACACCCATTGAGGAAATCTGCAAGGCGGCCACCTGGTCCTCAGTTCACACATTCACTACTCACTACTGTCTGGATGCTTTCTCCAGACGGGATGGGCACTTCGGCCAATCTGTACTTCAGAATTTATTTGCATAATGGCCAACCATCCCTCCTCCCTCTGTGTTAGCTTGGAGGTCACCCATGCGTAAAGAATATGCTGCCTGCTTGTCCTGGGATAAAGCACAGTTACTTACCGTAACAGGTGTTATCCAGGGACAGCAGGCAGATATTCTTACGTCCCACCCTCCTCCCCGGGTTGGCTTCTTAGCTGGCTTATACTAACTGGGGACCACGCACTCCTCCGTCGGGCGGGAAGGCACTCGCGCACGCGCGGTGCGGCCAACTAGAACTTTCTAGTAAAAAGGTCCGTACCGTGGGCTCCGTCGGTGACGTCACCCATGCGTAAAGAATATCTGCCTGCTGTCCCTGGATAACACCTGTTACGGTAAGTAACTGTGCTATCCAAACAAATTAACAATAAATATAACACTTAATAATCATCAATGGTACAAATGATATGCTCTTATCTCCCACCCATCCCACCCTCTCTTATCATATAATCAATACCTTATACAATATGTAACAATAGCATGGTTTCTAATGCCAGTCATGGTGGTAACAGCTCCAATGCTCATTACGGTTTGGTAAAGGGGGAGGGATTAGTTAGTGGGTAGGGGGGATGGCATAGGCAGTCATTGAAATTTGTTGTTTTCCTTTTCTCTAGTGTCTTTTCATGTTTCCTTTTCTTTTTTCTTTAATTTGTATTTCTTCCCTTTAAAAATCTAGGAGGTCCTTAGGGAATGTTTCCTAAGGTACAGAAAGATTTTGCACTTAACTCACCTCCGATCTTTCTGGCCATTCCCCTACTCCAGATCAGCACATGGGCAGCAACCACTCCCATAATCCAGTCCCTTTCCCCACTATCACACCTCTCTAAGATAACCACCCCCAGGATAACCCTGCACCGAGACAAAGCCCCCCCCCCCCATACCACATTCCAACCCAACTTCTGCCTTCCCACCCAGCCCCCGCCAGGACTCACCCAGGAATTTGCCTGGTAGTCTAGTAAGCAAGAGTGAGATTGGTTCCCCCCTCTGCTCTTGCCTTGCTAGCTGCTGGGGTTCCAACCGGCGCTTATAGGGAGAAATTCAGTACAAGTTGCCCAAAGTTAGACACTAGGATGCTGCACACTCGGTGCAAATTCTATATCATTATAACATTCTCATCTTTGTCGTCCATTTCTTTCCTGATAATTCCTAACATTCTACTTGCTTTCTTAGTCGCTGCTGCACACTGAGCCGACGGTTTCAATGTATCCTCAACGATGACACACCTAGATCCCTTTCCTGGGTGGTGATGCCTAAATTGGAATCTTGCATCGAGCAGCTATAGCTTGGATTCCTCTTTCCCACATGCATCACTTTGCACTTGCTCACATTAAGGGCTCCTTAAGGGCGCTAGCATTTGTAGTGCACGCACCGGATTAGCGTGCGCTAGCCAAAAATCTAACACCTGCTCAAGAGGAGGCGGTAGCGGCTAGCGTGCGGGGCATTTTAGTGCACGCTATTCCGCGCGTCAAGGCCCTAATGTGCCTTCGTAAAAAGGAGCCCTAAATGTCATTGCACAATCTTTTTGTGGCATCAGCAAATTTAATTATCTCACTAGTTATTTCCTTCTCTAGATCACTGATAAATATATTAAAAAGCATAGTAGCATTAGTTAGTGTTTATGTGCTAACATTTAGAAACGGTGATGGGACCAAAACGCGCGAGACTTCGGCGCACCGACATTGCAGCGCAAACAGTTCAGCGGAAGACCCCAGCATGCCGCCTTAAAAGTTACTTTTAAAGAGCTCTGACGGGTGGTGTGGGCTTCGCGCTGCTGTTGGGGGGTTGGGTGGGGGTGCAACCCAAAAAACAAGTACTATTGGAAGTATCAAATGAATTAACAAGATACAAAATTACTTCCTGATAGTTTTGTAGACAAAATCAATCAGACAACTTACGGAACACTTTTGGCTTAGCTCCTCATTTGGTTCTGCGATTTGCAGATGGCGGCGACCCGTGTGAACGCCGAGAATTTAAACTCAGTTTGAGTGACCTATCGGAAATCACGTGTTTTGCGTGAACCACGCAAAAAACGTGCTGAATAAACATCTTTAAAGGAATCTTGTGATACGCAAAACACGTGATTTCCGATAGGTCACTCAAACTGAGTTTAAATTCTCGGCGTTCCCACGGGTCGCCGCCATCTGCAAATCGCAGAACCAAATGAGGAGCTAAGCCAAAAGTGTTCCGTAAGTTGTCTGATTGATTTTGTCTACAAAACTATCTGGGGGTGCAACCCCCCACATTATAGATAAAACTTAACTTTTTCCTAAAAAATCAGGAAAAAGTTAAGTTTACTCTATAATGGAGGGTTCCAACCCCCCCCAATGGCAGCGCGAAGAGTATGAAGTAAACTGGGGGGGGGGGTTCCCCACTCACACCCCGCGTCAGAGCTCTTTAAAAGTAACTTTTTAGGCGGCGCGCTGGGGGTCTTGCGCCAATTTGTTTGCGCTGCAATGTCGGCGCGCTGAAGTCCTACGCACGAATGACTATGAACTGTTTCAAACCATACAGGGACTTTAAATTCCCCACACCATTTGGGGATGTAAATGAGGTAGTTGCAAAACTACCAAGTTGGATCAGACTGAGGCCCAAATTCTGTAACCGGCGCCTAACGTTGGCACCTATTTTGGAGGTGCCCACCTAGCTAAGTGCCTATCTAAATTGATTAACAAGCTCAATTAAGCTTTGTAATCAGCAGTAATTGAAACTTAGGTGCCTATCAAGAAAGAGCGATTCTGCAATAAGGCGCCTCTAAAAATGTAGGCACTAAGCACGTTAGGCGTGGGCATGGATACATGTTAGGCGCCTTGTCGCAAAATCACAGCTCTTAAGCTCTTATAATGGGCGCATTATCGTTTAGCGCACTTGTATATTTAGCGCACTAAAATAGAAACATAGAACATGACGGCAGAAAAGGGCCATGGCCCATCTAGTCTGCCCACACTAATGGCCCACACCCTAACTACCTCCATGAAGAGATCCCACGTGCCAATCCCATCTTTTCTTAAAATCTGGCACGCTGCTGGCCTCAATTACCTGTTGTGGAAGATTATTCCAGCGGTCAACCACCCTTTCAGTGAATGGCCACCAGGATGGTCTTGGGACTCAAGGATCTGACATACAAAGAAAGACTAAAAGAATTGCGGCTGGACTCACTTGAGGAACGAAGAGAGAGGGGAGACATGATTGAAACGTTCAAGTACATCACGGGTCGCATCGAGTCGGAAGATGATATCTTCTGTCTCGTGGGACCCTCGACCACCAGAGGGCACTCGCTGAAAATCAGGGGAGGGAAGTTTCATAGCGACTCCAGAAAGTACTTCTTCACCGAAAGAGTGGTGGATCATTGGAACAGACTCCCACTGCAGGTGATTGAGGCAAGCAGCGTGATGGATTTTAAGAGAAAATGGGATGCTCCCTTGGGATCTTTAGGGGAGTAAATTCAGGGGGGGGCGGGTACTTGGAATGGACAGACTTGATGGGCTATGGCCCTTTTCTGCCACCATTTTCTATGTTTCTATGTTTCTTTCGGTGAAGAAATATTTTCTGGTGTCGCCATGAAATTTCCCACCCCTGATTTTCAACGGATGCCCTCTTGTTGCCGTGGGTCCTTTAAGGAAAAAGAGATCCTCTTCCACCTCGATACGGCCTGTGACGTATTTGAACGTCTCGATCATGTCTCCCCCTCTCTCTGCGTTCCTCGAGTGAGTACAGCTGCAACTTAGTAAAAGGATTTCCATGCTGAAATTATGCAATTACATAGTTGTAATTTTGATTTGATTTACTGCGGAATCATCATTTGCATCTTCCACTTTTATTTTTCTTTTCAATATTTTTATTGAAATTTTGTAATAACAAACATACGGAACAGAATGCAATTTCGATATAAACATACATCATGGTGTAATAGTCCAATGAAAATCAGGCCACATCAAGTATACAGAATACCCATAAAGAAAATAGAGTAAGACAAATAGTCCAGCAAGAAAATATTGAGTTAAGTGTTCCGATATAAAGCAGATATAATTTCGTGTCATAACTGCAAGCGTCAGATGCAACTAGGTAAAAGTAGTAAAAATTGGTTAAATTATTAATTCAGTAAAAGTAACAAATGTTATCCTGTACTTCATTACAAGTGAAAGTAACAAAACTTTTACTTAAGTACAGTAACTAATACTTACTTAGGCCCCCTTTTATCAAGCTGTGGTAAAGCGTTTTAGCGCAGGCTGGCGAGGCAAATGCTCATTCAGTTCCTATAAGCATCAGAGCATTTACCTCTCCGACCTGCACTGAACTGCTTGTGGTATTGCGGTATACAAAAATAAAGTTATTATTATTATTATTATTAAAATGCTTTACTGCACCTTGATTAAAGGGGTCTTAGTTACTATACAACACTGTAACCACAAGAAGGCGCTATATCAAATCCTATTCCTATCCCATATAATCAGTGCCAATTAATACCTAATTTACTGATGCAGTAGGCTAGGAAACATTGGGATTGATGTTGGGGTTTGAAGAAGGAGTGCTGGAACTATGAAATTTTGTTGTGGGTCATTAAATGGAATCCGGCTACTATTAAAAAGTTGTTGGCAACTCAAATATACCAGTAAACCCCTGTTTCTGACCCTGGGAAAATACCTTGTTGCATGAAAAATAAATCACTAACATTCCAAACTATAAACACCTACATGTTTGGAATCCAAGTTATGTGGTTGGCATGTTATCTGTTTAGTGTTTTCCTTATGAGGTGGTGCTGAAAGGTTCTCAGCCCAACCAAGAAGAGAAGGACATCGATATGGTTCAATCAATGATTTGAAACAATGTAAAACACAGAATTTTGTTTCTGTAAATTGATATAAGATAACACTATTTTCAGCTACAGTGGCAAAATAACACTCAGAATTTAGGAAGCTGGTTGGTTGGGCTGAGAATTTTTCAGCACCCTTTTGTAAATATCTAAGGGCTCTTTTAACCAAACAGTGCTATAGGTATCTACCATGGTCCAGCAAGGTAAATGCTCCGATGCTCATAGGAATTCTACTGCAGCCTTGTAGAAGCCAGTGTAAAGCAACTGATTGGTTGATTTATTTCTTTATGTATGCATTTCTTTATTATTTCTTTATTTGTTTCAATTTCTATCCCGTCCTCCCGGATGCTGAGAATGGGTTATAAAAAATAACATTCACAGTAAATTAAACATTCAACAGTAAGTCAAGGACATGACTGGACATGAGACATACTTAAGGTGACATACTTAAGGTGACCATACGTCCCGTTTTGAACGGGACAGTCCCGTTTTCAGATCCCCTGTCCTGTTGTCCCCACACACTACTTCGGGACGCCCAAAATGTCCCGTTTTCAGAGACAGCGTCCGGAAGCTTTGCGCGGGGACAATGGGATAGGCGATTGCTTCCTGTCCCTCCCCTGCCGCACCAAAAAAAAAAAAGCCTCCCTCCAGGCCCGATTTAGGTCCATCGCCGCTGCTCCTCTGCTGCCACTACTCGAACCCGGAAGCCTTCTTTCTGACGTCAATTCTGACGTCGGAAAGAAGGCTTCCGGGTTCCAGCAGTTTGCAGCAGAGAAGCAGCGGCGGTGGACCTAAATCGGGCCTGGAGGGAGACTTTTGTTTTCTGCAGTAGGGAGGGGAGGAGGTAGGCAGCCAGGCAGGCAGGCTGGCTGGCTGGCTCTGAGGGAGGGAAGTAGGTAGGCAGGTTTTGGGGGAGGTAGGCAGGCAGGCTGGCTGGCTGGCTGGCTCTGGGGGAGGGAGGTAGGCAGGCTTTGGGGGAGGGAGGCAGGCAGGCTGGCTAGCTCTGGGGGAGGGAGGGAGGTAGACAGGCTTTGGGGGAGGTAGGCAGGCAGGCAGGCTCTGGGGGAGGCAGGTAGGCTGGCCAGGGGGAGGTAGGCAGGTAGGCTGGCTCTGGGGGAGGTAGGCAGACAGACTGGATGACTTTGGGGGAGACAGGCAGGCTGGCTCTGGGGGAGGCAGGAAGGCTGGCTCTGGGGGAGGTAGGCAGGCAGGCTAGCTCTGGGGTAGGTAGACAGGCAGACTGGCTTTGGGGAAGGCTGGCTTTGGGGAGGTAGGCCGGCAGGCTTTTTGGGAGGGGGTGGAACAAAGGCTGGAAGCAGTGAGGGGACACAGGAAGGAGAGAAAATGGCAGAGAAGGGGGGGTTGTAAGTAGAAGAAAGACTAGAGAGATAAAGGCCTGGACCAAAGGGGAAAGACAGGAGGCAGAAGCAGGATTTTGGGAGATGCAGACAGAGGGGGAGAGCCCCTGAGGAAGAGCAGAGAGAGGCAAGATCATAACAGAGGAGGGAGAGAGAGAAAGGGAGACCTGGAACAAAGCTACAAAGGAGAACTGAGGCACTAAGGACATAGGAAGAAGGCACTGGGGGCACTAAAGACATAGGAAGGAGGCACTGGGGACACTAAGGACATAGGAAGGTACTGGGGGCACTAAGGACATAGGAAGGAAGGAGTGAGGGAATAGAAAGGGACAATTGTTGGGCCTGAGTGCAGAAAGAAATGAAAGATAGGATGCACAGTCAGAGGGAAACGCAACCAGAGACTCATGAAATCACCAGACAGCAAAGGTAGGAAAAATGATTTTATTTTCAATTTAGTGATCAAAATGTGTCATTTTTGAGAATTTATATCT
Organism: Geotrypetes seraphini; assembly: GCF_902459505.1. Classification (NCBI taxonomy): domain Eukaryota; kingdom Metazoa; phylum Chordata; class Amphibia; order Gymnophiona; family Dermophiidae; genus Geotrypetes; species Geotrypetes seraphini. Next base: position 372,302,542 of record NC_047085.1, read on the forward strand.
GCTGTCTATATTTTGCACTATATTTGTCTATTTTTCTATAGTTACTGAGGTGACATCATTGAAAACCCCCCAAATATAAATAATTAACATTTTCTCTGCGTATAGGGTGCTTTGTGGTTTTTTAAAAATTTTATGATTACAATTATGAAATAATAAGATATTGTGTGTACATGAAAAATAAATGGAAGAAATTAGAGGCGGGGCTAGGGTGGGATTGGGTGCAGGGCTAGGACGGGATTGGGGTGGGTCTAGGACGGGATTGGGGGCAGGACTGAATATTAATAGATGTCCCGTTTTGATGAAAAAAATAAATGGTCACGTTAGACATACTGTACATAAAAGGAGTGATATAATGAAGTGTCTGTCTGATGGCATCTGTTTAGTTGAAGAGGAGGGTCTTCAATTCTCTTCGGAATGTCATCAGTGAGTTCTGTGATCTTATTTGTTCAGGCAGCTGGTTCCATAGTCAAGGGATAAAGTGGTTGCAGGAATGCTTACGAGCTGTTTCCATCTAGGGGGATCTTCCGGGGGGATACATAGTCATCTCTCTGCTTCGGAGTGAAGCAGGCAGTTGGGGATATACTGGTGTAGCTTGGATGTAATGTAGGTGGGGGTTATGTTGTAGAATCTTTTGTGAACTATTACCCAGGCCTTGAAAATGTTTTTTGACAGATAGCCAGTGTTCCGCATGGAGAGCCTGTGTGGTAGGATCACAGAGATAAAGTCATATAGGAGGCAGATCACTGCATTTTGGACTCAGAGGCATTTGAGGTCCTTTGCAGTTATGCCATTACATGGGGAGTTGCAGTAGTCCATTCACTACAATATCAGTGGATACAAGAATTTAGAAACAAATTAAGGAAATATCAAAGAAGAAAATAAAAATAATTATAATACAGTAGACTCTCTGTTAACTGGAGCTCAAACAACTGGAACTCTCAAGCATCCAGTAAAAAAAAAAATCAAAGAAATACTGTAATACTTTAAATAAAAATGAAAATAAAATCAATTTCTGGTAGAAATTTAAGTTTAAACGTGGCACACTTTGCCTACCACATGTCTGGTAGTTTGTCTGGAACAGTTTATGGTATGGCATAGTATGGGGTATAGTATTAGTTAGGCCTATTTTTAATAGTAACTCAAGCAACCAGAAACTGTATTTATCTGGCATCTATCAATCCCCATGGGCGCCAGTTAACTGAGAGTCTACTGTAGTTCACTATAATTCTTAATTCCACCCAAGGGTTCTGAAGGAACTAAGACAAGAAATAGCGGGCACAATCCAACATGTTTGCAACCTATCCTTGAAAACTGGAGAGGTACCAGAGGACTGGAAATTGGCAAATGTCACACCCATCTTCAAAAAGGGATCGAGGGGTGACCCCGGGAACTACAGGCCGGTGAGCCTGACTTCAATAATAGGGAAAATGGTGGAAGCTATGATCAAGGACGGCATTTGCGAGCACATCGAGAGAAATGGCCTACTGAGAACAAGCCAGCATGGATTCTGTAAGGGAAGGTCATGCCTAACAAACCTTCTTTACTTCTTTGAGGGAATAAGCAGTCGGGTGGACAATGGGGAACCCATAGACATCATTTACCTCGATTTTCAAAAGGCTTTCGACAAGGTGCCACATGAAAGGCTGCTTAGGAAGCTGTGGAACCACGGGGTGGGAGGGGATGTGCACAGATGGATCAAGCACTGGTTGTCGGGTAGACTGCAGAGGGTCGGAATAAAGGGCCAATATTCTGACTGGTGGGGAGTCACGAGCGGTGTGCCACAGGAATCGGTGCTGGGGCCGTTACTCTTCAACATATTCATCAATGACCTAGAAAAGGAGGTAAAGTGCGAGGTTATAAAATTTGCAGATGATACCAAACTGTGCGGCAGAGTTAGGTCCAGGGAAGAGTGTGAGGACCTGCAAAGGGACCTGGACAAGCTGGAAGACTGGGCAAACAAATGGCAAATGCGCTTTAACGTGGAAAAATGCAAGGTCATGCATATAGGGAAAAAGAACACGTTGTTCAACTACAAATTGGGGGGGGCATTGTTGGGAGATAGCGGTCTTGAGAGGGACTTGGGTGTGCTGGTGGATGCATCACTGAAGCCATCTGCACAGTGCGCAGCAGCCTCAAAAAAAGCCAATAGGATGCTGGGCATCATAAAGAGGGGCATAACAACCAGGACGCGGGAAGTCATCATGCCATTGTATCGAGCGATGGTGCGTCCACATCTGGAATACTGCGTTCAATATTGGTCGCCGTACCTCAAGAAGGACATGGCGGTACTTGTGAGAGTCCAAAGGAGAGCAACCAAACTGGTAAGAGGGCTGGAACACTGCCCATACGCCGAGAGGTTGGATAGGCTGGGGCTCTTCTCTCTGGAAAAAAGGAGGCTCAGGGGAGATATGATAGAGACCTTCAAGATCATGAGGGGCATGGAGAGGGTGGATAGGGACAGATTCTTCAAACTGAAGAGGACAACAGGTACGAGGGGGCATTCGGAGAAACTGAAGGGAGATAGGTTCAAAACAAATGCAAGGAAGTTTTTTTTCACCCAAAGGGTCGTGGACACTTGGAATGCGCTACCGGAGGAAGTGATCAGGCAGAGTACGGTACAGGGATTCAAACAGGGATTGGACGGATTCCTGAGGGATAAAGGGATCGTGGGATACTGAGAGAGGTGCTGGGATGTATCACAGGTATAGAAAGCTAACCAGGTAATAAGTATAGAAACCCAACCAGGTCATGCATGTGCAAGACTGGAGGGTTAGGACTTCGATGGGAAGCTAGGACTTAAATGGGAAACCAGGGTGGCAAGGGGACCCCCTCTGGGGATTCAGACAGGTCTTGACCTGTTTGGGCCGCCGCGGGAGCGGACTGCTGGGCAGGATGGACCTGTGGTCTGACCCGGCGGAGGCACTGCTTATGTTCTTATGTTCTTAAGAGGAGCCAATTACAAAATAAACATCAGAAAACATATGAATATAGAAATGAACTATTGAAAAGTTACTGAACAACTGGCCTATCAGCACAAATAACTAGGCTGCTACTTTCTTTCTAACAGACAAAAAAAAGATGAAACTGGAGTATGCCAAACTGTTATAGCATTTTTTTCTGCATTATCTGAGATAAATCTGAAATATACATGTTAACACCCCCCCCCCGCCTTCCCCAAAGATTCTTCCAACTGTTTGGAATATAAATGCAAAATCTGATTATGATCAGGTTCCAAGACAAAGGTAACTACTAATGTTCCTTTGTATAATTATTTCCAAAGATAATTCTAGGAACCAGCTAAGTCCAATGATGTTATATCTCCTCCTTGCCTTTCAGCCATTTTCCTATGCACAGACATACCTATATAAAGCTTTAGCTAGCAGAGGTAAAGCTTCAAATGATAATCCCTACTACTACTACTGCTTATCAACTGGTAACCAATGTAATTGCTTCAGAATTGGTGTAATATGTGCTATCATGTCAACTCCCATTACTAACCTAGCTGCAGCATTTTGTGCCAATTGGAACCCCTCTTGTTTTCGAAATTCCAAGGTAGAGAGCATTACATTAGTCCAGGGGTGTCCAATGTCGGTCCTCGAGGGCCGCAGTCCAGTCGGATTTTCAGGATTTCCCCAATGAATATACATGAGGTCTATTTGCATGCACTGCTTTCATTGTATGCTAATAGATCTCATGCATATTCATTGGGGAAATCCTGAAAACCCGACTGGATTGCGGCCCTCGAGGACTGACATTGGACACCCCTGCATTAGTCTAACCTAGACAGAACCATCCCCTGCACAACAGTCTGAAAATCAGAAGGGAAAATCTCAAGTGATAGAGCATAGGAAGTTGGTTAAAGCATGCCTTAAAAGTCTTAACTATTTGCAGCTTCATGGTCAGAAAATACGAGGGTAGGGCTAAATGGCCATTTTTCTCAATGGAGGAGGGTAACTAGTGGAGTGCTGCGGGGATCTGTACTGGGACCAGTGCTGGGATCTGGAAATTGGAACGACAAACGAGGTGATTAAATTTGCAGATGACACTAAACTGTTCAAAGATATTAAAATGCATGTGGACTGTGAAAAATTGCAGGCAGATCTTAGGAAATTGGATGATATAGACTACATTAATAGAAATAGAACATCACAGATGCTTAAATTCTTTCCCATTTGGGTAATAGTAAGGCTTTGTGTTTTCTTGCAGGTTCTCATACTATTTTCATATGTTTGAATTTCTGCATAAAGCCTGTTTCTTTTTGGTTTTCACTTCAGATTAGGTGGTTGCAAGAAAGCTAGAACTGGAGAAGCAGGACATCTTTATTTTAGTGATTTATTCTCTACTATCGGGGTCTGTAGATCTCATATGATTTTTTTCCCCCTTGATTTTCTAGTGCAGGGATGTATGTTACTGTTAGGTCCAGCCCAGCCACTGCACAGTCTAGGTATCTGCCTAAGAAGCATTTGGAGAAGACAGCAGTGCAGCTCTGGCATGTGTGACAGCCTTCCCTCTCGTCCCTTTTCACTGCTGGGCCTGCTACTGCTGTCTTTCCCCACTCCACCTCATAGGCCGGGCGGCTGCAATGGTCCAAGACTGACTTTCTGTCGGAGGGGGAGGTACAAAGCAGCACTTCCCTGTGGGTCCTTGTATAGTTTTGATACTTTGATGTTCAGGCTGGCCTGAGAGGGGCAGGTAAAAGTGAGAAGTGAAGGGGGAAGATGCTTGAAACTGATGTGGGGTGGGGATATAAAAAGGGAGATGAGAAGCTGTCCAATTTTGGTAGGAAGGGGTATTAGAGGGGAAGGGAAGATGCCAGCCAATGTAGAGTGATAGAGGGGAGGAGGGGCAGAGAAATGCTGGCTACCTGCAGGGCAGGCAGAAGGTAAATAGATACTCTTGGCCGGCCCCAGCTATTAGGTGTACTGGCTCTATGATTTTCCTATGTGTATTGTAATACATTTTCCCTGGTTGTTTTCAACTAAACTGTTTCCTTGTAAGCGATCTTAGGATCATGGCTTTTTTTCTTTGAGCGTACCACACGTCTTATTATGCGATAGTGCTGTATTTGGTAAACTGTTCATTTCAGTCCCACCTTATAATCTGTCGAGAGCAGAGCACAGCAGAGAATGGATCTGAGGTTGGCAGGCAGCAGATGTGTGCAATGGGAAGTCTGTCTTAGAATGCTGGCCCTGTTTGACATAGTTAGTATTCATTGGAAGCGGGTCAGGAAATTGCAGTCTGCAACCACAATCTTAAATCTTAAATATGAGTGTTTATTAACGGGGAGGAATTTATTGCATTACAATTGTTGATTTCATAAGATCTCAAAAAATAGGTGGTGGGGGAGGGGGAAGGGAAATGACTGTTAGTGACCGTGAAATGTACAACGGACTCTCAGTTAACCGGCGCCCATGGGGATTGATAGATGCTGGATAAATGTAGTTTCTGGTTGCTTGAGAGTTACTATTAAAAATAGGCCTCACTAATACTATACCCCCATACTAAGCCATACCATAAACTGTTCCAGCCAAACTACCAGACATGTGGGAGGCAAAGTGTGAGCATACTCGGGTGTGGCGTGCCAAGTTTACACTTAAATTTCCACCAAAAATTGATTTTATTTTCATTTAAAGTATTACAGTATTTCTTAGATATTTTTGCTGGTTACTTGAGAGTTCTGGATGCTTGAGTTCAGGTTAACAGAATCAACTGTATCAGGAACTTCAGTGCTTTTTCCTTGATTTTCTGGAACCTAGGTGACAGTAAATATCAAAGTTTTTAAATCTAATTTGCTATATTAAATACCATGGCTCATAATAAAGCAGATTAATTTTAAATAGTAAATCGATGTGCATACACTGATGAACATGCTCCAGAGTCAATAAACTGGCCACATTCACCCACTCCCCCCCCCCCCTTTTACAAAACCATGTTAGGCTTTTTTATTGCTGGCTGCAGCGGTATTGGCTCTGACACTCATAGGAATTATTTGGGCGATGGAGCTAATATCGCCATGACCGGTGATTAAAAAAAAAAAAGCCTAAAGCAGCTTTGTAAAAGAGGACATAAATTTCAGAAAAATTGAAAAAAAAGAAATACATGCAGGATTAATGTATAACCATGGCATGTAGTGAAAAATGTCAGATATAGACTTGGGTGCTGTAAAAGAAAGATTAAATACATTTATGACAAAATCATTAACTAATGTTTTGGTCCACCTGTCAGATCATCATCATAAATGTGTGGTTGGTGGACCAAAATACTGTTTAATGGATTTATAATACTAGGGTTACCATATAACTCCAGATAAAGGAGGATGGATTGAGACATCCAGGTTTTACTTCCATTGCTTTCAATGGAAGTAAAACCCGGATGTCCCAATCCATCCTCCTTTCTCTGGAGCCATATAGGAACTCTATATAATATATATATATTTAATCTTTCTTGTAGAGTTGCAGAACCTGGGCTCTCTCCAGCTATTCCTCAAGCAACTGAAAACTTGGCTCTTCTCTAACATGTAATTCTATTTTCCCCCTTACTCTTCCATTCTATATATAAGCTCATGTAAACCTTTTCCTTTCTCTTCTTATATTTTAATTTCTTGTAAACTGTGCCGAGCTCCACTTCCGTGGAGAGGATGCGGTAGTTTAGTTTAGAGTGCTCAGAGTAGATAGATAGAGATATGAAAGTACTCAAATATAAAAATCAAACCATATACATTTATTATAGAAAACATGGGACATAGACCAGGGGTGAAGTAACAATAATCCTCATATAAATAGTCAAACTGAATTGTAGCTTGCTTTTATAACTTATTGAGAAAGTTTTATTGACGACGCCATCTTGAATTTACAATGTTGTCTAGTTTCCATCTGATTGTTAACATTTGCTTTGTTTTCTCTAGCTTTGGGACAGATAATGCTGTACGTGGATGGGATGAATGGCGTCATCAATCATAATGAAACCATACAATGGCTGTACACCCTCATTGGGTCGAAGGTAAGTCTAGAGTCTATGGTTTCACTCCGTTATGATGTTTGCATTATTATCCTTGGCTCCAATTGCTTTTTCCTTCATCTTCTGCTGCTGTATAAGACGGTCTACTGTTGATCTGAATTAATTCATATCGGGGTCCTTTTACTAAGGCGCGCTAGCCAATTTTAGCGCGTGCCAAATATTAGTGCGCCCTAAATGCTAACGCATCCATTATATTCTATGGAAGCGTTGGCATTTAGCGCGCTCAAATATTTAGCGTGCGCTAAATCTAGTGCGCCTTAGTAAAAGAAGGGGGATTGTTCTTTTCCTCTTCATTTTTATTCTTTTTGTTGCATTTGAACTGTTTTGAATGACATTTTATCAGGAAAAATAGTACTTAAAAGCTAAGTAATAAATACATAAATGTTACACAAACTGGAGGATGATTTTCCATCCCCCCTGCGGAGCTTGCAGGACCTGCAAGGATTAATTTTTAGAAATGAATTCCCTGTGGAGTTTCCCCTTTGAAAATTTCTTATCCAACAGAGATCATGGACGCTGGTGCAAACCTTCTACCCAAAAGTAGATGAGGGGGGCTGATTTAAATTCCTTGTGCACACTTCGCTGAGACGATCCTAGTGCTGCTGTAACCTGTTCTTCCCCCTCCCCATCTCCCCCCCGGTGCTGCCTTTTTCACCCAGTGAGAAAAATACATGTATCATGAATAACACGCCTACTTTTTTCCATTCTTGGTGGCGTACACTGCTCCCTCTAGGCTGCGTGGAGTACTCCAACTGCATTGCTGTCAGTGGGGGTGGTACTTCAATATTCTGTATTCAATTTCTGGGGACGGAGAAGTTCTCTGGAGTCCTGCAGAGCTTGTCTGTCCCTCATTATTGAAAATTACAGTGAAACAGCACACCCCACTGACAGGACTATAGATGGAGGACTTTTTGCTCAGCTTAGAGCAGTGATGTGCTGCGGCGAGATTCTAGGTGTGCTGCGAGAGATTAGTTCCTGTCATGGAATACACAAAACTAGCCCATTTGAAAGCATCGCCCTGACAGAAATGGTATTAGCAAGGGATATGCAGGAAAAGAAATCCACTTTTATAAAAGTTTTATTTCATGCCAGGCATGCTGTGAGTTTTGTGCTCTCTGTGGTGTGCATTAAAGCTATTGAGCAGGAATGGATAATTGACATCTTCCTGCAGTTGGACAAGCTTGTGTGACTGGTTCCTGTAGCACAGAGGGCAATGATAAGAGCAAAGAGTGGAATCAATGTGTGGCCCTTATAAGGGCCCTCATTAAAGCTATTCTGCACCAAATCATTTTGAAAATAGCACAGAAAAAAGGGGACTTAAAATACCTGCCATAAAACAAGAATATTTGAATTTGATTTCATAGATTTGACTTGCTTGAACTTGAGTTTTTGGAAAAAATTGAAGAAACGACTGTCTGAGACCATCATATTTTCATTTCATACTGATGATATTGTCCATTAATCTTGTTGAGCATAACAGAGCATATATTCTTGGGAAGCAGTGCTATATTTTATCCATCATGGAAGGCTCATGAAAGGCTCAGTTTAGTAACAGGCGAAGATGAGCTTGAAGGGATTTAGGTGATTCCTGTTTTAAAAGCAGGAGGAGCTGCCGGGGGGGGATCTGTGAAATGTTGTTGGCTAGGAGGATCCTTCAGAAGCTCAACCTTTCTGTTTCTTCTTAAAATAGCTTAGTAACTTAGGGGTCCTTATATCAAGTTGCAGTAGGGGGGGGTTTAACACGCGTAATACCGTGCGTTAAACTGCCTGCCGCGCTAGCCGCTAATGCCTGCATTGAGCAGGCGTTAGTTTTTTAGCCAGCTGCGGGGGTTAGCGCGTGATGATATATCCAACGCGTTAACCCTGCTAGCGCGGTTTGATAAAAGGACCCCTTAGAGGGGTATTTTCAATAGTGTGTCTAAGTCCGAATTGGGACGTATCCCACAAGACATCCAAATATGGGGGCTGGGAAACAGCCATTTTTGAAACTGCTAGACATCCAAATTTTTATGAAAATAATCTACTTGGATGTCTTGGCCTTTAGGGTGTCTAACTATTTTGGCCATTTCGAATATGAAAAGTCCATGTCCAAATCAAGCCCATTAGGATGTGGGAGGGGCCAGCATTGTAATGGATTAGCCATATAGACATCCCAACAGAACAGTGAGGCATCTTAGAGGGTGCCAGATCTATTTCTCACCATAACCCTCTTATAATTTATGGTGAGCCCCCCCAAACCTACTATACCCACCTATGTACCACCTTAATAGCCCTTATGGCTTCAGGTAGCACCTATATGGCAGTAGAGCAGGGTTTGGTGGGTTTTATTGAGCTCATACTTAATACCATGCAGATGTTGTGGCTAGAGTGCCTTATGAGACTGGGTCCTCATCTCTATAGTTCACTAGCCCACCCACCAGGTAACTCTACGCACCTGATGCTCTACTAGGCTTCCCCATATCAGATGCTGCTTTTCTAGAGCCAGGTATGTACCTTTTTGTTCTCAATTTTGTGTGGTGGAAGTGGGTCGGTGAGCACTAGGAGAGTGTGGGGGTGTCTTACATCAATGCATGCACTTGGTCATCTGGCCCGTTTGGGCACTTTTGTGGAATTTAGATACTTCTAAACAGGTCTAACTCCAAACGTTTAAGTTTCATCCAGGATGTCTTGCAAAACATTAGAATATCACTGCAAGATGTCCAAGTCTAACCCATCCTTATACAAGCCCAAAGACCAGCCATAATATGCCTCCACCACACCCATTGTGAGCTTTTGATGCACAGAGGCTGGGACGCCTCGCTAGACATCCATAAAGGTGGTTTCGATTACTGGCCCTTGGACATCCTGGCGATTAGGACGTCCAAATGCCGATATAGAAGCTTTTTAGACGTTTATATTTTTTGATTTTGAGCCCCATTGTAAATGTAAGCAGATAAAAACCTGCCCAGTTCATCTAGTCTGCCCATTGAGGTGGCCAGATTTGAATTTGGCACTCTGTATAGTTTCCACTTCTTCATGATTAAATACTGATATATCTTCATGTGTCTCTGCCAGTTTTGGGACGCAGACTGTATTAATCTGCCCAGCACTGGTCCTACCTCCCAACTTTTAGAGTTGCCATGAAATCCTACTCCTGCCTTGATCCTGATCTGTTTTTTTTTTCCTTTTATGGAACCCAGACAATAAAAGTCTGCCCGGCTTATTAGCTGACATCCCACCCCTTGTATTTTTTCTCATTAGTACTGTTCCACTCCATCAATGGAATTAAAGCACCAGAGATTTCCACTGGTAGGTTCTTGTAATTCTGAGATCTACACCATAACTCACATGTCCCTTCTCTTGTTCCCCTTTCCAAACTTTGGTTTGTGAGCGATATAACCCTAAATGTTAAGCAATGCCCAGCTGCAAATGCAAAATGTTATAAAATTCTAGAGGCAGCTTGAGGCATTCCATACATGACATAAATACTGGACCAACCGTGCAGCTGTATTTTCTTGAGATGTACGTGCATATCCGTTTCAGGAAGTACAGTCCTCTACTAGTTACCATGCCCTCCCAAAGGGGCAATATTTTCCCACTAATAGCCTTATTGTGTTCCCATATTTTCCATAGGCAGATAGTAGAGAAACATTAATAAGTAAGGCAAGAGGGATGTATAAATGTGACAAATGCTGAGAGTGATAGATAGTGATTTCCTTAGCCCTGTTCCCATAGATAGAAAATCATGTTCCAGTTAGAAATTCTGGTTGGTCTTACCTCATTGGCTACGAGAATATACAGGGTGGGCCAAAAGTATACGGCATTTATTCATTATTTCTTTTTTATTTTATGGGTGTCACGAATAACATTCATGTGACGTTTTTGTATCAGTTACATTGTTTCACTTTTACTTGATTATTGTGCTGGGCTGTATTATACCTCTTCAATACTTGTAAAATCAAAAGAAATACCGTACACCTACTTTGGCCCACCCTGTAACGCAGGCTGTTTATCCACTGATGTTTCGTGTTAATTACCGTGATTGTATCTGATGCAGAACTTGTCTTGCTCCTAAACTGATTGTATTTGTACCCTTACCACCTATGTACGGTCTTTAGATAATTTTTATTAACTGCATCAAACTTCACGGAATATCGCAGTATGCAAATACAATTTTATGTTATGTTTAAATATTCTGCTGTTATGTTTTCAAGCTAAAAAAAAAAATGCTCTGTAGCTGCATATTACCCTCCTACCTCTCTCTTTGTCTGCCTAAGAGTCTGTTTTCTGTGTTAGGAGACAATTAAAGCTGCCTCTATACTCAGAGGTTGTGAGATCAAATCCCAGTGCTGCTCCTTGTGACCTTGGGCCAGTCACTTAATCCTCTAGTCCCCACCCCTTTGAATGTCAGCTTTGAAATGCCAAAGCAAGCAAAAAAGGCAGTATTCAGGTTTCCATTCCTTTTCCCTTTTACTAATCTGTGGCAAGAACTAATATGCACTTTCCGCAAGGTAAAAGACACCGTAGTTTTGTGTTTGGCTTGCACTTTCCACATACTAAAAAAATATACTTTTTTTAGCAAGGGGGGGATTCTGGGGTGGAGAGTAGGTGTGCCAAGAGCTAATTGGTTAGCACAGCTACATAGAGCTATACGATGGGAGGGCTGGTAATGGGTGAAAGTAGCCTAGAAAAGGACTTGGGGGTACTGGTGGACAGGACAATGAAGCCGTCAGCACAGTGTGCAGCGGCCTCTAAGAAGGCAAACAGGATGCTAGGTATTATCAAGAAAGGTATTACAACCAGAACGAAAGAAGTTATCCTGCCGTTGTATCGGGCGATGGTGCGCCCGCATCTGGAGTACTGCGTCCAATATTGGTCGCCGTACCTTAAGAAGGATATGGCGATGCTCGAGAAGGTTCAGAGGAGAGCGACGCGACTGGTAAAAGGTATGGAAAACCTTTCATACGCTGAAAGATTAGAGAAACTGGGGCACTTTTCCCTGGAAAAGCAGAGACTTAGAGGGGACATGATAGAGACTTACAAGATCATGAAGGGCCTAGAGAAAGTGGAGAGGGACAGATTCTTCAAACTTTTGAAAACTACAAGAACGAGAGGGCGTAAGCACCATCTTTTAGTAATATCATAAGTAATGTTTTATTAAAACCAGCGTTTTACATTTCTTTATCCTCAATTGTATGTGCAGTGAGTTTTGCTATAAGATATTTAAATTATAGAAGTTTAAATGTTTTAAACAATTGAGGATAAAGAAATGTATAACGCTGGTTTTAACAAAACACTACTTTTGATATTATTAAAAGTTGCTGCTTACGCTGATGTGCTGTGAATAGTAATATGAAAGCTTAAAAACTTTAACCCCAGATGAAGCTTTAAAAGGCAAAACGACAAAATCTCCCGTTGGGTGTAAGCTAAGTATTGGCTTTGATTATTGTTAACGTCTTTGAACGTCCCAGTGGGAAATTTCGAACCAGTGATGATATTCATTACCCCAGCAAAAACACCAGTGCATTGTGGGTATTTAGATGTTTTAGATTCAATTCCCACAATATAAGATATCTTTTGTGACTGTTTTGTGGTAATTATTTAAGGCAGGGTTGAACCTTTTCTTCACTGCTGATAAAATATTTCTGGGACTCACATCTGAAAGAACTAGTTTATCTAGAAATAGCATAGCTATACAAATTACTATAACCACATCCTTCTATTTCACATTTCCCACCTATATTAAGATAACATTATTTTTATTTCTTGCTGCCCTAAGCCACAAATAATTTTACCTGATATGAAAACCTATGGACTGATGCAATCAGGACAAAACACATAGAGAAGTCAACTGCTCTTACTGGATCATGTTTCCAGTGAGGGAAACCACTGCAGGTACTCTATGCCCTGCAAGTGTGCTGATAAAACCTTAAGCCAGACTGATAAGGAAAATCATGAAATGGAATGTATTTGCTTTTAGATAACCAGTCAAAAGAGCCTTTCTGATAAGAAACAATAAACGGAGAAACAATTAGTAACAGAAGCAAAATAAACATTTGAGGAGAATAAAAATGGCTGCCAAGCTGTAAGCATGTTGCTACACTGCTTCCCTGCAGGGCCAGTCCCTTCTGAAGCTAGCGAAAGTAACAGAAAGGGGGGGGGGGAGGAGCAGAAAACCAGGCACTGGACCTCTGGACTAAAGCTTAGTGTAGGTTCTCCTGACGCATTTTATACCCGATGCAGTAAACAAATAGCATGCAAATAAGTTGTGTGTAAAAAAATATGCACCTATGGGAGTGCATGTTGGAGGCATGTGGGCATGTGGCTCTTTGCTGGAAGAAGCTATAGAGTCTGCACAAAGTCCACTACTGGGGACAATATTCAGAAGGGATTTAAGAAGGCAGGGGAGGATCATGCCTACTTAAATTGTTCTCAGTGGGCCTGTTACTGGTATTCAATGGCATTTAACCAGGCAGTGCTGTTCAAAATTGGTACTAACTGGCCATCTTAAATCTGGGAAGGAGAAAAGTGTTATGGGGGCAGGGTCTGGGAGAAGCCAGCACTTATCTGGACACCAGCAATATGCATTCCAGTATCCAGAGAGCTATGAGGGGCGTTCAATAATTTATCTATCTCAGTAGAAGAGTTTTTAAAAAAATTTTGTTTTATTTTTCAATATAGTCCCCTGATAGTTCCATACACTTCATCCACTTTTCCTGCAATGACTTTAACCCCTTTAAAAAGAATTATTGTGTTTGACCTTCAGACCAGGACGTCACAGCTTCCTTGACATCTTCAACATTTGAAAACCGCTGTCCATGGAGAGATTTCTTCAAAACTCGGAACAGGAAATAGTCTGAGGGAGCTAGGTGAGGACTGTAGGGTGCATGGTTCAGCTGCTGAACCCACATTCTTGGATGGGCAGTCTGTGATTGTTGTGACATGTGTATTGTTGTGAAGAAGCAGCATGCCAGCTGTGAGTTTTCCTCGTCTTTTCTCCTTGGTTGACTCCCACAAAGCGATCATTGTGTTGGTGTAACTCTCCCCCAGTTATGATTGTCTTATATGGCATGAACTCCAGAAGCAAAAATCCTTCATCATCCAAGAAGACAGTTGCCATGACTTTGCCTGCAGATTTTTCCATCTTGAACTTTTTGGGGGGTTGGGGAATGACTTATGCTTCCACCGCATTAACTCCATTTTGGACTTAGGATCTTTGTGATAGACCCAAGTCTCATTTCCAGTCAACAAATGATTAAAAAAATTCACCTTGTCTTCACAGAACATCTCTAAGTTCTCCTGACAGCACTGGAGCCTCGTGGCCATCAGTGTAGAGTACAGATAAATAGTCAAAGGAAAGTTCTGTTTGGCCATTTTGAAGAAAAGAAAATCTCCTAGATTTTACAAATGATCCCAATGTCTTTATATTCAATCAAGGATGCCAATGGTTTTCCTTCCTAGACACTGATACCACAATCCCTACTTGGTTATGATTTAGAGAAAGAAATTTAGTTTTCAATTCCACTAAATATTTTAGCTAACATGTCACCCCCTTCCTTATATGGTAATTATTCAGTTTTAAAAACCACCCTCTCTCTCTCTCTTGTCAGCAGAAAAAAATTTATAATTCAGTTATCTGGAATAATTCTAACTTTTTAATAGACAAAAAAAAAAAAAATCAGTTTGGCCTCTTTGGCAATCTCATGACATTTAGTAAATTAATCAATTATTGTTCAATGGTTCCTTTACACACCTTGGGTCATTTTGACCCCCGCCTGACAAATTAGTTTAGTTGCTTACTTATAAATTGTAATTTTGATTTCAAATTCCAGGTACCTTTTCGATAGTAACAGATAATGTGTTTCCTATCATCTGTGATAAATACAGCTTTTGAATTTTTTTTGTTTTAACCTAGTATACTGATTATAAACACCTGGGGTCAAATTGACCACACAGTTTTATGAAGGCAAAATTGTCAACAGTGGAATATAGCACTGAAAAAGTTGTAATGTATTTCAAAAGTAATGCCCAACAAATGAGATAAGAGAAGTTGAAAACGTGTGAAAATATTTTGTTAGGTTTTGCTGTAAAAGAAACACTGCCAACAATCATTTTTTACAAACATTTGTACAGTTAATATGTTGAATAAGAGAAGAAAGATTTTTGAAACATTACCGGAACATCACCAGTTATGCTGTAGGCCTACATATACATTTTATAAATATAAATGTTTCACTTGAGTGCCATGGCGGCGAGAATTTGTGAAATTATTAAGCTGAAGCAACTTTCAGTGATGGGGTAAAAATGACCCCAGGTGTGTAAAGTTGTCGATAATTTAACACATGCATGGAAGGGTTAAAACTGCAATCAGAATTCAGTCTTCCAAGTTCAAAATTTTTTCAATAGCTACAGCTTCATAAGAAAATACTCTTAAATTATGCATATAAATACCAATTTTATAAAACCACAATTTACATGAGGAGATCCACACCATGCAGAGATTTCAAGGCAGTGTTGTTTGGGCACAACTTAGGCAGGGCTAAAATCTGCATGTGTATTCATCATTTTACAAAGAGAATATATGCATATGGACAAAAATATCTCTTTCGGAATTTATACCAGCTCACAGGAAATAGTTGCTGCAGTCTTAGTCGTAGTCTCGTAGTATTACCGCAAGTACTGTGAGATTACCACTAGAGGTTGTGGCAATCATTTTCAATCAGCAGTTGCAAAGGTCAGGAATAAGTGGAGTTTGTTCCTGCTCTGTTCATCTCCAGATTACCAGGCAAGTTATGTTAGGCCCAGGGATCTACAGAAACTTGGGAGGGGCGGGCAAAGGGTATAGGAAACTTGTCGGGGAGTGATATGGGAGATGAATTGGAGGCTTCTCGGGGACAGGGGGGGGAAGAGATCTTGTCGAGGGTGAGGGAGGGTTAGAAACTTGTTGGAGGCCATAAGGGAGTGGAGACCGATTCCCAGAAGTTATATGGGTGATGGCCGATATTCAGTGCCCGTCTCGAGACTACAACGGGAACTCCCGGCAGCCATTCTGATGACGGCTCTGCACGGGGCAGGAGCATAGGAAGATCGCTCCTGCCCCGCTTCACCGCTAGACCAGCAGGTAAGGTCCGGGGAGGCTTGGACGGCTTAAAAATAGCCAAAAAATGAAAATAGGTTGTTTATACTTGGAAGACAAGCTTGAGCTTTGGGATCTAGATTATTTTAGATATCATCAACATTAAACACTGTCCAGCTCCTTTGAAGCTAGGCAGAGATGCCGTGTTAGGAACTCTATGGTTTGAATCATATGGGGGTAGCTTCAATTTCATCTGTACCTTTCTGTAGGCTGTGGGAACTGATCTGCAGGGAGTAAAGCTAGCAGCTAGATGGCAGCATGAGTCAGTCTCGGTTTTCCCACTCAGGGTTGCTAAGATGATCCCCATCCATTTATTCTACAACCTACACGTTTACAAAGACTATATTACACCAAGGGAAGTACACAGCACAGTTGTATCAGATGTGCTTAGTAAGCTAATCATGTTTACAAAATCAAGACATTTAATCAGAGTTCATTTCAGTGTGTAATGCCCATTCTTGTTAGATTGAATGTGCTAAGGTAATATATAGAAATAAAACAAAACAAAAGGAATAAAGGTGATACCTTTTTTATTGGACTAACTTAACGTAAGGTTTGATTAGCTTGATTAGCTTTCGAAAATAGCCCTTCTTCAGATCAGAAATTTTCTGATTTGAAGAAGAAGGGTTACCTTTGAAAACTAATTAAACAATGCCCCAAAGGGGCCTTAGGCATCTGAGCCAATCAGGGCCTTAGCCCCCTCCCCATGCATCATATGATGCACCAAGGAGGGGAAGGCCTGCCATTTTGGATTGGTGGGCTTCAGAGCAGGAAGAACCAAGCATCCCTAAGATTCGGTTGGCCTTAGGCATCTGAGCCAATCAGACCCTAGGCCCCATCCCACAATGAACCGGGAAGGGGAAGGCCTGCCATTTGGAGAAAGGGGAGCCTGCTGGCTGGACGGAGCGAGGACCCATCCATCTGTCCATCTTTTAAGATTATTGGGGGTGTCCAGGGGTTCAGGGGGGGTGTCCGGCAGGAGGGCTTGGGCTCCCTCCTGCCATTGATTGGTACGGGGGGGGGGGGGGTTGGTTCTTTCTGGCAGGAGGGCTTGGGTTCCTTCCTGCCATTGTCACGGGGGTGTGGGGGTGGGTTGGTTCTTTCCATCAGGAGGGCTTGGGATCCCTCTTGCCGATGATCGTGGGAGTTCGGGGGGGGGGTTGGTTCTTTCTGGCAGGAGGGCTTGGGGTCCCTCCTGCTAATGATCGCGCGGGTGATGGGGGGTTTGTGTCAGCAGGAGAGATTGGGCATCTCTCCTGTCGGGGAGGTTAGGAGGGTTCGCGGCAGGAGAGATTAGGCATCTCTCCTGCTTCGATCGTTACCGGTATGGGGGGGATAGATTGCCTGGGCTGCTGAGCTGATTGTGGCAGCCGCGATCAGCTCAGCAACCCGATTTAGAACTTATACCTGTTTTGACATGGTCTAAGTCAAAACGTATAAGTTCTGTCTGGCAACCTGTCATACCTTTTTGGTTATGGCTGCCAGATGACTAAGTCTAGGTCGGCCCACCTCCAGCCCTTTCCACTCCTCCAAAAATGACCCTTTTCGCTCTAGGCGTACAGAGGCAGAGTAAAGGCCTAAGCTGGTTTTAGATACATCTAAAACCAGCTTTGATTATCGGTACTTGGATGATCTGTCTTTTTGATTGTCCAAGTACCGACTTAGGCCACTTTTTGAATGTTTTGTGGGTTTTTTTTAAAATTATGAGCCCCTATGTAGTTTTCAACCAGTCCTTGGTGGATTTACTGATATGTTTTATTCTTGGTTTTGCAATGCCTCAATAATTTGTGTTTTTTTTTAAAAAAAAAAGGTTTGGACAGATTCCAGAGGAAAAGTCCATACTCTGGTAACAAGATAGAAATAGTGGAAGCCATTGCTTATCGCTGAGATCAGTAGCATGGTGGAATCTTGATACTTTGGGATTCTGTCAGGTATTTGTGACAAGGATTAGCCACTGTTGGAAGCAGGATTTTAGGCTAGATGGACCATCAGTCTGATTCAGTATGGCTTTAGTATGTTTTCAGTTTCAACTTCTAACTTGGCTCTACATAAATAGATTTTTAGAAATAAAATAATACCAGACATAAAGGTGTTTATTTTAGAAGTGCTATTCACACATAAGATATACATAAACCGACATTTAGATGTTTATATTGCATAAACATCTAAATCCTGTTTTTACAAAGCTGAGACATACACATCTAAAACAGAGAAATGTTCATATGATGACATGTGCTATGGGCATGTTTTGTGTAAGATTAGGGCAGGCCTAAAATATAAATGTATATGTATTTATATACACCACACAAACCAGTATCTCGACACACCGAGCTCATTAATGCAGACTTTAGTGAAATAGGTCAAAACCTGAAAGAGGGGCTAGCAGGGTAGGATGGGGTTCTCCTTTTGAGAACATGTCCGAGGGTCTATAATCAAACTAGGTCTCTACGATCTACCACGCATAATCTCCTTACTGTTCCCTCACTGAAACAAATCAGTACTATGAGGACCACAATTTTTTCTGTTAATGCTCCTTTTCTTTGGAACAGCATACCCTACTACTTGCGGGAAAATACAACACTGATCAAATTTAAGGTAATGCTAAAGACATTCCTTTTCCACGATGCCTTTGTGACCTAAACTGTCCTTTTCAGGACGACTTAGTTTTAAGTAATATTTTCCATTTTTATTTCCCCAACCGTTTGTTCTTCCTTTTAAGTGTCTTCTTTTCTTTCTGTCAATTGTAGTTCTAATCCTTTCTTCCCTTCTGTTCCTGTTCATCTGTGTCCTTAAATTGTTTTTTCCTTTGGTTTGTTTTAGACTAAATTATATTTTAATTGGTATATTGTTAAGGCATTTTTGTACACCGCCTAGAAGGCTCAAGTGGATGGTATAGTAAATTTGAAATAAACTTGAAATTTTCAAAACCCGGCACTTTGTCCGGGTTTTGAAAAGCCTCCTCTCAATTGCGTCGGGCAGGAGGCAATCCACACATGTGTGGATTACCTACTGTCTTAACCAAAGCAGGCAGCAGGGCGGGACTGGGGCAGAGACGGGCGGGCCTGGGGGCAGGTCTAGGGTGTCTGGATTTTACAATCGTAAAATCCTGCAACCCTAGGGTGGGAGGAAAAGAGGAAAGGGGAAAGACAGTGGCCAAATTGAAAGAAACTATAAAAAGGGCATCAGATTTTTACTTTAAGAGAGTAAATACAGTACAAGGAAAGGAAAAGCAAAGCATTAGTGTTTTCTAAGGAGGTGAAGTTCACAAAGTACAAAGCATCACAAAATGAAGAAGGTGAAGCTGAAATAAATGAAGCGAGAAATCAGATAAAAGCAAAGGCAGAAGAAAAATGACCAAGCATATAAAATGACGTGACAAGATTTTTCAGGTATATTCAAGAAAGGAGAAAAAACTCTGTTAAGTCCTGGAATTCTGTTGCTTTAATACTTCCTGATTTTGAGAGGCGGGATCGAGACCGGCACAGCCTATAGTGATTTAACAAGAGGGAAAGCCCACAAAGTGTCTGGCTTCGTTATTGCCAACCGGTTTAGCGGGACAGGACCGAAGGCAGGGCTGCTCACAATCCAGATGCACCACTGGCTCCTCACTTCCCCTTCCTCCCGGTGGCTGGCAAACAGCATGGAAGGATCACTGCGGCTGCCACTTGGAAAATCAGCTACCTGCCTCACATGTTGGCCTACCCCTGCCCCGTGACTCTGTTGGAAGAAACAAAGGGTAAAAGGTGATGGGAAAAGATCTTGGATGTAGGTGAAAGGAGAGAGAGATGAGGTGTTGGAGGAAAGAGGGGAGAAGATATGCTGGATGGAGGGGGCAAGACAGTAGAAACTGGTCAGAAGAGTGAAAATAAAGGGAGAAAGAGAAGATGCTGGAGGGGGGAGATGGAAGAGTTAGCAAATAACTGGAGAAATAGAAGCAGATAGAGATGCTGAAAAATAAATGGAGGAAAACTGAAAGGAAAAGGTTAAAGTCAGAGATGGATGTAGGAGAGGAAGTAGGAAAAATTCCCTGTCAGATGATATGAGATACTTCTCTAAGCCTGGCCTGGCACTTTTCAAATTGAGTTCAGCCTTCTGGAATTCATTGACATGGCTAAGTTATTCTTTACAATTTTTGAAATTGTTTGATTTATTTATATTGTTTGAATATTTTGGCACTGCTTTTAGAGGTCTGATGATTATACTCTAGTATTTCCTCTTGTACTGATAAGGGGAGATTTCTTTTTGTACGATGATCCACAATTATTTCATAGTAAGATATTTTTCCACAATTTTTGATATTGTTCAGTGTATTTATATTATTTGAATATTTTGGCACAGTTTTTTTGAGATCCAATGACCTATTTGAATTTATATCCCATCCTCCCAGAAGAGCTCAGAGCGGGATACAAGTTTACATACATAATAAAGTAGAGCATGATAGTACATTTTTGGTCATAACATGATAGGACAATAGAACATAAGAACATAAGAAAGGCCACTGCTGGGTCAGACCAGTGGTCCATCATGCCCAGCAGTCTGCTCACGCGGCGGTCCTTTGCTCAAAGACCAGCGCCCTAACTGAGACTAGCCCTACCACCGCACGTCCTTGTTCAGCAGGAACTTGTCTAACTTTGACTTGAATCCCTGGAGGGTGTTTCCCCCTACAATAGCCTCTGGAAGAGCATTCCAGTTTTCTACCACTCTCCGGGTGAAGAAGAACTTCCTTACGTTTGTACGGAATCTATCCGCTTTTAACTTTAGAGAGTGCCCTCTCGTTCTCTCTGCCTTGGAAAAGGTGAACAACATGTCCTTATCTACTAAGTCTATCCCCTTCAGTACTTTGAATGTTTCGATCATGTCCCCTCTCAGTCTTCTCTGTTCGAGGGAGAAGAAGCCCGGTTTCTCTAATCTTTCGCTGTACGGCAGCTCCTCCAACCCCTTAACCATCTTAGTCGCTTTTCTCTGGACCCTTTCGAGTAGTACATAGTAACATAGTAACATAGTAGATGACAGCAGATAAAGACCCAAATGGTCCATCCAGTCTGCCCAACCTGATTAAATTTAAATTTTTTAATTTTTTTTCTTAGCTATTTCTGGGCAAGAATCCAAAGCTCTACCCGGTACTGTGCTTGGTTTCAACTGCCGAAATCTCCGTTAAAACCTACTCCAGCCCATCTACACCCTCCCAGCCACTGAAGCCCTCCCCAGCCCATCCCCCACCAAACGGCCATACACAGACACAGACCATGCAAGTCTGCCCAGTACTGGCCTTAGTTCAATATTTAATATTATTTTCTGATCCTCTGTGTTCATCCCACGCTTCTTGGAACTCAGTCACAGTTTTACTCTCCACCACCTCTCTCGGGAGCACCACCACCCAGGCATCCACCACCCTCTCCGTAAAGTAGAATTTCCTAACATTGCCTTTGAATCTACCACCCCTCAACCTCAAATTATGTCCTCTGGTTTTACCATTTTCCTTTCTCTGGAAAATATTTTGTTCTACGTTAATACCCTTCAAGTATTTGAACGTCTGAATCATATCTTCCCTGTCCCTCCTTTCCTCTAGGGTATACATATTCAGGGCTTCCAGTCTCTCCTCATACATCTTCTGACGCAAGCCTCCTATCATTTTTGTCGCCCTCCTCTGGACCGCTTCAAGTCTTCTTATGTCCTTCGCCAGATACGGTCTCCAAAACTGGACACAATACTCCAAGTGGGGCCTTACCATTGACCTGTACAGGGGCATCAACACCTTCTTCCTTCTACTGACTGCGCCTCTCTTTATACAGCCCAGCATCCTTCTGGCAGAAGCCACTGTCTTGTCACACTGGTTTTTCGCCTTTAGATCTTCGGACACTATCACCCCAAGGTCCCTCTCCCCGTCCGTGCATATCAGCTTCTCACCTCCCAGCATATATGGTTCCTTCTGATTATTAATCCCCAAATGCATTACTCTGCATTTCTTTGCATTGAATTTTAGTTGCCAGGCATTAGACCATTCCTCTAACTTTTGCAGATCCTTTTTCATATTTTCTACTCCCTCTTAGGTGTCTACTCTGTTACAAATCTTGGTATCATCTGCAAAAAGGCACACTTTTCCTTCAAACCCTTCAGCAATGTCACTCAAAAACATATTGAACAGGATCGGCCCCAGCACTGAACCCTGAGGGACTCCACTACTCACCTTTCCTTCCTCCAAGCGACTTCCATTAACCACCACCCTCTGGCGTCTGTCCGACATCCAGTTTCTAACCCAGTTCACCACTTTGGGTCCTAACTTCAGCCCTTCAAGTTTGTTCAACAGTCTCCTATGAGGAACTGTATCAAAGGCTTTGCTGAAATCTAAGTAAATTACATCTAGCATATGTCCTTGATCCAGCTCTCTGGTTACCCAATCAAAAAATTCAATCAGGTTCGTTTGGCACGATTTACCTTTTGTAAAGCAATGTTGCCTCGGATCCTGTAACCCATTAGATTCAAGAAAGTACACTATACTTTCAGCAACACTTCCATTATTTTTCCAACAACTGAAGTGAGGCTCACCAGCCTGTAGTTTCCTGCTTCATCCCTGGGACCACTTTTGTGAATAGGGACCACATCCGCTCTCCTCCAATCCCCAGGAACCACTCCCGTCTCCAGAGATTTGTTGAAAAAGTCTTTAATAGGACTCGCCAGAACCTCTCTGAGCTCCCATAGTATCCTAGGATGGATCCCGTCTGGTCCCATTGCTTTGTTCACCTTCAGGTTTTCAAGTTGCTCATAAACACTCTCCTCTGTGAACGTCGTAGAATCCACTCCATTTTCTCTTGTAACTTTGCCAGACAATCTCGGTTCTTCTCCAGGATTTTCTTCTGTGAACACAGAACAGAAGTATTTGTTTAGCACATTTGCTTTTTCCTCATCACTCTCCACATATTGGTTCCCACCATCTTTTAGTTTAGCAATTCCATTTTTCATGTTCCTCCTTTCACTAATATATCTGAAAAAAATTTTGTCTCCCTTTTTTACATTTTTAGCCATTTGTTCTTCTGCCTGTGCTTTCGCCAGATGTATTTCTCTCTTGGCTTCTTTCAGTTTCACCCTGTAGTCCTTTTTGCACTCCTCTTCTTTAATTTTTTTATATTTCACGAACGCCAACTCTTTCGCCTTTATTTTCTCCGCCACTAGTTTGGAGAACCATATCGGCTTCCTTTTTCTCTTGTTTTTATTGATTTTCTTCACATAACGGTCCGTAGCCATTTTTATCGCTCCTTTCAGCTTAGACCACTGTCTTTCCACTTCTCTTATGTTCTCCCATCCTAACAGCTCTTTCTTCAGGTACTCTCCCATTGCGTTAAAATCTGTACGTTTGAAATCTAGGACTTTAAGTATCGTGCGGCCGTGCTCCACTTTAGCCGTTATATCAAACCAAACCATTTGATAATCGCTACTTCCCAGGTGAGCACCCACTCGAACATTAGAGATACTCTCTCCATTTGTAAAGATCAGATCCAATATCGCTTTATCCCTCATGGGTTCCATCACCATTTGTCTGAGCAGAGCCTCTTGAAAGGCATCCACAATCTCACTACTTCTTTCCGATTCCGCAGATGAAACATTCCAGTCCGCATCCGGCAGATTGAAATCTCCCAACAGCAGAACCTCCTCTTTCCTTCCAAACTTTTGGATATCCGCAATCCTTATCAATTTGCTGTGATTGAGTCGGAGGTCTGTAGACTACACCCACGTAGATAGAAGTTCCATCTTCTCTTTTCAGAGTGATCCATATCGCTTCTTCCTCTCCCCAGGTCCCTTGCATTTTGGTCGCTTGGAAAGAGAGCTACTCCTCCACCTTTTTTGACCATCTCTGTCCTTCCAAAAAAGATTATATCCTGGTATGTTTGTATCTCATCCATGTGATTCACTGAACCATGTTTCTGTGATAGCGACAATATCTAGATCTGCCTCTAACATCAGGGCTTGCAGATCATGAACTTTGTTACTTAGACTGCAAGCATTTGTGGTCATCGCTTTCCAGCTATTTTTCAGTGGTAATTTCCTTTTTCTTATAGATTTTTGTTTCGTTTCACTTTCCGTTGCAATACTAAGAAATGAGTTTCTGATATTGTTTATGTTGCTATCACATCTTTTCTTTTGCCGGGGGTGTTCTCTATAATTGTTCTTCATACATACACCACTCACACCTTCTAGTTTAAATGCCTAGAAACATATTGTCTAAATTTCTCTGCAAGGTTTCTTTTTCCTGCTGTAGTAATATGTAGCCCATCAGTGCAATATAGCTTCTTGTCCTTCCATGTATTTCCCCATCCTCCTATGTACCTGAAGCCTTCTTGATGACACCATGCTTTGAGCCATCTATTAAAGTCCTCTGTGTTTTTCACTCTTTGCTCTCCCTTTCCATATGCAGGCAGTATTTCAGAAAAAGCTAAATTCTTTACAAAAGGTTTCACGCCCTCACCAAGCTCCCGAAAAGCTTTCTGTGCTGCAAGTGTGGAGTTGTTGGCCAGGTCATTTGTTCCCAGATGGATGACAACATCAGTGTTAAAATCCTTAGTTTCTTCCTTAATTATAGTCTGTATTTGTCTGGAACTCCTGGTAGCTGAGGATCCTGGAAGACATTTCACTTTTTTGGTCTCCTCGCCTTGTGTTCCAAGGTTAATGCCTCTAATGATGGAATCCCCCAACAGTAATAGTTTTCTGTTTTTGGCTTTTTTATTTGTGCTTAGGGTGCGCTTGTTCTCTTGAGTTACCTTCATTGGTTCCAGTCCCACCTCCCTTCTGTTTTCTTGAGTATCGCAGTGCACTAGTGGAGCGAAGGAATTCTGTAGAGGTAATATTAGTGAAGGTGGATGTTTCTGTGTTACATGTCGCAGTCTTCCTGAGCCTACTGTGACCCATTTATTCCTGGGCTGTTTTATTCTTTGAGGTAGAGGTGGTAAGTTGGTATGATTTTGTGGAATGATGGAAGCTGCTTTAATTGTATTCAATTCCTGTTTAAGTTTGCAGAGCTCCTGCTTAATACTAGCAAGTTGAAGACAGATGGGGCAAGCCTTAAGTCTCCAAATAGTATGTCTTGGAATTAAAGCACCACAATGATTGCATAGAATAAAGATCATCTTGATTGGTTGTGAAGTGACTTGATTTTAGTAGTCCTGATTATTTGGGACTCTTGTCACAATCCTATCCCTAAGGCGCAGCTTTTGCCAGGACGCCTTATAGCTAAAGCCAGCCCTTCCATTCAGAGGGCTAACCATGGGGATAGGGTTGTGACTAAGAATAGGGAAAAACCTTACTTTCCCTTTAATCCTGAAAACGCTGATCTCCAGGGGATAGAGGGGTGTGAGGAGAATCACCTAGAACAGCCTCAGAGAAATCTCTCTCCCTCCAGTGACTCCCAGCTGAAGGAGATAACGAGAAAGCCCAGGAAGACTAAGCAAGCTTTGCAGGCAGCTCCTCCCCCTCAGAGAGCAGGGCGTGTTCGCCTGGATACTTTAGAAGCTGCTCTGAGGAGGAGAAAGGCAGTTCACCCTGGGCCAGCCCAGGAGGAGGTCACTCCAGGCTATTCTCCTGAGTCCCAGGACATTGAGATGCAGGAGATTGACACTGACCCTTTTGCCAGCCAGCCAGCACAGCAAGAACCCATGGACGGTTTGGAAACTCCCAGTCTGCCTGAAGACATTCTAATGGAGGAAAGCTAAGTGGCAGGGCTGGGTTGTTTGTGATTGATAACATGTTCTATCTGTTGATGCACTGCTAAGGAAATGTCCTTTCAGGTGAAAGTTTAATGGGACTTGTGCTGCCCTGCTTATATGAGGCAGGAAGAAAAGGGAAAAAAAAAACATTTTTGTTTCTGGACTTTTTTTTGGGTTACAAGTTCCAGCATAGTTAAGCTGGCTTTGGGTTTGGTTATGCAATTGGGAGAAAGTGGAGTAATTCAGTGGGGAGAATCCACTTTCCATACAGGTTGGGTTAGTGGGGCCATTAGTGGCATTCTGAAATTCAGAAGATTAATTGGTGGATTCACTTACTCCCCCTCCCCCCACTCCAACTCCAGGGAGTTGGGGAGAGCCAAGCTACAGTAGCTTGGAGGCTTGTACACAGAACTGTTGAAAGTACTAGCCGTAGTTTGGGGTTGTTGTCTGAAATGTAAAGACAGCATCACTTGTTATTTTTCCTTACCTGAGCTGTTTGAATGAAGATGAGAGCTGACACTTAAAACTTTTGGTCAGCCCTATTTTTGTGTTTTGTATGGATTTATTTCTTGGCTGCTGCTGGGAGTTTGGACGGACTGGAAGTTAACTCCCAGTGTCATGCCACTGAATAAAGTGATCATTGCATGGGAAATGAATTGACTCTTTTTGCCTTTTTGTTTTTTTTTTATTCCATGCCTTGAGAGTGAATGTCATACAGCAGGACTTCCTTCCTTCAGGGGAAGCACGCAGAAGTATCCATAATGTGAACGTGGGCCGGTCCTAATTGTGGTACAGGTATCGGGTGCGTTACACTCTATATATGAAAAGTGGTCCCTGGGGTGGGTGGGACTATAAGTCTGACCCTTACCATGTCCTTCTTCATGTATGGCGACCAGTGCTGTACGCAGTACTCCAGGTGAGGGCGCACCATGGCCCGATACAGCGGCATGATAACCTTCTCCGATCTGTTCGTGATCCCCTTCTTTATCATTCCTAGCATTCTGTTTACCCTTTTCGCTGCCACCGCACATTGCGTAGACGGCTTCAACTTGTCGATCAGAACTCCCAAGGGAAACATGATTGTAGTCATAAAGCGTGGCAATACTTAATTAACATATAAGAACATAAGAACATAAGCAGTGCCTCTGCTGGGTCAGACCAGAGGTCCATCGTGCCCAGCAGTCCGCTCTCGCGGCGGCCCAACAGGTCCAGTACCTGTGCAGTAATCCTCTATCTATAGGGGCAGTGATGTTTTAGTTTGGTTTGACTTTGCGGTAACTAATGGAGCTTCACAGAACATTATAGTGCCTGACAGCACGAAGGTATGGTAAGGCAGTACGTAACAGAGCAAGGCAGCATATTAGGATGTATAACAGTATGGCAGACAACACATGCAAGATAAGGAGAGCTTTTTAATATGATAGTCAATCATTATTTTATAATAGGATAATACAGTATAAGACCCTTGGGTGCTTTCTGATGTTAGCACCTATGGTTTGACTGTTTATTTTGTGCCTTTATAAAAAGTAGGCATACAATAAGTGCATTTTTTGACATTTTATATAGGCATCTTGTTACAAAATTAACCCCCTCCCCAGTTGTGCACCTTCAAGCATGTATAGATGTTTTTAGCATTCTTAGCATATAAAAAATGTTTTATTGACTTCAAGTTATATGACCATATTTCCCCAGTATTAGATCAATTTCCCAATTAAAGTTAGAATATCCTTTAAATTGCTGTCCGAATGAGGTTATGACTATTTAAGAGAGAGGTTAAAACCATATGTTTTAAGACCTGCGCAGCATCTACTGTTATCTCTTCCACTGGTGCAAGAGATAAAGCTGGTTGATATTAGGCAATGTGCTTTTCATTAGCTAGCCATATCCTCTGGAATTCTGTTCCTAGGGAAATGAGGCTTAGAAAAGATTATTTACATTGTAGGAAATGTTCTAAGACATTTATTCATCTACAATCAGTTAGTTCCATTGGTTTTATTGTATTGTCTTTAGATTTTTCAATGAGTTTCTGTTCCGATTGCATTACTTGTTTCTTCTTTCTTTTTTTTTTTTAAGTTTATTAGAAAACAGCTCATAATTGAATCTTCTAAGGTAGTTTGGGTAATTAACTACTACTCCTCCCCCCCCTTTACAAAACTGTGCAAGAGGTTTTTAGCACCATCTGGAGCGTTAAATGCTCTGCGATGCTCTGATGCGCATAGGAACTCTATGACCGTCGGAGCAGTGCACAGCTTTCAGCATACTGGTCAGCACTAAAAACCACTTGTGCGGTTTTGTAAAAGGGGTAAGGTAGGAGACTAACTTTAGGCACCTCTTAAAGAATCTGGGCCACAAACCAAAAGATAGGACAAATATCTTGTTGCTGTACACCACAAAGCCATAAAACGTAAGATCAAAACAATACAGGCCAGTACTAGAACCAAGGAATTCTCTATGTTTTACTCTAATATTATATATTTTCCTTATTTTAAACCACAAAGGAGTGGAATGGTCCAAAAGAGACTGGTGTGAACTCAAATGTTTTCCACAAACATCCTTTATTTCTTCAATAAAATATTGCAACTCATTTCAACGACTCGACATGTACATGTTTCGGCCAGAGCGGCCTGCCTCAGGAGTCTTGCCAATCTTATGTTGGAATGGAAACATCCACACAACAAAGTTCATTCAAGCTTTCACCAATAATTGATGGTGCGGAGCACAAAAACATGAACGCCGTCACTGACAACCGCAACCATATTCAAGTTACATTGCCAATGCCACTTAAAACCTGTCATATTAAAGTCTGAATACAAACAAAATGCAGCTTTTAAAGGATAACCAAAAATGCCTAACGCTGTCTCAGTAAGGAACCCTTATTTCAAACCTCAAAGATACTTAGGGTAAGAACATGTAACTCCTGAGATGAATGGGGTGGGGTGGAGCACTTAAGACACACCTGGAGAAGCTACTCCTTAGGGGATTCCGTGCAAAGCTGCAAAAAAGCATTTGTAGAGAATTCTACATTTCTTCTGTGTGCTCTTCTGCTGGCGTTCCATTGAAATAAAGGCAACACTGGGCCACGGAATGTCCTGGTTTCAAATGAGAGGGAATGTAGCAGAAAGAGAGAAGTAGTAGCTGATTCATCTTTCCAGTTTAATACAAACCCAAGGGGGAAAGGGGAGGTGAAGTTTCATCACCAGTTTTGCTTTCCCTCCCCATTGTGCAAAGAGAAGGTAAAGCAAAGGTGCCAGAGAGCAAGAGGAAGAATGTGATTGGGGGAGAGAAGGAAAGGCAATGAGATATCTATAAAATATACTAGAAGTAGTGCAGCATACATATGTACCTCACACATGGAGTAATATCAGAGAGTGGGGTGGTGGTGCTGGTTCGGTAGAGGTGTGCAAGAGAGTGCGTGTGTATATGTGTGTGTGGGGTGTTGGTTCATTAGGAGTGTGAGAGAGTGTGGGGGGGGTTGTGCTAGTGCTAGTTCAGTAAGGATGTATGCAGTGGCGCAGCAAGGGTGACAGGGTCCCCGGGGCGATGGCTCCCCTCCCCCACTCTCTTCTCCGCCCCTCCCACTCCTATCCGCTCCTTCCCCACCTCTTCCTGCCATGCGCACGTGCCCCTTCTATTTCCCCGTATCTCTTTAATGTTTCCCAGCGAAGAAGCAACCCCCAACATGCTGCTCGCATCAGCATCGGCTGTTCCTCTGACGTCACTTCCTAGGTGCGGGTCCAGAAAGTGATGTCAGAGGAAGAGCCAATGCTGGGTGCAAATAGAAGGTTGGGGTTGCTGCTTACGACGCAAATGTTAAAGAGGTACTTGGGGATGGAAGTGGTGCGCTTGGTAATGGGGGAGGCGGTGAAGGGGCAGGTAGGAGGGCACAGAAAAGGCAAGATGGCACCTGGGGCGGATCACCCCCCCTTACTAAGTCACTGGATGTATGACAGAGTGAACCTAGCGTTGGTTCAGTAGGAGAGTGTGACAGTGAACCTGGTGCTGGTTCGAAAACTCTGGCCTCAAGCTCTGGGAACGAGGGAACCAAGCCGTTCGGGGCTCTGCCATTCTTATGCCACTTTTCTTCAGCCTTACCTGGTCGATGTTGGTCCCGGTACCAGGAAGCGCACGTGCACGGGTTGTGATGACACTAGGTCCTGTCTAACTGCATTATTAAAGTAGGAAGTGGATGACTTGCAAGAATAGTGGGAAGGGGAGTGCAGTCACTCGAGTTCACCTGCAGCACCAAGACTCGAAGAGAAAAGCCAGTGTCCCCTTCCCTACCATTCTGGTCCCAGTACAGAAGTGGATCTGGGAACACCTAGGCACCATCATGCTGATCCCGAGCCCCAGCGACAGGCAAACTAACCTGGGAAAGCAAAACGGGAAAGCAAATTTTCTGCCTTCTCTGTGCGCTGGCCTCAGAGCTCCAGACCCCTACCACTCCTCTTATTCCTCCTGCTGTGGCTGCTTCCTTCTTTCCTCTCTCTCAAAACAAGCCATTGGATTGTAGGAGGGGCCAGCATTTGTAGTAGACGGGCCACATAGACACCCCAGCAGAGCACGGGGGCACCACAGGAGGCACTTTACCCATAACCTACTGGACTCAACTGTACACCACACCAATAGCCCTTGTGTCTGCAGGCGACACCTCCCATGTGGGATTTGGGTGGATTTTGAAAGGATTAAAGATTCCACCATGTGTAATGGTGAGAATGGGATATGGGCCTGAGTCTCCGTCTCTATGGTTGACTACACTTCCCGCCAGGCTACTCTAGGACGCTGCTTGCTGCTCTACTAGGACTAGACATAACCTGAAGCTGTCATACAGGCAGGTCTGTGGAATAGTGGTCAGTGACCATTGTTAGAGTGTTGGGGGTCATGCTTATATCCCTCCAGTCAGTGGTGTAGCGAGGGTGAGTGACGCCCCTCCCCCACCCTCTTCTCCGCCCCCGCTTCTTCCCGAACCCCTCTGCCGTGCACGCGCCCCCTTCCCTTCCCCCGTATCTTTTTAATTTTCCAGGCGTGAGCAACTTCACGAACTTGCCGCCCGCATCATGTCGCCTATCCCTCTGATATCACTTCCTAGGTGCAGGGTCTGGAAGTGACGTAAGAGAGGTGACATCGATGCAGGCAGCAAGTTTGTAACGTTGTTTGCACAGGGAAAATTAAAGAGGTACAAGGGAAGGGGCGCAGTGCTGGTGCCCCTACCATGGTCAAGTACGGGGCAGACCACCCCACACGTACTACGCAACAGCCTCCAGTTTGGACATCTTTTTTGGCACTTATTTATTATTGAAACAGGTCTAGCCCCAAATATCTAACTTGTGCCCTGGATATATTCTTAAATGTTCGATTATGGCAGAAAAACATCAGTCATAAGCCTGCCCTAGTCTTGCCCACATCATGCCTCTAATACACCCCATTGAGATTTAGATGAACTGCAGATGAAAAGCATTAGATATTTGTCTAGAATATAGGCTGCAAAATTAGCGAATTGGAAGAGTTTGGCAAGAAAAATGTCTATCTGCCCCTGTATTCCACTATTTGGATGTTTATATTTTTTTGAAAATGAGGTCCTTAGCGGTGATGGGATGACTTCCCTGTGAGGAAAGGCTTAAGCAGCTAGAAGAGGTGGGTCAAGGAGATATGATATAGGTCTATAAAATACTAAGCGGGGCTGGTAGATGTGAATCGCTTGTTTAATCTTTTCAAAAATACTAGAACTAAGGGGCATGCGAATGGAACTACTAAGTAGTAGATGTAAAACAAACTGGAAAAACTATTTAATCACTCAATGTGTAATTAAACTGTGGAATTTGTTGCCTGAGAATGTGGGGAAAGCAATTAGCTTAGCAGAGTTTTAAAAAAGTTTTGGATGATTTCTTAAAAGCGAAGTCCACTAGCTATTATTAAGATGGGCTTGGGGAAATCCGCTGCTTATTCCTAGGATAAGCAGCATAAAATCTGCTTTACTGTTTGAGATCTTGCCAGGTACTTGTGATCTGGGTTGGCCATTGTTGGAAACAGGATACTGGGCTTGATGTACCTTCGGTCTGTCCCAGTATGGCAACTCTTATGTCCTTATGTTATGTACATTAATTATTATATTATGGGTTGGTTTTAGGGTGTAAATAGGTTTGAACTGGTTTCCAAATTTGGCAACAGTAAAAAGCCAACTAGTCTTTTCTGCTATTCATACTTAGAAATCAGATATATAGTATATCACAAAATGTTCTATTAAGTTTTCCAGTTTGCAAGAATCATCTCAACATCAAAGCCATCGACACATTAAATAACATTACCTTCACGTAAAATTCCTTGTAAAGCAAGAGGGTGAAGAAATTCAATTTGAATAATTAGGTCTAATGAGAGATTACACTCCTCCCCCTAATTTTACTAAGCCATGATAGAGATTTCTATTGTGACCCGGAGTGCTTAATGCTCCAAAGCTCATAGAATTACTATGAGAATCTGAGCATTTAATGCTCTGGGCCATGGTAGAAACCTCTATCGTGGCTTACTATAAAAAGTGGGGGGAGTGCTTTAATACCTGGCCACACTTCTTCCCAAAGGCATTAACTCAGTGACACACAAAGAGCATGCTGTATGGGTCAAATCCTCTATCTCAGTGGTTCTCATCTCAACCCTGTCCTGAGGGACCCTCAGTCAGTTGGGTTTTTAGGATATCCCTAATGAATATGCGTGAGACATATTTGCATGCCTGTCTCCTCCATTATATGCAAATATCTCTCATGCATATTCATTAGGGATATCCTGAAATCCCAACTGGCTAGGGTATCCCCTAGGACAGAGTTATGAACTATTGCCCTATCTGATTACATCCATGTCAGCACAAATGAGCATCTCACAATGCTGCTTTACATAAGTAAATGGGAGTCCATATCCTAGTTATATAGAATTACTGTATTTTCACGCATATAACGCGCGCGTTATACGTGTTTTTACAAACCGTGCATAACCTTGCGCGGTATACGCGTGAGCGCGGTATATAAAATTTTTTTTACATAGTTCCCATCCCGCCCGACGCCCGATTCATCATCCAGAAGGACCGCTCGCACCCCCACCGCTCGCACTACCACCCCGATGGACCGCTCGCACTGCTTCCTCTTCCGGCGGTCCCGCCCTTTCTCTGATGTCAGAGAAAGGGCGGGACCGCCGGAAGAGGAAGCAGCGCAGCAGGGCTCAGAGAAGGGGCAGGACCGCCGGCAGAGGAAGCAGCTGGGCTCACTGGAATCTGGAAACAAGGTAGACAGCTTCTCCATGAGGGAGGGGGGGAGGCTGTGGGGGTGCGAGCGGTTCTTCAGGTGGGAGTGCGAGCGGTCCATTGGGGTGGGAGTGCGAGCGGTGGGGGTGCGAGCGGTCCTTCTGGATGATGAATCGGGCGTCGGGGGGGGGGGGCATCAGGCTTTCAGGGTGGGGACAGGACTTCAAGGGGGAGAGGAGAGTCGGGGTGGCCGAAAGTAGAGTCGGGGTGGCCAGAGGAGAGTCGGGGCAGTGAATGGAAAGTCGGGGCGGGTGAAAGGATAGTTGGGGCAGCCATAGGAGAGTCGGGGCAGCCAGAGGAGAGTCGGGGCGGCATGCGCGGTATACCCGTGAGCGCGGTATATAAAAATTTCTTTACATAAATTTGTGTTTCCCGCGCGCTATACCCGTGTGCGCGTTTTACATGGGTGCGCATTATCTACGTGAAAATACGGTACCCTCTGCCTGTGGACCAGTCCATTTCAGAACTATAAACAATCCTAAGGCTTATCACGAAAGACATTGAGGGCCTCTTCTATTAAACTGTGCTAGCAGTTTCTAGCGTGGGGAGCCATGCTGAATGGCTCGCGCTGTTCCCGACGCTCATAGAGTTCCTATGAGCGTCGGGAGCAGTGCGGGCCATTCAGCGTGGCTCTCTGCATTAAAAACTACTAGTGCAGTTTAATAGAAGATGGGGTAACTCTAGCTTCTAGCATTTAAGTATACTGTTTTCCAGAGCTGTGTACAAGAAAGAATGTAAAACTAAAATCCTGCTGTTTTTTAGATGGCAATAGATATAGAGCTGATAACTTACCATCTTCTGTCTATATGTTTGTGTGCGTGCTTGTTTTGTAGTGTCTGCCAGGGAGTGCTCAGTGTAGTTGTTGTTGCTATAAAGACCACTAGATGGTGCTGTGACTGCTGCTAGCAAAAATAGACTACTGTTAATCTCAGCCATTCTGAGCCCAACACAAACACAAACAAGACTGCAACTTTTCAAAAAAATATGGGTGTTCAGCAGGAGCTGCCTGCTTCCAGTCTCAAAGGCAAACATTTTCAAATCACCGTTGTTCAAGTGTTTAAATCAGGCAAGGTTAGCCGAAACGTCCATATTTTCTGAAAAGTAAGTCTTATTTCTGTTGGTGTTGGGCTGCATGAATATTCTGGGCAGCGCTGTTTCAGAAGAGTACTGAATTTCATTTTATGAGCCCATTTACATATTTAAATCTGAATTTTATAAAATTACCTCCACAAGGGGTCATTTTAAAGGTGTATATTTTTCCCTGTGTGGGTTCGGAAAAAATTTAATTCACGTCCAATTTGTAAATTACCACAGGGAGCTTATATGCACACATTTACACCTGCTTTTTTGTTTGCACAAATTTTCTAGGTTTACTAACATGCATACAACTGAATTTCCAAAATTCTGTGCATGAATGCATACCCCTTTGCAATCTTGTCCACGGAGGGCCTCTGCTCATCTGTGCACACTGATCTTTAATGCATCTCAGGGCATGTGATTGTATGAAAACCTATTTCTGCACGTAAACCATAGAAAACATAGAAACATGATGGCAGATAAAGGCCAAATGGCCCATCCAGTCTGGCCATCCGCAGTAACCATTATCTCTTCTTCTCTCTAAGAGATCCCACATGCCTATCCCAGGCTTTCTTGAAATCAGACACAGTCTGGATTCTATATAGTATATGTGCCCAGATTTTTGTTTGCAAACAAGATGCACATACAAATTAATTGAATATCGAGCTCTGAACCATCAGTAATTGGGTGCTAACAACCAATTATTAAGGTTAATTGGAACCCATTAGAATTTACACACAAATCTGGCTGCAAGCTAGTCTAGAAGGCAAGGCCCTCCATAGTACAAATCTCAAAAGGGGGCATGGCCATAGGAGGAGCATAAGCGTGTCAGGTACTTTCTAAAAATATATGTGCATAGTTGCAGAATATTGGGTCAGCATTCCCAACTTTGACTCTAACATTTACACTAGATTTCAGCAGGCATAGGGTTACCAGATGTTCGGGAAAACCCGGACATATCCTCTTTGTGGAGGGCTGTGTGGGTGCCCGGACACACTTTCAAAAACCCGGCAGTTTGTCCGGGTTTTGAAAAGCCCGCCCACATCTGGAGGGCCTCTGAGCTTGCACAGAGACGTCACATGCATCTGTGTATGTTTGGAGGCCCTCCAGACCCAAGAGAGATGAGGCTGTGGGAGCAGGGTTTGAGGCAGAACAGGGCAAGGTTTGAGGCAGAATGGGGCGTGGCTGGATGTGGAATGGGGCGTGGCTATGCATCCTGGATTTTTGCCGTTTGAAATATGGTAACCCTAAGCAGGCATAACTCTGGTGCCTAAGGTTTGGGCACAAGAATCAGCACTAAGAGGGAAATTGTATAAAAGGCGCCTAAAGATAGGTGCCAGATAGACAACTAAATAAATAGGTGCCTAACTTAATTAGTATATTGGCTTCAATTATGAGCTTTAATAAGCTCATAATTGAAAAAAATACAAATGAATTGGGTGATAGATGCCTATCTTCTTAGGTATAATACAACATGAGTCTATCTTATGGTGCCTAACTCCAAAGTAGGCATGTTTAGGGGCGGAAAAGAACATAAGCGCCATTAGGTGTGATTATCTAGAATACTTAGGCACCCACATTGTAAGCGCCTAATAAGTGCGATGGGTGCTTAAATGTGATTGACATGAAATAGTTACATTAGGCGCGTATCTTTTTAGGCACCCAATTACAGAATCTGTCCTTAAGTGCAGTTCTGTAAAGAGCACACATTCTTTATGGAATCACACTTGGCGCTGATCTTATCCAGCCTGATTTATGGAATCTTACTCAAAGCGCTAGAGTATCTTTTGAACATTATCGTACATTCCTTTCTTTCTGCGTAAGATGATAATCCTTTGCAGAAATTCTGTAAAGAAGCCTTTCCTCTCACATTTACACCAGGCATCGGAAGTTATGTTTTAAGGTGGCAGTCAGTATCCTCAGATCTGTAGCACAGTATCCCTTTTCTTTTCCTCGTAGTGCTGAATGCCACTGATTATTGTATACTTTTCCCCATTTGATGATTCTACCTATTGTAATTTCTCCCAAAAGACTTGAAATCTGTTTCTGGCATCGCTTCACTGGAAAATACTGCATTTTCAAAGAGAGATTGGGTAACCAAGCGGAATGCTTGGGCTTAGGTTGATGTAACAAGGTTGATTAATAAAGATTTATATCTTACTTACTGTTATATTTTACAGGGTTGTTGTTTTTTCCTCTTTCTGCATCTCTGCACTGTAGGGATAATTCTGATTTCAGGTATTACACTACCAGTTACAGTTGTGTGAGATACAGTTCTGTGTGAGATAACTCACTTGTTTTTAATGTTCCTGACCCCCAAGAGTTTTAAAGATTTAGAAATAGAGAGATTGGTTCTGAGGAGGGGATTAATTGGGGGCGTCAGAGGAAAGGCTTCCGGGTCAACGGGCCGCATGCATGAGCTGCCAATCATGGCTTTGTGAAGACTAGAGGAAACTACCGCTCGCAACTTTGCCAAGAAAAGTGCGGCTGGGAAGAGGGAGCCAGCCAGAAGAGGTAAACTAAACTAAACTAAACTTTAAGTTTATATACCACATCATCTCCATGGATGTGGAGCTCGGCACGGTTTACAAGAGCTTAAAATATAGGAAGAGAAGGAAAAAAAAGGTTTACATGAATTTATATATAGAAGAGAAGAGTAAGGGGGGATAGAATTACATTTTAGTGAAAAGCCAGGTTGCACCCCTAGGAGGCACAAATTTGGGATGTAGAACTACGAGGGGTGCATTAGGATTTGGAAGGGAGGAGGAGGGTCGTGCTTGGACAGGAAGGGAGGAAGAAGGGGCATGTTGGCACAAGAAGGGAGAGGCAATAAACCGGTTCGTATCAGTTCGACGAAAGTTGAGCATTCTTAAACCGGGGACTGCCTGTATATGTAATTCTCTGATGATTAATAAATACTTATAATTCATAACAAAAGTTAATAATTGGCCTGGGTCATAATATACATGCTTAACTGTGTTTAAATGTACAACACATTTGCATGGGGAATTCAACCCCTCAACCCCAGATGAGCCACTCCTGTCTCAACTTTAAAATTTGTTAATATGTTTTTAAGTGACTCTTGCTACATCCAGGTAAATTCTAATCTTACAATTATGAAATAATATCTTTGTAACAAAAACATTTAAGTACCCAATCCTGGCCTTGTTCCTAAACAAAATTCATAATAAAAACCTCCTCTATAATTTGTGTAAGATTTAAAGCATCCAGAATTATTATTATTTTTTTTTTTAATCTATGCTTTCTACTCATTGATGACTCTTTAGCTCATACAGTACTGATCTGAGGAAGACAAAAATGTACTAAGCTAGTCCCAAAAAAATTGTATTACCTTTTTTTTTTTTTTTTTTAAATTATTCCAACTTTTAAAGTGGAATAACAGAGCTACAACACTTTTTTACTGAAAATCTTTGGCATTGTGAGCATGTGCTATGAAAGCCTAGAGTGGAGCAGATTGCCTGCAGTAAATAGCTCTTTCTAGGGGGATTAACCCAGAAATCAGTTTGGGGGGGAGGGCAGTGTTGATAATGAGTGATATATTGCTCAACTGCTCAACCTGTGTTCATCTGAATGCTTTTGGACTGTTGGATCTCCATTCACAATATTCTAATTGAATAATGTAGCAGAGTCAATATTCAACTGCCACAGTCAGTAATATTTTAATCATTGGTTGCAGTGGTTCTATAAGACAAAATTCAGTACCACTGGGAGGGAAATTGAATTCAAATGTATAGCAGGCAGTCTGCTATCTGAATATCTCTCTGGATAAAGTTTTGATAGCAATTTTTCTACCTAGCTTTATCTGGATAGTTATTCAGATAGGATGCCACTCTGCCCTTGCTTTGCCCATGCACTGCCCTGGCACTGTCTAGATTCTGCCAAGGCAGTCTGCAATGATATTCTGTGGCACTGTGTGATAAATTCAAGAAAGAGTGCCAAAATTAAGGCAACAGGATGATGCACACTAAAGGGAAAATTCTGTATAGAACACCAATGGCTGCTCAGAATCGCACACCGGTGTCCTATACAGAATTGCATCTGTTCTAACCCCACCCCCCCCACCCCCAATTCTCTAACTGGCATCCATGTCACAGGTGCCGGATAGAGAATCACGCTTGACCCTTGCCATCAGCTGATATCGGCAAGGGAATCTCCCTTGGCACTCTCCAACACCCAAACAACACTCCCCAATACCCACCTGACATTCCCCGACATTCCCTAACACCCAACACTCTCTGACACTCTCCAACCTCCACCTGACACTACCTGATACCCACCCAACATTCTCCAACACTTCAGGCATCCCCTCACACCCCAACATCTCCCCTGACACTCCCCCCTTACCTTTAGGAGATGGCCGGCAAGAGGGATACCAACTCCCACCTGCCAGCGGGCCTGCCTCTTCCAAAATGACAGGCCTTCCCCTTACCGGTGCATTCTGGGATGCACTGGGGAGGGGCCTAAGGCTCTGATTGGCCAAGATGCCTATGGCCCTTGGGCCAAACGGAGTATTAGGCCTCCTTGCCAGTGCATCCTGGGATGTAGTGTGAGAGGTCCTGTCACCCTTGTATATTCATTCTGATGTCTCCCCCCACCCCACCCCCACACACATTCTAATATTGATATAGTAAAGATTGGTGTGATTAAAAACTTCCGAACTTAAAATTTAAAACACCATCTTTTAACTACATCAATTTTTACTACATCAATATTACAATGTGTAGGAGGGACATAAGAATAAATATACAAGGGTCAAGGACCTCTTATAGCCATATATTTTGTAAGTTTAGACCTAAATCAATTTCTTAATCACTTGTATCCCCACTGATAAAGTGATAACCAAACACAAAATGTGAAAATATGAATTAATTTTTCAAATTCTATTCATTCACTAACCCTCTCACCCCCCTCAAAAATCTGAAAGAGAACATACATGTCTCTAGAACAGCCACACTTGGTATGGGAAAGCCTAAAAGAGCATCATACAGATGTCTTAAGTAACCTGGTGGATGGGCTGGTGAACCATAGAAGGAGGACCCAGGCCCATAAGCCATTGTAACCACTACATTTATGGAAGTGTGAGCCCAACAAAATCCTACTATACTGCCATATAGGTGCCACCTGTAGCCATGAGGGCTATTGGGGTGGTAGAGAGATTGGTCTTGTAGGTTTGGGGGGGAGTTTTGGAGGGTTCAGCATAAATTAGAAAGGGTATATGATGAGATGTACTTCTGGCACTCTTTATGTGAAGTTCACAGCAGTGCCCTCTAAGGTGTCCCACTGCTCTGTTGGCATGTCTGTGTGGCCAGTTCATCATAATGATGGCCACGCCCATGTCCAAATGGTTTGGATTTGGACATTTTCAACTTGGACATTTCTTTGGTCGAAAATGGGGTATAAAGTTAGGCATCCTAAGGGTTGAATGTCCTGTCATCTTAGACATCCAAGTAGATGATTTTAAAACATTTTTTTTTTTTGGATGTCTAGTGGTTTGGATTTTGAAAATGGCCGTTTTTATGCTTCTGACTTTGGAAATTTAGTGGGAAACGTCCAAATCAGACTTAGATGTCCTTTTCAAAAATGGTCCTCCATGTCTCATGAGTGTGCTAATTCCTTGTTCATATATCAAATGATTTTATTTGGAATTCCCTTCCTATTGAAAGTAGATATTTAACAGAGTACTGTCATTTAGAAGAACAGTTAAAACATTTTTGTTTAGAGAATATTAGATTCATGGTTATCAATTCATTTAATTCTTTACTGTACTTCCCCATGTATAGGCCGCCCCAGTATATAGGCCGCAGAAAATGCCACGTTTCGTTTTACACCTGCTAGATAAGCTGCCCCATGTTACTAGCTATGGCTTAAGATTAGCTGAACTTTAAAAAAAAAAAAAAATCATTCCCCCCTCTCCCCATACGTTTTTTAATCCCCCTTATATACCTCCACGGCTGCTGGCTACCTCCTCCAATCTTGCGGCCAGCGGTGCAGGGCAGGAGCAATCTTTTCGGCATCCAGCCTGGCCCCGTGCCACTTCCTCACTGGCTGCTGTCAGTTCCAACTGGGATTTTAAAAAGGTACAGAGGATGATTTTAAAGGTTTAGAAAGGCTGCCCCATTTAAGTAAGCCATACCCCATAGGCAGGTTTGTAAAACCTATGTATAGGCCGCGGCCTATACATGGGGAAATACGGTATATATCAAGCTGTATCTCCTGTGGTATTCCCAGTTTTTTTTCATGCATTCCTCTGAATAGATATATGCGGGCTATAAGAATTGAAAAGGAAAGGAAAATAAAAGGTTTATCAATAATTACAGTATATTTTTGTTGGAATATTTTTAAACTGCCACAGCTGGCATTTAAATAAAACACCAACCTATAAGATTTCTTGCTCGGTATAACACTGAAAGTGAATCAGCAGGTGCCCTTGTTGAATGTAACTATATAGCTGGATTCAGCTGCATTTGCCACAGAGCACATTGTGTCATCCCACTAGCATAGTAAGGTGGCTGCGTGGGGGTGGTTCATCCCGGTTGCGGTCTTTGTAAAGGGCACGGACACTCGTCCTCCTCTCCGCCCCTCCCTGCCACATCGGTGCGCCCCTTCCCTCTACCTCTTATAAACTTGCTGCCCATGTCGATGTTCCCTCTCTCTGATGTCACTTCTGGGCCCCACGCCTAGGAAGTGACATCATGCTGTTGCTCTCGCCTGGAAAATAAGAAAGGTACGGGGAAGGAAAGGGGCAGGCATGCGTCAGGGGAGGTTGGGAAGGAGCATGGGGTGCAGAGAAGAGGGTGAGGGAGGAGCACCACCGCCCCATGCACTGCTTACCCTCATTACACCACTGTGTCATCCCTCTATTGTCTTTTCCTCAAAACCAGAGAAATCATTGCTGCTTCTTCTTCCAGCGCCATGACCACTCACAGCTTCTGTTCATTCCTGGTGTTCTGGGTCCATCATCACTCATAGCCTAAGGGGCAAGATCATTAGCTCACATTACTACAGGCACACCTGGGGGGGAGGGGGGAGGCGGGGTATTGCTTCTTTCAAAAAAGACTAAGAGCTAAATTCCCTAAGTGCATGGATCAGATCCGATCTATGAGCGATCCGATCCAATCCGTGTCCGGGGGGCTGATTCACGAATCGCCCTCATACAAATGAGGACAATCGGAACCACGCTCCCAACTGACCGCCCGGATCACTCTACAGCGATCCTGACGCATGCACAGACCATCTGTAGATGGTCTGCGCATGAGCTGGCTCTCCATGCCCGGCAGAGGAGGAAACCTTTTGCATTTTTTTTTGCAAGCCCGTGGTTTTAACCCGCTTTAAACCTGCGGGTTAAAACCACGGGCGTGCACTGCGGGGAAGGGCAGGAGAGTTGTGGCGGAAGGAGAGATTCGGCTGAGAGCAGGAGAGGTTCGGAGCGAGAGCAGGAGATCGGGGCTGAGAGTAGATCGGGGCAGAGAAGCAGGGCTTAGAGCCGGGCGGCAGAAGGCAGAGCAGTCGGAAAGGACCTGAGTGACTGGTCCTCAGCAGTCGCTTATTTTTGATCAGTCAGCCCAGTTGATGTCCCTCATTTTTTTTATAGTGAATTGCTCCCTGCCTGCATTTGAAGGCTGTCCCTTCCCCCCCCCCCCCCCCCCCCCCATTTGCATGCGTGGATCAGAGGATGATTAGGACAGAGGTTAGTGAATTGGATCGGAGGGTAATCAGGTCGCAAAAGAGTCGCTAAGTGGTTGGAAGTTAATCAGTGGGCTTAGTGAATTTAGCCCTAAACTCCTTAGGGGAGAGAATAGGACTCTCCTACTCAGCTGATTTCCTAACAAGGAGATGTCATAGGACTGTATAGCCTGTGTCCACATGACAAAGGTATATTATCTGACCAAAAGAACATAAGCAGTGCCTCTGCTGGGTCCATCTTGCCCAACAGTCCGCTCACGCGGTGGCCCATCAGGTCCAGGACCTGTATAGTAATCCTTTATCTATCCCCTTCTATCCCCTTTTCCTTCAGCAAATCATCTAGGTATCTCTGCTTCAGGTGTGGAAGAGGACACCCAGTAGCACAGAGCCAAACAGACACCGATTCCTCATGGTTCATCAGATGACTTTTGCGTTTCCTATAAAATTCCTGGGCAGTATTTTTGAGGATTTAATGTGTGCATAATAAGTAGACTGTCACGCTCTTTTCCACATGCTGTTTAGCATGTGTTCAATAAGGCCAAGATGCAGACATCTTTCTCATGCCTGCTAGTGTCTGATAGAGAAGGTGATCTGATCTGAAGTAAGCCATGGTTAACCTTCGTTTTGCTTTGTCAAAAAATGTTTGCTGGCTACTTGTGAGCAGGAAAACTGAAATTCCTCAGGTTCTGCTCCAAGTTGAGGAGGCAAGAACCAGCTGAAAGCAAAC
Organism: Geotrypetes seraphini; assembly: GCF_902459505.1. Classification (NCBI taxonomy): domain Eukaryota; kingdom Metazoa; phylum Chordata; class Amphibia; order Gymnophiona; family Dermophiidae; genus Geotrypetes; species Geotrypetes seraphini. The sequence goes on from NC_047085.1 coordinate 372,345,162, forward strand.
TCCCCAATGACCCTGGTGATGAAATGTATTTGGATTCAGTAGTTAAGTTCAGCTTTCTCGAGTATATGGAATATATTAGTGTATGTGAGTCATTTTTCCTTTTTTTTTTTTTTTTCATCCATGTGGTAGAAATTATCTCTGCAGAAAGGTAGCTCAGAGTTTTCTCATCTCCTTTATAGAGACGTGAACACGGTACTTTTTTAAATTTCACAATGAATTTCTTGCTTGCTGTAACATGGAGGCATGTATTTGTACGTGGCTGGGGTGTAAGCATGTTTGGAAGAATGCGGGCAGGGTCATGGTGTGTGTGGGGGTCATAAAATGCAAACCTATATGTGGACTTCAGCTTCATTTACACCAGCTGCTGCGCTGCTGTAAATTTAGTGCCCAGATTTTAGCTGCAATTTTGGCTGCTTCAGTGCTGTTATTTGATGGATAAGTTGGTGTTTATGAGTTTTTATAAAAAGGGGTTTCAAACAGTTGCCTGCTTGGCCTCCCAACTTAGGCAACCTGTTATAAAATTATCCTCTTCAATAGTAAATCTCTGGAGTGTCTACTATAAAGCTGCAATACAATGTCATACGCTCTACAAAAAGCCTGAATCAAATATGGCTTCCTTAAGTCAGTCAGTCAGCATTGGAGCATTATGAACTGTTACCTTCACAACAATACCAAGCTTAATCATCAGTGTCCAGACCAAAGATCATGCTTAAAACACTGAATATTGGCACAAAATAGTCATTTTTGAGCTGGACCGTACAGGGTGTTTTTCAGGTGCCGGCAATATCCGTGCTGGTGTGCTTGCTGGCACCAAATGTCGATTGGACCTGCATAACTTCTGGGTACCAGCCGGAAGCATGCCAGTTTCCTTTCCGCCCTTCCCTCCTGAAATTGTAAAGCCCCTTCTGATCGCCCTCCCACCCACTGCCCCACCTGAAAACCTATCAAGCCCCTTCAGTAGCATCACAAGTCAATGAGTCTGTGGTAGCCATTTTGCAACAGCACCTGCCACAGGCAGGAGCAAGTGGGCATACTAAGATGGATAGGAAAATGGCTGGAAGACAGAAGACATAGGGTGAGCGTAAATGGGAAGTTCTCGGACTGGGAGAAAGTAAATAGCGGAGTGCCTCAGGGTTCGGTTCTTGGGCCCATCGTATTCAATATTTTCATAAATGACCTGGAAGAAGAAACGACCAGTGAAATCATCAAGTTTGCTGATGACACAAAGCTGTGTCGGGCAATCAGGTCATAGACGGACAGCGAGGAACTCCAGAGAGATTTGAGATAACTAGAGAAATGGGCAGAGAAGTGGCAAATGAAGTTTAAAGTAGAAAAATGCAAAGTGATGCACCTGGGCAGGAAAAACAAGGAGCACCAGTATACCTTGTTTGATGTAACTTTGGGCAAAAGCGAACAAGAAAAGGACCTGGGGATAATGATAGACAGGACCCTGAAGCCGTAGGCTCAATGTGCAGTGGCGGCAAAATAAGCAAACAGGATTTTGGGCATGATAAAGAAGTAGATCTGAGGATGTCATAATGCCACTTTACAGAGCGATGGTGAGACCACACATTGGTCTCCCTACCTAAAGAAGGATATAATACTACTCGAGAGGGTGCAGAGGCAAGCGACGAAGCTTGTAAAAGGTATAGAGAACTTGAGCTACAAAGATCGCCTCAGAAAACTAGGATTATTCACCCTCGAAGAGAAGACTGCAAGGGGATCTGATAGAGACTTTTAAAATACTGAAAGGATTCGACAAAATAGAGCAAGAAACAACTTTATTCACATTGTCAAAAGTGACTCGGACAAGAGGTCATGGACTTAAGCTGTGGGGGGACAGGGCCAGGACAAATGTCAGAAAGTTCTGCTTCACACAGCGAGTAGTGAACGCCTGGAACGCTCTCCCGGAAGAGGTTGTGGAGGAAACCACCATTCAAGGATTTAAGGGCAAGTTGGATGCACATCTTCTTGAAAGATACATTGAGGGATACAAGTAACTAAGGTATTTGCCAGGGTAGGCCTGGCTGAGCCTCCGCGTGTGCAGATCACCGGACTAGATGGACCCAAGGTCTGATCCGGTGCAGGCATTTCTTATGTTCTTATATTCTTACCTATTCCCCCACTAGACTATCAGAGACCAGGCACAGGTAGGCCTGAAAGGATCCTGCAAAGGGGGAGGAGAAATCGGAAAGAGGTGGGGGGAGGGAAGGAAGTATTCTGCAGGAAGGGATGGAGGGGTTCAGAATCATGCATAAGTTTCATATGTGGGTCCTACTTGAATATTGGCCAGGCTCTGCACAAGACCTGGTGGCTAACAAAGGCTGATTATCCACAGATATTAAATACCAGGGCCCAGACATGGCCTGACATTGAATATTCAAATCTAATTCTGTCCATAGGTTCAGTATTTATAAAACTGCTGACCACCACTAGCTGAATATCGGACAACAGAGCTTCAGACTACACAGGATGTTTTTTGATACTGGGACAGTCCTTACACAGACTGCTTGCTAGCATTGAGAATGTAGCATTGGTTCTCTATTGTTCAGTGCATTCATCTCTAGATCAAAAAACCGCATAAATTGAAATAGCTAGGTCTTCGTATAGGACCTACATTAAAAGACAGTGAATGACTAAATTCTGAGTATCTGTTAACTTTGATAAAAGACCTAACACATATTCTTGTAAGTCTAATTGAATGTACTGTATTTCGTTTCCATTTTCAGTGTCAGAGGTGGATTTTCCTTCTCTGATTCTCCCCTTTTACCTCTCTTTTCACCTTTCTTCCCATATTCTCCCCTTTCCTTAGTGCTTAGGCCCGGATTCTGTAACTGGTATCATTGTCGGCGGCCGCCTTAAAAGCAACCACCAATTGCATGTCAATCACGTGATGGTGCCGGGTACATAATCACGCCTCCAGCATAGGTAGGCACCAGAAATGTAGGCCAAGGTTTTCTAGGCCTAAATTTCTGGCACCTACCTTAGATGTGAATCGCACCTCCCCAGGCACTTTAGGCCACCTAACGCCATTTCTCGTATTAGCCACGCCCACAGTGATGTTAGGCAGCCTAAAGCACCTATGGAAGCATGATTCCAGTGCTGATTTTTTTAGGCACCTTGAAACTCACTTAAAAACATCATTTAAATGGATTTTTTTACTGAGTATGGGCACCTATTGCACCAAAATAAATCGGTGTTGGTTAGAAAATCCAGACCATAATTCTTTTCTTCTTTTGATTTCTTCCCTCTACTTTGTCCTCCTCTCTCTTTTATCCTGCTCTCTTCCCTTTTCCTGGTAGTAATTTCTAACATTTGCCTATGATTAAAAGACGGCCTAAAGGGAAACATAAAATATGTCTTTCATGTACATACATATGGATAAAATTTGTAAGTTAATAAGTTAAGATTCATTAGTACATTGAGTAGCAGCCCTCTTACCTGAAAAAAAAATAAATAAAAGGCAATTCATCTAGAATGAATTGAGAATTGAAAATGTGTTCGATTTAAGAAATGTGAGTGCTCCTCTATGCAGTACAAACAACGAATGCAATATGTTTGAATGTCTAGCTCAAATTCATGCAGTACTGCAGTTGAGACAGTGAGCAGAAGGCCCTCTTCCTGTCACTTGGCCTGGGAATGTGATTTTCACCTTTCCTCAAAGGTCACATTTCAGGCTGCTAAAGATCTCCACTGCATCTTTGGTTCACCAAATTTCGGTGAAACATGACCATCTGGATATTTTCAAAACTAATGAAATCCTTTGATTCCTGGAGAATGGTGATTTCCTTGCACTCATCTGATGACATCCCATGGAATTCTGTGCAGTCAAGGCACACGAAGCATTTTCTTGGCACTCGCACAATAAAAGAGTGGTTTAGTGAAAACTTAGAAACATCTTTGCTTGGGTACATCTGAAACCCACAGATTGCAGTAAGAAGAATTTGTTGATTTTTAGTGGTTTCCTTCTGAACAAGGTCTCCATGCACTTCATAGTCATATTACTTCTGACACATACAAATGGTTGTCTTGGCATACTACTTGATAACTTAGAACAGGAAAGAAGGTAAAAAAAAGATCAGTGAGGGCTGTATTTAATAGTGTGGTGCCCTTAAGCAGGATTAGAGAGCGTGGGGGGTATGGGAAGGTCCTCAGATATTGGAAAGCAAGGGTGCTAGAATGCCTTGGAAGCAGCTCTTTGACGTGACACTGATACACATTTCTAAAGCAAGTGGGAGCAATCTCCTCTTTGCTTTGGGTATTTGACACTTTAAAAATATGCACCATGTGTAGTTGTCCATATTGCCTATGCCTAAATCTGGCCCAGCCTATAATACATAAAAAATATTATACAATGCATCAAGGCATTGTGGGGCTGTTTCTATAAAAGGCACTTAAAGTTAGATGCCTCTTAGGTGCCTAACTTAATTGACAAAATACCCTTAATAATTGGGAAAAAAAATGTCATTGGGCACTAGGCACTTATCCATTTCTATAAAAGATATGCGCCTATCCCATGGTGCTTAGCGGCACCCAACACCTAAGTGGGCGTTTCTAAGGGCACAGCATGACTTAGGTGCCGCTAAGCGTGATTCTCCAAAAACTTAAAACCCTCACCTACATTTCAGGCACCTAAGTTTTTATATCGGCGCTGCTACCCGCAATTCTGTAAATGGCGCCTAAATGTACAATAGGGCACTGTTGATAGAATCAGCCCCTGTGTCTACAACAGAATATTTGCTTCCATGTTTTCAAAGTCTTTCAGACCATGCCCAGGGGTAATTCTCTATAGATTGCCTAAAATTAGGTGCTCGAATGAATGATTTGCGCTAGGCACGAATTTTGAGCCTAACTTTAGACACAAGCTCAATGGCTAGTGTGAGCAATCATACCTAACTATTGGCAGATAGGAGTGTAACTGCTAGTATTGTATACATTCTATAATAGAATATATTATAGAATGTATACAATACTAGCAGTTACACTCCTATCTGCCAATAGTTAGGTATGATTTCTCACACCAGCCATTGAGCTTGTGTCTAAAGTTAGGCTCAATAACTGGACTTACACTGGTATTCTATAACAGCAATTGCATCTAAAATTGCCAACACAAAATTTGCACCTAGCGCAAATCATTCGGGAACCTAATTTTAGACAATCTATAGATCCTCCCCCTTGCAGTTGCGTGGTCACATTTTATAGAATTCCGACTAAGGGCAGTTATGCATATAACTGCTTATTAGTGCAACGTATAACCAAGAATTGGTTATTAATGTAAATTAGCAGCCCATTAATCAAATTATGCACATAACTGTCTGCCACTATTCTATAACTTGTATTTTCAACTTTGTGCACTAGTTCCAAAGTTATGCATGCAGTGTTCTAGAATCAGGGGTCGGTGGAAATATTGAGGAATCAGTTTCAAAATCAAGGATTTACATAGTTTCTGGTGCCATCATCTCCAAAATGGTGGTGCCTTGCAGTGTATCCTGGGATGGACTGGGCGGAGCCAGTATTTCATATAAGGGAATTTCTCTTGTAGATGACAGTGCTGAAGACAGGAGCTACTGCGCTTCACTTCTGCCTAATTCAGGTCTGAGATGTCCAGGAAACTTGGAAAAGGGGTCATGAGTTAGGAAGGTGCCACTAGAATTTATTTTTTTTTTTACAGTCGGGGTAGGCAAGAGGTCCACTAGAGTACCAGGGACTTTGGTATATTGATGTTAGGGTGGGGGTGCTAGACCATGAAGTATTTCTTTTTTTTTCTCCAATTCTTTATTCATTTTAAAAACCAACACAAAGTGCAACAAATTTACCAACAATTGGTACAAGAATAAAACAGCATTCACTACAATCAAATAACAAGATAAGTACATACCCCCCTCCCTCCCACCCACCCACCCATCCTGGATGTGTATAACCTTTATTCAGAAATCAAAGGGTAATAATAATCAATTCTTACAAAATTTTGTTAATGGATCCCAGACCTCTTTGAATTTATTATAGTGTCCCAATTGTAATGATTTCATAGGTTCAAACCTATAAACTTGCCATAAGTTTTCCCACCAAAAATTATAATTTACCCTGTCCCAATTTTTCCAGTTTTTCGTGATAAGCTGCATAGCAACTCCTGTCATGATAAGAAGTAATCTATTTTTATTTGCATCAATTGGACTCTTGGGTATTAAGAGAGTTCCAAACAACACTATTTCATAAGACAATGTCAGTGAAGCTTCTAATATCATATTGACTTGACCCCATATGGATCTCCAAAATCTAAGTATCAAGGGACAATAGAATATCAAATGATCCAGTGTCCCTTTATCAAGATGACAATGTCGGCATCTATTAGACTTAGAATACAGGGGTCCAGAAAATTCTATATAACAAAAAAACAAAAAACAAGTTTGTCTCATAGATGCTTACGCTGTACATCTTATCCTCCAAGTCCAAATCCATGGCCATTGAGTGGCAGAAATATTTATGTTTATGATGGGGAGGTTAGGAACTGTTAGGGATGAGTTAGGTCAGAGAGAGGGAGGGAGGCTGCTAGATGACCAAGGATAGGGGCTGGTGCAGAAAGCTAGGTCGGGGTACTAGCAGCTTATGGGGGGGGGGGGAGGTTCATGTAATCCTTCTTATCAGGGCTTGAGATTTTACAATTAGCTGTGGACTACTGCCACATTTTTTACATAGCAATAATTTGCATGCTGATTACATATAACAATGCTGCTGAATTGTTTAACTTTAATTTTGCAGTAGAACTAGAATGCCGAGCCAGCTGTACTACGAGCTTTTCTGCATCAGCCAGTGTGCACTAATGCCATTTACCCGTGTTATTTGCCATAGGGTTCATTACAAAGAGTAGCGTAGTAAGGGCCCCTCTACCACCCTCTCCCTCGCACCCCCCCCTCATTGCATGCATGCCCCTTTCCCCATACCTTTTTAACTTCTCTGGCAGTTCGCCTGATTTTTGGTCTTAAAAAACATGATCATGTGAGCCCTTATTATTTAAAGCTCCATTGGTTGCCATTTGAGGCTAGAGTTTTGTTTAAATTTGGCTGTATCTGTTGTTGTTGGTTTTTTTTTTGGACTGACTCCAACCTACCTCTCTTGCCACTTTGAATTCTGTAATTCAAATAAGAATACACAAAAAACTTACTGGTTTACGTTTCCATCGGTAAAAGCATGTCAATATAAAAGATTGTTAGGGAAAACTTTTGCATTTCAAGCTAGTGCAATGAATTCATGTTGGAATACGTGTGGAGAGGCATAATCGAAAGGAATATCTAAGTCCGTTTTTGTCTAAGTCGCAAGTCGTCCAAAGTAAAAAAAACAGCCTACGACATATTTTTGAAAAATACGTCCAAAATTATTTTTGTTTCTTTTTTTTTTAAATTCTTTATTCATTTTTATAACTTACATCAGGTGAAGCAAAAAGTACATTACATTACATTACTGATTTCTATTCCGCCTCAATCTTGCAGTTCTGGGCGGATTACAAAAGAGACATCTGGACATTTCCAGGATGATTACAAAGAGACTTCTGGACTTTTCCAGAAGAGTTACAAGAAGAACATTTCCAGAGGGGTTACAAGAAGGCAAGGAGGATTGGGCTATTCCAGTGGATATACAATTCGGGATGCTGTACAGATAGGATATAGTGCAGTGTCAGTATATATGCAGTTAAGGAAGCAGTTGACAAGCTTGGGCTTTGAGGGGAAGGGTAACTGGTGAAGAAGGGAGGATGGGGAGTCACACTGAGGGGAATCCAGGTGGGAGTTATGACATCTGTAACATTATTTTAACTTAAATATATCACTTGAAATTCTATAATTAATCATACTCAATATATTTTATCCCATTCCCTCCCAACTCTTCAATATATCATAACACATATATCATATAATAAAGGCTTTCCTCTCATTCAAAGCACCTAGTTAAAATTCAAAAAATTACACACACCCTCCCCATTATTTCATTTGTACTAACCAGGGAAATGATATTTATTCATTGTAATAATTTGTTAATGGCCCCCACACATTTTGAAATTTATTAAAATTTCCTTTCTGAAGAGCTAATGTTCTTTCCATTTTATAAATATGACAAACTGAATTCCACCAAAAACTATAGTTTCAAGAAACATCTAACTATACGTCCTGCCTATCTGATCGCTAAATCGTCCATCTTTATACCACATTTTCGTCCAACTTTTCGTCCAAGTCAAAACGCCTAGAACAAGCCCTGTTGTATGTGGGAGGGGTCTGCAAAGTGATGGACTGAACACCCAGATATGGCACCTAAATAGTGGGGTACCTTACAGGGCACTGCTGTGAACTTCACAAAAAGTGTGCCATGTCATCATCTCACTACAGCTCCCGTATAGGATACGGTGAGCCCCCCAAACCACCTCCAGAATCCCTTAGACCCACTTATCTACCACCCTATTAGCCCTTATGACTGCAGGAGCCACTTATATGCCAGTAATAAAGGGTTTTGGGGGTATATAGAGGAGTGTACATGTTTAAGTATCAATGCAGTGATTACAGGGGCTTATGGGCATGGGTCCTCCTCTCCATGAGTCCCTAACCCACCCCCAAGATGGCTTATGCCGCCTCTGTGCTGGACGACTAGGCTTTCCTATGCCAGGCTGCCAGGTGATGATGGTCTGGAGGCTGAATTTTAAAGGTGTGATTACGATTTTTCTGGGGTTGGGGGGGGGGGTCGGTGATCACTGGGCTAGTGTTTGGGGGTCTGTCTTATGTGTTTGCAGAGCTTATCTGGTGAATTTAGGTGGGTTTTTGTGACTTAGACCAAGTTTTACATGGTCTAAGTCACAACGTCCAAGTTCTGTCTAGGCTCTGTTGTAAAACTTTCGGTTATACATGCTGAACGTCTAAGGCAGCCCACGTCCCGCCCAACTCCCGCCATCGACACTCCTGCTGAAATGCCCCGTTTAGCTTTGGTCATTCAGTGGCACTGTGAAGGCCTAGGTCATTTTTTAATACGTCCAAAACCCTGTTTTATTATTGGCACTTGGACTTATGATCGTCCAAGTGCCGACTTAGGCTAGTTTTTGAACGTTTTTCTCTTTCGATTATGAGCCCCTTATTCTCCAAGCTCAATTTTATTATTTATTTAGAAAAATTCTTAACACTTATGTGTTTGATAAATATGTAACTTAATTGCCATTTTGTATTTTCTGAGAAATTTTGATATGCTTATGTAAGTAATTCACTGTTTGTGCAATTCTTTCTTGCAGTAAACCACCTTAAACTAATGATTTTGCGGTATATAAGAATAAATTATTATTATTATTATTAAGCAGCATGCTCATGTCTGTGTCGGCTCGTCCTTTGACATCACTTCCTAGGCACGAGTCCTGGAAGTGACATCAGAGAGAGCACCAATGCTGACATGGCAACAACCTCATCCGGGGAAGTAAAAAAGGTCTGGGGAAGGCGAGAGGAATGTCCCTTTACTACACCACTAGTTACAAATAATGTATGTTAAGTGAACCAGTACTAGGTGCTGTTAGTAATGACTGCTGAAGGAACTTGTCCATTAGATGTGTTCTTTTTTTTCACAGGATGAATCTATTCAGATTGATTTTATACTAGATGGATACCTATGCTGTTCATCAATAGTTTGTCTAAATCTCAAGGGGACGTGTTAGAGGCATGGTGTGGGTGGGACTAGGGTGGGCTTATGACTTGGATGTCTTTCTGCCATAATCAAACATTTAAGAATACGTTCAGAGCACAATTTGGACATTTAGAGCTAGACCTGCTTTAATAATGAATGCCAAAAAGGTACCCTAACTGATGACCACAGGAGGGATGTAAACATGACCCCCCGCTCCCCAGTGGACACTGATTCTCACCCCCCCCCCCCCCTCAAAGATGTGAATGAAACAGAACATAACTGCCTGTTTTATACCCTCAGATGTTATGGCCAGTCCTAGCAGGGCAGCAAGCAAGTTCCTGGAGTAGTCTAGTTGGTGGTGTAGTCACCTATAGAAATGGGGATGCAGGCCTATATCCTACTTTAACTACTACACTTATGGTAGAATATGTGAGCCTTCCGAAACCTACCCAAATCCCAAAGTACCAACATATATGTGACACCTACAGGCATAAGGACCTTGTATGGTGTACAATTGGGTCCAGTAGGTTTTGGATGGGGTTTGGAGGGCTCATTATAGAGGGCTATGATGAGAAGTTTACTTGGGCCTCCTGCCTGATGAGAGCAGGCAGTGGGGACGGGGCTAGAGCGGGTTTGGGGGCAGGGATGGGTGGAACTAGGCGAGCCTGAAGTGGGGATGGATGGAACTGGGCGGGCCTAGGGGCGGGTCTAGGGGGATCCAGATTTTCCATTTGGAAAATCTGGTAACCCTATACAAAGTTATCTTACCATTAGTCCACGCTCCTCATATTTGCCAAGCACAAAACATGAGTTCATTGTTCCCCAGCACTGGGTTGCATATCAACTTCAACTGCTATTCTGATCAGAAGACCATTTTGCATTCTATCAAGAGAGCACATGGAGAAGCATTTACAACAGATTTGTCATGTGGTGAATAAATCAGGGTCCATGGATATCAGTTATCTGAGAACAGGAAAAGATTGCTCCAGATACAGTTCTATATCATAAAGGTGAACTAAAAAATCATGAGAACCTGCCATACCTTCCTGGTGTACTCAGTCGGAAAACATATTTAAGCAGCAATTGCAGAGTGCTTGGAGTGTAATAAAATGACAGTGAAATGAGAAAACGAAGGCCTTCTGTCAACATGTGGTTTGTGACATTAGGCAGGCTGTTTGCAACATTTGACAGTAATAGAGCGATACATCAACAGAGGGGAAATTTCCCACTGCCAGTCTTTTACACCCAACAAAAAAGCTTTGCTGAGACTCATGTCACAAGAATTCAGGGCTTCATAACCTACCAAATTGATGCAGAAACCACATGGTTCTGATAGAATGGAAAAGTTCATTTTTTAAAATCTTATGCTATTCTTTGGACTGTGATTATTTCATTATATTACATTACATTAGTGATTTTTATTCCGCCATTACCTTGTGGTTCAAAGTGGATTACAGATGAGGATTTCTGGACATGTCCAGAGGTGTTACAGAGTAGAACGGGTTGCTTCAGAGGATTGAAATGTTTCATACGGTGTTAGTTAGTCTTCATGGATTTCTTGAATAGCAGGGTTTTTATTTCTTTTCTGAAAGTTTTGTAGTCTGGGGTCACGATTAGTAGATTGGAGAGTTGGTGGTCTAGTTTTGCTGCCTGTGTGGGTAGAAGGCCATCATACAGTTTTTTTCCATTTGATGTCTCTGATTGGAGGTTATGTGAATGGTGTCTGGGTTCTCCTGTGTCTGGTAATGGTAGTTTAGATTAGGCGGTTGTTCAAGTAGGCTGGGCTATCACTATTTATGGATTTAAATAATAGACAGTAGAATTCAAATAGTATTCTTGCTGGAATTGGGAGCCAGTGTGAGTCGAGGTATGCCTTGGTGATGTGGTCGTGTTTTCTTAGTGAATAGATTAGTCTTAGGGCTGTGTTTTGTACTGTTTGTAGTTGTTTTATCATTGTTGTGGGGCAGGGGAGATATAGGATGTTGCAGTAATCAAGGAAACCTAGGACTAGGAACTGGACCATGAGCTGGAATTGTTTTCTGTCGAAGAATTTTTGAACTTGCCTTAGGTTTTTCATGAGCGCGAATGATTTTTGTATTGTTTTGTTGATTTGTGGTTGCATGGTGCAGCATCAGTCTATCATTCTCAGAAGTTTTAGAGTGGGTTGAATGGGGTATGTGATTGAGTTTATTACTAGGCTTGTTATGGTTGGGGTTTTTGTTTGTATTGGGGCTAGCTCGTCTAGGGTAGTTGTATTTATATTGCACCATTGAGAGATGAAGTCTTTGGGGGTCACATTCTTGGACTGTAGCGTCTGCTTTATTCCAGAGTTTGGAGGGATTGATATATGTACGTGATTTGTAGGTAAAGCTTTGGGATTTTGGTTTGGTTTTGCCTTTGGCCCAGTTGATATTGAAGGTGTATGTGTAATGGTCTGAACAGATGGATCGGGACCATTTTCCATTTAAGGTTTGAATCTCTGGTAGGTAGGCTGTTGGGTCATGAAGGCTGCAATGTCCAGTTGGTGACCTTTCTCGTGTGTGATTTGTGGGTCTAAGATCTTGTAGGTTAAGGCTTTGAGGTAAGATAGTAGGTTTTCTACTTGCTTAGAGGTATGGTCTTCGAGATGGAGGTTTCAGTCTCCTAGGATTAGGTTGTAAGTTGCCATTAGTGAGTTTCAGTATATAAAATCTTCGAATTCTGGTCTTGCTGTGTTCCAATTCCCTGGTGTTATGTAGCAGAGCATGCAGGTTATGGATCATTTTAGTGTGGTGCATGAAAGTTGGCAGGCTAGTAGATCCATGTATGGGGTGGACATTTTGTCTAGTATGTTTAAGTTTAGGGAGTTTCTGACTAAAATGGCTAGACCTCCTCCTCTTTTTTTTCCCCCCCTGCAGACCACTGTTATCTTGTATCCCTTCGGGCAAACTTCCATTATCCTGGGGTCCGAGTCTAAGGTTAGCCAGGTTTCAGTGAGGAAGAGGCAATCTAGATTTTCGTTTTTAGCCAGTCTTTTATGTGTTCTGTCTTTTAGAGCTCTGATGTATGTAGGCACATGTTAGTGTGGTGTATTCTGTTTGCGCACTATTTGTTGCTTTTGGGTAGAAAAGTGCTCTTGGTTGGGGGTGTGGTTTAGTCTCCTCCATGTTGGTGTGATGATGTGGTGTATGCAGGTCTGGGAGTTTATGTTTATGTCTGTAATGGTTCTCTTGGCTGGGAGGTGAATTCTATTTGTAGTTGAAATAATTGGTATTGGGGAGATGTTGTTTGCTGCAGCCTTCCAGTTGGTTAGAAGCAAGATGATCAGTAGGATAGTTTGTGTTTGTGGTATAGCTTTCATTGTAAAAGATAGGAGGTAGGGGGTTGGTGGGAGTGAGGTTGTAGGTGATTTCCTGGGGGTTAGATAGTTGATCTTTCTCTAGGTGTTTGTTGGTGGCAAGTGATTGGAATTTGTGCCTTAGACAGTGATTGGGACGTGTGCTTTAGACCAGTGGTTCCCAACCCTGTCCTGGAGGAACACCAGGCCAATTGGGTTTTCAGGCTAGCCCTAATGAATATGCATGAAGCAAATTTGCATGCCTATCACTTCCATCATATGCAAATCTCTCTCATGCATATTCATTAGGGCTAGCCTGAAAACCCGATTGGCCTGGTGTTCCTCCAGGACAGGGTTGGGAATCACTGCTTTAGACGATGTGCTGAATGGCTGTGTGCCGCTAGGTGCTGAGATTTTTAACTGTCTCAGTGGCTAGAGCATCGGTGAGGGGCGGAGTGCTCTCCCACGCCCGAGGGGGATCCTCAGTTGCTCCAGGAAGAACAAAATGGCAGAGCCAAAGGAAAGAGGAACTTTTAAACAAGCAAGGTTTCCCACTGAGCCCTCCATACTGAATTATAATTTTCAAACACATTTTTTTAATAATCATTTATTTCCCAATACATTTAAATACTTAATAATAACGGTGCTCAGTTTGAAATTGTCTACCATGTGATTTGGTAATGGAAAATAGTAAAAAAAAATCTATGAACATCATTGCACTCTTCCTAATCTCCTCCAATAGGACATTTGACAAAATGGATGGTACTTATCTTGAATCCACTACTTTTGTCAAAGTCCGTTACCAAAAGTATTCCATGTTTGTTCAGTGCTCCCATAATGCTGTTTAAATGTTTCAATCAACAACAACCCCCCCCCCCCAATAAAACAGTCTATACAAACACAGGCTTCTTGCTGTCAAAACTAAACTTTTATCTCTGTTATTGGGCAGTTGCCTTCAATTGTTCTCGCTGTCGTGTAAACTGTTCTCCTCCCCAACACGATGTCGTATCTCACAAATTGCTTCCTCAGGAGGAAGAACTTCACTTGAGACTGTGAAAACTAATCGCCAGCCCACAGTATTGGGGAAGAGAACTGCTTACACAGCTGTGCAGCCTGGCAATTAGTTGATAAATTGAGATTACAGTAATTTTGTACTTCAGTAAAGCCCAGCTGATGTTCAGGAATTGCCCGGAACTACCACTACCACTACTTATCATTTCTGTAGCGCTACCAGGCATGCACAGCGCTGTACACCAAATATGGAAGAGACAGTCCCTGCTTGAAAGAATGTACAATCTAGTTATGACAGATGCTTTGCCTTCCTTGATAATGCAGATTGGAAGTATGCTTAAATGTTCTTTTACCTTTTTCTTTGTCTCCAGTTTCGATTAGTGGTGAAGACGGCCCTGAAGCTGCTTTTGGTGTTTGTGGAGTATACTGAATCCAATTCACCTCTCTTAATCCAGGCAGTCACTAGAGTGGACAATAAAAGGGGTGAGTTTCTCAAACGCATCAAGTCTATTCTGTTGATTGAATCTTATTCCTATAATGGAAATTTTTTTTTTTTAATGCAACAGCACTGAGTTTTGCCGGACTGTCATAAATCTATACTTCAGTACAGCCACTACGGAGGGGGAGGGGGAGACAGGGGTAACTGCCATTGCTCCTATTCTGGAAGGAAGGGGTAAAAGGTTTTACTTCCATTGAAAGCAATGGAAGTAAAACCTGGATGTCTCAATCCATCCTCCTTTTTCTGGAACCATATGGTAACCCTAGTAAAAGGAATGAGTAGGGAAAGGGATATCACAAAAGAAGAAGCCAGGAGCCATAGGGAGAAGGGATAAAAGGAACAGAAGAGAAGGGAGGAACAGAACAGATGAAAGTTAGGAGGGAAGGAAAGTAGGAAAAAGGGAAAAATGACGAATATTTTAGGGACAGGGCTTAATTTGAGCCAGAATGGAGTGGATTGGCATTCCATTACTTTTGGCAACTCCAGAAGTGACTTCACCTCCCTGTGTTCTCTATGCTCGCCAACTCCCTTTGGGTCCAGCTTCTCATCTCCTCCATAGTCAGCAATCTGGCATCTACCCTGGCCTCTCAAAAAACCCTGTCCCCATGGGTTAAAATTGTTTAAAAATTGTTTTATGCTTGTAGTAGCCACCAGCAGCAATTCAATATACAATGCTCGCACCCTCCCCATAGCTTCCTGTTTCCAAATAGGTGGGAAATGTTAGAGTGAAGGCAGTGGAGAGGATACAAGCATCAAGTATGAATCACTGCTTGCTGCTGGCAGTCACTACAAGCATAATACAAATTTTAAAAGGTATACCCAAGGGGAATACTTGAGAGGACTCAGTAGATGCCAAATTGCTGGCAGGGAAGAGGACAGGAAGCATAGATGCAGGATCTTTGGAGGAATGGAAAAGGACAAATATTAGACCATTGGGAGTAGGAAAGAAGATGGGGTGGGGAGAGAGAGAGAGAGAGAGAAATGCTAGACCTTTGGGGAGGAAAGGGAAAGGGAGAAGAAGAGTGTTGGATCATTAGGATGAAGGAGAAGGAAAAAAGAAGAATGTTTTGACCATTAGCAAGGGAAGGGAGAAGAAGAGTGTTGGATCATTAGGATGAAGGAGAAGGAAAAAAGAAGAATGTTTTGACCATTAGCAAGGGAAGGGAGAAGAAGAGTGTTGGATCATTAGGATGAAGGAGAAGGAAAAAAGAAGAATGTTTTGACCATTAGCAAGGGAAGGGAGAAGAAGAAATGCTGGACCAATAGGGAGGAAAAGAAAGGGAGAAGGAGGAATGATTATTATAAGTGCTTGGTTGATTATCATTATTTGTATATAAATTATATTGCACTTTTTGTTGGCATTAAAAACTAAATAAAGTTTAAAAAAAAAGGAGTGGTTGAGCCTTTTACTACAGGCCAGCGAAGTAAATGCTCTGATGCTCATCCAGTTCTAATGAGCGTAACAGCATTTACTTTGCTGGCTCACAGAAAACAGACTTTACCGCTGCTTGATAAAGGAGCCTTAAGGATTTTATAGTTTTTTTTTTTTTTGTAAACTGTTTTTACAGCATACAGTGTTTTCTTGTAAACCGCTTTAGTACTTCTGGTAGTGGTAAATCCAGTTAATAAATCAAATCTGTGAGGTTTTCCCTCTGAACCCCAGGAGTCCATTATGGAGGATCTAATGGATACCTATTCAGGTACTCAGGAAGCCAGTTTAGGAACTCCCCCTTTGCTGATCTTCAAGATGGAGACCTTGCCGAGCTTTGAACAGCAGTCTCCTCCTCTATTCCCTGTATCGAGAAGCTTTCAGGTAGCATCAGCTATGCCATCACAGGATGATGATTCAGACATGTCAATGGCCTTAGAGAGAGTGCTTGGTGAGGATGTTTCTCTGATCTTCCTACAGAAGATACCTAAGTGAGTGGAGTTATGCAATCTCTGGGTTGGCAAGAGGACCTTCAATGGAAGTGCAATCCTTGAGGGAACCTGAAACAAAGAGTATACATAACAGCATCGTGAGAGATCCATGTTGGTCTGAGGTTGCTCTGTTAATTTTCTCTGGTGCACTGGAAAACGTTTACCTTTGAGATGATATAGAAACCAGTATCAAATCTGGCTCAAGCTTTTATGTCTCAGATTAAAATGCTTTATGGAAAAGTACAGGGATATGAGCTCAAAATTGGTCATGTGCAAATTTCAACTGAAAATTTTGACACCAGAATTCAGTCTTTTTGGGAGCTAAACCAATTTATGGAACAAGAGAATGTTACTGGAAATAAAACTTCCGGATTAATAATTGTTCTAGGATGCCTTTTTTTTTTTTTCTTGAGAGATGCTTAACAAAGTATTTGTCTGAAGTTTGGAAGGATCCAGAGAGATCATTTTTCCCATTTCAGGATTTTATTATCTGCCTTATAATAAGAGGTCTGGGGAGTCTCAGTGAGATATGGGCTGAGCAATGGATAGTTTAGATGTTAGATCTTTATTAGAAAAAGCCAACCTGAATTCAGTTGTTCCTGCAACACTATTCATGACCTTGGCACTGAGTTGACACAGAGATTGGTTATGTTTATTTTTTTAAATATCATGATATTTCCTTTCTGAACTGCATAGTTCAGAGTTTTCCTGCTGTATCTAGGCAACTCTGAAGAGAAGGAAGCAATTTCTTTTGTTAAGGCCTGGAGTACCTCAGTCGGGTGCTTTGCTTTTTCTCAAATATCCATATAAATGTACTGTTAAGTATCGTGCTGCTAAATATGTTTTCTTTGAACTTGCTCGGTCAGTGACATTTCTTAACAGCATGAAAACATTGGCAGCTCTAGATCTGGATCTCTTTGCAGATCATGTGCATCCACAGATTTTTATCATTTGATGATAGCAGTAGACACAGCTAAATGGGCCAAATCAGATCAGGGGTCCCAGAGAACTGATTCCCCCCCAAAAAAAAAAAAAATATATATATATATTGTCCAGTTCATTTCTATAAAAGAATGAGTTCCAATATTTGTAGCATAGGAACTTAGAGTGAACTTTGAGCACTCTGAGAACAGGGCTAGGCATAGGAACATGATGGCAGATAAAGGCCAAATGGCCCATCCAGTCTGCCCATCTGCAGTAAACATTATCTCTTCATCTTTCTAAGAAATCCCACCTCCCTATCCCATGCTTTCTGGAATTCAGACACAGTCTTTGTCTCTACCACCTCTTCCGAGAGATTGTTCTATGTATCTACCACCCTTTCTGTAAAGAAGTATTTCCTTAGATTACTCCTGAGCCTATCACCTCTTAACTTCATCCCATGCCCTCTCATTTCAGAGCTTCCTTTCAAATGAAAAGACTCAACTCATGCATATTTACACCACATAGATATTTAAATGTCTCTATCATATCTCCCCTCTCCCATCTTTCCTCCAAAGTATACATATTGAGATTTTTAAGTCTATCCCCATACGTCTTATGACGAATAGAATGCGCCATTTTAGTAGCCTTCCTCTGGACCAACTCCATCCTTTTTATATTGTTTTGATGGTGCATTCTCAGAATTGTACACAGTATTCTAAATGAGGTCTCACCAGTTTTATACAGGGGTATCAATACCTCCTTTTTCTTACTGGCCATACCTCTCCTTATGCACCCTAGCATCCTTCTAGATTTTCAACCTGTTTAGCAATCTTAAGATCATCACATACAATCACACCCAAGTCCTATGTCTATATTTTTGCCTAAAATGTAGGCATTGCAAAACTTAGGTGTTATTTGGGTGTGAGTTAGGTGGACGAGACTTAGGCATCACTTAGGCATGCTAGAGGTGTCCACATTTTTTGAGGTAAAGAAGACTCCTCTGTAATAATAATGGAAAAAGATGTTTAATAATGCATTACTTAGGCAAAGCACATGAAATATATATATATAAATATATATATATATATAAATATATATATATATATATATATATATATTGCATACTAAACCTTCTATTTTTTGGTGCAAAGAGGACTCATCTTTGATAATAATCAAAAAAGATTCACTTCTTCCATCTTCCACAAGTCATGGGTTCAAATCCATACACACACACATCCAGTACCTTAACAGCTTCTTTTTTGTCTCATAAGAAAGTATGGGTTGTGGACTTTGCTATTTACATTTGAACTCTGACCTTTCCGGGGTCTAGAAGGAAACTTATTTTTACCCTGAGATGGCTGTGATCTCCTAAGGTATCATCTCACATTGCAGGAACCCCAGCCCAAAAGGAAGTGCATGTGGTTCAGTGGTTAAAGGTACTGTTTCCATCTTGCACAGGTCATAGGTTCAAATCCTTAGTATGGGCAAATATTCTTATTTTTTTGTAGTGACCTTCTGCCTTCTGTTCGTCAAATATATCTACTTGCTCTGAGCCACAGCCATTGTGAGTAGGGTTTCTCGTCTTATTTTTGTAAACTTTGGAATGAGGTTTAGTATGCAATACATTTTATCATGTGCTTTGCTTGAGTAATGCATTATTAAACATCTTTTTCTTTTATTATCAAAGAGGAGTCCTCTTTACCCCCCAATATAGAAGATATAGTATAGAATATATATATATATATATATATATATATATATATATATTTTTTTTCATGTGCTTTGATTGAGGAACACAGAGTTCAAAAGAGGAACTAGACAAATGTTGAAGGTACATAGTTGATATTTATCCTAAAGAAATGAGTGCTTATGAATCAAGAGGATATAAGCTTGGCTTTTGAATGGACATATGGTTTAATATCTGAGTGTATGTGGTGCAGTGGTTAGAGCTATAGCCTCAGTACCCTGAGGTTGTGGGTTCAAACCCTTCAGCGCTCCTTGTGACCCTGGGCAAGTCACTTGAACCCACCAGGATAGAAAGGAAATATGATAAAGCAGCCAAATGTAAATAATTAAAAGATAAATAAATAAAATATAATAGTGGTACTTCTGTAAAATTGGTCTGCCTTCTGCATGCTGTTTTACTGTATACAATTTTAATGTAAAAAAAAACAGCATAAAATTGACATCATAACGCTAAAATGCAATAACATTATAGATGTTATGAAGATATCTATCGACACCTAAAAGGCAATTCTATAAAGCACACCTAACTATATAGACGCGCTTAAATTCGCTGAGTGCTACTGAGTGTGATTCTCTACTGTGTGTCTACTGTTTGCTTAATAGAATCGTGCTCAGCGGTGTGCTGCTGGCTGTCTAAATGATGCCTAACTTTTAGACATCCTTTGCAGACTGCCCCTTTATGTCCATATGTTCGGGGGGATGAGGGGGGGGGTCCTGTGAGAAGTGCTCAGGAGTCAGGAGGTTAGCACTTCCAACTGTCTGGCTTTTTTAGAAGTCAGCAGAATTATATATTAATGTCCAGAACAGTGGCGTACCTAGGGGGGGGGCGGGGGGGGCGGGCCGCCCCGGGTACCAGCCCTGAGGGGGTGTTCCCGGCCTTGCCGCTCAGTCCCCCCCCACGCCCGAAGGACCGCTCGCCCCACTGACCTTCCAGCACACCTATGAAGCAGCCCGCAGCAGGATCGCGACGTCAGCAATCCCTCAGCTGCTTGGGCGCTGCTTCCTGCGCCGCGGTCCCGTCCCTCCTCTGACGTCAGAGGAGGGGGCGGGACCGCGGCGCAGGAAGCAGCTCCTAAGCAGCGCAAAGATAGCTGACGTCGCGATCCTGCTGCGGCTGCTTCATAGGTAGTGCGGGGAGGCCAGGGGGGCGAATGGTCCTTCGGGGTGGGTCGGGGCATCAGGCCTTCAGGGTGGGGCGGGCGGGCGGGTAGGCAGACTTTCAAGGGGGAGGGGGGGTGACAGGCAGGCAGGCAGGCCTTCAAGGGGGGTTGCAGGTCTTCGGGGGGGGTGCAGACCTTCAAGGGGGTGCAGGCCTTCAAGGGGGGGACAGGCAGGCAGGCCTTCAAGGGGGGGACAGGCCTACAAGGGGGGGGACAGGCCTACAAGGGGGTGCAGGCCTACAAGGGGGGGGGACAGGCCTTCAAGGGGGGACAGGCCTTCAGGGGGGGTGCATGCCTTCAGGGGGGGTGCCGACCTTCAAGGGGGTGCAGGCCTTCAAGGGGGGGACAGGCAGGCAGGCCTTCAAGTGGGGGGGACAGGCCTTCGGGGGGTGCAGGCCTTCGGGGGGGGGTGCAGACCTTCAAGGGGGTGCAGGCCTTCAAGGGAGGGGACAGGCCTTCAAGGGGGGGACAGGCAGGCAGGCCTTCAAGGGGGGGACAGGCCTACAAGGGGGTGGGACAGGCCTTCAAGGGGGTGCAGGCCTTTGGGGGGGGTGCCAACCTTCAAGGGGGGGTGCAGGCCTTCAAGGGGGGGACAGGCCTTCAAGGGGGGACAAGCAGGCAGGCCTTCAAGGGGGGGACAGGCCTACAAGGGGGTGGGACAGGCCTTCAAGGGGGTGCAGGCCTTTGGGGGGGTGCCAACCTTCAAGGGGGGGGGACAGGCCTTCAAGGGGGGACAAGCAGGCAGGCCTTCAAGGGGGGGTCAGGCCTTCAAGGGGGGGACAGGCCTACAAGGGGGTGGGACAGGCAGACCTTTAAGGGGGGACAGGCCTACAAGGGGGTGGGACAGGCAGACCTTTAAGGGGGGATAGGCCTTCAAGGGGGGACAAGCAGGCAGGCCTTCAAGGGGGGGTCAGGCCTTCAAGGGGGGGGACAGGCCTTCGGGGGTGCAGGCCTTCGGGGTGGGTGCAGGCCTTCGGGGTGGGTGCAGGCATTCGGGGTGGGTGCAGGCCTTCGGGATGGGTGCAGGCCTTCAGGGGGGGACAGACCTTCGGGTGGGGGGTACAATCCTTCGGGGAGGGTGCAGGCCTTCAGGGGTGGGGTTTAGGCCTTCAGAGGGGGACAGACCTTCGGGTGGGAGGTAAAGTCCTTCGGGGGGGGTGCAGGTCTTCAGGGGTGGGGTGTAGCCCTTCGGAGGGGGGACAGACCTTCGGGGGAGGGGGGTCCTGGTGTAAAAGTACACAGAGGGAGAGAGGGAAGGGTGGGTTCAAAGATACGTGCATATGCCAGACTTTGGGGGTTAGAAATAATGGGTCTAAAAACAGAGGAGTGGGAGAGAGATGGTGCATAATGGGATTTAGGGAGGGAAGGAACAGAAAGGGAGAGAACTTGGAAACAGGGGATGGTGTGGAGGGGGGATAGAGATACTGGATAGGAGGATAGTTGGGAACAGAAAGGGAGAGATGGTGGATCCTGGGGTGGTGGGGAGTTGAGAAAAGGTGAATCTGTGGATGGAGACAAAAAAAAAGGAAAGATGCCAGATCTCCGGGAGAGGGAAGGGAAACGGAAGGGGAGAACAGAGATGGCAGACGGATGGTTAGCACGGAGAAAGGAGACCCTGGCAAGCAAGACAACAAGAGCCTGGGACCAACAAGATTTGAATATTGATCAGAGAACAAAAGGTAGAAAAAATAATTTTATTTTCTGTTTTGTGATTACAATATGTTAGATTTGAAAAGTGTACATGAGACAGCTTGAAATGGGAACTTTTCTATTTTTGTGAATGGCAAGGCTGAGTTCAGTTAAAATATATGCTTTATAAGAAAATATAATAATGTGTTTTATAAAGTTTATAAGCATTGCTGGCATACTCGGTGAGGTGTTCCTAGTGTTGGTGGTGGTGGTAGCATGTCAGTGTGTTGAGAGGAAGAGGTAGTCTGGGAAATTCTGCTGAGCAAACTCTGGGCCCATTTCCACCCCCAGTTAGTCCACTCCACTCAACTGGTTCACACACTGAGTGGGTCTTTGGGTGTTATTTCTGGGTAGTTGTTTTAGAATCTCTTCCAGTGGTTTGTCAGTATCTCCTTCTGGTCCAAGGAAGGAAACTTTGTCAACCTTAGCATTGACCTTCAGAATATGTTTGTAACAGCGCTGCTTGTGTGGCATTAGGCTATGTAGTGATCGAAAGAAAAAAACAGACCTTTGCACATTTTTGCACTATATGGTGGGTGTATGAGGAGATTCATTTCCTGCACAGTTAAGTCCATGTGAAGTTACCTTGTGCTGTATTTGACATCTAGCAAGGTCTCTGTTTGGAAGGAAAGATCTAAGCTTAAAAATGAAGTGGCCAGAAGTTATGTTAAAAGTAGATAGCGTAGCTGGTTTTAAGAAAGGTTTGGACAAATTCCTGGAGGAAAAGTCCATTGTCTGTTATTAAGACATGGGGGAAGCGTCTGCTTGCCCTGGATTGGTGCACTCAGCAGCAACAAATACTAGTTTTGGCTGGCTCTTTCCCCGCATTTCTCCTCTCTTCCCCACGATTTAATATCCAGTTCAGGCAGTAAGTAAATGCATCGGCAGGGGGGGTCTGGTAAGTCTTGGGGGCTGGGGATGGAAGGTGAGAATCAGTTCTGTAGGCTATCAGAAATTTGCTTAATTATCTACTCACACAGAAAAGCAGTAAAGTCAATAGGTTCTCTGAGTGGGAACAACCTGTTTGATCTTGCACTCTTGTGATTGACCAATTGTTTATCACTGTTTAATTTATCACATTGATTAATTTGAGCACACCTGAGGTGTCCTATGATGGTGTGCACTGCAGGCAGAGGAGCCTTATTGTGTAAAGCACTGGAGAATTCTCTCCTCTCGCTTACCTCTCACGCTGAGGACACCCTGCTTCAGTATAATCATTTATATGATTTATCTTATAAACATTATTACGTGGTCTTTTCCTCAAGTGCTGAGACATCAGGTTGTTCCCACTTGGAGAACCTATTGACTTTTACTGCTTTTCTGTGTGGCTTTAACATTTTTGCTATTCAGTATACCTAAACTATTATTCAGTAGAAAAAATTTGGTTTGTTCAATCAAATCCTGTGTGGACATTGGACTTCTATGAGTGAATGTTCTGCTTGATTGAACAAACTAAATTTTTTCTACTGAATAATAGTCTAGGTACAATGAAAGTAAATAGCAAAAATGTTTGAGTAGATAATTAAGGAAATCTTTTTCATATTGCTTGCTTATGGACTGGGAAAAAAGACTGTTCAAGCAAATGTCTCCAGAACTGCTTTAATGGAAAAATGTGATTTTTTTTTTTTAAGTACTTTGTGAAATTTATTGTTGTTGTGAAATTTATTGTTATACTTTGTTTAAACTTAAAAAGCGGTGTCATTAACAGTGAATCTAATCGAAAAATCGATTCAACAGGGTGAATCGAATCGAATGAAATATTTTTCTCTGAATCGGGCAGCACTATTGGCTACCATGAGAATGGGCTACTGGGCATGATGGACCATTGGTGTGACCCAGTTAGGCTATTCTTATGTTATGTTCTCATCTGTAGGGGCCTTTGTTTTCACTTCTTATTTTAATGTATTTTTTTCCTGGGAACTTATCAGTGTTTTTTTATAATGGGAACAAAAATGGAAGAGAATTAATGTGTGTGGAATGGGGGGGTAACTAATTTCTTCAGCTAAATAATTCAATCCACTTCAAACAGACATAGGAGAACTCACGCACCATTCACACACCCTCCAACCAAAAACGTCAAAAGAAAAAAACTGTTCGACAACCTCCTAGCCATTCGAGCTGCAACACTTGACCCCCAACTCTACAACCTATTGACCTCGACCACAAACTACAAAACCTTAAAAAAAGAAATAAAAACCCTTCTATTCAAAAAACACATAAAACCAAACTAACATAATCAGAACTGTCCCAAGCATCACCTGCAACTACTCC
The DNA here is from genome assembly GCF_902459505.1 of Geotrypetes seraphini. Classification (NCBI taxonomy): domain Eukaryota; kingdom Metazoa; phylum Chordata; class Amphibia; order Gymnophiona; family Dermophiidae; genus Geotrypetes; species Geotrypetes seraphini. The sequence goes on from NC_047085.1 coordinate 372,369,343, forward strand.
ATATGTACTTCTGATGTCATGACAATTCAGACATAATTTATGTTATGTTATGTTTGGAATAATGGTTACATAAATGAGGTTCAATAAAAGAAAATTTTCACTGCCTGTTTCTATTCTGACCATTTATTCCATTTCATGGTTATTGCAAAAAAAAAAAAAAAAATTTTACATGGGGGGGGGGGGGGTGTCAAAAAATGATGGGCCCCGGGTGCCACATACCCTAGGTACGCCACTGGTCCAGAAGGAGAAGGGTGGATAATATGTCTGGACATTTTTCAGAGTTTAAGACCTTAATTTGCAGTTCCTAATCTCCCCTTCCCACCAACTCTGTGTGAGTGAGCCTCGCATGCCTGTGGCTAGGGTTGCCATATGGCTCCAGAAAAAGGACGGATTGAGACATCCGGGTTTTTACTTATTTTAAAAGCAGTGGAAGTAAAACCTGGATAGCTCAATCCGTCCTCCTTTTTCTGGAGCCATATGGTAACCCTACCTGTGCCCACTGTAACTGTTGGTAGGATCCAGGCAATGGGAAGGCAGTGGGGGGTGGAGGACTGGAAGACAGTTCTAGAGCAGGATGCACAAAGCTCTGGGCAACATGGCAAAGAAAGCTGGGTTACGAGTGATTTCCTTTTGCCGGGCTTAGCACAATAGCATGCAAATCATATGCATGTTAGTTGTGCTGAGTAACCTGGTAAAAGAGGGGAAGAACTGTGCTTGGCACCTGCTCGGAAAATCAGAAAAGCAAAGTGACAGGCACAGTTCCTCCCCCTTCCCCCTCCTCGTGCTCAGCTACTTATCCACCCACTGGGTCCTCCACAGCTACAGCATCAGAGACAGTATTAAAGGCTGCCTCTCTGGCTGATGAGACCTTTCCTTTGTCGTGTCCCGCCAATCTGATGCACCTTCCTTTGGGAAGAACTTGGCAAAGGAAAGGTCCCAGTGGCCAGAGAGGCAGCCTTTAGCACTATCTTTGACACTGGAACTGTGGATGACCCAGAAGGCAGGTAAGTAATTGAGGGGGGGGGGCATCACAGATCTCCTGCCTAAGGCCTACTGAATCCCAGCTATGCCACTGACACAAGCATAAATACACTAAAAAAAACATGTACCTTCCCTATACACATATTCATCCAGGCATACAAAAGTACACACGCATACATACAATCAAACATGTACACATATCAGTCCTTACTCACATACACACACATGTATGTACATACATACAGAGGGTAATATCGAGGAAACAAAGAAATCGTGGAGAGTCAATGTCCAAGATGAAGGCTTTATTCAAACAAATAAATAATCTACATAAAAATGTCTAGGGCCTGAACCTCTGGGAAACATATGGACCCAACACGGTCCGTGTTTCGACAATATAGTCTTCTTCAGGGGTCCCTATTTGATCCTAAATGCAGACATGTGGATTAAATAATGAACGTAAAGTCTCAACACTGTGGAAATGCACTCGATACATACATACAGAGGGGGTCAGAAAGAGTTCTATGACTTCCTCATTTGTTTCCTTTTCTGATTACATACCAATGGCATATTACACTATACAGTGGAACCTTGGTTTATGAGCATAATTCGTTCCAGAAGCATGCTCGTAAACCAAAGTGTTTGTATATCAAATAGGAAGTAAGGGAAACTCACTTGATTCGTTCCTCTCTCCCCCGAGGCCACCGGCGCTGCTCCACCTCACCCCCCACCACCAAGGCCACTGGTGCACTTCCACTCCCTCCCCCCATGAACCGGCATTCCCCACCTACCCAAACACAAGCCCTTACCCCAATCTGGCACCAGCACGCAGCACCAACCACAGGATGTGATTGTGCCAGTGCCCGAAGATCTTGCCTCTTGCCTAGGCTGGGCCTTAAGCATCTGTGCATGCTCAAGGCCTTCTGGCTCCCGCTCTCTCTGAGAAGGCGTTGAGCATGCGCAGATGCTCAAGGCCCAGCCAGGCAAGAGGCAGGATTTTCGGGCACTGGCATCAGCACGTCCTGTGGGTTGGTGCCAGATCGGGGTAAGGGCTTGTATTTGGGCGGCAGGGGATGCCAGTTCACACCGGGGAGGGGGCATTAGCGAGCAGGGGGGGTTATGCCAGTTCTCTGGGGGGCATTCGCGGGTGGGGGGCGATGCTGGTTCTCGGGGGGGGCTCGCAAATCGAGTCAACGCTCTGTTTGCAAGGCACGATTTGCTCATCTTGCAAAACACTTGCAAACTGTGTTACTCACAAACTGAGGTTTGACTATATATTGCTTGATTTTTATATTGTAAAATTATAAAGCTAAAATAAAAAAAATTTATATATTTTTCCTCAAATTAACCCCTCTCCCCCTTTTACTAAGCCTATTAGCATTGGAGCAGCATCAGCGCATTTAGCGCTCCAGGCTATGGTAGAAACCTCTACTGCAGTTTAGTTAAAAAAAAAAAAAAATGGGGGTGGAGGGGGTGGGGTGGGGGAGAATTCATAAAGATAAGAAGAAAAAGAAATGAATAGATTATGCCAAAATTAATATTTATTTATGGTGAATGAGACAATTGTTGCATCATCTCAGAAAGACTGGTAGATATTTGAAAGCTGCAGCAGACAATGTATGCTGATCTGTCCTAGATTTTTCTAGAGTTCAACAACTGAAGAAAATTCAAGTGTAAATTTGGGATTTGTGGATTGCACTTGAAATCAATCTCAAGGGTGTTTATTTTTAAGTTCCTGTGCATACCTCCCAGCAGGAAGGTCCCTAATCTGCAAGATATTTTTAAAGGGAAACTCCCCACCATATTTGAAAATGAGCTTTCATTCCCACAGACAAAATGTACCATAATCTTGCAATCTGCTGGAACAAGGGAGGGAGAAATTGCCATCTAAAATCATATAGCCTTCATGAAGTTCAATGTCACACATCAACACTGTTCAGTTGTGGGTTTGTTTATCACAAGATGGCACCAAATTAGTGGATATGCTGCTTATCAAACTTATTAACGTATTTATCAATACATCTGGCATGACCTGGACATGGGGGAATATTTTCTTTTTGGCAACTCCTCTTCCTTTCTGCTTAAATTAAATTTACAGTGCAAGGAGATTAAGTCCATGAAGGTATCACGTTGTGCCGAGGCCAGAATAAGTTGTTTTCTCTGAGCTCTGAGTGAGCCGATTCTCTAATGTACAGGGATTCCTCAGGCATGCCGTATTAATAATCACAGACTAAGAAGTTCCCAGCATATTTCTTCAGCTTCACGTGCCAGCCAAAGGTCATCTTGAATTTGCATTATGATCTATATGCTATATGGAAATTCACCATAATAAAAAACAGCAGTCCATGTGGAAATATGCTATGAATGTTACTGTGTCAGAGGGAAAATGTGAAGAGCATTACCTCAGGAGAAACTTTTCAATTTACACCACAGTCACAAGGGAAGGAGAGGTTCCTTCACTCCTGTGTGAGACTTATTTTTCATCTTGTTTCGAAAGCTTGACTTCAGGCAGAAAAGTTGCAGAAGACAGTACTAGAGCAGTGAAATATATCAGGCTTTCAGGACAGGCCCTCATTTGAAATATTTCTTTGCCATTTTAAAGATTGCAGACTACTGTTTGTGGTTTGTGGCTTCATAACAGAGGCAGATGAAACAGGCCCCCACCATGGTCTTTGTAATGATGGATGCCAACAGGCTCTCCAACAAAATGATGGATGGAGGGAAAAATAATCACTTTGGGCATTTATTTTTATGCAGGCGAATGCACTGTAAAGGGTTTTTGTTTTAAAGGCCTTGCCTGCACCGCCTTGAAAAAGATTTGCAGGAAAAGATGGTACTAAAGCAGTCAAAGTAGTGCAAGCTTTTGACTTAAATTAGACCCCGCAAGCTTTAGCATGCTGTGCAGGTGCGACACACATGATAGTATCTTTTGGATAATTATGAATGCTCTGATTAATTTTTGCAGTTAACTATATTATTTGCTCAACCCCTCTGAACTTTCTGATCTTCACCGTGTTCAGCAGTCATTCAGATGACGAAAAATACCATAAAGACAAAAAGGAAGGAAGGGAAACTCTTCCCATGTGTTCTACAATGCCTTTGCATCCTCTAGGCCAGTGTTTCTCAGCTCGGTCCTGGAGGACCCCCTCGCCAGTCAGATTTTCAGGATATCCACAACGAATCTGCATAAACTTGATTTGCATGCACTGTCTTCATAAGAAAATAAGAACATAAGAATAGCCTTATTGGGTCAGACTAATGATCCATCAAGCCCAGTAGCCCATTCTCATGGTGGCCAATCCAGGTCACTAGTACCTGGCTAAAACCCAAGGTGTAGCAATATTCCATGCTACCAATACAGGGCAAGGAGTGGCTTCCTCCTTGTATTTCTCAATAACAGACTATGGACTTTTCCTCCAGGAACTTGTCCAAATCTTTCTTAAAACCAGCTACACTATCTGCTCTTACCACATCCTCTGACAACGCGTTCCAGAGCTTAACTATTCTCTGAGTGAAAAAAAAATTTCTCCTATTGGTTTTAAAAAGTATTTCCCTGTAACTTCATCGAATGTCTCCTAGTCTTTGTCATTTTTGACAGAGTGAAACATCGATCCACTTGTACCCGTTCTACTCCACTCAGAATTTTGTAGACTTCAATCATATCTCCCCTTAGCCATCTCTTTTCCAAGCTGAAGAGCCCTAACCATTTTAGTCTTTCCTCATACAAGAGGAGTTCCATCCCCTTTACCATCTTGGTCACTCTTCTTTGAACCTTTTCTAGTGCCACTATATCTTTCTTGAGATAAGGAGATCAGAATTTAACGCAGTACTCCAGATGAGGTTGCACCATGTAGTGATACTGGGGCATTATGACATTCGTAGTCTTGTTAACCATCCCTTTTTTAATAATTCCCAGCATCCTGTGTGCTTTTATGGCCGCCGCAGCACATTGGGCGGAAGGTTTCATCATATTGTCTACAATGATACCTAGATCCTTTTCTTGGGCGCTAACCCCCAAAGTGGACCCTAGCATCCGGTAACTGTGATTCAGGTTATTCTTTCCAATGTGCATAACTTTGCATTTGTCCACATTAAATTTCATCTGCCATTTGGATGCCCAGTCTTCCAATTTCCTAAGGTCCGCCTGCAATTTTTCACAATCCACATGCGTTTCAACAACTTTGAACAGTTTAGTGAACAAATTTAATCACCTCCCTCATCATTCCAATTTCTAGATCATTTATAAGTAAGTTAAATAGTACATACCCCTGCGGCACTCCACTGTTTACTCTCCTCCATTTAGAAAAATTACCATTTAACCCTTCCCTCTGTTTTCTATCCGTTAACCAATTCCTATTCCACAACTGAACTTTGCCACCTATCCCATGACACTTCAATTTTCTCAGGAGCCTCTCATGAGGAACTTTATCAAAAGTTTTCTGAAAATCTAGATACACTATATCAACTGGCTCACCTTTATCCACATGTTTATTCACACCTTCAAAGAAGTCAAGCAAATTTGTGCGGCAAGATCTCCCTCGGCTGAACCCATGCTGACTCCGTCTCATTAAATCATGTTTATTTTCATATAGGCACCATGTTAATTTCTGTGCAGAACTTAAATTTTATTTATGTTTATTTAAAAATTATTATAGCCTACTTACACCTAAGCAGTTCACATGAATACAAGCATAATTATCAAACAATTAAAAAAAGACATAAGACATAGTTCAGGTTCATAAAAATTCTTCAAACAATCATTAAAAAAAAAAAAAAAAACCTCTACAAATAACAGGTCAGGCACCCTAATATCTGTTAGATGCATTTACAGTCCCTAATGCAAAATATTCTCACAAAGCTCATGCTCTTTTCATTTACCCGTCAGTGAAGGGTTGCAAGTTTAAACGATATCATGAATGTGTACTATCATATCAAGCCGCTCTTTGGGATAAAGATTTTAGGCAACCACTCTTTGTATCTATATCATACTTGGAGTTCAGAAGGCATTTGAAGACTTATTTATTTTCTAGATTTTTGGGTAATTAATTTTCTTTAGAGTTCTATTTGTGATTTAGGTTAATCTTTTGTAAACCGCATAAAATCTCACAGTTTCACAGTCTATAAGTTGATTTTATGTTATGTAACAACCGAAGAGGTCCTATCAGATTGTTCCATAACAGTACTCCTGCCACTGAGATAATGGAAGTCCTAATTTTCTCATAATGTACAATTGTCAGCTCCTCATTAACCAACCGTAACATCCCTTCTGATCTCAAGGATCTTGATGTCTGGTACACTTTTAGGTTCAAACAATTTTTATTGATGCAAACACAGCAAATACAACACCAGAGCACCCCAAAGGTGCACAGTACAAATAATAATGCATCATCTAATATAATAAAGAGCTAGCCGCGCATGCGCAGTCCTATTTGCGTGTTCCGTGCGGTGTAGGTCTGTGGCCGCAGGAGTGCGCATGCGTGAGTCCCCAGCCTTGGCCGCGGCTTGAGGCGTATGCGCCAGTTAGCTGCATCGGGTGACAGGAGCGGCTCTGGCAGCGGATGGCAGGAGGAAGGCTCATGGTCCTGCCGCCGCTGCCACTCCTGTTCACAGCGGCCTGCACGTCGCCGACTCACCCCCTCCCGCAACAACCGCTACCGCTCCTGTTCTTCCCCTCCCTCCAGTCACCGCTGCCATTCCTATTTAAAACGGCCTGCTGAGGTTCGCGGCCGGCTATAGCGAACCTCGCAGGCCGCTCTCCACATGGTAGCACGTTCCCTCTGACGTGATCACGTCAGAGGGAACATGCTACTGAGGTGAACAGCGGCCTGCGAGGTTCGCTACAGCCGGCCGCGAACCTCAGCAGGCCGTTTTAAATAGGAATGGCAGCGGTGACTGGAGGGAGGGGAAGAGGAAAAAGAAGGGCCATGGAGCAGGCAGGAAAGGAGGCTGCTTTGGGGGGAGGGGTGTGCTGGGGGCAGACAGCAATCAGGTGGGGGAGGAACAGAAGGGGGCCACGGAGCAGGTAGGCATTGCAGAACAGGGGGAAAGGGAAAGGGAGCTGCTTTGGCAAGCAGGGGGGCCAGGGAGACAAACAGAAAGAAAGACGGACAGACAGGGGACCAGGGAGAGACACAGACACAAAGAATGACAGACAGACAGCATCCAAGAGACAAATAAAAAAACACCAGACATACAGACATCTATTCTGGGCGGCGGGAGGAAGACAGTATGGAGTACTGCTGGGAGGAGGGCTTCGAGCCGCACAAGACTGTCCCCAAAGCCCCTGCGGAGAGTTGGGCCAACCTCTCCTTCCTCACCGATGCCGAAGAAGCTGCAGGCCCCGTTCCCTGTCGCGCTCTGAGCACTCACGATTGGCTGAAGGGTGTCATGCCAGTGCTGCAGGTACAGGGGGATGCTTTTGTTGCAGAGGTGTGCTGGGGGGTAGACAGCTTTGCTCGATGGGGAGGGGGAAGACACAAGGGGGTCAGGGAGAGGGAAAGGGGTATGCTGGGGGCAGACAGCTTTGCTCTGGGGGGGGGGGGCAGGGGAATGACACAAGGACACAGACACAAAGAATGACACACAGGGGGCCAGTGAGACAGACAGAAAGGAAGACATTCAGGAGAGACAGCCAGTGTCCAAGGAGAGAAAACCAAATAAACATAGACAGACAGACAGCGGCCAAGGGGAGAGAGAGAAAGAAAGAAAGACAGACACACACATCTATTCTAGCACCCGTTAAAGTAACGGGCTTAAAGACTAGTATACAATAATAGAACAAGCAAATACAATAAAAGAGTAACATCAACCAAACTCCCTCCCCTTCCTTCTCTACATAGGGCAAGTGAGATTAATGAGGGTGGAAAGGTACTCCAAAGCCCTGTACTCTTATGAACCCCCAAAATGTCACACCACCCCTTCCCCCCCACCTGAGCAACTTATCCTATCTTTGACTAATTGCCAGAACCTTCAGTACACCCCATTTCCCCTCCTCAAACCCCCCCTCTCCTCCACCCCCTATGATATTGTCCACCACGCCCCATCAGTACTCACCATTACTCTCTCAACCCAACTAACTAACAAATTAGGACACCCATCTGAAAATCGCACTGCGACCCTTAGGATGTAAGACTTGCAGATAAGGCTCCCATATATTCAAAAACAACATCTTTCGTTTCCTAGACCCTCCGGCATCTTGCGCCTCTCAAATGACCAACTGATGCAATTGGTTCCGCCAATGCCAATATGCCGGAGGGTCCGGAACCGTCCAGCACTCAAGAATACATTTCCTGGCCAGTAAACTCATCTTACTACACAAAGCTCGATGCCCCCTAGGTAAATGGCCAAAAGTCTCTGGCAAATCCAACACAAAGTGGTCCAGGGTACTGCGTAAGACTCTCCCAATTAACCCTGACATATAAGAAATTATATGCCTCCAGAAGCGCTGAATAATGGGGCAGAACCAAAAGGCATGTATCAAAATATGACCCCCCCCCCCATCCCACATTTATGACATAGTGGTGTAGGAAGACCTCCACTATAAAACATCTGTGTACGAGTGTAATAAGCATGCAAGGTCACCCTATAATGTGTTTCCCACAACCAAGCACATGGGGTCACCCCAGGCGTCATCCTCAAAGTACGGGCTACATCCCAATGTCCCAGATTAATCTGCAATTCCTTTTCCCATTTACCCTTGATGCTCTGGTAGTCCCTGGCAAGTTGTAAATCTTGCAAACTAGCATAAATGCTAGAGACCATAAGAGACGTCCCCTCCTCTCGAGCAAACAACTCCCGCAGCCTGGCCCCCAAGTGCAAACTCAATTGTGCTCTGTCGAGGGATCTCACATAGTGTTTTACTTGATGACATGCAAACTGTGCTCCCCAGGACTCCCCCACCTTAGCTAGTAAATCTGCACATGTCAACAGTTCCCAATCATCCCCCCAAATAGGTTCTAAACTTGTAACTCCTTTCGCTCTCCAGGACAGATATTCTCTTGATTCCTTTCCCAGAGGAAAGGCCGGGTTTCCCCGCAAGGACAAGAGATCAGTGACCGTCGGATCTCCTCCCAAGGCATGCACAAGCCAACACCAAGCTGCTTGCAATGCGCTAAATAATACACTGGATCTGATAGAAGGGGGCAGGACCCTCCGAGAACTATGCAGTAATGCAAATACATCTTAGGGAACAAAAAACTCACGTTCCATCAGAAGAGGGGTATAATTGCTAGTCATATTCACCCAATCTCCCAAATGACGAAGAAGACATGCATAATTATAAATCCGCACATTCGGTAATCCTAATCCTCCCCTATGCCAATTCCCCAACAACTGAGACACCTTCAATTTAGGTTTCTTAGCCACCCAACAAAACAAGTAACCCCTTTATAAAGAATGTGTAAATCTTTCTTTAGCAAGCACAATGGCAGAGTCTGCAAAACATACAACCATTTGGGAAAGATGAACATCTTAACCAAACAAATGTGCCCCATCAGAGAAAGGGGCAATGCCGTCCATGTCTCCAGCAAGAGCTCCGTCTGTTGCTGAAGCTTATCCACATTAAGACGATACAAACGTGGAACCTGCATAGTCATCAAAGTCCCCAAATACACAAACAGCCCAGGTGCCCATGTCAACGGAAATCCATTCCCCCATAGGGCCTGAACCACCACAGAGGATGCTAATGCCTCCGATTTATCCACATTTAAGTGAAACCCTGCATATTCACCATATTCTTTTATCAAGTCCAGTAAGGCTGTCAAAGAAGGCAAAGGATCTGTAAGATGTACTAAAATATTATCCGCAAAAGCCGATATAGTTGGCATCGCATAAATATCCTGAATTAGGGGGTCCAATGTAAGCACAAACGACAACAGCGATAAGGGGCAACCCTGTCTCGTCCCCCTAGAAATCAGGAACTTGTCTGTTTCAAAATCTTTCAACACTATTCTAGCCTGTGGAAAAGCATACAATGTTAGCACCGCCGATACAAAAAAAACATCAAAACCATAGGTCGCTAAAGTATCATAAAGAAAATCCCACCTCACCCTGTCATAATGCCTTTTCGGCATCAAAACTAACCAGCACAGATGAGAAATTGCTCGCCGCCCGCTGTTTCAAAGACAGCAACAATTTTCTTAAATTTTTAGCTATAGTTTGTCCTTTCACAAATCCTACCTGAGCTTCGTATATAAGGGAGAGAAGCACAGCAGCCATCCGCTTTGCCATGATTTTCGCTAAAAATTTAACCTCCGTATTCAATACGGAAATAGGTCGATAGGAACCTGTTGTTCAGGGTCTTTATGCGGTTTAGGCAACAGCAAGATGCGTGCCGTGTTCATACCGTCTGGTAAAGCCTCTGCGCCAACCATGACAGTAAACATCTAAGCAAGTGGCTGAATGATCTCCTCACCTAAGAGCTTATAAAATTCAATGTGCATGCCATCCTCGCCAGGCGCCTTCAACAAAGGACTATTCCCTATTGCCCAATACATTTCCTCTGGAGTTATTGGTGCATTCAAACGCTCCTTGTCTGTCTCAGAGATAAGAGGCAACGCTATCCCATCCAAATAGGGCCCCGCCATTACACCCGCCTCCGACGGGGAGGCATAAAGATTCTTAAAATAGCGAAAAAATATATCTCCGATCTCCGGGTCAGTTGTAACTCTCTTTCCCTGCTCATTCCTCAGAGCCTGAACCCTACATGGACCCATCCTGGTAGAAATCAGTCGGGCCAGTAGTTTCCCCCCTTAATCCCGTATCTATAAAGCTGGTACTTATAATAAGCGAGAGATTTACTCGCCCGCTGATGTAGTAGGGAATTAAAGGCCACTTGATATTCCAACATCTCTTGTTTGTGCATGAGATCACCAGTTTGGCCATACCGCCCCCGGGCCTTAGCAACATCCTTCTCTAAACACAGAATTTCCCTATCTCTAGCTTTCTTAACATGACTACTATAACTAAGGGTATCCCTCCTCAACACCGCCTTTGCCACTTCCCAAAATAAGATGGGGTCCCCTTCTGCGTGAGCATTATGTCGTTTGTATTCATTCCATGTTTTCAACAACTGTTCCCTATAGTTCAAATCTCTATACAATGCAAGTGGAAATACCCAGCGCCACTTTCCCAGAGGCCCCCCTCCTTCTTGCCAAATCATTTGAACCCAGGCATGATCAGAAATTGTATAAGGACCTATCTCAGTCCGCTTCAGCTTTCGAAACACCTGTTCCGGCACCCAAATATAATTTACACGAGACTGCGTACCGTGCACCCAGGACATATGAGTATACCGTATTTTCACGTAGATAACGCGCACCCGTGTAAAACGCGCACACGGGTATAGCGCATGAAAAACACAAATTTATGTACAGAAATTTTTATATACCGCGCACACCCGTATACCGCGCATGCTGCCCGACTCTCCCGTCGCCGCCCGACTCTCTTTCCGCCCGCCCCGACTCTCCTCTGGCCACCCCGACTCTCCTTTCGCCCGCCCCGACTCTCCTCTCCCCCTTGAAGTCCTGTCCCCACCCTGAAAGCCTGATGCCCCCCCGACTTCCGATTCACCCCCCCCCCCCGCAGGACCGCTTGCACCCCCACCCCGAAGGACCGCTCGCACGCACCTGCACCCCCACCTGAAGGACCGCTCGCACGCACTCCCACCCGCACCCGCACCCGCACCCCCACCCTGAAGGACCGCTCGCACCCCCACAGCCTCCCGACCCCCTCCATCATGTAGAAGCTCCTACCGGTGCCCTGCTGCTTCCTCTTGGCGGTCCCGACTCCCCGACATGATCGGGGCAAGAGGGAGCTCAAGCCCTCTTGCCCTGCCGACTGCCCAACTCCCCGACAATATCGGGCCAGGAGGGAGCACAAGTCCTCCTGGCCCTGGCGACCCCCCCCCCCCCCCCCCGCTAGTTGTTCGGGACAGGAGGGAGCCCAAACCCTCCTGGCCACAGCGACCCCCTACCCCCACCCCGCACTACATTATGGGCAGGAGGGATCCCAGGCCCTCCTGCCCTCGACGCAAAACCCCTCCCCCCAACGACCGCCCCCCCAAGAACCTCCGACCGCCCCCCCAGCTGACCCGTGACCCACCTGGCCGACCCCCACCCCCTTCCCCGTACCTTTGTGTAGTTGGCCGTACAGACGGGAGCCAAACCCGCCTGTCCGGCAGGCAGCCAACGACGGAATGAGGCCAGATTGGCCCATCCGTCCCAAAACTCCGCCTACTGGTGGGGCCTAAGGTGCCTGGGCCAATCAGAATAGGCCCGGGAGCCTTAGGTCCCTCCTGGGGGCGGGGCCTTGGGCACATGGCCTCATTCCGTCGTTGGCTGCCTGCCATAATGTAGTGCGGGGTGGGGGTAGGGGGTCGCCGTGGCCAAGAGGGTTTGGGCTCCCTCCTGGCCCGAACAACTAGCAGGGGGGGGGTCGCCAGGGCCAGGAGGACTTGGGCTCCCTCCTGGCCCGATATTGTCGGGGAGTTGGGGAGTCGGCGGGGCAAGAGGGCTTGGGCTCCCTTTTGTCCCGATCGTGTCGGGGAGTCGGGGGGGGGGGCAAGAGGGCTTGAGCTCCCTCTTGCCCCGATCGTGTCAGGGGTTCCGCGGTTGGCTGGGGCAAGAGGGCTTGAGCTCCCTCTTGCCCCGATCGTGTCGGGTGTCGGGACCACCAAGAGGAAGCAGCAGGACACCGGTAGGAGCTTCTACATGATGGAGGGGGTCGGGAGGCTGTGGGGGTGCGAGCGGTCCTTCAGGGTGGGGGTGCGGGTGGGAGTGCGTGCGAGCGGTCCTTCGGGGTGGGGAGGTGGGTGCGTGCGAGCGGTCCTTCAGGGTGGGGGTGCGAGTGGTCCTGCGGGGAGGGTGAATCGGACGTCGGGGGGGAACAATGTAAAAAAATTTTTGTACAACGCACTCACGCATATAACGCGCAAGGGTATGCGTGGTATGTAAAAACCACGTATAACGCGCGCGTTATATGCGAGAAAATACGGTAATCCCTCTCAGTGCCATGAAATACCCTCCAGGAGTCAATTGATTCCAGGTTATCACTAAATTTTTGGAGTTCCCTTTCCCCTGCTCGACTCAGGGCACCCCTGGTCCCATGCAATCCAAACTAGAATCACAAACAGCATTAAAGTCTCCCCATACAATCAGGGAGACCTGGGCATAGGGCAACAACAAACGGGTCAATTTAGCATAAAATGCCAAATCATTTTCATTAGGAGCATAGACACAGCAAAATACCATGTCCTGCTGCACGATCACCCCTTGACATAGCACATATCTGCCCTCCCCATCTTTAGCCAAAATTTGTAAGTTATCTAGGATACCCTTACGGAACAGAATCGCTACCCCTCCCCCTTTCTTTCCCCAATGCAGAAGCTGCAACACACTCCCCCACCCACGATTATTCAATTTCATATTTTCAAGATCAGACAAATGAGTCTCCTGGAGAAAGGCCACATCCACCTTATGACGCTGTAAGTGTTGTAAAATTTTTGAACGCTTAATGGGGGAATTTATCCCCCCACATTCCAAGTTACAAAGTTAACCAGGATCCACTATTACTAACCACTCCACATATTCCACCATCAATATCCACAGGACCCAGTCACCCCAGCCCCTGACCAAGTCCCACCAGAGCATCAGCCAACCATCCATTACCAAACAGGGCAGAGAGTACCATATCCCCTTCCCCTCATCCCAGCTCCCATCCCATCCCCCACCCCATCTTCCTCCTCCTCCCCCCTCCAACACCCCCTCCCCCTATCCCCAATCCAAAACTACATCTCGAGACCATTCAAACAGATCTCAAGATCCCTTGAGGAAGAAGCAACTCCACCACCCCAGCCACCCCACCACCCCAATATGGACATCAAATATATACCATACACTCCACCCAGAACCCCCACAAACAACCCTCTCCAACAGAACCTCCGTCCCTCCCCTCAGTACTTACCCAGCCACAACCACAGCACAGTCCACATAATAGACCCCCCCAACCAAACAGCAGCAGGCTACCCAGACCACCTGACCCTCCTCCCAAATCCCCTCAGTACACAAACTCCCCGACCAATCCTCCTACCCTCCCAAAACACATTCACCCAACACACACACACCGCCCACCTCCCATTAAAAAACCCTACAGCCTCCGAATAACAAAAGCATCCAATCCAACAGATTAGTTCAGTGGAGTCAGCAACCCACTCAAATGGATTATCTCTGAGGCTCATTGTTCACAGTACTCCGCGCCGTCACTTCTCTGGTCTGTCTCCACCATCCGGAAGGTCCAGCTCTCTCCTCCTCTCTCTCTTCAGCAGATCCTCTCTCAGGAAGGTTATGAGCACCTAGTTCTTGTAGCACCGACCAAGCCTCCACCACTGTACAAACTAGTCTTATCACGCTCCCCACTGTCAGCGCCAAGGCGAATGGAAAAAGCCATCGATATCAAAAGCCCTCTCTGTATAGATAAGTGTCACTGCTTGCAAATCCCTCCGCTTTCGCAAAGTTATAGCCGCCACATTCTGATAAATGTCCACCTGCAAATTATTCCATTTATAATCCTTCTGCTTCCGTGCTGCATGAAATATTTCCTCCTTCACCCGAAAGCAGCTCAAACACAAAACAATGTCACGGGGCAAGTTAGATTTAGGGCACCCCAAAGCCCGATGCGCTCATTCTATTTCTATTTCTGGCACCCATCCCCCACCCGCTAGAGCACCAGTGAGAATGTCCGCACAGATGTCTAAAGCTGTCTTGCGAGCATCCTGATAAGCACTTTCTTCCGGCACCCCCCGAATCCGAAGATTACACCTCCCAGATCTGTTCTCCAGATCTTCCAACTTGTCCAAAAGCGCCAAGTCCTCTGTACGCACTCCAGCCACTGCATGCTGCACTTCTATAATGTCCTCAGTCATGGTGTTAACATGTGCTTCCACCTCATCCTGTCTTTTCATAAGCTCCCCCAGGTCTTGTTTTAAATCTGTTACTACCTTGGTAACATCATGGCGTAAGGACTGCATTTCTTTACGAATGTCCAGCAACAAATCTCTCAGGGAGTATGGGGCTTCTATGGTGCTCCCCTGCCCACCACCACCTGACCGATCCTGGAGATCCACGCCGTCCCCCAAAGCGGCCTCCAACACCACCACCTTGGCCACCTGCGGCGGGCTTGCTCCCGGTTCTTTCGAAACCCCCTGCTTCTTTCCTACAAACCCATAGCTGTCCAACTTTCTTTTCGTAGACATCCTTCACATCTGTCAGCCAAGCATGGCAATGGCCTCGAGTGCCTCTATCGAGGTGGATAAGGCAAAGAATTTCTCAGCCCGCTGGTTCTCCCATCAGGATCCTCCGCAGCAGCAGCAGCAATGGGATGCTCCAGCAACAGACGAAGTCAATCAGGCCACGCACTGGTAGAAAAGCAGGTCAAGGCTACTGGTAGAAAAGCAGGTCAGGGCTAGTGACCTCACACCTCAGACACTCTGCTGGTCTCCGTGGGTCTCACACACGAATCAAAGCCACTCACTGGTAGAAAAGCAGGCCAGGGTTAGAGTCCACACACCGCAGAAGCTCTGCTAGTCTCCTGGGTCTCACATACAAATCAAGGACACGCACTGTAGAAAAGCAGGTCAGGGCTATAGCAGAAAAGCAGATCAGGGCTAGAGTCCATACATCGCCGAGCTCAGCAACTGTCACTCTCCTCCGTCCGAATCCACAGAGCAGCGGTCCAACGTACAGCCACTTCACGATGGCAAATCAAGCAGGGAAGGACACCAGGAGCCTCGGTTTTAGGCTGCCATCTTCTTGGTGACGTCACTTCCTCAATCTGCTTTTTCAATAACTTATGTATACACTTTCTCTCATTGAATAGAAGGGAACAGGAATATCAATTTATGTGATCAGAGGAAAATAGTGGATTATTATTATTTCTGAATTTCAGCCAGCTAATTATATAAGACATATGCTCAGAGTGACATCTCATCATTGTAGGATTCCCTCATGCCAGCGCTGCCTGTGACTTTAAAGCTCTGTATCTGTTATGGAATGTGACATTCTGCAGTGTGTTCTTTTTCAACTGTCCCTTCTCCCACCACTCACTGCCCTGCTTGCCACATACCAAGTTGCTTTAACCCCCAGAAACCTCCACCATACTTATCCAGCGCCTTTTACATGAGGTACGCCTCTCTTTCACCTCACGCAGGCAGGAGAAATATAAACTCAGTATCCACATGCACACCAGTGAGCCATTGATCTGTCGCCTGTTTGCCTTCAATAGCGATCCATCTTCAAACCCTTTTTTTAGACACTCGGCCCCCAGGAAGCCCAGAGAGTTTGGCCGTCACCGGCACCCAATAAAAAAATGAAAAGCCACCACCGACATGAGGGGCATCGAGGCTGCTTGGAGTAGAAGACAGAGCCTCGGTTTTAGGCTGCCATCTTCTTGGTGATGTCACTTCCTCTCTCGTCTGGTACACTTTTATCACCATGTGATCTCAAAATGCACCACCTTAAATAACACCAGGACTTTATAAGTGACACTATATTTTACTGGTAGCCTTTATCTAATTGTTTTATATGTGGCTTTTAAAGGCATTTTCAATTATCACACCAATTAAGCCAATTAAAAATTTTTAGTTCTGCGCAGAAATTGGTTGGGCACCTAGTATAGGCACCATTTATAAAATCAGGCCCTAAGTAATAATAATAGCTTTAATTATATCCCATCATACCATTTCAGTTCAAGATGGTATACAACAAGAGGTGCTGATGTAACAAGGTTACATCAGTTAGATTTGGGAAGGTATGGAAGACAGTTGAGTGAACGGGGTGGTATAGGGTAGGAGGAAGGAGCACGTAAGAAGTGGTAAGAGATGAGCAGAATTGAAGGATCAGATAAATTTGTCAAATAAGTGGGTTTTTAGTGATTTTCTCAATGTTGGTGCATTCAGGATTAGGTCACTTAAGGTGTTGTTCCAGATCCCTGATTGAATCTACAGTTAAGTTAGGAGCCTAAAAGGTGGATGGCATCAGGGTAGATTTAGGATTGGGAAAAAGTTAGGAGCTTAGCAGTGATTTTCAAAACTACACTTCCAGATTAGCCTCCCAAATCAAGGCCAAAATTTTGGAGCTTGTCTTTTGGCTTCCAAATGTAGGTACATTTCAGTTGAAAATTCATACTCCTGAAAATACTCTTGAAAGTTAAGGACCTACAGTAGTTTAAATGCCTAAATATAAGTGCTCACCTTTTTTTTTTTTTTTTTTTTTTCATATCAAGCCCTTTGAGTTAGAGCTATTAAAGTATTTTACTCATGTTGTGTCCATGGGAAATATTTTAGTTCATCTATCCTAGGAGTTCTTAATCTTTTTGATTCTTGCCCCCCTTTAATTGATCATTGAAACCCTCACATCTACTTCCTAAACTACATGTCCACTAATGACTACAGAGGCTACATATGTTACTGTTACCTGCCAACAGTGCTGTTAACATGTCACTTTTGTTATAAAGTTCTTTTTTGGTATGACTTCCATTTATCTTCTCGATTCATTCTCCATTGTTGGATCCAAACATCAGCGATGTTTTCATGGCTTGTTCAGTTTTCCATCAACTAAAGGATGTTGGTATAAAAAATTTCATTACAGTTTGCTCGCCTACCAAGCGGCTCTCTGGGACAGGGAACTAAAACCTCTATTACTTTGTTCTGAGTCTTATTATGATTTTAGAAAGCAATTGAAAACTCTTCTGTTTAGTTTTTAACTAATCTGATCCTTTTGTATGGTATTTGAAATATGTAAACTGCATTGAACTTTTGGGTTATGCAGTATAGAAATGAATTGTTAGATTGGATTATACTACCAATAATTGCCTTCACTTGTCAATAAAGTTTCAATAAATTGCCTCAATTTTCAAGACCTTCTCCACACCCCATTTGACTTCTCCCTTCCCCCCACCCAGGCACAACTAGTTAAGAACCCATGATTTAGCCCTATGTGTATGTGAAATCATAAGTACAGCAGGGGTAGAGCTCTAAAAGGATCTACGGTTTGCTGCAAGTCCTTTTGGCCATTTGTGACTTCCAGTGTCTGAGACCTTAGTGCTGGAAAGTTCCTGAGCTGCATAAAATGAAACCATGATACTTTTTTTGCAGACTTCTGCATTTTGCAGAATAAAAGCTTTTATAGAATAACTCAGTGATTTTCTGATCTTATCTGATTTCTTAACTGAATCAGAGCTGACTTCTTTGCTTTTTCCTCTATAAATGCATGGTTCCCTCCTGTTATGTCTTTTCAGAGGTTTTAGGAAGGTGGGAGGTTGGGGCAATTATATTGTTTTGTTGAATTATGACTCTCTGGGGCAGGAAGAGCTAGAGGTCTGAATGATCACTGAGGAGGAATAATGTAAGCCCAGAGGTTTGCAAGGGTGCATAAGACCCTTTCACTGACCCTACTTAAGGGCAACAGCTAAGGCATAGACTTGTAGGAATCTATATCTGTCAAATAGAGAGAACCATGCATTGTTTTAACAACTGAGAGGTGATAAGCAAAGAAATCAGTTCTGCTCCAGTTAATATGTCAGATAAAACCATAACGTCATACAGCAGATTTGCAAAAAAATCTTTTTTTAATACAAAAAAATGTCATGGGTTAGTTTGTGCAGGAACTTTACGCACACACACACACACACTTAAAGAAAGATAATGAGCGTAATCCTCCAATAGCATGTAGCAGGGCAAATTAGCTAACTGAAAATTAATAATAGGTAGAGTATTCTAATTCACTCTTTTGCATTAAGCCACATAGACTATTGCAATTCATTCTATTGTGGTGTCCATTGAGAGGAAATTCAGTGTTTACAACTAATCCAGAAGATGTCATTGGCAATAATACATATCACTGGAAAAAGAAAATCTGATAATGTGACACCATTCCTCAAATACGTACATTGGTTACCAGTACACCAAGCTCAAGACCCCCCTTTATCTTGATAATCTTCTAATCCCCTACATGCCCTCTCATACCCTCTGTTTCCAACAATAAAATCTTCTCACTGTTCCCTCATTCTGACAAATAACCTATGATTCTACTCACAACACTATCTTCTCAGTAGTCGGTCCTATGAAACTGTCTTCCCAACGAACTCCAATTGGAATCTACCCATGATCACTTTAAAACTCTTTTCAAGACATTCCTCTTCAAAGATGCCTTCAATTAACCCATACATATTGGGAGGGGGGTGCTGAAAAATTATCAGCTCAACCAATTTCCTAAATTCTGAGTGTTATTTTGCCACTGTAGCAGAAAAGAGTGTTATTTTATTTTACAAAGTACCAATTTACTAAATCGTAATGCTATGTTTTGACATTGTTTCAGATCATTGATTGAACCATGTCACCAAAAAGTGTAGAATTTTCAAGTGTGGAACTCTGAGCCGTCATGAAGTTCCTATTCCTGCAAAAGAAAACTGCAAAGGAAATCCATGAAAGTATAAGTCAAACATTGAGTGACAAATGCTCCTCATACTCTACAGTGAAGAAGTGGTGTGCAAACTTTCAGTGTAGAGATTTTGAGACTGAAAATGCAACAAGGTCTTGGAAACCTAAACGGTGTCAACTCCTGAAACCGTTGCCCATGTCCATGACCTGATTTTGGCAGATTGGCAAATATTGGCTAAAACAATTGCTGAGACACTACAGATATCCAGGGAATGTGTTGGGTATATAATCCACAAGCAGCTGGATATGCAGAAGCTTTCAGCCAAGTGGGTGCCTGAATGTTTGAATGCTGACAAGAAATGATGTCAAGTGGACACTTCCAAGTTGATTTTGTAACATTTTGAGTGAGCTGGTGCCAACTTTTTGGAACGACTAGTTACTGTTGATGAAACATTTTTACACCACTCTGATCCTGAAACAAAACAACTGTCCATACAATAGCACTCAGGTTCTCCAAGGCCAAGGAAATTCAAGACCCAAAAGGCAGCAGGAAAGGTCATGACCACAGTATTGTGGGATCAGGAAGGTGCTGTAATGACCAACTATCTTCCAAAAGATCAAATAGTTAATGCAGAATACTACTGTAACTTGCTCTGCCGATTAAAGGAAGCATTGAAGGAAAAAGGGAGAGGGAAGCTGCAGAAAGACGTTCTCTTTTTGCAAGACAATGCACCTGCTCACAAGGCTGGCAAAACGATGGATGTTTTGAGGCAGCT
The DNA here is from genome assembly GCF_902459505.1 of Geotrypetes seraphini. Lineage (NCBI taxonomy): Eukaryota > Metazoa > Chordata > Amphibia > Gymnophiona > Dermophiidae > Geotrypetes > Geotrypetes seraphini. The sequence continues at coordinate 372,389,527 of NC_047085.1, forward strand.
GGAGTTTCAGTTCATAGACCATCCACCCTACTCACCAGATCTTGCTCCACCTGATTATTTTCTGTTTAAAAACCTTGAAAAGAATTTGAAAGGGCAACAATTTTGAGCGATTTGGAGGTGAATGCAGCAGCAGAGCAGTATTTCAGTGACCAGACATCAGAGTATTTTTGGAAGGATTACAGAAACTTCAGACATGATGTGCCAAGTGTGTTGAACTTAGGGGTGAATATGTGGAACTTTTAAATTGGTTGGGCTGAGAGCTTTTCAGCACCCCTTTCACCTTCTCCCCCTTCAAGACTCTTATCTGGGAGGGAGCCTCTGCATGTATGTACTGTGTTATAGCTTACCTCTCCTCTTCCTATTCTGCCAATGATTGTAGTTCCTTTATCTCTCTCTTCTTCTCCTCATCCCCCTATACTAACACTATCTATGAACATTATAATGTAAACCGCATTGATGTTATACAAGATACAGTATATCAAACATTATAAACTTGAACTCAGAATGATTAATACCCTAGCCAGCTGAAAATTATAACTTTTTCAGGGCCTAAAAGTATAAGTCCAGAAATTGCTCGTTTAAAAAATGTAACATACAATTCTATTGCAAATTATTCCCTTGGAAATGTGTAATAACTTTACAATCTAATAGATATATTTACTTTGATCCTTCTCACCTAGAGAGATTGTTAATTGAAAAAGAAGTTTCTGTAAGGGGGCAGGGGATTTATAGACGTTTAATTTGAAAAAGAAAATGCCAATATGAATAGGTGACAGGGTCTATTTCTAAGTGTATTGATAATCTAATATAATAAAACGCTAGGCCGCACATGCGCACTCCCATCGCGTGCGTCCGTTTTCTGTGAGCTGTAGGGCACCGCAGATAGGAGTGCGCATGCGCGCGAAGCTCTCTCTCTCTCCCTCCCCCCGAGGTGGATGTCGGCCGCAGCGGCTGCTGGCCGCCCGAAGCTCGCTCTCTCTCTTCCTCCCCCCCAGGCGGATGTCGACCCCGGCGGCCCGAGTCGGATGTCGGCCGCGGCGGCTGCAGGCCACAGCAGCCAAACCCGGAAAGCATTTTAACATAAGTAGGGCATGCAGTTCAGGAGGAAGGTATGGGGGGGAGGAAAATACTGCACAGGGAAGTGGGGTGGGAGGGAAATGGAGGGGCAGAAAAGAGGTTGATGGATAGGGGAAGAGGTGCTGATGAACAGGGAGGGGGCAGAAAAATGAAGACAGGCCTACTGCTGGACAGGGGGAGCAGGAAGGAGGTGATGATGGACAGGGGGAGGTAAAACAAAGGGAAAAGGGCTTCTGCTGGATAAGGTGAGCAGTGATGGGGTGGTGGAGGACACAGGGGAGGTAAAAGGAAGGGAGAATGGACAGGGGGAGTAGGCAAGGGGTGGTAGTGGACAGCCAAGGGAAAAAAAAAAAAAAAGACAGACAGAAATACAGAAAGCAGCTAAGGAGAGAGAGAGAGAGAGAAAAAAAAAAGACAGATACACACACATATATTCTAGCACCCGTTAATGTAACGGGCTATAAGACTAGTTGTAAAATAATTTCTTGCTGTTTTTTCCCATTGATGTGGACTAAATATTTCATTATGTTATTTTGTTGGAAATATGTAATTAAATAATGATCAATAAAAAAATAAAAGAATGATTCTCTTTATATTCACTCAGTGCATATCATATAGCAGCTATCCTCATTTAGTCTCAACCACTTACACTTTCATCCTGATGAAGATCCCGTTTTGTCCTAAGTTGCTGCAGAGGTAACGCTGACCATGCTGTCTCCAACCCCAGCAAAACCTCTCTCCCTGGCTGCCACTTGCTGGATGATTTGGTGGTTACTAGAGAATGACACAGGGACACATTTTTCCCCATTCCAGCGGGAACTCATTTTCCCGTCCCATCCCCACAAGTTTGTTTCCTGTCCCTGCAAACTCTGTACTCATCTGCACAAGCTTCAAACACTTTAAAAACATAAGTGTTCAAGGCTTGTGCGGTTAAGGCGGAGCTTACAGAAATAGGGAAGGGACAGGGAAAGCGACAAAACTCACAGGGATGTGGCAGGGAAATTGAATTCCTGTGGCGATGAGGAAACATTTGTCCCCATGTCATTATCTAGTGCTTACCTCAAAGCTATCCTCTTCTTTCTTAGTATTTGTGCTGAATCTAAGAGTAAAGAATGACATGGGGACAGGTACCCATGGGGCAGAGACGGGTTCATGATACAGAGCCCGTAAGGACAGGGACAACATTAACTTTCCCAGGATTTTTTTTGGTTTTGTTTTTAAGGTTTTCTTCCTCTGCCTGGGTTACCTTGTGAGTCATTTACCCTCGTTCATGTGTGATTATGACAGAATGCATGCCCCTCTCTTGTTAAGGGTTTAGGTACCTGTTGTCCAACTTACATGAGCTTGTCCAAAAAGCACAGTTCGAAAAAGTTCCTAAATACATAACAGACGCATAAGTGCTTGTTAGGATGAGCCCATTATGGGCTCAAACTTGTCATCAAACTTTCTCAGAATCACATTTTTCCATCTAGCCATGTGGGATGCACCTGTGGCTGCTTGGCAGTGCATTTAGTTGCAGTATGTCCAAATAAGTTTCACATTGTGTTCCCCTCATGAGATTTCACAGTTTTTTCCCCCCTTTTAGTTCTTTTTTTTTCTTTCCATATCATTTATTTAGGTTGATTAGTATCTACTGATGTAAATTAGTGTCCAGCAAAATATCTCACAACTTCCTCAGTGTCCAGTGGCGTCCAGTGTGTGAGAATCGTCTGCATTTCTTTGCATGTGCTGAATGCTGATGGTAGACCGATAAATGAATAATTGCGCAGTGCATTTATCACCGTTCTCATGTTGCAGGCTAGGAATTTATGGAACCTGATTTAACTGGCTTTTGGGAATCAGTGTGCCACATTTTAGTCATTGAAGCTGTAGCTTGAACTACTTAGAACCAGGAATTTTTGTCATGGGTGTTAAGAGATGTGCACAGGCCAAAAATATTCACTTTATGTTTGATTCATTTGGTTTTAAAGAAAAAAAAAAAAAAAAAAGGCAAGAATAGGGGATGGCACAGGAATCTTCTAACAGCAACAAAAGGCCAGCACCAAAAGGTCATGAAATACAAATTTAAAAATTTATTGGAAGATCACCAATGCTGGACCCAAAGTTGGTGGTTTCTCAATCTTTATACTAAGCAAATATAGTTTTTTAGTGGAGGTTATTTTAGACTGCTCAGCTTTCATGCCTAGGAAGTGATGTCAGAGGGAGATCCGACACGATGGGTGCAGCAAGTTCGTAATGCTGTTCGCACTGGGAAAATTAAAGAGGTAGAGGGGAAGGGAAGAGGGCATGCGCACGGCAGGGGGGGTCAGGAAGGAGCAGGGGGGCAAAGAAGAGGATGGTGGAGGGGCGCTACTGCCCCGGGTGCCACTGCCCCGGGTGCCACTCATCCTCTCTAAGGCACTGTACCCATCTTCTTTTTCATTTTCAGCTTCCTATCTATTTTCCATCTCCTCTCAGTTCCTAGCTCTCCCGTGTTTTTTTCACAGCTTCCTATTTTCTTCCACATTTCTACCTCTGCACTCACTATTCTGCTCTCACTCATCATTTTGCTACACCTTTTTGACCTCTTCCTATTTCTAGAATTCATCTCTCCTCTCTTGTAGCCTAATTCATTCTCTTTGTCTGATGCCTGCCAGCATCCTCCTGTCCCACCTATCTTCTCTCCTGCTCCTTCTTTCCTGCTCCCTGTCGTTTCTGTTCTTCTTCTTCCCTCTCCCCCTTGATGCAGCATCTGTATCCACCCTCCATCCCATTGTTCAACATCTATCCCTCCCTTCCACCCCCAAACACAACATTTCCACCCCTTCCTCTCATCCATACTTCTATCTCTTTCTTTCAGACTGCCCTCTAATCCAGCATCTCTCCTTCCTTCCCTATACCACTCCCAGAGACACCAGCTCTCCTTTTCTCCGCTCAACTACTCTTTCATCCAGCATCTCTCTCTCTCCCCCTCCCCCACCACCCTAGGGTCCACCATCTCTCCCTTTCTCTTCCCAAGTGCCCTCCCATTCCATATCTTTCCATCCCTCTCTTCCTTCCTCCCCACACACTCCTAGGTTCACCATCTTTCACTTTTTCTTTCCAATTGCCTTCCCACCCCATGTCTTTTTCCCTTCCCACCCACTCCATGGTCGACTATCTCTTCCCAACTGCTCTCCTATCCAGTATCTCTATCCCCCCTCTCCCACACCACCCCTTGGGTCCAACTTATTTTCCCTCCCTCCATCCCATTGTCCTCCATCTTTCTCCCTCTCTTCTGTTTCCAGGCACATTATTTCTTCCACTTTGCCTCCCCCCACCCTCAGTGTGGCATATCCCTCTCTCTTTGACCCTCATCCTTCATCCATCTACCGTATTTTAAGAACAGCTACTCCTTTGTGCCGCATGTTTCTTCCTTGTCTTCACCCTCATCCAACATCCCCTTGGCCTTCCCAGTCTAACTTTAAAATGTAATTATGCTGGAGAAGGATGGAGACAAGAGGCAAACATGGTGGCCTTCAGGGGGGCCCCCTAAAGCTGTGGAGTCCAGGGCAACTGCCCTGTTTGACCCCCCCCCCCCTAATGCTGGTCTTGCCTGAGCCCCACATCCTGCATCCCCCCCCACCCACCACCACACATACACACAGTCCGGCGTCTTTTTCTCCACTCCGTGCCCTGCCCACAGCTCTCCCTCACTCCTCCATTCAAAACCCCCTGGTGTAAAGTATTTTACCTTTCCAGAATAAGGGAACATTCCTCTGTATAGTGCTAGCGGCAGCCTTGTGTGCAGGCCATCTCCAGGCTGCACTGCACCTTTCCCTCTGACCTGACCTGCCTCTTCTGGCACAACTTCCTGTTTTCAATTGATGAATGACAACCTGGACTTAACTGGGAGGTAAATATGACTGGGGAAGTCAACCAAGGAACCTTCACATAAGTGGCAGTCCCCATAACTTGTTCTCAACTTGGCACTTGTATACAGAGGGATACCTTTTAACTTATATTTTGTAATGTATATACCAAATGTACCTAGCACAGCATAATTCATACACATGCAGTCAGATAGGAACCAAAAGTTTAAAAAAGCAAGAAAGGTTCTGACTGAGGGTTTGAGAAGCTTTAACCAAGATAAGGTGAAATGTGATAATACTTAACCTAATTGTTGATCAGTAAAAAATATAATCTTGATCCAGAAACAAACTACAGTATAAGAAACATTGAGGGGACCAGGAGTGACCCTAACATAACTATGCATTTCTGAGGCACTCAACTAGTATGCAAAATAAATTTATTTTAGCTCATTTCTAATGAGAAATTATTTTACAAATTTTAATATCAAGCCAGCATTACAGAAGGGAAATTTAAGGGAGGCATGTAACTTTTAGCTTCTAATTTTTGGCAAACCAAATGCTTTTTATTTCTAACTTGCCTGGTATAGCATGGTTACCATTGTTTTAGTTGTATCTCCAATGGTCATTGTCATATGCCATGTGGAAACACCACTAGAGACTTATGACAGTTATTTCTCTAGTTATAAGGAAAAGGCGGCACACAGCAGCATGTTTCTTGTTGGCTACCATGTCATCAATTTCTGGCATACAGCAATTCAACCCAGCACTGTTTTTTAAAAAAAACATATATTTTCATTAATATGTAAGGCGATGAGACATGACATGATCCCTTACATGTGCACCACACATGATTAACAATAAAAATTAAAAAAAAAAAAGGCTAATAATTTAATTCTGTTTCCAAGTGATTCCACATGTGGTCTACATCCGTTAGCAGAACCAAGATGTACAGAAGCCATGTAGCAGATTCCGGCCTACTTGCCAGTTAGGTTGCTTAAATACAACTAGCTTCCCTTAATTTCCAAGATTCCCTTTAGAAAAGAGCGGCATGCTCTTTCCAAAGGCTGGTACAGATTTCCTCTTCTTTCCCATCTCAGTCACAGTTGCATTTATCACTTTATTTTTGGTCAGAGCAAATCTGTCTCGCATGCAACCCTGCTGAGATGTACTCTATTGTGATGGTGGAGTCCTGCGTTCTTTGCACAAAAGATCAAACACTGCTGATCTGAAACTATGGATCCAATGCTCAAAAGTCACCGTTAAAATCCTGTGAGCTGTTGTAGTGCCTGTAATTTTTTTTTATTTGTAAACGACGAGCGATGCTCAAAAAATCTTTGCATGCATATGAGGGTCACGGGAATGCCATCTGATCAGTCACTGAGGTAAAATTCTGTAAATGGTATCTAAAAAGATAAGCGCCTATAATATACATTATATTACATTAGTGTTTTCTATTCTGCTGTTACCTTGCGGTTCAAGGCAGATTGCATAAGGATATATCTGGCCATTTCCAGAGGAATTTAAGAGTAGTGAGGTTGTTCAAAGAGGTGAGATAGTTCTTGTGGTGTTAGATTGTATTTGAGAATAGTGATGGTGTTAGGTTGATTTCAAGGAATTGTTGGGTAGTAGGGTATTTTTGAATAGTATGGCCGGGGGTCAAGTAATATAGGCACCTATAGTATATAATATAATATAGGCACCTATAATATAGGCACCTACTACAAAACCGATGCGCAAAACTATGCGATTTACAAAAATAAAATCATAAAAATTAGTGGATAGAAAAGAGTATTCACTCATAACAAAAGTATGCCCACAGGGAGATAGGTTTAATGCCAAGTGCCTTTCCCACAAATTCCAGTCATGGAGAAAGAGGGAAGGCCTGCTCAAAAAGTCAAGTTTTCAATAAGCCCTTGAATTTTTTTATTGATTCCTCCGCATGTAAATTTAATGGTAATTTATTCCCAAGAAAGGGGGCTACAAAGAAGAAAGTGCAATTACGTGTTGATTCCAATTGCGCTGATTGTGTACTGGGCAGAACCATCCTATAGGCATTTAAAGACCTAAGAACTCATGCAGGAGAGTAAGGTTTAGTGAGGGTTGACAAATAGTCAGGAGAATCCTGTTTGAAGGGTTTGAATGCAAGTAGAAGTCCTTTATAGTGAATTTGATAGGCTACTGGAAGCCAGTGGTTCTGTTTTAATAGAGGTGTGACATGAGCATTTGAATCTGAATGAGTCAGGAGACGAATTGCTGCGTTTTGTAAATTTGCAAATTTTTTGATACTGGAGTTGCTTGCACTGTGAAGTACAATGGTACAATAATCGATCCACATTGTCAGAAGTGCTAAGAACACTGAGTGAAAAGAAGTTTTGTCAAAAAAAAAAAACAGTTGAATGGTACGAAACTTTCTTAGAATAAAAAAAATCTGAAAGAGCTGAAACATGTGAGGTAAATGTCAGCCAGGAGTCCAGTATGACTCCCATATAATGTAACTGAGTAACAGGAATAATAGTGGTTCCTAGGAGAGTAATGGGATTTGTCGAAAATGGAGGATGTTCTGAAAGCCAGCAGGCTACTGTTTTGTAATGGTTTAATACTAATTGATGTGAGCACTCTTCCCCCTCTGTATTCGCGGGGGTTAGGGGCAGAGCCAGCCCGTGAATATTGAATATTTGCAAATAACTTTTGGGCTGGCTTTGACCCATCCCTGCCTCCCTCCCGGCATTCCAGACCTTACCTGGTGGTTTAGCGGACTTTCAGGGCAGGAGCGATCCTACCCCGAAAGCCCGCTAGACCACCAGGTAAGGTCTGGGATGCTGGGAGGAAGGCGGGGAAGGTCTAGAATGCAGCTTTATTTTTAAAAAAAAAATTTTTTTTTAAATTGCGAATAACCGAATCCGCGGATACTGAAACCGTGGATTCGGAGGGCTCAGTGTATAACCAGTGAGCTATGTTATCAAGACATTTTTGCAACGAAGAAATATCTGGAAAGAAAGCATTGGTATGATAAAGCAAAAGAATATCATCAGCGTATATGTGGAAAGACATGAACAATTCTGGAGAATGGATGCAAGCAGACTAATAAAGATGTTGAAAAGTAAAGGTGATAAGATGGATCTTTGGGGGACTCCACAGAGGAGAGTTTTTGTTTGTTTTTTAAATATTCTGGTTGAAAGAGACCTGATATGTGCGACTTGTTAAGAAAGATTTAAGGCAGCAATGCTAAGACTCTTTTTGATAATCCTATCTAAGACTATTAAGTGTCAGTCACACTTAGGTGCCTACTACAGAATCATGACTGTCGGCACCTAACTTAAAACTTAAGACCTGTAATGTGAGCCAGGGTTTTAAAGGCCTACATTATAGATGCCAAGTACTTTAGAGCAGTGTTTCTCTTTTTTTTAGTTCAATCTTTATTAAATTTTAACATCTTACATAGAAATGCAACGCACAAATATATTATAAACATATGTAAACATACTTTAGAAAATTCTTAACAATACCATGTCATTATCTATCCATCCCTCCCTCCCTAACCCAAACCCCCCCACCTTACCTCCCTCCCATTTGGCTGGCAGGTCAATCATTTTTTCATTCATACTGCGTAACGAAACCCTCTAAGGGGCTCCAAACATCCTTAAATGAGGTCATATTCCCCGATATTTCAGCCAAGTTAGCTTCACACCTATAGAAGAGACCTACAGTTTCCCACCAAACTTCTCGACGTACTCGTCGACGTACGACCTTTGCAATTTACGACTGTTCGACTTTACAAAGTGTTTACGACAGTTTCCAGAACTCCCAAGTCTCACTACGCAGCATTACTACGCAGCGCAAGAGTAAGCTGGCATCAACGGCTGGTTGCCTCTTTTCTGTTGCCGTGTTCCTGCGCATCGCTCGGCAGCTAGCGAGAACATTTGCCTAGACAATAAACTTTTTAAACAAATGCACGAGCTTTGCTAGCCAATGAAATGAATGAACAGGGAAGCTGGTCTCACACCGCCCAGCTGGTCTGGGAATTTCTTCCGAAGTTTAGAAGGGGCATAAAGTAGCTTGTTGCGATCACTCCCTTCAGTATTTAAAGGGCGTGTGACCCAGCAACCGCAATTCTTATGTTCTTATGTTCTTGCAATTATGAACTTGTTAAAGCTCATAATTGAAGCCAGTATACTAATTAGCCTCCTCCCCCCCCCCCTTTTATGAAGTCACGTTAGAGTTTTTTATCACCAGCCGCAGAAGTAAAAGTTCCATCACTCATAGGAATTCTGTGAGTATCGGAGCTTTTACTGCCACGGCTGGTGATAAAAATGCTAACGAGGCTTCATAAAAGGGGGGTAAGTTAGGTGCCTAACTGTAGGCACCTGTTTATTTAAGCACCTCTTATAGAATTTACCTCAAAAAGCATATCTGAATTCAAGAAAGCTTGGGACAAATAGGTTGGCTTTCTAGGGAACGGCTACAGGGCCGCCATCAGAAATTTCTGGGCCCCTTACTGAGCAATCCTATTGGGCCCCCCACGCACCCCTTCCCCCCCTTCTTCCATGGGCCGAATACACACATACTTTTCTCTGTCGCCGCACTTTTTGACCAAAAGATTTGTAAGCCTGCAACCACGTCAAGGTAGACTCTTTCAGCAGGGCCCTAACCTAACCTAAACTAAACTAATCTATACCTATCTATTCTAAACTAACATATGTCTAATACTGAACTAATAACAAACTAACAAACATCTGCATAATAAATAACTAATAAATAATAGTGCTAGTAGCTATAATTCACTTTTGAATGTAAAATCTCAGTTAAGGATTTCTTTTGACCTTTGTAGGCCAGAAGAAGATCACAATTGCACAATATTTTTTGTAACAAGTATTAAATGTGTTTTTTATAAATACTGTAAGCTTAATAAATATATCAGAAAAAACTACACATCTGAGCGCATATCTGAACATACACATCTGTATGATCCCATCCTCCTCAGCTTGCCTATAGCTGCATCATGCATGTTAAAAATGTACGATATGCTGATATGTGCACCTTCCTTCCTTCCCATCCATCCTCCTCAGCCTGTCCTTACACATCCACAGCTGCATGTTAATGATGATGTATATGTTATGATGATAAATAAGTGCATATGAGCACATCATTAACATGCAGCTATGGATAAATATATAATGATGTTATGAGTGTGCACCTCTTCCTTCCCATCCTCCTCAGCATGTCACACACAGCATGTTACATTACACAGACTTTGTGAAATGTAACATGCTGTATGTGACATGCTAAGGAGGATGGGAAGGAAGAGGTGCACACTCATAACATCATTATATATTCATGAATCAATCTGATAATCATCACCGCCAGGCTGTGTGTGTTATGGGATGGAGGAAGAAAGGTGCATGGGATGGAGGAAGAAAGGTTCATGTTTAAATTGATCACTGCCTTACTAGTTCTGCAGCTCCTCGTGCTGCTCCTCTCGTCCTGTCCTCCTAGAGACGTGGTGACGTCATCCGGCCAACCCGCTCTCGAAGATTCAGTGGCAGGCAAGTGATGTGTCTCCTGATTGGCTAGGCACCCTAAGCCCAAGCCAATCGGAGTGGAGACAGGGCGGGCCTTGGTGAAGGAGTCAGGAGACGAGAGGCACGCACCTAGTATATCGCCGGCTGCGGCCGCGGGCCAGATAGACGGATCCACTTTTGTCCGGGGGGGTGCTATCAGGAAATTGGCAGGGGACAAAAAAAAGTATGACAGCAGTGTTTATTGTTTATTGTTGTGCACAGCAGAAGCATAATACAGAAATTTGTGCTATGGTGGCCTAGGACAGTGTTCTTCAACCTTTTTACACCCGTGGACCAGCAGAAAAAAAAGAATTATTTTGTGGACCGGCAAATTACTAGGACTAAAATTAAAAAACCCCATTTCCGCCCCATCTCTGCAAGCTCGGTCCCCACAAATCATCTGATCCCATCCACACAAGCCTCAGTTATGATTTTATATTGAATGTATTTTATTAAAGTATAAAAAGAAACAATATTCTTTACAATTGTCATTTTATAAATACAAATAATTCAGAGCAAGGATCAACAAAACCCCTGTCTCCCCTCCCCTTCACATATATCCCCTCTACTATCAAGAAAACTGAACAAGCCAAATTATTACAGAATGCTACACAGAAATATCATGCTAACAGAATACTGCAGTCACACATGACAGGAATAGTTTTAGGGGAGTGCAACTAGGGCAACTGCCCCCTGGTCAGAGAGCACCCTAAGCCAGCTGGAAGCTAAAGAAGCACTGCCTGGGTTTTGCAGTCCCCAGTTATGTCTAACACCAGCTCTAGCAGGATATATATTTCAAATCTGATATATTCTAATCACAAAATAGAAATAAAATTATTTTTTCTACCTTTTGTCGTCTCTGGTTTCTGCTTTCAATCTTCTTTTCACTCTCTTCCTTCCAGCGCCTGCCATCTCTGTCTCTTCAATCCAGCATCTGCCCCTTCCATCCACTGTCTGTCCTCTCCCCCTTCCATATGGTATCTGTCTTCTTTCTATGCCCCTCTCCCCTTTCCATCCAGCTTGTGCCCCCTATCTCCTTTTTACATGATTCATTCCAGCTTCATCATCAGAGGCAGCCGCGACTCAGCAAAAGCCCCGAGGCTGCTTTCGTGAATCGCTGCGCTGGGAAGTAAAGGAGAGCTGCAGAGAGGGGAGAAAGCCACTGTCGGAGGCTCCCCAAGATCTCTCTGGCCCAGCGCAGACTTCAGCTGTTGATCTTGCTGGCCCTGCGCAGACCGGCAGGAAATTGAAGGGAGTCAATCTTGCTGGCCCTGTGCGGACCGGCAAAATTTCCTGCGGACCGACACCGGTCCGCAGACCGGCGGTTGAAGAACTGTGGCCTAGGACCCTGGGGGAGCCCAGGTCCCCTGTCAGCTCCGGGCCCCTGAATGCAGGACTGGTAGTACTGCCCTGATGGCGGCCCTGAACGGCTAGTAGATGGCATAATTAGGCAGACTGGATAGGGCATATGGTCTTTATCTGCCTTCATTTTTTCTCTGCTTCTATGTACTGGGCTGTCCTTCAGAAACTTGTCAAGACCTTGTTTAAATCCAACATATGTCTTGTTTCTCTGAAGTAGCAGAATATCTTCCTTTCCCCTCTTTCATAACAGACAAGCTCCAGTTCCTGCACATTTAATTTCAGGGAGGAAAAATAGTACAGAAAAAAATAAAAGCTTAAACAAAACCTCTTTTGTTTGATGCCATAATAAAGGCCATGTTTTTCATTTATTGTATTTTCTGCCCCTGAGGATATTCTGAATTCACAGACTGTTGTTGTGGTCTGTGGCTTCAATTCTGCGCCACATATGGCTAGAGAAAATAGCGCCACCCATGGAATGACTGCCTTGCTGGTGAAGTATTCTTCTTCCCACCATTCCCTGTACTGCTGAATAGAAAGAATAGAACAAATCAGTAGAGAAGACTGAGAGGAGACATGATCGAAACATTCAAAAAACTGAAGGGAATAGTCTTAGGGGCCTTTTATCAAGCCACGCTAGCGGGGTTAGCGCGTCGGACATTTCATCACGCGCTTACCCCCGCAGCCGGCTAAACAACTAACGCCTGCTCAATGCAGGCGTTAGCGGCTAGCGTGGCAGGCGGTTTAACGTGCGTTAAACCCCTACCGCAGCTTGATAAAAGGACTCCTTAGTAGAGAAAGACAGACTGTTCACCCTCTCCAAGGTAGGGAAAACGAGAGGACACTCTCTAAAGCTGAAAGGGGATAGATTCCGTACAAATGTAAGGAAGTTCTTCTTCACCCAGAGAGTGGTAGAAAACTGGAACGCTCTTCTGGAGTCTGTAATAGAGGAAAACACCCTCCAGGGTTTCAAGACAAAGTTGGACATGTTCATGCTAAACTGGTGAGACTGGACTCATTTGGAGCACTGGTCTTGACCTAGGGGCCACCGCGTGAGCGGACTGCTGGGCAGGATGGACCACTGGTCTGACCCAGCAGCAGAAATTCTTATGTTCTTATGTTATCAGTTTGCATGCTAACTTTCTGAGGAATATTGATAAGGTGTGTTATAGCTGTGCATTTCAGCTCTCTACAGCTGTGACACCAAATGCAATAGTACAGCTAGATTCATAGAGCCTTAATAAGAACTACTTTCCCCAAAACAGGTAGGAAGTAATGTTTCCCATATTGTATGATATTGTGTTTAACCTGAAATGATAGGGAAAACCTGAAATTTCATTTTTTTTCTCACTGTTCACAGTGCGCAGTATAAAAAAAAAAAAATACTCCTCTGAAATGGGGAAAAAATAAAAATAAAACAAATTTTAAAAAACCCCACAAGCCCTCAGTGAGTAGTCATTTGCTCAACCCATAAATCACGGTTTGAGTTTACTGGAGCTTGTGTGTGTAGATTGTTGGTAGAGTATGAAGGGAGGGAGGGTGGGGGGATGGGAGAAGACAGGGATTTCTGTTTTCGTTCCATTGTTCTCATTTCATTGTTCTTATGATGCTTTTGTAAGCTTTTGATATATTTCCAATAAACATATTTAAATATAAAAACCCACAAGCAACACAGGAAAATTAAGCCAAACCAATTTTCTGGGCTGCACACCTCCTAGATATATTCACACCTCTTTTAGTATACCTGTGGAGTAATGTGGATGGAAGTATTATCATCTTTGCTTTATTTTATAAAGTACTGGCATATAGACACACAAAATAGTCTTTGAGCAGGTGTGCCTGTGTGAGAGGTTTGGGGAAGATGGTTTTAGAAAGACACGTGGAGGGACATTAAAAAAAAAAAAGGTCCATCAGAATTGGAATGTTTTGCTCATTATGACAACCCCCCCCCAATAAACCATCCATCATAGAGCCATTTTCAAACAGGAAAGCAAACAGGAAAGCAATGCATGCAAATAGATCTCATGCATATTCATTGGGGAAGTCCTGAAAACCCAACTGGATTGCGGCCCTCGAGGAGGGACTTTGACACCCCTGGTCTAAGAAGACATTGACTTTAGCCTGCGTTTATCCAGGGAGGTTAGGGTTTTGCTTCCTTTCATTTGTTTACAGATAGGATAGTAGCAAACATCCAGATCTTCAGAGGAGCTGCTGGTTCTAGACAGGTGATAGAACAACAACTCAGTGGTACCCAATGCAAAAAAGTGGTGATACCGGTGAAAACGGTGGGGGGGGGGAGTTGAATGCTTTATTTTTGTGTGCACACATAAATACATTTTTTGTATTTTATTGAACTTTGAGACTAAGAAGCACTCTCTGGTTTTCTAAGAGTCACTTAGTCAAATACTTATCTGTGATGCTGGATTTCCTGGAACAAAGTTGGCATTAAGTTGAAAGGTATGACATGTTTGCTTGAGGTTTGAATATTATCACTAACTATAATGGTGTCATCAATGTAAATTTGATCACATGTGAATGGTAAATTATCTTTGCTATTCATTTATATTTAAATTTAATTTAAACATCGCCAAAAATAATCCATGCAGACCGTTCCTTTATAAATGGTGCTCTGAGTTGCGTGCCATTTATAGAATATTTCATAGAGCCAACTTCTGCGTAAAGTCTGGTGCGTAGATTAGGTGCAGATCCCTGGTATTCAGTAACGCTGCAAACATCTTTAGTGAATGCCCCTGACCCACCCATGCCCTTCCCATGGCCACACCCCCTTTTGAGCATCACACCATAAGATTTGTATGCTGATCTTTACAGAATAGTGCATCTTGCACAGTAATTTACTTGGATTTCAGCAAAGCCTTTGATACAGTTCCTCATAGGAGGCTGTTGAACAAACTTGAAGGGCTGAAGTTAGGACCCAAAGTGGTGAACTGGGTCAGAAACTGGCTGTCGGACAGACGCCAGAGGGTGGTGGTTAATGGAAGTCGCTCGAAGGAAGGAAAGGTGACTAGTGGAGTCCCTCAGGGTTCGGTGCTGGGGCCAATCCTGTTCAATATATTTGTGAGTGACATTGCTGAAGGGTTAGAAGGAAAAGTGTGCCTTTTTGCAGATGATACCAAGATTTGTAACAGAGTAGACACCGAAGAGGGAGTGGAAAATATGAAAAAGGATCTGCAAAAGTTAGAGGAATGGTCTAATGCCTGGCAACTAAAACTAAAATTCAATGCAAAGAAATGCAGAGTAATGCATTTGGGGATTAATAATAGGAAGGAACCTTATAAGCTGGGAGGAGAGAAGCTGATATGCACGGACGGGGAGAGGGACCTTGGGGTTATAGTGTCCGAAGATCTAAAGGCGAAAAAACAGTGTGACAAGGTAGTGGCTGCTGCCAGAAGGATGCTGGGCTGTATAAAGAGAGACGTAGTTAGTAGAAGGAAGAAGGTGTTGACGCCCCTGTACAGGTCATTGGTGAAGCCCCACTTGGAGTATTGTGTTCAGTTTTGGAGACCATATCTGGCGAAAGACGTAAGAAGACTTGAGGCGGTCCAGAGGAGGGCGACGAAAATGATAGGAGGCTTGCGCCAGAAGACATATGAGGAGAGACTGGAAGCCCTGAATATGTATACCCTAGAGGAAAGGAGAGACAGGGGAGATATGATTCAGACGTTCAAATACTTGAAGGGTATTAACGTAGAACAAAATCTTTTCCAGAGAAAGGAAAATGGTAAAACCAGAGGACATAATTTGAGGTTATGGGGTGGTAGATTCAGGGGCAATGTTAGGAAATTCTACTTTACGGAGAGGGTAGTGGATGCCTGGAATGCGCTCCCGAGAGAGGTGGTGGAGAGTAAAACTGTGACTGAGTTCAAAGAAGCGTGGGATGAACACAGAAGATTTAGAATCAGAAAATAATATTAAATATTGAACTAGGCCAGTTACTGGGCAGACTTGCACGGTCTGTGTCTGTGTATGGCCGTTTGGTGGAGGATGGGCAGGGGAGGCCTTCAATGGTTGGGAGGGTGTAGATGGGCTGGAGTAAGTCTTAACAGAGATTTCGGCAGTTGGAACCCAAGCACAGTACCGGGTAAAGCTTTGGATTCTTGCCCAGAAATAGCTAAGAAGAAAAAATTTAATTAAAAAAAAAAAAAATTTAAATTCAGTCAGGTTGGGCAGACTGGATGGACCATTCGGGTCTTTATCTGCCGTCATCTACTATGTTACTATGGGAATCCCAAATTATTGCCAATTAACATCAATAATTGATTATTAATTATTAGCACTGATTGGCTCATTTGCCAATTTAGTTGCACTCACATCGCAGGATACTGCTCAATTTTGTGCATTTAGATTTGCGTGGCATTTACAGAATCCAGGGTAAATGTATCTGTATAACAGCAAATGGTCTTAACATTTCTATGCAGAAACTGTAGAGGGCATACTGAGCACACAACCTGTGCATTATCTTTTGCTGTTAAAATGCATAGAGTGCAAAAATTTACCACACTTGAATTTAAAAAATACCCCCCAAATCATCAATCTGTAAAGAAATAGAAAAGGAAATCCCTGGTGTAGTAAAACAGAACTTTTAAAAATATAATGTCCCAATCAAAGATGATTGCCAACAGAATGTTTGTTATGTTTTTCCTTTGCTCAGTCACGAGGTCTAGACAACCTAATTAATTAGTCATGTTATTAGAAATTCATTCTCTTACAAATTGCACTGCTGTAGGTCAGATCCCAATACAATTTTCTCCTTTTCTCTTTTATGTATTCTTTTTTCCCTTCTGAAACCACAGAAATGCTTTTTTTGCAGTGAAAATATCTTTCCTCCTGATCATATATCTTCTTTGAGCAATATGAATTCATTCCACATGTCTTTTGGAACAAGTGCTCTCTGCACAAAATTTTGTGTTTATATAGAAAGGTCCATGTAGAGCAAGCCAAAATAATTTTGGGAACGTTTCATAGCAGTACACGAGATTTAATTAATGCTAAGACCCAGAGAAGGAAAAAATATATATAAAGTATTCAAGCACATTTTCACTTAGTACGTTTTAAATGGATGTATACAAATATAAATACTCATATATATGTAATGGCTCTTATATGGGAAGCCCTATTCATGATTTAGACATATAAATGTTTATTTACATGTATACACATGGCATTACATTAGTGAAACCACTTTGAACAAACTAGCACCACTAAAAACAAAAAACAAAATAAGCAGATCTTCAGACAAATGGTATGACACTGAACTCATACAACTAAAGAGGCAATGCAGACAACTAGAAAAATCATGGAAAAAACAGAAACAAGACCACATTAAAACAGAATGGAGATCCCAAATCAAACAATATAAAATCAAACTGAAGGAAAAACGTAAAGACTATTACTCCAAACTCATTGGCACTGAAAAACTAGACACCAAAAAACTTTTCAGCATTGTAAAAAACCTCACAGATACCAAACCCTTCCTCGCCACCCAAGGAACCCAGACTCCAACAGCTTCACAATTATCGGACTACTTCAAAAATAAAATCACCACAATCAGATCTACATTCAACAATTCCCAAAATATCATTGAAGAGATACCAATAAAACCCACAAATGACGAAGCCATCTCAGCAGATAGGACCTGGACCAACTTCCCAACGACACAATGGTCAGACCTGGACCTGCTGTACAAAAAATACAGCAAATCCTCCTGTGATTTGAAAAACTGTCCTCCTTACCTATTAGCAACAGCATCTACCAAATTCATTACTTGTCTCACGCTATGGTTGCAAACCATTCTCAAGGAAGGCCAATTCCCTCCGGAACTTGGAGAAATAATAATCACCCCCATACTAAAAGATCCCAAAGGCCCAATAGACAACCCAACAAATTATAGACCAATTGCTTCTATCCCACTATACATCAAAATCATCGAGGGTCTAGTTGCACAATATCTATCCAATTACCTTGAAGACCACAACATTCTACATCCATCTCAATCTGGTTTCAGAGCCAATCACAGCACAGAAACATTACTGGTATCTTTACTTGATATAGCCCGACAGCACCTCAGCAAAGGAAACAAGTTACTAATCATCCAACTCGACCTTTCAGCAGCATTTGACTTAGTAGATCATCTAATACTTCTTCAGACACTAGATGCCATAGGAATAACTGGTAAAGTTCACAACTGGTTCCAAGGCTTCCTTCAAACAAGATCATATAGAGTTAAGTCAAAAGATATTTTATCTGACCCCTGGACAAACCCCTGCGGAGTACCACAAGGATCCCCACTATCGCCCATACTATTCAACCTCTTCATAGCTTCCTTAGGCACTGCCCTAGACGCCCTAAATATAACTTCTTTCAGTTACGCAGATGACATAACCATCATTCTCCCATTTGACATACAAGACCCCAGCTCCAATGAACGCCTGATAACAACACTGGAAACTGTAGAAAAATGGATGAAGAACCATAAACTGAAACTGAATGCAGAGAAAACCAAATTCCTACTACTAGAGAAGGAACAAAAGCAATCTATAACAGAACTCGAAGTAAATACAATCAAATATCCCATACAGAGCACTCTAAAAATTCTAGGAATACAATTAGATAGATGCTGCACTATGCAGACACAGATACACAAAGTCATACAGAAGGCATTCTTCACCATGCGAAACCTAAGAAAAATAAGAAATTTCTTTACCAAAGAACACTACAAGATCATTGT
This sequence comes from Geotrypetes seraphini, assembly GCF_902459505.1. NCBI lineage: Eukaryota > Metazoa > Chordata > Amphibia > Gymnophiona > Dermophiidae > Geotrypetes > Geotrypetes seraphini. The sequence goes on from NC_047085.1 coordinate 372,408,096, forward strand.
ACAATCCCTCACACTCAGTAACTTGGATTACTGCAACAGCCTCTACCTAACATGTCCTAACAATATGATAAAACAACTACAGACCGTTCAGAACACTGCCATCAGACTCATCTACTGTCTCAGCAAATTTGACCACATCACTCCTGCCTATATAGACTCTCACTGGCTTCCGATAAAAGCAAGAACTCAATTCAAGTTCTATTGTCTGCTGTTTAAGATAACCCATGGAACTGCCCCCTGTTACCTAAACAACCGCCTAAACCGCTACCTCTCATCCAGATCAAGAAGAACTCAAAACCTATTCACCTTCCCACCTAATAATGGAACCCGTCTTAAGAAACTATACGACAGCCTTCTAGCGACACAGGCAGCAAAAATTGACCCCACAATCACCAAACTAATAATCAATACAACAGACATCAAAGTGTTTCGAAAAGAAATCAAAACATTTCTATTCAGAAAATACGTCATTACCAACTAATATCCTCCCTTTATGCACAAGCTCTCCCTCTATAGAATAACACATTAATCAATTCTTAGAACCTTTCCTATCATACATACTCTGATTCCTATATAAACATTTTCCACACTATCCAATAAACTTCTTATGTCTTTATTAGGTAATTTCCAATCTGTAAACCGTATATACTGATATTCTCCACTATATTCTCTTATCACTTGATTCCCTGATATGTAATTTTCATAATTGAATCCCCTACCACACCATGTAATGTACATGAATCACTGTTATGTAATTTATCTAGATAATCTTTATTACGCAATTCTTTTGGTAATGTCCAAATCTCCTATAATTTATATTCCGCCTTGAACAATATATAATGTATAATGTATTCAAAATTAATTTTCCTATGAACTGTTTTCCTACCTTCTTCTACTCTATGTTTATAACCTAACTAATTTATTTTTCTCAAGTACTTTAGCAAGAATGTGAGCCTTTGGGACAGTCAGGGAACTCTAAGTACTCTCTCTTCATCTTAATTAATCTTACTTATTGCATTTCTTCTGTTTCTACTGTAAACCGCTTAGAACTTCACGGTACAGCGGTATATAAGAAATAAAATTATTATTATTATACTACTCGTATATGTGAAACCAGTTTTACACATATACCGTTTATACTCATATATAATCTGAGATTTTTGGGCAAAAATGGCCCAAAAATAGGGGTTTTGGTTTATATTTAGATCCACCTTAAATCCTGGTAAGATGAGCTGGGATGGGGGCTATCGCTCCCTCCCCCAAGGTGAGGTGTCGGGTCCAGTCCCAGCTGTCAGCCGACTATAGAATCACTGTGCACCCCCTCCCTCCCTCTCTCCCTTGCAGAAGCAGTGTGGGCCTACCCCCAGGCATACCTTAATCATTGGTGATCCAGTGAGGTGAGTCGGAGCAGGAGCAATCCTCTTAAGCTCATGCCTGTGCAGTCATGCTGAAAAAATGGCTGCCGTGAGTTCACTAAGCAACCTTACGAGACCAGCAGTCTCATGAAGTTCCCATGGGAACTCGCGGAAGCCATTTTTTCTTTCTTTTTTTTAAATCTGTATTAATTTTCCAAAGCTAACAAAAAGTGCAAAACAATATACATACATATATTAATAATCATAATAAGCACTTATAATCAATCAATATCAATACAAAAAAATAAAAACCCCTCTCCCATCCAACATTTTCCATCAGGGGAGGGGCCTAAGACAACTGGGCCAATTCCAGTTGGCCCAGGTGCCTCAAGCCCCACCTGTGGGCGGGGTTTGAGCCACCTGGGCCAATCAGGCCCTAAGGCCAGCCACTCCGGAGATGGCTGGTCTGTTGGACCGACGGGCTTGGCACCCGTCCGTCCGACCAAATATTTTTAAGGTACGGGGAGGGGGTGGGGGGGTTGGCAGGTCGGCGGGGGGGGCAATAAGGGGTTCGGGGGCAGTCGTGGGGGGTTGCGTCGAGGGCAGAAGGGCCTGGGATCCCTCCTGCCTGTATTTTAGTGGGGGGTGAGGGTTAGGGGGTGTCCCTGGGCCAGGAGGGCTTGGGCTCCCGCCTGGCCCCATCGGACTTGGCGGGGGGGGGGGGGTTGGGAATCATGGGCAAGAGGGCTTGGGCTCCCTCTTGCCCCAATGTCATCGGGGGGGGGGGGGGGTCGTGGTTCGATGGGGCAAGAGGGCTTGGGTTCCCTCTTGTCCCGATGTTGTTGGTGGGGGTTCGCAGTTTGACAGGGCAGGAGGGCTTGGGCTCCCTCCTGTCCGGATCAATGTAGGGGGGGGGGGGATTCTGTAACCGGTGTTGTTTTTGACAGACACTAAATTAGAAGAAGCCAGTGGCAGAGTTTTGAAAAATTCAGCCATCCTGTGCCACCTATAGCAATGCCTATAATTCTTGTCACTTTACGCACTTTTATTTGATTGCATTGGATTGGATTGAATGTATTACTTGATATACCATATAGCACAAAGTATTAAAACAATGTTCAATTAAATTTTTTTTAACAATAGTGAAGACAAAAAACAACTGTAATATAACTGACTACTCAGCCTTAACTGTACTCTAAATACTAATTATTGAACAGTCTGCCTAGCAGAAGCTCGTGTTAAAAATCCAAGTCTTCAGTACTTTACAGAAGCCCAAATAGCTGGTAGCATTACTAACAGTGATAGCCACTAAAGGTCCAAGATAGCAGAAAGCTCACTTCCTAGTCAGAGCAGGAACAGTCCCAATTCACTCTTGTCTGCTTTCAAAATGGCTGCTTTGACCAGTAATGGTAGTCTCGCTACAATGGAGCAGGCCTAAGCAGGAGCAACTGGGGCTCTCTCTCGCTCTGACTTTACTACTAGACCAACAAAAAACTACTTATAGGTTTCTAAAACCACAACTTTCATACTCATTAGAGAGGAGAAATCTCAGTATGTCTGCTCTGATTCAGGTCAATAAATGACCATCAGTGCTTTTTGTAGGTCAAGCTTTCTTTCATCGATGACTCCTCACTGTGAACAAACAGGTGCTCTGGTGTCTAAATCACTAAATTATAAGTGAAACAAACATAAATAAATTTGACGGTGCAGTTAAACACCCTCACTTATCTTAGAATTGTATTGTAGCTACATATCTTTTTTCATTTTAAAAGCCAACATCAAGTGCGACATATTATCAAACAATGTACAAATAAACAGCACTTAATTCCTTCAAACGATATAATGATATAATAAATACATATCCCTTTCCACCCACCCTTTCATACAACATAAAGACAATCAAGAGTAACACTAATGATCAAGACAAACAAAATTGCGATCAAATAATAAATTAAAGGCATATCCCTTCCCCCCTCCCACCCACCCATCCTGGATGTGTATAATCAAAGGGCTAAAATTAATAATCAATCTTTACAAAATTTTGTGAATGGGTCCCAAACTTCCTTGAATTTCTTATAATGTCCCAATTGTATTGCACTCATCCATTTGTTGCAGTCGTGAAAAGTCAAGCAGCTTTCCGTCTGATAACACATCATCCAATGTGCGTATGCCCGCCTGCAGCCAGTGCTTCCATAGGATCTTTGACTCGCCAATTTGAATCTTGGAGTTCAACTATAAGGACTGACATGTGGATAATTGAATCGGAATAGGTATTAAATTATTAATACATTTTAATGTCTGCCATGCAGTGAATAAAATTCTATTATCCATATAAATTCTAGGGAACATGACACAAACGCAATGGGGACAGAAGTTACCATTCTAATATTAACCAATCTGGAAGATGTTCTAAGACCTCAGGAAGGATCCAATACACACCCTGTTGCATTATGAAAGCTTGATGGTATTATTCGAGTTTCCATAATACAGAGTCTGCTGTGAAAACAAATCTTTCCTAGCCAGTTGTGAGGAAATCTCATTATATTTGTGCTTAGCTTTCAAAAGGGCCTGCAATGTACTGTGCTCCCATTTTGATGCCAATTGTGATTCTAAATTCAAAATAATTTTTTCCACATTAGAAAATTCCAATTTTAGCTGTTTTCTAGCATGTGCCGAATAAGAAATTATTTGCCCTCTAGTTGTAGCTTTGAAAGCATCCCATATTGTTTCCAATGAGATTTCCTCCGAGGTATTGCGTTGAAAATACTCATTCATATTTATTTGCATTTCCTCAAGAAAGTTTGAATCTGCCAGCAATGCATTATTGAATCTCCAAACAAGTCTAGTAGAATCTTTTCCATGAGACTGAAATTCAATCCAAATGCCAATATGGTCCGTCAAAAGAATTGGATCTATGTTGGCCTTTGTAACCTGTTGAATTAGAGTATCAGAAACAAAAATATAATCAATTCTGGAAAATGATATATGCACTTGAGAGCAAAAAGAAAATTCCCGAGCATTATAGTGAAAAAGCCTCCATATATATCTTTTAATCCACATGAGTGCACCATATTATCAAGACCCAGCGACTTTATTTGCTTACTAGGCTGTTTGCTAATATTGGATCCATGGCAGCATTAAAATCACCAGCTACAATTAATTTATTTGTAGCCAGTGACAGAATTAACTGTTGGAGTTTTGTAAAGAAATCAGCCTAATTGTAGCTACAATACAATTCTAAAATAAGTGAGGGTGTTTAACTGCACCGTTAAATTTATTTTTGTGTGTTTTACTTATAGTTTTTCGTTTGAAATCCAGAGGTTTTGTTCCTTAAAAATTTTTTGATTTAGTTTACTACTAGACCACCAGGAACTCTAAGATAGGCCTAGGGGAAGGGATCTATGGGTGGGCAGGTGGATGAGAGAAGAGGTGTTTGGAGAGCTTCATGAGGGGGGGGTCTAATCCTGATTAAGAGGGATGAGAGTGGCAGAAGAGAGGAAGTGGAAGAGCCTGGATTAGTGGTCATCAGATAAACTGAAATGGCTCATACCCCCAAAGTCGAATAATTGGGACTCTACTTAACTCTAGCTTAATTCTCAATTTTCACGACTACTGTGCCATTTGCTATCAAGGTAAAATGTAACCATTATTTCTTCTTTCTTCCTTAGGAGTCAAGCCATGGTCCAATGTCATGGAAATTCTGGAAGAAAAGGATGGAGTAGATACAGAGCTGCTTGTTTATGCAATGACATTAGTGAATAAGGTCCGTATACATCAAGGAGCTAGTCAAATTAATTATTTTCTCTCTGTATATACATATTTAACCAGATGAGTCTGGCTTGATGTACTGATGAAATGTAGTGATGAAATGTCTCTACACCACTGTACTACATCCCACTTACTTCTTACAATGAATGTGCTCTATCCCTACCCCTTCGAAAGCCATTAGGAGGTGGTACAACAGCTTTTTAAAAAGTCTGTTAACATGTCATGCTCTGTCTCCTGTCTAAAAATATTTGGGTTAACCAAAATATGGAGGAAAAAGCCTCTTTATTTGCAATGAGCACTACATCCGTGTTTCATAAGATCCATCACTGGCATAAGAAACCTCCACCATCCAGTTAACGCTCTGTACAACAAAAATATTTACAAATTTCTTTTTGTAATTTTAGAATATAAAAACATCTTTTCCACAATTTTTATCATTTATATTTCCATTTTATAATAAGAACAGCCTTTTTCATAACATTTAAAAACTTCTTAATGATAGTGTCCTCATCTGAAACTCTACCTAGTAAATAGGATCTCCAAGAAATCCAACATCCGCATAAGTTTATTAACAATTACCAAGACTAATGGTGGGTGAAGCAAAACTAAACATCAGTGAGTAGAATCCCAAGGGCTGGACCACCCTCTCACTCTCTATTTTCTCTTTAGTTACCGTTAGGCCTATTTCCGTTCGCCTTTGCTCGCTCATACAAACCCCTTTTATTCTACACATTCTATGGGCTGGATTCTTCTCATGTGTCCCTCCAGACCTTCTTTAATTTCCTCTAATAAGGCTTATATTTTGGACAACTTATCTTCAGTTACTGCAGTACAATTTCTGGTGACTTCTTCAACTATCACGTCATGTAATGTAAATGTAGGGCGTGGTGTCCCTGATGACATCTTGTTATCCTGTTGTGAACGCAGGCACCAGAATATTTCTGGCGAGAATTAAAAATTTTTTTTAGCAGCGCTCAGGTTTTAATTTTACCTTCTTCATGAGCATTTCAATCAGCAATCAAAACCCCTGATAAAGGCTTAGTCCAGCCGAAACACGGACCATGTTTGAGCCGCACCACATGCTATCCAATTTCCAACTGCCTTCACAGTTGTTCTACATTATATGCATCATGTCGCTGGATATACAGATTGTAGTATTGACTTTTATTGCATTGTGTCTATTAAATATTTTTATATATCTATATTTTTAATGTTTTAATACACTTCTCCCTCCGTATTTGCGGTGATAGGGGATTAACAGAACAGCGAATGCAGAAAAATCGCAAATAACTTTTTCATATGTTATTCGCGGTTTTCTATTAAAAACCATCGTGAATATGGTGAAACCGTGAATAACATGGTGGGAGACCAGGCCTGTTCCTGAAGGAGAGGCAAAACACGGTAAAGATTTTTCTATGCAAGCTGATGTAATTTGAGGGGAGGAGCCAGGAAGCTAAAAACCTCGAATAATTGAAACCACAATTTCTGAAACCGCAAATATGGAGGGTGAAGTGTAAACTTTTCCTGCATCATTCAAAGACAACTGTTCCACCTTGTTTGTTGTGGATTCTCCTGTTATAGTGTGGACCATAGGGCTTCCTTTTTTGTTTTTGCTTTCGCTTTGTGAACTCTTATCTCACATTATTCTCGATGGCATGCCTGACATGACTTTTAGTATTAACTGTTATGCCCTGCCTAACCTGTTTCCCCAACTCTCAAGGGTCCTCCAGATATAATTTTGTACGTCTTATGGCTTTCAGGTTGCTATGTGAATAGAATTATTGGAGATCCTTCCCAGATCTGCAAACCTACTCATTGATAGTCACATGGTCTCTCCCACACATGTTTTGATAAAAAGATTTTTAACTTACATTAGAACTTTTTTTTTTTTCTAGTAGTAAACAGAAAAATATGCAAATGGTAACTAAGACATGGTACAGTCCAACTGCACTAGTCATCAATAATACATAATCTAGTACCAGTACAGTTGGTCTTTCCACATCAAACATGTATGACAAAACCAGTACAAACACTTTCAGCAGTAGCTATGCATTCAAAGCATGGAAGAGAAGACAACCCAATGAGCATTCCAATATAGATATATCTAATCTAAGGAGATATATATATATCAATTAGATTGTTGACATGTTGTACTCTCTGTTCCAGAACTTTTTTAAATGCACTAATTGACTTAGCAAATATTAATTTGTAACATGCATTAAAATTTTTAAGGAGCAATAACGAACCGAATGCATGCTAATGAAAGCACATCCCCAATACACCCTAGAAAGACTATAGATTCCTGGATTAACATGCTGTATATTGTGTTAGTGAAACAAGAGAAAACATATCTTTTTGTTTTGCCCCATTATTACGGTAGAGGAAAGGAAACATGAGCAATCTCTTTTGCCTTAAAGTGGAGGAGTAGCACAATGGTTAATGCAGTGGCCTGAGAACCAGGGAAACTGAGTTTGATTCCCACTGCAGCTCGTTGTGACTCTGGGCAAGTCACTTAATACCTCCCCCTCCCCCCATTGCCCCAGGTACATAATAAATATCTGTATATAATATGTGAACCACTTTGATTGTAACCACAAAGAGTCAGTATATCAAATTGCACCCTCCTTTATTTTGTCAGTTGATATGTGATCAAGATGCATGATACCTTATTTATTTTCCTAGCCATATTCATTTTATCATCTTTGAAAGAAGAAATTGTTGTTGTTTTGTATTGCTGTGTTTTGGTGGTGTTTGCAAATGCCTGTAAAAGTTTGCTCTTTGACTCTCAGACGCTGGCAGGGCTTCCAGATCAAGATTCCTTCTATGACGTGCTGGACTGTCTGGAAGAGCTCGGTATTGAAGCTATTTCACAGAGACACTTGAACAAGAAAGGGACCGACTTGGACTTGGTCGAGCAATTTAACATTTATGAGGTAACGTAACATGACCTGTTTTATGCATCTTACAGCTTGTGTACACATCAAAGTGATCACTCCCCCCACCCCCCTCATAAACCCTGGAACCTGGGTGGAGCTGAGCTATCTATTATAGTTTAAAGAAGAAAACATCTGGTTGCTGTGAAAGTATTATACATAATATGTGACCAGTGTGCTAAACATTTGTTACGCTCTGCAGATAAAGTTTACTTATACCTAGAACTAAAGGAGTTAATGTTTTCCTATACATTAAAGCTTTCAAAGTTCAAAAACGTTATTGGATCAGTATTCAAGATCTACAGTTGTCTTTTAATTTAAAATTCAGCTGTGATATATACCTGAAGATTGAGCTCTGGTTGCTTCTTGAACACGGGCCTTGAATATCTGGGTGTAACAGGCATAACTGCAATTATCCAGATAATAGCAATGGGTTCTATATTCAAAATAATTTTAATGGGCAAGAGAAGATCTTGGCTGTTGAAGTTGCCTCTCTGGGGCTAACGGCATTCTCCGAGGACAAGCAGGCATAATAAACTCAAGTATGGGTGATGTCATCAATGGAACCCAGTACGGACACTGCCAAGTGCACTATCACGTTACAACTTTAGGCGATGCCCATACCCCACATGTGCCTGTGCCTTCCTGACCAATGTCAACTCGCGGGACCATCAGTTCTTAATTTTTCACACAGCTAAGAAGCGGTGTCTTTGGTATCTCCTCAGCACATCTAACTTAGAAGTCTGAGGCTACTTCATTCACTACTTCTTGTTCTAGAGGGCTGGGCAAGGGACATTCCAGGTTGAAGCACCCTGCTCCTTCATGTACTCAGCAAGGAATTTTGTTTAATTAGGTCTTGCCTTCCACCTAGCCATGAATCTTTAGTAGGAGTATACAGAAAGCTATTTGGAAGCTACTGTATATGCATTCTGAATCCTACTCTTAGTTGTCATTTCTGTGTGGCAGCTGCCTCTACAGTATTCAAGGAATAGTTATTTGAATGCAAAACTCCATAACATTATTAATACCATTCTATAGTCTTTATAAAGAGTTTGCACAACAGTTTAGAGCAGCTGATTAAGGCCCTATGGTTAAGCATTAGAAACTACTGGACTTCCTTTGCAATCAAAAATTCCAGACATTGTTTTGGCTCCAGAAACAAATCCAGAAGTTGTGTAATCTTTACTCTTCAATTGTGGGCTACAGTATAATGTTTAATATTTCATTTTCATCTTTAATATATTTGATCCTATCTCATATTACTGTTTATGCATTTCTCTGAATGTATGTAATAAAAGTTTCATAAATAAAAAAATATATATATTAGCGTAGCTACTGGAATATAAAATGATCTGAATATAAACCGGTGCTCTGTGCTGTGCTGGTGAAGGGCCTTGAGCATCTACGCATGCTCAAGGTCTGCTGGACTCCTTTTGAGAATCCCGGAGAGGGCAGGAGACAGCAGGCCTTCCAGAGCATCGGGACTGTAAGTGCAATGTCAGTCTGGGGCAGGGGGGAGCGGATAGTGGAGGATAGGAGTGCCAGTCAAGGATAGTAGTGGAGGGGAGTGGAGGATGGCAGTGTTGGACATCTGGAGGGGTGGAAAATAGCAGCGTTGGTCATCAGGTGGGGGAGGGGCAGGAAAAAACCAACTTAATCGAAAGGAAGCTTGAAAAAAAAAGAGACCCCCATTTTTGGCCCCAAAATCTCAGTTTATATAATAATAATAATAACTTTATTCTTCTATACCGCCATAGTCAGATGACTTCTAGGCGGTTCACATCAAAGAGGGCTGGACAATCAGCGAATTACAGAAAGCAAATGGTGAAGGTACAACATATTACACAAGGAAAAGACAGAAGGAAAATATAAAATTTAGTGCGGCTTCTGATTAGGAGATGAAACGGTCAAACAGTACGGTTTTAATTACTTTCCAAAAGGCGCCGTAGGTCAGCCTGGCTCCATTGATGTAGTTACCCAGCCAGGACTGCTGTTTGCTTGCTTGGAACATGTATTCAAGTATAGAACAGTAATACCATTCTAAATTGTTTGGAATTGAAGAATCCCATCTTCATGCAACCTGCCAAGTGGATATGTTATCTGGATAGTTAGCAGAATACATCCAGATAAGTATCTGCCTAGTGTTCGGTGTGCTCCCTATCCAACCAGACTTAACCACTCACCAACTAAAGTTAATTAGATAAAGTTTATTCAGGCAACATTTTGCCATATATAATTGAATCAATGCGTGGGTTAGCGAGATTTTATTCTCAGGAAAGATAGGTTTGCCCAGCTAAACCCCTTTCCACCTAATTAACTGGACAAACCTTTTAATACCAATCTTTTAGGTGACATTAGAAAACTTTTTTATCGATCTCCTGCTGCTTGATGTTCAGTTCTATTTAATCAGCTAGGAATGGTTCTTGGCCAGTTAAATAGCGCTGTTAGCTAACCGTGAGTATTCAGCAGGAGATAGTGGGCTATCTACGCTAAATATTTGTGGTTAGTTATGTTGCGCAATATAAGTAGTTGGCGTCAATATTTATTGGCTGACCAGCTATATTTAGCAGCCAGATAGATCCACATAAATAGGTCTATCTTTGGCCTCTATAAGTTAGTTGGTCAGCTGATAACTATCGGCTTAACCAGCTATGTTTCTAGTGGCCCAAAAAAAAACCCTAGAATTTCCGTGATCGCCGCCATCTGTAGGAGATAGCCAGACTATCTGAGTATCAGGCTCCTAATCTTTTGCAAAAAAGTTGCTATGAAGTTATATAGTTACCACAGAAATAGCAAAGATATCTGCATTCCAAAGATCCAATAGAATGAAATGTCTGTTGAAAGGGCTTTCCTTTCTCATGCAGATGACTCTGAGACATGAGGATGGAGATGAGAATGTTGACCCCCCTCCCAATGGGAGGAAAGAGAGAAGAAGATCAAGTCTTGGTTCCCATGAGCATCGGGGTCTGGAGCGCAGGAGGAGTCGAAGGCACTCTGTTCAGAATGTGAAAAGCTCTTCATCAGCCCCAGCTAGCCCCTGCAGCCAGTCATTCTCTGGTTTCCCATCAACTAATGGACGTCGCATTGAAGACCTCAGTGAAAAGTAAGTGCTTAGTTAACATATTACCAGTATATTCACATGGAACCCTCATGGAACATTATTGAATATAGGTATCAAGATATGCTATAGTTTTCAGATGATCTGACTATGGTTTAATAACGTCTTCCAGGAGATGGTTGGCACAGAAACATTACAAAATATTCTGGCTCAGAAAAACAAAGTCGCAGAGCACGTTCTTGTATTTTTTTTATTTTAGTTATTAAAATGTATCATTCCTATGTGGAGATCAAACAACCTGCAGGCTTGCTAGTGTATTTTTAGCATATGGGCTTTTGAGCACGTCTGCATTTCATCAACCATCAGAAAAATAAATAAATAAAATACTCTTAACCAGAGAGTGAGATCTGTAGAACCAGCCTCTTGTTGTTATTACAGCTACTTAAAAGGATGTCGAGAGAATGCTGCAGAGTACTTTGACAACCGAAGAAGTATGTATATGTCTAGAATATATTTGTATTGAAAAACCTGACGCCTCAGCCCCACCACTCCACCGCTAAAGTTCAATTCAAAAACAGCGGGAGATTTAGTGTGAGAACTTCATCATAGGCTGTCGGGTTTGTTGTTCTCACACTAAATCTCCCGCTGTTTTTGAATTGAACTTTAGCGGTGGAGTGGTGGGGCTGAGGCGTCAGGTTTTTCAATACAAATATATTCTAGACATATACATACTTCTTCGGTTGACATATGTTATTACCAGTCTAGATTACACTTATAAATAAACACTTGCCAATATATCCTTTGCATGCAGAGTACTTTGAGACATGATCTTCCTGCAGCTACGAGTGCTAATAACCATAAGATGTGTGCATCTCATTGGAAACTGTGCTGCTTCTAGTTCTGTCTCATGAGACCGGAAGCTGCTCCATACTCCTTTGGATACATGCATTTTGGGGGGTTTTCCATTTGGTATCTTTTTCTGTTTTCTCTGCTTGCCATTATGAGCCCTTGACCAGGGCTTGAGGCTGAGGTTAAGTTGGATGGTGCGAATGAACCAGCGCAGTTTTTACAGCGCATTCAGTGCAAGCACAGTTGGACAGTGGAACTGCTCTATTCAGTTTCCCGTTGGATGGCTTTGTGCTCCATTTCTTTGCTGATATGGCTAGCTAGAGGATCTATATCATGGTGTAGTTGATTCCGGTTGATATTCAAGGTAATTTCTCTAGGCTAGTAAAAATCCCAGCATGTTTCAGTATTTTCTATTGTTTGTTTGGGGGGGGTGGGGGGCGGTTTCTTGTGGAATGCATCAAGGCTTTTACAGTACCATACTGTCATTGAGAGTTAAATTACTTCAAGCATTTCTACCTTTATTCTTCTTGTTAACATTCAACAATGCCCGTTGACATCTTATATTACTTCTCTGTAGTTGTTTTTTGTCTTTAATTCTGTGGCATCTCCTTGCACATCCAGGGTGGGAAGTAAGGAGGGGGGTGGAATTGTGTTATTGTATTATTTTAAATAAGTGTAGATTATTGAAATAGTATATACATAGTGATTAATCAATGGGTGGGTGGGATAAAATGATTGAGGTGTTGGCCTACCTGGCCTTATGGAAGGTGTTCCTGCGGCTGCCTCTGGTCTCCCGGCTTCGGGGGTAGGGAGGGTGTGTGTGACTGCGGTGGGTGAATGGAGTATGCATGTTCGTTTGTATGGTTTGTGTTGTCTGGTGTGCCTGTTTTCCCTTGTGTTGATGTAGGGGGAAGGGCATGCCATGTTGCCAAAAATAAAAATTATAGAGCCAATGTAGGAGACAGGCTGTTTTTGTTCTTGGACAGTCCTGTAGTTTCTTGCTGTATTATGTTTTCTTGCTGATGGCCGATGTATTCTTTCTCTGGATGCCTTTGTTTGCCTATTTTTTACCTTGCACCATGCTTGTTTCTCTTGTTGACTCTTTAATAAAAATGATTTCCCCCCCCAAAAAAAAAAAAGATTGATTTTGAATATCTGTAAGTTGAATGTGCTTTTCTTGACTTGTTATATGTTCTTATACCTGTGTATTGCACTGTTAATATTTAAAAATTAATAAAGATTTATTTTTAAAAAAACCAAAACATTCAACAATGCCATCACGGAGTGGTCCCCTTGTGCTAGCTCTCTGGGGCACGTGCTCAGCAGCCACGCCCATTTTTCACGGATGAGGCAGGGCACTGGTACACTGTTTACAGTTTTTCACTTCAAGTAAAACCTTCACCATAGATTTCTAACTGGCAACTTATACCACGACCACGTGGCTCGGTGCACTAATTCAATCAAAGCATGGCTTTCCTGAAATAATATCAGTTCCCCTAATTTTCAAAGCCTTACGCAGTACACATTAACCTCCTGCCAGCTCTCCAATCACAGGATGCCTAATTCCTTCACTGAAACCGTAACAGCACCCTTCCCATTACCCCTCCCCCCCCCACCATTTCAGGGAGTGGGAACTCAGCCCACGTATCTAACCATAGCCATCTTTACCTTTCTGCTTTACTTGTCCGCTGTTCACCTCAGTAGCATGTTCTCTCTGACGCGATCGCGTCAGAGGGAACGTGCTACCACGTGGAGAGCGGCCTGCGAGGTTCGCTACAGCCGGCCGCGAACCTCAGCAGGCCATTTTAAATAGGAATGGCAGCGGTAGCGGTTGTTGCGGGAGGGGGGAGTCGGCGACGTGCAGGCCGCTGTAAACAGGAGCGGCAGCGGCGGCAGGACCATGAGCCCTCCTCCCGCCATCCGCTGCCAGAGCCGCTCCTGTCGCCCGATGCAGCTAACTGGCGCATACGCCTCAAGCCGCAGTCAAGGCTGGGGACTCGCGCATGCGCACTTCTTCGGCCACAGACCTACACGCACGGAACACGTAAATAGGAGTGCGCATGCGCGGCTAACTCTTTATTATATTAGATTGTTTGGTATCTGATTAAATAACATGCATATCTAAATCCAAGCTCAGTGCTTTGCATTTTAGCTGGGTTTCTGAAAGGAGAACCTCTCTGGTTTTGAGAGGTCATGTTGTATGATGTGTTGCTTTGGTTTTTTTTATTAGTCTATCTAATTAAAGCTTCAGAAACTATAAAGTTATCTCTTTTTCCAGGACCTGTTCAGTTTCTAAGATGTAGTGTATATGACCAAGGTTTCTTGCTTTCTTTTTTTAAAGAATTCTTATTGTGGTTTGGGTTTGGGGGTAGCTCTTGGGTGTCATACGCTATAAAATCTAAAGCTAGCTACATCTAATTTGCTTAAAATAGTTGATATAGAGCCTTTTTCTACATAGAACATACAGATCAGAACAGAGATATCCAGCATGCTCAGTTATGCTGTATTTTAGAAAAGAATCTGCCAGCTGGGGCTCCTAAAATACAGTATAATCTCGTTATAACGGACTCGCTTATAACAGAACCTTATCTATACTTAAGCCTATCAAAAAAAAAGTCTTCAAAGACTCCAGCTAATCCAGAATACTGCAGCCAAGTTGATCTTTGCAAAACGCAAGTCTGACCATGTCTCCCCACTCCTAGCCATAAGAACATAAGAACATAAGCAGTGCCTCTGCCGGGTCAGACCACAGGTCCATCCTGCCCAGCAGTCCGCTCCCGCGGCGGCCCAAACAGGTCACGACCTGTCTGTATCACCAGAAGGGGCTCCCTTGCCACCTTGGTTTCTCATTTAAGTCCTGTCTTCCTATCGAAGTCCTAACCCTCCGGTCTTGCACATGCACGACCTGGTTTGGTTTCTATACTCATTACCTGGTTAGCTTTCTATACTTGTGTTACATCCCAGCTCCTCCCTCAGTATCCCACGATCCCTTTATCCTTCAGGAATCCGTCCAATCCCTGTTTGAATCCCTGTACCGTACTCTGCCTGATCACTTCCTCCGGTAGCGCATTCCAAGTGTCCACGACCCTTTGGGTGAAAAAAAACTTCCTTGCATTTGTTTTGAACCTATCTCCCTTCAGTTTCTTCGAATGCCCCCTCGTACCTGTTGTCCCCTTCAGTCTGAAGAATCTGTCCCTATCCACCCTCTCTATGCCCCTCATGATCTTGAAGGTCTCTATCATATCTCCCCTGAGCCTCCTCTTTTCCAGAGAGAAGAGCCCCAGCCTATCCAACCTCTCGGCGTACTGGCTCCCAGTGATTTCCAGAATCCATTTCAAATGCTCCTGCCTGGCTTTTTAAGATCATTCACAGCATCCTTCCTCCCTTAATCCCACTATTTTATAACTCCTCGAGTCCTGACTCTACCAGACCCGCCCAAAGGTATAAATTATCCTTCCCCTCTCTACACGGTATTCGCTATGCAGGCAAACTGGGAAAATCCCTTCTCTTCAGAATCACAAGTCTTTGGAATGACCTTACTACCCCGCTGCGGAACCTGGGCTCCCTCCAATTATTCCGCAAGCAACTGAAAACCTGGCTTTTCACTAAAATGTAATTCTATCCCCCCTTACTCTTCTCTTCTATATATAAGTTCATGTAAACCTTTTTTTTTCCTTCTCTTCCTATATTTTAAGTTCTTGTAAACCGTGCCGAGCTCCACATCCGTGGAGATGATGCGGTATATAAACTTAAGGTTTAGTTTAGTTTAGTTTAGTTTAGTATAGTGGATGAGGTCCAGTGGTCCCGGCCATTCGCCTTTATAAACATGCAGAAAATCATCGCATATAGCAGACTTGCATATAATGGACTTTCGGGCAACCAATTTGGTCCTCAGAGCCGCTTTTAGCTGTAGTTTTGTTTGGCTATAACGGATATGCAGGCTCCGCCTACAAGGCACGTGGCATGCTGGTGATATAGTATCAAAATGCAGCCCAGAAAAAAATGACAGAGTATTTTTCTTTCCAGTATAGTACAACATATGCAGCCCCATGAAGTATTTTGTGCGGCCACAGTCGAGGGCGATGCAGTGTTTTCCTCTGCTGCCCCTGGGTGTTTACCGTCTTGCCGTCTCCCTCCTCTGTCTTGCTGCAGCGTTTGTGCATCCCCAGAAACATTTTCTTCGGCCAGTGTGGCCCAGGGAAGCCAAAAGGTTGGACACCCCTGCTTTAGAACATCTTTTAGTGTTCTGGTTTTGCAATCATTTCGTGCCATACCAATGTTTTGCTGAGTTTTGTTATTGATGTTGCCGATATGCTTGTGCAGTGACTGTTGTTCATTAATTGTACATTGTTTCAAGCTGACCTAAATAAAGTTTTAAAAAAATGCAATTCTGGATATAACGGACTCTGGATATGACGGACTGTTTTTCCAGGTCTCTTGAAGTCCATTATAACGAGATTATACTGTACCTCCAGGCGTGCATGTGTATTTGGCAGCATGGACAGCATAAACAACTGTTGAAAAAGTGTCAGAACTTACATGCACAAGTGGTATTTTCACAACTTTCATGTGTAAGTGGCACCATTTCCATGTGTAGATGTCCCATTTTCACAATATCATATTTCTGTTATATGGTTGGTCTGTCTGCTTGTTAAATGTATATATTTTTGATACAGTTTCAGCACTCTGAGATTGTGAGTTCAAATCCCGATGTGACGGAGTATATATTTCATCACAGAGACAAAAGTATTCCCAGATTTCTAGTCAGAAGTTCAGGAAAACAACAAGAGTTTGAAGATAGCCTATTTAGTCCAACTCCAACCCGGGGTGGTACTAGTCAATGTGGAAGACTAGGTGTCTGGTGGTAGGAATAGATTACCCCTATTTCGCTGGAGTGTTGCTTTCCCTGGAGTGTAGCAGAAAAGACTGGAGGACATCTACATTGGATTTGATGAACTGATTTGCATCCTAATTTGCATATAGTTGAACCATAGAAAAAAGGGTTTATTTGATTGTATTTCTTCCCCTTTTTCCCTAATGTACCGGTTTGTTATGTCCCCCTGTTAGTTGTAAGTGTTTAAAACAGTGGTCTCAAACTCAAACCCTTTGCAGGGCCACATTTTGGATAAGTAGGTACTTGGAGGGCCACAAAAAAATAGTTAATGTCTTATTAGAGAAATTACAATTTTGCATGAGGTAAAACTCTTTATAGTTTATAAATCTTTCCTTTTGGCTAAGTCTTAATAATAATAATATAATTTATAGCTAAAGAGACATATGATCAAGAAACTGTTTTATTTTACTTTTGTGATTATGATAAACATACCGAGGGCCTCAAAATAGTACCTGGCGGGCTGCATGTGGCCCCCAGGCCACAAGTTTGAGACCACTGGTTTAAAACATGTTTTAATTTGTATAATTATTGGATTGTTATTTGCTTAGTAATTCCAGATAAGTGATTTTATAAAATTTTATTAAACTTGAAACTTGCATGCTTTATGAGGAAACCTATAGCACTGGTTGGATTTGCAATAAACACACCCTTAATTAATCTACATTGGATTTGATGAACTGCATGGTAATCTATTCCTACCACCACACATTTAGTCTTCCACAATGACTAGTACCACCCCGGGTTGGAGTTGGACTAAATAGGCTATCCTCAAACCCTTGTTGTTTTCCTGAACTGTTCCTGTCATTCAACCCTAACAGACTTGGAGCTCCTTCACCAAGAGAACCATCTTCACTTGGCTGGTGGACTGTATCTCCTTTGCTTGTGCTCGGGCTGGGCTGACACTTCAAGGCTATGTCACAGCACATAAAGTTTGAGCAATGATGATTTCAGTAGCCCATCTATGTTTCAGTCCTATTGAACTCCAAAAATTCTTATGTAAAGCAGTCGCCTGGTCCTCAATTTACACCTTCACATCCCATTACTGTTTGAAGAATCATTCCAGACGGGATAGTTGGCTCAACCAAGCAGTCCTACAAAATGTATCCTCTACTTCAGTGATTCCCAACCCTGTCCTGGAGGAACACCAGGCCAATCGGGTTTTCAGGCTAGCCCTAATGAATATGCATGAGAGAGATTTGCATATGATGGAAGTGATAGGCATGCAAATTTGCTTCATGCATATTCATTAGGGCTAGCCTGAAAACCCAATTGGCCTGGTGTTCCTCCAGGACAGGGTTGGGAACCACTGCTCTACTTAAATGCCAACTTCCTTCTAATCCTTTTGGTTTTGCCAGGCTTGTGGTAATTGTCAATAACCCTCTTAACAGAAGCATGATCATGGCAGGTTGGGAGTCCTAAATGTGAGAATATAATGCTTACTTGTGCTCGGAGAAAGCAAAAGTTACTAACCTGTAGCAAGTATTCTCCAAGGACAGCAGGCATATATTCTTACAACCCTCCTACCTCCCCTAGTTTGTTTCTTAACTATCTTACTGAACTGCAGGAGCCATAAACCAATGTTGGGTGGGAAGGCACCAGCACACATACGATATGGGTAGTCAAATTTTTAAAGTGACAGTATACTTTTTCACTGTCTGTGCTGGGTTCTGTGGATGTTGTCTTCCACATGTGAGAATATATGCCTGCTGTCGTCAGTGAACACCTGCTACAGGTGAGTAACTTTGTTATAATAGTGCACTCAGACTCCCGATGCAGGCATATTTGCTGAAACATGGTTCATGTCGATTCTTGCATGCTTTATGAGGAAACCTATACCATTCGTTGGATTTGCAATAAACACACCCTTAACTAATGTTTGTCTCCTTGGATGTCCCTTTTACTTTAGGCCGTATTTTTTTTTTTTTGCTTGACATTATACTCTCCCTTACATTCCTTGCTAGCATTACTGATATGAGATAAACAGTGGCAGGCACTGTTATTAGCAGGGAGCAGGCAGGGAGCAGTGGTGATGGATATCTTACAATGCTGATAAACCACATCCAGCTCTATTGTTTTCAAGGATGTCCTAAAACTGTCATAGCAATTGCTTGCTTCCAAAAATGACATTGCCTTTCAGTTTGCTAGAGGCTCTGGAAGAGATGCTACTGGCGTTGGCAGACATCAAGTGCATCTGCTTCCGCATATGCTTCTGGTTATGTATAACATATGCTCAATGTGAATAGCGGCTGCCAGGTTTGCCCCATTCACATGATATGTGCAAAGGCAGTTTATGGCAATGCTCTTTTTGCATCACAATACTTTATATATATATATATATTCCATGCTGTAGATTTGCAAACCCCAGGCTTAACTGTTAATAATTTATATGAAGTCCCAGTCCTTTGCTTTGTATTCAGGAGCAGTGTTGATGAATCCCACAGTACTCCTGATGGATTGCAGGATTGGTAGTATTGGTGTTTGTGAACGAGATAAATTTTTTTTTTTTTTTTGCGATATTTTGTTCTCAAACAGAGCGTTCACCAAAATGATAGATGTTCCGAGTGGTGATAGTGAGTGCTTGACATCTGCAGCAGTGGGTTCAACTCAGGCCGCCTTCTTGGGCAGACTGAATGGACCATGTGGGTCTTTATCTGCCGTTATTTACTATGTTACTATGTTCCGTCACAATCTTTATTCTATTTACTATGGGGCTCATAATCGAAAGAGAAAAACGTCCAAAAACCGGCCTAAGTCGGCACTTGGATGAACATTTCTCAAAAACGTCCAAGCGCCGAAAATAAAACCGGGTTGTGGACGTATTTCTAAACGACCTAGGCCTTCATTGTGCCGCTCAACGTCCAAAGCTAAACGGGGTGGTTCGGGAGGCGTGTCGAGGGCAGGAGTTGGGCGGGACATGGGCTGGCTTAGACTTAGTCGTACAGCATGGAAAACCGAAAGTTTTACAACAGAGCTTAGACGCAACTTGGACGTTGTGACTTAGACCATGTAAAACATGGTCTAAGTCACAAAAAGCCATCTAAACTCACCAGATAAGCACTGAAAACACATAACACAGACCCCACACACTACCCCAGTGATCACCAACCCCCCCCCCATAAAAAGTTTATTCACAACTTTAAATTTCAGCCTCCAGACCATCATCATCTGGCCACCTGGCATAGGAAAGCCTTGTTGTCCAGCCCAGAGGCAGCTTAAGTCATCTTGGGGGTGGGTTAGGGACCCATAGAAAAAAGGACCCATGCCCTTAAGCCCTTGTAATGACTGCATTGATACTTAAACATGTGCACTCCTCTATACACCCCCAAAACCCTTTTTTACTGGCATTTAAGTGGCTCCTGATCCTGAAGCCATAAGGGCTATTGGGGTGGTAGATAAGTGGGTCTAGGGGATTCTGGAGGTGGTTTGGGGGGCTCACTGTCACCTATAAGGGAGCTGTAGTTAGGTGAAGCCATGGCACCCTTTTTGTAAAGTTCACAGCAGTGCCCTGTTAGGTATCCCACTATTTAGGTGACATGTCTGGGTGTGCAGTCCATCACTTTGCAGACCCCTCCCATGTCCACAGGGCTTGTTCTAGGCGTTTTGGACTTGGACGGAAATGTGGTATAAAGAAGGACGATTTAGTGACTTGGACGATCAGATCGGCAGGATGTATAATTAGACGATTTTCGAAAGTAAAAAAAAGTTGGACATATCTTTCAAAAATGTGTCATAGGCTCTTTTTAACCTTGGACGACTTGCGAGATGGATGTAAATGGACTTAGACGTCACTTTCGATTATGCCCCTCCATTTACTTAGCTATAAGCTACTGTACCTGAATGCATTATAATTATTATTTATTGATTTGTTATACTGCCGATACCAATCAAGAATCTAAGCAGTTTACACACTAAAACAAATAAGTCAGTTAGAGCGTTGTAAGTATATATAATTGTTTTAGAATGCTATCCTCCTATCAAATTGAAAAAAATGTAACGTGTACTTAACTTTAAAAACCTTCTTTGAAAAGTCAAGATCTAGTTTTTTGCAGGCAGTCCTTCTATCAAATTGAAAATTATGTCTTACCTGATCATTTTCTTTCCCTTAGTCACAGCAGATGAATCCGGGGTCTCACCCCGATGGGGCTCTTCCGGTCCTGTCTCTCCATGTCCATTTTGTAGGTAGTTGACACTTAACACCCTACTGATAGCTGGGTATAGTTTTGTTTGATTAATGTGGTTTTTTTCTGTGAGGAGGAGGTTCACTGGTGGTGGTGGGGTTTTGCATTGTATGGTTGTTTCTTCTGCTTGGTTATACAGAATACTGAGTGACCAGGGAGCATGCCGTCCTATATATCTCCAAGGATGTGTCTGCTGCAACTAAGGGAAAGAAAATTATTAGGTAAGACATAATTTTACCATACATAGAGCCGGATGGTCTGGCTTTTTTAAAACTGGCATTTCTTTTCTTCCTACTTTTTCTCTGCAACTTAATTGGAAGTCATCTGGGATCTGGTACCATGATCCTTCATTTGTATAGCTCAGAAATTCCTCGTCCCCCTCCAATAATTTATAGCGCCCGCCTCCCAAACAACCAACTGGGCCAAGGGCCATGTAGCCATATATGATGAAGTCCCAAATATTAGGTTCCTCACGAAATAGACAATAGTATGAAATTCAGCTGATTTTCTCACATTATGTTCAACTATAGCCACTTGAGCTGAGAGGATAAGCAACAAAACGACAGATTCTTTATATCTGAGTCCCAAGGACAGAGTAGACTGCACAGTTTATTGTCGTCTGATCTAGGAGCTGGCACCGTTCAGTTTGGTGAAAACATTAGTTAGACGTTATTGGCTTTATGACAGCAGCAGCCTGTGAAATAAACTGATTGCTTTCATGCCTTATAAAGACCTCTCTCGGAGGGAACTTTTTCGATTTGTATTTATTTATCTGCAAGGAGTTTAACAAGATTGCTTTCCAGTGCTTAGCAAGTAAGGAACCAGCTTTCCTGCTGGAGGAATATTGCTTTAAAATGAAATGGCATAAGATGAAATTAAAAAAAAAAAAGAATTAACAAAAACCTGAATAATCTGATGTAATCTTCAAGTAGAATAGCTAACCAGCAGACTAAGCCAGGTTTCACAAACAGTGATCCACATTTGCCATACTAAAATATTTAAATTAATATCAATTAACATGAGCCAAATATTTTGCATATTGTGGCTACATCTTCTAAATAGTCCAAGCAAACTGGAGGCAGAGAGTTTAAATGGCTTGCTAGGGTCTCCCAATGAGTGTTGGAGACAAAGGGTAATAGCGGAGTCCCTAGATCTGTCATTTTGTGCTCTAACCACTGCACTAGCCAATTTGCACATTTGGGATTTGTGTTAATTTGAAACAAATGTGGGAATATATTATTTTCATGTTATATTTTTAACCCAAAATGATAGAAAAACAACCCAAATTTAGATTTTTTTTTTCTCCTGTATTATCAATATTGTGTCCAGAACAAACAAAGGGGAGAACCAACAAGTTCTGCAGTGAAGAATGCAAAACAGGAACAAGGAAAACTGTAGAAACACGTACAATGATGCAGGCTAAATTTATTGTATCAAATAATAAAATGCAGTTGAAAGCATATTTCACTTCTATTCTTTCCTTTTTGGGTATCTTCACCTTTTCCTGTTATTATTTTGTGTCAGGTTCACCACTCATTTTAAATTTACTTGCTTGATATATTGGTTATTAATTATGCTTTTTTGGATGTTTTGTTTTTGGTTTTCATTTTTCATTTCTCATTTTTTAATTCTAAGCACACACCTTTGCCACATTTTCTATTATAAAGTTGTTCATAACTGTATATGTTACATATATGTATATTTTATTATTAAGATTGTGTATATCCTGAGTTTTTTATTTTGGTTTATTAGGACCCCTGATGAAGGCATGTTAACTGAAACACGGACCGTGTCGGGTCCTATGGTTTGTTTTTAAGGTGGTATTATCAACCGCATTTTATTATTTGATACAATAAATTTAGCCTGCATCATTGTACGTGTTTCTACAGTTTTCCTTGTTCCTGTTATCAATATTGTGCACTATTGATCACTAGCCTGCTTAATATTGTCTGTGGAATCAGCTTCCAGAGAATTTGTGTGCTACCTCCTCTTTTTCAACTTTTCAATGTTTTTTAAAAGCCAATTATTTTCAGATAGCTTTCCAAGGTTCTTTGGCTGACTGAGTTGCTGGGCCGGCTGAAGGCTTCTCTGCATCAGCGGATAGGGGAGGATAGATGGAAACAAGTTACTTTGCTCTTACCTGTTCTTTATTGTAGTATATGGTGTTGTTTTCACTGTTTTTTTTAAATTTTAGTTGTTTGTACTCTGCTTGAATGGACTTGGGGCTCCTATTACAAAGGTGCACTAGTGTTTTTAGCGCACGCACAAGATTAGTGCGTGATATAGCGCGCTCTAGCTGAAAAATTACCGCCTGCTAAAACCGCTAGCGCACCTTTGTAAAAGGAGCCCTTGGTGTCCCTAAGCGGTTAATCAGATGTAATAAACCTGAACCACTATTTATCAGTAAATTTTACAAAGCCGCGGTAACCATTCCTGGGTGGCAAGTGTGATGCAGCCCATTCAGTTCCTATGGGCTGCATCTCATTTGCCGCGCTAGGACTCACCGCTGCAGCTTTGTAAAAGGGGTCCAGTATTACGCAATATTGCCTATTGTCTGAGCAGTAAATAAACACTGTTGAGCACCAGGGTGCGCTATCTGAGTAGTAGGCAGTACGGATGGCATTGCCCTGGAAAGGGGAGAGTGTGGCACAGTGGTTAAAGCTAAAACTTCAGCACCCTGAGGTTGTGAGTTCAAACTCACACTGCTCCCTATGACCCTGGGCAAGTCACTTAATCACCCCATTGCCCCAGGTGCATTGGATAGGTCAGTGTATCGCAATCTGTGTGCCGCAGCACACTAGTGTTCCTCACAAGATTCTAGGTGTGCCACCATATGCCAGGGAGGAGGAGAGGCACAGCAACGGCTGACTGCCAACAGGACGTGGCTCTAGCGGCAAGAGGCACATCCTGTAGGCCAGGGGTAGGGAACTCCGGTCCATGAGAGCCGTATTCCAGTCGGGTTTTCAGGATTTCCCCAATGAATATGCATTGAAAGCAGTGCATGCGAATAGATCTCATGCATATTCATTGGGGAAATCCTGAAAACCCGACTGGAATACGGCTCTCGAGGACTGGAGTTTCCTACCCATGCTGTAGGCAGTCAGCTGGCACCGGCGCCAGCACCAGCACCACTCCTCCTCCCTGGTGTCTCTCCTCTCCACACCTTTCAGCGGGCCCCCCCCCCCCCACTGGTATCTCAGGGCCCCGTCTGGAGGGCCCCCACGCATGTGCGGATGTTGACATGATTATATCATGCTTGTGCGTGACGCCATTGCGTCAACGTCCACGCACTTCCGGATGCCCTCCAGCCACAGCCCCCAATTGAGTGTGTCGCGAGAGGCTTGCAAAGTTTGCGAAACATTGTGAGCCCCCTACACCCAGGACAGACAGGGGAAAATGCTTGAGTGCCTGAATAAATTCACATAAACCATTCTGAGCTCCCTTGGGAGAACAGTATAGAAAATTGAATAAATAAATAAAAACCCAAGGGAAAGCTAAACCAAACAAATATTTGTGGCCTGCATACCAACACAGTCCAGACCACCATAAAACCAAAAGGCCTGTTTGTAGCACCTCTTCTAGGTACATTTTATAGACAAGAGACTAACTCAAGGGCTCTTTTTACAAAGGTGCGCTAGGGCCTTAACGTGCGCAATAACGCGCGCTCGCCACTACCGCCTCCTTTTTAGGAGGTGGTAGATTTTCGGCTACCGTACGCTATAGCTTGCGGTAATTTTGTGCGCGCACTAAAAACCCTAGCGCACCTTCGTAAAAGGAGTCCTGAGTCTCACAATCCTCTTCAAGATCTTGAAATGGAATCTCTGATGGAGAAAAGGAATTCCTTACTTCAGGGCCCAAGGTCTTGAAGTTCACGGAGACACTTCAGACCAGATATTGTGTTCCACCATAAAAGAGCTACTGATAAAAAGTTTCATGAAATCAAAGAGTGCAAATGATAAAGGTTTCAGTTGCAGCTCGCAGTATGCAAGTTCAAAAAGGCTGAAAAGAGATTAGATCTTTTATTCCATACACTTCTGAGACACCCTCTTTGCTTTCCTTTGAACTGTGGTTACCCCATCATTCTAAAACTTGGCACCCAAATTTACGTAAATTTACAGAATATTAGCAATTATTTGGGAGATGGATTAAAAACAGTTCAGTAAATTAGAGTCTGAGTATGTTAACTCTGCACTAGAGAATGACACGGTAACAAAATTCATCACCATTCCCGTCCCCGCGGATAACCACGGGAAATAATCCCATGTCATTTTCTAGTGTCTATTTCATCCTCTGTCCTTCTACACCAGCTTTCTTCAGAGCAAAGCTTGCAGGTCAGTGGTTGTGGCCATTCATACTCTGATTCTTCCCTCTCTCTTTAAAGAATGACATGAAGATGGTTTCCCCCGGTTATCCGCGGGGACGGGACGGTGATGAATTTTGTCACCGTGTCATTCTCTACTCTGCACAAAAGACATTTCAGAACATGCTTCTGAATTAAGCACCTAATAGAATATTTCAGAGTGTATGCAATATATTCCTGTAACTTTGCTCCTTCAAACAGGCAAATTTGGGCTTAAACTGTATATCTGATACAGGAAAAGGGTATTAGGACCCTTAGTGAACCTTCAACCAAATACCCTTTTCCCCTTCTGTTTACTTTCAGGATCTTAATGCCTGCCCTCTCCGAGCACTATCGCCCATACAACAATTCTATTAAACATAAGCATAATTTGACATTGTACTTTTTCATGTTAACCTTTAAGGGGTTGATACTCAGTGTGGTTTAAGCAAGCAGGAGAGGCTGCTGCCTGCTTAAACCATGATGAGTTGGCCAGCAGCCAATATTCAGTGGCACTTATTCTGAATATCAGCATAAAAGGCAGTTCTAACTTTGTACATTTACAGTAGGTGTGTATGTATTGCACCAAATATTGGCTGAGTTGGCATAGCTTCAAGGTATCGCGGCAAACTCGGATTTCAGTGCTTAAGTCCAGACAAATACTGGCATTGAATATCCTCCTAGTCTAGTTTTGCCAGCAGAGGTCAGCACTTAGGCAAACCCCAACTAAATACTGTATTGACATTTACATGCATGTACAGTAGAATGCCGATTATCCGGACTAACCTCAGCAGAGAGCAGCCTAGATAAAGGAAAATATGGATGATTGGACACACTTTTTTGAACAGAGCACGCATTCTGAGCTTTGCATGTTGAACATTATTTTTTATTTCCAATAATATTGTCAACAAGACATGGGGAAAATACCAAACTCCAGTACAGCGCTGTATTTGCGGTACAAACATTAATATATTTCTATTTAGAAAAGGAAGTAATTCTGAATTGCTTTGATGCTGATTTTGATTTCTGTGCGGCAAG
Organism: Geotrypetes seraphini; assembly: GCF_902459505.1. Classification (NCBI taxonomy): domain Eukaryota; kingdom Metazoa; phylum Chordata; class Amphibia; order Gymnophiona; family Dermophiidae; genus Geotrypetes; species Geotrypetes seraphini. The sequence goes on from NC_047085.1 coordinate 372,434,508, forward strand.
ATTATGTAGGCTTTTCAGACAAAGGAGCTGTAGATTTTGTGGCTCCACATCATTCTCTTCTTGGTTGGGCAGAAAACATTTCAACGTCCCCTTGCAGAAGGATGTTAGGGTGCATAGGAAGAGGTAACTTTCGGCAGCCCTTACAGAAGCTAAATAATTTATTTGTTGAGGACAAAGGTTGGGATCAAGATTATTTTGAGAGGTCAGGCAAGCTGAGCATCAGACTTTTGACTCCTTGGAAATAAAGTAATCCGCAACAGGTTTTATCTTGAGCCAAACACAATTTTACTGTTGTTAATGAAACAACTCCAAATACAGTTTCATTACATATGGCCAACTATTTACACCAGTTCTCCTCCTCTCCAGCACAAAGTACTTTTAAAAGATGTAAAATACTGTTCCTTGAGTTACAGATGTTACTGAATTCTGTATTGTACTTGATGGAAAAACACACAGCCAGCAATGATGTTAACTCCCAGTAGTCAGATGTAAAGGATCTGCTAACTGTATAGAGCTTTGCTAGAACAGTAAATTAAATTTCCCCCTCTGCCTTAGATAAATCAGTCTTTTAGATGAAAAAGGGCTGAAGCCTGGATGTAATTGCACTGCTTACATAAAACTCGTTCTCCTTCCCTTGCATTTCTCTGGTTTTAGTGGTTCGCCATATCACCACACAATTTGGTTATTCTGTTCCAGAAACTCCTAAAACCTTACTCCAAAAGCAAGTGTCTTGTGTGTCCTCCTTGGTGTAGGCAGGCTGATTTTTTCAAAAATGGAAAAACTGTGGAAGACTTCGGAGGAAAATTAAAATATGGGCTTCTCCATGTTAGATGGCTATGGTCAGAGGCAGGAGAGTACCACAGACAATTTTGGTGGGCAACAGGAGCTTAAATTACTTTAGAGTGTTTTTCTTCTGCCACCTGGAACATCATTCAAGCATAGGGTACCAGACATCTCAATTTTCCCCAAACGGCTTTTCAAAACCCAGCACTTTGTCCAGGTTTTGAAAAGTCCTCCTCAAATCGTGTCGGGCAGGGAGGAAGTTCACAACATATTGCGGGACTTCCTCCCTGCCCGACAAAATCAGATAGCGGGGGGCAAGGCTGGGGGTGGGTCCTAGATGTCCGGAGTTTCCGATTGGAAAATCTGGCAACCCATATTCAAGCATCAAAATCCCACCTTCACTTCTATAGGCCTCTGCAGGTTTCCCCAGATCTCCAGAAGATCTGAGCTTCCAAACAAATGCAGGAACCACAGGGAAAAGCCAATAGGTTAAAAGTTTACAAAAAGGGAGCAACCCAGTAGCTCTAAGGTTGCTTTAAAAAAATTAGAACAAAATGCAGGCACCAACTCCAGGCAACCTGCTCATATGACAAGACACAAGGCACAGAAATTTAGGAACAGCAAGGATAAATTCATGCATTTATTATGTTGAATTTCTCCTAATGTTACACATAGAACTAGTCTCCCTCTGATCTATTTTCCTAGTTTTGATGTGGTGTCATTTCTCCACTGGTTATGCTGCTGTTGGTAATTGAGTTTGGTTACATAGCTCAGATCTCTAGCTCTTCTGCAGTAAATCAGACAATCCCTTAACTTTAAGAACTAAGAGAGGATATCAATGCTTTTAAATATCAGCAGCAGTGGGAGAACAACTGCTTTTATACCTAAGCAGCATTGGGACCAACCGCAACTACCAAGAGCCCATAGACCAGATCATGACAGGAGTGTGAGCTCCACACCTCCTGCAGTCCACTAGGAAGATCAACTGCTTTAACACCTAAGTAGCAGCAAGACCAGCTGCCTATAATAGGAGCCCTTGCCCCGATCCAGCCAGGCATGTGAGCTCCTCCCCCTATATCCTGTTTAAGAGATCAATCTACCTGCTTTAAATATCAGCAGCAGTAGAAAAACAACTGCTTTTACATACAAGCAGCAGCGAGACCTACCGCAACCACCAAGAGCCCACAGACCCGATCCTGCCAGGAGTGTGAACTCCTCCCCCTGCAGTCCATTGGAGAGATCAATCTGCCTGCTTTTAAATATCAGCAGCAGTGGAGATCAACTGCTTTTACACCTAAGCAGCAACGAGACCAGCCACAACCACCGAGAGCACACAGACCCGATACTACCAAGAGTGTTAACTCTTCCCCCCCTGCAATCCGCTAAGAAGATCCTCCTTGGAGCGGCTGGGGCACGGGCAGTGTGTCTGGGAGGGAATGCATGGATGGGAGAACATCTCAGGGGAGGAGACATAGGCATCTTGGGACTGTCGGCCAAGTCTCTTCCCTGAAGAAGCCCTTTCTGGAAACGTCAATCGCTCCTACTAAACTTACTTGCTCCACTTCATCACTTCATCATGCTTCTATTCCTTTCTCTCCTCTCTTCTACCTTCCAAAGTATTTAGATCAATGCTGTCTTGTTAAAATGTTTATTTTATTTTTATTTTTCCTCTAACTCTACTTTTCACTTCTCTATTACCCTCCAGGTACTTTAGTTAGATTGTGAGCCTTCGGGACAGTAAGGGAATTTTTCAAGTACCTTTCTTATTTCTAATCTTAATGTATATTTTCTGTAAACCGCTTAGAACCTAACGGATGTAGCGGTATATAAGAAATAAATTACATAAGAAATAAATTACATTACATTACATTACATACTAGGTAACAGCAGCTTGCAGAGGGTTAAAACATTCAGTGGAAAGGAGCATAATATCATATTTAGCAAATGGGTTCATTGTCTGACCATTCGCATGGCATACTTTTCTAGAGCAGTTTATAAGTGAATTAAGGCTTCTATTTGCTGTATTTAATAAAACTGTTGGTCCTCAGCAATGTGACCCATTGTAATGTTCAACATCTTTTTTATTTTCAAATGAAGATAACATTTTTAAAGCTGTGGTTAACTTGCCATCTTAGGTGCCTTGATGGATTCAGTACCTGTAAACAAATGCTCCTTAGCCTTCACATATCAAATACATAGTAACATAATAAATTTCGGCAGATAAAGACCTGAATGGTCCATCCAGTCTGCCGAACCATTCACGCTCTATAGGTTAATCATTTACTTTAAATGTCACTAGAAATTCACACACAGGGGATGTATATATTTTTAATGGCAGCTGCTGAGCATGAGTTTTTTTGAATATTGAGTGGTTCTATATAGCTGAATGCTCTGTGCACTATCCCCCTAATTCTGTGGTTCTCAGTCCACACCTATCCAGCTGGGTTTTCAGAATATCCACAATATTTATACATGAAACAGATTTGCATGCACTGCTCCCTGGTAGGGTTACCAGATTTTCCCTTTAAAAAAAGAGGACACCTGGCCCTGCCCCCAGCCATGCCCTGCTCCTTCCCCACAGGAACCGCGTGTCTCCTTCCCTGAGCTTGGAGCCATGTCGACGCAATGAGGACATCCATACATGGCCCTGAGCTCGGGGCCTTCCAGAACCTGGACAGACTGCTGAGTTTTGGAAAGAAGGGGACACACTGGATGGAAGTGGGAAGAGACAGAGAAAGACCTGCTGGATGGAAGGGGGTAGAGGACAGAGTTAGTGAAAGACTGGGGAATAAGAGGGCATGATAAGGCAAAGTGAGTGTGTACTGTGGGTGTGTGGGTGGGGGAGGGCAGGGCCATGTTGAGGCCAGAGCTGGGGCTAAGGGTGGGATCATATGTCCTAATTTTTGTCTTCACAATATAGTAACCCCAAGACGGTGCCAACATTTATTCATGTAACTTACAGAATACTGTAACTCCTGGATTCTACAGTATATATGGTACCCAAAATTGAGTGCCAGTATTTGGCACACTTTTATAGCATTATCTTCAGTCAAACATTAAGCTTAAATGCACTTAGCTTTATGTTGGCAAGGGCACCTTCTGACATGTTTTGCCGTCAAGCTTTCTCAAGGAAATGTCCCCGATGAAGAAGTGAGCGCCTATATACCCAGTGATAAGCTGGTTTCTGGGCTGCACTACTGAGGTCGATTTTGGTTAAAAGACCCTTCTATATTGGACAGGACTTTTGAAGTGTTTAATCTATGTTTGAAGTCAAGCTATTACTATTGAATAAGAGAGCCATTGTTGACTGAGCATTCGATAACAATATGCACCCAAATCCCATAGCATGCAGCCCAAAAGAGGATGGGCGGGTCAGGAGCATTCCTACAATTTGCACACAGTGTTATAGCATACCGGGAATGTGTGCCCAAATTGGGCGCCAAGAATTACACCCGGTTTCAGCAGGCTTAAATCCTGACACCCAAATTTGGAAACCAAAATTGGCACTCAATGTTATTCTATCATGAGCACTCATCTGTGAATGTCCATTATAGAACTGCATTGAATGCTGATTTTTTTTTTAAAGCACTGACTTTCACATCAAATTTGTCTATGTCTTGTCTAATACCTGTGCTATTTATATACAGCCCCATTTTGCTTTTTATTTTTATCCTAATTTTTAGCATTGTAAACCAAGCAGATACTAGTTGATGGTCGGTATATCAAATAGTGAATAAACTTAGAAACTTGGAACTAGCCCTAGGTTATACGCTGAAGAGCCACATATAAATATGGCGTAAGTGGGAGCGCTGAGATGTAGGTGTGTATATGCTGATTTAAGCTAGAATTCCATAATGGAAATTTCACATGTAATTGCTTATACGGAGTAGGTGTACAACCTGCTTACTTTTGGCACTCATGAATTACCCTCCTATGCTATTTTAGGCCACCTTTTATCAAGCCGCGTTAAGGTTCTTGTAACGCCTGCCGCTGCAGTAAAAGCTTCGGATGCTCATAGAATTCCTACGAGCATCGAAGCTTTTACTGCAGCAGCAGGCGATAAAAAAAATCCTAACGCAGCTTGATAAAAAGGGGCCTTAAGTTGTTTAGTGTACCAGTTGCTTTTCAATACTATGACTCCAGATTTATTCTAAACTGATCTTCTCTGCAATGCTATAATTCCCTCTGTCCCTTTCCCGCCTGTACTCTTTTGTATTTGATGGACTCGTCTCAATTTCTCTTCCACACCGTCTGTTTCTGTCCCACATCATGTGGTCTGTCCCTGATTTGATCTCAGAGAGGAAGAGCTTCAAGATGAGGAGGAGCAACCTCAGACAGAGCCCAATACAGAGGATGAGGAAGAGGCCGGTAGGAAGGTCAAACACAGGTACCTGGATTCAGTGTTTCCCTCTCCGACCTCACCTCCAATATCTGTGGTTTTCATCTGGTTCACTCATTTCACTTAGAAAGTCACTAGACTAATGTCCTAACACCGTGTATCAAAACTCTATTCCCCATCCCAAATCCCTGTTACTAAATTAACAGTGAAACAATGAAGCAGACCTTAAGGAATGAAATGCACCATCACTAATTCACTACTATAGTGCTCCTCTGCTTCTTCTTCTTTTTTTTAAGGATTTAACAATATAAAATGACTCTTAGAAATATTCACATTGATTGGTCACCCTAGGAGCACCAGTTCAGCAAGCTCAGCCATTGCCTCTTGCATGATTGGATCGTATTCGCTTTCACACATTTACCTTCACTTGGAATTCCTAAGCTAAATAAAAGGTCTCTCTTGCACTTATGCTCGCAAATATGGGGTGCCCTATATTTGGCAAACACTCCATTGCATTTGTTGCGTTTGGTCTCCGTTCCATGGAAGAAGTCAGCCAATTTATGTTATGGGGGGGGGGGGGTAATGAAAAGAGCAGCACTCTCTTTGGTTCTGTTCACAGTGTTAAAATTTGCAACTCAGCAATTCCTGCATATTTTGCCACCCAGGAGCCAACGTTCATGTTCATGCTTTAAGACAAGTAGCACCTCGTTAGAATGTAGCATTGTTACCTAATGTAATAGTATTGGAGCCTTCTCATCAGTGGCATAGCGAGGAGGGGTGGTGCCCCTCCCTCACCCTCTTCTTCACCTCCCTACTGTTTCCTTCCCCCCCCCCCTCCACTGCCTGTATGGCCCCTTCCCTTTTTAATTTTCCAGCACGAACTTGCTGTCTGCATCGTGTCGGCTGTCCCTCTGATGTCACTTTCTAGGCGCGGGACCCAGAAGTGACATCAGAGAGAAGTGACACTAATGCGGGCAGCAAGTTTGTAATGCTGCTTGTGCAGGAAAAATTAAAGAGGTATGAGGTAAGGGAAGGGGTGCCCGTGCACGGCGGGGGGGGGAGGGGAGGCGTGGAAGGAGGGGGCAGAGAGGAGGACAGGTGCCTACAAAGACCACACCCGGGGCAGACTGCTCTCCTTCCCCCATATGCCCCCCCCCCACTACGCCAGTGCTTCTCATGTCACCAAACACTGTGCCCCTAATTTTGGACAAAATGGTTGGCTGAGGCTTTTTCAAGATTTAGGTCCTCTTTCACAAAGGCGCGCTAAGCATTTTAGTGCGTGTTTAGCGTGCGCTAAATCAACGCGTGCACTAACTGCTAAAGCGTCCATAGGATAACATGCACGCATTTGCATTTAGCGCATGTTTAGAGCGCTAATATTTAGCGCATGCCAAAGAGCATAGCGCCTCTTTGTAAAAGAGGGGGGTTAATTTCCATGTGCATCCCGTGAGCATTCTGGGATGCGTTCCAGTTAGTGTAGGGCAGTGGTCTCAAACTCGCGGCCCGGGAGCCACCTGCGGCCCGCCAGGTACTATTTTGAGGCCCTCGGTATGTTTCTCATAATCACAAAAGTAAAATAAAACTCTGTCTTGATCATATGTCTCTTTAGCTGTAAATGACAATATTATTATTAAGACTTAGCCAAAAGGAAAGATTTATAAGCTATAAAGAGTTTTTACCTCATGCAACATTGTCATTTCATTAATAAGACATGAACTATTTTTTCTGAGGCCCTCTCAAGTACCGACAAATCCAAAATGTGGCCCTGCAAAGGGTTTGAGTTTGAGAACACTGGTGTAGGGCTTCCTACTCAACCTGTCAAAGGGATAAACTAATGTCGTGTGGCTATTGCCCAGAAAGCTTTATCATAAGAAGTTGGAACTTGAATGCCATTTCATATTATACAACTGTAAGTTTTCAGTTAATTTTTTTGTGAAATACAAGATGGTAGACAGTTTATTTTTTTTATATACGGATGATTAAAATCTACTAGCAGAGGAAAAAGAAGTCGTCTATTTACAGCCTTTAAAATTACTGCACTTTTGTACAGCATTGCTAATACAGTCTGTACAATTTAAACTTACCACCAGGAAAAGTCACTGACTCATGACGTAGGGCTCCTTTTACGAAGCCGGGTTTTATCACGCGCTAACCCCCACGCTAGCCGAAAAACTACCGCCTGCTCAAGAGGAGGCGGTAGCGGCTAGCGCAGCCGGCAGGGTAGCGCGCGCTATTACGCCCGTTAAACCGCTACCGCGGCTTCGTAAAAGGAGCCCCTATTGTGTGAATTATGTACACAGCTCTCACTGTGTTGGAAAGAAGGCTACTTACGCGTGTCAATGAATTGCCACAAAATACCGAATGGCGGTAAAATGCGCCCCATGATTTGATAGGGGCTAATTTTGTCTGGAGCCACCTAGAATTAGGTGGCAGGAATGTGCGTAAATGAGCAGGGACACAACATATCTGCTCCAAATAAAATCCTAATAGGAGTGAATACAGCATCTCAATGGCCTGTTGACTACAGCATTTCTTCATTTTAGGACTTAGTAAATAGGGCTCTTAATGAAAATAGTAATGATAGTTTAAAACAAGATGAATATAACTAGTTTTTTAGTCCGTTACATTAACGGATGCTAAAATAGATGTGTAGACTTAGGCATTTCTTTCTTTCTTTCTCTTTCTTTCTCCCTGGCCCCGTCTATCTGTCTTTCTTTCTTTCTCTTTCTTTCTCCCTGGCCCCGTCTATCTGTCTTTCTTTCTTTCTGTCTCTCCCCCATGTCCAGCAGCACCTCTTCCCTGCTCTCCTTTCCTTTTACTCCCAATCACACCCCTCTTCCCCCAAGGAAAGCAAGATTGCTCTCTGGGCCCCTTCCCCAGCACACCCCCTTCCCCCCCACCCCACCCCGTCCTTTATCTAAATCAATGCACAATAGTTAACAGCTTCCCCAGCACACACCCTTCACTCAAAACAAAAGGCAAGTATTTTTTCCTGCCCAGCAAACTGCTTTTTAAAGAAAACAACAAACACCCTTTTCTTCAATGTCGGTGCCTTCGGCAGCAAGCGTTGAATGCACATGCTATTACCACGGAGGTGTTCCAGCTGAAAGGGTATTTTGCTCGTTTGAGTACTGCACAATCTTTGGATTAAGTGAGAGCGAGTATGTGGTGCAGTAGCAGTATTTCCCTCCCCTTCCACGTCGTCCCTTGACGGATTTTTTTTTTTTTTAGTGTAAAGGTGCCCAGCGGCTTCTCTCAGGATCCCCGCCTGCCGCGGCTTTGAAATAAACTTCGGTCAGGGATTGAAAGTGAGTCGGCCAGACCGCCCCTTGGAGTACTGCAGAAAGCTCAGTGCAACTCACGATCTTTTGAATTTAGTTGAGTGCGGGTATGTGGTGCAGCAGCGGTATTTCTCTCCCCCTCCACATCGTACCTTGCCGTTTTTTTTTTTTTTTTTAAGTTTAAAGATGCCTCTCAGGATAAAGTTTGGGCCTGGATTGAAAGTTAGCCGGTCAAATCGCGAATGTGGGGCCATTGTAAGCACGGATGCGCACTCCTGCCTGCCACGGACATACAGATCAGGGAACACGCAGGTAGGAGTGCACATGCGCGCTTAGCATTTTACTATATAGAGCTGCTGCATTTGTAGATATTTATGGAAAAAAAAAATTATAATAACCACTGGAGCATAAAGCTTTCCAGTGAAAGGGGAAAGAATGCACAGAGTCGACAGTGTAAGGTGTTTGCTTTGTCTAATCTGTCAGAGATTTATTCTGAGGATGGCTACTCAAGCTAGCTAGTGTGTGATCACAGAATTACGGTGTAAAATCAGTAATGCCGTCATGTTTCCCCAGTCAGACTAAAACTGATATTCTAATTACCGCTATATTTGATTACTTAAAAATTTTTATATAGCGCCCAATCAATAATTTCTAGGACGCTGACATTAAAACATAAAAAGTAATAAGCAGATTACATGAAACAATGGAAAATACAATCAATTACATATAAGAGCACTGTATCAAAAACAGTCACTTCATGGGCTTCCCATCTGTTTCAGACTACAATTCAAACTCCTCTTACTGACCTACAAATGCACTCACTCCCCTGCCCCTCACTATCTCTCTTCACTTACCTCCCGCTGTGTTCCCCCCATGAACTCCGCTCAGCTGGTAAGGCCCTCTTCTCTGTGCCCTTCTCTTCAACTGCCAACTCTGTCCCTTCTGCCTTGCTGCACTGTATGCTTGGAACAAGCTGCCTGAATCCCTACGGCGGGCTCCGTCTCTGGCAGTGTTCAAGGCCCGGTTAAAAGCCCACCTCTTTGAGAGTGTTTTTGATTCCTAATTCCTCTCACCTTGGGTTCTGCATCCCCAACCCTATATGTCATGTTTGTCTGTCCAAGTTAGAGTGTAAGCTCTTCTGAGCAGGGACTGCCTATAAATGTCAAAATGTACAGCGCTGCGTACGCTTTTCAGTGCTATATAAGTGACAAGCTGTAGTAGTAGTAGTAGTAGTTTCTCAATAATCAAATGATTGAAAAATATAGCTTTAATATGTTCCCTAGTAATAATTTTCTATGTGAAGGCTCAAAGATAAAGGGGCTGATTCTATTCACAGCGCCTATATCGGACGGCGCCTAAATAAATGGTGCACTCTGAGTGTAAGTCACACTTAGACGCCATTTACAGATTCATGGCTATTGGTGCCTATTAAAAAACGCAGGCGCCTGAAATGTAGGTGAGGGTTTTAAAGGCTTACATTTTAGGTGCCTATGTTTTGGGAGAATCACGCTTAGTAGCGCCTAAGTCACACTCCACCCATAGAAACGCCCACTTAGGCATTAGGCACCGCAAAGTGCTATGCAATAGGCACCTATCTTTTATAGAATGGATAGGTGCCTATCACCCAATTCATTTTTTTTTTTTTTTTTTTTTTTTAGCAGTTATTGAACCTCGTAAGGGTATTTTGCCAATTAAGATAGGCACCCTTTATAGAATCAGCCCCAAGGTGTAGAGACCATGCAGGAAAATGCCTCCAAATATGTCTGTACCTTATGGAAATTTTTTTCTGAAGGAATCGGAAGCAGATTGTGGTCTTCTGGCTGCACTAATCTAGTGGGCGGGGTTTCCAGACATATTAACTTTATGCATGGTCATGCCTTTATACACAGAAGCACACGGCCTTTAAATGCTGGAGAGGGAGTGTTGGTAAATAAAATGTGCAGGAATTGCTAAAACTGTCAGCTGTTTATGCCGCTTGCCACTTAAACCTGTCCTTTGCGGTTACCAGCCAGGATGAGGGCATATTGGGTTTGAAATCCTTCCAGAATCTGTTGAGGTTTTGGTTTAATGGTGAACAGAACTGAAGTGATGTGTTTTGCTTCTTCCAGGGGAAATATGAGACGTTGAAAGTACAGCAACAAACAAATAATAATATTTCACAAAAAATATCTTCAAGTTAGGGCTGGGCAAACTATTCTAACAGTAGGCTGATTGGAAAATTGTTGTGTTTATTATACCTAGATAAAAGTACAGGTTACTGCTTCAAGTCATTGTCTGTGATTGCACAGAATAATGCTGTGTGTTACTTTAAACTAAACTCGTACAAGCACAGTGTTACTAAACAAATATTACATGTCCCTATACCTTAAACTCCAGGCACTATCTCCCTGATTCTAAAAATGGGCACCTGCATTTCTGCATCCCTTGCATGCATAAATATACTCATATAATGATTCACAATGTTGTGTGATTGTGGCACCGAGGTACCCCCCTCTTCAAACCCAGCATGCACCCAAAAAGAGGGAGCAAAACTCTCAGACTAATGTAGCAGTATAAAACCAAAAGATACAAATCAAAACTGCTTTTGATACTTTCATTGGCAAAAACTCCCTCACAGAGGCACGTTCAAGGACTTAGCTGACAAAAGACAACTTGAGCTCCAACGCTGTCACGCCTTCTCCAACCTTCCCAACAAGCGACCTTGTTTTAGAGAGTTGCGCGGGGACAGAAATCCCACCCGTCCCCACCCGTCCCCGCCAAAGTCCCACCCGTCCCCACCCGTCCCCGTGAGGACTCCCACCCGTCCCCACCCGTCCCCGCGAGGAATCCCTCCGTCCCCCTCCGTCCCCGCCCGTCCCCGCGAGGAATCCCCTACATCCCCACCTGTCCCTATAAACTACAGAAATAGTTATTTCATTTAATTATGCTACTGAATTAAAGGCTCTGGTAGAAACCCATTTAAAAATAAGCAAAAAGACTTTATTAATTTGGAAATATTAATTGGGAAGAATACATACTTTGTAAACGGGTTTCTACCAGAGCCTCTAATGTTTATAAATTTTTATCAACACAACTAATATACTACTTTATCCTTAAGCAAAAAAAAAAAATAATAATAATTTTTTTCCTACCTTTATTGCCTGGTTTCTGCTTTCTTCATGTTCTCATTCAATTCCTTCCATCCACTGCCTCTCTTCTATCTGTGTCTTCCATTTACTCTGTTACTGTGCCTCTCCCTTTCTCCCCCCTCCCAAATTGGTCTGGCACCCATCTTTTTCCCTCCGCTCCCCCCATAGTCTGGCACCTCTGTCTTCTTCCCTGCCAGCGTCTTCTTCCCATTCCCTCTTCCCCATTTCCTTTCAGTGTCCTTCTCCCCCACCATCTTCCCCATGTCCTGTCAGGCAGCATCCTTCTCCCCCCTCTGTCTTCCCCATGTCCTTTCAGTGGCATTCTCCACCCCTTTGTCTTCCCCAGTGCTTTCAGGGTCCTTCCCCCCCCCTTCCTCCCATTTACCCCATGTCCTTTCAGCGGCCTTCTCCACCCCTGTTTTCCCCATGTCCTTTCAGCGGCCTTCTCCACCCCTGTTTTCCCCATGTCCTTTCAGTGGCATTCTCCACCCCTTTGTCTTCCCCAGTGCTTTCAGGGTCCTTCCCCCCCTCATCTCCCGTTTACCCCATGTCCTTTCAGCGTTCTTTTCCACCCCTTTGTCTTCCCCAGTGCTTTCAGCGGCCTTCACCCCCCTTAAGCGTCTTTTCTTCTCCACTCCACCTTTCCTCCCTCCCTGCCTCCACCTTTGTGGCGCTTTTGCACCCGACCGACAACAGAACAGGCCCGGTCGGACAAATCTCCCTGTCCTGTAGCCGTGAATCTAAATTACCTTCTTACAGCAGCTGGAGTAGTGAAGCTGCTGTAAGAGGTAATTTAGATTCGCGGCTACAGGGCAGGGAGATTTGTCGGCCGGGCCTGTTGTCGGTCAATCGGGGGACCTGACCGGCTGTGCACATTCTTCGGGGCGGACCGCCCCCTCCCCCCTCTTTCGTTCGCCATTGCCTTCTCCCTACCTGCCCTGCCGCACACAGCCGACCGGAAGTCTTCCTGATGTCAGCGCTGACGTCGGAGGAAGGGAGGGCTTTGCTTAAGCCCTCCCTCCGACGTCAGCGCTGACATCGGGAAGATTTCCGTTCGGCTGTGTGCTGCGACAGGGCAGGTAAGGAGAAGGAGACTACCCTCGCGGCTCGACCAACCCCGCTGCGATCCAACCCCGCAGGAACCCCGCGACCCTCGGAGGCGTCCCCACGGGATCCCCGCGACCCTAGGGGGCGTCCCCACGGGATCCCCGTGACCCAAAGGGGGAACCCGCGGGATCCCCGCGGGTCCCGCGGGATTCCCGTCATCCCCGTTCCCGTGCAGCTCTCTACCTTGTTTCACCAATGTTTGGCTCATCAGGGGAACAAACAATACAACTTTGAAAAGTGCAGTCACGCTGAGACCAGCCCCAGAACAAAGGATACAGACAAGAGCACTTTGCTGGTCTCAGCATGGCTGCACTTTTCAAGGTTGTATTGTTTGTTCCTCTGTTGAGCCAAACATTGGTAAAACAAGGTCGTTTGTTGGGAAGGTTGGAGGAGACGTGACAGCGTTGGAGCTCAAGTTGTCTTTTGTCAGCTAAGTCCTTGAACGTGCCTCTGGATGATTTTGCCCTTTTCTAAACCTGAGCTGTTTTGTGAGGGAGTTTTTGCCAGTGAAAGTATCAAAAGCAGTTTTGATTTGTATCTTTTGGTTTTATACTGCTACATTAGTCTGAGGCCTTTGCTCCCTCTTTTTAGGGTGCATGCTGGGTTTGAAGAGAGGGTACTTCAGTGTCACGATCACACAACATTTTGAATCATTATATGAACATATTATATGTTTTGTGTCCTCGTATAATTTGTTAATACATGTATAAATATACAGAATATCAGCATTTAAGTGCATAGTTATCAACATAGGCTACTTTTAGATGTATTATTTTACTGTTAAACTCAGTTATGAGTAACTGGGGGATATCAGTGTGGTCTACTGTTAAGTCGGGTTATTTTACCACAGGGTCTCATTGCTTAAAATGAAACTCTATCCTATAATAACCTGATTTATGTAAAATAGCCCGATTTAACAGTATCCCATGTTGAGAACTTCCCCCCTTAGTGTGATATTGTGATGTCATAATGCCTCATTCTACCAGTGCCTGAGAACCAACCTCATCGGCGATGTCACAGTAGCATCACTGTCTTATACTTAGTTCAATTTTATTACATTTAGCAGTGATTTCACTTTCTAGAGATTCTTTTTTTTTTTTTCTTTAAGGAGGGAACGTTAACAACATGGGCTACGGTTAAGACAGGTTATTTTTCTGTTAACCCCAGTTATTAGTAACTAGGTCTCACTGCAGAAAAGTAGGACTTGTGCTAAAATAGCATGAGTTGGTAGTAAAATGGCATCTTAATGGTAGCCCACATTTATAAAAGCTGCTTATGTGGGGAAGTGCTAGCAGAGCCCCTAAGGGTATTGCCATAGCGCATAAGTGCAAGGGTGGAGGGCTCCCACTTACATGTGTCCTTGCTATATTTACTCAACCGCAGTTATGCCAGGTCTACGCCCGGGGTAACTGTGGTTGTATCAATGTTAGGTGCACCCATGTCGGGCTATGCTAGTATTCTGTAATGGAATCTGAGTGCTCAGATGTTGCTGTAGAATAGGCTTCAGCTCACTTAAAAGGAGGTGCTCAGTTATAGAGACGCCTCCTATATTTCAAATTTTGAACCACTCGAAAAAAAACCAAATTTGACATTTCTGATGTTTCAGCGCCCAAATCATTGATAAATGGAAAGAGGTGCTCCATCAAACGGTAATGACTTAATGTGACATCCCTTTTCTCCAGGGACCCTGACAAATAGTGCCATAGACTATTATGCCACTGGGACGCTAAGAAAAAGTAGTTGGATCAAGTGTGGCTTAGTGACTAGAGCTACATCCCCAGCACCCTGAGGCAGGTTCAGACCCTCCACTGCCCCAGGCACATTAGATAGATTGTGAGCCTACCAGGACAGACAGGGAAAATGCTTGAAGTACCTGTATGTAAACTGCTTTGAGTGTCGTCGTAAATCTACAAAAAGGCAGTATACAAGTCCCAATCCCTTATTTTCAGCTATATATGCAGTTTAACAATTCAGAAATAAGTGTGCAGCTGCTCCAAATTTGTATCGTTTACCTTTATGGGATGATAGGGATAATGATAATGTCTTTTCAGAATCAAGGCGCCCCCCCCCCTAAAAATTTGAGATTTTCTCAGTTTGCCCAGTGCTAATTTCTCTTGAAAAAGATCATTACAAGTTGATGGAGAAATTCCTATTTTACTGACTATTTTGCTAACTTTGATATTTTGATCCTTTGTTTTCCTATCCTATTCCACCTCCACCCCTATCTTCTACTTTTCTGTACAGTAAGGTCCTTTATGCCCCAGAAACACACCTTGTGGAAAATGAAACAATTTCACAGAGATTTGAACCCCCCGGTGTTTTAAGTACATGTTGTCAAGACAAACAGCCTTTAGTAAAGAGTCCATCAGTCATCTCATCTTCCATGCCTGACTCGTCTTTGTCACACCATCATACTACTGGTTCATCATCCTCTTCCTCATCACCAGTACATCCGCATCCAGCATCTGATCTGGGCTCAGTTGCTCTTAGTTCCTGCCAGGAGTCACCAGCCTCCATTACTCCAACGATGGAGAGGTTGCCTTATATTCCTCATAGCCCTTTCCACCTTTTCTCCTATGACTTTGACTCATCTGCGGAAGCGAAAGAAAAAGAAACGGAGACTGTGAAAGAAAGCAGGTAGACTGGAAAAACTATTAATTTATAAAACTAATGTCATTTACCAGTGTCTTGCTTTATGGATCAAGTTAACTGTGCTATTATATCTTCTTCTACATCTACTGACTGTATATTTAAGGGGCCCTTTTACTAAAATGTGCTAGAATTTGGGTTTAATGTATGGATTTTACCACGTACTAAGTCCAGATTTAAGTCGATACTTTTGGGGAAATTTTAAAACATATTTTATTCCAGATCATGTACTAATGTTTTCATAGAGTTAATACAGAAGCCCTTACTGTCTCCCATTTAGGATGCACTAAGGTCCTGATTCTCGAAACTCGCATCCCAACTGCAGGCAGCAGTAGACGCCTTACCTCCGTCTGGCAGTCAATCAATACGTACGCTTTAAACCCCCCCCAAAAAAAAAAAAACAACAAAACTGTCCAAGGTAGGACACCTGCATTGTAGGCCTCTGTAGTGCATTTACAGATACACATACCCACGCTTAAGCACGCACAAGGTGTGCAAAATTCTGGCCTACATTTAAAGCATCTGTCCAGGAGTGTGGACACGATTCTGAATAGGATGCCAATGAGTGATTGACATGTGATCGGCAGCCACTTCATAGGCGGCCGACAATTTTGGCATCCTATCAGAATCAGGCCCTAAGGGGAAAATTCTATAAATGGCATACCGATTGTAGGTGGTGGTAGGCGTCCTACTGCTGTCTAACCATCCAATCATTCTGGTTGTAGGCATCTTTGCGAGCCTAGGGAGGTGCATAGGGCCGCCTAAGCTTGCCCAAGGCTAGGCATGGGTGTGGTTTTGCTCGGAAGTGACCTTAGGTGAGCTTAGGTAGCCCTGGGCATCTCCATAGGACTGCGATAGGCACCTGAAATGTAGGCCAACAAAATGCTGGCCTACACTTCAAATTGACGCGACTGCTGAACTGATCATGGCAAGGGAATCTCCCTACCACAATCACTTTAGCAGCTGGGCAGGGAACACCCTCCTCCCCCGCAAAGAAGACCAGCAGGAGGGATGCCCACTCCCTCCTTCTGGAACCCCTGAAGCCCCCACACCCCTGAATGTCCATGGCAGGAGGAGTGCCGAATTCCTCCTGCTGCCACCCCCCAAGATATCCTCCAGCAGGAGGGATGCCTACTCCCTCCTGCCAGAAACCCCCCCTCCCCACCTCCTGAGACATCCTCCAGCTGGAGGGATACCCCAAACTCCCTAAGATCATCGGATCACCGGAACCCCCTAAGATCATCGGATCACCAATCCCCCCTAAGATCATCGGCAGGAGAGATGTCTAGTCCCTCCTGATGGACCACCTCCCTCCCCCCGAGACATCCCCCTGCATCCCATTAGTACTTTTTTTAGTTGGCCGGCTGGAGGGATGCTTATTCTCTATAGTCGGCAGGCCCATCTCCACTGAATGGCAGGCCTTACCGTTCCTAGGAGTGGCCTAGGACTCCAATTGGCCAGATCCCTCAGGCCACCATGGGAGCTTGATAAAAGGGACCCTTAAAGTGTAACTTATAGTATTGGACTTTTTTGGGTGCAGTATATAGAATTTAGCCCTCAGTGCACATTAAGTATAATGTGTTATCTGGTTAATGCATACTCTCCACCCATGACACACTTGATCCCAAAAATATTTTTTTTAAATCAGCAACACACAGATTAACTCATGAAAACAGACAAAATATTGAAAAATGCTTTATCATATTTCTGTGTTACCTGTGTTTGCATGCTAAATGTGTTATATGCATATTGCAACTGTGTATGTGTGTCTTTATTTGCAGCAACATTGCTGGCAAAGGTAAGGTCCAGTCTGATTTTAATAAACTGACTGCATTTGGTGGCTTTTCTCATTATATCTAGAGGGTTTGTAACAAATTTAGCAGTCTATACATTCATAAGTGAGAATGTATCATAGAATGTAGAAATTACTTAACAACATAGGATGGAATATTTTTTTTTTTGTATTTTCTAATTACCTGTGACCCCCCCCCCCCTCCCCCCTGCGGACTTAAGCTGAAATATCTATACTGTCCTAGTAGCTGAAGCTGTTCCTGTGATAAATTAAATTTTTTCTTTCTCTTGAGAGTGGGAAATGGGGAACTATATACAGTAATAGTTGTTTACTGCATGGGTGCTGATGCATACTGTATGTCCTCTATATGTAAATATAAGAATATTTTTTTATTCCCTATTTTTAAAATTTTTGCTGTAGTTATCTTCTAGCACCATAATCTCTTACACCCAAGATTCAGAGAGAAAAAAATATTTCTTGTAGACAATTTCCTGGCCTATTCATTTGAACCTAATGGTTTGACGTCAACAATTCTCTTAGATAGATGCAGTTGGAACTTGACATTTGCTAGCTTGGTAGGAAGCTAAAGTAAGTTATAGGTGAACATATTTTCTCCTTATAGTGAACTGACTAGATAAATATATTTTTTGAATGCTGGCTGCATCATTACTTTAGATTAATTTTTGGAAATTACGTGCAAGTACTTCTGAAGTGAATGGTTTGCAACATGTTTCTGGCACTTCAGCTGCATGTAAATGTCTCAAGGTATGAGCAGTTAAGGAACACAGTTTGTTATATTTATTACTCATCTATTCATTTGGTAAATTATAGCACTCAAGAGATAAAGAGACTTAGGAAAAACACTTGGGATATAGAACTTGAGTGACCTCTCCACACTCCTGCAGAGAGACAGAAATACATTTAAACTTAGATCCTAAGAAATCTCCCGAGTCCTGAATTAAACTATAGTGATGTAACCACCAGATCAGTGATCACCAACCTTTTTTTCATTTTCACAATGCACACATCGCTAGGTTCACTTTTCTCTTTCTCTACAATGCCATCACCTTCATTTTCCTCCCATTTCAACTTCGCAACCTCATGGCATCTTCACCTTCCTTTCAACTCTTTGGCATCATCACATTTCCTTTTCCTCCTTTGCTCCCCAACCCCATCCCCAAATGGCATCATGGACTTTCCTTTCCCTGCTTTCTCAAACAGGTATTTACTACTTCCTCTTCCCTCACGCTCCTTGAAATCATTTTCACCTCTTTTCTCTGCCCTTCCCACCCTTTGGTTTTATCAGGTCCATTACCTCAAATGGTATCTTTCTAGAATTATCCTTTGAATCACTGATATCACATAATATTCACAGGAATTATATAGCGACATCACTTGGTATACTGCAATATTTCATATCATTGGTATCTAGAGTTTTATGTGGGCAGTGTTTTTTTCTATATGAATATCTCACCAGGATGTGCACCCAAACTCAATACATATCACAAACTCCTCACATCCAACAGCAAATCCCCAGCTCCTCAGAAGTACCACCTGGGCTCAAAGATTTTCACTGCCCTAGGCTTTATGTACTATCTCTTCACTGGAGCAATAAACTTTATTTATTTATTTATTTATTTTTAAGTTCAAGAAGTTTTATTGATTTTGTGAAGTACAATATGAAGAAACCAACAATATGAGTGTTCCAAAAGCGGAACACAGAGTAACAATAAACATCAACATATGTAAAGTGCATCAGAGATGAGGCACCAGCATTCTTGCAGCAGCAAATGACACGAAAAGTAATAAGTAATGCAGTATGTGATTAAGTTTGACACCCCTGATTTATAACAACAAAATATCTTACCTATTCCCTCTCATCTTCTGCTATTTCTTGATCACACTAGGAACTCCTGTTTTAGAGTAATGGCCACTAGGAATCACAATTGCTTGAGTATTCGCTTAAAAAATAATTAGCAAAATTTTAAAATGCCTTAAAGATCTATTATTTTGGCCAGGCATGCTAGAGCTGATTTATTTACAGCTGTTAGGCATATTGCTTCTAGCTCTGTCCTGTATTTGAATGTTTATATGTACCCCTATCTCTCTTTCGTATTATAGGTGCTAATTTATAATTAGTTTAATTATTTTTTTGGAACTCACTTGTAGATGATTCTGTAACCTAGGCCGCCTTTTGTGTTTACCCTGTTTCCTCTTGCTTCTTTATTTCTGTCAAAAGTTTTATCTGTAAATCACTTTGATAGTTATATGGTAAAGTGGTACATCAAATAAAGAAACCTGATAGTGTAAGGAATGGGAGAATAAGGATAGCAGTTAAGGAGTGATAAATCACCTGGAGTAGATGGTATACATCACAGGGTACTAAAAGAACTCCAAACATGAAATTGCTGATCTGCTGTTAGTGATCTGTAATCTTTCGCTAAACTCATCTGTAGTGCATGAAGACTGGAGGGTAGCTAATGTTATGCCAATTTTTAAAAAGTGAGTGGTGTAGAACAGGTACAAATGAATCAAATTTTTACTCCATCGAAAAACACCAAGACTGAGGGGCCACTCAATGAAGTTACAGGGACATACTTTTAATACTAATAAGAGGAAATATTTTTTCACTCAGAGAATAGTTAAGCTCTGGAAAGCATTGCCTGAGGATGTGGTAACAGTGGTTAACCTAGCCGGTTTTAAAAAACATTTGGACAAGTTCCTGGAGGAAAAGTCCATACTCTGCTATTGAGGCAGACATGGGGGAAGCCAATGCTTGTCCTGGGATTGGTAGCATGGAATGTTGCTACTATTTGGGTTTTTGCCAGGTACTTGTGACCTGGATTGACCACTATAGAAACAAGATACTAGGGTAGATGGACTATTGGTCTGACCCAGTATAGCTATTCTTAAGGCAGGATTTTGTTGCCACCATCAGCATTTTTGACCCATCCCTGTTTTTTCTGTGTGCAGTAAAAATTTACAGCACCTCTTCAATTTGAGCACCATGACACACCAGTTGGGAACCTCTGTACTAAAAACTTTTCTGAGCTGGAAAGAAACCAGAAGAGTCAAAGGAATTAAATAACATCTATGGAAATGTTTCAGCATCCTATTGCAAATTGTCTAGCAAGATGCACCAGCTGTTGACTTAAAACCTCTTGGAATTTTTAAGAGCTGTTAATTCCAAATCTTTATATAATTATGTGAAAATAATTGTACGCATTCTTCTCTGGTGGGCCATATTGAAGACCATCATAACATGACAGTTGAAATTGTGGCTCACCAGATGTCAGTGTCACACAAGCCCATATTATCATTTTAGGTCTTCACAGGGGAGGTGATTCTGGGTTTCAGTACCAAGTGAATAAAGGCATTCTAAGGTCTGAGAGTTGGACCATCAGTTCTCATGCATTCTTGCTGGTGTTCTTATTAGAAAGAAATGAGAGGGAGGATAAATACTAAACAAAGTTCAGTCTATGTTCTAGGAAATTAGTAATTTGCTGGTCATGCCTCCTGAGGGATTACTGTATAAGTTTTTACTTAGGAAACAAGAGGCAAGCGATCCCTTAGCTCCAAAAAGAGAGAAATTGTAGAAGCAGGCACGATGAAGAGGAGACAGGAATTTATTAGTGGACCAAATTAAAATAAGACCTAACATGGTTGTGTTTTGCCCTGTATGGGCTGCATCAGGAACAAAAAGTTACCTACTGGCATATTAAAGATACTTCACCATTAGATAATACAGAGTCTCCAGATAGTAGGGGGCTCTCTTCTTAGCAAGAAACATGGCAGTGTCAGGAGTTATTGGAATATGATCCACTAATAATTTCTTGTCTCCTCTTCTTCGTGTCTGTTGCTCTGATTTCTCTCCTTCGGGAGCTTTTGCTTATGCACCAAGACATTGAAAACATTTTACCAGAAGGTCACTCAAGAATTCAGACACCAGTGTCAGACTGAAATTTTGCATCTGATATCAGCCACAAGATGATGATAGGTAGGGTTACAAGAATTCATGGGAGCCAGTCAAAAAGCCGCTCAGCGCCAAGCAGGTGCGCCAAAGTGTGCTTGTGCTCATTGCCGTTGAGCAGCAGAAGCAAACGTATCCTGCGGCTGCCGCCACCCACCGGGTTAGCAGCGGGCAGGAGCGCGGAAAGCTTGCTCCTGCCCGCTGCACCTCTGGACCACCAGGGCTAAATTTTGGGGGGAAGCCACAACCCTTGTGGCCCCTCCCGTTCCGACACCTATGAGTGCAAAGACCAGTGCAATCCTGAAATTTGTCCATATTTCTCTGCCTTCTACAGATGGTGCAGGTTCCAGTTATACAACGGTATGTTTCAGTGCAGACTTGACTCCCTGGGCGTAGCCTATAGCCTGCTGCTTGTGGTTGAGTCACTGGCCATTAGGAGCCTTTAGATATTAGTCTGTAGACTTTTGCTCTGATTGAGCGGGGTGTGGGGGGTCTAGTCCTTCCCTCTTCCCTAACCCTTGGCCACATGTTTTACCTTAATGCATCTGGTCTGACAGAGGTCCAATAGGACCTCTTCCAGTGAGGGTCTGTCGTATCTTTTTACCCATCCTCCTTCTGGGCTCTGTTTCCATGAATGTAACCCAATCCTGGAGAGTTGGGAAAGTTATGATGTTCTAAGCTCTTGCTGGAGGTGGTGAGTATTGCCTCTCAGTTTTCCATAGTTTCTCCTCCCTCCCCCTCCCCCCATTCAGTCTCTGCTCCCCTTCTTTTGTATTTCAGGTGTTCTCTTTTGTGAGGTCTATATATATTAGAGAGAGAGAGAGAGGGTGGACAGTAGTTTATAACAGAAGAAATGTCAATGATGACTTTTTTCTGTCACTGTCTATCAACCTTCACATCCTGAGGCAGCCAATGATTGGCAAAACGCTGGCCATCGTCAGTGTGTGGTGTGCTTCCAAGTTCAGATGAGTAATTCCCCATTGCAGTTACAAGAAAATTTGATTGATATTAATTTTTTCATAGTGGCTTTATTCAGTATCTAAAGGTTAGCATTGCACAAGGCTTTTTTCCTAGTAAAATATCAATCGAGGAGGTTTTTTATGCCAATGATTTAACTTTACCCTGCGATAGTCTCTACCTCTTCACTAACTTTGTTGTTGGTCGGTGGAGGAGAGGTTCTGAGGCTTTTTCCTACCTCGAGGTGATTTTTTCAATGGAAAGCCAAAGACGTGTTGGACCTGGGCACTTTGAATAACCCCATGAACATTTAGGTGCATTTTTCAAAGGGCTCTGTGCGTTTCTCGTGGTATTTATGTTTGCTGTGCTGTAAGATTTTGAGAGTGTCGTTGTTATGTATTTATTGCCTATCAACAAAGAAAAATGGGCAGGGTTTCATTTCACAATGAGGGTCTCACAAACAAAAGCCCCACCAAGATTCCCAGCACCCCCCTTCTGGTTCCATCTCCCAGTCCCTCCTCCTTGAAGCCCTCGTACAACTCAGAACCCTCCCAGCTTACCTTAACCATTAGGGGGTCTGGCGAGGAAATTAGGGCAGGAGTAATACCCACTCACTTCTGCCCAAGTAACAGCTTCATCCAGTATGGAGTCTGCAACCTTTCACCTTAATTTCACCTTATGGGGGTGGAGGTGGAGGGGTTTTCAGCGCAGGGGGTACGGGAAGTTGGGAGTCCAGGAAGAAGGCCTGGCGTGGAGAGTAAAAGTGCGGTAAAGAAGCCCAGAAACGTTTCATATTGTACTTTGACAACACAAGGGAATCCCCTCCACCACCACAAATACCCAGGAAATGACACAACATGAAACATTTTGAGGGCAGATCCCTAAAATATAGCCATATCTATATACTTCCCATGAAAACCTGCATTACTTTTCTCAGTCACTGAGTGGTTTTATGTACTGGCAATTTGAGCCCACCCAAGACTTAGGTATTGTAGAGATAGAGCCTAGGTTTGGATGCAGTGCCAAACAAAGCTGCCTTTCTAGTTGGCAGGGTGTTATCCCTTCAATTTTAAATGATTCCAAGTGTTTTCTTTTTCAATGTATTTCCTAAGGCTCCTATTATAATTGGTTCTGCTTTTGATTTGTTCTTTAAAAGTCTTTCAACTTCAATTTGTAGATTCCTGTATTTTATGAATTTTTCAAGTTCTTTCCCCTCCACTCCACTTTTTTGGTATAGATGCCTCTGAGGGGCATTTTCAATATGACGTCTAAATTAGAAGTTAAATATCGTTTGTAAGACGTCTAAAATCTAACAGCGATAATAAGTGCATTTTTAAGTCCCATAAAATCTTCATTTTCTCATTTTCTATGACTTTTCCCTTGATTGTGTGTTCCTAATAATGTTTACACACTTGAAAGCCATATTTTTTGCTTATAATTGATGAAGGCTGAGCCCTTTATCTCCCTCTTTTCCTTTGATAGACTAAACATAACAATTGCCTTCAGATGTCTTTAGCACTGACAGAAAATTTGGAGGGACTGAAGGCAGCATCAGCTAATTTTTCTTTGGCTCCTTTAGTTGGCAGATAGAATGTGACTTTGCCAAATTCAAAACTGATGCAGTCATAACATCTTTCTGGCCACTAATGCAGGAATGACAGTCTTTCATACCGTACACCAAGGGTATGACTATCTTCAGAAGATTTGTTCAAAGAGCAATCTGATCCCTTCATGGTACCTAGAGTATGGAAATGTGTGGATTTGTTGCAGGTTTCCGGGTCTCGCTGCATCTTTGCCAGGTAGAAACTGACGTTTCAGCCATCATGCTGTGGCTTTCTTCAGGGTATGCTCTGAAGTCTGCAGTGTGACTTTGGAAATAGTGGGTTCACTGATCTGATTGGGAACAGGGCAGTCCACCAATTTGAATTTGGGCGGGAATTTAGTTATGAAAATCCAAAGAATAGAAAAATCTCTGGGGGGAACATGGGAGGAGCCTGAGGCACCTCAGCCAATCAGGGCCTTAAGCCCCTCCCCATGCATCACATGATGCACCGGAGCGTGGCCTAAGGCCACACTCGTCGTCATCGGAGGCCTGGAGCAGGAGGGACTGAGCACCCCTCCTGCTCCCAACTGTTTAAAGGTACGGGGAGGGGGTGAGTCCAGCCAGGAACCAGGAAGGGATGTCCCTTGGGTAGCAGGAGGGCATCGGCATCCTTCCTGCCATTTGTTTTTGGGGGGTGTAGTAAATAGTAGAGAGGGCAGGAGGGAGTGGGAACCCTTCTGCCATAATTTTAACAGCGTCGTTGGGCATCGGCGAGGGGGGGCACACATTATTTTTTAGTTCGGGGAGAGAAGGAGCAGGTGTACTTGTCGAAAGAGGGAGGGGGTTAATTTGTTTTTTAAATTGGGCTGATATTTTGCGTGCATAAAACACGCAAAATATCTGCCCGATTAAAAATAATTTTAAAAAGCCAGCAGAAGCCCTGACAGCAGTGACAGGAGGTTGCTTCTCCTGTCACTACTGTCAGGGATCTAGCGATCTGTGCAGTCGGTTGGTGGCGTGCCGCTGATCGCCCCCATTTGCATGAAGATGGTTGGTGAATTGGTCGGCCTGCCTCCAATCGCCCACGGATCAGACATGGATCGGAATGTTAGTGAATCTAGCCCCTGGTTTTACATTTCCTATGCAGCTTGCTAGCTCACTCTGTGGCACACTGGTTAGACCTACAGCCTTCTACCATGACATTGCTGGTTCAAATCCCACTCACTCCCTGTGACAGAAGAGGAAAAAAAAAAGATTTAAAGATTTTTTAAAAAAATCCAATTAAGAATTATAAACTATGCTGTAAGCATTTCACTGGATACAATTTTAATGAAAAACAACATAAAATTGTCATTCTAATAACGTCATAATAATGACACATGACAACGTTATAGACGTTCTCCTGGACATCTAACTTCCACCTAAAATGTGATTCTCTAAAGGACATCTACAAATGTGGAAGTCTAACTCAAGCTGAGCGCGATTCTGTAAAGGATGTCTAACTTTTATAGAATTGAACCTAACTTTAGACGCACTATACAGAATCAGGACCTAAGGGCTCCTTTTCCAAAGCCGTGCTTGGGCCTTAACGCGTGGAATAGCGTGTTCTAAATTGCCATGCGCGCTAGCTGCTACCGCCTCCTTTTGAGCAGGCAGTAGATTTTCGACTAGCGCGCGCTATAGCACACGCTAATCCGGTGCATGCGTTAAAACCGTTAGCGGGGCTTTGTTAAAGGAGCCCTAAGTGTATAAACATGACTGGTGTCACACCCGTGCTCTGGCGCTGCGTTGCGAGCCCCGGGATCGTGACACAATATTCTGGCCTGGCGTGTCCCTTACTACCAAGGGACCCTTCAGGACTTTACTTGGCTTTTTACCAGCCTAATAAGGGCATGCAAGGCAAGAGTCTCAGACAGGATGTAGCAAATCAAAAGGTTTTATTATGATCACTGGTTTCATTCAACACAAGAAATAGGCTTCAGCTCAGCAGGTTTCAAAACAAGCATTCAATACTATGAGGCAAACACAAGCTGCTCAAACAAGGCAAAAACTTCAAAATCCAGTGTCCAGGTTTTTGGGTGTGTCTCACCTTAAGATACAGTCCCCTGCCTCTGGACTTTCTTGGCAATGCTTTATACAGTACTTTTCACCAGGGCAGTTTGGTTTAGATACACTTACTGGGCTGCTTTAACTCCAGCAGCTGTAGGTAAATCCAGAAAAGAAAACAAACTTTACCAACAAAACTGAGCAACGAGAAACCTGGCCAGCATGTCACATGGTTTCCCCAGCCTAACGTTTCCTCTCACACACTGTTGCTCTGTAAAACGGATTCCTCATTTGTACAAGTTTCAAAAGGCACTTGTACTTCTGAGGCGGTGAAGGAGTTTTCTTTCTGCTTAGTCCTAGCTCGGGAACGTGCAGGGCTCTCAGCACAGCTCTCTGCTGTGCCGTTCAGTTAATCAATTATGCACATCTGTGTGAAAGAACGCTCCCGGCTCAGCTTAGCAGCTAACAGGAAAAAACGTTTGCTAGCCTCACAAATAAAGCTTTCCAGCAATGGCTCAAAGTTCACTATTAGAAGGAAGAGACATACAAATCCCCTTCAAACAAACATTGACATCACTGAGGGCTTCACTACTGTGGACATAGGAAATATACATATTCCTTACTGCATGTCCACGTCAATGGGCACAACCTCTGGTCCTACCAGACTCTCTTGTGTCTCCATGGGTTCCCCTGGGGTTCCTTCCTCACTCTCAGGGTCAGCAGTAAGCTCCTCTGTGTCCAACATCTGTGGATGATTGCCTCCAGGCTGCTTCCCCCCTCAATGTTCTAAACTGACTTGTTTTAAGCTGTGGAGGGACACTTCCACTCAACCTAGGTGGGTGAGGGGCCTTCCACACACTGGCTTGTTCTATCTGCCTAAGTGCAAGATCTTTTCCAGCCTTAACCCTTGCCTGGACAGACTGCTAGAAAGGAAGTAATCCCCTAGCAGACTTGGGGACAGGTTTAAACCCTGTGCAGGTTTCTGCTTCAACCTTTCCTGCTCTGCCTCATCTGATTCTACTTCCAGGTCTGAGCAGTAGTCAGCTAAGTCTAAAGTCGGGGACACTATCTGATTAGCTCTTTTACAAAGGGGTATATTGTATTTCTTCCTAATCCCTGTGGCAAAACCCGGGCCGGACTTGGGTTTGTCATAGAAAGGACCCGAAACAGGCCTGGGTTTGTCACACTGGCCAAAAAGCCTCCCTCCTGGAACTGGATAACTTGGCAACTCTCTTATATTATGTTGCAATTCTGTATTGCCTTCCTTGGACACAGATGCACCCAAAATAATTTATAAGATACAAACATAATAGCAATACACCATAAAATACAAATTGTCAACAATGCAATATGAAAACTTGTATTAAAAATATCATAACAGAATATGCATTTCAGCTATCTCTTTCCCTCCTTTACAAAGCCGCATTAACGTTTTTAGAACTAGCCACAGCGATAACAGCTGGATCCTCATAGGAATTCTATGAGCGTCAGAGCTGTTACCACAGTGGCTGGTGTTAAAAATGCTAGCGCAGCTTTGTAAAAGAGAGGGTTAATCAGCCAAAAAAAAACAAACCCCAACAAGCCCCAACTATTAATCCCTGGAGGGTTCTCCTATTGATCATACACACATAGAAACATGATGGCAGATAAAGGCCAAATGGCCCATCCAGTCTGCCCATCCGTAGTAACCATTATCTCTTCTTCTCTCTAAGAGATCCCACATGCCTATCCCAGGCCCTCTTGAATTCAGACACAATCTCTGTCTCCACCACTTCATCTGGGAGACTGTTCCACACATCTACCACCCTTTCTGTAAAAAGGTATTTCCTTAGATTACTCCTGAGTCTATCACCTCTTAACTTCATCCTATGTCCTCTCATTCCAGAACTTCCGTTCAATTGAGATTCGACTCATGCGCATTTACCCCACATAGGTATTTAAACGTCTCTATCATATCGCCCCTCTCCCTTTTTTCCTCTAAAGTATACAGTACATATTGAGATCTTTAAGTCTGTCCCTAAATGCCTTATGATGAAGACCAAGTACCATTTTAGTAGCCTTCCTCTGGACCAACTCCATCCTTTTTATGCATGCTTGCATGTACTGAGATAATATTTGAGAAAATGCTTCTTTTTTTTTTTTTTACTACCAGTAGAGAATTAACTGACTGGGTCAACGTTCATGAGGGAAATGAAGGAGACATTCAGTCTTTAACAGCTAGAACTGCCAAGTCTGGGAGCAGATATTTTTAGCAATTTTTTTTTTTTTTGCATTATTTTTTAAGTAGGAAGGGAAATATTTAATTTATTACAGCTAATCCTTTTGGAAAGAGAGCTATCCTCAATGTCCCTGAGTCAAATTATGATGGAGAATGCAAAGCATTTTCCAAAAGAACTCTAAGCCAAAGGCTTTTTCTTTAACTTATTTTTGTTTTAAGACAGTCAGGATTTAAGTTTTATTTGTAAAATGTCACAAAAATAAAATTAGACAGTGCTATTACAGGATATAAGCAGTTCAACTGGAAATGGTCTCTGCTCTGACTATCTGTGAATTCTCCTATATTCATGCCTCTTGCTCCCTAGGAAACTTTCTGGTAAGCACTGGAAAAATCCACTTTCCTCAGGGCAGACACTATATTTTATGTAGTCAGGCTCAGGTGCAAAAGCTAAGGGCTCCTTTTACGAAGGTGCACTAAGCGTTTTAACGCACGCACCGGATTAGCATGCGCTAGCCGAAAATCTACCGCTTGCTCAAAAGGAGGCAGTAGCGGCTAGCGCGCACGGCAATGTAGCACGCGCTATTCCGCGCGTTAAGGCCCTAGCGCGGCTTTGTAAAAGGAGCCTTAAGTGTCTTTCATCAGGGATAAGCTTCTCCACTCTCTCCATCGCTGCCAGCTAAATTGGCCCTGGATATTCAGTGCTGGGCTATGTGTGGGCACCAGCACTGAATATTGAGGGTCAATTGCATTACAGCCCCCCATCCTTTTTACAAAACCTTGAAAGCGTTTTTTAGCGCAGGACGGTGCACTGAATGCTCTGCGCTGCTCCCGATGCTCATAGGAACTCTTAAAACCAGGCCTAAATGCCTGCGCCTAAGTTGTGTGCAGCTCAGGCCTATTCTATAACCCTACACATAACCTTAAGACACGCCCATAAACCAGCCCTGGTCATTCCCCCTTTTCAAATTCACGCACTGCAACTGGCGCATACCCTGTACTTTTCATAGAATTGTGCTTTCCAAGTTGTGTGTAGAACTTTTAATTTGTGTTAGCTATGAGGTGTTAATTGTCAATTTTCAGCGCCAATTAGGCCAATAAATTAAATTAGGCGTGCACACCAGTTTGCATGTACAACTTAAGGTGCTATATACAGAATTTGAGTGGGTGTCCATATTTGCAAACTCCACCCTTGTTCCACCCAAACTCCACCTCTGTACATGCCTAATAGTAAAGTGTGTACCATCATGTCATGGCACATACTTTACAACACAATGCAAGGGAATTCAAATTATCAAAGGTGATGTCTTATATCAACACTATCATTAGTCACCTTGTAGTTCCAAACACATTAACTTAAATTAATAAACTACTACAGTCAGCTGGAGCACCTAGTGAACACAGACCCACAACTTTATCCCAGTGAAATCACGGGGTAGCTGTGCAGAGAGACCATCATAGTGGTTCACAGTCTCACCCACCTTAACAACAAAATTTGTGCTGCATCACTGTAAACACAGGAACAAAACAAGGAATAACTTATCTTGTAATGGTGGATAAAACAGCTACTCCGGGCACCATCTTAATTGCTTCAACTGCATACATGCAATTCTCCGGCCCCCCAACCTAGGTTTCACCAAATGGCTTCTTCAGGAGGGGTACACGGGAGGGGAACTCCATGCTGCTAACAGAAACGCTGCTGGCGTCGGATCATGGCACATACTTTGACATTGGTTGGTATTTTATAAGAGGCCATTTATAAACTTCCATTTTATATCAGAAAGCAAGAGAATATTTTTATGTTTAAAAAATTATTGAAGCGGTATTTATTTTATCATATGAAATATCTGGAATAACGGAATGTTATGGATGAAATTGTGACATTATTTGGTCAAGTTGTTAGGGTGGAGAAGATTTAAGATTGCATTGCAATTCATTATATGTTGCATGTATTTTAAGGGTTGTGTACTATTGTGTATGTATGTCAATTTTATTGTGCATGTTTTGTTGAACTCTGTTTCAGAAAAAGCGGACTATAAGTAATTAAACTAAACTTAATATATACACAAGAATGATTTTATAAAATTACCTTCCTATGTGCAAATAAGCAGTGACTACTTTCATTCCATTCTTTTGCATCCTGAAGCTAAGGTTTTTGATGGTGTTCTGATGAAATGTTCACAGTTAAAAGAGGAATTGATATGCACTTCCTCCAGTCCATAAGCTCTTTGGAAGGCCCTCAACAACATCTATAGAGAAGTCTGCAGAAAGAGGTCTCGGAGAGCTTCACAGTCCATTCAATGAACAAGGACATCTTGATCCTTAATTAGACTCCCACATGGTTCACAAATTGTACTTGTCAATTAGAAATTGAAATTTTATGTAGTGATCGATAACAAGACTTGTCATTGTAATGCATAAAACTGGTCCTGAAAAAAAGTAATCTTCTTTGGCCCTGTAGGCCAGCCCTGGGTGGTCTCCTTACGTCTTCATACCGGCAACACCAAGAGTCCTTAGCAGCAGAAAGAGAGAAGCGACGTCAGGAGAGGGAAGAGCGGCTGCAAAGGATAGAGCGTGAAGAAAGAAACAAGTTCACGTAAGTATCTTATAGTTGGTTATCGAGAAAGTCATACTTTGAATTATTTTATTTATTTTAAAAATTTATATACCACCTATAAACAAAACAGTTTCCATAAAAGTAAATATATATAATTATAAACACAAGACAAAATTGCAACCCTAAAATTAGAACAAAATTACAGTTCCAAAAGTTTCATTCTCAAAGAGATAGAGAAGGAATCCCCCTCTTTCCCAGCATACAAGCAATACACAGCTTAAAGTATCCTCTAAGCAATTTACAACAGAGGCACTTCAATCCACTTAGTGACTCAAACAACTAGAGCCAAGACAGAAGCTACATTTTTCAGGAGATGTATTGCAATGTAGGCTGGTACAGCTGTACAAATAAGTGTCCACAAACAGCTTATTTTTCAACAGCATTTTGAAACTAAAGCAGTCAGGCCCATATTCAGTATAGGATGCCCATTCTCAGAAGCTGCCTAAGTGGCTTATGAGAATCGCACACGGGTGCCCTATACTGAATCGCCCTAAACCGCCTAACTACCACTTTAACCGGCACCCATATTACAGGCGCTGGTTAGAGAATCACGTTGCCGCTGAACTGATGGTGGCAAGGGATCTATCTCCCTGCTGTGATCAGTTTAGCGGCCACGGATTATCCCCTCCCCCCTGCCCATGTGAAGACTACTGAATGTCTGCAGCAGGAGGAGTGCCTAATTCCTCCTGCTGCCACCCCACTGACACATCCCCCAGCAAGAGGGATGCCTAGTCCCTCCTGCCGGACACCCACCACCCCCACCCCATAATGACCGTGGCAGGAGGGATGCCCAGTCCCTCCTGCCAGACACTCCCATAATGACCACAGTAGGAGTGATGCCCAGTCCCTCCTGCCAGACATCCCCCACCCCCTTAATGACCATGCCCAAGAGAGACCCCCATCCCCTCACGATGGAACCCCCAGCCCAGCCAGAACCTACCCCCTGCCTAGCTCATCAAGACGAACCCCCCCAGCCCACCTGAACCCCCCTACCTTTAGCAGTAGTTGGATGCTTCCTCTGTCCATCTGGCAGGCCCGCCTTCATCTGAATGGCAATCCTGCCCCTTCTTGGTGCATTGTGGGATGCAGTGGGGAGGGGCCTAAGGGCCTGATTAGCCCAGGTGCCTAAGGCCCCTCCCATAGGAGGGACCTTAGGAGCCTGGGCCAATTGGAATCTTAGGCCTGTCTCCCAGTGGGATGTGCTGGGAGTGGCCTAAGATTCCAATTGGCTAGATCCTTTAGGCCTTCCTGTTTACAAAAGAGCCCAGGAGATTGAAATCCTTTACAACTTCTGTCACCTTCAAATTCAAAATCTTCATCATTTTCCATGTTCATGATCTTCATCTTGTTTATGTTCCCTTCTAATCCCATGTTATGACTTTCGGCTTTGACTTTTCTCAGTAGATACAGCATGTCTTCTTTGCTGCTAGTGATGAGCGTTGTATCATCTGCTTAGCACAGGTTGTTTATATTTCGGCCACCAACTTTGAAGCCAACACTCTCTTTTTCCAAATTTGCTTTTCTGAAGAGGGTTTAAAAAAGGTTTGGATAAATTCCTAAAAGAGAAGTCCATAAGCCATTATTGAGATGGTTCTGGGAAATACACTGCTTATTCCTAGGATAAGCAGCATAAAAGCTGTTTTACTCCTTAGGATCTTGACAGGTATTTGTGACCTGGGATGGCCACTGTTGGAACAGGATACTAGGCTTGATGGACCTTCGGTCTGTCCTAGTATGGCAATCCTTATGTTCTAAATCCCAATGTCAAACATTCGGTTACAGAATAATACTGCAGTATCAAGCTGCTCTCATAATATCTCTCCACAGCATTAAAGCATGAGTCAGTCTGACATTATGAGAACAATTTGAAATAGCTGTTTTATTCTGTAACTGAAACAACTTTGTGTTTGACATTGGGATTTGTTGTATTATTGCATGAGAGCAAGACATGGCTACATTAGATCTGTCCTTTGTCTTCTAAGATTTAGAGAAAGCCACTGCTTATCCCTGGGAGTGAGCAACAATAAATGAACGTACCATGTGGGATCTGCAAAGCATTTACAAGTGATTCATGCTGGGCACAATTAACGACAGGACGAGGGGATGTATATGGATGGAGTTGTGGTCTGACCCAGCATGATACATTCTTATGTTCTAACATGGATGTATTACCAGGGTGGGTGCAGAAAGTCCAGATAAAAAAACTTCTCTACAGGAAGTTACAAAAAAATATCAGAATTACTCAGCATTGTTTGTCACAACCTTTATTGCAGCACTTGAAAAACCATAGAAACTGTGCTTAGCTTCTAAAATATACGGCCCTATTTAGTAAATGTTTTTCCCAGTAAATGGGAGCAATTATTTAGTCATTAGGCCTCTTACATAGAGAATTATTGTACATTTTAAAAGGCAAAGTACGCACTTGCTTTCTCTTTTTAAACTTATCCTTGGAAGAGCAAACCACTTAACTCTATGGATTATGTATGGGTAAACATTGCAAAGTGATGCAAATTGGGAAGAATAACCCAAATCACAGTTACCAAATGTTAGGGTCCACCTTGGGGGTTAGTGCCCAAGAAAAGGATCTGGGTGTCATTGTAGACAATATGATGAAACCTTCCACCCAATGTGCAGCGGCGGCCAAAAAAGCAAACAAGATGCTAGGAATTATTTAAAAAGGATGGTTATCAAGACTAAGAATGTTATAATGCCTCTGTATTGCTCCATGCTGTGACCTAACCTGGAGTATTGCACTCAATTCTGGTCTCCTTATCTCAAGAAAGATATAGCGGCACTAGAAAAAGTTCAAAGAAGAACGACCAAGATGATAAAAGAGATGGAACTCCTCTCGTATGAGGAAGAACTAAAAAGGTTAGGGCTCTTCACTTTGGAAAAGAGACAGCTGAGGGGAGATATGATTGAAGTCTACAAAATCCTGAATGGAGTAGGACGGGTACAAGTGGATCGATTTTTCACTCCGTCAAAAATTACAAGGACTAGGGTACACTTGATGAAGTTACAGGGAAATACTTTTAAAGCTAATAGGAGGAATTTTTTTTTTTTACTCAGAGAATAGTTAAGCTCTGGAACATGTTGCCAGAGGTTGTGGTAAGAGCGGATAGCGTAGCTGTTTTTAAGAAAGGTTTGGACAATTTCCTGGAGGAAAAGTCCATAGTCTGTTATTGAGAAAAGCATGGGGCAAGTCACTGCTTGCCCTGGATCGGTAGCATGGAATGTTGCTACTCCTTGGGTTTTGGCTAGGTACTAGGGACCTGGATTGGCCAGTGTGAGATCGAGCTACTGGGCTTGATGAACCGTTGGTCTGACCCAGTAAAGCTATTCTTATGTTCTTATTTCTCTATCCATGTGGTTAAACGGAATGCCCTTGTTTCAGCCTGACACTGTACGGAAAATGTTGGGGCAGACAGAAAATATTCTCAGCACCACTATACGTAAACCTCTAGGAGCTCAAGTCTGCAAACAGTTATCAGATATGCATGTAAACCAATTGGCCGAATTAGTGAGACCGTGTGCTCTCGCTATTCATGCAGATATGGCTCCAAATCATTTGCGTGATCCACGAAACCGCAAAATGAGATGCATTCTTTCCACAGGAAATGCTATATAAGTGTTAAATAGTAGTAGGTTCCTGCCAATTTCTGGTTCCGTGAAAATAGGAAAAGTGACGTGTTGTTCCTATGGGAAATACAGGGTTAGGTTCCAGCTTGCATTTGTTGACAGGCAATTAAAAAAACACATTATTCAGTTCTGATATACAGTACTGCCTAAATGCCAGTAGCAGAGATGAGCACTCCCCCAGCAAATTAGTGCCACCAGCGACTCCACTTCTTTTAGTTCTGATATAAATGGCAGCAAAGTAAAACAATGAACCTGCTTTAAAATGTGCATATCCATGAATAGCCGGAAAACGACGCGAAAGACATAAATGAAAGTTCTCGTTTTAAAATGCTCATGCTGGAAGCACAGTGCAAAAGGTGATTTATTGGTTTTGTATACATGCCGAAACTGCAAAGGCTGAACACACAAATAATAAAAATGCGCTGTATCACTCATTGGCCTTAAAATGCATTAATTGGCCATCAATAGTACAAGCTACACATGTTTCTGATCCATGCCCCAATTCTATAACTAGCGCGTCCAATTTGTGTAGCGGGCAATTTCAAGGGCATTGCCAAGGGAGAATAGGTGAGTCAGGGGTATTGCTATAGAATAATTGCATTTGTACACCTAACTGACAGTAGATGTGAAAATGTGGATGTAAGCTACTGTAGTATTCTCTAACGGCAGTTTCATGTGGAACTCCTGTCATAGAATTTGCGCTTCACATGCATCATCCTGCCGCTCGATATTTAGCAATTTGTAGCTAGCCGGAAACAACTACTGGTCAGTTAAATAGCGCTAAGCTGGCTAACTGCCGGGAGTGTGTGGTGCAGGAATTAGAGCCACAGCCTCAGCACCCTGACGTTGTGGATTCAAATCCCTAACTGATCCTTGTGACCCTGGACAAGTCACTTAATCTCCTCATTGCCCCAGGAACACTAGATAGAATTTGAGCCCACCGGGACAGATAGGGAAATATGATAAAGTACCTGAATGTAAGCCACTTAGGATATAAGTGGTATATAAATAAATAAATAAATATTCAGCGGGAGAGAGATGGCTAACTCCCACTGAATATCCTATTCATCAGCTCTGTCATGCAATGTAGCTGGTCAGCGCCAATATTCATCTAGCGGCCAGATAGACCCGCCTATATGGTCTATCTCTGGCCACTCTGACATAGCCACTCAGCTGATACATATTGGCCATGTCTTCTGTGGCTGAGCGTAGACCTGAAATTCAATTCCAGTGGCCGAATATGGGATTGAATTTCAGGGCTCACTGCCAGCTTTGGGTGATCTTTACTGAATTCCCCTCTCCCCACCCCCACCCCTCCTCCATAGTGAGAAGGGACTTGCTTGTATAGCAGCGGCTGCTATGGGGATAAAGCCTTTTGACCATCGACCTGAAAAATTGCTGTTTCAGCTTAAAACCATTTAGCTAGATGTTTAGCGGCACAGCAAGCACTATTCACTTATAGTCCACACCTCTGGTGTTTTTAAAGAAACATTCCCCATGGCGTTTAACCCCCTCTTTTACAAAGGTGCGCTAAGCTTTTTAGCACGCGCTAAATACTAGTGCGTGCTAAACGCTAATGCGTGCATGTTATCCTATGGACATGTTAGCGCACGCATTGATTTAGCGCGTGCTAAATCCACGCTAAAACGCTTAGTGTGCCTTTGTAAAAGAGGGCCTAACTATTGACCTGCCATTGCTTGACTATTTCTGCCTCGTCCCTTCCCACCTACCTCACCGTACTTCTCTTTCCTCTTTTCTCCTGTCTCCTGTTTTCACTGACAGCCGGGATTATTTTGACAAGAGAGAAGAACAAAAGCATGCACGAGAAGAGAGGTTTGTATCTATTCTTTCCTGCTTTGGATTCTCTTCTGCTTTGTTTTTTTCTCAGCTTTCACAATCTGCAATAACAGTGATCAGTTGTGTTGTAATATGAAGTTAGCAGGGAGTGTCTTTATTAAATGGGATTGTGTACAAGTGCCCAGTTTGCAGGTAACACACACTGAGCTAGTGGAAGATCAGTAATTCCTCATTTCTATGTTATCTGCCCTCTACCAAGCATACTTTTTAAACTAATTATGAATAGAGGCAATTTACTAACAGATTTAATCACCAGGAGTGTCCGTTTTCTTTTCTACGATTTTCTTTCGCAAGGACTTATTTCCTTTTCTATTCTTTGTAGCCATTGTCCTTGAATTTTCAGGGGCTGATATTCTGGAGACAGACTGCCAAAATCCTGTGGTTGGCACTGAGTCGGTAGCCAGATTGAATATCTGGTTTCACTTTTGGCCATGGCAACTTAGCTGGTTAAGCCAGTATTCATTACTAACCAGCTACATGCATAGCAGTCAAAGCTAGTGGGCTCTTTTGACCACTAAACTTAGCTGGTTAACGTTGAATATTTGCGCCAGATAGTGGCTAGCCACTAAGCGGAAATATTCAGCAGAGACAACCAACTATCTCACACTGAATATTAGCAGTTAGCTGGCCAAGCACTATTTAACCAGCCAGGAGCCATTCCTGGCAAGTTAAATAGCGCTGAATATCGGGAATCAATATTTTCCTTGAACAGAAGACCTGGGTTTCATTCCCACATATTTCTTTCAGTCCTGAAGTCAACTGCAGCTGTGGACATTGTAGAAGCAATATTCAACACAGGTAGGGGCTTGCTGTTTCCTTTTCTGGAAAGCCCAATCTTGAATAACACCATGCAAGAGAAGTATATAGCTACCACAGCCAAGAAGACAGGAACAGATGAGGCAGGATGGTAGTAGGAACTCTTGGCCCTTCTCCAGCTAAATGCAGTAGAACCTATTCCTCTACAGGAGAGAGGCCAGGAGTTTTACTCAAAGTATTTCCTAATTCTAGAAAGACCAGAGGCCTTTGACCTATTCTAGACCTCTGGGGCTTAAATAAATACTTCCTGAAGGAGAAGTTTTGCATGGTCTCTCAGGAAACCCTTCTACCTCTACTGGAAAAAAAGGCAATTGGCTATGCTCTCTAGATCTCAAAAAAACCTATACATATATCCAACTTACCTGCTCACTGTTTTTGCATTGGATCTTGACATTTTCAATACAAAGTCTTGTCCTTCGAACTGGCTTTAGCTCTTTGTGTCTTTACAAAATGCCTAGTGATAAAGTGATAGTGGCGGCAACTCTTCACACATGGGGGTTTCATGTATTTCCCTACTTGGATGATTGGTTGATCAAGGCTTCATCATCGCAAACAACTCAGCATGCCTTCAACTTGTATGTTTTCTGGAGCTGCTCAGGTTTGCCATTAACTACCAAAAGTCACGTCTACATTCATCTCAGGTGCTGGGGTTCATAGGGCTCTTTTGAATACTACCTAGAGTTGAGCTTTTCTACCAAAGCAGAGATCAACAATCTCATTCACCTCTCATCGCCAAGATCAATGTACTATGATATTCATAGCACCACATTAGCAGCATCAGATTTGGTTTCTTCTCCTAGAGCTCTCAAATTACAATCATTCTTAACACTGCTGATGCAGAATGAGGGATCCCTCCTTCACCCCAACCCCAGTCATTAATACAAAAGCATGGTTTCTTTCACTAACCAAGTAAATGCTTTCTCCCTCTCAGCTGCAGTATCTGCTGTCATTGAAGCATCTAGAAAACCTTCCACTCAATGGATTAGATTTTCTTCCTGGTGTGCATTGCATTCTCTGGAACCCGTCAAATGTCCACTTCCATTCATACTAGACTACCTTTTCCATCTCTCTAACTTTGTTAAGTTATGTTAATCAGGTTTTCT
The DNA here is from genome assembly GCF_902459505.1 of Geotrypetes seraphini. NCBI lineage: Eukaryota > Metazoa > Chordata > Amphibia > Gymnophiona > Dermophiidae > Geotrypetes > Geotrypetes seraphini. The sequence goes on from NC_047085.1 coordinate 372,472,350, forward strand.
ATTCCACCTTTACCTATTCAGCTCAAGGTTGGATTGCATTACAAGAGGTTGGGTCAGTTACCCAGGAAGTTTCAATGGACAGTTTGACACAGACATTCAATAAAGTTGCTAGTACAGGTAGTTATTAATACAGTTAGGTCATAGTTGCAAATACAGAATTATAAGTTCATGTAGGTCATCGTTGGCTCATCGTTATGTCCCAGGAGTTGCATTAGACAATTTAGAAATGGGCTTTTACAATTACCATTTCAGTTACTTCAGGGCTGGCACTCTGTCTTGGTACAGAAATGCTTTTAAAAGATTTTTGACCCGAGATAATGGTCTCAAGATTGTAGTGTAAGTGGTAGTTGGTTCCAGCATTTTGCTAATTGATATTGAATTGATAAGGTAATTTGCCTGGTAGACTGTATATTATTGCATGCTGGGAATTTTAAGTGGAAAAGATTTTGGTGAAATATCTCTTCGAGGCACCCTGGAGTAGGATAGCCAACTCTGTTAGGTAGTCGGGTGGCATTCTCTCTCAGGATTTTAAAGAACGTGATGCCTAATTTAAACTTGATCCTTGCAGTTATGGGCAACCAATGTAGTTTCATATGGTAGGGCTAAAAAACAATTTGGTTTGAATACATCTTAATGCTATCAGTGCGTTTCACTTTCCATTGGACAAGAAACTTCTGTTTGTACATCACTTAGTAGCCTATTTCATGAAAGGCAAATTCCACATGAAACCACATCTCAAGCCTCCACCTGTTGCTTGGGATATTTACATGCTACCATCTGTTGTTATGAAGTCTTCCTTTCAGCCATTTACATCTTACTTTCTCAAACTTCTCACCTCACCTCTGCATGCTGTGTGAGTGAACTTCAAGCTCTTGTGTCAGATCCTCCCTACACAAAATTCTACCATGACAGAGCTTTGAACTCATACAAAATTCCTACTCAAAGTTGTCTCAGAATTCCACCTCAACCAATCCAAAGTTTTGCCTTTTTTCTTTCCAACGTCACATTCCCATTCTGGAGAAGCAGTTCTTCACACCTCCTTGGACTATAAACGTGCTCTAGAATACTAGCTGGACTGGACTAAACTTCATAGAGAATACACTTCCCCCTCTGCATTCATGGTGATAGGGGAACGGCAAGGCAGTGCATTCATGGTGATAGGGGAACGGCAAGGCAGTGAATAACTTATCATGTTATTCGTGGTTTTTCTGAAAAAACAAAAAACAAAAAAAGACACAAAACCGTGAATATCCTGACCTATTGCAGTGAAGAAAGTGCAGCTGGGAGCAGTGATTTTCTCTGTGCAACGCCGGGAGCAGCGATTTCCTGTAATGTAAATTTGGGGGGTGGGCCTTCAATCGAAAAACTATGAATAACCGAAACTGCAGACTGTGAAACCGCGAATATGGAAGGGTAAGTGCATTTTTATTATGTCCTTCGCTCATTTATTGAATTACCTATAAACCGTGTCGAGCTCTATCTTTATGGAGATGATGCGGTATACAAACTTAAGGTTTAGTTTAGTTTTGATTCTAACAGATTTGGAGTTCCTGTTACCAAGAGAACCATCTCCACTTCACATATACTTAGGCTGGGTTGACGCTACAGGACCATGCCAGCCCACAATGTCTGAGCTATGGCTGCCTTGGTAGCTCATTTCCTCTCTGCATCTATTGAGAACATCTGGAAGGCAGCTACTTGGTCCCAAATCCATACCTTCATTTCTCAATACAGTTTGGAACAAAACTCCAGAAGAGATAATCAGTTTGGACAAGCAGTAATGCACAATCTTTTTATTTCCTAAGCACCAACTTTTCCTCCAACCCTTTTGGATTTCACCAGGCTCATGCTTATATATCCTTTATCCTCATCCTGTCTGCTTGTCCTCGGAGAAAGCAAAGATTCTTACCTGTAGCAGATGTTTTCCAAGGACAACAGGCATATATTTTCACAACCCACTCACCTTCCCTGGTTGACTTTTTTTTTAAACGCCTTCACCGGATCAGACCAAGGTCCATCTAGTCCGGTGATCCGCACACGCAGAGGCCCATTTAGGTGCTCCTTTTTGGAGACCCGGATTTCCCGTATCCCTCAATATGATCTGCAAGAAGGTGTACATCCAACTTGCGTTTGAAACCTAGCACAGTTTTTCTGCCGCCACCTCCTCCGGGAGAGCATTCCAAGCGCCCACCACTCTTTGTGTGAAACAGAACTTCCTGACTTTTGTCCTGAACCTGCTGCCATTCAGTTTTAGGCTATGACCTCTTGTCCACGTCACATCTGAAAGTGTCAGTAATGCTGATTCCTGGTCAATTTGATCAAATCCCTTTAATATTTTAAAAGTCTCTATCAGATCCCCACGCAGTCTTCTCTTTTCGAGGGTGAACAGTCCCAGTTTTCCGAGGCGTTCCTTGTAGCTTAAATTCTCCATGCCTTTGACTAGTTTCGTGGTTCGCCTCTGCACCCTCTCCAACAGAATTTTATCCTTCTTAAGGTATGGAGACCAGTGTTGGACACAGTATTCTAAGTGTGGTCTGACCATTGTTCTGTAAAGTGGCATTATAACATCTTCCGACCTACTCGTGATCCCCTTCTTAATCATGCCTAACATCCTATTTGCTTTCTTCGCCGCCGCCGTGCATTGAGCCAATGGCTTTAGGGTTCTGTCTATCAGCGCCCCCAAATCCCTTTCTTGTTCGCATTTGGCTAATGTCACCCCCGACATCTTGTATTCATGTTCTTTGTTTTTCTTTCCCATATGCATCACCTTGCATTTGTCTATGTTAAAATTCATCTGCCAATTTATCGCCCACGTTTCCAGCTGATTTAGATCTTTCTGAAGATCCTCACAGTCCCTTTGAGAGCCAACCGCCCGACATAGTTTTGTATCATCCGCAAACTTGATTATATTACAAGATGTTTCCTCTTCCAGGTCATTTATAAAAATATTGAACAAAATGGGACCAAGAACCGAGCCCTGGGACATGCCGCTGGTCACCTTTTCCCATTCCGAGAATTTCCCATTTATGGTTACCCTCTGCGTTCTGTTCTCTAACCAATTTCCGATCCATCCGTGCACTTCTCCTCCTATTCCATGACTTAGTAGTTTACTCATAAGCCTTGCGTGCGGAACCTTGTCAAACGCTTTTTGGAAGTCCAAGTAAATTATGTCCACTGGATCTCCACTATCTAATTTCTTGTTAACCTTCTCAAAAAATTGAAGTAAATTTGTCAAGCATGACCTCCCTTTCCTGAAGCCGTGTTGACTAGCTCTCATTAGGTTGAGCTTTTCCAAGTGTTGTACAATGCAGTCTTTAATTAGTGCTTCGATTATCTTCCCAGGAACCGATGTGAGACTCACTGGTCTGTAGTTTCCTGGTTCACCTCTTGATCCTTTTTTGAAAATTGCGATGACATTTGCTATCCTCCAGTCGTCTGGTACTTGCCCGGTTCTAATTGACATGTTAGCTAAGGATTGTAGTAGTTCCCCAATTTCTAGCTTTGCTACTGAACTGATGGCCTCGTGAGCCAATGTCATATGGGCAGGCATCAGTACATGCACAGTATGGGCACTACCTAAAGATTTAAAGTGACAGGGCATTTAGTAGTGTCTGTACCGGATTCTGTGGATGATGTCATCCACATGTGAGAATATATACTTGCTGTTCTCAGAGAACACTTGCTACGTGTGTTTAAGTATGAATCTCACACAATCTGTGTACACTCCACACATGTGCACTTCTACCTTCTTCTAGCCCAATGTGTGTATCTTAGGCACTCTCCCTGTAACATTAACTTTCCTGCTCTTTACTCTTGACAAGTATAAGTTTTGTGCTATGTAAGATACATGCTAATTTACAGAATAGCGCTTAGGAAAATTCTAGCAGACATAGGCAGCGAAATGCTTTTTTGTTTGGGGGGCCCAAAATCTCCACCCAATCCCCACCCCTGATCCCACCCCCTTAATAATGATAGTATTAATTGTAATACCATTTTTTCATATATATATATATACACACACAATATAATCTTATTAACAATACATAATAATAATAATAATATCAGTTTATATACCGCAGGATTGTGAAGTTCTATGCAGTTTACAATGGTTAAAAGATGTTACAAATTAATTAGAATTAACAAGATTAGAAGCTAGTTATTATGGTTATAATGGTTAAACACAAAATTAAACTACACAAAGCACACTGTGTGCTTCTCAACATTCATTCCTACCAGAACACCTAGCCTCGGTCACACATGCGGAACACACATAATAACCCCTATGCAAACACAGGACCACAAATGAAAAGTACTAATACAGTACTCCCCCGACATTCGCGGGGGTTACATTCCAGGAACCCCCGCGAATATCAAAAAACACTAATACGGTTTTTCACCTGGGGAGGCAGGAGAGGGCAGCTGGAGAGGCAGGATCACTCATGGTATGCTCCGACCGCCTCTTCCTGCACTAAAGTCAGGCTTCACCAATTAGGAGCTGCTTTGACACGCCGCTCCTGATTGGTGAAGCCTGACTTTAGCACAGGAAGTCCCAGTCGGAGAATACTGCGAATGACCGGGACTGCAAACTGCGAATGACAGGGGGAACACTGTATATACAAACGAAACCCTAAGATGCCAGACTCTACATGCATGAAAACACCTCAGAAATAGAAAGAAATGAATTTCTTCCTGAACAGTGCAAAATATAGACAGCAGATATACATTCTCAAAACTGACACATTTCAATCAGTAAATTGAAAATAAAATTATATTCCCTACCTTTGTTGTCTGGTGATCTAATCCAGTGTTTTTCAACCTTTTTTGGGCAAAGGCACACTTGTTTCATGAAAAAAATCACGAGGCACACCACCATTAGAAAATGTTAAAAAATTTAACTCTGTGCCTATATTGACTATATATAAAGTAATTCTCTTGAATAGGAATCAAATAAACACAAAGAAAGTATTTTATAATTACTTTATTATGAAATATTAAGTAAACAGAATAGTGAAAAATTATAAAATACTTTGTTCAGTGCGAAACCTGGGCCTGTTTGGCTGAACACAAAGCTGATATTCTGGCTGGAATCGAAGAAAGACACACACGTAGCTCTTCGTCAACAGCCGTTCCCTTCACCGCCCCGTCACCGTCACCGCCATCCCTATCACCGCCCCGTCACCGCCACTGCCATCCCATTCACCGCCCCGTCACCGTCCCCGCTGCATCCATATAAGCCTTAGTACTGTAATATTTAGCTTATTCCTTTCTTATAAATCAAAGTTCCTGCTGCTGAACTAGAGAAAGAGATGTTCAGCTGACAGGGCTTTGTTTATAAATTTTTATCAACACAACTAATATACTATTTTATCCTAAAGCAAAAAATAAAAAAATAAATATAATTTTTTTTTCTACCTTTGTTGTCTGGTTTCTGCTTTCCACATCTTCTCATTCAATTCCTTCCATCCACTGTGTGTCTTCTCTCTACGTCTTCCATTTGCTGTTACTGTGCCTCTCCCTCCACCCCCCCCCAATTGGTCTAGCACCCATCTTCTTCCCTCCGCTCCCCCATAGTCTGGCATCTGTCTTCTTCCCACTCTGTCTTCCACATTTCCCTTCGGGGTCTGTTCCTCTCCATCCTCCTTCAATGTCTGTCCTATTCCTTTCCACCACCACCCTTCCCTCCCTCCTTTACCATCTGTTCCTTTCTACTACCCTTCAGCTCCTCTCACGTGGCTTATCTATCTACCTTCCTCCCTCTTATTTTCATGGCACGTTACAATGTAATTTGTGCAAGCCACTGGAGCCTGCGAGCTCGGTCCCTGTCCCATCCCCACAAACCATCTCGCTTCTGTACTTCTATTTTCTCCATTTCTAATATCTCCCCTATGTATCTGTCATTGCCCCCCCCCCTGTGTCCATATACCATCCCCATGGCATGTCCCCTTTATGTCTCTGTCCCTATGCCCCATGCACATAATTTCCCCTCTTTCTGTTACCTTCCTGTGTCCAGATTTCCCCTATCTTCCTCTTCCATACCAGTGTGTCTCTTCTTTTCAACCCCATCTAGCTTTTTTCCCTCTTTCTTCCCCCCCCCCCTGCTTCTAGCATCTGGCTCACCTGCCTGTCCTTCCCTTTCTTTCCTGCTGTTGGTTTTTCTTTCCGTCTTCATCCCCTTGGCCCAGAATCCTTTTCCCTTTCACTCCCTCCTTCCAATTTGAGCCGGGAACACGAGCGATCGCACGGTCCCCGCATCCACCACTCGCCTGCCCAATCGATCCAACTGTTTAGCCAGCTCTCTCCCTTCGCCTCACCTTAGTTTGTAGGTTTTGTTTTTCGGCGACATGCACGCTTTCCCAAAGAGCCGCGCACGCGCGGCTGCTCAGTGTTCAATCTTCTGCTCTGCTGCAACTTCCTGTTTCCGGTTGCGTCAGAGCAGAAGATCGAAACTGAACAGCAGCGGGGACCGGGGGAGTCTCATGGGAGCGCGTGCGGGACCCGGCCTGAGGCCTAATCAGTGTCTGCACCGTACGGCACACCAGGCAACATCTCGCGGCACACTAGTGTGCCGCGGAACAGCGGTTGAAAAACACTGATCTAATCATCTTTTCCCAATCTCTGGTTGCACTTCTTTCTGTCTGTGTTCTTGTGTTTCCATGGCCTGCTTATCCATGTGCTGGTTTTCTCTCCTTCTTCATTTTCTGCCCTGCATTCATCTTTGGCGTTAACTTTTAACATTCAACTTTCTTACATTTTTCTGCTTTCTTCTCAAAATCTACTTTTCCCTGTCTTCCCTTCCAATCTATTCAGCTCTCTCTTTCTTCTCCCCTATTCCCATCTATCCCATAAGAAGCATTTCTTCTATCTCTCTTCCCTGCCACACCTATTGCTGTGCACCATCTCCTCCCTCTCTCTTCCTGCTTCCCCTCCATCCCTGTGCACCATCTTCTCCCTCTCTCTCCAGTGGTCTGACATCAGTCTTACGCCTTACACCCTCATATGGTCTGGCATCTTTCTCCTCTCCCATGGTCTGGCATCTCTCTCCTTCCCTCCTTCTTCCCATGGTCAAACATCTCTCTCCTCTCCTTCTCAAAGTCTGGTATCTCTTTCTTCTCTCCTTCCTTTATCTGGTCTGGCATCTCTTTCCCATTCCAGTAGTCTGACAACTCTCTCTCTCCTTCCATCGCCCTTCTCCAGAATCTGACATCTCTCACTTCTTTGAGTCATCCCTCCCAGTGTACTATTTTTCCCCTCCTCTCCACCACTATCATGTCTAACAATTCTCCCTCTTCTTCCTTTCCCCGTCTCTTTCCCTCCCATTCCATGCACCTATATACAACAATTTTATTTTTATCCCCCTCCCCCACTAGCAGCGTCTCTCTTTCCCTCACTTCACAGCACCCCATCCATGCATCATCTATCCTTCCCAACCTCCTCCCAGCCCGTGCAACATCTGTCCTTTCCTGTCTCCCCCAGCCTATGCAGCATCTGTCCATCCCAACCTCCTTCCAGCCTGAGCAACATCTGTTCTTCCCTGCCTTCTCACCTGTCCTCCCATGCCATATCTCTCGCTTTCCAACTATCCTATCCTTCTATTCTATATATTTCCCTCGGTATTGAAGCTGTCCTGTTTGCACCTCCCCTAACGCCGGCCCTGTAGCTCTGGACTTCTCCACACCTGCCCCCCCTTCCCCCCGGTCGCTATTATTTTAAATGTTATGGCAGCTGCAGCGCTGTATCCACGAGATTAAACTTCTAACCTCGGCCTGCCCTGGAACTATTCATGCAACAACCGCCCGCCAAGGAAGGAATAGGAAGTCGCTGCTGCATTAAGAGTTCCAGGGCAGGCCGATGGCAGAAGTGCCATCTGGTGTACGCTGTGCCGCAGCTGCAGGAACATTTAAAATAATAGCGATCTTGGGGGGGCAGATGGCAGCCACGCAGGTGTGGAGAAGTCCAGAGCTGATGGTGCTGCAGGGTCCCACTGGGGGGAGGGAGAAGGAAGAAAGAGAAGGAACCGAAGCATCGGTAATTTTTGGGGAGGCCACGGCCCCTGTGATATACCCCGTTTCGACGCCTGTGCTAGCAGATATGCAGGAATGTGCCATTATTCTAAAAACTTAAACACACAATTAGTATGTAACATTCACATGTACTTTTTAAAATTGCCCTGCATTTTGTTTTTTTATTGCTCTTGTATTGAAGAGTTGCAGAAATTATTTTGTAACTTGCCTAGAGTGTTTTAAGACAACTAGGTATGTGCAGAGGCATAGCAAGAGAAGTTTGTACCTGGGGTGGAGGCACCCATCATCACCGTGCCGTTCACCACCAGTTCCCATACCCTGGCATTGCCATGCCGTATGTTCCCTTAGGCTCCTTGCCCGGTATCACCCCACTGTGCACCTCCCCAGTGGCGTACCTGGCTTGTGTGAAACGGGGCCCATCATTTTTTGGCACCCCCCCCCCTCCCCATCTGTACGAAAAACATGATTTTTAGTAACAAGCCACACGACACACATGAGTACCTAGGAAAAGGCAGCATCTTACATACTGCAGTGAGAAGTACAACATCAATACACCCATTGTAAAACTAAACAAGCCAGACTAGTACAGATCAATCCTGCAGTCAATCCTAACAAAAAAACCATGTCTTTCGAACACACAGAACACAGAAAACACTTTCGCCTAGTATGGAATGTCATCACAAACTTACCCCTCCCCCTTTTACAAAACTGTAGTGTGGATTTTAGCCACGGTGGTAACAGCTCTGATGTTCATAGAATTCTGAGCATCAGAGCTGCTACCACCACGGCTGGTGCTAAAAAACGCTCCACAGTTTTGTAAAAGGGGGGATAAAATAGAAATACATAGACAAAGGTTAAATTGAACCAGCAAAAAGCTGGACTCTGCATACAATGCAATAACACAGAAACAGTGACACGTCTCCTAAAGCAATAAATAAATAGAAAATTTTTGTTCTACCTTTGTCTTCTCTGGTTTCTACTTTCCTCATCTTCTTGTTACTCCCTTCCATCCGCTGTCTGCCATTTTTCTGACCCTATATGGCATCTTCTCTCCTTCTATGCCCCTTCCAGAAACTGTATGCCTCCCCCTTCCATCTCTCCTTTCACCCCCATTGGTCTGGTATCTGTCTCCTCTCCTTCCCCCCTTCTTTGGCTTCTCTCTCCACTCCCTTCCTCCTATTCTTCCCTGGTCTTCCTTCTCAATTTATTTTCTGCCTCTGTCTAAATTCTTTTTTACTATTCAGTCCTCAATTTCCCTCTTTCACTGTGTCTACCTATAGCTTGCCACCTCTTTCCCTCACCCCTTCCAGTAACTAACTCTATCCTGCATGTGCCCTTTTTTTCTTTCTCCTCCCCACTTCCTTCCAGCATCTGCTCCCCTTTTCCCTCACACTTCCATTCAGCAGCTGTCCATCCTCTCCCACACACTTCCATTCAGTGTCTGTTTCCTTCTCTCTACCCCTTCCATCTACTGTTCACCCTCTATCTCGCCCCTTCCATTCACTGCCCTCTGTGCTCTTTCTATCCAGTGTGCACCCTCTCTCTCTCTTTTCCATATGGCATCTTCCCTCTTTCTATGCTCCTTCCATAAACTATCTATCCCGTGCCCCTTCTCTCCTTTGTACATGATTGATTTCAACTCTATCACTTCTCCGTTTTTCTCTCTCTGTCACCATCCCCTCCCCTGTGCTCTGACATCTCTCTCTTCTCCTTTCTTTCCTTCCCACCTCACGGTCTGGCATCATCCCTTACCTGATTCCTGGCATCTCTCTCCTTTCCTTTTATTCCAGCTCTCCCTCCCCCTTCATGCTCTGACATCTCCTCCTTCCTTTCCCCCTTCCTTTTCCCTTGATCTGGAATACCTTCCTCCTTCCCTCCATGCCCTGGCGTCTTTTCTTCCCTCCAAGCCCTGGCATCTCCTTTCATTCCCTCTAGTTGGGTACACCCACACTCTTCCCAATTCTCTCCCCCTCTGCTCCCTTTTCTCCTTCTGTCACCCAAGGCCTGATGTCCAGAACTTCATCGGGCAGCAGCAGCATTCACAATTCACTGCTGTTGCCCGCTTCAGGCCTTCCACTCTGTCGGGTCCATGAAAACAGGATGTAGGCAGGACCCGGCAAAGAGGAAGGCCTGAAGCCGGCCACAGCAGCGAATTGTAAAAGCTGCTGCTGCCCGAAGAAGGTAATGGAGCACCGAGGCAGACCGCTTCTCTCCCCTCCCAGCCAAACCCCCGATGACCCTCCTATCTCCCCCCCCCCCCCCCGCAGTGAACCTTTCCGACCCTCCCAGCGAGAGCAGCAAACCTCCTTCCAGTAGCGTCGGCTGCTTCGCAGCTTTCTCCTGCCGGTGAAGCGTCACTGATGATGTCATCAGTGACGCAGCAGAGGGTGGGAGCGCGATAGGGACTGGGCTGGCTGTGCACCCCCCCTAAAGGCTGCACCCGGGGTGGATCTTCCCCCCCTCACCCCTCCCCTTGGTACGCCACTGCACCTCCCTTACAGCCTTCCCCCTCTATCTCTTCAAATCTTTACCGGCAGCGAGCAGCATCTCTGACCTGCTGCTCACACTGCTGCTTACCTGCTGCTCTTTGCTCTGATGTCACTTCCTGGTCCCTGCGAACAGGAGGTGACATAGAGAGAGTTGAGTCCGGCGCGAGCAGTGGGTAAGAGATGCTGCCCATGGCCAGCAAAGAGGTACAATGGGAGGGAAGAGGAGAGGTTCTGGTGCTCAGAGTGTTTTGACCCCCGCTCCCCTTACTATGCCAATGGGTCTGTGCCAAATATGATTGATTGAATGAATAAATACATACATACATACAAGAATTTTAACTGTTATGTTTATCTTACAAATTATACACACTTCGACGCAGGCAGTTTTGAAATCAAACAAACTTTCAAAAAAACGATTAAACACACTGCTATGGACCTACAGACCTATGATAACGAATGTTGGGGAGCAGGAGATTTGAGGTCTTTTTTTTTTCTCCACTTTTTATATATATGAATTTCTGTATTGTATTTTTGCATGTTCCAGTAACACTTCCTTAGCAGTGCATTTCATCGTTTTACCTTACAAATTAGTCAGAAGCACAAAGGCAGCCCAGCCTATATGAATCTTAGTAGAAGCAAACTAATGAAGCTGAGGTCCTAAAATCTGAGGGCAACAAAATGGGAAGATGACCATATTGAAAGAGATAATCCGTCCAGATATGGGTCAAGCTGCAGAGAGCTTTCTTATTGCAGCCGGCTGTGTTTACCTAGCGATGCTATATAGTAAATATGAATTTCCTTTTCCAAATATTAAGTTTGTCTGGTAAGTTTGTTTGACATTGTGGATTCCCCCTGCTTCTTAATGGAGTGTAATTAAAATAGCCTGTCATTACTCATAGCATAAGTTTATGATGCAGAGGAAGCTTTTTCATACTTTGAGCATGCACTCTACCCCCCACCCACCCCCTTTCCATGCACATACATAAAAAGGAATTGCTCTATAAACTTGGCTTCCATCCTAGACTGTAAACATTTCCTATTTTATAATCATACACACGTATGCTGCTGGTTAAGTTATTGTCTAAAGGTGGTAGGGGGTTCCTTTGTCTGCAGTTAAGATAATTGCCCATACAACTGGAGAAATATAGCCCTCAGTAGGAAAATAGCCCAATGTGTGGATCTTGGGTACTTTCCCTGTAACATTAACTTTCCTGCTCTTTACTCTTGACAAGTATAAGTTTTGGCATAGGAGGTGCAAACGATTTAGGGAAGGGAGGAGGAGGAGGACTTCTGTCAAAGAGTGTTTATAAAGGTGGATTATTGGACAGTGGCCACCGTGTATGTTGGGGGTGTCACCGAGGCAGTCACAACTAACCTTCTTCGCAATGGGTGATTCAGAGGTGATTGCAGCTGGATTTGTTCCTGCGCAAAATCACGGTGGATAAAATTAGCAGACATCTGGAAGAGGCATATATTTCAAAGCTATTTTGGTCCAAATCTATAAAGCACAGTACGAAAAATATGATTGGTAGCTGGTCTTAATAAACAGTTAGTGAACTTTGCCTGCCCGAAATGCAAAACAGATGTATCTTTGTTCTTTTAAAAGTGACTTTGATGAATAAACTATACGTGACGTCAGGTCCAAGCTATTGGATGTCTCTGTCAGGCTCAGAAATTTTTTAGAATTAAAAAAAATATGTTTCCATTGTAGGGAGAGAGAGAACAAAGTAAATTCCAGTGCACTGCTCCAGGATTGGGCAAACAATCAGGTTTAGAGACTTTGATACAATGGTCATGCAGTGCAAATAATTATTAGCAACATTGCTTTTCTTCTTTTTTTCCTTTGGGGGGTGTATTTCTGCTTGCTGTACTGTCTCATTCACTTCATTTTCTCGCTCTGCTGCTCCTGTGAGCCGGGTGATTGCCCTCTTTCTCTCTAGATCAATGTCTGGGAAAGAAATCAAACTGAATTATGCAGACTGCGATGGGATTTCCGACTGCCAGCTGAGGCTGCTGTTCCTCGGTAGATTTTGATCTGAGCCATCTTTCCTGGGTTCTAAATGTAAAGCTGCACTAGGGGCCCGAGCGTATGTGTGTGTGTTTATTTATTTTTCTCTTTTTCACCTTTTTTGGGGGGGGGGGGGGCGAGGGACACAGCAGTATCGTGCTGCAGGGAGTTCATCTCGTTCCATGCAGGTGTTTCAGCCATAAACAGACACCAGCCACAAGCTCCTTTCTTGCTTGACTAAAACCCATTGGAATTTCCCCTGCTTTCAGATACAAGTACTTGGAGAAGTTGGCAGCTCAGGAGTATGAGAAGGAATTGAAAAGCCGGGGCGTGTGCCGAGGCAGGAGTGAGCTCTCACAGAGCCTGAGCTCTCAAGCATCACCATCCTCCCCTACGCCCAAGTGCATCAGCCCCAGTTCAGAAGAGTCTCAAGAGGAACTCAAGACTTCTCTCACGCCCCAGCGGACACCCCAGCCTTCTGATGGTGAGTAGCATTGGGGAGAGCGGGGCTGAAGGGATTAGGGCATTTGTCTTTTTGGAAGAGGTGTTTAAATAGTCTGCGGTATGCCATGATCTGGTCTAACATCTGTTGCAGCAATTGAACAGGTGCTCTGGAGGATTAAAAAAAAAAAAGCTACTAAACCACGCAGGGATATATGATTAAAAATTAAAATCTATCTGACAGATCATTCTTGTGAGGCAGTAAGTAAACAGAATGAGCAGAGGATGGTCACTGATGCTATGGAACATCTTTAAAAGCAGCATGTGCTTTTAAGCAGGTGGGACTGGCTGATGCTTTCAAAGGGGTCGCGTTGTGTAATGAGAGTTTTATTCCATATGGATCTTTCCTCCATGGCAGCATGCAGGAACATCTATGGTTTAACCCTTTATGCAGACTTCCTCCAGATTAATGAGCAAGGAATTTAAGAGAAAAGTGGCATTTTTTTGTTGTTGTTGTTTTTGTTATGGAAGTTAGTTTTCGTTGTGTAAAAAGAGGCAGGTGTTGTGCCAACTTCCCTGACTAACTCTATCAGTGTATCTAAATCATAATCAACTGCAACCTATTCTTGAAACTCCCTCCCACCCCCACCCCACCCCCACCTCCAAGTAAGAAGCCATATTTTGGTGCATATAACCCAAATGCATGTATAACCAACATTTATTGCAAAAAAAAAAAAAATGTTAAATTGGATATTACTCCTATTGTAAAGCACTTGTGTATACCTTGTATCTTTTGCAAAAAATGTGAATTCATGTTTAACAATGTATAACCCGTAAGTTATTTATGTGAAAATACAGTATGTGACAGATAACACAGTTCTGTAATTATTTACATACGTGATCGACACAGGTTTGATCTGAGATGCTGGCAAGTGCAGTTAAGCACCTTAAATTCACTTAGCCACAAATCTCATTAAGATGACGATGTGATGTTGCCATGCTTAATTTGATCCTTCTGGAGGGAGAGCTTTTAGGACTGAATCATAACTGGATTTCCACACTGGCTTCCCACATCTTCTGTTTCTTGCAAGAGTGAATGAGTTCAACTGGCTGATATCATTAAATCTCCCCCGGCGAAGACAATATCCATTTTTTTTTTTTCAGGAAGAAGGCCATTTTAAATTGTCAGCAGCCACGAATTTGCTGCTCGTGCCAGCTTCGGCGCTCTCTCTGACATCACTTCCTTGGCACAGGTCCCGGAAAGGACACCAGAGAGTGCCAAAGCCGGGCGCCGAGGCCAATCAGCAAGTTCATGGCTGCTCACGCCGAATTTTAAAAGGTATGGGGGGGGAGGGAAGAGGCATGTGTGCGGCAGGAGGAGTAGTAGGAAGAGGGAGCGGAGAGCAGGAGGGGTGCCAGCGCCCCGAGGAAGACCGCGCCCAGGGGCAGACTGCCCCCTCTACACCCCCATTACTATACCACTAGGTACAACAAGATTTTCAGAAGTGGTTGTTATGGGGGTTTTTTAAATTATTTTTTTTGCTCACATTTGTTTCAGTAGTAGCGCTGGGTGAATTATATCTAGGTGCAATAGCTATTTCCCTGTCCCTGGAGGTCTCATACTCTGAGGGGCCCTTTTACAAAACAGCAATAAAAAATGGACTTAATGGGCTCTTACATGGGTCTTTCCTACGCACTATTTTTACTGCTGGAGCAGAATGGCTGAATTTTTTCACTTGTGCATGGTCATTAAAACAGATTAGCACATGAAGCCTTACTTCGTCAAAAATTACAAAGACTAGGGGGATACTCGATGAAGTTACAGGGAAATACTTTTAAAACCAATTAGAAAATTTTTTTTTTTTTCACTGAGAATAGTTAAGCTCTGGAACATGTTGCCAGAGCATGTGGTAAGAGCGGATAGCATAGCTGGTTTTAAGGAAGGTTTGGACAAGTTCCTGGAGGAAAAGTCCATAGTCTGTTATTGAGAAAGACATGGGGGAAGCCACTGCATGCCCTGGATCGGTAGCATGGAATATTGTTACACCTTGGGTTTTGGTCAGGTACTAGTGACCTGGATTGGCCACCGTGAGAGCGGGCTACTGGGCTTGATGGACCATTGGTCTGACCCAATAAGGCTATTCTTATGTTCTACCGCTTTCCCTTACTGTAGGTCACAGGTGTCAAAGTCTGTCCTCAAGGGCTGCAATCCAGTCGGGTTTTCAGGATTTCCCCAATGAATATGTATTGAAAGCAGTGCATGCAAACAGATCTCATGCATATTCATTGGGAAAATCCTGAAAATCTGACTGGATTGCGGCCCTCGAGGAGGGACTTTGATACCCCTGCGTATAGGTGGTAAGAGCTCACACACCATATATGTGCTAATCGGTTAGCATGCAGCAATATTGCCATGGTAGCCAATTAGTGTAGAACATGCCCACTGTCTGTCCCCAGACATACCTCTTTTGCCAAAAAATAAGTTTTACATTTTAGTTTGTGAGTAGCATTCTCATATGCATTCGATATGGGCCCTAAAGTGACGAACTGGATTAAAAGCCGGTTAAGTGGAAGGAGGCAAAGGATAGTGGTAAACGGAGTTTGCTCAGAGGAAAAGGATGTTGTTAGTGGAATGCTGCAGGGATCTGTCCTTAGGTTGGCTCTGTTTAACATCTTTGTGAGTGATATTGCGGCAAAGTTCTGGAAAAGTTTGTCTTTTTGCAGATGAAACTAAGCTCTGTAATAGGATAGATGCCCCGGAGGTTGTGAATAACATGAGGTGGGATCAAGCGAAGCTTGAAGAATGATCTGGTAATTGGCAACTAAGATTTAATGCTAAAAAAATGCAAGGTCATCCACTTGGGCTGCAAAAATCCAGAACAGTATAGTATAGGAGGTGAAGAACTTCTGTGCGTGGAAGAAGAGCATGACTTGGGGGTGATTGTGTCTGATAATCTCAGGGTGGAAAAACAGGTATAAATGGCGATCGTCAAAGCTAGGAAGATGCTTGGGTGCATAAGGAGAAGAATGGACAGTAGGAAAAGAGAGGTGATAATGCCATTGTATAAGTCTCTATGTGAGCAGTGGCGTAGTAAGGTGGGGGGAGGCACCATCTTAGTGTGGGTGCTGGCACCTATCCGTACCCCCCACATCACGCTTGAACCCTCCCTTCCCTGCTCCCCCTCTTTAAAATCTTCACCAATGCGAGCAACTGCTCTAGTTTGCTGCTCACACCAGCCTGGCTCCCTCTGAAAGCACTTCTGGGTCGCGGGGCCAGGAAGTGATGTCGGAGGGAAAGCCAGAGAAGCTGCTGACACTAGCGAAGACTTTAAAAGGTACAGGGTGGGAAGAGAGGGTGCAAGTGTGGCATGGGGGCACGGAAAGAGCAGTGGGGGTTGGTGTAGAAGGAGTGAGGGGCAGAGAGGGGGGAGCACCGTCACTCCGGGTGCTTCCTACCCTTGCTACGTCACTGCTGGTGAGGCCCCATTTGGAATACTGTGTACAATTTTGGAGACCACACCTTTAAAAAGATATAAATAACTTAGAGACCTTAATGTGTATTTTCTGGAAGAGAGATGGGAGAGAGAGGATATGATAGAGATGTTGAAATATCTCCATGGCAATGTATAGGAGGTGAGTCTTTTTAAACAGAAGGAATGCTCTGGAAGGAGAGAACATAAGATGAAGTTAAGAGGTGATAGGCTCAGGAGTAATCTAAGGAAGTACATCTTTACAGAAAGGGTGGTAGATGCGTGGAATAGTCTCCCGGTAGAGGTGGTGGAGACGAAGACTGTATCTCAATTTATGATAGTGTGGGACAAGCATGTGGAATCTGTTAGGGAGAGGAGGAGATTGTGGATGCTGTGGATGGGCCATTCAGCCTTTATCTGCTGTCATGTTTCTATTCTGAAATTACTGCAGAATCCTCAGCACCCCTCCCCTCCTCCATACACACACACACACAATGCACCATTTTTTTTACTGTAGCAAACACACATTAGAGCTTACCACATTTTTGTAAAAGGGCCCCTAAGTTTGTATCTGAGGTAATAAAGGGTTAAGTTAGAGAATGACACGGTGACAAAATTCATCACTGTTCCCATGGATAACCTTGGGAAACCATCCCCGTGTCATTGTTTAAAGAGAGAGGGAAGGTTTGGTATGAATGGGCACAGCCACTGACCCTCAAGCCTTGCATTGAAGAATGCTGGAGTAGAAGGACTGAAGTTGATATAGACACTAAATAATGACATGGAATTGTTTCCCATAGGGATGGGACGGTGATGAATTTTGTCACGGTGTCATTCTCCAGGTTAAGTAAGTTGCCTAAGATCATGAGGCACAGCAATGGGATTTGAACTGGGTGCCCCTGGATGTTAGGGCAATTGCACTAACCCAGGGGTCCCCAAAGTCCCTCCTTGAGGGCCGATTCAGGATTTCCCCAATGAATCTGCATTGAAAGCAGTGCATGCACATAGATCTCATGCACATTCATTGGGGAAATCCTGAAAACCCGACTGGATTCGGCCCTCAAGGAGGGACTTTGGGGACCCCTGCTCTAACCATTAAGGTACACCTCCACTTCGGAAATGTGTAGAAGTGTGCATGCACCTAAAAGTGCTGCTGACTGACCATGTCACTGTCCCTCCCCAACCCCAACCGCAACCCAAACAGTTATTTGCCATACTCCAAATTGGTGAAGAAGGCAGGTGTGTGATTTCAGCAAGTACAAAAAATGCTGATTTTCATAAATTCATGGGGTGCAGTCCTGCAGGGAATTGGAGTGCATTCTTCCAGCCATGACTTTTTCCAACTCCATTCAGTCAAGCTCATCTGTTTTTCTGTTAAAACCACATGAACATTATTTCCATTTAGGAATCCAGGCCTTTTTCCACCTAATGTTCTGCTGTGTCCGAGCACTGAATTCCCTGACATTGCCATCCCTCCTTGCTCTCTCTAATACCTCTTGTGCCAAAAGCACGTGATTTTCAGAAGAGGCCTACTGGGGGCTGCAGATTACTGATGCTGCCTTCGTTTTCTCAGTTTTGGCATATTATAGCCCAGCTAATTATCTCAGTCATCTATTTGAATATTATAGGTTTCCTGCTGATGAAAAAGGTTTTCACATTCTTATATTAGGAAATAAAAAAGAATTTGGCTTTCTACCATACCTTTCCAGAGATGTCAAGTATAAACCACCCCAAAAAGTGAGATTTTTCAAGCTATTTATGGCTATAAAGCTAGACAGATTTAAGCATGGCATTCCTTTACAAAAAAACCCCAACTAGCATAAAATGCAGCAGGGACGGTCCGCCCCGGGCGTGGTCTTCCTCAGGGCGCTGGCACCCCTTCTGCTCTCCACTCCCTCTTCCCACTACTCCCCCTGCCGCACACACGCCTCTTCCCTCCCCCTCCCCCATACCTTTTTCTTTGGAGCCTCTGAAATGATACAGACAGAGTGGAGACTACTACTGCTACTACTTATCACATATAGTGCTGAAAGGCGTACGTGGGTGAATTCTCTAGGCTGAAAATTGTTCTGCAGACAGAAGCTGATATTTATTTATTCAGTTTTCTATACCGTTCTCCCAGGGGAGCTCAGAACGGTTTATATGCATTTATTCAGGTACTCAAGCAGTTTTCCCTCTCTGTCCCGGCGGGCTCACAATCTATCGAACGTACCTGGGGCAACGGGGGGGGATTAAGTGACTTGCCCATGGTCACAAGGATCAGTGTGGGTTTGAACCCACAACCTCAGGGTGCTGAGGCTGTAGCTTTAACCACTGTGCCACATTCTCAGTGGCATAGTGGTGAGGGGTGGGCAGTCCACCCTGGGAGTCATCTTGGTGGGGGTGCTGGCACCCATCCTCATCTCTGCCACCCCCCCCCCCCCGCTCCTTCCCACTCCTACCCCCGCTGCACGCGTGCCTTCACTTACTCCCTCCCCCCCTCCACCCTACCTCTAGCTCTTCACTGGTACGAGCAGCAACTCCAACCTGCTTCTCGCGTCAGCGTCAGCTCTCCCTCTAACGACACTTCTGGGTCCCGTGCCTAGGAAGGGACATCAGAGGGAGAGCCAACGCCGACTTGGGCAACAAGTTTGTGATGCTCTGTATACCTATGCCAGTGTGAGCAGCTTCTCCAGCCTACTGCTCATGGTAGCATTGGCTTTCCCTCTGATGTCACTTCTTGCTCCCGCCACTTGGAAGTGATTTCCGAAGGATCCAGGCTGGCGTGAGCAGCAGGCTAGAGGAGTTTCTCGCACTGGTGAAGATTTTAAAAAGGTATGGAGCGAGAAAGGTAAGGTGCAAGAGTGGCGAGGGGGGCGGATAGGTGCTGGCACCCCCACCAAGATGGTCTGTCCCCCTGCCCCCCTTACTACGACATTGCATACAATATATGTATGTTTGTGTACATAGAGATATTCTGTCTAAGCAATATTATGTAAATATGCACATATTTTACAGGTATATGCACTTCTCCCTCCATATCCACGGGGGTTATGGGCAGAGCCGGCCCGCGAATATTAAAAAAACACAAATAATATTTGAACCAGTTCTGCCCCTAACCCCGCTTCCCCCTGGCTATTTTAAGCCCTGTAAGCCCCCCCTTAAGCCTTACCTGGTGGTCTAGTGGATTTTCGGGGCAGGAGTGAACTTCCCACGCTCCTGCCCCGTGCAGATCGCTCACAGGAAATGGCTGCCTTGAGCTCCTGTAGTCTCTTGAGCCATTTCCTGTTGAGCGAACTGCACAGGGCAGGAGCGTGGGAAGATTGCTCCTGCTCCGAAAACCCGCTAGACCACCAGGTAAGGCTTATGGGGGGGCTTACAGGGGTTAAAATAGCCAGGGGGAAGCGGGGTTAGGGGCAGAACTGGCTCAAATATTATTTGTGTTTTTTTAATATTCACAGGCCGGCTCTGCCCATAACCCCCGTGGATATGGAGGGAGAAGTGTATATACCTGTAAAATATGTGCATATTTACATAATATTGCTTAGACAGAATATCTCTATGTACACAAACATACATATATTGTATGCAATGTCGTAGTAAGGGGAGCAGGGGAACAGACCATCTTGGTGGGGTGCCAGCACCTCTCCGCCCCCCTCGCTACTCTTGCACCCTACCTTTCTCGCACCATACCTTTTTAAAATCTTCACCAGTGCGAGAAACTCCTCTAGCCAGCTGCTCACGCCAGCCTTGATCCCTCGGAAATCACTTCCAAGTGGTTTAAAATCACGAGTAACTAAATCCGTGGATGCTGAAACCGTGGATTCGGAGGGGGAAGTGTAGGCCTCACACTGAATGTGCATAACTTAGAGAATATCATAGATTACATGAGTTTCTCTGACATGTAGGTGCAAGCACTTATGCCACATTTGTTGATTACAGATATCTCCAACAGAAAATGAACTTAGTCAAATAAATAATACCCACATACCTAGGGTTACCAGATTTTCCTTTAGTAAAATCCAGACCCCTAGACCTTCCCCAAGCCTGCCCAGCTCCACTCCCCGCTGCCTGCTCTCGTCATGCAGGAGGGCATCTGAACTGGTCAACTGCTCTCAGCTCAGCGCACGGCACATCACGGTCATTATACTTTTCCCAGTATTTAGAGCCAGTCTCCACTTAGCCCTGACATTTAAAATGGGGTGAAAGATTCACAGGGACAGGAAGAGAGTTCTGCAGGTGATTGAGAGTCTTTGTTGGAATTGTGCCAGTTACAGCAGGCAGTGGTTGGACTATTCTCACTTCCTCCTCGCCCCCTCTGTGTTCACATCTAGGTTATATTTTTTTGGCTGGCCAGGTCCAAGACACAGGGCCAAGTGTTGTGGCAGAGAGCTAGAAGTTGTGGCTGAGACAAAAGATGAGTCTCCTCATTCAGAAATTAGTCACACCAACTTGTGCCACCCCTGAATCTCCAGACATCTTTTTCCCCTTTTTTTATATTTTCTCATTGGTGGATTTTGTCCTTATTATGTCTTTTTGAGATAAATACTGTAAGTTCAGCATTTTTTTTTTTTTTTGTGAGGAGCTTTTACATCAGCTGAGTGAACTTGTGAGCTTGAGAAAGACAGAGTTGCCCACCTTCAGGAGGGAGTCCTTGATTTCTGACAACCCTATTCTTATGCACTATGGAACAGATTTCAATGGGTAGAATCAGTAGCTATAATGACCAGTTTGCTGTGTGATATAGGTTCAAAACCAGGACTGGCCAAAACATCTTCCTCCTGGGACAGGGCTCTCAAAAGAAGGACTGGGCCAGGCTGGTGGAGATTAATAAGGGCCAAAGCGCAGCCATGACATTATTCAACATTGTGGTTATCCTTACGGTTCTTAACTAGCAAAGCACAGGACAACTTGGACCCCTGAAGAAGGAGTGTTGGGTCCGGTTCCCATGCACACGAGAGCCATCTTTTGGAAAATATTTTACCGATTTTCAATAAAGTTCCTGCAACTTGTACATTGTTTTCTGCAGTCCTTTTTTTGTCTTTGATCTTACCTGCTCACTGCAGACTCGGATTTTTTCTTTCTTTATGCTCTATTCCACTGGTGCATCGGTTCTAGTGGGTTGCTCCTGGTGCAAAGGGCTTCATGCAGTTTTCCTGCAAGTTCTTGGACTGGCATGTTTTCTTCTCAAAGATGACGGTAGCTCTGCAGATTAAGGCAGTAATTTTCAATCTAGTCAAGGCACAACCAGCCAGTCAGGTTTTCAGGGCATCCAAATCAATAAACATGCAAATCTATCTCATACATATTCATCATGGATATCCCGAAACATCAGATGGCTGGTTGTGCTTCAAGATCAAGGTTGAGAACCATTGGATTAAAGAGTAATTGTAAACCCAAGGTGAAAAAACGTATAGAGACCTAGGGCTATTGGATTCTAAAAGTTGTTTCATATGTATCTCATGCTTTTAAGTGTCTGTGGTTAGTTCTCACATTTGTGGGTTAAGTGAAGAACAGGGATGCTTTCTACAGCTGTTTCATATACTGCTCTGATAAAGGATGGGGAGAACTGATCTTGTGATGCTGTTCAGAAAAGTTAAAGACATAGCCTAGACAAGAACGTCCCAAATAGACCCAAGGCTGTCACAGCCAGTCGAGTTTTCAGGATATCTGCAGTAAATATCCGTGAGGTATATATCTGCCTTCATTAGAAGCCCCTATGCATGCAAATTAATTTAATGCGTACTCATTGTACATGTCCTCAAAATTGCTCTGTCTGGAGTGTCACCAGAACATATGTGGGATGACCTGAACTAGTTAGAGAAGCTTACAGGCATCAGGAGAATAGTTTTCAAAACCATTTCTCTGGAGGAAGCTGGTAAGACTTAAAATTTGCTTTCCTTTACTTGGCAAAAGTGAACATGGGCTTTCGCACTGCACGCTTTACCTATTTAAAAGAGGATTAGAAGGGCCATGTTTAGATCGTGGGAGTAAAACCTGGTATACATACTGGATAATTTGCAAAGTTCATGTGCTATTTAACTGGCTCTCAGTCGCCCACATAAACAGCTGGTGCAAAGCACCAAGCAACTCTTAGATTTGGGCCTTAGAACTGAAAATTCACATCTGTATTTTAGATGAAGCGATATTTTAAGTACAGGTATGGCGACTCATTTTCCCTTACAAGTCAGATATCTTGCATTTAAGGTGCTGAAATGTTTTCTGCCTTTATTTTATAACTATCTTCTGAATAGTTGCTTTTCCAACTGTTGCTAGCCTGGATTTTTCAAAGGCAGAAACTGTTTGGGGGAAATTGCCTGAGCTTGTATTTGGCATATTCTGTTTGTTTTCCGCTGTTTCTCATTGCTGGATATCTCTGCCGGCCAACAGCGTTCTCAAAATAAGCAGACTCCCGTCTTACACAGCTCATAACTATAGACCGAGCTGCTCGTTTCTAGACAATCTGTGAAAAAATTCTAATGCAATCCAATATCATCAAAAATAAATGTTTGTTCCCACAAGAACAATTCTATAAGCTGGCACCTAATGTTACATAGGTGATGGTACGCAATTATGTGGGATTTACACACATTCTAGGTGCTTTACCAGTGGTCTCCAACCTTTTTCATGTAAAGGGCCACAATACTATGACTACTATTTATTTATTTAAAAATTTACAATCCACACATCCTAGAATTTTAGGCGGGTAACAGCATAACATACATAATAAACCCCCTCTTTTACTAAGGCGTGCTAGCCGTTTTGGCATGCGCTAAATGCTAATGTGTCCATAGAATATAATGGACACATTAGCACACGCTAAAATGGCTAGCACGCCTTAGTAAAAGGACCCCCCAAATGACTTACAAACATATAACATAACCAAACTAAAACAATAATACTAAAAGCATCATTAAGACAAAAATGTAATAGATCAAACTACACTCTAAAAATACAACTCTCAGCAAGAATACAAAACCATAGGCTAAAAACCCCAAATTATAATGAGAAACTTTGTTCAAATAGCCTAGTTTTAACATTTTTCTGGCCTGCAAATACCATTCCACCACATTGGCCCCTGCCAGCATGGTTTTCCGGTGACCATAAGTTTCACCCACCACTCAAAGATGGCACTTCCAAACATAACTTATCCATCGATCTTAACAGTCGTGATGGATGATAAAAGTGCAACAGTGATCTCACTACCAACGGGCCGTCATCGTTCACAAGCGTGAAGATTAAGCACAGCACTTTAAACTCAATCCGCGCACTAATTGGCAACCAATGTAAAGCCTGTAAAATTGGAGTTACATGATCAAATTTTGACGCTCACACAATAGTACGAGCTGCTGCATTCTGAGCAACCTGTAAAACCTGGACCACATACCAATCACTTATATAGCATTGAAAGGCTTACGCAGTGCTGTACATTTTAGCATTTATAGACGGTCCCTTCTCGGAAGAGCTTACAATCTAACTTGGACAGACAGACATGACATATAGGCTTGGGGATGCAGAACCCAAGGTGAGAGGAGTTAGGAGTCAAAAGCACTCTCGAAGAGGTGGGCTTTTAACTGGGCCTTGAACACTGCCAGAGATGGAGCCTGCCGTAGGATTTGGGTAGCTGGTTCCAAGCATATGGCGCAGCAAGGCAGAAGGGATGGAGTCTGGAGGTGGCAGTTGAAGCAAAGGGCATAGATAGGAGGGGCTTACCAGCTGAGTAGAGCTCACAGGGGGGAACATAGGGGGATATAAGTGAAGAGAGATAGTGAGGGGCAGCTGAGTTCATTTGTAGGTCAGTAGAGGAGTTTAAATTGTATTGGAAATGTATGGGAAGCCAATGAAGTGACCTTAGGAGAGGGGTAACGTGAGTATAGTGGCTCTCCCGGAATATGAGTTGTGCAGCCAAATTCTGGGCGAATTGGAGGGGAGCGAGATGGCTAAGCAGAAGGCCTGAGAGTAGCGAGTTGCAGTAGTCTAAGTGCAAAGTGATGACGGCATGGATAAGTGTTTTGGTAGTGTGCTCAGAGAGAAAGAGTTGGATTTTGGTAATATTATAGAGGAAGAAGGAACAGGTTTTAGCAATATGTTTTATCTGGGCAGTGAAGGAGAGAAAGGAGTCAAAGATGACCCCAAGATTACGAGCAGACAAAACAGAAAGGATGAAAGTGTCCACAGAGACAGAGAACGATGGAAGCGGAGAGGTGCATTTAGTGGGAAAATGAGTAACTTTGTTTTAGCCATATTCAATTTTAGATGGCGGTGAGATATTTAGGTGCCACTGTCAGACAGGCAGGCTGAGACTCTTGTCAATGTGAATACTTGAAAGCTCTGAGGGTCACTAAGATATTTCAAGCTTGTTCAGACTGGGTATTAAACGTTTTAAATTAATGCTAATATTGATTCAACATTACTTCAACAATATATTTTAAACACTAAGGGGCTCATAATCAAAAACTAAATACATCTAAAAACCCGCCTAAATCGGTACTTGGACGATCTAAAACAGTGGTTCTCAACCCTGTCCTGGAGGACCACCAGGTCAATCGGGTTTTCAGGCTAGCCTTAATGAATATGCATGAGAGAGATTTGTATATAATTGAAATGAGAGGCATGCAAATCTGCTCCATGCATATTCATTAGGGCTATCCTGAAAACTCGATTGGCCTGGTGGTCCTCCAGGACAGGGTTGGGAACCACTGATCTAAAAGACAGGTTGTTCAAGTGCCGATAATCGAAACGGGTTTTAGATGTCTCTAAAAACAGCTTAGGCCTTTTCAGTGCTGCTGTATGCCCAGAGCTGAAAGGGGTGATTTAGGAGGAATGGTGAGGGTGGGATTTGGGTGGGACATGGGCCAACCTAGACTTACCCCCTCTTTTACTAAGGTTCACTAACCGAATTAGCGCACGCTAAACGCTAACACGTCCATAGACTAACATGCACACATTAGCGTTTAGTGTGCGTTAAATCGATTAGTGTGTACCAATTGGTTAGCGCACCTTAGTAAAAGAGGGCCTTAGTTGTACTACAAGTATAACTGAAAATTTAACGAGACTGCCTAGATAGAACTTATATGTAGTGACATAGGTGACCTGAAAACAGGTGTAAGTGCCCAGATGGTATCCAAAGTGACCAGATAACCACTGCAGACACAAAGTACAGACCCCTCCCCCCACACTCCCCAAGTGATCATTGACACCCCCCCACCGCCATAAAAATCATAATAAAAATGTACATACCTGCCTCTAGAACATCAGTACCTGGCATAGGAAAGCCTAGTAGAGCTGCACAGAGGTGGCTTAAGTAGTCTGGGGGGGGGGGGGGGCCTAGTGAACCATAGAGAGAAGGACCCAGGCCATAAGACACTCTAACCACTGCATTCATGGTAAAACATGTGCACCCACCAAAACCCTATTGTACTGCCATATAGGTGGCACCTGCAGCCATAAAGGCTATTGGGGTGGTAGACACATGGGTTTAGTAGGTTTGGGGGGGCTCAGCATGACCTATAAGGGAGTTGTGGTGAGATGTTATGTGGTACCCTTTTTGTGAAGTTCACAGCAGTGGCCTGTAAGGTACCCCACTACTCTGTCGTCATGTCTGGGTGTCCAGTCCATCACTTTGCTGACCCCTCCCAAGTCCAAAAGGTCTTGATCTAGGAGTTTTTGACTTGGACGATTTTTTGGACGAGAATGAAGTATAAAGATAGACGACTTAGCGGTCTGGACGATCAAACGGCTGGACTTACAATTAGATGATTCTCAAAAAAAAAATTGGGGGGTGATGTATTTTTCAAGAATGGACTTTAAATGCTGCTGACTTTGGGCAAATAGTGACTTAGGCCCAAAATGGACTTAGACGTATTTTTTTATTATGCCCCTCCACCTTTATTTTGGATTGCCAACAGAAGCAAATTTCATAAATGAGACACCTGCGTAATACACTTAAGAGATTGTTTGGAGTTATACACATTTACAGGATTTGAAGAGCAATTCAGCCAACTTTTTGAGGTACGACTTCAGAGGCCATGTGTTGGAGACCACTGAGCTATGCTATAAAGTACACACAAATTCACTTACCCCTCTTTTATCAACCTATGCTAGAGGATTTTAATGTGGGCCAGCGAGGTAAGTGCTCCGACGTTCATAGGAATGATATGAGCGTCAGAGCATTTACTGAACCGGCCCACGCTAAAAACCACTAGCCGGCTTTAATGAGAACCTGCAAGGGGGGATACACTTGGTCAGAGCATGGACAGGACATGGGCGTGTCACCATGGGATGTATGGAACTTATAGAATACCGATGACTTTTTGTAAGTGAATGTGCCTAAATTTTGTCCCTCCCAAACACTAATATTCTACATCAGCTTATGTATACCTAAGTGCTGCTCTAGAATTAACACTAAGAATGCCCCATTGTGTTGCCTAAATTGAGGCATCAAGTTAGGGTTACCAGATGACTGGATTTACCCAGACAGGTCCGGGTATCTGGATGGCTTTTTAAAATCCAGCACTTTATCCGGGGTTTTGAAAAGTTTCCACCTCAGGACCGCGTCAGGAGGGCATTTGCTCATGCACGGATTCAATGTGGTGGCATCACATGATGTGACAATGCAGTAACATCACATGATATGATGTCATCGCGTTGCATCCACGCATGAGCAGATGCCTTCCCGACGTGGCCCCAAAGATGAGAACAAGTTGAGAGGAGTGGGGCTGTGGGGACGAGGCTGGCACGGAACGGGGTAGGACTGGGGGTGGGGCAATGGGACAGGATTTTACAGGAGTAAAATCTGTCAACCCTACATCAAGTTATAGAACTGTCCCATTAATATTTTAATTCAGCCTTGTCAAGACTGCAGAGGCTGCTTCAGATAGAAGCTTCACTTCCCTTTTTATTGTGGATTAACCTTCATTTCACATTTTACTGGGTGATACATTTCTCAGAAAAATCATGGGTGCTTTCCCAAGTCCTTTCTTGTGTGTTTATAAATCCCTGCATGCTGATGCTCAGACAGGCTTATCTAAACTGGGAAAAGAGCAAGGAGAAAGCTGTGCGGGTCAATGACTGGGTATGGAGATGAAGGGAGGAGGAGGAGTCGGTCCACCATCAACAATTTTTGCCATATGCCAACCAATTAAGAGCTAAATTCACTCCATACGCCAACCAATTGGAAGCTAAATTAGCGCCATGTGGAAAGCAGTTGGAAGCTGCCTTCATTTTTGATGTGGGCTATTCTAAAGGAAATATGCATGCAAAAATATGTGGTTTTTGTCAGCCAAACACATGACACCACTATTTTCATCGCATGCCATTTTACAAGTGAATTGATGTTTTACTCTATCAAAAATTACAAAGAATGGGGACACTCGATGAAGTTAGAGGGAAATACTTTTAAAACCAATAGGAGAAAATATTTTTTCACTCAGAATAGTTAAGCACTGGAATGCACTGCCAGAGGATGTGGTAAGAGCAGTACGTAGATGGGCTTAAAAAGGCTTGGACAAGTTCCAGGAGGAAAAGACCATAGTCTGCTATTGAGACAGACATGGGGAAAAACAATGCTTGCCCTGGATTGGTAGCATAGAATGTTGCTACTATTTGGGTTTTTGCAAGATACTTGTGACCTGAATTGGCCACTGTGGAAACAGGAAACTAGGCTAGATGGACCATTGGTCTGACCCTGTATGGCTATTCTTAATGTTCTTATATACTTAGGGCTCCTTTTATGAGGACGCGGTAGAGGCTTTAACGCGCGTGACTTTTAATCACGCGCTAACCCCCACGCTAGCCAAAAAAACTGCTCAAGAGGAGGTGGTAGCGGCTAGCGCAGCCGGTGGTGTAGCGCACGGTATTATGCGCGTTAAACCACTAACGCACCTTCGTAAAAGGAGCCTTTAGAGATTTTCTGTACTAGAAACATAACATAGAAACATGACAGCAGATAAAGGGCAAATGGCCTATCCAGTCTGTCCATCTGCGGCATTCACTATCTCCTCCTCTCCCTAAGAGATCACACAGGCCTGTCCCACGCTTTCTTGAATTCAGATACAGATTTTGTCTCCGCCACCTCTACTGGGAGACTGTTCCATGCATCTACCACCCTTTCTGAAAAATAGGCTCAAGATCAGGAGTAATCTACACCTCAACCTCAACCTCATTCTATGCCCTCTCACGCTGAAGTTTCCTTTCAATTGAAAGAAACTCACCTCATGCGTATTTATGCCACATTGGTATTTAAACATCTCTATCATATTTTCCCTCTCCCACCTTTCCTCCAAAGTATTCATATTGAGATCTTTAAGTCTGTTCCCGTATGCCTTATGATGTAGAATAGATCATCAATCATTTTAGTAGCCTTCCTCTGGACTGACTCCATCCTGTTTATATCTTTTTGAAGGTGGGAGTCTCCAGAATTGTATAAAATATTCTAAATGAGATCGCACCAGAGTTTCATACAGGGACATCAATAGCTCCTTTATCCTACTGGCCATTCCTCTCCCTATGCACCCAAGTATCCTTCCAGCTTTCGCCATCACCTTTTCAACCTGTTTGGCCACCTTAAGATCATCACATACTATCACACCCAAGGGATCCTTTTATTAAAGCTTGGTGTGTTAAAAGCTGGATGTCCTATTTTATACTTATGGGCCATGTGGTACTTACCGTACACTAATGTCTGTTAACACTTGCTAAGGTTTAGTAAAAGGATCCTAAATCTACAGAAATGAATCGCAGGCCTGAATTTAGACACTTACATTTAGGTGAATTTTCAACTGAAAACTTAGGAACCTATCCTCGGCTGAAAATAGGCATCTTATGTGAATGCCTAATTTATATGCTTGGAGGGGCATAATTGAAAGGAACATCTAAGTCCGTTTTCATCTTAAGTCGCAAGTCGTCCAAAGTAAAAAACAGCTTAGGACACATTTTTGAAAAATACGTCCAAATTTTTTTTCATTTTGAGGAAGAACAAAACGAAATTCAGGGGCTGGAAGCCCGCAAGGAGGACGGCAAGAGGGAAAATTCACAAGGCAGAACAACGAGGAAGGGAAAATACCAGGACTTAAACTGTTTATATGCTAATGCAAGGAGTCTAAGGGCCAAAATGGGAGAATTGGAAATCACAGCTAAGAATGAGGACCTGGACATTATAGGAATTACAGAAACATGGTGGACTGAGGACAACAAATGGGACGTAGTATTGCCCGGGTACAATCTCTATAGGAGAGACAGGACCCACAAGAAGGGCGGAGGAATAGCACTATATATAAAGGACACCATTCACTCGACCAGATTGGATACAGCAGCAAGGGTGGAAGAACTGGAATCATTATGGGTTAAATTACCAGGAACAAATGGAGCTGACATAAAATTGGGACTGTACTATCGCCCGCCTGGACAAACGGAAGCAAATGACAAAGAACTGGAAGCAGAATTGAGGAGAGAATGCAAAAGCGGAAGTGTACTGGTGATGGGGGACTTCAACTACCCCGGGATAGACTGGAACATTGGGAACGCAAGCTGTGCGAGGGAAACGGAATTCCTGGAGGCTGTGGGAGACTGCTTCATGGAACAGCTTGTTAAAGAATCAACGTGAGGGAATGCTACTCTCGACCTAATCCTAAACGGACTAGGGGGACCTGCAAAGGAAGTGGCAGTTGTAGGACCACTAGGAAATAGCGATCACAACATGATCCGGTACAAATTAGAGGTAGGAGCATCCAAAGTGAAAAGAACTGCAGCGACAACGCTCAACTTTAGGAAAGGGAACTATGAAGCTATGAGAGCAGTGGTGAAAAAGAAACTCAAAAATCGCTCAAAATGGATGGAAACCGTAGAGAAAGCATGGTCCATATTCAAGGACACGGTGCTGGAAGCACAAAACCTGTACATTCCCAGGTTTAGGAAAGGGTGCAAAAAAAATCGAACAAAAGACCCGGTATGGATAACGACAGAAGTAAAGAGGGCGATAGGAGATAAAAGAAAATCGTTACGAAAATGGAAAAAGGACCAAACCGAGGAGAACCGGACAGAACACAAAAATTACCAGAAAGAATGTCACCGAGTAGTTAGGAATGCAAAGAGAGAATACGAGGAGAAACTTCAAATCGTTCTTCAGATACATCAAGGGGAAACAACCGGCGAGGGAGGAAGTAGGACCGTTGGATGATGGAGACAGAAAGGGGGTGGTAAAGGAGGAAAAAGAGGTAGCTAACAGGTTAAACAAGTTCTTCTCGTCAGTCTTCACGAGCGAGGACACATCGAATGTACCAGAACCCGAAGAGATCATAAGTGGAGATCAGGAAGAAAAACTGGTGCATATAGAGATAAGCCATGAGGAGGTCCTCAAACAGATAGACAGACTAAAAAGCGACAAATCTCCGGGCCCGGATGGAATCCACCCAAGGGTTCTAAAAGAGCTAAGGAACGAAATAGCGGAAACTCTCCGACAAATTTGCAACTTGTCCTTGAAAACTGGGGAGATCCCGGAGGACTGGAAAATAGCAAATATCACACCTATCTTTAAAAAGGGATCGAGGGGTGACCCGGGGAACTACAGGCCAGTAAGCCTGACATCAGTCCCAGGCAAGATGATGGAGGCACTAATAAAAGACACCATCTGCGAACACATAGAAAAAAATGGACAACTAAAAGTGAGCCAGCATGGCTTTTGCAAGGGAAGATCGTGCCAAACAAACCTATTACACTTCTTTGAAGGGATAAACAGCCAGATGGACAAAGGAGAACCCTTAGACATCATCTATCTCGACTTCCAAAAGGCCTTTGACACAGTGCCCCATGAGCGGCTTCTTAGGAAGCTGTTGAGCAACGGGGTGGAAGGGGACGTACACAGATGGATTAAACACTGGTTGGCAGACAGAAAGCAACGGGTCGGAGTGAAGGGCCACTACTCGGACTGGCGGAAGGTCACGAGCGGTGTTCCCCAGGGGTCGGTGCTCGGACCGCTGCTGTTCAATGTATTCATAAACGACCTAGAAGCAGGGACGAAGTGTGAAGTTATAAAATTTGCGGATGACACCAAACTCTGCAGCAGGGTTAGAACCACAGAAGAATGTGAAGACCTACAAAGGGACCTAAACAAACTGGAGGAGTGGGCAAGCAAATGGCAAATGCGCTTTAATATAGAGAAATGCAAGGTCATGCATTTAGGAAAAAAACCCCCGATGTTCAGCTACAAAATGGGGGGGTCAGTGCTAGGGGATAGTAATCTTGAAAAAGACTTGGGTGTGCTGGTAGATACTACAATGAAACCAACGGCACAATGTGCAGCGGCCTCCAAGAAAGCAAACAGAATGTTGGGTATTATTAAGAAGGGCATTACAACCAGGAAGAAGGAAGTCATCATGCCACTGTATCGTGCGATGGTTCGTCCGCATCTGGAGTACTGTGTCCAGTATTGGTCACCGTACCTCAAGAAGGACATGGCGATACTTGAAAGGGTCCAGAGAAGAGCGACGAAAATGATAACAGGTATGGAAAACCTTTCATACACAGACAGGTTGGGAAGGCTGGGGCTCTTCTCCCTTGAAAAGAGGAGACTCAGAGGAGACAGGATAGAGACTTTCAAGATCATGAAGGGCATAGAGAGGGTGGAAAGGGACAGATTCTTCAGATTATTGGGAACCACAAGCACCAGGGGGCACTCAGAGAAGCTGAAAGGGGACAATTTTAGAACCAATGCTAGGAAGTTCTTCTTTACACAGAGGGTGGTGGACACCTGGAATGCGCTTCCGGAGGTTGTGATAGGACAGAGTACACTACGGGGGTTCAAGGAAGGATTGGATAAATTCCTGAACGATAGGGGGATTGAAGGATACAGATAGAGGTAGAGATAGGTTTTAGACAGAGTATGGATAGAAGGATAAAAGGGATTAGAGAAGGATCACATTACAGGTCATGGGCCTGAAGGGCCGCCGCGGGTGCGGACTGCTGGGCACGATGGACCTTGTGTCTGACCCAGCGGAGGCAACTTCTTATGTTCTTATGTTCTTATCTAAGTATACATCCTGTCGATCTGATCATTCAAATTGCTAAATCGTCCATCTTTATACCACATTTTCTTCCAACTTTTCGTCCAAGTTAAAAACGCCTAGAACAAGCCCTGCTGGACGTGGGAAGGGTCTGCAAAGTGATGGACTGAACACCCAGACATGGCACCTAAATAGTGGGGTACCTTACAGGGCACTGCTGTGAACTTCACAAAAAGTGTGCCATGGCTTCATCTCACTACAGCTCCCTTATAGCTCATGGTGAGCCCCCATACCAACTCCAGAATCCCCTCCAAGTATCTACCACCCCAATAGCCCTTATGGATACAGGAGCCACTTATATGTCAGTACAAAAGGGTTTTGGGGGTGTATAGGGGAGTGCACATGTTTCAATATCAATGAAGTGATTACAGGGGCTTATGGGCATGGGTCCGCCTCTCCTTGGGTCCCTAACCCACCCCCAAGATGGCTTAAGACACCATTGTGCAGCACAACTAGGCTTTCCTATGCCAGGCTGCCAGGTGATGATGTTCTGGAGGCACAATTTTCAAGTTGTGATTAATATTTTTATGGGGGTGGAGGAAGATCAGTGATCACTGGGGTAGTGTGTGGGGATTCTGTATTATGTGTTTGCAGTGCTTATCTGGTGACTTTTGGTGGGGTTTTGTGACTTAGACCAATGTTTTTCAATCTTCTTACATCTATGGACCGGCAGAAATAAAAGAATTATTCTGTGGACCGGCATCAGTCCGTGGACCGGTGGTTGAACAACACTGGGCTAAGTCGTGGGCCAGACCCCGCCCATCTCTACCCAATCTCCACCCCAGACCCTGCCCCCATAATAGTACTAATTGCACCTTGCACGTCCCGTGCTTCATCTGGAAGCCTTCCCTCTGACGTTGCAATGTCAGAGAGAAGGCTTCTGGTTCAGGCGCAGGATGCCTGTATGAGCCACTGCCTGTGGCTTTGTGCACTTAATCAGTTAGGAAGAGGGAGTTGGCTCGAAGATAACGCCGCATCAATCGCACCGAGGACCGGCAGTTGAAGAACACTGTTTTGGGCCTGATGCATGTGCTGGCCCTGTGGACCAGCAGGAAATTTCTGTGGACCGGCACTGGTCCATGGACCGGTGGTTGAAGAACACTGACTTAGACCATGTTTTAAATGGTCTAAGTCACAACGTCCAAGTTCTGTCAATCCTGTGCTGTATAACTTTTGGTCTAAGCCGGCCCATGTCCCACCCACTCCCGCCCTTGACACTCCTCCTGAAATGCCCCATTTGGCTTTGGTCGTTCAGCAGCACTATGAAGGCCTAGGTCGTTTAGAAATACGTCCAAAACCGGTTTTTATTATCAGAACTTGGATGTATTTTGACAATGTTCGTCCAAGTGCCAGTTTTTGGATGTTTTTCTCTTTCGATTATGAGCCCCTTAGCCTTTGAGAATAATGACCTCACAGTTTCAATATTTGAAGTAATAGGAACATTAATTTTGCCAATATTTGCTATGTTTTCATGGATGTACCTAGGAAGCACTGTGACACTTTTTATTTATTTATTTATTTGGCTTAGACTCTTTTTCTATATATATATATATATATATATATATATATAATGTTATGTATATAAATAAATAAATAATCATTAAAAAAATAAACAACTAAATTTGTCACTTGTGAAATTAATTAGGGTCACACTAGTCAGGGGAATAGGCGTGAAATCTCTGAAGAGGGTAGAAGAGGTGGCATGAGTCTACAGTTAGCAATCCCATTGTTTCATGAACTGTATGTAATATGTGGATCACAAAAGTGTGTGTGTGTGGCACTGTCTGTCTGAGTCTTATTTCTTCCCAGGAAAATCTCAGTAAGCTGTATGTAACATTGCATTTGCACTTACTGCCAGTGTTCCAGTGAGGAATCTCAACATATCACATCTCACTCATGTGAAGTGAGATTCATTTCTGCATTGGCTCTGGTTGGAAGCAGTTTCTTACAGAAATGTCTGTGAACTTCCCATCTAGTTATAGTGATACTTCACCATAACATTCCAGATTTACAAGTCACAATACATAATTTTATAATGGTGGTCCTTTTATAGGCTCAGATGAGCTTCAAAGCAGAGAAGTATTTTTTCTGCACTAATGGGGAAAGTTTTGCTGTTTTAACAGGCCACTTTTCAAGAGGTTTAAGCACCTATCTTTAAGAGTTAGGTGCTGAGACACTTGATTTTAAAATGTGCCAAAGTTTTTTTTTTATATATATATATGTTTTGGTTCAGCTCCTTAATTAGCTCTTTCTGGACCCCAGTTTTGAAAGTTCAGCAGTTCCTTCAATGCTTCCCTGACTGTTTTCCAATCTGATCTCATTGTGGCAGCTGAACATCTTGTGACCCCGTTTAGAAATCAAATCAAATTATCGCTCATAATAAATAAACATATAAATCCTTAATAATGTTTTTTAAATTAATGATTTCAGTGACTGAGTACACTGTGTATGCATGTCATTAAGTATAAATGGAAGGACTGAGTCACTCCTCCAAACTCATCTCCTCCTTCACATCCACCTTTCCACTCAGGCTCTTGTTTCCCTCTCACCTTTACACTACAGGCTCAAGCCTCTTTCATTCACACCTCTTCTGAGATTCATTTCCTGCTCCATATTGACCCCCTACAGGTATCTTACCCTACTCCAGTTTTGCTCCCAATGATAATACCCCCACATACAGGCTTCCTGTCCCTCTACACCCCATACCTATGGTTACTAGATTTTGTCCTCTTCATGGCCGCATCTAGAGGGAATCTGAGCATGTGTGGATGTGACACCATAAAGTGCTTGTACCCATTGGCAAAAAAAAGGGTTCCTGCCCCAAACAGTTGAGAGGCAGGAGGTTGTTTTTGTGGCTTCCCCTGCCTCTCAGTTATTTGGGCTTTCCCCACTGGCTCTGCGCAAGTGTGAGAGTTGTTCTCACAGTCATCAGTCAGACAGGAGATATGGGGATTATGACAAACTTCTGCGTGAATCATTTGCATGCAAACCTTTTAGTGCGTGAATAGCTTTTTTGAATCGGCCAAAAAATCGGATCGGAGAGACCCATATGGTCTTTCTGATCCTCTATAGTGCATCTGGGCCTGAGTTCCTTGAGTGCCTTCGGATGTATCCCATCAGGCTCCATCGCTTTGTCTACTTTTAATTTAGCTAGTTCCTCACAAACAACAGTCTTCTGCAAATTTTTCTCAGTCTACTACACATCATTCTTATTTGTGGTAGTTTTTTCTGGTCCTACCCCTGGTCTTTCATTCATGAACATAGAACAAAAATAATTGTTAAGCAGTTCAGCCTTATCCTTATCGGTTTCTGCATATTTGACCCCTTCACCCTTGAGCCTCACTAAGCCATTTTGACACTTCTTCTTATCATTTACATATCTAAAAGATATTTTGTCTCGCAATTGAACCTTATCGGATATCTTTTCTTTCATTTGCATCTTTGCTTTTCTGACAGCTTTTCCTGCTTCTCATAGTTTTTTCATGTATTTTTGTCTGTCTTCCTCTTTCTGTGACGTCTTGTAATTTATGAAGGCTAAACTTTACCCTCTCATCTTTACAGCTCCTGCATTTGAGAACCAAAGTGACCTTCTTTTCCTGTTATGTACTTTCCTAACAAAGATTTGTCGCCTTTAGAATAACTTCTTTCAGTTTTGTCCACTGTTTTTCTACTTTGTTCAGCTGTTCCCATCCAACTAACTCCTCCTTGAGATATTCCCCCATCTTGACAAAGTTAGTTCTTTTTAAGTCTAGAACCTTCAATCTTGAGTAAGTCCGCTCATCCCGCATTTTAATATTGAACCTCACCATTCTTGGGTCAATAGATGCCAAATGATCACCCATTGTAACCTCAGAAACACTTTCCCTGTTTGTAAGCACTAAGTC
The DNA here is from genome assembly GCF_902459505.1 of Geotrypetes seraphini. NCBI lineage: Eukaryota > Metazoa > Chordata > Amphibia > Gymnophiona > Dermophiidae > Geotrypetes > Geotrypetes seraphini. The sequence continues at coordinate 372,508,700 of NC_047085.1, forward strand.
CAAAATAGTTCTATTCCACATGAGTTCCGTTACTAATTGCTGGAACAATTCTTCCTGTAGTGAATCCAAGATCTCCTTGCTTCTAGATGATCCCGCAGCTGGGATGATCCAATCAATGTTCAGCATATTAAAATCAATTGTGAAGGAGGCCTGTATATCACACCACATTTTCCATTCCCTCTTTCCAGATTAACCCACAGTGCTTCTTCTTTACCCCCTTATCTCACAATTCTGTCAGTTTAATATTATTCTTAACACATACCACTCCTCTGCCCTTTTTACCTACCCTATCCCTCCTGAATAGATTATAGCCAGGTATAACTACATCCCAATCATGGATCTCTGTGAACCATGTTTCTGTGACCGCCCGTAAATCCACTTCAGCTTCTACCATTACAGCCTCTAGATCTGGAATTTTGTTTCCTATACTATGGGCATTGGTATTCAAAGCTTTCCAGCTATCGCTCTTTTGCCTCATTTCAATAATGGTATTTGATGCCTTATATTCCTGAGAGTTATTAATTACCTTGAGGTATTTTACACCCATCCCCAGTAAATTTAGTTTAAAGCTCTCTTCAGTACATTAGCCAATCTGTTACTAAAGACACTGCATCCCTTCTTTGATGAATGGACACCATCTCTGCTGAGCAGATCTTGGAAAATCATTCCATGGTCTAAGAAACCAAAGCACTCACCTCAACACCATCAGCTCTAGGATGCGAGTTTCTGCCATTTGTCCTTTACCTAAGACAGGAAGGATAGATGAGAACATTGCTTGTGCTCCTAATTGTTTCACCCTCTGTCCTAGGGCCATGAAGTCACTTTTGATGTGTTCAGTTGAATGCCTAGCAGTATCATTTGTGCCAACATGGATGAATGATCCTTAGGCTTGATGAGTCTCGACAAATGTGCTGTCTGCCTAATGCAAAGATTTGAGATGTAATAGAACATCTCCCTTGATATCATGGCTGGACAGCAGATGGGTACCTCTGTACCTCTCAGAAGGGAATTGCCAACCACCACTACCTTTCATTTCTTAATAGCTACTGCTCCAGCAGCTCTGAGATTTTTGAGCTCTGTTTCTTCCTGTTCTTGAGGTATTTTTATATCTTCTACCTTTAAGGCTGCAAATCTTTTCTTAATTTTAACAGAATATAGAGGAGTGAGGTTCACTTTGCAGGGTCTGGTGATCTGTGTCCAGCTGTCATCTTTCAGCCTAGTGTCTCCATCCCTTTAGCTGGAGATGCTCGATGCATCAAAATGCATATCTGGGATGGATTTCTGAATTTCACTGATGCCTCTTAGTCTTGCCATTTTGTCTTAGTTCTTGTACTTCTTTCATGAGGGATTCAATATGCATACAACTTGTACATTAAACTAGTCCCTCACCTTGAATCAAGCATTCAGTCTGCACTGATGCAGAAGCTGTAACGAGAGCAGCAGCAGCTTTGGAGGTACGATGTTTATTAGCCATATTGTAACTATGACACTTCCCCCTCCGTATTCACGGGGGTTCGGGGCAGAGCCGGCCCGCAAATATGAAAAAACCGCGAATAATATTTGGGCCGGTTCTGCCCCTTACCACCGCTTCCCCTGGCTATTTTAAGCCCTGAAAGCCTCCACTTAAGCCTTACCTGGTGGTCTAGTGGGTTTTCAGGCAGGAGCGATCTTCCCATGTTCCTGCCCCATGCAGATTGCTCACAGGAAATGGCTGCCTTGAGCTCCCGTAATCTCTCGAGCCATTTCCTGTGCATGATCTGCACAGGGCAGGAGCGTGGGAAGATCGCTCCTGTCCCAAAAACCCGCTAGACCACCAGGTAAGGCTTGGGGGGGGGGGCTTTACAGGGCTTAAAATAGCCCAAAAATGAAAGTGATTTTTTTTTGTTTAAAACCACAAATAAGCGAATCTGTAGATACAGAATTTGTGAATACGGAGGGGGAAGTGTAGAAAGAGCAGTTCCTATCAAGGTAGGAACCTTGTTTTTCTTGGAATTGTTCAGTAAATGAGGAGCAGGTAGTTCAGTGGACTTCCTCACCTATTATACAGTGATTTAGCTTATCCTTACAGGTTTAAGAACGTATTGTTTGTATCTCTGGTGTGTAGAGTTGTGCTTCCTTAGTAGTTTTAATTGAGGTGGTTAAAGTACTAATTAAGGACTAGGAATAAAAATTGTGTTCTAACAAGAAGTGAGTAGTATGTGACTTGGTGACTTCTTGATTAACCTTTAAGTAATACTACTGCTGCTAACAATTTGAATATACAGTATAGTGTACCTGAAGTGTATAACTTGTTTCTCTTTTGTGAAGATGGGGGTAGTAGAGAAGCCTAGGTTGAGTTGATTTTAGTATTAGTAAGGAAGGAAAAAATGTTTGTTTAATTTAAGAGGCTACCTAATAAAAAAAAAGATCTGAACTTAGTTACCTCAATCAGTAATGATTTTCTCTTGTTAGAAATAATTGAAGAAGAGTGGTAGAGAATATAGGAAGTGCAAGCCTAGGGGTGGGTGGATGATCTATAGACAGTGTTAGCTGTGAAAACAATCTCCAAGGTTTTATAAACTAGAACAGGGGTGCCCACACTTTTTGGGCTTGCGAGCTACTTTTAAAATGACCAAGTCAAAATGATTTACCAACAATAAAATAAAAAAAAAAACACAAAGCACACTGTACGCAGAGAAAATGTTAATTATCATTTATATTCTGCGGGTTTTCAAAGAGGTCAAGGCAGATGACTATGCAATGTCACCTCAGGAACAACTATACAAAAGTAGACAAATATACCCCCTCCCTTTTTACTAAACCGCGATAGCGGATTTTAGCGCAGGGAGCTATGCCGAATGCCCTGCGCTGCTCTCGATGCTCATAGGCTCCCTGCACTAAAAACTGCTATTGCAGTTTAGTAAAAGGGGGCCATAGTGCAAATTATAGACAGCAGATATAAATTCTCAAAACGGACACATTTTGATCACTAAATTGAAAATAAAATCATTTTTCCTACCTTTGTTGGCTGGTGATTTCATGAGTCTCTGGTTGGACTTTATTCTTCTGACTGTGCATCTGATATTTCTTCCCTTCTTTCAGCCTGCTGTATACTTCCAGAACTCATTCCCTCCGCCAACTTTTTCTTCCTCTCTCCCTGCCCCCTCTCCTTTCTTTCTTTCTGTCTGTCTTTTTCTCTCCATCTCCCCTTTCTTTCTGTCTTCCTGTCCCCCCTTTCTTTCTTTCTGTCTCCCTGTCCCTATTTCTTTCTGTCTGTCTTTCTCTCTCCAAGCCCCCTTTCTGTCTTCCTGTCCCCCCTTTCTTTCTTTCTTTCTTTTTCCCTTCTTTTTTTCTGTCTCCCTGCTCCCCCTTCTTTCTGTCTCCCTGCCTGCTCCCAAGCCACTGCCGCCGCCATCGGGGAACAGGCCTCCAAACTACCACTGCCGTCCCAATCTCTCCCTGCTAACACACACAGAAGCATTGGGCCGACCTGATTTCCTTTCCCCAACGTCATTTCTGAAGTCGGAGAGGAAGTTCTGGGCCAGCCAGGCAGCGATTGGCTGGCCCGGAACTTCCTCTCCGATGTCAGAATTGATGTCGGGTGGGGAAAGTTGGTCGGCTCAGCGCTTCTGAGTCAGGAAGCAAATAGAACGTGAAGGCAACACGATCGATTCATGTTGCCTTCGCCGGCTACCGGTCAATCATGATCGACCTTTTGGGCACCCCTGAACTAGAATAACTTACAGTTCCACTGATCAGGTGTTTTTAATGGTGGGGGAGGGGGTCAAAGCTAGCACAATTTACTTAACAGAAAATAAACCCCCTTTTACAAAACCATAGGGCAGTTTTTAGCACTGCCTGTGGCGGTAACAGCTCCAACACTCATAGAATTCCTATGAGTGTTGGAGCTGTTACCGCTTCAGCTGGCACTAAAATCCATGCTACAGTTTTGTAAAAGGGGGGGATAGTTCTCTGAAGGGCCACTACATATGTTACCAGCTATCAAAGTTGTCCAGCTCAAATGGGATTTGAAGGCCCTTGTTTTGAGAAAATATCATTTGATGAAACTTACATGTTAATTATTTTCTCCCCTAGTAAGTACCAGTGAACCCGAACCAGAGCTAGAAACTGAAACGGAACCAGAACCAGAAAAAGAAGCTGAGCAGGAACAGGAGGAAGGAACACAGGAACTGGAAGCAGAACCCAAGGCAGGACCCAAGAACGAAGAGACAGAGGATAGTGGACTACTGAGTGAGAAAGAGAGGCAGAATGAGGAAGTGAATGAAAAGGACAACTGTTCTGCATCTAGCATATCCTCCACAAGCAGCACTTTAGAGAGGGAAGAGAGAGAAGACAAGATAACCAGCGACAATGAAACTGGTAATGTCGGTGCTTAAATTTAAACACCTCTAATTCCATTTTATACTGTGTACAATGTGAATACTGGCCACCACTTTACATGTGATCAGAGTGAATGAGAAAATATCTGGAGAGAGATCACAAGTCCTGCTAGTTCTGTTGTTGCAAACAAAATGCTTGGACTAGCTAAGGCAGGAGTCCCCAAAGTCCCTCCTTGAGGGCTGAATCCAGTTGGGTTTTCAGGATTTCCCCAATGAATATGCATGAGATCTATGTGCATGCACTGCTTTCAATCCATATTCATTGGGGAAATCCTGAAAACCCGACTGGATTCGGCCCTCAAGGAGGGACTTTGGAGACCCCTGAGCTAAGGGGATGCTGGGTTCTCGCTTTGGAAATTTAGTACAATTCATCATTGCACTTATCAATCTTACACAATAATGTTCTCCATCATTGATACAGCATAGAGGGGGTCATAGGTAGAGAATGTACTAGATATTTCAGGATGAGTGTCACAAAATACCTCTCCCCCCTCCTTAGATGAGAATCTGCTAGGTGACATCATACATATTATTTATTTATTTTAAAAATGTATATACCGCCTGGAGTCTCAACGGTTTCCAGAATAACATACATAAAATAACACGTACATAACATTTTACAATAATTTAAAACAACTTAAGTGCAACCTGAAGAGTCCTCAATATCATCTTCACTGTCATTATAGGTAAATTTAGAACAAAATCCAAGAGAGCAATTCACAGAAATGCATCAACAAATAGTTTGTTTTAAGAAATCTCTTAAAGCTATGATGATCCAAATATAGTCTTAATTGACCACATAGTTTATTCCATAAAGAAACACCCATACATGAGAACATTTTTAATTGTGTGGCCATGTACCTTATATTCACAGATAATTGAGATATCAATCACATACTATCATCTGATCTTAGAGCTCGCGATGGTCTATAAACCTCCCAAAGATCCTGAAACCAGTTAGGCACAGAATGATACACAGACTGATGCACCAAAGATGACACCTTAAAATGAATATGTTGTTCCATTGTAAGCTAATGAAACCTCTTTAATATGGGAGTTATATGTGCTGTTCTTGAAGCCCCACTAATCAACCTAGCTGCTAAATTCATCAATACCTGCAATGCTTTTAACTTGGTTTTCATCAAACCCAGAAATAGTATTCTAACTTGCTCAAGAGCAATGATTGAACAACCGTTCTAAAGTCATAGGTTGTCAAGAGGGTTTTTTTTGTCCTATACAGTAAGTGAAGCATTCAGAACTTGCTTTCCCATAGTCTAACACAGTAATCTCTTCCTTTACCTGTATCTGCTCACCCATAACCAGGGCCGCCATCAGGGCAGTACTACCAGTCCTGCATTCAGGGGCCCGGAGCTGACAGGGGGCCCGGGCTCCCCCAGGATCCTAGGCAGTGTTCTAAGGCAGGGGCGCCAGTAGCTCGCCAAGGCAAAGTGAGTCGATCATCCATGACTCACTTTGTCTTGGCGATCTAATCTATCGGACCGATCAGTCTTCCTCTCCCCGACGTCAATTCTGCAGTCGGAGAGGAAGTTCGGGCCAGCCAATCGCTGCCTGGCTAGGCAGAACTTCCTCTCCGACGGCAGAATTGATGTCGGGTAGAGGAAGACTGATCGGCCCGAAGCAGGGAGAGCATGCGTCGGCGTTGGCTTTGGGGCCTGTTATCCATTGGTGGGTCCTGTTCCCCGATGGCAGCGGCAGTGGCAGTGGCTTGGGGAATGGCAGGGAGAAAGAAAGAAAGAAAGGGGGCAGGCAGGGAAATAGAAGGAAGGCAGGGAAACAGAAGGAAAGAAGAGAAACAGAAAAAAAGAAAGGGGGCATGAAGAGAGGAAGAAAAAGTTGGGGGAGGGAATGAGGTGTGGAGGAGAGGAAGCATACAGGCTGAAAGAAGGGAAGAAAGATTGGATGCACAGTCAGAAAAAGAAAGTGCAACCAGAAATCACCAGATAAGGTAGGAAAAATTATTTTATTTTAAATTTAGCAAAGTGGAGGCAATATTACCACAGTTTTCAAAGGAATTTGCCCAAATAACTTAATAGTTAACTGGGCAAATTCCCAGAGATGAAAACTTCCCTTCACTTACTATGCACAGTTCTGAATTTATATCTGCTGTCTATATTTTACAATATGGTCCCCTTTTACTAAACCGCATTAGTGGTTTTTAGCGCAAGGAGCCTATGAGCGTCGAGAGCAGCGCTGGGCATTCAGCGCAGCTCTCTGCGGTAAAAACTGCTATTGTGGTTTAATAAAAAGGATGGAGGGTATATTTGTCTATTTTTGTATGGTTGTTACTGAGGTGACAATGCATAGAGTCATCTGCCTTGACCTCTTTGAAAAAAACTCAGAATAGGAATGATAATTAACATTTTCTCAGCATATAGTGTGCTTTGTGTTTTTTAATTTTATTGTTGGTAGATCATTTTGACTTGGTCATTTTAAAGTAGCTCGCAAGCCCAAAAAGTTTGGGCACCCCTGATCTAGAGCGTTGAAGCTGTGTATTTCTATTTTATCCCCCCTTTTACAAAACTGTGGAGCATTTTTTTAGCGCCAGCCATGGTGGTAGCAGCTCTGATGCTCAGAATTCTATGAGCGTCAGGGCTGTTACCACTGTGGCTAAAATCCACACTACAGTTTTGTAAAAGAGTGAGGGGTTAGTTTGTGATGACATATTCCATACTAGGCGAAGGTGTTTTCTGTGTTCTGTGTGTTCGAAAGACATGGTTTTCTGTTAGGATTGACGGTGTAGGATTGATCTGTACTAGTCTGGCTTGTTTAGTTTTACAATGGGTGTATTGATGTACTGCTCACTGCAATATGTAAGATGCTGCCTTTTCCTAGGTACTCATGTGTGACATGTGGTTTGTTACTAAAAATCATGTTTTTCTTACAGATGGGGGGGTGCCAAAAAATGATGGGCCCCGGGTGTTACATATGCTACGTACGCCACTGTATGTAAAGATAGCAGAAAGCTGGTGTAGCAAAAACTTTAAGTAAATTGTTATTCTTCTAAGTTTTGAGTATTTAACCCTCCCACAATCTCACGGGCACTCGTTTCAAGTTTCAAGTTTATTGAGATTTTTATTTAAACGCAATATCAAATATTTTCAATGCGTATATCAAAAATAAATTTGGGGAAATAAATAAATCCATTTGAACAATAAACATACAAACATATCCATAGATGATTAAAATTACATAAGGAGTACAAGGATAAACTACATTTGTTTAAAAATGCGTTCTCCGTGCCTGCTCATAAATTTGTTGACTGGAAGGATCCAGCAATGTGGCCAGATGCCATTCAGGACAAAGACAGAGAAAGAATTGTGCAATTTGGATTAATGATGGAAGATGATTTAAAGCAAATGGCACAGTCTATGAGTAAAGATCTTGACGGACGTTCTTTTTATGAATATCTCCTCTATGCCAAATCACCCAATGGACGTGAGAAGATTTTAAGGGACTGGCTTAGGTGGAGCATTAGCAGAAAAGTATGTGTGTATTCGGCCCATGGAAGAAGGGGGGGGGTCGGGGGGGGGGAAGGGGTGCGTGGGGGGCCCAATAGGATTGCTCAGTAAGGGGCCCAGAAATTTCTGATGGCGGCCCTGCCCATAACATTCAAATCCTCAATCAAATCAACCTCATTCTCCTTCCCCACAATCTTCACTTGCATGAACCAGTTAGATTCCACTTCATGTGGGGTGCGTTTGACATTGTTGAGAACGTGACTAGTACTGGAAATGAAAGCGAATTATTCTGATGGATTTCTATGTGATACTATTTACTAACAAAGCAGTCAGTCTACTGCATAAGACCAGGTAAGACTACTGAGTCCAGATATTGAATGAACATGTACTCTCATCTTCCCAGATGAACATAACTGCCATGATCATACTTTGGAGTATACCAGTATAATTGACAAACAGAACAGATAGCTTAAAGGGAATATTTCAAGACACAATAATTGTTGCCTAACATCCTGCCTCCTAGGTACTATGTGTAGCCTGCCAGAAATACCCAGCTTCATTAGTGAACATAAGAACATAAGAATTGCCGCTGCTGGATCAGACCAGTGGTCCATCGTGCCCAGAACTCCGCTCACGCGGCGGCCCTTAGGTCAAAGACCAGTGCCCTGAGTCTAGCCTTACCTGTGTACGTTCTGGTTCAGCAGGAACTTATCTAACTTTGTCTTGAATCCCTTTGTTTTCCCCTATAACAGCCTCTGTAAGAGCGTCTCAGTTTTTTACCACTCTCTGGGGGAAGAAGAACTTCCTTACATTTGTATGGAATCTATCCCCTTTTAGCTTTAGAGAGTACCCTCTCGTTCTCTCTACCTTGGAGAGGGTGAACAACCTGTCTTTATCTACCAAGTCTATTCCCTTCATTATCTTGAATTTTTTGATTATGTCCCCTCTCAGTCTCCTCTTTTCAAGGGAGAAGAGGCCCAGTTTCTCTAATCTCTCACTGTATGGCAACTCCTCCAGTCCCTTAACCATTTTAGTCACTCTTCTCTGGACCCTCTTGAGTAGCACTGTGTCCTTCTTCATGTACGGCAACCAGTGCTGGATGCAGTATTCCAGGTGGGGGCATATCATGGCCCAGTACAGCGGCATGATAACCTTCTCCGATCTGTTCATGATCCCCTTCTTAATCATTCCTAGCATTCTGTTCACCCTTTTTGCCACTGCCGCGCATTGCGCAGATGGCTTCATTGACTTGTCGACCAGTACTCCCAAGTCTCTTTCCTGGGGGGGTCTCTCCAAGTACTGCACCTGACATCTTGTATTTTTGTATAAAATTTTTGTTCCCGACATGTCAGGAACAAACAAACCAAAACTGCAGATATGTACAACGATGTAGGCGAATTTTATTGTGACAAGCAAACTATATATTAAAACCTTTTTACCAAACGGGGGACCCAACACGGTCTGTGTTTCGGACAACCTTCATCAGGGGTCCTATTAGGTACAGATATAACATAAAGCACAATATTAAAAATACAATTATATAAACAGTTGTAATAATAATAAAAATGAAAAGATAACAAATATTAAGAATAAGACAACAAGATGATAAATTTGACCATAGACTATAATATTAAGAAATTTAAAAGCACGAGGACAAATATATGTTTTAAAAGGTGATAAGTACGCATGCCATGTCAATAGAAATGCATGCAGAAAAGACAGAATTGATAATAAATGACTGCTAGTGTTAAGTATGAACGAACTGTGACGGAACATAAGCCAATAAGGTAGTGCAAAGAAAAGAAAGAAAAAAAAGAAAAAAAAGGAGAACCAGTGTTATGATAAAACATAAATAATAGCATCAAATTTAAATAATGAAGGAAAATATGAGCAACGAAATGGAGAAAGAGAAAAAAGAAAAACAAATGAATGTAAAAATACATACCATGGTAGATAAAGGAAAAAACATATGTCACAACAAATATTGAAAAAGATAATATAAAACCAAACTATCATAAAGCAGAGGAAGAGAGAAATATAAGAAGGGAAAAAAGAAGAAACCAATTAGTGTATAGAGTTAAAATCAGTCACAACATGCACCAATTTATAAAAAAATATAGTTAACATATTGAATCATCACATAAATAGCCATCACATATAAAACATATAATTTCTGTGAAGTTCATTGCTTATGTATTTTTTATTACATTTGGTGTTTCATTTTCCTGTTATCCAATTGAAGAATATTATTTAAGTTTTAACATATTCCTTATTTGGCTATACAGTGTTCTGTATACATCCTTCGCTGATATATAATTGCTCTTTCATATGTGATGATTTCATATATAGTATTTTTTGTTCTTATTTGGCATTTTTAGGGGGTTAAGTTATGATATACTCTAGATGACCCTCTTAAGGGGTTCTTTTATAAGTGATGACAGAATATGTTTAATTTCTTTCTAATGAATGACATAGCAAAAAATTTTTAAAAAATTATTTTTAATTATGTTGTTTTAATTGTGGTGATTTTATATGCTTACATTTTTAAGGGTGGTTATTAAATATGTTTCTATTATATTTTAAACTGGGTCATATTGCTATGGGGTTATTTCTTGATATCTCATTATAGATTTCTTATGTGATTACATATATATATATATATTCTTTATATACGTTGTTGGAATATGATTGTTTTATATGCATATGAGAAACATAAGAGACTTCCATATGTATGTATTGATGATATGTCTTTTAAATATGATGACTTAACATATATTTGCTTGTGCGCATATAACAGTGGGTAATATAGTACCTCAATGTGGTTTTATTGTAATGGGTTTTATATGTGATGGCTATTTATGTGATGATTCAATATGTTAACTATATTTTTTTTATAAATTGGTGCATGTTGTGACTGATTTTAACTCTATACACTAATTGGTTTCTTCTTTTTTCCCTTCTTATATTTCTCTCTTCCTCTGCTTTATGATAGTTTGGTTTTATATTATCTTTTTCAATATTTGTTGTGACATATGTTTTTTCCTTTATCTACCATGGTATGTATTTTTACATTCATTTGTTTTTCTTTTTTCTCTTTCTCCATTTCGTTGCTCATATTTTCCTTCATTATTTAAATTTGATGCTATTATTTATGTTTTATCATAACACTGGTTCTCCTTTTTTTTCTTTCTTTTCTTTGCACTACCTTATTGGCTTATGTTCCGTCACAGTTCGTTCATACTTAACACTAGCAGTCATTTATTATCAATTCTGTCTTTTCTGCATGCATTTCTATTGACATGGCATGCGTACTTATCACCTTTTAAAACATATATTTGTCCTCGTGCTTTTAAATTTCTTAATATTATAGTCTATGGTCAAATTTATCATCTTGTTGTCTTATTCTTAATATTTGTTATCTTTTCATTTTTATTATTATTACAACTGTTTATATAATTGTATTTTTAATATTGTGCTTTATGTTATATCTGTACCTAATAGGACCCCTGATGAAGGTTGTCCGAAACACGGACCGTGTTGGGTCCCCCGTTTGGTAAAAAGGTTTTAATATATAGTTTGCTTGTCAAATAAAATTCGCCTACATCGTTGTACATATCTGCAGTTTTGGTTTGTTTGTTCCTGGCTGGTTTTTTTACTGCAGACAAGGTTGGACCTCCCTTCTTTTGGTTCTGTTGCTCTGTTCCTGACATGCATCACCTTACACTTATCCACGTTATACCTCATTTGCTATGTCACGGCCCATTTCTCAAGCGTGTTTATGTCACATTGCAGGTATTTGCAATCCTTCTGCGTCCTCACTACTCTGAATAACTTTGTATCATCTGCAAATTTAATCACCTTGCTTGTTGTACCAATTTCTAGGTCGTTTATAAATATGTTGAAGAGCACGGATCCAAGCACCGAACCCTGCGGCACTCCACTCGTGACGCTTTTCTAGTCCGAGTATTGTCCATTTACCCCCACAATAATCATGCATACCCCCTATGTAATCCAGCACCCAGATCCTCTATACCAGTGGTTCCCAAATCTGTCCTGGAGGACCACCAGCCAGTCAGGCTTTTGGGATAACCCTAATGAATATGCATGAGAGAGTTTTGTGTATAATGGAGGTGACACGCATGCAACTCTGCTCCATGCATATTCATTAGGGCTATCCGGAAAACCTGACTGGCTGGTTTCCTCCAGGCAGGGTTGGGAACCACTGCTTTATACCATACTCTATGCCTCCCTACCAAATTTAGAAGCAAACTATATGGCTACCATAACTAGTGAAGCTGTTACTTAAACGTTCAGACGTCTAGGTCCTCTTGGCATTACCCCAGCCACCATCAACCTGCTAGATGTATGTTTCAATACTGCAAACAACCCCTCAACTCCTGAAAAGTAAAAGGAAAGGGAAAGATGATAAGAAAAAAAGCAATACTGCATACCAGGTTGGGTATGCATAATATGACCATTTATTTTTTTCATCATAACGGGACATCTATTAATTGTCAGTCCCGCCCCAATCCCACCCTAGCCCCTCCTCCAATCCCACCCCCAATTTCTTCCATTCATTTTTCATATACACATAATATCTTATTAATTCATAATGGTAACCATAAAATTTTTTACAACCCCAAAGCACACTATACGCAGAGAAAATGTTAATTATCATTTATATTTGGGGGGTTTCAAAGATGTCAAGGCAGATGACTTTAAAATATGCAATGTCACCTCAGTAAATATAGAAAAATAGACAAATATAGTACAAAATATAGACAGCAGATATAAATTCTCAAAACTGACACATTTTGATCAATAAATTGAAAATAAAATCATTTTTCCTACCTTTGCTGTCTGGTGATTTCATCAGTCTCTGGTTGCATTTCCTTCTCACTGTGCAGTCTTCCTTTCTTTCTTTCTTTCTGCACTCAGGCCCAACAATTGTCCCTTTCTATTCCCTCCCTCCTTCCTTCCAATGTTGTTAATGCCACCAGTGCCTCTTTCACATGTCCTTAGTGCCCCTTCCCATGTCCTTAGTTCCCCCAGTGTCTCCTTCATATGTTCTTAGTGCCCTCAGCCCCTCCTTTCTATATCCTTAGTGCCCCTTCCTAAATCCTTAGTGCCCCCAGTGCCTCCTTCCTATGTTCTTAGTGCCCTCAGCCCCTCCTTTCTATATCCTTAGTGCCCCTTCCTAAATCCTTAGTGCCCTCAGTGCCTCCTTCCTATGTCCTTAGTGCTCCTTCCTAAATCCTTACTGCCCTCAGTGCCTCCTTCCTATGTCCCCCTCACTGTCTTCCAGCCTTTGTTCCACCCCTTCCCCCAAAGCCAGCCTGCCTGCCTCCCTCCCTCCCTGCCGCACCAGAGCCTGCCTGCCTACCTCCTTCCCTCCCTCCAGTGCCTGATTCAACGCCCCCCCAGGTCCACTGACGCAGCCTGCCAGCCTCCTTCCTTCCCTCCCTGCCGTGCTGATTCAACACCCCACCCCCACCCCCACCCGCTGCCTCTGCACCTTCTTGTTACTGCCCAGAAGCCTTCTTCCTGACATCAATTCTGACATCGGAGAAGAAGTTCCGGGCCAGCCAATCGCTGCCAGGCTGGCCCAGAACTTCCTCTCTGATGTCAGAATTGATGTCGGGAAGAAGGCTTCTGGGTGGCAACAAGAAGGTGCAGCGGCGGACCGGTGGTTTGAATTGGCGTGCCAGGGAGGGGAAGCGATCACTGGTTCTGTTGTCCCGCTTCAGAACGCTGTCCCTGAAAATGGGACATTTCAGCATCCCGAAGCAGTGGGTCGGGATAACGGGACGGTCCCATTGAAAACGGGACATATGGTCACCTTAGGTATGCACTGCACTAGACTGGAATAATAGAATTTAAAAACAGTTGGGCCTGTTCCGCTTAAGACAAATACAGTAAATATTGTGAAATAATTTCCATTCCAGAAGTTCCAGGAAACGAATGCATTACTCGAAGATTCTCTGTTAGTAATGCAAGTAACATTTTTTGCCCTACTTCTGCTTAGTGTTTACATTTGATCCCATTCAACTATACATAAAAAATATATTGTCCCATGTTTGTATTTATATCACTATATTTCTTGAAAAAAGTTGTGACTTTGGTTGTTTTTGGACTTCTCACAGGTTCATGGGCACAGACCATTCAGTCTCTTGGGGTGAATGAACAGTGTAGCAACATCCTCAACAACAAGCGGTTCATGCTGGACATGTTGTATGCCCATAACAAGAAACCCGAAGATGAAGAGGAGAAAGATCTGGCAGAGAAGAAGGAGGAAAAGAAGGAGACGGAGGAAGCAGAAGAATCCATTGCCAGCCTAGCTAGTAGGATTTCTACTTTGCAAGCTAGCAAGCAGTCTAGTGATGACAACGTCAAGAGGATGGACATTGGCCATCTGGACAACCAAGGCAGCGTGAAAGCTTTTGCTGAAAAATTCAACAGTGGTGAACTGTGCAAAGGAACAGTCATGTCTGAGAGTGAGTCCTGTGACAAGGTCCCAGATAAAAGTGCAATGCAGCCAAAAACAGAGTCTGACTACATCTGGGATCAGCTCATGGCTAGTCCGAGAGAACTTAAAATCAAGGACATGGATTTCACGGACCTGAGAGAGGATGATGACATAGATGTTTTGGACATAGATATGGGTCCTCGAGAGTCTCCAGCTCCCCCTCCCCCACCACCACTCTCCTTTATGGGTTTGCCTCCCCCTCCTCCTCCTCCTCTTTTAGGTTGCCCGCCTCCACCTCCCGTTCCTTGCAGTTTGTTTCCTCCTCCCCCACTCTTCAGCAGTCCTCAGGGTATGGGGTCCTTCCAGATTTCTAGGGGTGATCCAGCGTTTGCGAAGAAGAAAAAAACCATTCGTCTTTTTTGGAATGAAGTGAGGCCGTTTGAGTGGCAGTGCAGAAGCAACAAGAGCTGCAAAGAATTCCTGTGGGCCAAACTGGAACCTATTAAGGTGGACACATCCAAGCTTGAACACCTTTTTGAGTCTAAATCTAAGGAGCTGCCTGTCACAAAGGTATTACTATATCAAAAATAGCAGGAAAAAATTATAATCACAATTGTAGATTTTTCAACATCAAGTACTAAACAACTTAGAAAAATCTCACCCAAATCTTAAATAAAAAATATGGAAAATAAAAATTATGTTCACATAAATAGTGCTCAGTATAAAATACCACCCAGGATAGTGATGGTATATGACATCATAGCACCTGAATCCTACCTACCAGCCTAAGCTGGGGAAACATTACAATATCTAATGATAATCAATACTGAAATTCTGGAACTTATATCACACAGCTGGAGATATTCTAGTTGATAATCCTTCTCACATGGTTCAGGACAGAGACATCCAGGCCGGGGTCCCCAACTGAAAAATCCAAAACAAAGTGTTCCCAGTGCAAAAAATCAATCAAATAATAGCAAAAAAGACAAAATAAAGTCCAGCTTAAACAGTCCTTGATCCTTGTTTTTTGCACTGGGAACACTTTGTTTTGGATTTTTCACTTGGGAACCCCGGCCCGGATGTCTCTGTCCTGAACCATGTGAGAAGGATTATCAACTAGAATATCTCCAGCTGTGTGAGATAAGTCCCAGAATTTCAGTATTGATTATCATCAGATATTGTAATGTTTCCCCAGCTTAGGCTGGTAGGTAGGATTCAGGTTCTATGATGTCATATACCATCGCTATCCTGGCTGGTATTTTATACTGAACACTATTTCTGTGAACATAATTTTTATTTTCTATATTTTTTATTTCAGATTTGGGTGAGATTTTTCTAAATTGTTTAGTACATAGGTATTACTGACATTTGGTGCTCCTAAATATTCTCACTGTGCACTTGCAGGGGTCAATATTCAAAGCAATTATCTGGGCAAGAGAGGTTCCGGCCCACTTCAATCGCACATAGCAGGCCAGCTGATATTCAGCAGCACTTATCCAGGCAGTCTCACTGAATATTGGCACTAACTGGCCATCTTAAATCTGACCAGAAGAGGGGCCTTACAGGGGTGGAGATGGGGAGGAGTCGGAAGTAATACGGCTACTAACGATATTCAGTGCTGGTATCTACATAATTAAGGGGACAGATAAGACTGCACAAAAGGTAGTCCTAACTTTGCCCACTTAGCTATGTGGGTGTCAGCACTGAATATCGGGTGGCCTCCGCAAAGCTTCCAGATGCCAGATATCCTCTAGTTCTCAGTGATTTCCTATGCCTACATTACACCCCCCCAAAAAACATGATCTAACCCCCTCCTGATCCCTCCAACTAGAGAAGCACCCTGAATATGATCCAACCCCCTAAACCAGAGAAAGGACCCACACCTAAAAGCACAGATGTCTCCCAAGCCTACATGATAATCTCTGATGATCCAGTGGGTAAAATGGATAGCAGCAAATCCAACTCACCCCTGCCCCTTGCAGCTCTGGTAGGAAAAAAGCGGTTGTGACCTCTAGTGGCAGTCTTCTGGTTTTATCACTAGAGGCCAATCATACCACAAGACACTACGCTGAAATCTTGAGCCCAGTGTGCAGTGGCGGCAAAAAAAAAAAAAAGCAAACAGGATGCTAGGAATTATTAGAAAAAGGAAGGCAAATAAGACTGGGAATATTATAATGCCTCCGTATCACTCTGTGGTGCATCCTCACCTTGAGTATTGTGCACAGTTCTGATCGCCATTTCTCAAAAAAGATATAGCGGAATTAGAAAAGGTTCAAACAAGAGCAACCAAAATTATAAAGGTGATGGAACTCCATTCATATGAGGAAAGACCAAAGAGGTTGTGACTCTTCAGCTTGGAAAAGAGATGGTTGAAGGGGCGAGGTATGATTAAGCTCTACAAAATCCTGAATGATATAGAACAGGTAAGAGAGAATCAATTTTTCATACTTTCAAAAAGTACAAAAATCAGGGGATACTCAGTGAAATTACATGGGAATACTTTTAAAGCAAATAGAAGGAAATAATTTTTTACTCCAAGAATAGTTAAACTCTGGAACTCGTTGCCAGAGGATGTGGTTACCTTAGTTAGAGTAGCTGGGTTTAAGAAAGGTGTAAACAAGTTCCTGGAGGAAAAGTCCATAGTCTGCTATTGAGACAGACACGGGGGAAGCCACTACTTGCCCTGGAATATTGCTACTATTTGGGTTTCTGCCAGGTACTGTAACCTGGACTGACCACTATTAGAAACAGGAAACTGGGCTAGATGGACCATTGGTCTGACCCAGTATGGCTGTTGTTATGTTCCCAAGACCTACTGCTAGAGGTCGCTGCAGCTGCTTTCTCACTGGGGCCACATGTGACAGGATCAAGTGGGGTTCGCTTTTGCCTGCCTTACCCACTGATCCATCAGAAATGATCAGGCAGGCCTGAAGGGTGGCTACTGGTATTTGGGGGAGGGAACATATCTGGTTGGGGGTGGGTTAGATCAGTTTTGGGGATCCATCTCTAGTTGGGGGGCTCAGAATGGGCTGTCAGAGTTTTTTGGGATAGGGTGGAGGAACTTGGTATCCCCTTATGCAGGACCCAGCTGAATATCAAAAGAATTGGCTGCAAGCACATGCCCACATGCCCTGGATATTCAATGCTGGTACCCAGACTTGGACCAACAATGAATATCCAGGGCTAATTTAGCCGCCCACAGGCAGCACATAAAAATACTGATCACCACTGACTGAATATCAGAGAGACAATTTTCTTCTGAAATAGCTCAGTTGTAATTGAAATGAATGAGTCATTAAAAAAAAAAAAAAAAGTCCTATATTGCAGGAAACTGAATACTTTACAGATACCAGTATTCTAAAACTTGTAATTGCCCAATTGTGTAATGTCTCATAATGTGCAAAAAACAGTGGGAAACAAAAGACTTGGTTATTTATTGATATTGCCAGACTTTAAGGTCTTTCAGGTCACTATTCAAATGATGCAGTCATTATATTTTTTTAATTGGTTGCAGTATTGAAATGCGAGTATATTCCATATATTCAGCACTGCTATATGGACAGTGAGCGACCCTGAATTTACATGGAAAACAGTAACAGCCGTTGACTATGAATAGTGGCAATATATAATTGCTACCCATATACAGTAGACTCTCAGTTAACCGGCACCCAAGGGGATTGATACCATGTTTCCCCGAAAATAAGACACTGTCTTATATTAATTTTTGGCCCAAAAAACACACTAGGTCTTATTTTTGGGGAGGTCTTATTTTTTTTCATGTACAATGATTATCTCTCCCTTCCTTTCCTCCACCACAATTCTTCCTATTTCCTTTCTCTCCCCCATATGTGCAGCATCTTTCCTCCCCTCTCACCCATCCCCTTGTGTAGTATCTTTTCATCCCTCCCTCCCATCCCCCTGTTCAGCAGAACCCTTGCAGCCTATATCCCTCCCTCCCCTTGTGCAGCAGAACCCTTGCAGCTTATATCCCTCCCTTCCTCCCATCCCCTGTGGAGCATTTTTTAAATTCCTCCCATCCCCCCTGCCCCCGCTGCGCACCCCCATCTCCCTGCTGACCCTTTCATCTCTCCCACCCATCCGAACCCTGACCGCGAGACCGAAATACAGTACATTATAACAAACCGCATCGTCGGCAGCACAGGCCCCATTGCGACTTTCTCATGCCCGGGCGTTCTTATTTTTGGGGAAACACGGTAGATGCCAGATAAATGTAGTTTCTGGTTGCTTGAGAGTTACTATTAAAAATAGGCCTAATTAATACTGTACCCCATTCTATGCCATACCATAAACTGTTCCAGACAAACTACTGGACATGTGGTAGGCAAAGCATGGGTGTACTCAGGTGTGATGTGCCAAGTTTACACTTAAATTTCCACCCTCACACTGTCCTGCTCTAGTTTAGCATATTCCAGAAACATACCAGCAAAACAGGCAGGAAATTGATGAGACAAGGTTTTGCCTCACTTTCTTTTTCTTTTTTTTTCTTTCTTAACTTTATTTTTTATTAAATTTTGATTTGACATCCTTTTCAATTACTTACAAATCACAAGAGAGGTACTGAGTGTTTTATGTTACATGTTTGCCTCACTTTCTAAGGATACTGTCCTTGTGAACTCATGCACGAGGACTTTTTCTGAGGTCCCAGAGACACTTCTCAGTCCCACCTTCTCATCTGCTTAACACAGCAGAACAGTTGTTTTTGATAGGGTTACCGTGGGTTACCATGGGTGCTTTGGTTTCTAGATTGTGCTTGCTTCTCTTTCTGGTGCTTTTGTCCTCCATGATTGCCACTGCTTGAGCTGCTGCTGGATCTCAAGATGGCAATTTCTTCTTTCCTTCAGGCACAAAAAAGTTTATTTTAATTTTCTGCTACTGTAAGTATCAAATCAGTGGGTTGTTTTGTTGGGTTTTTTTTCTTTCTTTTTCCACACTTGTGGGCTGGCTGCTGAATGAGTGCCTTCTCCCAAGCCCCTTCGTTAGTCCTAAATTATCTGTCCAGAGTCATTCTGAGTGTAATAAATGGTTGGAAAAGACCGAGGACGTGGTCAAGGCTCTGTGAGCAAATTGCTTTTCTAATTGAACTGGAAAGTTATTGCCCTTGCGTCATGTTTCCCAGTTCCCTTGGGTTCACTTTGCCTTTGCTAGTGCCAGCACTTTTGAAACTAAAGCAAACTACATAAATATTTTCCAGAAATTGGGAAGAAATGTTGATCTTCAAATTTTGACGGATCAGTTGCAGTTCAGTCCCCTTTCTCCATTTCCTTCAGTCCTATTCAATTTCTTTTCTCTTTCTCCTACACACTTGCATGCCATCATGCCGTCAAGGACCCTCCTTATCCGATGCAGTTGTGAAACATCTGGCATTGAGGTGAAAGGGTGGAGGAGAAGGTGCCATTAAACGCTGGCTTTACTACAAGCCTACAATGGCTCATATTTCATCTACATCTTGTTTCTAATGCCATTAAGATCTACAGTTCACAAGGTGAAATGCAAGCTAACATCCCTTGGATGTCAACAGGACGGTCTTTTTGCAAAGCTGTCAGCATAGTGTATCATTCTCTTGGAAAAAAGAATCTTCTGTGAATAAGTTACAAAACAAACTTTCACTTTATGTACCTGGGGAACATTTTAGATTAATACTATTTAAATTTTTTAATTTCCTTCCTTCATGTAATTTTTTTTTTCCCTGTGATTTTCATGCCATAGTGTAGGGTTATTTTTTTCTTCAATACATTCAAATGAAAAAAAATGTATATATATTTAAACAGTGCCCGGGATCCCTCCAGTCTTTGCAAATGAATGGATGCTTCAGAAAATATATGCTCATTCCTGGCTTGTATGCAGGTGTGGTTCATGACAAGAACTCAGAGAAAAAGAGAGAATGAGGCAAATGCACACGACTTTAAGAACATAAGCATTGCCTCTGCCGGGTCAGACCATGCGTCCATCATGCCCAGCAATCCGCTCCCGCGGCGGCCCCCCCCAGGTCCATGACCTGTAAGTGATCTTTTACTTAAAACATGTTATTCCCTAACCGTTAAATATCCTGTATAGTAACCCTCTAACTATACCCTTCAATCCCCTTTTCCTTCAGGAAATCATCTAATCGCATTTTGAAACCCATAATCGTACTCTGCCCTACCACCTCCTCTGGAAGCGCATTCCAGATGTCCACCACCCTCTGAGTGAAGAAGAACTTCCTAGCATTTGTTCTGAATCTGTCTCCCTTCAATTTTTGTGAGTGCCCTCTTGTTTTTGTTGCCCCCGCTAGTCTGAAGAATCTGTCCCTCTCTACTTTCTCTATACCCTTCATGATCTTATAAGTTTCTATCATGTGCCCTCTAAGTCTCCGCTTTTCCAGGGAAAAGAGCCCCAGCTTCTCTAGCCTTTCAGTATATGGAAGGTTTTCCATGCCTAGTATCATCCTTGTTGCTCTTCTCTGGACCCTCTCAAGTATCGCCATATCCTTCTTAAGGTACGGCGACCAGTACTGAACGCAGTATTCCAGATGCGGGCGCACCATCACTTGATACAATGGCAGGATAACCTCCTTAGTTCTGGTAGTGATACCTTTTTTGATAATGCCCAACATTCGGCGGGGGGGGGGGGGGGGGGCTGCAATGATTATCACTAGTATATCTAAATGCCTGATGGATTGGGTGGGCATTAGAATAGAAATTATATTTCTGGACAGAAATATGTGCTTTACTTATTTCCTTGATGTTATGTTTGTCCATTACTCCCTTTCAAATTCCCACCCCAATTTGATTTTAGTTCAGGGCTACTCAACTCCAGTCCTCAAGGCTGGGTTTTCAGGATATCCATAATGAATACAGTACACACGAGAGAAATGTGTAGACCAATGGGACAGTACATGCAAATCTCTCTCATCCATATTCATTGGGGATATCCGGAAAACCTGGCCAGCCTGTGGACCTCGAGGACTGGAACCAAGTAGCCCTGCATTAATGTATCGAAGAAGGATTTGGAAATCAAGGCATAGCCTCTAATGGGAAATGATGTTACAAGATATGCCTCTGGCATTTGACCTGGGGATGTGCATTCATTAGAGCAGGGGTGTCAAAGTCCCTCCTCGAGGGCTGCAATCCAGTCGGGTTTTCAGGATTTCCCCAGTGAATATGCATGACATCTATTTGCATGCACTGCTTTCATGGTATGCTAATAGATCTCATGCATATTCATTGGGGAAATTCTGACAACCTGACTGGATTGCGGCCCTTGAGGAGGGACTTTGACACCCCTGTATAAGAGTGCATCTAGTTCATTAGTATGCTTTAAAAAATATAGGGGTCCTTATATTAAGGCGTGCTAACCGATGTAGTGCACTAACCGATTTAGTGTGCGCTAAATGCTAAGGCATCCATTATATTCTATTGGCGCCTTAGCATTTAGTGCGCATATATCTTTAGCTTGCGCTAAATTAGTTAGTGTGCCTTAATAAAATGATCCCATAGTGCAGGCTGAACTTAGGTGTGAATGCACCTTACTCTATTATTACATGCATAACTTTGAGGAACACGCCTTCTCCACCCACAACTCTCCCATTTCCATGCCCCTTTATTGGCACCGCATGTACATTTTAGTCACAGATCTTGCACGTAAAGTTATGCAGATACATTTAAATTAAAACCAATTAACTAATAATTGCTTGTTAAGAAACCAATTAGCACTAATTGGCTATTCAATTAAGTTGTATGTGCAGCTCAAAGACCCCATTATAGAATTTAGGGGTAATCTACTAATTTAAAGCAGGTTAAATATTTTTATGAACCTGAACTTGTGAAATGAATCAACGAAAAGTCAGAAAATTGGGACAGAAGTGTGAATAAACATGTGATTTTCAGAAAGCTTTTGACAAAGATCCTAATGAGACTCCTGAGAAAATTAAAGAGTCATGGGATAGGTGGCAAAGTTCAGTTATGAGTTAGGAATTGGTTATTGGATAGAAAACAGGGGATAGGGTTAAATGGTCATTTTTCTCAATGGAGGAGAGTAAACAGTGGAGTGCCGCAGGGATCGGTATTGGTACTGGTGCTATTTAACTTATTTATAAGTGATCTGGAAACTGGAACGAATGACATGATTAAATTTGCACTTAAACTGTTCAAAGTTGTTAAAATGCATGCGGATTGTGAAAAATTGCAGGCAGACCTTAGGAAATTGGAAGACTGGGTGTCCAAGTGGCAGATGAAATATAATATGGAGAAATGCAGAGTGATGCACATTGGGAAGAATAACCCAAATCATAGTTACTAGTTACCAGATGCTAGCGTGTCATTGTAGTTACTAGTTGCTAGTTATCGGATCTGCATGTCATTGTAGACAATACGATGAAACCTTCCGCCCAATGTGTGGTGGCAGCCAAAAAAAACAAACAGGATCAAGTTTCAGGTTTATTTAAGTTTTGTTATCCCGCCTTTTCAAAGTTTCAAAGTGGCTAACATTCATAAAACATTTGAGTGGGGTAAAGACAATTAAGACAGAATAATAAAAGGAATTTTTTTTTTAAATCTTTATTCATTTTTAAAACTTATAATAAGTGTATCATTAAATAATAACATTTTAACTTAAATACAACACTTAATATTCTGCAATAATCCATTTTAAAACATTTTAAAAGGAATTTTAAAAAAGGGATGGTTAACAAGACTAAGAATGTTATAATGCCTCTCTATTGCTTCATTGTGTGGCCTCATCTGGAGTACTGCGTTCAATTCTAGTCTCCTTATCTCAAACAAGATATAGCGGCACTAGAAAAAGTTCAAAGAAGAGCAACCAAGATGATAAAGAGGATGGAACTCCTCTTGTATAAGGAAAGACTAAAAAGATTAGGGCTCTTCAGCTTGGAAACGAGACAGCTGAGGGGAGAAGAACAGATACATGTGGATCGATTTTTCACTGCATCAAAAATTGCCATATTTTTTGCTTTATAAGATGCACCTTGCTATAGAGGAGGAAAAGCCAAGAAAATACATTCTGAACCAAATGTTGAACCCTGTTCTGATCCCTATCCCCCCTCTGGTGGTCTAGTGGTAGGCCAGGACAGGGCACAGGGCAGGTCTAGTGGCAGGCCGGAACAGGGCACCGGCAGGCACCCAGGCAGGCACCCAGAAAGCAGGCCTCCCCCGTACCTTTTTATAATCCCAGTGGCAGGCTGGCAGGCCCCTCCCTCCCCCGGATACCTTTTTTTAATCCCAGCGGCTGCCTCCTGTGCTGATGTCTTCCAGCAGCGTTTAATCCCGGTGGCAGCCTCCTATGCTGATGTCTGGCGCAAGCTATTCACGCGCCTGCCTTGTCCCACGCCTCTCACTGAATGGATGCTGTCAGTTCTCATGAGTCTCACGAGAGCTGATGGCAGCCATTCAGTGAGCGGCGTGGGACCAGGCAGGCGCATTAATAGCTTTGCCTGCCTCAGGTGCTCCGCTCTGCCACTAGACATCAGCACAGGAGGCTGCCACCGGGATTAAATGCTGCTGGAAGACATCAGCACAGGAGGCAGCTGCTGGGATTAAACGCTGCCAGAAGACATCACAGGAGTCAGCCGTCGGGATTAAACGCTGCTGGAAGACATCAGCACAGGAGGCAGCTGCCGGGATTAACTTTTGGGGGGAAAAAAGTGTGTCTTATGGAGCGAAAAATATGGTATAAGGATTAGGGGACACTCAATGAAGTTACAGGGAAATACTTTTAAAACCAATAGGAGGAAACATTTTTTCACTCAGAGAATAATTTAGCTCTGGAATGCATTGCCAGAGTTTGTGGTAAGAGCAGATAGCATGGCTGGTTTTAAGAAATGTTTGGACCAGGGGTGCCCACACTTTTTTGACTCGCGAGCTACTTTTAAAATGACCAAGTCAAAATGATCTACCAACAATAAAATTTTTAAAAAACACAACGCACACTGTACGCATAGAATTGTTCCTCTCTTCTCTCTCCCCTCTATAGCGATTAACTTGTTCTATTGATCACTCTCTCCTTAAAAATGGATTTCCTGTCCTATTAACCCTCTTTCTTCCTCCCCTCTTAAAGTCAATCAATTTGTACCTTTGCTTAATCTTTGTAAACCGCATAGAACTTCACGGTATTGCGGTATATAAGCTGTTATTATTATTATTATTATTAATTATCATTCCTATTCCGGGGTTTTTTCAAAGAGGTTAAAAGCAGATGACTCTATGCACTGTCACCTCAGTAACAACCATACAAAAATAGACAAATACCCACCCCCTCCCTTTTTACTAAACCACAATAGCATTTTTTAGCGCAGGGAGCTGCGCTGAATGCCCAGCGCTGCTCTCGATGCTCAAAGGCTCCCTGCACTAAAAACCACTATTGCGGTTTAGTAAAAGGGGACCATATTGTAAAATATAGACAGCAGATATAAATTCAGACACATTTTGATCACTAAATTTAAAATAAAATCATTTTTCCTATCTTGTCTGGTGATTTCATGAGTCTCTGGTTGCACTTTCTTCTTCTGACTGTGCATCCAATCTTTCTTTCAGCCTGTATGCTTCCTCTCCTCCACACCTCATTCCCTCCCCCAACTTTTTCTTTGTTTCTCCCTGACCTTTCTTTCTTTCTCTCTTCGTGCCCCCTTTCTTTTTTTCTGTTTCTCTTCTTTCCTTCTGTCTCCCTGCCTGCCCCCTTTCTTTCTTTCTCCCTGCCCTTCCCCAAGCCACTGCCACTGCCGCTGCCATCGGGAAACAGGACCCAAACGCCACCAATGGATAACAGGCCCCGACACCATCGCCGCCCCATGCTCTCTCTGCTTCGGGCCGATCAATCTTCCTCTCCCCAACGTCAATTCTGCCGTCGGAGAGGAAGTTCCGCCCAGCCAGGCAGCGATTGGCTGGCCCAAACTTCCTCTCCGATGGCAGAATTGACGTCAGGGAGAGGAAGATTGATCGGCCAGATAGATTGCCAAGGCAAAGTGAGTCCGGAATGATCGACTCACTTTGCCTTGGCGAGCTACCGGTCGATCGCGATCGACCTATTGGGCACCCCTGGATTGGACAATTTCCTGGAGGAAAAGTCCATAGTCTGTTATTGAGAAAGACATGGGGGAAACCACTGCTTGCCCTGGATCGGTAGCATGGAATGTTGCTATTCTTTGGGTTTTTGCCAGGTAGTAATGACCTGGATTAGCCACCATGAGAACGGGCTACTGGGCTTGATGGACCTTTGGTCTGACCCAGTAAGGCTATTTTTATGTTCTTATGAGAAGCTTTGTACTGTGTGTGATCTCTTTGCTCTGGACAAGGGATCAAGCAACTCAGGCCTTGTTTTTCAAACTGCTAGGGTACCCTGCAACAGGAGTTAAAAGAAAAACCTCAATGTCACATATTTCCTTTTGAACTGGCATCGGTTGACCATCTCACTGCATAATACTTAAATTTTAAAGTTCCAAGCTAAACAATTCTGTAATCCTTTTGAAATTATATTCATTTCGATATAAATCATGAAATGTGTATTATGTTTATTAAACACTTCATATACCAGTTGGCTAAACAAAAGACCAAAGTGGTTTACAATAAAATAATATTCAAACAATCAGAAAACGAAAAGGAACTCCATTTAAATAGTGAACATCATCACTCAATCAGCCATCCTAGATAACATTAAATCTAGACATCTATTTTAAACATTCTCTATGAAATCAGCTCCCATCAATCTAAAGTAAAATCTAATTTAAAAAGTGAACTTTAAGTTGCTTCTTAAAATTCTTCAAAGATTCCTCTCTACATAGATTGCAAGCAAAATATTCCGTTTCAAAATATTCCAAATTGTGCCAAACCAAAAAACGCACCGTCCCTAGCAAACTTATGTAAGTTCATTGCTAAATTTCTTATGTTCATTGCTAATTTCTTATGTTCTTATGTAAGTTCATTGCTAAATGAACTTACATAAGAACATAAGAAATGCCTTCACCGGATCAGACCGAGGTCCATCTTGTCCGGCGATCTGCGCACGCGGTGGCCCATTTAGGTACTCCTTTTTGGAGACCCGGATTTCCCGTATCCCTCAATATGATTTGCAAGAAGGTGTGCATCCAACTAGCTCTTGAAACACAGAACAGTAGTCTCCGCCACAACTTCCTCCGGGAGAGCATTCCAAGTGCCAACCACTCGCTGTGTGAAACAGAACTTCCTAACATTTGTCCTAAACCTGCTGCCACTTAGTTTCAGGCTATGACCCCGTGTCCGTGTCACCTCTGAAAATGTTAGTAACGCTGTTTCCTGGTCTATTTTATCAAATCCTTTTAATATTATAAAAGTCTCTACCAAATCCCCTCGCAATCTTCTCTTCTCGAGGGTGAATAGTCCCAGTTTTCTGAGGCATTCTTTGTAGCTCAAATTTTCCATACCTTTGACTAGTTTGGTGGCTCGCCTCTACACCCTCTCCAGCAGAGTTATATCCTTTTTAAGATATGGGGACCATTGTTGGACGCAGTATTCCAAGTGAGGTCTGACCATTGTTCTGTAAAGTGGCATTATGACCTCTTCCGATCTACTCGTGATCCCCTTCTTAATCATGCCCAACATCCTGTTTGCTTTCTTCGCCGCCGCCGCACATTGAGCCGAAGGCTTTAGGGTTCTGTCTATCAGTACCCCCAAATCCCTTTCTTGTTTGCATTTGGCTAATGTCACCCCCAACATCTTATACTCATGTTCTTTGTTTGTCTTTCCTAGATGCATCACCTTGCATTTGTCTATGTTAAAATTCATCTGCCACTTTTTTGCCCAAGTTTCCAGCTGGTTTAGATCCTTCTGGAGATCCTCGCAGTCCCCTAGAGAGCCAACCGCCCGACATAGTTTTGTATCATCTGCAAACTTTGTTATATTGCATGTTGTTTCCTCTTCAAGATCATTTATAAAAATATTAAACAAGATAGGCCCAAGAACCGAACCCTAGTCACTCTCTCCCAGTCCGAGAATTGCCCATTTATGCTAACCCTCTGCCTTCTGTTCTCTAGCCATTTGTCAATCCATCTGTGCACTTCTCCTGCTATTCCATGGCTCAGTAGCCTTGCATGCGGAACCTTGTCAAACGCTTTCTGGAAGTCCAAGTAAACTATGTCCACTGGATCTCCACTATCCAATTGTTTGTTCACCTTCTCAAAGAATTGAAGTAAATTTGTCAGACATGACTTCCCTTTCCTAAAGCCGTGTTGACTAGCCCTTATTAGGTTGTGATCTTCCAAGTGTTGTACAATGTTGTCTTTAATTAGTGCTTCAATTATCTTCCCAGGAACTGATGTGAGGCTCACAGGTCTGTAGTTTCCTGGTTCACATCTTGATCCTTTTTTGAAAATTGGGATGACATTTGCTATCCTCCAGTCCTCTGGTATTTGCCAGATACATGAGGCATGATCGTCCTTTTATTAAGGCGTACTAACTGATTTAAATACTAAGGCATCCATTATATTCTAGGGGGTCTTAGCATTTAGTGCGCACTAATCTTTAGTGCACACTAAGGCCCTCTTTTGCTAAGGTGCGCTAATCGATTAGCGCATGCATGTTAGTCCATGGATGCGTTAGCGTTTAGCGCATACTAATTCGATTAGTGTGCGCTGATCGGTTAGCGCACCTTAGTAAAAGAAGGAGTAAATCGGTTAGCGCACCTTAATAAAAAGACCCCTTAATGACCTAAGCAATCTACTAGGGACATATAGCATTGCCAAAGATGGCAGGTAAAGAGGTGCTAATTCAAATAAAGCTGTATGGGCTAATGTAAATATTTTAAAGTCCACTCTAAAATTTACAGGAAGCCAATGAAATCTTAAAAACAAAGGAGTCCTATGTTCTCTAAAATGAGTTCTGTTATATCAGTGCAGCAGTTTGAAGGGTTTGTAGGCACTTTAGTTTCCCAGATGACAAACCTGCATAAATTAAATTACCATAATTCTTCAAAATGCTTACTTAGAAAAGGCGGAGATAGGAATTGAAATGTCCAGGTTGAGATATGGAAAAATCTCCCTGTATTTTACAAAAGCTGGAATGAATGTGTAGGAATACAGTCATCTGGCATAAACAGGATAATTACTGCTGCTGTTCCCAGGATCCCAAGTAGTAAAACAGATTTTATACTACTTATCGTAGGAATAAGAAGAGGATTTCCTCAAGCCATCTCAATAATGGCCTATGGACTTCTCTTTTAGGAAATTATCCAAGCCTTTTTTAAACCCTGCCAAGCTAACTGATTTCACCACATTCTCCGGCAACGAATTCCAGAGTTTAATTACACATAGTGTGAAGAAATGTTTTCTCCAGTTTGTTTTAAATCTACTACTTACTAGCTTCATCGCATGCCCCCTAGTCCTGCTATTTTTGGAAAGAGTGAACAAGCATTTCACCTCTACCCTTTCCACTCCACTCAGTATTTTATAGACCTCTATCATATCACCCATCTCTCTTGAGATACGGTGACCAGAACTGCACACAGTATTCAAATTGCAGCTGTACCATAGAGCGATACAAGGGCATTATAATGATGTATATGCATGCGTATTTGTGCCAATACGTTATACCCAGCACAGTTTGAAAACCATTTGCAAAGTCTCTCCAAAATGCAATTGAGGAATTTGGCTTTTTGTGCCATATATATAAGTAAGCAGTGGAGAATGGAGGCCACATGGGACAGTGATTATCAAACTTTCTGTGGCCACAGCCTATTATCTTATCTATAGAAAGCATACAACCCTGCAAACCAATGACACAAACAGCTTAGGTCATGATGACCCCCAAATGCAAGTTTTATGACCCTATTTAGAGTTGCAACCCACAGTTTGGAAAGACTTTGCATAGGAAGATTTGAAAAAAAATGCTTTCATTCAAAAAAATTGATTTTTTTAATTTTTATTTTAAATGCATCCTTCCAGCTTCTCCACTCTGATTTTAATTTAATTGGCAATAGGAGCTCCATAGAGTAAAATAATAAAACCATTGTTATATCATAATAACATAATATATCATAATATTATATCATATCATATCATAATATAGTAGTATGTGATATATTGTGGTTTTATATCATAATATAGTGCATTATGTGATACATTGTGGTTTTAGGTCAAGGATAGCTTGATTTTAAAAACTGATCATTGTGGTTTACTTATTAAACCATAGGCTATCCTCAAACACTTGGCAATAAATGTGTTACTTCCTGTAGCAGATGGTAACCTAGTTCTGATCTCATGAGTTACAATGAAACATACAGTAAGTTAATGTGAGGCAGATGCATGTCTAGAAGAGAAGTTAATTAAATGATTTGTGTGATACCTGTTGGTAGGAATAGAATTTGTCCACTAAGACATAGGTTTTTCTTAGCAAATTGACTTCCACTGGTTTTTTTTTGTTGTTGTTGTCTCCTCAAAATCTACTGTACATATATAAAGATGACACCTGCAGGCATAAGGGCTATTGTTGTGGTGTGCAGGTGGATTTTGGAAGGCTCACCATACAAGTGACTTGTCTACCTGGGACTTTTTAATGTGACATTCACTGCGGTATCCCCTAGAGCAGTGGTCTCAAACATGCGGCCCGGGGTCCATAAGTGGCCCGCCAGGTACTATTTTGAGGCCCTCGGTATGTTTATCATAATCACAAAAGTAAAATAAAACAGTATCTTCATCATATGTCTCTTTAGCTATAAATTACAATATTATTATTAAGACTTAGCCAAAAGGAAAGATTTATGAACTATAAATCTCATACAAAATTGTCATTTCTTTAATAAGACATTAACTATTTTTTTCTGCGGCCCTCCAAGTACCTACAAATCCAAAATGTGGCCCTGCAAAGGGTTTGAGTTTGAGACCACTACCCTAGAGTGCCCCTCTGGTCTGCTCTGTTGTGTTCAGCTGTCTGTGGCCAGTTTGCTAAGAATGCTGCCTGCTTGGCCATCTTAATAGCTTGTTTTTGTGCATTTTTCATTTGGACGTCTTTGTATTCGAAAATGGCCATAAAAGATAGATGTACTAAGGGCCAAAATGTTTAGATAGGTCATTAAAAAAAAGAAAAAAAAGAATACATCTTGCTGTTTTGAAAAATGGATCCAAAATGTCCAAACTCAATTGACCTTTCAAAAATGTCCTTATACATGAGTCTGCCCGGCACTGGTCTTATTTCCCCACTACTGGAATTGCTATCAAAACACCACTCTTGCCCATCATAACACATCAACAGCCATAAGGACTTTTGCTGTGTTCTTTTCATTAGCAGATCCTGTGTTTATCCCATACATCTTTTTAAAAATTCCGACACTATTTTTAAAAGCTTGACTAGCACAAGAAAGCTTGCACTTCAGGCACTGGCCACAAAGCGCACTCTCGGGTTGCTGCTCCTAGCTTAGCTTCTTCCTTTGCACCAGTCTCTTCCCAGAGGCCCACTCAGAAGGATGTTGTTGCCTCCACTTCCCTCTTGAGCTGTGACGTTGGGTCAGGGCCCAGGTGCGCTGGCACAGGGGTCTCATTACGTCACCACTTTACACACCCAGGTTTGTTTGTTTTTGCCTCTATAAGTTGCTAGAGGCAGAGAAGGGCTCCAGTTGTGCCACCTTTCCTGACCTTTTGTCTAACAACAAACATAGGACTCCTTTTTACTAAGGCGCGCTGTTTTAGCGCACGTTTTATGGATGCATTAGCGTTTAGCGTGCTAATATTTAGCGCACGCTAGAACGGCTTGTGCACCTTAGTAAAAGGACCCCATAGTTTCAAGTTTAAGTTTCAAGTTTATTATGACATTTGATTAATTGCCTATTCCGAATTCTAAGCGATGTACAAAGTGATAAAAATTACAGAGTAGAGGAAGACAAACATAAATGACATGTACCATATCTACTAAAACATAATAGTAATTCAAATTACACATACAATAGTGTAGGGTTCAGGTTGCATTGTGTCTAATTTTATCTTGATATGGTTTAATTGGATCTGTAAAGATCACAAGAGATTACTTGATATGGCTTTAAATTAGCGTAGTTATTCATTTAAAAAAAAACCCTGTTCTTATTGGTTAATATCTGAAACATCCTCTGCTAAACTAATTTTATGCATAAAGCAAAAAGAAAGGCCTATATTCCACGTAAAACTGGGGAAAATCAAAAAGAAAGACAAGATGGAACAGTTTCTGGATGACACAGGAACAGTTTATTAAAAATATATAAAATCAAAACACTACAACATATAAAGACAATCCATCTGTTTGGCAATGTGCTAAATCATATGGTTCAAACAGGAAATTTATTTCTTTAGATTTATATCCTGTCCTCCCAGAGAGCCCAGAACAGGTTCCAAGAGAACATACATAGTTCAAAGATCAACGGGAACCTATCTACAGTCCATAGAAACTTACCCCCTCTTTTACTAAGGTATACTAATTGAATTAGCGCTCGCTAAACACTAACGCGTCCATAGACTCAAAAGGCACTACAGACAACTGGAAAGAGACTGGAAAAAAAATAACCAAGATCAAACCAAAATAGCATGGAAAAACCTAATTAAACAATATAAGATCAAATTCAATGAAAAACGAAAAGCTTACTACTCTAAACTGGTAGGCTTGGAGACCCTAGACACAAAAAAACTATTCAAACTAGTAAAAAAAACTCACTGTTGAGTAAAAGCACCTTAGTAAAAGAGGGCCTTAGAGTTGCAGTAAACAGAGGGGAATAACAGAGTTTCAAGACATACGGGAGCCTATCTAGAACTCAGCAGGAGCTACACGTTCAAAGCAGAGGGAGACTATAACACATAGTAGAGAAATGCAAGAAAGTCAGGTGGCGTATAATGAGAGAATATGTAGAAAACGTGCTAAGTCAGGTCTTATATCGGATGTCAGGTCTGTGGTTAGGTCACTGGAAGAGGAAGGTTTTTACAGTTTTTCTGAAGTCCATCAGGCTATCCAGAGACATGATCTGCGTGGGTAGCAAGTTCCATAGTTTGGGGAGGATGTGGGTATAGGAACGCTTGTAGGCTGTTTCCAGTAAAAGGGATCTTCCAGGTGGTATTCTGAGCTGCATTCTCATTTTTCTGAGCGAAGGGCAATGGAAGTAAAACCCGGATTTCTCAATCTGTCCTCCTTTTTCTGGAGCCATATGGTAACCTCGTGCAACCTGTACTAACTAATCTTATGAACAAGGAGCCGGAACAGGAGCTTGGTTCATTCACTCCGGGCATCGACCCAACACTGCAGTGCCTTAGGGAATGGTGTACTTCCTCCAAGAAGATAAGAAGGATGAAAGGCAGTCAGCTTTCTTTAAACTTGTGTGTGAGGGGTTTTCTCTCACTGAAGTGCTCTCAAGCATTGTTATCCTAGGTGGTTTATATGTGCAGGGCATAGAGGTGGGCTCACAGCCCCTACCTCAAATTCTTTTTCTCTGTCTTTGTCTTTTGATGTGCTTTCCTTGATAAAAAGAAAAAAAAAAAAAAAAGAAAGTTGCCTCTGCTGTCACTGAAATTCTTTTTTTCTTTCTAGTTCACCTAGGGCTGGAGTAGGCAATTCCAGTCCTCAAGAGCCGGAGCTAGGTCAGGTTTTCAGGATATCCACAAAAAATATGCATGAGAGATTTGCATCTCAAGGAGGCAGTGCATACAAATCCATCTCATACATATTCATTGTGGATATCCTAAAACCTGACCTGGCTCTGGCTCTCGAGGACCGGAATTGCCTACCCCTGACCTAGTGAGCTGGGATTTGGATCTGTGACCCTCCGTTCAGAGCCTTATTTTTCCAGGATAAGTATAGTAGAAGAATAGAAAATAAAGAAAAGCAAGGTGGAAGAGGGAGAAAAACTTGATTAATATAGCTTTTTCCACACCCTTTTCAGGGCCACACAAGAATAGGGTTACCATATTTGTTAAACCATGGCCTTACCCTTGCCCCTCCCCCCCAATTGTTCAGTCAGCTTGCCCTATCGTGCCTTCTTATTCCCCAGTCTTTCACTAGCTCTATCCCCTTCCATCCAGTAGGTCCTTGCCTCTCTATTCCCACTTCCATCCAGTGTGTCTCCTCTTTCTCTCTCCCATTCAGTGTACCTCCTCCCCTTCCCCCCACTTCCATCCAATATGTTGTCCCTCTCTCTCTCTCTTGAGTCTTCCCTCTGACTCTACTCACCCTTCCATCTAGCATGTCCCCTTTTCTCTAATCCTTCAATTTAGCATGCCCCCTCCTCCATTTTTCCATCACGCATCTCCCCTCTGCCTCTTTTCTATCGAGTATGTCACCTTTTTCTCTCATCTTTCCATTTTGCACATCCACCTTCCTTCTCTCTCATCCTTTCATCCAAGGTCTGCATCTCCCCTATCTCCTCAGCATTCCATTTAGCATATCCCATCTTTCTCTACCCCATCCAATTTCTCCCCTCTACCCCTTTTCTATCCAGTGTCCCCTTTTTCTCTCCCAATTCTTCCATTTTGCATGCCCCCCTCTTTCCCCCATCCTTCCAGCCAGCATCTTCCCTCTACCCCTTTTCTACAGAGGCCTCAAGATTCCCTTTTTCTCTCATCATTCTTCTATTAATATGACCCCCCTTCTCTCTCCCCCACCCCATCCTTCCATCTAGCATCTTCTCTTTCTCTCTACCTTTCCATCCAGCTATCTCATACCCATCCCCCTTCCCGGGTTGCCTTGGGTTCCTTCCTGCTGATGTTTCCAATCTGCAAAAAGAAGAAAAGCAGGCATGCGGAGCCACTCAGGTGTGCATTGTCGGCTATGCCAGTTCTCTGCCCTGGAAAAGGAATTGACATCAGAGGGAACAGAGGATCGGCACAACCAACAGCACTTTCCTCAGCAGAGCGGCTCTGCCCACCTGTTTCTTCTTGCCAGTTACTACTGTTCACTGCTGCCCCGATACTGGACAAAGGGTGGAAAACAAAAAAGCTGCCCAGATGCTCAACAGAGCCCCGCAAAAGAAGACCTGTCCAGGGAAACCAGGGCATATGGTAACCCTACACTAGAAGTCTTGAAATTCAGGCCCCAGCAATAAGAATGCTCTGCAGTAGCTGCCCCTAGACCAGAGGTGTCAAACTCAGTCACATTAAGGGGCCAAAATCCAAAACACAAGCTAAATCACGGGCCAAACCCCCCCCCCCCCCACCCAATCTCCACCCCAGACCCCACCCCCATAATAGTCCTAATTGTAGCACCATTTTTTCCATTCATTTCATATATATATACACACAAAATAATCTTATTAACAACACATAATGGTTAACCACAAAATTAAACTACACAAAGCACACTGTATGCTTCTCAACATTCATTCCAAACAGAACACAGATAACCCCTATGCAAATACAGGACCAAAACTAAAAGTACTAATATATACACATGAAACCCTAAGATTCAAGACTCTGCATGCAGTCGAACCCCAGAGAAAAAGAAACAAATGCATTTCTTCCTGAACAGTACAAAATATAGACAGCAGATGTAAATTCTCAAAATTGACACAATTCAATCACTAAATTGAAAATAAAATCATTCCCCTATGTTTGTGGTTTCCTTCCCTCCATACTGTGCCTCAACTAGGTGCCTCCCTCCAGCGGGTGTCTTACCTTCTGGCCGGCTTCAGCTTGGCCGTTTTATGTGGCCCACGATGCGATGCGACTTTTTCATTGCCGTCTCCGGTGTTATCTTCTGGCTGGCTCCCTCCTTCTCACTGCCATAGTGTGCACAAAGCCACAGGGGGCAGCTCCTTGTGCGTCCCGTGCCTCATCCAGAAGCATTCCCTCTGACGTTGCGACGTCAGAGAGAAGGTTTCCAGTTCAGGCGCAGGACGCGCAAGGAGCCACCGCCCCCAGCTTTGTGCACACTGCAGCAGTGAGGAGGAGGGAGCCGGCCAGAAGATAACACTGAGGGGCAGCAATGAAAACACCACATTGCACCATGGGCCGTATAAAAAGGCCAGGCGGGCCGGATTCGGCCCATGGACCTTGAGTTTGACACCTGCGCCCTAGATTATGAGTGTGTGCTCTTTAACACATTAAGAATTATTGTACAACGTCTTCAATGTTCACTTCCCCCCCTTTTATAAGTATTATTCTAATTCTTATTTTATCATAGCATTGTAAACCAGCTAGATACTAGTTGATGGTCGGTATATTAAAAACAATAAAATTTGAAACTTGATCCCAACCTTTATTAAAGTGGACTTATGGAAAATCCACTGTTTATTTCTGTGTTAAGCAGTATGAAACCCATTTACTCCTTTGGTACTTGCGATCTGGATTGGACACTGTTAGAAACAGGTTACTGAGATTGATGGATCTTCTGTCTGGCCAAGTATGGCAATTCATATGAACTTTGCCAAAGTTAGCATCACCTGAATAGATACAACTAACTGCATCGGGATGTCTGTAGTGCAATCTGCGTGTAGTAATGGCATTTCCTCATTTCTTCTGTGTTTAGAGAATGAGAAACTGCTGGGAACAACCCCAATAGTTAACGCAGATTTGCAGTTAAGGTACGTTAGTGTGGTGTGGTAAGGTTTTGCAGTTATTTTATGTGTTACTTGCCCAAAATTAAATAGAACGCCTAGTGTTGTCTTCTATATTTGACTGAGCCAGAAGTCATTGTGCAGACACCACTGTGTCTCTCTTGCACATAGGTGCAATCAATAATGTGGATCGTTTGCTGTGTATTTTCTGCTTTTCTTGTCAGCACCAGAGCTGATGCAAAGGTATCAGGCACTCTAGGTGAGCCTCCAGCCTTGCCCCTCCCTCTCTCAGTTAACTTTAAGACCCCCTGAGCTCCCCTCTCCAATAAGATTTTGATAATTAAACTTATAAGCCACTTACAAGAGTAAAGGGATTATTTGAAAATTACTCATTCTTCCTGCAGGCAAAAGTATGCACTGGCTGTCCTTTGAGATGTCAGGATCTATTGTTTTGCTTTGATTGCAGCTGCTCTTTGCTGCCCCCCAGGAGATGCTGCTCTAGGCAAACACATAATCTGCCTGATGGTTGGCCTGGCCCTGCTTCTACCTATAGTAGCAGCAGGAAAGGCAGGTCGGTGCCTAAAAAGCAAATCTGAACCCTTTCTACTTGTTAATGGTCAGCAATAAAAAGTATATGCTGATTCACATGCAGTGTGGCAAGCAGAAAAAAATCACAATGAAAACATACACCGCCCAATATTCAGTGCTATTTAAGAACATAAGAATTGCCACACTGAGACAGACCGAAGGTCCATCAAGCACAGTATCCTGTTTCCAACAGTGGCCAACCCAGGTCCCAAGTACCTAGCTAGATCCCAAGTAGTAAAACAGATTTTATGCCTCTTATCCTAGGAATAAGCAGTGGATTTCCCTAGGCCATCTCTGTAATGATCTACGGACTTCTCTTTTAGGAAATTAGAAACATAGAAATAGACAGCAGATAAGGGCCACGGCCCACCAAGTCTGCCCACCCCAATAACCCTCCCCTACCTTTCTCTGTGAAGAGATCCCACGTGGCGATCCCATTTAACATCCCATTTAACATCCTTAGTGAACATCAATCAGGATTCAGGAAAGGATACAACACAGAAACTGTCTTAGCCTCCTTACTGAATCACCTTTATGATCTCTTTAGCAAGGGCAAAAGCGCACTGATCCTACAATTAGACCTCAGCAGCGCGTTCGACTTGGTAGACCATGAAATCATGCTGCTGTGCCTTGAAGTAATGGGAATCTCTGGAAAGGCAAAGAAATGGTTCCAAGAATTCCTAATAAACAGATCCTACCAAGTAATCAGCAACGAAAACTACTCCAAACCATGGAAAAACCCTTCAGGCGTGCCTCAAGGTTCCCCCCTATCGCCCACCCTTTTCAATATCTACATTGCCTCCTTAGGTCTCCTCCTACAAAAACTCAACTTAATACACTACATTTACGCAGATGACATATCCATTCTAATCCCCTTAAACGACATCACAAAAGAAATTGTAGACAACCTCTCAAACATAATGACCGAAATTGATAAATGGACCACTAATTTCAAACTAAAACTAAACGCAGAGAAAACAAAAGTCTTTCTGGCTAGTCCTAATGACAAAATCACGAGAACATCGATAAAAATAAACAATCACGAATACCCAATTTCCAAAAACATAAAAATACTCGGTATCACCCTAGACACTCATCTAACTATGACTGACCACACAAACTCACTAGTGAAAAAATGTTTTTACACGCTATGGAAAC
This sequence comes from Geotrypetes seraphini, assembly GCF_902459505.1. Classification (NCBI taxonomy): domain Eukaryota; kingdom Metazoa; phylum Chordata; class Amphibia; order Gymnophiona; family Dermophiidae; genus Geotrypetes; species Geotrypetes seraphini. The sequence continues at coordinate 372,546,247 of NC_047085.1, forward strand.
TAAGGACCATAAAAAAATACTTTGACCCAACGTCATTCAGGTTGCTGGTACAGGCACTGATCCTATCCATTCTTGACTACTGCAACATCATCTACCTGGGCATCCCACAAAAAACAATAAAAAAACTGAGATTAATACAAAACACCGCCGTTCGCCTAATTTTCAGACTAAGAAAAAACAATCACATCAGCCCCTACTATAAAAAACTGCATTGGCTTCCAATAGAAGCGCGAATACTATTCAAATTTGCTTGCACCTGTTTCAGGCAAGCCTGGGGACTAGCACCTTCATACCTGCAAACACACTTCTTCCTGCACAACCCCACACGAGCAACCAGAAACAAAAACATCTTTGCATACCCAAAGATTACAGGCTGCAGATACAAATCATTCCTGGACAGAACCTTTAAGTTCCAAGCAAGCAGACAGCAAGTTTGGCTGAAAAACTACATAAACGAACCCAATCTGTCTTACAGTGCATTCCGTAAATCGATCAAAACCGCCCTATTCGCAAAATTCGTTGACTAAAACTGTCCCCTTCCTCACTAGGACCCTCCCTCACTAAGACTCCCCTCCCCGTAAACGCCTTTTTCTTCCTCTCAAGAAGCTCCTCATCTATTCAGATATCCTCTACTCTTAGAACTCCTACTCATATTTAAGCTCTAAAGTATTCAGGTATTCATTACCCATAGAACTCCAATTAGCACGTTAGTTTCCCATTAGACTATTATATTGTATTAGACACATTGCATGGTATTGTATCTAGTCTTATTGTATTGTATTGTATTTAGACCCACTGTATTGTACTGTACTGTATTGTATTGTATTGTATGTAGACTTATTGTTTTGTATTAAGACCTTTTGTTATTCGCTGAATATCCAGCCTTCTTACAATGTAAACCGCCTAGAAGTCGCCTGACTATGGCGGTATAGAAAAATAAAGTTATTATTATTATTATTATTATTTTGACTTAAAATCAGGCACGCTCCTGGCCTCGACCACCTGCAGTGGAAGATCATTCCAGTGATCAACCACCCTCTCGGTGAAGAAGTATTTCCTGGTGTCACCGTGTAGTTTCCCGCCCCTGATTTTCCACGGATGCCCTCTTGTTGCCGTGGGGCCTTTGAAAAAGAAGATGTCCTCTTCCACCTCGATACGGCCCGTGAGATATTTGAACGTCTCGATCATGTCTCCCCTCTCTCTGCGTTCCTCGAGGGAGTATAGCTGCAATTTTTTCAGCCTTTCCTCATACGGGAGATCCTTGAGTCCCGAGACCATCCGGGTGGCCATACGCTGGACCGACTCAAGTCTCAGCACATCTTTGCGGTAATGCGGCCTCCAAAATTGTACACAGTACTCCAGATGGGGTCTCACCATGGATCTGTACAATGGCATAATGACTTCGGGCTTCCGGCTGACGAAACCCCTACGTATACAACCTATGATATGTCTAGCCTTAGATGAAGCTTTCTCCACTTGCTTGGCAGTCTTCATGTCCTCACTGATGATCACCCCTAAGTCACGTTCTGCTACAGTCCTTTGTAGGATTTTACCATTAAAGATGTACGTCTTGCATGGATTTTGGCTGCCCAGGTGCATGACTTTACATTTTCCGGTATTGAAACTGAGTTGCCAGGTCCTGGACCAGTGCTCCAGTAGGAGTAGGTCATGCACCATACTGTCGGGCATTGAGTTTCCGTACGGCCCTGTGCTTTGGTCTGACTTGTTCCTGTCTACTACATTGCATAGTTTGGCGTCATCGGCGAATAGCGCTATTTTACCTTGAAGTCCCTCAGCCAAGTCCCTTATGAAGATGTTGAATAGGATCGGGCCCAAGACCGAGCCCTGCGGCACTCCACTGATCACTTCCGTCTTTTCGGAGGGGGTGCCGTTTACCACCACCCTCTGAAGCCTACCTCCAAGCCATTCCCTAACCCATGCTGTCAACGTGTCTCCTAATCCTATAGAGCTCATCTTGTTCAACAATCTGCGGTGTGGTACGCTATCGAATGCTTTGCTGAAGTCCAAGTATACGATATCTAGGGACTCTCCAACATCCAGCTTCCCTGTCACCCAGTCAAAGAAGCTGATTAGGTTAGATTGGCAGGACCTCCCCTTAGTAAATCCATGTTGACGCGTATCTCGTAGAATCTCCTTGTTCATGATCGTATCCAATTGGCGTTTGATTAGAGTTTCCATTAGCTTGCTCACTATTGATGTGAGACTCACCGGTCTGTAGTTAGCAGCCTCCATCCTGCATCCTTTTTTTGTGGAGTGGAATGACGTTAGCCGTTTTCCAGTCCAATGGGACTTTACCTGTACTAAGGGAGAGATTGAAGAGCGCGGATAGCGGTTCCGCCAAGACGTCACTTAATTCCCTGAGTACCCTGGGGTGTCCAAACCTTTTTTAAACCCCGCTAAGCTAACTGATTTCACCACATTCTCCGGCAACAAATTCCAGAGTTTAATTACATGTTGTGGTTTGTTTTAAATCTACTACTTAGTAGCTTCATCACATGCCCCGTAGTCCTAGTATTTTTGGAAAGAGTAAACAAGCATTTCACATCTGCCCTTTCCACTCCACTCAGTATTTCATAGACCTCTATCATATCACTCTTGAGCCATCTATTTTCCAAGCAAAAGAGCCCTAGCCACTTTAGCCAAACCTTTTATCATTTTCGTCGCTCTACTCTGTACCTTTTCTAATCATGCAGATGTTTTTTGAGATACGACAACTAGAACAGCTCCTGGCTGGCTAAATAGCACTTATCAGTGTGAGATGGCTGCTGAATATTATGAGTGGCTATTGGCTAGCCAGCTTTGTCACATGACTGTGCTGGCTATCCATGAAATTCAGAGACTGCTGGCTGGGTAAGCTGAGCAGCCAAATTAGCCCACTTAAATAGCTAGCATATTTTTGGCCACTATAAACTTAGCTAGTGATGAATATTAACATTGGAGGCTAAGTTTTTAGCAGCTATAAAAGACCAGATATACAATGCCAGTCACTGGAAACAGCTCGGCATTGAATATGCAGCCTCAGCACTGACCGTGGGAGTCAGCTGGCCTAACTCCCAAGGTCTGACTATCAGCTCCATAGAGCATTTATCTAGAGAGCATATTATATTCACGTCAATGCTCAAATCATGCAGATGTTATACAAAGAAATTGAAAAATTTTACATAAGCATTTGAAAAACATGGCACTGCAAAAATATAAATTTATTGGACATATGGAATTATACTAAAAATATATATAAAATATTGATTGTGACAAAAATAGCACACACTCCCCCCCCTTTATCAATAGGGTTAGGGTTTCTTATCACAAGCTGCGGTGGTAAATGCTCCAATGCTTAGAGAATTCCTATGAACATCGGAACTTTTACCATTGCGGCTGGTGATTTTTTTTAAAAAACCTAACGCAGATTCATAAAAAGGGGGGAAAAGGGGTCCTTATGCTAAGCACTAATTCAGTGTCTTGCAAATTTTATGAAGCCGCGGCACACTAACCCCTCCCCCCCCTGTTTTACTAAGGTGCACTAAGCATTTTAGCGTGCGTTTAGCACACGCTAAATTAGAGAATGACACGGTGACAAAATTCATCACCGTTCCCATCCCCGTGGATAACCGCAGGAAATAATCCCATGTAATTTTGTAGTGTCTATTTCAACCTCAGTCCTTCTACCCAAGCATTCTTCAACGCAAAGCTTGAGGGTCAGTGGTTGTGGCCATTCATACTCTGATTCTTCCCTCTCTCCTTAAAGAATGACATGAAGATGGTTTCCCGCGGTTATCCGCGGGGACGGGAACGGTGATGAATTTTGTCACCGTGTCATTCTCTACGCTAAATCTACACGCACGCTAACTGCTAATACATCCATAGACTAACATGCACGAGTTAGCGTTTAGCACGTGGTAGCGCACGCTAAAAAGCATAGCACACCTTAGTAAAAAGAGCCCTAAATGTGCTGGCCACAGCTCGAGGATATCTGAAAGTGTGCAGACATTGATGCAATGACATCACACGCATGCGTAACGTCATCATATCGATGTCTGTGCATGCACGAAGGCCCTCCAGGCGGGGCCCTGAGCCACCAGTGGGGGGGAAGGGGTGCTGGAAGGGAAGAGGTGCAGAGAGAAGGTGAGGCGCTAGTGTCGGCTGACTGACTACAGGATGTGCCTCTCACTGTGAGAGGCACATCCTGTGGGCAGTCAGCTGGCATCAGCACCTCTCCTCTTGGCCAGCATCTCGTAGCACACCTGGAATCTCGGGTGGCACACAGTTTGCAATACGCTGTACTAATTACTGCATGCGAAGAAGCACTGCTATGGGGCACACTCAGGCATCCTGTAGTAGTTTTTGCAAATGTAGCTGCTACCCATGTGCTAAAAATAAATTTCTTTTTTAGCACTGGGGATGAGTTTGAGAACAGAGAGTAGGTGTGGCTATGCTAATCAAGACATGACAGTGCCATGCACTAATTTGTATGTGAGCCCTTACTGCCTGCAAAATAGGTAGCAGTAAGGGCTCATATATTTTAATGGTCACATTCTAATGGGGAAATTAGTGCATGGCTATTATTGGGAAAATAGAAAATCTTCCTTTAACCGGCAGCAATAAAAGTGGCCCGAGTGCATGTGAAAGATCCGCATTGGAGTACTGCAGGCCTTTTTATAGTGCTCCTTGGTAGAGAATGACATGGGGACAGTCCCTATCCCATTCCTGTAAGCCTCAAACACTTATGATTTTAAAGTGTTTGAGGCTTGTGCAGATGAGGACAGAGCTTACCGGAATGGGGCAGGGACAGGAACAGAATTCAACAGGACAGGGAAAAATCTGTCCCCATGTCATTCTCTACTCCTTAATAAAAGGGTCCCTGAATTTCTAATTCCATTTGTCCATTTATTGTAGTGAAAACACTCAAAAAATTCAAAAAAGTTGCAATGGCATCAAGTCTCGCTTATCAAAAGATCAACAATGAAAATAAGACTTGTGTATATAATATCTACGAAAACAATATTATCTATAACATAGAGCTCTCAGATACCTGCACCGTTAAATCATAATGGATTATTCCAACGGCTTATGCAGGTTGAGGATATCATTCATTGAGCTCTAAGTTGTAAAAAAAAGTGCAAATGCTTTGTGCAATAAACTCAAATAAAGTGCATAGTGCTACTATTATAACTAAAATTGGCACTTATCTTATGATGCCTTATTTTGTAGAAGAAATTAATCCAATATGCCCAACGGGACCCGTTTTGCCTTAATAACGGCTTCTTCTGGGGTCAGATAAATTGGACAGCTCTGCTCAGGTTTTTAAGACAACATAAGGCATCATAAGATAAGTGCCAATTTTAGTTATAATGGTAGCACTATGCACTTTATTTGAGTTTATTGCACAAAGCATTTGCACTTTTTATACAACTTAGAGCTCAATGAATGATATCCTCAACCTGCATAAGCCGTTGGAATAATCCATTATGATTTAACGGTGCAGGTATCTGAGAGCTCTATGTTATAGATAATATTGTTTTCGTAGATATTATATACACAAGTCTTATTTTCATTTATTGTAAACCGCTGACACAGGCATATTGCCAAAACATGACCTGTAACTGGTCCTTTAATAAAGGGCTCCTTCTACTAAACTGCAGAAGAGTTTTTTACCATGGGCCAGCGAGGTAAATGCTCCTACGCTCATCACATTCCTATGAGCACAAAAAAATAAACCCTTCTCTTTCCTCTTTTAAATCTTACTTCCTCTTTCCCTTTCCCTTCATAGGAATAAGGGTAAGACTTATAGTCCCACCAACCCCAGGGACCACTATTCATATATAGAGACCCATATAATCAGGACTTCACAACCAATCAAGATGACCTTTATTCTATGCAATCACTATGGTGCTTTAATTCCAAGACATACTATTTGGAGGCTTAAGGCTTGCCCCATCTGTCTTCAACTTGCCAATATTAAGGAGGAACTCTGCAAACTTAAACAGGAATTGAATACAATTAAAGCAGCTTCCATCACTCCACAAAATCATACCAACTTACAACCTCTACCTCAAAGAATAAAACAGCCCAGGAATAAATGGGTCACAGTAGGCTCAGGAAGACTGCGACATGTAATACAGAAGCATCCACCTTCACTAATATTACCTCTACAGAATTCCTTCGCTCCACTAGTGCACTGCGATACTCAGGAAAACAGAAGGGAGGTGGGACTGGAACCAATGAAGGTAACTCAAGAGAACAAGCGCACCCTAAGTACAAATAAAAAAGCCAAAAACAGAAAACTATTACTGTTGGGGGATTCCATCATCAGAGGCATAAACCTTGGAACACAGGGCGAGGAGACCAAAATAGTGAAATGTCTTCCAGGATCCTCAGCTACCAGGAGTTCCAGGCAAATACTGACTATAATTAAGGAAGAAACTAAGGATTTTAACACTGATGTTGTTATCCATCTGGGAACAAATGACCTGGCCAACAACTCCACACTTGCAGCACATAAAGCTTTTCGGGAGCTTGGTGAGGGCGTGCAACCTTTTGTAAAGACTTTAGCTTTTTCTGAAATACTGCCTACATATGGAAAGGGAGAGCAAAGAGTGAAAAACACAGAGGACTTTAATAGATGGCTCAGAGCCTGGTGTCATCAAGAAGGCTTCAGGTACATAGGAGGATGGCGAAATACATGGAAGGACAAGAAGCTATATTGCACTGATGGGCTACATATTACTACAGCAGGAAAAAGAAACCTTGCAGAGAAATTTAGACAATATTTTTCTAGGCATTTAAACTAGAAGGTGGGGGTGGTGTATGTACGAAGGACAATTATAGAGACCACCCCCGGCAAAAGAAAAGATGTGATAGTAGTAAAGGCTGCAACATAAGCAATATCAGCAACTCATTTCTTAGTATTGCAACGGAAAGTGAAACGACACAAAAATCCATACGAAAAAGGAGATTATCGCTGAAAAATAGCTGGAAAGCGATGACCACAAATGCTCGCAGTCTAAGCAACAAAGTTCATGATCTGCAAGCCCTGATATTAGAGGCAGATCTAGATATTGTTGCTATCACAGAGACATGGTTCAGTGAATCACATGGATGGGATGCAAACATACCAGGATATAATCTTTTCAGGAAGGACAGAGATGGTCATAAAGGTGGAGGAGTAGCTCTCTATGTAAAGATCAATATCCAAGCGACCGAAATGCAAGGGACCTGGGGAGAGGAAGAAGCGATATGGATTGCTCTGAAAAGAGAAGATGGAACTTCTATCTACGTGGGTGTAGTCTATAGACTCCGACTCAATCGCAGCAAATTGATAAGGATCTGATTGTGGATATCCAAAAGTTTGGAAGGAAAGAGGAGGTTCTGCTGTTGGGAGATTTCAACCTGCCGGATGCGGACTGGAATGTTCCGTCTGTGGAATCGGAAAGAAGGAGGGAGATTGTGGATGCCTTTCAAGAGGCTCTGCTCAGACAAATGGTGACGGAACCCACAAAGGAAAAAGCGATATTGGATCTGGTCCTCACAAATGGAGAGAGTATCTCTAATGTTCAAGTGGGTGCTCACCTGGGTAGTAGTGATCATCAAACGGTTTGGTTTGATATAACGGCTAAAGTGGAGAGCGGCCGCACGATACTTAAAGTCCTAGATTTCAAACGTACAGACTTTAATGCAATGGGAAAGTACCTGAAGAAAGAGCTGTTAGGATGGGAGGACATAAGAGAAGTGGAAAGACAGTGGTCTAAGCTGAAAGGAGCGATAAAAATGGCTACGGACCTTTATGTGAAGAAAATCAATAAAAACAAGAGAAAAAGGAAGCCGATATGGTTCTCCAACCTAGTGGCTGAGAAAATAAAGGCGAAAGAGTTGGCGTTCATGAAATATAAAAAAAACCCAAGAAGAGGAGAGCAGAAAGGATTACAGGGTGAAACTGAAAGAAGCCAAGAGAGAGATACGTTTGGAAAAGGCACAGGCAGAAGAACAAATGGCTAAAAATGTAAAAAAGGGAGATAAAAATTTTTTCAGATATATTAGTGAAAGGAGGAAGATAAAAAATGGAATTGCTAGGCTAAAAGATGCTGGGAACAAATATGTGGAGAGTGATGAGGAGAAAGCAAATGTGCTAAACAAATACTTCTGTTCTGTGTTCACAGAAGAAAATCCTGGAGAAGGACCGAGATTGTCTGGCAAAGTTACACGAGAAAATGGAGTAGATTCTGCGCCGTTCACGGAGGAGGGTGTTTATGAGCAACTTGAAAAACTGAAGGTGGACAAAGCGATGGGACCAGACGGGATCCATCCCAGGATACTAAGGGAACTCAGAGAGGTTCTGGCGAATCCTATTAAAGATTTGTTCAACAAATCTCTAGAGACGGGAGTGATTCCTGGGGATTGGAGGAGAGCGGATGTGGTCCCTATTCATAAAAGTGGTCACAGGGATGAAGCAGGAAACTACAGGCCGGTGAGCCTCACTTCAGTTGTTGGAAAAATAATGGAAGTGTTGTTGAAAGAAAGGATAGTGTACTTCCTTGAATCTAATGGGTTACAGGATCCGAGGCAACATGGCTTTACAAAAGGTAAATTGTGCCAAACGAACCTGATTGAATTTTTTGATTGGGAGACCAGAGAGCTGGATCGAGGACATATGCTAGATGTAATTTACTTGGATTTCAGCAAAGCCTTTGATACAGTTCCTCATAGGAGACTGTCGAACAAACTTGAAGGGCTGAAGTTAGGACCCAAAGTGGTGAACTGGGTCAGAAACTGGCTGTCGGACAGACGCCAGAGGGTGGTGGTTAATGGAAGTCGCTCGAAGGAAGGAAAGGTGACTAGTGGAGTCCCTCAGGGTTCGGTGCTGGGGCCAATCCTGTTCAATATGTATGTGAGTGACATTGCTGAAGGGTTAGAAGGAAAAGTGTGCCTTTTTGCAGAAGATACCAAGATTTGTAATAGAGTAGACACCGAAGAGGGAGTGGAAAATATGAAAAAGGATCTGCAAAAGTTAGAGGAATGGTCTAATGCCTGGCAACTAAAATTCAATGCAAAGAAATGCAGAGTAATGCATTTGGGGATTAATAATAGGAAGGAACCGTATATGCTGGGGGGAGAGAAGCTGATATGCACGGACGGGGAGAGGGACCTTGGGGTGATAGTGTCCGAAGATCTAAAGGCGAAAAAACAGTGTGACAAGGCAGTGGCTGCTGCCAGAAGGATGCTGGGCTGTATAAAGAGAGGCGTAGTCAGTAGAAGGAAGAAGGTGTTGATGCCCCTGTACAGGTCATTGGTGAGGCCCCACTTGGAGTATTGTGTTCAGTTTTGGAGACCGTATCTGGCGAAAGACGTAAGAAGACTTGAGGCGGTCCAGAGGAGGGCGACGAAAATGATAGGAGGCTTGCGCCAGAAGATGTATGAGGAGAGACTGGAAGCCCTGAATATGTATACCCTAGAGGAAAGGAGAGATAGGGGAGATATGATTCAGACGTTCAAATACTTGAAGGGTATTAACGTAGAACAAAATCTTTTCCAGAGAAAGGAAAATGGTAAAACCAGAGGACATAATTTGAGGTTGAGGGGTGGTAGATTCAGGGGCAATGTTAGGAAATTCTACTTTACGGAGAGGGTAGTGGATGCCTGGAATGCGCTCCCGAGAGAGGTGGTGGAGAGTAAAACTGTGACTGAGTTCAAAGAAGCGTGGGATGAACACAGAAGATTTAGAATCAGAAAATAATATTAAATATTGAACTAGGCCAGTTACTGGGCAGACTTGCACGGTCTGTGTCGGTGTATGGCCGTTTGGTGAAGGATGGGCAGGGGAGGGCTTCAATGGCTGGGAGGGTGTAGATGGGCTGGAGTAAGTCTTAACAGAGATTTTGGCAGTTGGAACCCAAGCACAGTACCGGGTAAAGCTTTGGATTCTTGCCCAGAAATAGCTAAGAAGAAAAATTAAAATAAATAAAATAAATGGACCATTCGGGTCTTTATCTGCCATCATCTACTATGTTACTATGAGTATTGGAGCATTTATCTCGCTGGCCCACGGTAAGAAGCTCTTCTGCGGTTTAGTAAAAGGAGCCCTTTATTAGAGGACCAGTTACCATACCAACATCCTGATCAACAAATGCTTTTGCTTATTATGGAAACTACGCACACTAAAACCTTACTTTGACTTTGCCGCATTTAGATTGCTAGTCCAATCTCTAGTTCTAAGCTGTTTGGACTATTGCAACATAATTTATCTAGGATCCCACAAGAAACCTATTAGAAGACTAAGAGCAGTCCAAAACACTGCAGTAAGACTGATCTTTGGCCTGAAAAAATTCGACTACATCTCCCCATACTTCAAAAAACTGCACTGGCTTCCTCTTGAAGCAAGAATCATCTTCAAATTTGGCTGCCTTTGCTATAAGACTATGTTCGGCACCTCGCCCACCTACCTCATGAAACACTTCATGCTACAGAACCATCCCCACCCCTCCCGCAAAACACTTCTATTTGCATTCCCCACTCCCAAGGGATGTCGTTACAAAAAAATTCTTAATAGGACACTATACTTTCAGGCTGGTATCTGGAACAACACCCTAAGTTTATCAGACCCTAAGAAACCAGCCCACCTACTATCCCTACTCGCTCCTCCTCCATTTTCTCCTCCCATACCTGCTCAGTCCCCTCCCCCTTCCCCCCCCTAAACCTATACTGTAACCTCCCTGCTCTCTTCTCTTGCATCAATACCTGCGGTATCCACACTGTATTTCCACTTTACTGTATATCGTCTTGAACTGAAAAAGGTATGACGGAATATAAATAAAGCTAGTATTATTATTAAAACCTAGCAAAAATGTGTTCTTCCACACCAATTTCTGGGGCCTGTGGTACTTTTTTTCTGCTGTGCTTCATTCACTGCACTTTTAGTACAGCCTGTCACACTATTGCCTGTATTTGTTTACATATGCAATCCAAAAAAAAAAAAAAAAAAAGCTGATTGTTGATAAAAGAATTGGTTTCATTTTATTTTACTCCAAAGAAAACTGCTGCAGATGGAAAGAGGCAAGAAATTATTGTGCTGGATTCCAAACGAAGCAATGCAATTAATATTGGCTTGACGGTGTTGCCGCCACCAAGGACTATCAAGACTGCCATTTTGAATTTTGATGAATATGCCTTGAATAAAGAAGGGATAGAGGTAAGGAATGATACGTTATCATGCTTGGTTGTAGCAGCTGTTTTGTAAAATGATGTGAACTGTTTTGTTATTTGCAAGTTGTCTTGGTAACAAAGAAAAAAGAACATTTTTTCTGGTGGCTTTCGGCCAACAGCTGGTTTTTTGGGCAGCTGTGCTTGAATTCAGTGGTATGTCATGATTTAAATCATTTGGGAGTAATTCTATAGGAGCCTAATCTATACAGTACGGGTCCTCAAACCCAGTCCTCAATGGTCCACAGGTTCACAACCTGGTTTTCAGGATTTCTACAATATGAAATAGAAGCAGTGAAAGCAAATGGATCTTATACATATTCATTATGGAAACCCTGAAAACCAGGCTGGATTGTGGACCTTGAGGACTGCATTTGAGGTCCCCTGCTACAAAGGAAAGTAGGCATCTGCTTTCCTTTGTAGGATGCATAACTGGATATTAACATGCCTAACATTTAGGTGCTCACACCTATGACAGTTTAGTGGAGACAAGGCATCGCTCTTACACGTAGCAGATTGGCTTCAAGAGGTTATCCTTTTGAATTATCATTTGTTCATTTAGATTTAGACAGTTTCACTATAAAAGGAGAATTACAAACAAAGTGCTTTGGTCCTGAGAATAAGACCCCTGAGGCAGGCCAATTGGCCGAAAAACGTACGTGTCGGGTCTTGAATGAATAAAAGGATTGAGCACCATAGGTCGCCTCTTTTGTTTTCCTTCTTACTTTGAGGCCCTCCAGATGTGAGCCTGAGCTCAGGGTGTTCCAAAACCCCGACACACTGCCAGATTTTGGAAATCTGTCCAGACACCGGTCAGTCTTCTAAAAGACACTAGTCATCATTCCACAAATGTGTGACTTAGTGCTCATGTGGAACATCTTAAAGGAACTAGTGCTTGGGGAAAAACACACCCCTCCCCCTCAGTACTGTATTTGGCAGCTTGCCTCTCTAGCACACATGTGTCAAATACAAGGCCGGCAGGCCGAATCTGGCCTGCCTAGTCATTTTATGTGGCCCATGTCAGTGCTCCCGAACTTCCTCTTCTCACAGCCCAGCATGTCTTCCCTCCTGTGCCGGTCCGATGTCACCATCACGCTGAAAAATCTGCCGGCCTCGGCAGCGATTCAACAATGTTGTCCATGGCTCCACTTCCTGTTTTCCATCTCCTGTGGTCCACCCAGGCGGAAACAGGAAGTTGCGTATCATTGGAGTCAGACCACAGCAGACATAAAATGGGAAGGGGAGCCGCGGACAATGTTGCTGAATCACTGCCGAGGCCGGCAAATTTTTAGCTTAACAGTGACATCGGACCGGCGCGGGAGAGAACACATGCTGGGCTGTGAGGAAAGAGGGACCGGCGCGGGAGGGAAGACATGGTGGGCTGTGAGGAGAGAGGGACCAGCGCAGGAGGGAAGACATGCTGGGCTGTGAAGAGAGAAGGACTGGCGTGGGAGAGAACTGAAGAGCCGGCTGTTGCGGCCTCCACTGATAGACCACTCGACTCTCTTTATGCTGGTTCAAGTAATATCAATTTAATAATCAAATAGCAATAGCTTACAGGAACAAATCATACAGCATACAGAGTAATAGAGTATACACCAGGCTCTATTACTCTGATGTTATCACGGCAACGTCCATGCCCTTCCGGATGTCTCGAGCCGCAGCCACTACATTTAGGCCCTCTTTCACAAAGGTGCGCTAAATCAATGCATGCGCTAACCGCTAACGCGTCCATAGGATAACATGCACATGTTAGTGTTTAGCGTGTGTTTAGTGTGCGATAATATTTATCGCATGCTAAAAAGCATAGCACACCTTAGTAAAAGAGGAGGTTAGTGTGCCGCAGCTCGAGAAAGTTTGCAGGACACTGGTCTGGCCGATAAACCCCTGGTAGGTGCTGGAGTGAGAGAGATGAGAGGGAGCTATTATTTGAAAATGGATTGGGGAGGGCTTGGAGGGGAGTTATGTACTGATAGCTATTAGTAATTGCAGATAGGGTGGTATATTTTTTTAAAGACAGAGGCCTAGCTTGGGGCCCCCCGACCCTTGCCGTGCTGCATCCAGGAGTACAAAATCTGAAGCTCTTCAGTAACCTACAGCTTCTCAGTGAATCCCACTGGAAAATAATGCAGGTCACATGCTGTTGTACTGTGAGTTAGTAAGTAGGGGGCCACAGATTAAAAGCTTTCTTTGGGACAGGGTTTGTAATACCTGAATTATAACTTAAGAACATAAGAATAGCTTTACTGGATCAGACCAAAGGTCCATCAAACCCAGTAGCCCGTTCTCACGGTGGCCAATCCAGGTCACTAGCACTTGGCCAAAACCCTAGGAGTGGCAATATTCCATGCTACTGATACAGAGCGAGCAGTGGCTTCCCCCATGTCTTTCTCAATAACAGCCTATGGACTTTTCCTCCAGGAACTTGTCCAAACCTTTCTGATAACCAGCTACACTATCTGCTCTTACCACATCCGCTCTTACCACATCCTCTGGCAACGCGTTCCAGAGCTTAATTATTCTCTGAGTGATAAAAGTTATCCTCCAATTGGTTTCAAAAGTATTTCCCTGTAACTTCATCAAGTGTCCTCTAGTCCTTGTAATTTTTTACGGAAAAATAAAGTGAGTAATTAAAACTAAATCTAAGTCTGTCTGTATTGTCAATTTGAAAACAGAAGCTTTTAGGGATAAAAAAAAACACTTGCAGTCTCTGAAAATTTCCCTAGCAATGTCAGAGCTTTAAAAGCACAAGCAGTGGCTGTGGAGAGAAATCAACATCTAGAAACCATTTTACAATGGCAAAGGCATCAGGAAAAATATAGAACCCTGGTTATGCAATTTCCAAACTCAAGGCAGGACTTGTCATTGTGAAACTTTCCCGACAGAAATATGACTAAAGCTAAATGGCTTTCTGTTTACTCTTCCCTCCCCCGAACCAGAGTTCTGGCACTTTCGGTTTGCAGAACTCTTAGGGATTTTTTGTTTTGTTTTGTGTTTCATTTTAGTGCTTGTAGTAGTTTTTCTTTTCCTACGCATCCCAAGAGCATAGGTATTAATAGTCATGATCTCATCTGCTGGTGAACAAATTGGCCAAGGGTAACATCCTGTGAAAGACTATCCTGTTGTCCTGTGCCAAGCGAAAGTATGGGATGTGCATCATGCTAAGATATTCTGCGCCTGGAAAACAGAAAGAATGGGTTATGTGCAAATATAAATACGATCTCAGGATGTAAAAGTTATGCTTATTAGCACCGGGAAACAGTAAGACCATCCCAATGCACTCGTAATATTCCTTTCCCTTGGAGTTTTCTGGCATCTGTAGGTTGCTTTTTAGGTTGGCCTAATCTCAAGTCTATTGTTAGTGGGATTTTTAACAAAAAAAAACTTAGGCAACAGGGGACACCTCTATCTTCTATATCAGTGTATTGCAAACAGAGTGTTTCTACCGAGATTTCAGATGTGCCGCGGAACATTGGGAAGGAGGAGAGGTGCTAGCGCCGACTGACTCCTTACAAGACATCTCATGGCGAGAGGCACATCCTGTAGATCAGGGGTGCCCAAATGGTCGATCGTGATCGACCAGTAGATCGCAAAGGCAACACGAGTCGATCGCGTTGCCTTTGCGATCTTGCTCTTCCTGCCTCCCCGAGCCAGGCCAGGCACATAGAAGTGCCTGATCCACAAGACTTCTGGGCCAGTCAATCACTGCCTGGCTCTCCTGGAACTTCCTCTCTGACGTCTGAATTGATGTCGGAGCTGAAGGCTTTTGGGTCCGGCGCTTGTACACGTCTGGCCTGGCTCGGGGAAGCAGGAAGAAATCGGCGTGGTGACTTGGGGGGGGGCAGGGAGAGAGAAAAAATCGGGGAAGTGGAGAAATCGGCGCGATGGTTTGGGGGGGCAGAGGCAGAGAGAAACAAAGACAGGCAGGCAGGGGGAGAGAGAAACAAAGAGGACCCCATAGACATCGTATATTTAGATTTCCAAAAAGCCTTTGACAAGGTACCCCATGAACGCCTACTTCGGAAACTGAAGAACCATGGGGTGGAAGGAGACGTACACAGATGGATCAGAAATTGGTTGGCGGGGAGGAAGCAGAGGGTAGGAGTAAAAGGCCACTACTCAGACTGGAGGAGGGTCACGAGTGATGTTCCACAGGGGTCGGTGCTCGGACCGCTGCTATTCAATATATTTATAAATGATATAGAAACAGGGACGAAGTGCGAAATAATAAAATTTGCAGACAATACCAAACTACTTAGTGCTGCTCGGACTAAAGAGGACTGCGAGGAATTACAAAGGGACCTGAATAAGCTAGGAGAGTGGACGACGAGATGGCAGATGAAGTTCAATGTAGAGAAATGTAAAGTATTGCATGTGGGAAGCAGAAACCCGAGGTACAGCTATACGATGGGAGGGATATTATTGACTGAGAGTACCCAAGAAAGGGACTTGGGGGTAATAGTGGACAAGACAATGAAGCCGTCGGCACAGTGCGCAGCGGCCGCTAAGAGAGCGAAAAGAATGCTAGGTATAACCAAGAAGGATATTACAATCAGAACGAAAGAAGTTATCCTGCCGTTGTATCGGGCCCGCATCTGGAGTACTACGTTCAATATTGGTCGCCATACCTTAAGAAGGATATGGCGATACTCGAGAAGGTTTAGAGGAGAGCGACGCGTTTGATAAAAGGTATGGAAAACCTTTCATACACGGAGAGACTGGAGAAACTGGGGCTCTTTTCCCTGGAGAAGAGGAGGATTAGAGGGGATATGATAGAGACTTACAAGATCATGAAGGGCATAGAGAAAGTGGAGAGGGACAGATTCTTCAAACTTTCGAAAACTACAAGAACGAGAGGGCATTCGGAAAAGCTGAAAGGGGACAGATTCAAAACCAATGCTAGGAAGCGGGTGGTGGACACCTGGAATGAGCTTCTAGAGGGCATGATAGGACAGAGTATGGTAATAGGGTTCAAGAAGGGACTGGAGAATTTTCTGAAGGAAAAGGGGATAGAGGGGTATAGATAGAGGACTACTACACAGGTGGTCCTGGACCTGTTGGGCCGCCGCGCAAACGGACTGCTCGGCACGATGGACCTCTGGTCTGACCAAGCATAGGCACTTCTTATGTTCTTAAGAGGGGGCAGGGGGAGAGAGAAAGACAGAAATAAAGAGGGGGACAGGGAGAGAGAGAAAGAAAGAGAGACAGAAAGAAAAGGGGAGGGGGCAGAAAGAAAGAAATATTGGATTTACAGAAGAAGGAAGTGAAACTAGAGACTCTTGAAATCACCAGACAAAAAGGTAGGAAAAATGATTTTATTTTCAATTTAGTGATTAAAATGTGTCCGTTCTGAGAATTTATATCTGCTATCTATATTTTGCACTATGACCCCCTTTAACTAAACCGCGATAGTGGTTTTTAGCTTCGGGAGCTGTGAGGAGCATTCAGCGCAGCTCCCTGCGCTAAAAACCGCTATCATGGTTTAGTAAAAGGGGAGGGGGTATATTTGTCTATTTTTGTATAGTTGTTACTGAGGTGACTTTGCATATTTTAAAGTCATCTGACTTGACCTCTGAAAAAAACCCCAAAATCAAATTATAATTAACATTTTCTCTGCGTACAGTGTGCTTTTGTTTTATTAAATTTTATTGTTGGTAGATCATTTTGACTTGGTCATTTTAAAAGTAGCTCTCAAGCCAAAAAAGTGCGGGCACTGTAGACAATCAGCCGGCACCAGTGCCTCTCCTCTCTGGCCCTCTTCCCTGCTGGCAACCCCTTCTGGTATCTCTGGAGGGCCTTCACGCGTGCGCAGACATCGACATGATGACATCATGCATGCACATGATGTTACCATGGCAATGTCCGCGCACTTCTGGATGCCTTGAGCCGCAGCCAATACATGTAGGGGCTCATAATAATAATAATAATAAAAATCTACAAAGTTTATTTGGATGCTTATTAAACTACAAAGTGGCACATCTGATCTTCAGTTCCACAATATTTTTGCTGTTTTGCTCAATATATGGACCATTTTCATACCCTAGCTCAGTGATTCCCAACCCTGTCCTGGAGGAACACCAGGCCAATCGGGTTTTCAGGCTAGCCCTAATGAATATGCATGAGAGAGATTTGCATATGATGGAAGTGATAGGCATGCAAATTTGCTTCATGCATATTCATTAGGGCTAGCCTGAAAACCCAATTGGCCTGGTGTTCCTCCAGGACAGGGTTGGGAACCACTGCCCTAGCTGATGTTGTAAACAAACACCAACTATTATGTTTAAATATTGAACTCTAAGGGCTCCTTTTACAAAGATGCACTAGCGTTTTTAGCACATGCTATAGCGTGCACTACCCGAAAAACTACTGCCTGCTCATGAGGAGACAGTAGCAGTTAGCGCGCACGTCAAGGCCCTAACACCTTTGTAAAAGGAGCCCTATATTTTTTTCAAGTAAGACAGAAATGTAATTTCTTTCCTCAATCAAGCTCTAACACAGCCTCCAATGTCCTCTGAATGAGCGAACAGACCTGGGTAGAAAATGAAAATGTGCCACTGAGACCCAAATATAAGTTTATGGAAGAAAACCAAGTCATTCAGGAATGACAGAAACAGTTTATAAATGATATGACCTGAGAAGAATACCCTTCCTCGTTTTGTGCTTTTCAGTTTATATACTGGCTTATTGATGTAAATATATTCACCACTTTTGAAAGTCAGCAGAGCATCCCATGTTTATCCTGGGTGTATACCTGCAGTGCTTATCTGAAGTTCTGGATACACAGTCGTTATCAGAAGGGGCCATGTTACAGAAACAAGATGTCTGATTTTCTCTGTTATCGGTCCTTGTATAAGTATCCTGCTCTGGCACCTCAAAAGCCCACAGACTGGGCCTCCCGCAATTGTTAAATGTAGAGTCTTTGAGACATACCAGGGTTAGAAATGCCACTGGATTTGGTTGAAATTTCAGACTGCTTCTAGCAGGAGTCAGGCCCTCTGAGAACAGTGTTTTAATAAGAATGGAATCTGTCAAAAGTCATTTTTTTCCACATCGGTCATGTCTGCAGAATGTGTTGGTGTTAAAGTGATCCACGGGTCAGTCATTTTGATTCATCGCGACCCTCCGTGTTGCACATTTAATACCATTAGATCATTATTTAAAGATAGAAGAAACTAGTTGTACCGTACTTCTCCTTGTGTTTTTTTTTCCAATATTTTGATTTGACTAAAAACAACTGGAAGCATTTAAAGAAAATGTCACTAATTGCAAAGCAAGAAGTGATTGAATTTAGCTTCTTTCATCTTTCTTTGCAAAAACCTCTTCTGTGTTTGTGATTCACAAAGATTTTTCCAATGTATCTGAGTGAAAAAAGATTAATGAATCAAACCCATAAGTAGATATTTCTAAGATCAGCTAGGCTTGACTTCTGATTAGAGCTGGCATCTCATGGAGATTCTGGAACATTGGGGGCCAATGTACAGTATTAAAATGTGATGAGTGTTTTATATGTACCATACCTTAAAAGCAAAACTTAATATACAATAATATAACATAATAGTCAGCTTCTATACCGCAGTACCATGAAGCTCTATGCAGTTTACAAAAGCAAAGTAGTTACAATAGGATGAGATATCTTAATTAAATAAATTCAAAGCCTATGCTATAAGGGGGAAAATTCTATAACCAACACCTACATTTAGGCTTTGGTAGGCACCCTGCCGATGCCTAAGTAATTGAAAAATGCAGTTAGAAACGGCAGGGTTGAAGCATCTATCGATGCCTAAATAAAAGACGGCTGAAATGGCTTCTGGAATCATAGCTGCTTTAGGCTGAAGAATGCCAAAGTAGGTGTGGCCAATGCCAGAAGTGGTGTTAGGCGGGCTAAAGCGGCTACCCAGCCCCGAATCATGCCAAGATAGGCAGCTGAAATATAGGCCCGAAAAACCCTGGCCTACATTTCAGCCGCTTATCTTTGCTTTTCCAGATCACCTGGTTGCGTCAGGGAGTGTATAGATTTGAAGAACTTGCCCTGACGCAGCCAGGTGATCTGGAAAAGCAAGAATCCTTGTTGGGATTATGAATTCTTTTGCTAGAGCAGTGCAACTTCTGGAGCTACTGGAGTGTTTGAAGGTTTAAAGACTTGACCAGGGCAGGATTAATTCGTCGAGGGCCCCTGCCCCGCCCCACCCCTCCATGCGCCCAGGTGGAAATAGGAAGCTGCATCAGAGGGAAGCTTTGGCCAAGCAGCACCGCTTGCACAATTACAGTTCCCGTTGCCTTTCTTACCCGCGTTGCTTGCTTGTCTTAAGGCTTTAAACTAAAAGACAAGGGAAAGCCGACAGTTGACCACCAGTCGATGGCCCAGGCGACAAGATGCCCCGAAGACGGAACTACGGACAACTACTCAGATACAAGAGGGGACAACCACAAAGCAAATAAGGGAGACAATGCAGGAACAGAAAAGGATACCATGAAAGAAACAGTAGAGACTGCTAAGCTTAGAAAGTCCAAGAAGGTAACACAAAGGGAACTCAAATGTATGTATATGTATGCTAGAAGTCTGAGAAAAAATATGGGAGAATTAGAGACAATAGCAAGACACAATGAACTGGAAATCATTGGCATAACAGAAACTTGGTGGAATGATAAAAACAAATGGGACACAGTACTACAGGGATACAAACTATACAGAAGAGATAGAGTAGGGCAGAAATGTGGAGGTATTGCCCTATATGTTCAGGATGGAGTAGAAACTGTTAGAAAAGCTACAATGGAAAGGACAGAGAAGCTGGAGTCCCTCTGGATCAAGATTCCTAGACACAAAGGTACAGACACAAAACTTGGCCTTTACTATCGACACCCAGGACCGACGGAGGAGACAGACTCAGAAATGATAGAGGAAATTAAACAAGAATGTAAGACAGGTAATGTAATAATCATAGGAGACTTCAATTTCCCGGGGATAGACTAGAACCTGGGAACCTTGAACTGCGGCAAGGAGGCCAAGTTCCTGGAAGCGCTAGGGGACTGCTTCCTGGAAATAAATGGTGGGAGAGCTGACGAGAGGAAACGCCACCTTGGACTTGGTCCTAAATGGTATTACGGGACCGACAAAAGAAGTAGAAGTCACGGTCCCGCTGGGGACGAGCGATCACAACATGATCAACTTTAAACTTGACATTGGGAAAGGGAAACGTACCAAAACCTTAACCACGACCTTAAACTTTAAAAAGGGAAGATACGATAGCATGAGAGCCATGGTGAAACAACGGCTCAAGAAAAAGATGGACAAAGTTAAAACAGTAGATCAGGCATGGGTCCTAATGAAAAATACTATCACGGAAGCACAAAATCTCTACATTCTGCGGATTTTCAAAGAAAAGAAAACTAAAAGCAAAGGAGAACCGGCATGGCTTACTAGAAAGGTGAAGGAAGCCATAAAAGAAAAGAAGGACTCCTTTAAAAAATGGAAACGCACGAAAACAACCGAAGCTTGGAACAAACACAAAGATAATCAGAAGAAATGTCACAAGGCGGTGAGGGATGCCAAAAAGGACTATGAGGAGAAAATAGTGCAAGAGGCCAAAAATTTCAAGCCCTTCTTTAGATATGTAAAAGGAAAAAACCTGCTAAAGAGGCGGTGGGACCTCAAGGAAGTACATCAAGGAAGACAAACAAATTGCAGACAGACTAAATTCCTTCTTTGCATCTGTCTTTACGAAGGAGGACGCTGCAACAATACCAGAAGCAGTGAAAGTGTTCAAAGGAGTAATAGATGACAGCCTCACCACAGTAGAAGTGGACTTGGACCAGATATACTACTAGATCGACAATCTTAAAAGCGACAAATCCCCTTGACCTGATGGAATTCACCTGAGAGTCTTAAAAGAACTGAAGGTTGAAATCGGAGAGCTTTTGCAAAAACTTGCCAACCTGTGAATTAGAACTGGACAGATACCGGACGATTGGAAGATAGCGAACGTCACGCCAATTTTCAAAAAAGGATCAAGAGGAGAACCGAGCAACTACAGACTTGTGAGTCTTACGTCTGTCCCTGGAAAGATGGTTGAAGCACTGATTAAAGATAGCATAGTCCGGCACTTGGATACACACGACCTGATGAGAGCCAGTCAACATGGCTTCAGGAAAGGGAAATCATGTTTGACAAATTTACTTCAATTTTTTGAGACCATGAACAAACAAATTGATAGTGGAGAACCGGTGGACATAATATACTTGGACTTCCAGAAAGAGTTCAACAAGGTTCCACATGAAAGACTTCTCAGAAAACTACAAAGCTATGGAATATACTAAGATGGATAGGCAAATGGCTGGATAGGCAAATGGATGGATAGGCAAATGGCTGGATAACAGAAAGCAGAGAGTGGGCATAAATGGGAGTTCTCAGACTGGGAGAAAGTGACTAGCGGTGTGCCCCAGGGCTCGGTACTTGGGCCCATCTTATTTAATATTTTCATCAATGACCTAGAAGAAGGAACATCCAGTGAGATCATCAAGTTTGCAGATGACACAAAGCTATGCCGGGCAATCAGATCGCAGAAGGATAGCGAGGAACTCCAGAGTGACTTGTGCCAGTTAGAGAAATGGGTGATGAAATGGCAGATGAAGTTTAATGTGGAAAAGTGCAAAATAATGCATTTAGGTAGAAAGAACAAGGAACAAGAGTATAGAATGTCAGGTGCAACTCTGGGTAAGAGCGAACAAGAAAAGGACCTGAGTGTACTGATAAATAGGACCCTGAAACCGTCGGCACAATGCACGGCAGCGGCAAAGAAAGCAAATAGAATGTTAGGCATGATAAAGAAAGGAATCATGAGTAGATCGGAGAAAGTTATAATGCCGCTTTATAGAGCAATGGTCAGACCACACTTGGAATACTGTGTCCAACATTGGTCTCCCAACCTAAAGAAGGATATAAAACTGCTTGAGAGGGTGCAGAGACGAGCAACGAAGCTAATAAAAGGTATGGAGAACTTGGAATACAAGGAACGACTTAAGAGACTGGGATTGTTCTCCCTTTAGAAAAGGAGACTGCGAGGGGATCTGATCGAGACTTTCAAAATACTGAAAGGAATCGACAAAATAGAGCAGGAAAAAAAATTATTTACAATGTCCAATGTGACACGGACAAGAGGACATGGACTGAAGCTAAGGGGGACAAGTCCAGGACAAATATCAGGAAGTTCTGCTTCACGCAACGAGTGGTGGACACCTGGAATGCTCTCCCAGAGGAGGTTATTGCGGAATCCACTGTTCTAGGATTTAAAAGCAAACTAGATGCACATCTCCGTACGAGAGGCATAGAGGGATATGAGTGACTAAAATTACACCAGGTGTACACCTAGCTGGGCCTCCGCATGTGCGGATCGCCAAATATGATGCACCGATGGCAGTTCTTATGTTCTTACTTTCCGTCGATGGGGGGGGCCACGTTGCCAATCGGGGTGGGGCCCGCGTTAACGATCGGGGGGTGGGGGGCCCGCGTTGGGCCTATCGCCATTTGGAAAAAACAATGTTGATGCCCTCCTTCATCGGGCCCCCCTGACCATTTCGGGCCCTAGGCACATGCCTACTTGGCCTATTGGTTAATCCTGCCCTGGACGACAATGTTGTGAACAATTGGGGACTATGAGCTGAGTGGTTGATTCTACAGCTAAAGATAAGTGTTTTTCTAACTTTCCTGTACACAGAAAGTGGTTTGGATCTTTTTGAGATATGGAGCAAGTTCTCTTTATGTCAGTGATAAGATTGAAGGCAGTTAGAAGTTTCTGTATTCATGCTGCTACTTAGGTTTGAAGCTTTTTTCTCCATGTTTGTGACTGTCAGATACTATATAGGTTCCTTCCACTGCCTGGCTTGGTAACAATTGAAATATAGCTGTGACATTAGCTTTGCACATACCATGACAGGCAGGAACCTCACTGCTAAGCCAGGGCATGTGGAGTAGGAGCTCAGCATCTCAGATTTACTGCTAATGCTCACCATAGTACTTGCATTGTGCCAGAGTGCTTCCCTCTAGAGTTTATAAGTATAATATGTACAATATAGGCAACTTATCCAGGTGCGCAGGGAAGTTCTTTTTGATCAAGCCTGTGGCCACCCAAAACTGGAAAAAATACTTTTGTATCTTTCTGCCACATTTTCATGGTCTCAGATTGTATTTCTTGGTACTTGAAGATCTTCCGTAACATTCTGCGGGTGTAATTTGCAAAACTTTTTTTGGAGGTTAAACTGTGCTTTGCACATGGAATAGAGCTTTTATAAAATCATACTTGGTCTAGGCACATCTAAAGTAGGTATGGAGAATGTTTTTTCTGTATTTACATGCCCTAAGTATAAGCATATTTGGGGGATGAGGCTGAGTGGAGAATGCACGACATCATGAAGTATGTGTGTAGTTTATAAAATCATACATATGTGTGTACTTCACACATATAAAATTACACCTCCCAATGAGCAGTTCCGACACCTGTTGCAGGTTTTCTGATGCTATTTTATAAAGACTCATAGACGCTTATATTTATCAAATAGCTTCAAATTAGGTGCCTACAAAGACTTCCTACCTACGTGACCTGTTATGATATTGCTCTACACTTTCCAGATCCCAACAACATAATTTAAAAAACATGCTAGCTTCAGTACATAGGATAATGGTTTACCCTTTTATGTCACTACAGAAAATTCTGATGATGATTCCCACAGAAGAGGAGAAGCAGAAGATCCAGGAGGCTCAGCTCGCCAACCCCGACACACCCCTGGGTAGCGCAGAGCAGTTTCTCCTCATTCTTTCCTCCATCAGTGAGCTCTCAGCTAGGCTCCAGCTCTGGGCTTTCAAAATGGACTACGAGCAAATGGAAAAGGTAAACTCTTATCTTGAGACAGATGAAATCAGCTGATTGGAAAGCATCGGTAGAAGCTAAAAGCCAATGTCAGGAAAAGGTATGCACTATAATAACATGGAATGAATGGAATAGAAAAAAAACAAACAGACATTTGCCCAGGTATGATAGGTTTTTATCTCTGCTCTTTTCTGCCAACATGTCTGATACAGTTTGCTATCCAGATGATATTTATTTTTTTTAACATATTTTGGCAAGGGGTGTAGCATAGTTGGGGAATGCTTGGAGAGTAGTCATAGAAACATTGAAACAGAGAAAAATGAAAGCAGATAAAGACAATATGGCCTATCTAGTCTGCCCAACCTTGCCTCCTACTATCATTTCGTCTTCCCCAGAGAACTAACTTACTTCTCCAAGCTTTTTATAATAATAATAATAATAATAACTTTATTTTTCTATACCGCCATAGTCAGGCGACTTCTAGGCGGTTTACATTGTAAGAAGGCTGGACATTCAGCGAATAACAAAAGGTCTTAATACAGTACAATAAGTCAACTTACAATACCGTACCATGAGTCTAAATACAATACAATACAATACATTACAATGAGTCTAAATACAATACAATACAATGAGTCTAAGTACAATACCATACAATGGGTCTAAATACAAACAATAATCTAAGAGGGAAACTTACGTATTAATTGGAGTTCTATAGTTAGTGAGTACCTGAATACTTTAGTACTTACATGTTGATTGGGGTTCTATGGGTAGAGAATACCTGAATACATGAGCGGAGCTTCTTGAGAGGAAGAAAAAGGCGTTTACAGGGGGGAAGTCCTAGTGAGTGAGGGGACAGTTTTAGTCAATGAATTTGGCGAACAGGGCGGTTTTAATCGATTTTCGGAATGCACTATATGTCAGATTGGGTTCGTTTATGTAGTTTTTCAGCCAAACTTGCTGTCTGTTCGCTTGGAACTTAAAGGTTCTGTCCAGGAATGATTTGTACCTGCAGCCTGTAATCTTTGGGTATGCAAAGATGTTTTTGTTTCTGGTTGTTCGAGTGGGGTTGTGTAGGGTGAAGTGAGATTGTAGGTAAGAAGGTGCTAGTCCCCAGGCTTGTCTGAGACAGGTGCAGGCAAATTTGAATAATATTCGCGCTTCTATTGGTAGCCAGTGCAGCTTTTTATAGTAGGGGCTGATGTGGTCTTTTTTTCTTAGTCCGAAAATTAGGCGCACGGCGGTGTTTTGTATTAGTCTCAGTTTTTTTAGTGTTTTTTGTGGGATACCCAGGTAGATGATGTTGCAGTAGTCAAGAATGGATAGGATCAGCGCCTGTACCAGCAACCTGAATGATGTTGGGTCGAAGTATTTTTTTATGGTCCTTAGTTTCCATAGCGTGAAAAAACATTTTTTCACTAGTGAGTTTGTGTGGTCAGTCATAGTTAGGTGTGTGTCTAGGGTGATACCGAGTATTTTTATGTTTTTGGATATTGGGTATTCGTGATTGTTTATTTTTATCGATGTTCTCGTAATTTTGTCGTTAGGACTCGCCAAAAAGACTTTTGTTTTCTCTGCGTTTAGTTTCAGTTTGAAATTGGTGGTCCATTTATCGATTTTGGTCATTATGTTTGAGAGGTTGTCTACAATTTCTTTTGTGATGTCGTTTAAGGGGATTAGAATGGATATGTCGTCTGCGTAAATGTAGTGTATTAAGTTTAGTTTTTTTAGGAGGTGACCTAAGGAGGCGATATAGATATTGAAAAGGGTGGGCGATAGTGGGGAGCCTTAAGACACGCCTGACGGGTTTTCCATGGTTTGGAGTAGTTTCCATTGCTGATTACTCGGTAGGATCTGTTTGTTAGGAATTCTTGGAACCATTTCTTTGCCTTTCCAGAAATTCCCATTATTTCAAGGCACAGTAGCATGATTTCATGGTCTACCAGGTCGAACGCGCTGCTGAGGTCTAATTGAAGAATCAGTGCGCTTTTGCCTTTACTAAAGAGATCATAGAGGTGGTTCAGTAAGGAGGCTAAGACAGTTTCTGTGTTGTATCCTTTCCTGAATCCTGATTGGTGTTCACTAAGGATGTTAAATTTGTCCAGTTCTGAAGATACACTTTTTGTCTCCACCACCTCCATCAGGAGTCCATTCCATATATTCACCATTCTTTCCATGAAAAAGTATTTTTGGAGGTTACTTATTAGTCTTCCTCTTTCACCTTCATCCTATGCCCCCTCATTCTAGAGCAGTGGTCTCAAACTCAAACCCTTTGCAGGGCCACATTTTGGATTTGTAGGTATTTAGAGGGCCTCAGAAAAAAAATAGTTAATGTCTTATTACAGAAATGACAATTTTGCATGAGGTAAAACTCTTTATGGTTTATAAATCTTTCCTTTTGGCTAAGTCTTAATAATAATATTATAATTTATAGCTAGAGAGATATATGATCAAGAAACTTTTATTTTACTTTTGTGATTATGATAAACATACCGAGGGCCTCAAAACAGTACCTGGTAGGCCGCTTGTGGCCCCCGGGCCGCAGGTTTGAGACCACTGTTCTAGAGTATTCATTCAGCTGAAAGAATCTCGCCTCATGCACATTTATGCAATGTAGGTATTTAAATGTCTCTATCATGACTCACCTCTTCCGCCTTTCCACCGAAGTATACATATTGAGATCTTTAAGTCTGTATCCATGCTTTTTATGATGAAGACCACCAACCATTTTAGTAGCTGTTCTTTGGACTGACTTCATCCTGTTTATATCTTTTTGATGGTGCGGTCTCCAGGATTATACACAATATTCTAAATGAGGTCTCATCAGAGTCTTATTCAGGTGTATCATTACCTCCTTTTTTCCCTACTGGCCATTCTTCTTCCTATGCATCCAAGCATCCTTCTAGTTTTCGCCATCATCCTTTCAACCTGTCTGGCCACCTTAAGATCATCACATACTATCACAGCCAAGTCCCGCTCCTCTTTCATGCACAAAAGTTCTTCACCCCCTAAACTGTGCCGTTCTCTCAGGTTTTTGCAGCCCAAATGCATGACCATGCATTTCTTAGCATTAAGGGGTCCTTTTAGCAAGCTGCGTTAGCGGGGTTAGCGTGTCGGACATTTCATCACATGCTAACCCCCGCGGCCAGCTAAAAACTAACGCCTGCTCAATGCAGGCGTTAGCGGCTAGTGTGGCAGGCAGTTTAACACGCGGTATTACGCGCGTTAGACCCCTACCGCAGCTTGATAAAAGGACCCCTCAGTCCTAGCTGCCAAATTCCAGACCATTCATCAGATTTCTCTAGGTCTTTCCTCATATTTTCCACACCATCAGGGGTGAGCATCCTATTGCAGATTTTGGTATCATTCACAAAGAGGCAAATCTTACCAGGCAGCCCTTCAGCAATATTTCTTACAAAAATGTTAAAAATAACAGGCCCAAGAACTGAACCTTGTGGCTCACCACTGGTAACATCCCTTTCCTCAGAGCAATCTCCATTTACTACTACCCTATTTTGTCTTCTACATAACCAGTTCCTGACCCACTTTGGGGCACTTACTGAGGGCACTCAATTTATTTATTAAATGCCTGTGTGGAACAGTGTCAAAGGCTGTGCTAAAATCTAAATACACCACATATAGCATTCTCCCTCTATCCAACATTCTGGTCACTCATTCAAAAGAAATTGATCAGATTTGTCTGATGAAACCTGCCTCTAGTGAATCCACCAGATTTCAGAAATTTCACTATTCTCTGTTTTAAGTTTCCATTAATTTACTTAGTACTGAACTCAGACTTACAGGCTTAGCATGCTATTACAGTGGTACCTCGGTTTACGAGTGCACCAGTTTGCGAGTGTTTTGCAAGACGAGCAAAACATTCGCAAAATCGGCGCCTCGGAAACCGAGCGCGCTTCGATTTGCGAGCGCCCACCCTGCGAACCGGCACCCTCCCCCCCGTGATCCGGCACCCCCCCTCCGCTGCCATCGGGCCCCCCCCCCCCCCCCGCCGCAACCTGAGGTCCCCCCAAACCACCCGAACCCTCTTCTTACTTTTCTGTAGCCTCCGCAGCGGTACCGGCATCAGCATGTCCTGTGCATGCCGGTGCCTGAAGATCTGCTTCCTGTGCTGGGCCTGAGAGTTCACGTTCGACTCGACGTGAACTCTCAGGCCCAGCAGAGGAAGCAGATCTTCAGGCACCGGCATGCACAGGATATGCTGATGCCGGTACCGCTGCGGAGGCTACAGAAAAGTAAGAAGAGGGTTCGGGTGGGTTGGGGGGACCTCAGGTCGCGGCGGGGGGGGTGCCCAATGGCGGCGGGGGGGGGGTGCCCGATGGCGGCGGGGGTGCCCGATGGCGGCGGAGGGGGGGTGCCGGTTCGCGGGGGGCCTTCGGGGGGAGCAATGCCGGTTCTCGTGGGGGGGGGGGGAGCAGCGCTACTGGCCTCGAGGCGGGGGGGTGGGAACATATCAAAGCAAGTTTCCCTTACTTCCTATGGGGAAACTTGCTTTGATATACGAGCATTTTGGATTACGAGCATGCTCCTGGAACGGATTATGCTCGTAATCCAAGGTACCACTGTATTCTATACCTTAACTGTGCTTAAAATATTCAAAAACCGCAATGACTGTTGCATCCATTTGCAAGGGTGATGAGCCTCTAGTCCTAGAGGGGCTGCAAGCTGCTTAGATAAATATAGAAGAGATATCTGCATCTTTATATATCTGTAGTCTCACATAATTCATGTCCTGTAAACCTAACCGGTTGGCAGGCTTCTTAAAGAGGAGATTCCCCCTCCCTCACCCCCATCCCCAGTATTGGGAATTGGGCTGTTGTTCAGGAAAAGTCTTGGAATGTGACTTCAGTTCACCTCTGCCACTTATTCTGCATGTAATCTTGAGTGAGTCACAATAGTAAACAAAATTGAAAACCCAAATGAAGTCTACTTACAGAATATTAACTGCAAACATCATGGGGCTGATTTCACTTTGAACAGTTTGCTTTCATATGTGATTTATTGTCTCATTCCAAAGAATTTCACTGTGGCTAAGGGATTGTCTCTCATAGAAGTCTACAGACTGCATATGCTTTAGAAATACAGTAGAGTTGGTCCTCTGTATCCGCAGATTCTGGATCTGTGGATTCAACCAACTGCGGCTGTCTCTATCAGGTCCCCAACCCCTTTGTGTTCCTTTGCATCCTGTCTTCAGCCCTGGTCCCCTGAAACAACAGCAGCAGCAGTTCTCAAAGGCTGCGGTCTACACTGGGCTTTTCCCTCTGACCTGGTCCACCCAGGAAGTTGTGTCAGAGGTAAAGTCCAAATGCAGGGCACAGCCTTTGAATATGGCTTCTGCTGTTGCTGCAGGGGCACCAGCAAGTGCCAAAGACAAGATACAAAGGTACACCAGGTGTGAGGGACTTGATAGAGAGAGGAAGCTACGAGATGTCAGGCGATAGGGGGGTGGGAGAGAAGGAAGAGGGAGGGAATTAAAAGACTTGAGCATCTGTGGATTTTGGTATCCGAAGGGAGTCCTGGAACCAATCCCCTGCGGATTCGAGAGCCAACTATAAGTAAAAGTGCTCATGTGCTGATGGATTCACATGTTACCATCATCGAGTCATGTCCAAATTCTGCTATTCTGGCATGTATGTAATATGTAAACTGCTTTGGTTGTACTACAGAAAGGTGGTATATCAAGTCCATGATCCTTTACCCTTTAGATTGACACTTAGGGGGTATAGACATATCTGTCACTAAAAAGGCAAGGGTAGCCGCAGAGCAGAGGTTCTCAGTCCAATCTTTGGGATACATCGAGCCAGTCAGATTTTCAGGTTAGTCCCAATGAATATTTGTGAGATAGAGCTTAATGCACTGCCTTCATTATATGCAAATCTATCTCATGCAAATTCATTGGGTAGATCCCAAAAAACAAACTAAGTATGTCCAGAGAACTGGGTTTAGAACCCCTGCCTTAGAGGCACTATGAAAAGATAACGCTGGCAATTTGATAAACAGAAAAATGAAGTGATCAGTGCAAAGTTGTCCACCTCAAGGCCTAAATCCATTGATATAGTGAAACTCTGCATTGGGTGCTACACTGTTCAGTATCACATGGGGTATTTTTGGGTTTATTGCAGGAAGTTGCAGAACCCCTTTTGGACTTAAAAGAAGGAATGGACCAGCTGGAGAACAATAAAACCTTGGGCTATATCCTATCTACTTTACTAGCCATTGGAAATTTTCTTAATGGAACTAGCGTAAGTTTTTGACCTAAGCATTTCATTACTGTGCAAAACACAGTCACTTTAGCAACACTTCCAGGTATTTTCTGTTTTAATGTGCAATATCTAATTCAGAATGTAGCAAAGCAAACATCTGTGACTGTTGTCACCTAAAAACCCACTTTGGTGTAATCCACCTTTCATTAGTTTTTAAAAACATTTTCTATTCAGTAGACAAAAGACTAGGAATGAGTACAAAGGTCTAGTATACAATAGCCTGATTTCACTTCTTCTGTTTGTATTATTCTCTTTCATAGCTGATGGTCTTGGGTGGGGTTTAGTCCATTTGGGGGACAGTTTTCAAAGCTGTGCATGCATGTAAACACTTATTTATAAGAGTAATTTTGTAAAAGATTTTTACACTTAGAAAAGGGCTTTTTAAAATTGTGCAGCTGCTGAAAATATTATGGAGACTGATAAGCACATCATACCTAGACATTTGGAATATGTAGGCAACAAAATTTATTGCTTGGTTTCCTATATCATATGTGATTTTTTTTTTTTTCCATTTTGTTTTTAAATTTTTGTTTAATTAATTAAGATGTAATTTTGATCACTCTCCAAACCAAAAAAGAAAAAAACAAAACATTGCTTGCAGTAAACCGTCTCAACCACTCTCCCATCATGACTTAAACTCCCAGTAACATTCTTCAGCCTCCCAACCGTCCTATGACAAATCATACCCCTCCTAATCAGAATCCAAACATACCCCTGAGCACTACCTGATCCACTCCAATCCCCCTGGCACCAACATTAAGCAATATATCACACCCACATTCTTTGATTACCCCAAACATATGATCATCCCCCTCCTCTAACCCACCTCTGGTGTCAACATGGCCCCCTTTGCCTATTCCACCCAACTCTAAAGAGGCAGCATTTCCTCCCCTCTTCCTTTATGACAGATGGGAAGTCACTTGTGTATGTATGGTGCGATGCTGCTAAAGGCTTCTTAAAGTGATAGAAAGCTGAGTAGCATCCACACCGGGCTTCGTCTGATGATATCAACCATTTTGAGAATACATGTCCTGCTGTCCTTGGAGAATACCTGCTACAGATGAGTAGCCGCTGAACTTCTGTGGACACTGAAAATTGACCTCTATGACCATCATCACTGCTGTAGTGTACAACAGTGATGATGGTGCTTTATTTCATTTGTATATTCAGTAGCACTGGCCATATAAATGGTGCTGCGTGAATATACATTTAAGCAGCGACTTTCTTGCTGCCTCATTACGTAAATTGGACTTGCTTTTCTGCTGGCTTAAGTTTAGGCATAGAAGTTATACACAGACCAACTAAATTTCAGTGCTTTATGTATCACTGTACTGCCTGACCTTGGCTTGTCCCAAACCCAGCCTGCCAGTCTATGCATAAGATTTATGCATACAACCCACAATATTATGTGTAGAATTGGACCAAATAAAAACAACAACAACCCAGAATTAAGTAGTTGACATTAATACCAACTATTTAACAGGGCTGGCCTAAAGATAGCAGATACTCTGAAAAAATGCCACTCCTGTAGTCGAGCATCATCTCTTTCCTTTTAAAGCATCCTCCTAGTTGTCCAGCTTCTTTTTCTCCTACCCCACCCTGAATACCAGCATCTTCCTGCTTCCCTTCTCATTGCCTGGCCTGCTGCTGTCCCCAACTTTCTTTCTAATTGGCCAAAACAGAACCTGTAAGCACAGACCTGCTTTCCTCTGACAAGAAGTCTGTTTTGGACATGGATGGGATAAAGTGGTGCTTCAGCACACAAGCATTGCAGACCAGAGGATAGCCCCGAGTAGCCCAGCCCTAGAGCACTCCCACCCAATTGGCACCTCAACTTCCCTTGTGCCCTGTACAGCCTTGCTACGGTCCTGCTTCCGCACTGGTCTGTGTTTACAAGGCTTGTACAGCATTGTAGGCGGGCAGCAGCCGCAGGCCTGGCAAGAAGGGAAGTAGTGGAAGGCTTTTGCATGTGCCAGAGCTGCACCCTACCACCCTAGTTAGCCACCTAGTCTACAAAGTTGCTGGGATGGTCTTGCTGTTTAAGACTTTTTTAAATATCAGGCCCCATGTACTTATTCCTCAAAGAAACCAGGAATGTTTGTGTAACAAACCCAATGTGTTTGATGTAGACAGCTTTTTCCCCACAAGAAACAAAATCCAAAAACAAATTTATTCTATTCTTTAGTCCTTTTTGTCCCTCTAAGTGAGTAATTTAGTAACAGCACACACTAAGGCCTAAAATGGGCCCTGTGGTAAATAAGGCATGTTAACTTAAGTAAGCAACCCTCTAGGTAACTGAATTTTCATTAGAATAACCAGGCTGTTTCTTATCATCTTGTTAGCATGGTCTTTATTGTTGAAAGAGGTATCCACTTTTGACTCAGAATAGAGAATGACACGGATACAAATTTGTCCCCACTGGAACTTAATTTCCCCATCCTGTCCCCGTGAGTTTTGTCACTGTCCTTGTCCCTGCCCCATTCCTGTAAGCTCTGCCTTAAACGCACAAGCCTTGAACACTTATGATTTTAAAATGTTTGAGGCTTGTGCAGATGAGGACAGAGCTTGCAGGAATGGGGCAGGGACTTGAAAAGAACTCGTGGGGATGGGAAAATGAGTTCCCGCACGGACAGGGAAAAATTAGTCCCCATGTCATTCTCTAACTTAGAGGTATGGATTGCACTTCAGTAATGTGAATGAAAAGAAGCGGTCCTTACTTGGTTTTGTTAATATTTGTTGTATTATAGGTATTTGATGTACATTTATTTTATTTTATTTTTTAACAAGGCCAAAGCTTTTGAGTTGAGCTACCTTGAGAAGGTTCCAGAAGTAAAGGACACAGTGCATAAGCAGTCCCTCCTGCACCATGTGTGCACCATGGTGGTTGAAAAATTCCCAGAAAGCACAGACCTCTATTCGGAAATTGGGGCCATCACCAGGTCAGCCAAGGTATGTTTTGTGAGCGAAAGCAAAAAAACAAAACAAAACTTTTCCTCTTTTTACTACAAATGCAAGATATTTATTGGCTTATCCTAGAGAAAAATGTAAAGTGTAGCCTGAGAGCTTGTCTCGACGGGCGTAAGGTAACACGGGGCTGGGAGACCCGTGTTTTGCCCATTGGGACAAGTTAGGGGGAGTGGTAGGTAGGTAGGATAGGGCAGGGTGAGTCTTTGCGCCAAGAGTCTGTAAGAAGATTGGCGCAGGAGTTTGAGTGACGGCGAGGCTATAAAGCCGGGACCTTGGAGGACTTGGCTCCTTTCATAGTCCTCCAGGGCGGCTTTTTCCCACCTACCCACCCATGTTATAGGCTTGTCATGGTAGCTCGGGAGGGCGGGTCTCCCGAGCTACTTGTCTGGCAAACTGAAGATCAATTATACTAAAATACTGATGAGACAAAAGTCTAATTGTTTCATGTGTAGGAATGTGCACTGGGCAAAAACGTTTGACTCATTTTCGGTTCTTTGACTTTGTCCCCTGATTGTCAGATTATTATTTTTTTTGTTCTTTTCACATATTTGTTTAATAAAAATGTTTTAACATACCTTAAAAATGGAACCATGCTAATCATCATAATGTATGTTAATTGATAGAATAGCATACATTAAGGGCTCCTTTTACTAAGGTACGCTAGCGTTTTTAGCACACGCAGGATGTTACCATGCGCTACACCACACACTATGAGGCTAGAACTAATGCCAGTTCAATGCCCTAACGCAGCTTCGTAAAAGGAGCCCTAATTTGATATAGCAGACACTAGGGGAGTCTTTTATTAAAGTGTGTTACGTTTTTGCACTTCACATGCCTTAATAGGAAAGCTCATTAGGCATTAGGTACAAAAGCCATGCCCTAATTGTTGGGAGTATATCCTCTGGAATTAACTCATGGTCATTTGCGTTAGTGCTGTGAACCTGGTTGCAATTAGCGTGGCTGCACTTAGCATCTCCTGTTGAAGAAGCGCTATGTGAAGCCAGTCTAACTGCACAAGGGACAGTTAGCACACAGTATGTAACATAGTATCATAGTAAATGATGGAAAATAAAGACCTGAATGGTCCATCTAGTCTGCCCAACGATTACACTCATTATAAATTCATGCTTAAACTGAATCGTCTTTTTTCTTTGATATTGCTGGATGCTAGACCATAGACATCTGCCCAGAACTACTAGAGTTACCGTTGAAGCTTGATACCTTGGGTTCCAACTACTGGAGTTGCCATTGAAGCTCACTCCAGCCTATCCAAGCCATCATATCATTTGCAGGATACAGACTGTAAAAGTCTGCCCAGCACCTTCCTCATGTTCTAAGTTACTGGAGTTATTGGGCATTATCTCACCAGCCATCATAGTAAACCTTCACCATAGGCAGCAAGGACTCTCTGGGAATCTGCAGTATTTCCTTCATATATTTCCAAAACATATCCAATAAAGATCAGGGCAGGATTAATTCGTCGAGGGCCCCTAGGCACACAAGTACACTGGGCCCCCCTGCCACACCCCACCCCACCATGCGCCCAGGCGGAAACAGAAAGCTGCATCAGAGGGAAGCTTTGGGCAAGCAGCACCGCTTGCACAATTACAGTTCCTGTTGCCTTTCTTACCCACGTTGCTTGCTTGTCTTACTTTCCGTCGATGGGGGGGCTGCGTTGCCGATTGGGGTGGGGCCCGCATTGCCAATCGATGCTGGAGGGGCCCATCGCCATTTGGAAAAAACAATGTTGATGCCCTCCTTCATTGGGCCCCCTGACCATTTCGGGCCCTAGGCACGTGCCTACTTGGCCTATTGGTTAATCCTGCTCTAATAAAGATAACTTTGGAGATTTAGGAAAGTTAAAACAGTGTAGATTTAAACAACGCCCATAGTTCTCAAGGGCTTCCAGTTTTTGATGAATAATTATTATAATTATTTGATGAATAATTATTATAATCAATCTTTAGTTAATACAGCTTGACCCTCTTTCAGTATCTTCAAATCCATTCCTGTTTAACTGAAGTCTCATGCTATCATATTAATTCCCCATGGTGTTCCACTTGATACTGGAATAAGACATGACCAATTGCAAAATTGTCAAATTTTTTCAACAGAGAATCTTTCAGTTGAACATAGCATCCCAAAACATCTCCAGTATAATTGTGTCAGATCTCTTCTTACCTCTTATGCAGATGTCAGCTCCAGAGCCAAATTGAGGACCTAAGTCTGGTCCTTCGCAGTTTTCCAGGTCACTCACTCCTCTAGTGGCACCAAGCTTAGCCAGCTCCTAAATAGGATCCAGGATTGTTGCAGCCCTATCTAGCATCTGACAGAGGCCCTTGCTTCAATGATGTACTTTCTGCATCTGGGTTGGGGTGGAATCTCACATACCTCATGGCTTAGAGTCATGTTTAAGACACAGACTGTGGAATCTCCCTCCCCAAGCATTGCTCCCGATTCCAAGACTCTGGCAAATAGGAACAACAAAGCTGGAAACTGACTGCTGCACTAGCAAATAGGTCTGACCCGATTTGGATGGAAAAATTCAAGTTTTTCCTTTCACTTCACCATGGTCTTTCAGTATCCAAACAGCAGCAAAACCCAGAGCACAGCATCCTGTTTCTATTCAAGTAGCCACCTTCACTCAAAGAATAGTTAAGATCTGGAACTCAATGCCAGAGGATGTGGTTACAGTGATTAGCATAGCTAGATTTAAGAAAGTTACTGATACAGACACGGGGCTTCTGCCAGGTACCATGATCTGGATTGGCCACTGTTGGAAATGGGATACTGGGCTAGATGGACCATTGGTCTGACCCAGTATGTCTGTTCTTAAGATGTCACCATCAGTTGTGGCAACTCATCAGCACAAACCAGGAATTCACAGATTCGGTCTCAAAATAACCAGAAAAGTGTTTTTCTCAGTGAAAACTGGAAAAATTGAACAATCACACATTGTTTCCCATTTGTTATCCTATCATTAGACTGTACCTGTGTTACTTTTGTGAAGTCGTAGTGTTGCTGACGCTCTGTACAACAGGACCAAACATTGTAAAGCTGAGAGCAAACTCAAGTGTAAAGTTCTTGCTCAGGATCCAGGACCAAGGACAATTCCTATAACTCACCATTGACATTTGAGTGCCTAGGAGCACCTATACCATATGAGCTACGATAGATGGTTATTCCGAATAATGTGCTGTAATACTTTATACCAGTAATACTTTAGACCAATGATGAAAACACCACCCCAGTAAGGGCACGAATAGAATTAGAAGTACTGCCTTGGGTGTTTGAGGTCTAGCAAGAAATCCACTTATTGTAGATTTGTCCTCACTATCTGGTATTTATATCAATTGGACATTTCTTTAAGTTTCCTTATCTAGTTGATTTGTACATCACAGTAATACTTTATAACATCGTGTTACAAATGTTATCATGAACTTTTTTGTCATGGCCTAGAAGTGATTCTGTCCTGCCTCAGGACATTTTAGTGTTTCTGGGCAAAATGGATAACAGGCAATCTTCTTAATGTTTTCCAGGTTTGTTTGATTTCTACCCCCACCCCACTCCCATCTCTGGCATTATGGTATTGTAATATTAGAAACTGAGGACCCAATATTCAAAATGATTTAAACAAGCAGGAGGGGCTCCTGGCCATTTAAACTGCCTGTCCAGGGCTAATTGGTCATTTTCAGCACCATTTAAACTAGTTAGTGCCACTGAAAATGCCCTGTTAGCACTTTAGCCAAAACAAGCTATTTTGGGGGCAGAATCACTACTTAGCAGTTAACTTCCAATTTTCAGCACTAAACTGGCTAAGATAACTGCATACATAGAACCGTATAAAACGCAGTCCTATCTTTATAAGGTTTTCATAGCCGATTAAGTGCCAAATATTGCATTTAACTGGCTGTATTTTCACCGTCTCTGTATACCTGGAAATTCAGTGGCGGAGCCTGCATATGGCCCAGCATAGAATTTATGAGCAAATCACTGATTGCCACTAGCTGAATATCGATCCCTGAGCTTCTACCTAACTGTAACTTATAGGGCATGGAACTGTTGCTTACAGAGAAAGCAGATCTCAGTCTTTACAAGTAGTTTTTTTGTGAGGTGGTAATGAAGTACAGCAACCTGGAATGATCTGATTTCATTATTGCTGCAAACTCCACAGGCTAAAACTACCCACATGGTTTGCAAGTGCCCGTGGAGAGTGATTTTTGCCTGCTGTAACTGCTACTGTCGTGCACCTAGATAGGCATCCATGCATAATACTTGAATTTCTTTGAGCAGGTTTCTCTATCAATTTGTAGCTTGTTTTTCTTTAGACATCTAATTTAACAGTAGCATGTCTTTGGCAGCTTGGCCTTTCCACTAGATGATTCTGGAAGACATTTTGACTTGCTGTCATTTTATATCTCACATGCTTCATGGTGGCCTTTGTTATCTACTAAAATGACATATGCCTTATTAACAAAGCAGTCAAACAGCTGCGAGTAGGGAAAAAAAAAACCCAACAACCCTAAGCCAAGGGTCCTGAAGTGAAAATATCTTGTTGAAGGAATCAATGTATATATAACATTCATTCAGCTTGTTGTACAGTAAGAGCAGTTTAAGACTTCCATCTGTTTCCTCTGTAATCTACTCTTCAAGACATCTCATGGAGTGGGATAGGGGGGGAAGGGGGATGTGAAGACTCTTATAGTTCAGCCAAGGTGCTTTCGTATCATAGTGAGGCTCCCCAGAGAACCAGTGTTGCTGAGATAGAATACAAGGAAAAGAGACTAGCCTGAGCTTTATTGTTCTTGGGTCAAACCACTCCACACTAGGGATTAGAATACAGCTGTCAGTTATCCAGAGGAGATCTGAAAGTGATTACGAGGCGCATTAGCTCAGTTCGTGCATGGTTTATGCTTACTCCGTGGTCCTCCTGTGGTCTTTCTCTGTTTCTGAAAGTGTGTGATCAAAGCATTGTATTGTACTGTAGACCGGGGGAATAAGTCATTTTGTTCTATTGGCTTGTCACTTGCTCTCTGATTTGGCAAGCGGTTGAAATGCTAATTAGTAACCTCCATAAACTACATACGGAATTTTGGAACTACAATCTGACATTTATGGCAGAAAGCAATTAAAAGAATTGAATGCAAATGTTTGTAAATATTTCCATTGGCACCACAGTAACATGCTGTGTGCAATCACTGAGAGTTGTGGTGTATTAGGGGATGTGGATAACTTGAGATATGTACACTCCACTCTTGAACCAAGGACCACCACAGTGCTCAGATATACATGCATGGATAGCAGATGACAGATTTGTCATATGTATTGCCCCAAATCCTACTTTGGATCTGAATATGTCCATAATGTACCTGTAATTTGGTGAAGTGTTACCACATTCAGTAATTCAGGCCATGCCAAGCTGTAGTCAAGAATTAGAGAATGACATGAGGACAAATTTGTCCCCGTCCCCGCAGGAACTCAATTTCCCTGTTCCATCCCCGTGCGTTTTGTCGCTCTCCCTGTCTCTGCACCATTCCTGTAAGCTCTGCCTTAACCGCACAAGCCTCAAACACTTATGAGTTTAAAGTGTTTGAGGCTTGTGCAGATGAGGACAGAGTTTGCAGGAATGAGGCAGGGACAGGAAAAGAACTTGTGGGGATGGGATGGGAAAATGAGTTCCCGCCGGAATGGGGAAAAATTTGTCCCCATGTCATTCGCTATCAAGGATCTCGACCCTGGTTGCTGACTGTGATGACCTCTTAGCATGATTTTCCTACTGCTGAAATCTGAAGAGTCAAAAAGCAGAAATTACAACTTACTCTTAACTCACAATCATATTATTGATACTAGTGAATGACAGCTGCACCAAAGAGCAGGCATCCTTTGGAGTCTTTGGAAAGTAAAGCTGCTCCTCCACCTTCCCTCAAAAGGTTTTGAGTTTCAAACAGTTCCATGCCCACTCCCACACATTATTCTTTGTTTCTTTTTAAATAACCGCAAAATTTCCTTTTGCGGCCCTGTATTTCTAGCTCATAGGAGCATTAAAAAATACATACTGAGTCACATCAAGGTCCATCCAGCCCAGCAGCTGGTCCAGGTCTCAAGTACCTGGCAGATCCCATAAAGTTGACCCAATTTCTGATAGCTCATTTCAAGGGATAAACAATTGTTTTCCCAAACCTATGTGATCAATAACGTTTGTGGACTTTTCTTCCAAGGGCTCGTTCAAACCGTTTTGAATCCTGCTATGCTGGTCATTCTCCAGTAACAGATTCCATGGTTTAATTTTTTGCTGCATGAAAAATATTTTCTCCAGTTTGTTTTCAAGGTTGTTAGTTTTATTGTGGGTCCTTTTGTTTTGTTTTGGGTTTTTTAAAAGTGTTAAAAAAGTCAAGCTACTATTCTGTCCATTATCTTCCAACCCATTCATGATTTTATAAACCTCTATCATATTCCCTGTCAGCCATCTCTTTCCCAAGCTAAAAAACTGGAACCTGTGATTGACCTGGCTCCATGAACATTCATTTGCAGTGGAAACAGAGAACATGATCGCAAATAAAGATCATACAATCCATTCAGAGTGTCCATTTACACCCATACCACCAGCCTAGTTTTACAATCACTTTCCGCCCCTCAGAGATCCTCTGGTTCTCCCATACTTTGTTGATTTCTAATACTGTACTGTACTTGTCTCCACCATCTCCATTGGGAGGCTATTGCATGAATTTAATATGGTTTCTGTAAAGAAATATTTTCTTAAAATTTCTCCCGAGTCTATCCCTTTTCACCCTCAATCTTTTTTTAGGTCACTCTGATTTATCAGTATTTTTAATATCAACTACTAAGGGCTTCTTCTATCAAACTGCACTAGCAATTTTTAGCGCAGAGAACTCTATGAGCATCGGGAGCAGCGCGGGCCATTCAGCGTGGCTCACTGTGCTACAAACTAAGAGGCCCTAAATAATAGTTGATAATGAAACGATACAGAGAATCAGCCTGGTGTACACTACATAAATAGAACAACCCCCCCCTGATATTCAGACGCAAGAGATTGCTGGCGATCTCCCCCAATCGGCAGCAAACTCGGAAATTCAATAGCAATCGGCATTGAATTTTTGGTCTATTTATAGCCAGCCGAGACATAACCAGCTAGGCCAGTATTCAGCACCAGCACCCCGCACTTCTTCCCACTCCTCCCTCCTCCGTGCATGCTCCTTCACTCCCTCCTCCCACCACCATACCGCTATCTCTTCACCGGTGTGAGCAGTAACTCCAACCTGTTGCTCACACCAGCATCGGCTCTCCCTCCGATGCCACTTTTGGGTCTTGTGCCTAGGAAGTGGCGTCAGAGAGTGAGACGAAGCTGATGCGGCAGCAAGTTGGTGATGGTGCTTGCCTTGGAGAAGTTAAAAGAGGTACAGGATAGGGAAGGGGTGCGCGCATGCAGCAGAGGGGAGGCGGAGAAGGAGCGGGGGGGTGAAGAAGAGGGTGGGGGAGGGGCGCCAGCACCCCGGTCTGTGACCAAAGATAGGTCTGTGGCCAAAAATAGACCACCCTTTTAGGTGGCTCTGTTTGACTGGCGAACTTAGCCAGCAAGCTGCCAAATATTGGCACTGACCATCTATGTCACATGACATAGCGGGTCACCAGCCAGTCCACTAAGCCAGATATTCAGCAGGAGATAACCATCTGTCTCCTGTTGAATATCACGGGTTAAAAAGCTGTGTGCTATTTAGCTGGCTGAGAGCTGTTCCTGGCCTGCTAAATAAAGCTGAATATCAGCCTCCGTATCATCTAAATTTAAGTCCCATAACACCATTGGATGGAGTTTGGTTCGTACATTGTTATGAGCTCCCAAATAGAAGTCATAGTCTTATAAGTCAAACCGTCCAGTCAAGCAGGAGAACTTCCTGCCCAATTAAATTGCTTCTTCCTGCCTATCCACTGATATTTTGAATATCACCTCTAACTACCCTTGCACTCTCTAGTTAATGCCAGGGTGATCCTTGAGCGGAGCTGGTACTTGCCTGTTAGTGGTGATATTCACTGGATAAACATTATGATTCCCTGTTTTAAAAGTGTTTCCATTAACTTACTTATCACAGAAGTCAGACTTACCAACTTATAGTTCCCTGCTTCTTCCTTAGTTCCACTTTTGTGGACAGGGACCACATCTGCCCTTTTCAAATCCTTTGGTACCACTTCCGACTCTAGAGAAGCATTGAAAAGGTCAGCCAGCAGAGCCACCAGAACTTCCCTCAGTATACTCAGATGTACTCCATCTGGCCCCTTTATCAAGCTCCTCACAAACACAATCCTCTGAAAATCAATCAGGGTCTACCACACCTCCAGTCCTAGATGCCTGAGGGATAAAAGGGGTTCTCAGGGAAGATAAGAACATAGCAGAGAGATTAAATTGCCTCAGTCTTCACTGAGGAAGATGTGGGGGAAATACCGGTGCAGAAATTATATTCAATTCTGATGAATCAGAGAAACTTATATAAATTTCTGTAACACTGGATGATGTAAAAGGTCAGTTTGACAAACGGAACAGTAGCAAATCTGGACTGGATAGTATACATCCCACAGTGCTGATAGAATTGAAAAATGAACTTGCAGAGCTATTGTTAGTAATTTTTCTATAAAAAACAGCATAGTACTGAAAGACTGTAGGGTGGCCAATGTGATGCCGATTTTTAAAAAGGGTTCCAAAGGTGATCCGGGAAATTATAGACCAGTGAGTCTGACGTTGGTGCCGGGCAAAATGATAGAGACTATTATAAAGAACAAAATGACAGAACATACTGTATACGTAAGCATGGATTAATGAGAGAAAGCCAACATGGTTTTAATCAAGGGAAATCTTGCCTCACCAATCTACTGCATTTCTTTGAAGGGGTGAATGAACATGTGGATAAAGGTGAATTTATTTGATATTGTGTATTTGGATTTTCAAAAGGCATTTGACAAAGAACCTCATGAAAGACTTCTGAGGAAATCAGAAAGTCATGCGAGAGGAGGTAATGTCCTTTTATGGATTTAGAACTGGTTGAAAGACAGAAAACAGAGAGTGGGTTTAAGTGATCAATATTCTCAATGGAGAAGGGTAAATAGTGGGGTTCTAACAATCAAACAACAAGACCTAATGCAGTTAGAATTCTTATATTGACAAAAATATGAGCTGCTGAGTTCTTTAGTGGATGAAATATCAACGTGCACCAAAAGAGGAGGAAAAGCCTCAAGACCCAATTAGGAAAGAGCCCTTCTCTAACTAGACAGGGTAGCACTGTTCCCTCTAAGCTGTGCGCTCGTGCGCGCTCACACAATTTGCCGAAACCACACACACAAATTAAAATAGTGCGCACAAAAAAATAAATTTTTGCCTAAAATGATTTATTGAAATGAGACTTTATGTTACATAAAGTGTAACTAAAATTACATTGTGTTTTCGTT
Source organism: Geotrypetes seraphini (assembly GCF_902459505.1). NCBI lineage: Eukaryota > Metazoa > Chordata > Amphibia > Gymnophiona > Dermophiidae > Geotrypetes > Geotrypetes seraphini. Next base: position 372,589,019 of record NC_047085.1, read on the forward strand.
AATTCAGACTAAACTCAAAGACCTGCCCATAAATGCGCATAACTGAACTCCGGGCTCTCTGGCAATCATTTTTATAGCGTACACAACTTTAGTTTTTCTTTAAAATGCGCACAGATGAAATATTTTGCGCACACAGCCTATGAAAAATTAGAGGGAACATTGCAGGGTAGGTTACATCATCGGCACAAAAACCTCCAAAACTCATGTCACAGCTGGTATTCATTCCTACAGTAGAATGCTAGTGCCAGAACAAACCCAACCTATTTATATATTAGTACTGTTAGTCCTTTTTTACACTGGGGTTATTGACACAGCAAACTGTTAGCCAGACAAGCTAAGCAGTTAGCAAGTCAGCAAACGATTCACAAGATACTGGTGTTTTTGGTTTTTCACTGTTGTAATAGTAACATCGGTAATTGTGTTGATCAGTTTGATATGATAGAGGTCTATAAAATAATGAACGAACTGGAAAAAGTAGATGGGAATCACTTGTTCACTCTTTCGAAAAATACTAAGGGCTCCTTTTACTAAGGTGCACTAGCGGTTTTAGCGCACGCTACAATACCGCACGCGCTAAATGCTAACGCCTCCATAGAGCTTGCATTAGTATTTTTCTTTGCACGCGCTCAAAACGCTAGCGCACCTTAGTAAAAGGAGCCCTAGGACTAAGTAGCAGAGTTAAAACAAACCCAAGAAAATATTTTTTTCACACAACGTGTAATTAAACTCTGGAATTATATGCCAGAGAATGAGGTGAAATCAGTTAGATTGGTGGGTTTTTTGTTTTTTTTTAAAAAAAAGCTTGGATAAGTCCATAGGCCAAAATTGAAATGTCTTGGGGAAATCCACTGCTTATTCCTAGGATAAGCAGCAAAGAATCTGTTTTGCTACTTGGGATCTAGATAGGTACTTGGGACCTGGGTTGGCCACTGTTAGAAACAGGATACTGGGCTTGATGGACCTTCAGTCTGTTCCAGTATGGCAATTCTTATGTTCTTATTTGCTTTTGCTTTCTGCGGTCCCCCTCCTGGCACTTCAAATGTGAACAGAAGACATAAATATTTATTAAGCAATTCAACTATATCTTTACCAACTTCTACATATTCCTCCCCTTTGAGTCTCATAATGCCACTTTTGAACTTCCTTCTATCACTAATATACCAAAAAAAATGTCTTGCCCCCCCCCCCCCTCCATTTTACCATGTCTGTTATTTTTTTTCTTCCATTTTTATCTTTACTTTCCTGACTACTCAACCAGCCTCTTTTAACGTTTGCAGTTATTTTTGCCTGTCTTCTTCTTTCTGTGTTCTTTTGTAGTTTATAAAAGCTAACCTCTTTTTCCTCGCCTTCTCAGCTACTACGAGTGCTTTTGAGAACCAAAGCGGCCTTCTTTTCCTCTTACAGTTAGAAGGAATCTGCTCCCTGTGGCACACCGCATTCTTTATAAATTATCTTTACTCACCTTTAAATCATTGCTATATAAAACCCCATCATTTATTTACAAAGTTTTAATTCCATATTCCTCTCAAAAAACTCTAAGATCAAATGAACAACTTTTATTGGTTATTCCCACCCTTAAAATGATTAATACACAAAGGCAATACATTTTTACTGTTACAGCACCACAAACTTGGAACTCTCTCCCACTTTACTTACGACAGGAGAAAAACTTTGATAAATTTAAAAGCCAACTCAAGAGCTTTCTTTTTAAAGACGCTTTCAATATTTAATTGAAAAGCCAATTGCTCTTTATAGTAGTAATCCATTTTGTTCAATTGTGTATTATACTGCAAATAAACTAATTTGTTTTCCCTTCCCCTTTGTATATTACCCTTAAATGTTCTTCCTTTTCTATCATAAAATGTATTTCTTTCCCCTCGATCCTAATGTTTCCTGTTGTAATTTGTCTATTTTTAAAGATTTTATCTTTTTATTTATTTTTTGTTCTTGTTTACCCTATATTAATATTTTATGTACATCGCTTAGTAACTGTGATAGGCGATTAATCAAATAACAAATAAACTTGAAACTTGAAACTATTTGTACACATCCATCCAGCCGTCAAAATTTTGAGAGAGTGTGGCGCATTGGTTAAAGCTGCAGCCTCAGTACCTTGAGGTGGTGGGTTCAAACCCACACTGCTGCTTGTGACCCTAGGCAAGTCATTTTAATGCCCCCCTCCCTTGGATACTTTAGATAGATTGTGAGCGTGCTGGGACAGACAGGTAAAAATGCAGGAGTCCCTGAATAAATTCATGTCAATCTTTCTGAGCTCCCCTGGGAGAACAGTATAGAAAATTGAATAAATACATTTGGAAAAGGATAAAATGGGGCATGATGTTTCTTTTAGGGCTCCTTTTACTAAGGTGCGCGAGCGTTTTTAGCGCACGCACGAAATTACCACGCAATACACCGCACGGTATGCTTCTAGAACAACACCAGCTCAATGCTAGCGTTAAGGTCTAGCACGCCCGGCAATTTCTGTGCGTTAAGGCCCTAACGCACCTTAGTAAAAGGAGCCCTTAGCATGCTTCTCCCAGCTAAACATTCACTGCTCTCATAGCCTCCAGGTACAATTCATTCACACTGCTTTTCACTCACACTCTTATTTACCGTATTTGCCGGCGTATAAGACGACCCCCCAACTTTTACAGTTAAAATATAGAGTTTGTTATATACTCGCCGTATAAGACTACCCCTTCTTCCGATTCGCGACCCCCCCCCCCCCCCCAAGCCGGCAAAAACAGCTTTGCACCGCAGGCCCAGCCGCCCAAGACGAGTCGGAGGCCCCTACCCGCCGCATCCTGCACGTGGGCAGACTCAGCACAAACGCTGCTGATGGCCCCAATCGACACGCTGACCTCCCCGCGCACGCTGACCATCTTCTCTCTGCCTGCACTTTCCCCGCGGCCCTCTTCGGCGACTCAGCAGGGGCAGCGATCAAGACAGGCTGCAAACGTCGGGACCTTCCCTCTCTTGAGTCCCGCCTATTTTGTTTCAACTTCCTGTTTCCGCATAGGCGAGACTCACAGAGGGAATGACCGCCTGTCTTGATCGCCCGAGGCTGGGAGGAACAGAAGATTTCTGCAAACACCATCGGGGCAGAAAATTTAACGGGTCCATCTCGCCGGTCCTGTGCGGACCGGCAGGAATTTTCTGCGGACCGGCACCGGTCCGCGGACCGGCGGTTGAAGAACTGTGATGTAAACAGTACCCGGCGTATAAGACGACCCCCGACTTTGGGGAGGATTTTAAGGTACTGAAAAGTCGTCTTATACGCCGGCAAATACGGTATTTTATTTTTTTTCAAACACTCTTCTTGAAACCTGTTTATGGGCCTTCTTTCTCCTTTATTCACATCTCGGAGTTTATAAAATTCCTTTGCGTTTTTACAACTCCATCTAAAAGACTGAATTCTTGCCATCATATGCCTTGAAGCTGAGTGCAAGGAAAATATTCCTAGCAGAAAATCAGCACGTTCTCAATGTTTAAGAAGCATTTAGTGCCTTATCTGTGTTCCTTAGACACTGGAATGCATTGCTATACTAAAAACCACAACAATGCGTGACTAAACAAAATACAACCGCAATATTTGAGTCGCTCCTATCATGTGGCATATAATATTTTCACTTCTCTTCTGATGTATTATGGATTACAGGATACTATAATTGTGGAAACCTCTTCAAATATTTGGGCTGGTCAGGAGGTGTCAACTTGATTCATAGATATTGCATATATATCCTAAAGCTCACATTTTTTTGTATAGGACTTTCTTGTTGATCAGACCTGTACCATAGCTTTGAGCAGAGTCTTGCTTAGGGCTCTTTGCCTCAGACATAAAGTGAACATTCCGTGTCTGTGATTCAATTTTTTTTTTATTTTTTTTTGTGTTGTGGTTGTAGTGATAACATCACATAAGAGTTTTATTAGAATGTTAAGTACCAAGTTCCGCTGAAGATTCCACAGAACAAGAAAGCAAAAAATGTCCATACCAATTACTAATCCCTCCCAGTGGCGTAGTAATGGGGGGGAGGGGAGGATGGTCTGCCCTGGGCACCGTCTTGGTGAGGGTGCTGGTACCTCTCCTCCTCTCCACTGCCCACTTCTTCCCACTCCTCCGTGCATGCTCCTTCACTCCCTCCTCCCACCACCATACCGCTATTTCTTCACTGGTGTGAGCAGTAACTCCAACCTGTTGCTCACATCAGCATCGGCTCTCCCTCCGATGCCACTTTTGGGTCTCGTGCCTAGGAAGTGGTGTCAGAGAGTGAGCCAAAGCTGACGCGGCAGCAAGTTGGTGATGGTGCTTGCCTTGGGGAAGTTAAAAGAGGTACAGGGTAGGGAAGGGATGTGCGCACGCAGCAGGGGGGAGGTGGAGAAGGAGCGGGGGGTGAAGAAGAGGGTGGAGGAGGGGCACCCGCACCCCGGCCGTCTTTCACCCTCGCTACGCCACTGATCACTCCCGTCTTTTCCTCTCCCTTAAGATCCTCTGTGTTTGTCCCATGCTTTCTTGAATTTGGATATAGTTCTTGTCTCTACCACCTCTGTCATGAGGCTGTTCCATGCATCCACCACCCTTTCCGAAAATAAGTATTTCCTTAGACTATTCCCAGGCTCTAACCATACACGCAATGCCCACCTGTTTGCCTACCCCTCTCCAAAGGGATGCATCTACAAAAGATTCCTTGACAAAACCCTCTCTTTCCAAGCTGGCAAATGGAATGACTGATTGACCACCCTCATCTCTCTTGCCCCATCCTACCTATCCTTCAGGAAATCTCTCAAGTCATACCTCTTTGATGAATTCCTCTAACTCCCTCCCTCCCAACCAAACTACTAATCTCAACCCTGCCTCTCTTCCATCCCTTCCTCTCCCTTCTCACCTTTTTACCTCATCTCCCCCGGTCTTTCCTTTCCCCTTTCTGCACCCCCTTGTAACTGTTATTGGATCATTTTGTAATTGCTACTGGTTATACTATACACTTGATAAGTATCTCTCTGTACCCTCGCTGCATATATACAGTCTCTTCTCCTGTAAACCGCTCTGAACTGTTTTGTGGTATTGTGGTATAGAAAAATAAAGTTATTATTATTATTATTATCTCCTTCCACCTTCATCATATGCTCTTTTGTTCATTGAAAGTAGCCTGCCTCTTCTGCTATTGTATCTTCTCTTTCCCGCCGTTCTTTCAAAATCTTGTCTTTCCCCATACGTTTTAACATGAGGACCATTAACCATTTTAGTAGCTACCCTAGTCTAGACTGATTCCTTGCTGTCTAGTCTCCACTTTTGTACATAATACTCTAAAAGGGGCCTCATCAGAGGTACCAGGAGTATTGGAAGCTGGAAATGCACCCTATATATTATTCCCCCAAATACTCCCACCCTGCCTACCTAAATCACACTGGCAAGGAAAGTTAATAGATGAGGTGCAATTGTGGTACCCCAGCTTCCCTTGCACCTTGTGTGGCCATACCAATTGCACATAGCACCTCCATTTTTCCTAATGGCTATTCTTCTCCCAGTATTCCTAAGCATCCTTCTTGCTCTTGCCATCATCTTTTCTACGTGTTTGACCACCAAAATAGCCATTTTTCAGTTTGGCAATGACCAGTTATTTTCAGCAGCACAAAGGCCCGGATTCTCTAACCAGTACCAATTTTTTAGGTACCTAAGCTCAGTAAAAAAAATGCTGCGTAAGCAACGTTCTTAACTGCGTTTCATTGTGCCTACTGGAATCTAAAAAAATCAGCGCTGGAATCGCACCTCCATAAGTGCTTTAGGTTGCCTAATGTCACTGTGGTCGCGGCTAATGCCGGAAGTGGCGTTAGGCGTCCTAAAGCACCTATGGAGGCGCGATTCACCTCAAAGGTAGGTACTGGAAATGTAGACCTGGAAAACCCTGGCCTACATTTCCATTGCCTATCTTGAGCAGACTAGATTGGTATTTATCTGCTGTCTTGTTTTATGTTTCTCTTTGTTTCTAAGTCTTTACCTGGTGCCGTCACGTGATTGACACATGAACGGCAGTCGCTTTTAAGGCAGCCACCGACAATGGCACCGGTTACAGAATCTAGGCCTAAGTGATTAAGTACCTCTGAAACTTAGCAGTTAGCCCCCAAAAGGCAATTTAACCAGCCAGGATCCAGTTCTGGCCAGTTAGATCACTTTGAATATCAACCCTGATTGTGGAAAATGGGCACCTGCCGCGTGTCAGTCGCAGACAGGTGCCGCTTACAGAATTGTGGCTAGCAAGGACACTAGGCACCAGAAATGTAGGCCTACATTTCCAGCTCCTAGGGTCCTTGTAGCATCGCAGCCAGCAGCGTCTAGTGACGCCAAAGTCCGGTGCTACCCCTAAACATGCCCACTTCCGGGCTTTGTCATTTCTAGGCATTGCTAGGTGCCATGGACCCAGGCACTGGTCCTGGAAAGCGCCTTCATTTTTAAAAATGTGTTTTTACATAATTGGAAAAATTGGAATGGACTCAATTATTGTTTCTGGTGGAATTCTGTTTGTCATACTTATAAAATGGAAAGGGCATTAGCTGTCCAAAAAGGAAATTTTAACAAATTTAAAGATGTGTGGAGGCCATTGATGGAGTTTTGTAAAGATTAAAAATATTCTTCCCTGAATAATAAAGTTTAAGACATTAAAGGGGGAGGGAGGTGAGTATTTTCGATTATAAGTAAAACAAAATATTTTCATAAATGAATGAGGGGGGGAGGTATTTATTTTATTAGGATCAATTATAAGAAGTCAGGTGTATTTGTAAGTTAAATTGTTATATGTCTTTATAATACCTGTTTCAAGATTTGAAATGAATAAAGATAAAAAAATAAAAAAGAATGTGTTTTTACTCGGTTTTTAATGGCATGACCAATTATTGTGCCACTTAAAACTAATTAAAACACAAGTTAAACACCAGAAGGTGCAATCTAGGCCCTCACTGCGCTATACTGGAATACCTAAAAGAAGGTGCCACCAGAAATGTAAAATTCCCTGCCCCTCCCCTCCCCTCCGGTGCTAAATTCCAGTAGCAGATGCGTTTTTTAACCATGAAAGAATAAAGTGCACAAAATGGAACGGAGCGATCCTGGTTTAAAAGCACTTTTCTTATGAACATGGAAGCTCAGATATTCTGGGCAACAGTCTTGTTCATTTTTGTGGCTGCATAGATTATAAGAAAACTTGGTAACCTGACAGGGATAGGAGCCAGGTCTTCTAAAAGTTAAAGAGGAAGATAAATAGTTTTGAAATGGCCTTCCAGCAGAAGTAGAGGAGGCCAGCACTGTAACAGTTTTTTAGACATGCTTTGGTCCGATACACAGGTCAGTGGTGGGAGTAGGTGAGAGACAGGGGTTGGAAAGACTGGTGTTTGTAGAAGCTGGTGTTTTGTACTGTACATGGGAAGTTATATTCTCATTACCCAGTGGTAGAAAATAATGAAAACTGAGCAAACTGGATGGATCAATAGGTCTTTCTCTTTCATTATTCATTCTGTTATATGGAGGCAGGTTCTTTGTTTTATTTTCTTCATATGCTGCATTTATGGGTTTTTGAACTCTGTTTAAAAGTTTGACAAATCATGACAAGGAGGAATGTGTTCCACCTTCCCTTGTATAAACACACGAACAGAAACACATGCTCGTGCAAACTGTGCAAGGGTCTCCAACAATAATATTTAATGGACAGCTCTGTAGCTATTGATAAAAATGAACCATTTGGATGAAAGTCATTCTGGTGGGCTTGATGTACACCCTGTCATTTTGGCTCTAGATATTCAGAATATGCCAAAGAGCAATTGCCATATAAGGGGATATATAGGAGCTATTTACAGTGGCAAAAAAAAAAGATAGTTTTTTTTTTTTAATGAATATGCATGAGATCAATGTGCATATATTGAAGATCTAGAACAGGGGTTTCCAACTTTTTGGCTTCCCTGGGCCGCATTGGACGAAAAAAAATTTCTGGGGCCGCACAAACACTAACACGAGCTGATGAGCAAAGAAAAGGTTGAGCAGGTCCCAAATTTGCAATCACTAATATAGAAGATGTACGTATCTAATAATAAATCTTCATTAAAGGGACACTGTGAAGAAGAACCCCAAAAAAGCAGTAATACTTACCCTGACTGAGTGATCCTCCACATCCACACTCTGATGGTTCTCCCATTCACTTCTATTACAGCTACAGTGAGCTCTTCAGAGGTGAGCCTCATCAGAACGGGGATGCTGTATGAGCTGTCAGGGGCGCATGTGGAGGATCGTCCAGTCAGGATAAATATTATTGCTTTTTTGGACCTCCCAGTTTGAGTTTAGGCTCCCCAAGCCTCACCAACTGACAGCCACCTCCTCCCCCTCCAACTTCCCAAGTTCTGCAGCTGGCAGCAATATTGCAGAGCTGCTGCCTTCTCTCCACCCTGCCCCCCCCCCCCTTCTCTCCACACCCATGCATCTCTACCCAGGGCAGGATTAATTCTTCGAGGGCCCCTAGGCACCCAAGTACACTGGGCCCCCCTATTCCTGCCCCACCCCATTCATGCCCTGCCCCTACCCCGCCCATGTCCAACCCCATTTATCTGTTTTCTTATTTACTTATTTATTTCTACTTGTATTTCTTTTTTTTTTTAAATTCAAAACAACAAAGATTAGCATACCAGTGCACAGTTTTTCTTCTATGCAACCCCCAAACATCGCTGAACAAATCCCCCTTCCTTCCCTTCCCCCTACTTACCCAGGATTTTAACTCTGAACCCTTTCCATGCATATATAAAAGTGTTCAAATATTTATAAAAAAAGTAATACTATCCGAAATATAAGTCTATATTAATAACCAAGTTTACAACGCCTCTCAACTGCCTCACTCTTCATCAACCAACTGTAACCCATATGTATAAACAACCAAATCTGTAACTCCTCTAGTACGTTCCACTCCATGTATGTTAACTTGCAACAAAACAACAAGGCAAGCAGTCCACCAAAGAATCCAACATGAAACAAAAGAAGATTGGCAGAAAATAAGGAGATTCAAATCAGGTTAATTCAAGGTGCTCCCAAGAACCATGCCTGATGCATTTCGCCAAACAAGGCTAATCAACGCTAACAATAAACTATGTCTTTCATACAAACAGAACACAGAAAACACCTTCATAGAAAACACATCACAAACTAAGCTCTCCCCCTTTTACAAAACTGTAGTATGGTTTTTAGCCATGGCCAGCGCTAAAAAATGCTCTACAGTTTTGTAAATGGGGGGATAAAATAGAAATATGTAGACAAAGGTTAAATAAAGCCACCAAGAAGCTGGACTCTGCATACAATGCAACACCACAAACAGCGATGCATGTCCCCTAAAGCAAAAAAATAAATAAATATAAATTTTTTTTCTACCTTTGTCTTCTTTGGTTTCTGCTCTCCTCATCTTCTTGTCACTCTCTTCCTTTCATGTTCTGTCCTTCTGTGCCTCTTCCAGAAATTGTCTGCCTCTCCCTTCCATCTCTTCTTCCCCCCCCCATTGGTGTGGCATCCATCATCTTCCCTTCCCTCCTCCAATGGTCTGGCATCTCTCTCCTATTAGGCCTATTGATTAATCCGGCCCTGTCTCTACCTCACTCCATTCCCACCACCATGTCCAATAATTCTATCTCTTTCCCTCCCTCCTCTCTCTGCCCAACAGTTCTCCTCTTTCTTCATCTCCCCATGTGCATCATCTCTTTCCCTTTCTCAGACACCAATTCGCCCTTTCTATTCTCTCCCTCACCTCAGCATCTCTTTCCCTTACTCCCTCCATTCTTCCATCTTATGGCTCATGCTCCCCTCCCTCTTTCCCCTCATTCTGTATCCTAAGTTCATGCCCCTCCCTCCTTTCTTCCATCATTTGTCCTAAGTTTGTGCTTCCTCCCTCTCAAGTCCAAACACACCCTTCTCCATGCCTCCCTTCCTTCCTTCTGTGCCACAGATGTTTACTTTCTTGCTGGTCCCTCCTCCATCTTGCTGCAGTGTTCACTCAAAGCTGCAGGCAGTGGCTCCTATGCGCCTCCCGCAGCTGATCTGGAAGCCTTCACTCTTACGTGATAACATGGCTTTGTGATAACATGCTTTCACTAAATATCTCCAAAACTAATTGTCTACTCTTTCCATGGAAAGAAAGTATTCACTTAACATCCCCGATCATCATCAACGGCACATCAATAAACTCCGTTAGTTCCCTCAAAATTCTCAGTGTAATAATTGACAATAATCTCTCCTATCGCCTTCAGTTGTCAAAAATTGTTTCTGGAAACTCAGAATGGTTAGATCCTTAGCAAACATTCTTGATCCACAGTCTCTTAACATTTTAATCCATTCCCTCATAATTTCCAAGCTTGACCATTGTAATTCCTTATTCAAAGGTGTCTGTTAAAAAGACATCAGACGCTTACAATTAATACAAAACACGGCCATAAAAATTACAACTAACAAGAAAAAATTCGGCCACATCACTCCTTTGCTAAAAAGTGCGCACTGGTTGCCAATCCATCATCACATTATTTATAAAATTGCCTTAATCTTCTTTAAAACTATGGACTCCAAGGAACCTTCTTTTATTCATAAGTTCCTTATTCCTCATGATCCTCCGAGAGCTCTACGATCTGCCTCTCAGCACCTTCTTTATGTCCCATCCTTAAAATTCGTCAATACACGTAGGGCATCTTCATTCGCTACAATAGCCCCTACAATATGGAATTCATTACCAATACATTTAAGGTCTGAGAAAAATCTTGATAAATTTAAGGGCAGTCTTAAAAGCTTTTTATTTAAAGACGCTTATGATTGCTAAATGATTTCAGAGTCCTTCCATGCCAAATTCTGCTTTTTTATATTTATCATTTTTATGATCGCTCTCTTTCCTCTCTTGTTTTAACCGTAATTGTTCTCTTTTCTTTAAAATTGTATTTCTCCCTACCATCCCGTTGTTTCCATGTAAGTACTATCGTATCACCAATAAGTTTGTTAATTGTCTCCCTTTTTAATTTTTTAACTGTCAAACGCTTAGAATGTATGATTAGCGTTTTATCAGACTTTAATAAAACTTGAAATAATCACTACAAAACTGACAGAGAGCCATGTTCAGTAAAGATACAGTGCAGAGCTATGATGTACCTCTCTGGTTTCACTGATGCTGTGGAACAGTAAATCCCTAGCATGTGAAAAATGATCTTAACTGTATATTTTTAGATATATAATGGAAACAACCAAGTGAGATACTCTGTGATGACAACGCTATACTTAATACCATTTTTTTGTGTGTGGTTTCTATTGATTGCCAACGGAAGCTGCCATTTTTTGTTGACCAAAGCGTGTGGTTGTTCTCTGACATGGATTACCCAACAGCATACATAGTTAAAATAAATCACCTGGGTTGGAACAAGAAATATCTTGATCATTGCTCAATTCATGCTTTTGTCTCTTTTATTGCACAAGTCAACAATGCCCGTAACTTGGAGGAGGAAATTTTGTTTTATCCCAATCTAGTTTGCTTCAAATACATGCTTCCATTTCAGCCAAACCCACTTCATTGGAGTATTTACATATTAGCAAGGCATGAAATTATTTTCCTGACTTGATCTTGTGCACTGCAGAATAACATAAATCACAAACTTGTATGGTGGGTACAGAATGCTTTAACATGTATTGTTTTGACACTAGTAGAGTTCTAAATATAATTTGTTTGAGAGTGCTGTTTTTCAGCAATGTAGTCAGGGGCTCATAAACAAAACTTAAACCCGCCCAAGTCAGCACTTGGACAACTTAAAAGAGGTAATTTTATAAAGGTATACACTTGCATATGTTGCCTTTTGTAAAAGAAATACAACATTGTGCTTCATATCCTATCCTTTTATAAAAGTACCTAGGGTTACCATATTTAAGGATGGGAAAACCCGGACACCCGCCTCCAACCCCCCCCCCCCATCTCTTTTTTGACGACCTCCAGGCCGCATCTAGAGGGCCTCCAGCATGCACAGATACATGTGACATCATCTGTGTATGCTTGTTGAAGGCCCTCCGGACATTGGCGGAGATCGGGGCATTCCAGAACCAAGACAAACTACCGGGTTTTGGAAAGTCAGTCCAGAAACCTGGACAGTCCTCTAAAAGAGGACATGTCCGGGTTTTCTCAGACATCTGGTAACCCTAAAAGTACCCTCTAGCTGTGGCCGTTGTCTGTTAACTGGTTCCTTCATCCATAGCACCCCCAGCTCTATCTGACCTGGGAAGTGGAAGATTTGAGCTGAAAAGTCAAACCCAGGGTCCTCTCTCTTGCAATGCTGGGCTAATCTCAAAGTGTTTTTAAAGTCTAACACTTTCATCTCTTCTAGGTTGACTTTGATCAGCTTCAGGACAACTTGTGTCAAATGGAGAAAAGGTGCAAAGCCTCATGGGATCACCTGAAGGCCATAGCCAAGCATGAAATGAAGCAATCTTTGAAGCAGAGAATGTCAGAGTTCCTTAAAGACTGTGCCGAAAGAATAATCATTCTAAAAATTGTTCACAGAAGAATAATCAACAGGTACATAGGGCTGATGGAGTCTTGGTGACTTCTTGCACGGGATTGTTGTTTCTGCTGCTTTATTGCAAGGAGGAAGGAATGTCTTTATCTATCCCTCAGATGTGGCAGGAATAATAATGTAGAAGAAATTTGGCTAAATGTTTTGAACCAAGTTAACCCTGAGACTGTTGGCACTGATGCAAATTCTGTGGGTACTTTTTGCACTTTCTCAAAGTAATACCATGCAAATAGTTTTAGAGTCATTTTGTCCTCAGAAAAAAAAACACCCTTAAGGATTTTCCCCAGCTTTTTCTATGGGTGCATTTTGTGGATAAAATATTCATAGCCATTTTGAAAATCTAAAACTACATGTGTTGTTGCTTTCCATGACCTAACCTTCACTATATAAAATTTTGCACCTTCTTTAACTTGCAATTGGGGCAGAGGAGGGAAAGGCAGATTTTAAAAAGTCAATTTGCTCAGGGAGAACAGGCTTTGATAATATTATCTTCCTAGAGAAAAAGATCAGAAAATATTCATGAGCAGCCTTTGGCTGAGCTTTACAAGGGGTTCTGAAAAGTTCTCAGCCCAACCAAGAAGAGAATGACGTAGATATGGTTCCATCAATGATCTGAAACAATGTCAAAACATAGAATTTCATTTCTGCAAACTGGCACTTAATGAAATAACACTCTTTTCAGCTACAATGGCAAAATAATGCTCAGAATTTAAGTTGGTTGGTTGGGTTGAGAACTTTTCAGCACCCTCTCATATAGCTTTTAAAGGTACATGGAAACTGCTGGGGATCTGCAGATAGACAATAAAATCATTCACTGGTGTATGACTTGATTGCAGTTTCCTTGATTACTAGTGCACTCTGCAGTTTGGGGCTAGAATATGGCAAGACATCCATTAGTGTTATTTGATGAAAGATTATAGGAATCTGAATGTGCGCAATTGGGTCAATACTCAAAAACACTTAAATTGACCATAAGTGCTTTACTTTTAAAATTTGCTGCCAATAAACTAAATTTAGTAGTCAAAATGGAGGAGGGGCCACTATCCAGATAACTTTATTTGTATGAGTGGACGTGCATTCTGAGCAGTCCAATTTCTATGGACAGGCTGACTGAAAGTCCACATAAAGATTTCTAGATAGTTTTATATAGTGGCTGTCTCACTGCATATTGACTCTGTTTCAAACCTATCGATATGACTTGTAAAAGCAGTGAATGCTAAGCAGAAGACCAATAAACAAAGCAAGTTCATTCTAAATCAGGGGTAGGGAATTCCGGTCCTCGAGAGCTGTATTCCATTCGGGTTTTCAGGATTTCCCCCATGAATATGCATTGAAAGCTGTGCATGCAAATAGATCTCATGCATATTCATGGGGGAAATCCTGAAAGCCCACAGAGGGAACAGCTGTAAACAGCCTGTGATTGCACTGTAGTATAGATTGCGTGGATTTTTAAAGGTGGGCTACCCATAAGAACATAAGAATTGCCACAGCTGGGTCAGACCAGTGGTCCATCGTGCCCAGCCGTCCGCTCACATGGCGGCCCTCTGGTCAAAGACCAGCGCCCTAACTGAGTCTAGCCCTACCTGCGTACGTTCTGGTTCAGCAGGAACTTGTCTAACTTTGTCTTGAATCCCCTACGACAGACTCCGGAAGAGCGTTCCAGTTTTCTACCACTCTCTGAGTGAAGAAGAAGAACTTCTTTACATTCGTACGGAATCTATCCCCTTTCAATTTTAGGGAGTGCCCTCTAGTTCCCCCTACCTTGGAGAGGGTGAACAACCTGTCCTTATCTACTAAGTCTATTCCCTTCAGTACCTTGAATGTTTCGATCATGTCCCCTCTCAATCTCCTCTGTTTCTCTAATCTTTCACTGTACCCACATGATTTCCCCTTTCACAATGTGCAGTCACAAAGCATGCATGATGAATGCAGCCACTTTAGGTGCAGGTAGCTGAAGAGGTCAACTCTGACAATGCGTACTGTTATCCTCTCCCATCTAAACAAACCTCCAGGAACTCCTCTTTTCAACCTTACCCTCCCAGAAGCATCTGGATTCATAGTGCTGTCATCCATTTCAGCAGTACTACTACTTTATGTGTGTGTAGGGTTCCAGACACCCAGATTTACCTGGACATGTCCTCTGGCTTTTCAAAACCCGGCATTTTGTCCAGGTTTTGAAACGCTTCCAGCTCGAGACCACATCAGGAGGGCATTACGTCACACCTGAGCATGCGCAGATGCCCTCCCAATGTGGCTCCGAGCACGAGAACAGGTTGAGGAGGCGGGGCTAAGGGGTGAGGCTGGGGCAGAATGGGGCGTGACTTGGGCAGGGCTGGGTGGAACTGGGCGGGCCTGGGGGTGAGGCCATGGGTCCATATTTTACAATAGTAAAAATCTGATAACCCTATATGTGTGTGCTAGAGAGGGCACATAAATTTCATAAAGACAGCTTCTAATATGCTGTACTGTTACAATTTATATTGTTCTCTTAGGAAGCTGCAGTCCAGCCAGGCCTCAACAAATAAATGAAAATAAACATCTTTAATCACTTTTTGTAATAGGGGGCCTACAATGCCTACTTGGAGCCTATTCTATACAGAAAAGAATGCATCAAAGTCTCCTTATTGAAAATAGAGCTGTACCAAATAACATATCTTACTATTTAATATGAATAATGAAAAATATTATTTGGCCGAATACTGAATCCAAATAATAGGTATTGAGCTTTAACATAAATAATGAAGCAAAGTGAAATCAGAGATCAAGCATTTATTTCAGTAGGGTTTAGCACAGCAGAGACCCAGATTATTTGTATTCAAATTTAAATCACTATTTGGCCGTATACATAGAAACAGAGAAATATAGAAACAGAACAATGAACACAGAACAATGTGAATATTAGCACCTGACCTGCAAAAAAATAAATAAATAAATTCAAAAATGCCTTAAATTGTGCCATACTGAATCTGGACTTAGTGCATAGGAAAGTCCCACTTTAAAACATGCTAAGCCCATATTCTAACACCCTTTAGTAAAAGGGTCCCAAAGTGATGTACTGCCTACATATATATAAAATTGTAATATTAGAATAATACACATTAGGGACTTGTATACCCTCTTTTTATAGTTTTACAACCACACTCAAAGTGGTTTACATACAGGTACTTCAAGCATTTTTCCTATCTGTTCTGGTAGGCTCACAGTCTATCTGATGTGCCTGGGGCAGTGGAAGATTAAGTGACTTGCCCAGGGTCACAAGGAGCAGCACAGGGTTTGAACCCACAACCTCTGGGTGCTGAGGTTGTAACTCTAACCACTGCGCCACACTCTCCACATGCTACAAAAAGTTTGTACAACCAACACAAGGAGACATAAAAATACAATAATAAATTTAGAGTTGTAGTACATCTGCATAAGTTCATAACCATAAAAACCATAGGAGGAGCTTAAGGTATCTGAACCAATTAGAGTCTTAGACCACTCCCAGTGCATCCCAGGATGCACCGGGAAGGGGAACGCCTGCCATTTTGAAGAGGTTGGGAGGGGTGTGCATGAACTGGGGGAGTTCTGACCTGACTCCCCCCAGACCACCAGGGCCTTCTCATGGGGACTTGGTGGGGTAGTGGGAGGGGTTGGAAGGGGGGACTTGGTGTCAGGAAAGCATGGGGGTCTGGTGGGTCCAGGTTTGGGGTATTTAGGGGTGTGGGGGTAGTCTGGGTGCCCAAGGCAAGAAGGAGTGGCATCCCTCCTGCTGTTAATTTTATTTTTTTTTAGTTGTTAGGGAGGGGGGGTCATCTGTGTATGTGTGTGTGTGTGGGGGGGGGGTCGGTCGGTGTGGAAGGGGTCTGGGTGGTTGAGGCAGGAGGGAGTGAGCATCCCTCCTACCTCTCATTTTTTTTTTGGGGGGGGGGGCATTGTCAGGGGTTGGCATCGGGGGGGGAACCAGCACAAATGGGAACAGGTATTGTGCATGTATAAAAATCTTCCTGCTCAAACAGCTGAATGACAGGAGGCTGCTTCTGGACTTCCCCTGCCAGCTCTGCATGTGTGAAAGTTACTTTTCCAAAGGTGGCATTATGGTCAATCTCAGTGAAACTAATTTGTATGCAAAGTCGGCTAAACATCGATTGCCATTTTAAAATCGGTCACTAAATCAGCCCACAGTAACCTACACGGTCTTAAACAATGATTTTTAGTGCATCTGGACCCCAGTCCTAAAGGGATGCCAACAGGTCCGGTTTTCAGGCTATCCTAATGAATATACATGAGAAAGGTTTATGTGCCACTGTATATACATGTCTCAGGATGACCTGAAACCTGATCCTATGGTAACCCTTGAGGACTAGGAGTAAAGAAGAAGGCCTTAACTAGTTATGTTATATCCAGGTAAGTCTGGGCTAATTTTCAGCCCTGAAAATAATGTAAAACTTAACTGGTTAAAAACATAGCTGGCAATATTGGGGACTACTTGCTCAACTAAAATTTACCCCAAATTTCTATAAGCAATGCCACAACTTATCCAAGAAGAAACTGCAGCTAAAATGAAATACAGGACTGAGATTTGTGGCTTAGCTCTTGCTCATGTAGAAATATTAATATAAACATACAGTACATGCAGACTTTGCAACACTGCTGATGGGTGTAACTTGATGATCTTTAATCCTTGTGTCCAGGACCATCTGAAGTCTTTTTTTTCAGCAAAATCTAGGGCAAACTTTCTATCCAGCATGAAACTGTATACCTGCTAAATTAGACACATTTTTCTTGTAAAAGCACCACTGCAGTTAAATGAAATGTTCAGGAGAGAATTCAGAGGATATTTCTCAGAACTGTGACTCTTTCATGTTCCTTATTTGGACAGTAGCCCTGTTTTCAATGAGGATGGATTCCAGTTCTATAGAATTCACCTTTTTAATAAAAGCTGCCTGCCTTCAATAGAGCTAAAATTAGTTGGAGATAAGGAATATGGAGGATAATTTTATAACAGGACACCTACTAATGGCACTGGTTTTAGTGCATGTGGCACTGCTGACCCTTTCAGCCTATTCTGTAATGAAAAATTAGCTCTTAATTTTCTTTATAGAATAATAGTACCAGTGGCCAAAAATCATGCTTTCATTTAAGGTGTAAGCGCTTTTACCAGCTCTGTAGCTGGTGCAAATGCTCGTGCTTAGTTGTGTGCTAGAACTCGTCTAAATTATATTATTCTGGAATGAATGTGTGTACTTACACATTCCACCCATGCAGCATTTAATCGCCTCCCATGCATGCAACCAGTGCCAAAGTCCACACCATCAGATCATGGTGCATTTTTTTCCACTAGTTGGTATTATTTGTAAATAATAATAATAACTTTATTTTTGTATACCGCATTACCATGGAAGTTCTATGTGGTTAACAGATGAAGAGACTGTACATTACAGCGAAGTTACACTTTTTTTTTTTTTTGGCATAGCTACATTTACATTTTCGGCGACGCTACATTTGCGGTGAAGTTATTTTTCAGGTCGGTTACTATTGCAGAGAAGTTACATTTGTTGTAAGTTGCATATATATAGCGGAGTTCATACAGTAGTGTTACATACAGCGGTGATATATACCGCGGAGTTCGATAAAGCCGAGCAGAGGCATTAAGTAAGGGAGGTAACGAAGAAGGGGTGATTAGTTGGATAGGGTGATCCATTTTGTTAAGCCATTTGGTGGCTGACAGGATTGGAGGAGTCGAGAGACTGAGGTAAGTCAAGGTCCGAGGAGGAGGCAAGGAAGAGGGGGGGAGAAGTTAGAGGAATTTATCAAAAAGGTAGGTTTTGATTGCCTTCCTGAACATTATACTTTAAATGGTATACATAAATGACTAGAATACTGCCATTTACACGGCTTCTTACTGCTTCCACCTAGGTGACTCCTTAGTAGTAGTCTTCACCGATTTTTAAGTTGGGGCCACTTTGCATTCTAATGACCTAATGGAGAACCAACAAGTATCTTCCCATTCAGAGCTGCGACACTTCTGACCAGTGTGTGTCAGACATCCATTTACCACCAACCTACCCTCAGACTTTCAATATGGGGTCTCCTCAAGGAGGTGGGCATTTCCAAACACATTGGGGCAGATATTGAGACCATGGGAAGGAGGCCGATCACCAGCATTCAATGCTGGGCCATTTCCAGTGACTGGCATTGAATATCCAGTCTATTTTTGGCTTGCTCAAACTTAGCTGGCTGTCAATTTTAAGTACTTGTCAGCTAAGTTATTGTGGCTAAAGAGAAACTTATTTTTTGTGAGGCCTAATTAGGCTGCTAAACTTGGCTGGTCAGTGCTTATAATTGGAGGCTATTCTATAATATGGCTGGCCAAATTTAAGTCGTTAACTGCTAATATTCAACAGAGATAGCCATCCCTGGCCATTTAAATAGCACTGAATATCGAGCAGATTCTATTCATCTACTAAGAAATGCCTTGTCTTTTAAGTATGTGGCTCCCCCCCACCCCTCTCCTTTCCACTTCCCCCTTTCAATCCTGATCTTGGGTAGAGAGGCAGAGAGTAGCAGAAGAAAATGCATGAAGACAATGGGGGAGGTCTCCAGGGACAATTATTGACCCCGGGCTTTGCATTGAAGAACACAGCCTTAAAGAGTCACTCTTACAGTCTAGCAACAGACATAGAGGGGGATGTGGCGCAGTGGTTAGAGCTACAGCCTCAGCACCCTGAGGTTGTGGGTTCAAACCCACACTGCTCCTTGTGACGCTGGGCAAGTCATTTAATCCCCCATTGCCCCAGGTACATCAGACAGAGTGTGAGTCCACTAGGACAAATAGGGAAAAATGCTAAAGCACCTAAATGTAAACCAAGTGGAGGGGCATAATCAAAAGATACATCTAAGTCCATTTTGGGCCTTAGTCACCCAAAGACAGACATAGAAAAAGGTCCATTTTCAAAAAATACGTCTAACTTTTTTTTTTTTTTTACTGAAATCGTCTAACTATACATCCAGCCATCTGATCGTCCAGACCGCTAAGTGTTCATCTTTATACCCCATTTTCGGCCAAAAATTTGTCCGAGTCAAAAACGCCTAGAAAAAGACATAAGAACATAAGTTTCAAGTTTCAAGTTTTATTTAAATTTGATGATTCGCTTAATATTTCTAAGCGAATTACATAAATATATAATTGGGATAAAACATTAAAATTTAATTAACATTACTACATTAAATAAGTAAACAGGGGAGTATTAAACTGACAATACAGACATTATGGACAGTACTGGAATACTTTGGTAAAAACATAAGGGAAAAAAGTTACAATATTTTATATCTTAAAAGAAGAAAAAAGAACGTTGGTAGGGGAGGGATAAAACACTAGGGTAGGGTTTAAAATACTGAAGTTTTAAATGATCATGAAAAGGAAGAAAATTTTAGAGGTTAAATGAAGCTTTGAAGAGGAATGTTTTTAAATTAGTTTTAAATAGATTAAGATCTTTAATGTTTCTAATGTACAAAGGAAGGGTATTCCAGATAAGTGGCGCCTTAACTGAGAAGATATCATGGCGTCTGGTTCCTCCGGATCAGACCCATGGTCCATCGAGTCCGGCGATCCGTACACGCGGAGGCCCTACCAGGTATATACCTGATGTAGTTTTAGTCACCCATAACCCTCTATGCCTCTCGTAAAGAGATGTGCATCTAATTTGCCTTTGAATCCTAGCACAGTGGATTCCTTAATAACCTCCTTTGGGAGAGCATTCCAGGCGTCCACCACTCGCTGCGTGAAGCAGAACTTCCTGACATTTGTCCTGGACTTGTACCCCCTTAGCTTCAAACCATGTCCTCTTGTCCGTGACACGTTGGACAATGTAAATAATTTATTTTCCTGCTCTATTTTATCGATGCCTTTCGGTATTTTGAACGTCTCGATCATGTCCCCTCGCAGCCTCCTCTTCTCAAGGGAGAACAGTCCCAGTTTCTTGAGTCGTTCCTCATATTCCAAGTTCTCCATACCTCTTATTAGCTTCGTTGCTCGTCTCTGCACCCTCTCCAGTAGTTTTATATCCTTCTTTAGGTTGGGAGACCAATGTTGGACACAGTATTCCAAGTGTGGTCCGACCATTGCTCTATAAAGTGGCATTATGACTTTCTTCGATCTACTCGTGATTCCTTTCTTTATCATGCCTAACATTCTGTTTGCTTTCTTTGCCGCTGCCGCGCATTGTGCCGATGGTTTCAGGGACCTTTTGGATATGGGCGGGGTCAGCAAAGCGATGGACTGGACACCCAAACATTGCACCAGAGTAGTGGGGTAACTTACAGGGCACTGCTGTGAACTTCACAAAAAGGGTGGCACATACACATCTCACCACAACAACCTTATAGGTCATGGTGTGCCCACAAAACACCCCCCAGAATCAACTAGACCCACCTGTCTACCACCCCACTAGCCCTTATGGCTGAAACATAGAAACATAGAAGCATAGTGGCAGAAAAGGGCTATAGCCCACCAAGTCTGCCCATTCCAAAGTATTCGCTCCCAAATTTACTCCCTTAAAGATCCCACGTGAGCATCCCATTTACTCTTAAAATCCTTCACGCTGCTGGCTTTAACAACCTGCAGTGGGAGTTTGTTCCACTGATCCACCACTCTTTCGGTGAAGAAGTACTTTCTGGAGTCTCCTTGAAACTTCCCTCCTCTGATCTTCAGCGGATGCCCTCTGGTGGTCGAGGGACCCATAAGACAGAAGATATCATCTTCCGACTCAATGCGACCCGTGATGTACTTAAACGTTTCAATCATGTCTCCCCTTTCTCTTCGTTCCTCAAGGTGCCACTTATATGGCAGTTCATAAGGGTTTGGGTTTTTTTGGGGGGTTGCACATGTTTCACTATGCATGCAGTGGTTAGAGTGGCTTATGGGCCTGGATCCTCCTCTCCATGGTTAACTAACCCATCCCCAAGACCACTTAAGCCACCTCTGTGCAGCTCTACTAGGCTTTCCTATGCCAGGTGCTGATGTTCTGGATATGTAAAGTTGTTATTATGATTTTTATGGCAGTAGTGGGGAGGGGTCAGTGATCACTGGGGCAGTGTGTAGGGGTCTGTACTTTGTCCCTACAGTGGTTATCTGGTCACTTTGGATACCTTCTTGTGACTTAGACCTGGTTTTAGATGGTCTAAGTCACAACGTCCAAGTTCCGTCTAGACAGTGTTGTAAAACTTTCGGTTATACATGCAGTACAACTAAGTCTAGGATGGCCCACTCCCACCCAAATCCTGCCCTCACCACTCCTCTTAAAAAACCCCTGTTAGCTCTGGGTATACTGCAGCACTGTGAAGGCCTAAGTCATTTTTGATATGTCTAAACCCGGTTCGTATCGGCACTTGGACAACTTGTCTCACTGATCATCTAAGTGCCAATTTAGGCCAGTTTTTAGACATATTTCCGTTTCGATTATGAGCCCCTTAGGCTAAAAGCGGTATATAAATACTATAAATAAAATAATGATATTTCACTTATATATACTGGCAGTTGTCAATATTTACTTATTTCTGATCTGAAGAAGGGTTGCCTTTGAAAGCTTTTGCTTTATTTTATTTCTGTTTAATGCTATACAGTATATTATCTCAAACAGTGGACTAACATGGCTACCACACCATTTCTCTCATATATACTGTGAAAGACGAGGCTAAATATTCTTTCTTCTTCCTTATTCCAGGTTCCACTCCTTCTTGTTATTTATGGGACATCCACCTTATACGATCCGGGAAGTCAATATCAATAAGTTCTGTAAAATTATCAGTGAGTTTGCCCTGGAGTACCGTACCACCAGAGAACGGGTGCTGCAGCAGAAGCAAAAACGAGCTAACCACCGGGAAAGGAATAAGACCAGAGGCAAAATGATCACAGACGTAAGTGCCTGGTGAAAAACCTTCCTATGGTGAAGTTGCTGGGGCATTGGGAAATAGTGAGACAAGTATAAATATGGAAAATTTAGATGCTAGACATATTTCTTAAACTATCGTTCTTAAATCAAGTCTTCAATGTCCAATAAAAGGCTTGGCTTTCTAGAGGCTCACCATTAATATTCATTAGATGCATTGGCATCCATTTGTTCAGAGACCTCTATTAATTTGCATATACTGTATATTGCAAATTGTTAATTTGAAGACCTTGGAGTACAATGTATGATGAGCCTTTGGCCAGCTATTGAAACCTCCCTAAGGATGGTAAGATTCAGGCCTAACATAGTATGAATAGCGGCAGGCTAGGTCTGATGTCAGTGGCATAGTAAGGGAGAGAGGGGGTGGACAGCTCCGGGTACCATCTTAGTAGGAGCATTGGCACCTCTCTTCTCCATCTCCGTACCTCTGTGGCTATTCACCAGCATGAGCAACATTTCCAATCTGCTCTTGTGCCAGCCACGGCTCTCCCTCTGAAGTCACTTCCTGGTCACGGGACCAGGAGGTGATGTCAGAGGGAGAGCCGAGGCCGGCACAAGCAGTAGGTTGGAGATGCTGCTCGTACTGGCGAAGAATTAAAGAGGTATGGAGGTGAGGGGAGGGGGAACATGGAAGAAGCTGAAGTGTGGAGAAGAGGATAAGGGGTGCCACTGCCCTGGATGCCCCCTACCCTCTCTATGCCACTAGCTGACGTGTTTCCAGAGCCATGAGACTTGGCCTGCTCGGTGACTGCCTCATCCTTCTAGACAGTGCTGTTGCCAGTGTTTTCTTGTTTAAACTGTGGAAATTCATAATTCATTTCAGCTATTGTACCAGGCATTACAATTATTCAAATTATACATGTCTGTAGACTGGTGAGCAACAAGTACACATACTCAAAGTAATTAAGGGCACAGATCAAGACATAAAGAAAGATACTCTTGTCTGAACTGCCAGAAATATAACTGGAACTAAAATACGTAAATTATTGATGTAGAATGTTTAATCTTATGAAATGACAGGACTTCATAAAGAGTTTCCAGCTGTCCTAGAATCAAATCTGGATTCTCAATTAGATACGAGTGATATGTCAGTCATGAATCCACCTCTGTTCTGCCTTTGGTACAGTAAGACCGCAAGTCGTTTGCATTTCACGTTCAGATTAAGAAAAAATAACATCAGTGACCCAGATTAGGGATTCTTTTTTAAGTCTGATTGCATCTTCTCTATAGTGAGGTTCTTAATTCCTGTGAAATTCAGAATGATTATGCACATCAGCAGCCCAGAAAAAAAAGAGAGAGCCAGCATATCTTTCAAAGGTTTTAAATCAGGAAAGAAATTGTCAGTAGTATAGCAAGTACAAGCAGCATCTGCAACCATCTGCCCGCGCTGGCCTCGGCTCTCCCTCTGACATCACTTCCTGCTGAGTAGAGGAGCACTCTTGTGGAAAAGAGGCAATGGGCAAAGATAATTGAGTGAGCAAAATAAATAAATCAGAACACCCTTGAGTAGAAACAATAGCAACGAACCTAGGATTGCAGCTAAAACATATGGGCCCAATAGTCAGAAAATGCTAAGCTCTTAAATTTATGCACCTAAGTTAGCCTCCTAAATTTGTACGCTATTTTCAGCCAATCTTAGACGCATAAATTAAGTTATGCTTATAACTTTAGGCCTACCATCCATGTGTCTAGACTGATGATGCTAGTACCAAAACCCAGTGCTAAGCTCCTAACTTCTTTTCGCCAACCTAAATCCACAGCCTTTTGCCACCCACTTTTTATGCTCCTAAATTTAAAAGTTTGGGGCCTGATATTCAGCTAGTAGCAATCAGCGTTTTGCTGAACACCGCTAGTATGAACCCAGAAATTCAATGCCAGGCTATGTCCGGGCTCTGGCCTTGAATTTCCAGGTTTCCAGTGCCAGCTGACGCTTAGACAATTAAGTGCGATATTCAGCAGTTAGCTAGCATAAAGATAGGACTCACTTTTATGTGCTCCTATTTATGTAGATAACTGGCCAATTAAGTGCTGAACATTGGCATTTAACTAGGCAAGTGCTGACTCCGTTCCTGGAAGATCCCCCAAATATCCAGCTTTCAGTTCGGTACTAACCAGTTAGTAGCATTAACCTAGTTCGTTAAATCACAGAAATGATTCAGCTGGCCAGGAGCCATTTCTGGCTGGTTAAATTGCTTTGAATATCGAGCCCTTAGTCAAATTTTGATTTAAAATTTATTCATTGAGCTCCATTACATTTTCAAGGTGGCCCATTTATGAGCATAACTCTTGAAGGGGTTCTTTTACTGAACTGCAGTAAGCAATAGTGTGTTCTTACCATGCATTAAGTATTACCATGAGATATGCTCTGGCATCCTGTGGTAAAATGGCCAATTTGCACACTCACACTAAAAACATTTGTCATTTTCTGGAATGGAGCGTTAGGGTATAGAGAGTGGGTGTGATAGCACTAATCAGTGCATGGAGCATTGCTGCATGCAAATTAGTGTGGGGTTAGCATAGGAGCCCTTAGGCCCAAATTCTATGAACAGTGCCACTAGTTAGGCACCATAAGGCACCCTAATGGTGCCATTTGTAATTGGTTTAATTGCCTTTAATTGCAATAATTCATTGTATTGGTTAAAAGCAGTTAAAATCACATTAAAAATAAAGGAGTCTCCACAAATGGCACTGGAATCATGACTGCGCCTAAGGGTAAAATAGGTATGGTTAACGCCAGAAGTACCCTTAGGCATCAGTAGGCACCTCCGTAGTCACAATTCTCATCACAGATAGGCACCGTAAATGTAGGCCTTGAAAATCCTGGCCTACATTTCCTGTGCCTATTTGTGATGTGGCCACGATTCTATAAATGGCTCCGTCTTGTGATTGACATGTGATCGGTGCTGCTTTTGTGGGTGCCTGCTGATTATAGCACTGTTTATAGAATCCGGGTCTTACTGCCTACAAAATGAGTGGCAGTAAAGATTCAAATGGTACTGTTTTTAATGGCCGTGTGCTAATTGTAGAACTAGCACATGGCCATTAATTCTGGAAATAGGAAAGTCTACCTATTTCCATCCGTAACAAAAGTGGGAAAGACCTGCGGTAAAGGCGCACTAAGGTCCACTTTTGACGTGGCTTTTGTAAAAGGGCCCCAAAGTTGGAGCATAAATTCTTTAAATATTGCATTTTGTACTGTATTTCTATGTAGGCAGATGATGAAATGTTACAGGCTCTGCAGAGTTGATGCTTGCTCTCATCATAGCCTGTCTTCTCCAGCAAGAACCCTCATTTCCTGCTTCCTGCAGAAGCCAGGTGGATCATGACAGCAACCCTTCTCTTCACTCTCAGGCAGAATGCATTTACTAGGGTTTGGGTCCCAAGCACTCCCTGTCCAGTCAATCACGGAAGTTGTGTGCCCCCCAGTGGATATATAATAGAGGTGCAGGAAACTTGTGCAGATAGTTTTGGAGCTGGTGAGCTTATCCTGTCTGCTTAAATAAATGATTTGCTCTTACACAATTCTGTAATTGGGAACTAAAAGCACATAGAGAGATAGCATTGACTTAGAAGTTAAAAAATAGTTTTACAGTTTATGTTACTCTATGAGGAAAGTTGATGCTAACATGGTATGAAAAAATAGAAATAAAGGCCCTGATTCTATAAAAGATGCCTAAAGTTCGGCATCGAGCTTGGCATGCCTAGCCGATCTAGACACCTAACTTGTCCCCCCTTTTACAAAATCGCAATAGCGGCTCTTAGCGCAAGCCAGCGCGCTGAATGCTCTGTGCTACTCCTGACGCTCATAGAGTTCCTATGAGCGTCGGGAACAGTGCAGAGAATTCAGCATGCCGGCCTGCACTAAAATTCGCTATTATGGTTATGTAAAAGGGTTTTTTGTTTTCTTTTTTAATTGGCTTGATCAGCGCTGGTAATTGAAAGTACCATTAAAAACCAGTTTTAAAAAAATTAATTAGCCGGTAGGTACCTAACTTAGTAAGTTCCTAAGTAGGGGAATCGCAAAACGGACTTCTAACTGAAGATACAGGAAGTGATTTTTATGAGCATATTTTGCATATCAAGTTGTTGAGTGGCTGAGACATTATATTGTCCTGCTTATATAATGTAGCACTCGTGGCACTTATCCACTCTTCTACTAAGGCGCGCTAGCGGTTTTAGCGCGGGGAGCCGCGCTGAATGACCCGTGCTGCTCCCGATGCTCATAGGAACTTAATGAGCGTCGGGAGCAGCGTGGGCCATTCAGCGCGGTTCCCCGCGCTAAAACCGCTAGCGCGCTTTAGTAGAAGAGGCCCACAGTGAAGTATCAAAAAAGTTTGGCATTCAAAAAGATCTTAAAGCAATGTACTGAAAAATGTGTCTTATCTCATTTCATGAAAAATTGCACAAATAACACTTTTGCTTTCAGGAGATGATATATGCCAGTGGTCTTCACTAATTTTTAAGTCAGGGCCATTTTGCCAATGACATCTATCTCCAACAGCCTGCCTTCAGATGTTTTATTGGGTGTATCTTCAAGGAGGAAAGCATGTCCAAATGCATTCTCTTTGTCTATTAAGGCATGTCTTGTCCTTTAGGCATGTGGCTCTTCTTTTATCCACTTCCCTCTTGAGCTTGGTTAAAGAAACAGAGAGTAGCATAAAAAGAAAGCATAAAGCTGATGGGGGCAGCCCCAGAGATCTCCAGGAGCTGCCATTGGCCCCTGAGCCTTGCATTGAAGAACACTGATATATGCAGTATTGGGCAAGTATTGCATACAATCAAGGTAGTCACTAAAATATAAAATTAAGGGAAAGGGAAATGATAAACCTTTCCTCTTACCTAGGGTTACCAGATGTCTGGATTTCCCCAGACATGTCCTCCTTTTGAGGACATATTCAGGGGTCCGGATGGCTTTTCAAAACCCCGCACTTGTCCAGGTTGTGAAAAGCTTTCTGACATAATTGCCTCGGGAAGGGGCATCCATGCATGAAACGCGGTGACATCACATGTGTGTGCACGTGACATCATTGTGTTGTGTCTGCGCATGCGCAGATGCCGTCTGGGGGTGGGGCTGGGGGGTGGAACAGGGTGGGAAAAAGACGGAACTGAGCAGTCCTGGGGGCGTAGCCATGGATCTGGATTTTCCTGAAGGAAAATCTGGTAATCCTACTCTTACCTTCACTAAACCCTTTCCTCCTACAGACTTAGGTTTGTCATAGACTTAAGTTTGTCATAGACTTAAGTAAGTACCAGACAGGAAAAGTTAAAAAAAAAAGCAGCATTGGAAGTGATTCAGATTCAAAGCAGGCCTGCACACAAGAGCAGGGAAATATATTTCCCAAAGGTTTGGCAGCATTACAAGGCATCCTGTAAAACATGGCTTACAGACATTTGTCCAAAAATGCACAGCTATACACACTTATTATACATGCTAACTCTCCCTCTCCTACTGGAATGGGTTTTCATGTGGTTGCCTTCCAATTGTTCCCCCTCTAATCCAACTCCAATGTGCTTGTACATCAAATATGGTCTTGTTTCCTTGATGGGGGTGGGTATGCTGATTCATGCTTTCATCTTTGGCTATGTGACACTCTGTCATAATCATTTTTTACAGACTCACAATGGGAAAACCCCATTAGTACCTCAGGCTTTATATCAGAATATTACGACACAAGAGGAATTTCTAATAGGGCAAGATAAAACAACATAATTGTCATACTGAGTCAGACCGAAGGTCCATCAAACATAGTATTCTGTTTCTCATACTGGCCAATCCAGGGCACAATGACCTGCAGGATTCCAAAAACTAGTTAGATGTTGTGCTGCTGATGCTCAGAGAGAAGCAGTGGCTTTCCTCGAGTCTGCTTTGCTAAGAGTTTATGGAGCTTTCCTCCAGGAATTTGTCCAAACATTTTTTAAACCCACCTACTCCAGCTGCTTTTACCACATACATTGGTAACAAGCTCCAAAGCCAAAGTTTGCATTGAGCGAATAAATATTTTCTCCAATTTATTTAAAATGTGTTACTTAGTAACTTCATGGGGTGTCCCTGGTTCTTGTATTTTTTTGAAAGAGATACATCAAATTTGCATGTACACATTACGCTGCGAGAGGCACATCCTGTAGGCAGTCAGCCAGCGCCGGCACTTCTCCTCCTCCCAGTATCTTGCAGCACACCTGAAATTTCAGGAAGCACACTAGTGTGCCGCAGCACACAGTTTGCAAAACACTGCATTACACTGTGATATATGCAAATACATTTATTGACTGTATGTGAGAGCTACTTCATAAGATCCATCAAACCCAGTCTACTGCTTCCAACAGTGGCCAGTCCAGATCATAAGTACCTGACAAGAACCCAAAAGAGTAAAACTGATTTTATGCTGCTTATCCTAGGAATAAGCAGTAGATTTTCCCAAGTCCATCCTAATAATGGCTTATGGACTTTGGTTTTAGGAAATTATCCAAACCTTTTTAAACCCTGCTAAGCTAACTGCTTTCACCACAATCTCTGGCAATAAATTTCAGAGTTTAATTACACATTGAGTGAAGAAATATTTTCTCTAATTTATTGTACATCTACATACTTGTTTGCATGCCCCTAGTATTTTTGGAAAAAGTAAATAAGCAATTCACTCAGTTTTTTATAGACCTCTATTATATCTCCCCTGAGCCATCTCTTCTCCAGGCTGAAGATCTCTCTAGCCACTTTGTCTTTCCTCATAGTGAAGTCATCCCATCCCCTTTATCATTTTTGTCATACTTCTCTTTACCTTTTCTGATTCCAAGTACATCTTTTTTGAGATACGGTGATTACACAAATTTCAAGGTGCAGTTGCACCTTGGAGCAATGCGATGTCATTCCATTCTCATTTTTGTTTTCTAGTCCTTTTCTAATAATTCCTAGCATCCATTTGTTTTTTTCCTTAGCTGCCAGTAAGTCCTCATTTGGAACCTTGCATCACATAGCTATAGTTCTGGTTTCTCTTTCCCACATGCATCACTTTTTTAGTTGATCACACTAAATTTCATCTGCCATTTTCATGCCCAGTCTCATAACTTCAAATAGGAGGACCAGAAGGGGGCACTATTGTTGATTTTGGTGGGGAGAGAACAGGAGGGGGCATTGTTGGTGATTAGTGGATCAGAGACAGGGCATTGTTGATAATCAGGGAAGGGACTCCAAGAGGGGCACTGGTGTTAATTGGTGAGTTCCTTTGAGATCCCCTTATGTATGTCCCAACTGAAAATCAGCCTGGCTCTGCATACCTCCCAGCACCATCAATGCCCATTGAGACCTGGATATTCAGTGCCAGTGCCCGGACCTTGTTCAGCATTGAATATGCAGGTCTAATTTAGGTGTTGACAATTAGCACTTAAAAAACAAAAATTAACTGCCAGCTGAATTTCAGGGGAGTTGTTCATTTCAGGTTTTATGTATTGAAAATCTTAAAAATGGGAAAAAAAACCAACAACATTCTTTCAGACTTACACTTCCTAGAATCATAGCAAAGGTGGTCAACTCACAGAGGGATGGAACAGAGTTGCACCCACACATCTCTGTACCAGAAGCCTGGAAACAGGATGTGAATAAAATTAAGGTTTGGGATTTAGGCTTAGCTCACATCTTTTCGGTAGTTGCTCAAGGCACTCTACATTCAGATACAGTAGGTATTTCCTTGTCCCCTGAGGGCTTACAGTGAATCCACAGTGATCCACAGTGGTTTATCACTGGACACACTACCAAGCTGCTTTGGGTAATCTGTCGAGAAATGTGAGTGTCTTGGAGAAGGAATCGATTGAGGATCCAGATAGATCCGATTATGCTTCCGTAAATAATAACAAATTGATTAACCTGAAATTAATACAATGACATCCCAATAACCTTTCTAGAGAATGCTTCTTTCTGTTTATTCCATCACCACCAATAAAACTTCATTCCTTTGCATTCTGTCCTGTTTTTTCTCTGCCTCCTAGACATCATTCTCTGTCTTTCTCTTTTTCTGTTCTGTCTGTTTTCATTTTGTCCCGGTAGACCGATGATGAAGATGATTTTGAGGTATGGTACTCAAATGCTCTTGGACACCATTTTTGTTCTGTGTGCTATGAGGTTTAACCCAACTACAGATGCAACCCCCCCCCCCCCCATAAAGAGTGCTTGTGTCCACTAACTTGGCTGTCTCACTGAAACTCAGTGTGTGATGCCTTTAGTTTAAATACCCACAACACGTGATGCCTTCATGTAACCAGTTTTCGTAAACAAGAATTATCTCATGTTGCATGCCACAGTGTGCTTGTGCATGCTCTCACAGCTTGTTTTAAGTAACTAACGCCAATGTGCAAATGACAGTCAAGTTTGCCTGAGCTCCTGGCATGTTTGGATATGGGTGTAGCATCTGCGGTACACAATGGATGTGATTTCTTTATGAAAGGGGATCGACTTTGAACCTAAGAAGTGCAGTGTTGAGTCAGGCCAACAGTCCATCGAGCCCAGCATCATGTTTTTCAGCATGGTCAATCGAGGTCACTAGGGTGCATCCTGCCAATCATCAGAGAGAGTTCGCTTCCCCCATGCCACTCCCAAAACTAAGCTGTTGCGAACACCATGACCATACTGCTATTAAGGGGTCAATATTCTGTTAGTGGCATTTAACATTTTGCTGACAGCCCCCAGCGTTATTCCCAGATATTCAATGCTGGGTCACGTCCAGGCTTCGGCAATGAATACCTGTTTTTGCGGAGCCAGCCAATGCATAGCTGGTTAAACCCGAAATTCAGAGGAGTAGGGGTCTGACACAATGTCTTCCAGCCAATGTACAATTTAATAAAATCAGGTCTTCTTTCAATGGAAAGTTTAATCAGATCAATACTCGACAAATATTTGCTGTTGCAGGAAGCTTCTTTGTGAAACTCAGTGAGAGATTTTCAAATTGGTTTTCCTGTTTTTATTGGGATCATTTAATTTTTACATGATATAAGATTTTGGCATAGAATAGTTGGGTGAAGTCAGACTCTAAAAAGTAGTTCCTTATTTTTCGGAGTTGTCGCAGGTAGTAGAATGAGGAAGATACCACCTGAGAGATATGGTTCAAAAGTGACAGGTTGCAGTCAAGGAGTATTCCTACGCTGCATGCTTGGTCTTTTGTAGTTATTGTAGTCGAGTCCCAGCACAGCGAGGGATGGGTGCGGATGCAGTGTTTATTGTGGATCCAAAGAATTTCCATCTTGGAAGCGTTTAGTTGTAATTTGTTTATGGCCATCCAGTTTTTGATTTCCAAGAGGCAGTTTAGGATTTTCACTATCTGGGCATCATGGGTTTCTCCTAGTATTAGGTATAGTTGGATGTCATCCACGAAGGAGTGAATCTGTATTTTATATCTGTGGGCTATGTCTAGGACAGGTCTAATATAGAGATTTAATAATAGGGAGGATAGCAAAGCCACCTGCAGAACACTGTATTTGATTAGTTTCAATTTCAATAGCACATCATTGAGCAGAATGCTTTGGGATCTGTTATTCAAGAAGGAGGCAAGCCATCATAATGCAGTGTCTCAGATTCTAATTTCAGAGAACTATTCAATGATGAAAGGATGGTCAATAGTGGTGAACACCGCTGCTGAGATCCAGCAGCACCAGAAGGACATTATTACCCTTATCCATGAGTTTCCATCAGTCATCGATGATGTTGAGAAGAATGGTTTCAGTACTGTGGAATTTCCTGAATCCTGATTGGAAGGCGGCTAGAGCTCCTTGTGCAATTGTTTTGACACTGTTTTTTCCAGGATCTTGGAGATGAAGGTTAGGTTGGAGACAGGTCTAAAGTTGCTGTGCACGTTAGGGTCAAATGTGAACATAAGAATAGCCTTACTAGGTCAGACCAATGGTCCATGAAGCCCAGTAGCCTGTTCTCACGGTGGCCAATCCAGGTCACTAGTACCTGGCCAAAACCCAAGGTGTAGCAACATTCCAGAAAATTGTCCAAACCTTTCTTATAATCAGCTAAGCTATCCGCTCTTACCACAACTTCTGGCTATGCATTCTAGAGCTTAACTATTCTCTGAGTGAAAAAAAATTCCTCCTATTGGTTTTAAAAGTATTTCCCTGTAACTTCATCAAGTATCTCCTAGTCTTTGTAATTTTTGATGGAGTGTGGGTTTTTTCAAGAACGGTCTGATGACCACTAACTTCCAGTTTGCAGGCACTATGCCTTTTTGTAGAGAGGTGTTGATGAGAGAAAGGATGGAGTCTACAAAGGTGTTTTTCACCACCACTAGGAGGCATGGCAGATATGGGTCCAGGTTGAAGCCAGAAGGGTGAATAACATCTAGTATCTTGGCTATGTCATCCTAGGAGACAGTTTCAAAGTGAGTTAGGTTCCCAGTTGTAGTTTTAGTTATTTTGTTTGAGTTGCAGGGGGGACAATGTTTGTATCTTGATGGAGTCTAGGTGAGATAGTATTTTGTCTACTTTGTCAGCGAAGTTATCTGAGAGCGTTTCGCTGTCGAGTTTGATGTTAAAACACTGGTTGTCTCCTTGTGATGTGAGTATCTTTTCTGTTAGTTTAAAAAGGTTTTTTGATCTAGTGAGAGTCTTTAATAGTTGTTCACAGTAGTACTTCTTTTTTGCCTCTAGGGTGGCTTTTTTATATTCTTCATGTCGTTCCTTCTATTTGGACCTGTCACTGTTAAGCCTGGATTTGTACCATTTCCTTTCTACTTTCCTTAGTTCACTTCTCTTAGTTCTTAAGTCATTGGTAAACCAGAGGGAGGAGTATTTACATTACATTAGGGATTTCTATTCCACCATTACCTTGCGGTTCAAGGCGGATTACAAAAGAATTAAAGAGGGTGTTTTACAAAAAGATTTCTGGTCTTTTGGGGGGAAAAAAGAATAGAGCAGGTTGATTTGGGGGTTCGGGGGTTAGAGAGATGAAAGAAGGAAGCTTGAGAGGTTAGGACTTTTTCAGGGATTTTTTGAAAAGTATAGTCTTTATTTCTTTTCTGAAAGTTTTGTAATCTGGGGTCATTATTTGCAGAGATAGTATTTGATCTCTTTGATCGAGGCTAGCTCTTTGTATAGGGCTTTTACTTCAGTGTGCCAGTCCTCGGCAGCCTCATCAACATATTGAGAATTTGGTTTTGATGTTCCCACTAGGTTTGAAAGGCCTATGGAGAGATCCTCTGAGTTGATAGCAGTGTTGTTGTATATCATCGTATGTTGGGGTTGCTTCCTGATTGATGGTTGATTTGTTGTAGGTTTAGTTGAATGTGATCAAATGGTGATCAGACCAGAGTACTGGTTTGATGATACAGCCAGGGGTTTGTGTGGTGAGCCAAGTGTCTTTTTGAATAAAGATTAGGTCTAGGATGTGGCCCACAGAGTGAGTCGGCTAGGGGACCATTTGCTAGGTCCAATAGTGAAGTGATGAAGTCTGCTGGGGATCCAGTCTCATTTAGGTAGCTTGTGAAGTTAAAGTCTCCAAGAATAATGACTTGGTTGTATATGATGACCAGTTTGCTAAGGATAGATAGCAGGTCATCTAAGATGGCCATTGGAGAGTGTGGTGCCCTGTAGGTCTCTGTTGTGATCCACCGAGAAGATGAGGCACTCTAGTGCATCTAGTGTGATGATGTCTATCAGTCATGGGATGAGGCTGGACTTAATACACCTCTACCTCTAGTGTTGGTGCTTGAGCAAGCTAATACTTTGTACCCTGGTGGGAAAAGAATACCCAAAGTAACTCTGTCATTATCTTGAGCAAGGTTTCGGTAATTAGGAAGATGTCCCAGTTATTGCCTGTGAGGATGTCATTTAGTTAAAGCACCTTGAATATCAATCCCTAAATTTTGAATGAACTGGACATCCAGAAATATGCCTTAATCTTTTTTAAGCCCAGCTAGGTCTTTGGGCAACAATTTCCACAGCTTGGTTGTGTTTCTGGAAAAAATTATTTCTTAAATCTATTTAAATTTAGATTCATGGAGAGTGCCCCAGTCTGAATGTGATTTGGAAGGGTAAATAACTATTCCCTATTTTGCAATTAGGGTTTTTAAAGCATTTTTTATGTCTCTTCTTCAAAATGAAGACCCTTAACCTGTTTAGCCTTTCTTCATAAAAGAGCTGATCCATCCCTTTATCATCTTTCTTTGGACCTTCTTTAATGCCTTATCCCCTGATATTCCGCCTGCGGCAGGCAGCGCTGTTAATATCCACCACCAGCATCAAACCCAGCATTGAATATTGGGGGGGTAGGGATTGCCAGCTAGTGTATGCCCGGTTAACTCAATATTCAGAGCTAACTGACCATGTTTTAGTGCATAAAGACAGGATAGCTGTTTATATGGTCTTATTTGTGTTCTTGCACTGGCCATTTAGCTCTAAATATCAGGAGCTAACCGGACTCCATCCCCAAAATGCCCCCCACATAACCAGGCTTGCACTTAAATGGTTATCTTCGCTGAGAATGACCGGGTAGTGATTAAGTGCCACTGGAAATAACTGGATAGTTGCCATTAACCGAGTTAACTGGTTCGTGGCCATTCCCGTATGGTTAATTCGCTTTGAGTATTGTCCAGTCTGTATCTTTTTGGGATGGAGTGACTGAGACTGCACATACCACTCAGATGTGGTATCATCTTACTTTCAGTTTGGATTTCAATTACCTTTGCAACAAGGACAGTAATTATTTCCCTGTCCCCTGAAGGCTTGCAGTAGAGTCTAAGATGATCTACCTAGGGTGCTGCTGTGGCTAAAACTCAATTTGAGCTCTGGTTTCTCTTCTGCTTAGCCCACCGCTCTAACCACTAAGCAGCTCCTCCACCTGTTTGCTGTTACACCATTGTGTTGTCTTCAGTAGCTAAAACACTGTACTGAGAGATGCTCTTGCCTTCAAATGTTTTCTGTTCTTTTAATAAGCTCTTAGCAATGGGGCAAAATTCATTGAGCACCATTTAATGTAAAGTTGTTATAAATCTAACAAAGAGAGTGACAACAACCTTCAGTCAGCATCCTTTGGACTGTAAAAACCCCAAGTAAGTGCGAGGAAACATAATATTTGCAAAATTATGTAGTCACAGGAAGCTCTAAAGAGAAATACACACCAGTAAATAAATCCCTGAAATCTTGGCCTGCTTAGGAATTACTTGTTTTGAATATAATGCTTCCTTGATAATTTGGGGTTATATGAGTATACTTACCGCAATACACTGTGCCTGCTCTGTGTGGCTTGTTTAATAGAAGATGGAAGAGATTATACTTCCTGTTCTGTAATTGGTATGGCTGAGAGAAAAGCAGAGGGCCACCAAGTTCAGCTTTCTTGTAATTTCTTTGGAATTATCATTATCATCATTTTTTGTGCACCATATCCAAGATGCATACAGCACTGTGCAGAGACACACAGAGGGTCATTTTCAAAGCCATTTCCCTGGATAGAGCAGTACGTTTTTTCACTGGAGTAATCTTTTAAAACTGCCCATTTTGCAGGTTAAAAATATGCACTTAGTTCCATTCCCTGCATACTTTTACTTGCAGTAATGGAAAGTATTCCTGGTGTGGAGCTGGGATGGTGTTTAGAACTATGAAAACAAAAACAAAAAACTGTGGATACAGATGTTCTGGAGATAATTTAATAAACACTGACATATAAAAACATGAAAATTCAATTAAAAAAGTACAATGATATAAAATACAGTGATAAAAATCCAACCGGACCCTATACGGTCTGTGTTTCGGCGAACACGCCTTCCTCAGGGGTCCAATGGTTTGCAAACTCACATATAAAGAATTGGACTGAAAACAGTCTATTGTCTTTAAACATGTGAGCAAAGAACACCGCAAAAAAGCTGAAGTAGCAAAAAAAATGCTAAGGGTTTTTGTTCATCATAAACAAAGGTGTGGCGCCAATCAGCAACAGTTACTGGATTGCGGATACCAGAAATCCTGAGACTTTGTTGTTGCTGATTTGTTTATACTCACTAATAGAGTTGGTTCCAGATTCATTAGATTAATTTGATCTAGTCTTTATATATGCTATCCATTAAGAACTAATTGCTGGCAATAGCAGAATATAAATGATTCAACTGCAACTGTTAGATGTCTAAAGTAGTGCTACTCTCCAGTGCTTCCAGAAATATATCTATATATATCTATATATATAAAATCGGAGGTATGTATGTGTGTATGTATGTATGTGTGTGTGTATGTGCCGCGATCACGCAAAAACGGCTTGACCGATTTGAACGAAACTTGGTATGCTGATCCCTCACTACCTGGGATGATATGTTCTAGGGGTCTCGCGGCCCACCTGCACACGTGGGCGGAGCTACAAACAGAAAATCAGATTTCACCCATTCATGTCAATGGAAAAATGTAAAAAGCTGCCAACGCAAAAACGGCTTGCCCGATTTGAACGAAACTTGGTATGCAGATCCCTCACTACCTGGGGTGATATGTTCTGGGGGTCTCGCAGCCCACCTGCACACGTGGGCGGAGCTACAAACAGAAAATCAGATTTCACCCATTCATGTCAATGACAAAAATGTAAAAAGCTGCCTACGCAAAAACGGCTTGCCCGATTTAAACGAAACTTGATATGCAGATCCCTCACTACCTGGGGTGATATGTTCTGGGAGTCTCGCGGCCCTCCTGCACACGTGGGCGGAGCTACAAACAGAAAATCAGATTTCACCCATTCATGTCAATGGCAAAAATGTAAAAAGCTGCCAACGCAAAAACATCTTGCCCGATTTGAACTAAACTTGGTATGCATATCCCTCACTACCTGGGGTGATATGTTCTGGGGGTCTCGCGGCCCACCTGCACACGTGGGCAGAGCTACAAACAGAAAATCAGATTTCACCCATTCATGTCAATGGAAAAATTGTAAAAAGCTGCCAACGCAAAAACGGCTTGCCCGATTTGAACGAAACTTGCAACACATCTTCCTTTTCAGTTTAAGAGATTGCAAATTCCAGTGATACTTGCATTCTCTATCACAATCAACAAATCACAGGGACAGACTATTACATACTGTGGACTGGATTTAAGATCCCCCTGTTTTTCCCATGGTCAACTCTATGTTGCTTGCTCAAGGGTGGGTTCACCCAAGAATTTATATGTTCTTGCTCCTGGAGGTGAAACTAAAAATGTTGTTTATAATCAAGTTTTGTGTTAGTTGTATTGTATTCATTTTGTCAAGTATTTCACATTATTATTTGAATATTGTACTTTTTATAAAGCTGTAAAAAAATAATTTCATTCACCACTATAAAGTATCTTTATTTGAATCCATTTACAGTGTTATTGCTATAATTAAATACCCGTGCAACGCCGGGGCATCAGCTAGTATATATATATTTTTTTTTTTTTTTTAAAGAACTTTTTCAGCTAGTGCTGCCCCAACCCCATAAGTTCTTTTGAAGATTGGTCTCTATGTAGCTGTATATGCAGTTCAGAGATATTAAATTGGTTCAAGGATTACATGACTATGACTCAGCCCTCTTGAGAAATAATATAAGCTGACTCAGAGGTGGGCAATCGCGGTCCTCGAGGACCACAACCCAGTCAGGTTTTCAAGGTTTCCACAATGAATATGCACAAGATTAGTTTGCATTGGCTGCTTCCATTGTATGTAAATCAATCTCACACATAGTCAGTTTGGAAATCTTGAAAACCGGACTGGGTTGTGGCCCCTGAGGACTGTGATTGCCCACCCCTGAGTTAACTCCTCATCCCTTCCACTTCAATGATTTTATAATTTCTACCTTTATGACAATTGAAGGGCACCTGGTAGGAATCTATTCTATAACGGAACGTAGGTGCCTACTTTAATCTATGGAATACTAGCCTAACTTGGTATATCTGCCTTTAACATTGATGCATATGTACTGTATTTTTGTCAGCCATAGGGCTGACTTGAGTGTTAGCACCTAAATGCCAGATATATGCATATACTGCCTAATGTTCAAAACAATTTAACCAGGCAGGATCCTTTTCTGCCTTGTTATATCACCTCTGGCTGCCAACTGATGATATTTAACTCTACTTAACCGGACAGTGGCATAAAATGCCAACACAAACCTCCCCTGCACTGTGCAGATACTGCAGGGACAGTCTGTGGGCAGAGCCTGGGAGGAGCCGATACTTAAGCAGTTAGCAGAGATATTCACATTAGAGAATGACAGGGTGAGAAAATTCATCACCGTTCCCGTCTTTGTGGATAACTGTGGGAAACAATCCCGTGTCATTCTTTAGTGTCTATCTCAACCTCAGTCCTTCTATACCAGCATTCTTCAGTGCAAGGCTTGGGGGTCAGTGGTTGTGGCCATTCATACTCTGATTCTTCCCTCTCTCCTTAAAGAATGACTTGGAGATGGTTTCCCGCTGTTATCCACGGGAACAGGAACGGTGATGGATTTTGTCACTCTCTAATTCCCACTGTTAATTGGTTAAGTAAGTGTCTAAAGTTAGGATAGCAAAAAGGCTATCCTAAGTTTGGCTATGGAGCTAACCTGGGCACTGGTCTGAATATCCTGGGGCTACCCTAGATAGTGATCCCCCTCTCTTCCTCCCTAAAGCAAGTAGGTATTTATGAGACCTCTACCCGGCCACTCACATACACACCTCCCTTTTCCACAGGTCTACCAGCCTAACTTTAAGGCCCTTGTGTCCTAATGAAGTCCATTGGACAGGAGCAATGCCCACTCGCTCCTGTCCTTCACAACTCCTGTTCCTATATGACCACCACAACTCCTAGTAGTAGTCTCACAATACTTGGTAGTACCACAAGGCTGCTGCTGAGGATCACAGTGGCCATATTAGAACATGAGCCACAAAGGACAGGAGTAAGTGGATATCGCTACTGCTTGATGGATCCTGCTAGACTACCAGGGCCTTAAAAGGTAGGCAAGGGGGCCTACAGAGGGCATGAAGGGGCTTTGTCAATACATACTGTGGGAAGGAAGGGGGGATCACGATTGGGGGAACAAGAGAGTCAGAAGTAAACAACAAAGCTATTTTCACATATGTGGGTTCCGGCCAATATTCAGCTGACGTCAGTATAAGTGTCTTATGTGGTCCTGGATGAATATCAGCTGTGATAAACACAAGCCCCAGTGGCTTCCCTATCCTGAATTAGTCCCATATATTCAGTGCTAGCACCCAGAGATGGCCCACCATTCAATATCAAGGGCTATTTCAGCCTGCAGCAGTCAGTGTTGACAACTGTGTGCTGAATATTGACCAAGTAAATTATAGTATTCTATCATTTATGTGCATTTAAGCTCCATAATGCTCCCCCTAATGCCCCTAAGGTACACCCCCTTGCAGCCATGTACTATGGAAGATAAGCAGATATTTGGAAAATAGATTTCGGGCATATTTTTGGCATATGCGCAAATATGCCGGAGAGAGGTCGGAGGGAGGCCATTGTTCTAAACATTAGCACACATAACAGATGCATAAA
The DNA here is from genome assembly GCF_902459505.1 of Geotrypetes seraphini. Lineage (NCBI taxonomy): Eukaryota > Metazoa > Chordata > Amphibia > Gymnophiona > Dermophiidae > Geotrypetes > Geotrypetes seraphini. The sequence continues at coordinate 372,628,961 of NC_047085.1, forward strand.
TGGCATCTATGTTCTAGAATTGCCTACTAGTTGCATGATTTGTGTCTTTGATGATATCAGATAAAATGGAAGAATCAACTTCCAGATTGTAGATGATGCCTTTTATTGGAGGAGCTTAACATAGCTGTGAGCGACGTAAAGCTTGACACAGATCTATTAAACAGTCCAATAAAAATGTATCACCTACAACTTGGTAATTGACTCTTGGTTGCATATTTGTTTTCAGCTATGGATTAGTTTCATGAGCTACTGAGTAATGCATGCAATTCCCCTCATGACCCTTACTTTTGCAGAGTGGAAAGTTCTCAAGCAATTCCTCCAACCCTCCCCCTCCGACCCAGACCCAGCTTCCCCCTCATCACCAAGGCCTACAGTATGCTGAGGATGCTGCCGAGCATGAGAACATGAAAGCCGTGCTGAAGACGATGTCCATCAGTGGAGAAGCCAGCACAGTATTAGGCGTCCGCACGCGAAGCAGAGCTAGTAGAGGTACCTAAAAGATTATTTCCAGTTTGTGAAGCTCTTCTTTTCAGCTTGTCTGATTTGTGTTTGTTTCAAAGATGCGACATCACAAATATTCATGTTTCCTCTGGCAAATTTGAATACACTTTGAGTTCAGTTTACTAAAGTATGTTAGCAGACATTTTTTTTTTTTTATAACTATATTGGTTGATAGTCAAAATGATTTCACCAGCCAGAAATGGCTACTGACCGATTAACAGCCCCCCTTTTACAAAGCTGCACTAGCAGCTGCTGCTGCAGTAATCACTAGCGCGGCTTTGTAAAAGAAGCCCTAAATTGCTTCTTCAGGGCTAGCTGCGAATTTTTGGCAGCAATTTTTGCCCTGAGTTCCCATAGTCTCTCGAGACTACGACGGGAACTCCCCACAGCCATTTCCTATTGGCGATCTACACGGGGCAGGAGTGTAGGAAGATCGTTCCTGCCCCTAAAGCCCGCTAGACCACCAGGTAAGGCCGGGATGCCGGGGGGAAGGCTAAACTGTGGGGGGGTTTCTTTTTTCCCCCTCCCCAAAAAATCTCGAATATGTGAAATCGTGATTGCTGAAACCGCGAATGGGGAGGGGGAAGTGTATATACGTGAAAAAAGAAAGAATGAATATAACTTAAAGGAACAACAAGATCCACCCATGATCCACCCATTTCTGCATCTAATTAGTGCCAATAATTACTTAACAGGCCAATTAGAACTAATTATCTTGTTATTCGATTAAATTGCATGTGCAAATTAAGTGCACATCCACATTTGTGCATGCAATTTTCTGTGTTTTTTTAAATAGAATTAGTAGGTTTTACGGCTGACAAAGTTTTGTACAGAAAACAGAACCTGCAGATGTACAGATCATCCGGAAGACTGGTTTTCTGTTAACTCCAGTACAAATATTCTTCCTCCCAGATAGACAATTGTATTAGTGGGAAACAGAGAAACTATTATAGCCAGTACATTTTGTAAGTTTAAAATACCATCTGGCAGCTGCAAAAGTGCATATTATTAAAGAAATAGCAAATGGCAAGGACACCAAACAAGGACAAAAATCTATCTTGCTATTCTGTGACCAAACAGCTGAAATCATTCAGTATATGCAGGGAAGGCTGTAATAACAGCTTCTATTGACTTGAGGAACAGCAGAGAGCAAGGTAAATTGAGCCAGACAGAAGCCTTTTCAGTGCAGTTTCACAACCAGGCTCCCTTTGACAGGAGACAGAAACAGAAGAGGAGGAGAAACAGGCAATTCAATTTACCGTCATCCATCCGGCATTGTACAGTGATACAAAGGCAGCCTTGCATTGCTAGTTGAGCTCATGAAGCCAGAACTTTGGAAATTTCATGTACATTTTCTTCATGTGGATACTTTTAAAACATACAAAAATGAAGTTCTCTTTTATTTGTAAAGGTGTTAAGAAAAAAAGGCAAATTACAAGTCCATAAGCACTTTCCCCTTGATATTCTGTTGGGAAGGGTCAGCATTTTTTAAATGCTTACTGCTGCCAGCTACATTAGCCCCCCCAATGGGCCCAAAATTCCCAGGCATATAAAAATAAATCTTGAAGCGCCTTTTTCCTTTAGGGAACTCCAGGCAGCATTGAAATCTCTCAGAGCTGGATCCGCTCCGGGTAGTGATGGGTTCACAGTGGAGTTTTTCAAATCTTTTCAAAATTTATTATTACCTCATCTTTTATATTTATATCAATCACAACTGACTAAGGATTGTATATCAGGTACTATGGCGGAATCTTTAACTATTGTTTTGCCAAAGCCAAAAAGAGATCCCAAGTTGGTTTCGAATTACAGGCCTAGTTCTTAAATTAATGTAGATGGAAAACTCCTGGCTAAGTTATTGGCTCTAAGACTAGCCAAGGCTCTCCCTTATGTGATCAGTATGCACCAAATGGGTTTCGTTGCTCAAAGATATTCTTCAAATAATACAGATTGGTATTTCATATGCTTAATTTAACAAAAACAATGGATGATCTGGCCTTCTCTGTATCTTTGGATGCAGAGAAGGCGTTTGATCATGTAGAATGGACTTTCATGTATCAAGCAATTGATTGGTTTGGTATAGGATCCGGATTTATTCAAAATGATTCAAACTTTGTATAGTTCCCCTTCTGACAGATTATATATTAATAATATGTTCTCAGAGTGTTTTTGTCTGAAGAGGGAAGTTAGACAAGGATGTCCATTGTCTCTTTTGCTTTTTGATATTGTTTTGGTACCCTTGTTGCTGGCCATTCAGCAGGTAAAGGAGATACAGGGAATTTCATATGCAGATCGAGATTATAAGGTTTCGGCCTATGCAGATGATATTTTGCTTAATTTGAGGGATCCTTAGACTACTATACCACATTTACTGGAATTGATTGATAGATTTGGCAAATTTTCTGGCTATAAAATAAACTGGAGTAAATCAGAGGTACTTCCATTAAATGTGCATTGCATAAAAGATTTATTTGAACCATTCCCATTCCTTTGGAAGGAAGAGGGTATAAAATATTTGGGTATCATGATTCAGAGTACATTGGAAGACACAATTTCAGTAAATGAAAAATCTTTATTGCTGAAAGTCAAAGAAATGTATAAGCATTGGAACCCACTACATCTTTCATGGTGGAGGAGAGTCCAAACCATAAAAATGATGATTTTGCCTGTAGTTTGCTACCAAATGAGTATATTACCGGTTTATTTTCAAAGCTCCTTTTACAAGAAATTAAATGGGATTCTTACAAAATTTACTTGGCTGGGTAAAACTGCTAGAATAGCCGTGGAGGGGCATAATCGAAAGGAACGTCTAAGTACGTTTTCGTCTAAGTCACAAGTTGTCCAAAGTAAAAATCAGCTTAGGACACATTTTCAAAAAATACATCCAAATTTTTTTTCGTTTCAAAAAATGTCTAAATATACTTCCTGCCAATCTGATCGTCCAAGTTGCTAAATCATCCATCTTTATACCACATTTTCATCCAACTTTTTGTCCAAGTCAAAAATGCCTATAACAAGCCCTGTTGGATGTGGGAGGGGTCTGCAAAGTGATGGACTGAACATCCAGACATGGCACCTAAATTGGGGTATCTTACAGTGCACTACTATGAACTTCACAAAAAGGGTGCCATGTCTTCATCTCACTACAGCTCCCTTATAGGTCATGGTGAGCCCCCCCCAAACCACCTCCAGAATCCCCCTAAGCCCACTTAATAACCACCCCAATAGCCCTTATGGCTGCAGGAATCACTTCTGCCAGTTGAAAAGGGTTTTGGGGGTGTATAGGGGAGTGCACATGTTTCAATATCAATGCAGTGATTACAGGGGCTTATGGGCATGGGTCCTCCTCTCTATGGGTCCCTAACTCACCCCCAAGATGGCTTAAGACGCCTCTGTACAACACGACTAGGTTTTCCTATGCCAGGCTGCCAGGTGATGATGTTCTGAAGGCACAATTTTCAAGTTGTGATTAATATTTTTATGGGGGAGGTCAGTGATCACTGGGGTAGTGTGTGGGGGTCTGTAGTTTGTGTCTGCAGTGCTTATCTGGTGACTTTAGGTGGGTTTTTGTGACTTAGACCATGTTTTAAATGGTCTAAGTCACAATGTCCAAGTTCCGTCGAGCCTGTGCTGTATAACTTTCGGTTATACATGCAGTACGACTAAGTCTAAGCCTGCCCACGTCTTGCCCAAATCCCACCCTCGACACTCCTCCTGACAAGCCCCGTTTAGCTATGGTTGTTCAGCAGCACTATGAAGGTCTAGGTCATTTATAAATATTCCAAAACCCGTTTTTATTATTTGCACTTGGATGTTTTTGACTGATGATCGTCCAAGTGCCGACTTAGGCCAGTTTTTGGATGTTTTTCTCTTTCAATTATGAGCCCCTTAGTATCTTTGCAAAAACCAATTTCAGCGAATGGGATAAATTTTCCTAATTTTTATTGGTATCATCAAGCCTTCATTCTGCCTCAGGGTATGTATTGGATGCTTCCTGAATTCATGGAGCATCTTCTAGACTGGCTAATATTAGAAATTCAACTATTATTAAGTGATATATTTATGGTTATTTGTATGGATATGTTATCACACTTATTATAAGTTTAAAAATGAATAAAGATTTAAAAAAAAAGAAAAAAAAAGAAATTCAACTCATGTCCCCATTATGATTGTGCCATATTTTGAGTATCAAGTTACCTAGGATTTATAAGGACAATAGTATTTTATTTTCCACCTGGAATACATTAAAATTCATTAATAATTTAAAATCTATTCCAATACAATGATCCACGTGTCAATCTCTATGGTTAAACTCCAGGATACAATTCTAAAATCCTCTGGAAACACTGGTTGTAGACAGGCATACGTACTTTAGATGATGTGATATCTAATGGGAAAATGCTAAATTTATTACAACTGCAACAATCATTCGGCATTACAAAGTCTCAATTTAATAAATGTTTGCAGTGAAACAGGCCATTCAGAAGGGGTTCCCTGAATGGCGCAATTTTAAAAATCAGTATAGTTTGGCGGGCCTATGTTTCTAGACAGATTTGCAAGGGCATCAGGCAGCCAAGTGGTACAAATTAATATCTGAATATTTGAATAAAAATCCAAAAGCTAGCTTAAAAGATATTTGGAGTATTGAGACAAAGCAACAGATTTCTGCTACTCAATGGCCACGGATTTGGACTTGGAGGATGAGATGTTCTTTTTGTTACATAGAATTTTTTGGTACCCAGTTCGTTTGCAAAAATTAGATAGTTCAAAGTCTAATAGATGTTGGCACTATCATCTTGAAGTAAGGACACTGGATCACCTGTTGTTCTATTGTTCCTTGATACTCAACTTTTGGAAATCTATCTGGGGGAAAATCAATAGGATACTGGAAACTTCTATCCCATTGTCATATGACATTGTTTTATTTGGGACCTTGTTACAAACTAAGGGCTCCTTTTACTAAGGTGCGCTAGCGTTTTTAGCGCACGCTATAGCACGCGCTAGCCAAAAAACTACTGCCTGCTTAAAAGGAGACAGTAGCGGCTAGCGCATGGGGCATTTTAGCACGCGCTAAGCACGCTCTAAAACCGTTAGCGCACCTTTGTAAAAGGAGCCCTAAGAGTCCAATTAGTACAAGTAAGAACAGATTACTTTTTTTTATGACAGGGATTGTGATGCAGTTAATTACAAAAAACTGGAAAAACTGGGATAGGCTGCATTTTAACTTCTGGTGGGAAACCCTATGCCAAGATTATAGATATGAGCGAATTAACTCAGAACAGCTGGGACATTACAAAAACTTTAATGAGACTCGGGGGCCTTTGGCGACATTTGTAAAAACTGATCACTAGTATAAGCCTTTGCTTTCTAAAAGAAGGTTCACACACATCCAGGGATGATGGGAAGAGGAAGGGGGGATGGAAAAAAATATACTTATTTTATTAGACAAAAATGCTGTTTTATTGTACCATTTGTTTGTATATTCTGTTGCCCTGAGGGGCATAGAGAAAGTGGACAGGGACAGATTCTTCAGACTGTGGGGAACCACAAGTACAAGGGGTCACTCGGAGAAATTGAGAGGGGACAGATTTAGAACAAATGCGAGGAAGTTATTTTTTACCCAGAGGGTGGTGAACACATGGAACGCGCTTCCGGAGGTTGTGATAGGCCAGAGCACACTACAGGGTTTCAAGGAAGGTTTAGATAGGTTCCTAAAGGATGAGGGGATTGAGGGTTACAGATAGATGTAGAGGTAGGTTACAGAAATGGTCAGGAACCACTTCACAGGTCACAGACCTGATGGGCCACCGTGGGAGCGGACCGCTGGGCGTGAAGGACCTCTGGTCTGACCCAGTGGTGGCAACTTCTTATGTCCTTAATTAAAATTTTTTTTAAAATTAGCCCCTCAATATTTAGTGCCAGACAATCTTGGGGGCTAATTTCAGGCAGGCAGGTGCTGAAGCTTATATGGGTCTGGCCAATATTCAATCAGGGTCCACATAAGAGTTATTCAGCCCTGGCAGAATATCAGGCAGGGACCTGCACAATTATTTTTTTAATGAGTCCCCTTCTACCCCAACAATGCCTCCTCATTCCATCCCCCTCTCTCCTCTCTCCACATTACGAATCTGCCCCTCTGCCCTCCAGCTGACCATGTAGGTTCTCCCCCTAGGCCTACCATATTTTGGTGGTCCAGCGGGGTCATTGGGGACAGGAAAGCAGCTCTCTCACTCCTGCATCTTGCAGTACCTGTCCAAAATGGCTGCTAGAACCTGGATAGCTGAGGGGTGGGGGAGAGAGGCATTCAGGGGGGAGTCTTGCTGCATGCTGGGGGAGGGGTTATATAAAGAGGGGGCATTATCGGGGGGGGGTAGTAGGGGCTTAAGGGCTCTTTAAAAAATAAAAGTTATGCAGGTGCTGGCCCAATATTCAGTGCTGGCACCCGCATAGCTAAGCGGCCTAATTTAGGAAATATTCCTTTTGATTGAAATGTCTTTGTGAGATTTTATAATTGAAATTTTTAGAAGAGGGAATAATGTAGTAGGTTACTTGTTGCAGTTTGTTTTGTTGTGAAGACTATGTGAAATATTCTGCTTGTTTTATTGTAATCTGCCTGTAATCTGTAGGCGGAACATAAATTTTTAAAATAAATAAATAAATAATTGGTTGTTAGTGCCCAATTATTGCTCTATAATGGTTCGTTGGCCAACTAAGATGCACACACATGCACTTGAATTTGGACATCCAAATCTCGACACCGTATATAGAATCTAGGGAATAGCACGCACATAAATGTTAGCACCGGTTCTATGGAATTGACCTAAAATGGCCTCTTATACCAACCTGCATAAAAGTTCATGCCATGGCGTGATGGTGTGCACTTTGCTGGTCGGTGAGTACAGGAGTGGTCTGGATGGAGCATGGGGGAGTTCACAAGTACACGTTTAGATTGTAAAGTATGTTAATCTAAGCACATAGATGAATAATCTAGCCACCTGATTGAGAGAAGTTGTAAAGTAGGCGTGATTTTCTGCTACTAATGGTAATATTTCATAAAGAAATATAGGCTCTTTTATGTGTTTTTTAAATAGTAACTAAATAATTGTTTAATTGCTCTTTGTAGCCATGTGCCCTGTTAAGAAATCACCCTTCTCAACTGGGGTGGTCCTGGTAGAAACCTACATTGATCAGTGTTTCTCAAATTGGATTGCTATTTCCTAATTTTTCCTTTGAAATCAAACAAGTTCTTTTCTTTCAGTTTGTTTGTTCTTGTAGTTGTTAAACTCATAATTTCAGTACATCATATGTTGGTTTCACAGAAAGAAATGAGATGCATTAATCTATCGCTGCTGCAATTGATACAAAATGGTTTTAACAATAACCTGGGATGTTTGATTGACGCTACTGATTCTTGACATATCTGCAATGATGCAACTAGGGCAGAATGTGTCACCCTTTCATTGAGACACTGCTGTTTGCAATTCTTTCAGGCCGCATTGGTTCCTGGAATGCTGGCAATGACGAGTCACCCAATGCCACAGATGATGCAGCTGATGAGATCATGGATCTTATTGTGAAGTCTGCCACTCAAGTGCCAAGTCAGAGAGCGGTGCCTAGAGAGAGGAAGAGGTCACGAGCAAACAGGAAGTCATGTGAGTTTTTGTCTTACTACGGTAAAGCTAAAGTAGTGTAGGCTTAAATTATTTTAGTAAGGATAAAGAGTGGTATGTATAAAAATGAGTTGCAAGATGTACCATTTTCAGGACTAGATTTAAAATATCATGGGGCTCATTTTCAAAAAATAAAAATGCCCAAAAGACATCATAAAGTGGCACTTGGATGTTTGGATCGCCAAAATGTCCAAATCGCCATTTTTGCAACCTATTTTCTAGATGATTTTCTAAGCCATTTCTCAGCAGTGCATCTAAATTTCATGGGAGTGTGTTGAAAGTGTGTTTTGGATGGGATTAGAGCGGACTTAGAACTTGCACGTTTTGCAGCGATAATCAAACATTTTACAAAATGTCCAGTCATTTGAGGCTAGACCTGTTTTAAAAATTAATAAGTATCAAAAAGGTGCCCAAACTGACCAGATGACCACTGGCATGTCCCCCCCAATTCCCCATTGGTCACTGAACCTCTCCCACCCACCCACCCCCAACCTCAAAGATGTGAAAGAAACAGGACATGCCTCTTTCTATGACAGCCACAGATATTATGGCCATTCCTAGTAGAGCAGCAAGCAGGTAACTGGAGTAGCCTGCTAGTCAGTGTAATGGACCCCAGGGAAGAGGACCCAGGCCCATATCTCACCCTAACTAATACACTTGTGGTGGACGTATTTTACGAAAATGTGTCTTAAGCTGTTTTTTTACTTTGGATGACTAGCGAGATGGACGTAAACGGACTTTGACGTCCATTTTGATTAGGCCCCTCTGAGTGTTTTAGAATGGGTACAAGTGGATCGATTTTTTACTCCATCAAAAATTACAGAGACAAGGGGAGAATCAATGAAGTTAGAAGGAAATACTTTTAAAACCAATAGGAGGAAATATTTTTTTCACTCAGAGAATAGTTAAGCTCTGAAACGCATTGCCAGAGGATGTGGTAAGAATGGTTAACATAGCTGGCTTTAAAAAAGGTTTGGATGAAGTCCATAGTCTGCTATTGAGACAGACATGGGACAGACTGCTTGCCCTGGATTGGTAGCATGGAATGTTGCTACTATTTGGGTTTTTGCCAGGTAATTGTGGCCTCTATTGGCCACCATGAAGACAGAATACTGGGCTAGATGGAACCATTGGTCTGACCTAGTAAGGAGATTTTTATGTTCTTTTGTTCTGTGCCAGACTATGTCCAGGCTCTGACACTGAATATCTTGTTCTAATTGTGGTTCTCTTCGTCACTGGAGTATATGTGGAACCGAGCCCATGTTCAGCAGGGGCCTGCATAACATTTTTTTATGGTTGAGCCCTCTGATTACCATAGAACAATCCCCCCGCTGATCCCCCTTCCACATACCTAAAACAGCCCCCTTTCAGATTCTCTCTCTTCCTCCCTCCCCAGCACATATCAGAACTCCTCTCCCACCCTTCTGGTCCCAGTAGTCGTCCCCCCCCTAACCTACCCAGGATTCCTGGTGGTCCAGTGGAGACAATGGTAGTAGGGGCAAACCCCATCTGCTCATGCCCCTAGTGGCTGCTATAACAAAATGGCTGCCATGACCTCTTGCAGCAGCTAACAGTACTATCAAGGAAGGAAGCAAAAGAATTAGAACTAGGAAGCTGATGCTTTGAGCAAACTGGACAGTACTGTTTTACAAATATTTATCGGTTTTATATCCTGTATTATCCAATGATCTAAATGGGTTATGAAATGTGGGTTCTCAATCCAGTCATTAGGAAACAAGAAAGCCAGACAGGTTTTCAGGAAACCCACTATGAAAATGCATGAGATAGGCTTGCATTCACTGGATTTAGTACATGCAAATTTATTTTATGCATATTCACAGAGGGTATCCTGAAAATCTAAATGGCTTTCTTGTGCCCTGATTGACTTGGTGTTTCTCAAGCACTGGGTTGAGAACCACTGGTGTAGATAATAAAATTGAATGTTGCAACAAATAAGGAAAATCCAAAAGAAAAAGACTGAGGAATCGATGTTCTGGATGACAACATTTATTAAAAATGTATTAAAACAAAATAAAAACAGTCAATATAGCTAAATGCTGATATATGTAAAAAAATGCACGTGATACAAAATATACACATATGTAGAGCAAATGTGTAATAATACAAATCCAATAGAACTGTATGTAGATGGTGCGGACCCGATACGGTCTGTGTTTCGGCTACAAATAACCTTCCTCGGGGGTCCTACAGAAATATATATACTGTATATGTATGAGTAAATACATATAATGGTGTGCTAAAGTGATTGTGCACAGTTGTTAGGGCCAAATGTGACTAATTTGAAAAATATGCAAGTGTATAAATGAGAAAGGTGCTAAAAGGTGTAAGGTTCCGTGAAATTCAGAAGAGCAAAGATACTGTATGAGCAAAGTAAGAATGAAAATTTTTTTTAGAACAAAGTGAGAATGAAATTATTGGCGAAGGAACTAGTAAAGTCATTTTACACAAGTGTATATTTTTTACACATAGCAGCATTTAGCTATATTGACTGTTTTTAATTTGGTTTAATAAATTTTGTTAGCCAGAACATTGATTCAATAGTCTTTTTCTTATGGATTTTCCTATTTCCTCTGGAATTTTTGGGTGCTTTTTTTTTTGTTGTTGTTGTAACAAAGACGGATGACTGAAAGCACAGGTATCCCTTGACCCAATGAAAACTGGTAAATACTAAACAAGATGTGGCTATCAGCCTCTTTTACAAAGCCACGCTAGCGGCTGCCACGTGGCAACAGCCCCGAAGCCCTTTAAATCTCTATGGGATTTGGGGCTGTTAGCGCAGCGAAGCTGCTAGTGCGGCTTTGTAAAAAAGACCGTATGTCTTTTTTTTTGGGTATATATGTCATCCCAAACTTCTACACCGCTGTTTAAAATTTTTGGCAATGGAGAAAGGAAGGAAACTTTACCTGTAATTATTCAGTGAATTTGATGGGTTTCTTAAATTAATGGTCCCGTGTGTGTGTGTTTTGTTTTCATTATGCACAGTACGAAGAACGCTGAAGACTGGGTTAACGCCAGAGGAAGCCAGCGCATTGGGTCTGATTAGTACGTCTGAGATGCAAGTGTGAGATCCATGGTTGCAGCTAAGAACAGCAAACCCCTCAGCAGAAGGGCACAGACGACCTGCTTGCAAGTAGAAGTGTTCAGCTGGCCTCCTCTGCCCCCTGACACCCCATCCCATCTTAGTTTTAGTTTTACTGGAACAGGAAAAGCAAGTTTGAAAAAGCCTAAAATGAGAGCTGAAGAAAGACATAGTTACTAACAGTTCCAAGAAGCAAGAGGGTATGAGATTTTCCCAATGAAAATATGTTAGCTTCCTTTCTCATGATGAACCGATGTGGACAGGAGGAGACTCTTTCTGAGTTGTCATGTATTGTGTGAGCTGTGTTGATGTCAGCTTGCCTTGCGATCTGTTTTATTTTTGTAGCAATATGGGAAAAAGAATGGACATTTTTGTCAGTGCATGAAAAAGCCCTCAAAGAGGCCAAATGTTTCCTGGCGCATTATTTAAGGATCTTGAATAAATGAGTTCATAGGAAAGTCGCATTCAGTTAAGTAGCTTGACATCACAGACAGTATGCAAAATGATATGCCTCTCCCCATAAACTGACCAAAAAGGGATGCACAATTCAATCTTTTAATTCACGCATTACTATTTTTAAAAAAACTAACGACATTATAAGAAGAAGAGTATTTTTCCTTGAATTTCTATTCATCTGTTTTCATTGCCAGTGTGTTTATTATTTCAACTGTATTGCCTAGGAAAGCTAAGAGAGTGGTTTGAAAAGTTTGGTAAAAAAAAAAACCAAATTAAACAGCGTAGTCTTCATCGAGGGCTATACACTTTAGTCCAATGAGTTTCCAGTTTTTTTCATAAGCCATTTTTCCTTTGATATGAAAAAACTGGAAACTCGCTGGACTAAGGGCTCCTTTTACTATGCTGCGCTAGCGTTTTTAGCGCACGCAGAATTTTAGCGCATGCTAAACCCGCACTATGCGGCTAGAACTAACGCCAGCTCAATGCTGGCATTAGGGTCTAGCATGTGCGGCAATTCAGCGCACGCTAAAACCGCTATCGCAGCTTAGTAAAAGGAGCCCTAAGTGTATAGCCTTCGATGGAGACTATATTGTTTAACTTGCGTTTTTACCAAACTTTTCAAACCACTCTCCTATATTCAGATTTATGGTTTCTGTAAAGCTCAGTCTTGGGAGTAGCACTGTACATGGAATCTATTCAAAATCAAGCCATGGAACAGATGCATCGTATTAATTACTATCACAAATATTTATAGACATCTGTGTTGATTAGATATTCATCCAAACCATTTCCATTTTTTAAGGGAAGGTTCACTGCTAAATAAGAAGCATAGGAAAGGGGCCAGACATAAAATAGCAATGAAAAGCCTTACTACAGTGGACCCTCTGTGTTTTTGGGAGGGAAATAGTTTCCCCCTCCTAAGTTAACCCAAGAACTAAATCCTATGAGAAGAAGACAAAGGCATATCAATATTCAGCTGTCAGCAGTGCACATTATGCTCCTTGCCGATGGCATTATTCCCAGATATTCAAAGCCAGCTTCGAACAAAGGGCAGATATTTAAGTGACAAAGTGCTGACTCCACCCCCAGAGCACCCCCAAGATATCCAGCTCTGTGTTTGGTGCTAACCGCTATATTCAGTGGCATTTAACCAGTTAAATGCTGCTGAATATTAGCTGCTAGTCCCAACCAAGCAATTTAACCAGTCTGCGGTTGGCTAAATTGTTTTGATTATTGGGCAGTTTGAAACATTTTTTGGTGGGGGTGAGGCGGGGGGAGGGGGGGCTGAAATATGGTTTTATGGACATGCTGTATATTATCTGTATTTCATGTTTCTGCTTGAGTACCTTGTGTTTTGTAGGGACAGTGCTAGTTTCGGGTCACGAACCTGGCCAAGGTCACAGAAGTGCTCAACATTTGTACTGTGTATTTTTTTTTTTAACTAAAAGCCCCCTCCCCCCCCCCCCCGACTGCAGCATTTAAAATTAAATTCAATGTTCAGATGTACCCAGATATGAGCATTGAATATCTGGGTCCACTGTTCCTCTAAGCCAGGGGTATCAAAGTCCCTCCTCGAGGGCCACAATCCAGTCGGGTTTTCAGGATTTCCCCAATGAATATGCATGAGATCTATTTGCATGCACTGCTTTCATTGTATGCTAATAGATCTCATGCATATTCATTTGGGAAATCCTGAAAACCCGACTGGATTGCGGCCTTCGAGGAGGGACTTTGGCACCCCTGCTCTAAGCTGAGCATGAGTCATCCAAATGCATTACTGTCAGTAGGTGGTGCTGCAATATTGTGTTTTCAGGTGCTAGGGACAGGCAGATTCCCTGGAGTCTTGCAGAGCTTGCCTGTCCCTCACTCACTTCTGCAAATGGCTGGGAACAATGTCTGGGTCTAAGAAGACTTCTGACAGTTAGGGGACCAGTGATATTCAGCCTTTTGCTGTCTAATTTTATCTGGGTAGTTACCCTGTTAGTACCTTCATTCAAGATCTTTACCTGGACCACCTGGGCACACCCAGGAAGTACCAGGACATTCAGAAAGGATTTTCAGCAGTTTTATCCAGTAATGCCTCTGTAAATCTGGATATGATTCCATAAATGGGACTTATCCAAGTAGGAGCCACTCCTCATCCATTTCAAATCCGCTGAATATCAGGTCCCCCTCCCTTCTTCCCATTTCTTTTACATATATGCAGACAAAGGATTACCATATGGCTCCAGAAAAAGAAGATGGATTGAGACATCTGGGTTTTACTTCTATTGAAAGTAATGGAAGTAAAACCCGAATGTCTCAATTCGTCCTTTTTCTGGAGCCATATGGTAACCCTATGCACGCATTACACTTACAGTAGTCATTATGCATATAGAGTTTTGCCAAGTGACCTACTTTCTAGACGGGCACTTTTGACCTGCCCTGGCTTTCATCATGCACACCAGTGTAGCATGGCATTTTTAATCCCACATCTTCCAGTTGAAAACAATACTGCAGGCACAGTAATTCACTAGGAAGTTGAACCAGAAGAGCCAGGACCGGCCTAAAGTTTATTTTCATAAACCAGGTCACTTGGCAGTGTGTGTGAGTACTCTGAGGTATGAGTTAGATAGGGAAAGGTGTGCCAAAAGGGTGATGAGTCAAAACTGCATGAGATAATCGCATGCGGACAATGCCGGGCAGATAATTGTGCGCAAGACGTCAGCGCGCTGGATTAAAACACTATTTTAAAGCGCTCCGAGGGGGTGGTGGTGGGGAACCCCTCCACTTTACCTTAGAACTGTTGGTGCTCCTGTTGGGGTGGGGGAAGGACCCCCCCCCCTATTATAGAGGAAACTAATTTTTCCCTAAAAAAGAGGGGGAAAGGCTATTTCCTCTATAATGGGGGTTCCCCCCAACACCCTGCACAACACGAGCGCCAACAGGTCTAAATAAAGTGTGTGGGGGGGTTCCCCACCACACACCCTTGGAGCGCACTGACGTCCTGCGCGCAATTGTCTGCCCGGCATTGTCCACGCGCAATTGTTTCGTGCAGTTTAGTCTATGTACCGCCAAAAACATTAATGTCTTCCCATTTCCATTATTAAGTTCTGTTTTCAAACAAGGGGAAAACACATGCTTAAGAATTGGGTCAGATCACATACTTACCTTGGTCAGTTGCTAGCTCGTTTTGGTAAGGGCAAACTTCTGCATTTCAAGAAAACAAATACAATTGTAAAATTACACATAGTGATAAGCAGGCACAGAGATGATAAATGTGGAAACTGTGCATTATCTGTAATATTTGTTGTGCTCCTCTTTTAGAGCTAAAGACCATCAAATAGTACTACAGTTTTTTCAAGCTGAGTGCTAGTCACTAACTTTGTGCTCTATGACCGCAGGTCCCACTAATTTTGCTATGGGTTAACACATATAGATAAGTGATTTGGCCCATAGATATAACGGGGCTATGGCAGTTCCCACAGGCATTAACCAAAGAGAGTAATGCGTAACTTAGTGTGGGTTATTATGCTTTAGTGATTAGTCCTGTGTTGTTTTGACCAAGGGTTTTTTTTTTAACCATATACATTGTCTATGTCCCCTAATTAGAAAGAAGAATGAGAAAGTTTCATATTCTTTTTTTTTAATATCTTTATTCATTTTGAAGCCAAAAATAAGTGCAACATATTATACAATCATATTACACTATAATAGCACCTAAATTCAATCAAAATTGTAATCTATGACAAATATATATATCACCCCCCCCCCATCTTCATATTCAAAAAATTGCACTCAAATTAAAAACATTTTCCAACTCACCCACCCTGGACATGCATGATCAAGGGCAAAATCAACAATCACTCTTTGCAAAATTTTGGTTTTAAAAGTTTCATTTTCTTGATGAAGAAAGTTTCTATAAACTAGCTCTAATGAATAAGGGGATGTTTATCTGTTCATCGTTGCATACTTCAGGTGTACCGATGACCTAGGATGCAATGTGTGGTAAGGCACAGGATGTGCCTTACTGTTCCTATCCATTGGCTTTTTTGATTTTAAACATTTTGACACCACATTTGGGGTTGCTTCTAATGCAAGTCAGTTTTTGGCTCTAGGGATCCATGGATTTGAGTCCATCTTTACTTTGACTGCTTATTGCAGTACAAATTAGCCATCATAACAGCCTTATAAAACAATAACATGAACCAGTGCACCCCATTTTAACAGTGTTCATTGCCAGACGTAATTAAACATCTGCATTGATATGCATATGAGTGCTATCAAATACCTGCAGCCTTTCATCAGTCTAATTTCTTCTTTCGCTTATGTAAGTGCACAATGTGCAGGAATGCATTGTGATCCATGGCAGCACATCCCCAAGTTTATAACCTATTTCACTTTTATAATTTAGTTGTGACACTAAAATACTTACCACGCTATAAGTAACCAATGTAGAATATTCTAGAAGTCCAAAATTTAGGAAGACTACAAAAGGGAGCAATATGTGAACTATTGTGCAAGTAATCATTCAGCAGATTAAATATAATATTATGTATTAGACATGCTGGTAATATTTAAAGACTTTTAAATATTCTAGTCCTCTATTAATGAGCACTAGTTTAATAATGTACATCCAGTGACTTTTAAATTTTAGCAATTTAATAAGTATGTATTTTAAGTTGAGATTTTTAAGTATTGCACTATCGAAAGTAGAATTTTTCTGGAGAGGTTTAAGTAAAATATTGATAAGGAAACTGAGTTGTCATTTTGATACAGACTATCCATTGGCAAGAGAAATACAGTAGAGTGTAAGTCTGTTAAGAAGAAATCTTGATTATCCCAGAGAAGGATGATGGTAAGTTTGCAAAGCTAAGGTATCTTTGAAAGTGTTACACTGAGAATAGAGGTTTTCAGAGGAGGAAAAGGGAGACGAGTATTGGCATAGCCTGCCTGCTTGTTTTGAGGGCAGAGGTCAGGGAAGCCATATTGGCATTGGGGTAAGGGGTCATTCATCTGTGGCACCTGTAGCATTTGGAGGGAGATGCTGTCCTCCATGCTCCTCCCAAACTATGCCTGAAGAGAAGAGTGAGATGCAAGTGTCAAAACAATGACTGTTGAACTAAATGCACCACATCCAAAATGGAATGGCACCATTTTGTTAACTGGGAAGAAGCTGCTAGTTCACAGGTTTGGAAAATGCTTCTGGTGCTGCCATAGGGAGAAATAGGAAAGTGGTCAACAGAAGAAGAATACGTCCTCACCACTTTGGCAAACTGTGGGAGAAGGGGGTGGATACTAGACAAAGAAACTGTGAGACAATTACTGAGTAAAGAGGCTTGGATAGGGAAAATAAACATTGCAATTACAAAATCAGCATGCGAGAAGAGTGGGTATTTCTTCTTGTTAGACAATATTTGCACTAAATTGCAAAGGCTTGATTTGTGTGGCCTTTGTTCACAGGATATCTCAAGATATCACTCTAACTGATTCTCATTTCTGTTGTATTTGTTGGTTCTTTGGAACATAAAGAAATCCCATGAGCTGTGTCTCATGCGCAAAGTAGCAGATCTATTTTATATAGAAAGATGTACGAAGTAACTAGGTGTTTGGGGAAGTCCGTTGGACAGTGAAAATCTTATTGGAGCAAACAGGTTCTGCTGCTTCAACCATTTCTGTGCATAAAGTAGTGCATTTTCTGGGGAAATGGGTTGTTATAGAATGTCCACCCTACATGCAGAGGTTAATTCTATAACAGTGCCTCTATACATACTGTAGATGCCTGCGTTCCTTATAGCAGTGGTCTTCACTAATTATAAAGCTGGGGCCACTTTGGATCCAAAAGAGCTGAAGGAGGGCTGTGACACAGTTGACCAGCAATGACATCTATCCCTACCAGCCCAGCTTCAGACTTGTCACTGGGTATATCTTCAAGGAGGAGTACATTTCCAAATGCATTTCTTTGTCTATTAAGAAATGTCTTCTCCTTTAGACAAGCAGCACTTCCCGTATCCACTTCCCCCTTTCTGTCATGAGCTTGGTTAGAGAAACAGATAGTAGCAGAAAAAGAAAACAGATGATAGGAGCCGCCCCTGAGATCTCCAGAGGCCGCCACCGGCCCCCGTGTCTTGAATTGAGGAACACTGCTTTGTAGAATACTAGTGTAACCAGGTATATGTGTATGTCTGCTGTTAGGCACACAAGCACTTGTACCAGCCATAGAGCTCACACTTCAATGTAGAGATATATGCATAATTTATAGAGTTCTATAAGGTTAGGGATCTTCAGCTTGGAAAAGAGACGGCTGAGGGGAGATATGATTGAAGTCTGCAAAATCCTGAGTGGAGTAGAACAGGTACAAGTGGATCGATTTTTTTACTCCGTCAAAAATCACAAAGACTAAAGTGACATGTAAATGTTAGTGCCCGCTTTATAGAATGTCCTTTTGTGTGTACTTTTACCCGTGGCATGGGATTTCCCTGTGGCAGGGGAAGGTGTTCCAGAAAATGGGGGAAAATATCTGCACAAGTTAGGTGGTGTAAATATGTGGGATAATTTTCAAAACGAAAGGTACTTGCTTTCACTTTGAAAATTCTATGAAGTACATTAACGTGGGCAGTAAAGTTGTCAAATTGCCTCCTAAAAGAATAGTCTTTCCATATGCCCGGAAATAAATGGCAGAGTTTGAATGGCAGATGCTTTCTTTGGCTGTTTCTTAACTCGAGTGCAGAATCATTTCAGGAAAGATTAGGTGGCAGTAGGGGCACAGAGATACTGGATTGGTAGACCTCATCCTCTGCATTCCTTAAACAGTGAACAAGTATATATTTTGTTTTAGTTTTCCAGAATTTTGAAGCATATATTTCTTTTTCCCAATTTCAAAGTCGTTTGCCATTGTTTTATCTGGCAACTGGTATCCTGGGCCACAGCACTTGTCGTTACATATTCTTGAATTTTTGAAAATTATTGTGAGCACACCTTTTGCCCCACCCACAGTGCACACAGGAAGCATTGTTCCTTTAAAGAGTGGGATCAAGTGTTACTTTTTTCTGTTTAGTATAAAATGATTTTCAATGAGATTGAACTTTTAAATTATGAAATTAAATTAGAGCAGCTTCTTATATATTTTGAGGAAATTTGTTCATCGGAATACGTGAATGACATTCATATAAAATCGCCATAGATGTATATTTATCAAACATATCACACTTGTAAGAAACCAAAAGCATCTTGAGGTAAATGGGGAAGTAAACAGATCTTGTATATATTCATATTCTGTTTTAAATGCAGGATATTTATGAAACAACTCTTTAGTCAGGACTGCAGTGTTCTTGAATCTATCTGCAGAATTTGTGTTGCCAAAATTTGTGTAATTGGATTTAGAATAGAAGCTAGTTGCCAAGATATGTTTTCAGACATAAAGCACAATTAATCTGTTCTATTTTGCTTCTTGCAATAGGAAACATAGAAACATGATGGCAGATAAAGGCCAAATGGCCCATCTAGTCTGCCCATCCACAGTAACCATTATCTCTTTCTCTCTCCGATGAATACGCTAGGGCGTAATCACTAAAACCAGTAAGGTTTTACGGTTACTGCATGTTAACTACCAAACCTCCAAATGAACTATTAGTGTTTTCTCAGCATTTTGGGGAGGAATGCCACATGTTAAAGCAGAGAAAAAATTGCTATAATACATGAACTGGCAGATCATATGCAATGCAGTTAGCTAGACCTGTTATGGCATTAATTGCTGTGCATTGTGTGCTTTGTTGATATTACTTCCATGTTAATTGGAAAATGCAGCCTCTGCCCATTCCATGCCCCATAATTGCATTTTCCATGTTAGTTATTTAATGCAGGGATCAAGACCTATTCACAAATATTTTTATCCACATGTCCAGTTTGAGACCACCCTTTAGAAAACAGAGCTAATGGAGCTTCCAATCAGACTGTTTCAGGGGCAGTGTTTCCCAGATTGTATTGCAGAGTAGGTAACATGAAACCTCATTTTGTATGTGGGAGGGGTGAGTGGTAGGAAAGGTACTTTAAGCTGTTTTGTCAACAATTTGATGTCTGAGAATGCATGAATGTCTTAAAAAGAGGCCATTTTAAATCTAAAAATGGAGTTATGTTTGTCCAAGCATTCCCTCATTCTCACCCACTAAAGACAGATTATAACACTGTAACAGTTGAGGTCTTGTAATATAATAGAGTTATGTTACTTCAGTGGGTAAGAAAGTATTGCCACTGTAGGTCCTGCGTTATGAAAATACTGTTCCTTGTTGGAACTATAAAAGTTGACTTAAGATTGAAAAACAGGGTCTATTCTGCACTGACAAGAGAACATGAATATATGGGCAATTACGTATGTACTAAATAAGGGAAATGTATTCTATTTCTGAATGTAAAAGAAAATTTAATTTATTTTCTACATTGAAAATAGTATTAAAGCACAAATTCAGCAAATAATAATTTGGTCCAGTTTTGCTTTTATAATGTCTGCTGCACTTTTACTAAAACACTATCATGAAAATGCTTACGGTAGGTCACATTCTGTAGGCAAACTGTTAAAAAGAGCCATATGGTGCAACCTCTTTCAGTATGCTATCTGCGGTAAGCTGTACAAAGGTGTAAGTTTTCATCTTGGCACCAGGAAGAGAGCCTGAGTAAAGACTCAGCTCTCCATGGGTAATATGGTCAAGGATGGAATTCCCTGACCATGGTGCTGAATATTTAACCCCAATAATGGTAGAGTTAATTTGCAAAATGGTGAAGGAGGAATGCAATAGCTGCTACAGGTGGCAGGCGCAAGGATCCACAGACGTGGTGGTACACTGGAGTTCATGTACTTCCTTATGTTGTATCTCCATGTATGTGATGAGTGCTCTCAACAGCTCAAAGCTTTAGTCAAGTCACTTACCATTTCTAGCCTCTGGCTGCAATGGTGTTTTCAAAACTGCCAAGACCCTTGACAGAAGGGAGAGGTTTCTCTGCTGGTGAAACTGCCCGGTACTCTGAAGCATCCAGTAGAATTAACGAGGTATTATATGAATTTTTAATGCAATATAACCTGAAACAGTCAACCATCTGGAAATGAATTCTACACTTTCATCTTGGAATCAGTACATGAATATGAATTCACATTTCCATTGCCACTGTAAGAGGGGCCTCTGGACAACATTTTATAGTGCATATTTCATACAGAAGTAATGTTAAGTTGCATTTTATATATATAATTTTTTACAGTTTACAAATCTTTAAAATCTAAATAGGTTGTGTATATTTTTAATTTTGCTGCTACATTCTGGAAAGCAGCAAGGGTGTTCAAGCAACTTACCAATATATACTGACACCAGTTAAATTGATTCATTCTGATTTGAGATCTGGAGTCTTCTTTCCAAAAGCAATTATTAATAATTATCTGTAGATGTCACGCTTGTAGCACTAGTTGCATTTCTCCTTTGGTTTTGTTCTGTTTGGGGTGGAGGGTTAAGACCATCTTTGGAAATGTCGCTTTTTTCTTGTGGTCTGAGAATATGTAAAAAAAAAATTAAAAAATAAAATGTAAAGTAGGAAGGAATGCGTTTCTCAAAGGAAGGGCAAATACTGTACAATTGTGTAAATGTCACTTCTCATATGTTGCGTGTGTAGCATAGTGTAAAATAGCCTTCACGGCAGTGTTATTCTGTGAATTGTAATTTAAAGACAAGCCATGCATGGTCAAAGTTATTATCTACAGATAATTTGTGTTATTTGTGATTTGTTTTTCTTATACTTAGCTAAGAGAGTTTTTTTGATATTGTTTAGATTTCATGTCCATGACATTGGGTTTCTCTCAGTTTTACTTCATAATGAATTGCTTGGTGTTAACAAACTTACTACAACCAAACACGCCTACACTTTGTATTCAGACTGAGGGCACCTTGTCACCATGTTGAATATGATTTAGAGAAGTTTTCTTCTGTACTGTTCTTACGTTTCTCCCCCACCCTACCACTCCCATTTCTTCATCTCTGGCTCTTTCCCTTCCCCTGCTTCCTTGCACTGTGTAAACATATTTACCCTCTCTTTCTGTGCCATGCAGTTCAACATGGGAAACTGATTGCACTGTCCAAAATCTGTTGGCAATTATGAAGCTCACCTCTGCAGCACTATGTAAACACATCTCGCAATAAAGCCTTATAAAGCATTATCTGAGTCATTTGTGTCCTTCTTTGTGTTTACCACTTACTGAAATCCTGTAATTCATTGTACTTTCTATCTGATTTCCTTCCAACAACCTCCATATTCTCCCAGCAGTAGATGCAATTTTTCACTCAATGAATAGCTAAGCACTGGAACTCAGTGTTGGAGGATGTGGTTACAGTGGTTAGTATATCTGGGTTTTAAAAAGGTTTGACCACACCAAAGAGGAAGAAACAATTTGCACACGAGCATGGATAACAAACAGTGGAGCTACCCAATACAGTGGAACCTCGGGTTGCGAATAACGCGGTTTGCGAGTGTTTTGCAAGACGAGTAAAAAACTCAGCAAACTTTTGTCTCGCAAAACGAGCACTGCCCCGATAAACGAGCACTTATACCTGCAGGAAGTGCCGCTTCAGGGGGATTTCTCTTCTGTCCGCCAGCCAGCCTGCCATGCTGGGTACCTTCCACATGTTGGAGAGCTTCTATCTGAGCCTAAGCAGCCGAGTACTGTCCCACCTGCACGTTGCGTATGATCACGCACAATGTCAATCATCGACAACATGCGTGATCATACGCAACATGCAGGTGGGACAGCACTCAGCTGCATAGGCTCAGATAGAGGCTCTCCAACATGCGGAAGGCACCCGTAATGGAAGGCTGACTGGCGGACAGAAGAGGAATCCTCCTGAAGCGGCGCTGTATGGGCTCAGGGGTTGTTCAGCAGCTGGCAGACAGAAGAGACATCCCCCGGAAGCGGCACTGCGAGGTTCTCCAGCGGCTGGAGGATGGAGGAGGCATTTCCTAGAGACCCGACACCCGGCACCCGACAGGTACACACCCCTGGGCCACCCCTCACCACTTCCTCAGCACCTTTTAGGTTCTGGAACGAATTGTCAGCATTGCCATTATGGCCTATGGGGAAAGTTGCTTTGATATACGAGTACTTTGGATTACGAGCATGCTTCTGGAACTAATTATGCTCGTAAACCATGGTACCACTGTATGTCACAATGACAAAAGATAGTGTGCGCACTAAAGTCCTTGAAAAGATCTGTATTTCAACTGATGCTACTCAAATTCTATGCAGGAGTCAACACAGACCTTGTTTCGGTATCAGATAACTAATTTTCCTATACTAAAATGAAAACTAGGGCAATCAAGGCATAAAGTCAAAAACTGTACTAATTCAGAATGCAATCTGAATTGCTTTCACTTTGAATTAGTAGTTTTTTATTTTATGCCTTGATTGTACTACGTTTCCTTTTGACATAGGAACATATTTATTTGGACTCCTGATGCAGGCAGTGCTGTGGAAACATGGTCCTTGTCTAGTCCCACATAGAATTTGATTAGCATCAATTGAAATAAAGACCTTTTCAAGAACGGCATGCACATTATCTTTTGGTATTTGGACATATTGGCTATCTTCACTGTTTATTGTTCCTGTTCCTTAAAAATGGTTTGGACAAGTTCCTGGAGGAAACGTCCTTAGTTGGTTATTGAGACAGACATAGGGGAAGCCACTATTTGCCCCAGGATTGGTAGCATGAAATCTTGCTACTATTTGGGATTCTTCCAGGTACTTGTGACCTGGATTGACCATCATTGGAAGCAAGATACTGGGCTAGATGGATCATTGGAATGAACCAGCATGGCTATTCTTAGGACCTGTGAAATAAGGTGCCCTCTATCCTTTGTTACTTTCTTAACTGCCTATGGGCAACCACCAGGTGTCACCATTATGACATAAGTTGGCTCCTCTCCCCATGGCAGTAGGGTTGTCCATAAAAACCAACAGTTTGAGAAACTTTAATTGAAGCTTTTCCCATGAATATGTATGTGCTTGATCTCAAAATATATTTTGTATAATATTTTAGGCCTAGCCTGGGATTGCTCAAAGCCAATGAATATAATCACTACCAAAATCCATTTTTCCCTTTAAATCAGCAGATACTTTTGCACTAAACAGGTGATAATGCTATCATTATGCAATGGACATAGATTAAACATATAAATATTAGTAAATCTGACATTAAGATATATATGAAAGAATTTCTGGGTTACTTACAATGTCATACAGAAATCAAACATAAATTCATAGAACAGCTAATTGTGACTGTCACATGGTTGATTAGGCTTGTCTGGGCAAGCATGACATCAGCATCTGATCCGCCTGAGAAATGCTTGTGAGCACCCCAACCTTTACTCAAATATCAATTGGTTCTAGTCTAGGCATGTTCTGAGCTTGCTTGGGCAAGAATGGCTTGCTGCATCTAGTGCCAGCACCTATATAAACCCAATATTGGATAAGTGTAAGATCACTTTTATTCAAAGCAGTGTTTGAGTTTTGCTGTGGTACTGTGGTATGTTTTAAAGTTTCTAAATACAGTAGCATGTTTCATTAGTAAATGAGCATGATGACTAAAAGTGGAAAAACCTATAAAGCTAAAGATGATGTTCCTGGTTTACCAAGTTCACTATCTGAGAAATCTTTAAGACCAGTTACCAGAGCAGTGATTGAATTTTGGCTCATTGGACACTCATCTTTGATTACAGAGTCTAAGTTGCCTACCTGCAGACAGGTATTTTTTTTGCATCTCTGCCATGATCAGGAAAATATAAAAAAGAGCATTAAAAAAAAAAAATTGCCTACAGTGTTGTTGACACTGTCACTATATTTTGGCAAATGGCCCATATCAAGACAGGCAAAACTGTATGCTGGATATTATGGCTCTCTGGCATGAATAGAGTAGTCTTTCAAAAATTAAAAAAAGGATGTGAAAGTGATCCATGAGGAAAAATATTGGGACTCCAGATGCCATGAAAACTATAATGAATTTTTGACTGCTGTCAAATGAAGACAAGAAAGCTGACATACACTTCTACCTTTCCCAAAGAGGTAAAAGACAGGCAACCATGTCTGGACATGACAAGATATTTTCAACAAAAGCAGTGAAACAAACATTTAGACAGGAAAATGAAAAGCATAAGACTGAAAAAGAAAAGGCAAGATTGCTTAACGTTAAAGTATGTGACAGTAGTGAGATGGATATTGAAGCAGGAAGTACTGAAGAAAGTGACATGGAGGTTGATGACTTCATACCTAAAGAAAAGATCAAGGCAGCTGACTTCATAACAATTCAAATTCCACAGAAAATAATGCAGTGCGTTGAAATAGCTGCTTCAGTTGATAGACTGAAACTACCAGACAATCAGACCACTCTCATTGTCTCAGTGGTCATTAAGTCTGGCAATGGTGACCTCAGTGACAAACCACATACCACAGCAGACTGGCTAATAGATAAAAAATTACTGAAGGTGTTATTGCCACTGTATGAAAGAATCCTTCACGCTTCATTGCTCTTCACTCAGACAGTAAGTGATTAAAGATCATCTCGGAGAGTCTCACAAACGACTTTCTGTGTTTGTATCTGGCGCAGCAAAAAAGCAAAACAAGGAAGATCCAATGTTCCACAGGAAAAGCAATCCAAGCGATAAAAACAAAAACAAACTGTGGATGAGGATGTTCTAAAAGATGATTTATTTATCACTCTGCACAATAAAACAAATACAAATGCAAATACAATAGTCCACATATGTTAGTCCTACTGGTAGTAAATCTAACCTTGAATGCTGTGCAACAGTTTTTGGCTCCTGCACTTTGCTCAGAAGATTGAGTACAATTTCAGCAACTTAAAAATCTTTCAGTATTTGTGGATTAACAAATTTACATTTTTTTTCTCTCAAGACTCCTGAAGCAGGCCATTTTGGCCGAAACATGTACAGGTCGAGTCATTGGGTTTTTGAATGAATAAAGAGATTTGTGAAATAAATTGAGTCCACCATTCTTGATTGGACATCTCCACTTCTTGCTTTGCTATGTTGAACTTTTGGAGGTGTTTCTCCTGTTGTATACCTTGGTGCAGCTTCTAAGATCACATATGTGGCAACATCTATCCCTCCAAGCTCCGGTCACTCTCTTTAATCGATGTTGCAATAGCTACTACGTAGATTTCTCTCTACCCGCAGCTGCATTGATAGCTCCATCACCTTCACCATGTCTGGATCAGAGGGTGGAAATCTCTCCTCTGGGCTATGAGTTGCATCAAACCCTGGTAAGGCTGCATCATTGCCAGTACCGGTTCTAGAGGGTGTGTGGACTACAAACTTCTCAATGGAAGAAACGGGGAATGGAGAGGACACAGAAAAGGTAAGTCCTTATCTTCCCCTTTCTCTTTACCATTTTAAATCTTAGAATTCTTTCTTTATATGAGAAACAAAAGGAAAAATATTAGCAGAAGCATGAGCCTGTTTCAGCATGTCCGCTAGGCTGCACTTCCAACCTAAACAGAAGTCTTAAATGACCATTAATATGAAATGTTTTATGATTGAGCAAAACTGGAATTACATATTCTGCAAGCATCCTTTTTGTTGGTCCAATATATTAGGTTACTAAACTAAACTAAACCATATGGGGCTCATAATCGAAAGAGAAAAACATCCAAAAACCGGCCTAAGTCGGCACTTGGACAATCATCAATCAAAAACGTCCAAGTGCCGATAATATAATCGGGTTTTGGATGTATTTATAAATGACCTAGGCCTTCATAGTGCCGCTGAACGATCATAGCTAAATGGGGCGTGTCAGGAGGAGTGTCGAGGATGGGATTTGGGTGGGACGTGGGCAGGCTTAGACTTAGTCATACTGCATGTATAACCGAAAGTTATACAGCACAGGATCGACAGAACTTGGATGTTGTAACTTAGACCATTTAAAACATGGTTTAAGTCACAAAAACCCACCTAAAGTGACCAGATAAACACTGCAAACACATAATACAGACCCCCACACACTACCCTAGTGATCACCAACCCGCCTCCCACCCCATAAAAATATTAATCACAACTTGAAAATTGTGCCTCCAGAACATCATCACCTGGCAGCCTGGCATAGGAAAGCCTAGTTGTGCTGCACAGAGACGTTTTAAACCATCTTGGGGGTGGGTTAGGGACCCATGGAGAGGAGGACCCATGTAATCACTGCATTGATATTAAAACATGTGCACTCCCATATACACCCCCAAAACCCTTTTGTACTGGCATATAAGTGGCTCCTGTAGCCATAAGGGCTATTGGGGTGGTAGATAAATGGGTCTAGGGAATTCTGGAGTTGGTTTGGGGGCTTACCATGACCTATAAGGGAGCTGTAGTGAGATGAAGACATGGCACCCTTTTTGGGAAATTCACAGCAGTGCCCTGAAAGGTACCCCACTAATTAGGTGCCATGTCTGGGTGTTCAGTCCATCACTTTGCAGACCCCTCCCATGTCCAACATGGCTTATTCTAAGCATTTTTGACTTGGATGAAAAGTTGGATGAAAATGTGGTATAAAGATGGACGATTTAGCAACTTGGACGATCAGATCGGCAGGACGTATACTTAGATGATTTTCATAACAAAAAAAAAATTGGATGTATTTTTCAAAAATGTATCTTAAGCTGTTTTTTACTTTGGATGACTTGCGACTTAGACGAATACTGACTTAGACGTTCCTTTCGATTATGCCCCTCTAAGCTTATATACTGCATCTTCTCTACAGAGATAGAGCTCGGCACAGTTTACAAGAGTTTTAAAGAAAGGAAAATATAATAAGAATTAGTGATTATATAGAGAGCAGCGGAATTTACATTTTTAAAAACAGCCACGTTTTCATATGTTTTCGAAATAACTGGAAAGAGCCCAAGTTATGCAGCTGGACAGGAAAATTATTCCACAGCTCAGTTATTTTAAAGTAAAGAGATTTCCCTAATTTTCCAATATAGATAATGCCTTTTAATAAGGGGAAAGATAATTTAAGCTTTTGGATAGATCTAGTAATATCAGGACTCACAGAATTCCAGGATATAGGAATTAAAGGAGGAAGAGTATCATGCAAGATCTTAAATGTTAGGCAGGCACATTTAAAGTACCGTATTTTCTCGCATATAACGCGCGCGTTATACGTGGTTTTTACGTACCGCGCACACCCTTGCGCGTTATACGCGTGAGCGCGTTGTACAAAATTTTTTTTACATAGTTTCCCCCCCCGACGTCCTATTCACCCCCCCCCCCCGCAGGACCGCTCGCACCCCCACCCCGAAGGACCGCTCGCACGCACCCGCACCCGCACCCCCACCCTGAAGGACCGCTCGCACCCCCACAGCCTCCCGACCCCCCCCCCCCCCATCATGTAGAAGCTCCTACCGGTGTCCTGCTGCTTCCTCTTGGTGGTCCCAACACCCGACATGATCGGGGAAAGAGGGAGCTCAAGCCCTCTTGCCCCAACCAACCGCGGCACCCCCGACATGATCGGGGCAAGAGGGAGCTCAAGCCCTCTTGCCCCCCCCCCGACTCCCCGACACGATCGGGGCAAAAGGGAGCCTAAGCCCTCTTGCCCCGCCGACTCCCCAACTCCCTGACAATATCGGGCCAGGAGGGAGCCCAAGTCCTCCTGGCCCTGGCGACCCCCCCCGCTAGTTGTTCGGGCCAGGAGGGAGCCCAAACCCTCCTGGCCACGGCGACCCCCTACCCCCACCCCGCACTACATTACGGGCAGGAGGGATCCCAGGCCCTCCTGCCCTCGACGCAAACCCCCCTCCCCCCAATGACCGCCCCCCCAAGAACCTCTGACTGCCCCCCCAGCCGACCCGCGACCCCCCTGGCCGACCCCCACGACCCCCCCCACCCCCCTTCCCCATACCTTTGTGTAGTTGGCCGGACAGACGGGAGTCAAACTCGCCTGTCCGGCAGGCAGCCAACGACGGAATGAGGCTGGATTGGCCCATCCGTCCCAAAGCTCTGCCTACTGGTGGGGCCTAAGACGCCTGGGCCAATCAGAATAGGCCCGGGAGCCTTAGGTCCCACCTGGGGGCGGGGCCTGAGGCACATGGGCCCAACCCGACCATGTGCCCAAGGCCCCGCCCCCAGGAGGGACCTAAGGCTCCCGGGCCTATTCTGATTGGCCCAGGCGCCTTAGGCCCCACCAGTAGGCGGAGCTTTGGGACGGATGGGCCAATCCGGCCTCATTCCATCGTTGGCTGCCTGCCGGACAGACGGGTTTGGCTCCCGTCTGTCCGGCCAACTACACAAAGGTACAGGGAAGGGGGGTGGGGGTGTCGTGGGGGACGGCCAGGGGGGTCGTGGGTCGGCTGGGAGGGGTGGTCATTGGGGGAGGGGGGTTTGCGTCGAGGGCAGGAGGGCCTGGGATCCCTCCTGCCCGTAATGTAGTGCGGGGTGGGGGGAGGGGGTCGCCGTGGCCAGGAGGGTTTGGGCTCCCTCTTGGCCCGAACAACTAGCGGGGGGGTCGCCAGGGCCAGGAGGACTTGGGCTCCCTCCTGGCCTGATATTGTCGGGGAGTTGGGGAGTCGGCGGGGTAAGAAGGCTTGGGCTCCCTTTTGCCCGATGTGTCGGGGAGTCGGGGGGGGGCAAGAGGGCTTGAGCTCCCTCTTGCCCCAATCGTGTCGAGGGTGCCGCGGTTGGCTGGGGCAAGAGGGCTTGAGCTCCCTCTTGCCCCGATCGTGTCGGGGAGTCGGGACCGCCAAGAGGAAGCAGCAGGACACCGGTAGGAGCTTCTACATGATGGGGGGGGTCGGGAGGCTGTGGGGGTGCGAGCGGTCTTTCAGGGTGGGGGTGCGGGTGCGGGTGGGAGTGCGTGCGAGCGGTCCTTCGGGGTGGGGGTGCGGGTGCGTGCGAGCGGTCCTTCGGGGTGGGGGTGCGAGCGGTCCTGCGAGGTGGGGTGGTGAATCGGACGTCGGGGGGCATCAGGTTTTCAGGGTGGGGACAGGACTTCAAGGGGGAGAGGAGAGTCGGGGCGGGCGAAAGGAGAGTCGGGGCGGGTGAAAGGAGAGTCGGGCAGCGACGGGAGAGTTGGGCAGCATGCGCGGTATATGGGTGTGCGCGGTATATAAAAATTTATGTACATAAATTTGTGTTTTTCGCGCGCTATACCCGTGTGCGCGTTTTACACGGGTGTGCGATATCTATGTGAAAATACGGTAAACCCTAGAGATTACTGGAAGCCAGTGAAGTTTTAACAAAAGTGGGGAAACATGATCAAGTTTGCTTTTTGCAAAGATCAACTTAGCCTCAATATTGTGGATCTATTGAAGTCTTTGAAGACTTTTCTTGGTTAGACTTAAATAGACTGAATTACAATAATCCAACCTCGAAAGAATGATTGATTGTACAAGGACAGCAAAATGTTGTTGGTGGGATCTCACTTTCCTCAGCATATGGAGACTAAAGAAACATTTTTTTTTACCAGAGAATTAAGATGGTCATTAAATGAAAGTGTTGTCTATAATGACACCCAAAACTTTACTTGAGAATTCAATCTGCAGTGAAGATCTAGAAGGACAAATGTAGTTGATCTAGTTTTGGGCCAAGCCAAATTAGTTTTGTTTTGAACTCATTCAGCTTCATTTACATAGTAAGGGCCCAAGCTTAAAGTTTCATTATACATGCTATTATATTCTCAGAGAGGTTTGTGAAATTCGAATCTATCTCAAGAAGGACAAAGATGTCATCTGCATATGTATGTAATGTTTCAAAGGGAGATAGATGGAAAAGTTTTAAAGTAAACATATAGATGTTGAAAAGAATAGGGGACAGAGGTGATCCCTGTGGGACTCCGCATAACGGCTTCCAAGAAGATGCCAAGTTGCCATTCATATTAACAGTGCATGAGCAAGATTATAAGATTTTCAAGAACCAGTCTAAGACTGTAGAATCAATGCCTATCTCAGAAAGTTGGTAGATCAAGATATCGTGGTGAATGACGTCAAAGGCCGCAGATAGATCGAATTGTACTAGGATTGTGAACTTATTACGTGAATGTAGTTGCTGGACCTTTGAAATTAGTGAGACCAATAGAGATTCGGTACTGAAGTTGGGTCTGAAACCATATTGGCAAGATAGAAGAATGGAAAATCTCTCTAAGTATGATGAAAGCTGAGCAGATATGACAGACTCTATCATTTTGGTCAGGAGAGGAATATTCGCTATAGGTCGACAACTAGACAGTGAAGATGGGTCTAGATCAGCTTTTTTCAGTAGTGGGGTCAGAGCAATGTGACCCATCTCTGCAGAAAATAGACCTGATAGTAAGGCAGAATTTATAAGTCTGGTAAGAAATGAAATAGCACGGGTGGGAATTTTCTCATATAGGTATGAAGGAAACGGATCCAAGGCACATTTACAGGATCTTAGTTTGTGACACAATTTTGAAACCTGAGCCTCAGATACATACTCAAAGACTGTCCAGGTTCTGTCTACCTGGATAAGATTAGTGTCGCCGGTCACCAGAGAATTGTAAGAGACTAATGAAGGAAAAGAGTTTCTTATAGCATCAACCTTTTCATTAAAAATTTTTGCTCGATCGTCCGCTGCTGGAAAGGAAGGATGTATTGAGGAATCATTATTAGAAGTTAAAGTGTGCCAGATGTTAAACAGAGTACTGCTTTGATTATTGGATCTGATGATTATATCACCGTAAAAATTTTTCCTAGCTTTTTTAAAATGTTCTATTATAGAACCTAATACTGTGCCTCCAGGACTGTCTATCCGCAGGAGATTTAGATTTTTTTCCATTTACACTCCAAAACTTGCCATTTCTATTTCAGTTCTCTAAGATAAGGAAGATACCAGGGGGCCTTATTGGAGTAGGAAACAGTCTTAGTAGATAGAGGAGCAAGAGAGCAATAAGTAATCTCAGAAAGGTTTACCCAATTATGCCAGTTGACTTCTGAGGCATCAGGCTTAGGACAGAAAGTGAGCTTATTAAGAAATTGGGACCAGAACTGTTCACTCTCAATTTTCTTGTGGAAGGTAATAGATTTTGAGGCACGGGATTGAACCCCAAAGTGAGATATTAACACAGGAAGACAGAAGGCACCTAAAAAGTGGTCAGACCAAGGGACTTGTTCCCAATGAACATCTTTGACTAAAGTATTATAATCAGAAAGTCAAGAAAACTAATGATATCAAGAGAGTGCCCCTTTTCATGGGTTGGAGAGGTCTTAAGAGATGGGAAACCCAGAGAGCTGAGAAATCTGCTGAATACAGTCATGTCTTTGCTAGTGTTATCATCTAGATGGAGATTGATATTGCCAATAATCAGTAATCATGTAGGAACGCGATTGTTATGATCTCAAAAACAAGTTCAGAGGATTTGTTCTGGGGAATTGGAGGATGATATAATAACAAAATACCCAATGTGTGACGATGGAGCTCATCGTTGACAGTAGCTAGCATATATTCTAATGATGTATCACTACCCTTTTCAAGAAGCTGTACATCGAAAAATGATTTATAGAGAAGTGCCAGTCCGCCTCCTTTCTGGCAATTTCTGGAGGAGAAAAGGCCTTGGTAACCATGGGAACAGAGCTCTTTTTGTGGAAATAAATCGTCTTTTCCATTCATTCCAATATTCAGTAATGCACAAGAATCCAGGATCAAAATCCCCTAGTAAAACATTTAATACTTGAGTCTTGTTGCATGCTGATCTAACATTGCAATATAATATTGGGACTGGATTGAGAGAGTCAGAGGCAAGACTGGACAAGTTGGTAGTTGGTACAGGCTTTAGAGAAGCGTAATTAACAACCCGAGGGGATTTTTTTGGAAGAATAGTTTCTGGTGCGCACCAGTACACCGAGTGAGATGTAAATGTCAGCTAGTGTGGAATCAGCTGGCGAGCTTGGCACCAAGCTTTTAAAAAAGCTTGACGCTGCATGCAAGAGACAGGACGGAGCAGGCTCCCACACTGAGGTGATATGTAAAAGTCGGCTAGTGTGGAGTCAGCTGGAGAGCTTGGCACCACGCTTTTAAAAAAGGTTGCCAAATACTGAAAAACTGTCCCTTCATTTGTTAGTCTAAACAAAATTATAAGTGGTTGCAGTTGAAGCAAGCCATTCAGAAAGAGTTCCCTGATTGGCAAAATCTAAAAAATCAGTATAGCTTGCCATTCCTATGCTTCCAGACAGATTTCTTAGGACATCAGGCCACCCAGTGGTATAAATTAATATCTGGTTATATGAATAAACCAAAATCTAGTCTAGAGACATTTGGAGCATTGAGATAAAGCAGCAGATTTCTGCGTCTCAGTGGTCACGAATTTGGACTTGGAGGATGAGATGTACAGCGTCAGCATCTATGAGACAAACTTAGTTTTTTTTGTTACATATATGAATGTGGTTCTCGTGGATGACAGTAAATAACACAGGACCAAACCAGTAGAGATGATGGAGGAGAGGCTTTAGACTCAATTGTCTAGAAACTACTTTTATAACAGTATGGCAGCAATCTATGCTACACTTTTAGGGCCAAATTCTATAAATAGTGCCAAGCAGCGCCTGCAAAGTAGGTGCTGCTCGATACAGTTGCCAATCAAAAGAACGTACCATTTATAGAATGGACTAAGATGTTGCTAGGCACCCTAGATATAGGTGCTGCTCTATTAGGCTAGCTTTTCACTCGCCTAATTTGATGGCGCCTATGTCAGATACTTAACGAAGCATAAGTCAACCACGCCTATTCTCTTCCCATAACCAAGCCTACTTTTAAACATAGGCGTCATTAGGCATCCTTAGGTAAGGGAGGGCGCCTCCACTTAGGCATTGCTAGGCATCCTAAGTGTTTGGCACTGAACTCTTAAATTGATTAATACATTTTTTTCATTGGCTGAAAACCAGTGTGGTCAATTGCCACACTGATTAATCCAATTACAAAATAAAAATTGGGTGCAGATCCCAAACTTAGGCATTGTTAGACGGCTGCAATTAGGGCACCTAGCAAAAGGGAAAGGGAAGGGATTGGGACTTGTATACTATCTTTTTTTTGTAGTTTTATAACCACACTCAATGCGGTTTACATACAGGTACTTCAAGCATTTTCCCTATCTGTCCTGGTGGGCTCACAGTCTATCTAATGTACCTGGGGCAGTGGAGGATTAATGGACTTGCCAAGGGCCATAAGGAGCAGCACAGGGTTTCAACCCACAACCTCAGGGTGCTGAGGCGGTAGCTCTAACCACTACACCACACTCTCTTCCGAGGCACTGTTTATACATAGAATTCCTCAGCTAGTGCTGACTTTTTTAACTGCCACACCAAAAGAAGTTTACTTGTGATATAATTTGGATAATAATTTTCACTGTATGGTAAATGGTAGTTAACATTTTACTGCTATTTTGTACCTTCTTCATATTGACATTCTGCTCTAATTTGGAGCAGTCTGCCAATTGGTATAAGAATTTAACCTGATTGTCATTCTGCCATCCAATGAAAATTTATTTATTCCAGATTTTTTTTTATAACTTATAATGGAACTAGATATTGATTCTTTACAAGTATGTGACATCCTGAGAATAACCAGTGAGCTTTTTTTTAATCTGCTTTGAACTTGTAACATAATAATGAAATACAAATGCCAGAATTAGAATTAAATAATTAGATGTGGATTTAACTCATACATCTAACCTTCAAATTACATAAAACAGAGCACTCATATTTGGCAGTCCAAGTGCCAGGTCAACTGCACTGAAAAAGTCTATAACCAAGGCCCTCAAACCTATGAGGCCTGAATCTGAGGCCCCTGTACCTGGGAAGTCCAAGCAATGGAGAATTAAGCGAGCTGCCATTTCCTGAAATGAAAGTTAATAGGTAACATTATTTTCCAGAGCATTCGTCCTCCTTTTCACAAACAAAATAACTTTTTTCCCCCTTTGAAATTACATAAATAAATCCTCTAAATTCCAGAGTCATCTCAACCGCATTGGGACTCAAAGAAATGATGGAAACTCATTCTTATAAATAGAAAGGTCCTCATATTCAAAGCCAAAGGTCCGTAAGGCATTAGCTGCAATATGTTGGTATTCAACAACATAAATGGGGAGAATATTCTACAAAGTACAAGCATTTTACAAAATGCTAAAACTTGTGTGTATGTACTGAGCCTTTTCTCCCTTGAAAAGAGGAGACTGAGAGGGGACATGATCGAAACATTCAAGGTACTGAAGGGAATAGACTTAGTAGATAAAGACAGGTTGTTCACCCTCTACAAGGTAGGGAGAACGAGAGGGCACGCTCTAAAGTTGAAAGGGGATAGATTACGTACAAATGTAAGGAAGTTCTTCTTCACCCACAGAGTGGTAGAAAACTAGAGCGCTCTTCCGGAGGCTGTTATAGGGGAAAACACACTCAAGGGTTTCAAGACAAAGTTAGACACATTCCTGCTGAACCAGAACGTACGCAGGTATGGCTGGTCTCAGTTAGGGCACTGATCTTTGACCTAGGGGCCGCCGTGGGAGTGGACTGCTGGGCACGATGGACCACTGGTCTGACCCAGCAGCGGCAATTCTTATGTTCTTACATAAATATTTACAATTACCAGCATAAACACAGGTATGCATATATGTCAAATTCCCACCTAAGTGCTATTCCGTAAATACAAACATGTCCTGCATAGTGTACAAGGGCCGCTGAAAGGTTCTCAGACCAGCCAAGAAGAGAATGATGTGGAGCCATGAAATTTATAAGTTATTCCACACTTTCCTTGACACTTTTCATTTCAATGAAGCAAATGTATCTAGTAAATGGGCATAGGTATAGGGAAACCAAGCCATTGTGACATCACCGATGAGGCTGGCTCTTAGGCATTGGTGGAATGAGGCATTATGACATCATAATACAAGGGGCCGTTGAAAAGTTCTCAGCCCAACAAAGAAGAAAATGAAGTGAAGTCATGAAACCTACAAGTTATTCCACACTTTTCTTGACACTTTTCATTTAATTTCATATCATTGAAACAAAAAGTGTCAAGAAAAGTGTGGAATAACTTGTAGGTTTCATAGCTCCACATCATTCTCTATTTGATTGGGCCCCTAGTATATTTTCAAGGGAGCATACACATGAGTGTGGTCTGGGCCATACTCACACTTGTGAATTTATAATACATAACACTATAACCCGCATGTCTACAGTTACTCCAGCTCTATACAAGTAGCTTGTATAAGTGCTCACATTTATATGCTAGCGCCATTAATACCCAGTTACATTTACATGCTATTATAGAAACTAGCCACTACTTTCTTTTCTAGAACAGGCTCCTATCAGGTGCCCTTTGGGTGCATAATTGTCCTTTATATGGATAGTGCTGCTCAATATCCTCATAGACTGACTCTGTACTATCCAGACAGGTCCGGGGTAGTGTGTAGGTGCAGCAAGGATAGAAAGACAGCTTAACTGGAGAGTGATGATATTCAGGCCGCTCTGCAAATATGAGCTATGCCAGCAAAAAAAAGCTGTACTAACTTTATTCAGATAGTTATCCAGAGAGCTCTCTAAATTAGAGAATGACACGGGGACAA
Source organism: Geotrypetes seraphini (assembly GCF_902459505.1). Lineage (NCBI taxonomy): Eukaryota > Metazoa > Chordata > Amphibia > Gymnophiona > Dermophiidae > Geotrypetes > Geotrypetes seraphini. Next base: position 372,665,259 of record NC_047085.1, read on the forward strand.
TTTGGTCCCCATCCCCACAGGAACTCAATTGCCCTTTCCTGCCTTTTCTCGCTGTCGCTGTGCCTCCCCTATTCCTGTAAGCTCTGCCTTAACTGCACAAGCCTCAAACACTTATGATTTTAAAGTGTTTGAGACTTGTGCAGATGACAATGGAGCTTGCAGGAATGAGGCAGGGACAGGAAAAGAACTTGGGTGGACAGGACGGAAAAACGAGTTATCGCAGGGATGGGGAAAAATTTGTCCCCATGTCATTCTATTCTCTAAATATTGCCACTTTCTTTGGACATTCAGCACTTCTTGCAATATGGACAGAGACACGGAATACTGGGATTATTGTTAAACATCAATCATAGTGTTTATTTATTAACTGAAAGTATATTCTGCTCTTTGATGAGTGCTTTCCACATGGCACCTGGCAACCTGTATTTATGATTAGGAGGAGAGGTACAAGAAGTGAGGTGAAAGAGGCAGGTGGTTCTAAGCCGCAGGTAGGTAACATCTGCTAGAGAAAGCAGCAACATTCTAGGGGTCACATGGGGCTACTCAAGGTTCATGAACGCTTAAAACAGCTGTTTAGCATTCCAGCTGCACTGGGATAAGAGAACACTGGAAAGATGTGCTTGGCTAGAAATGCAATCATGCCTTTATGCAATAGTCGTTGAAAGCAAATATATAAAACTAGTATAAATATTGGCCAGACACTTTACTTATGTACTGTATATGTAGTTCTACATCTGAAAACTTGAGTTCCAGATGTGTACGGAGACTAAGCTGACAATTTTTTTAAATGTGGTATTTTCTCCAGGTTAAGAACATAAGAATTGCCATACTTAGGGTTACCATATGGCTCCAGAAAAAGGAGGGCGGATTGAGACATCCGAGTTTTACTTCCCCTGAAAGCAATGGAAGTAAAACCCGGATATCTCAATCTGTCCTCCTTTTTCTGGAGCCATATGGTAACCCTAGCCATACTGGTTCAGACCGAAGGTCCATCAAGCCCAGTATCATAGAAACATAGAAAAATGACGGCAGAAAAGGGCCAAAGCCCTCAAGTCTGCCCACTCTAGTGACCCTTCACCTTGAATTTGTTCACCACCCCACCCCCTGCCTTTACATCATTAGAGATCCCACGTGAATATCCCATTTATTTTTAAAATCCTGCTTCCAACAGTGGCCAATCCAGGTCCCAAGGACGCTCTTGCACCTGTTATCATTTTTCCAACACTACTATGAAAAAAAAAACAAAGTATGGACGCGTGGAAAGCAATTCCATAAAGGGGCGCCTAGCTGGAGCTTCTTCTGTAAAGGAAGGTAAGCACTTTAGCCTGGATTCTATAAATGGCACCTAGCAGCGCCAAAATTGTAGGCACCGCTGAGCATGGTTTTTAAACAACTACTAGCCATCGCTTATAGAATCCCACCTAGTGGTGCCTGGTTGTGCTTAGGCATCGCTAGGTGTCCTAGGAGATAGGCACTGGTATAGAGAATGACACGGGGACAAATTTTTCCCTGTCCCTGCAGGAACTCAATTTCTCCATCCCGTTCCTGCAAGTTTTGTCATTGTCCCTGCCCCTGCCCCATTCCTGTAAGCTCTGACTTAACCACACAGGCCTTGAACACTTATGATTTTAAAGTGTTTGAGGCTTGTGCAGATGAGGACAGAGCTTGCAGGAATGGGGCAAGGACAGGAAAAGAACTCGCCGGGATGGAATGGAAAAATGAGTTCCCGTGGGACGGGAAAAAATTTGTTCCCATGTCATTCTCTACACTGGTGTATTAGTCCAGCTTTTACTTGGCCTAATTTTCCAGTGCCTAACTCAGACACCTTTAACCATGCCTACTTTTCAGACAGAAGGTGTTAGGCATTGCTAGGCGTCCTAAGAGTTCGGCAACAAACTCTTGTTAATTTTTTTTTTTCTTTTTTGATTGGCTGAAAACTGACATGATCAATTACCACATCAATTAAGCTAATTTTAAAAAAGTTGTATGCAGATTCCGAAGTTAGGCGTTTTCAGGATATCCACAGTGAATATGTATAAACTTGATTTGCATACACTGCCTCCATTATATGCAAATTTCTTTCATGCATATTCATTGTGGATATCCTGAAACCTGACTGGCAAGGGGGTACTCCAGGACCGAGTTGAGAAACATTGGTGTAGGGGAGTCATGTGGGCAACAGCTTAAAAAGTTTCTTGGAGTGTCCCCACAATAACTCAGATGTCCAGCTACACATTTTTGCAAAGACTATGAATAGATTCATGGTGGTTCACTTCGGAAATACATTAAAATAGCCTCTCCTGATACATATGCAAGGGCCATTTACATAGGGGCCCTTTTATTAAAGCTTAGATCATGCTAACAGACATTAAAGTGCATTAAGTGCCATGTGGCCCACAGGTATAAAATTGGTTAATGTGCACTGATGTCATTAGTAAACACTTGGGGGCTCATAATCGAAAGAGAAAAACGTCCAAAAACGGCCTTAGTCGGCACTTGGACGATCGTCAGTCAAAAATGTCCAAGTGCCGATAATAAAACCGGGTTTTGGACGTATTTATAAATGACCTAGGCCTTCATAGTGCCGCTGAACGACCATAGCTAAATGGGGCATGTCAGGAGGAGTGTCGAGGGCGGGAGTTGGGCAGGATGTGGGCAGGCTTAGACTTAGTCATACTGCATGTATAACTGAAAATTATACAGCACAGGATCGACGGAACTTGGACGTTGTGACTTAGACCATTTAAAACATGGTCTAAGTCACAAAAACCCATCTAAAGTCACCAGATAAGCACTGCAAACACATCATACAGTCTCCCACACACTACCTCAGTAATCACTGACCCCCCCCCCCACCCCCATAAAAATATTAATCACAACTTGAAAATTGTGCCTCCAGAATATCATCACCTGGCAGCCTGGCATAGGAAAGCCTAGTCGTGTTGCACAGAGGCGTCTTAAGCTATCTATCTTGGGAGTGGGTTAGGGACCCATAGAGAGGAGGACCCATGCCCATAAGCCCCTGTAATCACTGCATTGATATTGAAACATGTGCACTCCCCTATACACCTCCAAAACCCTTTTCAACTGGCATATAAGTGGTTCCTGCAGCCATAAGGGCTATTGGGGTGGTAGATAAGTGGGTCTAGGGGATTCTAGAGGTGGTTTGGGTGGCTCACCATGAGCTATAAGGGAGCTGTAGTGGCACCCTTTTTGTGAAGTTCACAGCAGTGCCCTGTAAGGTACCCCACTATTTAGGTGCCATATTTAGGTGTTCAGTCCATCACTTTGCAGACTCCTCCCACGTCCAACAGGGCTTGTTCTAGGCGTTTTTGACTTGGACGAAAAGTTGGATGAAAATGTAGTATAAAGATGGACGATTAGCAGCTTGGATTAGCAGCAGATCAGTAAGAGGTATAGTTAGATGATTTTCGAAACAGAAAAAAATTTGGACATATTTTTCGAAAATGTGTCCTACACTGTTTTTTACTTTGGATGAAAACGGACTTAGATGTTCCTTTCGATTATGCTCCTCCACATTGTTTAACAAATTTCAAATAATTATTCAAGTACTGTAAATTATTAAATCACAATCACATACACACTCGAGTGTTGAAAATATCTCTGATTATTTTTCCAGTATTGTGTATATGGGATCTTCAGACTGCTGCTAGAGTAGCATAACTTCATGTGGCTGCAATCCTCATTGAGCCCATTTTGCTATAGTCAGTTTATAATGAGCTTTTACACTACTTTGCCATTTCATACATTTTATAAACTTCAGTTTATAAATCAAACTTAGCTTGCATTGTAGATTTCCTAATGGAACTGGCCAATCGGAATCTTAGGCCTTTCCCAGTGCATCCCAGAATGTATTGGGAGATGGGCCTAAGATTCAGGTTGGCCCAGGTGCCTAAGGCCCCTCCTACAGGAGGGGTCTTAAGCGACTAGGCCAATCAGACCCTTAGGTCTCTCCCTGATGCATAACAAGATGTACTAGGAAGGGGCAGGCCCGCCATTCCAGTGAAGGCGGGCCAGCAGACCAGATGCAGGTAGGAACCATCCGTTCGGCCAACTAAATCAGGTTAGGAGGGGTCTGGTATGGGTTTGGGGGGTCCTGGTGGAGGTGAACTTCGGGTGAGGGTGTTGGCAGGATGGACTGGACATTCCTCTTGCTGGCGAAGATTGCTGGGGGTTCAGGAATGTCAGCAGGAGAGTTTGGGCATCACTCCTGCTGGAGAACTTTCGGGGGGGGGGGTTTGCGGGTGTCGGCAGGAGGGACTGGACATCCCTTCTGCTGGCGAAGATTGCTGGGGGTTCAGGAATGTCAGCAGGAGAGATTGAGCATCCCTTCTGCCGGCGAAGAATGCAGGAGGGGGGGTTTGGAGTGTCAGCAGGAGAGATTGGGCATCTCTCCTGCTGTGATCATTCAGAGGGGAGGGATCACAGCAGGTTTGGGCAGGAGGGACTGGGCATCCCTCCTGCTGCAATAGTTACGGGGGCAGAGGGACAACTTGCCTGGGCTGCTGAGCTGATCACGGCAGCCGTGATCAGCTCAGCAACCTGATCCAGAACTTATACTTGTTTTGACTTGGTCTAAGTCAAAACATGTAAGTTCCATCCAGGCAACCTGTCAAACTTTTTGATTACGGCTGCCGGACAACTAAGTGTAGGTCAGCCCACATACCGCCTACCTCCCACCTTACCCACTCCTCCAAAAATACCCCTTTTCACTCTGGGTGCACAGAGGCCGTGAAAAAGCCTAAGCTGGTTTTAGATTCTTCTAAAACCTTGTTCGATTATCGGTACTTGGACAACCTGTCTTTTTGATCGTCCAATTGCCGATTTAGGTGGGTTTATAGACTTTTTAAAAATTATTATTATGTACCTCTTAGGTTTTTCCAAATGGCATTTGACTAAAAAAGAAAGAGGGGGGAATTGAAAACTTAAAATATTTGCCAATCACCAAATAAATTATTCACATATTTGTCCTTAGAGCCTACAAATGTTCAAAAGTATGTATCTGATTAGCTATAGGTGCTGGTGTATAGGGAGTCCTTTTGTTATGCTGCTGTATGCACTAATGCATGTTTACCACAGCAAAAAGGGCTTTACTGTGGGGTGCGCTCAGGAATCCCATGATAATTTTGTGATCCACATGCACTTTCCTCACACTAAATGATACTTTTCATTTTTTTAGTGTTTGGGGCGGGTTGGGAGACAGAGAGTAAGCATGTTCTGTGCTAATCATTTACTCCAGCTACACTGCCATGCTATAACCAATTAGTGTGTGATTAGCACCTGAGCCCTTAGTTCCTACAAAATAGGTGCAGTAGGAGCTCAGGTGCTAATGGCCATGTGCTATTGGGAAAATGAGCACATGGTCATTAACTCAAAAAATAGAAAAAGCGGCCATTTTACCCATGTAGAAAAATGGCCTTTGTGCATGAGAATGACCTGCTTAAGGATGCCTTTTATTTATTTAAAATTTCTTATATACCACAAATCTACTTTTACTGCAGTTTGGTAAAAAGGCCCCTAAGTAGGGTTTTTTTTAATAGTAGGAGATGGAAAATGGATACATTTTGAATGGATAACTCAGTATCTATCCAAAATTTATCCATTCATGAAAAAGAGTGGCCCGGAGTGCTCAGGGAGTGGAGTCAAATTTATCATTATAGCTGTGTAGCGTCTGTAACAGGGTGGGCAACCATGGTCTTCAAGGGCCGCAACTCATTTGAGTTTATAGGATTTCCACAATGAATACACATGAGATCAATTTGCATGCACTGCCTTCATTATGTGCAAATAGATCTTATGCATATTCATTGGGGAAGTCCTGAAAACCCAAATGGATTGCGGCCCTTGAGGATCAAGGTTACCCACTTCTGGTCTATCTGGATAAATTTCTTGGTGTCTTAGGATCACACAGATGACAGTCCTAATGTGAAATGGATATTGTAATTCTGTGTATGTTGGATGTTCCATACTTTTGAAGAAACAACTGTAATTGCAGAACTCTGCTGTCAGGCTGATTTATTCTTTGCACAGGTTTGCACTCCTTATTTTCTTGAACTACATTGGTTACTCATTGAAACATAGAAATATGATGGCAGATAAAGGCCAAATGGCCCATCCGCAGTAACCATTATCTCTTTCTCTTTCTGAGAGATCCCATGTGCCTATCCCAGGCCCTCTTGAATTTAGACAGTCTCTGTTTCCGGGAGACTATTCCACGCATCTACCACCCTTTCTGTACAAAAATATTTCCTCAGATTACTCTGGAGCCTATCACCTCTTAACTTCATCCTATGCCCTCTCATTGCAGAGTTTCCTTTCAAATGAAAGAGACTCGACTCATGCACATTTACATTACGTAGGTATTTAAATATCTCTCTCATATCTCTCCTCTCCCGCCTTTCCTCCAAAGTATACAGATTGAGATCTTTAAGTCTGTTCCCATACGCCTTAAGATGAAGACCACACACCAGAGTACATTTGTATTTCAGTCTTTAAATTATTCTATGGATTGTTACCTTTATATATGATGGAATTTTTTCTTTTGCTGAATGGTGGTTCCCATTACAACAGATAAACATCAAAAGTGGAGCGGGTATACAATTTGTCACAGTTTATTATAAATTCACTGTACATACATTTAATAAATGTTTTAAATATGTAAAAAAAACCTGGGTTGGCTATAAGATATCTCACAAATATTTCAAAATTAATTTTAGAAATCTTTAATGAAGGTGGAAAGCCCTCATACACCCCTTCTCTATTCACAATAAGACAGCAAATGCTGATCTATTCAATGGGTTTGTCTTATCAATCATCGGTCTACCACCCCCTCCATATTATAACTTGAGTATGCAAAAATTGTAAATCTACAAAGAATTAGAACAAGAACTTAGCTTGTAAGCTTGTAACCAGATCAATAGATTTCTGATCTCTGATCTCAACAGGGCTCAAATCGCCCTGAGCTTCTTCAGGAGATCAGGGAATAAAAAAATTTGCATAAAGCCATGTCCACAATACATACTTCACAAGACAGAAAATCACTCTTCACATTTCCTCAACAGCACGGGCATTGCAGTCTTCCAAGTCTCAGTGCATTGGGGGACCCTGTCCCTCCCCCCCAAAATGTTTTTTTACAAATTTAAAATATCTATTAAATGTATTTACAACAAATTTATAACAATCTGTGAAAAATTGTATATGCACTCCACTTTTGATGTTTATGTTTTGATGACAGTCTGGTGGAGTAGTTTGTCTTTTTTTGTGGTTCCCATTACAACACCAGGAATCAGTTTTTACTTAGACTCTCTTTTACTAAGGTGCGCTAACCGATTAGCGCACGCTAATCGATTTAGTGTGCGCTAAACTCTAATGTGTGCATGTTAGTCTATGGATGCATTAGCGTTTAGCACGTGCTAATTCGATTTGCGTATGCTAATCGGTTAGCACACCTTAGTAAAAGAGGGGGTTAGTCTCCCTTCATTACATAATGTCAAATCTAGGAAAGCATTAACATCTTTTATATTTTATCAGGTGGTCCTTAATTGGAACTCTCTTCCCTTTAAGATTAGAACAATTTGTGAATACTCCATTTTTAGGGGATCATTGGAGACTTTCGTATTTCAGAAATATGTTACGTGTATGAATCTTGGCAATGCCTAGTTTATTTGAAATTGTTGAACTTTTTTTTTTATTGTCTTGAGTATTTGGTTTGTAATTTCCTGGGATGTTAACCCAGACATCTTGACATTAACCGCATCAAACTGATGAAGTATATGTGGGTTATAAATCCTCTTTGTAATGTAATGTTTAAGTTTAGGCTGCAATTAAAGTGGTCCTGCCTAAACAGATTGGGCTGCCAAATGTCAAACATAAAGATACAGTACGAGCAGCTTTGGGATGAGGTAATTTGATTCATGGTTATTGTTAAAAGGTGTAATATTGTCAGAAATGAGCATTTACAGTAATCTTAGATATAATAGGGGTTTGCACAGAAAAGGATAAAGGAAGCACATTTTTGATTCGTAAAATATGTTTGGTAGCAAGAAAGTGTATTTTACTATTGTGAACAGCCTCCCACATATTGGAAATGGAGGCATCAATTACATCACCTTCTTATTTTGGAGGTGAAGGAAGCTTGGGAGTCATCCAAAAAGTAAAAAGAATTTTTGATGATTTGGAGTTGTTATATATAAAACATGACTTCCAAAAAAATGACATCATCTTAAATACATTATGATTAGGATGGAGCAGTGTTCTTGATACCTGGTGATGACTTTTATGAACTCTGTTCTTTTGGAGAAAAGCCGTTGGGAGCAGGGCAGGATTAATTCTTCGAGGGTCCCTAGGCACACAAGTACACTGGGCCCCCCTGACCCTGCCCTGCCTCCGCCCCGCCCCCATTTATCTCTTTTCTTATTTCTTTATTTCCACTTGTATTTCTATTTTTTTTTTTTAAATTCAAAACAAAGATCAGCATACCAGTGCACAGTTTTTCTTCTCTGCAACCCCCCAAACATCTCTGAATAAATCTCCCTGCTCATCAACCGGAAACGGAAATGAATAGCTGGTTAGTGAGTGAACTCACCTGGACTCCACGCTGACGAGGAGCAACTTAACATGCCACCCCACTGAGCGCTCTCTGTATCGAAGTGCAGGAAAATTGTCTCCAAGGTGTCCCTGCTGTGAATGCACAAGCTGTGAGAAGGAGAGCGACTGAGCGCTAGCTATATGGAAGAGAAGGATTGCGGAGGAGAGTGCCCTGTGTCCGGTGGACTGTGGTGGATTCTACCATGACGGAGCGAAAGGGTTATTGCCGTGAAGTTGCCAGATGTTTGCAACAAAATAATATTCGCTATAAATGGCATTACCCATTTGGAATCTCTTTTACGTTGGGAAATAAACATTATAAAGTAACTTCAGTTTTAGAGGCCCAACAACTACTTATACAGGCCAAACTTTGGGCCAATGAGGGAGAAAAACAACAATCAAAACAAACACAGCCTCTATCAGCAGGATGGTCAAACCAGAAATGGCATAGAATTGATCAAAAAAGCGATTACAGAGACAAGTAGAATAAGAATATTAGTACAAACAAAGAGAGGAATTGATAACAGCCATGACAAAAATTTGTTAGATTTAAAGGAGAGCTGAAATGGGGTAGACAATTAATAAAGCTGTGGAGAATTCGGGATAGGGTTAACCCTCTCCGACCCTGATATCTGGAAGTGGACCTGGAGGTTGGATCTGTCTCTAGTGCTAGGGGACGGGTAGGATTTGGTTGGGTTAGGATGAGGGGTTTGAGGGTCAAATGGGTGGTAGGATGTGTGCAAAGAGAGGTATGTATGAGTTATGAATTGTGGAAAGATATGCATGGGTTTGATGAGCAATTGGGAAAATATATGTTATGGAGTGTATTTATGGCAATTTTATGTTTATCAAATGATTGAAAGAGTTTTTATGTCCCTTAATGTTCGGGGACTAAATTCTCAGCGTAAACAACAATTTTACTTTCAGGAGGCTGGCAGAGTTAAGATGGCAATTGGTTTTCTACAAGAAATGTATTTATTACCAGCCCATGAAAGATTTTTTTCACCATGCTCACTATAAAGAAATGTATTTTTTGTCTAACAAATTGAAATCTAAAACTAATGGAGTTGCTACTGTATTTGCTAATTATGTATCTGTAGATGTTAAAGAGGTGGTCCGTGATAAAGAAGGTCGATTTCTGCTCTTAAAAATATCTATAGGGAGGTCAATTATATACTTTGTTAAATCTTTATGTTCCCAATGCGAATTAAGGTGCCTTTTATAATAAAGTAAGGGATATATATTGACACAATATGCAGAAGGGAAAATTTTAGTAGGAGGCGATTTCAATCTTACCCTAAATGTGGATAATTCTAAAATTGGCGTGAATTATGGTAAAGCTGAGCGGCACCAATTACGTTTATTTATGGAATCATGGGATCTCATTGATTTATGGAGACATCAACACACTACAGAGATTGACTATACTTTCTATTCTGATGTTCATTTTTCATATTCTAGAATCAATCTCTGGCTAGTGGGGAAAGATCTGATGGAGGCTGTTAGCTCTTCTTCCTTAGAAATTAGGATATGGTCCGATCATGCTCCAATCTGTTTTAATCTATTGATACAATCTGCCCAATTGGGTAGAAAATATTGGAAACTAGATGATAGTCTCCTGCTAGACCCTGCACATGTGCAACAACTAGGTAAGGATCTAGGAGAATATTTACAAATTAATGATACAGGAGACAATTCTCCAGAAACCCTTTGGAAATGTCTAAAAGTGGTTATGCGGGGTACAATTATTGGTTTGGGGGCACATGTTCGGAGGGTACTTATGCTTAAGGTTGAGGATTTGTGAGACCAGATTTATACATTAGAATGGAATCGTAAGGGTGGGATCTTATTGGTTTGGGGGCACATGTTCGGAGGGTACTTATGCTTAAGGTTGAGGATTTGTGAGACCAGATTTATACATTAGAATGGAATCGTAAGGGTGGGATCTTACCCCCTGAAAAAGAAGCAAAATTACAACAACTTAAGTTAGATCTTCAGGCGTTAGACTTGGAGATAATTAGTGTTCTCACCTACTTACCCAGGACATTAACTCTGAACTTTCTCCAGTCATATATAAAAGTGTTCAAATGCATTGTAAAGCAGTAATACTATCTGAAATACTGTATAAGTATAACCAAGTTTATAACGCCTCTCAACTGCCTCACTCTATGTCAACCAACTGTAACCCATATGTATGGATAAACAACCAAATCTGTAACTCCTCTAGTATGTTCTACTTCATGTATGTTAACTTGTAACGAAACAACAAGGCAAGCAGTCCACCAAAGAACCTAACATGAAACAAAAGATTGGCAGAAAATAAGGAGATTCAAATCAGAACCATGCCCGATGCATTTTGCCAAACAAGGCTAGTCAATGCTAACAGAAAACCATGTCTTTCATATACATGGAGCACAGATACACCCTCACCCAGTATGGAATAAGTAATCACAAACTAAAAATAGAAATATGTAGATAGTTAAACTGAACCGCCAAGAAGCCAAACTGCATATAGTGAAACACCACAGAAACAATGACACATAGCCCCATAATACTCTGCAAAATACAGATGTAAATTTGAAGAAACTGACAAACAATTACCACTTTACATATTAACAAATAGAAATAAAACAAAAATTGAAAATATGAATATACCATTTTTTTATACTTTTGTATTTTTTTTTATTTTGATCTTTTGTGCACATTTTAAGCTGTAATCCACTGAGAATTGTTTAGATTGTGAGGAATTTAAATATGTATCAATCAATCAATAATTAATTAAGCAAAGCCACTTACACATACAGATTGCAGATTTTAAATAGTTGCATGCCTGGGGAGCTGATTAAGGAGCCTTCCTCCAAAAATCAAACTTTACACAAGCTGAGAGAAGTAAAGCCTGATTCTTTCTCCCCAGGCTTCCCTCTAAAGATCAAAACAAAAAGTTTGCCGAGATTTATGTGTAACTCAAAGCAGGTGGAAATGCCGATGGGGCCCTTAAATTTATGATCTTAAATTTAGGAATGCAATTCATTTTGTCTAGAATTAGTGCCCAAGGGCCTATTTGCCAAAAGACATTAAAAATGAGTTGTTTTATATTCATAAACACTGTTAGTAAACAAGAACCTTTGAGATTAATGGAGCCTGTTTAATGACAAGCACGTTTTGCTAAATAGGCCCCGTGTGCTCATAATGCAATGTTGCTTTTGTAAATTGCCATGAGTATCTGTAAACCATGTGGTCCTCAAATCTAAGGTAATCATTAAATAAAATCTGTGATAAAGTAAGGGAGTTACTAGCAGGGGGGAAAGGAAGGCAGTGCTGGTTATTGTTCTTCAACCACTGCTGCTGAGCCAGTGAGATGCAGCCTTTTCTTCTAGTTCATGATGCTAAATCCTGGGCCGTTGGTTGTTTAACTAAGAGGAGCCCATTCTGTGTTGTGATGTTAGAGAGTGGACAATTGAATAGAGAGCAGAAAAGTTTTGAGTATTAGTAATATGTTTAGAGTAATAAGCTTTTTTTGCCCTTTGACTAGAGTGTTTGTACTGAGCGGCTTTTTCCCAGTAGAGATTAAGATCACAGAAAGAGCAGTGTCGACTCCAGCGGCGTTCTAGAGAGCATAGTTGCCTACGGAGAAGGGCTAATGCTTTGGAGAACCATGGCTTTCTTTTAGATCTTGGCCCAGCGAGATGCTGTTTTCTAGGTGCTAATGTGTCTATGAGCTTCTGAATGGAGGTATCCCAGAGTGAGCAATGATTCTGTAATTCAAGGTTAGAGAAATCATCTAGGTGGAGATCAAACGTTCTTGTAATAGATGAAGTGGTATAGTTTCTTGTGGTATAGGAATGAAGGGGTTGATGTAAAATTGTATCCTGTATTTGTAGATTTGGTGAGATTAGGAAATGGTCAGTAAAAGGGAGAGTTCAAGTTTGTAGACTGGTGAATAGCGAAGTTAAGGGGAAGGGAACAAGAATCTTATCAATAGTGTGACCGGCTGTGTGAGTAGGATTGGAGATAAGTTGGGTAAGAGAGATTTCTGATATGAAGGATAAGATTTCCGATGTACTGTATGTAGGTTGTTGGGTTGGTGAATTACCGCCAACCTCCCCTCCCCCTTTTTTGGGGGGTTTTCACGACAGTGCCTTTGGAATATATAGCCATTCGGGCAAGCTTGAGAGAGGTAAGCTTCTTCTCCTTTAGTTAATCAGATCTTTGTAAGGCAGAGGATGTGAAAACTATGATGTAGGATAAGATCATGTATAAAGGTGGTGCTTATTTCTGACAGAACAAATATTCTGAACTACTAGGTTTGGTTTTGTTTGTGATGGAGATGGGCGGATTGGGAGAGGTGGGGAGGGGCGAGGGGGATGGTCATTAGGCATCTAGGCCTAACAGTAGATGAGAGAGAACTGCGAGGTAAGGGGGGGTGATGGGATGGGATTGGGGAATCCATGATATAGAAAGGAGGGTGAAAAAAATTTATGTTATGGATTGAAGTGTGATAAGAGGTCCTAGTAAAGTATGGAAATAACAGAAGAGTGAAGATGGTCGGTAGAAATATCATTTTAAGAGTGGGGGAAAATTTAGTCAGCACTCAAAGGAAGCGTACGAAGGAGCACATTAAGGAGCAGGAAATTCTCCTTAAGCATGCACCTTCATCATTCACCTTTGTAGTGTGCGTTGCAGAAGGCAAGAAATTTAAATTGTTTTCTACTGGAGCCATTTCTGGTGGGCGGAGTCATTGGTACCGCCACTTCTCGGTGATGATCTTCAAGAGGAAGGCAATGAATGACCATAATCCCATCTCATCGTTCTTTCTTCAGGAATGGTCTCATTTAACTGAATCAGCACACTTGAAATCCAGTTGTATATCTACTGTCCAATTTAGCTCTTACATCTTATAGAGTAGGGGTCCCCAAAGTCTCTCCTTGAGGGCCGAATCCAGTCAGGTTTTCAGGATTTCCCCAATGAATATGCATTGAAAGCAGTGCATGCACATAGATCTCGTGCATATTCATTGGGGAAATCCTGAAAACCCGACTGGATTCGGCCCTCAAGGAGGGACTTTGGGGACCCCTGTTACAGAAGAACTTAGCAAGTAAAATTAATAACTACTAGACAAGTGTGAAACTGCTGAGAAGACTGAATGGACCATCCAGGTCTTTATCTTCCATCATTTATTATGATCACTACTACCAAGGTAGGCACCCACCCAGACATTCTCCATTCATGAGCACTAGATCCCCTTCCCTCGTGGGTTCCTTCAACATTTGTCTGAGCAGAGCACTTTGAAGGGCATCCACAATCTCTTTGCTTCTCTCCAAGTTTCAAGTTTATTTAAAATTTCTCCAGTTCTGCAGTCGGGATATCCCAGTTCACATCAGGACTTTTGGATGTGTTCTTTTTGAAAATGTTTAAAAAAGATGCATATCTGAAAAATGGCCATTTTTGAAAAAACAAGATAGACATTTTGCAGTTTTGAAAATTGGTATGTTTGGTATTGGATTTTTATGCGTCTGTCACAAAACATCCAAACTTGGATTTGGACATCATGTCAAAAATGGTCCTCTATATTGCACCAGATCAGCACAAAAACCTAAGGGAAAAACTAGAAAAGAAACTTTAAAGAACCAAATTATATATATTGTTTAGCATAAATATTAGAAAAGAAGTAAATGCAAATACCTATCTGATAAATCCTGCTTGAACTAAAGTGAAGAATATTTTGTTTCTATGTGATGTGTTATTAGCAATCACCGCAAGACAACATTTTCAATTACTGCCCCTACTATCTGGAATTCTTTGCCATTATATATTAGAGAGGAAAAAAAATCAAGATAATTTCAAAGGAGCATTAAAATGTTTCCTATTTAAAGACACTTTTAAACACTGATCTTCCTTTCTCCTTCCTCTCCTCTTATTTTCCTATTGTACTTTCCATTGATGTATCTTTTCTTGTCTTTCTTGTAGTTTTTCCCTTTTTCCTCTCGTTTGTTTGTTATGTCTATCTATTTGTTTGTATGTCTTGTTCAAATTTTTGTCTTCCACCATTTTTATTAATATTGTATATCGCATAGAATCTAGGATAGGCGATCAATCAATTTTTTAAATAAAATTTAAAAACTTGGAAAACTTGTTGCAATTAGAAATCTATTTTATAGGGAGAAATAGAATAATTTGAGAAATCTTGATATTTGAAGGTGATACAAAAACAATATATGTTATGTTAATTAGGTTTTCTATTCTGCCTTTACCTATTTAGTTCAAGGTCGGATTACATTACAGAAGTTTGGGTCAGTTACCCAGGATGTTACAATGCATAGTTTAGTTTGACATGGATATTTAATAGAGTTGTATAGGTAGATCAGTACAATCATTAATTACATTACATTATCATTTGTATACCGTATTACTTTCCAGTTCTATGCGGCTTACAACTTGAAGAAGCTGCGACATTCTCAGGAATTACAATTCAAAATTGTTCAATAAGAATCAAATAGATGCATTTTCAGGAGCTTTCTGAAATGTTTATAGGACACTGCACTAACTATTAACTGGCTTAATTATTTATCTAACTGCTGCCTGAAAAGAAGATAATCTGTTAAAGTATATTTTGTATCGACAGTCCTTGACAGAAGTAAAAGACAAAGAATGTCAAAATTTGTTGAGAACGTTTTGGGATGGCCAGTACAAAATGTTCTATGATATAGTCAGCTGTAAGACCAAACACCACCTTGTAACATAACAACCCAAATTTGGAAATGACCCTGGTCTCAATTGGCAGCCAATGTAACCTACGATAGAAAGGAGTGACATGGTCTGACTTTTTCAGGTTAAAAATTAACCTTATTGCTATGTTCTGGACCAGTCACATTCTATGGAGATTTCTTTGGAGACCTGCATAGTAGACAATACTGCAGTAGTCGAGCGAACTAAGAATCAAAGACTACATCAGGAGTCTAAAGGAGGAAGAATCAAAATAAGATTTCATAGTGCATAACTTCCAAAGTATATAAAAGCATTTCCGAACCAGATGATTAGTATGTTCTTTCATCGATAGGTCTTTGTCTATAATAATCCCTATCATCTTAATCGTAGGGTTTAGTTGGTAAGAAGTTTCAATTACCTTTTTACATGGGATAGCAAAAAATAATTTTGTCTTGTCTTTATTGAGTTTTAGTTTGAATTCCTGCATCCAGCGTTCGAAAACAAATAGTACAGTTGTAATATAGTGGATGGAACAGGTTTGCTCAGTTGTGGTTCTAAAATAAATTTTTGCTTTTGTTTTCCCAATTTTTTTTATTGGAACAGGAATTACCACAGTTATGTCATTGGCATAACTGTAATACTTAACATTCAGATTAGCCATTCTGGAACCAAGGGAACTCAAATAAACATTAAAAAGCAGTGGGGAAAGAGGAGAACCCTGTGGTACGCCACACCAGTTACTCCATTCTCCAGTTATGTTATGGTTACAAATATATGATCAAGGTAATTTCATCAGCATATGTGAAAATGATGTCAACTGCATACATAGAAAGTTGATGATCTCAAATATATGTTTTAACCATTCTGAAATCCAACAAATACAAAATCAATTGACACTTCTCTCATAAGATATTTATTTTAGTACTTACATACTGCTTAGAGCCTAAGTGGTATACATTCAAGTACTCAAGTATTTCTTCCTATCTGTCCTAGTGGGCTCACAATCTGACTAATGTACCTGGGGCAATGGAGTGTTACGTAACTTGCCCAGAGTCACCAGGAGCAGTGCTGGGGTTGAACCTGCAACTTCAGGGTGCTGAGGCTGCAGCTCTAAACACTAGGCCACTCCTTATGTTAGATAAGTATCAAGTATACAGTCTAAAGATGCATATTCTCTTATGCAACGGTGAACTTCTGAAACTGAGATTGGATCTCATATTCTATCAACAGGGGCCCCTAGTTCAGCTCCCTTTGGAGAAGAAAGTAAAGCCAGCTGAGACCTGATCATAATTGAATCTCGAATACTGTCAACTGTCCTATAGAAATGAATGAACTAGACTCCTGCTTGACTTGAGATAAGAGCTGACAACCATTCCAGTCATCTGTAGTGGAGGCAGGAGAAGATTTTGTCTTCTGACTGCTCCCTCTCAAAAGTTTTGAAACCATGTGGCTTTTCGTGGCTTTGTAGAACATAAATCATATTAGACTCCACAACGCAGCCACTACTGTAGTTCCCTTTCTCTCTGCAGTTGAATAGCTCATAAAATCTTCCCCATCCTCAACATAATGCTAGAGAGAAAGAGATAATAGTTACTGTGAATGGGCAGACTAGATAGGCCATTTGGCCTTTATCTGCCGTCATGTTTCTGTTTCTAAGTAATGAAAAACAACATTAAATATATTCATCTAGTATTTGGGCTCTCTCATAACATAAACATTGAACTATGCTTGTCTTCCCTTTCACTACGGTCCCTGAAACGTACTTTTTACATTAGTTACTTTATGAGATACATCCTTGTGCAGGGGATAGGCAGGGTTATTTTATGCACAGTGGGATATATAAATCACAGTATCACAGTACTGCTAACTGAATTATATTCATTTCATATGCCAGTTCTGACTAAATAAAGGCTTCCTGCCATCAGATACAGCTGTATCGTACATGCCTACAGCAAGTTAACCTACTCAGTACAATATATCACTGAGACTGACTGGGATTCATTAACACACACTGCGCAGTCCTCATTTAACTCTTATTCAAACAAGCTTTAAATACATTCCATTCCAGGAGACAGGGAGAAAACTGCTGTCTCACAGGTGGACAATGCTGAGTCAGGACTTGGGAGACCTGCAGAAGAGGGAATGGCCTTCTAGCTCCTGGTCAAGAAGAAGAAAGTTGTTATATGGGCCAGCATCATAGTAAACTGCTAGATTTTTTTCACCAAATATAGAGAGGAAATGGGGCGGTAGAAGAATTGATCATGAAATTATATGTGAAGTGAGAGTCCTCAGTATTCACAACTCACAGGTGGAGACAACCCCTAAACTGGAGATGGCATTTAGTAAACCCAACAGGGTATTTACTGTGAAACATCCCAGGATCTCTCTGAAACGTGAATTAATGTGTAGAAGCACTCCTAATCAATAATGGTGCCTAAAACACTCAGATGTGAGTAAATTAAAGTAAGTGAGATTCAAAATTCTTCCACCTATACAATCCTATACTGAATATGGTTATTCAGTGTTCAATATCAAATAGTCATGCAATTTTTAGTTGTGTAAATATGACCAAAATCATCAAAAATAGCTAGAAAATTTCAAAGCAGAAGTATAGTACTAATCTTGAACGATATATCGGAGAAAAAGGCAGAAAAAGACAAAAGGGTTTCTTTCACTAAGGGTGATAAGCACGCAGGAAAACACTTACCACAAAACAATGTGTTTTCCATGTATTAATCCCTGGATCCTATATATAGTATAGCACTCAAATCTGCTCACTCAAAATTGCACACAAACCTGAAATCCACGCACAAATAAATTAGTTAATGAGCAATTTAACACTCCCCCTCTTTCACCCCCCCCCCAAAAGGAGGGAAATGAGGAAAATTCCCAGACATCACAATTCTGTTCTGCTCTGTAACAAACATAGGAAATAACATTATAACATCCAAACTTGTGCAACCAGCACTAATTATGTATAGAGCTCGTAGCTACTTGCATGACCTGCTATCAAGTTGAGACTTAAATCAGACTGTATGGTCATGAAGATATACCTATATTTGTCCTCTCAACTCCTCTGAGAGATAGAAAATTCTCCAAAGCCTAAGGCAGAAGGTAGGCAAAGCTCATACACAGGGCGGGGCTTCAGGACTACGAGACACATCTACAAGAAAAAGATTACCAAGAGCCTAATCTTTCTTTTTAGTGCAATGTGTCTTGTGGTCCTGAATGCTAGGGATGTACCAAAGCAGTCTCCAGAGTTTAGGGCAGGTCCGCTGAGCCTGCCTTCAAAATAGAGGACCCAAAAGTGATGTATTTCCTGGCTGTTACATCCACCCTATACACCTTGGTAAAGGTATGAAGGTAGACCATGTAGCCATTCTACAAACCTCCTCAGGTGAGCTAACCCTAGTCTCTGCCCAAGAGGCAGCAATCCCTCTAGTGGAGTGTGCTTTCAACACAGTCGGTGGCTGTTTATTGCATACAGAGAAAATGGCCATTTTAATCCATCTGGAAATCAAGGCTTTTGACGCTGGCCTCCCTTTCATGACATGACTGATCAGAACAAAAAGGTGGTCCAATAGGCAAAACTTATTGGTAACTGTGAAGTACTGAAGAAGCACTCACTTGATATCCAGCAAATGCAACATTCTATATTTTTTCTTAGACCTTATAGGGAGAAAAACGGGCAAATGGACTTCCAGATTGATGTGGAAGGCCAAGACTACTTTTGGTAAGAAAGATGAAGCTGTGCATAGGGAGAGCCCAGCTTTCGTAATCCTAAGGAATGGCTCCCTGCAAGAAAGAGCTTTTAACATGGAAACCCATCTCGCAGACATAATTGCTACCAGGAACACTGTCTTGACTGTAAGATCCAAAAGGACAGCCTCATATAAAGCAGTATTGAGCCCTTGCAACTGGATGTCTGGAGGGCACAATTGCAGAGCCCCTTTAATGAATCAGGCAACATCAGAGTGAGAGGCCAAGGAGTGAGTCTCTTTCTCCCTGAGCTTGGAAACAAGAAAGTTCTGTTACCTGCACTTTCAGAGAACCTACTGACAGCCCCTTCTGAAGTCCCTCCTGCAAAAAAATCCAGGACTACCAAAATATGAGTTCACCAGAGCTCTATATCCTTCGCCGCATGCCAGTGCTGAAAGGACTTCCAGGCCTATGCATAGACTGCCACCATGGATGGCTTCCTAGCTCTGAGTAACATGTTCTGGATTCTCAATAGGAACTTGTCCCTGGGTGAAAAGATCCGCTTGGACCAAAAGTCTGAGGCCTTTGTCCCTCTGGAGATGGATTAGTTTTGCATAAATGGTCTGTGAGGCCAATCAGGTGCCCCTAGGACTACCAAGCTGGAATGGATCACAATCCTGCAAATGACTCAACCATGCATAGATCATGGGGAAAGGAATACAAGAGCTTGTTCTCTGGCCTTGAGGTATCAAGGTGTTAACCACCGAAGTCATCAGATCCATCTGTAGAGGCCCCCATTGCCGAACTATGGCATAGAACGCCCTTAAGAGTGACCATTCCCCTGGGTTGAGAGTCTGCCAACTGAGAATGTCGGCCTGCCCATTTTTCATTCCTGCTACATGCATAGCCTAGAAAGCCTGCAAGTAAGCTTCTGCCCACCAGGAGTTAAGCTTCTAGGCAAAATGGGGTGCTTCTGGTCCATCCTTGCTTGTTGATATGTTAACGCTATCGCATTGTCCAAAAAGACTCTACCATGTCTTCCAGAGACATCTCAAGCGCCTGAAGCACTAGATGGATGGCTTTGAGTTCCAGGCGATTTATGGACCACTTCTGTTGACCAGAGTCCAATGCCCCTGAACTGGATATCCCATCACAATGATCCCCCAACCATAAGGCTGGCATTGGTAGTTAATATCTCCCAGGAGGAGGAGATGCAAAGAGGCATACCCCTGGAAAGGGCTGCTGACCACAGGCATGCAGGCTGCTCTTCACTGTAGATAGCCAGGGGAGCGGCTGTTGTAGTGAGTCTGACTGAGGAGACTAGTGAGAGAGAACCTTGGAGAGGTCTAATGTGCATTCTGGCCCAAGGAACCACCTCTATAGTTATCGCCATCAACCCCAAGACCTGCAGATAATGTCATGCTGTGGAAGATGGCCTCTGGAGCAGCTCCAAAAATAGCTTCTGAAGCTTCAGTCTGCATGGCTCTGAAAGAAACACTTGGCCCAAGGCCGTGTCAGACAAGACTTCTAATACTGAGTTGGTTCTAGCTGACTCTTCTTGAAGGTGACTATGCAGCCCAAGTCCTGGAGGAGTTGTACCACTCTCAAAACTGCTGGTTTGCTTTCCACCGTGGATGGAGCTCTGATGAGCCAGTCATCCAAATATGAGTGCGCCTGAATCCCAGCTTTGTGCAGATGCACTGCTACCACTACCATCACCTTGGTAAAGGTGAGGTGCCATGGTCAGGTCAAAGGGGAGCATCGAGAACTTAAAACGCAGCTCAAGACTTTGAAAAGGCTGGGAAAATGGAAAGGTGAAGATAGGCCACCATCACATAGATGGAGACAAGAAATTCCTCTGGCACTACTACCGCTATGACCAACCAAATGGTCTCCATGCAGAAGTGCGGTATCTTCAGGGTCACATTGACCAACTTGAGGTTTAGAATCAGTCTGCAGTCATCTGAGACTTTCTTTGGTATGATGAAGTATATGGAATAACCACCTGGACCAAAGAGCCAGAAGACTTTTCACTGTAGCCGAAACTTTGAAGACTCTCTCTGGCCAATTGGCCAGAGATGTTAGAAAGTGGTCTAGGAGGGGAACATAGAACTCGATTTTGTACCCCTCCTGGATTACGTCTAAAACCCAGTGGATTGGGTCAATATGAAACTACACTGACTAAAAGGTTGGAGGAACTTGGCCTCCAGCCTGACATCATTGTGCTTTCTTAGTGGCTGGGGAGGGGTGAGAGCTCAAGGCTTGATGTTTCCTGCCTCCGCTGAATCTCTGATGTGATCCCTGAAAGGGTCTGTGCATCGATTGGACTCCTGAATATGTATGAAATCTTCAGGAGCGTCGAAAATTGCCTCAACTCAAACTCTGGGCTGTCTGGGGTCAGTTGTCTAGTAAGGATCTGGGGCGATGGTCCATCACATTGGCAATCAGGTCATAAGAGCATCTGCCCCTGAAGCCTGCTTAGCGTATCTTTAGAAGTAGTATCTCCTGCCCACTGTGTGATCCAGAGCATCTGTCGAGCAAAGATATCATAGACCGAGACCTTGCACATAACTCTGATAAGATCATAGAGAGCATCAGCAATATAATTGACCCCAGTGAGGAGCATCTGGGGTGACTTTCCCATTTATTGGGTCAGAGGCCTGAGACAGGCGAGTGTAATAAGCACATGCAACGAAGGAAGACGAAGCAGCCGCTTTAATCCCTAGGGCCAAAGCTTCAAATAGACACATGGATCAAGTCCACTTTGTGGTCCTGAGTATCCTTTAACATCACCCTTCCATCACTAGGGAGATTTTGGCAAAACATCTGTGCAAGATTTCCTTCAAGGTATAGCTCTTAATCTTGTTTTTAGTATCTATGGTACATTTTTATAAAATGACTTCAATTTTTCTTTTACAATTAGTTTTATAATTGGTTATATTTCTGATTTAATGGTAAAAGTAAAGTGTGTTTTACATATTTTTGATCATGTAAATGTTATAGAAGGGCGTATTGACCATCACAGGTGGGTGGGAACTGGTTAGGGTGAATTGACCTGGGTGGTAATTTTCCAGGTGGCAATTGGTGAGTGGGAACTGTCTGGTGGCTGCTGACCTAGAACCCATACTACACTAACTCAACAAACTAAAAAAAAAAAAAAAAAAAAAGGAAAACCTTGACTCCCTGTCTTCTTTGAGAGAGCTTCCTGGTCTCAGGCCATAGATGATTGGGCAGCAAAGTCATGTAAATTAGCTAAATGCAAATAAAAAGATAAGCAGGGGAATTCTTACCTAGCCCTCCCAACACATACCCTTTTTCTCTTCTCCCATCCAGCCTACACTGACTACTTTTACTGACAGGCTATTTACTAAAACTCCTCAGAGGCAGGCTTCTAAATGGCTTCTCAAAAGCAGACTTTTAACTAGGGGAAGGGGGAACTCATAGAGGCAGGTTCTCAGGATTTATAGGCCCTTCTCTTCGGATGCAGGAGCTCACACTAGCAGGCCTCTTCGGTTCCAGATGGAAACCCAAGGAACTTGAACATGGTGTGGCTTGGGCTCACCTTGGCATACATGGCCTCTCTCTCTCTCACTCCAAAGGACCCAGTCTGTAGCTTTTTCTCTCCTAAGGTCTTGATTGCATCTTTTACTCTCTTCCCTACTTTCAGCCAGAGTCTCTCTTTTCTCCTGCAGTGTAATCCTTCAGCCAGGCTCTCTCTCAACTTCCAGCAGCTTTTTCTCTCTCTCACTCTGCAACTCTTCAGCCTGGAGCCTCTTCTTAGGCTGCTTCCTCTCCCATAGCCTGGCTTGGCTCCTCCTACTTCCTCTTTCCATTCTAGGCTTCAGTGCTTACCTGCAGCTTCTCTGCCTGGGGCTTGACTCCTGCCCAGACTTGCTTCTTCTCACACTTGCTGCAGCATGATGTCTCCTTTCTCAGCGTCTTCTCTATTCTGCTCTCATTTCTTCTGACTCCTCTGACTTCCAGAATCTCTCTCTTTCTTCAGGCAAATCTTTACATAGTTGGGCTTGCCTATGTCTTGTGTCCTGACTCACCTCTGCCTCCCAGACTGCAATTTCTTTCCTGCTGGACTTGCCTGCAGCTCAACAGCAACATCCTCTCCCGGCCTACGCCTACTTCGGAAACTAAAGAACCATGGGGGTGGAAGGAGACGTACACAGATGGATCAGGAATTGGTTGGCGGACAGAATGCAGAGGGTAGTAGTGAAAGGCCACTACTCGGACTGGAGGAAGGTCAAGAGTGGTGTTTTGCAGGGGTCGGTGCTTGGACCACTGCTATTCAATGTATTTATAAATGATCTAGAAACGGGGACGAAGAGCGAAGTAATAAAATTTGCAGATGACACCAAGCTATTTAATGGGGCTAGGACTAAAGAGGACTGCAAAGATTTACAAAGGGATCTATACAAACTAGGGGAGTGGGCGACGAGATGGCAGATGAAGTTCAATGTAGAGAAATGCAAAGTCTTACACATAGGAAACAGAAACCCGAGGGTTGTTATTGAGTGAGAGTTCCCAAGAAAGGGACTTGGGGGTAATAGTGGACATGACAATGAAGCCGTTGGCACAATGCGCAGCGGCTGCTAAGAAAGCAAATAGGAATAATCAAGAAGGGTATTACAAGCAGAACGAAAGAAGTTATCCTGCCGTTGTATCGGGCGACGGTGCGCCCGCATCTGGAGTACTGCGTCCAAGATTGGTCGCCGTACCTAAAGAAGGATATGGCGATACTCGAGAGGGTTCAGAAGAGAGCGACACATTTGATAAAAGGTATGGCAAACCTTTCATACGCTGAAAGATTAGAGAGACTGGGGCTTTTTTCGCTTGAGAAGCGGAGACTTAGAGGGGATATGATAGAGACTTATAAGATCACGAAGGGCATAGAGAAAGTGGAGAGGGACAGATTCTTCAAACTTTCAACAACTACACGATGAGAGGGCATTCTGAAAAATTAAAAGGGGACAGATTCAGAACCAATGCTAGGAAGTTCTTCTTCACCCAACGGGTGATGGACACCTAGAACGCGCTTCCAGAGGGAGTGATAGCACAGGGTACGGTATTGGAGTTCAAGAAGGGTTTGGACAATTTTCTGAAGGAAAAGGGGATAGAAGGGTATAGATAGAGGGCTAGTATACAGGTCCTGGACCTGATCAGCCGCCGCGTGAGCGGACTGCTGGGCATGATGGACCTCAGGTCTGACCCAGCAGAGGCATGGCTTATGTTCTTATGTTATGTTCTTAGATCAGCTACCCACTCTCATTTCACTACCTTCTGGACCCATACTGCAGATTGAATTTTCAAGCAAAGTTTTGGGCATCATTATTGACTCTACACTTTCCTTTAATGACCATCTCAACTCTCTGGTAAAAAAAATGTTTTTTTTAGTCTTCATATGTTGAGGAAAGTGAGATCCTGCTTCCGCCAACAACATTTTGCTCCTTCCTGAGCCAGCAGCCAGCATAGTGGGGGACCCCTGCTGCCTTTACTGCCTTCTCTGTGGGTTGCAGACCTCCTCATTAGCAATGCCCCCAGGGGGGAATCAAGATAATGTAAATATATAGGAAAATTAAAAAAGTTATCAATGTGTGCTACTGTTAAGATGGGTTATTTTACCAAAAGTCATGCTATTTTAGCACAAGGTATCATTGCATAAAATGGGCCCCCTGTACTAAAACAGCATAAAATAGCGCTATATTTGCCAAAATATGTCATTCACGCATTGCAATTAGTCCAAAATGCTGCGGCGCGATTGATTGCTGGTGCACCCAAATTTGAACATATCACACCGATACTGGTTTAGTTGCACTGCTTACCTGTGCAAGCTCGAATTGAATTTAAGGTGCTTTGTTTGATTTATAAATTGATGCATATAAACTGTCCATTGATAGTTGTCTTTTCACTGAGTATCAGCCTGTTAGGAAATTGCGTTCAGAGGAACAACTTTGTTTGGAGGTGCCCTCCTTGAGACAGGTGAAATCAGGGACTTGCCGACAATCTATGATAGCAGTTCAGGGAACAGTGCTGTGGAATACTTTACCTCTTGAAGTAAAGAAAGTGTCAACCTTACTAAACTTTAAGAAATTACTGAAGACAGAGTTATTTAGATGCTATTATTGTTCTCCATGATTTCTGTATTATGACAAGCGTGATTAGCAAGCAGTTGATTTCTAGATTTGTTTTATAGTATGTGAAAGATTTTGTTGTTTGTATTTTAATTATGAATGTAACTATGTAACTCGTACAGAACTAGAGGATGACACGAGGAATAAATTTTTAAATAAAAATCAATCAATCAATAAACTTGTGGTAAAATAATTTAACAGAAACATAGAAACATAGAAAAAGACGGCAGAAAAGGGCTATATCCCACCAAGTCTGCCCATTCCAAATACCCGCCCCCCTGATTTTACTCCCTTAGGGATCCCATGTGAATATCCCATTTTCTCTTAAAGTCTGACACGCTGTTGGCCTCAATCACCTGCAGTGGGAGTTTGTTCCAATGATCCACTACTCTTTCAGTGAAGAAGTATTTTCTGTAGTCGCTATGGAACTTCCCTCCCCTGATTTTCAGCGGATGCCCTCTGGTGGTCGAGGGTCCCTTGAGGTAGAAGATATCTTCTTCCGACTCGATACAGCCCGTGATGTACTTAAATGTTTCAATCATGTCTCCCCTCTCTCTTCGTTCCTCAAGTGAGTACAGCCATAGTTTATTCAGTCTTTCTTCATACATGAGATCCTTGAGCCCCAAGATCATTCTAGTGGCCATACGTTGAACCGACTCGATTCTCAGCACATCTTTCTGGTAGTGTGGTCTCCAGAATTGAACACAGTATTCCAAATGAGGCCTCACCATGGACCTGTATAGCGGCATCATGACTTCAGGTCTCCTGCTGACAAAACCTCTACGGATGCAACCCATCATTTGCCTTGCCCTGGAGGAAGCCTTCTCCACTTGATTTGCAACCTTCATGTCATCACTAATGATCACCCCTAGATCACGTTCCGTCGTGGTCCTGGTCTCACCATTTAGTATGTAAGTTCTGTGCGGGTTTCTCTTTCCCAGGTGCATTACCTTACACTTTTTAGCATTGAAGCCTAGCTGCCATGTAGCACACATCGATAAGTTTCCCCCTTTAAGCAATAGTTACCTGCATTTTTGGTCAGCTGCCTGATGCTGAAAGAAGCGTTAAACAAAAGGGAGCTTTAATGCTACAACCAAAGGAAACATTAGCACAAGTAAACAGAATATAACATATGAATCTGGAATGGTCAAGTTGTCATCCCATCTCACCCCGTCTAACCCCTTTCCCAACTCCCATAATTACAAAGCCCCTCACTGTACTTGCTTATCGAGCTCATATATCGTCAGAAATAATGGCAACGATAAATAAACCACAGACACTTTATTGATAGTAATAGGCCGCAGCTTTGTTTATTGGGACAACCAATAAGCAATGAACAATTGCTTCACCACTCGAGCTACAAACATTGCAATTTGACAAAAACTCAAAATTGTATTCCCCTGACCCTGCCATATCAGCAAAAGCCTAGGAGGTGGCATGGACCTCCATGCCCCTATTCCGTGCCACGTGCCTCAAGGCATATTCGCTCACTTGAACTCACTTCCCTTAACTGCTCATCCCCTGATGAGCCTGGGGAGGGAGGGGGGGAGGCATGGAACTCTATGCTCCCCTTTCATGGTCACCTGACCTACAGCATCTCCACTCAATTGAGCCGACTGCCCAAATACCCGCTCATCTTCCAATGAGCCAAAACCTTGTAGCTTGGGTTACCGCCACTGCAACAACCGTAAACTCCCATATCACCCGAGCGAACCCTATATCCAAGGGGAGGGTGGGAGGGAAATTTGCCTCCGAAGGACAGGGAAGCGCATTGTACCTCGGAGGCATGAAACCTTTAAAACCCCCACCCATCATGCCCTGCTTCCCCTCTTGCAGCCAATCCGCTCCCAGCCACTTGGCGGGAGCAGAGTCTCTCCTTATCTACCTCTGACCCCCCCCCTTAACCCAACTATCTCCCCCCATACACCTGCAAGCTGTCTCTACCTGGGCGACCAACTTGGACCATCTAGCCCCATTGTTATAGTCGCCCGGCGAGACTAGCTCTTGGGCTCTTTTTTTAACATTTTGGAAACCTTTATCTTCAATGTCTCCTCATCAGCACCAAGGTTCAGCAAAGTTTTGCTGTCACTCAACTATCTGTGAAATCCAGACATCGTCTAAGCAACGTTAACATGCTGGTTTCTAAAGAACATTCTGGATTAGTCACATATTACAAGGTAAAAGGGCTGAACATGACAGAAGCAAGCATGAAGATCTCCTGCTGTATGAAGATTTCCTGTTGTAGGAATATTATTCTTTGACAGTATTCTCAGTCAAATATATCTTTAAAATTCATTTGGAAAAAAAAAAAAATCTGTGCTTGGAGGGAAACATGCCTTTTAAAGAAACTATAGGCTCCAGACACCAAAATTCGTTTTTGGCTCCTAGACAGTCACTGATGGGGAAAAAATGTCAAATTGCAAATGAGGCCAAGGAAAATATTCAGAAACAAAAAGATATCTAGTAAGTACTGACTAAATATATTTCAGATGTTCATGAGAATGGGTCACCATAGTCACTCCACTAACACCCCCAGCCCTGACCTTAGAACGGATTCAGCCAAATACTGTATAAGCATGCTTTTATTTGCCTTCCTGAATCCTCAGATTTGAATAGAAATTATTCCAGCCTTTGGCTACAGCTTGCATTCATATTAATGGCTGTAATTTTGAATCTCAAAGAACATATTCAAGTTTGGGAAAATCTCTCTATTCTAATAAAACCTCTTTATTAACCTATCCAAAACTCACACCTTTGTTTAAAAAAAAATTGTTTTCACATTCCTCCTTTATTTTTAAAAAAGCATCTTAAAGTCTCTGATGTAAACGAAGCTCTCAAAGAGCCGCGTTCAGTTTTCCATGTTGATCTAACCTCAGTCTTTATTTCCTAATATTTTTCTACCATACACAGCAGCATCTTTCACCTTCTAAGCTAAGACTTCTTCAGTTGTCATTTGCAACTTCACACCCACTCTTAGCAGCTTATGCAATGACATTTGCTCTACAATCTGTTAAGATGGAGCACACCAAAATATTATAATGTTGATTAGAGAGGAATTATCAACATGGGCTACTCGCATTAAGACAGGTTACTTTACAAACTGTGCTCTTTTAGCACAGGGTCTCATTGCATAAAACGGGCCCCTTTGCTAAAATAAGCACACCATGTGGTAAAATATCCATCTTAAGGGTCATCCAAATTGATAACTTTGCCTCTTAGGACCATATTCTATATATGACGCCTAAAAATTTGGCACCGAAAAGGATGGCACTTAGGGCTCCCTTTACTAAGGTGCGCTAGCGTTTTTAGCGCACGCACAAGATTAGCGTGCGCTATAGTGCACGCTAGCCAAAAAATTACCACCTGCTTAAAAGGAGTCAGTTGCGGCTAGCATGCACGGCATTTTAGCGCGTGCTATTCCGCGCGTTAAGGCCCTAACGCACCTTTGTAAAAAGAGCCCCTAGTGAGATTCTATAAAATGCCTCTGAAGTTATGCACAGTTTATTGAATCACGTTTGTTAACTTTTATTTATTTATTTCGTTTTCTATCTCATTTTCCCCAAAGAGCTCAGAACGGGTTATAGGTTAAACATACATAATATACAGTTAACAGGTTACAATTTGACAGTTACACTACAAGTTTGCAATACAAGATTGTATTTTTTTTGTGTGTGTGTTCAATATTTTTATTGGTATATAACAATACAAAAAATTGGGTCACAGACAGTATCAAAGTAACTGTTGGTCTTGTAAGGCTGAAGGGGGAACCGTCCAACAGATGTTCTATGATTGCCCTCTTTTGAGGAAGTTCTGGAGCCACGTGTGGTTGACAATCAGAGAGGTCCTATCAGTTAACCAATCCCTATCTTATGCCACTATTATTTAGGGGGGCTGAGGCGATTACTCATCCCCTCACCATCTCGAAATCCTTACTATTACGTGGACTGCTGGTTTTAGCCCTGAAAATAATTCTCTTCAACTGGAAGGACTTGTCCTCTGCTTCATATTCTGCATGGTGGGTCAGTGTTACTACTATAGTGAAATATGAACGTATATATGCTAAAAAATCTGGCTCCTTATGGAAATTTCATGAGATCTGGGATCCAATCTTGGAATACTGTGCTGCATGATCAGTATGACTTGCCCACTCTGCTTCTGCCCCTTCCTCCTGCTTAAACCTGGTATAATACCCCTTGACAAGATTGTATTCTAACTTGATACATACTAGGGGTCTAAGACCAATGAACATAATATAGAGTTTACAGGTTACAATTTGCCTTAGTTATCCTTACAGAGCAAGTTGGGTTTTTTTTAATACAAAATTTTATCCTAACTTGATACACATGAGGGATCTAATACCAATATACATAATGTAGAGTTTGTAGGTTAAGTTTGCCTAGTTACAGTGGAAGATTTTTCAAGTTTTTATCCTAACACAACAAATACTGGGATCTAGTACCAATATACTTTCTTTGCAATCCACCGGTCATGGGCAGGGGAATTAGGTGAAGAGGTATGTTTTTACTGCTTTCCTAAAGTTGAGGAATCCTTCAAGGGATCTGATATGAGGGGACAGTTGATTCCAGTGGCTCAGTATAAAGTGGGAGTAGGAACGTCGTTTGGCAGTTTGCAATTGAATGGCATGACCAGAGGGCGTTTTAAGGTGCATTTCGTCCTGGGTACGGAGGGACCTGTTCAGCACATGCAGGTGCAAGATTTTGGATAAAGGATCTTGTACCTGTACTTACACGTATATATCTAGAGTATGTACAGGTTTGAAAGGGGAGTGTCCAGGATGTGTTCTTTTTTATTTTGCAGTGAAAATATCCCCCAGATTCTATAAATAGTGTGCAAATTTCTACATGCAAAACTGTGTGCTATCCTGAGATGCCCACACAACTAAATGGGCTATTGAACCAATTAGCGCCAATAATTTATTGATGCTAATTGGCAACATTTTGTATTTGCATGTGCATTTTGCTGGGTGTTATTTTATAAAGATCTGTGTTCAAATCGTAGAGTGTGCAACCCAAAAGGGGGCATGGCCATGGGTGGGTCAGGGAAATTCACGAAAGATATATGCATATGCAGGTGCAGGCATTTATGCAAATGAAAACCAGGCCTAAATACCTGCGTATAAGTTGTGTGCAGATCGGGCATATTCTATAGTAGTGCACCTAACTTTTAGGAATGCCCATGAATCCTTGATCCATCATCATTCCAAGCAGGCAAATGGAATGTTTAACCAACTTTATTTCAAATGCACCTTCCTATCAAACTTTCAAGAAATCAATCAAAACCTATCTCATTGAACAATTTCTCTAACTCCTTTCCTGTCTTGTTGTATCTTTGAAATGTTTCCAGATAACTTTTGACTAATCTTGACTTGCTAATGTAACTTGAAATTCTTTTTTTGTAATATCGCTGTCTGTATACAGTCTCTTCCTCTGTAAACCACTCTGAACTGCTTGTGGTATTGCGGTATACAAAAATAAAGTTATTATTATGATCTGGCCCATGCTCTGCCCCCTGACCACACTCCATTTTGAGATTCACACACTAGAATTTATACGCACCACTTTATAGAATACACTTAGAAAGCTGTGCATGCAAATTCTAAGTACCGTACCAATTATTACTGTTTAATAGCCAATTGTAGGTGCTGATTAGCTTGTTAAACAATTAAACAACACTTGCAAATGGACAATGCGCACAGATTTGTGCACTCAACTTTAGTCACATGATACAGAATCAGGCCTTTAGAGAATAATGCAAAAATAGGTGGTTGTTTTATATATTTAGAAAGATCAGGCACTATTTATATGTGCAAAGAGTGATTTGAAGAAAAGTTGCTACAGGTACAAGATCCTTTATCTGAAATTCCAAAAACTAAAAAACTCTGAAAAACAAAATCTGATACGGATCGGAAGTAGTCAATTTCCTCAACGTGACACACGCTGAAACCAACGTTGGTGCATGCTTTTCTCCTGATCTCTGCGCATCCAATGTGTAACAATTAAATGAACAGCCAAAGTTATCATAATATTAAACAGTTTGCCATGTGGCATGACTTCAACAACCTAGAGGTGAATGGCCCTTCCTTGAACGAGATGGGGAGAAGGCGGGTCAGTAATTGGAACCTAAGAACAGTACCGGGCAGAGCTTTGGATTATTACTCAGAAATAGCTAAGAAGAAGAAAAAAAAATAAAAACCCAACAAAATTTTAGATTGAAACAGGTTGGGCAGACTGGATGGACCATTTGAATTTTTATCTGCCGTCATCTACTATGTTACTATGTTATTTACTCAAGCAATTCAGATAGATGATACATCATATAAATTTCTTCCTCCTGATATTCAGCTATCTCCCGTTGAATATCCCAGTCACCGGCTATGTTGCACGACATAGCCAGTCAACTCCGATATTCTTTGGCTGACCAGCTAAGTCTATCGACAAGACAGACCATCCTAAATAACAGGTCCCTTTTTGGCCACTCTGACTTAGCCAGTCAGCTAATGAATATCAGTGAGGTCATATCCACCCTAAAAACACAATTGTGGTTGCACTGTGGTACCACTGCTTTGCAAAATAATATGAATGAATGGATGCCAAATACAACATACTGGAACACTTTGGTTAAGGGCTTTCAACAGCTGCACTGATACCATTTTTTTCTAAAGGTAAGTGGCTGTTTCTCTTTTACTCATTCACAGCTACCCATGTCACCCATTAGCCTTCCATTATCCATCACATACACTGCCTTGAGGACTGGATTATTGGAAATGAGAGCTAATGACTGTTGGCATAGTTAAAGCATCCACATCAGAACTACAATAAGGGCTATGGAAATGCTCACCGCTTGAGATATGATCTTGCACACACTTGTGCATTCCTTTTTCTGTCCATATTACTGGAAGAACTTGTAGATAGGGTGAAGTGTTTGGGGGTGGGGGTGGTGATGGGGTTTCCTTTTTCTGTCCATATTACTGGAAGAACTTGTAGACAGGGTGAAGTGTTTGGGGGTGGGGGTGGGGTAGCACCAAGCTATAACACCTAGGGCCCAAGGTCACATCTGGTGGCCTATACAGAGCTCCGTGAAAAAAATCTGGCTAGTTAACCAGTGCTATAAGTCTTGTTATAATGCATAAAGAATGTTAGGCCTATGCCTTTATTGCAAGACCTATCGTATATACTCGAATATAAGTTGACCCAACTATAAGCCAAGGTAGTCCTTTTACCCCAATAAAGAGGAAAAAGAGTTGACTCATATATAAGCCGTGGTTTTTAAAATATTCAAGTGCCCTGCCAGACTGCACCCAGCCCCCTCCCTTCCTTCACTGCCAGGCTCTGCACCCTGTCTCCTCTCCCTCCCAATGCCTTACAGGCCTCCAATGGGCCTTCTGGAAGACCAGGGGGTCCAGATGTGGGCCAGGATTGGAAGGATACCTCCCACCAACTCTAAAAAAATTTACTTCTCTCCTGTCTCCCCACGTAACTTTTGGATTCCCTGGCAGTCTCGCGGTGGGTTAGGACAGGAGGGATCCCTCCCGCCTCCTGTCCCTGCCAACTGTGATGATTTTTATCTCTCTCCCACCTTCCCCATGGTAGTCATTCAGCTAGCGGCTCTTCGCCGAGCAGGAGTGCAGGAAGATCGTTCCTGTTCAGTTCACCACTGGGCCACCAGGGAATTGAAAGGAATGCAGGTTTTGGTGGCCTCACGCCATATATGTAGTGGTTAGAGAGACTTATGGGTCTGGATCCTCCTCTCTATGGCTCATTAGCCCATCCACCAGGCCACTTAAGACACCTAAGTGATGCTCTACTAACCTTTCCCATACCAGATGCTGCTGTTCTAGAGGCAGGTATATACTGTTTCATTCAGATTTTGGGTGGGTGGGAGAGCATTAGTGACCACTTGGGGAATTTGTGTGTGCATACGGGGTCATTACATAATCCCTCCAGTGATTATTTGGTCTATTTGGGTAAGTTGCTGACACTTAGATGCTTTGAAAACAGGTCTTGCTCAGAACGTTTTAAGTTCCATGCAGGTCATCTTGGGAAATGTTTAATTATAAATGCAGGAGTTCAAGTCTAAGCACATCCAAAACATGCCCATAACATGCCTCCCAATGCACCTCTTGGATCTTTGGATGCACAGCAGGTAGAACACCTTGCAAGATGTCTAGAAAGACAGTCTCAAAAATCGGTGCTTGGACATCCAAGTGCTGTTTAATGATGGTTTTTAAAAAAAAATTATTATTATGAGCCCCTTAGAGTATAATCTATAAACACCAACAGTAGATAAATCACTCTAAACCAGGGATGTCAAACCAGCGGGCTGCATGCGGCCCCGTGAGGTATTTCATATGGCCCCACTCGAGGGCGATGCAGTGTTTTACTCTGCCGCCCCTGGGTGTTTACTGTCTTGCCGGTTCCCTCCTCCATCTTGCTGCAGTGTTCGTTCAAAACCATAGGCAGCGGCTCCTATATGCCTCCTGCAGCTGACCCGGAAGCGTTCCCTCTGACTTCACGACATCAGAGGGAACGCTTCTAGATCAGCTGCGGGAAGCGCATGGGAGCCACTGCCTGCGGCTTTGAGCAAACACTGCAGCAAGATGGAGGATCTCCGGCGGCAGAATTGGTAAGGCTTCTGGGCTGGCAGCGTGCAATCACTGTACCCGCCTGGCCCTTCCCTTCCTCTACTTGGAATGAGCGTCCCTGCCTCTACTTGCAGCATGCCACCAGTAGCTGCAGCAGCGGGAGCAGCAGGCAAGGGGTGGGTGCCGATCTAAATAAGGTAATGGGCGGGGGTTGGGTTGGGTATTCACTCCATAGGACGCGCCCTTTATTCCACCCACTTTTGGGTGGGAAAAAAGTGTGTTTTATGGAGCAAAAAATACGGTAACTAGTGTTTAAGCCCATTACATTCGTTACAGTAATGGGTGCTAGAATAGCCCCACCTATACCCTGACCCCACCCATGCCCTGCCTCTACAATGCCCAGACCCTGCTTCCCACTGATCCCAGTCCCAACATCTCACCTTTCACCATTTCCTTAGTCCTCTGTACCCTTTTGGCCCTCATCGATCCTGTACTGCATTTATCACCCTTTCAGTCCCAGCTCCAATCCTATCTATCCTTCCTTCCATTGCCTCCATGGCCATTTTTCCTGTCCCTATATTCCACCCCCACCCAGCTTCTCTTCCTTTTTTACCAATTTCTCTGTCGTCTCTCCCCTGACCCTTTCCAAGGTAATGCAACTGTCCCCCTCCCCATTCCAACATGTGCCACTTCAGCACCCCAACACCAGAGCCTGCACCAATTGAAACCCCACCCCCCAATGGTATCCTCAGACCACTCTCTCTAGCACCATGACATAACATGAACCCATTTCATACTGAAAACTGAGTGAAGCTGTACACAGGAAAACACAGTTGGGGGTCAGGAGTAAAAGGAGGGCTGCCAGCAAGTAAGTAACAGCATTGACTCTTACAGGTAGGGGTGGGGATAGAGGAGATTTGGCTATGATATGGATTAGATTCCATATGGACAGGTGTGGGAAGGGGTGGGTGAAATCTCTTTCCCCCTTCAACTCTCAATTTCCAAATTGTATCTGATTGAATTAAGCCTAAGCTAGAGTGAAGGCAGCCAGGTGAGTCAAGGAGCTGCGCAGGAGAGGTTTGAAATTGCCACCTGCATGAGTCCTTGAATTCCTGACAGCTACTCAAGAAGTCTGATCAAAAGAAGTGCAAAACCGAAAAACCCTTGCACATTATCGATTTACAGAAAGCTTCGGGGCTAATCCAGGAAGGGATTCTTTCTTATAGAGGGGAAATTGCATTTTCCAGAGCTTTCACTGGCTACGAACCATCAGGTCCACTGAAAACAGAGACTTATTTCATGGAAGCATCACGGGTCAGGTAGGGGGAGGTGAAGCACAGACAGCCTGGATAGAATCCCATCCCGCACTCCCTCAGTCTTACCTTTTTACCTTTCTTTGCCTCATTTTCCATGTTTGCCACCACAGGCCCCAGAGACATCACTGCGAGTAAGAAGGGGGACACTTTTTTCCCCTTTACAAAGTCCTCCACACTGAGAATATGCCACACCCACTATAACGCGGCAGCCAGATCGGAGGAGCAGAAACTCTCTTTCCCCTCCCTTCCCCCACCCGCTCCGCATGCACGTCCCCTACAGCCCATACCACATCAACACCAGTGGCCAACTGCAGCTGCTCGACGATGTACTGCGAATGCGGAGGCACAAAGCATGGGCGCACGGAGTTTTAACTGCGCATGCATGCTAAGGGTTTTTATTATAGCAGATAATATTTAGTAGGTGCCTACAGCCTGGCTGCCCTGAGTAGGCCCATTCTTACTACCAGAAGCTAAGCAGCATCAGGCATGACTAGCACCTTGATGGGAGACAACCTCAGAATACTAGGTGCTGTAGGCTGAGGGGCCCCATGTTTGGCAGCAGCAACACAGCAGAGCCACACACCGCACAGGAGAAGGCAATGGCAAACCACTCCTGTACTCTGCCATAAAACATCTCAGTGGATGCCATGAAACATGCACAGTGGGTGGATTCCTCACTGTGCAAGTTGCCATGAGTTGGAGGCCAACTCAGTGGCATGATCCATCCATCTATACATTTAATACCCATGGCAATGGAGGATTAAGTGACTTGCCCAGAGTCAAAAGGAGCTACAGTGGGAATCAGTTGCCCAGTTTCTAATGTTGCTATGTTGACCACTAGGCTACTCCTCCTCTACTACTATTAATTATTTCTATAGCGCTACCAGACGCACGCAGTGCTATAGTCACAAAGGGTGACGGGACAATCACGCGCCAGACACCAGTGCACCGACAATCGAGCGCTGACAATTCAGCGCAAGACCCAAGCGCGCCGCAAGAAAACTTAGTTTTAAAGAGCTCCGACAGGGGGTGTGGGGGGAACCCCCATACCCTTTACTGCATACTGTTCGCGCTGCCATTGGGGGTGTGTGGGGCGTGCAACCCCCCCATTATAGAGAAAACGGAACTTTTCCCGAAAAAAATCGGAAAAAGTTCCGTTTTCTCTATAAAGCAATGTTACTTACCATAACAGTTGTTATCCAGGGACAGCAGGCAGCTATTCTCACTAGTGGGTGACGTCATCCAACGGAGCCCCGATGCGGACATCTCACAAGCATACTTGCTTGTAGAAACTTTTAGAAGTTTCGAGTTGCCCAGTGCCTTCCCGCCCGATGCACCGGGCGTGTCTCCTCAGTTCTTTCTCTTCCGCGGAGCTAAGTTTGCCTTTGAAACTCTCTGCGCGAAGTTCCTTTTTGTGCCTTATGTGCCCGAGGGTTTGGGTTTTTTGTGCTCATTCCTTTTGGCTCACGTTACGTTTTGTTGTTTAAAAAAAAATTTTGTTCAATCGTTCGACCGGGCAGGTCGCGTGGCTGCGGCCCCGCGGCTTCGACCTTGCGGCGGAGCTTTTTCGGCCTATGTCCCGGCCTGTTACCGGTTTTAAAAAGTGTGTCAAGTGCCAGCGCGCGATTTCGTAGACAGACCCGCATCGACGCTGTCTTCAGTGTCTCGGGCCTCAACACCTTCCGAAATCGTGCCGGCCTTGCTCCACGCTCACAGCACGTGCGTTTAAGCGTTGCTGTATTTTGTGGGAGTCGCTGTTTGGCATGGAGGCGTCCCCGGTGCTGCCCTCTTCACAGAGTGCCACGCCTTCGACTTCCGATTCTACATCTTCGGCCTCGAGTCTGTTCAAGCCTGCCTCGTTCGTGCCGGCTTCGACGCATGCTGCGGTGCCTTCTGATGTCTCTTCAGGTTAGGTAGCGCAGCCTCCTATCCCTCCAGTGGTGCTTAAGGTACCCAAAAGTGGGGGGGGGTTCCCCATTCATACCCCGCTTCGGAGCTCTTTAAAACTAAGTTTTCCCGCGGCGCGCTGGTGTCTTGCGCTGAATTGTCTGCCCTCCATTGTAGGCATGCTGGTGTCTGCATGCGACTGACTATGAACCATCACAAAGAATAAGAAAACAGTCCCTGCTCAAAAGACCTTACAATCTAAACAGGCAAGATAGACAAACAAGATGCCATGGATACAGTTAAGGGGAATGGTTAATCAGCGGGCTGGGTTGGAGGGCAGAGGAGTAGGTTTAAGGATTAAAAGCTTACAAGTGGATACTTGATATGTTATTGAAAATTGATAAATAAATAATTTTAATAAAGGATTAAAAGGTATATCAAAAAGATGGGTTTTCAGTCTGCTTTTAAACAAGGGAAGGGGCTTGACAGACAAACTCAGGTAATTTATTGCAGGCATAGAGGGCAGCTAGATGAAAGGAACGAAGTCTGGAATTGGCAGTGGAGGAGAAGGTAACGCTAAGAGTGACTTAACTGAGGAATGGAGTTCTCTGGGAGGTGCATAAGGAGAGAGAAGTGAGGAGATATATTGAGGGGCATGGAAATGAGAGATACATCCACTTCCCAACTGTGCTCCTCTTGTGTACACCCCTTAACACTTTTGTGCAAACTTATAGAAGAGCATTTAGGGCATATACATGCATAAGTGCTATATATTCCAGCATTTACATGCACAATCCCTTTGTATTTCATGAGATTTCAGTGTCAAAAGTTGCTACTTCTCCTTTTACATAGCAATCAGGACGCCTACTTCCTCTTCTCTCTTAAAGCTTAGGTTGAGTCGGCCTGTAAGCAATCACAATCGGCCAAAATTTTGCTTTTGCTAGAAGGCTCCTCCTCCAAAAACGATTTAAGATTCTCATTGCTTTAAATTCTGGGGTTTTATTTTAAACAGCTTTGAGGTCCATTTTATTAAGCTGAGCTAAGAAATGGGCTCAGCATGCCCTTACGTGGGTCTCTTCCATGTTCTAAAACCATTTCTGCTAAGGCCAACAAAAAGAGAGTTTCTCAATGTGTTTTATTACTGGCCTTGTGCTAATGTTGGGAGTGGCCTAGCAGATAAAACTGCTGCCTCAATCCCAACACCATTCCTTTTGACTCTGGTCAAGTCACTTAACCCTCCATTGCCCAGGTACCACAGTCAGATTGTGAACCCACCATGATAGATCGGAAAAATGCTTAAGAGTATCTTTTTTAAAAAAAATTCTTTATTGATTTTCAAATTTTGACAGTGCAATACAAATATATTAAACATGAGCATTATACATAACACACTTAAAATACACATAATTAATACATTACCAATCCTTTTCTCCCTTCCTTCCTCACATAACTATTACACTGCACATGCATATATTATACCTTTAGAAATCCCAAATACCTTCCCGTCCCCCATCCCCCCCCCCCCCGGATGTGTAAGGAATCTGTAAAAAGGGCATATCCCACTCTAGGCTATTTTTTCTTCATTAGACATGTGTTAGCATCTGACGCAGATTAGTAAAAGGGCCCTTTGATAGCTAGAAGGTACAGAAAGCCAAAAGAGCAAAGGGAACACCCCTACGCAAGGACTGGACCAAATCAAACAAAAGTAAGGGTCAGACAGATATCTTTTCCAACCAGTAAACTTTTATTCAAAGGGAATAAAACACTCTTTGACTCAACACGGATCCATGTTTCTTTGATAGCTGCTCATGGGCTGGAAACACACACTGACAAGAGAATAGATTTGACTGATTGCAAAATGCAAGAATTTTTTAACAGAATGCATGCAAATACAAATGAAACAGCTGCAAGAAGATATGGTCAAAATTAAAACTTATCAGTCTATTATTAGTTGTTTCTTCAAAGAAAATGTCACTGTACTTCAGCAGATGAAATTTTTTCTAAATAAAATCCCCATCCCCTTCCTTCTTAACCTTCACAGTCCCATTATAATGCATATATGAGCGTTGGAGCTTTTACCACAGAGGCCAGCAATAAAAAAAAAAAAACTTAATGTGGCTTCATAAAAGGGGGCCTATAATATCTGGAAGTACCTCCTTTGGTTTATTCCTCTGAGGAAGGGAGTGTTAACTCCCAAAGCTAGCTGGCTCGTATATTGTTAATCTAAAAAAAGTATTTTATTATACAGTATGTAATATCATTTTCTTGTTCATTAACCTTTACGTTTTGTACATTCAGATAGACAAGTATAACAAGCACAATTCTGTGTTAACAAAATTCCCGGATACATATTTTCTAGATAAAGATAAAGTCTTTTATATCTCAAGATGATTTTGCAAACTAATCAAAATAAACCACAGGATAAATCAGATCAGGCACTTTCTTAATATTTTTATACACTGAGCCTCAGAAAGATGTTATTATGTCTCTGGTTTAAAATAAAATCTTCTTAAAGCATGAAGAATTTTAGAGTTCACATAATTCCAGACTTGGCAAGAGAAACACAGGCAAGTCACAAGAAATTGACTTCATTTTGAAAGGAATATCAAAGCCTGCATTTTGAGATCACAGCTTTATTTCTAGCCAAGCCACGAGTGGTTGCTGAAGATGCCACGTTTTACTTTGCTGACTAGGATGATGATAGAATGATAAGTTTAGACCTAGATGCCCAGGAAGAATATTCATGTATAGAGGACTCGGGCATAGACTTGTGATTTTGACCTCCATCTTCCCTTTGATTGCAATCTTTTATTAATCTGACAGTTAGTAACTAAGGGCTTCTTTTACTAAACTGCAGAAAGCACTAATGTATGCCTACCGTCACAAAAAAGGGCTTACCGCGGGGTGCATTCAGGTATCCCGCGGTAATTTTTGCATGTGTGCACACTACCCTCATTTCTTTTTATAGCACTGGGGCAGAAAGAGGGTGTGTTCTTCGCTAACTGGTTAGCACAGTGACATTGTTGTATGCTAATTGGGTAACACATGAACCCTTACTACTTACATAATGGATGACAAAAGGCGCTAATGGCCACACACTAATGGGAAAATTAGCACATGGCCATTAATGGGGAAAATATAAAAATGGGTAATTTTACCCCAGTTCATAAAAATGGTCTAAGCACATGGGAATGACTCATGTAAGAACATGCTAAAGGCCATTTTTTACTGCAGTTTAGTAAAAGGACCCATTAATACATAGCGGCAATATTCAGATTGTGGCATAGCGAACCTAGTATATTTGACACCCAGGGCTGATTATTTTTTAACATCCCACTCCTCTATATAAAAATTATTTTTAGTAATAATCCACGACAAGGATGCACTTAGGAAAAGGCAGCATCTTAAACACTGCAGTGAGCAGTGAGCACTAGACCATCAATACACCCATTGTAAAACAAAACTAAACAAGCCAGATTAATACAGATCGATCCTGCATAGTCATTGCTAACAGAAAACCATGTCCTTTTCACACACACAGAACACAGATCCACCCCTGCCCAGTATGGAATAAGAAATCACAAACTAAAAACAGAAATATGTAGACAAAAGTTAAACTGAGCTGCCAATATGCCAGACTCTGCATACAATGCAACACCACAAAAACAGAAACAGTGACACATGTCCCCTAATACTATGCAAAATATAAAGACAGAAGATGTAAATTTGAAAAAAATGACAAATAATAATCATGACTTTACAAATTAGCAAATATAAATTTAAAAAAATGGAAAATGAAATACCATTTTATTGGACTAATACATCTTTCAATTAGCTTCAAGAGGCCAAAACCTCTTTTTTCAGTTCAGTTCAGTACTGTTCACTACTGTTACAGTATCCTGTCCTGACCTAAGCAAGGGGGTTTTGGTCTCTTAAAATAAGTAAAAAAATGTATTAATATTAGTCCAGCAAGATTACCTTATTTCCATTTTCTATTTATAAACATTTATCAATACAGCTACAAAACTACTTTATTCTAAAGCAAAAAAATTGCCGTTTCTGCTTTAATCATCTTCTCTTAACTCTCTTCTTTCCAGTATCTGTCCTCTCTCTCCCTTCCATGCAGCATCTGCCCTCTTTCTCTGCCCCTTAATAACATAAGAATAGCCTTTCTGGTCCATCAAGCCCAGTAGCCCATCCTCATGGTGACCAATCAAGGACACTTGCACTTGGCCAAAACCCAAAGAGTAGCAACATTCCATGCTACTGATCCAGGGCATGCAGTGGCTTCCCCCATGTCTTTCTCAATGATAAACTATAGACTTTTCCTCCAGGAAATTGTCCAAACCTTTCTTAAAACCAGCTATGCTATCCGCTCTTACCACAACATCTGGCAATGCATTCCACAGCTTATCTAGCCTCTGAGTGAAAAAATATTTCCTCCTATTGGTTTTACAAGTATATCCCTGTAACTTCATCAAGTTTCCCCTAGTCTTTGTAATTTTTGACAGAGTGAAAAATCGATCCACTTGTACCCGTTCTACACCACTCAGGATTTTGTAGACTTCAATCATATCTCCCCTCAGCCATCTCTTTTCTAAGCTGAAGAGCCCTAACCTTTTCAGTCTTTCCTCATATGAGAGGAATTCCATACCCTTTATCATCTTGGTCGCTCTTCTTTGAACCTTTTCTAGTGCCGCTATATCTTTCTTGAGATAAGGAGACCAGAACTGAATACAGTACTCCAAGTGAGGTCGCACCATGGCACGATACAGAGGCATTATAATACTCTTAGTATTGTTTACTATCCCTTTTTTAATAATTCCTAGCATCTTGTTTGCTTTTTTTGGCCATTGGGCAGAAGGTTTCATCGTATTGTCTACAATGACACCCAGATCCTTTTCTTGAGGGCTAACCCCCAAGGTGGACCCTAGCATCTGGTAACTGTGATTTGGGTTATTCTTCCCAATGTGGATCACTTTGCATTTGTCCACATTAAATTTCATCTGCCACTTGGACACCCAGTCTTCCAATTTCCTAAGGTCTAGCTGCAATTTTTCACAATCCGCATGCGTTTTGACAACTTTGCACAGTTTAGTGTCATCTGCAAATTTAATCACCTCATTCGTCATTCCAATTTCCAGATTATTTATAAATAAGTTAAATAGCACTGGTCCCAGTACAGATTCCAGCAGCACTCCATTATTTACTCTCCTCCATTGAGAAAAATTACCATTTAACCCTACCTTCTGTAATTTTCTCAGGAGCCTCTCATGAGGAAATTTGTCAAAAGCTTTCTGAATATCAAAATAACTAAATGCTCCACTATATCAGCTGAGAATATTGTCTTCAATGGAAGAAAAAGCCTCAGGTTTGTTTAGTCAGGGCATAAATGCTCAAGCCTCCTCCACCCACATCATTGGCAGAAAAAACTTCCATAGATACTATATGCTTGCCACTAAGCTTGTTTTATATATGTGACATGAGTCGCTTTTTTAGCAATATTAACAAATGTGTTGAAACATCTACCTGGCGTCTCCTTAATAGCCAATGTTTCACGGTCCACTACCGCTTCTTCAAGGCTTCTTGACACCCAACCTCTTCACACAACTTGTATTGCTTACTTGCGCGATCCCGAGAGGCTGCTTAGTAAGCTAAAAGACGTTGATGGTATTTCTTATACGTATTTATATCTTTT
Organism: Geotrypetes seraphini; assembly: GCF_902459505.1. Classification (NCBI taxonomy): domain Eukaryota; kingdom Metazoa; phylum Chordata; class Amphibia; order Gymnophiona; family Dermophiidae; genus Geotrypetes; species Geotrypetes seraphini. The sequence goes on from NC_047085.1 coordinate 372,707,913, forward strand.
GACAGAAGGGAATGAAAAGAATATAACTGATTGTCTTGGACATTAATGCGTGATGTTGTGTGTTAATTTTCCCATTCGTTTGTAGCCATTAGCATGTGAGAACTCATGAAGATACCTATTTTCTGGGCAGTAAGGGCTCACATGCTAATCCTACATTAATTGGTTAGCACGCAGCAATGGAGTTATACTAATCGATTAGCGCATAATACACCTACTCTCTGCCCTAAAACAAGCCTCCGACATTAAAAAATAAATTCTATTCTTAGCGTATGGTAGTGTGTGCTGATTCCAAAACTACCATAGGACACCTGAGATAGAACTGATTGCAGATTGTTCTGCCTTTTTGCTCAACACATGCCAATTCATTGACAATATTTTCCAAAACACGTCATATTGGCTAGATCATGTGACTCTTGAGGCAAGCGTTTATCGCCAAAACACAGATCTCTGTAGAATCTGGCAACATTTTCACGTGTACTGCAAACTTTTTTTCTGTACGTAATTGAATCAGACAATCTGTTTTTGTATTTTATTTGTTTTAGAAATAGTTTCTCATTATTGTTTTCTGGTCTGTTAATAAATACTACTTTATATATGTTTATTCACCTCTGTAGTTCATTGGAATTTTAATTAGTCTCACCCTACTCCTTTCCGTGAGACCATCTCAGAATCTGCCATCTTAACATCAGTGGGCTTTTCCTTCTTTTATTCCTTCTTTGATGCTTTAGTGCTGGCCTGAGGCAATCACTGTTGCATTGGTCAGCTTCTAGTTCAGTCCCACACCCCCTGATCTTGAAGTGTGGTGTAGATGAGGGTAGAAGGGACCAGAGCTTCCACAAGACACATCCTCTCAGAGCTGACCACATCATGTGACCTTTGACTACATTTAATTTTTAAAGGACTACTTTGAATGTTCTGTGAGAATGGTGATACTGTATATATTTTAGGATTTATGTATTACAATGGAATGGCCTTGCAGGGTTTAACTAACCCTGCTTTTCAGGGTTAAAGAGCCCTTTGAACTTCAAATATAGGTGAAGTTCCCCTTTCTCTGCTGTTCTTAGCTAAGACAATTTTTGCTAGTTCTCCCTATTAAATCAATCCCTGTCTTCAATGTCACTGCCTTTTATCCTGCCTTTCTAAACAAATGGTTATTCCTTTTTGTTTTCATAATCCTCCCAGCCACCCACAGGCACAGAAAATGATTTAGAAGTTGTGGAGAGACAGACTGGTAAGAACTTCAAAATGCTTTTCAGGTGCATCTGTCTGTAGATAACATGAAAAATCCCTTACTCACTTCAATAAGTTTTAATTGCACTCGGTGAAAAGTTGTCTCTTCCTCAATTTAGTCAGAACTATAACCCCTACTTTGGATCCTACTGTACCTGAATGTGCTCTGTTTTGGGGGTTGAGAGATGTACTGTATATAAGAAATTAAATAAGTCAATAAATCCTCCATATCATGACCTTGCCATTTTAAATCAGATCCTCCTATTTGTTCCTTGTTGTGTGTCTTGCCTAGACTGGATAGAAGCTCTTAGGAGCAGGGGCTGTCTATTATATGTGTCTGTAATGCAATGGTTCTCCACTCAAAAAACAAAAGGAATTGACCCCAAAATATCCACAAAGAAGAAAATCCAGAGAAAACCAAAAAAACTCTGTGGAGTGACGATGTTCCTAAATGGACTTTATTTGAAAGTATCAAAGTTCCAAAGGTACACTAAAATCATCCACATAAAATAATTCCATCCACATAAAAGTAAATCATCCACATAAAAGCCTTAAAGGACCTAGTCCGCTAGGGATACAGGACCCAACACGGTCCGCGTTTCGACACAAAGTCTTCTTCAGGGGTCCCTGGGGGTCCTATAAAGGTATGTACGTGGGAAACAATTGTGTGGTGAACCGGAAGTGAGACACTGCTTTTATGTGGATGATTTACTTTTATGTGGATGGAATTATTTTATGTGGATGATTTTAGTGTACCTTTGGAACTTTGATACTTTCAAATAAAGTCCATTTAGGAACATCGTCACTCCACATGGTTCTCCACTCAGCCATTCAAGTTTTCATGATATCTATACTGTAAATGCACCAAGTAGGCAGTCACCATGTCAGTCAGGAAGGAAGGTATAATCTCTGTTCTGAAAACTGTGGAGTGAGAAAAAGGTCACAACTCCTTAATGCTGGAAGAGCAACTGAAGGCTCCATCACTGCTCAACAGGAGGGGTCTCTATATATTCAAGATCTAAACCTAACGATTACCTGTACAAGAAGAATAAATACATTTGAGAAGCATTTTCAATAGAATGTCTAAATCTGACTTGGGATGGTTCGCACAAGACATCCAAAGTTGAAGGCGAACAAATGGTCATTTTCAAAACTGGCAAAAATGCTAGTGGGAATAGTGGCTATACAATTTGAAGGATTTTTATTATATTATTTTTTGTTGTAGAATGTTCATACCATGCACAGTTTTTTTAGAATATGATTGCTTACAAGATCACTACGAATTCAGATGAATTGCGCATGCGCTAACAATATTGATTGAAATGTGCATGTGCTGGGAAGTTTTAAATAGAACCGCGCCATTAGCAGTTACTTGCAGCAAAAATAAACAGCCCTGAGGCGGGAGACTAAAATAAGTAAGTAAAACGCTTAGGTTTGACTCTCATATATTCAGCAACTTGTTATTTCAAGAGTTTGTGGCAATGAGTGAGTAAGCTCACTAACCTGATATTAGCACAAAATTCTGAAATGCTTAACTCGTAGCCTGTTTAATGGTTGTTGGTAATTTACAGGTTACTGCTATCTGAGAACTCCGTTAATACAATTGAGCAATTGAATAGCTTCATACAGAGGACTTAATATTTTAGGCATGTTCAGAGTGAAATAAATGCTTTAATCCTTTATATGTTTGTAAGTTCACCATAGAACGTTAAGAGTAGACCCCTTTTTGATAAAATGGGATTTTAACATAAGATATTTATTTAAATAATTTTGTAGTTTGGATGGAAGTAAGGACACAGTTTAAGGGTGCATAGAATGAGATTACTAATTTCAGTTTGTGTTTTATATTTTGGCAGTGTCCTGAGACCCCTTGAAAAAGCCGTGTTTAGCGGCGAAATGGCTCCCCGTTGGGCTTATCAGTACTCTGCACACTTTAAAGATAAGTGATGTTTTGCTGTCTGTAAAAAGAAAAAAGTAAAAAAAATCAATGTATGATACAATACAATTTGGTTTACACAAAAAGGGAGGTGGAGGTAATTTGGTCAGTGATGGAAGTCATAAATCTTGAATAACTTGGTACTGGATTACAATATCCTCGGATTGAAATATCCATATCCAAGTAGGTTTCTGAGACCATTTTTCTCCATGATCTCTTTTGAATACCCTTTAGTGGGATTATTTTATATTTGAGAAAAATACTAGATGTCTCAATATTTTTTTTAATTGCCTACTTAGACATTATGGCCACCAGGACATCCAACCTTTGGATGTCCAATTTTATTGGCCATTTTCTTCCACAGAAACATCCAAATGCAAAAGTACAAAGTCGGACCATTTGGGAGGTGGGAGGAGCCAGCATTGTAATGGACTGGCCACATAGACATGACAATAGAGCAGTGGGGCACTTTCGAGGATACTGCTGTAAACTTCACATAAAGGGTGCCAGAAGTACATTTCACTATAACATCCTTCTAATGTATGGTGAGCCCTCCAAAACGCCCCCAAAACTTACTATACCCACCTGTCTACCACCCCAATAGCCCTTATGGCTGCAGGTGACACCTATATAGCAGTATAATAGGATCTTGGTGGCCTCATACTTGCCACCGTAAATGTACTGGTTAGAGTGGCTTATGGACCTGGGCCCTCCTTTCTATGGTTCACTAGCCCACCCATCAGGTTACTTTAGAGACCTGTATGATACTCTACTAGGCTTCCCCATAATAGGTGCTGCTGTTCTAGAGAAAGGTATAATAATAATAATAATTTTATTTTTATATACCGCCTAACCAGCAGTTCATAGCGGTTTACACAATAGGTACTCAGCATACAATATAATAATAACATCATACATAATAAAATTCTACGTAACTAATACAAGCATTAAAACTAATGAATAAGAAAAACACAACATAAACTAAAATAAGTATAGATTAAAAGATTAAAAGTACATTATAACTACATGATAATATAAAAATCAATAATGTATATTATATTGTTTAAATAGGTGGGTTTGAAGATCTTTTCGAAATTGATAGTAAGTAAGAAATGGAGAAACAAGAAGATTTAGACATGAATTCAGTAATCCTGTTTGGAATGCTAAGGTCCTATCTAAAAATTTTTTGTAACAACATGTATTTGCTGAAGGGAAATTAAACCAACCAGATCTACAAATATTTTTCTTAGAAATAATAAACTAAAATGAGAAACAAGGTAAGCCGGTGCTAAACCAAATAAAACTTTAAAACAAATGCATCCAAATTTAAATAGTACTCCAGCTTCAAACGGTAGCCAGTAAAGCTTTTGATAATATACACTGATAAGATAGTGTTTTTTCAGATTAAAAATCAAACAAATAGCTGTATTTTGTATGATTTTTAGTCGGTTAGTAGTTATTTTATACAATCCCAGATAAATAACATTATAATAATGCAATATTGAAAGGATTGAAGATTGAACCAGGATTTTAAATGATATAAAATCATATTTCCTAATAGTACGCAGTTTCCAGAGGATAATAAAACATCTCTTAACCAAAGAATCTGTATGGGCCTTAAAAGATAAGGACCGATCTAAAATAACCCCTAAAATTTTCAGCGTAGGAGATATCGAATAAGATTGACCGTTTAGAAGTACAGTTGTTTCAGTAATTTTTTCATTAAGACTAGCTAGAAAGAATTTTTGATTTGCCCGGATTTAATTTCAATCTAAATGGAGATGTCCAAATTTCCACTTGTGCATAAATAAAAGCTATATAATTTAACACTTCTGAAGTGAGCTCAGTTAGAGGAATAAGTATTGAAATGTCATCTGCGTAAACATAAAATTTTACCTGTAAACTATGTAATAAATAACATAAAGGTGCTAGGTAAACATTAAATAAAATTGGAGAAAGTGGGGAACCCTGAGGGACTCCACTTTCATTTACCCATCTGGTAGAGTACTGACCAGCACTGATTACCTGGTAAGACCTATTTTTCAAGAACCCTTGAAACCAATTCCATACCCTACCTGAAATTCCGACGGAATCCAAGCATGCTGAGGGAGTGTGGGGATCATGACTCAATCCCTTCAATGGTCATCTGGTCAGTTTGGACTTCTTTTGGCATTTAGACGCTTTAAAACTGGTCTAGTTCAGACCGTCTAACTTCCATCCAGGTCATCTTGGGAAAGGTTTGACTATAACAGCAAGACGTCCAAGTCTAAACCCACCCAAAGCCCACTCACAACATGCCTCCAACACCCCTCTCCCCTTGATCTTTGGAAGCACAGTGGCTGGGGTGCCTTGCAAGACATCCAGAAAGACGGTTTCGAAAATTGCACTTGGATGTCAAAGTGATTAGTTTGAGTGCCATGTTATGCTGCTTTTTGGAAATCGTTATTTTTCAAAAATGCCCCTGTTTGTGATTTTGATTAAGCTTTTTTGTAGGCACAGCATTTATTTTATTCCCAGTTGCCCAGAAAAATCATTTAACATATTGAAATTATCCAGTGTCTTTACAGGACTTATGTGTATCACATTAGAAAGCAAAAAGAGTGTACATTTGTAGTTTCAGAGGGATTAGAAGAATGAAAATCATTGGAAACAATAAGTTGACTTCCTTAATGTGCCATGAAGATTTATTGTCATATTCTACCAAGAAATAATTAGATTTCATTTCTTCCATAGATCAGCTGGAATATATTTACTAGTTTTCTATTGACCACACATGTTTATGCCAGCATATGCGGTGGGAACAATCTCTTTACCGGAACTCACATGCCAAAAACTAATGGCTTCATTCAGGGCAATTATAAATGCATTTGCTGGCACAATACATGTGTAAGTGCAAGATTTTGTAAATCTTCAAGAAGGGACATTTCTACACTTAAAAGTTTTGCCTGTTTTAGATGATTTTTAAGGCCATATGGATAAGCACAATTTCCCCCTTGCTCAGTCCTTAGAACTCCAGGTCCAGATTCATACAGCCTTAACTCTGTATATTCCTTCAGCCTTTCCTGTCATAGGATTGAGGTCTTTTTTCTTTCATATATTTCTTCATTTCTCTCTCTTTCTTCTGTTCTATAATTTCATTTTATTGTAAACCTAATAGAATATGTACTCTTAGGTGGTATATCAAATTTTTCATGACCTTGAAAGGGAATGAGACTTAATACACTGCCTTTCTGTGGTTACAATCAAAGCAAGTTGCATATTATGTATAGGTATTTATTTTGTATCTGAGATAGTTGCGGGTTAAGTAACTTGCCCAGAGTCATAAGGAGCTGCAGTGTTCCACTGCCTATGGAAGCATCAATCAAGATGTTTAAGAATGACTGTAAACCATCTCAATTGTGGACATCAGAAAGTTTGTATAATGCAATTTGAAATGGTTCTGTTGTTCTGAAAGAAAATGCAGATGGCAAAACCGAATGTTGTTCAGATTGGTTGAAACCGCAACAGTGAGCAGTTTTGGCTGGATGGCTTGTGTGAATTGTTCAAGTTGTCTACTGTTTAAGTCAAGGTCAGGTGAAGGATCAATTAAACAGCATGATTAGGTAGCCTAGGCAGGCAAACAATGATTGATCAGTATTTGTGAAAGGTTCCTGGTACAAATATTTCACCAGGGGACAGAGCTGCTGTGAAGAGTTCTGAACTGAGGCTGGACTATTGTTCTCTGTTGTTGAGAGTTCGGGTTTGAAATCATTTGCCCAGCAAATGATTTTAATTGGCAGCAGTTATGAAAGCATACGCGTTGATGATGTATTGTATGGACGCCTAATAGTCTTTGTTATTGTAGTCGCAGTTACACAACATGTGACTCGCACATAGTAGCACTGTGACCATTACAATTGCGATGCATGTCTTTTTGCCGTTTATGAATGAATGGAAATTGCATACAGTAATCATAAAAAATAAAAACAATAAGAGAACTTCCATTATTGCTGTCACAATTAGAACTAGATTGGAAGTTAACAATGCAATGCCAGTTAGCAAGAGGCCTATATTCATCAATTGTTGACACTGCTTCTAAAGCCGTGAAAATGCACAGCGGATCAAGGGTATGGGTCATGGGCCAAAGGCTTGATAGGTCTCACAAAAGATCACCCACTGTCAGCTTTGAGGTGAAGCACTGGTGGTAAGCTCAGGGGCCCTGTATCTTCGGTGCCCTGAGCTATGGCCTCACCTGGTCCAATGGTTGAGCCAGCCCTGGATAGCTCAGATTGTCTGGCAGGTTACTGGGTGAAACAAGACTTAACCCAGTAGCAAGAACTATCTCACAGGCTGTCTTAGCAAATGCTCAGGTACACATGTAAGCAGGGCTTTCGAGTATGCTACACAAGGAATTTAGAAGGCCAAATTTTTAGAGAGCAGCTTTGAAGTTTCACAATGGGAAAGGAGGGGTACTGGATGTGAACTAAATAGGGTTAGCTTGTTCTTTTGCAGTAGTGTTTGTGAAGATTTAACACCTATTTCTTCTTTTTTGCTGTTAGCATACAGAACCCACAGGGGTTTTTTTTTTCCTGGCATCCATGATGAACATGGGTTGAAAAACAACTGAACTGGAAGAGCTGTATTGTTGAGAGCACACAACTGAGCAGACAGAGCTGCGCACAGGTCTGGGAAGAAGAAAAATGTATCAGTACGTATTTGTGCATGTGGTGAAATGCTGTTCTGCACATAAACATCAGTAGTTCAGAACTTTTATGCACAGAACAGCATTCTAGCACATGTACAGAATTCACTTTTCCCTCTAAGCAGTACTGGAATCTTCTACTTACAGCTAGGATTATCATACGGTTCCATAAAAAGGAGCATTTGAACATGAGTGGCCTGGGCCTGCATGGAGTGGTGGACAGGGCTCTCATCGCCTTGTTGGACAGACTGGATGGACCGTGCAGGTCTTTTTCTGCCATCAGTTACTGTGTTAGAACGGATTAAAACATCAGGATTTTACACCAATTGCTTTCAAAGGAAGTGAAACCCGGATGTCTCAATCTGTCCTTGTTTTTCTGCAGCCATATGGTAACTCTACTTACAGTCCTACCAGGGGGACAGGCATACTCTGCAGAATTCCAGGGAATCTGTATGTCTTTACTGATTGAAAACACAATATTGAACCACCACCCCAACTGGCAGGACTGTAGGTGGAGGATTGCTGCACAACTTAGAGCAGTGTCTCTCAAAATTTTTAGCTCCGGCACACTAAATGGAGCAAATGTTTTTTTGTGGCACATTATAATTGAAATTATAAAATTGCAAAACCAACAAAAAATTTAATTTGAGAGTTATTTATTTAAAGTTATTTCGATATATTAAGGGGAAACGAAAAGCGAAGGAAGCGGTGGGACTGTTGGATGACCATGGAATAAAGGGAGTGCTAAAGGACAACCAAGCAATCGCCGACAAGCTGAACACATTTTTTGCGTCTGTATTTACCGAAGAGGATATACACAGCATACCGGAACCCATCAGGCTATATGCTGGAAATGAAGACGGGAAACTGACTAGAAGAGGTATGCAGGCAGATCGATGGGCTTAAGAGCGAGAAATGCCCGGGACCAGATGGCGTACATCTGAGGGTCATCAAGGAACTGAAAGGGACTATAGCTGAACTGCTTCAGCTAATAGCCAATCTGTAGATCAAGTTTCAAGTTTATTATTTTTCTTGATTGATCGCTTAATCAAATTCTAAGCGATGAACATATTAAAATACAGTGGTGCCTCACACAACGAACTTAATCCGTTCCAGGAGCAAGTTTGTTATGTGAAACGTTCGTTGTGTGAAACGCGTTTTCCCATAAGAATACCTGTAAAACAAAATAATTCGTTCTGCAGCCCTGTTGTCCCATAAGAATACCTGTAAAACAAAATAATTCGTTCTGCAGCCCTACATTTCCCTCCCTCCACCTCACCTCACATGCAGAGCCTGCCAGCCTTCTCCCTCACCCAGCCGCACGATCTCAAAAAGCTGTGCACGCGCAGCTGCTGGAGTTGATCAATGTTCTCTCTCCTGCAACTTCCGGTTTCCGGTTGCGTCAGAGGAGAAGATTGAACAACAGAGCATGCGCGGGCATGTGCTGCTCCCTGAAAGCGTGTGGCTGGCCGAAAAAGAAAGCCGGAAAACTCGGCATCCGAGGTAAGGTGAGGGTGCTGCTGTTCCCGGCTCACATTAGGAAGCGGCGAGAGTAGTTCCGCCCCCCCCCGGGCCCCTCGGGCGACTTCGTTGTGTGAAACGAAGTTCGTTATAGGGAGCAAGACAAAAAGTTCGTTATGCGCAGCGTTCGCTGTACGAGGCGTCCGTTATGCGAGGCACCACTGTATAGTCAAATCAGGAAAGATTCTGGAAGACTGGAAGGTGGTGAATGTTATGCCGATCTTCAAAAAAGGTTCGAGGGGAGATCCAGGGAACTACAGACCACTGAGTCTGACCTCGGTACCAATAAAGATAGTAGAGGCGCTGATAAAGGACCACATCATTGATCACCTTGATGGACACGGTCTGATGAGGATCAGCCAGCACGGTTTCAGCAAAGGCAGATCTTGTTTGACGAACTTGCTGCACTTCTTCGAGGGAGTAAACAGGCAGATAGACAAGGGCGACCCAGTCGACATTGTATATCTGGATTTTCAGAAGGCGTTCGATAAGGTTCCACTTGAACGACTATTTTGGAAAATTGCAAGCAATGGAATCGAGGGTGAAATACTCATGTGGATTAAAAACTGGCTGGAGCACAGGAAACAGAGAGTGGGGGTAAATGGACAATACTCGGACTGGAAGAGCGTCACCAGTGGGGTGCTGCAGGGCTCGGTGCTTGGACCCATGCTCTTCAACATCTTTATAAACGATCAGGACATTGGTACGATGAGTGAGGTGATTAAATTTGCGGATGATACGAAGTTATTCAGAGTAGTGAAGACACAGGGGGATTGCGAAGATCTGCAATGTGACATAATCAAGCTCGCGAAATGGGCATCGACATGGCAAACGAGGTTCAACATGGATAAGTGTAAAGTGATGCATGTCGGTAACAAAAATCTCATGCACAAATACAGGATGTCCGGGGCAGTACTTGGAGAGACCTCCCAGGAAAGAGACTTGGGAGTTCTGATTGACAAGTCGATGAAGCCATCCGCGCTATGCGCAGTGGCGGCGAAAAGGTCAAACAGAATGCTAGGAATGATTAAGAAGGGGATCACAAACAGATTGGAGAAGGTTATCATACCGCTGTACTGGGCCATGGTGCGCCCTCACCTGGAGTACTGCATCCAGCACTGGTCACCATACACGAAGAAGGACAGGGTACTACTCGAAAGGGTCCAGAGAAGAGCGACTAAAATGGTTAAGGGGCTGGAGGAGTTGCCGTACAGTGAGAGATTGGAGAAACTGGGCCTCTTCTCCCTTGAAAAGAGGAGACTGAGAGGGGACATGATCGAAACATTCAAAATACTGAAGGGAATAGACTTAGCAGATAAAGACAGATTGTTCACACTCTCCGTGGTAGGGAGAATGAGAGGGCACTCTCTAAAGTTGAAAAGGGATAGATTCTGTACAAACGTAAGGAAATTCTTCTTCACCCAGAGAGAGGTAGAAAACTGGAACGCTCTTCCGGAGTCTGTTATAGGGGAAAACACCCTCCAGGGATTCAAGACAAAGTTGGACAAGTTCCTGCTAAACTGGAACGTACACAGGTGAGGCTGGACTCATTTAGAGCACTGGTCTTTGACCTGGTGGCCGCTGCGGCAATTCTTATGTTCTTATGTTCTATGTATTGGTAATTGTAACAATGGTGAAACTAAAGTAGATAGAATAGAATTGCTAATCAGTGCAATGGATGTGCTTGTTTTTGAGTGCAAATTAACTCAAAATGTGGTCGATAGTCAGTGAGCAAACACATATTTCATCATCCATCACCTGCGGTCATTCTCTTTTTTCTAAATTTAATTTCTGTCAGAGCTGAAAATCCAAGTTCGCAAAGATAAGAAGATCCAAACAGTAACAAAGCCTTGATTGCTTTGTTGCTCAAGTTAGGATAGCTACTGCATAAAAAATAAAAATAAATTTACTTGCCATTAGTTTTCAAGGACCATCACGTCAAAGAATGATGCTTGTCTGGACAATTGTATCCTTACGCACACACAGATGCTCATAACATTGACAGACTCTTGCATATGCGACATACATGTCATCTATTCTAATGTATGCTTATGAAGAGAAATTTTGAAAATAAAGTAAAATTCTGGAATCTCTCATGGCACACCTGTAATCTCTTCGAGGCACACCACTGTGCCATGGCACACAGTTTGAGAGACACAGGCTTAAAGGGAACAGTGGCATAGATGTGTACTGATAGTTTAATCAGCTCAGACCTGCACATAGTCCTTGACGCAAAACTGTGTGTGCATGTGTCTGCTGTGCTTGCTCAGGTGAGTCCTGAATGAACCCGAAAAATGGGAGAGAAAAATATGACTGAAACAACAAAATCTCCCAAACCCCTAGAAAGAAACTGAGATGAGAGGGAGAGACCGCTGGTAGAGAGGATCCACTCAAAAGGAAAATTAATTCAATTAAATATTACTGAAATATATAAGAGAGCCCTCAGTCACACAGCCTTCCTCCAGTCTCCCGGAGATAACGGCTGTCACTGGTTTGCACCCAGAAAGGTGTCAACTGTGAAACATCCCCGGGCTCTCTTGTGAATTTTGGTGATAAATAACACAAAAGTGCAAAGGAGTGCATACAAAATCAAAAACACCCTCTCTACTAGTGGTCTCTGCCCCTGATCCAGGGGGGCCAAACGAGGAAAGTTCAAGTGTCCAAATTCAATAATAAAGCCAATGGAAGATACTTAGCTTCTCAAGAGAAAACAGCCAGCGGGTAACCAAGTGTCCTACGGGACTCCGTTTCGGGGGTAGACCCCCTTCTTCAGGAACGGCTGGCTCAAGGCAAGAGCCCCAAAGTCATCGGGCTGTAGCAAATTGGCAGTGAAAGAAAATGGGCTCTCTTATATATTTCAGTAATATTTAATTGAATTAATTTTCCTTTTGAGTGGATCCTCTCTACCAGCGGTCTCTCCCTCTCATCTCAGTTTCTTTCTAGGGGTTTGGGAGATTTTGTTGTTTCAGTGCTTGCTCAGGTTGCATGCAGTTTGGTTGCTGAATCAGCGAACACGAATTTGACGTTATGCTTGTTTTAGAAAGCTGTGTGCTAAGTTGTCAGTGCATAGCTCTAACATCTGGCTACTCAATTCCGGTCCTCGAGGTCCACAGGAAGGTCAGGATTTTGGGATATCCACTTTGAATATGCATGAGAGAGATTTGCATACCAAGGAGGCAGTGCATAGAAATCTCTCTCTTGTGTATTCATTCTGGATAGCCTGAAAACCTGACCTTCCTGTGGACCTCGAGGACCGGAATTGAGTATCCCTGTTTTAACACAAGCTTACCGCCTCTAGATGGGTCGGTGGTCTTTTACTGCCATCATCTAATATATTGTTATGCAGGTTACTATGTTAGAAAGTAGCATAATAGATACTGACTGATAAGGACTGATTGGGCCACCCCATCTCCTTGCTCTTCTTATCTACAACACTCTATCTAAAGATAATTCCTCCTTCTACAACATACTAGTGAAGAAGGTTAAGTGTTGACTAAATGGCTCATCATTAATTATTAACTCAAGATGTTCAATGTATAACGAAAAATGATTTATAAGGTAATAATAAGAAATAAAACTGTGGGCCATCCAGAATGAGAAATCCTGAAAAATTTAGAAAAGATGCATCTAGATTTTGAATGAAGCTCATTGAAAATGCCCTAGCTGAGTAGAATCATCTCTACATATATGTAACTAGCACATGGAGTCTTCACTGGTGGTTTTGCAAGATGGAATTTCCTAATGACTCAACAGCTTCATTCAAGAAAGTAAAAGCTTAGTTGAATTTTAACCCAAGATTTAGGCAAGCAGCTCAGTTCAACAAGGGCAGTTCTCAATTCCCTTGAAAAAGGAACATAGAACTATAAAATTCCTGACCACTGTAGTTTATCTACTCACAGATTCTAAATCTAGCGGAACTAAGTGGTATTAATGGTTGTTAATTAATGGCTTGGGCGATTCAACTCATCTGGTTAAACAGCTGAAAACAAGACAGCATGTTAATCCACAAAGGATGGCAGTTTGTGTAAAGTTGTTTCCGTGAGTACAGTAAAATGTCAGCCAACAAAATGCCATCAAGCCAACCCCCTGCATCAATTTGCTGCCTATAAAATGACTTTTGACTCTGTCTTTGGTGCCAAAGCTTTTATGTTATACTGCATTACAGTAAGAAGCACTACATTCATTGACCTGCAATTCTTTCAAAATTGTTCATCTGGAGAAAATTAGATGCATTTATATTATCTGTATTTGACGTGTTTGATGTTATAGAATAGGCAGCAGAGAGCCATCATTACAGCATCCTGTCTGGCACTAGCTGCTGTCATTTTGAAAATGGGTCTTCCAATTTGAGATTTCCTTTCTTTATGGTGGATTTAAAACCTAACATAAAGCAAAACAATCCCATCAGTTTCTTGCTGATTCAAATTCATGGTTGGGCATGCCAAGACCTATTGCTGAGAGGAGACAGGACCTGGTAAGGATGGAGGAAGCCCTTTATTCTGATGTGTGTTTTTAAAGCTCAGAAGTTAAAAGGAATGGGATCTGTAAAAATAAATTGAAGCAGACAAACTTCTGGTCTACCAGATGCTGAACATGTGTGAATATCAGGCATAAGCAGAATCTGATTCAATTAGTGCTGCCTGCATTCTGGTGGTCTGTCGCCAGCATGGCTTGCAACGTACTAAGTTCAGTTGTTTGTGCATTTTATTTTTAGATGATTGAAGCTCTGGTGTTTAATTATGCATAGAAAAGTGGACATGTATTCAGAGATGCGTGACATGCATGTGGCACTTCCTTTAGATAATGCCTCTGGCTTCAATCTTTTGTCATATGGAATGACAAACCTTTTGAGACCTTAATGGGGACTACAGAAAAAATAAATAAAGAAAGAAAACAAGGCAATACCTTAATATTGGATTAACTTTAGTTTCTTGTCTGGCAAATTTCCACAGGTATTTTTCAAGGGGTGGTAAAAATTTGCCTATGCACCAAGGCAATTTTCTGGTACAATTATTTTAAAGGTTCCTAGGTCTATATTTCATTACACTTTACTGAACCAACTTGACAAATATGATCACTTCCTTATTAGGTCTTCTAGTGTTTTCTTTAAGTGTTATTCTTGACAGGCATTTGATCTTTCAAAATGTTTGAAGTTTAAAGTATTTCTGGTGAGACCCATAGCATAGCATCAAAAGGGAGCAGTTTTTGAGGGGGAACTTTTCAGAGTGAATAGAGCTAGGAAAGAGGTCCCCATGTCTGAGGAAATATGGGCTTTGAAGGAGAGTTGTGAGTTGAGGTAAAAGCCGAAGGAATGTCCAGAATCTGAAAGTGAACAGTTAAGTTCTATGTGAGCTGATTAAAATTTTCGAAACATACCCTCTCATTTTTCCTTTTGCATATTTACTTTCAACTTTTATTGTAGTTCTACTTTCTTCTTTTGTATTTGTAAGTCCGTTATTGTCCAAGTCATTTGTTGTTTCTTAATATATGTTTTGTTTTTAACCTACATCCCTTTTTATGTACGCTTAGAACCTGTGATAGGTGTTCAATCAAAAATTTTAATAAACTTGAAAGAAAAGCTAGTCATAGTCAAATGCTTCTCCTTGATGTATACAGCAAGCTAACCCCCCCAAAAAAACCTGTTTTCTTAACAGTGGTCTATTAGCCCTCTGCTGGACCTTCTACAAAAACTTGTGCTTCTTAGCTGGAGAAATCGGGGTGGAGGTGGGGGAGTTAGAGAAATAGCCAGGAACACAGAAAATACATCTGGCTACAAAAGTTAGAGAAAGAAATACTTTTTTTTTTTTATGTCATTTCCATATATTAGCATGTAGTGATTTTATAAATCTGTCATCGGGGAGCTGAAAAAACTAGTACATCAATCTGCTTTTGATGATGAGATAGTCCTTCCTTTCAACAAGTTTAAGGAGCTGTTTTATATACTTAAATTCCCCTTCCATGTACAACTTTAGATCAGATCCTTTTTATTTGCCAGGAAAACTAATTGGCACAATCACTGAAAAAATGGTATCCAGAAAGCAGAAACTGAAATGTATTAGCTTTATACTAAGGGGCTCATAATAAAAAAAAAGTTCAAAAAGTGGCCTAAATTGGTACTTGGATGATCAAAAAGACAGATGGGAGAGCTGATCGGGGGTTCGGGGAGGGCGATCGGGTGTTTGGGAGGGTCGCGGGGGGAGGGGGGGGATGCGCCATGGGCAGGAGGGCCTGGGATCCCACTTGCCTGTATTTGAGATGGGTAGGGGGTTCGCCTTCCGGCAGGAGGGTTTGACCTCCCTCCTGCCGGTTCGGGAGGGGGGTTTGCCTTCCGGTAGGAGAGCTTGAGCTCCCTCCTGCCGGTATTCAGGAGTGGTTGAAGTGCCGGTAGGAGGGCTTGAGCTCCCTCCTGCCGGTATTGTCGGGGAGGTAGGGGTGGGGATTCACGGGGTGGATGGGGGCCTCCGTCTTCGGCAGGAGGGCCTGGGCTCCCTCCTGCTGGTATTGTCAGGGTTTCGGCAGGAGGGCTTGGAATCCCTCCTACCTGTAAGCAGCCGTTCGGGGGGGGGGGGGGGATCCAATCGCGGCAGGAGAGATTAGGCATCTTTCCTGCCGCGATTGTTGGGGGGGGGGGATTCTGTAACCAGTGTTGTTTTGACAGGCACCGGTTACAGAATCCAGCTTTTAGATGAAGGACTGGCCATTCCTTCGCCTAAAACATCGTGTTTGGGACTTGGACGATTTTTTGGTTGGGAATGTGTTTTAATTTTAGACATTGTGGTGGTCTGGGTGATTAAACTGCTGAACTTAGAGGTAGGCCATTCTCAAAAAACCTTCATTTTAGACTTTTTTTGGAGAATGGACATTTTCCCTGCTGCTGCTTTCAGCGTTTATGGGCTTAGGCCAAAAGGGGACTTATATGTGTTTTTTTAAATTATGCCCATCTAAAGGTATTGTTTGATAGTAAAAATGGAGGTCTGCCATATAAAGAAGGATTAAACACAGTAATTTTCTCTGTCAAAATGGATAGTTTATTAGGGATCAGGTACATAAGAGGCCTCTGCAAACCATTTATAGAAAGCTTCATTCTTATAATTGCTGGCAGAATTGTATGTGAAAAGTTGGAATGTAAGGACAATACTGGATGGACTTCTATTATCTATGTCCCAGAAATGTTAAAGACAATTTTAGGGGTAGTGACCAAGATGGCAGAACTTACCTGGTGAACGTTGTTTGCCTCTCTTCCATTTTTGTGTCACCGTGGTTTCTTGCTGCCTTGTTTTCAGCACTATGCCACACACATAGAGAAAGGGAGTTGTTCGGGGGACTTCCTCACCAGCCCAAACAAACTCAATGGTACACCATTTGGTGTAACCGAGGGAGCGGGCCCTGCGTTTGACCAGCTGGAAGGTGCAGCTGGGTCTTTGAGGCTTCATGTCAGCTTATCCTCCCCAGTCGTCTCCTCCACGTTCAGCGTCCAAAATGGCACAAACGCAGGAACAGCAATCGATTGTAGAGCAATCAACTGAGGTCCAAGGTGGGAGCAAGGTGCCACATGTGAGATGCCAGGATTTGGTGAGCAGTGAAGGAGTAGGAACAGGAGTTTCATCTCTCCCCACGGCGGTTACGTTAAAGTCTATTTGGAAGGCTATTACTGAATTGACCTCTGCAGTTAAAGAATCTTCAACTGAGGTAACTGTCTTGCTTTCAAAAATTGATTCTCTTAGTAAAACAGCAGAAGAGGTTCAACATGATTCTTCTACTAAGACTCAACAAGTATGTTCTGATGTTCAAACTCTCCAGGAATTTAGAAGAAAACAATAAATGCATTTGCAAAGGAAAATAGAACAAATGGAAAATTATAATAGAAGACTGAATCTTAGAATTTTAAATTTTCCAGTAATTCTGGCATATTACCTCTGGATATGTTCAAGAAATATTTGATTGAGGTTTTACATTTTTCTTCTGATATGATGCCTCATTTCAATAAGGTATATTATTTGAATATATCTAAGAAGAATATACAAGGAGAGACAAACATAGTACCATCTGCTGAACATCAGAAACTGGATTTAAATAACATTTCAGAAATCTTAGAAGACTCTATAATAGATACTACGTTTAAGTCTACTTTGCTAGCCTCTTCATTTTCAAGCAAGATTTGAACAATTTCCGCAATTTAAAGGTTACTTTCTATGGTCAAAGAGTTTGGATTTATCCTGATGTTACCAAGATAACACAACATCGAAGAACAGCTTTTCTTTCTTACAGGCATGAGACAGTTGAACTTGGAGCTTCATTTATTTCTTTTTTTTTTTTTAATAATTGTATAATTTTTATTAATTTCAAGGCAAGTACAAAAGTGCATTAGAATTTACATACAAGTATTATCATAAACAGCACTTACATTCGATCAATAACAATACAAAATATATTCCCCCCCTCCCTTCCACTATATCCAATCAAGAAAGAATGCAAAATATAATTCCCCCCTCCCTGGATGTATGTGCAAATGAAATAGAAAATAAAGGCATTATACAGCCAATCAGAGTTAACAAAATTCGTTAATGGACCCCATGTTGTTTTAAATAGTTTATTATGACCCAATATATCTGAATTCATTTTTTCATATCTATAACATAAACATACAGTTTCCTACCAAAAAGAAAAATTAAGTCTGTGACAGTTTTTCCAATTCTTTGTAATCATTTGAATGGCAATCCCTGTCATAATGATAAGGAGTCTGCTTTTATATCTATCTAATGTAGGTTTAGTTGTCAACAATGTTCCACAGATTACCACGTCATAGGACAACATAATTGAAGATTTCAGTATCAAATTAATTTGTCCCCATATTGATTTCCAAAAGTTGAGTATCAAGGGACAATAGAATAACAAATGATCCAGTGTCTCTGATTTCCAAAAGTTGAGTATCAACAAGTTGAGATCAACAAATGATGCAGTGTCCCTACTCCAAGATGACATCTTGGAGTAGAGCTTCATTTCGATTGTGTCATCTATGTAAATGTTTGGTAAAACTGGGAAGTTTAAAATATATTTTTTGATTCAGAGCAATTAAAAGTCTTTATAGATCTAAAAAAGATTATCAAGGATTAAGTTGAAGCGGCTAAGTAGGATATATCGCTGTATTAGTGTTAGGGCTTCATTGTAATTATCATTGTTTTACCTTTTGATTGAACTCCTTCTTTGCTTGGTAGAACTCCCTCCTTTTAATGGTGGGCTAATGAGGATATTGGTTTATTTGCCTTTGAAAGAAATATTTTCCTGATTTGATCAGTTATCTGGAGTTTTGTAGCAAGTGGATACATGTGTATTGTTTATTTTGAAAAGAAAAAGAAAAAAATGACAATTTTAATCATGAATTAATGAGTGTGACTGTTGGGCACACTGTATGGACTGTTCAAGTCTTTTTCTGAAGAGGGACTTGGTGACAAGAAAGTTCTGGTCGGAGCAGCCCTGCGTGCAGGAACCTTCTAACAGGCTGGTAGGTCCGCCCTGGGAGGCACAAAATTGCAGGCTTGTTGTTTTGTTTGTTTTTGCTGCCCGCCATCAGGAGCAAGGAAGAGAGGATACGAGGGTGGGGGGATGTTGGACCCATGATAGGGATGGAGGGAGGGAGGGGGGCTGCTGGACTCACAAGGGAGGCGCTGCTGCTGCTGCACCCATGAAGGGGGAGGAAGTTGCTTGGGTTGCTGGACTAGCTGAAGGGAAGGGAGACAGTTGCTGGATCTGGTCTGGGGATTGGGGAGAAAGGAGAGAGGTGCTTGGCCCATGTGGTGGGTGGAGTGGAGCTGGAGGGAAGGAAGAGGTACCAGACCCACACCTGGGTGCTGAAGGGAGGGGATAAAGATGTTGGACCCATGAGAAGGGGGCTAGAGGGGTGAGGTGCAGGACCTGCAGGGAGGAAGAAAGAGAAGGAAAGGGAAAGAGAAAAGCTAGGATGAAGGGGATGAAGGAAGAATGAATGAAATATTGAACATAGTGGAGGGAGGGAGGAAAGAGAGTGTGAAAGACACATAGGTTGTGAGACACACATTGGTGCAAGGGAGTAAGAGAGGGGAGAAGCTGGACACAGGGAGATATACAAAAAGATGGGAGATGATGGGCATGGATGGGAGCATAGAAACAGGGACAAAAAGGGGAATGCTGCATCTGCATGGGGGTGGTATATGGACATACAGGGGTAATGCTAGACATGGGAGGGTATATGGTCCCAGAGAGAATATGGCTAACATGGGAGAGAATAAAAACTCAGAAGGAAGATGCTGGACAGGGGGCATAGGGATATAGAGGAGTGATACTGTACAGATGAGGAGGGAATCATAGAATGGTGAGATGATGAAGGCAGGGAGATGGGCACAGGGGAAATACTAGAAAGGGAAGTATAGGAGACAGAGAAGGGAGATGCTTGCTGAACATGGGGAAAAAACATACACAGAGATGGAAGATGAACGGTGAGTATGGAGAAAGAAGACATGTCAAATGGTCAGGAGACCCTGGCAAGTGAGTTAAAAGTAGACAGTTAGAAACAGAAATCAATGCCTGAGACCAATGTGATGTGAAGAATAAAATGACAAGACAACAAAAGGTAGAAAAAATATATTTTCTATTTTGTGATTAGAATATATCAGATTTGAAATATGTATCCTGCTAGACCTGGAGTTAGACATAATTGGGGACTACAAAGCCCAGGCAATGCTTCTTTAGCTTTCAGCTGGCTTAGGGCTCTCTCTGACCGCAGGTAGTTGCCCTAGTTGCACTCCCCGAACACTATTCCTGCCATATGTGACTGAAGTATTCTGTTAGCTTGATTTTTCTATGTAGCATTCTGTAATAATTTTGAAAGGTCACTTTGGGCAGCCAAAAAATCTAGAGACTTGAAGAAAGCACAGATGGTTTATTAGCATACGTATGTGACTTCTGAGCTCCAAGCTGGCTTCAGAAGTGCCGAACCCAGGACGTTACAGAGATATTTATACATTCTTCTGGCTATACAATTGGTGCTAAGCTCACACTAGCAGGTCATTAGCAGGCCACTTATCTAGGCCCTGCAGTCTTTCTGTTACATGTCGTTTATGCTGAGATAGCCATAAGAAGTTAGAATGCCCCAGCTAACACCCAAGGCAGGCAGGCTAGAACATGAGATAAGTTAGGTCTGCAGCTAAACATAATTCAGCATTTTATTAAAGAGAAAACTTAGGAAAACCAGTCCCAGACTCCTTCAATTTGACTTCAGTTTTCTCAATAGTGGAGGTAATGTTTATGAGGAGAAGGAGAAGGAAGTCAGGGATTTTGTTGATCCTTGCTCTGTATTATTTGTGTTTATAAAATGACAATTGTACAGAATAATTTCTATTTATACTTTAATAAAATAAGTTCAGTATAACTGTTCGAGGCTTGTGTAAATGGGATCAAATGGTTTGCGGGGATGGGGTGGGGACGGGGACCGAGCTTGTGGGGACACATATTTTCCCCATGTCACTCTCTAATCTTGAAGGCTCCTGAGTGCCCTCTTTCTGAAAATAGCAGCGCTTGCCACCAAATGAAACAAACCATCTTAACACACTACTGGTGGCATATTTTAATCAAATATCTTGCAGTCATACCTCAATAGTATGTAGTGTGAAGCTGAAAAAATACACTGTTGAAGTGCTGGTGCTGGTAAAGCTATTGGGCTTGAAAGGCAAACAATGGACAAATAAGCAGACCTTGGTCTGAGCTGGTAGATTAGCTGGAACTAGTAGGCAAAGAAGTGCATGGCGACCCTCTAGCTTTGACTGGTTCCAGATGTACTGGCAGATTAAGGAAACAGAGAAGCTCATAGCTCATGTTAAAGGCTTCTCTAGAGATTTGGAATGGTTTTATTAAGCAGTATGCTGTGACAACTGTGGATTGAATTACAATGCAAATCCAAAATGCTTCCATAAGATATGTATTAAAATATAAAAATATATGCACGAAGTGTCATGTTGCATAGGATGTCTACATCATGTGACTGGTTATTTTCTATCCTACTTGTTTGAGTTGGTAATAGTAGGCAGCTATTAGAGGACCATGGGCCAGATTCTCAAACCTAAAATCTTCCTTTAACATGCTTGCTAAACTGGTTCCAGCGGCTGATTATTAAAACGGCTTATCGTGGTCTTTTCCCAGTTTTCTGGCAGTCTCCGATAGTAGACAATGTAGTACAACAAGGTAGTACAACAAGGTCATTCCTATCAAAATGAACACTCCGAGCGATTCTCTATAATCGCCGAGTGATTCTCTAACCTCGTTGTGCCACATTTGCGGGCAAAATTTGCCGACAGGTCTGAGGTGTCTTTGCCTTACTTTCTCAGGCACTGACAGGAAAGTAAGGCTTGACAGCTCAGACCCGCCCCCTGCAAATTAAATTTTTTTTTTAAAATCAAAGATCGGCAGGAGAGATACCCACTTTCTCCTGCTGCGTCACACAATCACCCAACACTGCTAATTTCCCTCAACACCACAGCAACGGAAGAGATGTACACTCCCTCCCACCACCGAAGGCCTATAAGCTTGGCATAAGCAGACCAACTGAATCTGTAGTGATATGTGTATTTTTTTATTATTTCTAAGACTGCCTTAATAATTTAGTAAAAGGATCATAAAATCCAATTGTGATGCTGTTCATTCAAAGGAATGTTCCACGCAGAGAACAGATTCCCATTAAGCAACCACATGGAGCAACTGCACAAACAGGAATGATACTATACAATGTGCTTCTAGTTAGTCGGTCCAAAAACTTACACAAGGCTAATATTTGCAGAGAGGAGAAAATATTTTCTAAGTTGGCTTTGTGTGGTTGACCACTTACTAAAAATGGCATGCACTACAGCTGTTGCTTTCAGTTTGCCTCTATAACAAAGTATTTCCAGATAATTCAAAGGCCTATTGTTTACTTAAAATTTCATGAAATGGAATATGTTATGGTATTTGCTTTCATGAACTGGGTTGAACAGCCTGAGTTAGATGATGTAGGCAGGTGTTCTAATAACATTGGTGTCCACTATGGACTGGGGATAGACAGGGCAGGATTAATTCTTCGGGCCCTAGGCATGCAAGTACACTGGGCCCCATGGACCCGCCCCTCCATGGACCTGCCCCACGCCCCTACCCCCTCATTGCCATGGCTCCTCCCAACCTCTCAACTGGGAATATGTAAACCCAGTTTGATTATGATATAACAAGGAAAACCAGGAGAAACACCTCCACAAGTCGATAGCAAACAAACAGTAGAGATGTCCAGAAAAAAACATAATAATACAAGAAGGATTGTAAATAACATATGAAGCATGCAAAAAGGCTTCATAACACCCAAACCTCAATCAGCTAACACATAGGGCTCCTTTTACTAAGATGCGTTAGCGCTTTTAGCGCGCACTGCATTGCTGCTTGCGCTAACCCTGCGCTACGCGCCAAGCCAGCTCAATGCTGGCGTTAATGTCTAATGCGTGCGGCAAAAGGAGCCCATAGTAGTGTACAGATAGACAAGCAGAGGACTAGATGTAAACAGCATATTGAAAGTACTAATATTTATATCTCCAGCATATAATACACAACAATTTCAAGAAAAGTAATGTGCAATAAACCGGTACCTCCCAAAAAAATTTTGTACAGCATATGAGGTATACATACATGTAAATAACAGTCCCCCTGCGTCTTCACTATCCGCAAATTTAATCACCTCGCTCGTCGTTCCTATGTCCAGATCATTTATAAAGATGTTGAAGAGCACAGGTCCAAACACCGAGCCCTGCAGCACCCCACTGGTGACGCTCTTCCAGTCCGAGTATTGTCCATTTACCCCACTCTGTTTCCTATGCTCCAGCCAGTTTCTAATCCACGTGAGTATTTCACCCTCGATTCCATGGCTTGCAATTTTCCGAAATAGCCGTTCATGCAGAACCTTGTTGAATGCCTTCTGCAATTCCAGATATACAATGTTGACCGGGTTGCTCTTGTATATCTGCCTGTTCACTCCCTCGAAGAAGTGCAGCAAATTTGTCAGACAAGATCTGCTTTTGCTGAAACCGTGCTGGCTGGTCCTCATCAGACCATGTCCGTCAGACCATGTCCGTCATGATGATCAATGATGCAGTCCTTTATCAGCGCTTCTGCCATCTTTCCCGGTACCGAGGTTAGACTCGCCGGTCTGTAGTTTCCCGGGTCTCCCCTCAAACCTTTTCTGAAGATCGGCGTAACATTTGCCACCTTCCAGTTCTCCAGAATCTTTCCCGTTTTGATCGACAGAGTGGCTATTAGTTGAAGCAGTTCAGCTATGGCCCCTTTCAGTTCCCTGATGACCCTCGGATGGATGCCATCCGGTCCCGGGGATTTATCACTCTTGAGCCTATCAATCTGCCTGCATACCTCTTCTAAACTGACTGCTAACCCTGTCAGTTTCCCATTTTCACTTCCAGCATATAGCCTGATGGGTTCCGGTATGCTGTGTATATCCTCTTCGGTAAATACAGACGCAAAGAACGTGTTCAGTCTGTCTGCGATTGCTTTGTCCTCTTTTAGTGCTCCCTTTACATAAGAACATAAGAAACGCCTTCACCGAATCAGACCATTGGTCCATCCAGTCCGGTGACCCGCACACGTGGAGGCCAAGCCAGGTGTTCCCCGATGAAGACCTGTTTATCCGTATCCATCAATGTGATTTGCAAGAAGGTGTGCATCCAACTTGCCCTTGAAACCCAGAATGGTTGTTTCTGTCACAACCTCCTCCGGGAGAGCATTCCAAGTGTCCACCACACGCTGTGTGAAACAGAACTTCCTGATATTTGTCCTGAGCCTGTCGCCTCTCAACTTCAGCCCATGGCCTCTTGTCTGATTCACATTTGACAACTTGAATAACGATGCTTTTCGCTCTATTTTGTCGAATCCTTTTATTATTTTATAAGTCTCTATCATATCCCCTCGCAGTCTTCTCTTCTCAAGGGTGAATAAGCCCAGTTTTCTGAGGCGTTCTTTGTAGCTCAAATTTTCCATACCTTCTACTAGCTTCGTAGCTCGCCTCTGCACCCTCTCCAGCAGGGTCACATCCCTTTGTTCCTTGGTCATCCAATGGTCCCACCTCTTCCTTCACAGGTCGTTTCCCTTTAATATATCGAAAGAACAGCTTGAAGTTTTTCGCCTCAATGGCTATTTTTTCCTCGTAGTCTCTTTTGGCCCCTTTTAATGCCTTATAGCACCTGCTTTGATGTTGTTTGTGCTTATTCCAGTTTTCGTCCGTTTTTGATCTTTTCCATTCCTTAAATGGGGTTTTTCTTGTCTCTGATCGCTTCCTTTACCTCTACAGTGAGCCACACTGGTTCTTAATTCTTTTTCCTCTTTGATCCCTTGTTGATACGCAGTATATATAGATTTTGTGCCTCGGTTACTGTATCCTTAAAAAGAGACCAAGCTTGCTCTAGCGTCTTTAAAGTGATTATTCTCTTTTTAATCTTCTTCCCCACCATCCGTCTCATCCCTTCATAATTCCCTTTTCGGAAGTTTAGCGCTGTGTCTGTCGTTCTGGACCGATGTTTCGCTCCTGTTTCCAGGTTGAAGCGGATCATACTGTGATGACTGTTTCCCAGCGTCCCCTCTACTTCTACATCCTGTGCCGGTCCTCACAGCCCATTTAGAATAAGTTTGGGGCTCCCCTATCTCTACGTTCAGCATTTTAATCACCCAGACCACCTCTGGGTCTAACCTTACAACACATTATCAACCAAAAAATAGTCCAAGTCCCAAATGCCCAAAACAAGACAAGTGGGTTATAATTTGGAATACTTTGCAATTGTTTTTGAGACTACACCACCACAGTTAAAACTTTTTCAATCTCCTTTCGGTTCCCTGACGCAGTATCGAAACGTGCCATGTCAGAACATACAATCTGAGATAAGTTTATTATTTTGCATTTTCAAACCTTATAAGAATGTGGTAACTGTGGGTACACAGTACAATGAATGTTTTTGATATCAACAAAATTATTTTGAACATGCAATGATTGGGTGGTGAGGCGATAGTCTTGGGGTTCTCCCCTGTTCTTTGCCTTCATGTCTCTGAGCATAAGTTTCAATATAATATAATTCCAAGTAAAAGATTTAGATTTTAAGCTAGAGTGATTTTGTATCAAATTTGCTCTCTGACCGACAGGCCCACCTCTTCAGAATGGTGGGTCTTCCCCTTCTTGGTGCATCCTGGTATGTACTGGGGAGGGGCCTAAGGCCCTGATTGGCCCAGGTGCCTAAATCCCCTCCCAAATGAGGGACTTTAGGCATCTGGGCCAACCAGAGTCTTAAGCCTCCTTCCCATTCTGGGATGCACTGGGAGTGGCCTATGATTCCGATTGGTCACATACCTAAAGCCATTTCCATGGTGTTCCGGGGTCATGTGTTTGGGGGGTGCTGGCAGGATGGAGATTGTTTCAAGGGAGGCAGCATGAGGGATTGGGCATCCAGCCGATTTAAGGTGGGGTTTGGAGGTTCCCTGCCGCAGCCGCTCAGCTGATCATGGCAGGGAAGTTTTCTTGCTACGATCAGTTTAGCAGCTATGTTCGTTTGAAATTTTAGGTGCTAATCACGGCCCTAGGGAGATGCCTAGGGCCGCTTAAGCTCACCTAAGCCACTTCCAGGTGAAACCACACCCATACCCAGCCTTGGGTGAGCTTAAGCATCCCTAGGCACCTCCCTGAACCCATGACAGATGCCTACAGTGTAGGCGGCCTGCCTTGGGTTTGCTAGAATTGGGATGCTGTTTATAGAATATGCCCTTAAATGACTAGGCCTCTCCAGGCATCTAAATGCTGTCATTTACATGTGGGGCCATGTTAGTCAACTTTACGTGGAAATAAGAATCAACAACCAAACTGTAGATAATAAATTAATCCCTCCTTTTAGAAAGCTGCAGCAGTGTCTGCCACGCGGCAAATGCTCCAACACCTATTAAATCTCCATGGGTGTCAGAACGATTACTGCAGCAGCCGCAGCTACCGAGGTTTTGTAAAAGGACCCCTAAGTTAGTCCAATAAAAATATATCACCTGCAACTTGATTATTATTTGATTAATTTCACTAAGGAACCTTACTTACCAGGTGCCTTTTTGAAATCTTGCATAGTACAGCTTTTCTTAACTAGACAGCAGATGAATATTCAATTTAACTCTATCAATATATCTAAAAATATAACTGAAAACAAAACAATTTACTGTTTTATGAGCTTCAAACAAAACTAGAAAGAAATGTACCTTGATCTGATTATTTGCTTCATTACACAGACATAACATCTTTGTTACTTACTTTTGACTCTAATCTCACAGATTTATTCATGATCTCATACCAGCCTGTATCAGTTTATTCAAAGCAATACCAAAAATACTCTCTTCCACCAGATAGTGAAGAAATGTGACATCGAGAGACCAGCATTCCATTCTAGGAAGAACTTTTTTTCATGACCTGCACTTCTGTATTCATTTCAGAACACAGGTTGTATCAATCGACTGCATCAAATTATTTTCAGTCCATTTAAAGATTACTGAGTTTGCCTTGAATTTTATGTAGTTTGTAACAACTTTTATAGATATGAGATTAAATTTAGAGCTCTAGCGCCATAGAGTGGCAGCACAGCAAAACTGACATTAGCATAGGCAACAGGAAAAAATTACTATGAATTGGGGGTGGGGGGGGGGAGAGGGCATTAAGATGGTATGAGAAAAATTCCAGATTGGCAAAGTCAAATTACTTCATGTCAAGAACTAAAAATATCTGTCTAATATAAATTACACTTCCAGACAAATAGATTGTATTTGATAAATAAGTTATTCTATCTGAGCTAAATCTTGTTTTAATATTAATAAATTGATAGACATCGGGTCATTCACAATAGATGAGATAATCACAGCTATTAAGGGACTAAGGAACAGAAAATGGCCAGGATTAGACAACATCTGTGCATATCTCTTGAAGAAAGGATTAAAACAAATGATAGAATGGGTACTATAATTATGTAATGCAGTATGAGAAAGAGGGACAGCATCAGATAACTAGAAGAAAGTTATAACTGTGAAGTTTCTGAAGAAAGGAGATTTATTGGACTGCAGTAACTGGACAGGAATTGATCTCCTATCTGTACCTGATAAAAGTTTACAGTTGAATGATTTTTAGCCAGCGTAATGTTCGAGTGGATAACTTACAAGAAGATGTAAAGATCAAACCCAACAGATACTGTGTAGATCAAATTTTCACATTATACAGAAAATATTCTTTAGTATAAAATCCTAGTAATTATAAATTTTGTGGATTTTGAAAAAAATATTCCATTGGAGTTAAAAACACATAGAGGGGCATAATCAAAAAAACCATCTAAGTCCCCTTTTGGCCTAATTCTGAGGTGAAGTCTGGCAAAAAGAGTCACGTGTACTGTGGAGGCCATGTGACCTAGGAGTACCATCATGTGTCTTGCTGAGATTGAAGAGCGGGAAGACACTGCATGACAGAGTTGAAGAAGAGCCTCTAGACATTGTTGTGGAAGGAATGCTCTTAGTTGGATAGTGTCCAGAACAGCTCAGATGAACTGTAGATTCTGAGAGGGATGAAGTTGGGATTTGGGAAAGTTAATTTCAAATCCCAAGCTTTGTAGGAACCACGTAGTCCATTGGGTCTCTAGAATAACCCTCTGAGATGCTGAATCCTTGATGAGCCAGTCGTCTAGGTAGGAAAATACCTGAAGACCATGGTTCCTTAGAGCTGCTGCTACCGTCACCAGGCACTTGGTGAACACTCTGAGAGATGAAGCCAGGCCAAAGGGTAGCACTCTGTATTGGTAATGCAGATTACCCACCCGAAATCTGGGATATTGACAGGAGGCCGGATGAATGGGAATATGAATATAAGCCTCCTTGAGATCCAGAGAGCATAACCAGTCGTTCTGATCTAGAATGGGGTAAAGGGGCGCCAGGGACAACATGCAAAATTTTTCTTTGACTAAAAATTTGTTGAGAGCCCTGAGATCCAGAATGGGTCGCAGATCGCCCGTCTTCTTCGGAACTAGGAAGTAACAGGAGTAAAACCACCTGTTCTGATGTTCCAAAGGAACTGGTTCGATGGCATGGAGTCGAAGCAGAGCTTGAGCTTCTTGAAGAAGGATGGTCTGGGATGGACTGGAAGGATACTCTCTTGGAGGAAGCTCTGGTGGAACCTGAGTGAAATGAAGTGAGTATCCTTCCCTGATTACTGACAACACCCAGAGGTCGGATGTAATGATCTCCCATCAGTGATAGAAAAGATGGAGACAACCTCCTATGGGGGGAAGAGAGGACCGAGACAGAACGATGAAGGTGCAGCAGAAGGCTGAGGTTTCTGTTGTTTCTTGGGAGGCACTCGATTGTAAGGAGCCGCCCTTGGAGTATAAAGCCTCTGGAAAATTGGAAGAGGGCGTGAAGGTTTCACAGGAGCTGGCTTAGGCTTTGGTCTGACAATGGAAGCAAAAGATTTTTCATGTTCAGACAATTTCTTAGTGGCTGCCTCTATGGATTCATCAAAGAGGTCATTGCCTGCACAAGGGATGTTAGCCAGAAGGTCCTGAAGATTAGGGTCCATGTCAATGGTGCGAAGCCAGGCCAAGCGGTGCATTGCTACAGATAAAGCAGTGGCCCTGGCTGATAATTCAAATGCATCATAAGAGGACTGAAGAAGATGTAGCAATAACTTCTTGAAATTCGAAGGGCTTCTGTGTATCCAGGAAATTAAGAAAGTTGGGAAGGAGATCAATGAGGAACTTGAGATAAGTAACGAAGTTAAAATTATAATTAAGGACTTTGGAGGACATCATAGCATTTTGACGTCCAAACTTGTCCATAGTTTTCCCCTCCCTCCCAGGAGGAACAGTAGCATAGACTCTGGAAGGATGGGATCTCTTTAAGGACACCACAAGAAGGGATTGGTGAGACAACTGTGAATTCTCAAATCCTTTACAATGCAGAGTTCTATACCTGGAGTCCAATTTGCCTGGAACAGCAGGAATGGTATAAGGGGTCTCCAGGCAGCGTGTGAAAGTCTGAGACAAAAGCTTGTGAAGAGGAAGCTTAAGTGACTCTGTAGGAGGTTGAGGGAGATGCATGACCTCGAGATACTCCTTAGAGTACTTAGAACCAACATCTAATTGAAGTTCTAGGTCATCAGCCATCTGGCGAAGAAAAGCAGAGAAAGACAGCTGATCCACCAAGGCCTTGCCCTGAGAGGGACTCGATGACCTCTAGGTGGCCTGGGTCGGAGGCGAAGCCTCTCTGATGAAATGACCATCAAAAGAATATGGAGACTTGGATGAGGCAATGGAAGCAGCTGAGTCCTCGAGGTCTGGAAGCGGAGACCTCGATCGAGGAGTTGGTGGTCTGGAAGAGCTGGAAGGTCTGGAATGAGGCCTAGATGAAGGTTGCTCTTTGGAAGAATACCTATGCCTGGATGGATGCCTTGATGAAGGCCTCGATCGATGACAAGAGTGGTGTGTGGAAGCAGGTCTCGAGGATCGAGGAGACTTCGCCCTAGAGATGGAAGTAGGCAATGCTACCAGTGAATGGACAGGGCTAGAAACAGTAGATTGAAACTCAGGAGGCTTGATGGAAGAATCTCGAAGCACTCCCAAAGACTCTGCTCCTAGTATGGAGTGTGAGGATTCCTGTTGAGGCACTCGCAAAGAATCTACTCCTTGCATAGAGTGAGTAGATGCCAGACCAGACACTTGCAAAGACTCTGCTCCTTGCATAGAGTGTAAAGGTTCAGTTCGATGCATAGGCAGAGACTCGACCTGGCAGGAGACTGCAGATTGCCCAGGCTGAAATAGAGAACACAGCGTCGGCCCAAATTTGGTCAGTAACTGAACAAACTGCTGCTCTAACATGGTCTGGAGAAAAGCCGGCAAAGATGGATCCGCGTCTGAAACCGGACCACTTGCTGCGGCTCTAGGCTTCAAGATGGCAGTGGGGATGTGCTTCGACTTAGAAGTCTTGGAAAGCTTAAGGACCACCGCCGGAACCTTATACTTAGATATCTGACCTGAGGGAAGCTCAGGGGAAGAGATAGCAGGTTTACTCGAGGACAGAGACGTCCCAAATGAGGAAGGTCTGATGAGGCTCGAGGTCGGAGTCATGAAAGCAGGAAGAACCTTGGTGGAAGATGGGACCGAGGCACTGCTCGAGGTCGAAGGTGTGACTGAAGAGTCCATCCTGAACAGTTTCTCCACTAAAATCCGATGATGTTTAAGGGCTCGAGGTTGAAGAATGGCACAGCGCTTGCACGACTTAGGATTATGGTCAGGCCCAAGGCACTTGAGGCACCAACGGTGTGGGTCCGTGAGTGAAATCGCACGCTGGCACTGGCTATACTTCTTGAAACCCGTTGCTGACTGGGACATAGGAGGAAAAATAGCCGCAGCAAAGTTGAAGCCCGCAGACTGCGGCCAAGCGGCCTGCCACGCCAGTTGAACGAAGAAAAAATAAAGTCTCTTTTTTAAACTGAAAAAAAAGAAAATAACACAGCGATTCACGACGAAAAGTAACACAAACCGCGGTGAGAAAAAGCACAAAGAAGAAAAGTTTAGCGCAGAGTGTCAAAGACAGACTTCTCGGCTCCGCGGAAAACTGAGAACTGAGGAGACTCGCTCTGCATTGGGCAGGAAGGCACTCGCGCATGCGCGATGCGGCTGACTTGAAACTTCTACGTTTCTACACGCAAGTCTGTTTGTGAGGCTGTCCGTATCCGGGCTCCGTGGATGACGTCACCTATATGTGAGAATAGGCTGCCTGCTTGTTCTGGGATAGCAGAGGGTTGAGATATGGGGCATATGAAGCAGTTGTTTGGGGGGAGGAACAACAGGTGACTGGTGATGGTATGGATTGGGGAAGGGGAACTGAAAGGGATGATTAAAGGTCATAAACAGAAAGGGGTCAGAGCTGCAAGCACTCTGTGGGAGTACCACCTGGACCTCTCCTTCCTCATGGGGGAAATGTGTGGGCAACAAGGAAAGGGAGGAGGAGAGGTGGATAAATGGGGCAAAAGGTCATATTTTGAGGTGGGAAATAGAGTAGTATGGTAAAAGTGGGAGTGAAGCAGTTCCCAAAGCTATCTGAGGATCCAGGGATGAAAAAGCCTAGGCTGGACCTGAGTTGAATGAAGAGCCTCAGTCCATTATTTACTCTCAGCATCATTCTCTGAAGGTCCAAAGTCAAGATATTTATATAATTCTATTTGATTGGTAACATGCAACAACAAAACAGAACACATAAGACATGTATTCACAGCTAGGGAAAATTTTTATTTATTTATTTATTTTAAAAATTTCTATACCATTTTAAGCCAAAACGGTTTAGAAAATGTTATATACATAAAATTTTACAACAAATAAAACAGATAAACACAAATAATCCTTCGGAAAATCAGCGAACAGGGAAAATCACTACTTAAAGAAATACATTTACAAACAATTTGTTTTAAGTAGTTTTCTGAATGTGCTCCTACAAGCTACTTTGCACCTGTTTTTTTTCTTCTTTTAAATGACACACGCACAGAAAGCAATATTTTTATCTGGTACAGAAAGGTGGAGAGATGCTCCTGTGTGCTTTTCCTTGAATGCAAAAATGTGGAACATGTGTCTGCACAGGAGAAAAAGTATGTGTAAGCATCCACATGGGAAGGGAAATCCACCTCAGCAGCAGAGGCGCACATAAATATACGGTCCCCCCCTTCAATAGGACTCCCTCACTGTAAACGCCTTTCTTTCTCTAAAGATGCCCCTCACATATTCAGATATTCGCTTTCCATAGAACTCCAACTCAATGGAAGTTCTAAAGAAATACTCAGATATTCATTACCTATTGAACTCCAAACTATACGTAACTTTCCCTTCTACAATATTGTATTATATTTAGACTCATTGTAGGATACTGTATTTAGACTTATGTATAGTATTATATTCAGACTTATGTATTGTATTGTATTCAGACTTATGTATTGTATTGTGTTCAGATTTTTGTATTATATTGTAGTTAGACTCGTACTATATGGAACTGTATTGTATACAAAATCTTTGTATTGTATTGTATTGTATGTTGACTTATTGTACTGTATTGAGACCTCTTGTTATTCGCTGATTGTCCAGCCTTCTTACACTGTAAACCGCCTAGAAGTCGATTGACTATGGCGGTATAGAAAAATAAAGTTATTATTATTATTATTATTATTATGTGTTATGCTTCTGGTCTTGTGCAAGATGAATGCTGAGAGGATGGCTCTGCAAGGAAGGAATCAGAAAAAACAACGAAGGTGACTGAGTTGTGTTCAATCTCGTTTGACTAGAAAGACTCGATACGATCATATTTCGGACCTAAACAGGTCTGCCTCAAGTCTGAACTTGTGTCAAGATGATATAAGTAAAAATATCCAGTCTTCAAGACTTATTTTTGTATTACATTATAAATATGCCGATGATTAAAGAAAACACGGCATCCAGAAATATCCTTCTAATGCTGCCTGTCAAGATGCAGGAAAGAGCTTGCAGCTTAGAGATTCGTGTTGCCAACGTAATCACCATGAACAACATCATCTTGACCATAAGATCCAGAAGGGAAGCCTCTCGTAAGGGTTCATACGGAGGTCCACTTAGACCCTGCAATATAGTGTTAAGATTCCAGGAAGGTACACCCACTAGATGAACCTGGTCTTCAGGCTGCCATTCGGACTGAAGTAGGACTGAGCCTCAACCCCCGGAAAACCTTGTCGTGAAGGGGAGAGAGTACCATGCAGCCAGCCCACTATTAATCCTATCTGAGCCAAGAAGCAAAACAGCCTGCACTCAAGCTCCTGAATAAATCAGGGATGCAAGTGGCTATACAGAGGATGGCCCCTGAGCTTCAAAAAGACAAAAGTAGGCTGGCTAGCTAGGTGTCTCTAATGGCTGATTCTGCCAGCAGCAGACTTCAACAGCATGAGTCTGCGTCTTCTCCCAGGCAGAGGTCCCAAAAACTGGTAACCTCTGGGCACCGAGCTTCCAAACGAAGACTTAGAAAAAATGCCCCAAAATAATAAAACCGCAGAGCAGAAACACTTCTGAACAGAAAACAAACTGAGGGGCAGGAACATCTCTCTGGTACGGAGGCAGAATTGAAAAGATGATTGACAGTTTTCTGCAAGCAATTTGCAGACACATTGCATTAGAGGGAAAATTGATAGCTGAAAATTTAGAAAGAGAGGGTGAAATTTGAATAGACAGAGGCAGAAAAGGGAGGAAAGAGCTAAAAGGGAAAAATCAATATGTTATAGACATGTATAGTTAGGGAATGGAACAAAAGAGGAGGAAAATGGACAGGAGACACTGGAAAGAGAATTACAGTAGCAGACAGACAAAAGGCAAAGATAAACTGGGACTAAGATCATGGAAAACCTAAGGCCCATATTTAATAAACAGCGCCTTAAGTTAGGTGCCAGTAGGTGCCCTACCAGTGCCTAACTTAAATGAAAATGCCATTAAAACACAAAAGCATATTAAATAAAAATGTAGCACCTAAAAAAAGGCACCTGCATTGCAGCTACAGAAGCACTTTAAGATGCCTAATGCCACTGTAGGCATGGCTAACACTGGAAGCAGTGTTTGGTGGGAAGGGGTAAAATGCGGACCTCACGGACCTGATGGACCTCGTGGATCTAAACCCGTACGGCCTTAAAAATCTGAGGTCTGTGTCCGTGGCGCTTGCAGTTTCTGTCGCTGACAGACCTTGATGAGATTTTAGCACTGACGAATCCGTCTCAGCATAGGGAGGGAAAAGTGTTAGCATCCGTCAGCGCTAAAATCTCTTCGAGGTCTGTCAGAGCCAGAGACTAGTGCTGGAGTTTGGAGACTTCTTTTCCATAACGCACGTCCAAAACCTATGTCCCCGCTCTCTTGGCTTCTGCTCTGCCGCTCCAGCACTAGTCTCTGGCTCTGACAGACCTCGAAGAGATTTTAGCGCTGACTGATCCTAACACTTTTCCCTCTCTATGCTGAGATGGATCCGTCAGTGCTAAAATCTCATCAAGGTCTGTCAGTGACAGAAACTACAAGCGCCACGGACATGGACCTCAGATTTTTAAGGCCGTATGGGTTTAGATCCGCAAGGTCCGTCAGGTCCGTGTTTTACCCCTTCCCGTGTTTGGTGTTGTAAAGCACCTCCATAGATGCGATTCACATGAAAGGTACACACCAGAAATGTAGACCTTGAAAATCCTGGCCCACATTTCTGGCGCTTATCTTTCATGAAGTCGCGATTCTATAAACGGCATCGTTGTGCGATTGACACGCAGTTGGCAGCTGTTTTTCAGGCTGCTGATGACAATAGCGCCACTTACAGAATCTGGGCCAAAATATTCCAAACAAGGTAGAAAAAAGTGTTTTATTTTGAATTAACTGGAATATGTTAGCTTTGGGATATGTGCATAACTATTTTTGCATTGCACAGAGCCAGGCAGCTGAATTGGGGATGAGTGGATCTGCTCCAAATTTTCTCTCTGCATGAATACAAAATATAAAATACCTGAGCAATTGAGGATCCCCAAACCTCATCAGATGATAACCACTTTGTCTCCCTCCTCAAGCCCAGTGACCAGAACTGTCCAAGTTCTGCAGCTGGCAGTAGTATTTCAGAGCTGCTGCCTCTCGCTCCCAGCTCCCCTCCCGCCTCCCTGGTTACATGCATGAAACTAAACATACATGCATGCTTTTGGGGGGAGGGGGCGCAGTGGCAGTTCTGGGATTCTGCCACTAGCTACAAAGCTCATAGATTTCTGGCTATCGAACTAGAGAAGGGAGCTCTTCAATTGGCAAGGCTTGGGGCTCTCCACCAGCTCAGGTATACTTAAACAGTTAAATGGGACTTGCGAGTGATGAAATAATACGTCCTACCGTCAAACTTCTTTATGACGTCGGAGACGCTGAGAGCTGGAATACAATAAAAGGCCCCATTGTTATACCCCCCTCCTCTACCTCCTATTGTTCATGAAAATATTGGCAATATAACGTATATGCCATATGCCTGTAAGTTCTCGTAACTCTTGGAATAGCGAAATGCGTCGCACTGCCTAGCGCGCAGAGCGTCACCCCCCCATTCCCGGACGCAAGCCGCGCTTCCTGCCGCCTCACCGCGCCGGCCGTAGCCGATTGGCCGTTGCTTTGGAGGCCTCACGCATGCGCGCTGGAGGGAGCAGGGGCTGCGGGCGCTCGGGGACCGTTGCCTGGCCGTGGTGGTCTTGCTGGTGGTTGCGGCGGCGGATATCGGCGACTGCCCGCAGCCGGCTCGTGTTTTTTTTTTTTCCGGGGATGTCGGCCTTCTCCGAGGCGGCACTGGAGAAGAAGCTCTCGGAGCTGAGCAACTCGCAGCAGAGCGTGCAGACGCTGTCCTTGTGGCTCATCCACCACCGCAAGCACTCGCGGGTCATCGTGGCCGTCTGGGAGCGGGAGCTGCGCAGAGGTAAGAGGCCTGCGGGGAGCGGGGCGGAGGTACTGGGCTGTGGAGTCGACGGAGCAGAAGAGGCTGAGCTCGCCCTCCTGTTGTGTCCTTTTTTTTTGCTGCACGGGCTTGTTTTGCTTTGCTCCCCTTCCCCCGCCCAGGTGGAGCCGATGCCGGATGCCAGGTAATTTGTCCATCGTAAGGGCGTAGAAGTTCAAAACCCGCCCGTCCAACCTGCGGCCACGGGATAAGGTAAGGCAATTCTGTGTTGATATGTACTTTCTGGTTTTTCTTTTGAGTACATTTTTCAACGCTTGGCTCCCGGTTAACCAAAGGTGATAGCATTTTCCTTCCCCCCCCCCCCCCCATATTATATGTTTCAAGAGCGGAAAGTACGCAAAAGTAGGTGTAAAAGCTGGAAACAACGGGAGCCGTGCACAGGCGATTACATTGACTTTAACAAAAGTTGTTTTCGTTCATAGGTTTTCGCCCGTTCCTGGGGGAAAAGGTGTTCCAGAACATTTTTCGTGCTTAACCTCCATGAGTAAATTGGAGGTTGCTGCGTTGGTCCTCATATGTCTACACGGAACCTTGAATAAATATAGCAAGAGGCGATTTCCTCGGGATACAGGCTTTTTTTTTTCTGTGTATGTACAGTGGGCACAAGTTTTTGTTTTTAAAAAAAGACGTGCCCTGTTCGTGATGGATAAATGGGAACGGAGTGGCCATGTCGGCTAATATCGCACCTGTACTGTGTGTGCCTTGTAAAGTCTTCAGACCCTTGTACATATTATCATATACTGTACTGTCTAAAATAAAAATGCACAAACTGAAGTCTGAAATGAAGCCTTGAGTTTGAGGGTTATTTTATTCAAAGGTATAGAATGGAAAAATGACAGGTAGACTGGAGCCACTATCGGACCACTACCCTGAAAAGGTTGCTCTGTTGCTTGAAACCTACTTTAAAACTGTGGTTCTCGGCCTTTCTTCTGTTGTGACATACTTGTTGACACCCTGAACTACAATCTTATTACTGAATTTAAAAAAAAAGCCTAAATATTTCATTGTTAAAAAATGTTACAAGGAAATAAATTAGGTTAAGAATATTTTATAACTAACTGAAAAGTTTAATTTTTATTGCTTTCATTTTATCTTTATTCCATCAGTGAACTGATGTGCTGCACAGTATTTTGATTTGCTATCAACATCAAGAAAACTAGAATGATTCCCCTCACAGCTTGCAGTGAAAATATATATATTCAAATTCTGATGGCACCTTAGTAGCAGCAACACATTATTCCTCTACTACCAGATATGTGAAATGACACACAATTTTAAGCTACTTGGAAACTATGTAGCAAAAAGAAAGGGCACTGATTACAGTAAGAGGAGCATGCAGAACCCTTTGTTACTAGACCAGACTGACAGTGGTGATTGCAGCTGCAAGGGAATGTACAGTATGCAGAAATTTTAGTGTAGACTGGTGGCAGTGTAGATAAGTGCAAGATGCAATGATATTGACTGCTGAAGAGGAGAAACAGTTCTGTAACATTCTCAGTTGGCACTAACAGCAGCAGTGGTCACTTGAAGTAGTGGGGAAGGGACTGGTAATTTAAAATTTCAATACCTGATTCCCTGGCTTTCTTCTGTGTCCAGCCTGTGGGCATACATGGCTGCTATCTTTTAAAAGAACTATGACATCATTGATTGAGACCAGAGAAAATATTTGTTCAGCAATTTGAAGCTTACACTGCAAAACTGGACTATGTGGGAAGGTGAAAAGAGAGAAGCTTCTGCTCAAGAAAAGCCACAATGTGCTGAATATACTGCATTTCCAAAGAAACAATGGGCATTACACATATGGAGAGAAGATTTTCTGGTCTCAATGCTAAGCAATGTTTGTGGTACAAAATAAACACTGCAACAATCCCTTGTAATACTGTATGATAAAGCATGGTGGTGGTATGTTGTAGGGATGCTTTGCAGCAGGGATTGGAGGCTTGTAAAGGTGTAAGGTGCAAGGTTCAGGCACATCCTGGACAAAAACCTGTTCCTATGTGCTATGAATTAGAGAAAAGTTTCAGCTTTCATCATGACAGTGATCTTAATCACAAAAAAACCAGCAATGGAGTGGCTCAAAAAGAACAAACTGAATATTCTGGATTAGCCTAGTCAAAGCCCAGACCTGAATCAATAGAACATTTGGCCAGACTGCTATATAGGATCTCCTAGACAGCTTGAAAATGATGAAACTTTTGTGCTAGGCACATTCTAAAAGATTCAAGTTTTTACTGCTGCCAAAGGTATTTCACCAAGTATTGCTTCAAAAAGGTATGGTGACTTAAGTCAAAAGTGTTTGGTTAATTATTCTAAACTTTTCTGATTTCTATAATTGTTCTTTCATGTTGAAAATGTAGAGTGTGTGTAGGTTGGTGAAATGTATATTTTTAATATTGTAAAAAAAAAAAAAAAAATACAAGGGATCTACTGTCTGGTGAAGGGTTGTGTGATGGCTGGCGTAGTACTTAGAGCAACAATCTGAATATTGTGAATGCCGAATATTGTGACTATTCATTGATGCCTTCTGTATTTTGGGGCAAGGTGCTTCACCCTCCTCATTACTTCAGGTACAGACTTATGAGAGTGCTGAAAAGTTCTTAGCCCAACTAGTAAACTTTCTAAATTCTGAGCGTAATTTTGCCACTGTAGCTGAGGAGTGTTATCTTATTTTGCCACTAGCTGAAAAGAGTGTTATCTACTGTATTTTTTGCTCCATAAGATGCACCTTAGATTTAACGTAGGAGAACAAGAAAAAAAAACATTCTGAACCAAATTGTGTATTAATATATATCAAGCTCTGCACCCAGCCTCCCTCACTACCTGCCAAGCTCTGCACCTGCCCCCCTTCCTGCGACAAACAGTTACAAACAGTAAAAGGAAAATAGAGCGACCAAATTCAAATACAATACTTCATGTGACAAAAAAGTGATGCTGCTTCAATAATTTTTTAAAACTCCATAAATTATTCTGCTGACGGATATTTGATGGAAGTTTGCTCCATTCCCCGGGGCATATACACAAATTTATATCTAGTATTCAGTAATAGCCACCATTATGCTCCATGTTACCTGTTCATGCGAAGACCCCGAACCCTAAGCCTGACAGCCCTGGGCCCATGCAGAAAGAAGTGGCTGTTGCTTAGATTTCCATAAACAGCACAAGGCTAAAGCTGCTGTGCTGCCCAAATTGGGGCCCAGCCCGCCCCCTGCACCTTACTGATCCATCCTCAGCTATTCCGGAAGTTGCAATTACCAGGTGCCCCACCCAATCCCCGACTGTGTTATAACTGGGCAGTTGCCGTAAAGAAGATCGAGGGCTCGGCGGCCATGTCGATTGTAGGCAAGAGGAGATGCTTGTGCGGTGTGTGGCAATGTTTCCAGCTGGGAGCATGTGCCTGCAAAATATACCCCAGAAAGAAGCATAAGCGCACTGTAGAATTCTGTTTAGCCCGTGTGAAAAATGGCGCTGCAGAACTCACGCTCGTCCCCCCTGGGCGGTTCTGTACAGCAGGACCTGAGGGAGTATCCGCAGCTCTATAGGCTGCTGCAATGGCACTTTCTCCCTTTCATCATATATGACATAGTCATAAAACTGAGGTAGGTTTCAGTGATTTGGAGATTATCATATTACTCTCATCATGCACCAAGCTGCCATAAAATAACCCCCCCCTCCCCAAACAATTCAGTGTTAGCACTTACCATAACCCAGACATGCCCCCTCCAAAAAATTTTTAAAATATTTTTTACTGAGGGCATCCGTCGTACATCCTTTTAAGGCACACTAGTGCCTAAAGCAGCTTAGTAAAAGAAAAGTGTCCCTAAATTTACTGTTTGTAGCTGCTGACTTGTAGAATAATTTCAGTTCTGGCAGCACTGGTACCATGTACTCTTTATAAGCTAGGCTAATTGAAAACACTACTGTTAGCAAATATTTCTTCCAAGACATTCCAAATAGCATCTTTTATCCCAGGACAAGCAGGCAGCATATTCTTGACTGATGGGTGACGGCACCGACGGAGCCCCGGTACGGACAATTTTAGAGTGATTGCACTCTAAGAACTTAGAAAGTTCTAGTTAGGCCACACCGCGAGTGCCTTCCCGCCCGACGAAGGCGCGCGGTCCCCAGTTTCTTAGTTTCCGTGGAGCTAAGAAGACGCGTGTTTCCAACGGCTGTTGGAAATTTTTTTCATTGTTACTCGCCTTCCCGCTCACGCGTTCTTTTTCTTCGAGAATTGTTCTCTTATTTTATTTCGTTTGTGTTCAAAAAAAAAAAAAAATCACTTTTTTTCGATTTTTTTTTCGGTCGGCCCCGGTGGGGCCTATTGGCACCATCGAAGCCTCGGGCTTCGATTTTGCTACGGCCGTTTTTCCCTTCATGCCCCCTTCACCGGGTTTTAAAAAGTGTCAGCGGTGTGCGCGCCCTATATCATTATCCGACCCGCACAAGTGGTGCCTGCAGTGTCTGGGTCCGGACCATAGGGCAGAAACGTGCACCCGCTGTAGTTCTCTTCAAAAGAGAACTTTAAAAAATCGGCAAATACAGCAGCGGATCCTTTT
The DNA here is from genome assembly GCF_902459505.1 of Geotrypetes seraphini. NCBI lineage: Eukaryota > Metazoa > Chordata > Amphibia > Gymnophiona > Dermophiidae > Geotrypetes > Geotrypetes seraphini. The sequence goes on from NC_047085.1 coordinate 372,748,393, forward strand.
CGGTACCGCTATGGAAGTTCCACCGGTATCGACTCCTGCAACTTCCTCCAAGTCGACACCGGTAGTGTCGGCACCACAAGATCCATCGCCGGTGTCGCACCCCGTAGGTAAGCCGGCTAAGAAGCCTTCCCCTACTGTTCTCGGGCCGCCAGTTGAGCATGCAGTGAGCCAAGTCCTGCAGACTGCGCGCCGGCCCCGTAAGCGCTCCGCTCCCATTGAAGTTACTGCCTCTTCATCGGCATCGACTTCACCTGAGCGTCGAGCTGCACCGCAGGTACCGAGCAAGAAAAAAGCGGTACCGGTGCCATCGGGACCAACTCTGGATGAGCGTATTGCCTCCATCCTACAGGTCCAACTTAAGGAGCAACTGCAACAATTGCTCCCGGCTCTACTGACTCCGAACCTTCCAGTGTCGGTACCTACTGAGCCTTCGGTGCCGATTGTCGACCAGCCTCTTTTATCGGCATCGACATTATCGGCACCGCAAAAATCTATGTCTATGCCTGTTCTGTCGGCAGAGCCGAAGTCTCTTCGGCGTACTGCTTACTCGGCTTCTGATCCGGTACCGTTCTCTGACACCCGTACCGCTGTGCAGTCACCAGGTACGGTATCGACATGTTCAGGGAAATCGGTACGCAAGACCAAGCATACCGAATCCTCCACTCCCCTATCTCAGGGCCGTCTTCAATCGGTACGGGACCCTGACTTGTGGGATGACTCTGACGATCCCCTCGGTACCGAGGAAGATTATGAGGATGATCCATCGGTGCAGGATCCTGCTAGTAAGCCAGAGCACTCCTCCTTCACCAAGTTCCTAAAGGAGATGTCAGACACCCTTTCAATTCCTCTAGAGTCTGACTCTAAAAAATCCAAGGCATTTCTCGATGCTTTGGATTTTGACCAACCTCCCAAAGAGTTTTTGAAGTTACCCCTCCATGACATCTGGAGGGAAACTTTTTACAAAAATTTGGAAACTCCTCTAACAATTCCAGGAGCCCCTAGGAACTGGAATCACTTTATAAAGTGATTCCTATTCCAGGGTTTGACAAACACCAACTTCCCCATGAGTCTCTGCTGGTGGAATCGACCCTGAAGAAATCTACGGGAGCTAGTGTATATGCCTCTGTCCCTCCTGGCAGAGAGGGCAAGGCCATGGATAAATTTGGGAAACGTCTTTACCAAAATGCGATGTTGGCCAACCGTTCAGGTAATTACGCGTTTCACTTCTCTTTTTACCTGAAACATCTCATCCAACAGGTGGCCTCTTTTCAAAAGTATATTCCGGACCGTAAACTTCCTGCATTTCAACAATGCACCTCCAGCCTTTTGCAACTCAGGAAGTTTATGGTCCGTTCAATTTATGATACTTTTGAACTGACATCACGGGCCACTGCTATGTCTGTAGCGATGAGACGGTTGGCATGGCTCCAAGTCTCAGACCTGGATGTGAACCACCAGGACCGGCTTGCCAATGCGCCCTGCCTAGGGGATGAGCTGTTTGGGGAGTCCATGGATACCACCACGCAAAAGCTTTCTGCCCATGAAACACGGTGGGACACCTTGTTGAAAAATAAGAAGAAGCCTCCTCCTCCTCATCCATTTAGACAACAACCATTGTATCAGAGGAGGTTTTCTGCTCGGCCGGTTCAGCCTCATCCTCCTCAACCTCGGAGGCAACGCCAACTGCACCAACAGGCTCGTCAGCAACAGCCGCCTACCGTAAAGCCTGCCCCTCAAACTAAGCCAACGCAGCCCTTTTGACTCCCTTCTCCAGGGCATTGCCAGTCTTCCTCCCTCCTGTCCTCTTCCACAGCCCATAGGAGGTCGACTTCACGTTTTTCACTCTCGATGGGAAGTAATCACCACCGACCAGTGGGTGCTCTCGATCATAGCCCACGGCTACTCCCTAAACTTCCAGACTCCTCCGCCGTTAGGCCTACCAAAAGAGTCTGCTTCCAACAAGTCTCAGTCCCTCCTTCTCGCTCAAGAGGTTCAATCCCTCCTTCTTCTCAATGCCATCGAAGAAGTTCCTCAAGATCAGCGAGGCCAGGGATTTTACTCCCGGTACTTTCTAGTACCCAAAAAGACCGGAGACCTCAGACCAATATTAGATCTCAGAGATCTCAACAAATGTTTGGTCAAGGAGAAGTTCAAAATGCTATCTCTTGCCACCCTATACCCTCTTCTCTCTCAGGGCGACTGGCTATGCTCCCTCGATCTCAAGGAGGCGTACACACACATTCCTATCCATCTGACGTCCAGGCAATATCTACGCTTTCTCATCAACCAACATCATTATCAGTACAAGGTGTTACCCTTCGGCCTGGCCTCCTCTCCCAGGGTGTTCACCAAATGTCTGATTGTGGTTGCGGCCTATCTCCGCTCTCACAACTTTCAAGTCTTCCCTTATCTGGACGACTGGCTGATCAAGGCTCATTCTCCTCAGGCGGTTCAGCTTGCCACCAATCAGACCATTCACTTCCTTCGACTGTTGGGGTTCGAAATCAATCTACCCAAGTCGCACCTCATTCCAACTCAGCGACTTCAGTTCATTGGAGCCATTCTGGACACTATTCGGATGAGGGCGTTTCTTCCACCAAACCGCCTTCACACCATCCTTTATCTCTGTCAGCAGGTGTTTCAGCAAACTTTCATCTCTGCAAATCACATGATGGTGCTCTTGGGACACATGGCCTCCACAGTACGTCACACCCTTCGCACGTCTCCACCTGCGTACGCCTCAATGGACCTTAGCGACCCAGTGGTCCCAAGCGACGGATCCTTGTTCACAACACATATCTGTGACCTCGTCTCTTCGACAGTCGCTTCTTTGGTGGTTGACATCCTCAAATCTATCCAGAGGTCTGCTGTTCCATCTACCTCCTCATCAACTAGTCATCACCACGGATTCCTCCCCCTATGCCTGGGGAGCTCACTTGAACGAGTTCCAAACTCAGGGGTTTTGGACTACCCAGGAAAAGAAACACCACATCAATTTCCTGGAACTCCGAGCGATGTTTTATGCCCTCAAGGCATTTCAACATCTTCTCTTCCCTCAGGTACTACTCATTTGCACAGACAATCAAGTTGCAATGTACTACATCAACAAACAGGGAGGGACGGGATCCCGCCTGTTGTGTCAGGAAGCCCAAAGGATTTGGTCTTGGGCGACAGCTCGTCACTTATTCCTGAAGGCTGTCTACATTCAAGGGGAACAGAATTCCTTAGCAGACAATCTCAGCAGAATTCTTCAACCTCACGAATGGTCTCTCGATCCCATGACTCTTCAGTTCATTTTCGCTCAATGGGGCACTCCTCAAGTGGACCTTTTTGCAGCTCCCCACAACCATCAACTGCCCCTGTTTTGCTCCAGACTCTCCTCTCCTCACCGTCTGGCGCCAGATGCATTTCTCCAGGATTGGACCAGTCTCTTCCTATATGCATTTCCCCCTCTACCGCTCCTGCTGCGGACATTGTTCAAGCTCAAGAGGGAACGGTCCACCATGATTCTCATCACTCCACGGTGGCCCAGGCAACATTGGTTCTCCCTTCTACTTCAACACAGTTCCAGGGAACCCATACCTCTTCCACTGTTTCCTTCTCTGCTTACTCAGCATCAACAGTCCCTTCTGCATCCCAACCTGCAGTCTCTGCACCTGACAGCTTGGTTTCTCTCGGGCTGACTTCGGCTCATTCACTCCTTTCTCAGCCTGTCCTTTCTATCATTGATGCTTCCAGGAAACCGGCCACTCTTCTTTTATCAACAGAAGTGGTCTCGGTTTTCTTCCTGGTGCCTCTTACATCACCATAATCCCATGTCTCTAGCAGTGGGACTGGTGTTGGACTATCTTCTTTCATTATCTGACTCTGGTCTTAAATCTACTTCTATCAGAGTTCACCTTAGTGCAATTGCTGCTTTTCATGAGCCGGTCCATGGAAAACCCCTCTCGGCTCATCCTTTGGTTTCTAGGTTCATGAGGGGCCTTTTCAATGTGAAACCACCTCTTAGGCCCCCTCCTGTAGTCTGGGATCTCAATGTGGTTCTTTCTGCTTTAATGAAGCCTCCTTTCGAACCTTTGGCCACGGTGCATTTCAAATTTCTTACTTGGAAAGTGGTCTTCCTTATAGCTCTCACTTCTTCCAGGAGGGTCAGTGAGCTGCATGCACTAGTGGCCGATCCACCTTTCACTGTTTTTCACCATGATAAGGTGGTCCTCCGTACACATCCAAAATTTCTCCCTAAGGTTGTGTCTGACTTTCATCTTAACCAATCCATTGTCCTACCTGTATTTTTTCCAAAGCCTCATTCTAATCCAGGTGAACAGGCTTTGCATACCTTGGATTGTAAACGTGCTCTGGCTTACTATCTTGAACGCACCAAACCTCACAGATCATCTCCTCAACTGTTTTTGTCCTTTGATCCTAACAAGTTGGGTCATCCTGTATCTAAACGCACCCTGTCCAGTTGGCTTGCTGCTTGCGTTTCATTCTGTTATGCTCAGTCGGGCCTGACACTGGAAGGTTCTGTCACCGGCCATAAGATTAGAGCTATGGCAGCGTCTGTAGCTTTCCTCCGTTCCACTTCCATGGAGGAAATCTGCAAGGCTGCTACTTGGTCCTCAGTTCATACTTTTACATCTCACTATTGTCTGGGATGCATTCTCCAGACGGGATGGACACTTCGGCCAATCTGTTTTACAAAATTTGTTTTCCTAATGGCCAACCTTCCCTCCGTCCCTCTTTTTATTAGCTTGGAGGTCACCCATCAGTCAAGAATATGCTGCCTGCTTGTCCTGGGATAAAGCACAGTTACTTACCGTAACAGGTGTTATCCAGGGACAGCAGGCAGATATTCTTGCGTCCCTCCCACCTGCCCGGGTTGGCTTCTTAGCTGGCTTATCCTAACTGGGGACCGCGCGCCATCATCGGGCGGGAAGGCACTCGCGCACGCGCGGTGCAGCCTAACTAGAACTTTCTAAGTTCTTAGAGTGCAATCACTCTAAAATTGTCCGTACCGGGGCTCCGTCGGTGCCGTCACCCATCAGTCAAGAATATCTGCCTGCTGTCCCTGGATAACACCTGTTACGGTAAGTAACTGTGCTTTCTGCAAGATTAAAGTCCTAATGTGAACTTCCCTACTTTCTTTGAGTTTGTCAACACCCACTATTTCTGTCACTTTTTCTTCAGTTCCTTTTCTTCACTTATTCCATTCTCTTCAGTGATCACCATTTTAAATTTGATCAAAGCATGTGTTTTGTAACACTAGTTTACTATGTATATATGAAGGGTGTTTTCATACATTTTACCAAAAGAAACAGATTTAAAATGTTAAACTCCCTCTGTAATGTTTCCCTCTATTCTTCTGTTGCCCTGTCTTTCCCCCCCCCCCCTATATCACACAGAAGCTTTAACACTTGTGTATATATAGTAAAAAGCTCTGGCATTTCACCTTAAGAAAGCAATCTGGATCATATTTATCCACAATCTTTTCACAGTCCTTCAGGAAGTTTTCAGTTGTTTTCTTGTGACTGTCTTCATCTGCTTCCAAACCTGATGTTCTTTTATTGTCTTACTGTTCCAATTTTCAAGTTCTTTGAGCACCTGTTTCTTTTTCAAATCTAAAAGTCTATAAATTTCATCAAATTGAGTTGTGACCATGTCATTAACATCCTTTGAAACTCCCTCAACACAGATATTTCCTTCTTTACTCTGTCATCCACTGCTCTCAGCTTTTTCAGATTACTGAAAACATCAGCTTCTCCTCCTAGTACACAATATCGGTAAGATTGATGGTATGGAATAAACTCTTAAGCTCCCCGGCCACGCACTGTCCGCAGGTCACTTGCCAGCACGTTTTGCAAAAGAGCTGCAGGCTACAGCCTGGGTGCTTGAGACAGGCAGAACCTTTCAGCCCGGGAGCCTCCGCCCCTGCCGTCCCCAACCCTGCAGTCTCTGCTCACCGCACCATAAGGCGCACCCACTTTTTGACCCACTTTTTTTGGGGGGGAAAAGTGCGTCTTATGGCGCAAAAAATACGGTAATTTTCTTAAGTGCCAATTTGCAGAAATGTATTAACATTGTTTCATATTGTTTATTGAACCATATCCACACCATTCTCTTCTTGGGCTGAGAACTTTTCTGTACCCCCTTGTAGATTGTAAGCCCTGTGGGAAAAGGGAGATGTCTTTACTTGATTGTAACTTTAGCTTTGGAAAGGTAAGAAAGTTTAACACTCTGCAGTTTCTATTCTTTATGTTAGATGCTTTATAGTGGTTCCTAATCACAAATCACCTGTATGAGGTAGTTAAAATTTCAGGGTGTTCAAAAAAATAACTTTCTATAACTGTGTATAAGGAGTAATGTTTGAGTAAACAATAAATTGTCAAAAACAAAATATATGTAAAATTGCTTTATCTTGTATGTAATACATGCCTAAGTATGTATGGTACCAGGCTGAATGTCCACTTTTTTTGAAGCAGTGTTTTAAGTCATACCCTGCCAACTGTAAAGCACCCATATCTGTTGTCATTCCCTCTTAACTACCATACCCCCTCCACCTCTTAAGTCCCTTGTAATTCCCACTTAAGTGTCATGTATAAATTCACCTTTGTCCTCTGTCATAAATAGATTGTAAGCTTTTTCGAGCAGGGACAGTCTCTTACATGTTTTAATGTAAAGCGCTCATGCATCTGGTAGCGTTTTAGAAATCATAAATAGTAGTAGTAATAGTATATGCATACTCTGTGCAAGGATAAGGAGTGTAGCATGTATGGTGCTGCAGGGTTTAGGGATGCTCAGTAGGTTGAGAGTAGCATGCATGGTGCTGCTTCAAGGGTTACAGGTGTGTGAGGGTGCAGGCATAAGGGATGTTCATCCCCAACCCACTGGTGTTCTCCCTCTCCAGGTATCTCTGCCCTTGTTACTTTCGCCTTGTCCTAGCAGTACTCGACCTTCTTCCAGCCACTAGTAATTTAAAAACAAACAAATCCTTGTCCTCCCCACTTCGAACCAGATGCTAGTTGGTCTCTGCACCCCAAAGTTATTTTTATTTATTTAAAAAATTTCTTCCCTGCTTAATACCTCAGATCTTTTTTCTTTCCCCAGTGTTATCCATTTCTAGGATCCTGTCACTAGAAAGGATCGGCTGAAGAGTTGGCATGAGACCTGAATTGAGGTGCTCCTTTCAAATGCCCTGCAGTGGTTCTATCCTGTCCTGGCTTTAGAGTGGGATATATTGATTCAATCTTTGGCTCCTTAACATTGGTATAGCAGGTGTCTTCCTTCATAAATATTGTGCTTTAAAAGTGGTCTTAACTGGGTGCACTTGTATGCAAATACATGGGTATAGCCAATTGCTTTCTTCCAGTTACACCAAGGGGGGCTTTATAAATGCATATCAATTTCCAGGAGTTTGCTATAGTCACTTTTGGCCAGGGCGTGCAAGCAGTGACTAGTAGCATTTACATCATGTACTTAAATGTCTTTTGCACTGACTTCAATATGAGCTGTCCAAAAGCTAAATAATTGAATTCAATTCTAAATATTTCCAAGAGGAAATACAGGGGAATCTTCAGTGAAGTGTACATATTTTTGAAGGATAACTTACATTTCTAGTGCAATAGGATGGTATGCATGAACCATTGGTTCTGTTCTTGGACCTGTTCTTAACATTTTTATAAACAATATTCCTGAAGGGTTGTCGGGTAAGATTTGCCTATCTGCGGATGATACCAAAATCTGCAGTAGAGTAGACACGCCGGATGGTGTGAATAACATGAAGAAAGACCTGGTGAAGCTTGAAGAATGATCTGAAATTTGGCATCTAAAATTTAATGCTAAGAAATGCAAAATCATGCATTTGGGCTGCAAAAACCTGAGAGAACGGTACAGTTTAGGGGGTAAAGAACTTATGTGCACAATAGAAGAGTGAGACTTGGGCGGGATTGTATGTGATGATCTTAAGGTGGCCAAACAGGTTGAAAAGGTGACTGAAAGCTAGAAGGATACTAGGTTACATAGGGAGAGGTGGCCAGTAGGAAAAGGGAGGTGTTGATGCCCCTGTATAGGACTTTGGTGAGACTTCATTTGGAATGTTGTGTACAATTCTGAAGGCCGCACCTTCAAAAAGATATTAAAAGGATGGAGTCGGTCCAGAGGAAGGCTACTAAAATGGTGCGTGCTCTTCATCATAAGGCGTATGGGGACAGACTTAAAGATCTCAATCTGTATACTTTGGAGGAAAGGCAGGAAAGGCAAGATACGAGAGATGTTTAAATACCTACGTAATATAAATGCGCATGAATCAAATTTTTCATTTGAAAGGTAGCTCTGGAATGAGAGGGCATAGGATGAAGTTAAGAGGTGATGGGCTCCGGAGTAATCTAAGGAAATGCAGAAAGGGTGGAAAAGCATGGAACAGTCTCCCAGAAGAGGTGGTGGAGACAGAGACTGTGTCTGAATTCAAAAGGACCTGGGATAGGCACGTGGCATCTCTCAGAGAGAGAAAGAGATAATGGTTACTGCGGATGGGCAGACTGCATGGGCCATTTGGCCTTTATCTGCCATCATGTTTCTATGTTTCATAGGTTATCCATCTATGCTTGCATACATATTGCAGAAGATGTCAATCATAGCTTTTTAACTCCTCCTCCTCCTCCACAGTGTGCTACCCCTTCAGTTCTTCATTTTGCAAGCAAGTATGAAGGTGTCTTTCTGATCTGCTCTTGTTTCTTTATTGTTTTGTGGTGTTTTTCAGTTGTTTTTTTTTGCTTATTTATGGATTTTTTTTCTGCGATGTGGGAATTCCTGGTTCAAAAAGAACTGCTCTTCCTGCTTAGAGAGGAGTAGACAGATATAACATGATGATCTGTGGAGCTTAGGCTTCCGGGCTCTTAGCACTTGCTCTTTTCCTTGGTTAGGAACTTGGGTGCAGGCTGTTGGGCTGTTGGTGCTGGCTGTAACTTCGCCTCCTCCCCTTCCTTGTGCATCGTGGTCCTGGTGGGTAGAGGATCAGTCTGACTAGCAGCCCGAAGGTCTTGGTGTGGAAGCTGACCAACGACTTGAGGCAGAGAGCCTTTTGAGAGAGCTGAAGCAGGCTGCAGCACCATTTCCCCAGCACATGGTCTGTTAGTACTGGCTGTGACAGCCTGTGGGGAAAACGGGGGAGGGTTGTTTGAAAAGTGTGTTTTGACTTTATGAAGTTAGGTATTAGGTCTCCCTTATCTAAAATTCCAGCAAACGTTTGCTATGCCAAAAGTGGATTCCCTGATAGCCCAGGTGACCAAACACACTTTCTTGCCAAGTGAGGGAGGCATAGTTCTAAAGGATCCACAGGACCGCAGAGTGAATATGGTCCTTAGGAGGCAGTTTAAGGCTTTACCTTTTTAAGGCTACATCTGCGATCCCTTTTTTTTTTTTTTTTTTGCGTGCCTGTCATTCCAGGCTATAATATCAGAACTTAGTGGAGGCTGAGCCCCTTCAAGAGCTTATGTTAGCTGGAGTAGACTATGTAGCAGATGCAGTCTATAGTATAATCGAAGTCATAGGGAAAGTCTCAGCACATTCAATCTTCATCCGTTGTATGCTTTGGATCAGATAGTGGACGAGTGATTTGATCTCTAAAGCAATGCTAAGCAGGCTCCCATTCAGGGGACAGATACTGTTTGGGAAGGGCCTAGATGATCTTATGATCAGCGTACAAGATCACCATCCAAGGTCCTTACCAGATAGATCCCAAGCAGCCAGATGGGTCACTGTGCTCTTGTCTGTATTCAGCAGGAGCCTTTAACCAGAGAGCCTATCAAGATTCCAGACAGAAATTTTCTGGGAACTGGAGGAACCAAGGTTCCGGGTCTGGCCAAAAAGCCACAATGATGCCAGATCTCATGCTGCTCCTCTGAAGATTGTAGGTTCTCTGACCAGGAGGCCTGGGAACAAATTACGACCAATCACTGGGTTCTGGAGATTAGCAGAGAGGATTACAAGATAGTTTGCCTGTTCTCTGACTGGTTTGTGGATTCATTGGCAGGCCAGCCAGAATAAATGGAAAAGGTCTGGGCAACGTTATGAAGGTTGCGTAGATATTCAAGCCATAGAACTAGTACCGTCAGACTCGGGCTTTGGCAGATACTCAATATGCTTTGTTGTGCCTAAAAAAGGCTCAGATGACTTCCTCTGTTCGAAATGGAGACCTGTCTGTCATTTCAGCAGTAGAACTAGGAGAATTTTTGGCTGCTTTGGATTTGACAGAAGCTTACGTTCACGTTCCAGTTTTCTCAGATCACAGTTACTGAGATTCCATCTGTTGGAGAATTGCTACCAATCCTTATCACTTCACTTTTGGCTGGCAACGACTCCCTGAACTTTCACCAAAGTTATGATGGTAGTGGCCACTTATCTCCGCAGAATAGGTTGGCAAGTGCATCCATACTTGGACGATTGGCTCATTAGAGCACCGTCCCAAATAAAAGGAAAAAATGCAGTAGTGGCAGTTTTGGAAATGTTGCAGAGTCTGGGCTGGATTGTGGACTTTAAAAAGAGCAACCTAGTTCCGGCACAGTCCCTGGAATATCTGGGGGTCGTATTCAGCATGGCAGAAGGCCGAGTTTTTCTTCCAGAAGCATGCAAACAGAAGCTCTGCGGTCAAATTACAGACCTGTTAAAAAAGCCAGCACCTACTGCATGGCATTACCTTTAGGTCCTTGGGTGAGTGGTGGCCACGATAGAAGTGGTACCATGGGCAAAGTCACATATGCGTCTCCAGGACATGATGTTGTCTCACTTGTCGCCTCAAAGAGACTCCTTGCAAGTTCCACTGCCTTGGATAGCGGCAGCCCAAAGCAGTTTCTAGCAAAGGGAATCCCTCCCTGGATTGATTCCTGAATCACCCTAACAAATTCCAGCTTATTTGTTACCTGTCACCCACTTTAAGGACAATGGATTCTGTCTCAGCAGAAATGGTCTATCAACAGGCTACATCTGTGAGCCATTTGTTTGGCGCTACAACGACTGCAGTCTTTGCTGGAGGGCAAAGCAGACCACTGCAGTGGCACTGTCAAAGAAGACTCAGTAGGCAGGGAGGCACTAAGAGCGTTCCCCTCCAACAGGAGGAAAAAACATTTTTTTGGGCAGAATCTCGCCAACAGACAATCTTTTTGGTGCATGTGACTGGGGTGGACAATGTTCAAGTGAATTATCTCAGCAGACAGACATTAGACTTGGGAGAGTGGTCATTGTCCCTGAAAGCAACTGCAAGGAACAAAAAGATGATTCGGTTCTTCAGCCGAAGATGCAAACCTGAAAGTACAGGACTAGACACCCAGTAGCCAGAGACTGGGCTACTGGTACGTGTTCCCGCCCTGGCCTATAACAGGCCAGGTGATTTGCCAAATAGTAACTCACTCTGGAATGGTAGTTATAGTAGCACCAGATTGATCTAGGCACCAGTGGTACAGGGACCTTGTATGCCTGCAGAAGGAGCAGACTTCTGGTTTACCCAGACTTACTCTTGCAGGGGCCGATTGCCCTAGAAGATCCATGATACTTTGTTCTTATGGCATGGCTCTTGAGTGCATCGTTAGTCCAAAAAGGATATTCAAAACTAGTTATTGCTACTCTCGGAGCCAAAAAGTCAATGACAGTTTCACTTGCTAAGACTTGAGAGACTTTTCAGCGCTGTTGCAGCAGAGGAAAGTTGGAGCTGGGCGAAGACCCGATCTCATCGGTACTAGCGTTCCTCTAAAAGGGCCTTGACAAAGGATTGGCAGTGGCGTCCCTTAAGGTTCAAGTAGCAGGGCTCTTGTGCTTCCGGAGCCGAGATAAGAGTTTTGCTAGCGGTCCATCTGGACATAAGTTCTTGAAAGGTGCCCTGAGAATAAAGCCACCGGTTCAAGATCTGTTTCCATCATTGGATTTTAATATAGTCATAGAAAGACTTGGCAGGGCTCTGTATGAGCCTTAAGTGTCTGGTGATTGCATTCTGGAACATTGCCCGTCTCACTGCTGCAACCTCACGCAAGCGCTTTCCTGCGTCTGTACACGATTGTCTTCTCCACTCTACCTCACAGACGCAGGAAAGCGCTTGCATGAGGTTGCAGCTTGTGTGTATCTCCGGTGCTGGAGGATGTGAGAGCTGAAGACTGTTGTGGATGCAACCACCGTACGCTTAAGGCACAAGTTTTCCATAAAAAATAATTTATAATACCAAGGGCCTCAAAATAGTTGGTCCAAAATCTTGTCTCTTGCAGTTGATACTTTAATAGTTTTTCACTTTCTGCATGTTGCACTGCTTTCAGCTGTGTATAGCTGAAATTATCAGAAGCAATTAAGGAAAGATTTATAAACTATAATGAGTTTTACCTCATGCAAAGTTGTCATTTCTTTAATAAGACATTAACTATTTTTTTCTGCGGTCCTCCAAGTACCTATAAATCCAAAATGTGGCCCTGCAAAGGGTTTGAGTTTGAGATCACTGCATTACGGTATGCGTTTTCTGCTGTGTAACTTTCTCCAAATTTGTTTTCCTGAGCAGTGTCCTTGACTTGTGTACGTTAAGAGATTTTGGCTTATTTCAAGAGACTCATGGTAGTGCTCTTTTGTTTTGGTCTCTCCTGTTGGAAATATTTGTGAAACCTGAAAGGAGGATAATGAAGGCAGTGGGTCAACCCAAAATTCCTATTGCACTCTTTGTGACACTGAAGGCTTGCAAGTGATAAGTGTGCAAAAGCAGTACACTGATAAATCTTGTTGGAGGTATAGCATTTGTATCTATTTAGGAAGGGTGCTACTAATTGTTGTTGACTGCCAGGTGAAAAGAGCATTGAGGTGGATTTTTAAAAGTTTTTTTGGGGAGTGAGTGAGATGAACAGACCCTATTACTCATGCAGCGTCTGTAATAGCTGCTGGATAATTAACCTCCCTGCTGATTTGTAAGCTTTGCAGGTTTTCAGTGCTTTGTTCTATTCCTTTGGCCCTTCCGTAAGGTGGGTGCTTATTTCCTATATATTATGCCAATACTGCTGGTACAGATGCTCATTTTGGGCAAATTATGTTTGGTATTCCAAGATAGAATGCTTTGCAATAATCTAAAGTGCAAGGCGCTACAAGTGCTTATGAACTCTGCAGCACAATTGTAGGTGTGTCTCGAAGGGCCCACATTAGACCAATCTTCCTTGAAGAATGGTCTGAAATTTGGCAGCTAAAATTTAATGTTAAGAAATGCAAGGTCATGCATTTGGGCAGCAAAAGCCCGCGGAAACAGTACGGTTTAGGGGGTGAAGAACTTATGTGCACAACAGAATAGTGGGACTTGGGTATGATTGCATGTGATAATCGTAAGGTGGCCAAACAGGTTGAAAAGGTGATGGCAAAAGCTAAAAGGATGCTAAGGTGCAAAGGGAGAGGTATGGCTATTAGGAAAAAGGAGTTATTGATGCCCCTGTATAAGGCTCTGGTGAGACCTCAGTTAGAATATTGTGTACAATTCTGGAGGCTGCACCTTCAAAAAGATATAAAAAAGATAGTTAATCCAGAGGAAGGCTACTAAAATAGTGTGTGGTCTTCATCATAAGGCATATGGGGACAGATTTAAAGATCTCAATTTGTATACTTTGAAGGAAAGGCGGGAGAGGGGAGATATGATCGACGTTTAAATACCTATGTGGCGTAAATGCGCAAGAGTCAAGTCTCTTTCATTTGAAAGGAAGCTGTGGAATGAGAGGGCATAGGAGTAATCTAAGGAAATATTTTTTTACAGAAAGGGTGGTAGTTGTGTGGAGTCTCCTGGTAGAGGTGGTGGAGACAGAGACTGATTTCAAGAAAGCCTGGGATAAACATGTGGGATGTCTTAGAGAGAGGAAGAGATAATAGTTACAGCGGATGAACAGATTGGATGGGCCATTTGGCCTTTATCTGCCATCTGTTCTTTTGTTTAGTATGATTAGGTTTCCTCTTCCTTTCTGCCTTACTTCCCCTCTTACCCAATCTTCCGTTTTCCTTTTCAAGTCGCCTAGAGCCTGTTAAGGTTTGTGCAACTCACAAATATTAGATTAGATCATGTTTCTATCTAATCTTTGAAGCAGCTGCATTGGCTTCCAATGCAGCAAAGGGTGCAATTCAAGGTTTTATCTATTTTGTCATTAGACCCTATATCATAGTGCCCAGAGTAGTTTTGGGACATTGAAACAGTAGTATCTGACCATAGAGTTAAGATCAGAAACTGAAAGAGATTGATCTTTGAGAGTAAACACTATATCACATGTGCGTATAAGGTTGTCAGTGTTCTCCACCATGGGTGTCACGCTTTGGAATGATTTGAGACGGCAAATGCGTTTGTGTAAACCCAGGAATGATTTTTTTAAATGTTGAAGATATATTTGTAGGCATTGGCTTTACTGTGAAGCTGTGGAGTTTTCTGGAAGAGTTGTTTGCTTGATGTATGTTTTATATTTTGTATGTTGATTGTACACTGCTTTGTTTTAAAGTGGTATACAGTACACTTCTCCCTCTGTATTCATGGTTTCAGCACTCGTGGTTTTGCTTATTTGCAATTTTTTGCATGCGGACTCTGCCCCAAAAAATTACATCATGAGTAAAGTTCCTTTTCTTTTACTGTACCAATAAAAAAGTTTAGCGCTTACCAACATTCACTCTGAAAATCGCTGCTTCATTGCTTTCTCCCACAAAATTGCTGCTTCAAATCTTTCACCCTGAAAATCGCTGCTTCCCAGTGTGCGCAGAAAAAAACGCTACTTCCCAGCATCCTTAGAGAGAAATGCTGCTTCCCAGCATGCATGGAGAAAATCGCTATTACTCTGAAAATCGCTGGGAATCGCTGCTTGCCTGCTATAAGCCCTAAAAGTGTTGGGAATCGCTGCTTGCCTGCTATAAGCTCTAAAAGCATTGGGAATTGCTGCTTGCCTGCCATAAGCCCTAAAATCGCTGGGAATTGCTGCTTGCCTGCCATAAGCCCTAAAATAGCTTGGATATTGCCTCTCCTTCAGGAACAGGTCAGGTCTCACACCATGGCTACAAAGCACAAGAGTTCAAGTGCTACAGAAAGTGCTCCCAAAAGGGAAAAAAAAAAAAGTGAAAACCTTACAAGAAAAGGTAGAATTATTGGAAATGCTTCAGAGACTAAAGTCATCCTCTGCTGTTGCTCGACATTATGGTATTAATGAGTCAACCGTTGGGTACATAAAAAAAAAAAAAAGAAAAACAAATCCGTGAACCTGTTGCGGCAGCTGCGCCAGCAGATGCAAAGACATTACATGTTGTACGAGAGAGATGCCAATCTCTCTCGTATAGAAGCTGCAACATTTCTGTGGGTGCAGGATTGCTACAAAAAGAGAATCCTACTAGACTCTATGATGATAAGAGGAAAGGCAAAGTCTTTGTATGATAACTTGAAGAGCAGGGAAGGTGGAATGTCACAATCCACCGACTTTCTGGCCAATAAAGGGTGGTTTGATAAATTTCATCACAGGTATGGCCTACATAATGTGAGAGTGACAGGAGAAGCAGCATCTGCCAAACAAGAGGCAGCTAGAGAGTTCCCTGCTACCTTTAAGGAAATTATTGAAGAGAAGGGATATGAACCTGAGCAGGCATTCAGTGCCGATGAAACTGCTCTGTTTTGGAAGAAAATGCCACAGAGGACTTTCATTAGTAAAGAGGATAAGTGAGTACCAGGTTTCAAGTCTGCAAGGGATAGATTAACCATGCTGCTTTGTGCAAATGCAATAGGCCATATGATAAAGCCAACACTGATTTATAAAGCCCCAAATCCCCGAACCTTGAAGGGAAAAGATAAGTTCCAGCTGCCTGTTTACTGGATGAGCTACAAGAAGGCTTGGACAACCAGAGCTCTGTTCATCAGTGTTTTGTTCCAGAAGTAAGAAAATACCTTGCCAATAAAGGAATGGAATTCAAGATTCTGTTGGTATTGGACAATGCGCCTGACACCCAGACACACATGAGTTCCACATTGAGGGTGTTGAGATTGTGTACATGCCCCCCCAGCACAGCATCTCGACCAGGAGGTAATAAGGACCTTCAAAGCACACTATACACGGTATTCATTGGAGAGGATTGTCCATGCTATGGATGATGGCCCCAACGTGGAGAACATCATGAAAAATTGGAAGGAATTCACTATTGCCGATGCCATTGATATTATTGAAAGAGCAGTGAAAGCTGTCAAGCCAGAGACAGTGAACTTGTGCTGGAAGAATCTTTGGCCTGAATGTGTAAAAAGGGATAACATTGTCAATATCACAGAGCCAGGCCAAGAAATTATGGAAGACATCATTGACTTGGCAAAGTAGGTGGGTAGGGAAGACTTTGAAGATATGGAGGATATTCAAGACTTAATAGACACCAGAGCAAATGAACTAACGGAAGATGATTTCATTGACCTGACTGCTCCTGAAGGAGAGGCAATACCAGATGAAGAGGAGGAAGGAGGAGTAGAAAAAGAAGTGCTAGAAGACAAGTTTACACTGGATAATATTACAGAGGGCATATGCAGGTTCAATGGTGCAATTGACTTTCTATGACATCGACCCATCCATGGTACGTGCGTTAAAGATGAGGGAGTTAGAAGCAGCAATTTCTAGTTACAAAAATATAAATAAAGAAATGAAGAAAGCAGAAGAGCCAGACTAAAATCACAATGTATTTCCAAAAGATACCGAGAGTGACTTCCTCTCCATCCACTGCCTCACAATCCACCTCTTCCACCCATGAAGAGACATCCCCTTCGTCTCTTCGTCTTCCTCCTACTGAAAACCCACTTCCACTTCCTGAGGAGGCCTCTGATGCTCACTTATTCTCTTCGTCTCCTCCTCCTGAAGTATTTGTACAGGACGATGAAGATGAAGACACTGCCTGAGTATAGGTGTTTCAGTATTGAACTATCAGTATTGAACATTTCTTTTTTTTCCTTGTTGAGAAAACAGTATTGAACTTTTTTTACCCTGAGATTATTACTATACACTACTGTATTATGCAATAAATATTGTTATTCCCCCAAAATTGCGAATTTCAATAGTAATAGTGGCTGTTTCCAAAAACCACGAATAACTTGAAAAGTTATTCGCGGTTTCAATAGTAAAAACGCTGTTACAAAAAACCGATAACATATAAAAATGTATTCGCGGTTTTTTCCATATTTGCGGCTATGTTCCGCCCGCATCCACTGCGAATACGGTGGGAGAAGTGTGCAAGTTTTTAAAAAAATAAATACTGATGTTTAGCTTGATCTACTGGTTTTATTCTACTTGAAATGCTTAGCTTTCAATTATCTTGTTTTACTGTGCCTTTTGAGTTTCTACACCCTCTTTTTACACTTTTTGTTTTGTATAACATTCCAAATTCATTAT
Source organism: Geotrypetes seraphini (assembly GCF_902459505.1). Classification (NCBI taxonomy): domain Eukaryota; kingdom Metazoa; phylum Chordata; class Amphibia; order Gymnophiona; family Dermophiidae; genus Geotrypetes; species Geotrypetes seraphini. The sequence continues at coordinate 372,765,771 of NC_047085.1, forward strand.
AGAGAATGTTGCTGATTGACAGCGCCTACTTTATACTGTAAAGGTGAAAATTCTTTTCTAAGAATAAGAACCAAAAGTTGATTTCATAAGTTTTGGTGTACGATGGAAGTCCCTTTGGCAACAGCACCACCACAAGGTGTGGGTTGGGTTTTTTTTTTTGGTTTGTTTGTTTCTTTGTTTTAGGGTTAGTGTCTAGATCCATTGCACAGTGTGGTGGTTCAATTTTTGCCAGTTTATCGTAGACTAGTTTTTAAGTCTTGCCACAGATACATATAATTTAGATTTGAACTTTGGACCTCTCAGGCAGGGCTTTGGAATCCAATTTGGATTCAGAAGCAATTTTGGGTGAATTTGGAATTTAAAAAAAAATTATCACTTTGTACTTAGATCTTTTTCTAGATATATATCTAGTTCCAGAACAAAAAATATTAAAGCCTAATATTAGTAGGAGTCAGTTGAAGGTTTGGTGTACTCCATAGCTCTGCTCTCAACATTCATTTTTGAGAATCCAGTCCATTGTTAATTTTGCTTTGAACTTATTTTTGTCCACTCGAAGGGTGAATCTTTCGCTCTACCCCAGGTAGGATGGAACCAGTTTATCTCTAGGTCCATTTTCCCTCGATCTTCATAAATGTCCCTGCTGCTTCAAAGCATCTCTACAGTTTAATGTGGCCTCTTGCATGTTTTTACTGTAGGATAGTTATTATAGTGATGTGCTGTGTTTTGGGACCAGAAGATTCCAGTTTGGTCTCATCAGACCATTAAATGCTCCCACATGTGTGCAGTTGCCCATTCAATGTTCCTTGCAAAAGGTTTGACTTGGGGGCAATTTCTCCAAATGGGTTATTTTTGCCCATATCATTACAATAACGAACCTCAATCCTGAGCAAGGATATGTGGAGTATGATCTTGATGCTATTTTATTTACATGTCTTATATACCGCTTCTATTCAAAGCGGTTTACATTCTATTGAAACACCATAGAACAAGATAAAAGAAAAGGCAATACATCTTCTTCCTTGGTTCCATTCACAGCTCCTGTTTTCAAGATGTATTCAGTTACAGTATAATCAAACTTCATCCTTCTCAAAGATGACACATTTAAGAACACTCCATGGTATGCTGTAGATCTGCATCCAATCACTGTAGCCAATCATCACAATGTTCCCATATTATAAATTCTAATAATAATATTGAAATGTATAACTCAACAGTCCACTTATCTGAATCATTTAGTGATGGCAGTGTCCTTTCAGCAGTCACTTCTGACACAATGACTGCTTGTAATCAGTCTGTTCCACCGTTGTGATTACTATATCCAATAGTCCATGCTCTTGTTGAAGTTCGTGCTGCTCCAAAGTGGGACACTCTTACGCAATCTAGTTGTCAGGTTTATCCACAGTAAATATGTATATGAGAGATGTGCTTTTATGCGGTATCTCTCGTGCATATTTGTTGAGTGTTCAATGTGGTTTGTGCTGAGAATCACTGCTGCAAGTAGTATGGCTTCCAAACATTTCTTTCAACAACATTTAACTATGTTAGCTTTCAGAGAAGACTAACACTTGGTTCAAACTAAACCTTAAGCTTATATACCACATCTTCTCTATAGAGATAGAGCTTGGCACAATTTACAAGAGTTTTAAAGAAAGGAAAATATAATAAGAATTAGTGACTATATAGAGAGCAGCAGAATTTACATTTTTGAAAATAACCACGTTTTCAGATGTTTTCAAAATAATTGGAAAGAGCCCAAGTTACGCAGCTGGACAGGAAAATTATTCCAAAAGCTCAGTGATTTTAAAGTAAAGAGATTTCCCTAATTTTCCAATATAGATAATGCCTTTTAACGAAGGAAAAATAATTTAAGCTTTTGGATAGATCTGGTAATATTCAGGTCTCACAGAATTCCAAGATAGAGGAATTAAAGGAGGAAGAGTGTCATGCAAGATCTTAAATGTTAGGCAGGCACATTTAAAATAAACCCTAGAGCAGGGTTGTCCACACTTTTTTGGCTTGTGAGCTACTTTTAAAATGACCAAATCAAAATGGTCTACCAACAATAAAATTTTTTAAAACACAAAGCACATTGTATGCAGAGAAAATGTTAATTATCATTTGTATTCGGGGTTTTTTTCAGAGGTCAAGGCAGATGACTTTAAAATATGCAGTGTCACCTCAGTAACAACTATACAAAAATAGACAAATATACGCCTTCCCCTTTTACTAAATCTCAATAGCGATTTTTAGTGCAGGGAGCTGCGCTGAATGTCCCTCGCAGCTCCCAACGCTTATAAGCTCCCTGTGATAAAAATCACTATCGTGGTTTAGTAAAAGGGGGGGCCATAGTGCAAAATATAGACAGTAGATATAAATTCTCAAAACGGACACATTTTGATCACTAAATTGAAAATAAAATCATTTATACTACCATTTTGTCTGGTGATTTCATGAGTCTCTGGTTGCACTTCCTTCTTCTGACTGTAAATCCAATATTTCTTTCTGCCCACCTTTTCTTTGTCTTTCTTTCTCTCTCCCCCTGCCCCCTCTGTCTTTCTTTCTCCCCCCTGCCCCCCCAAGCCATTGCATCAATTTCTCCCAGCCTCCCCAAGCCAGGCCAGATGCGTACAAACGCCGGGCCCACAAGCCTCCCCCCTCCAACGTCAGTTCTGACATCGGAGGGGAAGTTCCATGCAAGCCAAGCAGCGATTGGCTGGACCAGAACTTCTCTCCGACGTCATAATTGACGTCTGAGGTGAAGGCTTGTGGGTCCGGCACTTGTACACGCCTGGCCTGGCTCGGGGAGGCAGGAAGAACAAGATCACAAAAGCAACGCAATCAACTCGTGTCAACTGCCTTTGCGATCTATTGGTCGATCGCGACCGACCATTTGGGCACCTCTTCCCTAGAGATTACTTGGAGCCAGTGAAGTTTTAACAAAGTGGGGAAACATGATCAAATTTTCTTTTTACAAAGATCAATCTAGCCGCAGAATTCCTGATCTGTTGAAGTATTTGAAGACTTTTCTTGGTTAGACTTAAATAGACTGAATTACAATAATCCAACCTCTAAAGAATGATTGATTGTACAAGGACAGCAAAATGTTGGTGGAAACAGGATCTCACTTTCCTCAGCATTTGGAGACTAAAGAAACATTGTTTTTACCAGAGAATTAAGATGGTCATTAAATGAAAGTGTTGAGCCTATAATGACACCCAAAACTTTACTTGAGAATTCAATCTGCAGTGAAGATCCAGAAGGCAATGAAATGGACGAAGGTAGTTGATCTAGTTTTGGGCCAAGCCAAAGAAGTGTTAATGAGGATATTGTAGCCAACAGTATTATGAGGATATTGTGTAATGGGAACAGGTGTAACTGATACTTTTAGTGCAACAGACACTTTATTTCTGAATCTTTAGGAATTTCACGAGAATTCTTGTAGAGAGTTTCAATTTTAAGTTTCAAGTTTATTAAATTTTTACTATACCGACTATCAGCAAATATCTAGCCGGTTTACAAGTTAAAATAAGATTAAAAAAATAAAAATAAAATTTATACAATATATAAAATAATTGAAAAGAAAAAGAAGGGGGATTGTGAACATTTAGACTTTAACTGGACATACTGGAAAGTGATGGTAGGGAGAAGTAGTGGAAGGGGAAAAAATACATAGTTCAATAAAAAAAAAAAAATTGGAAAGGGAAGGATGAAACATAAGGAATGGGATTGCTTCCTAAAAGCGGTTGTGGTATTGAAGAATAAATTATATTTAGGAGCAAGAAAACGCGTCTTGGAATAAGAAAGTTTTTAGTTTGGCCTTAAATTTATCAATTGATGTCTCGTGACGAATGTGGGATGGCAATGAGTTCCATAGAGTAGGAGCGACTACAGAAAAGTTAGTCTTTCTCGTATAGAAGAAATCTTTGATTGTGGGAACAGATAGTAGGTTTTGATCGGCTGATCTGAGGGTCCGTGATAAGAACATAAGCAGTGCCTCCGCCGGGTCAGACCATAGGTCCATCCTGCTCGGCAGTCCGCTCCCGCGGCGGCCCAAACAGGTCACGACCTGTCTGAATCACCAGAAGGGGCTCTCTTGCCACCTTGGTTTCTCATTGAAGTCCTATCTTCCCATCGTAGTCCTAACCCTCCGGTCTTGCACATGCACGACCTGTTGGGTTTCTATACTTATTACCTGGTTAGCTTTCTATACCTGTGTTACATCCCAGCACCTCTCTCAGTATCCCACGATCCCTTTATCCCTCAGGAATCCATCCAATCCCTGTTTGAATCCCTGTACCGTACTCTGCCTGATCACTTCCTCCGGTAGCGCATTCCAAGTGTCCATGACCCTTTGGGTGAAAAAAAACTTCCTTGCATTTGTTTTGAACCTATCTCCCTTCAGTTTCTCCGAATGCCCCCTCGTACTTGTTGTCCCCCTTCAGTCTGAAGAATCTGTCCCTATCCACCCTCTCTATGCCCCTCATGATCTTGAAGGTCTCTATCATATCTCCCCTGAGCCTCCTTTTTTCCAGAGAGAAGAGCCCCAGCCTATCCAACCTCTCGGCGTATGGGCAGTAAGGGATGAGAAGTTTATCTAGAAAAGAAGGTTGGCGGAAGAATCTAATTTTGAAGACTTGCATAATTGTTTTATATGTGATACGATGGGTTATAGGTAGCCAATGAGCTTCTTTCAGGAGAGGTGTAACATGGTTATATTTTCCTAATTTGTAAATAAGTTTTATGGCTGTATTTTGTATGAGTTTAAGTCGTCGTAGTTCTTTTTGAGGGAGTCCATTGTAAAGAGAGTTACAATAATCAAGGTGAGAGATGACAAGTGAATGAATTAGAGTTGTGATGGCTGTAGTATCAAGGATGGATGATAGAGAACGTATAAGCCTTAGTTTATAAAAACAAGTTTTTACAACTGTACTAATCTGATCATGAAAGGTAAGATCCTTGTCTAGGGTAACCCCTAGTAGTTTTATTTTAGTTTCCATTTTTACAGGATAAGTTTTGATGAGAATTTGTTCATGAATAGTTTTGTTCTTTTTGGTAGGAAAAAGTAGGCTGCTTGATTTATTGATGTTTAGAGAGAGTTTGTTTTCATAAAGCCAGTCACTTATTTCATCTAATTTTTTGTTGATTGTTTGAATATCTGTGGGATTAGAGGTATCTACTGGATGAAGTAATAGAATATTGTCTGCGTAGGCATAGGCTGTAAATCCTATTGACTGTGCAAGAGTAAGGAGAGGGGACAAAAAATATTGAACAGCAGAGGAGATAAGATGAAGCCCTGTTGGACATCATAGGTTTGAGATATGGGAAGTGAAGTTTCCTTCTTTGAATGAACTCTAAAGCTTCGGTCGTTGAAATATGAGATGAACCATTGAAGAGCGGAACCAGTGAGGCCGCAGTCGCTGAGACGGTTAATGAGAAGAGAGTGATCAATAGTATCGAAAGCTGCTGTAAGATCTAATGAGATGAGAAGAACTGATTTTTGGTGGTCTAGATAATAGTTGACAGTTGAAATAAGACCTAATAGGGATAGTTCGGTAGAGTAGTATGGGCGAAAACCGGTTTGATGTGGATGCAGGGCATTTGTTTTTTCGATAAATTCTGCGAGTTGATTATAAATTATTTTCTCAGTTAACTTTGAAATGACAGGGAGGTTGGCTATAGGTCGGAAATTTGCTGGTAATGTTGGATCAGTGTTTTGATTTTTTAATTTAGGGAGGACCAGGGCAGTTTTCCAGGCTTTGGGAACGCAGTTGCCTGAAAGGCAGTTTGTTACCATTTCTAGAAGAAATGGTCCGAAGAAGGTAAAAAACTTTTTCAGGAGTATAGGGTGAATGGTTTCTGTAACATTGTAGGGTGTGTTAATGGATTGGAAAACTTTGAGAAGATTATCCAGGGATGGAGGTTTAAAGTTGGAACAGGTGCTATAAGATAAAGTAGTAGGCTCGGCTGGAATGTCTTGAATTGGGGTAGGAATGGATTGACCAAGCTGAGAACGAATTTCCTTAATTTTGTTGTCAAAAAAGGATGCGAGCTCGGAGGCTAGAGGTTGTGTGGAAACTAATGGTGGTTTCTTTTTGGAGTACAGAGATAAAGATCGAACTATTTTAAAGAGTGTGGAGGAGTTGTTGGCTGTGTTTATGAGGTTAGAATAGTATTCTTTTTTAACTTTTTGAATGGTGATTTTGTATAAAGTGGCTCTTTCTTTATATAGTTGAAGGGATTGGTTTGATCGAGTAGTATGCCATTTACGCTCTGTTGAGCGAAGTTGTCGACGGAGAAGGGTTAGTGTGTCGTTGTACCAAGGTTTCTGTTTTGGTTGTAATTTTGATGATCTTTCTTGGGGGGGAGCAAGAAGGTCCGTCAAAGATTTTGTAGCGTTACTCCAGAGTGTATTTTGTTCGTCTATAGTACGATTCGTGAGATCTTGTAGTTTGAGATTGAATGAGTTCTGAATGTCTGATAAGGTAATTTTGTTGATATTTCTAGTGACATAAGTGTTTTGTTGGGGGGGGGAGGGGTTGGGTAAGATAGGATATTTGAAAGTTAATGAGAACGTGATCGGTCCAGGGAAAAGAGTGTGTTTGAAAATTTTGAAAAAGGTGATTAATAATTGAGGGACTGAAGATCATATCAATAGTGTGTCCGGCTGAGTGAGTAGGTTTAGAGAAAAGAGGGGTTAGGGATAGATCAGAGATTGTAGTCAAGAATTCTGCTGTGTTATGATGGCTTGGAAGATTGAAATGTATGTTGAAATCGCCAAGAATGATAGGATTGGGACTAGAGATGTTGAACTCAGAGATTATAGTTATAAGAGTGGATAGAGAAGATTTAGTGACTGGAGGAGGCAGATAGGTTAGGAGAAAGTTAAGAGGTAAAGAATATTTAGATTTTATTGAGAATTGGAAAGTTTCAACTGGGTGATTGTTATGATTGTAATTGGAGAGAGGAGGAAAATATAGATTGGTAAGTGAATGGTAAATTACTGCGAGGCCTCATTTGCATTCTTTTGCTCCACTTCCCATCCCTCTGGGCTATCTTCCAATTATTCTGTTCTCTCTACAAGTGAGATAGAAGGGAACCTCTTTTCTACTCGTGTTTTATTTTTCAGTTAAATTCGTTTTTTATGTAGTGTTTGCAAGGCTTTTTCGGTGCTGTAGAGGATTCCAATTTTGGGGAATCTCTGGCTGTGGGAAAGCACAGATCCTAAGATTGAAAGTGTGCTTCCAAAGGGCAGACTAATCTGCAGCGCACCCACTTGGACACCCTGAGTTCAGGGGCTCAGGGACCAATCCCTTGGGATCAAGGCTTTCTCCAGGTTCTGTCCACAGTGGGCTTGAGCACAGGCTGAGCAGCTCCATGGCAGCTTTTCCAGGATCGGGGATGGCTGCTTTCCTCCCCTGCCCGCGGGTGCAAGGTTCCATGGGGGTTGAAGTCTCTGACTAGTTTATTAGGGCCCAAGAGGCAGTCCGGATTCCAAGCGTGTTTAGGCAGAAGTTCTCCTTGTAAGCTGTCAGCAGCTTCAGCACAAGCAGCTCCCGGCACACAGCATAGCATAGTGAGTAACAGGTTGACGGCCTGAAAAAAACCCAAACGGGGGGGGGGGGGGGGGGGGTTGGAGGTTTAAATGCAGGTTTTTTTGGTTCTAAAGTTAGAGCTAGAGTCTCTCGCCTCTAAAATCCCCAAATCGCTAGTGTTTGGACTCCAGTGTAGCTCCCCAAGCAGTTTTTGGCACTAAAATCACTTCAGCGGTGACCATCTTGGATTTCCTGATTTGAAATTAAAAGCCTCTATTTGCCTCAAAACACATCAATTTTGTTCAAAAACAGGTGTGATGGAACTCCTCAGGCCAAGATACATTGGATTCATATCAGATTTCTGGAAACGTCAATCGCTCCTCCTAAACTTACTTGCTCCACTTCATCACTGACGCTGAAACCGTGGATTGAAGACAAAGTTTTATTTTATTTTTCTTTCCAGCTTATGATTTATCTTTAATCTTATCTATTGTTTTGCCTTTTGTCTTTGTTTTGTTCTATTTCTATCATTTAAATTTCTCCAGAATTCTACTGTTCAACGGCTCCCCCTTCTGCTTCTATTCCTTTCTCTCCTCTCTTCTACCTTCCAAAGTATTTAGATCAATGCTGTCTTGTTAAAATGTTTATTTTATTTTTATTTTTCCTCTAACTCTACTTTTCACTTCTCTATTACCCTCCAGGTACTTTAGTTAGATTGTGAGCCTTCGGGACAGTAAGGGAATTTTTCAAGTACCTTTCTTATTTCTAATCTTAATGTATATTTTCTGTAAACCGCTTAGAACCTAACGGATGTAGCGGTATATAAGAAATAAATTACATTACATTACATTACATTTGTGCTGGATGGCTGAGGATCATCCATGAGGAGTGGTGGGAGATGCTGGCTTAGTCTCCTCTAGTCCCTTGGTGGGGAAGGGGGGTTGGGGATGTTGGTGACCAGACAGTGCGAGGGCCAGGAAAAAAGTCCAGATTTGGGCCGGGGAGCAGCATAAGTGTGTCACTGGTGAAACGAAGCTGTGCTGCTGCCGCAAAACCCCAGAAAGGATCTTGTGAGTGTCCGCAAGGGCCATCTGTATGTCCTGGCCAGGTTTTCCCACTGAATTCATCAATATGTTTTAAGTTTTCATGATCAATAAGGGTTACATGGAAATCTTGAGGATTGCGGCTATGCTGGCGCCGGGGGTTTCACCCCAACAGTGCCATGCACAAGATGGGGCGGTCCAGTCTGAAGAGGACTCTCAATGCCTTTACTGCCCCAGTCAGGGTTTTCTGTAGCAGGAGATGCTACTTCATCTCTATGAGATCTGGTGGAGGCCCTTGTGATCTCTGAAAGGACCTGACTAGGTGCAGGCTGTTTAAGCCCTCAGCACTTTTGGAGGTGATCAGTGATTCCTCCAGGAATTAAAGATAGAGACTTTGCAGTCCTCTGCTACACAGTGCTTGCTTATGAGCAGCACAAAAGCTAACAGACCATTGAGAGGTCCCAGAGGGGCCCCTTCAGATGGCCAGAGCCATGTCAAAGCTCTATTGGAGCAGTAAAGTCGGGGGCAGAAAGATGTGGATTATATATCAAGGTAGCAAATGAAATCAAGGGATATAGTTTCCAAAAAATACCTTTCAGCTAGTTCTGGGTAGTGTTGCCCGATTCAGGAAAAAAATATTTCGATTTGATTCAGCCTATTGAATCGATTATTCGATTCGATTTTCCTGTCTAATTGGGTGTTTTTATAAAACATCCTGGTGGGTTTATTTTATAGCCTCTTCACCCACTTTGCCTTCTCCTAACCACACTGGCGCTGTGGTGTAAACAAAACAAACAAAAAAGACTTTTTTTCTCTCTGTTAAATCCTAGCTCACGTTTGCGGTCTGACAAAAGCTTTAGCAAGATACACTTTTCAAATCTGACATTGTAATCACAAAACAGAAAATAAAATTAGTTTTTCTACCTTTTGTTGTCTGGTCAATATTCAAATCTTGTTGGTCCCAGGCTCTGGTTGTCTTCTGATAACTTGCTTGCCAGGGTCTCCTTTTCTTCGTCCTCCGTGCTAACCATCTATCTTCTATCTATGTCCTCCCCTTCCATTTTCCTTCCCTCCCCTGGAGGTCTGGCATCTTTCCTTTTTTTCGTCTCCATCCACAGATCACCTTTTCTCAACTACCCTTTCATCCAGCATCTCTCCCTCCTTCCCCACCACCCCAGGGTCCACCATCTCCCTTTCTGTTCCCAACTACCCTCCTATCTTGTATCTCTCCCACCCTCCCTCCACACCATCCCTTGTGTGCAACTTCTCTCTCTTTCTGTTCCTTCCCTCTCTAAATCCCATTATCCACCATCTCTCTCCCACTCCTCTGTTTTTAGACCCATTATTTCTTCACCCCAAAGTCCGGCATATGCACGTATTTTTGAACCCCCCCCTTTCCCTCCCTCCCTCCCTGTGTGGAGGACCAGGACCCCCTCCACTGAAGGCCTGTCCCCCTCCCCCGAAGGACTGAACCTCCCCCCCGAAGGTCTGCCCCCCCCGAAGGCCTACACCCCACCCCCGAAGGCCTATTCCCCCGAAGGACTGTACCTCTCTCCCGAAGGACTGTCCCTCCCTCCCGAAGGACTGTCCCTCCTCTCCCCCTCTCCCCCCCCCCGAAGGCCTGTGTGTTCCCCTCTGGCCTCCCGCGCCTCCCTTTACCTGATTGCAGCCTGCAGAAAGGATCGCCATAGGTCTCAGGAGCTGACGACAGAGGCAGGATCGTGGCAGAGGGACGACAGCTCCGGAAGCCTATGGCAACCTGCAAGGATCGCTAAAGTACCCGCGATCCTTTCTGCAGGCTGCTCTCTGCCGCAATCAGGTAAAGGGAGGCGCGGGAGGCCAGGGGGGGAAGCCGGACACTGCAGCACTTCCCGACTGACCCTCCCCCTCTAAAACAGGAGCTGTAGCACCGGCCAGCAAGAGGCAGCGCTGCCGATCCTGCTTTAGGGGGGGAGGGTCAGACAGTGAATCGGGAGACCGATTTGTTTTTGCTTTGTTTTGAATCGATTCAAATCAATTCACCCGAAATGAATCGGTGAATCGGGCAGCACTAGTTCTGGGTCATCAGGGGCATTTGGAGCTAGTTCTGGTTTTTCATTTTGAATCTTGCTTTTATTCAGAAATCAAGACTACAAATCTCAGAATTCTTAATGTTCAAATCTTAGCAGATCTGGTTAAATGCTCCTAGGGAATTAAAATTAATTTAATTAGCTCCAAAGTAGTATAGGAGTTAGTGTATTCAGTGGATAATTATCTCATTTTACAGCATAAAGATGAATTCTCACTTTCTCCACAGGATCGTGCTTTCATATTAAGTCAAGTGGCCATCATTGTACACTAGGATAATGTAAAACATTTACTATGTTAACCAGTGTTATTAGTGTATTACCTCTGTTAGTAGAAGCTCCAGTTACATGAAGGCTAATGTAACAAAATGTGGTTGATCCAGATACTATTTAGTATACGTTTGTATGGATAATCAGGCTAATATGTTTTCTTCTTGCTTGTGCCTGTACAGTGCTTATTTCAAAGTGCAGAAGTACTGCTTTTGAAAATGTTATGCTCATTTTTCTTTAATGTGAACATTCTAATTGGATTGTGTTTTGTGTTTTTTGTTTTGTTTGTTTGTTTTTAAAGCAAAACCAAATAGGAAACTTACGTTTCTGTACTTAGCCAATGATGTCATCCAGAACAGTAAACGAAAAGGCCCTGAGTTCACAAATGATTTTGCACCAGTTATAGTGGATGCCTTTAAGCATGTTTCCAGGTACAGTAAGTACAAGATATATTTTTATTTGTTGCGCTTTAACATAAATATGTTATAAAGTGATAAAGAAATTTGGTACCAGATTCCATCAGAATTGATGTTGACAACCAAACTTCTGTTGCCATTCTGGGTTTTGTATTTTCTGAATGAACTGGTGTATTAGTGGAAGTTATTTTACTTAGTGTCTGAGTGTTTTGCTTTAAATGTGTCCTGAAAAAAATTGGGTATCTGTAGAGGTCATATGGTAAGCAGGGATGGAAAAAATTAACCAACAGTTTCGGGCGAAATTTTAGGTTTCAATAATATACAATTTTTTAAAAATATGCTTTTCTCTGATAAGAAGCAGGACAGTCAATTTCCATGTTTATTAACATTTGATATTCCATTTTTTTTTTAAAAATATGCTTTTCTCTGAGAAGAAGCAGGACAGTCAATTACCATGTTTATTAACATTTGATATTCTGTTAAAGCTTCCACAAATTCTCAGTGGAGTACATTAAAAAACATATTACATAATAAAATAAATTGCATGAGATAAAATAAATAAAAGGAACTTCATTATGTAAAGAAAGACCTAACTCATCCACACTCAAGATACATTCATAATCTAAACTCACACTCATGATCAGTCTCTCAAACTCATGCTCATAAGAACATAAGAATTGCCGCTGCTGGGTTAGACCAGTGGTATATCATGCCCAGCAATCTGCTCACGTGGCGGCCTTAGGTCAAAGACAAGTGCTCTAAATGAGTTCAGCCTCATCTGTGTACGTTCCAGTTTAGCAGGAACTTGTCCAACTTTGTCTTAAATCCCTGAGCAGGAACTTGTCTAACTTTGTCGTGTGCCCATTCACCATTCAAATTAATGATTATGTTCTTTTGGAGTTGCATCGATTCTGATGGCCTCTTGAAAAAAATATATTTTCAGTAGTTTTTTGAATGCCTTATAATTCAGTTCAGTGCGAATATTAGGTGGGAGTTGATTCTAGAAATTGATGGAATAACTAATCTATTATCTTGTAGAGATCTTAACGTTCAACCAGGTGTATAAGGGATAGTCAATGATTGTAAATAACAGGGCTCAGAAGTATATAATGCCTTGTGTGTTAAAAGTAATACAGTGGTACCTCGGAATCTGAACACCCCAGAACTCAAACGTGTTGGAATCCAAACTTTTTTTGTAGTAAATTTTGTCTTGGAATCCGAACTCTGTTTTGGAATCCGAGTGCCCTGCACATTGTGGCCCAGATTCTGCAAAGTACTCCCGATTGTAGGCAGCTGTAGGTGTCCTACAGCTGTCTAATAAGCCAATCAGGAGGCACTTTTTCTTAAAAACCCCAAGCATAGAGGACGTGGCTACGGCTGCCAGTCTCCCCTCCCCACCTCACCCCCACCCCTGATGATCGCGGTAGGAGGGTGCCTAACTCCTCCTGCCAGACCCCCCAACTGTCCCCCTAAGATTGCCAATTGTAAACAGGAAAGGGAAGATAATTCAATAAATGAATAGAATAATTGAAAGATCAACCATAACAGCATTTATGACTGAAACAAGGCCATAATAGCACCTAATAAATCATATATAGATCAATAAATTCTAGGAATATCTTCATGGAGAATTAATATTAAATCGCAGTCCTTATTGAGTATTTAAAGAAAGCAGTGGTGGACATATAAATTATACAGACGTCAGTCTTTGGAACCTCTTATGATGTATACCATTATAAGTTCCTGTCTTGTATATTGTTATAATCATCTGTCTTCCACCCCCTACCGAAAATTTTTTTATGTACTTAATTTTGAATTTACTTAATTTTATTCCCTATGATTATTATTATCAATAAATTTATTTAAATATTATTATGTCTAATGTTATTAATGGAATATATAGTTTTTAAAAAAGTCAACGCATTTATTAGAGAATGCTTAAACTTATTGATTCATTTTAAAATGCTAAATTCATATCCTATTGAAATCCAATCAGTTAATAACATTAAAAAACTCTAAAATGCATGTGCCGTAGAAGCCTAAGGATATAAGGAATTTAAGTGCCTTCTGGAAATTGATTTGGGGGCATATTAATTTGATTTTGGAGACTGTGATTCCATTATCTTATGAAACAGTAATTTGTGGGAAATTATTATCCCCTAAACCACCAATAGATAGACATAAAAACAGACTGTTTGGGATTATGACTGGGATAGCCATCCAAATGGTCACAAGAAATTGGAAAAACTTTGATCGCTTGAATTTTAGTTTCTGGTGGCACTCATTATGTCTGTTATAGGATGGAAAAAATGATAAATGATCAACGGGTAATACTAAGGTATTTAAACTACTATGGAGTCCATTGACTAATTTTATTAATAATAATTGAATGACTTATTAATACATTTCTGGTTATAACCTACACATCCAAGGGGTGAGGGGGGAGGGTTGGGGTTATCTAGGATTTTTACGGAAGTTAGATTGGGAAAGGTTAATGAAAGAATCTATCTATCTCTTTCTCAAGACAAGCAGGCAGGCTATTCTCACATATGCGTGACGTCATCAGTGGAGCCTGGATGCGGAAGCTCGTAAACAGACTTGCTTGAAGAAACTAGAAGTTTAGAGTTGACCGCACCGCGCATGCGCGAGTGCCTTCCCACCCAGCGTAGGGTGCGTCTTCTCATTTTCCGCGGAGCCAAGAAGTCTGTCTTTGACTCTATGCGTTTAACTTAATTACTTCGTGCCTTCTCTGAACCGCAGTTTCTTTTTTTTTTCTTCACGAATCACTATTCTTATTTTATTTCTTTTATTTCTAGTTTAAAAAAAAAAATTTAAATCTTCCGTCCGACTGGGGGCAGGCCGCTCAGCCGCAGCCCAAGGGCTTCGATTTATCTATCTATTTTCCTTCTATGTCCCGGCCAGTAACGGACTTCAAGAAGTGTAGCCAGTGCCAGCGTGCGATTTCCCTTACAGACCCACACAGTCGGTGCCTCAATTGCCTTGGGCCAGATCATCAACCGAAGTCGTGCGAGTACTGTGCTACTCTTCAACCTAGAGCCGTTAAACGTCGTCATCTTTTAGTGGAGAAGCTCTTCGGGATTGATTCTTCCTCTGATCCCTCGACTTCGAAGGCGACTTGGCTTCACCTTCGACCGAGACTCCTACTTCTACTGCTTCCACCTCGAGCCTCATCAAACCTTCATCGTTTGCAGTGGCTCTCTCTTCGATGACATCTGCTGTATCTTCCCCTGTTGTCTCAGGTCAGATAGCTCAGCAGAAAGTTCCAGCGGTGGTGCTTAAAGTGCCTGAGACTTCCAATTCGAAGTACATTTACACTGCCTCGTTGGAACCTACAGCAAAAGCAGGTGGTCTGGATTCAGACGCGGATCCATCCTTCCCGGCTTCTTTCCAGACCATATTGGAGAAGCAATTCATTCAGTGCCTTACGAATATGGGACCGAAGCTTCTTCCTCTCATCCTGCCTGGGTATTCAGCAGACTCCCGCGAGGTTGAGCCGCTACCTTTGCCTCAGTCTGAGCTTACACACTCTTTGCAGGGAGCAGAGCCTCTGCGAGTGTCTGGTCTGGCATCTAAGCACGTGAAGCAAGGAGCAGAATCTTTGCAAGTGCCTCGGCAGGGATTCCTCACACTCTATTCAAGGAGCAGAATCTTTGGGAGTGCATCGAGGTTCCTCCATCAAACCTCTGGGGCTTCGATCTACAGCCTCCAGTCCTATCCATTCTTTGGTGGCATCGGCTGCTTCTGTCTCCAAGGAGAAGGCTCCTCGATCTTTGAGATCTGCTTCCAAGCACCATTCTCACCAACGATCGAGGCCTTCATCGAGGCATACTTCAAGGCATAGTTCTTCTTCAAAAGAACGTCCTTCTTCCACTAAGCCTCGATCTACTCCTACTTCGACTAGACCGCCGACTCCTCGATCGAGGTCTCCACTTCCACACCTTGAGGATGCAGCAGTTTCCATTGCTTCATCCAAGTCTCCATATTCTTTTGATGCCTTTTTTCCTGCCGAACCTTCATCTTTGACCCTGGCTGCCTCGACAACCTCGAATCCTCCTCGAAGCAAAGCATTGGCGTATCAGCTATCTTTCTCATCTTTTCTTCGTCAGATGGATGTTGACTTGGATCTTCAATTAGATGCTGGTTCCAAATACTCTAAGGAGTACCTCGAAGTCATTCATCTACCTCAACCTCCGGCAGAGTCACTTAAGCTTCCTCTTCACAAACTTTTGTCTCAGACTTTTGCCAGATGTCTGGAGACTCCTTATACCATACCAGCCATTCCAGGCAAATTGGACTCTAGGTATAAAACTACATTGCAAAGGGTTTGACAACTCACAGTTATCTCATCAATCTCTGCTTATGGAGTCCTCCTTAAAGAGGTCCCATCCTTCCAAGGTTTATGCCACCGTTCCTACTGGAAGGGAAGAGAAAACTATGGACAAATTCGGACATCACATCTATCAAAATTCTATGATGTCTTCTAAAGTCCTCAATTATAATTTTCATTTTATTACTTATTTTGAGTTCCTCATAACTTTTACCTAAATTTATGAGTTATTTGGATACTCAGAATCGCTTTGAATTTCTAGAAGTCATTGCTTCTTTATCACAACTCAGAATACATCTCCTTCAGTCGTCTTATGATGCCTTCGAGTTGTCTGCCTGGGCAGCTGCTTGCTCTGTAGCCATGCGTCGCCTTGCCTGGCTTCGTACCATTGACATGGATCCTAATCTCCAGGACCGCTTGGCCAATATTCCTTGTGCAGGCAATGACCTCTTTGATGAATCTATCGAGGCAGCCACCAAGAAATTGTCTGAACATGAAAAATCCTTTGCTTCTATTGTCAGACCTAAGCCAAAGCCAGCTCCTGCGAAGCCTACACATCCTCTTCCCATTTACCAGAGGCGTTTTGCTCCGAGGACGGCTCCGTACACTCGCCCTCCTCCTAAGAAACAGCAACCTCAGAAGCAACAAAAATCTCAACCTTCTGCTGCACCTAAGGCTACTCAGCCTTTTTGGCTGTTTAAAACAGAGCATAACCTCCACCGTTCTGACTCTGACTTCTTTTCTCCCTATAGGAGGTTGTCTCCATCATTTTTACCACCGAAGAATGACAATTACATCCGACCTCTGGGTACTGACCATCATCAAGGAAGGATACTCTCTTCATTTCACTCAGGTTCCACCAGAGCTTCTTCCAAGAAAGTATCCTTCCAGTCCATCCCAGACAGCCCTTCTTCAGTAAGCTCAAGCTCTGCTTTGTCTCCATGCCATCGAACCAGTTCCTTTGGAACAGCAGAACAGGGGGTTTTACTCCCGTTACTTCCTTGTTTTCGAAGAAGACGGGCGATCTGCGGCCCATTCTGGGTCTCAGGGCTCTCATCCAATATTTGGTCAAGGAAAAATTTTGGATGTTATCCCTGGCATCCCTTTATCCCCTTCTTGAGCAGAACGACTGGTTATGTTCTCTGGATCTCAAGGAGGCCTACACTCATATTCCCATTCATCCAGCCTCCCGTCAATACCTCAGATTTCGGGTGGGGAATCTGAATTTTCAATAGAGTGCTGCCCTTCGGCCTGGCTTCATCTCCCAGGGATTTCACCAAGTGCCTGGTAGTGGTAGCAGCAGCTCTAAGAAACCATGGTCTTCAGGTATTTCCCTACCTTGATGACTGGCTCATCAAAGATTCAACATCTGAGGGGGTTATTATAGCGACCCAACGGACTACCTGGTTCCTACAAAGTTTGGGATTCGGAATCAACTTTCCCAAATCTCAGCTTCAGCCCTCTCATAATCTACAATTCATCGGAGCTGTTTTGGATACTATCCAACTAAGAGCATTCCTTCCACAACAATGTCTAGAGGCTCTACTTCAACTCTGTCATGCAGTGTCTTCTCGCTCTTCCATCTCAGCGAGACACATGATGGTACTATTAGGTCACATGGCCTCCAGAGTACACATGACTCCTTTTGCCAGACTTCACCTCAGAATCCCTCAGTGGACCCTGGCATCTCAATGGACGCAGGTTTGCCACCCACTTTCTCAACACATAACAGTCACTCCTTCTTTGAAGCAGTCTCTCCGTTGGTGGATGCTCTCTTCCAATCTCTCCAGAGGCTTGCTTTTTCAAACGCCCCCTCATGGTCCTCACGACAGATTCTTTGACCTGTTCATGGGGCGCTCATCTCGATGGTCTCTGTACACAAGGCCACTGGACCAGTACTGATTGTCAGTGTCACATAAATCTGTTGGAACTCGGAGCGATTTTCAAGGCTCTCAACGCTTTTCAACATCTTCTTCATGACCAGGTAGTCCTCATTTGGACGGACAACCAGGTTGCCATGTATTATGTCAACAAGCAGGGAGGGACTATATCTGCATCCCTTTGTCAAGAAGCTCTGAAGGTTTGGGACTGGGCAATCCGCCACAACACCTTCCTCAAAGCTGTCTACATCCAAGGGGCGAACAATTGCTTGGCGGACAACTTGAGTCGTCTTCTGTAACCTCACGAATGGACACTCCATTCCTCGCCTCTTCATCACATTTTTTCACAGTGGGGAACCCCTCAGATAGACCTCTTTGCAGCTCCCCACAACTACAGACTGCCTCAGTTTTGCTCCAAGATATACTCTCCTCATCGCCTCGAGGCAGATGCTTTTCTTCTGGAATGGACGAATCTCTTCCTATATGCATTCCCTCCATTTCCTCTCATTCTCAAGACTCTGGTCAAATTGAAGAATGATCATGCCACCATGATTCTGATTGCTCCTAGGTGGCCGAGACAACCTTGGTACTCCCTTCTACTTCAACTCAGTAGCAGGGAGCCATACCTTCTTCCAGCAAATGTCATCCCTATTTTTTAAAAAGGATCAAGAGGTGATCCAGGAAACTACCGACCTGTGAGCCTCACATCGGTTCCTGGGAAGATAATTGAAACACTTATTAAAGACAGCATTGTGCAACACTTGGAGGATCACAACCTAATAAGGGCTAGTCAACACGGCTTCAGGAAAGGGAAGTCTTGTTTGACAAATTTACTACAATTCTTTGAGAAAGTGAACAAACATATGGATAATGGTGATCCAGTAGACATAGTTTACTTGGACTTCCAGAAAGCGTTTAACAAGGTCCCACATGCAAGGCTTATGAAGAAACTACTAAGCCATGGAATAGGAGGAGAAGTGCACAGATGGATCAGTAAATGGCTAGAGAACAGAATGCAGAGGGTTAACATAAAAGGGAAATTCTCGGACTGGGTGAAAGTGACTAGTGGAGTGCCCCAGGGCTCGGTTCTTGGGCCTAGTTTGTTCAATATTTTTATAAACGATCTTGAGGAAACAACATGCAATATAATAAAATTTGCCGATGATAACAAAACTAAGTCGGGCGATTGGCTCTCAAAGGGACTGCGAGGAGCTTCAGAAGGATCTGAGACAGCTGGAAACGTGGGCGACAAAGTGGCAGATGAATTTTAACATAAATAAATGCAAGGTGATGCATCTAGGAAAGAAGAACAAAGAACACGAGTATAGAATGTTTGGGGTAACATTAGCAAAATGCGAACATGAAAGGGATTTGGGGGTACTGATTGACAGAACCCTAAAGCCATCGGCGCAATGTGCGGCGGCGGCGAAGAAAGCAAACAGGATGTTGGGCATGATTAAGAACGGGATCACGAGTAGATCGGAAGAAGTCATAACGCCACTTTATAGAGCAATGGTCAGACCACACTTAGAATACTGTGTCCAACACTGGTCTCCTTACCTCAAGAAGGACATAACTTTGTTGGAGAAGGTGCAAAGGGGAGCCACGAAACTAGTCAAAGGAATGAAAAATTTGAGCTACGAAGAACGCCTCAGGAAACTGGGACTGTTTACACTCGAGAGGAGAAGACTGAGAGGCGATTTGATAAGAGACTTTTAAAATATTAAAAGGATTTGATAAAATAGACCAAGATGCAGCATTACTAACATTTTCAGATGTGACACGGACAAGAAGTCACAGCCTGAAACTGTGTGACAGCAGGTTCAGGATAAATGTCAGGAAGTTTTGTTTCACACAACGAGTGGTGGGCGCTTGGAATTCTCTTCCTGAGGATGTTGTGGCGGAGACTACTCTTCAGGGTTTCAAGCGCAAGTTGGATATACACCTTCTTGCAAATCATATTGAGGGATACGGTAATTTCAGGTCTTCATAATAGAGAACATAAATGGGCCGCCGCGTGAGCAGATCGCTGGACTTGATGGACCTCGGTCTGATCCGGTGAAGGCATTTCTTATGTTCTTATGTTCAGTTTTTCCATCTCTGCTTACACAGAGTCAAGGGTCTCTCCTTCATCCCAACCTGCAGTCTCTACACCTGACAGCTTGGTACCTCTCAACATAATTCCTCTTCAGTTTTCTCAATTTGTCCGAGATGTTTTAGAGGCATCTAGGAAGCCTGCCACTAGACAATGCTGTCACCAGAAATGGACTAGATTTTCTACGTGGTGTTTTTCTAATAAGGAGCCTTAACATTCCTCCTTATCTTCTGTTTTGGATTACCATTTGCACTTATCCACTTCTGGTCTCAAGTCTACATCGATCCAAATCCACCTTAGTGCTCTTGCGGCTTTCCATCAGCCTATTGAAGGGAAACCCCTCTGCTCATCCGGTGGTTTCCAGATTCATGAAAGCACTTTTCAATGTCAAACCTCCTCTCAAACCAACTCCTGTGTTTTGGTACCTCAATGTTGTCCTTTGCTCAACTGATGAAGCCTCTATTTGAACTAATTGACAAGGCTCATCTTAAGTATCTCACGTGGAAAGTGGTGTTTCTCATTGCCCTCACTTCCACTCAGAGTCAATGAGCTGCAAGCTTTAGTTGCTGATCCACCTTTCATGGTATTTCATCATGACAAAATGGTTCTTCGAACACATCCTAAATTTCTCCCTAAAGTGGTATCGGAATTTCATCTCAACCAATCCATTGTTCTTCCAGTGTTCTTTCCAAAGCCTCATTCTCATCATGGAGAAATAGCTCTTCATACTCTGGACTGTAAACTGCTTTGGCCTTCTATTTGGAATGCACCAAACCACACAGAACTGCTCCTCAACTTTTTGTTTCCTTCGATCCAAATAAGTTGGGCCATCCTATCTCTAAGCGTACCTTCTCCAACTGGATGGCTACTTGTATCTCATTCTGCTATGCCAGGCTGGATTACCTCTACACAGTAGAGTCACAGCCCATAAAGTTAGAGCAATGGCAGCTTCAGTAGTTTTCCTCGGATCTACACCTATCGAGGAAATTTGCAAGGCTGCTACTTGGTCCTCGGTTTATACTTTCACTTCTCACTATTGTCTGGATACTTTCTTCAGACGGGATGGACAGTTTTGCCAAACAGTATTGCAATATTTATTCTCCTAAATTGACAACACTCCCACCATCCCATTCTGTTTAGCTTGGAGGTCATCCATTTGTGAGAATAGCCTGCCTGCTTGTCCTGGGATAAAGCACAGTTACTTACCGTAACAGCTGTTATCCAGGGACAGCAGGCAGCTATTCTCACAACCCACCCACCTCCTCTGGTTGGCTTCTCTGCTAGCTATCTGAACTGAGGAGATTCGCCCTACGCTGGGCGGGAAGGCACTCGCGCATGTGCTGTGCGGTCGACTCGAAACTTCTAGTTTCTTTAAGCAAGTCTGCTTGCGAGCTTCCGCATCCGGGCTCCTCTAATGATGTCACCCATATGTGAGAATAGCTGCCTGCTGTCCTTGGATAACACCTGTTACAGTAAGTAACTGTGCTATATCTATCTATCTATTTATTTATCTATCTCTTTTTTTTCCTGTTTAGTCATTAGAGGGGGAGGGAGCAAATAGTGATCATGTTTTTCTGAAAGATGAATGTGCTTTTTCTTGTTTCACTATATGTACATTTAATTGTTAATGGCACTGTTGTTGGTGTGGAAAATTAATAAAGATTAAAAAAAAAAAAATAGGACCTCTAAGTCTGATTTTGGATGTCTCCTACTTTTTTTTTTTTCAAAATGACCTGTCTAAATGTCTTGGCCCTTAGGACATCTATCTTTTTGGCCTGTTTTGAAAATCAAAACGTCCAAATACAAAATGTCTGAAATAAGGCCATTTGGACTGGGAGGGGCTAGCTTTTTAATGGACTAGCCACACAGACATGCCAACAGAACAGTAGCACCTTAGTGGGTGCCAGGTACATGTCACCATAACCCCCTTATAATATATTGTGAGCTCTCCAAAACTTCCCCAAAACCTGCCATACCTCCTGTCTACCACCCCAATAGCCCTTATAGCAGCAGGTGTCACCTATATGACAGTACAGTAGTGTTTGGGTGGGTTTTGGTGGGCTCACATTTTCCACCAAAAATGTAGTGGGTAGTGTGGGCCAGGATACTTCTCTACACTGCCTACCAGGCTACTCCAGACACCTGTTCGTTGTTGTACTAGGATGTCCCATAATATCTGCAGCTCTCATAGAGGCTGAGATGTATTGTTTCTCATCTTTGGGGGGTAGGAGGGGGGTCAGTAACCACTGGGGAAGTATGGTGGGCCATGCTTTCATCCCTCCAGTGGTCATCTGGTCAGTATTGATAGTTTTTTGACCATTAGACACTTTTAAAACAGGTCTACCTCTGGACATCTAAATAGCATCCTGGATGTCTTGGGAAGTGTTTGATTAACCCTGCAAGATGTTCAAGTGCTGAGACTGCCCAAATCTTGCCCCAAATACACCTCTAACATGCCCCATTAACATTTAGACATCCTGGGGGATAAATGATCTGCAAGACATCTAAAAACTTAGTTTTAAAACTTGGCCTTTGGACGTTTTAGTGATTAAAACATCCAAGTGCTGGTTTATGCCTTTTTTTTTTTTTAATGTCTTTATTTTTTGAAAATGAGCCCCTTAGAATTCTAAGTCCCTTTAGCTGACCCTGTTTGTTGAGGCTGTATCAACATTGGTAAACCATCAAAGAGCTACCTCTTGAAACATATGCAGAGTTGTGATGTGGACACTGTTCCAAAGCGGATTCCAGATGTGATAGCAGTTTTGAGCATTCTGTTCACCAGCTCTCTTTGAGGTTAAGAGCCCAGCTTCAGACCTCCTTTGACCTTGTTATTTTAAACTGACTTTCAGCTTTAAACAAATAAACATTATTTCACCTTCTTCATGTTTAATTGTATTCTCCTTTTATTGTTTGAAGAGAATCTTTAGTTGTGTGACTTCAATGAACTGCTTGTTTTTTTTTCAGAAAGCAGTGGCTTACCTATAATCATAGGAGCCGGTGCTGTGGGTTCTTAAGCACCCCTGATATTGAACAAACGCCTTAGTTTTATCCAGGGAGAGGTAATTTCTATTACCTCCAATAATTTTAAAAAATTGGCTCCTATGCCTTGTAATAGGTGTTTTCTGAAAGCAACAGTTCACAAATCCTACATGCCCTTTAGCTTTTTTTACTTAGAAAACTGAAGCAACCTATGCAGTCTCAGAAATTTAGGAGATGCTATACTTGCCTTGTGGGGATAGTCAAGTCTAGAAAAGTATTCTGTAGTAATGTTGGTTGACATTCCTTATCTATGTGACTTGTAAACCCCTATATTCATAGATAACGAAATGGTTTGGAATTCTTATACCTATCTTAATTGTCTTTACAGTGAGACTGATGAGAATTGTAAAAAACACCTTGGCAGAGTGCTTTCTATTTGGGAAGAACGGGCAGTTTATGAAAATGATGTCCTGGAACAGCTGAAGCAGGCTCTGTGTAAGTATTTTATGCTGTTCTGTTAGTTTTTAATTGTACGTGATTCTCAATCTTCATTCTTTTTTTTCTTTGTTACTGAAGTTGGCGAAAAGCGAGCAAAAAAGCGCACATATGAGCAGCTCAAAATTGAGGAAGATGATGACTGTTCAGCGCGAAGCTCCCCATGTGAACCTCCCCAGGTATTGAGTTTGAACAGGTTCCTGTGTATGGGTCTTCTATCTGTATTTCTTAGGTTATGAATTATGATTTGTATTGTGCATACTAAATATACACAGCATTATACAAGACAACCTTTGCTCCTTAGTGCTTACAGTTGTTTTAGGACACACAGAAAACAAGATGAGTTTTCTGAAGAGTTCATATAAGAAAGTCGGTGGGGTGGGCAGATGTTTGTTTTAACAAGAAGTTGGAATAATGTTATTCTTGGAGATCCCAAATTGACATCTAGACTAATTTAAATCTAGCTTAATACTTTTTTTAAGTTTGTTTTTGCTATTCCACATCAAACAGGGAAAGCATGTACAATATGGCTCTTGGAATTATTTCTGTCCTCTGCGTGCGTATGTGTGCATATTTCTCTTGTCTCTGTGGTCAGTATTCTGTAAATGGCACTTAAATAGGTTGGCTCCTAAAAAAACAAAAAAAACGGCGCTGGCCATGTGTCAGTCATGCTTAGGCGCCGTTAACAGAATTGTGACTATCGGCACCTAAGAAAAAACTATAGGTGCCAGTAATGTAGCTCAAGGTTTTAAAGTCTTATGTAACTGATGCCTAGGCTTTTGACAGAATCAGGTCTAGCACCACCTAAGATAATCTGTGCCTCTAACCATGCCTACTTTGGCCTTAGATACCACTAGCCGCCATACTGTAGGTGGAATTCTAGCGCCTACTTTTTTAAATGAGTTTTTAATTGGTTTTAAATGATATGGTTTAGTTTAGTTTAGTTTACTGCACTGATTAAAGCCAATTAAAGCAATTAAGTTAGACGCTAGTAGGTGTGATCAAGGTTCCTACCAGCGCATAACTTGACCACTGTTTACAGAATATGGCCCTGTGTATGTATGCCTGATCTGGAGAAGAGATGAGGAAAGGATTATTTGAAAGGTGCATTTCCTTAATTGTTGTTTTTCTGTGAATCAATGTTTGTATGGTGCAACTGTTGGAATTGCTTTTTTCCATTTGGGAGGCTGCTTCATTTCTATTTCATCTCGCATCACTTGATGAAACTTAATTTCTGCAGCATAGGGCTCAACGCTTCCTTTTAAGTGACTGGAGCCATCTTCCCGTATTCTGCCCCTACAGCCTTCCCATTGACTGTATCCTATCCTGAGTCAAGTCAGAACCTTCCTTTCCTCTTTATACCTCTGGGCTCTTTGCTCCCTCTAGGACCTCAAGGAAAGAAAGGTATATAAATGTTCCCACACCTTGCCTGCTGAGTTGTTTTATCCCCAGCTGAAACCAGGATCCTTGTTGAGACTATATTTACATTAATAAAGTTTAACCTTGGTTGTATTAAGACATATATGCTTTGCCCTGTTTCTCCTGTGCTTTTGACTATACTGAGCAAAGATAGTCTCCCTTCTCTTTGTGTTTGTCTTTGTAAAAACGTAAGACCCATATCTGCAAATGCCTCTGTGGTGATTCGTGTTGTTTGAGGCCTAGCATTAACAAAATTTTCTTCTTGTGCATCTGAACTCTTCTCATTTGTGCAGAGTTTTTAGGATTGCAGTGTGATGTTTGGCGTGATCTTCTGATTATCCTTTGAGTTTGTCAACCTTTCTTGTGTGAGATTCATCTTCTATCACAAGTCATCCACTACGTTTCTGATCACACAAATCACTACTTCCCAATCTACAATCTTTTCATCTTTTTGCCTAGCAACACACAGTACTCACATCATCATACTTATCACCATAGTAACATAGTAAATGACGACAGATAAAGACCTGAGTAGTCCATCCAGTCTGCCCATTACTTATAGCCATTCAAAATTAATGATTAAATTAACTTGTCTCTTCTTTGATATTTCTGGAAAATAGACTGTAAAGTCCACCTTTTTTGTCCTAGGTTCCAAATGCAGAAGTTGCATCCAAGCTCTCTCCAGCCTATCCAGCCTACATGCAGTGGTGAATTTCAATTGGAAAAACTCATTCAAATAGTCAGAAATTCTATCACAGCATATTGCTTAAATTGCATCGACAAATGCTTCATACATAGGATTACCATATGGCTTCAGAAAAAAAAGAACGGATTGAGACATCTGGGCTTTACTTCAGTTTAAAGCGATGGAAGTAAGGAGGACAGATTGAGACATCCTGGGTTTTACTTCAGTTTAAAGCGATGGAAGTAAGGAGGACAGATTGAGACATCCTGGGTTTTACTTCTGTTTAAAGCGATGGAAGTAAAACCCAGAAGTCTCAATCCGTCCTCTTTTTTTCTGAAGCCATATGATAACCCTATCCATGCATGCTTCCATTTCATAAGCATGTTCAAATGTACTTCCTCACCAACAGATGAAGGAAGAGATTTCATAGAACAAGTGACCATCAAGTTTCAAGTTTATTGGGATTTGTTATCTACGCAATATCATATTTCAATGCGTATAACAATTGTTTTTAAAATAACAATTAACAAATTGGGGAGGACAAAACAAGATAATATAGACAGATTTTGGTATTCTATTACAAACTGGTACAAAAGGCAAAAGGGGTGAACTACATATTTTTTAAGAAAAGAAAAAGAAACATTTAAGGAAAAAGAAACACATATGGAGGGGTCATGGAAAACATATATGGTAGGATCTCAAATCCAAGATATAAAATGAAATAAAGAGTATTATCCCAGGACAAGCAGGCAGCATATTCTTGACTGATGGGTGACGGCACCGACGGAGCCCCGGTACGGACAATTTTAGAGTGATTGCACTCTAAGAACTTGGAAAGTTCTAGCAGGCCACACCGCGCACGCGCGAGTGCCTTCCCGCCCGACGGAGGCGCGCGGTCCCCAGTTTCTTAGTTTCCGCAGAGCTAAGAAGACGCACTTTTCAACGGCTGTTGAAAACTTTTTTCTCTTTCGCCTTCCCGCTCGCGTAAACTCGTTAGGAAATAGTGTTTCCCTCATTTTATTTTCTTTTCTTTGTAAAAAAAAAAAAAAAAAAACTTAATTCGTTTTTCTTTCATTTTTTCGGTTTCGCCCCAGCGGGGCCTGTTGCCACCATCGAAGCCTCGGCCTTCGATTTGGCTGAAGCCGTTTTTACCTTCATGCCCCCTCAACCCGGGTTTAAGAAGTGCCAGCGGTGCGCTCGACCAATTTCACTCACAGACCCGCACAACTGGTGTCTACAGTGTCTTGGTCCTGACCATCGAGCGTCCACCTGCACCCGCTGTGCCACTCTTAAAAAGAGAACTTTAAAAAAATCGCCAAATCCAACAGCAATTATTGTTTGGTACCGAGATGTCGGATTCGACGGCACCGGTCCCCACTTCGACCCTGACGCAGTCGGCACCTGCCTTGTCGACACCGCACCGGCGTCGCACCCATCAGGTAAGCCGGCTAAGAAGCCTTCCCCGCTGGAGCGGCCTCCGGTCTCAGTGGTAGCGAGCCCAATCCTGCCGACCTCGAGGTGCCCGCGGAAGCGCTCCGCTCCGATTGAGGTAAGCCCCTCGACATCGGGTTCCTCTTCGGAGTGTAGAGTGGCACCCAAGGTACCGCAGAAGAAAAAAGCGGTACCGGTGCCTTCACTGGACGAGCGCATTGCCGCCGTCCTGCAAGTACAGCTTAAAGAACAACTACAGCAGCTGTTACCTGCTCTCCTGACACCGAGCCTTCCAGTCCCGGTCCAGTCTGAGCCGGTACCGACAGTGGAGCAGCCTCCTTTGTCGGCATCCACCTTGTCGGTACCGATACATACTACTTCCTCGGTATCTATGCCGGTCTTAGCGCCGGAACCGAGATCCTTACACCAGGCTGTTTAAACCTCGGCGCCGACACAGCCTATAACATCTCCCGGTACCGTTTCACAGAGGTCTGGGAAGTCGATGCATAAAACTCGACACCTAGAACCCTCCACACCGGAATCCCGGGACCGCAGTTTTCAAGTAAGGGACCCTGATCTGTGGGGTGATTCGGAGGACCCCCTTCTCTCAGAGGGAGAGTGTTCATCAGGGGAAGAGGATCCTTCTGTTTTAGATCTGTCCTCTAAACCTGATGCAACTTCTTTTACCTCCTTTCTCAAAGAGATGTGTGAATCTCTCTCTATTCCCTTGGAATCATAATTCAGCCTTGGAGGCTGAATCCAAAAAATCCAAGGCATTTCTCGATGCTCTGGATTTTGACCAGCCTCCAAGGGAATTTCTCAAGCTCCCTCTCCACGACATATTAAGAGAGACATTTTACAAAAATCTAGAGACACCCTTGACCATCCCAGGAGCTCCCCGCAAACTGGACTCCTTATATAAGGTCATACCTATTCCAGGCTTTGACAAGCCGCAACTCCCCCATGAGTCTTTACTGGTGGAATCTACTTTAAAGAAATCCACGGGGGCTAGTGTATACGCTTCTGTCCCTCCTGGCAGAGAAGGTAAGGCCATGGATAAGTTTGGCAAGAGGTTGTATCAAAATGCGATGCTAGCAAATAGATCAGGGAACTATGCTTTCCATTTTTCTTTTTACCTTAAGCATCTCATTCAGTCTTTGTCATCTTTTGAGAAATATCTCCCTGACCGTAAAAAATCCGCCTTTCGCCAAACTTCTTCATCGGTCTTACAACTCCGCAAGTTCATGGTCAGATCAATCTATGACACCTTTGAGCTGACCTCTAGGGCCACGGCTATGTCGGTGGCTATGCGGCGACTGGCCTGGCTCAGGGTTTCAGAACTCGATGTCTGCCAATCAAGTGGAGCAGGCTTCATCCAAGGCAAGACAAATAATGGGTTGCATACGAAGGGGTTTCGTCAGCCGTAAGAGGGAAGTCATTATGCCATTGTATAGATCCATGGTGAGGCCCCACCTGGAATACTGTGTGCAATTTTGGAGGCCGCATTATCGCAAGGATGTGCTGAGACTGGAGTCGGTGCAGAGAATGGCCACCCGGATGGTCTCGGGACTCAAGGATCTTCCATATGAAGAACGGCTTGACAAATTACAGCTATACTCGCTCGAGGAGCGCAGAGAGAGGGGAGACATGATCGAGACGTTCAAGTATCTTACGGGCCGCATCGAGGCGGAGGAAGATATCTTCTTTTTCAAGGGTCCCACGACAACAAGAGGGCATCCGTTGAAAATCAGGGGCGGGAAACTACGAGGTGACACCAGGAAATTCTTTTTCACTGAAAGAGTGGTTGATCGCTGGAACAGTCTTCCACTACAGGTGATTGAGGCCAGCAGCGTGCCTGATTTTAAGGCCAAATGGGATAGACACGTGGGATCTATTCACAGAGAAAGGTAGGGGAGGGTCATTAGGGTGGGCAGACTAGATGGGCTGTGGCCCTTATCTGCCGTCTATTTCTATGTTTCTATGTTTCTATGTTAATCATCAAGATCGACTGGCCAATGCACCTTGCTTGGGGGATGAGCTGTTTGGAGAGTCCATGGACTCCACTACTCAGAAACTCTCAGCTCATGAGACTCGATGGGACACTCTCCTTAAGACAAAGAAGAAGACCCCACCTACTAGGCCTTTTCGCCAACAATCGGCCTATCAACGTAGATTTGTGGCTCGTCCTTTACCTCAGGCCCAGCAACAACCCAGGCGTCAGAGGCAACAACAGAGGCAAGCTGCTAGACCAGCACAGCAACAACAGCAGGTGAAACCTCCCCCTTCACAGAAATCAACTCAACCCTTTTGACTTGGTTCTCCAGGACATAGCCAGTCTCCCTCCTTCTGCCCATCTTCCGCAGCCCATAGGAGGACGCCTTACTCATTTCATAAGCCGTTGGGAAATCATCACCTCGGATCAGTGGGTCCTCAACATCATCCGCCACGGCTACTCTCTCAATTTCCAGACCCTTCCTGCCCAAAGTCTGCCAAGAGAGTCTGCTTTGAACACTCCTCAGTCTTCCCTCCCTCTTCAAGAGGTTCAATCCCTCCTTCTTCTGAACGCCATAGAGGAAGTTCCTCTAGATCAAAAGGGGCAGGGATTTTACTCCCGTTAATTTCTAGTTCCCAAAAAGACAGGAGATCTCAGGCCCATTTTAGATCTTCGCGATCTCAACAAATGCTTGGTAAAAGAGAAATTCAAGATGCTTTCTCTGGCTACTCTTTATCCTCTTCTCAATCAAGGCGACTGGCTATGTTCCCTAGATCTCAAAGAAGCATACACTCGCATACCGGTCAATCTGGCCTCCAGACAGTACCTCCGCTTCATGATCAACCATTGTCATTACCAATACAAGGTGCTACCCTTCGGTCTTGCCTCCTCTCCAAGAGTATTCATCAAATGTCTGATTGTGGTGGCCGCCTTTCTACGTTCCCACCACCTTCAGGTGTTTCCTTACCTGGACGATTGGTTGATAAAGGCCAATTCTTCTCAGATAGTACTCCAGGCCACCAACCAGATCATCCTGTTTCTACAACTTCTGGGGTTCGAGATCAATCTACCCAAATCTCATATTATCCCCACTCAGAGACTTCAATTCATTGGAGCGGTGCTGGACACAGTCCTCTTGAGAGCATTTATTCCGTCCAACCGTCTTCACACTCTCCTATCTCTGTGTCAGCAGGTGCTTCATCAACGTTCCATCTCTGCCAAGCAAATGATGATACTTCTGGGTCACATGGCCTCCACAGTTCATGTCACACCCTTCGCACGTCTCCACCTGCGCACTCCTCAATGGATCCTAGCGACCCAGTGGTCCCAAGCGACGGATCCTTGCTCACGACACATATCTGTGACATCCTCTCTTCGTCAATCTCTGCAATGGTGGTTGATATCCTCAAATCTCTCCAGAGGTCTTTTGTTCCATCTACCTCCTCATCAACTTGTCATCACCACCGACGCTTCCCCTTATGCCTGGGGAGCTCATTTGAACGAGTTCCAAACTCAAGGTCTTTGGATAGCCCAGGAAATGAAACATCACATCAACTTCCTGGAACTCAGAGCGATGTTTTATGCTCTCAAGGCCTTCCAACATCTTCTCTTTCCTCAGGTCCTTCTACTGTGCACAGACAATCAAGTTGCGATGTACTACATCAACAAGCAGGGTGGGACGGGCTCTCGCCTCTTGTGCCAGGAAGCCCAGAAGATTTGGGCTTGGGCCACAGATCACCATCTATTCCTGAAAGCTATCTACATTCAGGGGGAACAGAATTCCTTAGCGGACAAGCTCAGCAGAATTCTCCAGCCTCACGAGTGGACACTCGATCCTTTCACTCTACAGTCCATCTTCGCTCAGTGGGGCACTCCTCAGATAGACCTCTTTGCAGCTCCTCACAATCATCAGCTGCCCCACTTCTGCTCCAGACTCTACTCTCCTCACCGTCTGGCAGCGGATGCTTTTCTCCTGGATTGGTCCAATCTCTTCCTGTATGCTTTCCCTCCTCTGCCTCTCATGCTCCGGACCTTGTTCAAGCTCAAGAGGGAACAGGTCACCATGATTCTGATTGCGCCACGGTGGCCCAGGCAACATTGGTTCTCCCTTCTACTTCAACTCATCTCCAGGGAACCTATTCTACTTCCACAATTTCCTTCTCTGTTTACACAACATCAGGAGACCCTTCTGCATCCCAACCTCCAGTCTCTGCACCTGACAGCCTGGTATCTCTCGGGCTGACTTCGAATGATACTCTTTTGTCTCAGCCCGTTCGTTCTGTTCTGGATGCCTCCAGGAAACCTGCCACTCTGCAATGTTACCATCAGAAGTGGACACGGTTTTCTTCCTGGTGTCTTCTTCATCATCATAATCCTACCTCCCTTGCTGTGGAGACCGTGTTGGATTACCTTCTTTCTTTGTCTGACTCTGGTCTCAAGTCTACTTCCATCAGAGTCCACCTCAGCGCTATTGCTGCTTTTCATGAGCCAGTCCATGGGAAACTCCTTTCAGCTCATCCCTTGGTCTCCAGATTCCTGCGAGGACTTTTCAATGTGAAACAACCTCTTAAACCACCTCCTGTGATCTGGGATCTTAACGTGGTCCTTTCAGCCCTAATGAAGCCTCCGTTTGAACCTTTGGCCACGGCTTCTTTCAAATTTCTCACTTGGAAGGTTCTCTTCCTGATTGCTCTCACCTCTGCCAGGAGGGTCAGTGAGCTCCATGCACTAGTAGCAGACCCACCTTTTACCGTCTTTCATCATGACAAGGTGGTTCTGCGTACACATCCAAAGTTTCTCCCTAAGGTTGTCTCTGAATTCCATCTCAACCAATCCATTGTTCTGCCTGTCTTCTTTCCGAAACCTCACTCGCACTCTGGAGAACAGGCTCTGCATACTTTGGACTGTAAGCGGGCTTTAGCTTACTATTTAGACCGCACTAAGCCCCACAGATCATTCTCTCAACTCTTTCTGTCCTTTGATCCGAATAAATTGGGACGTCCTGTTTCTAAACCTACGCTGTCCAATTGGCTAGCAGCGTGCATTTCTTTCTGTTATGCTCAGACCGGACTGACACTGGAAGATTCTGTCACAGCCCATAGAGTTCGAGCCATGGCAGCATCTGTGGCTTTCCTCCGTTCTACACCTATTGAGGAAATCTGCAAGGCTGCTACTTGGTCCTCAGTTCATACTTTCACATCTCACTATTGTCTGGACGCATTCTCCAGACAATAGTGGGATGGTCACTTCGGCCAATCTGTTTTGCAAAATTTATTTTCCTAATGGCCAACCTTCCCACCATCCCTCTTTTTGTTAGCTTGGAGGTCACCCATCAGTCAAGAATATGCTGCCTGCTTGTCCTGGGATAAAGCACAGTTACTTACCGTAACAGGTGTTATCCAGGGACAGCAGGCAGATATTCTTGCGTCCCACCCACCTCCCCGGGTTGGCTTCTTAGCTGGCTTATCCTAACTGGGGACCGCGCGCCTCTGTCGGGCGGGAAGGCACTCGCGCGTGCGCGGTGCGGCCTGCTAGAACTTTCCAAGTTCTTAAGAGTGCAATAACTCTAAAATTGTCCGTACCGGGGCTCCGTCGGTGCCGTCACCCATCAGTCAAGAATATCTGCCTGCTGTCCCTGGATAACACCTGTTACAGTAAGTAACTGTGCTTTTTGGCGACCTACACTCATTAAAAACTGAGATTTAATATTTGTAGGTAATATTTTCTATATATTGAAAGCGTCCTTGAACAAAAAGCTTTTAAGGGAACGCTTAAATTTTTCTAAAGAAGGTTCATTAGGTAAAAATAGTGGTAAATTGTTCCAGAGCTGGGGTGCTATGACCGAAAAAATGGTAGATCTCCTGGTCCCTATTATTTTTAAAGACGGAATAATTAATAGATGTTGTATTGATCTGAGTGTCCTAGATGATGAATATGGTATCAAAAAACGGTCCAAAAATAGTGGCATATGTGTAGTGCTTTTAGTTCTGTTGATGAATTATGGAGGCATTACTTTTCATATAACCCTTATATATTGGACTAACTTAAAATTCAGTACAATTTAGCTAGGGAATTACTGTCCTTTTGCGGGAGTGGGGGAGAGGGTACCTGCATAGATAGTTTTTGTGGGTTTGGAGAAGGTTACAGGGTGATGTGTCAGTTCAGGCTAGTATAGGGTAGTTGTAGGGAACAGTTTGAGGTTCTGGCACAGTTGCAGTGGAGTAGGTTTGGTGGTGTGGCAAATTGCAGGTTGGTAAGAAATTGCAGAGTGGTTGTTTTTTTGTGGGATGAGGGCAGTTGGGGGTTAAATTTTGAGGATGGGAAGTCGGTTAAAGGGGAGGTAGTCTAGTTGATTGGGACAATTGCGTAAGGATAGCTTTTTGAGGTGGAGCAGTATTTGCAGGGTAGTGGGACAGTTGGAGAATTTAGAGCTGAGTACAAAGAGAATGATGCGAGTTAGGAATTCTATAACTGTTTCATTGTTGATAAGTTTCCATGCCACTGAAGCTGGAACTCCTCCCACAGCTGTGTATTTTAAGAAGCTTATTTTTCTGGAACCTCTGGTCTGATGAGACCTATGTTTGAGCTCTCTTTATTGGTTTTTCCCACATGACAAATTTTATCCTATTCTGTTAAATTTTCAGTTACCTTGACTCCAGAGAGAAAGACATTTTTTTGCTGGGTTGGAAAGAGTGAGAGAAACGATTCATGAAATTCTTTCTAGTCCTGCATGTAAAATAGGGGGATGTGTATGTGGAGGGGGTGTGAGAGGTATACATGTTTGTCTCTGTACATATGTGTTTGTATGTTGGTATATGTATTCTCTGTGTCTATGATCAGGAGAGGAGATGAGAAGGGGGTGCAGTTCTTTAATCCCTATGCAGTATGTATACTGCAGCTATTGGCACTGCTCCCACTTACATATACTGTGGCATTTTTTGGAGGGAGTTTATTTATATTCTGCCTACCACCAGATGGAGAAATATCCAGATCACCAACTACCCTTCTCTATGACTAGAGCTGCCCTACAGTCCTCTGTCCCTACTGCCCTCCAATTGGCTGGATCCTTTTTATCATTTCTGCTGCTAATTTCAATGGAATCCAATAGGGCAGGCTCCTTGCACTGATGGTATTGGGGAGTTGGGGACAAGGGAACTGCATATAAAGGTTGAAAACTCAGAAAAATATTCAGAAATATTAGCTATCATTCTACCTTCTAGACATTAATGTAAAATTCTGCTGATTTTTGGAAAAAAAAACTTAAACATTAATACTACTTATTTCTATAGCGCTGCTAGATGTATGCAGCGTTCTGCATTAGAACATTCAAGACATGGTCTCTGCTCAGAAGAGCTTAACAATCTAAAAATTAGACAAAACGTTGCAAGTAGAGGGTTGAAGAGTTCATCAGGCATGAATGCCGTGCAGTGAGTAGGGGCTAAGGAGTTAAAAGCAACCTCGAAGAAGTGGGCCTTGAGCTTGAATTTGAATATGGTCCAGGGATGAAACTTGATGTAGTGATTCAGGGAGTCTGTTTCAGGCATATGGCGCAGCAAGAGGAAAAGAACAGAGTCTAGAGTTGGGTACTTATAGATACTTACCTGATGAATGGAGGAGTATAGGGAGAGAGAAAGGAGCTTTGGAGTGGATACATTTGTAAGTCAGTAAGAGGAGTTTGAATTATATGTGGCAATGGATAGGGAGCCAGTGGAGTGATTTGAGGAGAGGGGTGATACGGGCTTCGGTTCATTTACCATTGGCAGAATTCCTACTGTAGCTTTGTAAAATAGGCCCCTAATGACTGAATAATTTTGTCAAGTTTTATAGTACAATGGTATAACATAATTCAGTTTAAAAAATGTTTCATTTTTTTTAACAGGAAAAAATTTATAACGTAAGAACAGAACAAATGAGCAATTTGCTTGACTTCTTTGAAGGTGTGAATACACATGTGGATAAAGGTGAGCTGGTTCATATAGTGTATCTAGATTTTCCGAAAGCTTTTGACAAAGTTCCTCATGAGAGGCTCCTGAGAAAATTAGAGTCATGGGATAGGAGGCAAAGTTCAGTTGTGGATTAAGAATTGGTTATCGGATAGAAAACAGAGGGTAGGGTTAAATGGTCATTTTTCTCAATGGAGGAGAGTAAACAGTGGAGTGCCGCAGAGATCTGTACTGTGCTATTTAACTTATTTATAAACTATCTGGAAATTGGAGCAACAAGTGAGGTAATTAAATTTGCAGACGTCACTAAACTGTTCAAAGTTGTTTAAATGCATGCATTTGGAAGACTGGGTGTCCAAATGGCAGATTAAATTTAATGTGACAAATGCAAAGTGATGCATATTGGGAAGAATAACCCAAATCACAGTTTATCCCAGGACAAGCAGGTAGCTTATTCTCAGCATGAGGGTGACGACATCCACGGAGCCAGGATGAGGATAGCTTCGCAAGCAGACTTGCTTGAAGAACTTTTAGAAAGTTTGCAACTGCCGCACCACGCATGTGTGAGTGCCTTCCCGCCTGACGCAAGACGCACATCTCCTCATTTTGACGCTCTGCGCTAGACTCGGCTCTTCTTTGTGCCTTCTCTCACCGCGGCTCGTGTTTTATTTTTTACAGGGTCGCTGTGTTTGCATGTTTTCATTTTTTAAAAAAAATTAAAAAACCCTTAATTTGATTTTTCCTTTGTGTCACAGCGGGACCTGCCTCGCGTCCTCAGTCTGCGGGCTTCGATCTCGCTGAGGCCATTTTTCTGTTTATGTCCCAGCCGGTCACATGCTTCAAGAAGTGTAGCCGTTGCGATCTCCTTCACTGCCCCACATAGGTGGTGTGTTCAGTATTTGGGAGCTGACCATTATCCAGAGTTGTGTGCCTGCTGTGCTACCCTTCAACCTCGAGCCCTCAAACGTCGTCGAGTTCAAGTGGAGAAACCCTTTGGCGGTATGGATCCACTTACTCCGGTCTCGACCTCAAATCTGGTCAAGCTTCTCACAGGGGTTCCACCTTCTACCTCGACCTTAATCAAACCCTCTTCGTTTGACGGGTCTCGTCCTCGGGCAAATCTGCTAAGTCTTCTCCCGGGGAAATGCTTGTCTCGTGGCCTCCCTCAGATCAGGTACCAGCAGTGGTTATCAAGCTGCCCATGAAGCATGTCTCAAAGTTGAGTCGTTCTTCCTCCTCTTCCTCGGAGACTTTAGCCATGCCAAATATACCAGATCCTCAAGTCTCGGTGTCACATTTGGAGGCTATGATCCAGACCATTTTGGATAGGCAGTTTGGTAATATGCTTGCCAAACATGCTCCTGCCTCAACTCTGCTTCCTGAAGTCCAGTCTGAGCACTTCACAGTATCACAAGAAGTTGAGTCCTTGGCAGTGCCTCAAGCTGAATCTACTCACTCTATACAAGGAGTCGAGTCCTTGGCAGTGCCTCGAGCTGAATCTACTCACTCTATACAAGGAGTCAAGTCCCTGGCATTGCCTCGAGCTGAATCTGCACACTCTATGCAAGGAGTCGCATCTTTGCGAGTTTCTCGTCTGGAGCATAAGCACGCTACTCAAGGAGCTGAGTCCTTGTCAGTGCCTCGAGATACCTCAACACAAGCAATTTAGTCCCTTTTGATGTCTTGATTTCGATCTCCAGCCCTCCTTCCTTGCATAAGGCATCACCCTTTCCAAGGCATAGGGCAAAGACTCCTCGATGTTCCTCTTAGCAAGACCTGCCTGATTCGAGGCACAGTTCTCCACAGCAGTGGAGACATCCATCGAGGCACAGATCCTCTTCTCGAGACAGGCCTCGTTTCTCCAGGCCTTGAGACTCTTCGAGGCCTCCAACTTCGAAGTAGAGGACACCACCTCCAGAGCCTTACACCTATACTTCTCCTCCTCTGAGGGATTCTGTCCATTCTATCAGTGAGTCATCTATACCTGCATATTCAGACCTCAGGTATCAGTACCCCAGAGAAGCTTCACCTTCGTTCTCTGCCTTGTGAGGCATCTCGAGGTCAATCTTTCTTGGAGCAGATATCGTTTTCTTCTTTCCTACGTCAAATGAGTATGTCTTGTCCTCCTGCGAAGTCTCTTAAATTGCCCATCAATAGACTTATTTCTCAAACTTTCCAGCGGAATCTTGAAACACCTTATTCCATTCCTACTATGCCAGGAAATCTGGAATCTCGTTACAGGATGGTCCACTGTAAGGGCTTCGAGAAATCTCAGTTATCCCATCAGTCCCTTCTCATGGAGTCTTCTTTGAAAAGGACCAATCCTGCCAAAGTTTATGCCACTGTCCCTCCTGGAAGAGATGGCAGGACAATGGACAAGTTTGGTTGTCATTTGTATCAAAATTCCTCTTATGGCAACTAGAGTTTTGAATTACAATTTTGTTTTCATTTCTTATTTCAAGCATTTGGTTGACACCCTGCCTGAATTTTTCAAATATATTCCTCAACACCGTCTTCCAGAGTTTCAGCATGTGATTACCACTCTGACTCAACTCTGCATGCATCTCCTTCAATCTTCCTATGATGCATTTGAACTTGTCCAAACCTTTCTTAAAACCAGCTATGCTATCCGTTCTTACCACCTTCTCTGGCAATGCGTTCCAGAACTTAACTATTCTCTGGGTGAAAAAATATTTCCTCCTATTGGTTTTAAAAGTATTTCCCTTTAACTTCGAGTGTCTCCTAGTATTTGTAATTTTTGATGGAGTGAAAAATCGATCCACTTGTACCCATCCCCTGTTCTGCTCCCCATCCATTTATACCACCCATCCCCCGTTCTGCTCCACGCAGGATTTTGTAGACTTCAATCATATCTCCCCTCATCCGTCTCTTTTCCAAGCTGAAGAGCCCTAACCATTTTAGTCTTTCCTCATACAAGAGGAGTTCCATCCCCTTTACCATCTTGGTCTTTCGTCTTTGAACCTTTTCTAGCACTACTATATCTTTCTTGTGATAAGGAGACCAGAATTGAACGCAGTACTCCAAATGAGGTCGCACCATGGAGCGATACAGGGGTATTATGACATTCTTAGTCTTGTTAACCATCCCTTTTTAAATAATTCCCAGCATTCTGTTTGCTTTTTTTTGGCTGCTGCCACACATTGTTCGGAAGGTTTCATCGTATTGTCTGCAATGATACCCAGATCCTTTTCTTGAGGGCTAACCCCCAATGTGGATCCTAGCATCCGGTAACTGTGATTCAGGTTATTCTTCCCAATGTGCATCACTTTGCATTTGTCCACATTAAATTTCATCTGCCACTTGGACGCCCAGTCTTCCAATTTCCTAAGGTCTAACTGCAATTTTTCATAATCTGCATACGTTTTAACAACTTTGAACAATTTAGTGTCATCTGCAGAAGAAAGTGTTTATGAACAACTTGAAAAATTGAAGGTGGACAAAGTGACGGGACCTGATGGGATTCATCCCAGGATATTGAGGGAGCTCAGAGAGGTTCTGGCAGATCCTATTAAAGATTTGTTCAACAAATCCTTGGAGACGGGAGTGCTTCCTGGGGTCGCAGAGATGAAGCGGGAAACTACAGGCCAGTAAGTCTCACTTTGGTTATTGG
The DNA here is from genome assembly GCF_902459505.1 of Geotrypetes seraphini. Classification (NCBI taxonomy): domain Eukaryota; kingdom Metazoa; phylum Chordata; class Amphibia; order Gymnophiona; family Dermophiidae; genus Geotrypetes; species Geotrypetes seraphini. The sequence continues at coordinate 372,803,996 of NC_047085.1, forward strand.
AAAAATAATAAAAGTGCTGCTGAAAGAAAGGATAGTGAAATTCCTAGAATCAAATGGGTTACAGGATCCGAGGCAACATGGTTTTACAAAAAGTAAATCGTGCCAGACGAATCTAATTGAATTCTTTGATTAGGTGACTGGAGAATTGGATCAAGGGCATATGCTAGACATAATTTACTTAGATTTCAGCAAGGCCTTTGACACGTTTCCTTATAGAAGGCTCTTGAACAAACTTGACAGGCTTACGTTAGGACCCAAAGTGGTGAACTGAATTAGAAACTGGTTGACGGCAGATGCCAGAGGGTGGTGATTAATGGAATTCGCTCAGAGGAGGGAAAGGTGAGTAGTGGAGTCCCTCAGGGATCGATGCTTAATGTGTTTGTGAGCAACATTGTTGAAGGGTTAGAAGGAAAAGTTTGCCTTTTTGAGGATGATACCAAGATTTGAAACAGAGTAGACACCGAGGAGGGCGTGGAAAACTTGAAAAAGGATCTGCAAAAGTTAGAAGAATGGTCTAATATCTGCAACTAAAATTCAATGCAAAGAAGTGCAGAGTAGAGAATGACATGGGGAAAAATTCTGTCCCCGTCACCGGACCACTGGACCCTTCACCAACCCGCCATCCCCTTCACCGCCCCATCCCCACAGCATCCAACCTTCCCTCTCGTCACCTCAGCCCTTCAGCGGTCTGAGAATCTTCCTCCCTCCCCCTTACCTTCAGGAGAGAAGGCGTGCGGTGCCTTCCCTCCCTCCGGCCAAATCTATCTCCCTCCCTCCCCCTTACCTTCACGGCACTTTAGAAAAGAAACTGATGCCGGCGAAGCCTGCCTGTGCCGCCCTGCAGTCGCTTGTGTGTAAGCGGAAGCTTCTCTGACAATTGTCATTTTATAAACACAAATAAAACAGCAAGGTTCAACAAAACCCATCTCTCCTCCCTTTCACAAATATCCCCTTCACTATTGTAAAAACTGAACAAACCAAATTGCTACAGAATGCTACATAGAAAAATCAAGCTAACAGAACACTTTAGTCACATGACAAGATAATGTTAGGGGAGTTTAACTAGGGCAACTGACCCCTGGTCATAGAGAGAGCCCTAAGCCAGCTGGAAGCTAAAGAAGCACAGCCTGGACTTTATGGTCCCCAGTTATGTCTAATACCAGCTCTAGCAGGATACATATTTCAAATCTGAAATATTTTAATCACAAAATATAAAATAATTTTTTTTCTTTTTGTTGTCTGGTAATTTTATTCTTCAAATCACATTGGTCTCAGGCTCTGGTTTAGGTTCCTTCTGTCTTAATCGTGGCATGGCTGGCTCCTGAAGGTAAAATAGGCGCAAGAGGAGCTGGGGAGAAGATGCCGAGTCTGACATGGGCACAATTTTTTTTACCACAGGAGTAAGACTTTTCTGCTCCCACGGGGCGGTAAAAGGTCTTGTCCTCATTCCCGCGGGGCGGTGAAAGGTCTTGTTCCCCATTCCTGTGGTAAACCAGTTGCAAATATCTCCATTCCTGTGGATTTACTGCGATGACCCGCAGTTTACCACGGTAAAAGGTCCCCGTGTCATTTTGTAGTGCAGAGTAATGCATTTGGGGATTAGAAATTGGAAGGAGCCGTATGTGCTGGGAGGTGAGAGGCTGATATGCATGGATGAGGAGAGGGACTTTGGGGTGATAGTATCTGAAGATCTAAAGGTGAAGAAACAGTGTGAAAAAATGGTGGCTGTTGCTAGGCTGTATAGAGAGAGGCATGATCAGTAGAAGAAAGAAGGTATTAATGCCCCTGTACAAATCGATGGTGAGGCCCCACTTGGAGTATTGTGTTCAATTTTGGAGACCGTATCTGGCGAAGGACATAAAAATAACTTGAAGCGGTCCAGAGGAAGGCAATGAAAATGGTAGGCACCAGAAGATGTATGAGGAGAGACTGGAAGCCCTGAATATGTATACCGTAGAGGAAAGGAGGGACAGGGGAGATATGATTCAGACATTCAAATACTTGAAAGGTATTAACATAGAACAAAATCTAGTCCAGAGAAAGGAAAATGGTAAAACCAGAGGGCATAATTTGAGGTTGAGGGGTGGTAGATTCAAGAGTATTGTCCATCAAATATTGTCTATTATTATGCCATTGATTTGATGCTTTCTCTTAAATTCTTTTTAATTTCTCTGTTAATGGCATTGTTTTTATATTATAATAGTTCTGTTTTTGTTTTCCCTATATATTTTAACTTGTATTTGCACACAATACCTGTGTTGTGTTCCTAATGGGGACTAGGCCAGCTATCTCCTCTGTTGCTTTATTAGTTAAAGTAGTCTGTGAAAAGGATGGTCTTTATCCCTTTCTTTAATTTTCTGGTATCCTTTTCTAGTTTTAATTCCTTCGGAAGGAAGTTCACCACCTTGGGGCTTTCTATCACTGAGAACATTCTTGTCCTAAAGCTTTTGTATTTGATGTCTTGAACAAGGGTATTTCCAACAGGTGTTCTTGGCTCGAGCACAGAATCCGTACTAGTGTATGGTAATGTAGTCTGGCTGCTCGATATTATGGTTCCGAGAGATGAATGATTTTGTGCATCAGCTTAAAGATTTTGAATTTCACTCTGCTTTCAATTGGGAGCCAGGGTAACGCTTTCAATTGGGAGCCAGGGTAACTCTTTCAATAGCAGGGTGGCACTTGTCTGCCTAGATTTTCCCAGCAGAAATCTTGCTGCTGTGTTTTATACCATGTACTTTGGAAAGTCTAGCAGGATTTGACAGATATTTTGTCCTCCCCTCTCACCCATCCTCTTGTGCCTTCCCTCTGCATGGTCTTTCTATCCCTCCCATCCCCCTGTGCAGCAGAACCCTTTGCCCAGCTTCTATCCTTCCCTCCCTCCCATCCCCCCTGTGCAGCAGAACCCTTTGCCCACCTTCCATCCTTCCCTCCCTCCCATCCCCCCTGTGCAGCAGAACCCTTTGCCCACCTTCCATCCTTCCCTCCCAACCGATCCCTGCCGACTGTGACCATAAATACCTTGCTGCAGAGGAGCGTTGGGCCAGCAGCACTCACAGGCTGCTGTGCGGCCTTATTGCTGGGGCCGTCTGTGTACTGATGATGTCATCAGTACACAGAAGACCTCAGTGAGAAGGCAGAGAAGCAGCCTGTGAGTGCTGCTGGCCCGACGCTCCTCTGCAGCAAGGTATTTGTGGTTGTGGTTGGCGGGGATCAGTTGGGAGGGAAGGATGCAGGGTCAGCGGGGGTTCGGCTGCACGGCGGGGGAGGGGGGGGTGGAGGGAGGAAGCACGTCTGCCTATGACTAGGGCTTATTTTTTGGGAAACAGTAGGAAGATCCACCTGAAAAGATTCAAGTGGAGTAGTTTCTGCAAGTCTCTGGCTGCGAGAGAGTTTTGCTACTGTGGCAGCATGTGGATTTCTGAGCCATAATTTCAGTAAAGGGAATTAGTAAGTCCCCAATCAAAATATAGGTTATCAAGTAGCTGGCTACAAAGCTAGTAGTAAGAGATAAGAAAATTAATTATTCAGTTCATGTGAGGAGTTAGTGTCAGTCTTAAATTATATGTTATTATTTTTTATTTTCAAGTTTTACATAAAGTGTACAAAATATTAAAATACAATTGATAAATACACAATATCACTTTTATATCTAATACATCATATTCTAAATAGTCTTAAATTATAAACATTGCAGGGAATTTTTTTTTTTTTTAATTCTTTATTCATTTTAAAACTGATAAACAAGTGATTAATATTAAAACATTACATTACTAATAAAATATACAGCACTTGACATTCTTATACATATAATCCTTTAAAGTAGAAATTATAACCCTTCCATTTTAAAGATGTGACAAAGTGATTGCGGGGAATTTTTGATAGTTCGTCTAAGTCTGATTTGGACATCCTGAGAAGTTAATCCAAAATTCAGATGCTTAAAAACATCCATTTTCAAAACTGCTAGACGTTCATCTTTTTTTTTTTTTAAATGACCTATTTAGATGTCTTGGCCGTCAGGACATCAACCTTAGGAAACCTAACTGTTTTGGCCATCTTCAAACAAAAGCATCCAAGTTCAAGTTCTAAATGTCCAAAACTCCAAACTCAAGCCATTTGGACCTAGGCGGGACTACCACTTATACTACACTGGCCACTAGTGTGCCCGATTCAGGTAAAAAAATTTCGATTCGATTGGATTCAGCCTATTGAATTGGTTATTCGATTCGATTTTCCTGCCCAATTGGGTGTTTTTTTCAAACATCCTGGTGGGTTTATTTTATAGCTTCTTCACCCCCTTTGGCTTCTCCTAACCACACTGGCGCTGTGGTCTAAACAAAATAAAAAAAACAAAAAGGACTTCTACTCTCTCTGTTAAATCCTAGCTCACATTTGCTGTCTTAACACCAGCTCTGGCAGGATACACATTTCAAATTTGACATATTGTAATCACAAAACAGAAGATAAAATTATTTTTTCTACCTTTTGTTGTCTGGTCAATATTCAAATCTTGTTGGTCCCAGGCTCTGGTTGTCTTCTGATAACTTGCTTGCCGGGGTCTCCTACTTTCTTCTTTCTCCGTGCTAACCATCCATCTGCCATCGCTGTCCTCCCTTTCCGTTTCCCTTCCCTCTCCTGGAGGTCTGGCATCTTTCCTTTTTTTCGTCTCCATCCACAGATTCACCTTTTCTCAATTACCCTTTCATCCTGCATCTCTTCTTCCTTCCCCACCACCCCAGGGTCCACCATCTCTCCCTTTCTCTTCCCAACTACCCTCCTATCCAGTATCTCTATCCCCCCTCCACACCATCCCTTGTGTCATCTCTCTCCCTCTCCTCTATTTTTAGACCCATTATTTCTTCCCCCCCCCCAAAGTCCTGCATATGCAAGTCTCTTTGAACCTCTCCTTCCCTCCGTGTACTTCTACACCAGGGCCCCCTCCCCTGAAGGTCTGTCCCCCATGAAGGCCTGTCCCACCATCCCTGAATGCCTGTCCCCCTCCCTTGAATGCCTGTCTCCCCCCCTTGAAGGCTTGTCCCCACCCCTTGAAGGCTTGTCCCCACCCCCACTTGAATGCCTGTCCCCCCCTTAAAGGCCTGTCTCCCTCTCCCCAGAAGGCCTGCGTGTTCCCCCTGGCCTCCCACTGGTGGCTGGCTTCCCCCCTGGCCTCCCCGCATCGTTTCCCGATGAGGAATAGCCTGCAGATAAGATTGCGATGCTAGCGATCTTTGCAGTGCTTTGGATCTGTTTCCTCTGCCGCGGTCCCGCCCCTCCTCTGACGTCAGAGGCAGGATCGCGGAGGAAACAGCTCCGAACCAGTGGAAAGATCGCTAGCATCGCAATCTTTTCTGCAGGCTGTTCCTCAACAGTAAATGGTGCGGGGAAGCGGGAGGCCAGGGGTGGGAAACCGAACGCCAGGGGAGGGAAATGGATGCTGGTGGGGGGGGGGGAAGCCGGATAGTAGCACTTCTCGATTGACCCTCCCCCTCACCCTCTAAAGCAGGTGCGGCAGCGGCCGGACAGCAAGAGCAGCGCTGCCGCTCCTGCTTTAGGAGGCGAGGGGGGAGGATCAGCCGAATCGGGAAGCCGATTTTTTGTTGTGTTAAATTGATTTGAATTGATTCACCCGAAGTGAATCGTTGAACCGATTCGAATCGTGAATCGGGCAGCACTACTGGCCACACCTTAAAGTGCATTATCCCAGGACAAGCAGGCATGATATTCTCACATGTGGGTGACGTCATCTACGGAGCCCCGATGCGGAAGCATTTTCAAGTAAACTTGATTGAAGATTTAAGTTTGCTCTGCTGCTCCACGCATGCGTGCCTTCCTGCTCCACTAGGGGGTGAATCCCCTCGTGGTCTCCAGTTCAAAATTTTCCGCTGAGCCTAGAAGTCGTGTTTTTTCAGGCTCTGCCCCAACTGCCTTCTAGCACCGCGATTTTCTTATTTTTCATCGTTTAAGTCGCTGTGCGCGAAATTTTTTCTTCTTCAACTTGATTCCTGCTTCGTTTGACCGACCCGGAGGCTTCCGGGTCCCCGTGGCCGCGTGGCTACTCGAGCCGCGGCCACTTTCGATTCTATGTCCCGGCCTTTGACCGGCTTTAAAAAGTGCACCTGGTGCGAGCGGCTTCTTTCCATCACAGACCCGCATCGCCGGTGCATCCTCTGCCTAGGGGCCGCTCATCCAACCGACTCCTGTCCCCAGTGCGCTACTTTCCAGAACCGGGCCCTCCGTCGAAGGAAAGCCCGCATGGCGGATCTTTTCGCCCCAGACCAACCTTCTACCTCGGCCTCGAGGTCGGCCCCGGCCTTGACCTCAGCCCCGAATACCTCGGCATCGCCTCGAGACTTGACTCCGAAGTCCTCGGGACAACAGAAAGCCTCGGCTCCGGGTAAGTCCCCTCTTCCCTCTTCAGGTTCTGTACCAGCGAAGAAACCAACCTCGGGGACACTGGCGACGCATGGCGGAAGTCCCATGCTTACAGCCCCGACGAAGCCCTCCAAACCTTCGGGCCGTGCCTCCACCACACGGGAATACTCTGATACGAGGTCGCCTCCGGTGGAGTGCACCGAGGCAGGGGACATGCCTTCGATGCTGTCCGTGCCCGTCTTCCAGGACTTACTCTGAGCAATGATCTCGTCGGAGCTGTCCGCTGCAATGGCCCATCTACAACTGGCCTCTGCCTCGACCTCGACCCCGCATGTGCCAGACCAGCCTGAGCCTCGCGTCGAGCCACCTCGGGGAAAAGTGCGCAAACTTCGCCGCATCTCATCCTCCTCCGACTCTTCACCGAGGCACCCGAGGCGCTCTCCCTCCACAGACTGCCACAGGGCAAAACGTCGGGCTAAACCAACAGAAACCTCGAACCGCCGTACCTCTAAGAAGGCCCGGGGTTCTCCCATTCTACGAGGCCGTTTACCTACACCTCGTACGGGACCGCTGAAGGTGGCAGAGTTATCACTCTCCAACCCACGCATCCTCCGAACTCCCCCTCGGACCGGGGCTCCGATTCGAGGTTTCGGGCTTTCACCAAGGGAGTCTGGGTCGAGGTCACCGATTCGACATCGATCGGTACCCCGAACCCTGGCATCGTCCCCGAGGGGCTCCTCGAGACGTCGGAGATCCACGACCCCGGAACACTTTCACAGTACTTCCCCGGTCTCGGAGCTTGGATCGGAGCAGGAACCTCGCTACTCGAGGGAAGCCTCCCCTTCCTTCTCCACCTGACGGAGGTCTCGTTCACCGACCCCCCACGGGGCCTCGGGAACATCCCGACCATCCTTCTCACGCTTTGTCCAGGACATGGGCCACGCTTTGAATTTAGACCTCCAGTCCGACTCCAGATACTCTAAAGAGTACCTAGCGGAACTGGATATGCCATCACTACCCAGAGAGTCCCTTCGCTTACCGCCTAACCCGATACTCCAACAGGCTCTCTTCAGGAACCTGGAGACCCCCTATATGGTCACAGCCGTGCCCTCCAAAATGGAGGCCAAGTACCGTACAGTACCCTTTCCGAGATTTGAACAACCACAGCTCTCCCACCAGTCGCTGTTAGTAGAATCCTCCTTAAAAAAGGCTCACCCCTCCCGGGTCTCAGCGGCGGTCCCCCCAGGCCGAGAAGGCCGAACCCTAGACAAGTTCGGCAGGAGACTATATCAAAATGCGATGATGGCCTCTAGGGTGCAAAGCTACACTTTCACCTTCACATCCTACCTCAAACACCTCATTGGACTACTGAGAGCCTTTGAGACTGACCTACCGGCCTCCCGCCAAGGAGCCTTTAGCCTACTTTTGGAATCCCTCTCCAACCTACGCCTCCATCTATTCCACGCGGCCTATGATGGCTTCGAACTCTCCTCCAGAGAGGCAGCTTTTGCTATCGCCATGCGCCGACTAGCTTGGCTACGCCTGGTCGACATGGACCCCAACTTACAGGACCGGTTGGCTAACCTCCCCTACGTGGGAAAAGAACTGTTCGATGACACTATCGAGGCGGCTACAAAACGCCTCTCCGAACACGAACGCTCGTTTGCCTCCCTCGTCTGACAAAAGCCCAAACCGCCCGCGTCCAGTCCGTATAGGGCCCCTCCGCGCCGCTACCCACAAAAATCCACTCCTGCCTTCTCGCGGCCTCCACCCAGGCGTCCGCAAGCCCACCACCGAGCCATGCCCAAGTCCCAACCGCCTGCGACTACCAAACCATCCCCGTCCTTTTGACGGGATATGCGGAAGGGGGCGGGCCCTCTTCGCCATAGTCCCAGGCCTCCTTCCCATCGGGGGTCGCCTCAAAGCCTTTTACCCTCGCTGGGAGCAAGTCACGTCGGACGCATGGGTCCTTGGCGTGATCTCATCAGGATACTCTCTCAACTTTCGGGCCCTTCCTCCAGACAACCCCCCAAGGAATTGCCCACCCAACCGGACACAGCTACCCCTGCTCCTAGCCGAGACTCGAGACCTGCTTCACCTCAGGGCAGAGGAGGAGGTTCCCCCCGACCAATGGGGGAAGGGCTTCTACTCCCGTTACTTCCTGGTACCGAAAAAAACGGGAGACCTACGCCCAATACTAGACTTGAGACGCCTCAACAAATTCCTAGTACGGGAAAAATTTTGGATGCTTTCCCTACCGACCCTCTACCCCCTGATCGACGAGGGCGACTGGCTCTGCTCCCTCGATCTGAAGGAGGCGTACACACATGTCCCAGTACACCCCGCTCACCGCAAGTTCTTGCGTTTTCAGGTGGGGGACTGGCACCTACAATACCGAGTCCTCCCCTTCGGCCTAGCATCATCACCTCGGGTCTTCACCAAGTGCCTCGTGGTGGTCGCAGCAACCTTACGTTCCCAGGGCCTCCAGGTATTCCCCTACCTGGACGACTGGCTGATCAAAGCCCCGTCCAGGGAAGGGGTTATCTCAGCGACCCAACAGACTATTACCTACCTACAAAGTCTGGGGTTCGAAATAAACTTCCCAAAATCCCAACTACGCCCCTCGCAGTCCCTACAGTTCATCGGGGCCACGCTGGATACGGTTCGCCTCCGTTCCTTCCTCCCCCCTCCGCGCCTAGAGGCGTTAGTAAGTCTGAGTCGAAGGATCTCTCTGCTGACCTCGGTATCAGCTCGACAGATGATGACTCTCCTAGGGCACATGGCCTCCACCGTCCATGTCACACCCTTCGCCCGCCTCCATCTGAGAATCCCTCAATGGACCCTGGCCTCTCAATGGCGTCAAGACCGGGACCCGATCGACCGTCCCGTGACAGTGACTCCTTCCTTGCAGAGATCGCTCCGCTGGTGGGCCGACTCTTCAAATCTTTCCAAAGGTTTACTCTTCCTCGCCCCTCATCACAGCAAGGTACTCACCACGGACTCATCAGAGTATGCTTGGGGAGCCCATCTGGACGGCCTACGCACGCAGGGGATGTGGTCAGCGGAAGACCGCCGCTGTCACATCAACGTGCTAGAGCTCCGGGCCATCTATCTCGCAGCTGTAGCCTTTCAACATCTGCTCCACGACCGGGTTGTCCTCATCCGAACCGACGACCAGGTTGCAATGTACTATGTAAACAAACAAGGAGGAACAGGGTCTTGGTCCCTCTGTCGGGAAGCCCTGCGCCTCTGGAAATGGGCAATCTCCAACAACACCTTCCTTCGAGCGGTGTACATACAAGGAGAACAAAACTGCCTGGCGGACAGACTCAGCCGCCTCCTCCAGCCACACGAGTGGTCACTGCACTCTCAAACCCTACGACAGGTGTTCAAACAGTGGGGGACACCTCAAATAGATCTGTTCGCATCCCCCCACAATCACAAACTGCCTCTCTTCTGCTCCCGGATGTACTCCCCGGACCGGCTCGAGGCCGACGCCTTCCTCCTAGACTGGGAGGGAAGGTTCCTGTACGCGTTTCCGCCGTTTCCTCTGATCCTGCGGACGCTTGTCCACCTGAAAACAGTACAAGCCACCCTGATCCTGATTGCTCCTCGCTGGCCACGCCAGCCTTGGTTTTCCCTTCTACTTCAACTCAGTGTCAGAGATCCACTGCCTCTGCCTCTGTTTCCCTCTCTACTGTCACAAGGTCAGGGTTCGCTGTTACATCCCAATCTTCAATCTCTTCATCTGAATGCTTGGTTTCTTTCCCCCTGACTGCTCTCCCCGTGTCTCAATCAGTCAAGGAGATATTGGAGGCCTCTAGAAAGACCTCGACGAGAACCTGCTACTCCCAAAAGTGGACCAGATTCTCAACCTGGTGCTCCGCCCACAACCAGGACCCGGTGTCGGTCCCCGTCCCTCTGGTCCTTGACTATTTACTTCAATTATCTCATTCCGGCCTAAAGACCAACTCCATTCGAGTACACCTCAGTGCGATTGCGGCCTTTCATCAGCCTCTGGAAGGGAAAGCCCTCTCGCTCCATCCCTTAGTCTCTCGCTTCATGAAGGGTCTTCTGAATGTCCACCCTCCTCTCAAACCCCCTCCGGAGGTTTGGGACCTTAACGTGGTTCTGACTCAACTAATGAAACCTCCATTTGAGCCCCTAGACAAATGCCATCCAAAATTCCTCACTTGGAAGGTAATTTTCTTGCTCGCGCTACTTCCGCCCGGCGGGTTAGTGAGTTACAAGCTCTGGTAGCGGACCTACCCTTCACGGTATTCCATCACGACAAGGTGGTACTCCGCACCCATCCAAAGTTCTTGCCTAAAGTAGTGTCTGATTTTCACCTCAATCAGTCCATTGTCTTGCCTGTATTTTTTCCCAAGCCCCACTCTCACCCCGGAGAGGTGGCGCTCCATACTCTTGACTGTAAGAGAGCGTTGGCCTTCTACCTCCAACGCACTCAGTCACACCGGAAAGTCCCACAATTGTTTTTGTCCTTCGACCCAAACCGGTTAGGTCACCCAGTCTCCAAGCGCACCTTGTCCAACTGGTTGGCCGATTGCATCTCCTTCTGCTACGCTCAGGCTGGTCTCACACTGCATGGTCGAGTAACGGGACACAAGGTCCGAGCGATGGCAGCCTCCGTAGCGTTCCTCGGGTCCACACCTATTGAGGAAATCTGCAAGGCTGCCACGTGGTCTTCGGTTCACCTCCCACTACTGTCTGGACTCGCTGTCCAGGAGCGATGGCCGGTTCGGCCAATCGGTTTTGCTATTTGCTTAAATTGCCAACTTCCCTCCATCCCTTTTCAGTTAGCTTGGAGGTCACCCACATGTGAGAATATCATGCCTGCTTGTCCTGGGATAAAGCACAGTTACTTACCGTAACAGGTGTTATCCAGGGACAGCAGGCATATATTCTCACAACCCGCCCACCTCCCCGAGGTTGGCTGCTTTGCTAGTTAAGTGAACTGGAGACGACGAGGGGATGCACCCCCTAGTGGAGCAGGAAGGCACGCATGCGTGGAGCAGCAGAGCAAACTTAAATCTTCAATCAAGTTTGCTTGAAAATGCTTCCGCATCGGGGCTCCGTAGATGACGTCACCCACATGTGAGAATATATGCCTGCTGTCCCTGGATAACACCTGTTACGGTAAGTAACTGTGCTTTACTGGCCACACCTTAAAGTGCATTGCTGTGAACGTCACTTAAAGGGTGCTAGATGTACATCTCACCATAACCTGCTTATAATGTATGGTGAGCCTTCCAAAACTCACTCAAAACCTACTATCCCTACCACCCCAATAATCCTTATGGTATCTTTATGGCAATATAGTAGGGTTTTTGTCGGCTCTACTAGGCTCTCCCATACCAGGTGCTGATGGTTTATGACAAGCAAATCAAACAAGTACATGGTACTGCAAGCGTTACAGTGTAGGCAGTAACCTAGCAGAAGTCGGAGCTATAAACAAACTGAAAATTACTGGAGAAGTTTTAAAGTTGATAAAAAACATTTAAATGTAAAGGGAACATCTGGAATTAAATGGGCATTCAAACCAGAATTCTTGTGACAGAGTATCAAGCAAAGAAAATATATTATGTAGTGCAGTGGTCTCAAACTCAAACCCTTTGCAGGGCCACATTTTGGATTTGTAGGTACTTGGAGGGCCTCAGAAAAAAAATAGTTACTGTCTTATTAAAGAAATGACAATTTTGCATGAGGTAAAACTCTTTATAGTTTTTAAATCTTTCCTTTTGGCTAAGTCTTAATAATAATATTGTAATTTATAGTTAAAGAGGCATATGATAAAAAAACTGTTTTATTTTACTTTTGTGATTTTGATACATATACCAAGGGCCTCAAAAATAGTACCTGGCGGGCCGCATGTGGCCCCCGGGCTGCATGTTTGAGACCACTGATGTAGTGCAATAATACATTTGTGTTTAGATGTTTACTGAGTCAGATATACCCTAAAAAATATAGTTCTGATTATATGCAAATACAAAAATGACATAACGGAATCATTAATTTATCCCAGGACAAACAGGCAGGTATTCTCACTAATGGGTGACATGATCCAACTGAGCCTTGATGTGGACGCCTCACAAGCATTTTTGCTTGATGAAACTCGAAGTTTCAAGTCGCCCGCACCGCGCATGCGCGAGTGCCTTCCCGCCCAGACCAGGGCGCGTCTCCTCAGTTCTTACTTTTCCACGGAGCCGATAAGTCCGTCTTCGACTCTCTGCATGAAGATTTTCACTTGTGCCTTCTAAAGTCCGCGGTTTTGGGTTAATTTTCTCTCAATCGCTGATTTTCATCGTTCTGTATTGTTTTCAAAAAAAAAAAAAAAGTCTTCCGTCCGACTGGGCAGGCCACATGGCCGCAGCCCCGCGGCTTCGATCTTGCGGCGGAGCTTTTCTGGCCTATGTCCCGACCTATCACCGGTTTTAAAAAGTGTGCCAAGTGCCAGCGTGCGATTTCGCTCACGGACCCTCATCAAGGATTCTACGTCTCGGGGAGTCTCCCTCGCGACCCAGAAAAAGATTTGGTTGCTGCAACATCTGGGATTCGAGATAAACTTTCCGAAATCCCATCTACAACCCTCACAGGTCTCTCCCCTTCATCGGAGCTGTTCTGGATACTACCCAACTCAGAGTGTTCCTCCCCTCCGAACGGCTGGAAGCTCTCCATCTTTGCCACTTGGTGTCCTCCCGCCCGTCCATCTCGGCAAGACACATGATGGTTCTCTTGGGCTACATGGCCTCTACAGTTCACGTGACTCCTTTTGCCAGACGTCACCTCAGGATTCCCCAGTGGACCCTGGCATCTCAGTGGATGCAGATATCCGACCCTCTATCCCGACACATCCAGGTCACGCCTGCTCTGCAACAGTCTCTTCGCTGGTGGATGTTATCCTCCAATCTATCCAGAGGTTTGCTGTTCCAAACTCCCTCCCATCAGAAAGTCCTCACGATCGACTCGTCCACTTATGCTTGGGGGGGCTCATCTGGACGGTCTCCGCACTCAGGGCCACTGGACCAGCACAGGCCGCCAGTGCCACATCAATCTCCTGGAACTCAGGGTGATTTTCAACGCTCTCAATACCTTCCAGCACCTGCTCCAAGACGAGGTGGTCCTCATTCGCACGGACAACCAAGTCACCATGTATTATATCAACAAGCAGGGATCGGCCTCCCTCTGCCAGGAAGCTCTGAAAGTTTGGGATTGGGCGATTCGCCACAACACCTTCCTCAAAGCTGTATACATTCAGGGGGCGGACAATGCCTTTGCGGACAACTTGAGTCGTCTTCTGCAACCTCACGAGTGGACCCTCCACTCAACACCCCTCCATCAGATCTTCTCTCAGTGGGGAACTCCTCAGATCGACCTCTTTGCAGCCCCCCCACAACTTCAAAATGCCCCAGTTCTGCTCCAGGATCTACACTCCTCACCGCCTCGAGGCAGATGCTTTTCTTCTGGATTGGACGAATCTCTTCCTATATGCGTTTCCTCCATTTCCTCTCATCCATTTCCTCTCATCCAGAAGACTCTAGTCAAACTCAAGTCAGACCATGCCACCATGATCCTGATCGCTCCACGGTGGCCCAGACAACCTTGGTACTCCCTTCTACTTCAACTCAGCAGCAGGGAGCCCTTCCCTCTACCAGTGTTTCTATCACTGCTTACGCAGCAGCAGGGATCTCTACTTCAACCCAACCTGCAGTCTCTACACGCACCATCTACAACTGGATGGCGGCTTGTATCTCCTTCTGCTATGCCCAGGCTGGATTACCCCTTCACAGTAAAGTCACAGCCCACAAGGTCAGAGCAATGGCAGCCTCTGTAGCCTTCCTCAGATCGACACCGATTGAGGAGATCTGTAAGGCTGCCACTTGGTCCTTGGTTCACACCTTCACTTCTCATTTTTGTCTGGATACTTTCTCCAGACGGGATGGACAGTTTGGCCAAACAGTATTACAAAATTTATTCGCCAACTCTTCCACCATCCCATTGTGGTTAGCATGGAGGTCACCCATTAGTGAGAATACCTGCCTGCTTGTCCTGGGATAAAGCAGTGTTACTTACCGTAACAGTTGTTATCCAGGGACAGCAGGCAGCTATTCTCACATCCCACCCACCTCCCCTGGGTTGGCTTCTCTGCTAGCTATCTGAACTGAGGAGACATGCCAGATGTCGCGCATGCTTGTGAGGCGTCCGTTGGATCACGTCACCCACTTGTGAGAATAGTTGCCTGCTGTTCCTGGATAACACCTGTTACGGTAAATAACATTGCTTTCTGAAATTAATGGGACCAACTAATCCACTAATGATGAGAATGTGTGTATAAACAGGAAGGCATAAGTCAAAACCTGTGAAATAAACCATTTTTCTAATTTCTAACTGCCCGTTTTAAAAAGCCGCGCGGCAACGGCCCTGAAGCCTTTTAAATCTCTATGGGCTTCAGGGCTATTAGCGCAGCAGAGCCGCTAGCGTGGCTTTGTAAAAGAGGCCGTAAGTGTCACATGCACCAAAAGCATATAGAATTCAGTAGGTAATAAAATGGAAAAATTGTGAGTACAGCACAACATTGCTAATTACTTAAAAGAAGTCTGTTTATCAGAAATAAAATAAATTTAGCTATCCATGAAGTTGTTCGCCATTCACAGTTTGGCATAAAGTAGATAGGATACTACATCTGATGAGCCATCAAAATCCAGAACTCTAATTCAGTATAAAATTGACTGTCAATGACACACATGCTACTCCATTTTGAACTTCACTGTTCTGGTAATAATGAAGCAGATCCCAAAAGTATAATCATCTTTACACGGATATAAAAGCAGAGAAGTCAACTTCTTACAAACTCTTTATCACTTGAGGAAAAAACTTTCCTCTCTAAATTTTCACCTCAAATCCTGAATAGAAATGTCACCAGATTGTTTTCTCTCTGGAAACTTGGATAATATTTACAGTGTGATCAAGTGGATTGTTGACCCCCCCCCCCCCCATGTGGTAGCTGATCTGCAAATCACCATCAACATTGCTGACCCTACTTCAATTTAAATATAGCCTGTGGTGAAGTTTGCTAACTTCCACATTTTCCTCACCTCTCCTTTCTCTGTTCAGCTACTCTTTCTCAGAAAGACTCCTGCACCACACAACCCAGAGGCTTTGGGTTGCAACGTGTCAGCATGGCTGCACTTTTCAGTCATTTCCAAAAATTTTGCACAGCGTGGTTGATGGTTCAGATACACCTGCGAATTAGCAGGGCTAGAGACTGCAGTCACTATAATTAGCAGGACTCGCAGGAAGACCACTTCAGCAAATGCACCAGAGTTCCTACTGCAGTCCGCCCTCTGCTCAGTTCATTCCTCTCAGATGGAGCTCCCAGTACACAATGCTGACCAACAGCTCCAAAATTGCTGTATGTCAGGCTGTAACTGTCTGCTCCATCAAGGGAGTGTTTGGTCAGCATTTTGAAGAGAAATAAAGCCTCCGGAGGTAAGTCAAATTAATTTAAAGTAAAGGCAACTTGCAAAGTATACTACCAACACGCAGCCATCTTGCTCGGTGTACCAGCTTTGCGCCCTCCCTCCTCACACACGACCCATGTTTGTATGTTGTTGCAATGTTATTGGAGAATACCTGTTACAGGTAGGCTATTTAGTGTGGTAGAATAATAGGAAAGACTTAGGAATAGATATATGCTCTGTATTTATTTGGTGAAATTTATTAACCGCCTTTATGAAGAGATTCACCTAGTAAAATATATTTACTGGGGTAGAAAAAAAGTTAGATTTACAGCAAACATTTATGATGCTTTGTTATGAGCCCTAGATAAGTGAATTAGTTCTGAAGGTAAATGATTTTAACTGTGCATGTTTTGTTTCAGACTACAGATGTTATCAGAGCCCTGCAGGAACTAGAGAATGCTGCTTCAGGAGATGCAGCTGTTCATCAGAGGATAGCATCACTACCTGTAGAGGTGCAAGATGTTGCACTTCTAGATAAAATAACAGGTAAGATGGTAGTGAAGAGCCTCAAGGTTTGATAGAATAAAAATGAATGCTCTAGAATCTTTCCATCAACACTTGGGACTTCCCTTTGTTTCTGCCCAAAAGTAATTTCACTATGGGCTGCAGAAGTGCTCCTTTTTTATGGCTTTCTTGCTGCCAAGCATGTCAACACTTGCCTTTGATATTGGGTAATATCCCCCTCTCCTTTCCATATTCTTAACAGAAACAGTTTTGTCTCTAACTGAATTGTAATGGGGAATATCCCCTGCATCTCCTTTTGCATCTGAATAGCATGTTTTTTTTTTAATCTTAGGGACACATCCACCCTATATGAATGTCTACCCCCCATACTCCTTCCAGCATGCCCTCAAAGTAGTGGAAAACATTCTGTGTAGGCAGATTGATGTCATTTTCCATTGTGATAGAACTTTCAATCTTTTTTTAATACCATTTGTTGTGAATAATCTGTTAGCCCTTTGAATTATTTTGCCCCATGTTTTTATCTGCCAGATTTCATAAGTCCACTTTTGAATTGGTTGAGCCTCTTCTAATGGATCTCCTTTTCTCCCAATCTTTCAGCCTCCAGATCAGATAATCCCTTCTTAATTTGCCTCTCTGGTCTTCTCTTTTAAAACATTCTTGGTTTTCATCTGGACAAAGCTTTCTTCCACCTTGCGTCACTTCTACACTTGTTCCAGAATCCGGCCCGCCTGGCCTTTTTATGTGGCCCGCGGCAATGCTCCCGAACTTCCTTCTCTGAGGCCAGCGTGTCCTCCATTCTGCGTCGGTCCGACGTTGCCGTCGCGCTGGAAAGTCTGCCGGCTTCGGCAGTGATTCAGCAGTGTTGTCCATGGTTCCTCCTCCTGCCTTCTGTCTGCCACGGTCCACCCGGGTGGAAACAGGAAGTTGCATGTCATTGGAGACAGACTGCAGCAGGCGAAAAGCAGGAGGGGGAGCCACATACAACACTGCAGAATCACTGAGGCCAGCAGACTCCTCGGCTTGGCAGCGACATCGGACTGGTGCCGGAGGGAAAGACACACCGGGCTGTAAGGAGAGAGGAACCGGCGCTGGAGGGTAAGGCAAGCTGGGCTGTGAGGAGAGAGGGATTGGTGCTGGAGGGAAAGGCACGCTGGGCTATGAAGAGAGCAAGATGAAGGGAGGGAGGTTGGACCTGGGGGAGTGTGGAGAAAGAGGGAAAAAGATACTTGAAGGGAGAACCGTTGGGAAGAGAAAGGGAAAAATGTTGGACCTAGGGGTTGGGAGGGAGGCAGGTAGACAGGGGGAGAGATGGGATAGGGGGCAGTTGGGAAAAGAAAGGAGATAAGTTGGATCTGGAGATGGAAAATTGATAGGTAGCTGAAAATTTAAAAAGGAGAAGGATGAGAAAGAGGGCAAGATTTGAGTGGACAGAGGCAGAAAAGAAAAAAGGAGAAAAGTTGAAAGGGAAAAATCAATATGTTGGAGATAGGGACTGGAACAAGAGAGAAGAGGAGAAAAAAATGGACTGCAGACACTGGAAAAAGAATTAGAAGATAAGACAAAATCAGAAAGAGAAACTGGAACTAAAAGTAAAATGACCAGACAACAAAAGGTAGAGAAAATAACTTTATTTTCTATTTTGTGATTACAATATATCAGATTTGAAATGTGTATCTTGCCAGAACTGGTGTTAGACAGCAATCGTGAACTAGGACCTAAAATAGAGGAAGTCTTTTTTTATTTATTTTGTAGCCGGTGTGGGGTTGGAGATGTTGTATCCCTATACTTCTAAGACTAACCCCCTCCTTTGCTGGAGCGCAGCGTGGGTTTTGGTGGCGATTGATCCGACGCTCACAGAAGTCTTGTGAGTGTTGGAGCAGCCACCGGTGCTGGGGCCCACGCTGTGCGACAGCAAAAGAGGGGGTAAGTATTTTAATAAAAAATCCGGCCCGCAACTTAGCCTGTGTGTTAGATTTCGGCCCCTTATATGATTTGAGTTTGACACTACTGGTGTAACGAATGCAATTATGTTCTGGCAGAATGGAGATAAGTAGCATGGGCTAGTGATGCCCAATTCAGGAAATAAAATTTAGATTCAATTCAGCCTATTGAATCTATTATTCGATTTGATTTTCCTATCCAATTGGGTATTTTTTTTCAAACATCCTGGTGGGCTTATTTTATAGCCTTATCACCCCCACTTTGCCCTCTCCTACCCATACTGGCGCTGTGATTTAAACTAAATAAACAAACAAAAAAAACTTTTCCTGTCTGTTAAATCCTAGCTTATGTTCGCAGTCTAACACCAGCTCTGGCAGGATACACATTTCAAATTTGACATATTGTATCACAAAACAGAAGATAGAATTATTTTTTCTACCTTTTGTTGTCTGGTCATTCAAATCATGTTAGTCCCAGGCTCTGGTTGTCTTCTGATAACTCGCTTGCCAGGATCTCCTTCCTGTTTGTCGTTTTCTTCTTTATCCGTGCTAACCATCCATCTTCCATCTCTGTCCTCCCCTTCCCTCCCCTCCCCAGGAGGTCTGGCATCTTTCCTTTTTCAGTCTCCATCCCCGCAGCTACAGCGATGGACCCCACCATCCCCAAATCCACCATCTCTCCTTTTCTCAACTACCCTTTCATCCAGCATCTCTCTCTCCTTCCCCACCACCCCAGGGTACACCAGCTCTCCCTTTCTCTTCCCAACTACCTTCTTATCTAGTAACTCTATCCCTACCTCCCTCTCCACACCATCCCTTATGTCCAAATTCTCTCCCTTTCTGTTCCTTCCCTCTCTAAATCCCATTGTCCATCAACTCTCGCCCCTGT
This sequence comes from Geotrypetes seraphini, assembly GCF_902459505.1. Taxonomy (NCBI): domain Eukaryota; kingdom Metazoa; phylum Chordata; class Amphibia; order Gymnophiona; family Dermophiidae; genus Geotrypetes; species Geotrypetes seraphini. The sequence goes on from NC_047085.1 coordinate 372,823,198, forward strand.
TTTTAGACCCATTATTTTTTTCCTTCCCTCCCCCCAATCTGGTATATACACACCTCTTTGAACCCCCCTTCCTTCCCTCCATGCACTTCTATACCAGGGCCCCCATCCCTGAAGGCCTCCCCCCCCGAAGGCCTGAATGTTCCCCCCTTCTTTGCAGCATTCTCCGGCTTCTCGCTCTTACCTTCAGATAATACCGCAGCCTGCAGAGAGGATCATCTGTGCTGTAGCAATCCTTGGAGGCTGCTGTCGGCCTTTGCAGCACGTTCCCTCTGCCGCAATCCGCCCCTCCTCTGATATCAGGGACAGGATCGCAGTAGAGGGAATGTGCTGTTGAAGACGAGGCAGCCTGCAAGGATCGCTACAACACCGGTGATCCTCTCTGCAGGCTGCCGTATTAAATGAAAGTAAGAGCGGAAGTCTAGGGGGAAGCCAGAGAATGCTACAAAGAGTGCCTAAGCATGTCCCGACTGACCCTCGCCCCCTAAAGCAGGAGCGGCAGTGGATGGCCAGCAAGAGACAGCGCTGCCGCTCCTACTTTAGGAGACCTGAAGGCATGGGAAGGAGGATTGGTCACTGCATCCGGAGGCCGATTTTTTTTTTTTTTTTTTTTTATGAATCAATTCGAATCGATTCACCCGAAGTGAATCGGTGAATCGATTCGAATTGGAAATCGGGCAGCACTGCCAAGGAGACCAGAAGTATGAAAACCTGAGCTATGATTAAATAACCAATTTAAGAAAGCTGAAATTTTAAAAGCCTGGATAATATGAAAAGCAAGAAACAAGTAATTTACCTGGGGAAAGTGTCCTGGTTAAATATTGTCCTCTTCAAATTAGGCAAAAATTATACATGGTGTTCACAATGCAGATACATACCCTTTAACTGATTAAGAAAGTGTTTTAAGTGTGTTGAATTCAAGGTTGGGAATTATTACATGCATATACAGTAGTTCCACAAATATGTGTGCCATTGCCCCCATTTTAGTAACCACGTAATGGAGCTGATACAAAGTATGGCAAGTGGTTTTAATATGAAAACAATGACATCATTTTGCGTTGTCTTCTAGAGAAGGACACAGGGAAAAAATCTGTCCCCGTCACCGGACCACCGTCCCCTTCACTGCCTTGTCCCTGCTGTCTCCTTCACCGCCCCGTCCTCGCCGTCTCCTTCACCGCTCCGTCCCCAAAGCATCCATATTTCCCTCTCGTCACCTCACCGCCCAAGAATCTCTCTCCCTCCCCTTACATTACGGGTTGCGTTAGTAAAGAAACTTACTGAAGCTGGCAGAGACTGCCTGCCTGTGCCTGCAGTCGCATATGTGTAGTCAGAAGCTTCTCATCTGATGCAACCGGAAGTTGCGTCAGAGGAGAAGCTTCCGCCCACACACACGCGACTGCAGGCAGGTTTTGCTGGCTTCAGTAAGTTTCTTTACTAAAGCGCCGCGAAGGTAAGGGGGAGGGAGATAGATTTGGCCGGCCGGAGGGAGGCCATGCGCAATCGGCACGATCTCAACTGCCCCTTCTGTTGCTGGACGCTCGAGCCCTACTTCGCCTCCGAGCAGTCGATGAGGTTCCTCTGGATGAGTGGCATACAGGATTCTGCTCCCAGTATTTTATGCGTCTGATCCTGGCCCTCAGTGCCCTGAACAAGTTTCTAGTCCGGGAACGGTTCAGTATGCTCACCCTTCCAGCGTTGTGCCCCCTCTTGGACAAAGGGGACTGGCTGTGCTCACTGGACCTCAAAGAAGCATACACGCAATTCCTATTCTCCCGGCCTCATGCCGTTTTCTGAGATTCTGGGTGGGGGATCTCCATCTCCAGTATTGTGTTCTTCCCTTCAGCCTGGCGGCCTCTCCAAGGGTTTTCACGATCTTCCTGGTTGTGGTTGCTGCTGCCCTGCGTCCCTGCGGCCTGCTGGTGTTTCCCTACCTCAATGACTGGTTGATCAAAGCATCCTCTCGCCAGGAGGTTCTGAGAGCGACGAATCAGACTATTTTGCTCCTTCAGAATCTCGGCTTCTACTCCAGGGTTTACACCCCTCTCGAGCTTGAAGCGGATGCTTTTTGCTGGATTGGACGTACCTTTTTCTGGATGCATCCCCTCCATTCCCTCTGATTCTGATGTCTCTTGGCAGGTTCCAGTCCTCACGGGCCACCATGATTCTGATAGCTCCTCGGTGGCCCTGGCAGCCGTGGTTCTCCCTTCTGTACAACTCAGTTCTAGGGAACCTCTTCTTCTGCCTATTTTCCTTCTCTGCTTTCGCTGCGTCGGAGTTCACTGCTTTGTCCCAACCTGCAGTCTCTTCCCTTGACAGCCTGGTTCCTCGAGACTTAATGCCCTCATTCCAGCTCTCCCAGCCTGTGCTGGACGTCCTGGGGGCGTCTTGGCAGGAGTCCACTCGACCTTGTTACCATCGGACGTGGACCCGTTTGTCTTCCTGATGCAGCTTGAGCCACTTTCTGCCTCCCTGTCTGCTGTCTTAAACTATCTGTGCACTTGTTGGGCGCTGGACTCAACTCCTCTTCGATACATGTCCACCTTAGTGCCATTCCTGTTTTTCATCTGCCGCTTGACGGGAAGCCTATCTTTGTTCATCCTGTGGTTTCCAGCTTCATGTAAGGCCTTTTCCACGTTCATCCGCCCCTTAAACCTCCTGGTGGTTTGGGATCTTAACGTGGTTCTTGCTCCTTTCATGTACCCCCGTTCGAGCCGCTAGCGCGGGCTCACTTACTGTTTCTTCCTTGGAAGGTTGTGTTTCCTATTGCTCTCGTGTCTGCCCGTCGGGTCAGTGAGCTTCAAGCACTGGTAGCGGATCCACCTTTCACTGTCTTCCATCATGATGAGGTGGTCCTCCGTACCCGTCCTACGTTCTTGTCTAAGATTGTTTCCGGGTTTTCCATCAACCAATCCATGGTTCCTCCTGTGGTGGTTGTTTTTTTTTTTTTGCGCAGATCCCTTCTCACCCTGGAGAAGTGGCTCTGCATTCTCTTGATTGCAAGCGTGCGCTGGCCTTCTACTTGAAGCGCACCGCTCCCCATCACTTTGTTCCACAGCAGTTCCTCTCTTTCGACCTACTCACTCAGGTTGCTCTGTTTCTAAGCGGACCATTTCTAACGGGTTGGCCGCTTCTATCTCTCTCTGTTCCGCTCAGGCTGGCCTCTCCCTGCCAGGTCGAATCTCAGGCCATGAAGTCTCAGGCCATGAAGTATGATGGCGATGTCTGCTTTCCTCCGCTCGACTCCCATTGAGAAAATCTGTAAGGCTGCCACTTAGTCCTCGGTTCATACATTCACCTCTCACTTCTGTCTGGATGTTTTCTCCAGGCGACGGCCACTTTGGCTGGTCGGTTTTGCAAATCCTGTTCTCCTTACTTGCCAACTTTCCCTCCATCCCCTTATAGTTAGCTTGGAGGTCACCCACTTGTAAAGAATATGCTACCTTCTTGTCCTGGGATAAAGCACAGTTACTTACCGTAACAGGTGTTATCCAGGGACAGTAGGCAGATATTCTCGCAACCTACTCACCTCCCCGGGTTGGCTTCTTTGCTAGCTATCTGAACTGAGGCCACGCTGTGGAGACACGTACCCTAACTCGGGCGGGAAGGCACACGCGCCATGCGTGGTACACTCGCAAGCTTGAAGTCTTCAAGCAAGTTTGCTTGCGAGAGTATCCGATCAGGGCTCCGTGGATGACGTCACCCACTTGTAGAGAATATCTGCCTGCTGTCCCTGGATAACACCTGTTAAAGTAAGTAACTGTGCTTTTTCCACAGTCCTTTTTCTTTTCCCTGCCTCTTAACAAATTTAGTTTATATTTTGAAGGTTGATTTTTAATGCCCTCTTTCGATCCCTTTGTGCAGATGCACATTTCCTTTCTCTCCCCCTGTTCCTCTACTTCTAGAGGCTTTCTTCCCTTCAAACCTGTACACTCCATTATCCCAGGACAAGCAAGCAGCTATTCTCACATATGGGTGACGTCATTGACGGAGCCCAGATGCGGATGCCTCACAAGCATACTTGCTTGAAGAAACTTGAAGTTTCGAATTGCCCGCAATGCGCATGACGCTAGTGCCTTCCTGCCCAGCGCAGGGCGCGTCTCCTCAGTTCTGAGTTTTCCGCGGAGCCGAGAAGTCCGTCTTTGACTCTCTGCGTTTAACTATTTTTTTCTTCACGAATCGCTGTTCTTTTATTTTTAGTAAAAAAAAAAAATTTCTTCCATCCGTTTTTCGGGACCCGCAGCCCAAGGGCTTCAGTCTTGCGGCGGCTATTTTTCCTTCTATGTCCCAGCCTGCTACGGGCTTCAAGAGGTGTAGCAAGTGTCAGCGCGCGATCTCTCTTACGGACCCTCATGGTCGCTGCCTCAAGTGCCTTGGGCCGAAACATCATCCTAGGTCGTGCCTGCTTTGCCAAACACTTCAGCCTCGTGCTTTCAAACGTCGTCGTATTTTGGTGGACCAGCTCTTCGAGATGGAGTCTTCTACTGATCCCTTGACTTCGAAGGCGTCCTCGGCCTCGACTCCTACCAAGGCCACTCCTGCGCCTACTGCTTCCACCTCGAGCCTCATCAAACCTTCGTCGTTTGCAGCGGCTCTTTCTTCGACGTCGTCTGCTGTATCTTCCCCTGTTTCCTCAGGTCAGATAGCTCAGCAGTCGGTTCCACCGGTAGTGATTAAAGTATCTAAGACTCCCAGGTCGAAGCACACTCACACTACCTCGAAGGAACCTCCAGCCAAAGCAGGTGGTCCGGTTTCAGACGCGGATCCATCCTTGCTGGCTTCTTTCCAGACCATGTTAGAGAAGCAATTTATTCAGTTCCTTATTAACATGGGACCCAAACTGCTTTCTTTTATCCAGCCTGGGCATTCAGCAGACTCCCGCGAGGTCGAGCCGCTTCCTTTGCCTCAGTCTGACCTTACACACTCTTTCAGGGAGCAGAGTCTCTGCGAGTGTCTGGTCTGGCATCCAAGCACGTGAAGCAAGGAGCAGATTCTTTGCGAGTGCCTCGACGGGGAATCCTCACACACTATACAAGGAGCAGAGTCTTTGGGAGTGCATCGAGGTTGCTCCACCAAGCCGGACCTCGAGGATATCCCAGTTTCGATTGCCTCATCCAAGTCACCAGGTTCCTTTGATGCCTTTTTCCCTGCCGAAGCTTCATCTTCGTCACAGGCTGCCTCGATGTCCTCGAGTCCTTCTCGAGGCAAAGCATTGGCAGATCAGCTATCTTTCTTGTCTTTCCTTCGTCAGATGGCTGTAGACTTGGATATTCAATTAGATACTGGCTCCAAATACTCTAAGGAGTATCTAGAAGTCATGCATCTTCCTCAACCTCCGGCAGAGTCTCTTAAGCTTCCACTTCATAAGCTTTTGAATCAGACTTTTGGTCGTTGCATGGAAACACCTTTTTCCATACCAGCAGTTCCAGGAAAATTGGACTCTAGGTATAAGACTATGCATCACAAAAGGTTTGACAACTCACAGTTCTCATCAATCCCTGCTTGTTGAATCTTCCTTGAAGAGGTCCTATCCTTCCAAGGTTTATGCCACCGTTCCTCCAGGAAGGGAAGGGAAAACTATGGACAAATTCGGACGTCGCATATACCAGAATGCTATGATGTCCTCTAAAGTCCTCAATTATAATTTTCAATTCATCACTTACTTTGAATTCCTTCTTTCTCTACTACCAAATATGAATTATTTGGATACCCAAATGCATTTTGAGTTTCAGGAAGTCATTGCTTCTTTATCTCAACTACGTTTGCATCTCCTCCAGTCATCTTATGATGCCTTCTAGGTATCTGCCCGAGCGGCTGCTTGCTCTGTAGCTATGCCTGGCTTTGTACTATTGACATGGACCCTAATCTTCAGGACCGCTTAGCTAACATTTCTTGCGAGGGCAATGACCTCTTTGATGAATCCATCGAGGCAGCCACCAAGAAATTATATGACCATGAAAAATCCTTTGCTTCTATAGTAAGACCTAAGCCAAAGCCAGCTCCTGCCAAACCTGCACGCCCTACTCTTATCTATCAAAGGCATCTTGCTTCAAAGCCGGCTCCTTATCCTCGTCCTCCTCTGAAAAAACAGCAACCTCAAAAGCAACAGAAACCTCAGCCTTCTGCACCTAAGGCTTCTCAGCCTTTTTGACTGTTTACAACAGAGCATAACCTCAACCGTTCTGTCTCTGTCTCCTTTTCCCCCTATAGGAGGGCGTCGCCATCATTTTTTACAACCGATGGACTGTAATTACATCCAACCTTTGGGTGCTTACCATCATCAGGGAAGGATACTCTCTTCATTTCACTCAGGTTCCACCAGAGCTTCCTCCAAGAGAGTATCTTTCCAATCCATCCCAGACCGCCCTTCTTCTTCAGGAAGCTCAAGCTCTGCTTCATCTCCATGCCATCGAACCAGTTCCCTTGGAACAGCAGAACAGGGTTTTTTTTACTCCCGTTACTTCCTTGTTCTGAAGAGGACGGGCGATCTGTGGCCCATTCTGGATCTCAGGGCTCTCAACAAATTTTTAGTCAAAGAAAAGTTTTGAATGTTGTCCCTGGCATCCCTTTATCCCCTTCTGGATCAGAACGACTGGTTATGCTCTCTGGATCTCAAAGAGGCCCACACTCATATTCCCATTCATCTGGCCTCCCGTCAATACCTCAGATTTCAGGTGGGGAACCTGCGTTATCAATACAGAGTACTACCTTCGGCCTGGCCTCGTCTCCCAGAGTGTTTACCAAGTGCCTGGTAATGGTAGCCGCAGCTCTACGGAACTATGGTCTTAAGGTATTTCCCTACCTTGACGACTGGCTCATCAAAGATTCCACATCTCAAGGGGTTATTGTAGCGACCCAACGAACTACCTGGTTCCTACAAAGTTTGGGATTCAAAATCAACTTTCCCAAATCTCAACTTCAGCCTTCACAGAATCTACAATTCATTGGAGCTGTTCTGGACACTGTCCAACTCAGAGCATTTCTTCCACAACAACGAATGGAAGCTCTTCTTCAATTCTGTCATACAGTGTCTTCCTGCTCTTCCATCTCAGCGAGACACATGATGGTACTTCTGGGTCACATGGCCTCCAAAGCACACATGACTCCTTTTGCCAGACTTCACGTCAGAATTCCTCAGTGGACCCTGGCATCTCAATGGACGCAAGTTTGCGACTCCTTTTTGACACATTTCAGTCTCTCCTTCCTTGAAGAAGTCTCTCCGTTGGTGGATGCTCTCTTCCAATCTTTCCAGAGGCTTGCTTTTTCAAACGCCCCCCCCCCCCCATCAGAAGGTCCTCACAACAGACTCTTCGACATACGCTTGGGGCGCTCATCTCGATGGTCTCTGTATTTAGGCCACCGGACCAGTACGGATCGTCAATGTCACATAAATCTGTTGGAACTCAGAGTGATTTTCAAGGCTCTCAACGTTTTAAAACATCATCTTCACGACCAGGTAGTCCTCATCCGGACGGACAACCAAGTTGCCATGTATTATGTCAACATACAGGAAGGGACGGGATCTGCCTCCCTTTGTCAAGAAGCTCTGAAGGTTTGGGACTGGGCAATCCGCCACAACACCTTCCTCAAAGCTGTCTACATTCAAGGGGCGAAAAATTGCTTGGCGGACAACTTGAGTTGTCTTCTGTAACCTCACGAATGGACACTCCATTCCTCGCCTCTTCATCACATTTTTTCACAGTGGGGAACCCCTCAAATAGACCTCTTTGCAGCTCCCCACAACTACAGGCTGCCTCAGTTCTGCTCCAGGATATACTCTCCTCATCGCCTCTAGGCAGATGCTTTTCTTCTGGAATGGAAGAATCTCTTCCTCTATGCATTCCCTCCATTTCCTCTCATTCTCAAGACTCTGGTCAAGTTGAAGAATGATCATGCCACCATGATTCTAATCGCTCCTTGAGGGTCAAGTCAACTTTGGTACTCCCTTGTACTTCAACTCAGCACCAGGGAGCCATTCTTTCTACCAGTTTTTCCTTCTCTGCTTACACAGAGTCAAGGATCTGTGCTTCATCCCAACCTGCAGTCTCTATACCTGACAACTTGGTACCTTTCAACATAACTCCTCTTCAGTTTTCTCAATCTGTAAGAGATGTTTAGAAGCTTCTAGGAAGCCTACCACTAGACAATGCTATCGCCAATAATGGACTAGATTTTCTACATGGTGTTTTTCTCATCATACGGAGCCTCAGCATTCCTCCTTTTCTTCTGTTTTGGACTACCTTTTGCACTTATCCAATTCTGGCCTCAAGTCTACATCTATCCAAGTCCATTTCAGTGCAATTGCGGCTTTCCATCAGCCTATTGAAGGGAAACCCCTCTCTGCTCATCCGGTGGTTTCCAAATTCATGAAAGTACTCTTCAATGTCAAACCTTCTCTCAAACCGCCTCCTTTGGTTTGGGACCTCAATATTGTCCTTACTCAACTCATGAATCCTCCATTTGAACCAATTGATAAGGCTCATCTGAAGTATCTCACTAGGAAAGTGGTGTTTCTCATAGCCCTCACTTCTGCTCGAAGAGTCAGTGAGCTGCAAGCTTTAGTTGCTGACCCACCATTCACTTGGTTCCATCATGATAAAGTATTTCTTTGTACTCATCCTAAATTCCTCCCTAAAGTGGTCTCAGAATTTCATCTCAACCAATCCATTGTTCTTCCAGTGTTTTTTTCCCAAACCTCATTCTCATCCTGGAGAATCAGTTCTTCATACTCTGGACTGTAAACGTGCTTTGGCCTTCTACTTGGAAAGCACCAAACCACACAGAACTGCTCCTCAACTTTTTGTTTCCTTCGATCCAAATAAGTTGGGCCATCCTATTTCTAAGCGTGCAATCTCCGACTGGATGGCGGCTTGTATCTCTTTCTGCTATGCCCAGGCTGGATTACCCCTTCACACTAAAGTCACAGCCCATAAAGTTAGAGCTATGGCAGCCTCAGTAGCTTTCCTCAGATCTACACCTATTGAGGAAATTTGTAGAGCTGCTACTTGGTCCTCGGTTCATACCTTCACTTCTCACTATTGTCTGGATACTTTTTCCAGACGGGATGAACAGTTTTGCCAAACAGTATTACAAAATTTATTCTCCTAAATTGCCAACACTCCCACCATCCCATTCTGTTTAGCTTGGAGGTCACCCATATGTGAGAATGTCCTGGGATAAAGCACAGTTACTTACCGTAACAGGTGTTATCCAGGGACAGCAGGCAGCTATTCTCACAACCCACCCACCTGGTTGGCTTCTCTACTAGCTATCTGAACTGAGGAGACGCACCCTGCGCTGGGCGCGAAGGCACTCGCGCATGCGCATTGCGGGCGCATCCCGGGCTCCGTCGATGACGTCACCTATATGTGAGAATAGCTGCCTGCTGTCCCTGGATAACACCTGTTACAGTAAGTAACTGTGCTTTCTGTACTCCCCATGTCTTCTCACCACTCTTCCAGACCCTCTTCTCACCTCATATCTACTCACTTCAGATACAAATTCTCCAGTGTTATTCACTCCAGACACTTCCCCCTTCTCTCGTATTCCCCCCTTCCCACTTTCTAGAGGCTCTCTTGCTTCAATTCAGACACTGTTCCCCCACTCACTTTCTCCCTCCTGAGATTTCTCCTCTTATCCTACCTCTCTCAAGAGGTTAGGCTTCCCTCATGCTTGCACTCTCTATATCAGGGGTTCTCAACCCAGTCCTCTGGACACACCTAGCCAGTCAGGAAGATGTAGGAGTCCAGCTGTTCAAAGAGTGCTTTTTTAGGAAATGTGTAACACTAAGAGAAAGTTATGAGGAGCCAGTATACCATACACTAAAGTGCAGATTTTTATTAGCATCAGCTAGACCTAGAGGAGAGCTAAAGGGAAGAAAGCCCAGAGAAAGAAGCTGATGGCAAGAAGGGAACAGCCAAAAGTACAAGTACACTTAACTCTAGAGGTGAAAGCTGGGATCATCGCAACAGAGAATGGCCCCTTTAAAAAGTGCAGGACTACCATCCTTGGCCATCCAGAAACACTACATCATTTTCTATAGGCAAGCTTTGAATAGGAAAGTACCCACATTCTTCCCTATTGAAAATCTAAGAAATTAAAATGGCACATGTATTTTTTCTAGAATAAACACACAAAAAAGGGGACACACTTTAAACTACAGTATTAATCAAAAAACAGTATGTATTTTATCTTGTAGTAGGAGAAACACTATTTACCAAATTATATATTATCAAATCAGCATTAAAGGCTCAACAAACATAGAGAGCATAGGAGTATATCATCGGCTTGTGCTGACAGAAAAGAGAGTTAAAAACCTTCTTACATATAGGAACAAATGGTGTGCACCAAAAAAAACTGGCATCATAAGACAAAATTTATCAAAGATAGGTCAAACCCGCTGCCAAGAAATAAATGTTCACCTAAATTAAAAAGTTCTCTAAATATGGGAAAAACAAGACTTAGCTTAAATGTGGATAACAACTGTTCCAGTCTCGCATCAACCACGATAATGAGAAACAGGGTCATTTGTTCTGTGGGAAATCCTGCTGCATCAAGAGATCCACAATAGAGAACAATAGGAAAAAGAAATGCGAGAAATGATCTTGAAAGTTTGAGTGGAAATACAGTAAAACCTTGGTTTACAAGCATAATTTGTTCTGAAAACATGCTTGTAATCCAAAACACTCATATCAAAGCAAATTTCCCTATAAGAAATAATGGAAACTCAAACGATTCGTCGCACAACCCAAAAACTTTAATGTAAAATACTATACGTACTTATAAGACCTTGCTCATTTAGAAGAGTCACTACACTCTTGCAGGGTCAGAGAAGAACCATTGGCTCAGTTGAGTTGATGTGATGTGTGTATACTGTATGTACTTGTATTGTAAGACCTTGCTTGTGTAGCAGGTTAAATTTTAATAAAATGTTTTCCTTATCTTGCAAAAACACTTGCATACCAAGTTACTTGCAATCCAAGGTTTTATTGTATCTTTGTGAGAGAACCGTTGGTGCACGGAGGGAGTTAAAGGTGACACGGTTAGACTCCACAGTGACAGTGTACTTGGCATCTGAAAAACCAGACTTTGATGCTGTTTAAACTTGGAGAGGTGTGATATTGAATACTGAAAGAACTTTGAACTGTGAGCTCTGCCATAAAAAAAAGAAGAGTTTCTGAGGTTAGTGGAAGAAATTGAATCACTTTTGAAGCGTTCCTCATTTCCATGGTTACTGCAAGTCTGGTTCACCATTAAGAGATTGGAACAGTTATCCACATTTAAGCTAAATCTTGCATTTTCCATTTATTGCTTTATTGGGATTTAGAGAACTTTTTAGGTGAATATTTCTTTCTTGGCAGCGGGTTTGACCTATCTTTGATAAATTTTGTCTTGTTGTGATGCCAGTTTTGGTTTGTTTTTTTTGAGGGGAGCACACCAATTTTCCTACATATGTACAGGTTTTTAGTAGTGTTTTTTTTTTCTATCAACAAAATGATATATTCCTGTGCCCCAGAAAAGCATCTTATTGAGCCTTTGAGGATGATTTGATAATATATAATTTTGTAATAATGTGTCTCCTACTGCAAGAGAGAGATCAAATACATATTGTGGGTTTTTTGGTTAAAAATATTTTGACCACATTTTTTTCAATTTTAGATCACAATGGATTATGATGTACATTTTCATGAAATTCCTACCCCCAAAAACCTTTGGGTATCAGGCAACAAAGGATAGTGGCTAGCCTGAGATCAGAGGGAAAATAATTGGGGGAGATGGGATTACAGCTTTCTGCTTTGCAACTGAGTCATTCACTTGCATCTTCCTCCCCCCCCCCAAAAAAAAAAAAAAAAAGGACAATTTCCATATTTGCTGCAATGGAAAGTTGTCTCTTTCCACAGTACACAAACTTTAGTTGGATTTACATAAGTTGTTCTGGGAATGTATTTAAGCTGGAGGAATAAACTATACACTAAGATTTTCAGATGTACAGTACCTTGTTTGTCTTTACACCCTTGTGCATTTTTCATACTCGGTTACCTAAAAATGCAAATCAAAATGAATTAAAGTAAAACTTTTCACTAACCTATACAGCATACTCATGACAAAGTACCTCATGAATGACTCCTGAGGAAATTAGAAAGTCATGAGATAGGAGGTAGTGTCCCATTGTGGATTAAAGAACTGGATAAAAGAGAGTAGGGTTAAATGGTCAGTGTTCTCAATGTGGAAGGGTAGATAGTGGGGTTCCCTAGGGCAGTGGTTCCCAACCTTGTCCTGGAGGAACACCAGGCCAATTGGGTTTTCAGGCTAGCCCTAATGAATATGCATGAAGCAAATTTGCATGCCTATCACTTCCATCTTATGCAAATCTCTCTCATGCATATTCATTAGGGCTAGCCTGAAAACCCAATTGGCCTGGTGTTCCTCCAGGACAGGGTTGGGAATCACTGCCTTAGGGGGTCTGTGCTGGGACCACTGCTTTTTAACATTTTTATACCTTATCTAGAAATAGGAATAATAAGAGAGATTAATTAAATTTTGCTGATGACACAAAGTTGTCATTTTTATTTACCATATTTATAATTCGCTTTAATCAATACATTGATTTAAGCAGCTGACATAGTTGTCTTGTGGACTCTGATTGCAACAGTCTTTTTTGGACTGTACAAATTTAAAATGGTAACAAAATATACTGGTGCATTTGCATATACCCTCTGAATCAACATTAACATTTTATAGGTATAATGTGAACAGTTCTTAGTGTACCCATAATCAGGTGTAATGTGAGCAGATCTTGCTGCTTCCATTATCAGGTGTGCTGCTGCATTCTGAATTACCTGCAGTGCTCAAAACGTAGCGGATGACATTCCTAAATACAATGAATTACAATAATCAGTTTTCACAAATAGAAGATGAGAACTATTCTAAAATCCAATACAAATATACCCTCGAGTTTACTTACTAGATGAAGTTGGAAAAAAGCAGATGAAATAACTTGATTGTAATTTAACTATGCAGAATCAGATTGATCAGGTAACACCCCAAGATTGCATAAATAAGATTTAACCTTGGCCTACTCCATATTTCAGGACCTTGGATAGGTCAGCATCTAAATATCTCCCCAATATACATCATCTCTGTTTTTTTGTCAGACTTAAGGATAACTTATGCTGTGATATCCATTCTGTAATCTTATTAAATAAAACATTCAGTTAATTTAGGAGTTGGATCCTGTAAAATTTTTTTTAATGGAAAAAAGTCGGATGTTGTCAGCATACATTCTGAATGATACATTCAACTCCTCAAATACCAAACTCAATGAGGTCATAAACAGATTAAAAGGTAAGACAGATAATATTGAACCTTGCCGTACACCCCTGTTTATGCAAAATTTACCAGAAAACATCTCCTTTATCTTGACTTGAAAAAATCATCCTTTCAAATATGAGGTAAACTATTTGGAGGATACATCCCCTTAGACCCATACCATATGACAATTTTAATAAAATAGCATGGTCAACCATATCAAAAGCCAGAACAATATCTAAGGTGACCAATGTAAAAAGATGTTTTGATCTATTCTAATTCTTAATTCATTATCATAGACAGTAGCAAATTATTTAGCAACTCTCCAGACCGGCATAGGTTAATCTTACCAGCGGGTTATATCTCATCATGACCAGCAGGTCGAGACTGAGACAAAACGTTGGAATAGTACATATCATATGACTCCTCTCTAATTACCTCAGTCTTCTCTGTCTCCAGCAGGTGTGGTGAGCTGTACCCATCTCCCTTGGTAGGGCTGTTGGAATTTGTTTAGGACTCTTTGTCCCCTTTTTAGTGCCGGATTGAGCTTGGGTGGACCCTGTTTGGCGGTCCATCTGACCTCGGAGGTGTCAAACCAGGCGGGTCACATGCTGGGTCCCTTTCCTCCACCTCCCCAACATTTTTTTAGAGTTGCCTCAACAGTAAGCCTTACCCCCTGGTGGTAAGGCATACTGTTTAGAGAGCCAAGTGGAGTCTGTTCTGTGTAAAAATAAATCCTGAGATAGTGCCGGTCTGGAGGGTTGCTTTCCCTTTAAATATGCTGTAAATTACTGTATTTTTCAACTAACCGGCACTTTTCTTCTAGCTATTTTGCATATGGACCAATTGAGCACTTCTCAGAGGAAGAGGTGCACAATTTGGTCCAGACGTGAGGCACTTGCGGCCGGCCTGAAAACAGCTCTTCGGGCCGGTGCGGTGGAGGAGCCTCGTTGGTAGCGGGTGCCAGCATCCAGGGCTCCCCGCCCGCTAGTGCCTCACGAGCCGGCAGTGGTTTGCAGGGAAGCTCGGTCTTCTCCTGCCTCCCATGGAGGGATTTCCTCAGTTGCCGATGGTGCGGCTGGGGATTTCCTATCAGCTGTTTTTTCTCTCAACTGATGTCTGCTTTTAGTGGCTGGGACAATTCAGCCTTCTCAGCCGCTACAGGCCCTGGAGGGGTTATTTTTGGTGCATTTGTTTTGCCGTTTTTCCTCAGATAGCCCCTCCATCTTGTATTTAGCCTCGGGTGCCTTCTCCCTTCTGACATAACATGGACATGTTTTAGCCTCGGGTGCCTTCTCCCTGTTCTGATACAACAGGGACAGGTTTTAGCCTTGGGTGCCTTCTCCCTGTTCTGATATAACAGGGTCAGGTTTCAACTGGGTCCCCTGCGAGGGCAGGGAGTCTCATGGGGCCGCTGGAGTTTTTTTCCTCCTCATTTTCTTTTTGCTTTGTGTAAAGCATATTTTGGCAGCCGGGGGGTCCTGCTTGTGTCCCAGGGGGGGAAGGGTATGTGCCCTCCATGCACCCTACTGTTTGGACCCCTTAATTCTTTTTGTGTCCCCCCCCCACCTCCTCCCTCATCCAAGCGCCCGCGTATGGCCTCGGATGAGGACTTGTTGTCTGAGAAGAGTTTTATATAATGCATAAGGACCTGGACCCTTGGCGAGACCTCCAGGATCCTACCAGCGAGGAGGCATTCGTGGTGCGCCTTTTTCAGAGAGACAAGCTCTCTGATCTGATTCAGCAGATCTCCTCGGTGTTGCGGTTTGAGGAGACGCCGCCTGAGATCTTGAGTGTGGAGGACTCTCTTCTTTGGGGGTTCTCTTCTGCTTCCTATTCTTGTCCGATACATCCGGTTTTTCTGGATATTATCCTGGCGCAGTGGACTTTGCGGAGGCACCTTTTCGGTTTGCGTGCTCCTTAGCTTGTTTGTATCCCATCATGGTGGGGGATAGGGCTACCTTAAAGTCACCAGTGGTGGACGCGGTGGTCTCAGCTATGGCTATGCGATATACTATGCCCATCGAGGACAGTTCTGTCTTAAGGGACTCTGAGAAGCGTAAATTGGAGACCATTCTTAAACTGAATTTTGATATGTCTGCCTTGGGGGTCCAGGCAGCTATTTCTGTGGGACTGGTGGCTCGGGCTGTGTTTAGATGGGCCAAGCGGGTCCTTGACAGTGAGTCTGATGGTCAAGAGGTGGCGAAGATTGAGATGGCTGCTTCTTTCCTCTCAGACATCCTCTATGATTTATTGCGGATGTCTGCCAAATCCACGGCTGCGTGTTAGACCTTCTGGTTTCGGATTTGGTCTACAGATGCGGTGTCTAACACAAAACTCACTAAATTTTCTTTTTCAAGGGTCCTTATTGTTTACAGAGGTTTTGGACAAGTTAGTTCAAACTCTGACAGACTCTAAAGTGCCCCACCTGCTTGAAGACCGTGCTTGCCAAGCTGTTCGAGGTGGCACTGCTCAGGGGCGTCTGCAAAATTTCGGCAGGTACCGCCCTGGGCGTGAGACTGCTCCCTACCCAATCTCAGATTTTGCCCGGGGTCATTTCTTTAAGCGAATGCAGTCCTGTCAGGGGGCCTGTCGGGGGGGTTGGGAATTCCTCCATCGGTTCCCTCGCTGTCTGTCCTGCCCAATGACTCTGTGCCCGTGCCTCCTCTGCTTCCAGTGGGTGCTTGGCTGGAGGTGATTCGGCACGGTTTCTGCTCTGCAGTTGGCCCACTCCTGCTAGATCATTTTCTAGCTTCTCCTTGTCAGGAAGTGTGGAAGAAGCAGACCCTTCAAAGATTGCAAGATCTCTAAGCTATTGTTCTGATTCCCCCTCAGGAGTGTTGCACTAGCAGGTACTCGATTTACTTTGTGGTGCCCAAGAAAGAGGCATCCTTTCGGCCCATCTTAGATTTGAAGGGGGTATTCAGGGCTCCGAGTTCTGTCTTTTTGCATGGAAACACTGTGATATGTGATTCTGGCAGTTCAGCTGGGGGAGTATTTACTAGTGCTGCCCGATTCAGGAAAAAAAAATTGATTCGATTCAGCCTATTGAATCGATTTTTCGATTCGATTTTCCTGCCCAATTGGTTGTTTTTTCAAACATCCTGGTGGGTTTATTTTATAGTTTCTTCACCCCTTTTATAGCCTCTTCACCCCCTTTGCCCTCTCCTACCCACACTGGTGCTGTGGTATAAACAAACAAACAAGACTTTTCCTCTCTGTTAAATCCTAGCTCACATTTGCAGTCTAACACCAGCTCTGGCAGAATACACATTTCAAATCTGACATATTGTAATCACAAAACAGAAAATAAAATTTATTTTTTCTACCGTTTGTTATCTGGTCATTATTTAAATCATGTTGGTCCCAGGCTCTGGTTGTTGTCTGGTCATTATTTAAATCATGTTTGTCCTAGGCTCTGGTTGTTTTCTGATAACTCGCTTGCCATGGTCTCCTGCCCATTTGTTGTTTCCTTATTTCTTTGTGATAACCATCCATCTTCCATCTCTGCCCTCACCTTCCGTTTCCCTTCCCTTCCCCGGAGGTCTGGCATATTTCTTTTTTTTCATCTCCGTCCCCGCAGCTGCAGTGATGGATCCCACCATCCCCAGATCCACCATCTTTTCCTTTTCTCAACTACCCCTTTCATCCAGCATCTCTCCCTCTTTCCCCACCACCCCAGGGTCCACCAGCTCTCCCTTTCTCCTCCCAACTACCCTACTATCCAGTATCTCTATCCCTTCCTCCACACCATCCCTTGTGTCCAACTTCTCTTTCTTTCTGTTCCTTCCCTCCCTCCGTCCCATTGTCCACTATCTCTCTCCCTCTCCTCTGTTTGACAGAGGGGCCGAACCAAGAACATAAGAATTGCCGCTGCTGGGTCAGACTAGTAGTCCATCATGCCCAGCAGTCCACTCATGTGGCGGCCCTCTGGTCAAAGACCAGCACCCTAACCGAGATTAGCCCTAACAGAGGGTGGGTCTTGAAGTCCCAGCAGCCATGATGACAATGGTGCCAGCAGGTTGCAGGAGCAAGTGAGGATCACTCCTGCCTCCACTGCACCACCAATGCTTTAAGGGGGTGAGTGGTCTAGGTAGGGAATCTCAGGCTGGAGCTGCTCCAGAGATTCAGTTTCAGCCAAAAAGAAATATAAACTTGTACAAAATTGAAGGACTAAATCAAGATGTCAGGTTAGTTTCAGCGCCAAAACCAGAATTCAATTGTCCTCTAATTCTGGGTCACTTAGATGCATGCATTGTACCGGCTGAACAAAAGCCTGGTTAACACACCTCCTAAGGTTGGCTTTGTGTGAAATCTTTTTTTCCTAGAAAAAGCCCCCCAAAACGCTGCTCATATAGATCTGGTCCCTTCACAAAGGATAATAAAGACAACCACTGGGAGAGGACGCAAAAATAACCTTGAATGATTAAAAAAGGGGTGGGGAGGAAACCACCACCAAGCCAGGTGTTGCAAACAAACTATAAAATAAAGCGCAGATGAAAGTTCAAGAATAAAAATTCCAAAGATTAGTTAGGACCAAGACAAGCAAAGCCCCCCTCGTCCCTCTTCCTACCTGAAACATAGAAAACATAGAAGATGACGGCAGAAAAAGGCTACAGCTCATCAAGTCTGCCCACTCTGCTTACCCACCCCCTGTCTATGCCCTAATGACCCAATTTTCTTATCTTGACCCTCGTAGGGATCCCACATGGGTATCCCATTTATTCTTAAAGTCTGGCACGCTGTCTGCCTCGATCACCTGCACAGGAAGCTTGTTCCAATGATCAACCACTCTCTCTGTGAAGAAATACTTTCTGGTGTCGCCATGAAATTTTCCACCCCTGAGTTTGAGTGGGTGCCCTCTTGTGGCCGAGGGTCCCTTGAGAAAGAAAATATCATCTTCCACTTCGACACGTCCCATGAGGTACTTAAATGTTTCGATCATGTCTCCCCTCTCCCTACGTTCCTCGAGAGTGTAGAGCTGCAATTTGTTCAGTCTCTCTTCGTACGAGAGACCCTTGAGCCCCGAGATCATCCTGGTGGCCGTCCGCACAAACAAAATAAACCTGCTCTGGAAAACAGACCATGTCACTCACTGCTAATCCTGCAGCTGCCAAACATCAACAGGCAGAAAGCATCAAGGGAGACGAGCATGTGCGGCCCTCATAGGGTCAGAAGGGTGTGCATGTCCATATTCCCCATGGACAGGCCCTTCTTCTCTCTGCCCCTTCAGCTTTCTTGCCCCTTAGAGGTGACCCGCTTTTGTTGTTTTTTATTTGGTTTTCTTTTGCTGGAAAGGGGGGGAGGGTTAGGTGCAGAGCTGCCATAAGGTCCGGTCTCAGCTGGAATGCAGGCCAGTGCAGGAGAGAGAGAGAGCTTGGTTAACACAGGGGGGATAGGGGGGGAAGGAAGGTACAACAGAGCTCGTTAGGCAGCTTTCCACCTCAGTGGAGGGAGAAAAGCAGAGGCTGCAAGGCACAGGAAGAGTTAACCCCAGGGACGTACGGAGGTGTGTGTAGAGACAGAGAGCTGTGCACCTGGGAGGGAGGACGAGCAGCGGGAGACTAAAACATGCCGGGGATCGCACTCTGAGATGCAGCCGTTGTGTCCCTCCTTCCTTTCTGGCTGCTCATATAGGAGGCAGACAGAAAGAAATGTCCACTAGTAGGGCCGGCTCTACCTTTAGCCAGTGGCGTGGTAAGAAAGGAATTTATCAAGCGTCTTTGGCCAGTCTGTGTATGCACAGTTTATAGACATGCTGCGTCACTCTAATTTGGAAGCCAAAGCGAGCTGTAGTTTGCCCATGTCTGGCCTAAGCGCTGCAGCACTTCCGAATTGGCCAGGCCGATTTTTTTTTTTTTTTTTTTTTATAAAGCAAATCGATTCACCCAAAGTGACGGAGGCCTACTTGCATGTTCCAATCTGGGCCTCCCATCAGCGCTTCCTTCATTTTGCAATCTTGGGTCAGCATTTCAGTTCTGTACGCTTCCCTTTGTTCTAGCTACGGCTCCATGGACGTTCACCAAGGTTCTGGTGGTCATCGAGGTGGCCTTGTGAACAGATTCATTCTGATCATTCTGGAACTTCCCTACTGAAGGAAAATTCCAGTTGGACCCCTTTCTTGTGGACCCTCGGGATATGACTACAGGACTTCAAAAACAAGACTTTATAAAAAGACTACCTGGATGACTGATTGATTTGTGCAGAGTCGTTCCATGAGAGCACCTGAGTCACGGTTCGGGTGGTGGAGTTCCTACGAAAGCAAATAGTCAGCCAGAATTTATTAACAACTTACTTATCCCTTATAATCAATCAAGGACCCTACGATCCACCGCACATAATTTTCTCACTGTTCCCTCATTGAAACATATTAGTACAATGAGGAACACAATCTTTTCTGTAAGTGCTCCTTTTCTTTGGAACAGTATCCCCAACTACTTGCGGGAAAATACATCACTCATCAAATTTAAGGAAATACTAAAGACATTCTTATTCCTCTATGCCTTTGTAACCTAAACTGTCCTTTTAAGAACGACTTAGTTTTTAGAAAAAATTTTTAGTTTTACTTCCCCATCCTGTTTTTCCCTTTAAGTGTTTTATTTTCTTTCTATTAATTGGAGTTCCTATCCCCTCTTCCCTTTTGTTCCTGTTTGTTTTTGTCCTTGAATCGTTTTTTTCCATTGGTCTGTTATAGATTAAATTATACTTTTATTGGTATATTGTTAAGGCATTTTTGTACACCACCTAGAAGTCTCGTGTAGGCGGTATAGTAAATTTTAAATAAACTTGAAACTTTATCGATGAGATGGGCTGTCAACCTTGCCAAGAGCCAGTTGGCCCCCTCGCAGCGCTTGGAGTATCTTGGAGTTTTGTTCGACACCTACTTGGGGAAGGTCTTCCTCCCAGAGGCTCGGATAAGCAAATTGCAATCTCAGATTCGCCTGCTTATGGTATCCCAGTGTCCTCGGGCACAAGATTTCCCCCAAGTCTTGGGGTTGATGGCGGCTTCCCTCAACGTGGTGAGGTGGGCTCGGGCCCACATGTGTCCTCTTCAGTATGCTCTGCTTAGGAGGTGTGGTCGCCCCAGAAGCTATCACCCTGTACCGGTCTGGGCCTTGGTTCACTGCAGTCTTCATTGGTGGCTCCAAACCTATATTTTTCCAGGTACAGTGGAAGGTGTTTCTCACAGATGTCAGTCTCCTTAGTTGGGGAGCTCTGTGTCTAGGTCATTCATCTCAGGGCACTTGGTCCACGGAGGAAGCGTCCTGGTCTACAGTGATCTGGAGACCAGAGCCATTTGTCTGGCGCTGTTAGCTTTCCACTCCTACTTGACGGGTAAGTCGGTCCGGGTTTTGTCAGACAAAGCCTGCTGTTTGGTCTTCCTTGCGTTCCTTTGTCAGACTACTGTGTGGACGTTCAGGCGCATTGGGACGTGGTATTCGATGAGCATGTTCTGGTATCAGCCCTTTGGAGGGACTGCTTTGGTACGTCCCGCTTGTAAGATTAACCTATGCCGGTCTGCAGAGTTGCTAAAGAAGGAGAAATTAAGTTATATGCTAATTTACTTTCTTTTAGCCTCTCCAGACCGGCATAGGACCCCCCACCCTGTCTATTGTATTGTTCTTGTAGATATTGCGCGTGCAGATTTTGTTTTTTTTCTGCAGGTTCTAGTATTTTTCTAGGGCCGAGGAGATCTAAGAACAGCGGCTTTGGCTCAGCTGGTGTATCTGGCAAGCTGTGGGGATCTTTGCTATTTGCATTTGTTCCTTTGCCTTTTCCAACAGCGTTCCTATTTTTATTAGTTTTTACTCCTATTCGGAGTCCTGTTTATTTTCTGTTTATAGTTCTTGGCTCTGTTTGTCTATTCGGCAGACTGAGGTAATTAGGGATGAGTCACATGATATGTACTATTCCAACGTTTTGTCTCAGTCTCCACCTGCTGGTCATGATGAGATATAACCCACTTGTAAGATTAACCTATGCCGGTCTGGAGAGGCTAAAAGAAAGTAGATTAGCAGGTGAGAACCTAATTTCTTCTTCTACACTATGATTTTCTCTAAAATCAAAGTCATTTAAGAAATTATTTACACAAAATCTAATAACTGGTTTAATACCTTCTTCTCAATAACATTTGCCAAAAAAGGTAGTATAAAAATTATTCTCTAATTACTTGACATTGTTTCACGAAGAGATAGTTTTTTTAATAATAACTTCCCTGTTGCTTGTTTCAAAAAACCTAGGTAACCAAATCATCGTGGCAGTGAATGTTATTCACAGTTTTCAGTAGTGGTAGCCCTTCTACGTCAGTCAAAGATCAAAATAATATAGAAAAATAAGAATCAGACTAGGCTCTCGTAGGAAAGCCTCTTTACTGTCATCGCACTGTCTTTATCCACCAACTGAAAATTTCTCTACGTTTCAATATGTTGCATCACTTCCATAATCACTTTATCAAAATCAATATCATATTTGCAAATCATCTGCATGTGATCTATTCTGCAACCATTTACCATACTCCTGAGAGGATAATATTTTATTTATATTATCTGCATCAGTAATCAAAAAATGTACATCTAAATAATTATTTAGGTCTATTTATTGCAGTTTTAATCTCCTGATAATATACATTTCTGGTATTCTCACACATCACTTTATACTCGCATAACTTCAACTGGACTCATAACAGTCATCTTGAAATTTTTTTCCAAACACATTCCACCTGTTTTAACTCTCTCCTTAAACATTTAACATTTTTGTTCTCCAACGACATGATTTTACTAATTTTGTGATATGATAGCTTTCTGAGATGCAATTGCATCTAAAGACTGTCAATGAGTTTGTCCAAAGATCAATCATAACATCCAATATCTTGCCACCTCATAACATTAATTTCTGTTGTCAATGTTTTAAATCAACTAACTCAAATTTTGATTTTATCACCTTTGACAAGGATACATCAGATAGCAAATTAGACTACTTATTCAACTGAAACTCAAAAGTAATAAAAAAAAAATGATCTGACCATCCTAAGGGCTAGATTCACAAACCTGCCCGATCCGGGCAGGTCTGATGAATTCACAAAGCCCCCAATATGCAGATGGGGACGATCGGAGGAACGCCCCCATCTGTCTTCCCAAATTGCTTGATAGCGATCCCTGCGCATGCGCTGGACCTCAGGGCCGGCATAGATTTTTTTTTGTAAAGGTGATCGTTTTAATGGAGCCCATGGTTTTAAGCCTTCGGGTTAATACCATGGGCTTGCAGCGCATTCGGGGCAGGCAGGCAGCATATTCGGGGCAAGAAGGCAGGCAGCGTGTTCGGGGCTGCAGGATAGGTGCTGACAGGGCAGAGAGCAGGGCGGCAGAAGGCAGAGCAGCTGGAAAGGGCTTCAGCGACTGGTCCTCAGCAGTCGCTTTTTTTTTTGATCGGCCAGCTCAGTCGATGTTGCAGTGTTTTCTTTAGTGAATTGCGTCCCTGCCTACTTTGCATGCCGTTGCCCTCATTGCATGTGTGGGTCGGAGGATGGTCAGAAGAGAGGTAAGTGAATCGGGCCAGGGTCGCAAACCGATCGTTACAAGATCGGTTTGCTTTGTGAATTTGTGCCTAAGTCCTGTACTCTAGGAGAAAGAAACACTAGGCCAAGCATATGACCGCTTGTTGTATTACATCTTTCACAATTTGCTTAAATGAGCTCGAGTATAAAACATTTAACCATACCTGCTCTTGAGGTTGTAATAGTTGGAATGAGCAATCAAATGGGATGTTAAAAATCTACCAAAATATAAATCTTTATCAAAATCTATGGTCCGTGATGAAATCAATTCCAGGAAAGATAAACAATTAGTCATCAGCCTCCCAGGAGGACAGTATAAAAGATGATAAACAATATCCTTATTTTAAATAAGCAACAGTTCAAAGTCTGTTGACACACAATAAATCATCTTAAAAGCTAACTTTCTTTTAAAGAAAATTACCACACCTCCACCTCTATTAAATATCTACAAAACCTTTCCCAACTATGATCTTATGGTTCAGCTTGGCTTCCTGACACTTCAGCGTCTTCATTCTCCATTTAATTTTTTCTCTCTTTCCACTATGTATATGCTTTTCCAGGCATTCCTAATATCACGCTTGGTACTAAAAGAACTTAGGGAAGTTCTGGCAGCTCCGCTGGCTGACCTTTTCAATGCTTCTCTAGAATCGGGAGTGGTATTGGAGGACTATAGCTGCTTCAGTAGCCCATTTCCACTCTGCCCATTTCCTCTCTGCCTCTATCGAGCCACTCTGCAAAACCACTACTTGGTCTACAATACATCTGTTTACCTCTCGTTACTGTTTGGAACAAAACTCCAGAAGAGTCTGTTTAGACCAGTAGTTCTGCAAAATCTTTTCACTTCCTGAGCCCCAACTTTTCCTCCAGTCCTGTTGGATTTTGCCAGGCTCATGGTTATTCTGTGTATAACCTCTTCCAGAGTCATGATCTTGGAAGCTTGGAGTTTCACATATGAGAATATAATGCTTGCTTGTCCTCGGAGAAAGCGAAGATACTTACCTGTAGAGGGTGTTCTCCAAGGACAGCAGGCATATATTCTCACAACCATCCCACCTCCCCTAGTTGACGTCTTAGCTCTTTTAATAAACTGATGGTCCTGTGAGCTGAAGTCAGGTGGGAAGACACTGGCACACACCAAAGATTTAAAGTGGCAGTCCCCTTGGCTGTGTCTGTACCAGGTTCTGCAGGTGATGTCATCCACATATAAGAATATATGCCTGCTGTCGTTGGAGAACATCTGTTATAAGTAAGTATCTTTGCTGTTTTGTCAGCATTTGAACCCCAACATATACAACCCATGAGAAGCAATTAACCTAAGGCTACATGGAAAAAAAACAGTGGAGTTATGACACTGATATAAGTGTAGATTTAAAATGAAATTCCAGTCACTCACTTCCTCCTTCCCTCCCTCCAAACTGTCCTAGACTTGACAAGAAGGAATCGTCCTGTACCCTACTTGTATATACAGGGTACTCTTTCAGCCCAGACCCTCTGCTTGCATCCAGCTCCCAGCTCACAACTTCTTCTGGAGTCCCATGGGAGGATGGTCCACCTCTCTTCGCTCTGCTGGCGGAGCTGCAGCGTTTTGTTCCAGTCTTTCAGGAGCAGGGAAATTGAAGTGGGAGTCACTTTTGTGATACTAGCCCAGGTTGGCCTGGCTCAATTGGAGACATAGAATTAGAAACTGACTGAGACTGAGGGTAGTGAGAATGACTGGGGTTTATTTTTATTTTATTTTTGCGGTATTTTTGTTGGGCTTGTTTAATTTTATTTTTTTTTGTTCCTGCTCTTATTTTTAGTATTTTTCTTTGGGGTTCTTTGATATTGAAGTTTTCCCTTCTGTGCATTTTATGCACCCTATAGTATTGAATGTATTGCATTATCTTTTCCCTCTTCCTTCTCTTTATATAGGTAATTGTAAATAATTATTTCTTTCATAGGTGCTATGGTTAGATTATGAGCCTGTTGAAAAAGAGAGGGAAATTCAAAGTACATGATTAGATTTTTGGCCATTACTTAAGTCAACTTAATTGTTTTGTAAACCGCTTCAAATCCTTTGGGAGATTTAGCAACATATAAGACACACCATTAAATTGAAACAGGACACATAGGGCTCCTTTTACGAAGCTGCATTAGCGGTTTAACTTGCGTAATAGTGTGCGCTAATTTGCCGGCCGCGCTAGCCACTACCACCTCCTCTTGAGCATGTTTTAGTTTTTCAGCTAGCATGGGGGTTAGCGTGCGCTAAAAAGTTGCGTGCGATAAAGCCGCTAATGCGGCTTGGTAAAAGGAGCCCATAGTCTTGCATACCTTTTCTCCTCCACTTTGGAGTAAAAATTTCTAAGCTAAATTAATGTCTCGCAAACTTTTTTTTAGCTATGGCACACTAAGAGCAAATATTTTTTTGTGACACAAAACAAAGAAGACACGGGTCCCTGTCCCGTTCTGCCCACAACCCCACCCTTAGCAAAATCCCCACATGAACCACATCTACAATGCCTCTGAGCATATAAGGACGTCAATATGATAACGTTGCATACATGCCCATGATGTCATCACGTCAATGTCTGCACATGCTCAGAGGCCCTCCAGATGCACCTCTGAGCTCTCAATTCTGACAAACATTTATAGAGATACCGGGGGGGGGGGGGGTGGGTAGGGGAAGAGGCTCTGGCAGTGAGACTTGTGTACAAATCATCTATTCTTGAATCTCTGGCAGCACACCAGGCACACAGTTTGTGATACACTGAGCTAAATAGTCAACTGATGATATTTTTTGCTATCCTTACATCTTCTACAGGTACATAAGAATAGCCTTACTGGGTCAGACCGATGGTCCATCAAGCCCAGTAGCCTGTTCTCACGGTGGCCAATCCAGGTCATTAGTACTTGGCCAAAACCCAGGGAGTAGCAGTATTAGAAACATAGAAAGGTGACGGCAGAAAAGGGCTATAGCCCACCAAGTCTGCCCACTCTATTGACCCGCCCTATCAAGTCTGAGTGTCTTACTTGGCCTCTGTAGGGATTCCACATAGATGTCCCATTTATTCTTAAAGTCAAGCACGCTGTTGGCCTTGGCCACCTGCTCCGGAAGCTTATTCCAGTGCCCTACCACTCTTTCCGTGAAGAAATACTTCCTAATGTCACCCCTAAATTTCCCTCCTCTGAGTTTGAGCGGATGCCCTCTTGTGGCCGAGGGTCCCCTGAGTAGAAAGTTGTCATCTTCTACCTTGACACGACCCGTGATGTATTTAAACGTTTCAATCATGTCTCCCCTCTCCCTGTTATTCCATGCTACCAATCCAGGGCAAGCAGTGGCTTCCCTCATGTCTTTCTCAATAACAGACTATGGACTTTTCCTCTAGGAACTTGTCCAAAAAAATAACTGGTTTTTCCTAAATTACTCCTTTTATTTGAAAGAGGCTTGCCTCAAGTGCATTCATACCTTGAGGGCATTTAAATCTGTCGTACTCCTTTAAATTGTCTGCCTTTCAAAGTATACCTGTTTTGATCTTTGACATTTGTACCCATATGCTTTACAACAAAGTCCATTGGGCTGTTTTAGTATCTATTTTTTTTTTAATCACCACTTACTATACCTCTTAAACTGACTTGCAGGACCAAAAGTGTACAATCTAAAATTACAATGAGGAAAAGAACTCCACAGGAAAAAGACCACATTCTGGACTGACTTTAATATATATCCTTTTGAGGATAGTCTCCAGAATTATATGCAGTACCCCAAATGAGGTTTCAACAGAGACTTATACTGAGGTGCACTCTTTTTCCTTCTGGCCATTCCTTTCTTTGTGTATCCAAGCATCTTTTGACTTTTGCCATCACCTAGCTACCTATTTGGCTAACTTAAGATCATCGGATGTGAGCTCGCATATAAGAACATAAGAACATAAGCAATGCCTCTGCTGGGTCAGACCTAAGGTCCATCATGCCCAGCAGTCCGCTCACGCGGCGGCCCAACAGGTCCAGGACCTGTGCAGTAATCCTCTATTTATACCCCTCTATCCCCTTTTCCAGCAGGAAATTGTCCAATCCTTTCTTAAACCCCTATACTGTACTCTGCCCTATTACGCCCTCTGGAAGCGCATTCCAGGTGTCCACTACTCGTTGGGTAAAGAAGAACTTCCTAGCATTAGTTTTAAATCTGTCCCCTTTCAACTTTTCCAAGTGTCCTCTTGTTCTTTTATTTTTCGAAAGTTTGAAGAATCTGTCCTTATCCCAGGACAAGCAGGCAGCATATTCTTTACGCATGGGTGACGTCACCGACGGAGCCCTCGGTACGGACCTTTTTAACTAGAAAGTTCTAGTTGGCCGCACCGCGCGTGCGCGAGTGCCTTCTCGCCCGACGGAGAAGTGTGTGGTCCCCAGTTTCTTCGTTTCCGCGGAGCGAAGAAGACGCGTGTGTTTTTTCAACGGCCGTTGAAATCACTTTTTGCCTTCCCGCTCGCGATTTTTTCCATTTTTTCTTCCTTTTTGCCTTCGGGTTTCTTTTTTCTTTGCTTTATTAAAAAAAAAAAAAAAAAAAAAAAACTTATATTTTTTTTCCCTTTTTTCGACTTTGCCCCGGCGGGGCCTGTTGCCATTATACAGGCCTCGGGGTTCGATTTTGCGGAGGCTGTTTTCCCCTTCATGCCCCCGCAAGTCGGTTTTAAGAAGTGCCAGCGGTGTGCACGCCCGATCTCCCTCACTGACCCACACAATTGGTGTTTACAGTGTTTGGGTCCGGAGCATCGGGCGGACTCCTGCACCCGCTGTGCCACTCTTAAAAAGCGGACGCTTAAAAACCGACAAATCCAACAAAATCTTTTGTTCGGCACCGGGTCGACGATGGACTCCTCGGCATCGACAGCGGTACCACAGAAATCGGCACCGTCTACTTCGACGCCGCCCGACCCCACATCGGCGTCTCTGGCGCCAGGTAAGCCGGCTAAGAAGCCTCCCTCTTCCCTAGAGCGTCCACCAGCCACAGTGGCGACACCGATCTTGCCGGCCTCGCGCCGACCCCGAAAGCGCTTCGCCCCGATTTCGGTGAGTGCCTCGTCATCGGCCTCCTCATCGCCGGGGCGTGGAGCGGCACCTAAGGAACCGAAACAAAAGAAAGCGGTTCCGGTGCCACCTTTGGATGACCGTATTGCGGCCATCCTCCAAGTTCAACTCCAGGAACAGTTGCAGCATCAGCTCGAGCACCTGTTACCCACTATCCTGGCACCGCTCCTTTCGGTACCAGACCGGCCCGAGTCCCGTACCGAGCCCCCGGTATCCACCCCATCGGTACCAATCAACACCTCCATGCCGATTCTTTCGGCTGAGCAACTTCATGCCCATCCGGTGGTTCACTCCCATACCACGACGGATCCCCCTTGGGACCGGGCAGGGCACCATACTTCCCGGGACCGGGATCGACGCCGGTCCTCTTCTCCCAGTACCGTTTCGGTGCGCTCTGGGAAATCTTTATCCAAGACTCACCATACCGCACCTTCCACCCCGGTGTCTCGGCATGCACACCCAGAGGTCCGGGACCCAGACTTATGGGAAGAGTCCCTCCCCGGTACCGAGGAGGATCTCTCCTCATCTGATGAGGATCCATCGGCACCCGATGCCACCTCCAAACCTGAGCAATCCTCCTTTTCAAAGTTCCTCAGGGAGATGTCTGCAGCCTTATCCCTTCCTCTGGAATCAGACTCTAAAAAATCTCAAGCCTTCCTGGAGGCTTTAGATTTTGAACAACCTCCTAAGGAGTTCCTCAAGCTCCCCGTACATGACATCCTACGGGAGACCTTTTACAAAAATTGGGAGAACCCCCTTACGGTACCGGGGGCCTCCCGTAAACTGGACAACCTCTATCGTGTAATCCCTATTCCAGGGTTCGACAAGTCTCAATTGCCCCATGAGTCCCTTCTTGTTGAATCCACCTTAAAAAAGACTCAGGGCTCCAGTGTCTATGCCTCTACCCCTCCTGGCAGAGAGGGTAAAACCATGGACAAGTTTGGCAAGAGGCTCTACCAGAATGCCATGCTGGCCAACAGGGCGAACAATTATTCATTCCATTTTTCATTTTACATGAAACATTTGGTTCAACAGCTGTCCGCCCTCCAAAAATATCTCCCGGAGCGCAAGGTTCCACTTTTTCAGCAACACATCTCTGGCCTCCTTCAGTTGCGAAAATTTATGGTCCGCTCTATATACGATTCATTCGAGCTCAGCTCCCGTGCCTCTGCCATGGCCGTAGCCATGCGCCGCCTGGCCTGGCTGAGAGTCTCAGACTTGGACATCAACCACCAGGATCGTCTGGCCAACGCCCCCTGTCTCGGGGATGAACTTTTTGGAGAGTCCCTGGATTCCACCACCCAGAAACTCTCGGCCCATGAAACCAGGTGGGACACCCTGATTAAGCCGAAGAAAAAGGCTCCACCTGCCCGACCTTACAGACCTCAATCCTCCTATCAGCGCAGGTTCTCAGCCAGGCCACTCAATCCGCCTTCTCAACAACCTCGGCGGCCCCGTCAGCAACAACACCATGCCCAGGCTCGTTCTCAGCCCAATCAACCCAACAAGCCTCTTCAACCTGCAAAGCCTTTTTAGCCCTTTTGACTCTTCTCTCCAAGGCATAGCCAGTCTTCCACCTTCGCTACCTCTTCCACAACCAATCGGAGGTCGTCTCCGCATATTCTTCAGCCGTTGGGAGGTCATCACATCGGACCAGTGGGTCCTCAACATCATCCACCAGGGCTACTCTCTCAACTTCCAGACTCTTCCACCGGACAACCCTCCCGTAGAGTCTGCTTCGCACTCATCTCAAACCCCCCTCCTCCTGAGGGAGGTTCAATCCCTCCTCCTTCTCAATGCCATCGAAGAAGTACCTCCAGAACAAAGGGGTCAGGGATTCTACTCCCTGGTACCCAAAAAGACGGGAGACCTCCGTCCCATTCTCGATCTCAGGGACCTCAACAAGTATCTTGTCAAGGAGAAGTTCAGAATGCTCTCCCTTGCCACGCTCTACCCTCTTCTTTCTCAACACGACTGGCTATGTTCCCTGGACCTCAAGGAGGCCTACACTCACATCTCAATCAATCCGAATTATCGCCGCTACCTGCGTTTCCAGGTACTACACCGCCACTATCAGTACAAGGTGCTACCGTTTGGCCTCGCTTCATCACCCAGGGTATTCACCAAGTGCCTTATAGTAGTAGCGGCCTTCCTCAGGTCTCACAACCTCCAGGTGTTCCCCCTACTTGGACGATTGGTTGGTGAGTCTCACATCTATAGTGTGCAAGCTCATGGAAACACTGATTAAACAAAATATTGATACAATCCTAGACGAGGAAAACCTACGTGATCCCCACCAGCACGGATTCACCCAGGGCAGATCCTGCCAATCTAACCTAATCAGCTTTTTCGACTGGGTTACTAGACAATTGGATGCCGGAGAGTCATTGGATGTGGTATATCTAGACTTCAGTAAAGCTTTTGATAGCGTCCCACACAGAAGGTTATTGAACAAGCTGAAGTCGATAGGATTAGGGGACACTCTAACTACATGGATTGAGGATTGGCTGAGTGGTAGACTTCAGAGGGTGGTGGTAAACGGTACCCCGTCCAAAATGTCAGGCGTGATCAGTGGAGTGCCGCAGGGGTCGGTCTTGGGCCCGATTCTATTCAACCTATTCATAAGAGATATGACCCAAGGACTTAGAGGAAGGGTATCACTGTTCGCCGACGACGC
Source organism: Geotrypetes seraphini (assembly GCF_902459505.1). Classification (NCBI taxonomy): domain Eukaryota; kingdom Metazoa; phylum Chordata; class Amphibia; order Gymnophiona; family Dermophiidae; genus Geotrypetes; species Geotrypetes seraphini. The sequence goes on from NC_047085.1 coordinate 372,853,794, forward strand.
CAAACTTTGCAACATAGTAGGTAAAAACACCATGCCTGATAATATGACACAGGATCTACTGCTGCTGGAACGGTGGTCAGCAACATGGCAGCTAGGCTTCAATGCTAAAAAGTGTAAGGTAATGCACCTGGGAAAGAAAAACCCGCACAGAACTTACATACTAAATGGTGAGACCTTGGCCAGGACCACGACGGAACGAGATCTAGGGGTGATCATTAGTGATAACATGAAGGTTGCAAATCAAGTGGAGAAAGCTACCTCCAAGGCAAGGCAAATGATGGGTTGTATTCGTAGAGGTTTTGTCAGCAGGAGACCTGAAGTTATGATGCCGCTGTACAGGACCATGGTGAGGCCTCACTTGGAGTACTGCGTTCAATTCTGGAGACCTCACTACCGGAAGGATGTGCAGAGAATCGAGTCAGTTCAGCGAATGGCCACAAAGATGGTCTGGGGGCTCAAAGATCTCACGTATGAAGAAAGACTGAATAAACTGAGGCTGTACTCACTTGAGGAACGAAGAGAGAGGGGTGATATGATTGAAACGTTTAAGTACATCACGGGCCGTATCGAGTCGGAAGAAGATATCTTCTACCTCATGGGACCCTCGAACACCAGGGGGCATCCGCTAAAAATCAGGGGAGGGAAGTTCCATAGCGACTCCAGAAAATACTTCTTCACTGAAAGAGTGGTGGATCATTGGAACAAACTCCCACTGCAGGTGATTGAGGCCAACAGCGTGTCGGACTTTAAGAGAAGGTGGGATATTCACAGGGGATCCCTAGGGGAGTGAAATCAGAGGGCGGGTATTTGGAGTGGGCAGACTTGGTGGGCTATAGCCCTTTTCTGCCGTCTTTTTCTATGTTTCTATGTTTCTAACTTGTGCTACAGGCTACTCATCACACCATCTCTCTCCTCCACCTCCTGGGGTTCGAGATCAACTACCCCAAGTCGCATCTACTTCCCACCCAGCGGCTTCAATTCATCGGAGCAGTTCTGGACACCACCCTAATGAAGGCTTTTCTTCCCTCCGATCGTCAGTGGACCCTGCTCCATCTCTGTCGTCAGGTCCTCAGGCATCCCTCCATTCCTGCCCGACAGATGATGGTCCTCCTGGGTCACATGGCCTCGACAGTACATGTCCTTCCTCTGGCACGTCTCCACCTCAGAACACCTCAATGGACTCTCGCCAACCAATGGTCACAGACTACGGATCTTCTTTCTCATCCCATCTCTGTGACATCATCTCTTCAGCAATCTCTCCAATGGTGGTTGAACTCCTCAAATCTTTCCAGGGGTCTGCTCTTTCATCTGCCCCCTCACTCCATGATCATCACCACAGATGCCTCCCCCTATGCATGGGGAGCCCACCTAGGAGATCTGCGCACCCAGGGACTTTGGACCCCACAGGAGCGTCAACATCACATCAATTTCCTGGAACTCAGAGCCATGTTCTACGCCCTCAAGGCTTTCCAGCATCTTCTCTGTCCTCAGGTTCTTCTCCTGTGCACAGACAATCAAGTCGCCATGTACTACATAAACAAGCAAGGCGGCACCGGATCTCGCCTCCTTTGTTTGGAGGCTCTACACATCTGGTCCTGGGCCACGGCCCGCAATCTCTTCCTCAAGGCTGTCTATATCCAGGGCGAACAGAACTCCCTGGCCGACAATCTCAGCCGCATCCTTCAACCTCACGAGTGGACGCTGGACCCTCCAACACTCCACTCCGTCTTTGCTCGCTGGGGCACTCCGCAGGTGGACCTCTTTGCAGCACCTCACAATCATCAGCTGCCCCACTTCTGTTCCAGACTCTTCTCTCCTCATCGTCTGGCCCCAGATGCATTCCTGCTCGATTGGAGAGATTGGTTCCTGTATGCCTTCCCTCCACTTCCTCTGATGTTGCGGACCTTGTCCAAACTCCGCAAGGACGGAGCCACCATGATTCTCATCGCTCCTCGGTGGCCTCGCCAACACTGGTTCTCCCTCCTGCTCCAGCTCAGCTCCAGGGAGCCCATTCCTCTTCCTGTATTTCCTACGCTACTTACACAGCAGCATCAATCTCTACTACATCCCAATCTGTCTTCGCTCCACCTGACAGCTTGGTTTCTCTCGGGCTGACCTCTCCTGAGAATCTATCGCAGCCTGTCCGTCTCATTTTGGACGCCTCCAGGAAACCGGCCACCCTCCAATGTTACCATCAGAAGTGGACCAGGTTCTCCTCGTGGTGTCTACGGCATCATCACGATCCCACCTCTTTAGCGGTGGAAACTGTACTGGAATATTTGCTCTCGCTGTCCAATGCTTGCCTCAAATCTACCTCCATCAGAGTTCACCTCAGTGCCATCACTGCGTTTCACGAGCCTATCCTCGGAAAACCTCTCACAGCTCATCCATTGGTTTCCCGGTTCATGAGAGGTCTTTTCAACGTCAAACCGCCTCTGAAGCCTCCTCCTGTCGTCTGGGACCTGAATGTGGTTTTATCAGCTCTCATGAAACCTCCGTTTGAGCCTCTTGCCACAACTTCGCTCAAATTTCTTACCTGGAAGGTGCTTTTCCTAATTGCCATCACCTCTGCCAGGAGGGTTAGTGAACTGCATGCACTGGTCGCCGACCCACCATTCACGGTTTTTCACCATGACAAGGTGGTCCTGCGTACCCATCCTAAATTCCTTCCAAAAGTGGTCTCCGCTTTTCACCTCAACCAGTCCATTGTGTTGCCCGTCTTTTTCCCTAAACCACATTCCAAACGGACGCTTTCCAATTGGCTTGCTGCCTGTATTGCGTTCTGTTATGCTCGGGCCGGTCTCTCACTGGAAGGTGCTGTCACGGCCCACAGAGTCCGAGCTATGGCTGCTTCTGTGGCTTTCCTCCGCTCCACGCCCATCGAGGAAATCTGCAAGGTGGCCACTTGGTCCTCAGTTCACACGTTCACTACTCACTACTGTCTGGATGCCTTTTCCAGACGGGATGGACACTTCGGCCAATCTGTGTTACAAAATTTATTTTCCTAATGGCCAACCATCCCTCCTCCCTCTTTGTTAGCTTGGAGGTCACCCATGCGTAAAGAATATGCTGCCTGCTTGTCCTGGGATAAAGCACAGTTACTTACCGTAACAGGTGTTATCCAGGGACAGCAGGCAGATATTCTTACGTCCCACCCACCTCCCCGGGTTGGCTTCTTAGCTGGCTTATCATAACTGGGGACCACGCACTCCTCCGTCGGGCGGGAAGGCACTCGCGCACGCGCGGTGCGGCCAACTAGAACTTTCTAGTTAAAAAGGTCCGTACCGAGGGCTCCGTCGGTGACGTCACCCATGCGTAAAGAATATCTGCCTGCTGTCCCTGGATAACACCTGTTACGGTAAGTAACTGTGCTTTCTCTCTCTATGCCCTTCATGATCTTATAAGTCTCTATCATATCCCCTCTAAGTCTCCTCTTCTCCAGGGAAAAGAGACCCAGTTTCTCCAATCTCTCAGCATATGAGAGGTTTTCCATCCCTTTTATCAAGCGTGTCGCTCTCCTCTGAACCCTCTCGAGTAACGCCATATCCTTCCTAAGGTACGGAGACCAATATTGGACGCAGTATTCCAGATGCGGGCGCACCATCGCCTGATACAATGGCAGGATAACTTCTTTTGTCCTTGTTGTAATACCCTTCTTGATTATGCCTAGCATTCTATTTGCTTTCTTAGCGGCTGCTGCGCACTGTGCCGTCGGCTTCATTGTCATGTCCACCATTACCCCCAAGTCCTTTTCTTGGTTACTCTCATTCAATAATATCCCTCCCATCGTATAGTTGTACCTCGGGTTTCTGTTTCCAACATGCAATACTTTACATTTCTCAACGTTGAACTTCATCTGCCATCTCGCCGCCCATTCCCCCAATTTGTTCAAGTCCCTTTGCAATTCTTCGCATTCCTCTTTAGTCCCAGCTCCACTAAATAGTTTTGTATCATCCGCAAATTTTATTATCTCACACTTCGTGCCTGTTTCTAGATCATTTATGAATATATTAAATAGCAGCGGCCCGAGCACTGAGCCCTGCGGAACACCACTCGTGACCCTCATCCAGTCCGAGTATTGGCCCTTCACCCCTACCCTCTGTTTCCTACCCACCAACCAGTTTCTGATCCATCTATGTACGTCTCCGTCCACTCCATGGTTCTTCAGTTTCCGGAGTAGACGTTCGTGAGGCATCTTGTCAAAGGTTTTTTGGAAATCAAGGTATATGATGTCTATGGGGTCTCCTCTGTCCATCCGTTTGTTAATTCCTTCGAAGAAGTGCAATAAGTTCGTTAGGCACGATCTTCCCCTGCAGAAACCATGTTGGGTTGTTATCAAAAGTTCGTTTCTTTCCAAATGTTAATCGATGTGTTCTTTAATCAGTGCTTCTGCCATTTTCCCCGGAACTGAGGTCAAACTCACTGGTCTGTAGTTTCCCGGGTCACCTCTTGATCCCTTTTTAAAGATGGGCGTGACATTGGCTATCTTCCAATCCTCCGGGATCATGCCTGTTTTCAAGGATAGGTTGCAAATTTGCTGCAGTAGTTCCGCTATCTCCTCCTTTAATTCCTTCAGAACCCTGGGATGGATTCCGTCCGGACCCGGGGATTTGTCAGTTTTAAGTTTTTCTATCTGCCTGTGTACATCATCAAGGCTCACTTCCATGGATGTTAATTTTTCTGCTTGATTTCCATTGAAGATTTGTTCAGGTTTCGGTATGTTGGTTGTGTCTTCGTTTGTAAATACAGACGAGAAGAACATATTGAGTCTTTCTGCGACTTCTTTCTCCTCCTTCACCGCTCCCTTCCTGTCTCCTTTGTCCAGCGGTCCCACCTCCTCCCTAGCTGGCTGTTTCCCTTTAACATATCTGAAGAACGGTTTGAAATTTCGTGCCTCCCTGGCTAGCCTCTCTTCATACTCTCTTTTGGCTTTTCGAACCACACGGTGACATTCTTTTTGATACTTCCTGTGCTCCTTCTGGTTCCCTTCAGTTTTGTCCTTTTTCCATTTCCTGAATGAATTTTTCTTATTGCCTATCGCTTCCTTCACTATTTTAGTCATCCATACTGGGTCTTTTGTTCTACCCTTTTTGCACCCCTTTCTGAATCTGGGGATGTGCAGATTTTGTGCCTCGCTCACCGTGTCTTTGAAAAAAGACGAGGCATGTTCTACTGTTTGCCATTTTTTGGAAGTGTTCCTAAGTTTCTTCCTTACCATTTCCCTCATTGCTTCATAGTTTCCTTTCCTGAAGTTGAAAGATGTCGCTATGGTTTTCTTTCCATTCGGTGTGCCTACTTCAACCTTGAACTTGATCATATTATGATCGCTGTTTCCCAACGGTCCCACTACTTCCACTTCTTTTGCAGGTCCCCTTAGTCCATTTAGGATTAAATCCAGAGTGGCATTTCCTCTCGTCGGTTCTCTAACAAGCTGCTCCATGAAGCAATCTTGTATAGCCTCCAGGAATTCTGTCTCCCTAGCGCATCTTGAGCTTCCAAGACTCCAGTCTATCCCAGGGTAGTTGAAGTCTCCCATAACAACTGTGTAACCGCTTTTGCATTCTCGCTTCATCTCGTCATCCATTTCTTTATCGCTATCTCCGGTTTGCCCGGGTGGACGATAGTATAGGCCCATCTTTATTTCATTCCCTTTCCTACCCGGTATTTTAACCCATAGCGACTCCAGTTTGTTGATCTTCTCCGCTGTGTCCATTCTTGTCGATTGTATGCTTTCTTTTACGTATAGGGCTATTCCTCCTCCTTTCTGACCTGACCTGTCCCGGCGATAGAGCTTGTACCCCGGCAGTGCTGTATCCCATTTGTTTTCCTCATTCCACCACGTTTCAGAGATTCCAATGATGTCTATGTCCTCTGCATTGGCCATGGCTTCTAGTTCCCCCATTTTGTTTCTTAAACTCCTTGCATTAGTATATATGCAGTTTAGATCCTGGCATTTTGTCGTCTTCATTTCTTTTCCCTGTGCTTCGGTCTTTGGTGTCTTCTCTTTTGCTACAATCTTTCTAACCTCCTCTTCTGGGTTAGTTGACTCCTGTAATTTGTCTCTTGTTTCTTCCCTGCCTTTTTTCCCCTCAGTATCTTCACGGGATACCTTCTTCATAATCATCGACGCTAGGTCGACTGTCGGCTTTCCCCTTTCTCTTAGTTTAAAGCCTGTTCTATTCCTCTCTTGACGTTGTTTGCTAGAAGTCTTGTTCCCGCCGTGCTCAGGTGCAGTCCATCTCTCCTGTAGAGCTTGCTCTTGCCCCAGAACGTTGTCCAGTTTCTCACGAAGAGGAATCCTTCTTCCTCACACCATCTCCTCATCCACGCATTTATTGATTGTAGTTCTTCCTGCCTTTTCACATCTGCCCTCGGTACCGGTAGGATCTCTGAGAATACTATCTTCTGGGCCCTCATCTTCAGCTTCCTTCCCAGAATCTTGAACTGTTCTATCAGTGTGCCTCTTCTGTAGTCTCTCCTGCTGACATCATTCGTCCCGATGTGGATCATTACTGCGGTCTCTTCCGTCTCCACTCCATCCAGGATCATCCCAATTTTGTCCACGATGTCCTTGGTTCTCGCTCCTGGGAGGCAGGTCACCAGTCGATCCTCTCTCTCCTGCTATGTGGCTGTCCACATGCCTCAGTATCGAGTCTCCCACCAGGATCGTTGACTTTCCCTTCTTCAATTTTCGTTTCGGTCTCAGGTCAATGTCCTCAGCGTGCTTCACTCTCTCTTCTTCTGGGCATCGACTAGCCAATTCTTCCCCCTCGTGCGGTATTCTTCTGTGGGTGTCTTCTATGAGGTCACCTGCTTCTTGCTCCCCCTTCCAAGTTGGTGTTGGTGTAACTTCATCTCTCCTCTGCAGTTCGTTCTCTTCCACCCTCCTCCTGTATGCTTCCTCAATGAATTCCTCGAGTTCCCTGACTTCCTTCTCGATGTGTCTCTCACTCTTGAAGTCTTCAAAAGCCCTGGTAGGGTCCTCTGTGGTGTACATTCCTTCTAGCTCCTGTATCTTGTCCTCAAGTCGCTTGACTTCTTTCCTCAAGCTTTTCAGCTCCTGACACCGACTGCATACGTATGACTGTCTCCCTGAGGGGAGGTAGTCATACATATGACAGTCCGTGCAGAACACTGGAAAGCTCATCTTCTGGTTACCTTCTGCTTCCATCGGGGTTACTACTTTAAGAAAACAGTTAAGTTTACGTGTTCCTTCTGTGCCTGCTGCCTTTGCACAACCTTGCCTAGCTTTTGCTTGTGTGTGGTTGTTCCTTCTATATCTGCTTCTTGCCTTGATGCCTTCTTGTGTGTGCTGTCTTTTCTCTTCCTTACCTTACTGCTGCTTGAATGTGTTCGTCCCTTCTGCTCCTGCTTATTCTTACCTTCTGTGCTTGCCGCTTCTTTACCTTTCAGTCCTTCCCTGTGCTCTTGGGTGTAGTGACTTGGCCCTTCTTGAGGCCCTTCGCAAAGGCGCTGTCGCTAAGGTGAGCGCCTTTGCCGCTCGCCTTCGCCGCGCGCCTAACGGCTGCGCGCCGTTGGCTCCGACCCCTTTTATGGGGGAGTTCGGTTGCTGACTCTCTGACGCGGTGGGGGTGGGCGGAGCTAACTCTCGCCCTGCCCCTAGCCTCCTGCTCTTCTCTGTCTCCCTCCTCTGCTTTAAAACAGCTTTAAAACTGCTTTTTTCCCTTTCTCCTGCTGACTCTCTTGCTTTCCTCTTTGCTTCTGCTGCTCCTCTTGCCTGATGCTATTGCATAGATCCTGCTTTCTTTCATACACAGAATTTCATACCGTATTCTGGTTTTTATCTGGTTGCACTGCTGGCTTGCGATCTAATCAACACATGCGTTTGCTTTATATCATTTTTATTGCAGTTTATCCTAAACCTTATCAACCATGGACCCCTGAAGGTGTGTTCTCCAAAACACGGATCGTGTTGGGTCCCTTGTTTTGTAATAAGGTGATATTAGTAACTGCATTAATATTTGGCATAATAAACATAGCCTGCATCTTGTACATTTTAGTCTGCAGTTTTTCTTTTGTTTTTTGCTTATACCTTATTCTGTACCATCCCCCCCCTACACACACACACTCTTTTACAAAGTTGTGTGGCTACCACAAAGCAAACACTCCGACACCCATTAAATCCCTATGGGCGTCTTGAGTGATTACTGCGGCTTTTATAAAAGGAGCTCTTTATTTCCATCACAAATACAGACAAACAAAACAAAAATATTTGATTTAGCATAAATAAGTTCTTGTAAACACAGGATATGTTAAGAGTTTCACCCACCTATCCTTCATCCTCATTCCTTATCCTAACCTTTAAATTCATATTCTCATTATACTCCACTACAGGTTTTTCCTGCTCTGAAAGTGAGTGCTCTTTTCTTTGGTGTCAGGTCAAAAGCGCACCGGGACAAAGGCGCGCGCAGACTGTTTTTAGGGGCTCCGGGGGTGGGTGGGGGGGGAAACCCCCCCCCACTTTACTTAATACAGATCGCGCCGTGTTGTGGGGGGTTTGGGGGGTTGTAACCCCCCCACATTTTACTGAAAACTTCACTTTTTCCCTGTTTTTCGGGAAAAAGTTAAGTTTCCAGTAAAATGTGGGGGGTTACAACCCCCCACAACGCCGCCGCGATCTGTATTAAGGCCTCAAAATACCATGCCTTAATAATTTCTTGTCCCTTTCCCCCATGGTACTTTTAAATATTCAACAGGAAATTGCATGCCCAATGCAGGAGAACCTCTCAAACAGGGACCAGATCTGTTGAAACAGTCTTAATACCCTTGAAGTAGCATTCTTAACTAGTGACTTGGATTGGCCACCGTGAGAACGGGCTACTGGGCTTGATGGACCATTGGTCTGACCCAGTAAGGCTATTCTTATGTTCTAACTTCAATCTTTTCAAATTTTAACAGTTGATATACTTCATGTTTTCATTGCATCCATCATGTTGGAGGCTTCTGGCATGCTACAGTGTATCAATAAGAAAACAAAAAGAAGTGGGACACATGAGAGTCCAGGATTCACATAATTTTAATCCACCATGAGTGTCACTAATACAAAGGGTGTATCGTATCTGGCTCTCAACATGGCTGTGTTTCGGCTAGTTTGCCTTTTGTTAGGAGAAAGAGTGATACCCTACCAACATATAAAGTATACAAAAGTATAAAAATCAATAAAAAATTACCAATATAGTAACATTATTAACATGACTCATAAATAAAACAATCATGATAAGGATAATATAAAACACACAAAGCATGAAAATCAATAAAAAGACAATAGAAAATGGTAAAAAATAACATTGTAAACAGCAATCATAAATAAAATAAAATAATGCATAATTATAAAGATAATCATAAAGAACTATAAAAATAGTCATAAATTTTAAAAATATTAAAATTAAAAAACTAATTTTAATTTTTTTTTAATTTTTTTTTTTTTTAAAATCTATGATTATTTTTTTAGATAACTGGCCCAGTTTTGAAACCACTAGAATCTGATGTATATGATAAGCTGCTCTGACATGCACAACTTACGAGTTACAGAGCTAGAACCCTCAGTGATCAGTAAATTTTAATGATGCCATCTTTGGCATGGGAAAGCATTTAAAGAGCATCAACTGGTTCTTTAAGTTTTCCTTCATTTCCAAGTTTATAGTTTATTTATTTATAGCCCACCTTTAACAGGGTGGATCACAGAAATACACACATATTAGACATTACAAGAGGCCAGTAACCCTGGGCAAGTCACTTCATCTTCCACTGCCCCAGGTAAATTAGATAAGACTGTGAGCCCACTGGGACAGCTAGGGAAAATACTTGAAGTACCTGAATGTAAACCACTTTGAGTGTGTGTGTATAACTACAAAAAAGCGGTATACAAGTCCCAATCCCTTCTTAAGGTCATCTTGCTTTTCCTATGTGAATTGTTGATTACACGAGTTTTATTATTTTTGTTGTTGGGTGAGGGGAGCTGTAGTAAGCAAGCCTTTGGCTCACTCACCTTATATTCCAGATCACAGCCAAACAATATTTATCCAAGGACAAAGAGGCAGCTATTCTCGCATATGTGTGATGTCATCGACGGAGCCCGGATGAAGAAGCCTCGCAAGCAGACTTGCTTGTAGAAACTAGAAGTTTTGAATCGACCGCACCGCGCATGCGCGAGTGCCTTCCCGCCCAGCGTAGGGCACGTCTCCTCAGTTTTCCATGGAGCTGAGAAGTCCGCCTTTGACTCTCTGCGTTTAACTTTGTTACTTCGTGCCTTCTCTCACCGCGGTTTGTGTTATTTTTCTTTACGAATTGCAGTATTTACTTTATTCTTTTTATTTCTAGTTAAAAAAAATATATATATTATTTCTTCCATCTGGCTGCAGCCCAGGGGCTTTGACCTTGCAGCGGCTGTGTTTCCTTCTATGTCCCGGCCAGCGACAGGCTTCAAGAAGTGTAGCCAGTGTCAATGTGCGATTTTTCTCATGGATCCACACACCAGGTAAAACCAAAAAAACTGTGGAGTGACGATGTTCCCAAATGGACTTTATTTGAAAGTATCAAAGTTCCAAAGGTACACTAAAATCATCCACATAAAATAATTCCATCCACATAAAAGTAAATCATCCACATAAGAGCCTTAAAGGACCTAGTCCGCTAGGGATACAGGACCCAACACGGTCCGCATTTCGACAAAAAGTCTTCTTCAGGGGTCCCTGGGGGTCCTATAAAGGTGTGTACGTGGGAAACAATTGTGTGGTGAACTGGGCCACAACATCATCCAAAGTCGTACGAATGCTGTGCTACTCTTCAACCTTGAGCCCTTAAACGTCGTCTACTTTCAGTGGAGAAGCTCTTTCAGATGGATTCGACCACTCCTGCGACTCCGAAGCCGACCTTGGTCTCGCCTTTGACCGAGGGTCCTCCTGCCTCCACTGCTTCGACCTTGAACCTCATCAGACCTTCTTCGTTTGCAGCGGCTCTTTCCTCGATAACGTCTGCTGTATCTCCTGTTTCCTCAGGTCAGGTAGCTCAGCAGACGGTTCCACCGGTGGTGCTTAAGATGCCTAAGACTTCTAAGTCGAAGCACATTTCCACTGCCTTGGTGGAACCTCCAGCCAAGGCAAGTGGTCCGGTTTCAGACGCTGATCCATCCTTGCCGGCTTCTTTCCAGACCATGTTAGAGAAGCAATTTGTTCAGTTCCTCACCAAAATGGGACCGAAGCTAGCTACTCTAATTCCGCAGACTCACGCGAGGTCGCGCCTCTTCCTATGCCTCTGTCTGAGTCTTCACACTCTATGCAGGGAGCAGAGTCTCTGCGAGTGTCTGGTCTGGCCTCTATGCACGTGAAGCAAGGAGCAGATTCTTTGCAAGTGCCTCGGCAGGAATCCTCACACTCTATACAAGGAGTAGAGTCTTTGGGAGTGCATCAAGGTTCCTCCATCAAGCCTCTGGAACTTCGATTCACAGCCTCCAGTCCTATCCATTCTTTGGTGGCATCGGCTGCTTCCCTATCCGGGGTGAAGTCTCCTCGATCTTCGAGATCTACTTCCAAGCACCGTTCTCACTGATGATCGAGACCTTCATCGAGGCATCCTTCCAGGCATAGTTCTTCTAAGGAGCGTTCTTCAACTAAGTCTCGATCTACCCCTACTCCTCGTTCGAGGTCTCCACTCCCACACCTCAAAGATTCAGCGGTTTCGCTTGCCTCGTCCAAGTCTCCCTATTCTTTTGATGCCTTTTTTCCAGCCAAAGCTTCATCTTTGACCCAGGCTGCCTCGACGTCCTCGAGTCCTTCTCGAGGCAAGGCATTACCGGATCAGCTATTTTTCTTTGTCAGATGGCTGTGGGCTTGGACCTTCAATTGGATGCTGGTTCCAAATACTCTAAGGAGTATCTCGAAGTCATGCATCTTCCTCAACCTACAGCAGAGTCACTTAAGCTTCCTCTTCACAAGCTTTTGTCTCAAACTTTTACCAGATGCCTGGAGACTCCTTATTCAATTCCAGCTGTTCCAGGCAAATTAGACTCTGGATATAAAACTCTCCATTGTAAAGGATTTGAGAATTCAGTTATCTCACCAATCCCTCCTTGTGCAGTCTTCCTTGAAAAGATGCCATCCTTCCAAGGTTTATGCTACAGTTCCTCCTGGAAGAGAAGGGAAAACTATGGACAAATTTGGACGTCGAATCTATCAAAATGCCACGATGTCCTCTAAAGTCCTCAATTATAATTTCCATTTTGTCACTTATTTTGAATTCCTTATTGCTCTTTTGCCTAAATTTCTTACTTATTTAGACACTCAAAAGCACTTTGAATTTCAGGAAGTCATTGCTTCTCTATCACAACTCAGATTATATCTCCTTCAGTCGTCTTATGATGCCTTTGAGTTGTCTGCCCGGGCGGCTGCTTGTTCTGAAGCAATGTGTTGCCTTGCCTGGCTTCGTACCATTGACATGGATCCTAATCTTCAGGACTGCTTGGCTAATATTCCTTGTGCAGGCAATAACCTCTACGATGAATCTATCAAGGCAGCCACCAAGAAAATGTCTGAACATGAAACATCCTTTGCTTCTATTGTCAGACATAAGCCAAAGCCAGCTCCTGCCAAGCCTACACATCCTCTTCCCATTACCAGAGGCGTTTTGCTCCGAGGACGGCTCCATACACTCGCCCTCCTCCTAAGAAACAGCAACCTCAGAAGCAACAAAAATCTCAACATTCTGCTGCACCTAAGGCTACCCAGCCTTTTTGACTGTTTAAAACAAATCATAACCTCCACTGTTCTATCTCTGACTTCTCTTCCCCCTATAGGATGTCGTCTCCATCATTTTTACCACCGATGGACGACAATTACATCCGACCTCTGGGTGCTGTCCATCATCGGGGAAGGATACTTTCTTCATTTCACTCAGGTTCCACCAGAGCTTCCTCCAAGAGAGTATCTCTCCAGTCCATCCCAGACCGCCCTTCTTCAGGAAGCTGAAGCTCAAGCTCTGCTTCATCTCCGTGCCATCGAACCAGTTCCTTTGGAACAGCAGAACAGGGGGTTTTACTCCCGTTACTTCCTTGTTCCGAAGAACATGGGCAATCTGCGGCCCATTCTGGATCTCAGGGCTCTCAACAAATTTTTAGTCAAAGAAAAATTTCAAATGTTGTCCCTGACAACCCTTTATCCCCTTCTGGATCAGAACGACTGGTTATGCTCTCTGGATCTCAAGGAGGCCTACAATCATATTCCCATTCATAAAGCCTCCTGTCAATACCTCAGATTTCGGGTGGGGAATCTGCATTATCAATACAGAGTGCTGCCCTTTGGCCTTGCTTCCTCCCCCAGAGTGTTCACCAAGTGCCTAGTAGTGGTAGCAGCAGCTCTAAGGAACCATGGTCTTCAGGTATTTCTCTACCTATACAACAGGCTCATGAAAGATTCGACATCTCAGGGGATTATTGTAGCGACCCAACAGACTACGTGGTTCCTCCAAAGTTTGGGATTCTAAATCAACTTTCCCAAATCCCAACTTTAATCTCTCAGAATCTACAATTCATCGGAGCTGTTCTGGATACTATTCAACTCAGAACTTTCCTTCCACAACAACGTCTGGATGCTCTTCTTCAACTCTGTCATACAGTGTCTTCCCACTCTTCCATCTCAGCGAGACACATTATGGTACTTCTGGGTCACATGGCGTCCACAGTACACGTGACTCCTTTTTGCCAGACTTCACCTCAGAATTCCTCAGTGGATGCATGTTTGCGACCCACTTTCTCGACACATTGCAGTTACTCCTTCCTTGAGACAGTCTCTCCGCTGGTGGATGCTCTCTTCCAATCTCTCCTGAGGCTTGCTGTTTCAGATGCCCCCTCATCAGAAGGTTCTCACAACAGATTGCTCAACCTATGCTTGGGGCACTCATCTCAATGGTCTCCGTACACAAGACCACTAGACCAGTACAGATCGTCAGTGTCGCATCAATCTGTTGGAACTCAGAGCGATTTTCAAGGCTCTCAAAACTTTTCAACATCTTCAAGACCAAGTAGTCCTCATTCGGACGGACAGCCAAGTTACCATGTACTGTGTCAACAAACAGGGAGGGACGAGATCTTCCTCCCTTTGTCAAGAAGCTCTGAAGGTTTGGGACTGGGCAATCCACCTTCCTCAAAGCTGTCTACATCCAAGGGGAGAACAATTGCTTGGCAGACAACTTGAGTCGTCTTCTGCAACCTCACGAATGGACACTCCATTCCTCACCTCTTCAACACATTTTTTCACAGTGGGGAACACCCAGATAGATCTCTTGGCAGCTCCCCACAACCACAAACTGCCTCAGTTCTACTCCAGGATCTATTCTCCTCATCGCCTCGAGGCAGATGCTTTTCTTCTGGAATGGATGAATCTCTTCCTGTATGCGGTCCTTCCATTTCCTCTCATTCTCAAGATTCTTGTCAAGTTGAAGAACGATCGTGCCATCATGATTCTGATTGCTCTTCGGTGGCCGAGACAACCTTGGTACTCCCTTCTATTTCAACTCAGTAGCAGGGAGCCATACCTTCTACCAGTTTTTCCATCTCTGCTTATACAGAATCGGGGATCTCTGCTTCATCCCAACCTGCAGTCTCTACACCTGACAGCTTGGTACCTCTCAACGTAACTCCTCTTCAGTTTTCTCAATCTGTAAGGGACATTTTAGATGCTTTTAGGAAGCCTACCACTAGACAATGCTATCGCCAAAAATGGACTAGATTTTCTACGTGATGTTTTTCTCATGATAAGGAGCTTCAATATTCCTCCTTATCTTCTGTTTTGGATTACCTTTTGCACTTATCCACTTCTGGCCTCAAGTCTACATCGATCCGAGTCCATTTCAGTGCAATTGCGGCTATCCATCAGCCTATTTAAGGGAAACCCCTCTCTACTCATCCAGTGGTTTTCAGATTCATGAAAGGACTTTTCATTGTCAAACCTCCTCTCAAACCGCCTCATAGAAACATAGAAAGATGACGGCAGATAAGGGCTATAGCCTATCAAGTCTGCCCACTCTATTGACCCACACCTTTAACCCACCCACCTCCCCTGGTTGGCTTCTCTGCTAGCTATCTGAACTGAGGAGATGCGCCCTGCGCTGGGTTCGAAGGCACTCACACATGTGCGTGCGGTCGACTCAACTTCTAGTTTCTACAACCAGGTTTGCTTGCAAGGCTTCTGCACTGGGGCTCCATCAATGATGTCACCCATATGTGAGAATAGCTGCCTGCTGTCCCTGGATAACACCTGTTACGGTAAGTAACTGTGCTTTTCTGGCATGCTGGACGCTAGCCATACCACTTTGTTCACAGTGATTCAGAGCCTGGAATCGGGGAGTTTAGAGATTTTAGTCAAAAGGCTAAATTCTTAATTGCATTTATAATTATAATTATAATTTTATTTGCATTTATAATTATTGACAATGAGAGTCCTCCATTATCAGAAGCTTTCTCATTCTCCAGGCTTAATTTTTTTTCAACCTGTATGGGTTTAGCTGTATGATCTGCCCGCAATGCAGATATAGAACACTTTACCGAGTTCAGAAATTCTTTCCAGCAAGAACTCTGCAAAATAGCAGATTAAAACTTGAGGAAATAGTGATTAGCAAGCAGCAGGAGTTGTGCAAGCGTACTGCCCATTTCTAAAATTGTTCTTTCATGTTGAAAATATGAAATATGTTTAGTTAAGTGAAATACCTACTTAAATGCATTTTGAATTGTATTTTTTAGAGTGGAGAATGAGAAATGTACAAAGGTGTGAAGACTTCTGAAAGGCACTGTACATGGTGCTTTGTCCCTGTTTTGCTGCCTACAGGTAAACCAGGTGCAAAGTGTTGAGGCACTTTCTGCTTATATTCCTTGTAGGCAGTTTTCAAAGGTAAAAATATATGTAAAACATGTTATGCAAAGTCAGATCAAGACCCATTGAGCCCAGCATCCCATCTCTAGCAGTAGCCAAATAACTAGTTTTCTAAAAAAAAAAAAAAAGAAATAGAGCTATATGTTCTGCAGGTACAAAAGTAGCTGCAAGTTTTTAGCAGCGTGAGCTACTCCACACCTCTTAGGAAATGGCTATATATTTTTTATTCTTCTGGTTTCTTTTTCAGATAAAGATTCAGGAGATCATCTTTCTAAAATGGTAGATGATGCCTGCATGTTGCTGGCGGATTACAACGGCAGGTTGGCAGCAGAAATAGATGATAGAAAGCAACTAACGCGAATGCTGTCAGAGTTTCTGCGGTGTCAAAATGAGGTTCTGACAGAGAAAGAGCATAAACTGGAAGTGCGTAGCCTTTGTTTTTTGCTACCTAAAAGTTCATGGCTTTTTGAAAATGCATAACATGTTTTTCCAGTGCAGTAGGGATGGTATGCTGAACCATAGAGTTATCTATCTGTGGTTGCAAGCATACTGTAGACTGTATCAGTCACTACTTTTCAACTCCTCCTTCCCAGTCTCTGCTGCCCCCTTCAGTTCTTCCTTTTGCAGGCGAACATGAAGGTGTGTCTCTATCTACTCTGTTTATTTATTTGTTTTCTGGAGTCTTTTACGGTTTTCCAACTTGTTCGCAGGTTTTTTTGTGTGGCTTAAAAGTACTGCTTTGCCTACTTAGAGAAGAGCAGACGTTAGTCTGAATCTGGAAGGTGTATCCTTCAGGGACCTCTACAGCCAACCTTCTGAAGATTTGTGGAGCTCAGGGTTCCAGGCTCTCAGCTTCTTGCTCGCTTCTTTGACTTGGTCAGGAGCTTGAGTGCAGTCTGTTAGGCATCAATAGTGGCTCCAACTTCGCCTCCCCTCTTCTTTTCTTCATCATGGCCCAGGGGATAAGAGGATCAGTCTGCCTAAGGTCTGATGGAAGCTCGAAGATCTTGATGTGGCAGCTGACCAGCACCTTGAGGCAGAGAACCCTTCCAGATCCAGCTACACTTTAAAGGAGCTGAAACAGGCTGCAGCAACATTTCTCCAGCACATGGTCTGTAAATACAGGCTGTGACAACCTACGGAGAAAATCACCAGGGAGGGAGGGGGGCAGGGAGCGAGATCTTGGAAACTGTGTTTTGATGGTTCCAGTTAGGGTTTTGGTCCCCCTCTTCTATAATCCTATTTTTTTAATTTTTTGGTCAGCCTTGAAGTGTTTTGAAGCTTTTTTGGTGCCAAAATGCTGTCACAGCAACCATCTTGGATTTCCTGTTTGTTTGGGTTTTTTTTCTAATTTCTCCAAAACACCTCGTTTTTCCTCAGAAATGATAAAAATGGAATCCTGGGACCCTAATACCCCTATATCATGCCTTATTTGTGCTGGATGGGCTACTAAAGAGTGCTCTTGTGCCATGCGACATGGGATGGAGGGGCAGGAACTTCGGGCTTAGCTCCTCCACAGTCTTAGCTCCTCCACAGTCATCCAGTGCTGGAGAATGCAAACAGTCCATTCAGGGAGAAAGAAGACAGAAGACCTGCACACCGTAAAGGGTAGATGTTTTTCAACCCAAGAAAATGTGATTACTCCATACTAAGGGGGAAGGAAAGTTATCTACTTAGGCCTTTACCCTGAAGTTCATTAATCTCCTCTGGCAGGCTTATGCACAAGGCTGAACTTTACCTATGAGGTCCCCTGATGAGCAGTCCAGCACACAGGCCCTGTTGGATACTCAGAGCATTTCTTCATTGAAAGAAGAGGCTGTTCTGGGCTCTGATGGTCCATCGGACAGGGACTCTGGTGATGAGGGGTCAGATTTACTGTATTTTCACTCATATACCGCGCACCCATCTAAAACGCACACACGGGTATAGCGCACGGGAAACTGTAATTTATGTAAAAAAAATTTTATATACCGCGCACGCCGCCCCGACTCTCCTCTGGCCACCCTGACTCTCCTTTCGCCAGCCCCGACTCTCCTCTCCCCCTTGAAGTCCTGTCCCCACCCTGAAAGCCTGATGCCCCCCCCTGATGTCTGATTCACCCCCCTCCCCCCGCAGGACCGCTCGCACGCACTCCCATCCGCACCCCCCGAAGGACCGCTCGCACCCCCACAGCCTCCCGACCCCCCCCATCATGTAGAAGCTCCTACAGTTGTCCTGCTGCTTCCTCTTGGCGGTCCTGGCCCTTCTGTGAGCCCTGCGTCTGCGCTGCTTCCTCTTCCGGTGGTCCCACCCTTTCTGGGCGGGACCGCCGGAAGAGGAAGTAGCGCAGACGCAGGGCTCACAGAAGGGATTATGGAGTGATAGATTCATTCTGTAGTTTTAAAGTGATTTTTATAGGGGCCTGTACTACTTCATAAGATGCCTGGTGCTAGAGAGGGTTTATGTTGCTGAAAATGAACAAAGGACTCTTTTGTTTGCTTCTTGCATGATGGGTTCTACATCCTTCTAGAACCAGTTCCTTCAGAAGACTCAGGCTCCTTTAGATACTCCATATACTTTTTTGTGCCCAAGAAAGGTTCAGAGGAGTGGAGACCCATCCTGGATCTCAAACACGGCCCTGAGAGTTCCTTTGTTCTGGATGGAGACTGGGCCATCATCACAGTAGACTTTTGAGAATTTCTGAACTCCCTAGATCTGGCGTAAGCTTACCTTCATGTCCCAATTTTATCCTAGGATAAGAAGGCAGTATATTCTCATATGTGGGTGACGACATCCATGGAGCCCCAGTACGGACAGATCAAAAGTGTAGTATCAATTTAAATTTCTTAAACTTTGCGACCGCTCGTACCGTGCATGCGCAAGTGCCTTCCCGCCCGACGCATGCTCATGCACCTCATTTCTTTGTTTTCCGTGGAGCGAAGTACTTTTCTCACTGAACTCCGTTCTGTCTGCATTGTCTTCCCACTTCAACTGTTATTATTAATTCCTTTTCAGTGTCATTTCTTTTAAGTTGGTCAAAAAAAAGTATATTTTATTTTTTCTTTTCATTCTCTCTTGGGCTTCAGCCTGGAGGATTTTTCTTTGGCGGGTTTTTGTCATTTTTCTAAATTGAGTTTAATCTCGCTGAAAATATTTTCCCATCCATGTCGAAACCTTAACAAGTTTTAAGAAGTGCTGTAGGTATCAACGGCCTATTTCCGTCACCCACTCTCATAGTTGATGTCTTCAGTATTTAGGCCTGAACATGAGTTGATTCTTGTGCTCATTGTTCCACCTTACAAAAGTGCTCTATCAAGGCCCGTTGCATCCTGCAGGGAAAGTTGTTTGGTTCGACAAGTCTTTGCTTGGACACCGGCAAGTCTTTGGAGCGGTCAACATTGAAAACTTCTACATTGACACTGAATGATCTTCCAGCAAGCGTCGGAGGTCTTAACAGCATAGAGTCCCTTGATTCAGACCAAACAGCTTTCCATCGGAGCATCATGCTACTTCTAATGGATCTTCAGTGAAGCAATAACATTCTACTTCGGACACCGAGCTTCACATCAGTGTTCTATCTCTTCTCATTGACACTCTTCATAAAGGCATCAATCCACTACTCCGAAGCATCAATGCTCTTCTTCAACATGACGTTTAACTCCAAGGTATCATTAAGGATCCTCTTGTCGACCCCATGCTTCGAAGCGTAAAAAAGATACTCAAAGATCCTCCTCATCTTCCTCATCGGATTGGTACTGAAGACGTTGCAAACCTCGTGGATATCGTCGTTCTTGACACACATCTTCTCCAAGTCTTCTCTATGATTTCAGATTTGAGAGTGAACCTACATGTTTGACTGCTTCTTATGACACTATTTCAGAACAGTTGCCACAGAAAACACCTCCTGAGAAAAGCTCTCCTCCAGAAAAACTTTCTTTTTCTAAATATATTATACAGTTGGGCAAAGCGCCTCCTGTCAGATAGGAAGCTGACACTGGTCCAATGCTTTGGGTTATGATGAGGCTCCCAAGGAACTCCTCAAATTACCATTACATGGCATTCTTAAAGAGACTCTTCTAAAAAGAAACTGGGAAACGCCTCTAACTATTGTGGAAGGTCCTAAGAAGCTGGATTCCATTTACAAAATCATTTATTGTCCAGGATTTGATAAGCCACAGCTACATAATCAGTTATTACTTTTGGAGTTGACCTTTAAAAAATCTTCTGGTGCCAGAGTTTATGCCTCAGTGCCACCAGGATGTGAGGGCAAATTTGGTCGCTGCCTTTACCAAAATTCTGTACTGGCGAGCAGGATTTTAAATTACAATTTCTACATGTCCTGTTATTTAAAACAACTCGTGAGAAAATTGCCCACTTTTGAAAAATATATTCTTTTACAACACCATACAGAATATCAACACACTGGTCATACTCTTTCACAGACTAGAAAGTATCTAGCAAGTTCAGCTTATGATGCTTTGAGATGTCATCCAGAGCATCTGCTATGTCAGTAGCTATGCAATGTCTAGCTTGGCTAAGAGTTTCTGATACGGACTTCAATCTCCAGGATAGGTTAGCCAATATTCTATATTTAGGAGAAGAGCTTTGTGGTGATTCCATTGAGACAGCCATGCAGAAATTAACACAGCATGAAAAGAATTGGAATTTTTTAGCCAGATCAGAGACTAAGCATCAAACTTCTCAACAGTTGTAAATGGTATAGAAATTTTTATAAAATAAATAAGCCATCCTACTCATATCAGAAGCGATATACTTCAAAATTTTCTGCTTCTAGACCACCACCGCAGAAGAAGCAAAAACAGCAGCACCCTCAGAAGGGCCAGCCGGCAGCTTCTCAAAAGCCTGCTCAGTCCTTTTGATGTGCTTATGGAGAGCATTACAGCTGTTCCCCTATCCCAGCCTCTTCCTCAACCAATTGAGGGTCGTCTGCAATTCTACCATCAACGTTGGACTCTGATAACAACCCACCTATGGGTTTTCAGAGTTATCAAGGAGGATTACTGTCTTTATTTTGTCACCATACCTCCAGATCATCCTCCCAAGAGAGTCCTCTTTCAACCCTTAGAAGATGTCCCTTCTTTGGAAAGAAGATGCTCTGCTTCATCTAAATGCCATAGAGGTAGTAACCTCTTCTCAGAAAAATCAGGGGTTCTACTTCAGGTATTTTCTAATCCTGAAAAAGATGGGAGGTCTACGTCCAATTCTTGATCTGCGAGATCTCAACAAATTCCTAGTCAAAGAAAAGTTTTGAATGCTATCCCTTGGAACTTTATTTCCACTATTATATCAAAACGATTGGCTTTGCTCTCTAGATCTAAAAGAATCTTATACACTTCTCCCTCCGGATTCGCGGGGGATAGGGGCAGAGCCGGACCGCGAATGGTGAAAAACCGTGAATATCCGGCTCTGACCCACCCTCGCCTCCCTCCCGCTTCCCGGCCTTACCTGGTGGTCTAGCAGGCTTTCGGGACAGGAGCGATCTTCCTACGCTCCTGCCCCGTGCAGATCGCCATAAGAAAATGGCTGCTGTGAGTTCCCGTAGTCTTTCGAGACTACGACGGGAACTCCCTATAGCTATTTCCTAATGGCGATCTGCACGGGGCAGGAGCATAGGAAGATCGCTCCTGCCCCGAAAGTCTGCTAGACCACCAGGTAAGGCCAGGATGCCGGGGGGAAGACTTAACGAATTTTTTTTTTTCTTTTTTCCTCCTCCCTAAAAAATCGCGAATATGTGAAATCGCGATTACCGAAACCGCAAATGGGGAGGGGGAAGTGTACCCATATACTCATTCATCCAACTCACAGAAAGTTTTGGCGGTTTCGGATATTTTCAATACAAAGTTCTGCCCTTCGGCCTGGCCTCATTTCCAAGAGTATTCACCAAAGTGCCTGGTAGTAGTGGCAGCAGTTTTAATAGCTCAAGGATTCCAAGTTTTTCCCTATCTCGACGATTGGCTCATAAGACACTTCTCCTCAAGAGGTTCTCTCAGCAACACAGTCAACAATCCTGTTTCTTCAGCAATTGGGGTTGGAAGTGAACTTTACCAAATCTCAATTTAAACCCTCTCAAACCCTAGAATTCATAAGGGCCCTGCTCAACACCATTCAACTCGGGGCGTTCTTATCTCAACAAAGACAGGACAATTTAATTCAACTTTGCAATCAAGTCTTTCATCTTTAGTCCATTTCACCCAGACTAATGATGACACTGTTGGGTCACATGGCGTCTACAGTCCAAGTTACCCCCTTCTCAAGACTTCATCTTAGAACAACTCAGTTGTTCCTTGCCTCTCAATAGTCTCAGAAAATTACAGTCACATCTTCGCTTCATCAATCTCTGCCCTGGTGGATGAATCCCTTAAATCTTTCCAAAGGGTTGCTGTTTCAAATGCCTCTACATTGGAAAGTTCTGACCAGAGACTCGTCCATGTATGCTTGGGGTGCTCACCTTGATGAACTTCGCACACAAGGTTGTACACAGTATTTCCAATCAAGTCTTCCTAGTATGCACAGACAGTCAAGTTGTGATATATTACGCAAAAAGAGTACGGACTCTGACTCTTGTCAAGAGGCCGAGAAGATTTGAAACTGGGCAGTCACTCAAAACATTTCTGAAAGCTGTCTTATGTTATCCCTTTTACTTCAGCTGAGTGTCAAGGATCCAATACCTCTGAAGATCTTTCCATCTCTTCTCACACAGAATCAAGAGTCTCTTTTACATCCCAATCTACAGTCGTTATACCTTTCAGCTTGGTTCCTCTCGGAATGACCTCAGCAGATGCTGATATTTCTGATTTCCGTTGGACTCATTTTGCATGCTTCTAGAAAGCCTTCTACACAGCAGTGCTACCAACAGAAGTGGATACGGTTCTCAACATGGTATACTCTTCATCATCAAGATGCTTCATCCTCTTCCATTTCTTCAGTGTTGGATTATTTTCTCCACTTATCCAATTTAGGTCTTAAGACCACTTCAGTCAGAGTTCATCTTAGTGCTATCAGTGCTTTCCATGTTCCAGTCAATAATAAATCTCTGACTGCTCATCCTCTGGTTTCTAGATTTATGAAAGGACTTTCAATATTACATTCAAACGATTTTATTTGTAATTGGAAGATAACCAGAAAGATCAACAAAACAATTCACAATTGGTCAATAAACTGAAGAACAACAATGCAAGTATAATGAATCAACCATCATCAGTTTTACAGTAGAAATATGGTTTAATCCACTACACCCCCTTCCCCCCACCCCAGTACCAATCACATGTCTATAAGCTATGCCAACCACACCAGGATCCTGGGCTGTTATGGACCCTGGAGAATACCTTGCACAAAACCTCACCCCTCACCCCCCCCCAAAACCCACACCACCTTTAATGTATAACAATGTTTATTGATGAGTACACAACGTACAACATGAGGAGTTGAAAAGCTGTGATTGACATCTTCTGCAGTATGGTCGCAACCACAGATGGCTAACCCTGTGGTTCAGTATACCATCCCTATCTACTGGAAAAGATATTATCAAGGTAAGAACCTAATCTTTTTCTATAAATACAGTAAAGGTAAAGAACTCAACTATGATATTTGGCATGGAAAAGAAATTAAATTGATCAGGCTAGATGGGTCATGCAGTCCTTATTTAGTTGGTTTTTACATCATTTGTGGACACTAAATCCAACTTAAGGAGCAATAATAGTGAATTCTAATTTTCTTCTTTGCTAAGAATTTTTGTTGGGATGAGGGATAGGTACACAGACTAAAGCTCGGATGCATAAAACTCTGACACCAAAGTAAAACTACCGTGGTAGGAGTGATTTTTGTTATATATATATATATATATATTTTTTTAATTTATTTATTTATTTCGATTTCTATCTCGTTCTCTCAGAAGCTCAGAACGGGTTACAAGTAAACATTCACAATATACATGCTATTCTGCTGGAGCAGCACTGGTAAAAGGGGGAAGAACTATGCCTAGCGCCTGTTTAGAAGAGCAATTGCTAGGCATATTTCCTCCTGCCTGCCTGCCTGCAGCCGCTGCTCTCCCTTCTGCTCAGCTGAGGGCAGTTTCGAAGCCGCAGTCAGTTGACAATTGACAGAATGGAGGGTGGCAACTGTGGGCTTAACCCTGCTGACTTTAGAGTCCCAGTTAATCGGGTTTTTCCCTGCTGGTTCAGGGCCTTAGGCCCCTCCCATTACATCCCAGTATGAACCGTGAAGAGGAAGGCATGCCATTTTGAAAAGGCGGGCCTTCTGGAAGGAAAGAGTGGACATTCCTTCTGCTGATTTTCAATACGGGGGAGGGGGGACCCTGTCAGCAGGAAGGAATGGGCATTCCTCCTGCCATCCTTCAGTTTAGAGTGGGCATTCCTCCTGCCATCCTTCAATTTAATGGTCTGAGGGCTCAAAGGGCATCCTTCCTACTAGCCTTCAGTTTTAAGGTCTGAGGGTTCAGGGGGGTGATAGGGGAGACCCCAGCAGCAGGAGGGTGTAGGCATCCCTCCTGCCTAATTAAAGTAAAGAGGGTTTGGGGGGGGGGGTCACGTCATGGGAGGATTTGTGTTTTTTGTTGTGTTTTTTTTGTTAATAGGCACTGCTCATGCATCTATTAAAAGAAAACCCCAGCCAATTGAGGATTCCCTTGCCATCTCCAAAGCAGGAATCAGTAGGGGAAACCCCGTTTTCAAGCCTGCAGCCGGGTCTGAGCTGTCACTTTCCTGTCAGTGCCTGAACCAATCAGCACTCGGGCACTGACAGGAAAGTAAGGCTACCACAGCTCATTAAGTTTTTGCATGGAAACAAGTTTTCCTGCTGTGCATTACACGGAGTGCTCATAAGAATAGTAATGAAATCTTTGTAACATATTTGCATAGGATTCTTGGTGGCTGCTACCAACTATTCTAGCAGCCAAGGAGAAGTATGTGCATCAGGGCTCAAATTCTTCTCCTTTCTTTACGCATTTTTCCTTTTTGAGTTAGCGATCACACGTTTTCTGTGTAAACATGTATTCTGAATTTTTTTTATTTCCTATCAGATACAATTTGCTAGTAAGATCATTAGTTCACAGTAAATATGCTTTATCCCAGGACAAGCAGACAGGCATTCTCACAAGTGGGTGACATGATCCAACGGAGCCCCGATGCAGACGCCTCACAAGCAGACTTGCTTGAAGAAACTTGAAGTTTCGAGTCGCCCGCACTGCGCATGCGCGAGTGCCTTCCCACCCGACATCGGGCGCGTCTCCTCGTTCTTACTTTTCCACGGAGCCGAGAAGTCCATCTTCGACTCTGCGTGATGTGTTTTTCACTTGTGCCTTTTTTGTCCGCGGTTTTGGGTTTATTTTTCTCAGAATCGCCGGTTTTCTTCGTTATTTTATTCTTTTTTAAAAAAAAAAAATTTCTTCCGTTCGTTCGACCGGGCAGGCCACGTGGCCGCAGCCCCGCAGCTTCGATCTTGCGGCGGAGCTTTTTTGGCCTATGTCCCGGCCTGCAACCGGTTTTAAAAAGCGTTCCAAGTGCCAGCGCGCGATTTCTCTAACGGACCCTCATCGACGCTGTCTTCGATGTCTTGGGCCTCAACATCTCCCGAAATCGTGCCGGCCTTGCTTAACACTTAAGCCTCGTGCTTTCAAGCATCGTTGCATTCTGTGGGAGCAGCTTTTCGGTATGGATTCTTCGATGAAGCTTTTGTCATCGAGGGGTGCTTCGCCTTCGACATCTTCCGATACACTCCAGGCTTCCACAGCTTCTGCTCCAAGCCTCATCAAACTTGCCTCGTTTGTACCGGCTATGTCTTCGACGCCTGCTGCAGTGCCTTCCTCTGTCTCTTCAGGTCAGGTAGCACAGCAGCCCATTCCCCCAGTGGTGCTTAAGGTGCCCAAGGCTTCTAAGTCCAAGTACTCACACTTCCTCGAAGGAGCACGAAGCCCGTGCAGGTCTCCCGTTGGTGACGCGGATCCATCCTTGTCGGCTTCATTCCAGACATTGTTGGAGAAGCAATTCATTCAGCTCTTTACTACCATGGGGCCGAAGCTTCTCTCACAAATCCAGCCTGGGCAAGCGGAGGTCTCCTGCAAGGTCGAGCCGCTTCCTGTGCCTCAGTCATATGCACACTCTCTGCAGGGAGCAGAGTCTCTGCGAGTGTCTGGTCTGGCATCGCAAGGAGCAGAGTCTTTGCCCATGCCTCCGTTGGAACCCGTGCACTCGATGCAAGGAGCAGAGTCTTTGCGAGTACCTCGAGGTTCTTCCACTCAACAGCCTCTGCTTCGTTCCACAGCCTCCAGCCCTATACATTCTTTGGGGGCTTCGGCGGGGACACGCT
This sequence comes from Geotrypetes seraphini, assembly GCF_902459505.1. Lineage (NCBI taxonomy): Eukaryota > Metazoa > Chordata > Amphibia > Gymnophiona > Dermophiidae > Geotrypetes > Geotrypetes seraphini. Next base: position 372,879,998 of record NC_047085.1, read on the forward strand.
CTCCTTGATTGTCGAGGCCTGCTTCAAGGCACAGCTCGCATCATAGATGGAGGCATTCTTCGAAGCATTCATCCAGGCATGCCTTGCCTCATCTGAAGCAGCCTTTTCTTCAATATTCCCCACCGCATACATCGACCCTTCCGCTTCCGGATCTCGAAGACCCGGTGGGTTCTCTTTCTCCATCCAGATCGCCTTCATCATTGGAGCATGCTGCCTCAACGTCCTCGAGTCCCTCTCGAGGCCTGGCTTTGGCAGATCAGCTGTCTTTTTCATCCTTTCTACGTCAAATGGCAGCTGATTTGGATATTCAGCTTGACACTGGCTCTAAGTTTTCCAAGGAGTATCTCGAGACCATGCATCTCCCTCAACCTCCTGCTGAATCCCTCAAGCTGCCTCTTCACTAGCTTTTGGATCAAACCTTTGTCCGCTGTCTGGAAACTCCTTATTCCATTCCTGCAGTTCCAGGCAAATTGGATTCCAGATACAGGACTGTGCATCATAAGGGATTTGATCACGCTCAATTGTCTCACTAATCCCTTTTGGTTGAATCTTCTTTGAAACTTTCTCACCCTTCTCAGGTGTATGCCACAGTTCCTTCGGGAAGGGAAGGTAAAACAATGGACAGATTTGGTCGCCGCATCTACCAAAACTCTATGATGACCTCAAGAGTCCTCAACTACAACTTTCATTTCATCACCTACTTTGAATTATTTCTCTCCATTCTTCCTAAGTTCATTCCTTATTTGGATTCTCGAGCACATTTTGAATATCAGGAAGTTCTTGCCTCCTTATCCCAACTTCGGCTACAGCTTCTTCAGTCCTCCTATGATGTTTTTGAGCTATCTGCTCAAGCTACTGCTTGCTCGGTGGCCATGCGGTGTCTGGCATGGCTCCATACCATCGATATGGATCCAAACCTGCAGGACCGCCTGGCTAATGTTCCTTACGCTGGCAATGACCTCTTTGATGAGTCCATTGAGGCAGCCACCAAAAAGCTTTCGGACCACGAGAAGTCTTTTGCATCCATTCTCCGCCCGAAGCCGAAGCCAGCTCCTCCTTGACCTGCACGCCCGCCTCTTAATTTACCAACGGCGTTTTCCACCTAAACAGGCTCCTGCCATTCGTCAGCCTGTCAAGAGGCAGCATCCGCAGAAGCAACAGAAGCCTCAGCCACCTGCTGTTCCTAAGGCTCCTCAGCCTTTTTGACTGTCTGGAAAAGAGCATAACCTCAGTCGTTCTGCCATTTCCCGTTTTTCCCTTATCGGAGGTCGTCTCCATCATTTTTATCACCGATGGACGACTGTTACCACCGACCTCTGGGTCCTTTCCATCGTCAGGGAGGGATACTCTCTTCAGTTCCATCAAGTTCCTCCGGAACATCCTCCAAGAGAGTATTCTTCCAATTCAGCCCAGACCGCCCTTCTTCTTCAGGAAGCTCAAGCTTTGCTTCGGCTCCGAGCCATCGAGCCAGTTCCTTTGGCTCAACAGAACAAGGGATTTTACTCCAGGTACTTCCTTGTTCCGAAGAAGACGGGCGATCTGCGTCCCATTTTGGATCTCAGGGTGCTCAACAAATTTCTGGTCAGAGAAAAATTTTGCATGTTGACCCTGGCATCTCTGTATCCCCTCCTCGAGCAGAACGACTGGTTATGCTCTCTGGATGTCAAGGAGGCCTACACTCACATTCCCATCCATCCGGCCTCCCGTCAATACCTCAGATTTCGGATGGGAGATCTACATTATCAATACCGAGTGCTCCCTTTCGGCCTGACCTCGTCACCCAGAGTCTTCACCAAGTGTCTGGTAGTGGTGGCCGCAGCGCTCAGGAACCATGGTCTTCAGGTGTTTCCCTACCTGGACGACTGGCTCATCAAGGATTCCACATCTCAGGAAGTCGTCCTAATGACCCAGCGCACTATCTGGTTCCTGCAGAGTCTGGGATTCGAAATCAACTTTTCCAAGTCCCATCTCCAGCCTTCTCAGACTCTTCCATTCATCAGAGCTGTTCTGGATACAGTCCAACTCAGAGCATTTCTTCCTCAACAACGTCTGGAGACTCTTCTCCATCTTTGTCATTCAGTCTCCTCTCGCCCGTCCATCTCGGCGAGACACATGATGGTTCTTCTGGGTCACATGGCTTCCACAGTACATGTGACTCCTTTTGCCAGACTTCACCTCAGAATTCTTCGGTGGACCCTGCCATCTCAATGGACGCAGGTTTCCGACCCTCTGACTCAACACATCCTGGTCACTCCTGCTCTGACACAATCTCTACACTGGTGGATGCTCTCTTTCAATCTATCCAAAGGCTTACTTTTTCACATACCCCCCATCAGAAGGTTCTCACGACCGATTCTTCAACTTACGCTTGGGGGGCTCATCTAGATGGTCTCCATACTCAGAGCTATTGGTCCAGTACGGATCGTCAGTGTCGCATCAATCTCCTGGAACTCAGGGCGATTTTCAACGCTCTCCATGCTTTTCAACATTTGCTTCACGACCGTGTAGTCCTTATTCGCACGGACAATCAAGTCGCAATGTATTATGTCAACAAGCAAGGAGGGACGGGATCTGCCTCCCTGTGTCAGGAAGCTCTGAAAGTTTGGGATTGGGCAGTTCGCCACAACACCTTCCTCAAAGCTGTCTACATTCAGGGGGCGGACAATGCCTTAGCAGACAACTTGAGTCGTCTTCTACAGCCTCACGAATGGACTCTCCTTTCCACGCCCCTTCATCACATCTTCTCTCTGTGGGGAATGCCTCAGATAGATCTCTTTGCAGCCTCCCACAACTTCAAGCTGCCTCAGTTCTGCTCCAGGATCTACACTCCTCATCGCCTCGAGGCAGATGCTTTTCTTCTGGATTGGACGAATCTCTTTCTATATGCATTTCCTCCGTTTCCTCTCATTCAAAAGACACTGGTCAAGCTGAAGTCCGACCATGCCACCATGATTCTGGTTGCTCCTCGATGGCCCAGACAACCTTGGTACTCCCTTCTACTTCAACTCAGCAGCAGGGAGCCATACCTTCTGCCAGTTTTTCTCTCTCTGCTTACGCAGCATCAGGGATCTCTACTTCATCCCAACCTGCAGTCTCTACACCTGACAGCTTGGTTCCTCTCAACATAGCTCCTCTGCGGTTTTCTCAATCTGTGAGGGATGTTTTGGAAGCTTCATGGAAGCCTACTACTAGACAATGCTATCACCAAAAATGGACCAGATTTTCTACTTGGTGTTTTTCTCCTCATAAGGAGCCTCAACGTTCCTCCTTATCCTCAGTTTTGGACTATCTGTTGCACCTTTCTCATTCTGGTCTCAAGGCTACCTCAATCCGAGTCCATCTTAGTGCTATTGCAGCTTTCCATCAGCCTCTTGAAGGGAAACCTCTCTGCTCATCCTGTGATTCATGAAAGGACTTTTCAATGTCATTCATGAAAGGACTTTTCAATGTCAAACCTCCTCTCAGACTGCCTCCAGTGGTTTGGGACCTCAATGTTGTTCTTACTCAACTGATGAAACCTCCATTTGAACCAAAGGACAAGGCTCATCTGAAGTATCTCACTTGGAAAGTTGTGTTTCTCATTGGCCTCACTTCTGCTCGACAGGTCAGTGAGATTCAAACATTGGTTGCGGATCCTCCTTTTACTGTGTTCCACCATGACAAGCTGGTTCTTCCCACTCATCCGAAATTCCTTCCTAAAGTAGTCTCGAAGTTTCATCTCAACCAATCCATTGTTCTTCCTGTGTTTTTTCCGAAGCCTCATTCTCACCCTGGAGAATCAGCTCTTCATACTCTGGACTGTAAACGTGCTTTGGCTTTCTACTTGGAACGCACCAAACCACACAGATCTACTCCTCAACTTTTTGTCTCCTTTGATCCGAACAAGTTGGGACGTCCTATCTCTAAGCGTACCATCTCCAATTGGATGGCGGCTTGTATCTCATTTTGCTATGCCCAGGCTGGATTACCTCTTCACAGTAAAAGTCACCGCCCATAAGGTCAGAACAATGGCAGCTTCAGTAGCTTTCCTCAGATCTACACCTATTGAGGAAATTTGTAGAGCTGCTACTTGGTCCTCGGTTCATACCTTCACTTCTCATTATTGTCTGGATACTTTCTCCAGATGGGATGGACAGTTTGGCCAAACAGTATTGCAAAATTTATTCTGCTAAGTTGCCAACTCTCCCACCATCCCATTCTGGTTAGCTTGGAGGTCACCCACTTGTGAGAATACCTGCCTGCTTGTCCTGGGATAAAGCACAGTTACTTACTGTAACAGGTGTTATCCAGGGACAGCAGGCAGCTATTCTCACATCCCACCCACCTCCCCTGGGTTGGCTTCTCTGCTAGCTATCTGAACTGAGGAGACGTGCCCGATGTCGGGCGGGAAGGCACTCGCGCATGCACGGTGCGGGTGACTCAAAAATTAGAGTTTCTTCAAGCAAGTCTGCTTGTGAGGCGTCCGCATCGGTGCTCCGTTGGATCACGTCACCCACTTGTGAGAATAGCTGCCTGCTGTCCCTGGATAACACCTGTTACGGTAAGTAATTGTGCTATTTTGCATGTTTGCTTGGAATGTTTGCTTTGTTTTTGTTTTACATTTTGGGCCATGTTTGCTAAATGTTAGCATGTGCTACTGGCTACTGCTTCAACCATAGGAATAAGATGAATGTTGGTGGGCAGTGAGTGCATTAGTATGTGTTAACATTTAGTAATAGGGCCCTTTTTTCCCTTAAATGAAAAAAGGAATTTCCCTGCCTCCCCTAAGCAAATAACCAAATGTCAATTGTGGGTTTCACTGCCATGTAATACTTTTTTTGGTTAGTTTATTTTTAATTACAGTCAGTATCTAATATGCCCCCTTTTGGAACCATGGACTTTTGTTTATTTTTTTACCCAAATTCAAAGTGTGGTAAGTACCACTGAAATATTAGCAAAGCAGTACACATGAAAGTAAGCATCTGATTTTGCTAAGTTGAATACAATTCTTTTGTGCATTTTTGTACACGATTTAAAAACAACCCCCCAAGTTAATTATATATATATATGCTAAAATAATGCATTTTCTTAAAGTAATTGTACTTTTCAATTATAGAATAATTAAATCAGATCCAACCAAGACAGTGAGTCAAAGTTGCCTGCTGAGCAACGTTCAGACCATGGTATAAAAAAGCAACTGTTTTACTTTTTATTGTTCTTGTCCTAGCTTTTGAATACTTTTATGCCCAAGTGAACACATACTTCCAGTAGATTGTATAACATTGAATTTATGGGATTTTTCACTTTGGTAAGCTTGTAATTGTGAGATGCACAATATTGTTGAAAGATCTGTTGTCTTATTCCATTATTCTCCTCCATATACAAATGGTAATTGAACTTTGGGGTAAATTCAATAAATGATACTCAGTTAGACACCAGGACAATCTGCACTAAGCTAACATTCTTTAAGGATGCTCTTCGCAAGATGACCTTTTACAGAATACTAGCTTAGTGAGCATATGGTGCCTAACTTTGGGTGCAAGTATTTACACCTGCCAAGGGCTGCTATAAATGTTCGGGCCCAGCTAAAGTCAGTCAGGTATGCAAATGCAGGTATTTTATAGCATCACACCTAATTAATGGGAATGCCCCTGACCTACTCATGCCTTTTCCATGGAGTTACGCACTATGAAATTTAGATACGAATGTTATAGAATAGGGTGTAAGACAGATGCTCACGTAACCCCTATTTACTGCCAGTTAAGCTTGTAATCAATTATTGATTTTTAGTACCAATTTAGCTAATTATCCTCCATTGTCCCAGGTACCATAGTTAGATTGTGAGCCTGCTGGGACAGATAGGGAAAATGCTTAGAGTACCTAATTACTATTCAATGTATTGTAAACCACTTTGATATCCGTGAAGGAAAGGCAGTACAGTATATCAAATAAAAATAACCATAATTTTACATGCGGATCTGGTATCCGTTCTCAAAATTGAGCACCTAAGTTTGGGTGATCTATGCAGAACCAGGAGTTAGTATCATAAATGCATATTGGTAAAGCTGCAACTAATAATATATATATATTTTAGACTGCTGCTTTAAATGAAATGTAGAAGAGAATATGTTTTAGGATTCCTTAAAACAGTGGTTCTCAACCCAGCCCTCATGGCACACCCAGCCAGGTGTTTGTTTTTTTTAAATATCCACAATGACTATGCATAAGATTTGTATGTACTGGCTTCCTGGTATGTAAATCTATCTTATGCATATTCATTATGGATATCCTGACTGGCTAGATATGCCTTGAGTACTAGATTGAGAAGCACTGGCTTTTATAGCTTATGTACTTTGTGAGAGAGCTGCTGCGTTACTCGATATTGTTTGACACATCTGTTTTTTAATATAAACTTTATTAAATACTATACTGCAGTAAGTAGGATCACGCTCTGGTCTTAACAGCTGTCAAGCTTCTATTGCAGGTTATGAATATGGACGTAACTTCCAGTGATGTCTTCATCCATTAGTACATCAATCAACTTACAAAAAAAAAAACAGCATTCAATTTTCTATTGTATTTTGTTGTTGGACATTAAAAATAAGTAATGCTGTCTTGCTGTGATATCAAATGCCTACAACAGTTTGTGATGATACAGAAGGCAGCTGTTATCATCCTTACACAATTTCTTTTCAATTCTAAAATCAGTTGTCATATTGCCTTGTGATGTTTGTTCTGAAGCTCTTGAAATTTGTTTTACCATCACCAGATGCTGAATCATATAGCATGGAGTCTTACATTTTACTATGGACTTGCAAGAATTGGCCCCTGCCATCAACCTTGAACCTCATTCATTATTTAATGTATCTTCCCTTCTCTCTTGTGTCTTTTTTTTTTTTTATTATTTATTTATCAAATTTTTACATGTTATAAATCAAGTATCCACTTGTACAGAAAGTTGAAGAAAAGCAGGAAAATAATACTCAAAAGTAAAATACATGGTAATCAAATCAAATCAAATAAAATTTTTAGCTTAAATTCAGCTCAAGTCCTCAAAATTAGATCCAAGAAGGATAAGGCGGACTTAGTAACAAATACTAACAACTATCAATTCAAATATTAGGAAAACAAGATCCCTTGGCTGAGGAAGGATATCATTATTCAAATGCACTTCACTTTGATTTTGATTTTCCTTCATCCAGCCGAGTTCCTGCCAAAAAGGCTGTCAACTGGAATGGTTCAAAGAATACATATTTCTTCATATGGTATTGTATTACACATTTACAAGGGTGTCGAAGAAAAAAAAGTCCCACCAAGAGATATAACTCCTGGTTTCAACAAAAGAAACTCTCGTCTTCTTCTCTGGGTTTCCCGTGCCAAGTCTGGAAACATTAATATTTTTTGTCCAAGAAATTCTTTCATTTTGTTTCTAAAGAACAATCTAAGCAACCAGTTTTTATCTGGGGCAAGAGCCACAGTAAGAAGCAATGTTGCCAGAGATGCAAGCTTTGGAAAGTTCCAAAATTGCTGAAACATTAATTGGTTGATTATTCTCCTGTTGTTTAGATGGTGATTTAATAGGTTTCGTAGGTAGGTAATATACTTGAGTAAGTGGTGGTAATGTATCCTCTGGAATACCCAAAATATCCAACATATAACGTTTCAACATATCCCTAGGCGTCACCGAGGGTATCTTAGGAAAGTTAATCAGTCGGAGATTATTATTACGCGAAAAATTCTCCAAAGTTTCCAATTTTCTACGCATATTTGTATTATCTTTTATTATTACTTCATTAAGCTGTTTTAATGCTTTTAATTCCTGTTGTATATTCTCAATAGAATTCTTAGATTCACCAATTTCAACTTTTATATTTTTTATCTCAGTTTCTTGAAGAGTAATTTTATTTTCCAGCTGCAAAAGCTGGGGCTTGACAGACTTGGCTAGGTCAGCCACCAAATCCCAAATTGAATCCAGTGTTACTTCTCTGGGTTTTTCAATAACATATGAAGAATTAAAAGTTTGAATAGTCTCACCAGTTTTCAGCTGTTCCTGGTAATCCTTCTGCTGGCCTGAAGTAGTTCCTGATGTTTCCAATTCCTCAATATTCTTTGGACTCACCTGAAAACTCAGGGAGTCCATTTCCACGCTCCCCTCACTGTTCTCCCTGGCCTCCGAGGGTAGATGCCTGCCTTCTACCGGCAGCTCCTCCTCTCGTGGGGAGCTGGTAACCTGAGGAGGTGGGGGAGGTGCCCTAGCATCGGGGCTCAGCGTAGTCTCCAGCCCCAAGGAGATCGCCTCGTTCCCGCCCCTCTGAGGCGTCTCCAGCGGGGGCAACGACGCTGCCGGGACATCCTGCATCCGACGCAGGAGTTCTTCTATGTTGCCGAACGAGGGGACCGCCGAACGCCGCGAGGCTCCAGCGGCGCTGCGGCCTCTCCTCTTCGGCATTCTGAGTAAGTAACTCTTTCCTTTCTGAAAAGTTTTCAGAAAATCTCCGCCGTGCTGCTCAGCGTCCGGGACCGTCGGCCATCTTGGATCTCTCAGGACAGGTTTATTAACCACTGCCTCTCTCTTGTGTCTTAATGCCTGCCATCCCCAGTTCTTACTATTAGTAGCATGATAAATCAAGGCACATTTATACATATGGTCTATTTTTTGCTAGGACAGTACCTAGAATGAGGATTGCTTTCCCCATGCCTTTGTTTTAAGGCATCATGCCTTTGTTTTAAGGCATCATGCCTGATGACTTCTTGATAAGTTTGGTAATTTAGAATCACAATAGTTTATTAGTGAAGAGACCATGGCCCTGGAAGCTTCAGAGGTGAAGACTCCATTGGTAGGAAGATGTAGACAGCTATGATTGGGAGGATTGTAGGAGCAGAGATAGGCTTGAAGGTGAGGCAGACTTTAACTATATTGTTTTATTAAATGCATGCTGGTGTATGCAAATTTGCTACAGAATGTTTTAACCTTTGCTGTAGGACTTGTCCTAAGTTGATGCAGGAAAAAAGAAGCCTTACTCACAGATATGTTTTCAGATTTGGGGGTGAAGAAGGATGGGGGACTTTGTAGTATTCTTCATGTAATCATATAGCAAAGTTAAAGTTTTATTTATATGTGTACTGACTTCATTGTTTAGTTGAACATTTTTTTTCTTTTCTTGGAACATAATCAGATCCAGTCACATTATCTTTCGGTGCTGTAAGATCCAAGGAATGAGGAGTGTGTGAGTGGAGGGGCAGAGTTAAGTGAGATTCCTATAGCAACTTATGCAAAACGGTTAGCAAAAAAGTCTTTTATTACTAAGCTAATAGAAGGAGAACAGACCAGAGTATGTGACTTTACAAAAAATGGGGAGAAAAAAAGCCTGAAACTCAAATCTTCACATCAGCAGTCACATACTGTGCAATAAGCTGCTGACAATTACATCATATGTAACCTTAGGCACTAGTTTAATGAATTAGAATGAAGACTATTCTAATATATAAATGATCAACTGTCAGATATTATCCCACAGTTTTGCCATACTTCATTCTCTAGTATTTATACATCTTACTGGTCCTCAGCCACCACACACTCAAACTCTCTCATTGTGCAGGGCTTTATGCTCCCACTCGTCATTGGATCTAGTGTAGAAATTTTTTTTTAGATATTTTAAGAAATAATTTAACCTATTCAAATAAATATGTACTAAAAGTACTTAGCTGTGCCACAGGCGCTATTCAGGAGGGGTAGAATCACCAAATCACCAACATGTTTCGCCCGTGTGGTTCTAAGGGCTTTCTCAAGGTTCCCACTCCCTCTTTAACCATTCATCCCGACCATTGTGTCCGAATGGTCGGGATGAATGGTTAAAGAGGGAGTGGGAACCTTGAGAAAGCCCTTAGAACCACACGGGTGAAACATGTTGGTGATTTGGTGATTCTACCCTACATACCCCCCCCCCCCCTGAATAGCATCTATGGCACAGCTAAGTACTTTTAGTACATATTTATTTGAATAGGTTAAATTATTTCTTAAAATATCTAAAAAAAAATTTCTATACTGGATCCAATGACGAGTGGGAGCATAAAGCCCAGCACAATGAGAGAGTTTGAGTGTGTGGTGGCCCGCTGAGGACCAGTAAGATGTATAAATACTAGAGAATGAAGTATGGCAAAACTGTGGGATAATGTCTGACAGTTGATCATTTATATATTTTTATATTATTGACAATTACATCATAAGCATAAATGTCACCATAACTCAAGATGGGACAACCCTCTATTGTGCACAACAGGTAAAAAAAGAAAAACTTAGCCGAAGCTGGTGACTTCCAACAAACTTTAAATCTACCACTGATTTCTCAGCCTTAGTCCGTTTTTCCTGTTGTGCACAATAGTGGGCTGGTATTTGAACGATGGAGGTTTTTTTAATGATTGAGATGTAATTGTCAGAAGCTTATTGCACAGTATGTAACTGCCGCTGTGAGGATTTGAGTTTGAGGATTTTTTTCTCCCCATCTTTTACTCTGGTGTGCTGTCCCTCTTTTGGATTAGTACAGGCAGTCCCCATTTTACGAACATCTAACTTACGTCAGACTCGTACTTACAAACGGAGATCATCATTCTACCTTCGCTGTTCCAACATGCCTCCCTCCCTTGGGTGTTTACCTTCTGGTCGACTCCCTCCTTCCAGCTGCAGACATTTCTCTGCACAAAGCCACGGGCAGAGGCTGAACTGGAAGCCTTCCCTCTGACGGAGGAAGCTCTTTTGATGTCAGAGGGAAGGCTTCCGGCTCAGCCGTGGGACGCACATAGGAGCTGCTGCCCGTGGCTTTGTGCAGAGAAACGACTGGCTGGGAAGGAGGAGGGAGCTGGCCAGAAGAAGGTAAACACCCATGGGATGGAGGCACATACTTGTGGCACAGAATGGAGGGAGGGAAAGAGCACAAACTTTGGACAAAGGACACATATAGCTCGCATACATAGGCAAAATGGTGAAGTCATAAATCCATTATTTTATATGGGGAGATCTATCCCATGCAAACATGAGATGTAGTTTAGGTGGGCCAAAAATCTACACATGTATTCACCAGACTACAATAGGAATACACCTTTCTAGTGCAAAAACGCATACGAGCCTTGAAATGGTGGGTTATTCATTTCTAGTCGCAAGTTGTGTAGGAAGGTATTATCTACATTTTTCTTCTCTCTTGGCTCTGCCTCCTTCAACAAAGGGCTGTGCTGTAGCCCCTCAGTTTCTCTCTGCAGATGTCCTGTTCAGGGCTTCATCCTTGATTTTGTTGGTCTTATGTTTCAAGCTTATATGGCTTATCAGGGTCTAGCCGCACCATATGGTATCTCACCAGCTGTTGTCCAAACAATTTAAATTGGAATCCACATTTTCTAATTTATGAGAAACTGACTGAGAAAAGTCCCACATTTGTCTCATCATTGTCCTGAGAAACCCTTCAACTCTAGAAATTCCTAACCATAAATCTTTAAGGGTAATATCTTGTGTTTCCTCCGTTAGTGGATTTTCCTCCCCTCCAACTGAAAAAATCAGTGGTTTAGGTATTTCAGTATAAACTAATTTATTAATGTGGGTAGAGGATACCACTTGTCCGTTGGAATTAGCAGGGTTTATATTCCTACTATCACTAGATACTGGGTGAAGGGGAGGAGTCCGTTCGAGGGGACTCATTAAAGCTCTTGACAAAGAGGAATCAATGTTTAATGGTGCTATTGAGGGATTTTCAGATAGTGATAACAAATGCCTGTCCATGGGGCCAGATACAGCAGGTGTTGAACTTTTTGGTTTAATTTTTCTTTTCCCCATATTCAGATCAAAAAATGAAAAATACAATAATTATAAGAGTAAATAACCAACTTGGATTCCAGCTCCCCGGCTCCTCGTGGCTCCCAAGGGGCCTGGCGTGCCCCTTTGGGCATGCCCCTTCGGCTGCGGCTGCAACCGCAGCAGCGGCTGCACTTTAAAGTATTTGGAGACAGACCCGGGGACGTCAGGGGTCCGTCTCTGTCGATGCCTGCGGGTGGGTGCAAGGAAACACCGAACCGCTGCTGCAGGAGACCAGGGAACACTCATAAAGCCTCCTCTTGTTAATCCCTCCGGGTCAGTAACAGCTCCCCGGATAGCCGCGGCAGTGGCTGCACTTTAAAGTATTTGGAGACGGACCCGGTGACGTCAGGGGTCCGTCTCTGTCGATGCCTGCGGGCGGGTACAAGGAAACGCCGAAACGCTGCTGCAGGAGACCAGGGAACACTCAGAAAGCTTCCTCTTGTTAATCCCTCCAGGTCAGTAACAGCTCCCCTTGCCAGCTGTTGTGTATGGGGATTTGTCCTCACAGAGTGCTTTTCCACCTCTGAAGGTTCACTGGATGGAACCTGAGTTCCAGGCAGTGAAGGATGGGATGACTGAGGATCCCTCAAAATTAATCTTCAATTTTAAAGGATTCTGAGTCTCAGGCTAGGGCTAGCACACAGAAGTCTGAAGTCTGTCACAACCCGTCACTCGGGAGGACCTGAAGGTGTGCTGCCTTTTTTAAGCCGACAGTTTGGCTGGAGGTAATCACAGAATCCTTGTGGGTATTGAAGCTGGAACTCCTGCAGAGCTTTGCTGCTTATCATTCTATCATAAGCAGCTCTAAGCCTCAATCTACCTTCTTTTCCTTTGCACTCTGACAGTACATTAATGTTAACGGAGCATTGGAAGAGTCCCTTTCAAATTGCCAGGACTAGGACAGAATTGTATCCGCTGGCTCCTGATTTCTAACAGTCCTGCCCTGTAGTGGATTTCTAACAGTCCTGCCGCAGGGTGGATTTAGTCTTCAAAAGTTAGTTTGAGGCCTCTGCTATGGAGCTGAATGCAGCAGCTTCTTTTGTTGCATATTATATTGTCAGGCTCCATTAGAGGAGGAGGACACTTACCCTCAGTTGCTAATTTCTGGGATGGATTATGTAGCAGATGCTCTCTATGATGTGTTTGGGGTCATGAACAAGGTCTCTGCTTATTCTATCTCCTTAGAATGCTCTGGATTAGGTAATGGGCAGGATATTCTGCTTCCAAAACTATGTTAAGCAGGCTATCTTTCAAAGGACAATTGCTACTTATCAAAGGGCTGGACTTATTTGCAGACTCGCCGGATGGATGGTCGGTAAAAGCAGCCACAGCCCAAACAATGGTAATGCGACTCATGGATATTCAAGTCGTAGAACCCATACCAACCAAGGAATCGGGCTTGGGTAGATACTCTATATACTTTTATTATGGCCAGCAAAGACTCAAGGCAACTCGAGGCCAATCCTAGATCTGAAGTCGGTAAATGCAGCACTGAATGCCCCAATTCCAGATGGAGTCTGTTCATTCGGTCATAGCTTCGGTGGTGCCAGGGGAATTTCTAGTCTCCCTGGGTTTGACAGATGCTAACTTGTCTTTCTATCCCACAAAATCTCAATAACTTCCTGTGAGCTGGAAATATGTAAAAATGCATCTCCAATTCTAAGCACTTCCATTTGGTCTGTCAACAGCACCTCACACCTTTACCAAGGTGATGGTAGTTACACCAGTGCACCTGCACAAGGTAGGGATTCAGCTGCATCCATGCTAGGACAGCTGGCTGATCAGAGCTTTGTCCAAGGCCAATGACTAAAAAGCAGTGGTGCCAGTTGCCTACCTGCTACAGGAACTGAGTTTGATCATCAATTTTTAGATAATCCACCTGGAAATGATACAACCCATAGGGTATTTGGGGATGCGCTTCAACACAGTAGAAAGCTGTGTTTTTCTTCCAGAGCCATACAAACTGACTAAGACCTCAGACTTGGGAGCTCCTGTCAATGCAAGCTCCTACAGTTTGGCACTAGCTATAGGTGCTGGCGTCAATAATGGCAACAATAGAGATTGTTCCTTGGCTGAAACCTTATCTATGCCCTCTCCAGGACACGCTATTGTCCTGCTGGTTTTTGCAGACAGATTCTTTCCAGATGCCGCTGTCCTGGATGATGATGGCACATCAAAATTGAGTTGGTGACTCCAGCTAGAGTTGGTGTCCAAAGGCTTGCCTGTCTGCATATTCTCTTGGGTGGTACTGATGACAGATGCCAGTCTTTTCGGTTGGGGAGGCCATCCCATTCAGGGCAGATGGTTATTCTTTTGGAGGATGCCTTTCAACTGGAGCTGCGAGCCATTCGTCTAGTGCTGCATTAATTGGAGAACACTCTACAAAGCAAAGCAGTCAGTATTATCTTGAACAAGGCCACAGCTATAGCATACATCAGCAGCCAGGGAGGCACCAAAAGTGCGCTGTTGAGACTACAGGCCTGGTGGTTGTTTCACTGGGCAGAAGTCCACATATAGGCTATCAGTAGCACATGTGACGGGAGTAGACGATGTGCAGACTGACTATTTAACCGGCGGACCCAAGTCTCAACCCGAAAGACCTTCAACAGCATTGTGAGGTGCTGTGAGCATCCAACGTTTGATCTGTTGGCACCAGTAGCCAACAAGACTGTCTCTTAATTCTTCACCTGAAGTTTCAAACGTGAAAGTGCTAGCATTGGTACTCTAGTACGATCCTGACCAGAGAAAGGGCTTTTTTATGCATTTTCCCTGTGGCCATGATAGGCCGGGTTATTTGAAGAATAGCAACCCCACCCCGGGGTTGGTAATTGTGATTGCTCCAAATAGGCTGTGTTAGCTGTGATGCATGGATCTGACATGGCTAAAGTGGGACAAGTGTCTCAAACTATTTCATTCTACCTTTCTCTCGCAGGATTCAGTTGCCTGTTGGGATTCAGTTCACTTTAGCCTTTGACAGGGCACTTGGAGAGGGGGTCATAGCTACCCTCCTAAGGTCTATGTAAGCACTGATTGTAATATTCTAAGGCTTGGAAAATGTTTTCAGCACTGATGTGCTAAGCAGAATGTAGAGCCTTTTTAGGCCCCAATGTCCATGACCCTTGCATGTCTTCTGGACAGTTTTGAGAAGAGCCTGGTGATTAGTTCCATCAATGTGTAGATGGCAGGCCTTGTACACTTTTGGGCTTGAGTGGAGAAAGTTCTTTGGCTTTCCATCCTGGTATAGCCAGATTTTTTTTGAAGGGAGTGTTGCGGCTGCATTCTTCTTTGCGACAGCTGTGCCCGATGTGGAATCTTAACATTCTTGCAGGACCTCATTAAGGCTCCATACGAGCCCCCTTACAAGAGGTGTCGCTGTGGGATCTTACAATTATGAAGTTGTTTTTTCTGTTAGTGATTGTTTTAGAGAGCAGGGTCTTGGAGATCCAGGATCTGTCATGCAGAGAGCTTTTCCTCAGATTTTAGGAGGCTGGCATCTCCCTGCACATGGTACCGTTTTTTCTGCCAAAAGTGGTCTCGGCCTTCCATGTAAATCAGGAAGTTCGACTGCCCGCAATCCTTGCCACTGGTTTGAAGACAAAGGCCAAAAGTTTTGGTGTGTTGACTGTAATGAGAGCTCCCCATTATCTTGAGGTAACAAATGATTTTCGTTTTTCAGATCTTTTTTTTTTTTGTTCTAACAAGTCAGATTCAAAGGGCTATTTCTTCAGCAAATATTGGATGTTGTAAACAACCACCAATTTCTTTTGAGAGCGCACACTATGAGGAGTGTGGCGGCTTCATGAGCAGAGTTCTGGGCAGTTTCACCTGAGGAGATTTGTAGGAAGGCTATGTGGTCCACCCTCCATACATTTACAAACTTTTACAGGGGAGATGTAGTGGCACGATTGGGTCCTTAGTGTTAGCAGCAGGCTCATCTGTCTCACTCTAAACTCAGGGGACTTCTTTGGAATGTCCCACTGGTTCAAGACTCATGTGTCTTTTGCACTAGAAGGGAAGGTTAGATTCTTACCTCGATAATCTTCTTTCTAGTAGAAAGGCATATGAGTCTTAAAGGCCTGCTCTGTCAGATTGCATTTAGCTTGCTTCTTGGTTCAAACATGAAGGAATTTCCAGATACTACATTTTATCCTATCCAACAGATCTGAAGAGTAATGAGATAACTCCCTATTGAAAAAGACAAATGAGAGCCTGTGAGAACTACAATATATAACTGTTAGAGCTGGTTGCACTCAAGTAGGTTGCTTGCTTGTGTCCACCTTGTTTTAAAGTATTTTGTTTGCATTGATTTTTTTACATTTTAATCGTTACAGAGCAGAACAGACTGGGCTCAAGTCAGAGAGTTCCCCATATCCTCCTTTTATAGTGATTGTCAATTGCTTTGGGATGAACTGAGGGGATATAGCGCAGCCCTCTGGTGAAGGAGGCGAAGCCAAGAGAAGAAAATGTAGATGATGTCTTCTATACCAGTGGTCCCCAACCCTGTCCTGGAGAACCACCACGCCAACCGGGTTTTCAGGCTAGCTCTAATGAATGTGCATGAGAGAGATTTGCATATAATAGGAGTGACAGGCATGCAAATCTGCTTCATGCATATTCATTAGGGCTAGCCTGAAAACCCGAATGACCTAGTGGTCACTAGGACAGGGTTGGGGACCACTGTTCTACACATCTTACAACTAGAAGTGAATAGCCCACTGGTTCAAGACTCATGCCTTTCTACTAGAAAGATTATCGAGGGTAAGAACCTAATCTTTCCAAAAATACTAGGACTAGAGGGCATGCGATGAAGCTACCGAGTAGTAGATTTAAAACAAACCAGAGAAAATATTTCTTCACACAATATGTAATTAAACTCTGTAATTCGTTGCCAGAGAAAGTGGTGAAATCAGCTTATTGGGGTTTTAAAAAGGTATAATTTCCTAAAAGAGAAGTCCATAAGCCATTTTTGAGATGACTTGGGGAAATCTACTGCTTATTCCTAGGAACGTAAGCAACATAAAATCTGTTTTACAAGTTGGGATCTAGCTAAGTACTAGGGACCTAGGTTGGCCATGCTTGGAAACAGGATACTGGGCTTGGACCTTCGATCTGTCCCAGTATGGCAATTCATATGTTCCCCATTGAGTTTTGCACCATTTCAGGAAGCACAGTTTTAAATTATTTTAAAATGTGCTTGTTTTGACTAGGGCTTCACACAAGGAATGAGGGAGAAATTCTCCTTAATCTTCTGTTGATGTTTTTCATACTTTCTAATTGTGGTTCTCCTAAAGAGACACTAACCTTAAAACTCTGACACCAGGAAGGAAGTAGAAACCCCCTGCTCTTAGCAACCTTGGGGTAAAAAATATTTTTTAAAGCAGAAGAGTACTTGTGCATGAGAGGGGTTTGAATACCCAAGAACATAAGAACTCCTCACCCCCAAGACACTATATTGTTCTGAGCGTGTCAACCATAACATCCACCAAACTAATCACCTGCTTGTGCTCTAGTAAGGAGGGTGAAACAAGTTGCCCATAGTCACAAGGCCTAACCATAGGATCTGAACTGTGGCTATCTGAATTTTAGCATGCTGCTCTTAACCATTAGGCTTCTCCCTTCAGATTAAAACTCAGCTATTCAACAGACCGAATCCTTAATCATTCCCGTGACCTTCCCCTCTCACCCTTCTGAGATTGTGGCTCCCTCCTTACGGCTTGCTTACCTTCTCCATATAGGCTCCTTCCTTATGGCGTGTATGCAGTTCTCCTCTTAAACTGTATGCATGTACTTATTGTATCTATTACATGTATTTTGTTGCATGTACTTTCTGGTGCATGTATTACTGCATGTACTTATGCATGTCCTTATTCCTTGTACTTTTGTACTTATTGCATGTATTCTCTGCTCCCTTCACTTAAATTGTAGACGTATAACCAGCATGTTACTTTTATAATTGCTTTGCTCATTTTTATTGTTAATTTCAACTGCACTGTTTGTACTGAATCTATCTGCTGTGAACCGCCTAGAACTCACTGGGTATGGCGGTATACAAAATACAATTATTATTATTATCATTCAAGAAAGTTTCTATAGCCCTCTTTTGAGGCCAGAGTAACTTAGGATTCCCTTCATACCGGGTAACAAGAGCAGATAATTTTTTTTCCTAACAAAAGACAGAAAACTAATTCTATAGACTTTCCAACTTTCTCTTGGTATGGTGGGGGAGAGCAAGTCTTCACTCCTCCTACTACTACATATGCACCACACTATTGCAGAATATCAGATAGAAAATAAATGGAACTGCCTCTTGGACCCTCTTAAAGGTAGCAAAGAGCTGCAGATCTCAACAAAATAATTTAATTTTCTGGAAACAGCATCTGTTCAACTTTTCTCCAAAGTCTTGGGGAGGAGGGAAAGGAAATCTCTGAATTGCCTGAAAAGCAAGTTCCTCCTTTTTAAAGGGATTTCTAGTGCAATAGGTGAGACATTCTAGACCATGTGTCATCTGCAGAAGGAATCCAGTTTTGATTTTTCTCTGTGCCTCTTCTGTATGTCACAGAGCTCCTTAGCTCCTCGTATAGCTTGTTCCTTCTGCACATGTGCCTGCAGGAGTATGTTCATTCTCCTTTCCACATTTTATTATTTTATTCAGTCCTTTTTTCTTTAGGATTCTTGTATTTGGCACATTTCTGTCACTTTGCCTGCATTGAGAATACAAACTTCTGTCTGTAGCTGACAGATTAATCCCAGTGCGTACCTGTTAACCAGCCTGCTTAGTTTCTTTGAACCTCAAGATCGTCCCTGAAGTTGTCTCACCTACTGTTAAGCAGGGGTCGATTGCAGGCTGTTAAGGTGCCCTTAGGAGGCTCAGCGATGTCTTGCAGGGTGCTGGCTGCGTCTTCTCTCTGCCCGTCCAGTCCACAGGTGTGGAGGTGTAGTCAGGCATGGGGTCTTGACTGGCAGCCCGATGATCAGCTTTGCAGAGCCATTCCCATAACTTATGATGTTATGTTATTCCCAGCATGAGGCAGTGATTCTCTATTCCAGCTGCTTTAAGAGCTGAGGCAGACTATAGCACAGATTCACAGATAGGTCACAGTGAAGGCTGTTACAGCCTGTGAGGTCTGAAAAGTTAGGTTTTCAAGGTTTCTGTATATCCCCCTGTGTTCACCCACCCTGAAAAATCCTAAACTTGGCTTTTTTAACTTTAAGTGTGGTAAATATTGTGATTTTGGTGCAAATTTTACAGTGGCGGCCATCTTGGATTTTTAGCGATCATTTTTTCAGTAGATCCTTGCTTCTGCAATTTTTGCCTCAAATCTTGTTGGGTTGGAGTCCTTAAGCTCTCTAAACATGAATTTTAGCTAGGATTGAGCAAATAAAAACTTTAGGAGTGTTCTTGCACCATGTGCCATGTGGCGCAGCCGGGAGGGGCAGCATCGCAAAGCTTAGCTTCTCCCCTGCTCAAGCAGGTGACAGAACACTCAGCTAGCCTAGTGGGTCAACCTTATTTATTTTGGGGGCTTGGAATGGCTTCGGTCCTTCCGCTGCCTCTGAATCGCATGGTTAAGTCATCTGTGGGTGACTATGCACTCCAGGAGCTGGAGACTTTCGCAGAGTTTCTGAAACTTGTAAAAAAAAAAAAATAAAAAAAAAAACAACCCCCGCTTCACATCTGCGGCCCCCCCAGGGGTGTTTCTTTTCTGGGCATGTCCTTGTCACAGCCGTTGTTTTTGATCTTCCTGATGTCCAGCTTACTGACCCCCAAGGTGCAGCGCATCCAAGGATGGAGGGCTAGGAACTGTATGCTGGATCTTCAGGGGCTCTAGAACCTGGGGACTATCCCACATTTCTGTTCTTGTTTAGTCTGCAGCTTTGCCAAATCTTATTTCTGAGCCTTTGCAGGAATTGCATTTGGTCACTCAGCCAGCTCCTTCCTGTTCCTCCTGGTTTTCTGGTGCATGCTGGAAGTCTCCCACCTTTCCCTGGCACCCTGATCTGACCATTTTTAACATACGTATATTCTATGCATTTATTTTCTTTGTTTTAACTTCATATATTTGGTGCCTGCCCATATTAAATTTATTTTCTTTTTATATTATTTGCCAGTATAACTGCAAGGAATGCTTTAAACCTCTGCCTACTAGCCTCCTCTCTGAGAATCCTCATGTTGGCTTTTCTCTCCGGGTTATTTTCCTCTTGAGGAATTTTAATCTTTTGGGCCAGTTTTGAAGTGACGTCGAGAATGGCCAACTCCGGCGCAGAGGCTTCTATTCATCGCCCTATTCCAGGGCCGTCAACTTCAATGTCTAGCTCTATTTCAACTTCTTTGGTGGTGCTGCTGCCATTGAGGGAGCTGTGTAAAATAACTAAGAAGCAAAGGCACTGTTCCCCCTCCAGTGCTGCTGAACGCTTCATCTCTTCCTGCGAAGAAACAATGGCCGGACTCTGCATAGGCCCATTCTGTACCAACTACCACACAGATGCCAATTCCAGTATCTGTGCAGCAACATGTGCATTTTGTGCCACCTACCATACAGGCGCTCTCTACAGCTACAAGCACATTCTGTGCTGCCAACCACACGGGCACTCTTCCATCAACAGGCACCATATGTACCAACTATCGAACAGGCCCCCGTTCACCAAGATCTGAATATACTGTTGGGGAATGAGCTAGCCCAGCTACTGCAATTACAGTCGATGCTAACTCCTGTCAACATGCCCCTAGTCTTAATTGGAGCTGAACAAGGTAAATGAGATACTGCAGACCACTGCTCTCAGACTCCTGCATATGCGTTACATGCACTTAATGAAGTTGAAGATAACATGAGCCTATCACCTGTGTCTGTAGCCGCATCGTCTTTGGGGGGGGAGGGAGGAGCGTGTCTTCTGATTTTTGACACTCATCCCGACGGCCTTCATGGCATTCTTGTTGATGCTCCCCCTGAGGTCACAGTTCTACTCTTAGATATCATAGCGCAACCAGATACCCTACCAAATGCTCCCCTTGGCATTCCTGCCACCGTTCCAGGTACTGTATATGGGGTATTATGATGAGGATTACGATTCTAATTTGTTTCTTCCTGTTTGTAGCAGGTCTGAGTACAATAATGCATTTTCGGATAGCAGTCTTTCAGATTCAGCTTCACTGCCTGATCAGCCTCTACTATCTTCCAGCCTGTCCTTTACTAAGTTTATTAGGCAAATGGGGCAGGATCTTCCAATTAGAATGGAATCTGAAACAGAACCCTCTTTGGAATACAGAGGTACTTGATCATAAAATGTTGTGCTAACACTTCCTGAAAGTTCTAGACCAGTGTTCTTCAACCTTTTGACACCTATGGACCGGCGGAAATAAAATAATTATTTTGTGGACCGGAAGTTGAAGAACACTGGGCTAAATCGTGCCCATCTCCACTCAATCTCTGCCCCAGAGCCCGCCCCCATAATAGTACTAATTGTAACACCATTTTTCCATTAATTTTTCATATATACACAATATAATTGTATTAACAAAATTAAAATATACAAAGCACACTGTATGCTTTTTAACATTCATTCTTACCAGAAAACATAACCCCATGCAAATGTAGGACCAAAAACTAAAAGTGCTAATATTTATAAACAAATCCTAAGATGCAAGACTCTGCAAGCAGTACAACCTCAGAGGAAAAGAAACAAATGCATTTCTTCCTGAACAGACAAATCAATCACTAAATTAAAAAAACAGACAATCGCTAAATAAAAAAATAAAAGCATTTCCCCTACCATTGTTGTCTCTCTCCCTACATGTGCCTTGCTTTCTGGCCTGCCCCCCTCCCCCCCCCCAGTGTTATCTTTGGGCCGGTCTATTGTGCGATCAACGCAGCGTCTTCGGGCTGGCTCCCTGAGTGCTGCATTGTACAAAGCTGTGGGCAGCGGCTCCTCGCATGTGTCTTGCACCTCATCTGGAAGCCTTCCCTCTGACGTGATGTCGGAGAGAAGGGTTCATGCGCAGGCTGCGTGTAGGAGCCTTTTCCCACAGCTTTGTGCACTGCAGCACTTAGGGAGCCAGCACGAAGACACTGTGTTGATCACACCGTGAATCGGCGGTGAAGAACACTGTCTTGGGCCCTGTGGACCTGCATCGGTCCACGGACCGGTGGTTGAAGAACACTGTTCTAGACAACCTTATGAAAGAGACTTTACTCAAAAACTGGGAATCCCCAGATACGTTAGATAGATTGTGAGTCCACCGGGACAGATAGAGAAAATGCTTGAGTATCTGATTGTAAAAACCGCTTAGATAACCTTGATAGGCGGTATATAAAAACCTAATAAACTTGAATAAAGTCTGACGACAGACAGGTTAGTGGTAGCACTACAGTAATGTCGTCAGCGTAAATGTAAAAGTTGAGTTATGCTTTGTACAAGTGTCCCAATGTGATAAGATAGATGTTAAAAAAAACAAGAGTTTAGAACACACTAAAACTGCATGGAGATACCAAATTAATCAATACAAAACCAAACTCAAGGAAAAACGAAAAGCCTACTACTCCAAAATGATAGGCAAAAAAACCCCAGACACAAAAAAGCTATTTAATCTAGTAAAGAACCTCACAGATACCAAAACTTACCTCTCCACCCAAGGTATCAACCCACCAACAGCCATCCACCTAGCAGACCATTTCAAAAACAAGATCACCAATATCAGATCTACATTCATCAACACACACACCCATCTAGAAAAGATAACAACAAACCCATCAACTAGCGAAGCCATCGTAGCAGACAGAAGCTGGTCCGATTTCCCAATTCTAGTCTGGTCGGATATGAACCGACTCTACAATAAATACAGCCATGCTTCCAGTGACCTAAATAATTGCCCCACCTACATATTATCAAACGCCTCCACTACATTCAAAACCAACTTCATGCTATGGATTCAAACCACATTGACAGAAGGCCAATTCCCACAGGACCTAGGAGAGATCTTAATCACTCCAATCATAAAGGATCACAAAGGCCCAATAGATAGCCCCTCCAACTACAGACCTATCGCTTCAATACCATTGTATGTTAAAATAATAGAAGGCCTAGTGGCACAATACCTCACCGAATATCTGGAAAAACATAACCTACTCCACCCCTCACAATCAGGATTCCGAACTAACCATAGCACAGAAACACTACTTGTCACATTACTAGATACAGCCCGACAACACATCAGTAAAGGAAAAAAAATGATATTAATACAATTAGACCTCTCCGCAGCATTTGACCTAGTTGACCACACCTTACTACTACAAATTCTCGACGCCATAGGAATCTCAGGCAAGGTCTACAAATGGTTTCAGGGGTTCCTCAAATCTAGAACCTACAGGGTAAAATACAATGATATAAAATCAGAACCATGGACAAATCCCTGCGGAGTTCCACAAGGATCACCTCTCTCACCTACGCTCTTCAACCTCTTTATCTCCTCCCTAGGAGCCACTTTAGATACCCTAGATGTCACATCTTTCAGCTATGCTGATGACATCACCATAATCCTCCCCTTCGACCCATCAGAGACCACCACCACAACAAAGCTAGAAACAACCTTAGACACAGTAGAAAAATGGATGATGGATCACAAACTAAAACTAAATTCTGAAAAAACAAAATTCCTTTTGCTCGAAAAAGCCCAAACTCCTACCATCACTGAACTGAAAATCAAAAATACCAAATACCCAATACAACCCGAACTAAAACTCCTAGGAGTTACGATAGACAGATGTTGCACAATGCAGCCCCAGATCAACAAAACAACCCAGAAAGCTTTTCTAACCATGAGAAATCTCCGTAAAATCAGAAAATTCTTTGACCAAGCACAATTTAGACTAATCGTCCAATCCCTAGTCTTAGGTCTGCTGGATTATTGCAACTCCCTATATCTTCCTTGTCCAGCCACTATGATAAAACAACTCCAGACCATACAAAACACCGCCCTCAGATTGATCTACTCACTCAAAAAATATGATCACATAACAACTGCCTTCTTAGACTCTCACTGGCTACCCATACAAGCACGAATCCAATTCAAATTCTACTGCCTGATATTCAAAGCATTACACGGCTTTTCCCCCTCCTATCTAAACAACCGCTTAAACCAAATCTCCACCTCAAGACACAGAAGAACCTCGAACCCTTTCGCCTTCCCCCCACTCAAAGGCACACATCGCAAGAAAATGTTTGACAACCTTCTGGCAACACAAGCAGCAAAAATCAACCATTCCATCTCCAATCTTATGACAATATCAGACAACTTCAAAACATTCAGAAAAGAAATCAAAACCCTGCTTTTCAAAAAATTCATCCAAATATCTTAACCCCTCCTCTTTTACCTCCAGAAGATTCACCTACCTTCAGATAACCTTCCCCCAAATTACCCACCTTAACACCGTCCAATTAAACAAAAACCATAAATAGATTGTAACCTACCCTCTCTAACTGCATTCCATATGTATTTTTCATACAGTTCTTCACTGTCAGTTTAATTTCCATCCTATAAATTCACATAGAATTTTTCTTTTTTCAACCATCTTTATTTTCTCTTCTTTATTAATTTCCAGGTACTTTAGTTAGATTGTGAGCCTTCGGGACAGTAAGGGAATTTTTAAGTACCTTCTTACTTCTCATTTATAATCTTAATGTATATTTTCTTCAAACCGCTTAGAACCTAACGGATGTAGCGGTATATAAGAAATAAATTACATTACATTACATTACATTAAATGGGGTCAGAGATAGCAGGGAGCCATGGGGCAACCCACAGTTTTTCCAGCTGAAGGAGAATTTGTCTTCTTTGAATACCTGATATGATCTGAACTCGAGGAATTCCTGGAATCAGTTGTAAGCGTTTTCTGTGATGCCTATAACATGGAATTCTCTTCGATCTGTTGTTTCACGGAATTCTCAGAAGTACAAACTTAAATGAAAGGGATAAAACTTGTTGGTAATATCTCTTGCTTCTTTTCATATAGGTTTACAATGATGTGGAATGAAATTCCTACTTATGTTAGAACTCTTCTCTCCAGATTTTTTTTGTAAATCGATGAAAACAATGCTATTTCAACAATTTGGGGGAAATGGTACTAATTGTCTTTTGTTTAGTAATTCACGTTAGTTAAATTGATTCCCTGTTAAAGTCTTATGTAAACCAAGTCGAGCCCCTACTTCAGGAGATGATACAGTATATAAATCTAAGGCTTAGATTAAATTAAATATCAAAGAAGTGTACACACATTTCCATTCTCCCCACTCACAGGAAATATTTTCATTTTCGTATTGGAACACACCACCTCCAGTACAAAGTTACATAAGTACATAAGTACATAAGTAGTCGCCTCCGCCGGGGCAGACCAGAGGTCCATCTAGCCCGGCGGTCCGCTCACGCGGTGGCCCATCAGGCATATTGCCTGATCTGCGGTCCTTGACTAATTTTATGCCTACCTCAACACTTATCTCTAAACTTTCCACTGCTCTTATCTGTACCCCTCAATCCCTTTGTCCTCCAGGAACCTATCCAGGTCATCCTTGAAACCCTGTACTGTGCTATTTCTTATCACGGCCTCCGGAAGGGTGTTCCATGTGTCCACCACCCTCTGTGTGAAGAAGAATTTCCTTGCGTTTGTTTTAAACCTGTCCCCCTTCAATTTCATCGAGTGACCCCTTGTTCTTGTGGTTTCTTTCAAATTGAAAAATCTATCCTTGTCAACCTTTTCGATGCCCCTCAGGATCTTGAAGGTCTCTATCATATCTCCTCTGAGTCTCCGCTTTTCCAGGGAGAACAACCCCAGCTTCTTCAGTCTGTCAGTGTATGTAAGGTTTTCCATACCCTTAATCAGTTTAGTTGCTCCCATTTGGACTGGCTTCAGCACCCAGAGTTTTCACCAAGTGCTTGGTAGTTGTGGCAGCAATACTTCATTCATACAGCTTCAATGTCTTTCCTTACTTGGATGACTGGTTGATCAGAGCCTCCACATCCCAGTAGGCTTTGAGTTCAATTCAACTTATTGAGTTCCTGGGCTTTGCAGTTATCCCAAATCCCACCTGAAGCTCACTTAGATTCTAGTTGGAGCTCTTCAGGATACAAACCAAATGCATGCTTTCCTCCCTCAGCAGGAAAGCATGCATTACTTCAGCTCTGCCAGGAAGTCTCTTCTCATCGCCACCATGGCATGTCACAAGTTATGACTTCTGGGGCACATGGCTTCCATGGTATATGTGGTCCCATTTTCCCATCTTCACCTCAGGCATCCTCAGTGGGTGTTATCTGCTCAGTGGTCTCAAGCAACTGGACTTCTGTCTCAGCACTTGTCCATGACACCACAACTCAAAGACTCACTTTTTTGTGGTGGATGTCTCCAGCCAATTTCTCCAGAAGTCTCCTGTTCCAAGTCCCACCTTATCAAAAGATTTTGGCAAATGCTTCCATATTAGGATGGGGAGCTCATTTAGATGGTCTCCTCACCCAGGGATCTTGGAGCTCTTCAGAAACATGTCTTCACATCAATCTCCCACTATCTTCCTGGGATAAACCCAGCTTGATCCTTGCCCACCAGGAGACCAATCACCATATTTAGAAGACAAGATCCTCACCAATGGCTTCACAGCCAGGTTCAAAACCGAAATAGAGTATTTACTGGTTGGAAGAGCTTCATCCACAGCATAACATTTCACCCATTATACTCAAAACAGACATACTTGCATCCTGAAATATAGACTCAGGAAGTATATCATAAATATAAAAGAGTTCTATATGAGAGCTTGGTCCCCATATTATTCACTTATCTACTCACGGTAGCTTAAAAGGTTGATTTGGAGTGGACCGCAGCGTAGCCCTTACCTAAAGGGGGACTCTGCCATTATGGAAGGGATGAAATAAATGCAGGTGAAGAGTACTCGGAAGCACCATCACCTTCCATATTTCACCTGATTGACTTAAAAATTTTAAGGGCCAATGCTTTTGATGTGATCTGATGAGAAGATCCATTATATGAAAACTTATCCAAATGGATCCAGAAGTAGTGAACTTGTTCATTACACAGCTTGGAGGTAAAATTACCCAACTCGTGATCGGTGAAATATATTTAAAAAAAAACTGCAATCTCAGAAGCTGCCATAAAATAACAAAAAACTTTATTTATGAATCGCAGATACCTCGCAGTCCTATGCAATTTACAAAAGATAAAACCTGCACATTAACTGTTGAATTTACAATCAAAACCATACAATAATCTCCAAATTTACCAAACAAATTTTCATTGATCTAAAATGCATGTAAGAGAATGATAGTGAAATTTCATAACTTTTATGAAGCACTTTGCTTTCTCCCTTCCTATTGTTTTTTTCCCATACGTATCTTACTTGCTATCAACAACTTGTATTTCTCTTCCCATCCTTTCCTTTTTGTTTCAGTATGTTTTGTTAGGTTTGTTTACCCCTAAGATTTTATAATTTTATTGATTTGTACATCGCTTAGAATTTTGAGTAAGCGATGAATCAAAGTTATAATAAACTTGAACTTGAAACTAACGGTCAAATTATAGACTCCCAGTTAGCCACTTGCTAGGAAAGTAGATTGGTCACATATCTTTTTTACTTGCATGCCTTTACTGACAAAAACAAAATAAGTAATATTTTGCAAAGATTGTTTTTGTAAAAAAAAAAAAAGAAAGATGAGCATATAAGTAAGAAGGAACTAAACTTGATCTTATAACAAGCATAGCCTAATTTGAATAATAACCTGGCCTAATTTCTGGTTAAAAATAAAAAGATCAAATTTCTTAAAATTAAACATCAGACCCACTGCGGAATTTTGGATAATTTATAACTTTTGGAAATTTTTATAGGAACCTGCTAAGTATATTATATTGCAATAATCTAGGATACTTACTACTCGTTTTACGAAACTACGATAGACGTTTCTAGCGTAGGGAGCCGTGCTGAATGGTCCGCACTGCTCCTGACACTCATTGAGTTCCTGTGAGCGTTGGGAGCAGCACTGGCCATTCAGCACAGCTCCCCGTGCTCAAAATTGCTATCGCAGTTTCGTAAAAGAGGGGGTAAATAAAAGAGATTGCACCCATGGTTTAAATGGATAAGGTTCAAAATAAGAACACATGGAGCATAACTTCCTTAGGATTAGAAATCCTTTTCGAACTACTGAATCTACTTATGATTTTATTGTTAAATTTCAATCTAATTGGACCCCTAAAATTTTTATTGTTGGAATAATGATGTAATTAATCCCATTTAATTGTAACTTTTTTCCATCTCTTATTAGAAGCCAAAAATCTCTAGTTTTCTAGTTAATTTTAATTTAAAACTGGCCGTCCAATCATGTATCAACAGTAAAACCCTATCTATCCAAGATATAATAACATAGTAAATGACGGCAGATAAAGACCTGAACGGTCCAGTCGGGAGGGCATTCCAGGCATCTACCAGCCTCTCCATGAAAAATAATTTCTAGCATTGCTCCTGAGTCTTCCTGCAACCTCAAATTATGCCCTCTAATTTTACCATTTTCTCTTCTCTGGAATAGATTTGGTTTCAAGTATTTAAACATCCCCTGTCCCTCCTCTCCTCCAGAGTATACATATTTAGATCTTCCAGTCTCTTCTCATACTATTTTTGGTTCAAACCCCTTATCATTTCTGTCGCCTTCCTCTGGACTGCTTCTTCTTTTTATATCCTTCACCAGCTACGTCCTCCAAAACTGAACATAGTACTCCAAATGTGGCCTCACTAATGACCTATACCGGGGTATCAACACCTCCCTTCTGCTGGTTATTCCTCTTTCTATACAGCCTAGCATCCTTTTGGCTACAGCCACTACCTTATCACACTGTTTAGATGCATTTAGATCCTCAGACACAATCATCCCCAAATCCCTCTTACCGTCAATACTTATCAGCCTCTCACCTCCCAGCACATATGGTTCCCTCGGATTTCAACCTCCCAAATGCATCACTCTGCACTTCTTCACTTTGAATTTTAGTTGCCAGACGTTAGACCATTCTAACTTTTGCAGGTCCTTTTACATGTTTACCATTCCCTCTGGGGTGTCCACTCTGTTACAAATCTTGGTATCATTGCAAAAAGGCCAACCTTGCCTTCTAACCATTTAGCAATATTACTCACAAACATTGAACAGAATCGGTCCCAGCATCGATCCCTGAGGCACCTTTCCCTCTGAGCGAATTCCATTAACCATCACCCTCTGGCGTCTGTCTATCAATCAGTTTCTAATCCAGTTCACCACTTTGAGCCCTAACTTCAGCTAAAACTTCTAGTGGGAAATTTGAGGAAACGGGGAGTATCAAGGTCTGTTAAATATCAAAATGTACAGTGCTGTATATGCGTTTCAGTGCTATAGAAGTGATAAATAGTATTATTGTTTGCATAAACTTTGTGTAAGACTTGTAATTCAGTTAATTCCTTACTCAATGAAGAAAGACATGTTAAAGAGGGAAGGTCAAAGGGGAGATGCTTGAGGAACTCCGCGTGGTATATACTCCATTTATGAGAGAGAATTTCATCTCTTCTAACCTGATATATCCGAGATCACAGAAAATTGTTAAACCAGCAGAGGACATTACTTGACAGACCCAATGAATCAGACAGTGCAATAAAATATCATGATCAACTAAATCAAAGGCACAATTTAAATCTAATTGTAAAATCAAAGCATTTTGTCCTTAATATAATATAATAAATAAGTGATTTATTAAAGAAACAAGTACACTATTATCACTACTTTTTGCTGGCAATTGTGATAATAAACCATGATATCTTTTGAAATGTTTACCCTTCCAGGCATTAAAGCACGATGTGCTTGATTAATTTTCTCTTCTTCAGGAGGTATTTCCATTTGTACGAGTGACAATGTATAAAAAGAGAGTTTCAGCATAACCAGTTTGCAGCCTAAATAATCAGGTTTTTGGTAAAGCCTTGAAATCTCAAATTGTGCCATCGGCTTCTGTTATCTAAATCCTCAAATTTATCAAAAATCTCTCGTGGTTGCTGTAAAGCATCCTCCCGTTTCTTTTTCTGGGATGAGAGTTGAACTGCTTGTTCCTCTGCCCACTGCTTAATCTCATCTTTGTGGGTTTCGAGGTCTGTAATATCAGCCTACAATTCAGACCCAATAGCTGCCATCTTGGTCCGTAAAGCAGCTATATCTTCTTTGATCTCCTGAAGACACTGTTTAATTTCTGCCATATATACTGAATTTGTGACCAAGGCTATCTCATAAGAATCTGCGGGCAGTTCTCAGCCATGTTGCTGTTTGGTGGCAGCCATGTTTTCTGCCTCACGACGCAGCAGGCAGCTTTTCTGGTAAGTGAACTCTTGTAGTTCCACAATCTTTTTTATTATTCTTATGAGAGCTCTCAATAGTAAAGCTTCAGGAACCGAAAAAAATCCAAATATACACGTTTAAATGAGCGATGAGTTCAGTTTGCTCTGGGTCAACAAGGAGCCACAGACTTAAACTGCCATTCGGCCTGGTGACGTCACGTCCTCCTTCCATCTCCTTTTTAAAGGGAAATTCACTCAGCAGCAAAGGAATGACGAAAGAGAAAACAGGAGAAAGAAGAGAGGAGGAGAAACATGCAGCAACTCCTCAGGGACCTCGTGAGACCATTACTGAACTGGGGTGAGAATGAAGGACATACTGTGGGTGGCAGCTTCCCTGCCAAAAGAAAAGAAGTGCAGCTTCCACAAGTTGTGGGCTGCAATCAAAGACCTAGACCCCCAGGAGCTATTCATCACAGAGATGGCTACAGAAAAAGGGAGGGGAAGTAGAGGCACTTGGCCCTAATGGCAAAGGCCCAACAAACCTCTGCCAGCCAGACCCAGTGAGCAGGAGTCCTTAGGCTGTAGTTTGAGGCTATGGTGAGTTTGGGACTCTCTGCATGAGTGAAAGTTCCACAGACCAATCCCTTAAAGCTACCAGTGGCCAAGGACTCATAAGATCGCAGGGAGTCAGGCTTGTCCTAGAATTCTGCTGCACCAACCTAACTGCACCATTTGCTGGAGGCAGAGAAAAACACTAGCAAGTTCCAGGACTGAACTATACCATATATTGACAATAATTCCATTCATTTTATCAATATTTTCTGCCTTCATTTGCTGCTTGAGGACATAGCTCTCTTATTTATACTGGTCTAGCAGGACTTAAGGAGAGAAAATTAGCAAGGAAGAACAAATTTTATCTTTATTTGTAGCTTCATAAAGAAAACAAAATAAAAACTGGTTTCACTATTTGGTGGTGTTTATATATTGCCATCTCTACATGGGCCTGCTGAGTTTATGCTATTAATTTTTTCCATGTATATATTTATAAAATGTATATTCCTGCATGTCCTTCTATGAGGGATCTTCAAAATGTTTCTGCACTTTTATTTTTCTTACATAGTAACATAGTAGATGATGGCAGATAAAGACCTGAATGGCCCATCCAGTCTGCCCAACCTGATTCAATCTAAAAATTTGTTGGTTTTTTTTTTCTTCTTAGCTATTTCTGGGCAAGAATCCAAAGCTCTGCCCGGTATTGTTCTTAAGTTTCAACTACTGAAGTCTCTGTCAAAGCTCACTTCAGTCCATCCTACACCAGGGGTGCCCACACCTTTTTGGGCTTGCGAGCTACTTTTAAAATGACCAAGTCAAAATGATCTACCAACAATAAAAAGTTTTAAAAAACAGAAAGCACACTGTATGCAGAGAAAATATTATCATTTATAGTCTGGGCTTTTTTCAAAGAGGTCAAGGCAGATGACTCTATACAATGTCACCTCAGTAACAACCATACAAAAATATACAAATATACCCCCTCCCATTTTACTAATCCTCGATAGCAGTTTTTAGCGCAGGGAGCTGCGCTGAATGCCCTGCGCTGCTCTCGATGCTCATAGGCTCCCTGCGCTAAAAACCGCTATTGCGGTTTAGTAAAAGGGAGTCATAGTGCAAAATATAGACAGCAGATATAAATTCTCAAATCAGACACATTTTGATCACTAAATTGAAAATAAAATCATTTTTCCTACCTTTGTTGTTTGGTGATTTCATGAGTCTCTGGTTGCACTTTCTTCTTCTGACTGTGCATCCAATATTTCTTCCCTTCTTTCAGCCTCCTGTATGCTTCCTCTCCAGATCTCATTCTCTCCCCCAACTTTTTCTTTCTATCTCCCTTCCCCCTTCTTTCTGACTCCCTGTTCCCCTTTTCTTTATTTCCCTTCTTTCTTTGTCTCCTTGCCCTCCCTTCTTTCTATCTCCCTGCCTGTCCCCTTTCTTTCTCCCTGCCCTCCCCCAAGCCGTTAGGTTTGCCGCCGCCACCATCAGGGAACAGGCCCTCAAGCCATTAGGTTTGCGGCCGCCGCCGCCATCGGGGAACAGGCCCCAAGCCACCGCCGCCCCAAGCTCTCCCTGTAGAATGTCACGCTAACCAGCATTCCGCTCCCTCACGTCAATTCTGACGTCGGAGAGGAGTTCCAGGCCAGCCAGGCAGCGATTGGCTGGCCCAGAACTTCCTCTCTGATGTCAGGAAGCGGAATGCTGGTCGGTCCGATGCTTCTGGAGGGAGAGTGGTGGGGGACTTCGGGAAGAGAAAGACTGATCGGCCCGGTAGATTGGAACGGCAACATGAGTCTTATCACAGAGCCCAGGATGGGCTCCATGATCGACTCGCATTGCCTTCCTGATCTACATCGCGATCGACGTATTGGGCACCCCTGATCTACATCATCCCAGCTATTGAAGCCCTCCCCAGCCCATCCTCCACCAAACAACCATATAAAGACACAGACTGTGCAAGTCTGCCCAGTACTGGCCTTAGTTCTTCAATATTTACTATTCTGATTCTAGATCCTCTGTGTTCATCCCACGCTTTTTTGAACTCCGTCACCATTTTCATCTCCACCATCTCTCTCGGGAGTGCATTCCAGGCATCCACTACCCTCTCCATAAAGAAGAATTTCCTTACATTGCTCTTGAGTCTACCACCCCTCTACCTCAAATTATGTCCTCTGGTTTTACCATTTTAAACTAAACTAAAACTTAACTTTATATATTGGGTCTTCAAACCAGAGGAAGCTCGAGGCGGTTAACAATAAGTT
The DNA here is from genome assembly GCF_902459505.1 of Geotrypetes seraphini. Classification (NCBI taxonomy): domain Eukaryota; kingdom Metazoa; phylum Chordata; class Amphibia; order Gymnophiona; family Dermophiidae; genus Geotrypetes; species Geotrypetes seraphini. Next base: position 372,912,962 of record NC_047085.1, read on the forward strand.
AAAAAATAAGCTAAAATACAAGAGGATTAATTTTCAAAATGTTTAACAAATAGAAAAATTTTTAAAGATTTACGGAAAGATTGAAAACAGCTGGAACACCTCAAATTAAAGTAAGTTCATTCCGTAATTGGGAAATTTAAAAGCCAAAGAGAGGCTAAAATTATTGACTCCTTGAGTTCCTTTCCTAAAAGGGTGAGAAAGTTTAAATATCTGGAAAAGATTTTGTTCTACGTTAATATCTTTCAAGTATTTGAACATCTGAATCATATCTCCCCTTTCCCTCTAAGGTATACATATTCAGGGTTTCTTATCATTATTAAATATCTCAAAAGCAAATTACAACACTTTTCTACATAATTACCCTGTTTTGCGATACATTTTTCCCAGCATCCTACTACTTAATATCATCAGAAAAGAATGTTTATAGTTGAGTGCGAAAACATAAAAGTGCAGAAACATTTTGAAGAGCCCTCGTACAGCAGAACCTTTTGTAAAATATCACTGGAATTGAGCATGTTTCACCTGAATATCTCAATTCGGAACCTTTGTATTTGCTCTGCAAAAACAACCAACTTGCTTCACGCAGGTCTTCCACTAAACTATTTCTCTCCCATTCAATCTTCAGAATTCTGGCAGAAGACAAATCACTTACTTAATCTCTCTCCTAAAGGCATTCTATTGACTATTCTTTCTAGATACAGTTTAGACTCCTCTTACTGACTGATGACTTACATTCATTCTACAGTACCACAGTATCTCTCCTTTCTCTCAGTACCCTCCCTGAGAACTCCACTTACCAGGTGTTTCTATGTTTCTATTCTTAGGGAGAGGAGGGGATAGCGAATGCTGCAGATGAGCAGACTCTATGCGCCATTTGGCCTTTACATGCCATCATGTTTCTATGTTTGTCACTTTTATCTGTCACTGCCATCAACTTCAAACTCTTACTTCATTGTCTTGCATCGTCTGCCTAAAATAGACTCCCTGAATATGTATGTCATGCTCCATCTGTGGTCCTAGTCAAATTTAGGCTGAAAGCCCCACCTTTCTGCTTTTATCTATTAACCTCTTATTCATCTATATTCTTGTTTCAGTCATTTCCATATTAAATTAAATGCCTTAATCCTTTATTTTTCATGTGTCTTTCTTGACTAGCTCATAAATCAAGGCTGCTCAAACTGGATCAAAAGCGTAAATGGGTTGTGACCTGGACAGGCACTCCTTAAGGACATTGTCAGCCTGCACCTCCAGAGGTTTGCATGCTTTGTGAGGCTATGCAAATGCGGTCATAACTATAGAAAATTTGATAAGTGCCATTGTAAGCTCTGTTGAGTAGGTACTGTCTCATGAGTTTGTGTACGGCATTGTGTATGTCTAGTTGTGCGATAGAAATTAGTAGTAGAAATTTTATTCCACTCTCCTCTATCAAATATTTTAGTTTGGCTACATAACTATTTTAAAAACTCATATAGCTTGCAAAAAATAGGGAGGCAGATTTTGTGTTATGCTTTTTCATTATATAAATATAAGAAAACTAGTATCAGTTTTTATTTCAGTGAAAGTATACAAACCACCATCAAACAGACCTTTCACTGTATAGTCCAGTATTTTTTTTTTCAATATTGTTTTTTGGATCATTAGAGAGTGAGAGTCCCCAAAATACTTTTCTAGGTACGTCATTTTCATAGATCTAATTGAAGGATTTTTATTTCCCAAATTCCAAGATCATGGGTAAAGCTAAATACTTATTTGAGAATCAGAGACATTTTATCCATAGGAGAGTTTAATCCATGACATGAAGTCACGTTTCACCCTGTTGCTTCAGGGATAATCCCTTTATTCCAAATTGTTTATTGAAAGCTGTACCACTACTAATGACTGGGAAATCAGTTCATAGCAGTTTACATGAGCTTCTGTAATGGTGTTATAATACAGAGTGTTTTTTAGATGGTTTTCAATACAGACATATTTATACCATAATCAGTGAATCTATGTGTTCCATTTATACACTCGTACATTTATACAATCTTCCTACTTATATACACACATAATACAATTAGTATCGCGTACTATGTTCAAACTAAATCCTTATTTGCACACATAGTACCTTTATCATATTCTGTGTTCATCCTGGATTTACAATCTTTCTGTTATCTGTTCTTTATCATATCCCCTACAATTCTAAATATCTCTACTGTGTTCATTCTATCAAGTTCCTAGTGGGGACTAGCCAGCCATCTTCTCTATGTCGTTTTATTAAAGTAGTCTGTGAAGAGGATGGTCTTTAAACCTTTCTTGAACTTTCTGGTGTCCTGTTCTAGTTTTAATTCCTTTGGAAGGGTGTTCCACTACCTGGGAGCCATCACTGAGAACGTTCTTGTCCTGAGGTTATCCCTAAATAACATGGTAAAGCATGATATCCTGTCACATTTTTTATATTGGTAAAATAGGGGTCCAATGGGCAAGAGTGATGCCCACTTGCTCTTGCCCCTCATAGCTCCATTCTGAAAATAGCTCTGTGACCTCTACCTTTCCACCAGCCCCAAGGCTCCAGTTTAGCTGTGAATATACCGCTGTCACCATTACTACTGACATGAGTATATGACAAAAGTACTCCAACTAAATCACTCCAATACAATGTGACCATATCTCTATAGACCCTAACCTGAATCTTTGCAGAACGTAATCTAATAGAATGCCTCCAAGTTATTGTAAATGCCTCCGGTACTTAGAAAAATACAACTATAACGTACCAATCTAAACCTAAAGCACCCACCCTAGAGTGAATGTACCTTTGTAACCCTACTCCACCTCCCCAGTATACTGTGAATATACCCTGATGTTTTGCTCCACTATACTGTGAATGTACCTTCTTTCCCTTACTCCACCTGGCAGTATAATGTAAATGTACCTTAATCCTGTACCTCCAAAATACTGTGAATGTATCGCTGTAACCCGTTCTGGGCTCCTGGGTAAGACAGGCTATGAAACTGAATAAATACCAGAAGTCTTGCTGGACTAGTGTTTGTACTATGAGACTAACACTAGAGGTCACAGCAGCCATTTTTTAAACTGGTGCTGTGAGGGGTGGAAATGAGTGGGCATCACTCCTGCTTGTTGGATCCTTATATCACTATTGATACTAAAGGTAGGCCGGGGTGACGGGACAAGGTATCTAAGTGGAGGTTTATGATCCCTTTGTGAGGGAGGCGGCATCAGAATTGGAGAGGGTAGAAGGGCCTGCTTCCTCTTGAGTGTGCCCTGGTTGACCCACATAAAAGGCTAATCATTGAAGTTCCTTCTAATTTTATCTGGAAGGTTCTACTGCTAAGGGAAGATCCCACTCATCTAGATACAGTTGCCACTAGACCAAAAGCCTTACATCTTACCTGCAAGTAGTCAACTTCCACCAACTTAAACATAAAACTTAAGAAACAGAAACATGATGGCAGATAAAGGCCAAATGGCCCATCTAGTCTGCCCATCCACAACATCCACTATCCCTAAGAGGTCAAGCAAGATGAAAAGAATTTCTCCTTATCCAAATTCCATCGTAGTTCTGAGTCAATATTCTGTTCCACTTCCTCCTCTGAATCCCACCTAACATCTAGTGTATTAGGATACTAGGAAGGAGCCCACCTATAAGGTGACCACCTCAATCAGCTTTGTCAAAAATAGATAAGCTTAATATAGGCCTATAAATGATACAAATTGAGCCATCATGAACTTCTTGCTGTAAATTTCTTAATGCTTTAGCACCTGTTTAAAGATATTTTGTATCGGGAGGGATAGGGTGGTTCAGCTTTGTCAGAACATGCCTCCACAAATCTGAATATGTTCTACCCCATATAGATAAGACGGTTAAAATTCAAAGTAGTTTGGGACAAATTTAGAGGTTGCTCATGGTCCTACAATATCCTCATAATGCGGCTGACTATTCATAACAACATGGTAATGTGGTTAGACACAGTTACTTAATATTGACTAGATACTAAATAGCTATTCTTTGAAACTTATTGACAAAAGTTTTATCGTTATTTGAATAACAACTTAGTATTAGTACTGCTGCAAAGCAGAAAGTTCAGTGATAAATAGGCAGTTGAAAACCGAGTTGATATCACATTTTAGGATAAAAACTAAGTAAGAATGTCAAAGAATAGAAGCAGTGTTGAAGGGAAGGGCACTGATGAACTGTCCAGTTAACATCTTCCAACCAAAGGGAATGTTCTTCGATGATGTACTTGCACATTGACAAAAAGGCTACTTTGAAAGAGGCAGCTCATCTGGCCATGTTCAAGGTCTTGGAAATTTGACAATGTGCAAGAATGCCACATCAGCAAATAGACTCGGGGATTTTCATATTGGTGAAGCTTTATGATGAATATGAGAATCTAAAAAAGAACCGGCACAGATGCAATGAACATGATCTGGTAAATCAAGCCTTCAAAGAATGTCTCGTCCATCTTTTTGATGTTACCAGTGATGCATTAGTCACAGTGAAATTGAAGAAGACAAACACTTTCTAATCATACAGAGGCAAGATGTTTCATCATGCAGCATGGCCAGCATTGACACTGTACTTGAGGAGAATAGAAAAGAGCACAAGAAGAAAGATTTAGTAAGTTTGTAGCCAAAGCAGAGGCAGAAAATGTCATTGTCAGTAGTTCTATAGAGCCAACTACAAATTCTCTTCCTCTGACTAGTGGATTATCTGAATCCAAGAATGTTTCTGAAGTTGACTCTAACAGTTGTTCAGATGCTGATTTTTGAAGTCAGCAGAACCCCTTGTTCCAGTTCTTGGTCAAAATAGCCAAAGGTGAACATCCTTGCACATTCTGAAGATGTTGGAGCATTAGATCATGTTGATTTGCCAGACAGGTGCCACATTTGTCACTGGTGCTGATATAAGTAAAATAACATTGGCCATGATATAAGTAAAATAACATTGTCAAGGAAGCTCACTCCAACGTTCAAGGGGCAAGAACCATTAGGAGGCAGCCACTCTGAAGGCTGAATTCTTTAAAGAAACCTGATAAACTCCACTACTGCTGCATTGGGATGGAAGACTCCTCCTGGACATTATTGGAAGTAAAGAAATAGTTGCAAACAATGAGCGGAAACCTGTCTCGCAGTACTGGATGAGTGGAGTCCGGTGATGAGTCTGGGGATTGGGGTTTGATACCACTGCAAGTAATACAGGCCTGAAGAACGGTGCATGCACTATCATTGAATCATCAGTAGGACCATCATATGCTGAAACTAGTGCTTGGAAGCGTCTTCACCCAATTGTTTGAGTTAGTGGAGGGACTAGATGTTATGATATTCAAAAGATTTCAGCAAAATACATGGACCAGGATTTCTCTGGAGGATATGTTTGATGCACACACATCAGTCTTTTAGAAAGAAATTGCAACTTTCTGCAGAACAGCCTTGAATTCCAAGAAAAGACTGCAAGAAATTGCAACTTTCTACAGAACAGCCTTGAATTCCAAGGAAAGACTACAAGGAGCTGCTTGAGCTCTGTTTAATTATTCTTGGCTGCTGCCCGGATGCAAATAAAGCAAAGCCATCATTTTGAACAAATGGGACCTTCCACCATGCATGGTGACTGATGAATGCTATCTACAGCATTATTTCTGTTCCAACAGAGTTGTCTCTTACTGCCAAAGAAAGGCAGGGAATGAAAGAACTGGTTCTCTTTGTTAGCCTCATTTATATTTGCTACTGACATGAAGCATCTCTTCTTATAAAAGCACCACTCAATAACTTGCTTCTGCTTTCAAATCTCCAGAAATATTCAAACAAGACTGTTGCCAAGGATGCGTTGACAACATTAACCAGAAATATGTGGTACTTGTCAGAAATTTTAGGGCAGATTTTTTTAATGACAGACTAAGCAATGAAGTAAGTCGAAGATGGTGGCAAACCTTCAGCTTTCACAATCCACAAGTTCAGTGAAATGTCTCAACTGCCTTCTTGAGTCGCTCAGTCCCATCAGCCTGGCATCATGTATAATAAAAAGAACTTATGTCTTTTTTTATATTCTTGACACAAATGGACAAGAAAAGGCTCAACAATTTCTGGTTAAAGATCCTGCAAACTGGAGAGATGATCCAAACTACAAGTATTTGAAGCAGTCAACATCAATGACTCCGTTAAAAAAGCAATTGCCTTAATTTAATTTAATTTAGTTTAATTTAAGTCTCATAAAGAATCAGGAGCAGAAGCAGCTCCTCCGCCTTTTTGCTCAGCACAGAAAGACCTATCCAACTTGCTCCAAAGCCACACTGATGAATATTGACTGAATGTAAAACTACTGTTCAGCGTTCGCACATAGCAAACAGTTTGTATTTTCTGTGGAATAATGATGTTAGTTACCAGTCATCATTGAAAAAGGCATAATAAATCATTAGGCCAACTAGTCTATTTTCCAACTGTAAGTAACACAATATGTATTTCAACTTTCTATGTGCATTTGCTCATATTTCAGGTTTAGATGGAAAATTATTTTATGTATTAAATTAAAAATCATTGTGTGACCTCTAAATGTTCACCAAAAGGTTTATAATTTGGCACAATTAACAATGGCCAGACAGAGAACAAAAATAGACTTGTGGAGGTCATGTCCCATGAACTTGAGTTTTTTTGACTATCCTGGGGAGGAGCTATAATTATAGTACAGGCAGTCCCTGGGTTAAGAATGAGTTCTGTTTTTTAAACTCTTAAGTTGAATTTGTATGTAACTTGGATCCTGTATAGTACACAGTCTATAAAAACATTAAAAAACATTAAATAAACAGTCCTCAAAATAAAGTGTGTGTATGTGTATGTATATATATATATGCCTTTGAGCCAACCACTGAGTCATGGCTACATGCACAATGAGGGATCCTTCCTGTGATGTTTTAAGGCAGAGTACAGGAGTCGTTTGCCATTGCCTTCTGTGCAGTATGTGGCTCCACTATGTTGCTGCTGTCCAACATCGAGCCTTGCAGCCTACAGCACCTGATATTCCCCAGTAGTCCCCTTTCCAGGTACTAGCTAGGCCTGACCCTGCTTAGCTTCCAATAGCAAAATTGGGCCTACCCAGGGCAGCCAGGATATAGATCAAAATAAAGTACTTTAGTTCAAATAGAAAAGATAGGAGGGTTACACGTTTGTTTTCCCTCCATCTCACTTTTCTCCATCACATCCAACATTTCTCCCTCTCATATCTCTCTTCCTCATGCTCTACCTCACAGCTCTCCCACCATCATGTCCAATATTTCTCTCCTTCCTTATGCCCAACAATTCATCTTTCTTCATTTCCCGATGTGTATCATCTCTTTCCCTCTCAGACACCCATGCCCAACAGTTCTCCCTTTCTATTCTCTCCCCACCTCAGCATCTCTTTCCCTTACTCCTTCCATTATTCCATCCTATGTCCCAAGTTCATGCTCCCCTCCCTCGCTCCATTCTGTGTCCCAAGTTCATGCTCCCACCCTTTGTTCAAAGTTTGTGCTCCCTCTCTTGTGTCCCAATGTGACCCTGCTTCTCCATTCCTGTGCCAATGTGCTCTCTCTTCCTCCCTGTCCCAACATATCCCTCCTCCTCCCTTCAGTGTCCCAGTGTGACCCATATCGCCCTTCCCTCTGTTCTGTGTCCCAAATTCATTCTTCTATCCCTCCTGCGGGTCTTTAACTCTGACTGGCTGGCTTCCTCCTCCTATCCACACTTCTCTTTGCAAAGCCGCAACCACAGTTCCTACATGTGGCATACAGCTAAACCCAGAAGCCTTCCCTCTTGACAGCAGAGAGAAAGCTTCCGGGTCACCCACAGGCTGCGTGCAGAAGTCACTGCTTGTGGCATTGCAAAAAGAAGTGCGGATGGGAGGAAGCAGCTGGCCAGCAGAGGTAAATACCCACCGGAGGCAACAAATTTGGGATGCAGAATGGAGGGAAAGACTATGGGCATGTTAGGACACACAAGGGAGAAGGAGGGTCACGTTTGGACAGGAAGGGAGGAAGAGGGGCACATTGGTATAGGAAGGGAGAGACAGGACCCCAGTTCATAAGTATGAGTCTGTCGTAAGTCAGATGTTCTTAAAAGGTGGACTGCCTTTATTATTGATCCAAGAAAGGAGATCCTTTTTACATCTGTTCAGTACAAAAGCACTAGCTGGATCAAATTGTGTGCCTCTTTCATTCACTATTGTACACAGCTGTTTTCATTATACTCCATGGAAACCAATTGAAAGAGTCCTCCTTTGCAAATATTCTCAGCATCCATTATAATTCAATTTGCATCTTACAATAACACGCCATATAGATTTTTACCTCATCATACCAAGCTATTCATTTAATTAAACTTTTATTTACAAAAAGAAATCTACCAATCTATCTATATTCAAGTTCCAAGTATTAAGTTTATTGAGAACTTACTATGTTGCCCATCAGACAAGCCATCTGGGTGGCTTACAGGCTCCTATAAGAATAAATCAGGCAGGAGATAGAGAGGTTTTGCTGCCCTAATGCATGATCCTGCAGTTTTTAGAATTAAATCTTAGCTACCAAATTCCAGACCATTCTTCAAACTTCACTAAGTCCTTCCTAAAATTACTACTGCTACTACTATTAATTATTTCTAGAGCGCTACCAGATGTATGTTGCACTGTACAGGGTCATGAAGGAGACAGTCCCTGCTGGAATGAGCTCACAATCTAATCAAGACAGGATGCCAGGGTAGGAGTTACAGTTAGCAGGGAATAGTTAAACTGCTGGCTAGAGAGATGAGGAGAGGGTTATGAGTTGAAAGCAATCTTGAAAGGTGGGTTTTCAGGATACTTTTGAACAAGGGAAGGGGTGTGACGCACGGACTCAGTCTATTCCAGTCATAGGGCAGCAAGGTGAAAGGAACGAAATCTGGAATTGGCAGTGGTGGAGAAGGGTACAGATAAAAGTAACTTATATGAGGAACGGAGTTCTTGGGAAGGCGTATAAGGAGAGACGAGAGATACTGAAGGGCTGCACAATTAACACATTTGTGGTTAGTAATAGGAGTTTGCAAAGGTGTATAGGGAGTCAGGGAGAGGACTAATATGAGTGTAGCGAGGTTGGTAGAAGATAAGTCATGCAGCAGAGTTTTGCACAGATTGCAAGGGGGGAGAGGTGGTTCATGTTAGAACTAAGCATGAAGTTATGAGGGTGTAGACGAGTCCGGGTAGCATGCTCAGAGAGAAAGTGGTGAATTTTTGTGATACAGAGAAATGACAGGCTTTAATAGTCTGTTGGATGTGCATAGAAAAGGAAGTCTAAGATGACTCCAAGGTTACGAATAGAGGAGACAGGAATGATAACAGTATTATTTAGAGAAACAGAATGGAGGGAGTGAAGCGGAGGGTTTAGGAGGAAAGAGGAGCAGCATACTCTTGGACATATTTAGTTTGAGGTGGCGGCAGGACATCCAGGCAGCAATGTCAGACAAACAGGCGGAGACTTTTTCTTGGATCTTTTTGAAAACTTGGGTTTAGAGAAGTAGATCTAGGAATCATCAGCATATAGGTGATACTGGAAGCCATGGGAGGAAATTGCTTAGGTGCGCCAATCTAGGCCTAAGTGTCTAAGCCTGTGTTTTTGAATGTACATGGAAGGTTCTAGGGAAACCAGTTTTTTATTCAGTGAATGCATAGTTATTCTAAACCAGTCCTGAGCCTAATCATCTAGTTTGTCATCATCTTGGGCAGTAATTCTAAGGACTTTCGTTATTTCCTCCAACAGTGCTACATCCATTTTACCTCTGTTCCTCCTATTTTTAAGCCGTCTTTTTACCCTTCCTAACTTCCCTTCCAGAAAACAAAAGTAAATAATATAATAAGATGATCCATCCAGGGCACTGAGACAATATCTCTGAATTAATTAAAATGTATGAAAATTAGTCCAATAATAGGATCACCTTATTTCCATTTGATATTTATTAACATTTATAAACACTACAATACTACTTTAACCTAAAGCAAAAAATAAATAGAAAACTTTTTCTACCTTTGTCATCTCTGGTTTCTGCTTTCCTCATCTTCTTGTCACACTCTTCCTTCTATCCACTGTCTGCCCTGTCTCTGCCCCTTCCATATGGCATCTTCTATACCCCTTCCAGAAACTACCTGCCTCCCCTTTCCATCTCTCCCTCCACCCTAATTGGTCTGACATCCATCTTCTTCCCTTCTTTCCCCTCCCCCAATGGTATTACCTCTCTTCCTTTCCTTCCCCCTCCCCCCGTGGTCTGGCTTTTCACTCTCTCTCCTCCCTTTTCTTTCCTTTTCTTCCCTCATCTTCCTTCTCAATTTATTTTCTGCATCTGTCTAGATTAAATTCTTACTATCCAGTCCTCTTTTCGTCTACCTACAGCTTGCCACCTCTTTCCCTCACCCCCTCCAGTATTTCACTAACTATCCTCTTCATCCCATCCAGCATGTACCCTTTTTTTATCACCTCTTTCCATCTCGTGTCCTCTTTCTCTACCCTTTCCATCCAGCATTTTCTCTATCTCTCTTCTCTACTTCCATCCAGCATCTGCTCCCCTCTTTTTCTCCTAACTTCCTGCATCTGCTCCCCTCCCCACTTCTGTCCAGCATCTGCTCCCCCTTCCCCACTAACATCCAATGTCTGCGCCATCTCTCTCCATCCATCCCACTTCATCAGCATCTGACCCTTCTCTAACCCAATTCCATGCAGTATTCTTCCCTCTTCTGTCTCTTCCTGCACCCCAATTCTCAGCATCTGCTCCCTCTCTCTAACCCAGTTCCATCCAGTATCCTTCCCCTATGTGTGTCTCTCCCTGCACCCCAGTTCATCAGCATCTGCCCCCCCTCCTCTCTCTCCACCACCCTTCCATACCAGTATCCTGCTCACTTCTCTCCCTCCACCCCAATGTCATCCAGTATACGCTCCCTTTCCTCCCCACTGCTGCTGTTTGCTTCTTGAATCAGCAGCAGCGGCTGTAAACTTAAATGCAGACATCACAAGACAGCTGCCAGCTCTGCTCTGGAACAAGGAAGTGATGTCAGAAGGGGTGGACTGACAGTGGCAGGGAGATGCAGGAAGGTCCCGCGATAGCTGAATTTAAAATTTACTGCCACTGCTACTGCCACTGGTTTGAGAAAGCAGCAGTGGCAGAGTAGGGTGGGAGGTCCCAGACCAGTATGCTGATTGTGCAACCCCTTAGAGCATGCATCTAGGGTGGTCCGTACCTACCCCCTTGGTACACCACAGCATAGATCAGTGGACTCAAACTAGCGGCCTGGGGGCCACATGCGGCCCGCCAGGTACTATTTTGAGGCCCTCTGTATGTTTATCATAATCACAAAAGTAAAATAAAACATTTTCTTCATCATATGTCTGTTTAGCTATAAATTACAATATTATTATTAAGATTTAGCCAAAAGGAAAGATAAACTATAAAGAGTTTTACCTCATGCAAAATTGTCATTTCTTTAATAAGACATTAACTATTTTTTCTGAGGCCCTCCAAGTACCTACAAATGCAAAATGTGGCCCTGCAAAGGGTTTGAGTTTGAGACCACTGGCTTAGATGGAAGGAAGATATTGCCAAAGTAAAATCATATAATGTGTCATATACTGTCTGCAAAGAAACAGGGGACTGTAAGGGAATCTATAGGATGCTGTCTCTATCCCTTATAGCACTCACTTTCAGAGCTACCCTATAACTTATAGACCCACCCAGTGGGAGAAGTGACATGGGAAGGGCAGAGCCAGGAAAGTACAACTTAGGACACAGTTAGGTTAGAGAGGCCCAATGGGATGCATCAAAGGCCCATTGCGTACGTCTCCATCAAATGTAAATTGCAACTACAACAAGTATGTTTGATCCAGCCAGAGACTGGCCGATGAATGTTGTAGTGCATGCCATGGCCTGCAGGAGCAGGATGACTTTTATATCTAAGGACTGGTTATGTTATTTTCTCCCATGCCTATAAAGCTAGCAGGACTTCCATACCTAGAACATTTGATAAAGTATTATTTTACGTTCACCTGAATCTGCTATGTGGCTATACTTTTCCTGGGCTCCCTCATTCATGTTACCACATATGGTTCTGGTAGTAGGATAAATGCTGTGGGCCTTGTACACTACCATGCAGGAACAGTGAGCTAAAGAAACTAGCCCTGCCCTAGTTAGGAGCTGCAAGAAGTATAGTCTATGCTTGACAGGCACAGTTTTTTTGTTTGGTTCCCTTGCACAGTATGTGATTGGATGTGTTAAGGTTATATGGAAAGACTGCTCCTGGCTCTAGTGGAAGGCCAGCAGTAGCAGTGAGAATAGCAACAGGCTTCTCATACAAACATAAGAATAGCCTTACTGAGTCAGACCAATGATCCATCAAGCCCAGTAGCCCGTTCTCACAGTGGCCAATCCAGGTAACTAGTACCTGGCCAAAACCCAAGGAGTAGCAACATTCCATGCTACCAATCAAGGACAAGCAGTGGCTTCCCCCATGTCTGAAAATCCATCAGAAATCCCTTGCTCAAGTGACACAAGCACTATAGGCATCCAGATTAGATTTCTGTTCTGTTGTTGCTGAAGATGGAACTGGAAAATTATCCAGACTACTTGCTGACAAACCTTGAGAAATATTTAGAGCTCATCTGGCTGGTTGGCTGGAAGTGTCATGGACTGTTTAGTTAGGGAACCTACTGACCAGTAGATGTCAAGATGCAGCCAAACTGCATCTCAAGATGTCAACTTCATTGGCACAGATATATTTGGGAATAGAGTAGATATCACATTGTTCACAGAAAAATGTGTTTATGAACTGGGAAAATGAAAAGTGGACAAAGCCATGGAACCAGACTAGATCCATCTTAGGGTTTTGAGGGAATTCAGAGAAGTTTTTGCAGGACTACTTGCAGATTTGGTTAATAAATCCTTGTAGATAGGAGAGGTTCCATGGGACTGGAGAACATAAGAACATAAGAATTTGCCTCCGCTGGGTCAGACCAGAGGTCCATCCCGCCCAGCGGTCCGCTCCCGCGGCGGCCCTCCAGGCCCATCACCTGTGCAATGGTCCCTGACTATTCCTATAACCTAACATTTTCACAAAAGTGGTAATAGAGCAGTTGGAACTACAGGCTGGTAAGTCTCACATTTGTGTTGGAAAGATAATGGTTTGCTGAAAGAAAGAATAGTAAACTACCTGGAATCAAATGGGTTACAAGATCTGAGATAACATGGTTTCACCAAGGGGAAATCATGCCAAACAAATCTGATTTTTTTGAATGGGTCACCAGAGATTTGGATAGAGGATATGCACTAGATAATAGTCTACCTGAATTTCAGCAAAGTCTTTGACACAGTTCCTCATAGGAAGCTCATCAACAAACTTAGCGGACTGAAGTTAGAACCCAAGGTGGTGACCTGGATTAGAAATTGGTTGACTGATAGATAACAGAGTGGTGGTGAATGGAATTTGCTCAGAGGAAAAGTGAGTAGTGGCATGCCTTAGGGATTGGTAATGGGGCATCTTCTATTCAATATATTTGTGAGTAATATTTCTGAAGGATTTAAAGGAAGTGTCTCTTTGCAGATGACACAAAGATTTGCAATAGAGTGGACACCCCAGAGGAAATAGAAAACATGAGATCTGTGAATGTTAGAAAAATGGTCTTAAGATTTGGTAGTTAAAATTTAATGCAAAGAAGTGCAGAGTGATGCACTTGAGTAAAAATCTAAAGGAGGAGCTGTATATGCTAGGGGGAGAGAAGCTGATTTGCACGGACTGCGAGAGAGACCTTGGTGTGATAGTGTCTGAGGACCTACAATGTGACAAAGCAGTGGCTGTAACCCAAAGGATACTGGGCTGTGTATAGAGAGGCAACTTCAGCAGAAAAAGATGTTAGTGCAGCTGTACAAGTTGCTGGTGAGGCCCCATTAGAGTGATCCAAAAAATAAAGTTTATTTGACATGACTACAAGTCTATTTTTTTTCTATATCTGACCACTGTTAATTGTGTCAAATTATAAACTTTTTGGTGAATATTTAGAATTCACAATGATTTTTAATTGAATACGTAAAATGTTAGTTTATATTAATTCTCCATCTAAACTTGAATTATGAGCAATTGTACATGGAAAGAAGGTAAAATACATACTGTGTCAATGTTCAGTTAAGACAGGTATAGAGGGGGCTCATTCAAAAGTAAAGGTTCTAGACTTAAAAAAGAAAATTAACTTTTGTTCTGATGGGGGATTTCGTCAAGGAATTGTCTGGATGGGAATGTCTAGAAGGAGTAGAAATGCAGTGGGCAAAACTGAAGAGTTATAAGGACGACAGACCTTTTTGTGCGGCAAGTAAGTAAAAGTAAGAGGAAAAGAAGGCCACTGGTTCTCAAAAGTAGTAGCTGAGAAGGTAAGGAACAAGAGGTTAGCTTTCATTAACTACAAAAGTTCTCAGAAAGAGGAAGGCAGGCAAAAATATCTGGAAAAGTTAAGAGAGGCTGGTCGAGTAGTCAGGAAAGCAAAAATACAAATGGAAGAAAAAATAGCTGACATGGTAAAACAGAGAGACAAGTCATTTTTTTAGATATATCAGTGACAGGAAGAAGTAGAAAAGTGGCATTGTGAGACTCAAAGGTGAAGGAGAGAAATATGTAGAAGCTGATCAAGAAAAGGCTGAATTGCTTTACAGATATTTCTGTTCTGTGTTCAGGGCTGAAGTGCCAGGAGCAGGACCGCAGAAGACAAGTGTGAATAGGGATTTAGGAGTGATAGTCCTGATCGATTTTCAGAGCTAGCTAAATTAAAGGTAGACAAAGCGATGGGGCCAGATGGTGTACATCCGAGGGTGCTGAAGGAACTTAGGGAAGTTCTGGTGGCTCAGTGCTTCTCTAAAGTCAGGAATGGTACCGGTGTACTGGAGAAGGGCGGATGTGGTCCCAAAGTGGAAGTAAGGATGAAGAAGGGAATTACAGGCCAGTAAGTCTGACTTCTGTGGTAAGCAAATTAATGGAAATGGTTTTAAAACAGAGAATGGTGAAGTTTCTGGAATCCGGTGGATTACAGGAGTGAAGGCAACATGGATTCACTAGAGGTAGATCTTGTCAGACAAATCTGATCAATTTCTTTGACCGGGTGACCAGAGAATTGGATAGAGGGTGTGCTCTATATGTGGTGTATTTAGATTTTAGCAAGCCTTTGACAGTGTTCCACACAGACGTATAATAAATAAACTGAGTGCCCTTGGGTTGGGCCCCAAAGTGGCGGGCTAGGTAAAGAACTGGTTGAGTGGAAGCTGACAGAGGGTAGTTTTCAATGGAGATCGCTCTGAGGAAAGGGTGTTATCAGTTGGTGTGCCTCAAGGCTCTGTTCTTTGGCTTGTTCTTTTTAACATTGCATTGCAATGATTTCACAAGACAAAAATCAGTCAGACAAAAGCCCTGCTGGCATGAACTCCATCCCATCTGCAGCAGCTGCTTTACTTCACCTGCACCCTGAACCAACTACTGCTGTTCTTTCTTCAATCACTCCCTCCCAGACCCAACTGCTTAGTTAATTTTCTTTCATCAGTCCCTCACCCCCTCCTCCCTTGAAACAAACCATGGGGGCGCCGGCTATTATTTCACCCTCTCCTCTTTCCCGAATCCAACCAATGGAATAGCAAGAAAGGTTGGGTCCAGGTTGGTGCCCCATGTGTCCCCCACTCTTCCCTGCCACTCCATCACTATACTCCTCCCAATACTTTTCATATTTTTGCTGGCAGCAAGAAGACTGACTGAGACTTCCTTCTGATGTCACTTCCTGGCCCCGCAAAAATGAAGTGACATTAGAATGAGGGATGAGTCTGGGACAAGCAGCGCATAAGACAGCCTGCTCACTGCTGGCGGAGATTTGAAGAGATGGTGGCGGCAGAGGGGGGGATGTCCCTTAGAAACATTTCATCCCAAAGCTGGAGGGGAAGAGAAGGGATGCCAGTGCCCCCACCAAGTCTGTGTGCGGGGTGGTCCATCCTCCCACGCTACACCACTGGACCCAACTGCTCAGCTGTTCTTTCTTCACTCTCTCCATACTATAGCACAACCACAGCAGTGCCAGCTACTAAACTTCACCCCCTCCAACCCCTGGACCCAGTAGTAGTGGCTGCTATACTTCAAAATTAGGGTATCAAAGGAATGGTTCTCTGTTAGCCTCATTTATATATCCACTACTGGCATGAAGCACCTCTTCCTTTAAAAGCACCACTCAATGACTTGCTTTTGCTTTTAGAACACCAGAAATATCGGAATAAAATTGTTGCCAAGGCTTTGTCAACAACATTCACCAGACATCCTTCCCTCCCCCAGGTAGTTTTTAGCATCTCTCTCCTCCTTTCCTCCCCTCAGATCAAGTATCTGTTTCCCCAATCCAGCATGCGTCTTATTTTTCTTTATCCCCTCCTTCCATCCAGTTTATTTATTTAAAATTATTTATAACCCGCCTATCCACTCTCTCCTATCCACTTTCCTTCAGTGTCTTCTGCCCTCTCTCTTCCCCATTTCACTTCAGCATCTTCTCCCTACTCTCTCTTCCCCATTTCTCTTCAGCGTCCTCTCCCCTCTCTCTCCCCATTTCCCTTCAGCATTCTGTCCCCTCTCTCTCTTCCCCATTTCCCTTTAGTGTTTTCTCCCCACTCTCTTCCCCATTTCAGATATTTCCCCATGTCAGATATTTTGGCTAGTCTGGCCTTTTTGATGCCAGACTAAGCAATGAAGTAAAGTCCAAGATGGTTGCAAACCTTCAGTTTTCACAATCCACAAGTTCAGTGAAACTAGAAAATGACACGGGGAAAAAAATTGTCCCCGTCCCGGCCCCATCAGCACAGTCCCTGTGAGCTCAGTCCCCATCCCCGCCCCGTCTCCGCAAACCATCTGATTCCGTTCAAACAAGCCTCGAATAGTTTTATACTGAACTTATTTTATTAAAGCATAAAAAGAAACAATATTCTGTACAATTGTCATTTTATAAATCAAAGTTCTGGCTGCCAAACTAGAGAAAGAGATCTTCAGCTGGCAGGGCTTTGTTTATAAATGTTTATCAACACAACTAATATACTACTTTATTCTGGTTTTGAAAATAAATTTCCTTTCCATACAAATTATTGTTAAGGAACAGAAGTATTGTTTGAAATTAGAGATTCTAGCAGTTTAGCTCAGTCCTTTTTTTTTTTTTTTTTTTTTAATCACAGCTGTAGCCTCCAACAGTTTAGATGGAGTGGCAGACAATGCATCTAATCTTTTGAAGAGCCTCAACCTAGCCCTACAGGTGTGATTTTTTAAAGAAAAAAAGGACTGAACTAAACTGCTACTGATTGGGCATCGCATTGCTATGGGTGTGTGGTTTCTGACTTAGAAAAAATATTCCATGTCATAATCAGAGGTTTTGCTGCAACTTTTTCTTTGTTACCTCTGTTATAAATTTTAGATTGCATTTTACTCATACCCTTGCTTCCCTTTTTAGTCTCAGTCCTAGGAAATACTTTTCTTAAGGAAATTTGCTTGGAAAAGGAGGATTTGAGCTGCTCTAGTAAAGCTTATTGATACCATTGAAAGTAATACTGCTTTGATTTGACAAAGGTGAGTAATTATATTTAAAATCCAATCTATTGATGAGACTGTAGAGTATCTATACCCAAATTCAATCCATTCTAGTAGTTTGTACTGCAGTTTTTTTATTGCTTTGTTTTTTTAGTTTGATCATTCACACTGTTTGTTTGGTTTTCTAGGTTATCTCTTGTCATCATGGATAAAACAACAATACAGAATCTTATTGTTATAAAAAGTGAACAATTGTCTTTTATCGAAAATGATAGAGCTAGTGCAGTATGGAAGTCCTTTATTGTCATCTACGTGGATGGTCAAAACAGTGGTTTCACTATATGCAAGACTTGCAAGATGGCATTGAAGTAGAAGTTGTGTGATGATACCAGTGGACTGAAAGGGCATGCAACAAGCTGTGGGTAAAAGCATACTGTCATAAGAAACATCAGGGACTTCTTACATAAAATGAATCCAGAATGACCGTGCCTGCCGCAGTGAAAGCAGAAGTTACCAACGCAGTTGCCTTGATGTGTGCACCATGGACATCAGGTCTTTCTCTGCACCGAAGGAATTGGATTCACTCATCTTACAGAGAGGTTGATTTCCATTGGTGTAAAATATGGCTAGCTTTCTGCAGATCAGATACTCCTCTCTGCCAGAAAAGTGTCTAGATGTATTTCTGCTTTTGCTGAAAAAGAAAAAGCTGATGTGTTATGTCAGCAAATTAACCCCTCCCTTTAATAAAACTGCATTAGTGAATGCTCCAGTGCCCATTAAATCCCTGGGGGCATCGGCGCAATTACTGCAACAGCAGCCACTACCGTCACTTTGTAAAAGGAGCCCTAAATTTGGTATCACAACTGATCTTTGGACTGAAGATGGAACTGGATGCCATTCATAACAGTAATTGCACAACACGTAGATGAAATTTTCATCTTCCCTCAAGAATTCTTGCCACAGAACTCTGCTTGGTAAGCACCCTGCAGCAAATATTAGATCCTACTGTGAAGGAAATCTTGGAAACCTTTGGGCTTACCATCAGGACAATATCTATGTTACTAACAATGGCAATGGAGCTAATGTTAAGGATGCATTCAAGCAGTGGGGTAGCGAGGGTGAGAGGCCCCTGGGGCGGTGCTTGCACCAGCTTCGGCTCTTCCTCTGATGCCACTTCCTAGGCGTGGGTCCAGGAAGTGATGTCAGAGGAAGAGCCGACGGCGTGAGCCTAGGATGGGGTCACTGCTCACGCCAAGAACATTAGAGGTACGTGGGAAGGGAAGGGAGCATATATGCAGTAGTGGGAGGGGCAGAGAAGGAGCAGGGGCAGAGAGGAGGACAGGTGCCGGTGACCCCACCAAGATGGCGCTTGGGGCTGACCCACCCCCCTTTACTATGCCACTGCATTCAAGGTCACAACTTGAATCTTGTGTTGGTTCATGGACTGAAGCACGCTGATGACTGATTCTCCAGCTGCTAATGTACAAGGGCTGATAAAGCTTTCAAAAGACTTTATCACACATGTCAGGCATTCAGGAATGCATCGCAAGCTTGAGACTAGCCTTAAACAGGCTTTTATAATGAGATGGAACAGCATTTTTAAAATGCTAGAATCATTATGTCAAAACTAGAGAATGACACAGGGAAAAAATTTGTCCCCTTCGCAAACTTGGTCTCTGTCCCTGCCTCATCCCCATGAGCTCAGACCCCGTCTCTGCCCTGTCCCCATGAGCTCAGACCCCGTCTCAGCAAAACCATCTGATCCCATCCAAACAAGCCTCGAATAGTTTTATATTGAACTTATTTTATTAAAGTATAACAAAAAAAACAATATTCTGTACAATTGTGATTTTATAAATCAGAGTTCTGGCTGCCGAATTAGATGAAGAGATCTTCAGCTGGCAGGGCTTTGTTTATAAATGTTTAGCAACACAGCTACAATACTACTTTATCCTAAAGCAAAAAAAGAAAAGAAATAGAAATATTTTTCTACCTTTGTTATCTGGTTTCTGCTTTCTTCATCTCATTCTCTTCCTTCCATCCACAGTCTGCCTTCTCTCTGCCTCTTCCATATGGCATCTGCTGTATTTCTATGCCTCTACCAGAAACTATATGCCTCTCCCTTCCATCTCTCTCTCCACCCTCCCCAATGGTCTGGCACCCATATTCTTCCCTCCTCTCCCCCCATGGTCTTCTGCTCCCCCAATAGTCTGGCATCTCTATCTTCTTCCCTTCCAGCTCTCACTCCTTCCCCCAGGTGTTTTTTAGCATTTATTTCCTTTAGATCTGATATATGTCTCCTTCCCTTCCCCCAATACTCTGGTATCTCTCTTACCTCGCCCTTTCCCTTCCTTTTCTGCTCTTTCTTCTCAATTTGTTTTCTACCTCTTGTCTACTTTCTTACTTTCCAGTCCTCAATTTCCTTTTCATTTTGTCTACCTACAGCCTGCCACCTTTTTCCCTCACTCCTTCCAGTATCTAACTCTCCTCTTCCCCCAATCCAGCATGTGCCCTTTTTCTTTATCCCTTCCTCCAATCAAGTATGTACTCTCTCTCTCCACTTCCTTCCAGAGTCTGCTCCCCTCTCTATCCTCTCCCATCCAGTGTCTGTTCTCCTCTCTCCCTCCCATCCAGCGTCTGTTCCCCTTTATCTCCTCCCTACTTCCTTCTAGTATCTGCACCATTTCCACTTTCAGTGTCTACTCCCTTCTCTCCTCCCCACTTTCCTTCAGCATCTGTTCCCCTCTCACACCCCCTTCCATCCAGCATCTGCTCCTCTCTCTCCCCTCCCCACTTCCCTTAAGTGATTGTTCTCCTGTCTGTCCCCTCCCCATTTCCATCCATCTGCTCCTCCCTTCCTCTCTTTGCTTCCCTTCAGATTCTGCTCCCCTCTCTCTCTCTCCCCTCCTCACTTTCCTTCATGTCTGTTCCCCTCCCCCTGCTCTCCATTTCCCTTCAGCTCCACTCAACCTCTTCCCCTCATCGACCCATCTCCCTCCCTTCACCTCACCTTCGCAGGCGCTTTTCAGAGTTTTCTCTTTCTGAGGTGTCCAGACATGGCAACGTTCTCACATATCCCGCACAACTGCCCTGAGACATCTCTGATGCACCTTCCTGTTTCTGCCTGGCAGCTCGCATCAGAGGGACAAGCTTTGGGGCAGTCACACAGAACTTGTGAGAATGGTTACCACGTCCAGAAAGAGAAAACTCACCTCTGAAAAGAACCCGCAAAGTTGAGGGGAAGGAAGGGAGGGAGATGGCTCAATGAAGGGAAGAGATGCCCAGATGGTTTTTTTTGCCGCCGACTATCAGTAGGGAGCAAGTGTTGCAATCATGAGGGGTGGGGTGGAAAGGGAAGCAACGCAGCAGATACTTTAATGCAGGGCCAAGGACATTCACCATTCCACAGGGCGGTGAATGGCATTGACCCCATACCTGCGGTAACCAGTCCTTTTTTCTTCCTATTCCTGCGGGTTACCCACGGTTAGCTGTGGGTAACAGTCACTGTGTCATTCTGTAGTCAAAACATAACACATTTTAAACAACTAGCAACTGAGTATGATGATTTAAAAAACTGCAGAAGTTGCTTTTGGATTTGAATGAACCATTGTTAAATTACATAATTTGTGTCTTGTCCACCTTTGATTCGACAACAAGAGTCTTCTATCAGATACTTATCATCTACATTGTTATTCTAACACATACCCAGCTGTTCAAGTGTCTGACTGTTACTGCAACAGATTCATCAATTGTTGCTGGCATCAAGGAGCTTTACAAACAGTTAATCAACACTTATTTCCCTGTTCATCTATTACACAGTATTGTTTCATTTTTATATCCACTTCTGAAAGATAATCCAGTTATCTTTCCAGAAGACACAAAAATACAGGCGACCAAATCTTTGAGGAGGTTGTACCAACAACTCAAAATGGAAGGCTCACGTTCAGCATCTCAGGATCCTTTACATTCTGCATTTTCAGAGAATAAAGCTGTGGAAGAGCTCCTGGGCCCCTTCAAAAGAATGAAAATGAATGCAACTCTTAGTTTTCTGAGTGACTTTTAAGAAACAATTTCTCCTTGGAAGGTTGTTGTTAATGAGGTGGATAGTTATTTATGTTCAATTGATGCTGATGATAATGTTTTGACATTTTAGAAAAATAAGCAACAAGAGCTGGCCAAAACTAGCAAAAGTTACACAGGGGATCCTGTGCATTCCCGCTACAAGCTGATTTGAGAACATTCTCTGTTGTGGGAAGGACTACGGAAGAAATGAGAGCTAGACTGAATTCAGAGATTGTGGATGACTTGTTTATCAATGGATTAAAAAATCAGAACAGTTAACGTATAGGCTGTGTTGGAATAGGCCGGTGCTTCACAGGGTATATTTCTTTACCACCAGGGTGTACAGAGTGGATTGTATTTTATCTCCCTTGGCCATCTTAAGAGGGTGGATTAAATCAAATATTTGCTTTAATATGTTTCTCAGAATTTTGAAATAGTATTGGGGTTGAAAGGGCAGAGGGTAGCGTGGAGTTAATTGGTTAATTTGGGTTCCTGCAGCAGTGCTGGACAGAGCTATAATACTGCTCTGGCTCTTTTGCTGTCTTTGCCCTAGATGCACT
This sequence comes from Geotrypetes seraphini, assembly GCF_902459505.1. Taxonomy (NCBI): domain Eukaryota; kingdom Metazoa; phylum Chordata; class Amphibia; order Gymnophiona; family Dermophiidae; genus Geotrypetes; species Geotrypetes seraphini. The sequence goes on from NC_047085.1 coordinate 372,935,141, forward strand.
AAAGATACTGACTCAGTTGCTGTTGGCCGATTCGCCAGCAGCGATTGATGCGCTATCAAGTTTGCATACAAATGCGACCGATTAATCACTCAGTGAGTGACTGTCACATGCACAAAGCCCTAACAGCAGTGACAGGGGAACCAGCTTCCTGTCACTGCTGTTAGGGCACCATATTAGTGAAAATGGCAGGAGGGATGTCTACTCCCTCTCCCCCCCCACCCCCCCTCACAGCAGCGATGCAGCAGGAGGGATGCCCACTACCTCCTGCTACCAGAGGTTCCCCGTCCTGATTAGTTTAGCTTTTTCCACCTTGGGATACAGAGGGAGGAGCCTAAGCCCTGATTGGCTCATTTGCCTAAGGCCCCTCCAAAGGGCAGGGCCTTAAGCATCTAAGCAAATCAGGGCTTAGGCCCCACCCTGTGCATCACATGATATACCAGGGAGGGAAACCCCCACCCATTCTAAGAGCAAGATGGACTGAGCTGTCCTGCTTTAACATCTCTGAGAAGGTTCAGGGGGTGGCGAGAGACGGCAGGGGACCTCCGGTAGCAGAAGGGAGTGGGCATCCCTCCTGCCTTTTCAGGGGGGAAGGGGGAGAGTAGAGGATGTTTGGGGGGGCACCTGGCGCTGGAGTGGGCCTTCATTAGTAGGAAGGAGTGGGCATCCTAAATGCCAATTTTCTTTCATGGGGAGGGGTTTGGCAGGCAGGAGGAAGTGGGCATTCTTTCCGTTTTCGCTGGCGCGAGCAGCCATTTCACAGTGCTGGTTTGTCGGAGAAGTAGGGCTGTCATTGGCAGGGTGTGTGTGTGTGTGTGCTTTTTTTCTTATGGGACAGATATTTTGCTTGTGTAACACATGGCAAATATCTGTACCATTGAAAAAAAAAAACTAGGCTGACCTATCAGTAAAACAGGTCTAAACTGTTGGTTTTTTCTGACAACTAAAACCACTGTTTTATTTATTTATTTATTTTTGCATAGCCAAGCAATATTAGTACATCAATTTTTTGGCTACTTTGCACGGGGTTTTAGCTAATTTGCATGATGAATCGGAAAATGGGTGATCGGCGAAAAACACACGGTGAACCATGTTGTGAATCGGGTCAATAATAGCGATTGTCACTAAAGCTGTGAAAACAGGTTTCACGACGATCGCTGACTTTAGTGCATCTAGCCCTTTGTAAGTAGGACAGGGAGGGAGTATGGGGAAGGGAGATGAGGGTTTTTGATCTTGATCTGTATTATTTTCTATTTGTGATTTATAAATGACTGTTGTAAAGAATATTGTTCCTTTTTATACTTTAATAAAAAGACAAATATAAAACCACACTTGTTTGAGACTTGTATGAATAGGGAACAGCTAAAGTGGATGGGGACAAATCTTTTCCTCTTGTCATTCTTTATCCCATCTTTCCAGAATAGGCTCCCTCTTTCCCAGAATGTTGCCCAATTCCTAAGAAATCTAAACCCTCTTCTTTGCACCATTGTCTCATTCATGCATTGAGATTAAGTCTCTTGGGCCCTGTGCATGGAACAGGGGGCATTTCTGAAAATGCTACCCTGGAGCTTCTGAATTTCAGTTTTCTGTCTAAGAACCTAAATTTGGCTTCCCGAACCTTGCACATTTTCCTATGTTATTGGTACCCTCCCCAGCACATTTATCTAGATAAGTGTTTATCAGCCTTTTAAAGCCAAGTAACCCCAAGCCTAACAAATACCAACCAAGTACCCCGCCCAAACTCTGCCCCGACCTCGCCCAAACTCTGCTCTGACTCCACCCCATAATAATAATACTAATTGCAATGCAATTTCTTCCAACCATTTTTCATATACACACAATATAATCTTATTAATACATACTGGTAACTACAAAATAAAAAAAAAATACAAAGCATATTGTACGTTGAAAAAATGTTAATTATCATTTATATTCGGAGGTTTTCAAATATATCAAGGCAGATGACTTTAAAATATGCAATGGCACCTCAGTAACAACTATAGAAAAATAGACAAATATAGTGCAAAATATAGACAGCAGATATAAATTCTCAAAACGGACACATTTTGATTACTAAATTGAAAATAAAATCATTTTCCTACCTTTTTTTGTCTGGTGATTTCATGAGTCTCTGGTTGCACTTACTTCTGACTGTGCATCCAGTCTTTCTTTCGTATGCTTCCTCTCCTCCAGACCTCATTCTATTCCCCATGCATCTCTACCTCACTCCTCTCTATGCCCAATTTTCTTCTTCCTTTCTCATTGTGCACCATCTCTTTCCCTCACACACTTAGGCCCAACAATTGTCCCTTTATATTCCCTCCCTCCTTCCTATGTTTCAAGTTAGTTCCCCCTTCCTCCCTCCCTCCTTCCTATGTTCTGAGTTCCTATGTTCCTCCTACCTATGTCCCCCTCACTGCCTTCCAGCCTTTGTTCCATCCCCTTCCTCCCTCCCTCCCCCGCCCGAAGCCTGCCTGCCCCCAAGCCGACCCGCCGCCGATTCCTCCTCCCCTCTGGTCCACCACCCACCCACACCATATAATTACCTCCCGATGCTGCCACAACTCCAGGAAGGGCCAGGCGCGTGCAGCGATTGCATGCTGCCAACCCACAAGCCTTCCCTCTGACATCAATTATGATGTCAGAGAGAAGGTTCAGACCTTCTCTCCGACTTCAGAATTGATGTTGGGGGAAGGCTTGTGGGCCGGCAGTGTGCAATTGCTGTACGTGCCTGTCCCTTCCTGGAGTTGCGGCAGCAGTGGTGGGGGGGTAATTAAATGGTACGGGTGGACGGCAAGTAGCGGAGGCAGGCAGCGAGCGGGCAGGCAGTGAGCAGCGGCTGTGGGGGGATGGGTGGCAGTGAGCTCATGTACCCCCTAGGGTACATGTATGCAGGTTGAGAAACCCTGATCTAGATGACTCTTTGTTACCTTATCACCCATCCATCTCTCCTTATCTCTCACCCACCCAGGTCTAAATGTACTAAGTAGATTGGTAAGACCATATGGGTGTGCACCGATCCGATTTTTTTCGATTCAGAAAAAGCTATTGAAGCAAGGGGAAAGACCTTAGGCATCTGAGCCAATCAGGGCCTTAGGCTACTCCCCTTGCATCACATGATGTACCAGGGAGGGAAAGGCTCGCCATTTTGGATTAGCAGGCTTATGAGTGGGACGGACTGAGCTTCCCTCCTGATCCCTGAGGTTCATTCCTGGTGGGGTTTTAGGGGACCTCCAGTGGCAGGAGGGAGTGGGCATCCCTCCTGCCTTTTTTTCGAGGGGGTGGAAGGGTAGGGGATGTTTGAGGGGCGCATGGCATGGGAGCGGGCCTTAGGTAGCAGGAGGGAGTAGGCATCCCTCATGCCATTTCATAGCTGCTGGGGGTGGAGTCACCATTGCAGGAGGGAGTGGGCATCCCTCCTGCTGGGGGGGGAGGGAATGCTTTTTTTTCTTTTGAGGCAAATATTGTGCATGTGTAACATGCACAGCATCTCTTCCCATTAAAAAAAAAAAAGTTTAGACAGGTAAGTGACTGGTCTTGATCAGTAAAAGCGATCACTTTTTTTTTTAGTGCATTGGGAAGCCATGTTAGAGCATCAATCACGCTATTAGTTTACATGGCATTTTAATATTAATTAACTTATCTACATAGATGGATCGGGGAATGAGTGATCGTGCAGAAAACCAGGCAGTGAACTGTTTTCTTCATTGGGTCGGCAAATGCGATCATTGCTAAAGCTGTTAAAACAGGTTTAGCAATGATCACTGGCTTTAGTGCATCTGGGCCCCAGTTCTCCCTGTTTCTCACCTAACCCACCCCACCCTATTCCTGTAAAACTGTCAATGGAATGCTTTTGTGTTTCACTTATATTTTATGATATTTGTCATCATTTGCTAATCTCTGATTTGAAGAAGGTGTTATCATTGAAACATAACCAAAAAATATATTATTAGTCCAATGAAAAAAGGTATCTTACTTTCTTTACTATGTTTTGTTTTCTATCTATTACCCGTAAAATTGGACTCTCAACACTTAAACATAAATTAGATATACTGTAAGTACCTGCTTAAAATAAGAACATCAGAAATACTATACTGAGTGAGATCAAACATTCATCAAGCCCAGCACCATTTATTTATTTATTTATTTTAAACACTTGTAGCCCGCTTATCCAGCATCTATGCGGGTGACAGCAATACATACATAATTACAACAACAGTCAACAGACCACAATACAATACTGTATGTAACAGCCTGAAATCTGCTCCTTAAAACAAATAAGGACAAATAACTGTTAAAATTACACTTTGCCTAGGTTTGAAAAGGCCAATTGAAAAAAAAGCTTTCAAACTTTTCTGGAAGCCAAAAAATCAGAAATTAAACGAATAGAGTCTGGAATTCAGTTCCACCATGTTTTCATAAGTGGGTAAACCTGTATATAAATACCTGGCAGTATCCCAGAGTAGATCATTTCTTCCTGCATTATATACAGGAATAATCAGTGTCTTTCTCAACCACACAAGCTCTAGTCTGTGGATGACCTTGTTTATGTTTGGTCCCACTGATGGTGGCCAGCATTTCACTTAATGCTGCATCAGTGCAAATATGACCAAAACATCTGAAAAATCCAGGGATAATCAGTGGTTGTCTCAGATTTACCTGGCTAACAATGATTTATAGATTTTTCCCCCAATAATTTGTCTTAACCCATTTTTAAAATCAACCATTTTATCTGCTTTCACATCTTTTGGTGTTAAATTTCACAACTTAATTGAGTGTTGACTAAAAAAATATATTTACAGTACTTTGATTTGTTTTAAAAATGCTTCCTATTAGCTGATTTAGGGATCTTTTTACTAACCTGTGGTAAGCACTAATGCATGCTTACCACAGCAAAAAATAGCACTGAAATAGGGTGCACTGAGGTGTCCCACAGTAATTTTGCCATGTGCACGCATTATCATGTGCTAAAAATGTAAATGTATTTTTTGGTGCAAGGGTGTGTCTGGGGGGGTGAAGAGTGGGTACATCTATACAAATCAACATATCAGCATTGCAGTGCACTAACCATTTAGCACATGAGTCCCTATTGCCTACAAAATAAATGGCAGTAGAGGCTCACTTGCTAATCGCCATGCAGTAATGGGAAACTTAGTATGTGGCCATTAATAAAAAAATATGAACATTGGTCATTTTACACCTGTTGGAAAAATGGCCTTAATGCACAGGAAAGATCCATGTAAGGGTGTGCACTTTTTGCCACAGTTTAGTAAAAGGGTCCTTTAATTATGTAAATGGTTTGTTAAAAGATATATATTATTTGATTTCATTTTTTAAAATCTGTTTCAGTAAGTTTTACCTTATGTATACAAGGATTTTGCTGTACATTTAGGGCTCCTTTTACTAAGCTGTGATAGTAGTTTTAGCACGCGCTTAGCGCGTGCTAAATTGCCCCGCGCGCTAGATGCTAACGCCAGCATTGAGCTGGCATTAGTTCTAGCTGCATAGCGTGAGTTTAGCGCGTGCTAAAATTCTACGTGTGCTAAAAATGCTATCACAGCTTAGTAAAAGGAACCCTTAGTGCTACTGGCATCTTAGTTCAAAATGTTTATTTTTAAGAACTTATCTTTTGTTATATTTTTTAAAATTTCTTTGGTATCCCTAGCATTTAAGAATTCCAGGCATCCCCAACTGTGCATTGAATCAAATACCCAACTTTTAAAATATTTTAATATATCGCTTTAAATGTTTTAATGTACTGTTTTAAAATAATTATTTTGCAGGAGTACAAGCGCAAGTTGGCTAGAGTGTCCCAAGTACGAAAAGAATTAAGATTGCGTATACAGAGTCTACCTGACCTGTCTCGTCTTCCTAATGTCACAGGCAGCCAAGTGCATTTGCCATTTCCAGGGGATATATATGGTGATGATTGATAAGACTGGAGAACTTCTCATGTCAAGGCTTTGACTTGTGTATCAAGCTAGTATAGGTCAGATTTATGTTTCTGTAGTATTATTTTTGTATATTGGTGAGAGTGTGGAAAGAAAAGAAGTATAGACTCCAAATAAATAATTTATAAGAATTGTTTAAAATTTTAATTTGTTTACCCCATCCATAAATGAAGACAATGACTATATGTATTAATATTTTAATGGATGTTTATTGTTTAAAACAAATCACAAGCACATATATACCTGTGATGTTTTGTATGCCTTTCTGATCAAGTGGCCAGAAGAAAATGAAGAGCTTCTGTTTTCTGAATGTGATTATGAAGGTTTCTTATTTTGATACCTCTGCTTCCTGTCTTTTGTGCTACATTGGTGAAAATAGCAAAGTTACTTACCTGTAGCAGGTGTTCTCTGAGGACAGCAGGTATATATTCTCACATATATGTGATGTCATCCAAAGAACCTGGTACAAACAGTGAAAGTGTACTGTCACTAAATTTTAGCACTGCTCGTACCATGAGCATGCTGGTACCTTTTCACCTGATGATGACTTGCGGGACCTGCAGTTCAGTAAGAAAGCTAAGAAGCTACCTAGGGAAGGTGGACGGGGTGTGAGAATGTATACCTGTTGTCCTCGGAGAACTCATGCTACAAGTGAGTAACTTTACTTTCTCCAAGAACAAGCAGTTATATAGTCTCACATTTGGAACTCCCAAGCTGCCAGGATCATGTCTCTAGGAAGAGGGTTACAATTAACTAACATGAACCTGGAAAATCAAAAGGATTGAAGGGAGGGTCAGTGTTTAAAGAGAACAAATTTTGCAAACCTATTTGCCCAAACCGACTGTCCTTTCTGGAATGGTGCTCCAAACAGTAGTGGGAAGTGAAGGTATAAACAAAGGAACAAGTGGCTGCTTTACATATTTCCTCAATGGATGTAGAGTAGAGATGGGCTACTGAAGTCACCAGAGCTTGAACCCTATGAGCAGTGATATGGCCTTCAATGGTTAGCCCAGCCCGAATACATGAAGTGGAAATATAGTGTGCTAGTCAAGTGGAGATGTTTTTTTTGGTGACAGGAATTCCAAGTCTGTTAAGGTCAAAAGACACAAATAGTTGAATAATAGTTTTGTGAGGCTTGGTGCAATCTAAATAGTAAGCAAGAGCACATTTACAGTCCAAAGGTATGAAGAGCTGCTACACCAGGGTGTAGCTTTGGAAAGAAGACAGGTAGAACTATTGTGGTGAAATTAAAAGATAACCTGCGGGAGAAATTTTAAATGAGTGCAGAGTAAAACCTGACATGGTAGAATATTATATAGGGTGGATCCACTACAAGTATTGAAGCTCACTGACCCGGCATGCTGACGTAAGGACTATGAGGAAGACCACTTTTCAAGTGAGATATTTTAGTGTGGATGTTGAGAGTGGTTCAAAGGGAGACTTCATCAACATGGATAGGATGACTTTAAGGTTCTAGGCAAAGGCTGGAAACTTAGTATGATAAAGGCCTTTCATGAACCTGGAGACCAAGGGATGAACTGAACATAAGAATAGCCTTACTAGATCAGACCAATGGTCCATCTAGCCTAGTATCCCATCTTCACAGAGGTCAATCCAGGTCACATGTACCTGGCAAAAACCCAATTAGTAGCAGCATTCCATGTCACCTATCCAGGGCAAACAGTGGCCTCTCCCATGTCTGTCTCAACAGCAGTTTATGGACTTTTCCTTCAGGAACTTGTCCAAACCTTTTTAAAAACCAGCTACATTAACCGTTCTTTCCACCTCCTCTGGCAACACATTCCAGAACTTAACTATTCTCTGAGTGAAAAAATATTTCCTCCTATTGGTTTTAAAAGTATTATTCTTTAACTTCGAGTGTCCCCCTAGTCTTTGTAAATCTTAATGCAGTAAAAAAATCGATCGACTTGTACCCGTTCTACACCTCTCAAGATTTTATAGACTTCAATCATATCTCCCCTCAGCTGTCTCTTTCCAAGCTGAAGACCCTAACTCTTTAGTCTTTCCTCATACGAGAAGCATTCCATCCACTTTATCAACTTGGTCACTCTTCTTTGAACCTTTTCTAGTGCCGCTATATCTTTTTTGAGATAAGGAGACCAAAACCGAACACAATACTCAAGGTGAGGTCGCACTCTTGAGTGATACAGAGGCATTAGAACATTCTTAGTTTTGTTTACTATATGTCCCAGTATGGCAATTCTTAAGTTCTTATCCCTTTTCTAATAATTTCTTGGCCGCCGCCACATATTCAGTAGAAGATTTCAGTGTATTGTCCATGATGACACCCAGATTTTTTTCTTGAGTGCTTACCCCCAAGGTGGACCCTATCACCCGATATGTATGATATGGATGATTTTTCCCAAAGTGCATCACTTTATATTTGTCCACATTAAATTTCATCTGCCATATTTGGATGTCCAGTCTTCCAATTTCCTAAGGTCTTCCTGCAGTTTTTCAAAGTCCGCATGCGATTTAACAACTTTGAGCAGTTTAGTGTCATCTACAAATTTAATCAACTCACTTGTAGTTCCAATTTCCAGATCATTTATAAATAAGTTAAGTAGCACCATCTTTGATCCCTGTGGCATACCACTATTTACCCTCCTTCATTGAGAAAAATGGCCTTTTAACCCTACCCTATTTTTTCTGTCTGATAACCAATTCTTAATCCACAATTAAACATTGCTTCCTTTCCCATGACTCTTTAATTTTCTCAGGAGCCTCTCATGAGGAACTTTATCAAAAGCTTTCTGGAAATCTAGATATACTGATAGTGATTTCTTTTCCAAAGGAGAGTGAAATGCACAGATGGTACTGTGTTGAACTCGTACTAAAGTTGTCTTAAGGCCAGAATTGGAAAGATGAAGAAGATAATCCAGTATGGACAGTAGAGAACAAGTGATAGGATCTAGTGAGTAAAGGTTACACTAAATAGAGAAGCGATTCCAGTTGAAGTTGTAGCAACTCTGTATAAAAGGTTTTCTGGACGCTTCAGTGATAGCCGATACTGGTGCAGATACAGTGAAAATATCTACTCGGTTAGAGAAAGATACCATGATGTGAGTGTTAATTAGCATAGGTTGGAATGGAGAGAGCCTTCCTTTTGTGTAAGCAAGATTGGAAATAGCTGAAGTGGAAACCAAGGCTTATGCAACAAAAATCATGGATCTTGGCAAAGTTTGAGCAGAGTTTTCCCAATGAGAGGAACTGGAGGGAATACATAGAGGAACTTCTCTCGCTAGACCAGCAGAAACACATCCAATTCCAGACAATTGGGAGTGTAGAAGCTGGAGCAGTAGTGTGGATGTTTATGATTTTGGGGGGAAGCAAAGATGTCTATTTCAGGAGTCCCCCAAGTTGTAAATATATAATGTAGATGAGTCGAGACACCACTTGTGTGGTTGAAGGAATCTGCTCAGCTTGTCTGCTAAAACATTCTGCTTTCCTGCTAGGAATACTACTTTGAGTAGTATGTTGAGTGATCACACAGTCTATATTTCGGTGAAACCCTGTGCCTCATTGTTTGTTCACAATACAGCAGGGACAATGTATCAAAGGAGTCAGAAAAGACGCTTGGCTGTAAATGAGAGACTGACTCAGTAAATTACTCCACCCACGAGAAGGGCCCGCTATACAGTAACTCAGCTCAGAGACATAAAACTCTGAAGAGGGGGAGGTAACCCCCTCTTGGGGCAAGAGTTTATCATCCAATCATAGCTTAATCAATGATAAAAGCGGGTCCAACTCAGAGGTGTAAAATTAATTTATAACTGTATATATATCTTAATTGAAATACAGTATTCAATGATTTCAAAAACTTTTGCACTCAGGTTGATACTGGAAACTTAAAAAAGCCTCACTTAACTTAATTTCAGGGTAAGCTCATCAGGGTCCCAACGCGGCCCTGTTGCCAACTGAAAGTTCAATTCTGCTAAGGAGTCACACCATATTAAGTTCAAAAATAGTGATCGGTCAAAAATGTGAAAGAGTTCCGTGCAACCATTGTTTGTTCAAGCAAAACAAGGCAACTTGATTGTCGGTGCAGACAAGGACTGTGAGTGAACCTGGAGGGTGCAGAGGGCATTTTTAATTGCTCATAGCTTTAGAAGATTAATATGGAAAGCCTTCTCTAGAGGAGATCACATTCCATGAATGTGAAGGCCATCAAGATGGGAAACATCTGTGGTGAGTAGCTTTTGGTGAGGAAGAAATTGGAAAGGGAAGGTCTCTGGTGAGATTGGGCAGAACCATCTATCATTGGAGTGAGCGTCAAAGGTCTGAGGTCACCTGAATTATTGCTAAGAGAGATCCGGTGACCTGTGACCACTGTAACGGGAGAGTTCATTGGGGAATTCTGAGATAGAAATATGCAAACGGAGTGATTTGAACAGTTGAGGCCATGTAACCCAGGAGTCGTAATATTTGGCAGAGAGGAGACTTTCTGGCACAAGCAAAGGTGATTGTTGACTCTTTCCTGGGATAGAAAAGCTTGACCTTAAGTGGTATCCAGAAAAGCTCTGATGAATTCCAAGGATGGCGTTGATTGGAAATGTGGCTTCTGGTAGTTCATTCCAAATCTTAGAGTTCCAATAGATGAACTGTGGAGTTGGTGGCATGCTGAGCTTGTTGTGATGATGAAGCCTTGATCAACCAGCTGTCTAGGTATGGGAAGGTGTGAAACCAGAAATTAGTTCTCAAGGATTAGGTCCCAAATGTATCCCTTATTAACTCAAAACAAGCCCCACATGGACAAATGATACACACACCCAACAACACTACAAGGCCTTAAACATACAACCAACAGCATTCACACTCCCCAAAAGAAAAAGGGAAAAAGAAAAGAAGTGGAGAAAAAGGCCTCAGTTCAGCTTCATCTGGCCAAAAAAACTCCACTCCTACAGAAGCTGTTTATCTGTTTATATGTCAATGCTGAAAAATAGTCTAAAAAAAGGCAACTAAAGTAGCCTGCCAGGTGGTATCAAACAGCACGCCTAATACAGATGAAAGTCAGTGGGCGAATGTAACAAAAGGCAGTATAGTCCAGCTCATAACATCCACAGCAAAAGCAAGAAAAAATAACTTAGCTGCTAATGGCTTCCAAATCCAAATCCTTACACCCAACGGGAAACTCTCCGTTTCGCATAAAATCGCTGCATCAGGGGTGTTCATATCATTGCTTCACATCCAGATATTCCAGACCCACCATACTCCTCAAACATCCTCACCACTTCATCAATCGAAACTGCCATTAGCAGCTAAGTTATTTTTTCTTGCTTTTGCTGTGGATGTTATAAAGTGTTTCATGTGGTCAGGTAAGATTGAGATGTGAGTGTAAGCTTCTTTGAGGTCTAGAGAGCAAAGCCAATCAATTTTCTTCAATAGTGGTAATAGGGTTCCCAGACAGACAATGCAAAACTTCTTCTTCACTAATTATTTGCTGAGAGTATGGAGGTCTAAGATTGGGCAGAGACCTCTGGTTTTCTTCAGTATCAGGAAATACTTGGGAGTAGAGCCCTCAGCTCCTCTCCTGCAGAGGAACTAGTTCTGTTGCATTGAGCCAGAGAAGGGCTGAAAGCTCTTGATGAAGGAAAGTCTTCTGGAGGGAATTGAAAAGAAACACTCTTGGAGCGTGGTTCAGAGGTGTTTGTAGTAGGCATAGAGCATAACCCTGAGCTACTACTTGGGACAACCATTGATTATGAGAGTACAGTGTTGGTGAAAGTGATGAAGTCTGCCCCTTATTGGAAGCTTTGGAGGGAGATCAAGTAAGGTGTTGGCAATGCTTTCTAGAAGGGAGTCAAAAAGATGTTTTTTGCTTGGAATGATTCTGAGACTGTGATTTTTTTTTTATTATCCCTATTGTATAGAACGTCTCTGATTAGTGAGGTGTGTAGACATGGAAGGCTGATGGGAATAGCGTTTGGAATTGTACTAAGAAGAACGCCTGGAGGTGTTAGAGTATCTGTGAGATGACTGGGCTGTTTGTGATGACTGACTCTTAGATAATGTTGTCATACAGTCATGTTTTTTAAGTTTGTCTGTAGCCTCTTATCCTAGGTCAAGCAGGCAGCATATGCTCACATGTAGGTGATGTCATCCATGGAGCCCTGGTACTGACAGCTTTAAAAGTGTTTCGCCACTTTAAGAACTTAAGAAAGTTCACAAACTGCACCGCACATGAGTGAGTGCCTTTCCGCCCGATGTAGGCACGCGGCTCTTAAGTTCTTGGTTTTCCGCAGAGCTAAGAAGATGTATTTTGAACGTTGTTCAAATTTTTCTACCTTTTACCTTCCCATTCCCGCGTTTTTTCTTATTCAGTCTTTATTTTCTTCGTTCCATTAAGTATATCTTGTGATGGTAATCGAAGAAGCTCTTTAGGAGGCTGATCATAGTCCAAAGTATCTAGAAATTCAGCACTAAAAGCAGAATCAGCTTCAAGTTTGATGGACATGTCCCTTGCCTAGTTGACAAATCTAGTGAAGGAAAGTTTCCCAGTAGGTGAAGGTACATCTGAATCAGATTTTAAATCAGAATCAAATACTGGTTTGGGCAATGGAGACCATCGAGACAGATGTTTATGGGAGGACCAGTACCGATCTGATGATGAAGAGGAATGCTTCGAAGCTCTCTTGTGTTTAGAAGCTCTCTTTACATATTAGGGCCTAGGCCATAAAATAAAGGAGGGTCCCCTCGCTGATCACCTGATCCCTGCCTCCCCTCCAATTTCCCCACCTGCCATTACTATCAAGCCAACAGACCCTTACCAAATACAAAGCAAGGGGTCACAAATTAGAAATAAAAAATATTTAGAAAAAAAATGAGCTGGGAACCCTAAGAAAATTAATTTAGTAGGTACTGCAGCATAATACCGACATTTGTTATGCACATTTCCCAAAGCTAACATATTCTACCTTTGTTTGGACTTTTTTTTTCCCATCACGTTGGTTCCAGTTCTCTTTTCTGTTTTCCTGTCAGTCATCTGCTAATACTCTTTCAACCAACTGCTGTTATTTGTCTTTTTTCCTCTTAATTCCCTTACTATATCTGCCTCGACATACCAATTGCTTCTTTTTAGCTCTTTCCTCTTTTCTGCCTCTGTCGACTCAGATTTCACCCTCTCACCCTTCTCTTCCTTTTTTACTTTTCAGCTACCTATAAAATTTTCATCTTCTCTCACAAACTAGCTATCCTATTCCCCATCTCATTCCTTCCTAATCTAATCTTCTATTTGTGCGTCACGCATACCTATGAAGGCTCAAGGCGACTTATAGAGAGAAGAAAGAGTATAAGAGCAGAACAGAGGCAGGGGAAAAATAATGGAGCCCTCTGTTCCCCCTTTCATCTTTAATCTACTTCCCATTACCATATTACCCTCTGTTATCACTATCCTCTCATTAATTTCCTTGTCACCCCCTCCTGGCCTCTCCCACATAGTTCCACCACTCTCAGTTCTTCTTCCCTCTACATTTCTGACCCATTATCTGCTCCCTCTTTTCCTTTCTCTGTCTTCATATCCTCTCATCTCCCTGTTCCTTCTTTCTGACCTCCTGCCCTCTCCCCAATGATCCAGCATTCTCCCTCTCTTTCCTCTCATATCTTTTCATCTCTCATCATTTCTGGATCCAACAGCTTCCTCTTTTTCCCCTCTTTACCTCTTAAGTATTTCTCCCTCTAATCCACCTCCATGTCCAACATCTCTCCCTCCCTCCCTACCTTATGTCCTCTTCCCACTCCATCCTTTCAATATTTTTCCCTTTTTCCCCTCCACCATCATGTCAAATATTTCTCCCTGTCTCCCCCATTCACCATATCTCCCTCCCCTCCAGCTTGCATATCCAACATTTTCTTCCTGCCTTGACCCTCCCCCACCTCATCTCTATCCCTTTGCTGCATCTCTCCCTCCCTAGTCCCATTCACCCCATTTTCAGCAAGTCTCCCTCTTTTGCGCTTTTCTCCCTCCCATTCAGCATCTCCCCTTCTCTCTCTCATCCTACGTCACCCACAACTCTCCTCTGGCCTGTGAGGAGGGAACAGGCTGGGCTCACACGCTACTCTCCATGGGTCAGCAGCAGCAATTTTCACATGCTGCCTGCCGCTGACCCAGAAGCCTTCCCTGTGCCACATCCTGCTCCCTCTGTTACAATTTTCTGGGTGGGATGCAGCAGAGGGGAGGCTTCCGGATTAGTGGCAGGCAGCAAGTTGAAATTACTGCCACTAACCCATGATAAGAGCAATGTGGAAGCCTAGCCTGTTCCTTCCATGTTGGCACTGGATTTAGGTGCACCACTGCTGGGTGGGCCCAGGCCCATCTATTGTTATGCCCCTGCACACAAGTTGTGCAGACCAGTGCCTGAAATGGTCCTGTTACATTGAGTGCCCCGTTTGAAGCTGCTGGGGGCTTTGGACATCAAGGGGAAAACTGTCAATTCAAAGTCAAAGGGCTCAATGGCCCAGGGAGCTCGAGAAAAATTCAACCCCAAAATGGTTCAAGGCTCCTGGAATTGGGAAAGGCTTTGGGGGGTGGGGGGCCTGAAGGCCCCCAAAATAAAAAAAACTTTGACTAAACGGAAAGAAAGTAATAATGAAAACTGAAGAAAAAAAATAAAGGGAAGACACCCAAAAAGGCAAAAAGTTTGACACGCTGAGAACTCTGAAAGCACAGGTTCTCAGCCCTGTAGAAAACTAAGAACTGTAGGTCCCTTGAGCTGATGATGGGCGGGAAGGCATCACCACACACACAGTACGGGTGGTGCTAACATTTAAAGTGACAGTACAATTTTCACTGACTGTAAGTCTAACTGCTTGTCCTCAGAGAAATTCTCTATAAACTATACTTGATAATATTTCACTGAATATTAAATTTGCAAATATAGTTCACCAATTCTACTGTTAGTTCCAGCAAATGTAAACCAAATATTGGGAAATATTTCCTGTTTGTATTGCCATTACGTTGGGTATGACTTGCTCATTGTGTTTATACCAAATTAATTATATATATATAAAATCAAACTTTGAAATACTACAGGGGTTTATAGTGCCAATAAGTACCTCTGTAGGTGATCATTTTTAAGTACAGTAAGAACACTAAAGCATAATTATTCTTTACAGATTGCTATATTGAATTGGTTCTCATTGCTTTACACTGCATTTTCAATTTAGCACATATCACTGACGGCCTCTTTTACAAAGCCGGGCTAGCAGCTGCGCTGTGCTAACGCCCCCAAAGCCCATAGAGATTTAAAGGGCTTCGGGACTGTTGCCGCGCAGCTTTGTAAAAGAGGCCGTGAGTTTTTAGTTAAATAGCAGTATCACAAGGATGACAGTATTTGATTAGAAAGTCAATAAGATCTACTTTTTCATTTTTAGATGTTGAAAGAGAAATTATTGAAGGTTTTGTTGTATTATTCCTATGAGTAATTTTTAATGTGAAAAATACAGTATAGGGCCCCTTTTACAAAGCTGCAGTAACAATTCTCACACAGCAAATATGATGCAGTCCACTCAGTTCCTGTGGGCTATGTCATCACTGCCACAGCTTTGCAAAAGGAGCCCACAATGAAGTTTGCTATTGTCATGAAATAATATTTACAAAAATGGATTTTAATTATGAAATATGTGTTTCTGACAATATTCAAAAGTAGCAATACCCAGTTACACATTGCACATAGATTGGTCAGTTCAATCAATTACTCTGACAACTGGGTATTTTTAAAATAGAATACCTCTTTACAAAGTGTACAAATGGATGCTTGATAGAAATTTGAGAATTCCAGATTCTTTAGAGGGCTTGAAGTTTTATATTTAAAATCTCTACTCTTTGTGACTTAGAATGTATTTCTTTGGCAGTATGTAGCCAATATAATCATAGGAAGTCGATTTTCAAAAGCCATTTAACCCTGTAAATGGCTGTTTATTAGGATAAGCAACTTTCAAAATGCCCTGTATACAGTAAAAGTATGCATACATGGGTACTTTTACCCACTTTTTTGATACATTTTTCTGGGGGAGGTTATTAGGTTCATCAACATGCGTAGTTTTGTATTTTCTAAAGTATGCATATTGTTTTTGTCAGAATAATTATCTGCAGAAAAAAAAGATACAGATTTTTGTGGATACATTTTCCTTGAGTAGTTTTCAAAAGGAAAAGTGTATGCATGCTTGGCCTTTAGAATCTGATGCAAAATTTATAGGAAAAAGTATATGCAGTTTTTGTGCCTGCCCATAAAATTTTGAAAATTTCCCTCTTACTGCATAAACCATTTTCTGATCTCTTGTATGTCAACATGGAAATTTTTTAAACTTTTCTATACTGTTTTTACATAGTGCTGATAGTTTATGATGTGTTGCACACAGTAAAGGTATGAGTATATCAGTATAGTGATACAATTAAAGATGATGTGAAGTCATAGTATATGTAAGGGTCATTTAGCTTAAAATCTAAATCAGATTTAAAGACCAATTTTTTATAAGCATCTAGGCTATAGAAGAGAATCCCAGTTGGGATATTCAAAATTTGCAAGGTATTTTACAAAAGGCTTGTTGAGTGTAGAGCGTTTTTGTAAAATACAACATATAATTTTTCCTCAGTCTTATATCTATTTGGTAGCACATAGAACAGAAATAGCCAGTTTGAAAAACCAAATTCAGAAAAAAGTATGGCATACTGTGGCTTTGTATATGTAATTAGTGGCACTTGCACATAAAAGCTGTGGATTTTTCTTCCTACAGTTAGATGCAAGTGGTGGATTTTGCAAAACTACATGTCCAAGTGAGCTAATTCAGAAGCCATGCTCTAAAACTCAAACTTATTTTACTTTTTAAAATGTCTTTTTTTTTTTTTTATACATAGAGATATAAGGATTTGTCCCCCCTCAATCATTCCTCCAAACCCCGCATTCAAGCAAACACTTAGCTGAACTGTGAGTGTCTCAGAGCAGGTATAAATGCTGACTTTGAAAGTTTTAAACTATCCCCCAAATTCTGTATTTGGTGCCATAAGTTATGTGTGCAAATCGGTGTGCAAAGCCAATTTGCACATGCACAACTTAATTAACAAGATCAATCTAGGAAAAAGGAGGTATTGATGCCCCATATAAGACTTTGGTGAGACCTCATTTAGAATATTGTATACAATTCTGGGGACCACACCTTCAAAAAGATATAAAAAGGATGGAGTCGGTCCAGAGGAAGGCTACTAAAATGGTATGTAGTCTTCATCATAAGGCGTATGGGAACAGACTTAAAGATCTCAATCTGTATACTTTGGAGGAAATGCGGGAGAGGGGAGATTTGATAGAGACGTTTAAATATCTACGTAATGTAAATGTGCATGAGTCGAGTCTCATTTGAAAGGAAGCTCTGGAATAAGAAGGCATAGGATGAAGTTAAGAAGTGATAGGCTCAGGAGTAATATAAAGAAATACTTTTTTACAGAAAGGGTGGTAGATGAATGGAACATTCTCCCAGAAGAGGTGGTGGAGACAGAGACTGTGTCTGAATATAAGAGGGCCTGGGGTAGGCACGTGGGATCTCGGTTATTGTAGATGGGCAGAATCGGTGCTGATAATTGGCAGTTAAAACCTAATAATTGGTACTAATTAGAAATTATGAGCACAACTTAGTAGGCGCATTCTATAAAGTGGTTCACATCATTTCTAGTGGATAAATTTCAAAAGGGGGCATGGACGGGGAGGAGCATGAGCCGATCTTGGGTAATTTTAAAAGTTAGGTGCAGACATTTAGGCCTGGTTTTCCGTGTCCTAAATGGGTGCACCTAAATGTTATGCTGTGTACGAACGCTAAGCATGATTTTATATATAGTAGGTGCCTTTTATAGAATTGTGCTAAACACTGTGCTCATTTTTTAGCGCCATATATAGAATTTGGGCCTATATGTATATTTCCATTGTAAAATATGGAATACACATGTACTTCCATTGCCTGCACAAACCACACCCAGAACATGCTTTTTAAAAATCTATGCCTGCCTCATTTATGCACATAAATAGCGGCTTTTGTAAAATTATTATTTACTTGTGCATACCTATTTACAGATGTAAGTAAGCATTTTAAAAATGTGTACAGTAAATAGTTCCTAACCTTTCCAGCTCACATTTTAATGGTTTAAGATATTAACTACTGTATAAAATGGGTCAAAAGAATCTCCTCTGGAGCAAATGCTATAATATAACTTCAAGCTGCCATTTTCCTTTCCACATATATACAGTGACTATGGAAAGTCTGCACTCCCTTGAACTCTTTTCACATTTTGTAGACTGCATTTAAATGTTGACATTTTTGTTCTACTTAACACAAAGTCCATACCTTTATAGGGCAAAAATGTTTTTTTGGGGAGACTAAGCATAAACCTAAAAAAACAAACCTGAAATACAATGATGGGGTAGATCTTCACTCTCATGAGTTGAAGCAGCAATTACAACTGTGAATCTTTTATTCATTTATTTATTTGTGGTCAGTGTTCATCTTTGCACACCTAGAAACATAGAAACATAGAAATAGACGGCAGATAAGGGCCACGGCCCATCTAGTCTGCCCACCCTAATGACCTTCCCCTACCTTTACTTAGCGAATAGAACCCACGTGTCGATCCCATTTGGCCTTAAAATCAGGCACGCTGCTGGCCTCAATCACCTGCAGTGGAAGACTATTCCACCTAGATTTGTCAATATTAGACCATTCTTCTTTACATAACTGTTCAAGCACTCTCATATTCCTAAGAGAGCAGTGTTAGAAAACCAGTCTTCAAAACATGCCACTGACTGGGATTGAGGTTGGTGCTCTGGCTGGGCCACTCAAGGATGTTTTTTCCCTATTTGTTACTCAGAGTGACCATAATCTAAAGAACACAGCCTAAGGCAGTGGTCTCAAACTGCCCACCAGGTACTATTTTTGAGGCCCTTGGTATGTTTCTCATAATCACAAAAGTAAAATAAAACAGTTTCTTGATCATATGTCTCTTTAGCTATAAATTGCAATATTATTATTAAGACTTATCCAAAAGGAAAGATTTATAAACTATAAAGAGTTTTACATGCAAAATTGTCATTTCTTTAATAAGACAGGTACTATTTTTTTCTGAGGCCCTCCAAGTACCCACAAATCCAAAATGTGGTCCTGCAAAGGGTTTGAGTTTGAGACCACTGGCCTAAGGTATAGTGAAGTGACTGAATGTTTTGTGGCCTAGTGGTTGGAGCAGCTGCTTCAGCACCCGGAAGCTGTGAGTTTGATTTCTACTGCAGCTCCTTGTGACTCTGGGCAAAAACCCTTAAAGATGAATGAATCAAAAAGAATGGTAAACAAGAGCAGTCATAGAAGTTAATAGATTAGAACATTCATATGAGAAATTTTATCAGTCATAAACTTTAATAGTATTTAAACATTGTTAGATAATGAGCAACAGCTCAGCATATAAAATATTTCATGATATAGACATATAAACATATAAACAACCATACACACATACATACATACATGCAAGCAACACCCAGACAACAAGTGATTAAGAATTTATCTAATCTGGTTCCTTTGCTTCAACCATTGATGACGACGATGACTGTGACTGTTACTGTGATTGTGACTTTGTGAGCTTTTTACATGATTTACTTCTTGGAACTCCTTGGAACTTTATTAACTTTTGCTGGTTTGCACATTGATTTTTGAACACTGAATTTGAACTCATGCACTGCACCTTGCACTTTGATTTTTGATATCTGGACCTTGATATTTATTTTCTGAATTTTTATCTTTGCACTTTTTAAAAATTTGAAGCTGCTTCATTCTATATTTCATTTTGTGCTGAAATCCCATTATGTATTAAGTTATATACTATATTTCTGTCTTTAATTATTTATAGATATTATCATTATTGCCAGTTACTATCATTGTCTGGGTGTTGCTTGCATGTATGTATGTGTGTATGGTATGTTCATATGTTTATATGTCTATATGATGAAATATTTTATAAGCTGAGCTGTTGCTCATTGTCTAACAATGTTTAAATACTATTAAAGTTTATGACTGATAAAATTTCTCATGTGAATGTTCTAATCTATTAACTTCTATGACTGCTCTTGTTTACCATTCTTTTTGATTCATTCATCTTTAAGGGTTTTTGTAGTTATTTATTATTCATTTTGCCCTTATATATTTCTTTGTTTTTATCTCTCTGTTATATACTTTAATGCCAAAAAATGTAAAGTAATGCACCTTGGGAGCGGAAACCCATGCAGAACATACACCTTGAACGGTGAAAACTTAGCGAGAACCACTGCAGAAAGGGACTTGGGAGTTCTCATCCGAGAAGATATGAAAGCTGTCAATCAGGTGGAGAAAGCTTCAGCAAAGGCTAGACAAATGCTGGGTTGCATCAGAAGGAGCTTTATCAGCCGAAAGACTGAAGTCATACTACCGTTATACAGATCAATGGTGAGACCTCAGCTGGAGTACTGTGTCCAGTTTTGGAGGCCACATTATCAAAAAGATGTGAAGAGAATGGAGTCGATCCAGAGAATGGCCACTAGGATGATCTCAGGACTTAAAGACATCACATATGAAGAACGTCTAACCAGACTGCACCTATATTCTCTCGAGGAGCGCAGAGAGAGGGGACATGATAGAAACATTCAAATACATTACGGGTCGCATTAAAGTGGAGGAAGAATTATTTTTTCTTATGGGCCCCACGGCAACAAGAGGGAATCCGCTAAAACTTAAGGGGGGAAGATTTCATGTGACACCAGGAAATAGTTCTTCACCGAGCGGTTGATTGGTCGATGGAATAAACTTCCACGCCATGTGGTCGAGGCAAGTAGCGTGCTCGACTTCAAAAGTCGATGGGACAAACAGGTGGGGATGCTACAGAGTTATGCATAAAGGATGGGTACACCAGGGAGAGGGGGTTCTCGAGTGGGCAGACTTGTTGGGCTGCCGGCCCTCTTCTGCCGTCTTATTCTGTTTCTATATGTTTCTATATTTCTTTTCTGCTCTCTGTTATATCTATCCTTTTATCCATTTCATTGCCACCCTCTCCTCCCCCTCAGGGTTCTACCATTCTCAGCATCTTCCTTCCTTCTTCCACCCTTAAAGCTCAGCATCTCCTCCCCATCCCCATAGTTTGACATCTCCCTATCTCTTCCCTGCTGCACACTCCCCCATGGTCCAGCATTTCTCACTCTCTTCCTTCACTCCCATTCCAGGCATTTCTCCTTCGCTCCATTCTGCTCCTGGATCTAACATCTCTCTCCTTCTCTCCTTCCGCTTCCTGTGTATCTTCCCCCCCCCCCCATGTCCAATACCTCTCTCTCTCCCTTCCTTGTGCTCTTTGTTAAATCCCTCTCCTTCCATACACCATCTCTCCCTTCCTCCCCATTATGTGCAATTTATTCCTCTCCCCACCATGTGTTTCCCTCTCTTCCCCGTGCCACCATCTTTTCCAAGTTTCCAAGTTTAATATGTATTTGATTGATCGCTTTATCAATTTCAAAGCGATTAACACATGTTTAAAATTACAATATATAAAAGTTACAAAAAAAAAAAAAAACACGACAAAACAAATTAATTACAAGACAAATTGGAGACATTAGGATGAGTAGGGGAAGAAATTACAATATGTTTGAGCAGAGTAGGAAACAAATTAAGGAAAACACATATGGGTGGGATAAGAGGGGAGAAGATTGAAAAATTATTCTAGCAATAAAAACTGAATTGATTCCGAAACTTGTAAAAATATAGAAGAAGAAGCCGAATAAAATTAAATAATAAAAGCATCGTTAAATAAAAAAGTTTTAAGATTACTTTTGAATTTGTCCAAATTAGATTCTTCACGTAAGTGGATGGGGAGAGAATTCCAGGTTTGGGGCGCTGTAACTGAAAAGATATATTGTCGACGCGTATTAATTATTTTTAATGAGGGAATTGTTAATAAGCGCTGTTTTTCTGATCTTAAAGTTCTGTTAGAAGAATAAGGAATTAGTAATTTATAAATGAAAGCCGGAGATTTAAATAGGAGGGATTTAAATGTAAGTAAGCAAAGCTTATAGATTATTCTGTGGGCCACAGGGAGCCAATGGGCCTCCTTAAGGAGAGGAGTAATATGATCAAACTTTTTAGCTTTTGTGATAAGTCTGATAGCTGTATTTTGTATGATCTGCAAACGCTTAATCTCCTTTTGGGCAATACCATTAAACAGGGCATTGCAATAATCTAATTTGGATATAATGAGAGAATGAATGAGTATCTTTAGAGAATCAATATTGAATAATTTAGAGATAGATCGTATTTGTCTAAGTCTAAAAAATGAAGACTTAATGACGCTATTGATGTGGTCATGGAAGGAAAGTTTGTTATCGAGAATAACTCCGAGTATTTTGGTTTTTTGTACCACTTGTAAAGGAAGTCCAAGTATGGAGATTGGTAAGATAAATGTTGGATTATCTTTCCAGGGAAAGAGCAGTACATTTGATTTAGTGATGTTTAGTGCTAGACGATTCTTGTTTAACCAATGGTGTACTTTTTCGAGTTTTGTATTAATTAGAGTTATATCAGAGAAATTATTAGGGTCGATTGGATGTAAAAGTTGTATGTCGTCAGCGTAGGCGAATGTAGTGAAGCCGATGGATTGACATAAAGTCAGCAAAGGTGCCAGAAATATATTAAATAAAAGTGGAGATAATATAGAACCTTGAGGTACTCCATGCTTAGTAGAGAACGTGTCAGAAGTTGTATTATTAAAGGAGACAACAGAAGTACGATTTGCGAAATAAGATTTTCTTCCTCTCACCTTCCTCTTCCCTCCCCCTGTGCCACCAGCTTTCCTTTCTGAAGTTCTTTTCACCCCTTTGCCACCAATTTTCCTTCCTCTCCTCCCCTGTACTCCAAGGTTTCTTCTTTGGGTCACAGTATCAGCACTGACTCTCACATGCTGCCTGCCACTAACCCAGAAGTCTCCTCTCTGTCACAGACTTGGGTCAGTGGCAGGCAGCATGTGGGAATTGCTGCCAATACCGCAACATGGTGAGATTTGAAGCTGACATGACTGGTATGGCAAGATTTGGCACGGGAAAAGGGAATTCCATTCCTCCCTCCCATCCCCATGCAATAATTTTCCATCGCTCCCTCCCATCCCCCAGTGCAGAACTGCCCAATTGACCTCCATCCCTCCATGAGACTCAACCTTTGGGCCTCCTAAAGCAGCAGTGAACAGGCTGCTCGGTGCCTGCATTCCAGGACTTCCCTCTGCCATGTCATCAGTGACGTAGAGGGAAGGCTCTGGCAAGCAGGCCAGTAGCTACTTGTTCACCACTGCTGCTGCTCTAGGAGACCCAGGACTCACTGAATTGGCAAGTCTGATTTTTTTAAGGAAACTAATCGATTTGAATTGGTAAATCGGGCAGTACTAGTTAACAGAGATGTGCCCACCATCCAGGAAAACTATTTCTTCCTTTTTCCAAAGCCAAATAAACTGAGTTCAGCCTGGTGCTGATTCTCTCCAATCATGCCCAGGTATCAAACATGGGCCAACCACGTAAGGAGAGGGTACAGGCTTCTAGATGGATTCTCTAATCATGACTGGTGCAGAATGTCTCGCCAAGAAGATAACAAAGCGAGACAGACTTCAATCCAATATTCTTGAGGTCACTTCTATACACATTCTCAGAAGCTAGACCAGAGCTAGACCTTGGCCATCAGCTTGTTTACAAGTAGCATACAGGATCCATGATGTCCTTGTTCAGAAGAGGGTTCATGGCATAGCAATGCCTTAGGCCTCCAAAGGGTAATGCAGGGATACTTCTACAGTTGTTGGGTTGTTTTTATCTCCTATTATGTAACATTGATTGTATTAGGCAGGTAAAACATAATACCCAGACTAATAGGAACAAAATAAAAATGCTATTTTACCACAACTAGTTTTCTCTGATAATCTGCTAATGCACCATTCCCAGTTTTCATTTTTTGTCTGCTATAGTTCTTAGCTATGCCTTTTCCTTGATGGCATTACAACTAGGTAAACCAGATGGCAAGGGCAGCAGAGCATAATTGGCAGAGATGCAGCTGTTCAAAGCATCTCTCTGAGCACTCCAAGCCCCAGTCCACGGCCCAGCACAGCCCAGCATCAGAGGCATAGATACAGGGCTCACAAGGTGTACAGGCTTAGAATTATTGCTAGCTCACAGAGGAAGAGGCATTTTGGAGAACAAGATTCAATAGGGCTACCATTGCTGATTTCTATGAGCTGTTGAAAAATGATCTTGAGGTCCTACTCTAAGAAGCCTACCCTACCCTAAGGGTCACCATAATTCTGTCCTTCCTGGCGCTACTGTCAGTTTCCAGCACATTGTTGGGGTTATCTTTCCTTTTAATTTTAGATGTTATATAGTACTCCCCTGATATTCACGGGGGTTCCATTCCAGGAACCCCCATGAATATTGAAAAAACGTGAATATGGTTTTTCACCTGGGGAGGTATGAGAGGGCAGCTGCAGTGCTGGTGAGTGAAGAAAATCACTCACGTATGCTCTGACCGCCTCTTCCTGTACTAAAGTCAGGCTACGCCAATCAGGAGCTGCTTTGACACACGATTTCTGATTGGTGTAGCCCAACTTTAGTACAGGAAGAGGTGGTCAGAGAATACCGCAAACGAATGAAACTGTGAATTCGTGGGAGAATACTATCTTTAATTTTAAATTTTTTTCTTTAAAATTTAGTTCTATTGTAAACTGTTTAGATACCTGTTTGATAAACAGTATATCAAAAATAAAGAAACTTGAACTAGTTAGTACAGGTATCACAGTCTGCCACTTGCTGCTTCTGCATTGACTCCTTTTTGCAACCTCTGCTGAGGCAGCTACATGACTGTGACACACGCTTGAGCAGAGGCATCAGACCATGAGGGAGTTTTATGCCATCGCTCAGTTTCCTTATGTTGGGGGTGATAGATTGCAACCCACATCGCCCTAAAATCACTAAGCCAGGATGAGTGAGCCTAGCCAAACAGAAAGATGTTCCACTCTGTGAGCATGGAGGTTGTCTGAAATGCTGGGCTCCTCATAACCAACATACATGCTGGATTTCCTGGCTCCTGCCAATGACACCTTCTTTCTGGAGCAGTCCAGGCTGCAGCAAGACTATAATTTGAGCTCCTGGGAGATGCCTAGCTGTTAGGTAAATACCAGCAATAATAATATCTCTGTTCACCACCCAGGGATTGGAAAACACATGCAAAGATGGTGGTATGGCAGGGCTGATGTTTCCATCACACCTGTGCATATACTATAATCACTATTCCTCTACCCCAGCAATGTTTATGGGGCCCACCTATGGCTTCTCACACCTGCTTGACTGTAAGCATTGTCACATTGCCAGTTGAAAAGAACATTTCACTGTAGAAAATAAATGTAACTTTTAAGCAATATTCCTAATCGGCATAATTTAGATTAGAAAAAGAAGAAACTCATTATCCTCTGAGATATCTTTATTGACTGCCACACTAGCAATCCCTCTGGGAAAAAAAATAAAACACTCAAGTGACTGTCAGTATAACAAATTAGAGTATTAGCTGGAAGTAAATGTGGATATTCAACATCAAATGAAAGTGCATCATTTAACTGGAAAAAAAATTAACATGAAACAATATGCAGTACATTTCTCTTGCAAGAGCTTTGTCAATATTTTCTTGATCTTCTGTTATTGCCTACAAATGAAATTATTAGAAGTCTTTTTGAATAAAGTTGATTCAGACACTATCTGTTGTGAAAAATACAGGCTGGGCCATGTCATGTAAATGCCACAGTGGGGAGCTCTGATTCCCTAATTACTGGCTGGAGTTAAAATAAACAAAGGATAGGGTAATTTCCCTTTAAGAGAAAGAAAACTACAACTCCCATAAGGCTAGGCCAGGGCCAGCTGAACCAAGTGAACATTTACTCAGGTTGCCAGGTGATAACGGGTGCCAAAATCTCAGCCCCCTGCCATACATCTCCACAAGTGAGCTGGTATCTCTTCTATCAAACACCGATGGGGGACTCAGCTTGAAAGATTGGCATCTGTGGTGACTACTGTACACTTTTAGGTTAAAACCACAGGCTTCCTTTGGGAAGGGCAGGAGAGATTTGGAGCAGAGAGCAGGCTGCAGTGCCCGATATCTCTTGCCTGCTTACCGGACTCTCCTGCTCTCTGCCGCCGTTCTCCGCAGTGCAGGCCCGCTTTAAAACCACAGGCTTGCACTGCAGGGAACGGCGTCAGAGAGCAGGAGTCCTGGAGCAGGTAAGAGAGATCTGGGCTGGGCTGAGCAGGGGTGCCAAATATGTCATTCGCGATTGACCGATAGATCGGGAAGGCAGTACGAGTTGATCGCGGAGCCCATCTGGGGCTCCGTGATAGACTCGTGTTGCCATCCCAATCTACCAAGCCAATCAGCCTTCCTCTCCCCAAAGTCCCCCACCGCCGCCCCAAGCTCTCCCTGCAGAAGCATCTGACTGATCAGCATTCCTCTCCCTGACATCAATTCTAACATCGGAGAGGAAGTTCTGGGCCAGCCAATCGCTGCTTGGCTGGCCCAGAATTGACATTGGGGAGAATGCTGGTCAGCGCGACGCTTCTGCAGGGAGAGCTTGGGGCACCGGTGGCTTGGGGGTCTTTTCCCTGAAGGCAGCAGCAAACCTAGTGGCTTGGGGGAGGGGAGACAGAAAGAAAGAAAAAGTTGAAGGAGAGAATGAAGTCTGGAGGAGAGGAAGCATACAGGAGACTGAAAGAAGGGAAGAAATATTGGATGCAGTCAGAAAAAAAAAGTGCAACCAGACACTCATGAATCACTAGACAACAAAGGTAGGAAAAATGATTTTATTAATCAAAATGTGTCCGTTTTGAGAATTTATATCTGCTGTCTATTTTTTGCACTATGGCTCCCTTTTACTAAACCGCAATAGTGGTTTTTAGCGCAGGGAGCCTATGAGCGTCGAGAGCAGCACGGGGCATTCAGCCTAGCTCTCTGCTTTCGCGGTTTAGTAAAAAGGGAGGGGGTATATTTATCTAGTTTTGTAGGGTTGTTAATAAGGTGACATTGCATAGAGTCATTTGTCTTGACCTCTTTGAAAAACCCCCAGAATATGAATGATAATTAACATTTTCTCTGCCTTTCAGTGTGCTTTGTGTTTCTTTAAAATTTTATTGTTGGTAGATCATTTTGACTTGGTCATTTTAAAAGTAGCTCGCAAGCCCAAAAAGTGTGGGCACCCCTGCTGTGGAGCATCTGCAAACATTAAAAGTGCTTTGCGCACTGCACAGACTTCAAGGCAATTCATTTGCCATGACGCTTTGATAGGTGGCCCACTTTGAAAGCCTGGCATCTATGGTGACAGTGGTACACTTTAGGAGACAAGACACTTCCCACTACAGATGGTGAAGAAGCCATTTTACTTGAGATGTCTAGGGAAATGGATAGTGTAGCTTTGATAGACAGACCAATGAGTCGACAGCTGAAGCAGTCTCATGAACTTTTACCCAAGGACTCACTTCCAAGGTTGCCAAATCAACCCCACCCCTTGCATGTAATCCCTCTCTCAAGGGTAACAGACTAGATAGAAATTGAAGTTTGAGACATCCACGTTGCAGAAGGTACACACTTCCAAGCTTCATGTTGAACTGAACTCCCAGCTATTCAAGGGACTTAGAAGAGTTAATGGACTTTTATAGACTGATTACCTAACCCAAGGACTGAAGCAGAGACACTATCTGGAAGGTACTACCGTATTTTCACGCAGATAACGCGCACCCGTGTAAAACGCGCACACGGGTATAGCGCGCAGAAACCACGATTTTATGTACAAAAACTTTTGTATACCGCGCTCACGGGTATACCGCGCATGCTGCCCGACTGTCCTTTCGCCTGCCTCGACTCTCCTCTGGCCACCCCGACTCTCCTTTTGCCCTCCCCGACTCTCCGTGCGCTGTCCCGACTATCCGTTCACCCTCCCTGACTTTCCGTGCACTGCCCCGCCTCTCCGTGCGCTGTCCCGACTCTCCGTTCACCCTCCCTGACTTTCCGTGGTCGGGTTGGGCCCATGTGCCTCAGGCCGCGCCCCCAGGTGGGACCTAAGGCTCCAGGGCCTATTCTGATTGGCCCACGCGCCTTAGGCCCCACCAGTAGGCGGAGCTTTGGGATGGATGGGCCAATCCGGCCTCATTCCGTCGTTGGCTGCCTGCCGGTCAGGCGGGTTTGGCTCCCGTCTGTCCGGCCAACTACCAAAGCTACGGGGAAGGGAGGTGGGGGTGTCGTGGGGGTCGGCCAGGGGGGTCGCAGGTCGGCTGGGGGGGGGCGGTCGGAGGTTCTTGGGGGGGGTCGGTCGTTGGAGGGAGGGGGGTTTGCGTCGAGGGCAGGAGGGCCTGGGATCCCTCCTGCCCGTAATGTAGTGCAGGGTGGGGGTAGGGGGGTCGCCGTGGCCAGGAGGGTTTGGGCTCCCTCCTGGCCCAATATTGTCGGGGAGTTGGGGAGTCGGACGGGCAAGAGGGCTTGGGCTCCCTCTTGCTCCGATTGTGGATGCGGGTGCGGGTGGGAGCGCGTGCGAGCGGTCCTGCTGGGGGGGGGGGGTAAATCGGGCGGGGTGGGAACTATGTAAAAAAAATTTTGTATAACGCGCGAGGGGTATGCGCGGTAGGTAAAAACGCGTATAACGCGCGCATTATATGCGTGAAAATACGGTATATCCAGGCTCTCTTGTAGAGAGCAGGACCTGATTAGCCAGTCATCCAGATAAGGATGTATCCTGATCCCTTAACTGAAGAAATGCTGCTACTACCACCACCATGACCTTTGAAAAGATCCTGGGGGAGGTGGAGTATTGCCCAGAATTGACAATGGGCACTCAATATTGCATAATGTAAATAACACCGATAGGAAGGCCAAATGTGAATGTGAAAGTAAGCCTCCCTGAGGTCTAGAGAAGTTAAAATTCCCCTGGCTTAACTGAAAGGATCACTGAGTTTCCATGTGGAAATGAGTCACCCACAATGTTTCATGTGTTTGAAATTCAGGGTCAGTTGATAGGTGCCCTCCTCCTCAGGCACTACAAAAATGATGGAAAACCTTCCCACACCTCATTTTGATTTGGGAAACAGTTGAACTGCTCCAAAGCTTGTTAGACCTCTTAAAGAAGGAATCAACAAAAAGTTAAAATAATTAATTTTAACTGTCAAACATTTGACCAATGTGAAAAAGTGCAAAGTAACACATGTGGGAGTGTAGAAATTAAGAGAGTACTTTACAGAGTTTCAAAGAGAAATTGGATAAATTCTTGAAGAAAAAGTTATTGAAGGATATAGATAGGGAAGATATAGGATAAAGAAAGGGTACAATTAGAAGGATATAGATAAGGAAGGATAAAAGAGATTGAAGGATATAAAGGATCACTTACAGGTCATGGACCTGATTGGCCGCAGCGGGAGCGGACTGCTGGGCGCGATGTACCTCTGGTCTGACCCAGCAGAGGCAAATCTTATGTTTTTAAAAAAATATGCTAAGGATTGAAAGACTGATATGCACAGCTCAGAAGAGAACTTGGAGCGATAGTGTCTGAGGACTCAAGGCAATGACACAATGACTGACTTCCACTGCTCCCACGTGCAGTTAATTTAGTTGGTGAAATACTGTCAGGTATCAGGTACCCAAGTGGCAAGGGCCTCTGAGGTAAATTATTCCATTTTAACATCCCCATGAGAATAGTCATGCCTGCCTCTTTGAATAGCAAATCATGACAAGAGATTAATTTAGCTAACATTTAGCAAGTAACAAGGACTGAATGATTGTTGCAAAACAGTTTCTTAACTTTGTTCATTCACTTCTAACTATTAACAAATTCCAGGATTTTGAACAGAAGATTGATTCTATTAACAGAAAAATGGTTGCCCTTGAGTCTCGAACTCAGTCCTGGCACTCTTTTGGAGTTACCATAATTAAAGATTGAGGAGGTGTAAAACCTTCTTTTTTTCTGAATTTTCCACATCCACATTTTGTTACAAAAATTATTTCTATGTTTTGGAAATTAAAAATTCTGAGAAAATATTGATTTGTAATACAGAATGGTTTACATATTTTAGGCAAGTACTTATTTTGTACCTGGGGCAATGAAGTGTTAAGTGACTTACTCAGAGTGATAAGAAGATTCAGTGGGAATCAAACTCACAACTTCAGGGTGCTGAGGCAGCTGCTCTAACCACTAGACCATGCCTTTACTAAAGTGTATTACATATGTAAATGTTCAGAATACTAGCATGCACACACACACAATGTGAGCTCCTTTTACTAAGGTGCGCTAGCGTTTTTAGCGCGTGCAAACCATGCGCTAAACAAAAAATACTAACGCAAGCTCTATGGAGACGTTAGCGTGCGCACTAAAACTGCTAGTGCACCTTAGTAAAAGGAGCCCTGTATATGTGTCTATGCATTATTCTGTAAATATACACTACTGCTGATTATGTATTCTGGGCAGAGCACACATTTTCAAATGAAACCTATAACTGTCTGGCAGATGGCATTAATGAACAATGAGTTATGTGCATATTATAACTTAAGCACACAAACCTGTGCCAGATTTATGCATAGGTGTAAGCACTTAAACCAGCCATACATGTGTGTGTATATATATATATATATATATACTAGTATTTTATAAAGAGAATTAGGCACCTACTTTCCTTTATAGAATAAATACCTATCATAGGCACACTATTATAAAAATAGTTTCCAATGTTCCTGCACACTGGCAAGCAAGCCTCAGTTGTAATTGGATTCCACATAAAGTTTTTCAAAGTGTAGATAAGAAATTCTGTAGATCTCCCTTTTTTGATTTTTGTTTCTTATCCTCTTTAAGCAGCATCTTTAGCCGTGAGAAATGAAATTTGCTCTTCTTGCCCGATTTAGTAAAGGTAGATGGTGTAGAGGAATTAGATGGTGTGGAAGAATTAGATGAGTATGCTCTGAAAAAAAAAATCACTTAGTTTAAACTATGGCTAAAGCAGGAGAAAATTAAAATAACTTGCTGAAATTCACTCTTCCTTTAAAAGGTTGGATAATTACCAATATGTTAAATCAATACAATAAAAAAAGGTATCACTTAACTTAGGGCTCCTTTTACTAAGCAGCATAAAAGCATTTTACCACGGGCCGGTGAGGTAAATGCTCCAACGCTCAATATGAGTAGCGGAGCATTTACCTTGCTGTTCCGCATTAGAATGCTCTTACACTGCTTAGTTATTGACCTTGAAAAAGTTAGACAATATTGAACAAAA